>NC_083324.2:47872083-50446177 GCF_963455315.2 Globicephala melas
AGAGAAAATCAACAGTAACACAATAACAGTGGAGGACTTTAACACCTCACTTACACCGACGAACAGATCGTCCAAACAGAAAATTGATAAGGAAACACAAGCTTTAAATGGCACAATAGACCAGATAGATTTAATTGATATTTATAGGACATTCCATCCAAAAACAGCAGATTACACTTTCTTCTCAAGTGCGCACAGAACATTCTCCAGGATAGATCACATCTTGGGTCACAAATCAAGCCTCAGTAAATTTAAGAAAACTGAGATCATATCAAGCATCTTTTCTGACCACAACGCTATGAGATTAGAAATCAATTACAGGGAAAAAAATGTAAAAAACACAAACACATGGAGGCTAAACAATACGTTACTAAATAACCAAGAAATCACTGAAGAAATCAAAGGGGAAATCAAAAAATACCTAGAGACAAATGACAATGAAAACACGAAGAACCAAAACCTATGGGATGCAGCAAAAGCAGTTCTAAGAGGGAAGTTTATAGCTACACAAGCCTACCTCAAGAAACAAGAAACATCTCAAATAAACTATCTAACCTTACACCTAAAGGAACTAGAGAAAGAAAAACAAACAAAACCCAAAGTTAGCAAAAGGAAAGAAATTATAAAGATCAGAGCAGAAATAAATGAAATAGAAACAAAGAAAACAATAGCAAAGATCAATAAAATGTAAAGCTGCTTCTTTGAGAAAATAAAAATGATAAACCATTAGCCAGACTCATCAAGAAAATGAGGGAGAGGACTCAAATCAATAAAATTAGAAATGAAAAAGGATAAGTTACAACAGACACCGCAGAAATACAAAGCATCCTAAGAGACTACTACAAACAACTCTATGCCTATAAAATGGACAACCTGGAAGAAATGGACCAATTCTTAGAAAGGTATAACCTTCCAAGACTGAACCAGGAAGAAATAGAAAATATGAACAGACCAATCACAAGTAATGAAATTGAAACTGTGATTGAAAATCTTCCAACAAACAAAAGCCCAGGACCAGATGGCTTCACAGGTGAATTCTATCAAACATTTAGAGAAGAGCTAACACCCATCCTTCTCAAACTCTTCCAAAAAATTGCGGAGGAAGGAACACTCCCAAACTCATTCTATGAGGCCACCATCACCCTGATACTAAAACCAGACAAAGATACTACAAAAAAAGAAAATTACAGACCAATTTCACTGATGAATATAGATGCAAAAATCCTCAAGAAAATACTAGCAAACAGAATCCAAAAACACATTAAAAGGATCATACACCATGATCAAGTGGGATTTATCCCAAGGATGCAAGAATTCTTCAATATATGCAAATCAATCTATGTGATACACCATATTAACAAATTGAAGAATAAAAACCATAAGATCATCTCAATAGATGCAGAAAAGGCTTTTGACAAAATTCAACACCCATTTATGATAAAAACTCTCCAGAAAATGGTCATAGAGGGAACCTACCTCAGCATAATAAAGGCCATATACGACAAACCCACAGCAAACATCATTCTCAATGGTGGAAAACTAAAAGCATTTCCTCTAAGATCAGGAACAAGACAAGGATGTCCACTCTCGCCACTATTATTCAACATAGTTTTGGAAGTCCTAGCAACGGCAGTCAGAGAAGAAAAAGAAATAAAAGGAATACAAATTGGAAAAGAAGAAGTAAAACTGTCACTGTTTGCAGATGACATGATACTATACATAGAGAATCCTAAAGATGCCACCAGAAAACTACTAGAGCTAATCAATTAATTTGGTAAAGTTGCAGGATACAAAATTAATGCACAGAAATGTCTTGCATTCCTATACACTAATGATGAAAATTCTCAAAGAGACATTAAGGAAACACTCCCACTTACCACTGCAACAAAAAGAATAAAATACCTAGGAACAGACCTACCTTGGGAGACAAAAGACCTGCATGCAGAAAACTATAAGACACTGATGAAAGAAATTAAAGATGACACCAACAGGTGGAGAGATATACCATGTTCTTGGATTGGAAGAATCAATGTTGTGAAAATGACTATACTACCCAAAGCAATCTACAGATTCAATGCAATCCCTATCAAATTACCAATGGCATTTTTTACGGAACTAGAACAAAAAAAATCTTAAAATATGTATGGAGACACAAAAGACCCCGAATAGCCAAAGCAGTGTTGAAGGAAAAAAAATGGAGCTGGAGGAATTAGACTCCCTGACTTCAGACTATACCATAAAGCTACAGTAATCAAGACAATATGGTACTGGCACAAAAACAGAAACATAGATTGATCAATGGAACAAGATAGAAAGCCCAGAGATAAACCCACACACCTATGGTCAACTACTCTATGACAAAGGAGGCAAGGATATACAATGGAGAAAAGACAGTCTCTTCAATAAGTGGTGCTGGGAAAACTGGACAGCTACATGTAAAAGAATGAAATTAGAACACTCCCTAACACCATACACAAAAATAAACTCAAAATGGATTCAAGACCTAAATGTAAGACTGCACACTATAAAACTCTTAGAGGAAAACACAGGAAGAACACTCTTTGACATAAATCACAGCAAGATCTTTTTTGATCCACCTCCTAAAGTAATGGAAATAAAAACAAAAATAAACAGATGGGACCTAATGAAACTTCAAAGCTTTTGCAAAGCAAAGGAAACCATAAACAAGACGAAAAGACAATACTCAGAATGGGAGAAAATATTTGCAAATGAATCAACGGACAAAGGACTAATCTCCAAAATATATAAACAGCTCATGCAGCTCAATATTAAAAAAACAAAAAACCCAATTCAAAAATGGGCAGAAGACCTAAATAGACATTTCTCCAAAGAAGACATACAGATGGCCAAGAAGCACATGAAAAGCTGCTCAGCATTACTAATTATTAGAGAAATGCAAATCAAAACTACAATGAGGTATCACCTCACACCAGTTAGAATGGGAATCATCAGAAAATCTATAAACAACAAAATGCTGGAGAGTGTGTGGAGAAAAGAGAGCCCTCTTGCACTGTTGGTGGGAATGTAAATTGATACCACCACTATGGAGAATAGTATGGAGGTTCCTTAAAGAACTAAAAATAGAATTACCATATGACCCAGCAATCCTACTACTGGGCATATAGCCAGAGAAAACCATAATTCAAAAAGAAACATGCACCCCAATGTTTATTGCAGCCCTATATACGATAGCCAGGACATGGAAGCAACTAAATGCCCATCAACAGACGAATGGATAAAGAAGATGTGGTACATATATACAATGGAATATACTCAGCCATAAAAAGGAACGAAATTGGGTCATTTGTAGAGACGTGCATGGATCTAGAGGCTGTCATACAGAGTGAAGTAAGTCAGAAAGAGAAAAACAAATATTGTATATTAACGCATATATGTGGAACCTAGAAAAATGGTACAGATGAACCAGTTTGCAGGGCAGAAATTGAGACACAGATGTAGGGAACAAACATATGGACACCAAGTTGGGAAAGCGGTGGGGGGTGGGGTGGGGGGGGATGAATTGGGAGGTTGGGATTGACATGTATACACTGATGTGTATAAAATTTATGACTAATAAGAACCTGCTGTATAAAAAAATAAATTAAATTAAAAAAAATTTTTAACAGAAAAGAACAGATATCAATTAAGTTGAAAACATAAAGCAGTAGAGAAAAATGAATGAAACACAAAGTTGGTTCTTTCTAAAGGTCAAGAAAATTGAGAAACCTCTATCAAGCCTGACCAAAAAATAACACGGAAGACACAAATTACCAATACTACGAATGGAACAGGGGATATGAGAAACAGCGGCTATCACTTCAGACCCTGCAAGCTTCAAACAGGTAACGAGGGAATAATAGTATGAACAACTCTACACACAAATTTGACAACTTTGATGAAATGGATTAAATCTCTAAAAACAAAAATGACACAACTTACCCAGTATGAAAGAGATAATTTGAATAGCTCTGTAACTATTAAAGAAATTGAATTTGTAATTTAAAAACCCCCCTCAAAAGAAATCTCCAGGCATAGATGATTTCACTGAAGAATGAACACCAGTGCTACACAATCTCTTCCAGAAAAGAGAGAATACTTCCCAATTTATTTTACAAAGCTGATACCAAACCAGATAAAGACCATGCCAAAAAGGAAAACTACAGACCAATATCACTCGTGAATACAGATGTAAAAATCCTCAAATATTAGCAACAGAAATATTGCTAATATTAGCAATATGAGCAATTAGAATTCACTAATATAGCACTTCCCTGGTGCCGCAGTAGTTGAGAGTCCGCCTGCCGATGCAGGGGACACGGGTTCGTGCCCCGGTCCGGGAGGATCCCACATGCCGCGGAGCGGCTGGGCCCGTGAGCCATGGCTGGGCCCGTGAGCCATGGCCGCTGAGCCTGCGCGTCCTGAGCCTGTGCTCCACGACGGGAGGGACCACAGCAGTGAGGGGCCCGCGTACCACAAAAAAAAAAACAACAAACAAAAAAACAAAAACAAAAAAAAAGAATTCACTAATATATAAAAAGAACTATATATACAACCATGAGGTTTTTTCTAGGCATGCAAGCTGGTTTGATATGTCAAAATCCATCAGTGTAATCTATATTAACAGATTAAAAATGAAAACTCATATGATCATATCAACTGATGCAGAAAAAGCATATGACAAAATTCAACATCCATTTCTGAAACTCCCAGAAACACTGGGATACAGGAGAGCTTCCTCAACCTGATAAAGACATACAAAAAAACAACAGGTGACAATATACTTAATGGTAAAATACTGAAATGATTTCCCATGGGGAACAAGGCAAGGATGTACTTTCTCACAACTCTTATTCATCATACTTCTCTAAGTTCTCGTCAGTGCAATAAAGCAAGAAAAAGAAATAAAAGCATACAAATCAGAAATGAATATAAGTGTTCTTATGTGATGACATGTTTGTCTATGTTAAAAGCCCCAAGAAGTATACAGAGCCTCTTATAACTCATAAGTGAGATGAGCAATCACAGGATACAAGGAAAACATACAAAACTCAATTGTATTCCTATACACTAGCACTGAACACATGAACACCAAAATTAAAAATATAATAAAATAACTTAAAAAAAGAGAAACACTGAGATGCATATCTAACAAAAACATTAATAGGACCTGTATGCTGAAAACTATTTAACCCTGATGAAAGAATCAAAGAATATCTAAATAAATGAAAAGACATACCGTGGTCATGAACTGGAAGACTCAAAGTAATAAAGATGTCAATTCTCCCCAAATTGACACACAGGTTTAATTCAATTCCTACCAAATCTCAGCAAGTTTTTTTAAATAGATATAGACAAGATTATTGTAGAATATATATAGAAAGACAAAGGAACTAGAACAGCTAAAACAATTTTGAAAAAGAACAAAATTTGGAGGAATCAGGCTACCCTATCTCAAGACTTAACATATAGCTACAGTAATCAAGACTGTGATACAGGCAGAGGGATAGACACATAAATCAGTGGAACAAAATAAAAAACTCAGAAAGAGACCTACACAAATATGATGCACTGATTTTTGACAGAGATGGAAAAGAAGCGCAAAAGCAGAAGGAAAGCCTTTCCAACAAATGTGGCTATAGTAATTCGACAGCCAGAGACAAAAAGTGAATCTAAGTCAATCACCTTACAAAAATTAAATCAGAATAGATAATGGTATTAGATGTAAAACTATAAAACTTTTAGGAAAAGCATATGAGAAAATCTTTGGGATCTAGTGCTAGATAAAGAGTTCTTAGAGTTGACCTCAAAAGCACAATCAATAGAAGGAAAAACTGATATATTGTACCTTTTCAACATTTAAAACTTTTGTTCTGCAGAAGTCTGTGTTAGGATGAAAATACAAGCTAAAGATAAGGAGAAAATATTTGCAAACCACATATCTGACAAAAGACTAATATCTAGAATATGAAAAGAATTCTCAAAACTCAACAGTAAAAAAAAATCCAGTTAGAGCACAGACTAAAGACATGAAGGGACATCCCATCAGAGAAAATATACAGAAGGAAAAGAGCACATGAAAAGACGTTCAACATCATTAGCCATCAGGGAAATGTAAATAAAACCACAATGAGATACTAATACATGCTTATCAGAATGGCTAATATAAAAAAGTGACATCAAATGCTGGTGAGGATGTGGTTCTCCACATTGGATCATTAACACATTGTTGGTGAGACTGTAAATTGATACATTTAATCTGGAAAACAGTTTGGCAGTTTCTTTAAATATGCAACTATCATATGACCCAGCAATTGTGTGCCTGGGTATTTATCCTGGAGAAACGAAGACTTATGTCTACCCAAAAACCTGTCCATTAATGTTTAAAGCAGCTTTATTTGTAATAGCCCAAACCCAGAAACGATCAGATGTTCTTCAAAGAGTAAATGGTTAAACAAACTGTAGTATATCCATGTCACGGAAAACTACTCAGCAATAAAGAAGAAGAAAATATTGATGCAAGCAACAACCTAGCTGAAAATCCAGAGAATTATGCTGAATGAAAAAAGTCAATTCCAAAAGAGCACATATTGTTTGACTCCATTTATATACATTTATATATTTTATTTATTTTTTTAAATTTTATTTATTTATTTATTTTTGGCTGCATTGGGTTTTCATTGCTGCACGCAGGCTTTCACTAGTTGCGTCGAGCGGGGGCTACTCTTCCTTGAGGTGCGTGGACTTCTCATTGCGGTGGCTTCTCTTGTTGTGGAGCATGGGCTCTAGGCGCACGGGCTTCAGTAGTTGTGGCCCACAAGCTCGGTAGTTGTGGCTCGCAGGCTCTAGAGCACAGGCTCAGTAGTTGTGGCGCATGGGCTTAGCTGCTCTGCAGCATGTGGGATCTTCCCGGGCCAGGGCTCGAACCTGTGTCCCCTGCATTGGCAGGCGGATTCTTAACCACTGCGCCACCAGGGAAGCCCCTATACATTTATATAAAGTGAGAAAATTTCAGAAATGAAGAACAGACTAGTGGTTGCCAATGGGCTGAGAAGGGGTGAGGATGGGAGGGAAGTAGGTGTGGTTATAAAATGGCCCCATGAGGGATCTTCCAGGTGATGGAATTTTTCTGTATCCTGACTACACCAATGATTTTGTACTAAGGTTTTGCAAGATGCTAATATGGGCAGGAACCAGGTGGCAGGGTGGGGCAGGGGGAGGTCAGGAGATCTCTGTGTGATTTCTTTTTTTTTTTTTGCGGTACGCGGGCCTCTCACTGTTGTGGCCTCTCCCGTTGCGGAGCACAGGCTCCGGACACAAAGGCTCAGCGACCATGGCTCACGGGCCCAGCCGCTCCGCGGCATGTGGGATCTTCCTAGAGCGGGGCACGAACCCATGTCCCCTGCATCAGCAGGCAGACTCCCAACCACTGCGCCACCAGGGAAGTCCTCTGTGTGATTTCTTACAACTGCATGTAAATGCACAGTTATCTCCAAATAAAAAGTTTATTATTAAAAAGCTAATCAAACTGAATCTACTTCAAATGTGTCCCAGCATCTGAAATAACTATTGCTTCCAAGAATCTTCTCCTTGCTATAATTTTTAACAAAACTAATGCAGCTCAAAGGTCAAAGGTTTCTGAGTTAAGCTTAAGTGTTGCAAACATTTGGGGGAAATATACCTAGCATTTTAGGCTAAAATTCTGCCAAAACAAACTTGCCTGGAGAAATCCCATCAAGCGACATGTATTAGCTTACAGAAATTTCTTTTCTTTTTTTTTAGCTAAAAAAATTCTTCCAGGGGCTTCCCTGGTGGCGCAGTGGTTGAGAGTCTGCCTGCCGATGCAGGGACACGGGTTCATGCCCCAGTTCGGGAAGATCCCACATGCCGCGGAGTGGCTGGACCCGTGAGCCATGGCCGCTGAGCCTGCGCGTCCGGAGCCTGTGCTCTGCAACGGGAGAGGCCACAACAGTGAGAGGCCCACGTACAGAAAAAAAAAAAAAAAAAAAAAAATTCTGTAAAGCACAAGTACATTTTCATTAATATTTAAACAAAAAGCAAAGTTCCCTCGCTTCCCATCCCTGTCTTTTCCCCAGGGAAGTATTGTCTGTTTGAAGTATTTCCTTCAGATTTTTTTCAGATTTTTTGTGCATTTCTAGACATATGTACAGTTTTATGTGTGTGTCTGATTTTTTTTTTAAATAGAGACAGGATCACAATGTTTATACTGTTCTTCAAATTGATTTTTCCCCCTGCTTCAAAATGTCTTGGAAATTTGCACGTCGGTATGTTTAGATCTATGTTTACTCATTCTTTTCAAGTACCTTGCAGTATTCTATGGAATTGATGTACCACAGTCTAATCCTTTGACACTTAGGATGTTTCCAATTTTTGCTATTGCAAGCAATGTAGCCATTGGTGAAAATCCTTGTGCTGTTTCTTGGACCACATATGAGGCTATTTCTCTAGGAGAGAAATCCAGAAGTAGACCGGGGCTTTGCAGGTGTGGCCAAAATTGTTGATTGGCTGAACCAACACCTGTTCCCACCTATTGCCAATCATCTTCTCCTCTCCCACCTCCAAAACAGCTCGACTGACTACATGACCAGTTCTGGCCAATTACACATCAGCAAAAGTTTGCTCGGCCGTCCCTAGGAGTGTTTCTGCTTTCTGAGTAAAAAGGGCTGGACATGACTGGCACTGTCCCTTTTTCCTGCCCTGAAGGTGGCTGTGGTGTTTGGAGGGGCGGCAGCCATGTTACAACATGTAGGGAAGTCAAGGGAATCACAGTGAGGTCAGCCCTGATACTAATGAGTTGCTGAACCAAAGCCAGCCGGCAGTTACCTCCAGACTGCTTGCTATGTGACAAGAATAAACTCCTATCAGGTTAGGTCTGGTTTTCTGTTACTTGCAGCCAAATGTGTTCCTAAATGAGTCAGTACTAAATTACTCTCTAAAAAGTCTGTATTCTATTCTCTCACAAAAGACTACAAAAGTATTCCTTTCCCCAAACTTTTGTTTACTTTGAATGTTGTCAGTCATTTAAATATTTAACCTAGCTGATGCATGAAAAAATTTCACAGGAAGTAAAGTGTCATTTCATACACTTACTGGACATTCAGATTTCCTCTTCTATGATTTTTCTTGTTGATATCTCTTGACCACTTTTCTACTGCATTGTTTGACTTTTTCATATTGATTTGTAAGAATAAATTTCCAGATAGCAAAGCAGGCTGAGCTAAACTCAGGGAAAACTGTCTCTGCATCTTTATACCATCAGTCAAGTCAAACATGATTACAAAAAAAATCTTCGGTGACAGGCCACACCTCTGACAGGGAGAGCCATCTCTGAGTGGTGCACCACCACGAGGCAAAGTGTCAAAAAGTAATTCAACTTGTGCAAACTGCCCCCACGCCCGCCCAAGTCCATGCTTGGGCCCATTACTACTTTCTCTGCAAACCTAAACCTAAAGAAAGGTTTATGGGATAGTGACATACTGGTGAACCAGGCAGAGTCTTTAACATACCTCATCTCATTTAACCCCCAAATCAAACCCAAAAGGCAGTCATTATTATTCCTATTTTAAGAACAAATGATAACAGTAAACTTTTAAAACCAAGCATTTCTTTCTTATCACAAAAACTTACAACATTCCAGGCCCCATAATAAAAACCAAAAGGATTAAGTATTTACCTAAAACTCAAATGATATAAAATACATTGTGCCTGTTTTGTCTCCAATAAATTGGTTTTTTTATTACAGTCCTGAGAGCTTAAGCTATATCTCATCTACTGTGTATACCAAATGGAAGGCACCTTATAAATACCATATTTTATTAAAAATTAAAATTGGCAATTAAAAAGAAATAAAAATAAAATACATTGTGCCTATCTAAATATATCAACATGCTTAAGCAAGAAACATTGCTAAACCTGTTTAGTGGTTTATGAATCTGAAGAAGCTATTCCAAAGCTTGGTTCTAAAGTTTATTGCCACACTATAGTTAACCAAAATTATTTCCAGCTTTTAAAGTGAGAAACTAAATTGAGTAGGATTTTAATGCTTCAACAAGAAGCATCTACTAGCTAGCCACCCCATCCCAAAGCAGCAGGTGAGGAATTCCTCTAATCAGTTACCAAAACCAACCTGACACTAGAAAACAAACAAAATAAACAGTTAAAGATAATAAAAGATTGTCATGGAGGGCAATGTAAACAAGTTGAATAGAACAAGCACCATCCTTGAGTATTTGTACATGTTTTGGATTTTGGATAACTGACTCCACTTTAGAAGCCTAGCAGCTAGACGAAAAGAGAAAGCTGGGTAAGTGCCTGCTCCTGGAACCAGGTGGGGAGCAGCAGGAAGGCTGAAGCCTCGACAAATATTTCCTTGCTTTCCACCACCCCTCTCCTCTCAAGAGCTGTGGATTCTCTCTGGCAAAGCATCACACGAAGCACTCAATCCACAGCAGGAGAGAAGCAGAGGCATCAAATCTCCTTGATGCCTCCAACCAAAACGTCCCTGAGGGGACATGCCCAGCCCAGAGCCAGCAGGCCAGGGCCCCAAGAACTAACAGCCCCAGAGGCAGGAAGGCCAGACCAACCAAGGTGCTGCCCACTTGGGCTCCAGAGAGACATGAAGATTCATCTGGAGCACCCTTTTGCAGAGTTTTTTATAGCCCATTTGTAAGGCACAGGAAAATGCCTGGGGGAGTCTGATTTCTAATTTTACGTAAAAGAAAACAAGTCCACAGACACACAGTGTTTATGGTCTATGAAAGTGCAAATGGGTTGACAAATCCCCAATCTCAGGGTGCCTCTGGTGGTTTCTTGCATTTTCCTGGTGGGCTTGCTCAGCCGTTCCTGCTTGGGGAGAGGCAATGGGGTGTTCTCCCCACCCCCACGCCACTGCTCCGTAGGGCTGCACACCTCACCCGACTGGCACAAGAGTAATAACACATGGAAAGAAATCTGACTCTGTCAAAGTCAAAGGCCAGGCCTGGAGAGGGGAGGGGCGTGTCCTGGTGGGCTGCTCCTGACCTGGGTCCAGGTATTTGCCCTGCGCATAACAGGAAGCTTTAGTCACCAGAACAAAACAAGCCAGATTCCTTGGCTCTTCAAAACTGTCCAAGCCTCAGGCCAGCTCACTAAAGTGACAGTAAGCAGGGCACATGAGAGAGGGGGACAACAGGTCTCCAAGAGGGGCAGGGACACAAAGGAAAAGAGCAAAAAAGATAACAGAAGTGGGTGACGGGGCCAAAATGTGCTGAAATCAGACCAGGTGCTGCAGCACAGTGCCGACTCTCCGGGAAGGGATACACCTGGCCCCCAAGGGCTCCCCCAGTGCCCATGAGAGCTGGGCCCTAAAAGGACCCAGGGAGGACCAGGCCTTGCAGATGCGCCCAGCAGGCTGGTGTCACTGAGACGGCAGAGTCAAGGAGGGCGGATGGCTCAGCAATGCTCCCCCCGACCCCCTACCTCACTTGTGCAACCAACTAAACGCACGGCACACAGCCTCATTGTCGGGTGCGCACGCTGCACACACAGGCTCATGGTCAGGCACAGCACACACAGCCTTCTTGGGTGTGAGTGCACACAGACATACACCCTGCCAGTTGACGGACACAACATATTCAACTTGCCAGCTGGGTGCTGTAGGCACACAATCATCTGCACACACAAACTGTCAGGAGCGAACACATACAAACTCTCAGACTCAGGCTCTTTTGGGCATGCACACATACATTCCACAACCTCCTAGTCAGGTACACAGAAACCTCTACATAAGGTACACACCCGCACTCACAGCCTGTCAGGAAAACCCGAGCGCACCACCTCTGTTAGGTGCACACACACACACACCTTTACCGTCTCTCAGTTGGTGTGTGCACACCCACAACATGCAAGTGCACACACACACATAAACCGATAGACACATACACACACTCCCAACGTGTCGGGTGCACGACACTCACAACTTCTCCGTTAAGTGCACACACACCCTTCCAACGTCTGTCTCCTGCACACACAGGGCACACACACTTCCAACCTTCCAGGAACACACACGCGCGCTCACAACTTCTCCGTCGGCGTGAGCGCACACACAAACTCCCGGCCGGCAGGGTCGGTCCCACATTGCCACCCCCCGGGAGAGGCGCACGCCCCCTCCCGCGCCCCGGGCTGCGCGGGCACACTCCCCCTCCCGCCGGCACCCGCACGCCGGCCTCCCTGCGGCACACCCCGCACCCACGCACCCCTCCCCCAGCCCGGGCCGGCGCCCGGCAGCCAACTCCGGCCGCGCGGGGAGTGCCCACGCCCCCGGCCCGCCCCGCCCGCGCCCCTCCTCACCTTTCTCGCCGGCGCCCGGGGCCCGGCCCTCGTCCTCCTTGGGGTTGGTCACCTGGGTGATGATGGCCGGGCCGTCCATGGGTGCGCGGCACGGCGGCAGCCCGCCGGCCCGGCCCCCCGGCAGCCAGGCGCACGGGCGCGCGGCGCGGGGGGCGCGCGGGGCCGCGGGCCGGGGGGGGCGCTCGCCGCCGCCGCCGCCTGGGCGCGCCCGCCGCCCGGCCCCGCTCTCTGGGAGAGGCGGCCCGGGCCCGCGCCCCCGCTCCCGCCGCCGCCGCCGCCGCCGCCGCTGGGCTGGAGCGGCCGCCGCCTCGTCACCATGAACCCCGGAGCCGCGCCCGGGAGAGCCGCGCACGGGGAGGCGGAGCGGGAGGCCGGGCGCCGCGGGAAGCGGGAGCGGGCGAGGGGGAAGGAGCGAGCCAGGAGCGAGGGCGGGCGGGCGGGAGAGAGGGAGGGAACGAGGGAGGGAACGAGGGCGGGCGGGTGGGTGTGTCCCGGCCCGAGGACCGGCCTCCACCGCCGCCGCCGCCGCCGCCGCCGGCGCTGCCAGCCGGCCCCGGGGGGAGAGGGTTTCGGGGTGAGGCCGAGGCGGTGAGTGGAGGGCGGGCGGGGGTCTTGGGCAGACGAGTTGGGTGAGGGGCTTGGGGTGGAGGGGATTCCAGAGGGATCCTGGCGGTAGATAAGAGGGCCGGGGTGTGTGGGGGTGTCAGGGGTTCTGGGAAAATGAGTGGGGTGAGCGGCCTGGGGTGCGAGGGCCGTGAGGAGGAGTCCGGCAGATGAGTGGGCTAAGGGGCGTGGGGGGCTAGGCAGGGGCCCGCGGGGGTGCGGGTAGGGCTCGGAGGGGTGTTCGGAGTGGGACCCCGGGGGCCCGAGGAGGGATCGCATGGATGCGAGAGTGAGGAGTACCCTGGGAGGGATGTTTACCGGGAGGAGGCAGGAAGAGTAGGAGGCAGATGTGAGGGAAGGGGAGGAGGGTCCCGAGAGGGTGTCTTGGGGGAGGTGCTGGGTGAGGGGCATCCCGGCGCGGGAAGCGAGGGGTCAGGGACTTGGGCGCGGAGGGCAGTGGTTTGCGGAGGTAGAGGCTGCTAAGAGAGGTCCCTTACACCGAGGCGGCCCGCGGAGGGGTCCGGGGCGCTGGTGCGAGGAAGAACCCCTGAATGCGAGGAAGGTTCGGAGGGACCCGAGGGTGCGCCGGTCAACGGAGGGGTCCCAGAGTGTGAGGAATCCTGAAGGGTCCGGACATGCGGGACCCAAGAGTGACCAGGGGTTGGGTGGAGGGAGGAGTCGTCTGCGGACGGAGCTGGAGGCTCCAGGCGGGGGATGCTTGCAGAACTGGTTTCAGCATTGGACCCTAGAGCCCGCGTGCTGGACGGTGGGTCCTCGAGGACCAACCTCATGGCACGTGGGGGTGTAGGCGTCGAGCGGGGCCTGGGCAGTGGGCATTTACGGGTGCTGTTGCAGTAAGGGGCCCGGCCGGGGTGGCGGGTCGAAGGCTGAGGAGAGGAAGGGGCCTGTGGCGGCCCGAGCTGAGCAATGCCTGTGCTTCTGAAAAGCAGCCAGCCACTGTCAGGTCTGGAGCGAGGGCGAGGGCGAGAGCGCGAGCAAGACGGGAAAGTGCCTCCTCACCCTTGGTGGGTCTGGGCCCTTTCGCGCCCGCGCCTTCGTTTTCCAACTTGAAAGCCGCACTGGCAGCCCGGTAAACCAGGGGGCCGGGCAGTGCCGCAGGGGGGCGGATCTGGGGGCGGAAGGGGAGCACTCGCGCGCGCTCTCCACCAATCAGGAGGATCTGGGCGGGCCTGCGGAGCGTGACGTAGGTGGGCAAGGCTGAGTGGGCGGACTGCTGCTTGGAGCGCCCTGCCTCCCTGCGCCCGGTTGCGCGCGCACTTTAGGCGTTATAGGCACGTCCATCCCTGTCGTGGCTGAAAGGAAGCCAGGCCTTTAGGACTTTTCTCACTCCCTAACACCTGGAACCTGGAGCTGGTTGCCGCGAGGTCACGTGCTCACCGGGAGAAGCAAGGAGACTCTCCAAAGTTTTCAAGTACACTTCCGGAAGCGCCTCTGGCGAAGGGCAGCCAGCAGACCTAACAGTGTCTGCACGGGGTGGAGCCCAGTGAGGGTTCTGGTCTGGGAGACAGTCCTGGGACAGGGCTCCTGTGGCAGGTGGGAAAACATTTCAGGGGAGCTGCTCTAAAAGGTAGTTAGGCAAGCTGTAGGGGTTTTGCCCCCAAATCCAGGACCTCAAGTGACATCCTGGCTTTGAGCTTGTTCGTGAGTCCTGGTGCCCGCTGCCTTGGAGTGCGCTCATGTGTGAGTAGCTGCTCTTCTGTTGGCTCCTTTGGGACCATAGTGATTTCCTGGGGCAGCTGAGCCAAGAAGGTTGAAGCGAAGTGCCCTTTTGGTTAGGAAGGTGTAAGTAGCCCAGGCTCCAGCGTACGCCCAGCCTAACCCTCCCAAGTGCAGAGCAGATTAGGGCCCCATGGCACCCAGGACTTCCTTGTCCCCACTTCTAATGCTCTTTGCATTTGTTCAGAGGCTGTGGCTGGCCCAGGGGCTGGCAAATTAAAATGTTCTCTGAATTCAGAAAAGGGAACCCTCCTACACTGTTGGAGGGAATGTAAAATGGTATAGCCACTATGGAGAAGAGTATGGGGGTTCCTCAAAAAAACTAGAGTTGCCATATGATCCGGCAATCCCACCCCTGGGCATATATCCGGACAAAACTATAATTTGAAAAGATACATGCCCGCAGTCTGTGGCATGACATGTTTCACAGGCAGGTCTGATGACATCTTGGCACACACAGGAACAAGCTCATTCGTACACAGGCTCAAATTCATGCCAGGACACAGGGTGCACCCGTGATAAGGTTGTCTCTGCCCAGGCTGGTTTGTCCCACCTTGGCACTGCCCTCCCTTGCCCTCTGGCCTTCCCTGGCCCAGAAGGGATCATCCATCATGCACATGAACACAAGTGAGAGCAAGGGAGCGTCTGCAGGCAATTTCTATTTTTTGCACAGACTTCCCCAGAGACCTGGGGAGAGAGAGGGCTGGGCTGTCTGCTTTGGAACTGGAGGAGTGGAGAATACAGGGAGGAAAAAATAAGATCTCAATAAATCAGCCCATCTCCTGACTCCACTCTCCCTCTCTCCCCCTTCTTCACTCCCCCAAGCCTCCCCCCCTTAGTTCCCTAGCCCCCGCACGCTCGGGCGCATCTGCCTCACCTTGTCCTCCTGCACCGCTGCCCCCGAAGCACCGCTGAAGCTTCACCCCAGGGAACCACCACCACCCACTACCCAGTCTTGTGCTCCACACCTGAGTGCTGGGCTGGGGTAGGTGGAGAAAGGGGGCTGCGTGTGGGGACCGAGTGAGGAGGCCCTGCCTCTGCTGAAAGAGGCCATGGGCAAGTGCTCCCTCTCTCTGGGCCTCCCCTTTGCAGGCAGGAACACGCAAATGATGGTCTGTTGCCAGAAGGCTCTGGAATGAGTACAAACCAGAAGGGGGCACCTGTCCCAGTCTGAGCTTGGAGCTGGGACCGAGGAAGTGAAATTCCTGGACATTTTTGGATGATTAAAATTATTTTTAAAATAGTAAAAGTGAAGTATTTTGGAGAAATGAAGACGATACTAGCCACCCACATGGATTTGTCCAGACCTTGAGTGTTCACAAAGCTCTTTAACATTTTCTGTCTCTGCGAGTCCCACAATGAAGGCAGGTAGGTGTCCCCCCATCCTGCTTGCTTACTGTATGCCAAGCTCTGACTGGGTACCATGTGCCTCCAAGGGTGAGAGGCTCCCTTGGCTGCAAGGAATGGAGACTCTCTTAGGGAAGGATTATCATGGGGGTCTCAGAGCAGGGCTCTCTGCCCCATCCAAGACTGCATAGGAGCCCAGCTCAGACCCTGGAGAAACCCACCACCCAAAGGCCTCAGGAATGATGAGGTCCTACTACTGACCTCAGGAAACTGGATCATTCAGGACCAGGGCCACTCTAGCCCAGCACTCCTGTTATTCCAGAATAAGTCATGTATCACGAATGAGACTCTCTTAGGGTCTAACCACTTGTCTCCTGTTAGCAACTCACTCATTTCCCCTTTTCTTTTTCTTTTTCTTTCTTTCTTTATTTTTTGTGGCCATGCTGCGCGGCTTGCTGAATCTCAGTTCCCCTACCAGGCATTGAACCAGGGCCACGGCAGTGAAAGCGCCAAATCCTAACCACTAGACCACTAGGGAACTCCTGATTCATTTTCATAAGTCCCAGTTTAAATTCTGGAGAGAGAATTTGTTCGGCTTAGTTCATTACCATTGTTCAAGTTACTATAGTTGTATAAAAATTACTCTAAAACTTAGTGACTTAAAAAAATATTTCTATGCATACGACTTACAATTTGGGCAGGACTTGACACGTGTAGCTCATCTCTGCTTTACATGGTGTCACCTGGGCTGCTTGAAGGCTGGGGGCCAGAATCATCTGAAGGCTCACTTTCTCACATTGCAATTGATGCCAGCTGTAAGGCTGAGCCCTTTGGGCTCTTGGCTGCAAAACCTACAAATGGTTGTATTAGCCATGCCTTTTATTTACTATACTCTGATGTTTTGACATCTTAGGGCCTTGCTGACTCTAGAGCGACTGCCCACCCCAGGGCTACATCATTCCTAGAGAAAGCAAATAACTGGCTTATAAACATGTCTTTCATATGCAAACCGATCAACCCAGAGCCCATTCCCCCAGCCACCTCCTTTTTGGAGCTATTACACTCCAGGCCACTATTGCCCTAATCACCTTAGGATCAGGTACCGGACAACTAGAGATAGTCCCTACATCCTAGAGCCCACCGAAATTATTCTAACTAGCCAATCCTAAACCACTAACCCCGTCTCACCTGTTCCTTTCCATAGAAACCACAGTAAAGTCTCTTGCTACAGTTTCCCTTTCTCCCTCTGCCTCCTGACCCACCCTCGTGCTTCCCTGCATGCCATCCCCCTTCCCGTGGCATGGGGCAGCCCCTTCTCTTGGAAATTCTGAGTATAACAAACTGTCTTTTCAATGGCAGTCGTCTTTTGGCCTTTCCAAGGCCCGATCATCAGGGAGCCTGCTCTGAGTTCAGTATTCCTGGGCTGTGTTCCCCTTGGCCTTTGGACCTACTAATCAGGAAAGTACAGTTGCAGAGTGAGAAGGGAGAGGTGGCAGGAATGTCCCCTGGATCAGTCTGCAAACTGCTTTAACACATCCTGGCTCTGGCAGATCGGGCTGCACCCTCAGATGAAAGCATCCCATATGCTGCACGGGGCCCCTGAAGGAGGCCCTGCTGCGCAGAAAAGCTTGATGTGCCAAGAACATTTCCCTCTCATATATTGAAACACATTTTCTTCCTTCCTAACTTAATTCAACTTTAAAGTCTCTTTTCCCCCTTTACTGATATAAACTTATTTTCCTCAACAGTGGGGTTCTGAAAGATGCGTAGATACCCCCCTAGTGCTGTGTATGACTGAGACCAGGAAAACCAGGCGACAAGGTTGCTTGCACCTCTCCAAAGGCAGCTGATGAAATGCAGGACTTCCGCGGGGGAAGACCGTCTGGACAAGCTCTTCCTTGTCTCTGAGGATTGGGGCTGCGTCCAGATTGAAACTCCTTTATTAGCAAATTGATTATTTATATAAGGGCTGTCTCGGCAGCTTCCTTGTTGGTGCTAAGCTGGTTTAAAAGTTCCAGATGCAGCAAAGCACTCTCCAGCCCTGGCAATGGTTGTTATCAGCAAGACCTCACTCAAATCAACTCAAGAAAATAGCTTTAAACTGGAGACTGCAAACTAGCAGCCCAGGGGTGGCACCCAGCCTACAGGTCCGTGCTGGTGGCAAACATGGTTTGTTACTGTTGTTTTGTTTTTGCCTGTACAGCACAGACTCTCGCAAATTTTTGTTTATAATCATAGACTTACAGAAGCTTTGCAAGAATAAAGAATTCCCATATACCCTTCAACTAGATTCCCAAATGTTAACTTTTTATCCCCCCTTATTATTATCGTTTGGACCATTTGAGAGTAAGTTGCAGACTTACTCCCAAACAGTTCAGTGAATATTTCCTAAAAAACAAGAATAGTCTCTTTTATAATCACATACAGTTATCCAATCAGGAAATTAACGTTGTTACACAATTATTATCTAATCTGCAGACCTTATTCACATTTCACCAATTGACCCATTCTGCCCTTTACAGCAAAAAAGAAAATATATTTTTTCTGGTCCAGGATCCAATTTAGGATTATGTTGTCAGGTTTCTTTTCTTTCCTTTAATCTGGAACAGTTCTTTGGTCTTTCTTTGTCTTTCACGACCTTGCCAGTTTTGAAAAGTACAGGCCAGTTATTTTATAGGATATCCCTTAACAAGGGTTTGCCTATTGTTTCTTCAAGAGTAGATTCAGGTTATGCATTTTTGGCAGGAATGCTCCAGAAGTGATGCTGTATCCTTACCAGGACATCATATGAAGAGGCATGTCATGTTGCTTCACTGTGGCATGATTGGTAACTTTTTTTTTTTTCTTAAGAGGCGGGGAGATGCCTCCTCATTCTTTTTTATTTTTTTAAATTTATTTATTTATTTTTATTTATGGCTGTGTTGGGTCTTCGTTTCTGTGCGAGGGCTTTCTCTAGTTGTGGCAAGCGGGGGCCACTCTTCATCGCGGTGCGCGGGCCTCTCACTATTGCGGCCTCTCTTGTTGCGGAGCACAGGCTCCAGACGCGCAGGCTCAGTAATTGTGGCTCACGGGCCCAGTTGCTCCGTGGCATGTGGGATCTTCCCAGACCAGGGCTCGAACCCGTGTCCCCTGCATTGGCAGGCAGATTCTCAACCACTGCGCCACCAGGGAAGCCCCGATTGGTAACATTTTTGGTAACAGTTACATTGATCACTTGCTTAAGGCAACAGCTCTAAGGTTTGTACATTATAAATTTTGTCCCATTGTATTTTCCCATTTCTAATTAAAGAGCTTTATGCGGGGAGGTGCTTTGAGACCATTCAAATATCCTTACTCTCATCAAACGTTTAGCCTCTATCTTTAGCATCTGTTGATGATTCTTGCCTGAATTTGGTTACTGCTATCAGGCTTTTCCCCATTTCATCAGTGGGAATCCATTCAAGTTGGTTTTTGTGTGCATTTGACATCTCCACATTACTCTCTGAGCTCTTCCTCACTTTCTGGTCCAACAAGATGTTCCAGGCTCATCTTGTCCTTTCCCTGCACTAGTACTGGAGTCAGTCATCTGTCTAAGGAGCCTTGATTCTTTTTAGTGGAGAATGGTATTTAGAGACCAAGATCTGGGGGCTAGATGTGTGTTCATTGCTACTGGGGTGTTATTGATTCTAGGCTTACTCAGTGGACACAGCTATATAAATTTATCTATCTATCTATCATCTACATCTATATGAATTTCTCGATCTATATCTGTATCAAGCAGTCTATCTCTTTACCAGTCATCTATCCATATTCAATCTGCTAAAACCATGAGTTCCTATCTAACACCACAGATTTCATTCCAGCCTCCCCTCTTCCCATATTTGTAACTCCCATTTATGGCAGGGAGAAACTTGACTCCTGTAATCCACCATATAGCTGTGTGCTCAATCTTAGCATACCCAGAGAGTAGCTGCAGAATTGCTAACCCAGTCCACAGCAAAAATCCATCCCACTAAGTAGAGTTCAGTATTTGTTTACAGTTCTTTGTCTTTTTTTTTTAATATGTTTTATTTTACTTTATTTAAAGATCTTTTTGATGTGGACCATTTTTAAAGTCTTTATTGAATGTGTTACAATACTGCTTCTGTTTCATGTTTTGGTTTTCTGGCTGCAAGGCATGTGGGATCTTAGCTCCCCGACCAGGGATAGAAACCACACCCCCTGCATTGCAAGGTGAAGTCTTAACCACTGGACCGCTGGGGATGTCCCAGTTATCTTTGTCTTTTGTCAAAATAGTTCATTCACATGTTACTTGGGTTTGTTCTTCCACACTCAAGTTAGGGTCATTCTTTTCTGTTTATTCTATGTTAGGTTTTTTCCCCATTTGTGTAGATTTTTTTTTTGGTAAGTGAAACATTAATATGGTCCCCAAAGTCAGAACTATACTGACTTTCCTAAAACCAAGGTATACTCAGAGAAGTGCCACTGCCCCACGCTTTGTACCTCACCCCTGACCCCATATCCTCTCTACTCTGTTTCTACCCTAGAGCTTTAGCTGTTTACTCTCATTAGTTTCTGGTGTATCCTTCCTGGGTTTTGTTTTCTTGTTCTGTACAAAGAGCAGATACATGTATATATGACTATTTCTCATGTCCTATATAAAAGGTAGCCTATAATACTCACTTGTACCTTTTCTTTTCACTTAACAATATAGCCTGCAAATCACTCCATTTCAGTTCATAGAGATCTTTCTCATTTTTTAAAAGACCACACTGCATAGGAGTATTTTAAGGGTAAATTCTTGGATACTTTTGACCCAGATTCTTGGGTCAAAAGGTAAACACACGTGTAGTTTTGTTAGGAATTGCCAATCTCTTCGAAGAAAGATTATATCAAGTTGTATTTCCACCAGCAATGGATGAGAATGCCTTTTTCCCCTCAGCTACAACAATAAAATGTGTTTTCATGTTTTAAATTTTTGCCAATCTTCCAGGAGAAAAATGGTATCTCAGCATAGTTTAAATTTGTATTTCTCTTATCATGTGAGTTGAACATATTTTCATTTATGTATAAAGTAAATTGTCTATTCATGTCGCTCGCTCATTTTTCTATTTTTTAAATCTGACATCCCTGATGTTTTAGAGCTCTTTCTATATAAGGATATTGGCCCTTTATTTGCGACATAGATTGTCAATACTTTCTCCCATTTTGTCATTTGACTTTGCTTATGGTGTTTTCTTTTTGCCAAGAGGAAATTTTTATGTGGTTAAATTTATCCATCTGTTCTTATTGCCACTGAATTTTGAGTCATAGTTAGAAAGCCTTTCCCTACACCCAGGTTATGAAAGGATCCATCTAAGTTTTTCTTCTAGTACTTGTATGGTTTCATCTTTTAGTTAGATTTCTAATCCATTTGGAGTTTATTCTCTTGTAGGGTGTGAGATAAGAATCTACTTTTTTCTTTGTCCCATGTCAACCCTGTTCTCCCAGCACTATTTACTAAAAAGTTAATCTTTGCCCCAGTGATTTGAAATGCTACCTTTATTGTATATTAATTTCCCATATGTACCGAAGTTGATTTCTGGGCTTTCTATTCTGTTCTGCTGGACTGTCTGTCTATTCATGCACCAATACCACATTGTTTCAATTATAGAGGCTTTAGAATATGTTTTAATGTCTCATAAGGCCAGTCCCTGACTCTCACAATAGCTTTTTTCCCCTCAGTATTTTCCTAGATATTCTTGCATGATTTTTTCCATATAAACTTTAGTATCAACTTATCTAGCGCCATTGAAAAATAACCTGTCCTCAAAATGTTCCTAAAAGTTTGAATTGTTTCCAACATTTAAAGTGGGGAGATATCACATGAAAATATGGATTTCTGGGGTTTTTTTTGAAAACTGGGGATCTATCAACAAGGACCTTTTCTTCCCACATGATCCAATAGTGTAGAGCAGACCAGTAGCTGCAGCCTTTACACAGGCATTGTGGTCTCCAGGACTACATGGTGCCCACTATGCCCTCTGATGTCTCACCCCTGAGCTTCACATATTTAAGTTCCCTGTGTGGCATCTGAGTTGGTGACTCAGGCTTTAAATGATCAGGAAAGTTATATATCATGCCCACACTTAGTCATCTATTTCTCTGTCTCACAATAAAATATTATGAAAGCGGTATGTCTGTTTTATTCACTGCTGTGTCTCCAGGGCCTAAGAAGAGGGCTTAGGGCATAGCTGGCACTTGGTAATTATTTGTTTAATGAATAAGTGTTTATATATAGGAAACAAGAAATGATAAAAAATGTGTTCTCTCTTCAAAACACCATTGAAAACACATCAAGTGGAACCATTATGGGTGGCAGTAAGTTGGTACAGTGCTTACAGAGAGCAATTTGGCAATATTTGTCAAAGTTACAAAGGGATAGATTGGTTTTCGCTGTGGTTCTACTTCTAAATATTTATCCTAAAGTATATTTGCACACAGGCAAAAATGACGATTTTCAAGGTTATTTACTGCAGTAATAATAAAAGGTTGGAAAGAAATTACATTTGTTTTAGAAAGGGACTGATTATATAAATTATGGTTTACCCATACATTAGAACAATGGAATAACAAATATACAGTAATAAAAAAGAATAAGAATGCTTTCTGTGAACTGAGAGAGAAAAACACAAAGCGCAGGGTAGTGTATATAGCAGGCTACCTTTTATGTATAAAAGGAAAAAAAAACAAAGATTCATATTTGTTTGTAAGCATATGAAGAAAATCTGGATGGACTTGTAAGGAACAAATAGCAGTGGTTAGTTGAAGGGTGGAGGAAATGGTGAAGACACTGGGTAGATGGGGACAAGGTGGGAGGGGAATTCTCTCTCTCTCTCTCTCTCTCTCTCTCTCTCTCTCTCCCCCCTGACCCTGAGGAGTAGGTTTTAAATCAAATATTTCCAGGGACTTCCCTGGTAGCACAGTGGGTAAGACTCCACGCTCCCAGTGCAGGGGGCCCTGGTTCGATCCCTGGTCAGGGAACTAGATCCCACATGCATGCTGCAACTAAGAGTTCGCATGACACAAGTAAGGAGCCCACATGCTGAAACTAAGGAGCCCGCCTGCCACAACTAAGACCTGGCGCAACCAAATAAATAATAAAATACATAAAATTAAAGAAATCAAATACTTATATATGCACACATAATGTATACATACATACCAACACACATGTATAAAAACAACTATTAGACTAAAAGGACAGCAGAGGAAGCCATTGGACCCTGGAGACCACAGCTATCCAGCTAGGACTCTGTCTGGACAACCATGTGATGGAGATTCTAGATCACTCACTGGTATTTCATCTATTCTTGCCAGAAGATGATATATTGTGCATGTTAATTCCATTTGACAGAAAAGGCAATGAAATATGTTTCCCCTCTTACTATCTTGCATTCAGATAATCCCAGAGTGCACTTTACAAATTGACAGTCAATAAACCACTTCACCCAGTGAAGAAATAGAGCACATTTCAAGATGGAATGGTGATATCCATGCCACAGTCCCCCTCCCCTGCCAATGCTTCACAATAAAAAAGTGAAATATTTCAGCTAGTGAAATTGGGAATTTAGCAAAGAAAGAATTTATCAACTATAATTCTAGAATGATAGAAAGCAAGATCTTCTAAAATATTAAAATGCAAAGTCAGGAAATCTTCAGAGAATATAAGTTTTGGTACATGGCATATGATCAATGTGAAATGAATTAAAAAAAGAAAATGTATTGAGTGCTGTTACTCAAATAAATTAAATGGATGAATCTGTATTTGTCATAGAGTTTATCAAAATATTTTAAACTGGGGAGCCCAGAGAATAATTAGAACTAACGCTGTGGCAAATAATATTTTGGATGGATGCATATCTCAATAATGTTTCTCTTGCCCTTTTTTTTTTTTTTTGGTTTATAGATTTTTTTGGTTGTTGTTTCTTTGGAATAATTAGCTTCCTTTAAAAAATTTCTCAAATGGCAAGCTATTCTGTTTTACACTTTTGCAGATGTCTGATAACAAATTTTAACATTTTTGGTAGGCAAAATACTGGTGTTTTAATTCAGTATGCCATAGCTCAAGGTCATATATTCAAAGTAGAAGAATACTAATTTAAAAAACCCTTAGCGTAAACCACCTGAGAGTAAAGATACTTAGGTACAATGAAAAGTGTTTTCAACTCATGGGCTCAGAGCATACACTGAAGCATTCATACACACATACATAGACACAGACATGGAAAAGGATCTATATTAAATACCACAAGAAGAATATAAACATTTTAGAATCAAAGCTTGTCTCTGTTGTCTTTATAAGATGTGTTTAAAATTAAGATTGTTTTCTGGTAATTGCAATGACATTGTAGAGAAAATGTTGCCAATAGATATCCATTGATTTAGTGGCATTTCACCCATGGTTACAAGGAGATTAAGAGTGACTCGCCTTGACGGTGATATAGTTTTGGAGGGGAGTGGGGAAAATAGGTTACAAAACAGTCCACAGATAACAGCCCCATCTCAGTAAGGATCACGTTCTATGTTTCACTGTAATTCTCAATTTCTCAATAGTTCTGCAACTCGAAACTAATGCCAAATTCAAAAATTGCTTTTATAAGTTTATGGTTGAAGCATTTTCGTTGTTTGTTTGTTTGTTTGTTTATTGGCCGTGCCTTGTGGCTTGTATAAGCACAGAGTCCTAACCACTGGACAACCAGGGAATGCCCTTGTTCTTTTAAAAAATGCTTGCTTGCTTTCCTTTCCTCATTACTCCCGCTAATTGCATCACTTAATTTTTTGATTATTGTTGCCCCTCAGCCCTATTCCACTGACGTTTTAGGAAGTTAAATGTTCTGTTCCCGTAAATACCAAAAATATCCGCATACCTTCTGAGCAGTTGTTAGAAAGGCTGCCCTGACGTATCCTGACCACCAGGGGGAAGCCGGGAGCTAGATTCTTTGCTTTCCTCCCACTTCATTCAGAAGTAGGTTCCAAAATTCGATCGTGTAACTATATCATGGGGATTAGAAATTTCTTAAATGTTCACTAAGACTGGAATGAATAAATAACATGCACTAATATCATATCATGGACTACATAACATATCATGGACTACAACATGATTGTTTTAAAAGGAAATGAACTAATTTTATACAGATATTTCTTGACTTATGATGGGGTTAAGTCTGGATAAATCCACTGTAAGTTGAAAATATCTTAAGTAGAAAATGCATTTAATACACTTAACCTACCAAACATCACAACTTAGCCTAACCTATCTTATATGTGCTTATAACACTTATATTAGCCTACAGTTGGGCAAATCATCTAACACAAAGCCTATTTTATAATAAAGTGTTAAATATCTCATGTAATTTAATGAATACCATTCTTTTTTTTTTTTCTGGAGAGTTTTTATCATAAATGGGTGTTGCATTTTGTCAAAAGCTTTTTCTGCATCTATTGAGATGATCATATGGTTTTTATTCTTCAATTTGTTAATATGGTGTATCACATTGATTGATTTGCATATATTGAAGAATCTTTGCATCTCGGGATAAACCCCACTTGATCATGGTGTATGATCCTTTTAATATGTTGTTGGATTCTGTTTGCTAGTATTTTCTTGAGGATTGTTGCATCTATATTCATCAGTGATACTGGTCTGTAATTTTCTTTTTTTGTAGTATCTTTGTCTGATTTTGGTATCAGGGTGATGGTGGCCTCACAGAATGAGTTTGGGAGTGTTCCTTCCTCTGCAATTTTTTGGAAGAGTTTGAGAAGGATGGATATTAGCTCTTCTCTAAATGTTTGATAGAATTTACCTGTGAAGCCATCTGGTCCTGGGCTTTTGTTTGTTGGAAGATTTTCAATCACAGTTTCAATTTCATTACTTGTGATTGGTCTGTTCATATTTTCTATTTCTTCCTGGTTCAGTCTTGGAAGGTTATACCTTTCTAAGAATTGGTCCATTTCTTCCAGGTTGTCCATTTTATAGGCCTAGAGTTGCTTGTAGTAGTCTCTTAGGATGCTTTGTATTTCTGCGGTGTCTGTTTTAACTTCTTTTTCATTTCTAGTTTTATTGATTTGAGTCTTCTCCCTTTTTTTCTTGATGAGTCTGGCTAATGGTTTATCAATTTTGTTTATCTTCTCAAAGAACCAGCTTTTACTTTTATTGATCTTTGCTATTATTTTTTTTTTGTTTCTATTTCATTTATTTCTGCTCTGATCTTTATGATTCCTTTCCTTCTGCTAACTTTGGGTTTTGTTTGTTCTTCTTTCTCTAGTTCCTTTAGGTGTAAGGTTAGATTGTTTATTTGAGATTTTTCTTGTTTCTTGAGGTAGGCTTGTATAGCTGTAAACTTCCCTCTTAGAACTGCTTTTGCTGCATCCCATAGGTTTTGGATCATTGTGTTTTCATTGTCATTTGTCTCTAGGTATTTTTTGATTTCCCCTTTGATTTCTTCAGTGATTTCTTGGTTATTTAGTAACGTATTGTTTAGCCTCCATGTGTTTGTGTTTTTTACGTTTTTTTCGCTGTAATTCATTTCTAATCTCATAGCATTGTGGTCAGAAAAGATGCTTGATATGATTTCAATTTTTTTAAATTTAGTGAGGTTTGATTTGTGACCCAAGATGTGATCTATCCTGGAGAATGTTCTGTGTGCACTTGAGAAGAAAGTATAATCTGCTGTTTTTGGATGGAATGTCCTATAAATATCAATTAAATCTATCTGGTCTATTGTGCCATTTAAAGCTTGTGTTTCCTTATTAATTTTCTGTTTGGATGATCTGTTCATTGGTGTAAGTGAGGTGTTAAAGTCCCCCACTATTATTGTGTTACTGTCGATTTCCTCTTTTATAGCTGTTAGCAGTTGCCTTATGTATTGAGGTGCTCCTATGTTGGGTGCATATATATTTATAATTGTTATATCGTTTTCTTGGATTGATCCCTTGATCATTACGCAGTGTCCTTCCTTGTCTCTTGTAACATTCTTTATTTTAAAGTCTATTTTATCTTATTTGAGTATTGCTCCTCCAGCTTTCTTTTGATTTCCATTTGCATGGAATATCTTTCTCCATCCCCTCACTTTCAGTCTGTATGTGTCCCTAGGTCTGAACTGGGTCTCCTGTAGACAGCATATATATGGGTCTTGTTTTTGTTTCCACTCAGCAAGCCTGTGTCTTTTGGTTGGAGCATTTAATCCATTCACGTTTAAGGTAATTATTGACATGTATGTTCCTATTACCATTTTCTTAATTGTTTTGCGTTTGTTTTTGTAGGTCCTTTTCTCCTCTTGTGTTTCCCATTTAGAGAAGTTCCTTTAGCATTTGTTGTAGAGCTGGTTTGGTGGTGCTGAATTCTCTTAGCTTTGGCTTGTCTGTAAAGCTTTTGATTTCTCCATCGAATCTGAATGAGATCCTTGCCGGGTAGAGTAATCTTGGTTGTAGGTTCTTCCCTTTCATCACTTTAAGTATATCATGCCACTCCCTTCTGGCTTGTAGAGTTTCTGCTGAGAAATCAGCTGTTAACCTTATGTTAACCTTATGGGAGTTCCCTTGTATGTTACTTGTCATTTTTCCCTTGCTGTTTTCAATAATTTTTCTTTGTCTTTAATTTTTGCCAATTTGATTACTATGTGTCTTGGCATGTTTCTCCTTGGGTTTATCCTGTATGGGACTCTCTGCACTTCCTGGACTTGGGTGGCTATTTCCTTTCCCATGTTAGGGAAGTTTTCGACTATAACCTCTTCAAATATTTTCTCAGGTCCTTTCTCTCTCTCTTCTCCTTCTGGGACCCCTATAATGCGAATGTTGTTGTGTTTAATGTTGTCCCAGAGGTCTCTTAGGCTGTCTTCATTTCTTTTCATTCTTTTTTCTTTATTCTGTTCCACAGCAGTGAATTCTACCATTCTGTCTTCCAGGTCACTTATCCGTTCTTTTGCCTCAGTTATTCTGCCATTGATTCCTTCTAGTGTAGTTTTCATTTCAGTTATTGTATTGTTCATCTCTGTTTGTTTGTTCTTTAATTCTTCTAGGTCTTTGTTAAACATTTCTTGCATCTTCTCGATCTTTGACTCCACTCTTTTTCCGAGGTCCTGGATCATCTTCACTATCATTATTCTGAATTCTTTTTCTGGAAGATTGCCTATCTCTGTTTCATTTAGTTGTTTTTCTGGGATTTTATCTTGTTCCTTCATCTGGTACATAGCCCTCTGCCTTTTCATCTTGTCTTTCTGTCAATGTGGTTTTTGTTCCACTGGCTGCAGGACTGTAGTTCTTCTTGCTTCTGCTGTCTGCCCTCTGGTGGATGAGGCTATCTAAGAGGCTTGTGGAAGTTTCCTTATGGGAGGGACTGGTGGTGGGTAGAGCTCATGAATACCATTCTGAAAGGGAAAACAGAATGGTTGTCTGGGTACAGGATGGTTGTAAGTGTATTGGTTGTTTACTCTTGTGATTGCATGCCTGACTGGGGGCTGCAGCTGCCCAGCATCTCAAGACCACATCTTACTGCATATTGCTAGCCCAGGAAAAGATAAAAATTCAAAATTCGAAGTATGGTTTCTACAGAATGTGTATTGCTTCTGTACCTTCATAAGTCAAACCATCATAAATCAGGGACTGTCTGTATGTGTCACCAATGGGGCAAGATGTTTGCTCTGACTACCCAAGAGTGCTTCATGAAAATGTCTTAAAAACAAAATGTTTAGCAAAATCAGCAAGTAAAAGTGATGCATACGACATGACAGCATTTTTGTAAATTAAAAACCTATAAAACATATAAATCTTCTTCATAGATTCATATCTGTAAGTCTCTGAAAATGTAAAAAAAGGACTGAAAAGATGCACTCTGAGTTCATAGTGGTGGTTTCCTGGAAAGGAGAAATGGAGGAGAATAGGGCTAGGGACTGGGGACAAAGGGGCTTCAACTTCATCAAGATGTTTTGTTTTTATATTTGAAATAGCTGACACGCTGGAGCAGTTGGACTGTCATAGGCTAATAATGAACCTTGATTCAAACAATGAGATACCACTACATACCTATTAAAAAGATGAAAATCCAAAATGCTGACAACATCAAATGTTGACAAGGATGTGGAGCAACAGAAACTCTCATTCACTGCTGGTGGGAATACAAAAGGGCACAGCCACTTAGGAAGACAGTTTAGCAGTTTCTTACAAAACTAAACCTACTCTTACCATTTGATCCAGCAATTTCACCCCTTGGTATTTACTGAAATGAGTTGAAAACTTTTTTTTACACAAAAACCCGTACACAGATATTTTAGCAGCTTTATTCATAGTTGCTAAAAGTTGGAACTAACCAAGATGTCTTTCAGGAGGTGAATGCCTATATAAGCTGTGGTATATCTATACAATGGAAAATTATTCAGTGCTAAAAAGAAATGAGCTATCAAGCCATGAAAAGACGTGGGAAAAACTTGTGTTAATTTAGTAAGTGAAATAAGCCAATTTGAAAAGGCTATGTGCTGTATGATTTCAACTATATAACATTCTGGAAAATGCAACACTAGGGGGAAAATAAAAAGATAGGTCATTGCCAGGGGTTAGGGGGGTAGAAAGGATGAATAGGCAGAACACTGAGGATTTTTAGGACAGTGAAACTATTCTGTATATAATATACCTCTGTTAAAACCTCTGTTTATATACATATAATAATATATATAATTATACCTCTGTTAAAACTCATTGAATTCACAAGATCAAGAGTGAACCCTAATGTAAACTATGAACTTTGGTTGATAATGATGTATCAGTCTAGATTCATTGATAGTAGTAAATGTACAACTGTGCTCCATGGTGTTGAAAGTGGGGGAGGCTGAGTGTGTTTGGGGGCAGGGAGGATATGGGAATTTACTGGACTTTCTGCTCAATTTTGCTGTGAACCTGAAACACTCTAAAAATAGTCTATTTAAAAAGCAAAAAAGCCAAAAAACAAAAAATGCAAAAACCCCACACCTTATACAAAATTAACTTAAATGGGTCATAGATTTAAATATAAAATACAAAACTGGAAAACTTTTAGAAAAAAAAATAAGAGAAAATCTTCACAATCTCAGGTTAGATGACGTGTTCTTTCACACCAAAAACATGATCCATAAAAAAATTGATAAATAGATAAGTGAAAAACAAGTTACAGACTGGGAGAAAATATTTCCTAACTACGTAGCTAACAAAGGACTAGTATCTAGAATACAAAAAGAGCTCTCAAAACTCTACAGTAAAATATCAAACAGTCAGTTAGAAAATGGGCAAAAGACTTGGAAAGACATTTCATCAAAGAGGATATGCTGACACAAATAAGCACATGAAAAGATGTTTGACATTGTTAGCCACTAGGGAAATGCAAATTAAACCCACAATGAGATATTACACCTATTAGACAGCTCAAAAAAAAATTGTGATGATACCAAATACTGGTGAGAACGTAGAGAAACTACATCTTTCATACATTGCTGGTGGAAAATAATTTGGCAGTTTAGTTTTAAAACTAAATATACACTTACCTTACAACTCAGTAACCTCACTTTTAGGTATTTATCACAGAGAAATGAAAACTTATGTGCCACAAAACCCTGAAATACAATTGTCATAATACATCATTATTTGTAGCAGCCAAAAACTGGAAACAACCCAAATGCCCTTCAGCAGTTGAATGGTCAAACTGGGGTACATCCATATCATGGAATACTATAGAAATACAAAGGAACAAATGATTGATACCTGTAACGACTTGGATGGATCTCAAGGGAATTATACTGAGTGAAAAAGGCAATCTCAAAGGTTATATATATATATATATATATTTTCTTCTTTTACCACAACTGAAAGAAATGTGAATATTTTTGTTTCTCTGACCCCAGTCAGATAAAAGTTACTCCAAGCCCACACAATGTTTGGCAAAGCAAAGTTGGGCACACAATTCCAACACAACGTTTGCAAACACCAATAAACGGGTTGTTTTCCAGTTTGGACTTTGGGATATATTTTTTCACAGGAGCAATGTTATGAATAGTACTTTGTCTAGTCAAAAACGTCTATTGAATCCATAATGTGTCCATAGGATGATAATAGAATAGTAGTGCTACCCCTATGGAAACTTAATACCAACTGCATTTTCTCAGAGAAAATTAATTCAGTTTTCTCAGTGGATTTGGGAATCTCCCTCCTCCTGCTTTTCCAACCTGGCTGAAGAGGGCTTTCCACACATACGTAAAGTGGATACTGCCTGCAGAGAGGAAAAAAGGGACAATTTCTATGAATAGAAATAAATCTGACTAGAATCTACAAATGGAGAAAACAGTTGTATAATCTATGATTCCACTTACAAAATATTCTCTAAAAGACAAAATTATAGAGGTGGAAATTAATGATTGTTAGGGGTCGGGTTAGGGGGTAGCATGAGGGAGTCCCTTTGTGGTGATTAATCTTTAAAAAAATTTTTAAATTGAGATATAATTGACGTAACATTATATTATTTTCAGGTGTGCAACATTATGTGGTAATTAATCTTGAGTGTGGTTGTGGTTAAAGGAATCTATACATGTGATCAAATTGCATAGAACTATAGATCACGCACATGCACACAAATGAGTGAATGTATATAAAAACTGATGAAATCTGAGTAAGATCTATAGATTGTACCAGTATCAATTTCCCCTTTTTGATATTGTATGTATTATGGTTATGCTTGATGTTACCATTGGGGAAAGCTAGGTGAAGGGTACATGGGACTTCTTATTTTTCAACTGCCTGTGAGGTTATAATTATTTCCAAAAAAAGTTTTAAAAATCCAATGAGATACTTGGAGCAAATGTGACAAAGTGGTGGTAGGTTCCTAGGCATTTGTTATAATACTGTTTGCACTTTTTTGAAATATCTTTCAGAATTAAAACAAATGGCATCGGGAAGGTCTTTTCATTTTTCTTTTATAGGAGTGAATTTTAAAATACCTAGGAGTTGCCCACAATCTTAATATGAGTCAACGTGGTAGCAAAGCTGCCAACAAGACAGATAAAAATTCTTGTTACTGAATTTAGTTCTATGCTGGCAGCTCAAAGCAAGGAGGGAAATTTGAGGGGTAGCTTCATTACAGGGTGACAGTTATTTTCTTATTTATGTCAGAGATGGTACAGGATGTGGAAGCTGTCATAAACATAGTTTTAGGAACTAGAGATTTCTTTATGCAGGAAAGAGAAATTTTATAGATTATATAGCAGCTCTTTTCATATGCTTTGAATGCTGTCATGGAGACAAAGTCGATATTTTATTTTTAAAGGGAAACTTGGGACAGATGGCTGGGAAGGTTGGGGGTACAGAGGGAAGAAGAGAAATATAGACCAATGGAATAGAGTAAGGACCCCAGAAATATATCCTCACATATTTGGTCACGTAATTTTTGACAAGGGTACCAAAACCATTCAACACTTTTCAACCAGTGGTACTAGGAAACTGGATATCCAGATGCAAAAAAATGAGGTTGAACCCTTACCTAACACCACATGTAAAAACTAACTCAAAATGGATCAAGAACCTAACTTTAAGACCTAAAACAATAAAACTCTTAGAAGAAAATACAAGACACAAGCTTCCCAACATTGGATTTGACAACAATTTATTGGATGTGACACCAAAGGCATAGGCAACAAAAGAAAAAATAGACAAATTGGACTTGATGAAAAATTTTAAAATTTGCACATCAAAAGACACTATCCAAACTAAAAAGACAACCACAGAATGGGAGAAAATATCTGCAAATCATATATCTGACAAGAGTTTAATATCCAGAATATATAGAGAACTTCTAAGACTTGACAACAACGACAACAAAAAATCCATTCAAAAATGGACAAAGGATTTGAATAAACATTTCTCCAAAGAAGATATACAAATGACAATCAGCCCATGAAAAGATGCTCAACATCACTAATCATTAGGTAAATGCAAATGAAAACTACAAGGAGATACTACTTCACACCCATTAGGATGGCTACTGTCAACAAATAAACAAACAAACAGAAAACAACAAGTGTTGACAAGGATGTGGAGAAATTGGACCCCTTGTACACTCTTGGTGGGAATGTGAAATGGTAAAGACACTGTGGAAAACAGTATAGTGGTTCCTTGGTTCCTCAAAAAATTAAACATAGAATTACTATATGATCCAGCAGTTCCATGTCTGGAGATATATATATATATATATATATATATATATACACACACACACACAAAAGAATTGAAAGCAGGGTCTCAAAGTGATATTAGTACACCCACGTTCATAGCAGCATTATTCACAATAGCTGATACATGGTATATATGGTATATATACATGGTATATATACATGTGGTATAGTGATACAATGCAATATCACTCATCCTTAAAAAGGAAGGAAATTCTGACACATGCTACAATATGGGTGAACCTTCAGGACATTATGCTAAGTGAAATAAGCCATTCACAAAAAGACAAATACTGTATGATTCCACTTATATGAGGTACCTAGAGTAGTCAAAATCATAAAGACAGAACGTAGAATTGTGATTGCCAGGGACTGGAGGGAGGGGAGAATGGGGAATTATTATTCAATAGGTTTAGAGTTTTGGTTTTACAAGATGAAAAGAGTTATGGGGATGTATGGTGGTGATGGTTGCACAACAATGTGAATGTACTTAATACCACTGAACTGTACACTGAAAAATGTTTAAGATGGTAAAAATATAAGATATGTGTATTTTACCAGTATTTTTAAAAAAAACAATAAAGGAGACGTGACATAGATGGCTGGGAGGGCTGGGGAGACAGAGGGAGCTCCAGGGTTCAGCAGCACTGACCCAGTGGGGCAGAGAAGTATGGTGAATGTTTCATCAATGAGAACCTTTGAGCAGAGACTTGAAGAATGCAATTTCAAGGATGCCAAAGAAAAAATTCCTGTAGCGAGTGATCTCCAGAGAAGGTGACAACTCCAAGATTCAGATTCTAGGTGTAACTGATAGATGCTAGACCTTGCTATTACAAAAGCATAGAGGAGCCATAATCACACAATACCCAAGAATCTATACTCCAGCCAGAATCATGCAACCAAGCATTCCTGAATCACCTCTTGGCATGATCATGATTACGTGCAGCTGCATTATTCCCTGTGTGCATGGTCGGGGGGGGGGCGGTCCTAGGTGAGCTCATTTTCTTTCTAAGGTCCCATAAGCAAGGTTCTGGGACATGGTGGGTCTGTGGTGGTGGTGGCCATTGTCTCACCACTGACCAGGGCTCCTCCTGCTGCCAGCCCATCCTTTAGGGAGATTACAGGCACAGCACTGTGGTGCTGATAGTGGGATTGTTTCTCCAATGACCAGGGCTCCTTCCTGGCCCCTCAGGGCCCTTGTGGGGGTGGCCCTCTGCTGTTCGTGGGTACTTCTCTCCTGTTGGCTGTTCGCCCTATGATCTGCCTAAATCAAGAGCTCGTCCTCTCAGCCATGCCCCCATACTGCATTCACACATCATCTACCAACAGGTTTGGACACATAATGAGAACATGATAGATATTTGATATTACAAATATCCTAGGAAAGTCTTACATGGAGAGTCCACGGACGGCCATCATTTCTCAGAAGAGGTTGATAAATAATGCGTATTTTACTTGTGGAAGGAGTTATAATATTCTAATACCTAACGTATAGTGTCTAAGAGCTACCTCCCACCCTGGGGTAGCTCTAAGACTATAAGGTAATGTAGGGTCCCTTTAGGAAGCTATACCATTCACTATCGTTGGGTTATGCAATATATGTTGTTATTCCCATGTTTCAAGCCCCCACACTAAGGAACTAACTTAGCAGGGACGAAGGAGGGTCAGAGAGAAGATTTGAGGATGAAAACGCAACCCTGAGAATCACCTTTGCTCGATCTTGCCCTCCTCTCAGAGATCTGACTCTCAGCCCACTAGTCGGAGAACAAGTCCACACAGAAACAAAATCACATCACAAGGCATTGGTATTCTAAGATATAGACTCATTCTCAGAGGCCCATAGCCACCCAGTCCTCATGGTCCTGTATAAATATTATTGTTTTTGTCTCAAAAGATTTCAAGGAGCACTCAAGAAATTATTTGGCTTCTGTCAGGGTGTACTTTCTCAGCCTGGTGTAAAGAAAGACCACCTATTTGTCTGAAGTTATATATCTTCTCAGATCCCAAACTTCTTAGACATTTCTAATAAGTCTGGGTTTACAACATTTCCTATGGACACACAAGCACCATAAAAAATAAATCCTAATAATTATTGCTGCTGACATTAAGCAATGACAAGTAGGAAACTAATTTATACTTATTTCCATCAGCTCATATGTTCATACAAGTTTCAGCACACAATAACAAGTATAGTAAAAATAAGTTTTACTACATAGTTACTGCCAATAGCTACATTAACAGCAGTATCATTAATAAAACCTTCAACTCAAAGGTAGATCAACTTAAATGAAAAACCCAGAGGGAATAAATCATTCATAAAAATGTTGAACAGAGCTTTTCATCTTCTTGCTTTCAGTATCTCGTATAATCAGTTTTCACATATGTTAGAGTTTAAGTGAATTTTTTTTTTTTTTTTGCAGTACGTGGGCCTCTCACTGTTGTGGCCTCTCCCGTTGCAGAGCACAGGCTCCGGACGCGCAAGCTCAATGGCCATGGCTCACGGGCCCAGCCGCTCCGCGGCATGTGGGGTCTTCCCGGACCAGGGCACGAACCCGTGTCCCCTGCATCGGCAGGCGGACTCTCAACCACTGCACCACCAGGGAAGCCCTAAGTGAATTCTTAATAGAGCACATGAGAATTACTTGAGAGTAGAAGTTTCTAGATTTTTCTTTTTATCAGATTATTTTAAATTATGACATATTTCAAATATAGAGAGAAATACAGACTTCTATTTCCGCTAGCATGGTTGACTTTTCTGCTGAAATCATCTAAAAGGGCAAGATGAAAATATTATAGTTGCTTTTCTTAAATTATTGACAAAATGGCAAGAAAAGGAGGCACATCCAGGATAAGCACTAAGTTCAGGGGTGTGGGGAACCCAGGTAGGGGTGGTAGGCAGAATGCTGAAGCTGACTTGTGCCTTGGAAACATTTGCCAAACTGGGAAAACTTGGTTCTGAATTTTTATAGCGTCATAGGGAAGGGGGCACAGGAGACATAGTCCTGGAATCACTCAAGGAGGGTGATCTGAAAGGGGTCTCTCCCTTCCTCAATCTGGGACACCAAAGGACTGTACCATCAGCATAAGGCTAAATGAGAAGTCAACTTGCTGCTGCCCCATCCCAAGGTATACCAAGGAAATGGCCAGACTAGAATCCTGGTGTTGAATAGAGGAGAAAAAAATATCTCCTCAGAGAACTTATAGCCTTGCTCCTGCTCTGACATCAGTTTGCAGGCTGCCTACAACACTCCCTGGGTGGTCTGAAAAAAACTCAAGGCAAGAATTTAGCTTAAAACAGTCCCAGATTATTCATTCTCTCATCCACTTTGCAGAAGCACATGAAAATCTTCCCTGGAGGAAACTACCTCAAATTCCCACAGATAAGCTCTGAGGGGAACAAGCAATTGACAGGAAAAAATGGCAAAACACAAAGGAAACACGGCACCACAACTGAGAAACAGACAATGATAATAAAAGACATCAGTTATTGGAAATAACATACACATCATAAAATAAGTTTAACATACTTTAAAAATAAAAGCTTAAACATATGTGCAGGGATGAGAGACTATATAGATTAAAAAAGAATCAAATAGAACTTATAGAAATGAAAAATATAACTGGATTAACAACTCAAACAAACATACAAAAACAACTGACATTCAGGGGAAAATGTACTAGTATATGCTACCTACTTTGAAATATGTAAAAATCAGACATGTGAATGGATGGAGAGAGGAATGGATAGATCTGTGATAAACTAAGTATAGTAAAATGCTAATGGACAGAATCTAGATGGTGAGTACACAGGTATTTACCATAAAACTATTTTAACTTTTCTGTTTGCTTGAAATATTTTATATAACGTCACACACACACACACACAAACTGATTAGATTAGATACCTAGAAAATAGATATCTAGGCTTATAATCCATGAATAAAGGTAGATCAAGCCCCCCAACAACAACAAAAATATTAAAAATGAAGAATAAAATATTTTCAATAGCATGTTCTTAAAAGCACAGAAGACATGGCAAATGTATTGTAATAGGGAAGAACAAATCTGACTCCATGTTGGATCTGTTTCTTTTACTTTAACCTTTGTATTCTATTGCCTTTGCTACAAGTTAATTACTCAAGGGATGTTGCCTATAGCTCAAAGTATACATAATGGCCCACCTCTGGGAACCTTGTCTCCCAAGCCTGAGCATTAAACTAAAATACCTTTGTTTAGCTCACAGCAAACATCTTGACCAGGCCCGCCTATGAATGGCTGCAGGAAAGAAGAAATTAACACATCCCCTCTGGAGTCTGGCCAGAACCAGAAAATAGTTGCAAAAACTTACTGCCTTTTTGACTTTACCTCCTCACCCCCGCTACCCCCACTTTGTTCTATAAAAGAAACTAGCATCCACGCCCTGGCAAGATGGTTCTATGGGACAGTAGTCCACCATCTTCTTGGTCTGCTGGCTTTCTGAATAAGTCGCTATTCTTTGCCCCAACAACGCGTCTCTCCATTTATTGGCCTGTTGTGTGGTGAACAGTATGAGCTCGGACTCAGTAACAGTATGAAATTATCAAGCCAAAATCTGAGTGAAGGTGGCAATGTGGGGAGGTAAGTGGAGGATTGCAGTCACTTTAGTCCTGAGCAGGTGTCAACCTAACAAAGTTGAGATTGGTTTTCATGGCTTTGCAGGGTTCGTGGGCCCATAAAGTGGGAGCTCAAAGGGCTACAACCTCCATGTAAGAGAAATAGAAACATCATTCCTACCAGTACTCAACTGAGGGGAGTGGCCTCAGTGCTGAGTAGGGCACAGGGTGGGCAAGGGGGTGATGGAAATATCACTGCTGAGAAGTAACAACCACAAGTTGGCCTTATCATAGATTTGTTCAAATTCACACTACATGGGTGGTCCATAAAACCTCAATGTATGGTCCCAGACTAGCTCCTAGCAGAGGCAGAAGCAAATGCTCTCTGTAGGAGCACATCTCCATCCTATCTCTCAAAGAATTACCACAAGTAATTTTCCAAGGAAAATAAGCAGCTAATAGTAAAAAACATACAGACCAACAAAAAACAATCAATCAAGCAACAAAAAAATCCACTATTTACACAAGGAAACAAGGTAACGTGAATGAGAATCATCAGGGAAAAAAACCCCAGAAAGCAGAAAACAGAAATAGACACATAACAATGACATTGCATGTATTGGATATAAAATAGAAACTATGATTACCATGTGTAATGATACAAAAGAAACTTGAAAGCGCATGTAGTGAACAAGAAAATACAAAGAATTACCAATCACATCTGAAGGAGAACTAAATAGAACTTTTAGATATGTGAATGTAATTGAAATGAAAATCCCAATAAACAATTCTAGAAGCAGATTTGACACAAGCTGAAAAGACAGTGAATGCAAAAGTAGTCTAGAAGAGATATTCCAGGATGCTGCACAGAGAGATGATGAGATGGAAACAGGAAAGGTAGACAAAGAGGCAAGAAGGACAGAGAGAGTCTCACACTTAGATAATCAGAGTTCTAGAAGGAGTCAAAGTAAAAATGAAGCATGGAGAATATTTACAGAGATGAAGAGAATGGATGAAAGACATCAAACCACAGAAGCCCAGCAAATCCCAAGCAGAATAAGCAGAAATTCCACCTTCACATCCGAGTGAAGCTACAGATCACAAAAACAAAGAGAAAACCTTAAAAGAAGCCTGAGAGAAAAAACAAATCCCTCTTAAAGAAGTGACAAATGGATTGACTGCCAACTTCTTAATGGTAACAACAGGAGCCAGAAGATGAAATGATATATTTATCCACCAAGAGAAAATAACTGCTGAATTCTATGCCAGCAAAAAGTCAAGAATCTGGCAGATTAAAGAAGCTTCAAATAAAACAAAACTGAAATAGTGCCTGTCAGCAGTCTCTCAATAAAGAAAATTCTAAAAGATGTACTAGGCATAAGGAAAATGACCCCAGGAAGAAAGATCTGAGATGAAAGAATGAAGAACAGAGAAGGTGGCAAATACATGAGCAACATTTTACTACAGAATATTCAACACAAAAACACAAAAACAAAAGACTTATGATGTTGAAGTATAAACTTAAAATGCATTAAAGGAGAGTTATTAACTTTAGACTGTGGTATGTTTAGGCAAGTAAACTATGGTAAGTCTTGAAGTTCTAGGGTATCTGGGTATCCACTTAAAGAACATAAGAAGAAGGACTAATGGGGGGAAGAACGCAATGTGAAAAAGAAGAAAAGGACAGAAAAAGAAACTTAAGATAGGCAAAAAAAAACCACACAAAAACCACACAAAATAAGACAGAAATAAATCCAATTATTTCATTAATAATTATAAGTACAGATAAACTAAATGTTCTAATAAAATGACAAACAGTGTTAGAATGGATTTTAAAAACTCAACTATATTCTGTTTACAAGTGATACATACAAAATATAAGGATATATCAATAGAAAGACTATAAATAAATGAGAAAAGATATATTGTATAAACACTAACCAACATAGACTTGAACACAAAGTATTACTAGAGAAAAAGAAGATCACTGCATAATGATAGAGTGTTGATCTGGAAAAGATAGATAATTTAAACTTTTAGGTACTTAATAAATTAGGCTCAGTCCTAAATAAAAGGCAAAAATGGACAGAACTAAAAGGAAATAAAGAAAAATCCAGTCATAGTGGGTATGGACAGAGACACAGGATGGTTCTGAGTGATCCTGAAAGCTCTTAAGTTTGCCTGGCAATGAGTGCTTTACAATTTTCAAAAGATTCACACAGATGAGTTCATATAATCCCATAATAACCCTTTTTTTCCTCTACTCCTATATTGCCCCTCCCCCCCTCCCCATTGGTAACCACTAGTTTGTTCTCTATATCTGTGAGTCTGCTTCTTTTCTGCTTTATTCACTAGTTTGTTGTATTTTTTAGATTCCACATATAAGTGATACCATATAGTATTTATCTTTCTCTGTATGACTTATTTCACTTAGCATAATGCCCTCCAACTCCATCCATGTTGCTGCGAATGGCAAAAATTTCATTCTTTTTTATGGCTGAGTAATATTCCATTGTATATATATGCCACATCTTCTTTACCCATTTATCTGTTGATGGGCACTTAGGTTGCTTCCATACCTTGGCTATTGTAAAAATACTGCTCTGAATGTTGGGGTGCATATACTTCTTTTTTTTTTTCCCGGTACGCGGGCCTCTCACTGTTGTGGCCTCTCCTGTTGCGGAGCACAGGCTCCGGACTCACAGGCTCAGCGGCCATGGCTCACGGGCCCAGCCGCTCCTCGGCATGTGGGATCTTCCCGGACCGGGGCACGAACCCGTGTCCCCTGCATCGGCAGGCAGACTCTCAACCACTGCGCCACCAGGGAAGCCCGCATGTACCTTTTTGAATTAGTGGTTTTGTTTTTTAAAGACCATTTGGCAGAGATTTCTGAAGGAGTGGTTGTAGTGTGGGAGGCGGCTGAGTCAAGGATGACTGCAAGGATTTTGGCCAGGGCAAGCAGAAGAATAAAGCTGCCATTTCCTGAGATGGGGACAGCAGCAGTCCAGCTTTGAACATGCGCAGTTTGAGAAGCCTGTGATCTAGCTGAGTGAGTGGAGAATTCAGGGGAGAGGACCAGACTGGAGGCACCTGGGTCCTGTAGGTGACACGTAAAGCCAGGAGCCTGGATGGGGATCTCCAAGGAGTACAGATGCAAGAAGTTCCAACATCAAGAGGCTGGGAAGAAGAGTGGGAACCTGCAAGGGAGGCTGAGAAGTGGCCAGGGAGGTGGTAGGCGTACTATTCTGGAAATCTAATGGAGAGACTGTTCAAGGAGGTGAAACTGATTCCAGAAAAGGAAACCCAGATGGCCAATAAGAATATGAAGAGATGCATGTGTACGGCTGTCAAACACATTCAAACCTAACTCCATACAACAGTGTACACACAAGACTGGCAAGAAAGTCAGATAATTCCATGATGGGCAAGGATGCAGGGACATGCACTGCTGCTGAGAGCATCCACTGTGGGGTCATTTTAGAATCTGGAAAAGGAGACTGTAACCATGTTAAGATATAATATATGTAATATGGACCACAAGAGATTCTAGCTCAGGCCCAGCGGGAGACATGGGAGAGGATGTTCATTACAGCAGGAGGGTGCAAGCAGTCAAAGGTCTCCTACAGAGGGGCTGGAGTAGTAAAATGCGGTAGAAACAATGTAGGATGTAGAGCTGCATAACCACAGCAACATGAATACATCCTCAAAAAAATGAAACCACAACCTGAGCTTTTAGGCTCAATACCATTTAAGTGAAACACACAAAATAATACTATGTACTTACATTTCTAAAGACATGTATTCAATTCATTAGACTTGGTGCCTCTAGGAGAGAGAGGAATGTGAATGAGGATGGCGGGGGATAAAGGAGAAAAATAACATAAAACAAGAAAGAGCTTTGTGTGGACATTAATATGATTAGCCAACTCTGTTGTACCCTAAGTACCCACCCCAAATAAAGGTGTTCCTCTTGCTCAAATCCAGTCAGGCTCAAGGATTTGAAGGGTATGTATTTAGGGCTTAAGGAAGCTATATTCTGAGTATAATATAAACCAATGGTATAAACCAATGGGTGTGGCAACTGTTAGTTGTCTCCAATATGTATTCTCCTCTTATTCCTTAAAAATCCATTCCCCAGCCTCCTTCGTGGATGGGTGCATTTATATGACTAATTTCTGGCCAGTGCTGTATGGAACTTCTGGGAAGGCCAGTTAAAAGCAAGGGGGCATTGCCATTTTATCCTCCTCTATTGTTGGCTGGGAATGTGGACACAATGGCTGGTACACTGGTAGCCAGCTGGGACCACGAGGTAACTTTAAGGATGGAGGCCACATGCCTAGAAAGATAGGAGCTGGTATCCTGATCATCCATGAAGCTGCTGTTCCAGAACTTGATGGCCCACACCTGGTCTTCTTTTATGTGAGAGAGGAACATACTTCCAGCATGTTTAAACCATGTTATTTTGGATTTTTCTATTATATGGAGCCAAACAGTCTTCTAACTGATAAGGTGGGTTCTGAATAGACGTAATATTGGAGAGCATTTCATTTTTTCCAAATCTGCCATTTCTTAGAAGAAAGTTTTTCTGGAGATCCTTTTAAAAATGCCCCCTGCTTATTAATCCATTTGGTGTCTTCAGAAGGTAGTACTTATACCTCTATTGAGATTTGCTTTAAGTTTTTAGGTATTTTTTCAATTATAGAAGAATCACATCAAATAAAGCACACACTGATCCAGACTAGACTTTGAGGCGAAGCAGATGTTTGGCAGCAGGCCCAGATGTCACAGCCTCAGATTTCAGGGCAGAGCTGGCCATATCTCGTTATATCCACTTTAGTTGGATGTTACACAGAATGAATGGACAAGATCTCAGGGTCGGGTGGCCTTGCTGGTGGATAGCTGCCAAGTGGTTTGATAGTATAGACAGAGCTCTAACTAAGCACTCCCATTAATTCTATTACTAAGCAAAATACCCTGATGAAGAGACAGACTTTAAGGACCAGAGGTAAAGAACAGTGGACTGTACGACTCCTGATTGAATGGGAGACAGAATTTACTAATTGGCCATTTTTCTTCCTCTTAGTTTTGTATCTTTGATTCCTTTGAGTTAGTCGAGGCCTTTTCCTGGCTGAAGGAAACAGGTGGAGCAACACAAGAGAAGCATACTTAATCAGCATTAGTGATCTGGCAGGTCTTGTTAAGCCAGGAAGCATCTGAATGAAAAATCTTGGGATTTCTCACTGGACCATCGTCCTAAGTGTCAGGCTCATCAATGCTCTTTGTTGCAAACAAAGCTCTTTCTTCTGAGACCTAGAATTTGAGATCTCTCTTGGTTTAGCAATTCATACTCTCCCAGAGGTAACTTTATTTTAAAAGTAATTTGCATATGTTTCATTGTTACTAAAGACATACATGCTCACTGTAGAACATGAAAATTCAGACAAGTAAAAACAAAACAAAATGCAAAGCAAAAACACTGACAATCCTACCCAGTTAAAGACAACCAGTTTTATCCCCTTGGTGTGTATCTTTTCAGACCCCCTTCTATATACTGTGTGGGGTGTGTGTGTGTGTATGAATTTTAACCACAGGGGAGTAATATAAATCTTAACAAGTACAGAAGCAGCAATTAATGAAATAGGAAGCAAAAACCAGTACACCTGATTGGTGTAGCCAAAGGCTTATTCTTGAAAAGATCAATAAAATGATCTCTGTTGGTCTCATCTAGAGAAAAAAGAGAAAAACACACAAATGAACAATATTTGAGATAAGAAGAGGGACATAACTAGACAGATGGAGGGGATCAAAAATTAAGAGAACACAATGTTTGTAAATGTGTAAGGATGCTACCAAAAGGCTTCCGGGAAAATGCTTCATGACTGGCGGACACATGAGGAAGCAGTCTACTAAAAACGAGGAATCAGCTGCATTTAATTCGGGCACGTTCCTCCTAAGACCAAGGTCCCAGGTGTGGCCCTGGGCAGGTGGGTGATGCATAGAGAAGGTGGCGACCATGGAATGGAGGCCAAAGACTAGGGACAGTTCGGACACATTGAGTGGGTTCTTTATGTGCAATTAGACGAACCTGCGTGGGCTCTTTAAATGCTCATGTTGTATTACACCGAAACCCCATCTTTAACAGCCTAAAAAGGCTCAAGTACTTCAGTAGCAAAAGAAATTACAGACTTAACTCCCAAATCGTTTGCAGCTGTTTTTTTATTCCAAACACGTACTTTTGTAAACCTGCATTTCCCAAACAGTGCAAGTGAATTAGAAGTGACTGCACAGACTTGAATACATGCGACTTTGTGAAGAGGAACACCCCTCCCACTGAAATTCCTCAACGGAAACGTACACAGATGCATCAATCAAGTTCTGGAAGTGAAGTTAGCGTGGGTGCCTGCCATGCAATTCATCACACTCTTAAAGCTTTTAAACTTACTCCGCCGGTCACACCGTGCACATTAGAATTTGAAAAAACCTTAACACAGTCTGAAATCTAGATCATTGTGCTACAAAGCACTGCATCACGTGGGACATTTGTTCATTATCCCCCTCACATGCTGAAAATCAGAAGACATTCTAGAAGGTTCATTTTGGCCCTACTGCCTTTGTATCCTAACCCTTCAGCCATTCTTTGCTTCAGAACATATTCTCCACTGTGTATATTCTTGCTCTATATAGCAAAACAACACATGGACTAAAACCCTGCATACTTGGAGCATTTCTAAGGGACACTCGTTTTCTGCCTTTTATCTGCTAAAAGGCCATTTCCCCCAAATACCAATCCTTTGCTTTGCCTCTACATTTCGGGAAGTCTGAATTAGGTGCAGGTTTCATCAGGTGTAGGTTTTACAGGTAACCCGAGTGTAACTGCGTTGCCCTGATATGATGCCTTATCCAAAAATAAAAGTAGAATAACCTTTTTTAAAAACGACATTGCTACGGTTCCACAGGTAGCATATCAGCACCCATCACAACCACCTAGGGGACCTGCTACACATCCACATTGAAAACAGGTCCCTGATGTTTCCAGGAGGCCTGCTGGTTTTGTTTTGAACCTCCCTGCCTCTGGCTCCAGGGCTGAAGGTTACATATGATTTGGTGAAGGAGGACTTTCCATCGGATTTTCTACAAAGCTTACCCAACTTCAGAATGCTGATGGAAGTTTCCTGAAGAATTGACTGAGAAAGCCTCAGTGACCTCAGTAGCAAGTGATTCTGGCCGTGTGCTTGTCAGTCACCGTAAAGCCACTGGACCCACTCACTCCTGCCAGTGTCCCCTCGTTCCTGAACCTCATGGCCTCTTCTTTGTGACAGGTCCAGGGCTCACTTAGGTGATGTTCCAAACTCCTGAGTCCCATGTAAACTGAGCATAAGTGAATCATTTTTGAAAAGGGGGCATTATTTCACTTAATTTCTACAAAGGTCCTTTTGTCATATTTAAAGAGCACCTCAATCCTTCTGACAGTTGATTATAACCCTAGTGAATACACAACCAAAAAGCTGAAGCAGACTTAAATAATGCTGTGCAAGAGAACATCAGATGGCATTCCACAGTGAACCCGCAGAAGCAGGAAAGGTGGAAACTGGAAGGCACTGTGGAATTTTAAAAGAACCTTCTGGAGAAGGAACAAAGACACACCAACCCATCCTGTCTGCTTCCCCCAAGAGCCTACTGAGGGCTTCTGAACTGGATGGAGCTGGTGAACCGGCCAAGCTGAGAGCGCTGATAACCTGCTCAACTTCCCTATCTCTGTGCTAAATGGTCACCTCCCCAGTCCATGCTGCCCCGCCTACTCAGCATCAGGAGATAAGCAGATGTACCATCCTCCCCATACAGGTTCCAGAGTGGCTGCCAGTATTTCCTCCAGTGGAGGCCAAGCGTGATTTTCTTGAAAACTGCCCTATTTAGTCTTAGTAATCTCCTGGGTATGTGACCACTCGTGTGTCCACCACTCAGAACCACCCAGAAGCACATGGATCCCAGCTCTGAGACTGGCTATGGAGCCTGCCCCTCCCCTGGTGAGGCTTTCCCCTCTGGCTGGCAGAACCGCGTGCCTGCCAGTTATCCTGCTACACTGTCTCCCATGCGTCTGCACACCTTGCAGGAGGCTGGCTGTGGCTAGTCGTGCATTTGGCCAAAGCTGCTGATGGAGCTGTCCCAGGCCTACCACCTAAGAATCCTAAATGATTTATTAAAGGACAACATGAAACAACAAGCAGAAGTCCATCCAAGGAAGGCTGCAGATGAGGTCTCGTAAAGGAATTCACGATCCCACTGTGGGAAGATCTGCCTCCCCTGGGGCAAAATGTGGGGTGGTGTTCACTGGGGAACCCCCCGCACTTAGCACAGGGCCTGATGCACAGCAGGGGCCCCATACATATCTGTCAGAGGTGAACTCTGAGTGAGAACTGGAAGGGGAGCATGATGCATTCTGTATCTTCCTGTGTCAGAGTCAACTGCGTAAGAAACAAAAAGACACGTGTGCTCCCTGCCAGGTTTGCAACCGCCCAGCACCCTCATAATTTTGCCAAAACTTTAGATATCTTTGCAAGCATTAGCCAACTATGTGTCTGGAAAAACCTATCTCCCCTGAAGTTGAGTTCTGTGTCTTTTCAACAATACTCACGGGCCCCCGCACATCTTAGCTCCCAGTCAACAAGGCCCTATGAGAAAGATGCCTGGTCTTGTTTCTTGTTTCATTCTCATCTGATGCCATCTGTTTGTACCCGGGGCTTGAGCAGGCTGTGATAAGTGACTAAGGACTCTGTCAGACCCTGCTCTTCGGCACGTTTTCCCCTGTACCAGATGGTTTTCCAGCAGCGGTAAAAGCAGCCAGGGCTGCTCATGGTTATTGAATGTTCACTACGGGCCAGGCATGATGTTGAGCTTGCTACATCCATCACCACCTCGCCCTTTCAGAGAATCACACTGCACTCAAATCTGGACAGCACTGCGTGTCTGGTAATGAACACTGTCAAATAGAGAGCTTGGATAGTGAAGGCCATAACTCAGCATTCACCTGTACAGGGGATAGGCGAGGACGTCAGTGCTATGCCCAGATCCCTCTGCATCATTTCTTTTGCATTATTTCTGTGCGCTTCCCAGGCTGGGGGTGCAGCCCTCTTTTTGAGGACTGCTCCTGAGCTACTGGGGCTATTTTGCTGGCAGGAAGTGAAAGCAGAAAGTTTACATCTCTCCTGGGTCCAAGACTATGAAAGCTCAGCTCCCTTGCCCCGGGTTGGGACAACTCTGAGGCATAACTTACCCTCCAGAGCCCCCCAGCAGGATCAGGCTGAAGACCCCCTGCACGGGACCTGCCCTGAAATGGCTCCCTTACCTGTCTTCCTCCCCTTCTGTGTCCTGCTTCCCTCGTGTCCTTACTGGTGTGCCCTGGGGATACTTCCTTAATAAGTTACTGCGTGAAAATCCTTGTCTCAGGGTCCACTTCTTAAGAATTCCACCTAAGACACGATTAAAAAAAATAAGGACAGGTTGAATGGTCATCTCTGGGAAGGACACTGCAATTACCATTAGCTGGGACAGCAAGAGTGATGGGGATAATGGAGACCCCTGGACTCAAATTAACATGAAAAGATAACACATCACAGCACTCAGACACAAGTCTCTGCTTGGTGGGCACCAATTCAGTCCTGGTGGTATGCGGACTCTGATGCACGATGTCCAGGATGAGATGCCATTCTGAGGTTTACCAGTGATGAAATGGCATTGCTCCAAGCTTTCATGTCTTAATTTAAGTGCAAGGAGGGTGAAATGTCTGCTCTATAAGGTGATGCAGAACAGACCTCAAGAATCAGGTTTTTCCATCCAAATTCCTGCTGGGAATCTTCCAATGAACGGTACAGATGAAAAAACTCTCGTGGTTCTTCAGCACATTATTCCGCACTTGACTCCAGGCAACAGAGATGTGAGATGCCTTCGGGCTCAGCCCCAAACCACAGCTGATATACAGCACCACCCGCTGGGTGGATTCATCACATGAGGTTTCTTCAGATGATTTCATCTGAGTCTTCTTTAACAGCAAGTTCCAGAGTACAATAAGATCTTTATCCTTTAACATTTGTATGAATATACAAGTATTTCCAAGATTTCAGGCCAGATATCAGTGCTTGAGTGAACTATATAACCATTTAATAGAAATAATAAAACATCGATACAAATATAAAGACATAATCAGTATAAAAGGCTTATATTTATAAAAATACTTTTAGGTAACAGTTTTCCCCTGAGGGTTGACCACGCATGTTGCATCCATAAATATCGCCTGGCTCTGCAGCCGGCTTTCCAAAGTTGTGGGTTCAGCTGGAAAAGGAAGTGGTGGTGGTTCCAGTCAAGTGACTGCCTCAGGTTGGCACCTGGGCTTGAGAGAACGAGGACGAGAACAGCATCGTGGGGCCTCCGAAAAATCTGGAGAAGATTCTTTCTTCCAAATATGGAAGATACAAAGATCAGGAAGACAGGCGAACCACTGGGCCACATGACCGGGGTGGGGTGGGGTGGCAGGTCACTGGTTTTTCTGGACCCAGTCCCAACTGTCTTCATTCTCTTTACGGTTCTTCTCAGCTTCAATAATTTCTTTGTACCTTCTGCGAAAGAAGCCCATCTGAAAGGCAGAAAGAGGAGGCGCCAGGTTAGAGATGCTGGGGAATCAACCGTTTTGATTCCCAAGCCACCTGGACCCGGAGGAGACATGACCTATGCTCACAACGCCTCAGATTGGGCTGATTTAGAAAAAGCATCATGCGGAACCACTTTTCAAAATGCATGGACTTCCTGCAAGCTTTCTTATGATAAGTTGTTTGTTCCTTGTAATGTGCTTCTGGTGGAGTGTTTCCCAAACTGTATGCTGGGGAAAACTAGTTATTGAGCTATTCATAGGTTGTTTGGGAGTAAAACAGATTCCACGGTCAAATAAGTTTGGAAACGATACACTCTTTAAGAGATTCGTAATGTACAGTAGAACAGTAAAGGATCAAATCAACCTTTTAGGAAAGGATTAAGAAAGTCAGGGACTTGATATTTCCCAAGCTTATCTGGCTTTTGATAAATCTATTAAATCCTGAGAGAGATTAGCCATTGCAGAATAATTTGATAAGTACTGCTCTCACACAATAGGAGTTTTAAAGTATCTGCAGACCTGCATCCTATCTTGCTGTCCTCCAGATCTTTCACTCAAATCTGTGACCCCCGAGAGCTGCGGAGCTGCCGTGCACACAGCTGGCAGTGTGTACCCCCCTAAAACTGGCAACTCCTCCTGAGCCACGATGGCAGTTTCCTTTAGCTTAGTTCTGAAAAGACCTTTCCTTCCGATGTCTATGGCTTTCCATACAGGGTAAGATGAATTTCCATTTCTTTTCACATGGTCAGCATAGGCACTACTGCCATATAAAAGTAACTTTTTGTAGCCCAAAGCTGACCTTTTCTCCCAAGCTCAGGAAGACCTGGTATCTCTTGTCCTGTGCTCCCTAGCATTAGTGGCCTCTGTTTCTGAGATCAGACATCTTCCTGCATCTGCCCTTAAACATGACTGACTGGAGTTGGTGTACAAATACCCCAGCTCCCTCTCTCCTTGGGTGCGAAACGCTGAGGTGCATGCTCCGCGTAGAACTTTCCCGCAGTGGTAACCAGCTTGATAACACATCCTTTATTAGCTTCCTTCCCTGCCCTCTCTTCCCTGGTTCCCTATCACTGTTTCTTGAGATTATCTTCCAAATAAATGACTTGCCCTCAAATCCTTGTTTCGATCCTCTTGAATAGGGGAATTGAGACAGACATGCACACTTGGCTTACTGCTAGGAGGCTGTGCTGCAGGTCTGTGGTACCACACTGTCACTGGTGTATAATTTCCATAGTCATATTTGAAAACACTTGAGACTAACAATCTCTGCAATCTGCTGCCAATGGGGGATGCACATACAAAACCTGCCCTAAACAAATCGTCAAGCAAACCCAGGCTGTGGGCACATCCAACTCCTTTGTGCATCTTTCCTCACATTCCTTCACCATGAACCAAGCATCCACAGTCTCACTGCACCATCTTCCTACTCCTTGAAAGGGGCTTACTGGCCCAGGTGAAAATGAGAATTGTCAAGAGAGCTGCCAAGACAGTGCTGGTCACCTCCACCCACATTGCCAAGGGAGTCCTGAGAGTTCCCTCTGAGAGCAGTCTGACGGCTGGGAGGGAGTGGAAGCTTCCACAGAACAGCTGGCAAGGGTCTTGTGCTCTGAGCTTCGATCCTCAAGACCCGTTTCACAGACAGACATTGAGTTCCCTGGATATGTCCTCTCAGCATCAGACCACATCTGTCAGAACCTCACTTTATGACACCCCCATATACTTTTCTCTCATTAAGTTTCTACCACCTTCTCCCTTCTGCAAGGGATGTGGAAAGAAGGCTTGGCTTGAATGTTCTGGATAATTAGAAAAAGGTCGTTGTTGTCATCCTCAAAGCATACCCATAGGAGGCCAGGAAAGCGACCCAAGACTTCATGGAAATGTCTAACTCAGAAGTTACTGCTTGAAATCTCATTCTTGAAAGATAAAGATGTGGTTGGCAGGGCGAATGTGTCATGTGCACCTTCTGAGCTGAGGAGAACATAATCATAGAAAGAAGGCTGGATATAACATGAGAATAAGATTCTTTAGCACATGACTCTACCTGTGGATAGTGTGATGTTTCAGTGATCTCCAGTTACTCACTTTAACTCTAGAGAAGTAACATATCTCTACTGTGGCACCAATCAAGCAGAGCTTTAACTGTCTGCTCTCTTATCATCTTTCACATTTGTCTCAGGACTCCTACAGATTTGTGCTTTTTATCCCCAGAGCTCAGCATCTCACCGCTACTTACTGCCAGTGATAAGTTGCAAAAATGCCCCTGTATCCATGCCCTGTACCGTGGCTTTGCAGCAAGTCCTATCAGGAGACGGAGTCTATTTTCCACACCCTGAATCTGAGTCGTGACTTGCTATGACAGTTGGGTGCATGGGAGGTGATGCCCTGTCAGTTCCACACTTAGGCCTCAAAGGCCTTGCACACTTCCACTTGCTTTCTCAGAACCCTGCCTTGCTTCCAAGTGAGTAAGTTTGGTCTCGCTGCTGAAAGATGAGTCCACCAGCTGAGGTCCTCCTAGACCCGCCAACCCCCAACTGCTTGCAGGTGTAGGTTTGAGCCCCGCTGAGATGGGAGGACCTCCCTGTTAAGCTCAGTCCAACCCTCAGAATTGCGACCTATGTAGATGGTGGTTGTTTTTAAGTCCCTAAACTTTGGTTTGTTACATAGCAAGAGTTAACTGATACAGAACTCCATATTTTTTTGCCTGACACTGAATGAGTCAACACCCACGGGAAAGGTGGCTGAGGGGCAGCCTGACAGGGCTCTAGATGGAAAGAGCATCACTGTGCCCTGTCCTGCTGAACAGACTTTTCTTGTTCATCTCTAAGGAGGACGAGAGTCAGCTCACCTTCTCACAGCTATGCTGGCGTAAGGATTTGATACAGAGTACGCAATCTAGCAAGGATTGAGAGTGCCTGGCCCAACTCTCACAGGAGGCTCTCCTGTGCTCATGTTTATGTGTGTCATACTTTTTACCAACAAAGTGATGGTATATCATCTCCTGTAGGCATCCAAAAGCAAGCTCTTTTGTCTCAAGTGGTATGGTGTCAGCATTAGTCTTTTTTTTAAAATTTAATTAATTAATTTGGTTGCACCGGGTCTTAGTTGCGGCAGGCGGGCTCCTTAGTTGTGGCTCGCTGGCTCCTTAGTTGTGGCATGCAAACTCTTGGTTGCGGCATGCACGTGGGATCTAGTTCCCTGACCAGGGATCGAACCCAGGCCCCCTACATTGGTAGCTCAGAGTCTTAACCACTGTAACACCAGAGAAGTCCCTCAGCACCAGTCTTGAAAAGTCTACCCGTGCTGGCAGTAACCGTAGAGCTTCTCTTAGAAACAGCCTTGCAAACTCTCCACCCCACTCCAGTGAGGCAGGATATCCAGAGCCCTGTTCCCAACATAACCTGTGTGTAGTCTCATCTTTAGATGGAAGCTTGGAGCTGCCACTGGTGTCTGTCCTTCTTTGGAGCCCACGACCATTTCTTAAAACACAGATCACGCTCATGTCTAGGGAGTGCTGGGTACAGTAATGCAGGCTGTGCACTGCATATAAGGGGGGAGGGTGCCACTCATATCAGAGAGATCATGGACGTGTAAACTTATTACAACTATTTTCCAGCAGATGGCAGTCGGGTGTCTTTTTCTAATAAAATCAGTAGATTTTTCTGAATTTTCTGACAGATGGAAGTAAAGCTTCTGGAGGAAGGGGCGCTGTTTACTTGTCTGCACAAAGGTGCGATATAGTCTAGAGGTGGTTCTGTCAAATTAATATTGTTTCTTACGTGGTCAAACGAATTCCATTTCAGAAAAAGAGAATATCACCTTTGTGCTGTTGTTTAGAGCCCAGTTTTGGCTTTTGATACAGAACCCAGAGCCCAGGCTCTGAGTTTACCAAGCCAGGGTTCCCCAAACAACTGTGTCATACCAGGCCTGCCCAGTGCCACAGGACCTACTCAGAAGGGTTGGACGGGAGAGGTGCCGCATGGGGAGCCTGGAGTTCTGAGTACTGCTCACGCTTGGCCACAGGGCAGGTCATTTCCTGGCTCTGAACCCCAGTGTCTTTGTCTCTGCCCAAGAGATCGATGGCATTCTCAGACCTCTTCTAGCCCTGAAACACAATGAAAGCTTTTTATGTTGGTCCCCAAAGCAAACTCGGGACTGCAGCCTATAGGCCATACAGCTGTGTATCCAGTCCTCACACGTAGGAGGCACGGGGCACAGAGTCCTCGCCTGCTATCATTTTTTCTCAAAGCGTTTTTGGAAAATTAAATTTCCAATTTTTATATTAAAGTATGGATATGTTATAAAGTATAAAGAAGTCTAAAACTCTTAAACACTAAGATAACTCAAGACTTCAAAGACATTTCTCTCCTGCAGCAGGCCTACACTCTCACCATCACTAGTACTCATGGTTACTTTGGGGAAAACCTTGGAGAGATGTTGGGCAAACCTACATTTTCCCAGCCAGCTGAGTCCACACTGAGGGTGCCGGGAAATGAGCCGTGATGAGTTAAGCTGGACCCTCAGCAGCCCCTCACTCAATTCCAGTTCAGTGGAGTATGTGTTTTCCTGCACTTTTTCTGGATCCTTCCAGGGCTTGCTTTGCCACTTGAGGGGCAAAAGGCTCTGTTTATAACTGCTGTCTGTAGCGGAGGGAACACTCATGGAAACCCTACAGGAAGAGAGACTCCAGCCAAACTTGGCTCCCCTGGAAGCTGAGGGAGCAGGGGTTTTCTGGCTTCTTGTCTGTTCCACTCCTGAGGGGGACCTGCGGCCCCACAGGGCAGCTCCCTCAGCCCTCCTGACAGATTCACACAACTTTCTGATATAAACTTGTATCAAAAAAGCTGCCAGAAAACTCCTAGGGAAACAGCAGGTTTCCCCTGAATGGCCCTAATTAGGAAGGTTCTGAGAGGGGCCTGGGGCCCAGGAAGAAGTGAGAATGACTGGGTTCTGGGGTCCACATCCTACAGCACCAGCCTCCTCCTTCCCAGCCCAGTTCGGGGTGAGTGAAGGGCGGCCGCACAACCCCACGGCCTCTGGTCTCTGGGGAGATGCCCACCCCCTCCTCCCTGGCTTTTGGATTGCCTCCTGGGCAGCTATTCCAAGGGCCTTGGACACACTCCTTCTTTGGACTAACTCAGAGTCTCATGTTTATGGGTCCTTTCAAGTTCCTTGACTATTTACATAGCACGTCTCTGTCTCGAGATGTCAACAGTGCAACATCAGCCCAATATTTACTTCCAAACATAAATAAGTCCCCACTGAGCGTCTCTGGCACATGGTCTTAATTGAGACAGTGCGAAGGGTGTGTGTGTGTGCACTTAAGTCTGTGCATTTTCATTTTCTCTGCAGGAGAAACAAGGATGGGTCCTCACAGCCCAGCTGGAGGGCAGGTGATAACCCCAATGACCCCTGGAGGGGCTGCCAAACCTACCCATCCGCTGGGCCATTTCACAGATTTATTTTTCCAAGTATTTCTGCTTGAGGTCAGCAGGAATGCTCTTAAATGAAAACCAGGAGCCCAAAACCAGCTCTGGAGCAGCAGGCTCTTGGAACAGGCCCGGCTGACAGAGGGTTCGAGACAGTCCTTCTGAAGGACGGTGGCAAACCCACTGCACAGCCCACCTCTATACCACTTGTGAGAAGGCAGAGCTGGCAGGTCCTGGGCCTTTTGGGAAGAGGCTGGTCATGGGGCTGGCCAGGCCATGGCACTGCCTTTTGCTCCAGGCCATCTCACTGGCAAAAGGGGCCAACAGGAGAGAAGGGAAAGGTTCCTGGGCTGGAAGCAGTAGAGGAGGATGCAGAGTTTTCTCCTTCACTGAGTGGTGGCCTGTGTGTTTTGGCAAACTGTACAAGGGAGCGAGGAGAGGGGGAGAGAGAGGGAGAGAGAAGCCTGGGGCCCTAAATGAGGCTTTTCCTCTTGAAGGAAAAACATCCCAGCATCTCCACTCTCTAACCACTTGACTCAAAGGCTGGCTTGATGAGTTGAAGGCACTTTTTAAAGGTGCAAGTCACATATACCCTCTGAATGATGAAATTCCTCCTATAAACAGGCCTTTACGATTGTCTTGAAGAGGCACAGGGCCCAGGCCATTTCAAACCCAAACAGGAGCCAAAAGAAAGGAGAGTGGACTCATTTGGATTTTTCTCCCTTAAAAGAGTTTCCTATTTCAAAGTTTTCTTCCTGCACGGTGGCTTGGCAGGCTACTGTAATCCTTGCACAGAAAGTTTAAATTATGGCTCCCAGCGTCTGCTAACAGCTCGGCTCTGGGAAGGCTGATTAGGATCCATTTCAGAATGTGAAGAAGGGTCTGGTTAGCTCGGGGCCCTCGTTGTGGATTTTGCACCGGAGCCAGGACCTGCTGCGGCCAAGCATGAGACAGCGCCTGATGTGCCACCGGCCGACCCTCTGGAAGGCCCCGGAGGAGAGAAGGAGGCTGAGCATTAGGCAGGGAGCCTGGACTTCGGCTCTGGAGAAGGTATTTGCTGACCCTATAAGGGGTTTCTGTTTCAGATAAACAGGGGATGATGGGCATGTTGGTAGAACCACGGCGACATGTAGGAGGTGTGGCACAGGCTCTTTGCCTGGCCCAGTGCTGCTTACTCCTCAGGATGTGCTTGGCTCAGCCTCGGTCACTTAACTGCTTTCCCCAGTCTTTACGATGGAGTGAGGGCTCTGCTGCTTATTACCTCTGTCCCTTCACCCCGAGCCGGCCACTTCGCAGGGATCTGTTTGCTGAGTGAAGGCACCAGCCAGCTCACAAGTGTAAAGCATGCTAACCTGCAGGCCTTCATGGCACAGAAAGTCCATCCACACTGGGCCAGCCGCCTTGTTCTGTTTTTGATACCACGCCACCATCCTTGTACTTTCTGGGGAACAATCATTTTGGGCTCATGAGCTCAAGGCAATGGCAAGCAACCACAGGTAGCGGTGTCAGGTACTACACCAAAGGGAACTTCAAGAGATGTGGCTCTAGAAAGGAAAGAGGACTTGAACATTGCCCACCTGTCTTCAAAGGCTCTAGTGAAGTGTTTACTCATCAGCAGTGGCAACTGGGTACCATGCAGTGACTTTCCCCTTGAAAGGACTGGAGGGAATGATATGTGAAATACGGTAATAAGCCAGAAGCAGTTAGACCTCCCATCTAACTCAAATATTAGGCCCATTAATCAACAGATTTCTGTGCACTGAATTGTCAATATTAGACCTCTATACATAATGCATGTTTCTTAGGTTATAGACATAGGGATCCAAGTTGACAAGAGGTCTGTAGTTGACTCACAGACATAGAGAACAGACTTGTGGTTGCCAACGGTGAGGGGGATGGATTGGAAGTTTGGGATTAGCAGATGTAAGCTATTATATATAGGACGAATAAACAACAAGGTCCTACTGTATAGCACAGGGAACTATATTCAATATCCTGTGATAAATCATAATGGAAAAGAATATGAAAAAGACTGTATATATGTGTATAAATGAATCACTTTGCTGTACAGCAGAAATTAACACAACATTGTAAATCAACTATACTTCAATAAAATAAATAAAAAACAAAAGAGGTCTGCAGTTGAAGTTTTAGGAATATGTAGGTCTTCAGAATAATCCTACATTTCATTTGCCCTTTTCAGTGTCCTATAAAGTCATTCTATTTAGTTAGTTCTTCAAGAGAAAAATATTTTTCCTAAAGAAAGTCCCTCTGCCGAGCTCCTTACTGCACTGTCGCTGTGCCTGAACAGACTACCCACTCTGAATGTTGAGTGAGTTCATGAACCCTGCATCGAGGTTTAGTTTTTTTTCCTTCAAGGAGCTCAATCATAATTTTATCTATGACACAACGGAAGAGAGATGAGGTTTCATCTACTTCAGAACAACAAAACTTCCAGTTAGGCTAATCGTCCTTTGCCATAGTGAGTTTTACAGAAAAGATTAAGATTTTGCCCATATTTCTGAATATCATGTATGTGATAGACAAAAGATGGCCACTAATTCTTCACTACTCCTCCCATTGGGAGGCAGAGTCTCTTTCCTGTTCCTTGACTCTAGGCTGGCACGTGACTGCTTTGACCAACAGAGTGCAGCAGGATGATGCCATGCCAGTTCTGGGCCAGCCTTTCAGAGGACTAGCAGCTCTCACCATGCTCTCCCAGAGCTGATGCCACCATGTAAAACATCAGCCCACTCTGCTGGAAGGGCCACATGTAGAGGCCCTGAATCTACACGAAGAGAGTGAGGGGACTGGCAGAGTCCGGCCTTCCAGCCATCTCCACCCAAGGTGCCAGCCATGTGAATAAAATTGTCCTGTGAAGTGAAGCAGACCAGCCTAGTCACCAGGTGAATGCCCTTGTGTGACACCACTCAGTGTCACTTGGAGCAGAAGAATCATCCAGCCAAACCCTTCCTGAACTCCTGACCTATACATTTGTTAGGCAGAAGGGAACTCAATTTGGTGGCAATTTGTTGTGCGGCCACAGCTACCCAGTACCATATAAAAGACTGTAATTTAGGCAACAGCACCACTGACAACCACGAAATCCTGCTGGAGCGAAAGCCTTTAGGGTATCTGCCTAGTTTCCTTCTAAGATTAGCCCCTATCCCCACCCCTACCTGGCCTCCCCACACCTCCACACTGCATCTTTCTCCTGCGCTGGCCTTAGCTGTCTGGATGTGGGAGACATGTGACCCAGCCCTGGCTGGTCACATTCTCTCTGTCACCTCCTGGCCTCTTGCCACAGTTGTAGACATTTGACTTGAGCTGAGCCAGTCAGATTCTCTCTCCCAGGCTTGTAGGATTGGGACTCAGAGGGGGCTGATCAGTCTGTGTCTGTGGCTAGAAGTTTTGACGGCATCACTCATCAGCTTTCTCAGAGGTGTTCTAGACCCTTCCTTCCTCCAGCAGTTAAGACGACCTTGTCTGGTTAAGGCCGCTTGACCACCACCACTCTGCCTTCATGGCCAGTCCATGGCAGCGGTTGATGTCTGCCTTCTCGGGCCCTGGCTCTTTGGATCACACACAGCTGGGTGGCCTCAGGGTACTGGCCACCCCATGACACCCGCTCCTGACACACCACATTCTTTAAAGAAACATGGCAGAAGCAAAGCGAAGCAGATGGCAGTTGGAAGGAGGTGGGAGGGTGTGCTCAGGAGAGGGGACACTCCTGAGTGGCAGAGCCAAGTGGGGGGCCCAGAGGGAGGGGGTGGGACATAGCCACCCCGCTCCCCACTCTGTGTCCCTGTCTGGTCCCATGCACCCAGCAGTGGAGGACGGTGTTCCCTCTCTTCTGAAATGTCTGTACAAAGGCAGAGAAGGAAGTATCTCTCTCTCACACACACACAAACACCCCCCCCCCCCAAAGCCCTTACTGCCTTCAGATCCCAAACACTGAGCTGGCTTTGTTCTCTACCCCCAGACCAGACGTCTTGGCAGGAAGGAGTTGGAGTTAGAGAAAAGGGAGAATTAAGACTCTATCTGGCCACGCAGATTAAACAAACAACAAATGGGCAGGTTTTTCAAAAAAGGTAATATCTGCTCCTGGTAAATATACAGGAAAATGGGCACTTTTGATACACTGCTTGTATAACCTTTCCAGAGGGCAACTGGTAATATGTAATAAAAGGCTTAAAATACGCATTTCTTTTGACTCGGTAATTCCGTTTCTAGGGTTTCATCTTAAGGACATAATGAAGGAGTTGTGCAAATATTTGGCTCCAAGCATATTCACTGTGGCACTGTTACAAGAAGTGTGAAACCAGAAGCCACGTGAATGAATCCCAGCATCCAAGGACTGGGATCTGCCATACACCTGCAGCCTGAGGACAGCGTTGGACACGGGTTTTTAACAATAGGAAAGACTTTCACAATTCTGCATTCAGGGAAAGCTGGGCTGTAAACTAGTAAATGGGATGTCCAAAAGGCACGGGAACCTGAGATAAACTGATTTTCAAGTAATATGCTCAATATATTTTTCTTCAACCTCCAATACTTTTTTCAGGTGAAGTCCAACTGTCAATCTGAAAAGATGTACAACAAAAACACTATTTTCCCTGCGTTTCTAGATTTCTTGGATACTCTGAAGTATATTTACTATACTTTTTTCAGATTGATAATTGAACTCATTGTTTTAATTTTAGAGGTCCTACACCTTAAAAGGTATCGGGTATTTTACTGGAGAATTTAACACACTATTCACAAATAAGTGGGTGCTATGAGAATTCCTGGTCTCTGTCTATTATGTAGGGAAAAAGTTCAAGAAGAGACAACGCTGGTCTCACCACGGTTATTTCTGGGATGGGGACTCCTGAGTATTTGACAACTTTTCTGCTTATTGACATGTGTCTATGTTTGATCAATAAATACAAATTATTTTGGAATCCCAAAGAAACTAATTATTTGAATTTAAAGGATCCATCCATAATCATGTAAGAGGCTGTTTCCACCTGCCTCTGAAACCTGGAACACTGGAAAAGCAGGAACTTGGTGCCAGGAAGTCCCAGCTGTGGTCCCTGGTGCTGCTGTAGGAGCTGGGGACACGGTGGAAACAAGAACAGACAGGACCCAACTCACGTGGCACACTACCATCCCGTGGAAGAGACAAACCGTCCTCAGATAATGACTCTGAAACCATTACTGATGAATACAGAGGCCCTAAAGTCAAGGACGCCAGGTGTCTGAGAGAAGAGTGCAGGGCAAAGAAACCATCTTAGAATTGGGGGTGAGGACACCCCTTTCTTCTTGAGAAAGTGACAAGAGGCAAGATGTGAAGGATGAGCAGGTGCTCCCTGCTGAAGGAGACAGGGCAAGTCTACCCCCTGGGGCACCTACGAATGAACCCCCATGGGGTTGGGAGAACATCTGATGAAGCTACCCAGGCAGCACTCCAGACATACAGCCCATCGCCATTACTAGAATCTTCTGGGCAGAAATCTGTTCCATATTCCACATGGGAAAAGAACAAAGAATGGCTCTGTAGTTTTTTTTCTTGTTTTTGTCCCAAGTAAAGGAGTTAACCATCCCCGTCCCAGTCCCAGCTGTTACTCCCCAAGCTTGTGCGTTGGAGTGAGGCTCCCACCACCCTGTGTTAGGACTGGTGGCAACTCTGCTAGGGAAGGCAGGAGAAGAGGGTAAGATTTTGGGGTTCCCTCTAAAGCGGTCCAGTCCTCAGGTGTGAATGGCCTCAGGAGGAGCCTAGACTCCATTCACTGCCTGGAAGGGACCCTGCCCTCCTTTCATTGTACCTGCACTGGGAAGGAAGTTCCACCAGGAAACCTTTTCCGACAATGCGCTCTAGCCCTGCTGAGGCAGGAGAGCTGGGTGTCTGGTCGGGGACTCCCTGGGGACCTGCGCTCTCCACTCACCTTCCAGAGCAGCACAGCCAGCAGCAGGAAGATGAGGATTCCCACCAGCAAGCTGATGGCAATGATCCACCCCACGACGTAGCCTCGGGGCTCCAGATTGTGCAACGCCTCGAAGACCACCTGGGAGGCAAAGCAGAAGTGAGATGGTTCCCAAACGGAAGCACCCACCGCCTGAGGGGACCCAGCCTGGGCTTGACATTGGGACTGAACTGGAGAGATGTGTCCAGACTGCTGTTACTCTAAAATGGGCTCTGTTGAGTGCTTTCCGGGGTGTATACGGATGGATTTTTCACAAGGACCTGAAAAGGCACTTGAAATCGCAGCCCCAGTTCTTGAAAGGGCTGTAATGACAACAGGCCTGATTTAAGTATCACGAAGTGAACGTAAGTGTGGTGAAAAACCGAGAGGACGCACTATGTTCTTGATTCAGAACAGACAGTAACAGTCTGTTTTATTATGGTTTTGAAACAAAGGGCATGGGCGTGTGCTCCAGGTAAGACAGTACTTCTTTCTGAGTGTTCCGTGCACTGTGTAACTAGTGTGATTACTCAATTAATGCCAGTTTCCCCAGTAGACTGTGGACCTCAAGGGCTGGGCACAGTTTGCCTTGGGTCTCATGGCGATGCCTAGCACACTAAAAGCACTCACTCGAGGAGCGGAGCCCTGGTCTCCAATGGGAGCCATAGGTCCTCAGAGCCTGTGTCTCAGTGGGGCAAGTTTTCCCAACTTTGATGGAATCTCAGTGGTGTGCTAGCTCACATCAATGGTGCCAACGGTGTGCATCTCTTCCCAGTTCCACATCTAAGGATGTTACAATGCTATTTTGAAATGGTCCATCACAGGAGTATTTATACCACCTAAAGTGGCGCACAAATCAGGGCACCCCCACCCTCCTGCCGGAGAAGTGATAGCTTAACACGTGCTAGCTCAACACTGACTACTCTTTGGCTCTATTTTCGCCCCACTGGTCACAGTAGAGTTTATTTTTGTAGAATTCAAAGCATCCATTGTGTCCTCTACAGCCAATCCCCTAACACCCCACCGTCCCATTCAAGCTCCTCTGCTGAAGAGACAGAAATCTCAGCTCTGGGCAGCCCTTGGCTGCAGACAGGCTGGCCCAGCCACAGGGCTTTGTCCAAGCTAGGCCGTGTGCTTGGAATGCCCAGTCCCTCCTTGGAGAAGGCCTGTGTAAACCTGGCTCAACCCTGAAAGCCAGCTGATTTTTTGCCTGGCAGGAAGCCTCGCTGGTTATGGGAGCCCCTTGCTCAAGCCTCAACGGTGACTGGGCACATGACTGAGTTGATACTAGCGCTATTTATGTTACCTTTTTAGGGCCTGGCTTCCCTCTCTCTGTAACATTTCTTGAATGCTCCTCTGTGTCAGGCTCTGTGCTTTTCTTGCAGTCTCTTGTCTAACTCACACAATCACCCCAGGAGATATTTAGCACCTATTTTACACAGCAGGACATGGAGGCCCAGAGAGGACAAGGGATTTGCTCTGGGTCATGTAGCTTAAAATGCAGAGTCAGGATTTGAACTCAGGTCTAGTCAACCCCAAACTCCCAATCTAAGCTGGTCACCAGCACACCACACAGTACTTGGCTGACAGTGGCTCTTTAAAGATTATCTGTCAATTAAATGGATCATTTACTGTCTCTTCCCTGGTGATAAGGAAAGCAAACACAATCACCTTTGTCTCAACTGTCTTCATTCCCACAGTTGAGGTGGGGGGGTGTGCTGGGGGAGGGGAGGATGGTCATCCATGAGGCAGATCCTGAATTCAAAACATTATCTCTAGAGAAATCAGAGCAGAAACCATTCCTTCCTATGTTGGGACAGATCAAAGAAAACTGCCTACAGAACACAGTAGTCACTTCTGGGAATGGAAATAAGGTCTCTTTTCAGCACATACTCACTAGCTGTGTGACCTTGGACAGGGTACTTTATCTCTCTGAGCCTCAGTTCTCTCCTCTGTAAAACAGGGGTAGAACAGCACCTCCCCAGAGAACTGAAGGGACTAACGCATGCAGAGAGATTGGCAGAGCGCATCCCTGACACGTGGCGGGTGCTCCCATCAGCATCATTAGCACTGCTGGCAGGGAGATTTCTTTTGAGGTTGTGCATGGTTGGCTGGCACCCTTTTTAATTTTAAAAAACTATTTACTGAAGTCTAATATACATAGAGAACAGTCTACGTAACTTAAGTGCACAGCTCACTGCATTTTCACGAACTGAATGCGAAATGCATCTGTGTAGCCAGCACCCAGATCGAGATGCAGGATGAGACCAGCTGCTGAGAAGCCCCCTTCACGCTCTCTTCCAGTCACAGCCCCCACGAAGGGTAATCGTCCTGACGGCCAAGAGCCTAGATGAGCATCACTGCTTTTGTCCACGCTCTCCCTGGAAGGACTTCTTCCTTCCACATTAGGTTTGGGAGATTCCTCCAGGCTGGAGCATGGCATTCTCATTGCTGTGTGAATACACCTCGATTTATTTATCCATTCTACCTGGTTTGGGGCTATTACGAAGAGGGATTTTCAGACATGAGGCGATCCTGAAGGAGGAATATGTGGGGGTGGGACAGAAATGGGCTGTGAAGTCTGTCATCTTAAGCCTACTCTTTTCTATCTGGTTCAGATTAGAGATTTCTGTCTTTAAAGACAGATAGATTCACGTCTTTGAGTTACTGCCCCTAAAAGCTGTGGATCAAATCACCTCTCACATTCAGAATCTCTTGTGGTGTCTTGCACAGGTCAACTATGAAGCACCGTGGCTGAGAGGGGCACCCTTGGGCAACCAAGACAAACTTCTCAGTTTCTTCCTCTGTGAAATGGGGAAGTAAGATAGTGTCTGAAAGTTCCTGGTCTCTGGTCGCATAGTGAAAATCTGCTGAACCTTCCTGTTGACAATGAGACAGGCCGTGGGCTCCGTGGGGTCAGCTGTGAAGTCCAGCCCCTTGGATCACCCTGAGAGCCGCACAGGGACGCTGCCTGCCCGCAGTGTCTAAAATGCGTATCCTGGCAAAGCTACCTTGGAGGTCTGGTTTTGTAGAGAGAGCGAAGAGTATCCACTACAGTTTAGTCTGGCAAATTCCACAAGAATGCCCTGGCACTTCCCCGGAATGTGTGCTTAATCTTTTATTATTTTTAGTGATGCCGTTCATCATCTTGGATGTGTGCTTTATGCTTTGGCAAAGCTGGTTCCTGCACATCGCGACTCTAATCAACTCATTAAGTGGAAGGATCTGAGCAGCCTGAAGTTCTAAGAAGTCACATCTTAGATAAAAACCCAAAGGAACAGCAGCATGGACCACAGAGAGAGGTAGGAAGCACCGACAATCCAGTCTGGTCGCCACCACTAAATAGCAGGATGATCCTGGTGAAGCCCTTATACCTCTTTATTTTAATTCAAAGATTAAAAAAACTTTTTTGAATCAGCCCATGGTATTTTTTAATGTTTTTTTAAAATTGAAGTATAGTTGATTTACCATATTATATTAGTTTCAAGTATAGAGCATGGTGTCAGTATTTTTACAGATTATACTCCATTAAAAGTTATTACAAGATAATGGCTATAACTCCTTGTGCTACACAATAAGTCTTTCTTACTTATCTATTTTATACATAGTAGTTTGTATCTCTTAATTCCATTGCCCGTATCTCTTTAAATATCTTTTCTCCACCTCCCCAGTTACTGCTCCAGTTCAAGCCTGAGCTTCTGTCACCAGCACTATTTCAGGAGCTTTGGAGGAGCCTTCCTGCTGTTAGAGTTGTCTTCCTAAAGCACAGGCCTCATCACGCACTTCTCAGTTTATACTACAGATGGTTTCCCTTTATACCAAATATACATTTCAGGGTACCAGGCTCTTTACAATCCGGTCTCCTTCCTACCTTTCTAGCCCCTGGCAGGACCTGTACTCACATTCTAGCTGGTTAGAGTTATCTCCCTGTGGGACCTGTGGCCTCCTGCCTGTCTGCAGCCTGCTTTTGCCACCTTGGAAGACGCTTCCATTCCTGTCCAGTTGACAAACTGCAATACTGCTTATCTTACAAATGTTCATATCCTTTTTTTTTTTTTTTTTTTGCGGTACGCGGGCCTCTCACTGTTGTGGCCTCTCCCATTGCGGAGCACAGGCTCTGGAGGCGCAGGCTCAGCGGCCATGGCTCACGGGCCCAGCCACTCCGCAGCAATGTGGGATCTTCCCAGACCGTGGCACAAACCCGTGTTCCCTGCATTGGCAGGCGGACTCTCAACCACTGCGCCACCAGGGAAACCCTGTTCATATCCTTTGATCCATTAATTCTGTACTTGAAAATTTACTCATAAGCAAGAAACATAAAAGTACAGGAAAAGTTTTATATTCGAAGATGTTCACTGCAGAATTATTTATATTGGTACTGAATTAGGAATATCCTTAATGGAAAAGAATACAAAAAAGAATATATATGCATAACGGAATTACTTTGCTGTACACCAGAAACTAAACAAAACATTGTGAATCAACTCTACTTCAATAAAAAAACAGAAATATCCTAAAAGTCTAACAATAGAGCGACAGATGAGTAAATTACAGCAATCGCAAAGTAGAATACCACAGAGCTGTTAAAATGATAATACATCTGGCTGTCAAAGTATGATTTTCAAAAAGTTAAAAACATGACTCTCATACAAATATGCAGCAAATACACATTAAAAATTTATTTAATTCATGACCGAGGGAATCAGGATGGTAAAGCTACTTCAAAAAAGGATCTGAGAATGCGGGTAGTTACAGAAAAAAAAGAATAGAAGAATGTTGAAATCAGATACAAAACTGATTAATACCTTACACGGCAATAAACTATAACCTTTGGGATTATATTTTCTGCCAGACAGAAGTCATTTTCATCTTTACTGGCAAAAGGCATTTGTAACTTAGTTTTCTATAGGTTAATATGTAATTTCACAGAATATGGGCCCTAGGGAGTTAGGCAGGCCTATTAGAACAGTGTTGTTTTTCTCAAATTTTAAGGTGTGTAAGAATCACATGAGGAACCTCGTTAAAATGCAGATTCTGAATCAGGGAGTCTGGATTGGGGCCTGAGCGTCCACATCGCAGTTAACGCTCACTGGTGATGCTGATGCTGCTGGTCCAAGGACCACACTTTGAGTAGAAAGGGGACAGAGAGTGCTCCAGGCGTGAAAGGACACACAAGCATCTTTTGCCTGATTTCCAAGTTTTACATACTTTAGAAAACATGATAATAAAATGGGAAAAATGATAAATGCTATAAAGTTATACGAAAAAATCAATATCAATTTAGCATACAGAAGACTTCAGCTTTGCAGAAAAATGTAGGAAATTTTTTAAGTAAATAGGTGTTTTTAGATACTACGGGTATTGTTTTCTCTTTTCTACTTTTAACTACTTTTTAAAAAAACTGAGCATTTTAAAGCCAAGTTAAAAAAAAATTAAAAGGAGAGACTCTGCTCCAACATCTTCTGTTCCAAGAAGACTGACCTACTCTGCTCTTTTCAGCAGAGTTAATCATTCTCTGAGCTTTTGGAAACAGCAATTTTTCAACTTCTCTTAGCAGAGAAAATCTGCGCTAGCACCCCAATGTATAAAACAGAAAAAACTGGAGATTCTCTGTTTATAAAGAAGGTGGGAAGCTCAAGCCCTGCCTGAACGGTCCCCCTTCCCAAGCCAGTCCCTTCTACCCCAGGCCCAGCAGCCCCAGAACCAACTCAAGGGAACCCACAGCTCCACAAGTTTAGCTTTAAAACCACAGTGGAGCACTTCATCATCATCCCAGTCCTAAGTCCTCTTCACTCTGTAAGGTAATGATGTATCTTCCTGTCTATGGACTCCAGTAAACTGAATTCTTACAGAGCAAGGATTTGAATGCATGTTCTCCCGTCACCTAGACCAAGGTAGTGATTCATCATGTGATTCATGAAGGCACAGATTAATAAATTCCATGTCCTTTTTGCCATACCATTCGATGAAGTATGACTATGATTCAGTCTGCAAAGAAGAGAGGATGAGATCTGAAGCTGGAGTTTCTGAGTGTGCTTCTCTTTTTTCTACTTCAAAAATATATCTGCAAATGTTATTTCTTTTGGGAGAGTCCTGGTCATCCATCCACACATGCATCCATCTGCCCATCCACCCCATCTGTCCATTTGTTTGTCTATCCATCTGTCTGTTCGTCCGTCCATCCATCCATCCACCCATCCAACAAATGTGTACACAGGACCTACTATGTGCCAGGCACTGTAGGGATTCATTGATGAATAAAATAGGCAGTCTTTGCCCTCATGGAGCTTCCAGCTTGTAGAGAATACTGGCCAGTTAGACACATAAATACAAAATTATAACTTTAGAAAGTGCCCCAAAGGAGAGGTTCATGGTTAGAAAAGACTCTAAGATAAGCATGGCAGTCAGAAAGAGTTTTCTGAGGGACTGCCTGAGCTAGAGTTAAAGGGTAAGCAGAAGTTAACTAGTCAAAGAGGGAAAGGAACAACATTCCAAAAAGGAATAGCACGTGCAAACCCCCTGTGACAGAAGAGAGCCTGGCAGAGGTGAAGTACTGCCAACAGACAGTGAGCATGGAGCAAACGAAATGAACAAGAAGTTACCGGAAAATGTTCAAGATGAAGCTGGAGAGATGGGAAGGCCTGGAGGCTGTGTTAAGAATTATATGCTTTATATCACAGAAGCTTGTGGCTTCCATCTGAAAACTGGCCCCATCTAGCTTTTTGATGGCTGCACTAAATCAAATCAAACCTGTAGTTATTTTGATCTTAATGTCTAATTCCTAAATAATTTAGTTTAATAGGTTACTTTCTTTTCATAAAACACTGAAATTCAAGCTTCTGACTCTCCTTCTCCATTCAGGTAGAGAGGAAATCGCTCCAAAAAGCAATGTAGAACCTCTTTTGTCTTCCTGAGGCATGGCTTTGAAAATTACTTATAAATAATCCCTGAGAATCATCAGATTCATTCATAAAATTACCTGAGAAAATTGTTGATAAGCATAGGAGGAATAAGGGATGCTTTAATTATGCCATTAAAAATACTGTGGGGGCTTCCCTGGTGGCACAGTGGTTGAGAGTCCGCCTGCCAATGCAGGGGACACAGGTTTGTGCCCTGGTCCGGGAAGATCCCACATGCTGCGGAGCGGCTCGGCCCGTGAGCCATGGCCGTTGGGCCTGCGCGTCCGGAGCCTGTGCTCCGCAACGGGAGAGGCCACAGCAGTGAGAGGCCCGCGTACCGCAAAAAACAAAAACAAAAACAAAAACAAAACTGTGGAATTAAACCTAAAAAAAAAAAGAATTATACGCTTTATCTTAAGAGGCATGGGAGGTCAATGGAAGGTTCTAACTAGAGAGTGACATGGTTTGCATTTTGCAAAGAGCACTCTGGCTGCAAAACGCCTAGATTAGAAGGGAGAACTTTACATGGGGGTTCAAAGAACAGGTCCGTTTAAGAGGGCTGCAGGGGAAGTGGTTTCCCCAGCAGAGATATACACTCCCAGTATGAAAGGAGAAAAAAGACTGAGGCTGAGGGGGAGTCTGCACGTTTCAGAGGGTGGTAGGAGGCTGAGAGATGGGGCGGCAGAAGTTCTGACCAACGAAGGGATAGATGATCACACAGCAGCAGACTGAAGCTGGAGGGCTCGTGTGTCGGATGTTAACTAATAAAACATAAGAGAATTGAGGAGCACGAGGATTTGCCTCAATAGAGTCCTTGAGGAGGACAGACATCCGGCAGGGGCGATGGCAGACCCACACGCTGGGCATTCTGCCTGCTACTGTAAACCTGAACGCACCTGAGGCTGGCAAGCTGGCATCAGGGAACCACCAGGAGCCAACTTCCAGTCTGAGGCAGCTGGTAAGCCTGAACCACAGCACTTGATTCACTTGTATGTTTCTGGAAACTTTTATGTTCTGACCACTGTAAATATGCCCAGTGTCATAGCTGGAAATGCTCAGGTCTCCAAAAGGCCTGAGAACATGACCACAATGGGGTACAGCTGGCCCAGGCCTGGCTGGATGGAGGGCTTCCACGGCTGAGGGGACAGCTCAGCATCAGCAGCACTCGAATGGAGGTTCAACCCCAGGCCCCACTGCCTGAAGGTCAATTACAAGGGCAAGATGCTTTCCACAATTGACATCACACACAGGTCTCACAGACGGAAGGAATTTATATAAAATAAAAAGTGGGAAAAGAAGAACATCTGGGACAATGAAATGTCATTTTCATCTGCTTCTAATTACATCTAGCAGCCAGTGGAGAAGGGGGCAGGGATAAAGGGTTGTGGGAGCTGGAGGAAATGTTCTCAGCAGAACCATGTCTTAAATCACTCTCAGAACAGAGCCTTCAGAAAGCATCCCTGCTCCAGGGAGACTGAAGACTTATGGAGATGACATCAATGAACAGAAAATAAATTGCATTTGGCAAGACGGACATTGTAAGTCTGTGCTGTGATAAACAAAGATGTCAAACTTGCCCCTGCCTGCTAGGTGCTGGGTTTCAGGAATTCCTTGGTCTGTTAGAATTTGCAGAGGAATGAGCTGGGCCAGTGCTAATTCCTTTATTGTTAAGAACGGGTCACATTTGTTGAGAACTTATCGTGTGCCAAACATGGTGCTAAGAGGTTTTATATCTATTACTCCTGAGAAACCTCATGACTGCTCTTTAAAGGGAGGAGGGGAACACAGCTCCTTTACCGCAGGCTACGGAGGGCCCTGGATGAGTGCTAATTCTCTTGACGAGTAGCTGTGCATCTGGTTAGGAACCAGGCCACAACAGGAAAGAGCTCCAGAATCAACAGACCACTAAGTCAGAGCAAGATGTGCTTCTGAGGTCACTGGAGCCAAGGGTCGCTCCAAAGACGAAGGGCCAGCTGTCACCACCCATGGCTGCATTCCTACCATCTGCCAGAGTTGTGCTCCTGCTGTGCGAGGGCGGGGCAACAGGACAGCAGGGGCCCAAGGAGCGGAGGATGAAGGGAGACTCGGGCTTGCAAACAGGCAGCCCTGCACCAGACCCGGCCCTTCCACTGACAAGCTGTGGCATCTCAGGCTGGTAGGTCCCTTCACCTGAGGGTCTCAAGTTTCCTCATCAGAAAATGGGAGTAATAATATCTCATTCACAGGGGTGATGTGAGAGTGATAGGCGATAATCACATCAAATGCCCAGCACATCACAAGAATTGAGCATATACGAATGAAAACAATAAAATCGTTAAGCAATGGGACGCAGAAGGGCACATCGAGCCAAGTCCCCAGTGTCTGCGTGGAGACCACTGCCATCTGTACCCTATACTACTGGTCGTCCGCCCACATCCCTCGGGTCCCTCGATCAGTTCCCTATGTCCAACCCCAGCTTTACATGCATTCACTTCTAAGTGGACGGCACGTCAGAGGCCACCTGCCCCAAGGGCATGTGGGGAGAGGAGGACCCTGGGGCTCATTACCTCCTGGGCAGCCCCTGGCCAGTGACTGACACGTACAGGAGTGAGAAAGCCCAGCTCCCTCGCTTCAAGGCAGGATGATCTCTGAGGTGGTATTTGTGCTCCAGGGCTCCGCTAAGGCTGGGGCCCCTGGAATCTCATCCTTGGTCCGCTTGTTCTCTTTCCCTATCCTGTCTCCTCACTTCTTTTCCCGTCTCTCTGGGAGCATTTCCTTACTAAAATCTTTGCACCCACATCCTCATCTGAGGGTCTGCTTCTTGAGAATCTATTTTAAGACACCATCTGACTCCATCTGGAGCCCAACCTTCCCCTGTCCACTTAGAAAATGCTTTCAATACTTGTTCAGGGGTCACTCTGTCCATGCAGCCAGCCTCTCCTAACCTCTTCAGCTCAGGCTTTCCCAGCACAAAACCACACTACTGTGTGTGTGTGTGTGTGTGCTTGAGCACGTGTGTCTGCACACGTGTGCAAGTGCAGTGTTTACCCCTTGAGGCTATAATTTTTTTCTTGTTCATGTTTACCGGGGGGTCCAGTTCATGTCTAGTGAAAGAATTTGAGGGGCTGGACAGCAGCCTTGTCCTAAAATACAACCTTCCATAGCAGTGGTTTCCTTGGCTCCACAGAGCCTAGGGGTTTGGTGAGGGGATGCAGAGGCCCCCAAGGGAAAATGGAAATACAAGTTGGGGGAGTTCCAGGCATCCCACCTCTGACTCAACCAAAGCACATTTCAATTTAGAAAGGGGTTGTGTTGTTTAAAAAAATGATAATGATTATCATGATGACAGCTGGAAATCATTGGTTTAGAGTAAACTGATCATGATTCTTGAGGTTTTGAGGGAGGGAAAAGCTATTCTTTATTTGCTTCCTCCCATCCTTGGCCATCTCTTCATGCAATGGGAGCCACTACTAACTGACTGCTCATGCGTAGGCACCAGGCAAGGGGCTTTGCACCAAGATGTGATCTGATCCCTCCCAACCCTTGAGGACAGATACTCCCCACATGTGACTGGCACAAACTGCTAGACCTCTACTGATATAAAGTACCTGTCTACTTCTATCTCCTCGGCCACCATCATCTCTAGCCAAGTGACGGTCACAACCTTCTTGCAGGCCCCTACAATCCACTGTCCACACAGTAGCCTATGATTGTTAAAAAATATATATTGAATCATGTCATTCCCCACTCAAAACAGAAGCTTGCAATGGCTTCCTTTGTAACTGCTCCCTGGTGTTATATGGTATGACCCTGCCTATGTCTCTCATCATGGATGTCTTCACGTGTCTCCCATCATGGACGTCTTCACGTGTCTCCCATCATGGATGGCTTCACCACTTACCAGGTTGCTGCCACACTGGTGTTTCAGCCTTGAACACGCTAAGCTATTTGGCTCTTCATATGGCTCTCCCTCCTCACTGAGACACTCTTCCTGCGCTTGGCAAGCTAATTCCTCCTCTCTCTCTAGATCTCAGCTTCCTTGGAGAAACATTCCTTTAGATTCCCCTCAATCTAGAGCAGGTTACTCCCATGGAACTCACCTTGATTTGAAATAAAACCCTTGTTTGCTTCCTTGTTTACTCTCTGTCACCCTCTCAGTCAGCTCTGGGAGGGCAGGGGCCATGGCTACTTTGCTCCCCATTGCACCCACAGTGTCTCTATGTTGCCTGGCCCGTAGCAAGCCCCCAATAAGTATTCATTGAATGAAACTGTGAATAGTGACAATCAGCAAACCACACTGGGATTTTTCTCAGTTCCTTATGGTTAGAGCTTAATTCTCACATTGGGGGTAGTGGGTGAGGGGAGAGGACCGCCTACCATCTTTTGATGATGACAGGGAATGGGGGGGGGTGATGACTTTCCAATGACCCTCTTCTTCATCGTACCTCTCAGTGTAAGAAGGGGGAAAACTCTCTTGCCGGGTATAATGTAATTTTTCACATAAATGGTAAAGTACAAGTCACAGTCTATTCGGCGACAGAAAATTGTAAAGTTTGCTTCAAGATGCATTAAACAACAAAAGAACTATAGGTGGCACCTTTCGAAGTAATCTCATTTACTACCTTAGATGATGCCCTCTAGATTGGGGGGCAGTGACAGGGAGCAAAACGGAGGGGAAACCTCCAGGAAGTAGAAAGCAGGTTTCCCATGTTACAGATGAGGAAACGGAGGCTCACAGAGCTTACCTGATACCCAAGATCACACCACTGGGATGTGAAGGAGATGGGATATGAAGCCAGGCTTTTCTAATTCCAAAGGGGGAAATACAGTGCTCCCTGTTCACAGAGGACAAGGCCAGACTAGAAGTACTGACTTCCCGGAAGGGCCAAGACCGGGAACTGAACTTGAACGGCTTCAGAGAAAATGAAGCTGGAACGTGCTGTCCTGATCAATTCGTGCGTGAGGGGGAGGTTTATTCAGAAGTGAAAGCGTGGCTGCAGGCTGGAGGCTTTGTTCTGGAGTCTGACTGAGACTGAGCAGGGAAAGCCCCCACTGGGGTGAGGAGAGCCAGGTCCAGTCTGAAGGGGCTGGCTGGGCTCCAAGGGTACCTGGGCAGTTTTAACAGACAGACTTTAAAACAAGTCAGTCCTTTCCAGAGTGGACACTTGCACTTGTCGGGGCCCTTTCATCCAAGGCCCAGTGCCCTCCCGTGTGACTGAGTGGCTACAGGGCAGGGAAAGGAGCACCAGGCTGGGGAGTTAAGAGCTCCAGACACTATTCTTGGCTCAGTGATGTGAGATCCAGGGCAAGTCATCTATTCTCCCTGAGCATCAGAGGCCCTTTGTTCACTAGAGGAAGAGGCTTTGTGCTTCTAATCCAGGCAGGGCACAGCAGAATCTCAGGGGACTTGTTAAAGTTATGACCCCTGCATCTCCCCACCTGCAGGGTAAGGGATGGCAAAGGAGGACTGTGGGAGGGAGGTGACCTGGACATATGATTCCCGGGGCAGAAGGTGAAGGCCCCAGACACTTGTCCTGTCAGCAAATGTCAGCAAGGAAGTAGCTCATTCCAGCATATTCATTCTTAAAACAAAACAAAGCCCAAAGCACAAACACTGCTAAACCACCTATGGACAAAGACTTTCATGTTCTCTCATTAATGGAGCTGACAAAGTGGTCTAAATGACTGAACAAAGACTGGCTCAGATGGGAGCTCTAAGATGCACCAGGGGTTGGTTGGCCCCATGCTGTCTTCGGTATTAGAAAAGCACATGGGAGGGGGGTATTTGTCACTTTTTAGCATCCTTCCAGTGCTGGGGAGTCTTCCTCTAGGTGAGTCTTGGGGTGAGGGTGAGGCTCTACTATAATAGCCAAAAATGCCAGCCACCTGCTCTTTCTGGGGTGCCTGGTACCTCATGGACAGGGGTCTAACCTCAGCCAGTGAGAGGTTCCTGCCTGACTCCAGAGCAAGAGGCTGAGAGAAGCCAGGGGAAGTGTCCAGAGTACCACGCCAGGCTCTTCCTGGGGCCTGACCCAGCCTGTGGTCCTGGCGCCACAGATTTGTCATATCCCCAGCCTTCCTGGCAATTCTGAGAGCTACCCAATATCCTTCTAATCCATTCTGATTCCGCTAAAATGAGACGGAGTCAGTCTCTCCTGCTGGTACCTAGAATCTCAGCCTGGTGCCCACTCCACATGGCAATGACTTACTTATCCATCTGTGGATTTCCAGGTTCATAATGTATTCCACTATTTCAAACTATCAAGAAAATAGATTTGCTCTGTAACTCATACAAGCTTCTCACGCAGTCTGAGAAGGGAGTGTGGGGTGGTGGCTCTCAGGAGCAGAGCTGGTGTGCTGGAGATTCTTAGTTTGCCCCCGGGGAGTTTCTAGCCTCAGCTGTTGGCAGCACTGGCAGAAAAGCCGGAAGGGTTGGGTTGGACAGGATGGGAGTTCAGAGTGTTCTCAGCACAATCAGCGCTGAATGCGGTGACTCAGATCTCATCCACAGTTCTCAGGTTTGGGTCTGTACAAAGCCAGGTAAGCTGGTGTGGTTGGCCTTGGACACGTGCTAATACCCCACCTGGGAAGGGCACCTCAAATCTATTATTAGTAAACAAGGAAAATGCTTCAAATATCTAGTACATATTTCTAGGTATTCAACCGTACGCCCTGTAAAGCACTCCCCGTACCATGGCATAAAAATAAAAGACACAAAGAGTCCCAAGAAAATTATTTGATTTGCCTGTCAGTTGAATTATCACCATGTGCATTTTATGTGGTTAAAAACTAGATTGTTTTCCTCTTCTCACCCACACCCTGCTCGTTACCAGCAGCAAGTACACTTCCTGTTCATTCCAAGGCCATACAAATGTGGCGTCTGATCTAAACTCCTGCGATATTTTGCCTGATTTAAATTTGGTGGCTAGCCTCTATGGAAATTTCCCTTCCGATGAACAACTAACAGAGCACCAGGCATTCAGAAGAAACATGTAGGGTGGAACGTGTTTGTTCTAAAAAGGCAAACCTTCCTACTCAGAAAATATATATTTTTTTCTGCCAGGAAAGTTGAGAACAGATTGTAGTACTTCATCTTGGCTCACGGATTGAAAGGCAAAGTTATGGAAAGGAGGGAGGTGGGGGCATTGTAGGATTCCGACGGGTACCCATTTTTCTTAGAGTACCGGAAAAAAACTAGTTGAAAATGAGAGCTTCTTCCAAAGAACTCTTGATAATGATAATATTACCATAGTGCTCAAAATGGAACAGTAACTAATGGAAGTGGTTTTTGGGGGGCGTACAGATGACTCAGAATCCAACGATGGGGTGTTAGGCAATGTTTTCCTGGATCCCACAGCTCCGTGTTCTAATCAAAGGCAATGCACCCATGATATTTTTTTCATTTACCCAAGGGATTCCACCTGTAGGAAACCTGTTAGTTACTTCCGTTAACTCTTAATTGGGAACACAGTGGTCTACCAGAACATTCCAAACCTCTCATGTTGGGCATGTATCTCATCCTATGAAACTTTTTAACCAGAGCTGTGACAATGAGCAGTGAATCTCCATTCTTCTTCAATCCCCAGGTAAGTCTGAATTAGCAGTTAAATGGCCAAAAGGCAAGGAGGAAAAGGCAAAGGCCATCTCCAAATATTTGATCTTCCATAAACACTGACCCTAGGAGTGAAGGACTCCAGCGCCATTCCATTTCATCCCATTCAGTTTCTGTTATTAAAATGACTACGTGGAGAATTTCCTGATGTGAGTAGAGGAGTTAAGGTCTGCATCTGACAGTCCTTCCCTGCATCAGGCATGCAATACCCACGGCCTGGGGCAGCTTTAACATCCTCACAGATTCTTATTCATTCTGTACCAGCTGTTGCTTTTGTTTCTTGCTCAGGACTGAGAGTTCATGGAGGTCCTGGGCATTTCTTTAATTTTTTTTTTTTTTTTTTTTTTTTTTTGCGGTACGCGGGCCTCTCACTGTTGTGGCCTCTCCCATTGCGGAGCACAGGCTCCGGATGCGCCGGCTCTGCGGCCATAGCTCACGGGCCTAGCCGCTCCGCGGCATGTGGGATCTTCCTGGACCGGGGCATGAACCCGTGTCCCCTGCATCGACAGGCAGACTCTCAAGCACTGTGCCACCAGGGAAGCCCCATTTCTTTATTTTTTAAAAGTTTTAATTTTATTTATTTTTGGCTGCGTTGCATCTCCGTTGCTGTGCACGGGCTTTCTCTAGTTGCAGAGAGCAGGGGCTACTCTTCGTTGCGTTGCACGGGCTTCTCCTTGCGGTGGCTGCTCCTGCTACAGAGCACGGGCTCTAGGCACATCGGCTTCAGTAGTTGTGGCTCGCAGGCTCCAGAGCGCAGGCTCAGTAGTTGTGGTGCACGGGCTTAGTTGCTCCGCGGCATGTGGGATCTTCCTGGGCCAGGGATAGAACCCGTGTCCCCACTGGCAGGCAGATTATTATTCACTGCACCACCAGGGAAGTCCCCGGGCATTTATTTTCTACATGAACCCTTCCTAACCAGGGTCTTATAAGAGTGGGCTTTGCTCTGATCCTCATCCTCACATTTAGATATGTGGTGTCTCCATTGTTATTGGAAAATAAGTTAACCATTTTTTCTTTGTAAGTAATTAATCTCTGTGAATTTTTCACTTTTGTAAATTTGTCACAGCAATATTCACTCTTCCAAGAGAGGGTAAAGTCTCCCTTGAGAGAAGTAAGTTCCAGGAAAGGAGATGCAAAAAGCTAGCATCATTGCATAACTCATTGGCCAAACCAGTTCAGAGGCTGCTGTCTCCCCATGTGCCTAGGACCTCAGTGTGGGTGTCAGAGAATAAGCCTCCCCCCTGCCTCCTGCCCCTGAAAAATAATAAAAGGCAGCCAATTTCCAAGAGTACCCCTTTCCCTCCAGCTTCTCCCACACCCCACATCCGAGCTCCCGGTTGCCACATATTCCATCTTGAGGCTGCTTACCGACTGCACTTTATAGAACAGGGGTTCCCAACCCCCGGGCCACAGACCAGTACCGGCCTGTTAGGAACTGGGCCGCACAGCAGGAGGTGAGTGGCAGGCGAGAGACAGCAAAGCTTCATCTGTGGTTCCCCACTGCTGGCATTACCACCTGAACCATCCCCTCACACCCCGTGGAAAAACTGTCTTCCACAAAACCAGTCCCTGGTGCCAGAAAGGTTGCGGACCGTTGTGATAGAGGATACGGGGTTAGGTAGGGAATGAAAGAGGAGTTTCTAGGACTTGGCAACTAGGATGTGACCCCTTCAGGTTGCTCAAACAACTTGGTTTAGAAACACCCAGCGTTTATCCATGGACCAATGTGACTGGGAAGGCAGATGAGGTTTCAGGGAAAGGTCTGAGAAAAATAAAAATAGTCTTGGCTCCAGAATGGAAATGCAAGCCCTGTCAAGGGTACTTCCAGAAGATTTTTCCTTTGGCTGGTCATAGCCGGGAGCTTTCACATAACAACAGCATCCCAGAGAACATGGCTATCACAACAAGAGCAGACCGCAGAAGTTCTCCAACAGCATCCCAGAGAACATGGCTATCACAACAAGAGCAGACCACAGAAGTTCTCCATGGGGGCCTGGAAGCCAAGGCAGGCAAGGTCTTGGGTCTACCACAAAGCTGACATCTTGGCTTAGAGACCGCCTTTACCCTCAAATGCCAGCACCAAGTCTCCCAAGTCACCCAGATTCCCTCACCCTTGGAGGAGAGCTGTGTGTGTGTGGGGTGACCAACTCACCGTCATCTCCTCTGAGTTCCCACTGGCTACCTCCACCACCCTCAGGGCAGGGTCCACCTTCACCTTGGCGCGGGTCATGAACTGGATGACAGATGAACTGTCCTGAGGAAGAAACAACACAACTCACTGTAAGACTTTTCAATCACAATGGCTGGGCCCCGAGGTCCCAGACAGAACTGAAATTCAAAGATTCCATGTGAACCAGACAAAAATTTCTATCACTGAATGAGACAAGAGATTTCCAGTCTCTCTCTTGAGGATTCTTTCATATCATAGTGGACGCTGAAAAGCTCTGGAGTTTTGCTGAGTCATCAACACATGCAGGCTTGTGTGCTGTGGTTTCCAAGTGGCAGGAGCCAGATATTTGGATCTTGGTATTGACATATTCCCAAAGAGCAGAGAATAAATAAAGCTGTTAATTGCGTACAACAAATCAAGGCCTGGCGTTCCATAGAAGGTATCTGATTTACATTTCTCAAGCATCTTCCTGCCTTGACCACAACCCTCAAACTCTCCACATGAGTTCCTTTTAACTCTTTCTTTGCTCTTAAATGAAGCTGGTTCGGGGGGTCAAAGCCATTTAAGCTTGGAAGAGGGTACCTGATGGAGAGATGAGAGGCGGGAAGCATCTAGCTTATACAGTAAGTCCCCCCACGTGTGAACGAGTTCCGTACCGAGAGTGCGTTCGTAAGTCTAACAAAGTTAGCCTAGGTACCCAACTAACACAATCGGCTATATAAATAGTACAGTACTGTAATAGGTTTATAATACTTTTCACAAAAATATTACATGAAAAACAAACACAAAAAATAAACATTTTAATCTTACAGTCCAGTATCTTGAAAAGTACAGTAGTACAGTACAACAGCTGGCATACAGGGGCTGGCGTTGAGTGAACAGGCAAGAAGAGTTACTGACTGGAGGAGGGAGAGGAGGTGGGAGATGGTAGAGCTGAAGGATCGTCAGTAATAGGAGACGGAGGGCAAGCTGCAATTTCACTCACGCCTGATGCTGATGGAACGCACGTTCACGTCTTTGAAAGTTCACAACTTGAGGAAGGTTTGTATGTAGGGAACTTACTGTAATTAGGTGATGGCCCAATGAGAAAGGGGATGGGGGGAGGGAGGGTGGCCCAGGAAAGACTCAGGAAGAGCCCACCAGCCATTGCAGGCAGAAGCCTTGGTGTGGGCTCAAAGCCACCAATCCAGATAATGAGAGAATGGCTCCAAGGCAGTGATGGAAGAGTTTGGAAGAAGACAGGGGCTGGCAAACTTGTCACTCAAAAAAAACTGCTTCAGTGAGCTCATATTAAGCAGTAAATAATTTTGTATGCAGCAATCTTTTACCAGTTTAACAGTTCTGTAGATTTGTGGTTTCATGGGTCAGGATATACTGTCTTTTCAATCTTAGATCATCATCATCATCATCATCATCTCGGACATTGCTAATGACAATAATGATGATGATGATGACGATGATAACTGTCAAAGTTAAAGGCCGAGCAGATGAGGAGCCTGGCACAGAACAGGTGCCTTGTGGTTGTAAAAAACAAATACTTTGGAAGAAACTGGAATCCTCTGATGATTAAAAAAAATCAGATCCTACATTTCAAATGAAAACTTGTTAAAGTCAAAACAATAAAACCTCAAATTCCCTTGTCTGTGGCCAGACCTTCAGGTCAAAGGAAAACTAACAGAAGTGGTGGCCCAGGGAACCACAAGGCTGGTTCTGCTCCACATCCTTAGGGAGGCGTGGCTGGCCTCGGGGGCCCGACAGAGGCTTTCCTCTGCACCTGGGATTTCTGCTGGTTTCTGCTGAAAGGGAACCAGTAGGGAGATCGGTTCTCCAACATCCGCATACGACACCCCATGGCTTCCTGCTGTCTTGGGATGCAGACTAGGCTGGATGGCCCACGGGGACAGCAGTCACTGGGACATGTTCCTTGGCAAAGGGTCACCATTGATCACTGAGAGAGAAAGAGAAAGCTGCACAAGACCAGGCCAGAGCTGGGGACAAGGAAGGCTTGAGGCTTTGTGGTTAAATTTGTACTAATGACTAATTTATAAGTGCAAGCAGCAGCCAACTGGGTTGAGGCTGAAAGAGAAATCAGAGTGGCTTCCTGCCATCAGTGCCGTATCAGGGTTCTGTCAACAGTGCCAAGTGTGGCATAGGGAATAAAACTGTCACCAGGGCCGTTTATCAAGAAGGTGAACAGGATGGGTAAGCATACAGAATCATAATCCCTCAACCTGTCCTGGGGACCCAGGACAGTAAGGCACTTCCTGTGATATGACATTCTGGAATCATAGGGTGACCAGGGGTGCTCTAGTTCATGCCTGGTCCTCTCCCAACACTATCCTTTTTAAAGGGAGAGGTACAACAGGGAAGCAGTGCTGTGTGCACCCAACTTGCCCCAAACCAGTTTCCCTCCAAAGAATCCAGGGAAAGCAGAACTGTTCACAGCTCTCCACCAGCCGGAGTCGGAGAGTGGGTAAAACATCCTGTATCCCCCTGTGCCTGTGACTTATCAGGCCAACATGTTACTGCCATGCCTAATTTAAAAAATAACACTGGAATGACTTTTCTAAGGATATTCATTTATACACTGACAGTTTTATACAGACTAACACATTTAGTTTTTCCAAAGAAAAATAAAGAGAATCTCTGTGGCTAACATGCCTATTTTGTTTTAGCGTCACATGTGATTATTTTAGAAGCATCTTGTTGGATGTGGCCTTTCATACTCAGCAGCGTTTATGTTAAAATAAATCATAGTGAATGTGTATGATTTTCTTAAGGGCCACCAATTCATGGACTGAGGTATTTTTTATGAGCCACTTTTATAAACTTATAATAGCAAAGTGATCTGAGATTCGCTGCTCAGTGCTCTGTAATGGTCTATGTGGGAGGGGAATCTAAAAAGGAGCGGATATATGTGTATGTATAGCTGGTTCACTTTGCTGTGCACGTGAAGCTAGCACAACATTGTAAATCAACTATACTTAAATAAAAGTAAAAAAAAAAAAAACCCTAAAAAAAAAGTTATCTGAGATTCAGAAGTTGGAATTCTGAAAAACAAGGTGCCATCTAAACAAGGGGTTGGCAAACTATGACTCATGGGTCAAATCTGGCCCTTTGCTGGGTTTTGTAAATAAAGTTTTATTGGAACACAGCCACACCCATTCATTTGAGTATGGTCTATGGCTGCTTTCACAATACAATGGCAGAGTTGAGCAGTGGCAAGACACTGTATAGCCCATAAAACCTAAAATATTTACTACTGGCCCTTTAAGGAAAACCCCTGATCTAAAACGTGGTCCCCAGAACAGCAGTATTGGCATCACCTGGAAGCTCCTCAGAAACGCAGACCCTCAGACTCCCCTCTGAGGAATCTGTGGTTTAACAAGGTTTCCAGGTGATTCTGAAGCAAGCTAAAGTCTGAGAAACTCAACTGTGCAAACAAAACACCTAGGGAGCTTGTTAAAACAGAGATGCTGATTCCCAAAGGCTGGGTAGAGTCCAAGATTCTGCAGTTCTAAGGAGCTCCCAGGTGATGCTGATACTGCTGGTCCTCCAACCAGACTTTGAATAACAAGGGTCTGGTATGTTTCCCGGGCATCATCTGCAGCAGAATTACCAGTGGTGCTATCCAGGGCAGTTTTTTAAAGGGGGCAGGCAGAGTTTGTTCTGAGGAAACCAATTCAAATGCTTTTAAATGAACCCCAATAGTACAGCTTCCCAGGGCTTACCTTCTTCAGTATTTCTGTGTTCAGCAGCATGTAAATGTCTATAGTACGACTTTCTTCTTTAGCCAGCGCACTAAGATTACAGTGCATTGTTAGGCAAGAAATTCCTGGCTTTTCGCAGTCCTGAGAAGAACAAACAGAGAATGATCAAACCGTATTAAGAACAAAGACAAGAGCACAGCATTTATAGCACAGAGGGCACTGTGAGCTTCTATTCTGCGGACCAAGGCCATTCCAGGTAGAGGAAATCCATAGGAAGATGCAATTATTCCTTCTTGCCACCAGAGGGCAATCAAGGGACTTCCTTCCTGGCAGGCACCAGAACATGCCTTCAAGTCTAAGCTCACTGGTGCACCCTACCAAAAAACTGGATTTGCAAGGAGAAAGAAGGGAGATTTACTTATGTTGTTGGTGTTGCAGTTTTTATTGCTCATAATACACCAGTGTATGGGTACACTGCAATTGTTTATACATTCTCCTGGTGATGGACATTTGGATTGTTCCCAGTTTCTGGCTATTATAAGATTGCTGTGAACATTCTTGTCCATGTCTCTGGGGGATACAAGTACCCATTTCTCTTGGGGATATACCTGGGAGTGGAACTGCTGGGTCATAGGGTACAGATATGTTTAGTTTTAGTATATACTGCCCAATAGTGGTATACAAAGTGGTTGTATGAGAACCATCACTCTTGATTAGACTCATACTAGTGGGAGAAATGTTTAACTTTGTGCTTGGTGGGTTGCAAAGGTTTTCCCTTTGCCAGCCAATGGAATTAGAAATGTAAATTTAACACTTTGATAGAAACCTCAGGCTGAAAAATAGGAGTTGACTACAGTCCTTGTGACTTCCTAAGCCAATTGATTAAAACCAGATTTGGGAAATAATAAATGCCAAATAGAAGACTGGCTTCTCATCTCAGACTTGCCTTCCTAATGAGGACCACCCATGTTAACCCAAGCAGTAAGCAAATTCTTACCAAGACTTTTCTTCCCGACTTTGTGAAAAAAGCAAATATTGTATGGAAGATATTTTCTGGTTCTTGAGGGATGATACAGGGGGTTGGGTTTTTCTGGAAAGAACAGTTTCCCTTCTCCTGGCCCACCTGAAAATGAAAAGAAACCTGTCAGAGTGATCCATCCCAAGAAAGGATCATGAGCCTGGAATCCCTTATTGTAGAGGACGTTGCGGTAGAGCCCAAAGTCAACTGTTCCCCCTGGTCCATTCTCCAGGGGACAATAATGGCTGAAAAGCTGAAAGGCAGAAGTAGTAGCATCAACAAGGCCAAATAATAAAAAACGTGGATGCTAAGTTGTTAAATAATTGAGATGGCACACAACATGCAAGTGAGTTGTGACCAAGGAAGAGTGGACAAAATAAACTTTAAAAACATCCTTACATCAACTCTCTGAAATGAGCATTCATGTTCTTTGTCTGGAGAAAGAAAATGAGGCTCAGGTTAAATTACTTGCTAACAATCACACAGACCAGAACTCAGGTTTTAGACCGAGATCTTCTGAGTTCCAGCCTTTAGGCATGGCCCACTGTCAGAGGTTTTCAAACTGTGTTCCACGGAACCTCTAGGTGCTGTGGAACCCCTCAGTGGATTCCCTAGAGAGGAGAAGGGCACCAAGCAGGACTGCTCCGGGCTCCCATCTCTGTTCCAACTAGAGCATCAACCACACATAATGTCATTTAAAACCAGGATTCTGCTACCAAAAAAAAAAAAAATTTGGCATCCACTGCATTGAGCCATACAGGAGCTTATATGCCCTGGGAACCCTTGCTGAGTTACCTGATTTTGCTTCTGACAGCTTTTGAAAGTCCAGTGGAAAAACAATGCTGAGCAACAGCAACATTAAAAAAAGATCAAAACAACAGTACATAGTCTTCCATGTTGGTTTCTTTAAGAACAATACTATTTTTGATGCCTAAACTGGGGAAATGTTGAAAAAAACAAAGCCTTCTTTATATATCATCATATCACACTGTGTGTAGTTGAAGCTTTGACATGACTTAAGGTCAAGTTGCAAAATTAATCGTTAGTAATTCATAATTTAGGATTGTGTTTACAATCTGATTTCTAACCAGAATCATCTACTTAAACTACACTCTCCTATCTTTAATGCCTTTGAGTAAAATATAGTGTGTTTACACTGATTCAAGAATGTTTCAGCTTCTCATTCATGGTAGGGAGCAAGGTCTAGTTTAAAGTTTTTACATGGAAACTTCTAACTTAAGCTAACAATGCTAATCTTTGAACAATGAACTTTAAAACAAGATCTCCAAATTTAATCTCTATTTTATCTTTGGTCTGAACACATATGCCAGGATTTACTATATATGCCTGAAGATAAATAAGATGAAGGTTTATTTCCTCAAATTAACTCTTAGAAAATAGAGTGTTGCCTTTAAAAGTCTCTCATAGTTTGGGGACTTACTGTTCTTTAAAATGCACTGCATTTTGTTTGTTTGTTTTTGGCTGCGCCTCTCAGCTTGTGGGGACCAGGGATTGAACCCGGGGCCACGGCAGTGAAAGCGCCAAGTCCTAACCACTGGACCACCAGGGAACTCAAGGGACTTACTGTTCTTTAAAACAGTAAGTAATGTGGTACTCTCTCAATTGCTTTATTCGAACCACAAAATCTGGGAGGACACACCAGTCTGAAATGGTCTCAATCAGTGTTGGTTTTGGATGCTTTTCGAGGTCACTAGAAGAATTAATGGGAAGGAGGCAATGAGATTTAACATAGATGTGGTGATTATTCCTGGGGTGCAACTGTAAGTTGTGATAAATATTTTAAAGCTCATTTTTGGAAAGCAAAACATTGGCTGATTATGTCGTGAGAATCAAGAACAATCACTTCTAAGACAGATGAGAAAAACAACTGCTGTAATGTTATGCAAATGGGTATTTGTGTCTTACAATAAAATTTCAGCATCAAACATGGATTCAAAATGTTCCGCATTTCAAATAAATTAGATGAATTGAAGATGATATGCTTTGGAATACTGTCAACTAAAAAAGTGGCTTTAATAATGCTATCCATTGATCTCAAAAGATGCACATCTGCATAAAATCATTTTGTGAAATGTGTGAATAAAAACAGTAATATAAATTAATGTAGTATTCTTGTATAATTTTAAGTGTGCGACTACATGATTAGGTTAAGTATTACAAGTAGGTATTTACTTTTCTAATTTTTTTAAAAATTGAGGTTAAAATTTACATTCCCTAAAAATGCCCAGATCTTAAGGGTATAATCTGATGAATTTTGACAAATGAAATCACCCACATAACCACCACCCCAGTGAAGGGACAGAGCACGTCCATCCCTCCAGAAAGTTTCCCCTGGCCCTTTTCCAGTCAATTCCCATCCTCAGCCCAAAAGCAATCACAGCTCTGATTCCTGTCAAGTTGGCCAAAAATCTGTTAAATTTACCTCTTTAGCAAAGTGGTGGATTGTGTTCTTTGGGGGTTGCCCTCTATTTGGGCATATATGGCACCTCGCAGATAGAAAACATTTTGTTCACTGAACATTTGAGAACTTGAATGTGTGTGCTCATGTTAATTCCAATCATATTTCACTCAGAAGCATGTGGGTCTCCACTTTTCCTGTTTGTCTTCTGGAGTGGACATTTGCTGAAAAGCCGCTGGAGAAACAGTCCTTCTGCAGCCCTGTGGGATTCATGTTCTTCTGTGGAGATGACCAGGCCTGGACCCCCAAACACATTTGGTCTGGGTTGAGAGAGATGGAACTCTGAGTCTTGCAGGATGCATCCGTTCCTAATTAAAATCAGGGATGGGGCAGAGCTCCTCCTGGCTCTGCAGTGGGCGATTTGGGTTTCCAAGCAGGGAGGGGAAGTGTAGGAGCAGAGTCCCAACCCAGCCAGGTTCACTGTCATGCCCACAGGACACCAGCACCTTGGGGGAGGGTGCTGGGAACCACAGGGAGAGGTGGGAGGAGCAACCGGTGCCAACACGTGGGGCACAGACACACCTTGGAGCTCCATCTTCCTCTTTTCCCCTAGTGTCTTAGGGGCCTGTGAACAGAGTGATGACAGGGACGTGATGTGATCTGATGTGACATCTGATCTGCCTCAGGGGAATCTGGAGGAGGGAAGTGGAGGCTGAGTCTGTGGTGAATGAAAGTCTCAGCCAGTCATGCTCCCGACTGTGGTTACATGGGAATCACTTCAATCAGGGAAAACAACGTTTTTCAGGGACGTTCAGGGTGGTCCTCTCTCAAAGGAGGCCGAAGGTTGCTCCGTGCTGCATGGGTCTGGTTCAGACCAGCTAATCTGGTTGTAGACGCTCCCTCAGCTAAAATGAGCAACTTGGTCCCTGACCAGGGTCATGAGGGCAAGGGATTGTTCTGTGTGCATGGATAGAACGTGTGTGATGGACACAACGGTACCCGACACTTGTGCAGCCCTTACTGCGCACCCCTGTGAGGCGAGTGCTATTACTGTCAGCATTTTACAGATGGGGAAGCTGAGAGGCAGGGGGGCCAGGTCTCCCAGGGGGCAGGCAGCAGAGTTGGGCTGCAGCGCAGGTCATCCAGCTCCAGAAACCTGTTTGCAACCACTTCCCTGCCTCTTAGGTCCAGAGGCTGAGGATGGGGCTGGGGTAGGAGTCATGGAGGGGTGGGGGATGGAGGTGGAGGTGGAGGGAAACCATCCCTTCCTGTTCTTACCCCAGTCAAAGGGAAGGAACCATGAGCCTACAAGCCCAGGAATCCCAAAGTCCTCCACCCTGACCCACTTCTGCTCCATGGGAGATAAAGTGCCTGCTGGCTGGGAGGCCAGGCCACTCCATGCTGTCTCAGGCTGGAAGGGAAACAGAGCATCCTGGAATGTTGTTTCTGGAAGGCAGCTCCAAGATCATACGGTCCCATGGCCTCGGCTGACAGTAAGGAACCAGAGGCCCTGAGTTCCGTGACTCGTCCAAGGTCACGTGATTGGTTGGTGGCAGCAAGCGGCACCCAGTGAAGGAATCCTGGGGCACAGGTGGCCTTGATGAACTTGACGGTCCTGGGCTCCTAACAGCTGATGCAGTTCAGGTCTCTGGGGCCTCAGTTTCCCCACTTGTGAAATTAGGATGGTGGCCTACGTGATCACTAAGGTTGTCCTCAGTTGCTAATTATGCCCCTTGAGGATTCTCCTGCATTTTCATTAGAGCGGGGGTCACCTAATCTCCTGCTACATAGATAAGCAATTACTGAGCACCCACCCCCCACAACTGGGTTCTAACCACCCCGTCTGGGGGTAAAATCATCAAGGAGATGCAAGGTTTTCTTCTTGCAGACAATCCAAGCACTATGGCACTCATATCCAACAGCTTCATTTCCGTGGCTGGCCAGGGACTCTGCGGCCACTGCCCCCTGCTCATCCCTGTCCACCCACTTCTCATCTATTTTCCAGACTCTCTGAGTCCAAATGCTTCCCATGACACGGCTGCTCATCTTCCAGGACCTCTGGGGGCTGGAATAGGCCGTATCTACTGGAATGTGAATAAAAGAACTTTACCAAACACACAAAAAAGGACAAGAGGATACAGGACACAGTGTTAAGGCTGAATTTGGCAAATGCAGCTATTGAGAGTTTGCTGTTGCCATTTGGCCTCCGCCTCTCCCCTCATCCTGACCCCAAAGAAAACATTGTGCAAGTTGAAACCAAGAACTGGTGGTGATTTGGGAAATTGTGGGGAGCCCAAGAGAATGGGGACATCACTTGGTGGCAGAGTCCGGGTCAGCCTGGGTCAGAGGAACCTTCATAGTCAGAAGTCTTCAAGGGCCCAGGCCTATCCGAGGATGAAGTGTCCTCAGTGCACTCCAGGTAGCCTGGCAAAGCCTCATTCATGAAATACTGGGTTTAAAGTATGAACTGGGGCTGATTCATGGGTAAAATACTGAAAAAGGGAATTAACTCTCTGGGTCGAATTTATCATTACCTGCCACCAGGTGGAAAAGGACCTCTAGAGCTTTTACTAAAGACTCTCTAGGGTGTGGTGGTCTGATAAAGGGGTTGTAAGAAACGGCATTTCCTGTGGGCTCTACTGAGGGGCCACATGTTGTGGCCTCAAAAGAGGGGTCTGTACAAGGTACTTATTGCTGTCGGCTGACCTAGAGTGAGAGAGAGGACACAGGTCTCTCCCAGGTTCCCAGAACACAGTAGCCTTAATAGAGTCCCTGTCCGTGGGCCTGAGGGACAGGAAAGTCCTCCAATGTGTTTTCTAAGTCTCTTGCTCCAAGCACATCACCCTGGAAACCAATTCCAGCTGCTTAAGGCCCCATCTCTACGCAGATATAAATGGGAAAAATGCTAGCTAACACTGGGTGCTATTCTAAGAGCTATGGGATACACTGAATCCTTATAACACCCACTCACAGAGGGTACTATTATCAGTAAGTGACATATAATTTATTATCTAAATGGGGATATTTTTGAGAATGAAGTCGGGGAGTCAGACAGACAGAATAGCAAGACAGAGACATAGATCAGGTATGAGCCAGGCACACTGGGACATCTGGTCTCCTGAAGTTTCACCCCCATTTTACAGATGAGAAAACCGAGGCCCAGAGAGGTTAAGGAACCTGTTATGTACCTGTCAGCTTTGACTGTGGAAGGAGTACCATCTCCAAAGTCTCCACCACGAAGCTCCCTGTCCAGCCCCACCTTCCTTGCACACAGGATGCACAGCCTCTGTTCCATCATCTCATGGTTTATCCTTTCACAGCCCTCAGAGCAGGGCTCCTATTGTAGATTGTCAATCTACAAATTTCTCTCTCAGCCAACAAGTCAGTCTCTGTCATGAACTGCATCCCTGACTCAGAGGAGGTGGCATTGCAGGTGAATTCTGGAGGAAAAGAGAACCTCTAGAGAGTAAAGGGAGCAGGGGAAGGGAATTCCAGGCAGAGGAGAACAGCATGTGCAAAGGCATGGAGGTACAAACAGTAGGCTTGAGTCTAGAGAGCCTGGGAGTTCAACGTGGTCAAGCATTGGATGAATGTTGGGGAGTAGCGGCCAGAAATGAGGCAGGTGAGGTGAGCCTGGACACAGAGGAGCGCCTTGTAGGCAAATCACAGAGGTAGGAAGTTATCCAGAAGGTGGATTAACATGTCTCAAAATTAAGGAACCACTTTTCCTTAATTATTGGTATTATTGGTATATTTTTGGTGTTATTGGTATATTTGGTATATTTATTATTTTTGGTATTACTGGTATTTTTTTTTTTTTTTTTGCGATATGTGGGCCTCTCACTGTTGTGGCCTCTCCCGTTGCGGAGCACAGGCTCCGGACGCGCAGGCTCAGCGGCCATGGCTCACGGGCCCAGCCGCTCCGCAGCATGTGGGATCTTCCAGGACCGGGGCATGAATCCGTGTCCCCTGCATCGGCAGGCGGACTCTCAACCACTGCGCCACCAGGGAAGCCCTACTGGTATATTTTTAACAGGCTAAAGCATGGATGTCCCCTTTCTACCAGCATCAGCCTCATTCCTTAACCATATTCCAGCTGGCTGGGTTCTAGGGATGGGAAGGGTCACCAAAGTGTCCCTGGCTTGATGCTCCCTGGACATAGTACATAGGAAATAAAAGAGAAATGGAAGATTAAATTAACAGAGGAATAAACTCAGTGACAACAGTTCTGCCCAGGAGCCAATCCTTGCGTCTCCACCAACGTGGGTCTTGGGTAAAGTCTGGTCTAGAAACTATGTTTGTTGGAATGACCTGGATTAAAGGGGGGCATAGGTTCATTTTTTAATAACATGTGTTTCATGTTAACTCACATTTATCTGTTAATCGTTGACTTTCTGTTCTCTGTTACATCCCTGGGCCACTTTTCCATATCATGTGACACCGATCACAGCTGATGGCAACTGGGTAAACATGACCCGTCCCCTGACGGGTCCACCTGCTCCTCTGAATTCACACGCCCCTTGAGCTTAAAAAAACCCAGAGAATGTTTTGAATGCCTACTTTGCTAATTCAATTACCTACTGCCTACTCTTGGAACCACGGTATCTGAAGATAATAAGTTCCCTTTCTGCCACGGGAGGCTGAACGTTGACCACAATGGCTTTGCGGATATTAATTTTAGGACTCCAATGTTTGAAATAAATATCGCCCTCATAAAAGGGTCAAGAAATGACACCAACTGGTTACTTAGGCCGATATAAGATGTTTACTACTAGAAAGAGAAATAAGAGCTACATATTTTCCATTCAGCAAAACGTAAACTGTGATAGTTTTTTTTTACAGTCTTAAAGAACCCTTTTTATTATCTTTTATGTTAAATCATATTGCTATGATTTTCTTGATATTGCCGAAAGAACAGTGAAAGATGACAACATTTTAATAATAAATCCTAAGAAAAATACTTTTATGTATCACCGTTCATTTCAAGACTGTATAATGCAGACCCAGAATAACCTAGAAGGGTTGGGTGCTCAAAGTCTCCATTTATTCACTCTGATTTCTTCAACCGCAAAGACATTATAAAAACAGTGATAACCATCTTGGGTAGTTCCTTATAATGGATATGCCCAGTTCTATGTTACCTATGTATTTGAAAGGTTGAGAACACAATTTGTGTGTGTGCACATCATTTAAAGGTAGGAGTTGTCAAAGGCATCCTTTGGTAGACCTCTCTCAAGAGTTATGAATTCTTTTGCTTTGTGAAAAGGGTCCCCTTGCTTATCAGTTTGGCAAGTTCTGATTTTCTGATATTTACTTCTGTGTGTAGCTACAGACTTCAATGTGTTCCTACAAATAGACAAAAAGGAGAAGTATTTTGATGATCACAACAATACAAGGTAAGTTAATATGAGGTTCTAGCTTTGGACAGGCCCTCCTAGCCTCACTCCGCAAATAAAGAGCTGAATTCTGGTTTTGAACTGAAATGTGTAAATGAGAGCACAGAACAGCCGTCCATAAATAAGAGCCCGTTGACAAACCTGCAGAGTTGGAAATGGAGCAGAAGGAGCAAGAAATGTAACAATGACCTAGTGCCTTTTAATTTCTAGAAAGGGAAAGACAGCAACTCAAAAAAGCCTGAAAAGACCGTAACTTCAACTCCAGATGTCCTTTCTCTTTCTAGCTGAAAAGTTATCTTCTAAATGAAAGACTTGCCTCCCCAACCCCCTTCCCCATCCCTTAAGGCCATCAACACTGGGAAAAATTGCATTTGATCTGAAAGGTCAGTGTGTTACTGAGACCAAAACTGAAACAGGAAATAAAGGGGCAAAGCCTCAAAACCAACATTCCAGAGGAAAGAGAGAGCACGATCCATCGTACAATTTTGTCCTCTGTATGAATATGCTATTATTTCATAAAAGATATCACTTCTTATCATAAAAGGCAATGATTTTTTCCCACCAGCTCTAGGGTTTGGCTAAAATAATGGTGTTCCTCCCCATTCCCCACACCCTTTTCCTCTGGGTGTCACAGGCCAACATGCTGAAAAGTCAAGAGTGCAGGCCACCACCAGGCTGCCCAGTAAAACAGCGTTCATTTACATTTTATCAGAGAAACCCAAGTCTCCCCCACCCCACCCCGGCCCCGCCCCACGAGGCCCATTTCAAAGCACGGGGATGGCCTTTTACTGGAGTTTAAGTGATACAGATGGGATGTAGTTTCAGAGAAGCAGTGACACCAAAGAATTTCCAGATGTGGTCAGATTCTCTTTAGCAAAAAAGAGAGACATAAGAATGTTATCTGAGTACTTGATGTGCATGCCAAAAATACTTTCCTTCCACAGATAATGAAACATTTTGGAAGCAGAATGGTTTGTTGATTTGAATATTAAATGAGTCAGTAGCCCTGATGTGGGACATAACACAGTCCCCGGAATTGTATTGGCTTATTTAAGCTCCGGTTCTAACTCTTGGACCCATCTTATAGTGAAGAGTGAAGCTCATACCCATCTTACGTTAAAGGATAAAGCAACACACCTATGGAATCGCTGAGTTATCTCTGCATTTATTAGATGCATCACTTTATTATTCCTCTTTTACCAAAAGGTAAATAACAGTCATTTTCTGGATGCTATGTTTCAGGTATAAGCATCTGTCTAACCTCTTACACTGGTTTTCTGAGGGGATACGCATCAGAGCAGTGAAAAGAGAATCCTAGATGTCACTCATTGAATCTAAAGCTTTATTAAGACTTCGTGAGAGTCCTGAAACATGCTTTCGGTCATATGTTTAGAAGAAGTTAAGTGGAGTTAAAACCCTGACAGCTGGGGAGATAATGACTTCTCAGTATCTAACAAGGCTGAGAAAGTTCCTTTTGGTCAGAAGAGGCTTGGTGGGTCTATCAGAAAGGAGTTTTCCTGTTTTCGTGCTTCTGATACACACACAATTAGTCCTCGGCAGGTTCAATGAGAACCATGTGTTTCTGGGCAATGGCTGATGTGTTCTGTTTATCCTCAGTGAGATTTCCTGTTACCAACTTTGCTAACAACCCATCACCCCTGCAGTGACAGGGCTACGTTGCTCTTAAGGAATGAAAAAAGGAAGAAGGAAAGTAAACTGCATAACCACCAACTTCTAAGGCCCATTTGTGTTGGGAGACCAGAGAACACAGGCGCCTCAGCATCATCACGCGCATGCTGCCACAAAGCGTTAATGCTTCTAGATGTCACAGCAGCCCTGCGCACGAGCCCCGCAACCCTGATAGGTGGAGCCCTCAGCCAGTGGGGAGCTGGTCTTACTGCCTTGATTCATTCGCTCTGTCCACAAGGGCTAAAGGGCAGTCTCTGAACCACACTGTGCACGCGCAGCCCAGGCTGGAGCTCATCACCACCTTCCAGAGGGTGCAGCTCAGGTGTAAGCTTGCCCAGAAACACACACGCTTTCTCCCTCTAGCCAAACTAAAAAATTGACCCAAGAGCCCAGGAACGTAACTCTTGCTCCAGAATTCCATCAGCCATCTCCCCTAAGTGTTTGGCTTCTGTTGAGAAAAAAAAATTACAGCCAACCTAATTCTGACCCATTTCAGGACCTGATTATTCAACTCACATTCAGACATGTGCAGAAAGAAGGAAAAATTAAAAAAATGGTTTGAGGTCATCACTGAAATCAGCAGACTTGTGTGTGTGTGTGTGTGTGTGTGTGTGTGTGTGTGTGAGAGAGAGAGAGAGAGAGAGAGAGAGAACGTCTTCATAATATCTCTGATCAAAATTTGTGGAGTTTAAGTTTGCTCTTCAAAGCCTTCATTTCTAATAAGTGATTCAGCCCCTTATTTCAAAGTTTTACATTTTTACTTTTTCCCACATTGAAATTAAAGCAACCTCTGTTGTGGGTGGAGGGAAATTGTCAAAACATGTCTACTCAGGGATTGAAATTCAGTGCACATTTTCTGAGTTCCTGGAACGTATGAGGTGCTCATTAGATGTGCAGCAGGGTGTGTAGGTGTCTAAGGACACACACCCTATCCTAACGCCCAGAGAAATATTTGTGATGGTGATACTGACAGAGTGGGAGTAGCCAATGCTTTCATTTATTTGAGCACATACTGCATATAGTGCATATGTGCATAGAGTCCGGGCACCAAACACTAGGGATGCACAGAAAACAAGGCAGCTGTGACCTTTACTTCCATGGTGTTTTTAGTCTTCTGGAAGGAGACAGACAATTAAAAACAGTAATTTCAGATAGTGGTGAGTGCTATGAAGAAAACAGCACACAGGGTAATGGGACAGAAAGTTGATAGGCGGTTTGCAACTTTAGCTAAGGTGGTCAGGGTAGACCTTCCTGGAAAGGTGAACTTTGGGCTCAGATCTGCATTATGAGAAGGAACCAGCCATGCAAATATTTGGGGGAAGAGTGTTCTCAGCAGAGGCAGGTGCAAAGGCCCTGAGGCAGGACGATCTGGGAAGGCATCTGGGAGGGCTTGAGGGAAGAAAGGATGTGTGAATTGGGTCTGGAGGAATGAGTGGGCTTTCCACAGCCAGAGGGAAGGGAAGGGAGAAGCATTAGTAAGGTCAGGAGGCCCAGGGAAGTGCATGGTGGGTGGGTCAGCAGCCTTCGTGGTCCAGAGTGGCTGGAAGACAGGGTCAGGGGCAGAGGAGGTTGCAGAACATGGCCTGGAAAGGTGGGAGGATCATGCAGAGTTTTGGACCTCATGGTTTTGGCCACTAAGATCTCCTTGTTGATCTTTTTACAGAGAACCTCAGGGTGTCTCTGAGAGCTACACTGGGGAATTATTAGGAGTAGAAAGCACATTTTCAAATGGTAAATCAGGTCCTCCCTGCCAGAGTAATAACCGTTTGTGATGAGGAGAGCTTGGATAAAAAGGCATAGTACTTGGGGCTCAGTTTTGTTTTGTTTAAGTAAATTTGTTTTGTTTTATTTTTGGCTGTGTTGGGTCTTTGTTGCTACGTGTGGGCTTTCTCTAGTTGCGGTGAGTGGGGGCTACTCTTCGTTGCGGCGCGCAGGCTTCTCATTGCCATGGCTTCTCTTGTTGCGGAGCATGGGTTCTAGGCACGCAGGCTTCAGTAGTTGTGGCTCGTGGGCTCTAGAGTGCAGGCTCAGTAGTTGTGGTGCCCAGGCTTAGTTGCTCCATGGCATGTGGGATCTTCCCGGGCCAGGGCTCGAACCCGTGTCCCCTGCATTGGCAGGCGCATTCTTAACCACTATGCCACCAGGGAGGGGCTCAGTTTTGAATTTTTATTTATTTAGATACTAAGAGAACAAAGAGAATGGCTTAGGATGGGAAAAAGAGAACTAAAGGAACTGTGATATTTTGGGGAAGAGAAGTGGGAAGAATGACTAAGTAACAGCTCAACTTCTCCACAGAGGGAGCTAGGCAACTGTTTTCCATTTTAACTCAGAAAAGGTCGGGAAATTAGAGCATGATGAACTGAAGATAGTCATAAAAAATGGGATTCAAGGCATATCAGAATGGCTTAACCTGGAGAACCTGCTGGAAGCACGGTTCTGTTGTACTGGGGAGATGTCTCACGGCAGAGGGTTGGATCCCATAGAACCCCACCCCCACCCCATCCACCCCAGGGCTGGAAGTCCATCTGCCCCTATTGGAGAAGGGTTTCTTCCCCTCCCCGCTTATCTTCTCATCACATAAGCTGTATTATTAACAGTTAACTTTACATGACAGCATTTAAGTTACAGGATATCAGGGAAAAGAATGAATATCACCCAAACACTTGGCATCCTAAGGAGGGTTTCTAAGCCTTGAATTCTTGTTTGCAGGAACCTCCCAACCAGGATGAGTGGTGATTTGGTTTAGGGTGAGCCCTCGAATTTCTACAGAAAAAACAGAATGAAGGAGAGGAAGAAATTTCTGCAGAAAAAACTAAGAGTGAAGGGGCTTGTGTCTCAGAAGACAAACTTACAGTTACCAAAGGGGAAAGGGGGGTAGGGGGAAGAATAAATTAGGAGGCTGGGATTAACATACATACACTACTATGTATAAAATAGATAACTAACAAGGACCTACTGTATAGCACAGGGAAGTCTACACAATATTCTGTAATAATCTATAAGGGAAAAGAATCTGAAAAAGAACATACATACATATACATATATATATATATATGTACATATATACGTATATATATATGAAACTGAATCCTTGTGCCGAACACCAGAAACTTACATGATATTATAAATCAACTACACTTCAATTAAAAAAAAAAAAAAAGCATGTGTTCACCAAGAGGGAAAGTAGTAGACACTGGAAAAAAAAAAGTGAGTTTGCTTTGGGTTATTTGCTGGGTTGCTTTAAAGTGTCAGGCTTGGCTTATGTACAGGTTATGTCTTGGCCTCCAGCACGCCTGCTGCAGGGAGATTTCTTGTTGCAACTACCCTCCAAACATAACTAAGTCATAAAACCCAGGACCCTCCTCATGCAAAATGTGCCTTAACAGCCAGCCAGCTTCAAAAATCAGTGTTACTGTCAACTGCTGTGGCCAGCGAGATAAGTGATTCACTCTGGGAAGAGAGCTCCCCCAGAGTGAGTGCTGACGAGTACACACAAAGAGACTCCTGGTTTCCAGTTTGGACTCGGACACCACCACGCAGGGGCAGCATGCGGGGTTGGAATTGCAAAGGAGAGAAACCAAGTAGCGCCAAAATCAAGGAAAGAGAATTATCAGAAAACACAGACTTGGCAAGGCCTTATGAACAAAGAAGATCACCTTACAAACTCCTGCGACAACTTGGGTCCTCCCCCACCCCAACCCTGAATGAAGGTCTCAGAAAGACCTGCTCTGACATCTCTATTTAAAACCAGAAACTTCCCCACTCTCACCCCCTTGCCTCCTTTATTTTTTTCCAAAGCATTTCGTATTATGTAATGTACTATACATTTTACTTATTTATTACTTGCCTCTACCAGAATGTAAGCTACGCGAGGGCTGGAAATTATTATTTTTTGTCTGTTTTGTTCCCCATAGTAACCTAGTGCTTGCCATAGGGTGCATGCAAAGCATTTGCTGAATAAATGAAGGTGTGGATTAAACCACCCCCCAACCCCCCAACAGCCTTTCGTGGCAAGGACTGTCGTCACCATTTTATAGATGAGGAAAGGGAAGCTCGGAGAGAATTAAGTAACATGCTTTAGACCACAGCTTAATGTGCAAAGGAATCACTGGGGATCTTGTTAAAACACAGATTCTAATTCACCAAGTCTGGGTGGCACCTGAGATTCTACCTTTCTCCATTTCTCACTTCCCGGTGATGCTATGGCTGCTGGACAGCTACAAGTCCAGACAAAACGGTGTTATGAGGCCTTGCAGGGGCTGTACAGTTTAGTGGTCAAGAGCAGACATCAACCTAGCTATTTACTGACCCTGTGACCTTGGCCATCCCTTTTGTCTTTGCCTCTGTTTCCTCATCAAACTATCATGAATATTAAAAGAATTTGTCCAGGTAAAGTATTTAGTACAGTTCCTCATCTATAGTAAATTCTTAATAAAAATTTATTATCATTATTATTGTTGTTATTAATATTATTACTACTACTTTTTTAGCCTAAACCTAACAGCTCCTTCTCAGAATACTAATGGAATATTATTATTTTCTACTTCACCAACATAGGAAAAGCCTACATTTAAGCTGAGAACAATGACCACTCACATCTACTATCAAAAAGTTAGAAACTTCTACTATATATACTATGTGAGAATTCTGAGGCAGGATCTGAAAAGTGGAATTGTTGGTATTCGTATTTTAAATTCTGATAGTTACTGTCAAATTGCCCTTCACACCAACAGTATTTGGGAGTGCCCATTTGCCCTCATCTTAACCAACAATGGATATTAAGAATCTTTTAAATTTTTGCCAGTTTAATGGGGGGAAAGACCTCATTTTCATTTGAGTTTGCATTGCTCTGATACTGGTGAGGCTAATGTTTATTTGCCATTAAATTTTTTTATATGTTTGTCATTAAAATTTCTTCTGTGAATTTCCCGTTCCTATCCCTTCACCCATTTTTATAATTTTTGGCATTTTCCTTATTGATTTGTAGAAGTTATTTATATATTATTTGTCTGTGAACTATGTTGCCAGTATATTCTCCCAAATATCTTTTAGTTTTGTTTATGATGTATTTTGATCACACAAGATTTTGGTAATTGTATAGATTTAAATTTGTCAGCCTTCTCTTATGGGTTCTAGAATTTATGACTTGCTTATGAAGAAGAGCTTTCCCATCTAAAGATTATGAAAATATTCAGCACTTTCTACTAATACTTCTTCTTCTTCTTTACATATAATTTTTTCATCCATCTATTTTTTTCTAAGTGAGGTACAGGTTTTCCGTAATTTCTTCCCAAATGGATAGACAATTTTCTTCATTTATTGTGAAGGAGTTTATACACCTCAATTGTTTGGGGTGATTATTTCATCAGATATTTCTTCTGCTCCCTCTTCTCTATCCTCTCCTCTGGAACTCTAAATATGTGTATTTTGTTATGCTTTATGGTGTCCCCAGGTCTCTGAGGTTTTACTTGTTTTTCTTTACAGTTGACCCTTCTTACCCACAGGTTCTGCATCTGTGGATCCAATCAACCACAGATCGAAAATATTTGGGAAAAAAAATTCCAGAAAGTTCCAAAAAGCAAAGCTTGAATTTGTTGCCTTCCAGCAACTATTTATGTAGCATTTACATTGTATTTACAACTATTTATTACATAGCATTTACTTTGTATTAGTTATTATAAATAACCTAGAGATTATTTAAAGAATATGGTAGGAAGTGTGTAGGTTATAGGCAAATACTATGCCATTTTATATAAGGGACTTGAGCATCCACAGAGTTTGGTATCCATAGGGCAGTCCTGGAATCAATCCTCCACAGATACTGAGGGATGGCTGTATTCTCTTTTCTTTCAGTTCTTTTTTGGTTTTGCTTGTTTGTTTACTGACTTGCCAGGACTATTCTGTGGAGCCTGTTTCTCATGAAGTGTGTAGCCTCTAATGTCTCTGCTCAGTAGTTTTTTCTACACTTGTTTTTATTTTTATTTTTATTTTTTGCGGTACGCGGGCCTCTCACTGTTGTGGCCTCTCCGATTGCGGAGCACAGGCTCCGGACGCGCAGGCTCAGAGGCCATGGCTCACGGGCCCAGCCGCTCTGTGGCATGTGGGATCTTCCCAGACCGGGGCACGAACCCATGTCCCCTGCATCGGCAGGCGGACTCTCAACCACTGCGCCACCAGGGAAGCCCTACACTTGTTTTTATTTTTAAACCTGGTTTCCTAGAGGTTGTCCTGGATCAGTATAGCTTAATGATCAGTCAATGTTTGGTCAGAGGCTGCACAGAAATACCTTGATCCAGTAAGGCTTCCACCCTTAGCCGATAGACCTGTGTGTGGCTTGGGGAATGCATTCAAAGGTCAGGCAGTTTATAAGTGTGCCCAAGCTTTTACTTGTGGCATTCACAAAGCCTCATATTGAGTCAATTGATTCTCTTGGATTTTCTAGGGAGACAATAACGTTGTTTGCAATAGGGATACTTTGGTTTCTTTCTTGACAATAAAGGTTATTCATTTCTTTTTATTCCTATAACATCCAACACTGCTAAACTGGAGAGACAAAAGCAGGAACTCATGCCTCCACTCCACAGGTGGGACAGCTCCTAATGTTCCAGCATCAGGTTGGAGTTTTCTATAGGTTCTGATAGGGGACCTTTGTCAAGCTGAGGAAGTTCCCTTCCATGCCTTCCTTACTAGAAGTTAAAAAAAAAAAAAAGTGGATGTTAAATTTAATTTTTGACTTTTTAGAAGCCCTCATCAAGACAACCATCTGGTTATATCATCTTTCATCCCTTAACTATTAATAGAATGAATAATGTTAATTTCTTTATGGAGAATCAACCTAGCATTCCTGGATTACATCCTTCTTTACTCAGGATAGATTCTTCTAAAAGGAATTGATTTGCAAACATTTATTTAGAATTTTTGTATCTGTTTTCAAAGTGAGTTGGCCTGCAGTTTCCTTTCTTGTGTTGGTGCCCATTCTCCATTTCTAGTTTTGGAATAATGGTTATGTTAGTATTCTAGAATGAGCTGTTCCATCTTTTTCTACTCTCTCGAACAGCTTATATAACAAAGAAACTATCTGTTCCTCGAAAGCTTGGTAGAGCTTACCTAAATAGCTACCTGGGTCTTGTGCTTTTTCAAGGCACAAGTCTTTGACTACACTTCATTTTTCTTTAATTATATAAGTTTCAGGTGTACAGCATTATAATCTGATGTCTGTATACTACTCATATTTTTTCCTGAGGTAATTGGTCTAGTTGGATTTTTTACCTCATAACACTTCTTTTAGGCTTTTTATATTTGTGGGCATTATATTGTGAAAATAATATCTTATAATTTAAAAATCTTCTCCATGTGAGTGTAGTTCTTTGATCATTTCTAGGGTTGTTTTTTGCCATTACCACTCTTTTTCATTTCCTGATCAAATCTGCTGTAGGTTCATCTATTTTACTGGACAAAAAAAAGCCCCCGTTTTTAGTTTTATTGACGTAGGATACTTTTGATCTTTTTCCATTTCACGACTTTTGCTTTATCTTCAATGATATCTTCACTTTACTTTCTTATAGTTGAATTTATTTTATTGTCATTTTACTAGCTCTTGCTGTCAATTTAGGTCACTTATTTTCAGTCTTTCCTGTTTTCTGTATATGAGTAGTGACATTTTCTTCTGTGTGGGTTCTGTCTACAACCATTAGTTTTGATATGAACAAGCTTTCACTGTCTTTCATTTCTAATTTGTTTATCCCTTCCTCTTTGATTTCTTTTTTATCTAAAAAGTAAATTAAGATGGTGTTTAAAAATTCCCAAGTAGTTCTGTTTTTGGTTGGTTGTTTGGCTAAACTTTTGTTGTCAACTTCCAAGTTTATTGCATTGTGGTCTGAGAATGTGGCTTGTATTACTTTTACTTTTGAAATTCTATTGGGATTTGCTTTTGTGGTGCAATACGTGGGTAATTTGTGAATGTTCACATATGTTTGAAAAGAATGTGCATTCCCTTATTTACATACTAGGAACTCTACTAATTGCTCCATATACATTAACTTCTTCCATCCTCACCATGTGAAGTAGATAGTCCATTTCACAGGAGGAAAATAAGCTTGGAGAATTTAGGTGACTTCCTCAAGGTTACCAAAAGCTGGTAAGCAGGCAAATACTAATGAAACCCACACATTCTGACTCATTTTGGTTTTTCTCTCTCTAAGAGATCACAATTGTTAGCTGCATTATTCAAATACTCATGATTTTTGAGGAAAGTGTATTAAATTTTCCTGCAGTAACTGTGAATGTGTAAATTTCTCCTTGTTTTTCTGTCAGGTATTACTTTATATGTTTTTTATAGCTATGTGATTGGTTATGTAAAAATTCATTTATATTACAAATAATCATTGGATTGTATCTTTTTTTTTTTTTTTTTTTTTTGCGGTACGCGAGCCTCTCACTGTTGTGGCCTCTCCCGTTGCGGAGCACAGGCTCCGGACACTCAGGCTCAGTGGCCATGGCTCACGGGCCCAGCCACTCCACGGCATGTGGGATCTTCCTGGACCGGGGCACGAATCCGTGTCCCCTGCATCGGCAGGCGGACTCTCAACCACTGCACCACCAGGGAAGCCCTGGATTGTATCTTTAATCATTCTGGAATACATTTTTGGGCCCTGTTTAACAATTTTTTGCTTCAATTCTATTTTGTTTGTTATTAATATTCTTATGCCTGTTTTCTTTTTGTTAGCATTTGCCTTTTTTTTTTTGAATGCCTTACATTATGGGTCATTTTTAAAGGTGTGTCTCTTACAAGTAACTTATGCCTGGGTCAAAAAAAAACCACATCTGAAAGTCTGTCTTTCACTAAGGCATTTAATTCATTCTCAGTTATTCTGATTATTGATATATTTGGATTTATTCTTGTCATCTCATATATATATACAGGTAAAAATTTTGTTTCTCCTTCACCTGCTTATTCATGAGTTCTTTCTTTTTAAGTGCTTCTTATTCTTTAGTGGTTTGGATGTCCTACATTGCTTTTATTCTTCTAAGTTGCCATTAAAATTCTTGCATGTTTAAACTTTACTTTTATCAAAGCCTTGAGTTAATTGGTACACAAACTTTTCCCCCAAACAAGACAAGAATTTTGGCTTGCTTTCACTTCCATCTTGCCAGCCTCCTAACTCTTATATTGAGAGCATTTGGATCTTCATTCCAGATTGTTAAAAGTTTAACTGGCCTTTTTTGGGTCTTTTTGTACTACATTCTTGAGAAATCCCTCAAGTTTCCAGTCCACTACTTTACTCTTTTATATCCATTCTACTACACAGCTAATATACTAAGGTTTTTATTCGAATGATCAAAATTTTAAATTTACAAAACTCTTGTTTATTCTATTTCATGCGAATACTGTCTTTTTGCATCTCTCTGAAGACATCAGTCTTGTTCATCCTAAAATCTTCTTCTGTTTGCCTCGTTAATATACCCTCTGGTGTTAGTAATTCTTTTGATAGCAGTTGGTGCCTCACTGTCCTGGGGTAGATGCTAAGTGGGTGATTCTTGGTGGTCTGCTCATCTTCTGTCTGTTCTGTTGACTGAGTCTGCCTCTGGTGACTGGGGAGTGGGCAGTGCGCCCAGGAGGGGTGTGCACAGTAGTACAGGGGGAAGTAGATCTGACTACAAACCCAGCTCTATTACTTACTAGCTGTGTGATGTTGGGCAAGTCTTTGAGTTCTGGTTCCTTAACTTGGGATAATGACCTTACCTTATGGAGCTGCTGTGTGGATTAAATTGAACAGCACATAAAAAAAGCCACTAAAGCCTCAGGACAGCACTAAGTGGTATTCATTTTTTGTCAGTTATTCAGGAGAAATTTTTTCACTCTTTAGCCTTTGATCAAATGTGATCAATTTGATGGTCCCAACACCGCTTTCATTAAGCAGATCTGTCTTCCCCAGATCATCCTTGGGGAAAACAATTCAGTCCTCCATTTCTAAGTTTAAGCTACTGTGTGGTCACTGATATATCAGGTGCATCTTTTCTTCATAGGGATATGGAGATCCTCATCACAAATTAATTAAGGTTCCAGTATCAACTGACTCATTTTGGCAGAAATTAGATCATGGGCATCCCTGTCTGGTGCACACGCACTGGCGGGGGGGAGGGGGGAGGTTACAATTTACTAAGATATAAGTCTTGCTACCAACTTGGATATTCTAATGAATACTGGTATTGATATTATATTGATATCAATATCCTAATGGTACCCTATGGCAAAGTTATTGATGTGTCTCCTTGGAATATTATCCTTCATTCCCACCCAATTTTACTTCCTGGAAATCATGTCAGTTCTTTAGAATCACTGCCCAATAGTAGGGACAGAACAAACCAGAGAGGTAAGCCTTTTCAGATAGTTTTGCAGAAGGAAGAAAGAAGGGTATGGTATTCATTTCATGTTTCTTCTAGATTACTTTTAGAGTTTTTTCAAAGACCCAGGACTTGCACCTGGAATAAAGTTCCAGCCCTTCGCTCTCTGTAAGTCATTTATGACTTTTTTCTTCCTGCATATTATTAGAAGCCAAACCCCTAAGACTCCTTCTCCAGTGTCAGAAAGTTGCTCACAGACAGGTTTTCAGTGTCAACACCTGAAGCTTGAGCCCTGAGACGACCTCCCATCCTTTCCCCTGAACCTTCATCCCCTGTGAGTAAACTTAAGTTTGGAGCAGGATCCCACCCAAGTTCAAAAGGTCTTGCCTTCATGAGCCATAAAGCTTGACACATGTGCTACCTTGGCCCTCTCTTAGGCCTGCCTGTGCTCAGGGTCTCTGCTAAAAGGCCCATCTCTGCAGCAGGCCCACAACAAAGTGAGGTCGTTACATTTTCCAGGCAGGTTCCTATCAAGCTGTGTGAGAGAAGCTGTATCCTCAATCCAAACAGGAACCTTCTCTCAGAAGCAAGTGCCTATGGCTTGTCTCACACGGGTAGTCAGGCCCACAGAAGCCACTCTCCCCTGCAGCAGCCTGATCATTTGCCGGCAACGTCTACGACGTGTGCTTAGCCTTGGGGAGCAGGGCGCCTGGCCTTCCCTAATCCTAAGTCAAGCGAAATGAAGGTGCGGGTCCACGAGCAAACACAGATGATACACCTCAGAAGGAATGATGCACCCCAGAACCTCATCAACTGTCACGGGAAATGACAGTGGTTTAGCACTCCCTGTCACACTGCCAAGAAATCCATTTGCTGTACGCCCTGCAGAAGGCGCAGAGAACAGTCACCTATAAGAGGTGGGCAGAGAGAATGGAGAACCAGGTAGGGCCTCCACTGTACTCCTACACATGCTGACCACTCCCTCTGTCTGGAATGATCTCATCACGTGTTCTCCTGGTGAACATCTACACATCCCCTAAGCCCTGACTCCAAAAGCCTGCTTTGTGAAGCATTTGCTGTCCCCTCCCCAGGGTGGGGTCCATACCTCTGTACATCCCTGGGTCTGGGTGTGCCTCCATGACTGCATTTGGTATATGGCACTGCAATTACATTTCACAGATCTGCCTCCTGCTAGACTGAATTTCTTCCAGTGTTGCACGATTTATTCCTCTTAGTAGAGCCTGGAACCTCATTGGTGCTTTCTCTGCCAGTGTCTGCAGAATAAATCAAGGATGATCTAGCACTTGTGATGATTTTTATTTTATTTATTTATCTTTATCACTTCAACTATCAACATGCACTGTACCTCTTGGGGAAATGTCTACTCTGCTATAACTTAGTTATTCATCTTTATTTTATTTATTTATTTATTTTTCGGCCACACTGCGCGGCATGTGGGATCTTAGTTCCCCAACTAGGGATCGAACTCGGGCCCCCTGCAGTGGAAGTGCGGAGTCTTAACCACTGGCCTGCCAGGGAAGTCCCTGTGATGATTCTTATTTTAGATGGGCCGGAGAAGTCTGTCATTCTTCCCCTCTCTCACTCTCTGTTATTTTCATGGTCCTCCCTACTAGGCCTCCTGATGGTCTCTAGGGTCGTGGTGGCCTGCCCATGCTTTGGCTGTGCTGTGGGGAGTCGAGCGTCCCCACAGGACTCGGCACAACCCCAGTGGGTGGCAGGCAATGGAAACTGCAGGTCGTTCCTCAGGCCACCACCAAGGCTGTTTCTAAATAAAACACAAGCAGGGTGGTGGGGCTCGGAACACTTGCTCTAAGGGAAGGAGATCAGGAACCTCAGCTGGGTGGACATAGAAAGGAGTCTCACTGCACTAGGCTTCCTATACTAATCTCTCCCACGTAAGCAAAGACACTCTCCACTCACAGGCAGCTTGACCTCAAAAAACACTTCGGGAGAACAAAAGACTCTCTGGTGAAATGTAGAGGCAGGCCTGTCCTGTCCAGGGACCCTGGCTGCAGCCCCTGATACTTCTGAATGAATTCTGAACCAACAGTTAGAAAACTGTGTTGCAGAGTCGGGGCCTTAGGTGGGGTGATAGCTCAGACCCGTGGGGTCAGCCAGTATGCCCACCCTCAGCAATCTATACAGATGATGGATACCACGGGCACTGTTGAAGGGAGAGAAACAATCTGAGGGTCCCGTGGTGTGTGGGGAGGGATGGCAGATACGTCCTCTCTCAATGTCTGCTCTCTGCTCCTGGGCTTCAGCTGGCTGAGGAGGTAGCTGGCTCCTGGCTGCCCAGGGGCCTATCCAAGACTAGGGGATGGTGGTGGCTGAGGTATGGGGGGATGCCACCAGGCCTTAGGGGCCCCTCCTAGTGTAATACAAGGAAGGAGTACTGGTTTCTCCTAATAGGAGTGAGTCTGACTTGCACCAAACCACCTAAATACCCAGAACAAGAGCCCCACTCTATTCAAAGTCCCAAAAGGCCAGAGTGGAGGACGTCACGAGCTGTATGACCTGCCCCAGTAGGCATTCTCAGGCGCTGCTGAGCAAGGGAGGGGCCGAGGCTGGGAACCTGGCTGAGCTGCAGGACGCCCTTGCTCTCAGCCCTGTGGGCTTTAGGGTAGAGGGTGTGCTGCCCACCAGCCTCTGAAACAGTACCTGGGACTCTTGCCTCATCACTGCATCCATCATGCACTGGCTTTTACATTTCTAGTCTCATCATCATTCTGGTCTCCAGTGATGACTGTCCATGAGAACACAGTGCTTCACTACTTGCTTAGTGAGAATTTGCCAGTGAGTTTGATTTTCCATACCACACAAACGCCAAGGGCTTCAACACGGGCTGGAGTATCCAAGCAAAGGCTTGGCTGTCCTTGAGAATTGTTACATACTTTTGAAAATTCTCAGTACCGTATTGAAAATCCAAAGGGTCTGCTTCTGAGAACTCAGAGAACGGAATGCAGGCAGCTCACAGCACTTGGGTTTTCAAGAGTCCACTCAGCTGGATGATCAGTCAGGCAGTTCTGCATATCGTCAGAAAAACCATTTCTCATGCCTTCCCGCCAAGCCAGCTATTTATAAACACGTCCCAAAGTCCTTTCGAGTGGCTCCTGCTCGGTCGGATGATCAGTAAAGAGAAAAGGGGGTGGACTTCGTGCTGAGATACTTCCAGAATCTGAGTGACTTACATTTCCTGTTTTGTTCAATAAATAATTTTGTCCATGGGGGAGCATTTTTCTCTACAACATTATAGATGTTTATGTGAACGGCTCATAGAACATGCTCTGTGAGGAAAGCATCCCTAGCTGTGGGGACAAGGTGGAGTGGCTGGTGAGATGAACATTACGTAAGGAGGCAGATGGGAGCATGTGGGTGGCAGGAACCTCACGCTAAGCTCAAACCGTGGTAGCTGTAGGTGCAGAACACCAGGGGCTTTTCTACCGCTGTTTCAGCAGAGCGCCCAGGCACGGACACTTTGTGGAGCAGGAATGGAATACCGTGAGCAGTGGGGACGGCCAAGCAGGCAAGCCAGGAGGGGCACATATTCTGCGTTCAACATTTCCCATGGTCCAGGGTTTCAGCCCACGTGACCCAAGAAGATAGCAATGCAGGAGACCATCATCGCCATCACATGATGCTTTCTGAGCCTCCTGTGGGCTCAGATGTGTCACATGCCATGGGTCTTGCTGCCCTGATTTTCAAGCTATCCATGGAGAGGCTGTCCCTTTGTCTGGCTAGCTGTCCCTCACGTGCCCGTGCAAAAGGAACAAGTCAGTGGTGCCCTCAACGTGGACCACACTCCCTCTCCTTATGTAGTGACTCTCAACCATCAAGCACCCTCCCTCCCAGGAGGGGTCACCCTCACGCCCAGCCACTCCAGACTCTCAGGCACACTGAGGCGATTTATATCAGCATGAAACTTTTCCTGAATTCATGTAGAAAGAGTAAACGACTCTTTCTTTTGTTTTATACTGTGGGTTTTTTCTTTCAGTCCAATATCAAATATTGATTGAGCATATAATATATGCCAAGCATTGCATATAGGAGGCCCTGGAAATACAGTAGTGAGCAGACAGAAATCCCCATCCTTATACTGTATGGGGCCAGGAGGAGGCAGATAATCTGGTCAAATAGGGAAATACATGGTATGTCAGCTGGTGATGAGGGTGATGGTGAAACACAAGCAGGAAAAGGGGATGAGGGGTGCTGGGACAAAGGCTGTTCAGGGAGGGCCTCTCTGAGGAGGTGATATCTGAGTAAGCACTGGGAGGATGTGAGGGCGGAGGTCACGTGGCTCTCTGGGGGAGGGCGTGCTGGGTAGAGGGAAGATCCAGTGCAAAATTCAGGAGGTGGGAGAGTATCTGCCATGCTCTAGGGCCAGCAAGGAGGCAGGATGACTGCAGTAGAGAGAGTGGCGAAGAGGAGGAGGAGGAGGAGAGGTCAGAGAGGGGCAAGAGACAGGCTGTGAGGCTGGCTGAGGTGCTGGAAGAATCTGTGGGGTAAGTGAGCCACTGGAGGGTTTTGAGCAGAGGATGACATGACCTGACTTAGATTTTGGAAGGCTGGCTCTGCCACTGCGGCAAGAACAGATGGCAGGGATGCCAAGGCAGGAGCAGGGACCTGAGTGAGGGGGCCACTGCAATAACCCAGATGACAGATGACAGTGCCTTGGGCCAGGGTGCTGGCAGTAGAAGGGTCAAATGCGGTAATATTCTGATTTGTTGAGAGGGCAGAGACATCAGATTTTCTGACAGATCAGATGTGAACTGTGGGGAAAAGGCGTCAAGGGTGACTCAAGCAATTGGAAGGACTTAGTAGCTGTTTGCTGAGATGCAGAAGGTCATGGGGGGAAGCAGGTTTGAAGGGATACTGTTGAGAGTTCAGCTGTGCAGAAGACTGAGATTCCTGTTAGGCATCCAGGGAGAGATGGCCTGAAGGTAGTTAACTGTCAAAGTCTGGGATTCATGGGAGAGATCTGGGCTAGAGAGAGAAACATCTGGTGTCATCAGCACAGACTGAATATAAAGCCATGAGTCTGGGGGAGATCTCTAAGATTAAGGATGGTAAAAAGGAGACCCTGGGCCCTGTAGAAGTTGGGGAGATGAGGAGAAAACCAGTGACAAAGGAGAAGCCAAGGGAATGTGATGTCCTAGAAGCCAAGGAGGTAGGCGGAACGATCATATCCTAGTTGAGAGAAAATCATCTACAGCTGACTTAGGATCACGTTGAATGGCATATTCTGCACATGACCTTGAGTTTCAACCTATACTTCTGTCTTATGAACGAATCCTTCACCCTCCAGGCATCAGTGGCCCTATGAGAATCTTTATGAGTGCTGGGGATCTTCCCCTTAGAAAAACACATTCAGATACGCACAAGACTACAGACAGTTGCTGGCGGTTCCCAGAGCCAGTAAAGTCCATCCCAGAAGTCAGGTTCATAACTGACACTTGCCCATCCCCAAAGAGGTCTTCTCATGGCATGAACCAAGCTGTCTCAATGTAGAAATCTAGGTGTTGCAGGTCTCCTGGCTTCTCCAGGTATGTTTCCAAAGGTAGAATGAGTTAACCTTTCTGGGCTCTTGGGTGGAATACAAAATGTGAATGGGCTGGCTTGAGCCTGAAAGCAAGTGTGAAAACAAATGAGAACTCACCACCATCTCCTGCACATGAAACATCTCAGCTCCTCCAGGTGACAGACGACTGGGGAAAGAGATGCTGACAGATGACCCAGGAAGGGTGCTTGGCCCAGTGTTATAGACCTGTGGGTATGAGACACACATGGCAAGTTTTAATAGAAATAGAGATCTTCATTTCACGTCCTGCAATATATACTCTAAAATCCTTTGAAATGATACACAGAGATACAGAAGGATACAGAAGCTCATGACTTGAAGTGAAGTGAAATATCAAATGAGAGATTTCAATGAAATAGAAATTTTTCAAATATGCATTTAACATCCCCAAACCTTCAAATTACCTTCTTTCCTTTTAGCATTTTCTTGTATTCTTCCAGCTAAAAATTATATTTCTTTTTACACACCTGGAAATTTACTCATAGACTATTACACTTGGTGAGGATTCAGGAATAATCTAGACTAGTATTTCTGAAACTTTAACACATATCAGAACAATCAGATGGGCTTGTCAAAACATAGACTGGGGCAAGGTCATGTCCAGAGTTTCTGCAGTTGTAGGTCTGGTTGGGAGGGGGTGGGTGGAGGCTAAAGGATTTGTATTTCTAATGAGTTCCCAGGAGATGCTGATGTTGCTGGCCCAGGAAACATACTTTGAGAACCACTTATCTGGTCCAATGCCTTTCCTTTTACAGTTTGAGGTAACTGAGACCCTCAAAGAAAAAGTGGGTTGTCCCCAAACCAAATGACCTAACTTACAGAAAGGGCTGTTGTACTATACTATCTTACAGCTTATCACTTACAGCTTACAGCTGTAACTTACAGCTTATCACTTGCTAATACTGTTTGATGACACCTGTGCACCTCTTTTCTGTCCCAGCATTTGGTCCTGTAAACTTTACCCCTCTCATTCCCACCACAGTCCTCCTTATTTTCTGTTTCCAGCAGCCCATTATCTCCTGAGAAATGAGAGAAAAGATGGCGGCCACAAAAAGACCGATACAGGAAAGGAGATGGAGCAAAGGCTGAACATGAAACTGAAGGAAGAAACGGAAGAGGAAGGAGAGTAAAAGAGATGGGTAGATGTGTAGAGATAGAAAGCAGATTAGTGGTTGCCTAGGGCTGGGGGGAAGGGGGAATGAGAAGTGTGGCAGGCAGAAGAATGGCTTCCCAAAGATGTCCATGTCCTAATCCGTGGAAACTGACTATATTACATGGCAAGGGGGATTTCAGGTTGCTAGTCAGCTGACTTTAAAATCGAGAGATGATCTTGGATTATCCAGGTGGGTGCAATGTAATGGCAAGCGTCCTTATATAGGGAAGTGGGAGACAGAGTCAGAATCAGGGAGATGTATTGTGAAAGAGATCCAACTGGCCATTGTTGGCTTTGAAGATGAAAGGGGCCATGAGCCAAAGAATGCAGCAGCCTCTAGAAGCTGGAAAAGGTAAGAAAACAGATTCTTCCCTAGAACCTCCAGAAAGGAACGCAGCCCTGCTGACACCTTGCTTTTAGCCCAATGAAACCTTTTCAGACTTCTGTCCTCCAGAACTGTAAGATAATAAATTTGGCATAAAGTTCACAGTAATTTGTTACAGCAGCGATAGGAGACTAATACAGGGAATGACTGCTAATGGGTATGGAGTTTCTTTTTGGGTGATGAAAATGTTCTAAAATTAGATTATGGTGACAGCTGCACAATTCTGTATAAACAGAATTGTGGAAAAAGTCATTGCATTGCGCACTTTAAACAGGTAAACTCTAAGGTATGTGTCTCAAAGATGTTATTTTTTGAAATTAATTTTTATTGGAGTACGGTTGCTTTACAATGTTGTCTTAGCCTCCGCTGCACAACAAAATGAATCAGCCATACACATACAGATGACCCCTCCCTTTTGGACTTCCCTCCCATTTAGGTTACCACAGTGCATTAGGTAGAGTTCCCTGTGCTATACAGTAGGTTCCCATCAATTATCTATTTTATACATAGTATCAATAATGTATATGAGACATTATTTAAAAAAAAAAAAAGATGGGTAGGAGCAGGAGAGAGGAAGAAATGAAACACTGCTTGGTGGCCTGGGGACTAAAGAGAGAATTCAGGGATTCAGGGAATCTCTGAAGCTGAGGTCAGAAGGGCAGAGCCAGGAGACGGGTTGGACAAGTCACCGGGTCTTCACACTTGACAGAACGTATAAGGATCTAGCTCCAGCAAGCTCTTCCCTAGAAAAGCATGTTTTCGTTTTTTGCAATAGTGAGATCTGCTTCAGAGAACAGACACAAAAAATGCTTGAGTGGATGAGCAGTTGTTGGCAACTCTTAATTCAGAAAGAACACAATTCACCCAAAACAACAACCCTAAGGCACAAGAAAAGGAAGGAATTTCCAACCATGATGGAAATAGCTAATTTGAAGTGAAACGTGAGAGCACAGAATTGAAGAGAAACCTATTGACCTGTCTGGGAAATTCCAATTAAAGCACAAGTAGGGGGAAGAAAAGAAGATGATGATTTTGTTTTGCATGATTTCACCCATCAAAACCAGATGGATGGGAGAGCTTATATTACCTTATTTATTTTTAACAAATGTCTTAACGTCTGACTCTCTGCAAATGTTCTTGTGTAACATCTGTATTATTTTTCATCATTTTTCAGGTGAGGGAAATGACTGATGATGCAAAAAAAACCCAAACAGCCAACTATCAATGGTCAACAAATTATTACATCTCTGTTAAGAAAACTCTGATGAAACTTTGAAACCAGGTCCAAGACTAATATCTCTGCCTTTCTCCCATCAGCATTTGCAGTGGAGTCTTTAAACAATGACGCAGCTTGTTGAATATTAGCTTTGAAAAGACACAGAAAAAATATCTTTATATGGAAAGACTTGTGCTTTTCTTCGGGAAGGATGTTGCCAGAATAAGGAAACAGAATTTTACCCATATCCCTGACCCCATTCTCCCCCACTATCTCTACCTTTTTCTGGGGGTCACTATCACCATCAACCTGGTCAGTGGCTTTCCTGCAGGATGGTCAGACTAATGACAGTTATACCAGAAAATTAGTCGTCAGAGAATTCTCCAGGAAACTGTCAGCTTTGCTAACACAAGAGGATTTCCTTCCAATCAACGACACACACTATCTATCTTTCAGATCCAGCCAACTTTCTTAATCCTGAACGGAATGCTATGTACTTCCTCAGGCAACTGATAATCACGAGGAGAATCTAAGGGTCATGCCAATCACTCATTTCTGGTGCCCCTATTCCCTAGCCTGTATCTACGTCAGGATACAAGAAGAAAGCTCTTTGTCTGAATACGAAACTTTAAGCTCCCTGCAAAAATGCATTCAGAGAAACATGATGTAACCACATGCCTACAGATTTCTTTCTTTTTTTAAAGAGGGGGAAAAGAACATTTTGTGTATCTTCTGAATAAGTTTTTGTATAACTGTTATTCTTTTTTGCCTTCTCCTTTCAACATCTATACCCTCTTTTAAAAAAAAATTTATTTTACTTAAGTATAGTTACTTTACAGTGTTGTGTTAATTTCTGCATATACCCTTTTCATTACATGATGTGTGTCATTTGAATCCTTCTCAATAATGTTTTTGACTGTATATTTTATTGTAAGACACCTCCAAAAGTTTAGTTTAAGTAACTAAACTTACTTAATTTGTAAGTAATTAAAATTAAAATGATTTAAGTAAAATGAAATAACTCCATCTGGCCTTTATCTGTTTTCTATCCAATTACAAAAAAGCAATGGAGAAAAGGAAACTAATTCTGAGAAGCAATTCAGAACCACTGAGGCCCTATTCCCAGCAATCACTCTAAGGTCTCAAAAGAAAGGCTAACCTCATCTTTCCCTTTTTCCCTGTAAATCAAACATAGAGTGTGACGGTTGGGGCTTAGCTGGCTGGCAGGCACCTCCTCTCTGAGCTGGGATGTGTGCTATCCATCATGGCTTTGGAGGCCTCTTGCCTGGGAGAATGCTTTGGAGAAAGGAAGACCATTGTTTGTGAGAGACCACAAATATTTCACTGCCTCCCTCTCTAGACCCTCACCCCATCTTTATTTGTTATCCCCTTGGTCCACCCAGGAGTGGCCACAGGGAAAAAAATTTTAATTATTTGGCCATAGCAGCAGATGCCAGACCGGGAAACCATCTTCTCCGTGGGGAAGGGTGGAGGGGAGGCAGGGGAGGGCTTCGGGAGCTAGAGCTGGAGAGATGTGGGATGTGGATTATGGTACACTGTCTTCATCACTTCATCCCCAGTTCCTGGCAGGTGCTGAGCTACACAGGGGTGTCCAGGCAATGCCCGTCCAGTCCTGGCCCCAGCCCGGCTGCTCCCAGCTCTGTGCCCTGCAGCATGTCCTCTACCCCCTGGGCCTACATTTCCCACATTTGTCAATCGAGGATAATGCCTGGATGATGCTCTGTCCCTCTAACTTTGTGTTCAAAGACCCTCCTGTTGAACAGCACTGGCCTGAAGGGTCTGTACTTAGAGCAGGGCTCAGCAAATGATGGCCTGTACACCAGATCTGGCCCTCCACCTGCTTCTGTACAGCCTGCTAGCTAATATGGTTTTATATTTTTAAATCGTTGGGAAAAAAAATCAAAAGAAGATGAACATGTCATGATATGTGAAAATGATATGAAATTCAAATGTCAGTGCCCACAGCTACAGTTTTGTTTGTGCATGGCCTATGGTTGCTTCCATGCTACAGAAGCAGAGTTGCATAGTTGCTGGCTCACGAAGCCTAAATACTTATCTTCTGGCCCTTTGCAAAAAAAGTGTGCCCACCCCTGGCTTCCAGAGGGATGCTGTCCTTCACGGTGTCCACAGTCCACACCGAGTGGACCTGCTGGACACAGTGCTTACGTGATGGAAGAGCCAGCCCTGTTCTTTGGGAAAGCAGCGTGTTTCCCCTGGGGGAGTTCCCATCGCTCACACTGCTTTGCTCTTGTAAAACCCCACTTCTGAAAGGCTGTCCCTCTGTGGGAGGAGTGGGCTCCTGGCTGAGTCAGTGTGGAGAAGTCCAGGATTAAGGGGACATGGCAAATCCTTGAGGCTACCCTGTCCACAATGTGAAGAATGATGGAGAACTGAAAGGGGTCCTTTAGGGCCATTTGGGCAGGGATGCTGGCCTGGCCTCAGCATTCAGAGCATTCATGCAGCTCTCTCTCCAAATACTGAAGAGCAGAGGGGTCTACACAGCAGAGTACCACACAGCAAAGGGATTAATTCTGTGTGTAATTATGGGAAACACACACACACACACACACACACACACAGACACACACACACACACACACACACTGCTCCAGCCAACCAGGCTGGGAAGAATTTCTCTTGGAAGGAGCCTGGCCCTTTCGTTGCCTTTCATAGAAGGCACATCCCTTGGGCCCTTCCATTGGTCCCCAGTGACAGAGAAGGTCTCCAGGGGTGGATACCTGAAGGGTGACGTTGAGAGGCTGGAAATGACACTCCAGGTCTTCCAGCTGAATGAAGCTGGATGCGTCCACAGACTCGCCGTACACAAAGGAGGTTGGAGACATGATTCTGAAAGAGGAAAGCATGAAATCTGTCATCCCAACCCAGGGTCACTGTTACCCTGAGAACCCAAACATCTGTCCCTATTTAATCTAGAACCTGGCTCCCCACAGTGTCCTCCACCAAACGCTTCCCTTCTGGAACCGCTCCTTCCCTCTCCTGTAAATGGACACAGCCAGACCTACGCTTTGTAAACAGACATTTCCAGTAATGTCTTGTCATCTTAGGTGAAATCAATAAGCTACGTATACAAACATGTACCAGGATTACATTTTTAAAATGAGGAGGAAGACGATGGTAGCTTTGATTTCTGTTTTTTTTTTTAAACTGGATTATAAAATTACGCATGTTCTGTTTTGTCATTTGAAAAACATTTTGTGGATTGAAAAAGAGTATGACAATTTAAATGAATTATATATTTGGCATCCTAAGCCCCACTCTGTGACAAATTCATTTAAAAAAAATAAAGATTTTCCGACTACCAAAATTACTAGGAATTAGGTATTAAAAGTTGAGTCCTCTCAGTGATAGCCTTTTTTTCTTCAGATTTCAAACAGTGGCTACATAAGATGTGATTAAGAATTCCGGTTCATTCTGTAGTGATGCTTTCAACGTTGCCCGCAAAAACAAACCCCAAGATTAGACAAAGCCAGACTTACTTAAATTCTCAGACAAACAATGGATTCTAGAGGAGATTCTAGAAGCTGCTCACTTGCCTAAACACAATAATGTAAGATTTTTGGTACCAAGTGTGAATGGATAGCAATTCACCTATTTTCAACTTAACGTATATTAGAGTTTGGAACTGCAGTGAGTTCCCAGTACCACCCAATGGCAAGAGCTGGTTCATTTAAATGAGCCCCGTCTTATGTTCCTGGAAGTATCAGCGGTTCACTCGTTTGTTTAACTGATGGCTTCGTCCGCAGGGGGGGGGGGCTGGCTGGGGTGGGGGGGGTGCTGTTAACACCTCACAACGAGGTCTCTGAGGGCTGGACAACGGGATCAAGTGAGCCTGTGTTTTCTCTTTCATCCCCCAAGGACGGGGCTTGGTCCTGGGGATATTCTCACTGTGCCTCTGAGGAGACAAGTAAATAAACTACAGGGTTAAAAATAGAGCCATGAACAGAGGCAAATCTGTGTTAATTTGCAAATATATTCCACCAATGCCTCATGTCTAAAGAACGTGATGAAAAACGCCAAGAGGCAGGAACGCCCACCGGAGACTCATTCCTGACACCCAGCAGAGTGGGGGAGCTTTGCAGGGATGGTTCCTTCTGCAACGCATTAACTTTTTTACTTCCAGCCAAGGCCGGGACCCAGAAGCACTTGAAAACTGAAAAATGAGAAACTTTGAACCTCCAGAAAGTTCAGCTTGCCTGTGGGGCAAGGGTTCAACAGGTCCTCATTTGATCTAAACTAATTGTGCAAATCCTTTTTCCACTATCAAAGAAGTATGTGCTCTGTTTCTGAAGCCGGAAACAGGAACTGACTTCTCATTTTTCCAGGCCTGGGTTTTGGCTGAAAACCACCCCGGGTTGTTTTGGGTGCCTGCCTGCAGCCCTGCTTTCCAACAATGCCAGCAGCATTGAGTGGCCAAGGACTTCAGCCAGGCAGATGGTGGGCCTGCTGTGATCGGCCCTGCCTGCTGGCTCTGCAGAAGGGTCAGAAACACGCAAAGTCAGCGGTGACTCAAGGCTAATCAGAAAGCAGCCCAGGCTTCCTGGGAGCCAGCCAGGGCACTGGGATGCATCTGGTCGTAACCTCTGGCCCAGGAGCCTTTGGCTAAGGTTTTAATCCCAGGAATCAAGCTGCCTCCTATCCTATGACACTCTGGAGGGGTGGGCACTGGGAAGAGATGCATGGAAAGATGTACAGAATATTCAAAGAAATTATGGGGCTTATATTTGTCATCACACTTCTTGTGTTACCTACCAGGTGGGTGGGTAGCTGGGAAAGAGGAGAAAATCAGGGAGGAGGACATGAGTCACTGCAGCTAAAGCTTCATCCTGCATTTCAAAGCTGGGCAGGAGCGGAAGTGGCAGGGCTGCTGGCTCCTGGCTACACAAGCAAACATAAGAGAAGTACAGTGTTCCGCTCCAGGCAGATGTGTCCCGGCTACTCACCCAGTGATGGATGTGTCCACCTCGTGCATCAGCGGCACTGTCAGCGTGAGGGTGTTGTCGTGCAGGGACTCTGAGCGCTCCATGTTGCCGCTGTGCAGGGAGAGAGGAGGGGACACTGGTCAGCACAGCCCGCCCACAGCGGGTGTCTCCCCTCCCTGCAACAGGTCTCCGTTCTGCCCCTTTTTACCCTCAGCTCTGTTTTTGGTCCCTGTATGGCATCCCAGTGCCCTATGGTCTCAGTTGTATTCCCCCCACAAAGACATGAGTGGGGAGTGGAGAAGGGAGACAGGAAGGAAGGCAGGCAATTAGGGCACGTGATCCAGCAGGTCAGGGCTGTGGGCAGCTGGGCTCGGTCTGGCCAGGGAACTCTGGGAGGCAGCGTTGAGCACCAACCCCAGTCTCCCTAACTGAGGCCATGGGAGCTGATCCACTGACTCCTGAGGCCTGCTGGGGGGCGGGGAGGGGGCATTAAATCCCTGGCACCTGCCCTATGTGCACAGGTGAGGGGGGGGTGTGGCCAGAAAAAGCCTCAGGCAGAGAGGCAGGTGCTGGGAGCTGTCCAGTGCGTGTGTGGTGGAGATGAGTGCTGAGAGGTTATGGGTGGGCACCAACAGTGTGTGCTGCTTCTGCAAGGCTTGCTCCATGAATAATGGACCAGCAAGGTTAGGGCACTGCAGCTGGGAAGGGGTCTGCTGGACTTTAGCAGCTATTTCCCATCTACAGGCATCACCCATCATCCACTGACAACCAAGCCCAGGAGAGAGGTCCTGGCCAACCCCGTCCTGATAAATATCATGGGAGTTCCTGTTATGGAATTCTGGCTCCAGCAGGTTCACATACGGGCCTTCCCCTTGGGGTGAGGAAGCACAGAATGGGGAGTCTTGCAGGGTCATTCTGGAAAGGTGAACACAAGAGGGCTGATGCTGTTGAGGGCTACCATGTGCCAGGCACACTCCTCAGCATGACTGAGCTGGGTCCTCAGAGTAACCCCGGAGGGAGGGGCTCACCCACCACTGACAGGTAATAATCAGCTCAGACAGATTAGGTAACTTGCCCCAAGCACCCACAGCAACCAGGACAGTCTCCAAAACCCGTGCTTTTCCACTGTGATGGCTTCTCCTGACACCAGATTTGGGGGAGTGAGGGAGGGGAGAAGGAAGAGGAGAGGAAGGGAGGAAGAGGAGGAAAAGGAGGAGAAAGAAGACCTAGTTTCCCTTCACTACTTTATGAAATTTCAAACATGAATTGTGATCATTATTGTAGGGAAGCAACCACCTTGGGAAAAAGCACGGCTACTGGGTATATGGTGCTGAACCCAGCACCTGGTTCTACCACACAGAGTGAACAAAGGGTCCCAGTTGAAAGCTAAGTTCACCCTCCAGGGGTGGAACATAAGAGTCCACAAGATCTGCTGAGGTTTGGACACAGCTCATCTGCACCACTCCCCACCCATCATTCCCTGAACCTGTGCAGAGTTCCTGCCGGCTCCCTGCCCTCCCTCTGCCCCCACTGCCTTCCTCTCCTCACCAGCGAGTGCTGAATGCAACCATACTTCAACAGCTCACATCCCCTCTCCTCCTCTCTCCTATTGTTCTGAAACAATGGTGCTCTGTGACTCTGACCCCTGACTCCTCATCTGTCTTCCGCATATGGGGTGAATCCATCACAGTTTACAGAAGCTGCAGGATCAGGTGCCCACCTGGCCTCACTTCCTTGCCCTTCCTTTCCCAGAGGGGACAATAAAAGCTGTACAATCACTGCTCAGGGCAAACCAGAGGTGACTCCTGAATGGATGGGAGGATGGCAACGCCCGGGCCTGCTCCCTCCCCTCACCCAGCATCTTGCCAGGTCTGAGTAATTGGTTCCTGATGGAAGCGCCACCCCGTGCCCTGCCATTTGTCCAGCCACCTGTGGCCGCTGGCAGCTCTGGCCCAACAGTCTCATCTGTCATCGGGTGACTGCTCCAGACTGAGTGAAGTTGCAAAGTTGAGATAAAGAGGCTGAACATCAAAAGGCCCCCAGTTATTCTGCAAGCTCGTGACTTGGGATAATTCCCATGGTCTGCAGAGCCAGACTGCTGAGACAGGAGCTCTTGAGAAACTGTTTAGTCTCAACTTTCTGTCCTCCTAAATCCACAAGTAGGCAAGAGATCTTCAAAGGGTGGTGACGGGAAGAAAAGGACGATTGGTATTTTAACTGTGGCTTTCAAGATAAGGAGCTTTAAGGATCTTTCCGTCACAGTACGGAATCAAGTGCTGTGGGTGCCCTCTGGGACAGTAAGACCAGATTTTCACCAAAGTCTGCAGAGAAATGGGTGCCTGAAATATTCTGCTGCAAGTTTAATAGATAACACAGCTTCCTAAACATCTGTGATTCAAGAAATTAGAAGATTCTGATATTTAATTATTTAAGCGACCAGTACTAGGTGTTCCCTAATACTATATAGAAATATTAATGTACATAAAGGGATGTTCTTTAATTAAGTTATTAGCATTTTCTTATATGCCCAGCACTGCATCTGGCAAATAGTAGGTGCTTAACAGATGTGTGTTGAGTGAAAATGTGCCTAGTATAGAGTAAGGGACTATACAGAGTAATCATTTGATGAACCTTTAAAAAAATCCCAATGCCCAGATCTCACCCCAGACAAATTAGATCAGGATCCCTGTAGGGTGGACCAGGCATCGGTAGTTTTTAAGGCTCCCAGGTGATTCCAATGGGCACCTAAGATCAGAACACCACTGGTCTATGGACATGAGATTCTAGTAGATAAAGTTTCTGTGTTGTTTGCTCCCCTTCTTTGACACCTCTGATTAGCCCTAAATGGGATTGGGAAGTAGGTGGAGTTTCCTCTTTTTGACAAGGGAAAGTCTCTTCCATGTCATATTTCCTGCCCAAATGTTCCTTCCCATGAATATCAGCTGCTCCAGGTGTTGAGAGACCCAGACAGCACACTGATAGATCTGCCCAACAATGGCGAGTTTTCTGTGGTTTCTAGAAACAGCAGGAGAATGAGAATTTTCAGGTTGGAATAAGCATCTGCCCCCCTTTATTAAATCCAACAGTCTTGTGCTCTGTGGGCAAGCCATTGCATTGTATCACTCCCCTCTTCAAAAACTTTCAGTGGCTCCCCACTGCCTGGGGAATGCAGTTGAGGCTTTCAAGGCCCTCCGTGGACCAGCCCAATCTCCTCTTTCAGCCTCATCTTCCTTCTACTGCCCTTGTATGTTCCCCACCCTTCCTCTGAGATGGTCAGGAATCCCCAATGCACTTCAATGCCCACCAGTCACATGGGTGTGACAGAGTAGGCTGTGCCATGCACATCCTCACCACTGTGCCTAGGCTTCTTCAGCCCAAAACCAGACTCCTCTGTGTAAATGCCACCTCCCCAGTGAAGCCCTTCTGGATTCTGGCAGTGGGAACAAAGTCTACCTTCTCTATGCTTTGCGTTTCTATTAGATCACAGCCATGCTTTATGTAAACGTGAATGATGTGATATTGAAAATAGTGTGAATAAAAAATAATCACATCTTGCATGATTTCAAAGCTGGCAAGCTCAGACAATTGTCATCTGTGTTGAAATGCTATTATTCCTGTGGCAGTGCTACCCTGACAGACAGCGGGAGCCATGCTGCACTGGAAAGTTGTGCAGGAGTTGGGGGATTGCTGGGCTGTATTTTAACATTCACTGTGGTTCTTATTTCCATCTGGTTTGCATGTCCTATTGCAATATGTAGGATATAATTAGTGTTTGTTAAGTCCCACTAGTGCTGAACTAAAGGCCAGAAAGTCATCACCTTTGGAGTGGAGGCTGGACATGACAACACAAGGTAAAGAGGGTCAAACAACCACTGTGACGTGCTGTGCTCTCATTTTTAGGAGAAAGAACATGCTCTAAGATATTAAGGAAAATGCTAAAAAAAAAAAAAAATAGAGAAAGCAGCATTAAATGCAAAAATATGCTACAGTGGTGGTGGATTGAAGGGCTCTGAAAATGTATATACTTCCAGTTTCACAGTGGTTCCCAAAGGAAAATTAATCTTAATTCTGTGAGTTTTAAATAACATTGAGACTGAGGAAGGACTCCAGTGAAAAAATAAAACAAAGCCTCGTTGAGTGTTTGCCCCACCAGTCCTGCTGCTGTCTACTGTTGGGTTGTATTTGTTGGGGCCTGACCTGAACCTCCCAAATGCCCAGTGACTTCAGGCTTTGGGGGCAAAGCCATTAATTAGTAAGAGGCAAGAATGGACCAAGGGTGATGTTGAAAGATTCAGCACTTGGGAAGAATCTTAGTCTAACCTTTGACTAATTGGTGTTTTTGTGAAAATTCAAGAATCACTCAGGCTGGGGTGAGTACGACAGGGTGTTAAAATGCAAGTTTTGGCTGAGGCATAATAGATGCCAAAATTCAGAGGAAAGCACTAAACCAGGATTTACTATGTCTGGTGGCAACAACCCAAACTATAATGTCAAGGATGTAACAGAGTCGGGAAAGGAGGATTGTTGGAGACAGATTTTGGAGAAAATGGTTTGTGGTCAGGGGAGGGTGACTGCCTTTTAAGTTAAGCTTCAGGGGACCTTGATCAGGACAGTCAGATGCAGGCCCAGGAAATGTAAGGGGAGGGGGCTGCTGGCTTTCCCCTCCTGACTCCACAAGGATCACCTACCTTTCCAGAGACTGTCAGGGCAAAGATTCCTGAGTGGGATCTACAAGCAAGAGCCAGGGTAGGGTCACCTTTGGTCCTGTCCCGGGGCACAGTCTGGGCAGCAGGAACTGAAGGCATCTTTGGCCGCCTAGAGGCTGAGGTTGGAAGATGTGGTAAGGGAGGAGGCACAGGTGAGCCTCCCCAGTAGTGGGAGGGCGGAGGGGGTCCCCAAAGGGGAGGAGCCAGCTCTGCATACCCAGACTGAGTGAGTGCCTGCAGCAGTGCCTGGTAAGAAAGACCTTTCCTGTTTGCCTTTTACCTCTCACAACCCCTGCTGTGAGCCTGGGGGGCTCTCAGGAAAAGGGGGAAAGGGCCAGTAGAAGCACCACTGCAGGAAAGCTAGACTATTCCCGGAGAAAGGCTTCCCTCCTGCAGCCTTGCCCTGGCAGAAGGGAGGAAGCCTTAACTTGAAATCAAGTTTTGATTATTTCATGGGACAGGAGACACTTTGATTATGGATTTGTGCATTTGCTTTGAGGCTTGAAGCAACTATAGGAGCCCAAGAGAAGGGCTTTTACCAACTTTGGTCCCTGCTGTATCTGCCCTTGTCTCACACAGTGGCTGGTTGTAGTAAGTGCTCAAAGGTTTGTAGAATGAGTGAGGGACAGTGCCTGCCCTGGGCTGTTCTGCCCTACTTCCTGCACTGAGCCATGTCTGCCTCTGTCTCTAGACTGACCCTGTCTTGATGAGGTTTGAGATGGAAGACTCTCTCATTCATTCATCCCGGCTCCCTCTCAGCTTCTGCTCAGTGCTTTACATTTGATGGACATGAATGGGGTTGAGAGGAGCGATCCAGAGCCGGACCACTTGCTCTACCTGGGGGTCAGATAGATGGCTGAGCCGGCACCTGTTATCTTGAACGATGGGGCTCATCTGAAAAGTCCGGGAGATGACCTCCTCTTTCAGAATGTGGGACCAGGAGCTCCTTCTCAGTGCCCGAGGGTGCAGTCCTCCTTGGAGGAAGTCTTGGGTTGAGCACCCTCATTTCAGAGGTGACCATGTGGGTGGGGGCCTTAGTTTTACAAGGCTCAGCCCCTTGCCTCGCTCTGCACCCCGGATTCAGTGGGTCTCCAGTCTTGGCCACATGCTAACCTGTGGTTGCACAATCGCCTTTCTCTGGTTGACCTGCAGCCCCTGGTTTCATGGTCTGCTCATCTAGTGTCTGGCCTTCCATTTTCCCGGCCTCCATTAGCCATGAGGTTCCTGATTTTGTTATCTCACCTTTTTTCTGTGGACCTTGCCTGACCTTGGGCTTCCCAGTGTTTGGTTCAGATCTCCAGACCACCTCTGGGATAGACTCAGATCCCTTGGCATGAAAGTTTGTTTTGGAGATTAAGGCAACTAGAGATAAGACATGATAACTGAATGCCTGATCCTTGATCAGACTCTGGACCAGTAAAAAAGTGGCTACAAAGTCATTTTTGGGACAACTGGAACATGGACTAGAGATTAGATAATAGCATTGTATCAGCGTTAATCTTCCTGAATTTTATAACTATACTGGGGGTATTTTAGAGAATGGCCTCATTCTTAGGAAACACATGAAGATACTTATGGGTAAAGAGGCATGATGTCTGCAACTTACTTTCAGATGGTTAAGTGGAAAAAATCATACACAGAAAGAGAATGATAAAATAAATGAGGCAGAGCGTCAAGACTGAGTGAATCTGGGTAAAGGGTATACAGGAGTTCCTTGCACTATTCTTTGCAACATTTCTGTTAAGTTTAAAATCATTTCCAAATAAAAATTCAAATAAAAAGGTTGCCTTGGGTATCCAACCTATACAGTCAAAGCTTGTATCTCCCTATTCACCCACCTAAGTACCTCTCCTTCCAGCCCAGCTATCGGCCAAGGGCTACCCAGATGGTACTTCAATGCACCTGTGGATTCTGGCTTGTGGAGGCAGCTCATGACCCCAGAGTCTCTCTCAAGCACCCTTGGCTCTACTGGAGAGAGAGAGGCAGGAGCACAGTCCTGAGGGAAGACATCACTACTGCACTGTCCCCTTCCCTATCTGTCCACTCAGCTCCTAGGACAAGCCCTCTCTTGAGGACCATCTCTTGGGGGCCTCCACCAACAGGCTTGGCCGGGCCCTCAGGCTGCAGGTGTCATGTCCTCGCATCAAGGGACGCTGGGGTACATCCATGAGAAGCCACTGACCACAGAGGACACTTGTGAACTAACCAACCACATAAGCTTGGGCTGGAATCCTGACCTCTCCAGGCCTGTCTCTCCTCAGCTGTAAAATCATTTACCTCTGACTGGATGAACCCCTAGTCCTTCCCAGCTCTCTCTGAGCTGGTGTCTGCAGAAGCGGAACTAGACAAGCACCATCCTTGAGAGACCCGATTCTATGCAGCAGTTTGGGGCTTTATCACTGAGCGGTTCCTTCCTCCTCGGCGTTTTGGGCATCATCATCAAAGCATGACCAGGGCATGACCTTTCTTGGTCCCATAAATCTTTCATCTTTGGAAAAAATTTAAATCCCCCTTACCTCTGAGCAGTAACGATGAAGCTAAGAACTTCCTCTTCCCCAGACAGGTGGCTTGTATCAAAGATCACGCTGAATTCATACTATGGGAAAAGAAAGTGACATTTGGCATCAGCCAGCATTCCAAACTTAAACACTACAATCTTCTGCAGTTTATGACCTCTGGATGCTCATTTGCACGGCAAGCTTTATTCTGTGTGCATTTCTCTCTGACGGTCAGGCCAGAGATACAACTTTAGCAATAAAACCCAGAGCCCACTCTGGCGAGAGGCACGCTGTTCTTTTCAGCAACTGAGGTTTTCATTAGGAAGCGATACACTTGAACTCTTAAACCAGGACTTCCTAAATTTCACTCACACACCATCATCCCAGTTTTTGCCACATCTGCTTATCATATCACCTGTGATATGTACTTTGTATTTTTATTGCCTCACTCTTGCTGTTTAAAGACTATTTTAAAGAAAAGAATTTGTATCACTATCACAGATGGGAATCCAGGATCACTTGCCATAAAGAGGAGGCCATCATAAAAATAAACATAATGGAAACAAAGGGATGTTGAATTCTGTTGCCTGCTGAAGGCTCTGGGCCTAAGGTCTGCTCTATTTTGATAAAAGGGAGATTAACGACTGATAGGGAGGTGTTAGAGATATTGTAGAGCTACCAGAGAATTTCTCCCACAAAAAGTTAGGATTGAAAGAGTGTTGAAAAGGTAATAAATTTCTGTTAGAGTCAACGTGGTTTAGTGCTATGTCCATGTATCACCTAAAATCATCTCATGAGCCACCCAAAATCATCTCAGGTACTCCCAGTGGTGGGCACCCTGTGATTCGGGGAACACTGCTCCAAGCAAATGGTTTTCACCATATACACACTGGGCAAGTGTGGGAATCAGGAAGGACCCCTTGGGCAGGGCTTATAGAGCCAGGCCCTACTACAAACTATGTGATCTTGGCCAAGATACTCGATCTCTTTGCTTTTCAATAAAAAAAGAAGAGGGTGGACAAAATGATCCTTAAATTCCATCAAGTTCTGAGAGTCTATGACTTATTTAATATCTAAATATTTGTTCCTTTATGACGTCATTTCATTCCTTTATGAAGAATTCTAGGCAATGGTCTAACTTTGCAACACTGGATTCTACTGAACTAAATGCTACCTGAAAGTAATTAACACTGGATCATGACTTTGGACCATCAACTAGAGTGGATGCTGGACATCCCTTTCTAGACAGAAATTTCTGTTGCAGTGAGACCTGTCAGCTTACAGTGAGGGTGGGGCATGGAGACAGGACAGGAAATAGAGCTGGAGGACCCAAAGGAAGGGAAAGTCAAGGGTCTCATTGCAGCAGAGAGTCTGAACTGGCAGGAGATCTGAATTAAACCCTCTAAAGATCAAAGTGAGGTAAGAAGCAGAAGATTTGAGCACAAAGCCAAAATGAGAGCCAGAGGCCTGGGAGAACAGAAGGTCAGGGACTGGGCAGGCTGGTCATGAGAGACAGAAACATACGGCCAGTGAAGTAAGCAGATAGTGTGGTCATGAGGCTTAGCAGGTGGTCTGGAGCCTGATGACCCACAGGGTCTGAGGGCAGGGGAGGACAAGCCAGGCTGTGGATAGAGGGAGCCCCATCCCTGCTGGGTCGCTTCTGGGGCTTTCTCCAGGGACTCACCCCCAGAGCCCTGCCTCCAGGACCAGCCTTGCTACAGGCCTTCACTTTTGCATGTGGAGGAAGGCAGTGACATTGCCAAGCTGGAAAAAAAATCCAACATCCAACATCCATACTTCTGTTGGCTCTGTGACTATTTTGAGAGAGAATGAATGAACAAAATTTAAGGCCCCAGAAGTCAAGGTTACTTTATTTTCATTGTATTCATTTATTCACTTTCTCTTTATGGGAAGTGATCCTGGATCCATCTGCAACAAGTTTTCCTTTTAAAATATCTTTAAAACTAGCAAGACGCACCTTAGGTTTGAGGGAAGGAGGCTGGATTTTACAACAAAATGTCTACTTTTTCTTTTTTTCGGTACGCGGGCCTCTCACTGCTGTGGCCTGTCCCGTTGCAGAGCACAGGCTCCGGACGCGCAGGCTCAGCGGCCATGGCTCGCGGGTCCAGCCGCTCCGCGGCATGTGGGATCTTCCCGGACGGGGGCACGAACCCATGTCTCCTGCATCGGCAGGCAGACTCTCAACCACTGCGCCACCAGGGAAGCCCAAAATGGCTACTTTTAAAGTGTTTCAATTAAGTCTATTTCCTGTTGCTCAAAAGATTTCAATAAAATGTGTGTGTGTGTGTGTGTGTGTGTGTGTGTGTGCGCGCGCGCGCGCATTGAGTGCCATATTTTACTACAGGCAATGATGCCCAGCATTCAGGGTCCTCCTCCTGCATCCTCACCCTACCTGGAATCTCACAGGACTTGGCCCATATTCTGCCAGCTTTCCTGAGGGCAGCCACCACTTGGGGCTTCCCTTCTCCTGGGATGAATGTGGACAGAATGAGGATCAGAGCCAGAAAAAAGGCTGATGAATCACAGATATAAGAGCCACCACAGTTTGGAGCAGGTACGTTCAATGAGGCGAAGGGATTCAAGTGATTTGCTAAGAAATGAGCAAATCTTCCTTACTAGAATATTCTCACAACTGCTTTGCAAAACAGCTCCTATGTACTGAGACCAAAAAGCCTTAGAGATTAAAATGATCCAATTCTATGACATAGGCAGGATAAAAGGATTAAACTTTCTTTTTTTTATTTTTAGGAAGGGAAAAAAGGTAGACAAAGGAATATAAAATTTCCTTCAAATCATAGCAGGGAAAACAGCTTCCATTTAAAAAGGCAGAACTGGTCTTTTAGAGTCTAGTTTTACCTCCAAAAATCATATCTTCTACGTCTTTGCATCTCTTTATAATGATGGCACATACTAGAATGTTCCATGAATCTCCAAATATGCTAAACCATATTATTGTTTGAGCTTAGAAAATTTGGCTCCTTATAAATACCAAAGTGACTGTACTTTCTTGTACTTTTCTGAAAAAATGAAGTGCAATACAATTATTTATATTTTAAGAGGACTCTTCAAAAATTCTGAGTTCCCGGGGGGCGACAGCCAGGACTGTAGATCACTAGCCCAGACCACATCTTCTCCTATGTTGTCCCAGGGACTCAAAGTGGCATGGGATGTCCCAGAAAATAAAATGTTAAGAGGCCAACCAGATGGTGCTTGACAAAGTACAAAGGCCGTGGCATGTGTCTCACATCTGTGGTATGTCACATGGATCAAGGGGAAGGACCACATGTCCACAGCGCCCCGGAACAGACTTGGAGATGGCCATGGACAGGGCTGGCTGTGCCCAGGCAGGGCTTTGCTGGCCACCCTGCTGCAGTGGGGTGTGGACGAAACCTTGGGGAGGCAGTTGCAGAATGAGTGGCTGGTGGGAAGGGCCGGGGGTGCTGCCAAGGAAGTGCCCCGTCCCTGCCCCTTACCTTCGACTTCGACCTCATGAAAGGGAATCCCACACTGCATTTGAGGAAGTCCGATTCCAGCAGTTCACAGGAAATGCCCATTTCCTCCTGGAAGACAAAAAGTACCAAGAGATGGGCTGGCTGCACCAGGACAAGTGTGTGGAGGAGCCCCAGGGAGGCAAATCCAGGCTTCAGCAGACATGGTCCTGCTATAGGGAAGTTCTCAGAAAACAGCCACTGTTGGCTGTGCTGGAATGAGGAGCCTCTGACAGGCCAAGTCCCCATCCTCCTCTGACTGCCCACTCGCCCCGCCGCCACACTTGCCAGAGGTTCTCTGGGAAGACAGTGCAGAGGACAAAACCACTCTTCATTCTTTTTTTTTCTTTATCATGTTTGTTATTGTATATCAGAGTTTCCCTAACTGTGTTCTGTAAAACATTAGTTCTGTGGGTATTACATTTTAAAAAAGGGTTTTGGGGTCAAAAAGTTTGGAAGATGTAGGGATAAAAACAGTTAAAAATGTGATTTTTTTTTAAAGCAATTATTTTTTTTTGTATTTTATTTTGTTTTTTTTATACAGCAGGTTCTTATTAGTAAGAACACTCTTCATTCTTAATCAGCCCTTTGGCTCTGATCCCTAGTGCTCTCCTGGAGAAACGGGACAGCCCACACGTGAGCTGGATGCCTCCTTAGGTTTGCATTAAAAGGCATCCAAGTTGCCTTTCTGGCTCACACCCTAATCTTCCCTTTCAAAACCTTACTAGTTGAGGAAAAATAAACGCTAAGAAAATCGCACCAAGGAAAACACAGGGATTCCTTCTACAGCATGAAGCAATGAGGGCTGAGCTGCACCCTCAGCAAGCCTTCCCAGGGTGGGGGTGGGTGCAAGGGCAAGGAGAGGGTTCCCAGCATAGCTGGCCTGGGCTGGACTCTACAGACAGGCACGAGAAAACCAGGAAAGGGGCCGTGGGGAGCTGCCATCTTACCACCTGCACACATAGTTTACAACCAAAGTCAAAGAAAAGCAGGAGGCTCTTCATAATCCACAGGGCCTCTCCGAGTCACTGAGACCAAATCAAGACTTCTGAGGGGAGACAGAATGTTTGCAGATATGGGAAAAGGAGAAGGCACAGAACAGAACTAGCACTGGCTGAATGTCTAGAAGCTGGGGTGCTGGAGTTCAATGAGGTCATGTGACTTCCTCAAGGTCATTCTTTGTTTTTTTTCTTTTTTTTTTTGGGTACGCCGGCCTCTCACTGTTGTGACCTCTCCTGTTGCAGAGCACAGGCTCCGGACGCGCAGGCTCAGCGGCCATGGCTCACAGGCCTAGCCACTCCGCGGCATGTGGGATCTTCCCGGACCGGGGCACAAACCCATGTCCCCTGCATCGGCAGGCGGACTCTCAATCACCGCGCCACCAGGGAAGCCCCCAAGGTCATTCTTGACTGACTCTAAAACCTACCTCCTTCCCCTACCAAGGCCCTGATCTTCTCAAGGGCCTTGGCAACTCTGCAACACACAACGGCAGCCAAAAGGAACCAACCTGTGTGGATTCTGGCTCTGAAATGTCACCCATGCTCCCTCCTCCAATTTCCAAGACCTGCACCTCAGCCCAGACCCACACTTCCAGGTAGATGGGTGAAATAAAAAAAGTTTAAGTTGTGTGTCTAATCAGAAAAAAAAAAAATGTGAGCACTTACCACAACATACCTACTTAGTTACATGTTATACACATATACTGTTACACTAATATATTATGAACATTATCAAACACAAAAAGTAGAAATGACAAAAAACAAATAACTCATCTGTGGGATTAGAAGTCAAGATAATAATTGGCGGGTGGCAAGTGGAAGGGAGTTCTCGGGGTGCTGGGGATGTTCTCAGGTGTGATCATTGTGAAAATTCACTGAGCTGGGCCCCTAATGATTTGTGTACTTTTGTCTGTTTTCTAAACATCAATAAAACTTTATTTAGAAAATAGCAACAAAGCAACAGCAACACAAACAACCCGAAATACAAGGAAATAAAACATAGGAGATATATAAATATAAAAGGGAACTGTAGCTTATCTTTCAGCATTCAATCTAGATATCTAATGGGGATAACTGATCTCAGTAACTGTTAAGTTTTCTAACTGTTCTCCATGACCTTAGTCAGCATCCCTCATGTGGGCTTGGGACCTCCTGCATTAAAATTGGTTTGGGATCGCCTTAAAAAATACAGATTCCCAGGCCACGCCCCAGTGGTCTGAGTATACTCTGGGATTGTGGGGCCTGAGATAAGCATTTTCAATTCATGGTAGGTGATACGGTAAGTGTTCCACTGTGCAATGCTTTGGGAGCCACTGCTATGAGTTTGCCTTTTTTTTCGTCCATTCTACAGGCTGCTTGAGGAATCTTCTTAAAATGCCTCTCTCCATTATGAACATAATAAAGCTCAAAATCTTAACACTGGCATCCATTTGGCCCCTACCTCTCTGAGCACATATGTCACTATTCTACAAATATCCTTTTCTTGGTCTCATTTCCGCACTTTCCACACTTTTGCCTAGTTTTTCCCACTGTCAGGAACACCTTTCCTCAGCCCTTCTTCCAAGGCTTCCTTCACCCATCTTGCCTCAAACACTCGTGGGTGGTAGGTAAGTTTGCATATCTAATATGGGCATGGCACAGGACTTGGAACGGACCCTGAGCATCCATTGAGTGGCTGAGTCATCACATCACCTCCCAAGATCAGCACTGAGGACACAGATCTGAATGACACTAGTCCCTGTCCTTGAAGAGCTCACAGCTTAGAAGGGGGACATCTTCCAGCAGAGAAACAGACATTTACAGGGCAGTGTGAGGGGCTGCTCTTGGAATCTCGAGAACATGCAGCGGCAATCTCAATAAGGAAAACCAGTGAATGATTTCTCAAATGCTGTCTCACGAACTGCATGGCCCAAAGATTGGTCCTAATGATTCACTGTTGGTGGCCTCTTGTCACCATCCTCTTCCTTATAATTCCTCACCCAAGAAACAATATCCACAATTGGCCCAAGTACAAGCTACTCTAAATCCTAGCTAACTGGTCTGTGGGCATTAGAGGCAGTGAGCTCAAGCCTAGGTGACCTTAACTCCCTGGGACAGTCTTGGTTTATGTCTGTTGTCCTGGTGTAATTACTCTCAAGAGCATCCCAGGATATACATAAATTATATTACTCAACCCAGTTCCAAAGCTCAATATCTCACTGGAAATCCCTTTCAAACCAGTCAAAGGTCTATCCGTTCTCAAAGATTTATCACCCTGAAGACTTCTTCAGGTTTTACATGGATGTGAAGGACTCACTAGGCTTTAAAAATTTACTCTGGAAATTGAGGGGACCTCCGTTTACTCAGCTTTGATCTAAGACTGCTTTTGATTGTCTAAGAACTGCTGAACTACTTTATTTTTGTTAATTCCAAAATGCGAGGAAATAACATTTAAACCAGCATTTATTGCATTATTCCACATCTCTCTTCCACCCTACTCAGTCTAATAGAAATGACAGAATTCCGGTTGGATCTTGGGGTGGGGGACAAGCAAAAAGAGTGAAAACCAAAGACATCTGTAGGAATGAAAGCGCTCAGTATATGGTCATGACTCACGCGCTCCCGGACGCTGCAACAGGGAAGAATGTCATGGATCACCCTTCTGCACCTGTCAGCACCAGAACAGCCCTCCCATGGCTATGTAAGTCCCCTTGACTGAAAGGCTTTAATTCTGTTTTCCACCCTTCACTGCAGCTATGAGGCAAAGAGGCCCCCAGAGCATGGGCTTCAGCAAACACTGTGACTGCTGGTGTGGACGGCACAAGATCTGCACCCAGAACCCCTTTACTAGATGACTTCCAGTCCCTGGCTGAATGGGAGCTGCTTTGCCTGGGAGGTTATAACACCCTTCCTCTGCAGCCTATGACTGACATGGGTGCAAAAGGCTGCCCCTTTGCCTCAAGGTGAGACCAGCTTGCTGTGCAACTCATGTTCCAGAGCCCCCGTGGGATTAGGCTGAGAGCACATACCTGTTTGCCTCTCTCTTCTGCCCCATTCTGTTCCCTTCACTCCTTTTCTCCCAAGAGCATTTCTGCAGTAAATCATTTGCCCAGGAATCCCCATCTCAGGTTCTTCTCCGGTGAACCTGACTTCAGACAATACTCTTTATAGATGAGGCTGCTGGCACTGAGAGCTTCTGGAAAGTACTGGGCATTTGTTCCCAGGTGGGGAGAGGCAATGGGAGGGGAACCCTCACATGCTAACGAATGTTGTTCAAATCCATACTAACCCAAGGAAAAACTTTCTAACTACTGGTTATAAAGTCAGCATAGCTGCCCCCATCAGGGAGCACTTAATCTCAAAGCAGTATCAGCACACCCTTTGCTCTGGTTTTAGATCCTGCCTGGGGCATAACCTTAAAAAACAGGGTCACTATGGAGCTAGGTACCACCCCCGCCCACCTCCACCCCACTCCATAGTCAGGCAGGCATCCTGTAGTCAGAGAAGTCTCAGGGAACCTTTAAAAGATGAATGTTGGGGTGATGTAGCTAAACTAGCTGTGCCCTGGCTTTAGACAGCATCAGGAATAGTGATTTAGTGGGGGAACGGTGCTTTTTACCTCCGCCAGGCATGTGGTACCCCACCAGGAGGTACATGGGAGAGATTCTAGGGACAAGGCTTCTCCGTGGCTCTGATTCCTTCTGTGCCTCAATCATTGCTTACATTGACTTTAGCTTGGAGAACTTACCTTCAGCACTGTTGCAAGACTTATGATTACCAGCTCTCAGCTGATGGGGAATGTGGACCAGTGAATAGACTGTCTACCCTTTGGCCCTGATTGCCAGACAGTGTAGAATCTGATTATCCAACTCATATGCAGTGCAAATCTACTAAAACCTGTTGCAAAGGTGCAGGCTTTCATGAAATCAATGAAAGTGATGCTCAGAAACTGCTCAAACCACTCAAAGCCTCTGATTAAGTCTGGATCTGGCAGAGTTAGATCAGTTAACAACTGTTGAAGAAGTCAAAATTATCCTTGGATGATAACACTTTAAGATGCTTGAGAAGATAAGGCTTCAAATTTAAAAGATCAAGAGAAGTGTTTGGGAAAAATGTACCATCATAAAAACGACCTTTCTGTGATTGTTCTAAAAAAAAAAAGGCAAACTATGAAGCAAAGAATGTTACCTTATAATAGGAATATTCACATCCAAAAGCTGCCTACCCAGGACTCAGTTACTTCTTTCATTTCAGAAATTAATGCACTGCTATTTTAAAGATGCTAATAAAGCAAATAAACTTTTGCCTTGGGTCTAAGTATCCTTGACCATTATTATTACAAGAGCTGTTACGTGTAGAATAACATAAACTTATTTTCATAATCTTTAGTTTCATTTTTCAAGTAAAGTCCCAATCAAAACTTAAAAGAAAAAATTTTAATATGAAATTCTGGACCCTATTTTAAGAAGATTCACAAAACTGGCCATTTTCCCAGTCCCACTTTTCCTTGGCTAGCAGACACATCCAATTCCATAAAATGCTATCAAGGTTTCTCCCCAGAGATTGAGTAATTCAGTTTAAATTTTCTAAATTTTTTGTTTTACTAAGACACATTACTCTCAGGATCAGAAAAACATCAATTAACATTTTTTTTTAGAACACAAGATTAAAGCCTACTTGGTTTCTGCATGTTCGTCTCTATATTCTCAGTACCGGGCACTCAGTAGCTCCCTAGTTTGCACTTAGTACTTCAACAAGCCTTGGCTCTTCGGGGATTCAGATGAAGGGACTTCAAGAGGCAGCTTATTTGCTGGTCTGCCTGGCATGGGAGATGCTTGCCTTGGCAAAGGTCCTCTCTTTTCCAGACATACCTCAGCTGTCCTGGCCCTGAGAGTTTGGCCAGCGGAGCCAAGCTCCAGCCCTGCTTGTACTATGCAGTGTGGCTGGCAGGAAGAAATCAGATCATGAAGTTAGTGAGCCTCCTTGGCCTTCAGGCTCCTTCTTCCCATTCACACAGCATTCGACTTTATTCTGGAGCCAAACTTGCTCTGACCACCAACGCAGTGCCCTGTGGGAGGAGCAAATCCGCAAATCTGGTCAGGGCTTAACGCTGGGCTCCAGGGAGAGTGTGAAGTTTATCTTCCCGTTTGCTACTTCCTCCTGTGTTTGTCAAACTGAGATGACCCTTCATGTTCTATGTCTGACTGAAGTTTGGTATTCATCTAAGACCCCCTTCCTTTTTTCCAGCCATGTGAGGTGTGACCCGTGAGCTGATAAGCTCTGTGTTAACTCAGTTAATAGAGAATTCAGGGAAATTCTGGAAGCACTTGATCCCAATTCTCTAATTAACTGAGGAGTCAAAGGTGAGTAGGGGTTCTCAATAACCTGGCCCAGTGAGCTAATAGAAAGAGTTTATTCCCTGGAAATACTTTATTGGCCCCACTCAAGGATGAGTCAGCCTGAGCCTCACCAGAAAAAACAGTGCTATTCCTAGACGGGAATCCTTTGGGACAGGGCCCATGGAATTCCTCAGCATGCAGAAAAGCACACGGTATGCAGCATAGAAAGTGCACAAGCTTTGGCATCGGTGTCCCAATTGATTTGCTCGGATATGTAACAGCTATGGGTCATCCGACAAACAGGCTGCCCTTTCTACAAGCCTCCATTTTCTCACCTGAAAAATGAAGCCATAACACCTGCCTTATAGGACTGGGGCTGGCCTGCCAGGGTGGATGGTTGTAAAGACGGAGTCCACAGATGGCCCCTACTCAGTAATAGCTTGTTACATGCCAGGTAGCTCCTCTTTTTATGCCCATTTTACAAGGAGGAAACTGGAACACAGAGAAGTTATAGCACTTGCCCAGGATCTCCCAGCTGCCAATGTAAGAATGAACCAGAGGGGGCCTGAGGCGGGGAACCCCAAACAACGCACAGACAAGGTCCCCTCTTCCCCATCCCCCGAAGAACCCACAGAAACTGAGCCTGAGCAGGTGGGCAGCATAAACCCAATGAATGGAGCGTGTGGCCTTTAAGGAACCTGGAGTACACGGGATGCCAGGACAGATGCCAATCGTGGCTAATAGCCTAGCAAGGCTGGGGCACTGGTTTACAGGCCCTGCCGGATAGGGGCTGGCAACCAGCAGTCTGAGGGAACAGAGGTGATTACCAGCACACATGGGGGTTCCAAGGCAAGTGCTACAAAGCAAGTGCCTTTTTAAACTTTTGTCTAAACCCCCATTTGGAAGTAAAGGCCCAGACTATTCTGGGTTTCTTCTTTCCAAGCTTAAAAAAGTAAAGCAAGCAAGAGCTAGAGTCAAAACAAATGCTTGAGACAGATAAACCACATAACTGTTAAAGCCAAAATCCCCTCCGAAGCTAAGGAGTGCTGAATTTGGAGCGTGCACTTTGAACAACCCTGTACCCATCACAGGCAGTGGGAAGTCAGCTGTCCCAGGAGGAGCAATTTTCTTATCAAAGTGGAGACAAGGGAGGCTCCTCCCAAACAGTCCTCTTGGCGCTACGGATGCTTTAAAATGAGTAAAAATCATATTGCATTTAAAAAAACCAACACAAATCAGAAATGACTTGAATAAGCTTATTCCTGTAACATGCTCCTCCTGTGCATTACATCAACCCCTAATCATGTATTTTCCCAACATGAAGACAAATCAAAACACTTCCATAAATGCTGATGACTGCCCCCTTTGGGATGGCAGGAAAACTAAAGAATCTAAACAAACAAATAAATAAAAATAAACCCACCATCCCAGCCCCCATTCACCCCAGCGGGTGAGCAGACAAGCCTCTCAGGCTGGAGCTGTCCATCCTTTTTTATTTCTGGTAAGGAGCGAAGGAGATCTCCTCCAACACCCAGCGCTAAGGCAACATTTCCAATTTGAATATTCCATTGGTCAGGCTGCTGCAGGCGGCCAGGCTTTAGCAAGACCAGCTGGGTGGCTGACAGAGCCTTGGTGCTCCAGCCGGGTGTCGGGCCCATGCCTCTGAGGTGGGAGAGCCGAGCTCAGGACATAGGTCCACCAGAGACCTCCTGACCCCACATAATATCAAACGGTGAAAGCTCTCTCAGAGATCTCCATCTCAACGCTAAGACCCAGCTCCATTCAACAACCAGCAAGCTACAGTGCTGGACACCCTATGCCAAACAACTAGCAAGACAGGAACACAACCCCACCCATTAGCAGAGAGGCTGCTTAAAATCATAATAAGGTCACAGACACCCCAAAACACACCACTGGACGTGATCCTGCCCACCAGAAAGACAAGATCCAGCCTCATCCACCAGAACACAGGCACCAGTCCCCTCCACCAGGAAGCCTACACAACCCACTGAACCAACCTTACCTACTGGGGGCAGACACCAAAAACAGTGGGAATTACGAACCTGCAGCCTGCAGAAAGGAGACCCCAAACACAGTAAGTTAAGCAAAATGAGAAGACAGAGAAATACACAGCAGATGAAGGAGCAAGGGGAAAACCCACCAGACCACACAAATGAAGGGGAAATAGGCAGTCTACCTGAAAAAGAATTCAGAATAATGATAGTAAAGATGATCCAAAATCTTGGAAAGAGAATGGAGAAAATACAAGAAACGTTTAACAAGAACCCAGAAGAACTAAAGAGCAAAGAAACAATGATGAAAAACACAATAAATGAAATTACAAATTCTCCAGAAGGAATCAGTAGCAGAATAACTGAGGCAGAAGAATGCATAAGTGACCTGGAAGATAAAATAGTGGAAATAACTACTGCAGAGCAGAATAAAGAAAAAAGAATGAAAAGAACTGAGGACAGTCTCAGAGACCTCTGGGACAACATTAAACGCACCAACATTCGAATTATAGGGATACCAGAAGAAGAAGAGAAAAAGAAAGGGACTGAGAAAATATTTGAAGAGATTATAGTTGAAAATTTCCTAATATGGGAAAGGAAATAGTTAATCAAGTCCAGGAAGGACAGAGAGTCCCATACAGGATAAACTCAAGGAGAAACACGCCAAGACACATATTAATCAAACTATCAAAAATTAAATACAAAGAAAAAATATTAAAAGCAGCAACGGAAAAGGAACAAATAACACACAAGGGAATCCCCATAAGGTTAACAGCTGATCTTTCAGCAGAAATTCTGCAAGCCAGAAGGGAGTGGCAGGACATATTTAAAGTGATGAAGGAGAAAATCCTACAGCCAAGGTTACTCTACCCAGCAAGGATCTCATTCACATTTGATGGAGAAATTAAAACCTTTACAGACAAGCAGAAGCTAAGAGAATTCAGCACCACCAAACCAGCTTTACAACAACTGCTAAAGGAACTTCTCTAGGCAGGAAACACAAGAGAAGTTAAAGACCTACAATAACAAACCCAAAACAATTAAGAAAATGGTAACAGGAACATACATATCGATAACTACCTAAAATTTAAATGGATTAAATGCTCCAACCAAAAGACACAGACTGGCTGAATGGATACAAAAACAAGACCTGTATATATGCTGTCTACAGGAGACCCAGTTCAGACCTAGGGACACATACAGACTGAAAGTGAGGCGATGGAAAAAGTTGTTCCATGCAAATGGAAATCAAAAGAAAGCTGGAGTACCAATTCTCATATCAGACAAAATAGACTTTAAAATAAAGACTATTACAAGAGACAAAGAAGGACACTACACAATGATCAAGGGACCAATCCAAGCAGAAGATATAACAATTGTAAATATTTATGCACCCAACATAGGAGCACCTCAATACTTAAGGCAAATGCTAACAGCCATAAAAGGGGAAACCAACAGTAACACAATAAAAGTAGGGACTTTTAACATCCCACTTTCACAAATGGGCAGGTAATCCAAAATGAAAATAAATAAGGAAACAAAAGCTTTAAGTGATACATTAAACAAGATGGATTTAATTGATATTTATAGGACATTCCATCCAAAAACAACAGAATACACTTTCTTCTCAAGTGCTCATGGAACATTCTCTGGATAGATCATATCTTGGGTCACAAATCAAGCCTTGGTAAATTTAAGAAAATGGAAATCGTATCAAGTATCCTTTCTGACTACAACGCTATGAGACTAGATATAATCACAGGAAAAAATCTGTTAAAAATACAAACACATGGAGGTTAAACAATACACTACTAAACAACCAAGAGGTTACTGAGAAAATCAAAAACTACCTAGAAAGAAATGACAAGGAAAACATGACGAACCAAAACCTACGGGATGCAGCAAAAGCAGTTCTAAGAGGGAAGTTTACAGCAATACAATCCTACCTCAAGAAACAAGAAATAACACAAATCAACAACCTAACCTTACACCTAAAGCAATCAGAGAAAGAAGAACAAAAAACCCCAAAGTTAGCAGAAGGAAAGAAATCATAAAGATCAGAGCAAAAATAAATGAAAAAGAAATGAAGGAAACAATAGCTAAGATCAATAAAACTAAAAGCTGGTTCTTTGAGAAGATAAACAAAATTGATAAACCATCAGCCAGACTCATCAAGAGGAAAAGGGAGAAGACTCAAATCAACAGAATTAGAAATGAAAAAGGAAAAGCAAAAACTGACACTGCAGAAATACAAAGGATCATGAAAGATTACTACAAGCAACTCTATGCCAATAAAACAGACAACCTGGAAGAAATGGACAAATTCTTAGAAAAGCACAACCTACTGAGACTGAACCAGAAAGAAACAGAAAATATAAACAGACCAATCACAAGCACTGAAATTGAGACTGTGATTAAAAATCTTCCAACAAACAAAAGCCCAGGACCAGATGGCTTCACAGGCGAATTCTATCAAACATTTAAAGAAGAGCTAACACCTATCCTTCTCAAACTCTTCCAAAATATAGTGGAGGAAGGAACACTCCCAAACTCATTCTATGAGGTCACCATCACCCTGATACCAAAACCAGACAAAGATGTCACAAAAAAAAACTACAGGCCAATATCACTGATGATCATTGATGCAAAAGTCCTCAACAAAATACTAGCAAACAATCCAAAAGCACATTTAAAGGGTCATACACCATGATCTAGTGGGATTTATCCCAGGAATGCAAGGATTCTCCAATATATGCAAATCAATCAATGTGACAAACTGTATTAACAAATTGAAGGAGAAAAACCATATGATCATCTCAGTAGATGCAGAGAAAGCTTTGACAAAATTCAACACCCATTTATGATAAAAACACTCCAGAGAGTAGGCATAGAGGGAACTTATCTCAACATAATAAAGGCCATATATGACAAACCCACAGCCAGCATCGTTCTCAATGGTGAAAAACTGAAACCATTTCCACTAAGATCAGGAACAAGACAAGGTTGCCCACTCTCACCACTCTTATTCAACATAGTTTTGGAAGTTTTAGCCACAGCAATCAGAGAAGAAAAAGAAATAAAAAGAATCCAAATTGGAGAAGAAGTAAAACTGTCACTGTTTGCAGATGACACGATACTAGACATAGAGAATCCTAAAGATGCCACCAGAAAACTACTAGAGCTAATCAATGAATTTGGTAGAGTAGCAGGATACAAAATTAAGGCACAGAAATCTCTTGCATTCCTATACACTAATGATGAAAAATCTGAAAGTGAAATCAAGAAAACACTCCCATTTACCATTGCAACAAAAAGAATAAAATATCTAGGAATAAACCTACCTAAGGAGACAAAAGACCTGTATGCAGAAAACTGTAAGACACTGATGAAAGAAATTAAAGATGATACAAACAGATGGAGAAATATACCATGTTCTTGGATTGGAAGAATCAACATTGTGAAAATGACTATACTACCCAAAGCAATCTACAGATTCAGTGCAATCGCTATCAAACTACCAATGGCATTTTTCTCAGAACTAGAAAAAAAAAATTCACAATTTGTAATGGAAACACAAAAGACCCCGAATAGCCAAAGCAATCTTGAGAAAGAAAAATGGAGCTGGAGGAATCAGGCTCCCTGACTTCAGACTATACTACAAAGCTACAGTAATCAAAACAGTATGGTACTGGCACAAAAACAGAAATACAGATCAATGGAACAGGATAGAAAGCCCAGAGATAAACCCACACACATATGGTCACCTTATCTTTGATAAAGGAGGCAAGAATATACAATGGAGAAAAGACAGCCTCTTCAATAAGTGGTGCTGGGAAAACTGGACAGCTACATGTAAAAGAGTGAAATTAGAACACTCCCTAACACCATACACAAAAGTAAACTCAAAATGGATTGGAGACCTAAATGTAAGGCCAGACACTATAAAACTCTTAGAGGAACAGAGTTCATAGGCAGAACACTCTATGACATAAATCACAGCAAGATCCTTCTTGACCCACCTCCTACAGAAATGGAAATAAAAACAAAAATAAACAAATGGGACCTAATGAAACTTAAAAGCTTTTGCACAGCAAAGGAAACCATAAACAAGATGAAAAGACAACCCTCAGATTAGGGGAAAATATTTGCAAACGAAGCAACTGACAAAGGATTAATTTCCAAAATATGCAGGCAGCTCATGCAGCTCAATATCTAAAAAAAAAAAACCCAATCCAAAAATGGGCAGAGATCTAAATAGACATTTCTCCAGAGAAGATATACAGATTGCCAATAAACACATGAAAGGATGCTCAACATCACTAATCATTAGAGAAATGCAAATCAAAACCACAATGAGCTATCACCTCATACCAGTTAGAATGGCCATCATCAAAAAATCTACGAACAATAAATGCTGGAGAGGGTGTGGAGAAAAGGGAACCCTCTTGCACTGTTGGTGGGAATGCAAATTGATACAGCCACTATGGAGAAGAGTATCGAGGTTCCTTAAAAAACTAAAAATAGAACTACCATATGACCCGGCAATCCCACTCCTGGGCATATACCCTGAGAAAAACATAATTCAAAAAGAGTCATGTACCACAATGTTCATTGCAGCTCTATTTACAATAGCCAGGACATGGAAGCAACCTAAGTGTCCATCAACAGACGAATGGATAAAGAAGATGTGGAACATATATATAATGGAATATTAGTCATAAAAAGGAACGAAACTAAGTTATCTGTAGTGAGGTGGATGGACCTAGAGACTGTCATACAGAGTGAAGTAAGTCAGAAAGAGAAAAACAAATACCGTATGCTAACACATATATATGGAATCTAAAAAAAAAAAAAAAAAAAAGGTTCTGAAGAACCTAGGGGCAGGACAGGAATGACGCCGATGTAGAGAATGGACTTGAGGACACGGGGAGGGGGAAGGGTAAGCTGGGGCAAAGTGGGAGAGTGGCATGGACTTATATACACTACCAAATGTAAAACAGATAGCTAGTGGGAAGCAGCCGGATAGCACAGGGAGATCAGCTCGGTGCTTTGTGACCACCTAGAGGGGTGGGATAGGGAGGGTGGGAGGGAGACACAAGAGGGAGGAGATATGGGGATATATATTTATGTATAACTGATTCACTTTGTTATACAGCAGAAACTAACACACCATTGTAAAGCAATTATACTCCAATAAAGATGTTAAAATCAATCAATCAATCAATCAATCAATCCACCAGCTCTAACTGAAAAGCCCAAAGTGAAAAGACCAGTAAGTTGTGTCTTCTAAGGTTTAAGAAGTAATCAAAGTATTTGATTTCATTCAGGTAGTTTTTCCTACTGTTACACAGAGGCAAATGACTTATTCTTAGGTTTGTTTTTTTTTTAACTATTAATTAATTTATTTTTGGCTGCACTGGGTCTTCATTGCAGCGCACAGGCTTTCTCTAGTTGTGGCCAGCGGAGGGCCACTCCTCGTTGTGGTGCATGAGCTTCTCACTGAGGTGGCTTCTCTTGTTGCAGAGCATGGGCTCTAGGCACGCGGGCTTCAGTAGTTGTGGCACGTGGGCTTAGTTGCGCCGCAGCTTGTGGGATCTTCCCAGACCAGGGATTGAACCCATGTCTCCTGCATTGGCAGGTGGATTCTTAACCACTGCACCACCAGGGATATTCCTATTCTTAGATTTTTAAACAGGGGTTTCTATTCTTAGATTTAAAACAAAAGTATTTCCCAGAGCCTGCAAATTCTTGATGAACATACTAGAATTCAAAGTTGAATTCCATCTCATGAATCAAATTATTTTGATTTTCTATCATTTTTTCCTTTGCCCTACAGGCTGGATGAAAACTCTACAAGGTGGCGACCTCTCCTGAAATGATCAGAAAGAGTTTAACATCATGGCATAAAAACAATTTATGAGTGGTGTTTGGATGAAAAGGTTTTGTAGGAGTCAAGTGTATGAGGAGTACTTATTAAAAGCCTGGCCAGGAATCTTGATATTAGAAACGTACTTACAGTGAAGAGTTCCAACCCACCTACCAGCCCACTTATACCCCCGCAGCCTTAGATTTGTGAAGGACCTTGCTGCTAAGGGCCTTGCTACTCAGTGTGGTCCTTGGACCAGCAGCAACAGCATCACGTGGGAGCTTGTTAGAAACGCAGATTCTCAGGTCCCACACAGACCTGCTGAGTTAGAATCTGTATTTTAAGCAGATCTCCAGGTAACCTCTGTGCACATGACCATTTGAGAAGCCCTGCTCCACAACACTGACCCACGCACTCAGGAAACATATGATGTTGACCCATGGAGACCAAATTCCTGTACTCTCTGCCCTCCAGAAAAAGATATACACAGCCGATGCATTTGAGGGGTCCTGTCTGAGTGAGGATACACTTTTCTGGAGCTGGAGATCCACCCATTAACATGCCCCATGGTCTGGATCCCCACCAAAGCAGACTCTGGGACAAGGACTGGGGTTCGAGTAGTTTGGGAGGTGACCTTAGGTGCTCCCTGAAGGAGTGGGGATGAGAAAGCTGGGTCACCTCTCCGCCAGCACCTGCCTCTCCTTGGTTGAGAGTTGTTCCAGGGATATTGAACTTCCCTTGGCCACAGATGAAGAGACAGGGTCTGAGAGAGGACCCTTCCCCAGCACAGCACCCTGGAGTGCTCTGTGGGCTCACGCAGTCCTGTTTCAGGGGGCATCTGCTTACTCATCTCTCCCCCCAGGTTGGCACATCCACTTTACTACTTCTCTACGCAGCTCAGGACTATCCTTTCTCTTTCCTTGCTGGCACAACAGATCAGCTCCAATCTCCTCCCACCTAGGCCAGTGTAAAACAGCTTCTCTGTGGATGCTCTGTTCTCAGCTGTCCCCAATCTGGTCTACAAGCTGCCCCAGGTGAATCTGAACACACTACTCTGTGCACTTCTGCCCAAAAGCCTTCAAAGGTTATTAACAGCCACACTTGTCACTGCTTCCTAACTGGGGTGTGCACTGGAACCACCTGGGAGCCAGAGCTACCATGCACAGCTGTGCACGCTGTTCACTGCACAAGAGACCTGGCTGAGGTGGGGAAGGGGCTGAAACCCACCCCATGCTGCTCTCCCCAAGCCCTGTACCCTGGCAAGAGGCTGTGGCCCACCAGAGGGGGCACTTCTCTGCAATTTGTAAAATGGTGCTAGACAGACTGTGATGATTTTGTGGAAAGCTTTGTAAAAAAGCCCCCCGTGGAAGCCCCACTGAATCAAAGCACACAGCATGGGCCAGCATTTGCTGAAAGCTCCCCGGGTGCTTCCAACACACACCCAAGCTAAGAACCCTCAAAAGTTAGGTTACGTTAAAATCCTTGTTAAAGATGCAGATTGCTGGGGCTTCCCTGGTGGCACAGTGGTTAAGAATCCGCCTGCCAATGCAGGGGACGTGGGTTCGAGCCCTGGTCCGGGAAGATCCCACATGCCGTGGAGCAACTAAGCCTGTGTGCCACAACTACTGAGCCTGCGCTCTAGAGCCTGCAAGTCACAACTACTGCGCCCGCGAGCCTAGAGCCCGTGCTCTGCAACAAGAGAAGCCACTGCAATAAGAACCCTGCACACCGCAATGAAGAGTAGCCCTCATTCACTGCAACTAAAGAAAGCCTGTGTGCAGCAACGAAGACCCAATGCAGCCAAAAATAAATAAATAAATTAAAAGAAAAAAAAAGATGCAGATTGCTAAGCCCACCCTCAAGAGTGGGATGCTTTAGAGCAGAAGCAGGGTCAGGAAATCTGGATTTTGAATCTGAGGCAAACCTTCTATACCAGCCTTTGAAACCCTGGCCCCGAGGGCTAGCCATTTTGGAGGTTAAAAGATGGAGACCCAGGGCTTCCCTGGTGGCGCAGTGGTTGAGAGTCCGCCTGCCGATGCAGGGGACACGGGTTCGTGCCCCGGTCCAGGAGGATTCCACATGCCGCGGAGCGGCTGGGCCCGTGGGCCATGGCCGCTGAGCCTGCGCGTCCGGAGCCTGTGCTCTGCAACGGGAGAGGCCACAACGGTGAGAGGCCTGCGTACCGCAAAAAAAGAGATGGAAACCAAGACAGAAGGGAAAAAAGTGCTTTCCCTGGGGTTCAAACCATGGTGAGGACAGAATATCTTTTATTATGGCCCTTCCTGCCTACAGGTCCTCAGACTGGAGCCCTGCCCACCATGCCCCCAGGGCAGTGACCCAGAGAGATGATGTCTACAGAGACCAAGACCAGCTCCCACACGGGTGCCCATCCCCTGAGGCCCTGGAGGAAGCCCATCCATCCACTCAACAAGTGTTTCTTATTTTGTCTCAAATGGGAAACAGCTTCTGTAGAATAATTCTTATGCATGAGACACGTATGTTTTCTGTTACGTCTTACATTCCCTTGTTCACGCCCTCGCTTAATAATTATTTTTTAAGCAGCCTCGATGTCCTGCATTGGATAACATGCCTTTATAATACAGTCCTTGCTGTCTCCAAGGGATGCTCCCAGCCTGCGAGGAGGGAGAAGGACCAAGCTGTTTGAGGGAAGACTCCTGTGATAAGTGTTTGGGTGAGGCGCACTCACAGGGCCAAAGTTGGTCTCTCCTGACAAGAGAATCTTCACTCCCCCCAACCTCATTGCCATTAGTCCTATTTCATTATTATTACATACTTTCATTATTGTTACTCATTATTATTACCACTGCTTTACCTTTCCTTTTAATTAACTAAAAACCTCTACCAGTTCTTAAATTTTTATTTATTTATTTTTTTGGCTGTACCACGTGGCTTGTGGGATCTTAGCTGCTCGAGCAGGGATTGAATCTGCACCCTTGGCAGTGAAAACATGGAGTCCTAACCACTTGACCACCAGAGAATTCCCTACAAGTTCTTTAATTTATGGAATTCAAGACCTGACAGAGTGATTTCCAGACATCACTGCTGACTTCAGTGGGAAAATTTAGTTCATTATGTGAACACATGGGTCAAAAGCTATTATGACAATAGTCAAAAATACCCTTCATAAAACAGCAAGAGCCAGCTGAGAGTCCTCTTGTTCAGAACTGTTATCTACATTCTATGAAGCCACCATCAACCCTGATACCAAAACCAGACAAAGACACTACCAAAAGAAGAAAATTACAGGACAATATCTTTGATGAATATAGATGTAAAAATTCTCACCAAAATATTAGCAAACCAAATCCAACAACACATAAAAAACATCATAACCACAACCAAGTTGGATTCATCCCAGGGTCACAAGGATGGTTCAACATATGCAAATCAATCAATGTGATACACCATATCAACAAAAGAAAAGACAAAAACCACATGATCATCTCAACAGATGCAGAAAAAGCATTTGATAAAATTCAACATCCATTCATGATAAAAACCCTGAAGAAAGTGGTATAGAGGGAACACATCTCAACATAATAAAAGCTATTTATGACAAACCCACAGCCAATATAATACTCAACAGTGAAAAGCTGAAAGCCGGGCTTCCCTGGTGGCACAGTGGTTGAGAGTCTGCCTGCCGATGCAGGGGACACAGGTTTGTGCTCCAGTCTGGGAAGATCCCACATGCCGCGGAGCAGCTGGGCCTGTGAGCCATGGCTGCTGAGCCTGTGCTCCGTAACAGGAGAGGCCACAACAGTGAGAGGTCCACGTACCACCAAAAAAAAAAAAAAAGAAAAAGAAAAAGCTGAAAGCCTTCCCGCTAAAATCTGGAACAAGACAAAGATGCCCACTCTCACCACTTCTGTTCAACATAGTATTGGAAGTCTTAGCCACAGCAATCAGACAAGAAAAAGAAATAAAAGGGGTTCAAATTGGTAGGGAAGAGGTAAAACTGTCTTTATGTGCAGATGACGTGATAATACATATAGAAAACGCAGAACTGTTGTCTAGTGTACTAAAAGCCTGAGAACAGGTCCCTGTAGTGGGTGCAGAACCTGTGCTGTTACTAATTTATTCAACAGATACTATTAGACTAACCTCATGTGTCAGGCATGGAGGGACACAGGCATATCCCTGTCCTAAGCAAGCTTTTCTTTTAAATACCAGACACAGAATGATTGCCTTGGCGGCTGATCTAACAAAGAAACATATACCAACTGAGGGTTCGAACTTTAGGGAATGCCCACGAGAAAAGGGCAGAGTCGGGAGCACGGGCTGTATCTTAGGTATTCAGACTGTGCACACATCAAAAAAAAAGCCTGACGCCAAGAACCTCCAGGGTCAATACACAACTACAACAATTACCAGCACTGAATTAAGAAGGACCCACTAACATAAATAAATGCTAAAGTTATGTGTCCTTTTCATACTGTCAAGAAGAAAATAGACAGGTTTTGTTTTCTAGGATGATACTTGGTCTTCTCTGTATTTGGTTTCAACATTTTCAATTAATTGGTTAGTTGTTTAAAACGACTTACAAAGAGGAGTTGCTTTTGGTTATTTTAATGGTGAGGTTTTATATTCAGACTTGCTAGAGTTGTTTATGAAAAATTTATGATTTTTCCTGGTTCTTTAAAAAAAGGATGGGCTGCAGGTTTATAAGACTGCCTAAGCCCTGGTATGTGTGTTCTGAACTTGTTGGAATGAACTAAATTTAGGATTGTGTCTGAAGGGGTCTTGGTTATGGGGGGAGACGAACGGACTGGTTTATTTCTTCCTTCCCAGGCTCTGAGCCTGCAGAAGTAAGTGATGGAGCAGCATTTTCTGTGTCTCTCCCCAACAGGACAGTTTCACTCATTCTCTATTCTCTTTTTTAAAGTGTTTCACTTGTCTTGCTTCCCCCGCCGGTTTTTAGTTCTGCTTCAGTTGATGAGATGGACACACACCACCTCGCTCACAGCAGCGGGAGGGGAGGCTGGGGACACAGTGCTGGCGGGGCTCCGTCCAGGTCCCCACTGGCCTCTTCACTGGCATCTGGGTGTCTTTTGTCGGAGGAGGGCCCTTGGGCTGCTGGAACGCTCTTTGCCTGTGAACATGGAGAGATGGAAGGGGTTGGGAATTCAAACCCCCTTGGGGGGACACTCAACCAAGCTTCCCAGTCCCTGACTGGGACCCTCTGAGGTATGACCTATATTGTGGATTGTGCCCAAGTTATTCACCTTCTTCCTCCCACCCCCATGGACTTTGATATCATACCTTTGCTTGGCTGCCTTCCCTGTCCCCCTCATGGTTTCTTCTGGGAACACATCCTAGTAAATTACTTTGAAATGATGTCTCGTCTCAGGATTTCATTCTAGGGAACTAAGACTGAGGCAGTGGAAACAGACCATCGCAGAAACATCCAGCTCCCCTCCTTGCTCGGGGCCCTCAGGTAGGGGGATGACAACCTGGCATCAGTGGAGCATTTCAGGCTTCGAGCGAATGGTCTCCCAGGTCTTGGAAACCTCTCACCCTCTCTAATGCACGATCCAGGGCAGAGCTGCTTCCCTGGGACTGGCAGTTCCAAGCAACTCAGGATCTTTTAAAACAAAGAATCCCAGCAGCCAAACGTTAAGGATGCCAGCGTAGATGGCTGTGCAGACTTACATGACTCACATCTTGATTTTAATTCATTTAAGTGCCTCTTAAACATGGACTCATTTAATTATTGCTCCTCAGCATTTTCTCTTGGTCCATTTGGGAAGGATGCCTCCCGCACTGTCCATGCCAGGATGCAGGCAGGGGCCCCTGAATGGCGAGTGAAAGCTGCTTTCCTCTTTACAGAGTTTCCCAGGGGTAGGAATTGAGACCCTGGAAACTTCTCAACTTGTGATCACATGATTTTTTTCAAACCGATTTAGGTTCAAATCAAAGTGGTTCTACCACTTACCAAGTGGTGCCTTAAGTTACCTCCCCATAAAAGCACAGATAGTAATTCCTACCCCACAATTTCTCTATAAGGATTGAATGAGTTACTACGTTAGCTGCCACCACAGTGGTTGTTGATGCTATTAGGCTCCAGAGCGGGACTTTTCAAGTGTTTTCTTTGCTTGGTCACCTACAGTTGCTGGCAAATCCTTAGCCTTCAAACCACCTCCAGAATACGACCCTCAACCTGGCTGGGCTGCCTGAAAACTAAGACAGAGCTAATGTGTACTGGACTTGGACCACGTGGCAGACACTGCTTTAAGCACTTTGTGAGGATGAACTGATTTATGCTTCTCAACCACCCTACAAGATAAGTATTACTTTATCCATTTTGCAGATCAGGATTCGGAGGCCCAAGAGGGTGAAGTAACTTGTCTGAGGTCACAGAGCAGCCACGTGGTAGAGCTAGAACTCACGTCAGCAGTCTACCTAGAGCCCATACTGCCTCACAGAAGTCAGTCTGCAAAGGGGCCTCAGGGTGCATGGTGATACCGTGTTTCTCCTTTGCTCTGCTGTAACCTGCCTAGTTCTCAGACTTTTCTGTGCATTGGAGCCACCTGGAGGTATATTAAAATGCACTCTGCTGGGATTCACCCTCAGAGTTTCAGATTCAGTAGGTCTGGGGAGGGGCCCGTGAATGTGCTTTTCTAATCAAGTTCCAGATGATGTGGATGCTGATGTCAGGAGAACACACTTGGAAAACACTGACGTAGATTCTTAGAAACACTGGGCCCGGGGAGGATCCACAATGGAGGACAGTCTCACAAGTGAGAGTGGGGCTTGGTCTACCGAGCCAGTGGACACCTGAGTGGCCCCCTCTGGGGATGCTGTGAAGTCTGCAGGGCCCCCTGACACTGCTGTATGGGAACCCTTCACAGCCACCAGCTGTCACTGTGACACCTAGATGTCACCTTTCTCCAGGCTGCCTCCAACCCCCCATTCTACAAAATGGGTCTAGAAAATGAACTTCCTAGTGATGCTATGGTGAGGAAATGCTAAAGAGGAACCAAAGGGGGAGGAGGGAATGGACAAACATTTACAGAGTGCCTTCTTCATAACTGGCCCTGGAAGTACCATCTTATTCAATCCTGACATTATAACTAGGTCTCATAATCCCCACTTTATAGGGGAGGAAAATGAGGCTCCAAAAAGCTGGGCAACTTGTCAAAATGTGTCCAGCTATCAAGCAGCTAAAGTGGGATTCAAACCCAGGTCAGCTTGGCCCCAAGACCCCTGCATTTCCTCTGCCCCAGGCTACGTCCCTGTGACTGTCTGGACGGTGGTCACCCTGCCCCGGGCACAGCTGGCGCTGAGCAGGCTGCAGAGGCCTGCGACCCCATGCAGAGTTCCTGCCAGGGAGGGAAGTGTTTCACAGGCAGCGTTTTAAGCCATGAAACAGACTCTGGTCTGTGTGGGGTTTCCCAACCAGAAATAAAAAGGTCAGATGTTGTCTCATCGGCTCCAGGATCCAAGGCTTGTCCTTAGTCCAGACAGAAACAGCAGTGTGACCGCAAGTGGAGTGGCCCCAGGCCTTCAGAAATGGCCAGGAAACCCCTTGCTAGCAGCCAGTGTGCCCATCCATGAGTCCCAACCCTCATGAGGAAAGCTCAACAGGCTTTTTATAAAGAGCAAAGAGAGTTTTCTTTGGCACGAGGTTCAGATTTCCTGCCCCGTTCCAGTGACCTCATGAGGGTGTGTGGAAGCAACCCCCGGACCCCTCCCCAGGGCCAACAACCTCGCCTCGCAGCTCAAGCTTCCTGCTTGTTTGGAGATAGAGCTTGTTTCTCGCCTTCTGAATGTGAGGCCCTCCTCCTCCTCTGTCTGTGGCTCAATCCGCTGCCCTCCTCCATGTTTGGAGGCAACAGGCAGCCCCTTCAGCTCAAACCTTCTAGATGAGGGGGCCTGGAAGAGGGAGGCCTTGTGTCGTGAGCACCAGCTCTGCATCTCCTCAGCAGATGAAACTTTAACTGCTGAAAAATGACACATGGGAAAAGAATTCTGGCTTTAAATCTTACGACCAGGCAGCACTAAAAGGTGAAAGGAAAAGTCACATGAACTTGGAGACGACAAAAGATCCCAGTGTCATTGTCCATGGGACCAAGGTCTCTCAAGGGTTTCTGAGAAGGGGTTTCCCTAACTAGAAATTCTGTCCACTCCATCAGCAGGTCATCATCCCATGCCACAACCTCCAGCCAAAGGCGTTTGAACCCAGTCACTTTTAGAGCCACTGGTCATGTCTTAGAGTTCTAAGTGGACACTTAAGATGGCCACAGGGCACTGGGGCGTCAGGACTGGGGTGGAGAGAGCCTCTTTCTCCATCAACATAATCAGGACTGGAGGACTGGGCTCCGTCAACTGCCAGCTGGGAGACTTTTGCCCAAGTTACTTGCCTGAGCCCAATTTCTGCTTTGGTAAGTGGGGTAATGAGACTGGAGCAGATATCTGTTTCTTGCCACCTGCATCATCCAGGTTTCTGATGACCCCCCCACCACACCCACACAAATTGCCTCTGGGGAGCCATCTCCTCCCCACCCTCAGCCCAGGGGCTCTGGGTGGCATTCCACCTCACTCCCACTCCTGTAAGAGGTGGGCCCCATGACCTAGGTGTAAACTAATTAAACCAATGAGACTCAATGAAACTTCTGCTAGGACTTTTGTGAAATGAGGTTCCTTGTTTGCCATGGCTTGGCAGCCACTTTGCCACCCTGAGGGGACAGGCTGTCTGAGAACAGGGCCAAAACAAGAAAGAGAAACTGATCAATAGAGAGAGACTCTGTGACACTGCTCTGTGGCCCAACAATAATCTGTGGCCAAGGCCAAGCCTAGGTTTTTTTCAGTTTGAAAAACAATTCTTTTTTCACTCAAGCCAATTTGGGTTATCTATTTCTTGCCACAAAAAGCATTAAAAACAGGTACAAATAAATACCTATCTCATAGGGTTGTGAGACACGAATTAAATAAAAGTCCTTGAAAGGGCCCAGCAGAGGGTGGGCTAGAGGACAGCCCATGGAATAGGCCTCTGGGCTATAGTTCTGGGGCCCAGCTCCCCCGGGTTGGGAAGGAGGCTCAGCCATGATGGCTCCATGCACCAACGGGGGGTGAGGGTGCTCATCAGAGGATTTTAGGAGGACACATGTGAAAGTCCAAACTGAGGCAATCCTCTGGCCACCCAAGACTCTGTGGAGGAATGACCTATATCTGAAGAAGCCTCAGAGCTGACCTGCTTTTCTCAGGCCCTGAATTATAAAGGTGACTTGGGTTCATTCATGTCTGGCCAAGGTGCTCAGGCTTACTGCACATCAGACCCTGTCCTTGCCCATCCACATTTGGGAATGCTGCTACTGGACCTTGGAGGGCCAAGAGATTCCTCCTGTTTTTAATGAGTACCAGGTACTGGTGCAGGCACTTTACCTATAGCACCTAACTTGTTAAGTCTGTAACATCCATCCTGCATAGGTACAGTTGTTTTCAAATATGTCCTTAAGTAACTGGACACTCCTCCCTTCCAAAGGTGGAGCCTAATTCCCCTCTCCTTGAATATGGGCCCAACTTAGTGACTCACTTCTAAAGAACAGAACATGGCAGAAGTGATGCTGGGTGATTTGTGAGAGATCATAAATAGGTGAGCTTCGGCCTGGATCTTGCTCTCTTGGCTGGTTCCCTCTGGGGGAAGCCAGCCGCCATGTTGTGAGGACACTCAAGCAACCTGCTGGAGGAGCCCATATGGCCAACCACTACCACCACTTGCTGGCTGTGTGAGAAGCCCCCTCAGAAGCAGATCCTCAAGTCTTCAGACAATGGGGGCCCTAGCCCACATCCTGACTGCACGAGAGACCACATGCTAGAACCACCCCTGAATTCCTGACACGGTTGAGGGGTAATAAATGTTTGTTGTTGTTTTACCAGGTTTTTAGGTAACTTTTTACACAAAAGTAGATAATGAATACTGCGGGCATCTTTAGGGTTGCTATACAGATCAGGAATCAGACCCAGCAGAGACCCAGGGTCAGACAGAGGGGAGAGGGGGTTTGAACAGGGCCCAATTCACTTGGCTCCAAGGCCAGAGTCTTGCTCCTGTGTCCACTTCAGGGAGCCTGCAGAGTCTCCAAAGCTTCCTTGTATTTTGGCCATAAGTAGGATGACTGTGCATCCCATTTGCCTGGGACAGCACCAGTTTATGCCTGTATTCCTGGGGCTAATTATTAATAACGTTCCCTTTAAGTCCCCAAAGTGTCCTAGTTTGTTAGATTGCATGCTCACCCCTGAAATAAGGAATCCACCCCTGATGTTCAGGCCTCAGGGTCCCTCTTGGAGGACAGCCTGTAGCCCAAACGATTCTGTTCAGTGCCCAGGTGAGAGGCCTGCTCAACAAGATGCCTTCGCACATGAACCACACTCGTGAGCTCAACCTCCAACACTATCTTTTATTGTTATCTCTTTATTTTTGTAGGGGCGGGGGAGGACAACATTTATTTCTTGACAGGACTGACAGTTCCCTGATGTCAGGATCAGGCTCTGTCCTTACTTACGAGGCAGGATGGTAATTGCCATCAGACAGATGGGGGGTCTGGTCCCAGACCCGACACTTACTAGCTTTGTGACTTGGAGCAAATCACAATCTTCCTGCTAAGTTTTTGCCTCTGTAAAATGGAGAGGGTCATTGTTCCTCCACCGGTCATGTGAGTGTCCCTGAGATGGTGCAGGTGGTGGTGCCTACCGCAGCTCCTGCACACAGCTGGGGGGCGGGGGGGTTCTGCCCTCCCCAGCACTGTCCTGTGCTGAACATCTGTGAGAATCAATCCAGAACAGTAAGTACAACCCTGTACGTAGTTTTCTCTCTCACAAGAAAGAGTCAGATGGAGTCCTTTCCTCCTTCCTCTGTCAGAACGGAATTTTCATCAAGGGAGTAGGGCGATTCTTTAGAAACACTGGATTCTCACTCTCTACCCCCGATTTTCCAAAACCTCGCAATGGTGGGCTCCACTTTCTCCCCACTGGACGAAGCGTGAGGATGATGAGATCTCCCAATAGGCTCCCCATCCCTCCTGCATCCACACCTCATGCAACTCAACTTTGCAGCTTCCCCCACGAGGCAGACTTTATTTCTCCACCTTGAACCTGGGTAGAATTTATGACTTACTCTGACCCACTGAATGCTGCAAAAATGATGCTGTGCCTGTCCCAATCCTCATCTCAAGAGGCCTTAGAACTTCTATCCACTCTCTCGGACCCTTGCCGAAGCCACGGGAGCCCGGGCTAGCCTGCTGGAGGATGGAAGCCTCCGAGCTCCATTGCTCCCACTGGCCCAGACAATAGCTGGGCTCCAGCTGACCTGCCAGCTCACTGCAGACACCTGAGGGAGGTCAGCCAAGGGCAGCCGAGCCAGGCCCAAAGCTGAACAACTGCTCCAAGAGTCACAAGCAATATTAAATGGTGGTTGTGTGAAGCTGCTACATTTTGGGGCGGTTTGCTACAGCAACGGATACAGAGTCACTGTGCAGAGTAAACGAGAGCACCTGCGAGTTACCTAAGCCCAGTGGAGCCGACAGGAATTGCTCAGGAAGGGGTAGCCATGACGGTGTGGTCACCCATGTGGAGCCCGTGCAAGGGAGCCAAGGGAGGGCCCTGCTTGTCCACACTCCACTTTGTAAGAACCTAAGGCCAACACTTCTTTCTTGGTTAAACTCTAAAAAGAGGAAGAACTGACATCCAAAGGTGAAAACAGAAAAATTAGAGAGAAAAAGAGTAAGAAAATAACTGCAGAACAGCAGCATGGATTTCATCAGGCTGTGAGTGGAGGGATTGCACGACTGAGCCCATCGACTATCGAGGAGGAAAGATGGGGCCTGGGGTTGTGGAATGTGCACAAGAAGCCCTGGCATCACCTCATTTCACTCTTAACTGTGTCCCCTAGGGGCTCAGGAATGAACCTCTGAACACAGAAAAAACATCCCGACTCAGAAGACAGATGACAAAAAATGGCCATCAATTTTATTTACTGTCCCCAAACTTTTAAAGCACTTGAGGGTACTGCAAATAGAAAGAAATATGAGAACACAAATGTAATAAAAACAAGAGAGGTGTTTCATAAATTCCTTCAAAGAACTTGTTTTCCTCATCCACTGATGGTGCAGCCACTCCCAGAGAACCCACTTTAAACAGAAATAGCTCCTTGGCAAGACTGTTCCTGAACTAAATATCTGTAAACTGTTGAAGCACACTGAGCTTTTTATTTGAATTGCACCGACCTCTCTGTTAAGATGTTTTTAAAATTTTCAGTATTAATCCCCTTGTAAACAGAAGGAACTTGTGAGTAAAGTAATCAGTTCCTTATTTACCTTTCTTGAAGTCTGGATTTTATTTTATTTGTTTAGCTCCAAGTAAGGTTTCCTGCACACTATAGTTTAAATGTCATAATTTTCCAGATATTTTCATATTTACTTATTTTTCTTAATGTATGTCCAGTGTCAAGAATAGGTAAGGAAGAGTGAGGGTCTAGACTCAAACTCCCACCCTCTTCCTTCCAAAACACAAACTCTTACTGGCTCACCTCTACTTAGAATTCAGACTGTCTTCCCTTTGGGCTCACGGAAAATCTCAGTCAACTGATTATGGCTGAGAGAAGAGCTGACCCATGCTTTTGTTCAAATCGCTGAAAGCAATTAGGGGCTGAACTCAGGTTTTGGCAACCTGGGCTGGGACTGTGGTCAGAAATAGGTTTAGCAGGCTTCCCTGGTGGCGCAGTGGTTAAGAATCTGCCTGCCAATGCAGGCGACACGGGTTCGAGCCCTGAGCTGGGAAGATCCCACATGTTGCAGAGCAACTAAGCCTGTGCGCCACAGCTACTTAGCCTGCGCTCTAGGGCCCGCGAGCTACAACTACTGAAGCCCACGCACCTAGAGCCCATGCTCCACAACAAGAGAAGCCACCGCAATGAGAAGCCCGCACACCACAACGAAGAGTAGCCCCCGCTCGCCACAACTAGAGAAAGCCCGTGTGCAGCAACAAAGACACAACTCAGCCAAAAATAAATAAATAAATTTATTTAAAAAAAAAGAAGAAATAGGTTTAGCAAATGCCTCAGATGCCCTGTGTGGTTTCCTCCTGGCCCAACTCTGATTCCAGCTCTCATGTGGTGGACAGTTCCATGGGTCCTCGCTTTCAACTGCATCCCTTGCCAAGACAGAATAATCCACTCCTTCGGAGGCATCGCTCAACTGGCTGGGAACAGGAGCCCGAGAATGAATGCTCTGGTCTCCTGTCCTCAAGCAAACGTTTATGGGTGACTTTTATTAGGTCACATTTATTAGGTCACTGCTGGTGGTGACCTAAAACCACACACATTCATGGTGACTTTTCTTCCCTCCTTCCTGAGGCCCTGCTCCAATAAACCACCTGCACCCACATCCTCGTTTCAGGCTTTGCAAATGGAAGGTGCCAATGGCCTGTGGCCAGTAAATCTTAGGAAAAGGAATGGTCTAAATAACAGACTTTGGGAAAAAGCTGAACCAAAAGGCCCTACAGTCCAACTGAGGCTGAGACGGAGACTTCCAGAGGGAGCTGATGGGGAAGAGGCCTCCTGACAGCTTGAAGGCTCACAGGCAATGTTCTTAAGGACAAATGGCCCTTCTGGAACAGGCCAGTATGTGTGCAGGGGAAAGGAGAGAGAGCAAGGGTGTAAGAGACTAACCTGCATGGGTTCTTGCTCTGCAAAACCAAACTTCCTCTACTCTTACCTCCATCTTATGTTTCCACCCCGATGGCAAGCCCATCTCATGGAAACTGCTGGACCATCGGACAATCTTTTCATTTTCTGTTGCTTCCATCCTTAAGTCCCCATTAAGAAGAAAACGAATGAATGACTTTGGAAAAGGAAGATACCACATGGGGCCTGGTGCTGCTAGAACACTCCTTCCTTCCTGAAGAGCAAGCTGGGTACTCAACACCTGGGTGAACTGTGGCTTTAAAAGAGCGCAGATGCCCACCAGGCAGGCTCTTTCCTCTCACTGCCCGATTAACTCATGAGGCACAGCAAAAGGAACTGGCTGCTGTATACTTCCAGCCAAGTAAAAGAAACCTCATTTTCCAAAGCCAAAACTAATACTGCACGTGGAAACTGGCTGAAAGCTGATGCTGAGTGCAGGTAGAGGGGTTCAAGGAACACACAGCATAACCCTGGGCTGGGAAACGAGGGCTGGAGGGTCAGGGTTCTCACGCTCCAGCTACATTTTCAGAGAAGCTGAAGAAAGAAGGAATTACACTGAACCTGGACTTGGTTTTCTTAGACAAGGACCGAAAAATCAATATGCTCTTTGGCTCTGTGACTTGCAGTAGACCATCTCCTTCTCCAGGGTCTCGTCCCATCTGTGAAAGGTAACCTTTTTGGGCTTCTATAGCCTGAGCGTCCAATCTCCTATGACAAGTTCAGATTTAAAGCTTGGAGCCATCAACTGGCTAATGACCTTCAGCAGTGACCAAATGTGTAAATGGTTCTTTTATGATGACAATTCTGGTCTCAATGAAAAAGCTTCTGTTTTCATTAAGGACAGTGTTTTATGGCTTCTCTTCTAAAGTAAGGAGAAATGATTAACTGTATGTCCTTTCTTCCCCAGATTTAATTGTTAGATTAAAGCTTTAAAATAAATAAGTACATAAACATTTTTATGGCATTTTATAAACAAATTTGGAGGCTCCAACATCAAGGCAAAATAGAAACTGAAACACTTGCACAATAGCCCTCCCTGTATTTGCGTGTGGACATCTCCCCGTGGGCTTGCCTGGTGCTTCCAACCTCCCCTCTGCCTCTCCTCTCACGCACTCACTCCGTTGCAGCCACACTGAACTTTCCTGCAGTGGCCTGTGCTCCTTCTGGTCCCAGCATCTTTGCTCTTCCTGAAAACTGCCCACAGTGCCTCGGGGAAACCTCCTGTGGCACCCAGTGTGCTCCACTCTCCACAGTTACCATCAGTTTCATGAAGAATTCAGCAAATATCTAGTCCCGAATGGACTGGAAGCAGACTGAGGACAGGGCCTATGTCTGCTTTGCTCATGTATCTCCTACACCTAATATGTGTTAATCACACAATTTATACCTGACGAATGAATGAATGGCATCCTTACCCTCCTCATGATTGAGCCAGCTGCCATTTACACATTCTAAGAACCCATTGTCCCATAAGTAAGTTTGGTTCCATTACACCTTTAGGATATAGGTTAATGGTTATCTCCCCAAGATCTAGTTCTAAATCATGCAAACAAGGGGCTCTACGGGATTCATTTAGTCTCTTACTGGTAGAACTTGCCTTTGACTATTTAGAGTAAAGCAAAACAAAAACAAGGGCTTTTATCCCATGAAAATCACAGCTATCTCTAGAACCCAGCATCACCCCATTGTACACTAGGAAATTAGAACATGTCACAGGATTCCAGTTGTTATGTGATACAACCTAACCTACTGATTTCCTTGGCGCCTAAAAGAGCTTCAGATCCACTGTGACCACCAGCATCTCTTCTTCCAGACATCCAATGCTCAACAGGTAACCGTTAAAACAGGAAGGACTGTGCTATTTCCACCTTCCTAACCCCACATAAGGACAAAGCTTTTATGTGTGATCTTCTTTTTATTTTGAGTTCACTTGGGGACAAATTAATTCCAGAGAGGAAAACCCAAGGGTGAGGCTGCTGCCAGCTCTGCAGGATCCAGGGTAGAGACACGCAGGCACCGCAGGAAAGCTTGCTCCAGGAGGAACTGGTTGGGAGCTGGGTCTGTGTGCCAATATCTTTGGGATACTGAAGAGAGCCTTGTTCAGACAAACTGCAGCTGTCTCCAAAAATTCATCAATGCTTCCTAGTCCATTGCCTCTTGCATTAAAAAAAAAAAACACAACAACCAAAAAACTGGTGATGTAATGAAAAAGATCTAATTCATGAAGCACCTGGCACTCCGGAGGGTAAGAGCCACAAAGCCACGTGGGCAGCCCGCACACTGCATCAAACATGTAAATTAAGCCTCTTTCTGCAAAGAAGATGCATTCCAGCACCCTGGAGTCAGCCTGTCTGTGCCTGAATCCCTGCTCCACCACTTAACCAGCTGTGGCTCTTCCTTAACCTTGCTAAGCCTCAGTTTCCTCACCAGGAAAACGGAGATCATAATTGGACAGTGTTGTGAGGGTTAAATGTGTTAATAAAAGTTAAATACTGAGCATAATGCCTGGCACATTAATTAGTGCTCCAGAAAGGGCTAGCTCATGCTGTTGGATCATGTCCTGTACATCGCGAGTACAGAGAAAGAATGTAAGCTTCTTGCTTAATTTTGCAAAAACCAACAAAAGCCTGACAATGACAAATATAAGAAAGAAAACTACATACAAATCTCATTTATGAAAATAGATACAACAATACCAAATAAAATATTAGCACCTTAAATCCAGCAACATAGGAAAAGAATGATACACAATGACCAAGTAGACGTTGGAACTTTAAAAATATAATTGATCTTATTCAAATGTCAAAAAAAGGGAAGCAGGACTTCCCTGGTGGCGCAGTGGTTGAGAGTCCGCCTGCTGATGCAGGGGGGAAGATCCCACATGCCGCGGAGCGGGTGGGCCTGTGAGCCATGGCCGCTGAGCCTGCGCGTCCGGAGCCTGTGCTCCGCAGCGGTAGGGGCCGCAATGGTGAGAGGCCCGCGTACCGCCAAAAAAAAAAAAAAAAAAAAGGAAGCAATATGAATGGCTTAATATCTCATTATTTTAAGTGTTAATAGTTAATGAAAATAGTTATATCTTCAGTGACTCAAGTGAATTAGATTGAGCCTCATTCAGAAGAAATAATCACTCAGAACAAATACTTACAAAATAGATTTATATTAGGTTGTGTTACAAAGACAAGCTACTCCAAACTGGGTCATTTGAGGGAAAAGACTGTGGTTACAACAAAAAAAATCAAAACATATCTGATTGGCCCAATCAGTAATTTGAGACGTTTCTGTTGTAATGAACAAAGCCTATTTATGAAAGAGGGCCAGCCTGTTTTAGGTCTGGGTACCCAGAAGCAGACCCCTGAGATAAGGATTCATGATCAAAAGATGCATAAAAATGTCCTCCCAGGGAGATGAGCGAGGCAGTGGGGGAAGCAGGATAGGGGCTGGGGAGGAAATGAGGCAAGGATGTGCCAGGGCCGGGGGGTGGTGCTCACCTGATCCCACGGGGAGCTCTAGAGTGAGTCACACCTCAGAGCTGTCCCGACTTGGGATGCTGGGCTTTCATAATCTGGCCCAGAGAGTCTTTGGTCAAGGGCTGCCCAGGTTGGGAAACCTGTGGCTTTTCATGACTACAGGTAGAGCGGCTCCAATAGCCTGAGGTCAGCCCTCCAAAAAAAAAAAAGGATCACAGGTGCTGGGTGTTAAAAGCAAACCAAAGTGGGGTGTGTGCAGGTGGAGTGGCAAAAACGGCAGGGAGGGATTGGAGAGAATCAGGGTGGAATGCCCGCCAACATTATTGTCTAATAGGGCCAACTGAATAATAGATTAGGGTAGAACCATGATGTCCCTGGTCCATGTCGCAGGCTTGAGATGGTAACCCTAACTCCTCTGGGAAAGTCAGTACAAGCGTAGCTCCAGGAAGAAGTCAGAAGAACCACAGTCAAAATTAGAATCAGACTAGAGATAATAAAGAAATCTAAATCCCTAGTAGCAGCACTTGCATTAATTGGTTTTTAGTGTTAGCCCACTGACTGGTGAATCATGATTTGCTTTTTAAGGTATTGAAAGCATTTTAGAGAGATTTATGAAAAAATTCAATTGATTTAGCTTGCGTTCAAAGCTAAATGGGAAAATCTATTAGGTTGAGCCATTTGAAATTGCCAATATTCAGCTATCTTTGACCTAAAACAATGTCAATTTCATATGATTCAATGTAAACCATTTAAGTTCATGTTTTTAATTTATTACAAGTTATACAAGTATTATGTGAATATCTGTAAAATGGTAGTTCCTTCAAAATAAATGAACTAGATACTAGACATAAGACTAACAGAAGTAACCATTCCTTTTCGTGCATAAAAGCTCTTCAGATTTGAATAGATTGAAAGCATATCTGACAAGATGTCAGCATCCATTCATGTTAATGCACTTCCTTAACATGATTAATAAAATGCAGAACTCAGGTCAACAACCAGCATCGTGCCCATTAAAGGTGAGAGTGAGAAGGATGTTCACTAGGTCTGGCATTGCTCCCTACTGCCATGAAATGAGAGGAGGAACATTGCTCCAGAAGAAGAAGTGAAGTTTAATATCAGAAACGACGGAGTAAAATCACTATTTGCACATGACATGATTTCTACCTAAGAAAGGCTTAGATTAATGAAACTGAAAAACTAGGATATAATTTTAGTAAAGTCACCAGTTAAACTTATGCCAAACTTGAAAGCTTTTTTTTTTCATATACATGTAAAAGCCAGCTACAAAGGAAAAGGACCCCATTTACAGCAACAAACAGCCAGGAATAATAAAAACACGCAGGAGGGCTTCCCTGGTGGCGTAGTGGTTGAGAGTCCGCCTGCCGATGCAGGGGACACGGGTTTGTGCCCCGGTCCGGGAGGATCCCACGTGCCGCGGAGCGCCTGGGCCCGTGAGCCATGGCCGCTGAGCCTGCGCGTCCAGAGCCTGTGCTCCGCAACGGGAGAGGCCACAACAGTGAGAGGCCCATGTACCGCAAAAAAAAAAAACATGCAGGAAAGGTGGAGAAAATGATGATGCTTTTTTGAGAGAGAGAAAGGAAAAAAAGTAGGTGAACAGACAAAGCAGGTTCTTGAAGGAGAAACCCCAACACTAAAAAATGTATATATATTCTTCCCAAATTACATATTTAAAATAATTCCAGTCAAACTGCTATGGAATTTTTCTGAACTTAAATGAATGGCTTATTTGAAAGAATAAGCATGTGACACTAGGCAAAAAAAGTTGAATGCTAAGGGAGAAAATTCTTCTTCCAGATATTAAACTGTCATATAAAGCTTCAGCAATTACGGTTCATGGTATGACCCCGAGGTAGAGAGATGAGGGGACAGAACAGAGAAATCCAGAACTGGATCCAAATGTAAATGGGAATTCAGAACACAAAGACAAGAGTAACTTGGGTCAGTGGTGGTGCGGGTGAGTAATGGAGGGTTTAACCAATCTTTTGGAAACATCTGACGATTTGTGACTATTTGGAAGAAGTAAAGTTGGAGCTCTTGGACTTCCCTGGTGGCACAGTGGTTAAGAATCCACCTGCCAATGCAGGGGACACGGGTTTGAGCCCTGGTCCGGGAAGATCCCACATATTGCGGAGCAACTAAGCCCGCGAGCCACAACTACTAAGCCTGCACTATAGAGCCCGTGAGCCGCAACTACTGAGCCCGTGAGCCACAACTACTGAAGCCCACTTGCCTAGAGCCCATGCTCCACAGCAAGAGAAGCCACCACAATGAGAAGCCCACGCACCACAATGAAGAGGAGCCCCCGCTCACCGCAACTAGAGAAAGCCGGCGTGCAGCAACGAAGACCCAACGCAGCCAAAAATAAATAAATTTATATATATAAAAAAAAGTTGGAGCTCTACGTTTTTCTCCTTACACCAAAGTAAATTCCACCAACAATAGATTGAAAATATAAGTGTAGGAAAAAAAGGAAACTATGAATCATTAATAAATACTTGGGTAGATATCTGGAGATGGGGAGGAATTTCTAAGCCAACACCAAAGTTAGAAGCTATGCATAAGACTACATAAGAGTTATTATGAATTTGACTACATAAGAGTTAAAGTCTTCTGTTGGGCAATTGTGACAAAGTTAAAAGAGAAAGGACAAATTGGGGATAAATGCCACAGGCAAAGAGTTACTATGTCTGGTTTAACATCCATAAAACACTCCACATGTCCCTTCACATAATATATATTCAAATACATAAGTACATAAAAATGACAAGAAGAAATCTGGGACAAACATACCCCAACAATTCCTAGTGGTCATAGCTGGGCCATGGGGTCACAGAAAATCTTTCTGCCCAGCAGAACTGACACCCCTCCCAGGCTCGGGGAGCAACAGAACTTCCTCTTATCCCCACACTAGGAGCCTTCTGGGAGGTGAGACTCTGTGGGGCACTCCCCCAGGGCAGGGCCAACATCTGATCGATCTTTGGGCCCTTGGGTGTCTCGTCACACAGCCTAGGTGCTCAGGGGATGTCTATGGAACTCTCACTTCTGAGATAGCATAAGGAGAAAATGCTTGGCTGAGGGGGACCCCAATGACACCTTTCCCAACTGCGACTTTTAGGAGAGCGGCATCCTTGGAAGGAGTGCCGGTGACTCCTTTTCTGTAGCTGACTGCACGGCGAGGGCTCCAGCACAGTCCCCACCCGGTCCACATAAAGCCCCACCTCTCCTTCCAAAATGGTGATCGGCTCCACTAGACACCTGTAGCCCAGTTATCTTCCTTTCTCCTCTGGTGAAGCTTTAGAGTTGCATTTTACCTGCTGAGTTGAGTAAGGGCAAACAGGACAGAGCCCTTATCCAAAGGTTGCAGGCTCCACAAGGTCCTCCTTTAACTCTCCCGGAGGAAAACTGAGACCTCAGTGGAGACCTTTTCACATACAGCTCTAACCACCTGTCCACCCACAGGAACACACTGGGGGCCATCGCTGTGCCACACAAGACACATGCTGGGTCAAGGCAAACCTTCGTTTGGAGAAGTGCACACACAACGGACAAAACACAGGCTTGGCCTCCAGACAGACCAGGCTCAGATCCCAGCTTCGCTGTTTCCTAGCTGCATCATCCTGGAACCACCTGTGCCTCTTGGAGCCTCAGGTTCCTCATTTTAAAATTGGGCTTAAAAATATAGTGGGTGATTATAATTACTACTACCCCCAGTTTCACAGGTGGGTCTGTACTCGCACATATGCCCTGTCAGCCCCCTCATGCATGTTGTCTGTCTTCGCTAAAAACGGGCCCCTTGAGCACCAAATAACTCACCCATTCACCCCCCAGAATCCCACCTGGGCCCTGAGCCATACCTCTGGGGGTCCATGTGCACACATGAGGGTACATGACCTGTTCCATAGCCTTTGGGAGCTCCCTGAGAGCAGAGGCGGCCTCACTGAGGCCAAAGCTTCCAGACGGCCTGTGTGGTTTGAAAGCTGTATCTACTCTAATCTCCCTCAATCCTACAGCCTGTGGACTGCTGTTCCGTATCCTTCACTCTATCTCAGTGAGGACCAGAAAGAAGCGAGTGAAAAAGAAAGAACTGTGGCCGGTGATTGAGTGTGGTGTGATGAGGGAGCCCATCCTCGCCTGTGAGGTTGACACAAGGGAGGGGGTGGAGGTGTCACAGCAGACCCTCTTGGTCCACATCCCCACCCTGTCTCTCCAGCTGCCGGCATCTGCATTTTTTCACCAGAGAGCTTTCTCTAGTGACAAAGCTCCTCTGTCCCCTTTGCAAGGCAGGCCAGAAGTGTCAGGGTATTAATGCCCCCAGGAGCAGCCCTCAACCAGTGACTGTTGAGAGGTGGTAGGTAAAGCCCCGGCCCCATCATCGCTTGGGTAGCATCACTCTGAGATGCTTATTCTATGGACCCCGAGTTCCCCAGTGGGAGTAACCCAGTTGTCCAACAGTAGTACTTGGCTTCATAACCTGACCGTTTTCAGCTGCTTTCTTTCTTCTCTCTCACTTCCCCATTCCCCTACCTTCACCTCCCAAACAAACTACTTGCATTTGAATTCTTCTCTCAGGGTTTACTTCTGGGGAAACCTAACCAAGACATGGGTGTCACTTTTAGTTCTTGTAAAGAACGCATAGCACAGATGCTTTTCAAGCCCGTGGGGACTGTAGCTCACATTCTCAGCCCTACCAAAGGCCTGCAAACCTAGGGCCATTGCAGAAACCCACTTGGACAAAGGACTGCTCTGCTGGAAACAGCTGCTGGCTTCAAATGAGGAGGGTGTGCTGGAAAACCTGCAGGCATGGCCTCGGTCTGTCGCCTGTCACCCCCAAAAGGCACAGACACAAAGCTGCCCCTCAGTGATGAGTTTTAGCACCAAAGGCCTGATCTTACACAGCAAGACTCTATCACTATGGGGGCGGGGGTAGCATTTCTCCATTTCTCTGATTCTTGGCGGTTTCCCTTTCCAGGGAGATAAGAAATTAGCATCTCTCTCCAAGCTATTAGCTGTTTAAAAAGAGCATTTAATACTTAAAAACTACTAGTGCAATGTAAAACCTAATGGAACTGACACAGTAGTCATAAAGTAGATAGAAGGACAGAAATATCCTTCATTTATCTATATACATATCCACCATCCATACATTTGTTCATTCAACAATGTTAAGATCCGACTACATCCCAGGCATTTAGGTGTCAGGGATGAATCAGTGACTAAAAAGTCATTCAAGACAGTTAGAAACAATTAGTTTGTCAGATGACAGGTTTGATGAAGAAAATTAGGGTACAGGGATGAGATAAGGATGTCTGGAACAGTAGGATATTTCTAATCAGGTGCCATCTGACCAGAGGCAAGAAGTAAGTGAGGGAGTGGGCCATATGCACATCTGAAGAAGAGTCAGTGCAAAGGCCCTGAGGCATGAACAAGCTTGGTGTGTTGAAAGGAACAGCAAGGAGGCCATTGCGGCTACAGTGGAGAGGGCAAGGAGGAGAGGGGTGGATATGTTCACAGAAGCAGCAATTGGGTTGGGTCTTATGGAGCCTTATGGGTACTGAACGGAACGAAGCTTTACAATGAGATGGGAAGCCATTGGAGGGTTGTATGCAAAGGAGTGTAACAGAGCAAGGGTGAAAGCAGGAGTCTAATTAGGAAGGAAGCCACTGCAGCAAATAATAGGCAAAGAAGATGGTAACCTGGGCCAGGATGGAAGCAATGATGATGGCAAAAAGTGGTTGCCTTAGGGACAGACTCTGCAGGTCCAGTCAGCGGGCCATGGTGGGACAGCTGAGGGGTGAGAGAGAAAGAGGGAGCCAGGAAGAATGGAGTTGCTGTTTCCTGCAAATGGAACTGGTCTGGGGGGATTAGGATCCCACTTTGGACATCCTTCTCTCCTGTTAGAAATGCTCTCATTCATGATGTGGGTGATGACTAGATGGATACAGATGTATGCAAAAAAGTATTGATCTGCACACTTAAGATGTATGTATTTTAATCTATGTAAATTGTATCTCAAGGGGAAAAATGCTATTAAAGACTAAAAATGAAACCCCCAAAATGAACTAATTAACTATACTAATAGTTGCTGATGGGTCCAGAAAAAAAAGGATGGAGAAATGAGCCCTGGATTCGGCCAGGTGGAGGTGATGCTCATCTGCATGTCACCTGTTAGTCACACAGCCAGTCTCAAGCACAGTCTACTCTCTGGCTCAGGGAACCTTCCCCTTTTCTCTAGTTGAGCACACATTCTCTTTATCTCAGTCTTAGTGTGTGGCAGCTGTGCTCACGGCTCAGTGACCCTGTCACCTCTAGGAAGGGGACCACCCCCCCCACACCCCACACACTGTCCTGAGACCTTCCTCTAGAGGCCTCAGGACCCCTCCCTGGTTTTGAATTTCTCTGTTTTCTCCAGCATACGTTCCTTTACGGAAGAGCTCACCTTGTTGCTTCCTGCATGGTGGAATGGCTGCCATTTTAAAATTTAGCACTAAAGAGAAGCAGCATCACCTCTAGCCACGGAGACAGAGACTGATTTCCCCAGTCGGCCAACCAGATTTTCAGGAAAGCATCTGAGAGACTTCCTGGTGGCTCAGACAAGGAAAGCTGGGCCAAAAGGTGATGTTAGCACCAGCTCAGTCACTTACTGGTTGTGTGACCTGAGTCTCATTAACCTTTATGAGTCTTGAACATAAAATGATTGTGTTCCCTTAACTTTGGGAGTCTTGACTCCCTCATCTACAGATTGGGAATAAGAGCCCCCATCACACAGGGCTGTGGTGAGGGCTCAATGAGATAAACCCCCCGAGCCCCGTGCTTGAAGGATGCTTCATAAAAGCCTCCTTCTTCCCTCCCCAGGCACTCTGTGAGTGCCTCCATGTCTGCCCGGAGGGTATCCCACCCAGAGCACCCCAGGCCCCTGCTCCAAGTGCATTTAGGGTCCTCATCAATGCCTTGGTAAGTTACCAAGTTAGATGACCTGAAGTCAGGAGCTCAGACCTCCCTCAAATTTTGCTATGCAGGCAAATACCTAAGGATCTTGTTGAAATGCAGATACTGGTCAGCAGATCCGGGTAGTCAGGGTGGAGATTTTGCATGTCTAACAGGCTCCTAGGTGAGGCTGTGCTGCTGGTCCATGACTGTATTTTGAGTAGCAAGGCTATAAATGACACAACTTCCAAATAGCATAAAAAGACCAGAAAAAATTAGAATAAAGGCATCACAAATAAATGCAAGTGTGCCGTGGCTGCCACGTTAACAGAAATATCATTTTTAGACTTGGGGCAATAATAACTCTAGGCTGGGCACACTGGATAGCAGTGCAGGCCTGAGTTTTACATTTTAAGAAGGAAACAGATAAAAAGAACAGTAAAGGGCTTCCCTGGTGGCGCAGTGGTTGAGAGTCCGCCTGCCGATGCAGGGGACACGGGTTCGTGCCCCAGTCCGGGGGGATCCCACATGCCGCGGAGCGGCTGGGTCCGTGAGCCATGGCCGCTGAGCCTGCGTGTCCGGAGCCTGTGCTCCACAACGGGAGAGGCCACAACAGTGAGAGGCTCGCGTACCGCAAAAAAAAAAAAAAAAAAAAAAAGAACAGTAAAGAAGGGGCTGGAAATATATATACCAAAAAGTCAGAAGGACAGGGATACTGGACCTTGACCTTTCCTTTTTTTTTTTTTTTTTGCGGTACGCAGGCCTCTCACTGCTGTGGCCTCTCCCGTTGCGGAGCACAGGCTCCGGATGCGCAGGCTCAGCGGCCATGGCTCACAGGCCCAGCCTCTCCGCGGCATGTGGGATCTTCCTGAACTGGGGCACGAACCCATGTCCCCTGCATCGGCAGGCGGACTCTCAACCACTGTGCCACCAGGGAAGGCCGACCTTGACCTTTCTTGCACAGATTGGCCTGGATGTAGAGCTGGAGCACCTCTGTTGGAGGCCCTGAATCCAAATACAGTGACATCTTGATTGGAATGGCTTCACCTTGTGAAAATAAGAAATGCAGGTATCAATGATGATAGATAAGGTGGACAGATAGAAATTACCTTATACTTTATCAGGATCCAAAGTCTACTGTAGGAGTAGTCCCCTTGGGCACTGCTTATTAGGCAGAACTGGGTCACATCACCTGCTGGTTCTCACCAGGGCTCTGCTACACCTGACTATGGCCAAACTAGATCTCCCCAAAAGGTATTCTTGAGGGTGACTGCAAAAAAAATCCTAAATGCAGTAACGCAGAGCTTGAAAAAACTTTGGCAGAAGGACAATAAGACAGTAATTGTGCCGGTCACTTGCCTGTTTGTCTGTGATTCATTCCCTGCCCTTCCCCCTTTCTTCTTTTTTTTAAAAATTAACCAATTTATTTATTTTTGGCTGCGTTGGATCTTCGTTGCTTCGTGTGGGCTTTCTCTAGTTGTGGCAAGGGGGGGCTACTCTTCGTTGCGGTGCACAGGCTTCTCACTGCGGTGGCTTCTCTTGTTGCGGAGCACGGGCTCTAGGTGCACGGGCCTCAGCAGTTGTGGCTCGCGGGCTCTAGAGCACAGGCTCAGTAGTTGTGGTGCACGGGCTTAGTTGCTCTGCGGTATGTGGGATCTTCTCAGACCAGGGATCGAACCCGTGTCCTCTGCATTGGCAGGCGGATTCTTAACCACTGTGCCACCAGGGACCCCTCCTTCCCCCTTTCTGCTTTGTATCTCAGAGACACTTGCAAACGACCACTCCCAGGTTCCTGCTGTGGCTGACTCTGCCGATGCATCCCAATGCTACTCTTCTCTTCCTCCCCGTAAACTGAACCTGGTTGTGTTTGGGGTGGCAGTGTGTCCAGCCAGCAAAACTCATCTCCCGGCCTCCCTTGTGGCTGGGGTGCCCATGTGACATGGTTTTGCAATGAGATGTACATGGAAAATGCTGAGTGGAGCTTCAGGAAAGCTCCTTAAAAGGGAGCAGGCCGGTTATGTTTCTTCTTATTATTGCCTGGAATACAGTTGCAGTGTTGGAAGTGGACACCAAGAAGCAATGTGTATGAGGCAAGGCTGAGTGGAAAGAGAGAGGAACTGGGTTTCTGATGGCATCGTACAATTACTTACCAGTCCACTTTGAGACTTATTATTACAAAGGAAAAATCAAAACCTCATTAGGATCACTTACATGCAGCCAAACACATTTCTAACTGGTTTTTAAAATCAGCTGCTTAATCTACTTGCTTAGGAGAACAGGACAGGCTGGCTAGTTATTCTTAGGTGCCTGGGGAAGAATGATGCCAGTGGCCATCAGGGAGCAGGGATGCTCCTTGTAAGTCTGGCCTCAAATGGATGAAATGACAGCTCTGGAAAACTGGACTGCAGTGGACCACAGCTGTGCATTCATGTTGTCTCTTAAATTCCAAGGGCCTCCACAGTTGCTGATTCCCCTATTCAGGAGTTGGCAGAAATATCCTGTGTGCAACTGACACTGAGAACATCACAAAAACACCTCAAGAGCTCAAAGATCTTTGTCCATATGCTTGTAATATACCTTCAGATCACAAAGAGCACCCACTGATGGTAATCCTGCTGTAGCAAGTGCTTTTAGTGGTCCACGCCAACCCCTGGGTCCCCTTGATGTGTCCACCCTCTGGCTTCAGTGCGCATTTGCTTTCACGAGCCAGCACCTGTGGGTTTTCTGAGGCCTGCCCTCTGGCTTCTGGAGCTGCTCCATCCACACCTCACCCTCAGAGCATGGAAAGTGCCTGGGGCTTCATTTCCTCCGTAACTGGCCCTTAACCAATGACCAATGCTCGTGGGAGAACCAAAGCCCAGGTTCCTGGCCTTGAGATGTGGCAGTGCCGAGGTGTGGCCCCCATTTCAGAGCTCAGGCAAGGCCACCCTCTTCATGACTTCGCCTGAGACGCACCCTTTCTTGCCCTGCTCCCCCAACTCCCCACGTGGAGCTCCCTGGGGAGCACATCCCTCATAAACCACTTGACATGAATCCTCACCTCGGGATCTGCTTCAGGAAACCCAGCCTGAAACACCTAATTCTTCTTGATTTTTTTAGTTTTCTTTTGTTGGACTGAGCAGATGAATTTCATGGCTTTCTTTTTAAGAGGTGCTGTGCTGCTTTATAAAAAAGATTTAAAATCCAAGACTCCCCCTTTCCTCTTAAAAGAGGGAATTATTAAATTGCTGTTGTGCAGTTCATTAGGAAAAAAATATAGAGGCTTAACACGTGTTTTCTAAACTCCCCCCGCACATATCTGCCCAAGTCCTGCAGCTCTGGAAAACTACTTTCGTGAAAAATCCTTGTCGTAGCTACAGCTCTGTTGACATTTCTCAAGCAAAACGTAGCCTTCCTTTCCAACGCAGTGAATACACAAATGCAGCTTTTCACATACATGAAAACTGAACCCCGCCGTGGAACACTGAGGCCACGGTGTAATTTGAAATGGGTGTCTGGGTTTCTCCCCCACTTCCTCGCTGCTGGCTGTCACAGAAAGGGCCCAGCCTTCCTTCCAGGCACAGCTTCACTCTGGGTTAGGACAGCTCTGATGGGGTCAGAAAAATGCTAGCGCGATGGCCACAGATAACCCAGGGTGAGGACCTGCAAACCTGGCCTGGTCCCTGCTCCTCACCACCCACACTCCTCCTCTCCAGGAGGAAGGTCAGGGCTGGCAGAAATAAGTCAGAAACTCAAGGGGCTCTAGGGAACATGGGATTTGCCTCTGACAAGCGGGATGGGAAAGACCACTGGAGTGAGAGAGTGTGCTCTGTGTTAAGAGCTTCAAATGGCCCTTGGATCCAGGTGAGGTCTTTTTGCCTGGCATTAAGCAGGAAGTTCAAGGTAAAGCACCAGGGGGCTCGGGGCACTGGATTAAAAACAGGAAAGGGGCGGAAAAGACTTACTATTTTCTGAGTATCAATATCCACCCTCAGGGCTCTCTTACAAGGGCAAGCAGCAAGTTCATGCATCATCTTAATGGCCTGGCCAAGATGACTATAAACATCTAAGGGTTGCATTTTACTCGAGGCTACTATTAACTTGACAAGAGACACCGGAGAAAGCAGAACACAATGAAAATCAGTTCCTGCCATGAATGGGGGCAGTGGCAAGGTGCAGGAAGGCTGTATGAAATCTGTTTACACGCTCAATGATGAGGTGCACGCACTTCCGCCCACAAACCCTTCCAAAGCACGATGCTGGGCTGCCCAGCTCCACTTAATACATTTCATTTTGTCCCTGTGTACGGATGTGGCTTCTGTGTGGAACCTTTTGTCTTGAGAACAGGCCAGCGCACTCCCACAAACATAAAGGTATACAAACATGGCAGGGTCTAATCTTGCCTGATCTACCTGGGTTAGAAACTGGATCAGTCTTATGGCCTAGTGCCACGTTGAATGATTTGCCTTGAACTTTAGAAGGGGTTGCCCTTTCTGGGGTAAATGTAGACATAGCTGGAAGAATCACTTTACAAGAGATACAAACTTGTTAGCCCTCTATGTGTCTTGTCGTAAAGAATAAGCCACTGAAAGCTGCGGAAGCTGCCCTGCAGCTTTTCCCCGCCAAAGCTGAGTTTAATTCAGAACTCAAAGCACTCACTCTCAGAGAAAGCAAAACTGGGCTTCCCTTCCAGCATCTTTCTACATTATTGTCACACCTCCCACGTTAGACCCTGTCATGGAGGAAATAAAAGGACACAGGCTCGTTCCTCCATTGCAGCTCCTCCAGAAGACTAGGAGGTGATGCAACAACTCATCAGTCGAATCCAGTGACTTATAACCAATGGTGACAAGCAGGAACTACACTTCTTACAAACAGGAAGTGCTCCGAATGCGATCAAACGCATCACAGTGGAGGGTCTATGTTCTCCCCACTTGATTCATGATCACTCATCCTCCTCACCTGTCTCCCTCCTCCAGATTATCATATTAAGTGAAGTCAGAGAAAGACAAATACCCAATGATATCACTTATATGCGGAATCTACAAAAATGTTATTTACAAAACAGAAACACACAGCCATAGAAAACAAACTTATGGTTACCAAAAAGGACAGCAGGGGGGAGGGGGGAGAGATAAATCAGGAGCTTGGGATTAACATATACATATTACTATATGTAAAATAAAGAGGGAAGAGATATGGGGATATATGTATATGTATAGCTGATTCACTTTGTTATAAAGCAGAAACTAACACACCATTGTAAAGCAATTATACTCCAATAAAGATGTTAAAAAAATAAATAAAAAATAGACAACAAGGACCTACTGTATAGTACAGGGAACTATATTCAATACCTTATAATAACCTATATGGGAAAAGAATCCAAAAAAGCATAGATATATGTATGTGTAACTGAATCACTTTGCTGTACACCTGAAACTAACACAACATTGTAAATTAACTATACTTCAATTAAAAAAAAAAGGTAAGGGACTTCCTGGCAGTCCAGTGGTTAAGACTCCATACTTCCGATGCAGGGGGCATGGGTTCAATCCCTGGTCAGGGAACTAAGATCCCATATGCCGTGCAGCACAGCCAAAAATTTAAAAAAAAAAAAAAAAAGTAAAAAAAATTTCATGAACACCACATTTGGGTTGACCCTCTCCAATTCCCTCCTTCCCCTCAATACACACTCACTCTCCAGTGTCTGGCTAGCTGATCTGCTGCCCAGGGGTAGACCTGAATTGCCATCAAGGCTGCAGACAAACTAGGTTCTACCAGAAATCCAGGTCCATGGGCCAAACAGGCAGGCAAGACAAAAGGACTAGAACATGTGGAAAACAGCAAAGCGGGAGGTCACGACTGGTGGCCTACAGGCTGGATGCAGTCAAGAGGACATGTTTTGTTTGGCCCATACAATGTTCAGAGAATATTTTAATTAGCTGCCAATGCCATGAGATTTCACATAAAAATGTGGATTTTTGGCTTTTGTTGAAAAATAGGAAGTCTGGCAAACTGGCCCTCACTCCCATCTGGCAACAGGTGACCGCTGCTGGGCATGGGCTGCCTTCTGTAGAATAGGCTGGAATCCTCCATTTTTCCACAGTCTCCACTGCTTCCTACTGTCCCACACCCAGCCCCCTTCACCCATTTACAACACCTGCCTTGCCCCACTCCTGTAGACTGTGAGGTGTGCGCCTGCAGAATCCCAGTGAAGTGCTATGAGGCCAACTTACACCTTCTGGAAGCCTAGAAAGTGAAGTGCTCAGGGTAGAGGTGCTGGTGAGCCCTGCTCAGATGGCTTGCACCTTTCAGGCTGCTCCAGCCTACTTCCGGCTGCCAGGGTCTGCATCTCTGTGCCTGAGAACATCGTTCCAGAACCGTGTAGATGGCTCTGGCCATGCACGTTATAAGACATTAGTACTGGCGAATGAACACCCCGAGAAGGTCTCAACCACTGACTCTTTGGGAGGGGGTGTAAATCCCCAGCTCCCTCACCCCTGAAGCTTGTGTTCTGTCCTGTTTCCCGAGTTGCCCTGCAGGATGAAGCCCCATCACCCACTGTGGTACCTGGTGTAAATGCACCCTCTTCATTAGCTGCCTTCACCTGCCTGTATCACTTCACTTCCTTACCAGTGTTTCCTGCACCTCTCAAATAAATGAATTGACCTCAATTCCTTGTTTCAAGGTCAGCATCTGGGAGACCCAAATCAAGAGTGCACGCTGTGGAGAAAAGACTAGGTCAGGAGCCTGCCCTTCCTCTCTCTTCTTTCCCAGCGTGGGCTTCCCTAACTCCAAGGCAAACTGCTGCATCCCCTTTGTACCCAAAAGTCAGCTGGGAGCTCTCCTGCACCTGCTTGAAGCTTACAATGTCCGTGTTCCACGTGTGCACGGCAGTCAATATCATAAAGATGTACTCATGAACCCAGCCTCTTTTTTTGAGTTTCTCTCGCTCATGTGAGTTATTCATGAGTGCAAGAGTCCTACCTGACAAGCTACTTCAGCACAGAACAGCAGGCATCAGCATTCCTAAAATGTCCTGTCATCACCCTGCCACTAGGAATGGTACTGGTCCTTTGTCCCTCATGGGCAACCTTTTTCCATCTCGCTGGATTCCTTTTGTCCCTCCTCCTTTGCTCTCCTCTGCCATCTCACCCTTACTCCAGCCCAGCTCTGGACTTCACCTCCCAAATAAATTCGCCCACCTCACCCACCGACCCCAGGTCTGCAATGTTGGCACCGGCTGACACCAACTCTTCAGACGCCCATCCATCTACCCCTAGCATCCGTCTAGGGATTCTGTCCAACCCAAGACTAGCTGTCACAGTAGCGACTTGCTTCACCTTCAAAGCAACTTCTCAGCACCTCTGTAGAGCAGCTGGCATCTTGTACTTTAAATGCTGCCTGATATGTCTTTCACCCTATTAGGCTCTGAGCTCCCTGGGAGCTAGGACCAGCGCTTACTCCTCCTTGTGTCTCCTAGCAGCCGGTACAGTCCCTGGCACTTAGCGGATACTTAATCACTGCTGTCCAAACAACTCCATTCCTGTTCCACGGATGCAAGAAGAGCTAAGTCCCTTTGTGCCAAGTAGCACCAAGGCAAGAAATGACAACTCAACTTTATCTTGATTCCAGTGCCACATAGCTGTAATGACTCCAGAGGGCACCGTTCATGTATTCTGCGGAACTGTACCCTGAGGTGTTGCTCACGTAGAGCCCAAGGTGAACGTGACCCTAAAGTTGTATGATGCAGTGGTATTCCAAACCATGTTTTCTCCATTCTTATTCTCTCTTTTAGCTTTATGTAGGTGAGAGAAAAGTCATCCCTGTGCAGCCCACATTCTTATAAGCAGCCTTCCCTTAAAGGAAGAACAAATCCATGAAAGAAGCCTCGCATGAGATAGAAAAATCCATCTCAAGTGATATTTTTTTGTTCAGTCTCAGAAACTGATACATCACTAATTGTGTGATGACAGAGAAGACTGGAGACCTTGTAGTCAGGGCCTGGGCGCTGAGTTGCTTTGTGACTCTGGACAAGAGGGACAGCTGGTCTTCCACCCATCCACCCAACTATCCATCTACCCACATCACCTGTGCAGCCATGCGAGGGGCCTGCATGGGTGACCCCTGAACTGAGATGTGAGGTCAGAGCAGTTCATTAAACAAACTGGGGCTGGGGTATTCCTGGGTAAAGGCAGCTTCAGTAATAAAGTATGAATGGATTCAAGCATGTATGTGGGGGATGGTGAACAATGAGGCCAGGGAGGAAGGGAGGCAGGAAGGATCAGGCTGGGAAGGGCCTCTCATGAACAGCTGAGGAGCCTGAGCTCCATCCTGAAGAATGTGAAGCAGGAGGAGTGACAAGATTAAGTTTCTTCTCAAATTTTTATGGTAAAACAGATTATAGGCTTATTTTTATTAATCTTTAAAATTATATATTTACTGAGGCAATAATTTTTTTACATTTGCTTAATATTTTCAATATTTGTAAAAATTGTTTTTGCTTACTTTTTTTATTTGGCTTTAATACACTTTTTATTCAACAATACGCTGTATCTATAACTGCTTCTCAGAAAGAGTTTCACGGCTATTCAAGCTTTCATGACTTTTGTGGCAGATGCTGCCAGTGCCTTGCTCGTGTTCCCTGTAAACACCCGTAGGGCTGGTCACTTGAGGCCAGTCCCCTTCCAGGCCCAAAGCTCCCCCAACTCTCTGCCTGAGTTGTTTCCTGGCCCCAGGAAGTATGGCCCACAGCCAGGGAAGGCTGCAAAGGCTAGACAGTTAATGCCTTTGGAGTGATTCTCCATGGATGAGCAGCAGGAGTTGGTAGATAAACCCTCCAGCAGCTTCCTTACCCTACAGAGCAGTGAGTCTGAGGGGTGACTCTGTCTCTCAGAGGGTCTGCAGCAGGATGGAGCCCGAACTGCCCACAGCACCACCTGCCCCTCCGTGCACACTCTCCTGTCTCTCGTCACTCACCACTCCCACACCGTGCCCCACCCCGACCCCCGGAGACAACTCTCTAAACTACCTACACCACCACCAGTGTGTCTGGGTCTGCTCTGGGGGGAATCCAAAACAGGAGAGTTAGTAGACTTTACAAATTCTTATATATTCAAGGATATCTTTATTTTGCCTTTACCATGGAGGGCAAGTTGGTTGGGTATAGAATTCTTATTTCACCATGGAACAATAATTTCTAATTATTGCTATTAATGTTACAGAAATCTGTAGAAAATGGCTTCCTTTGTTTTCTGTTAGGTACGAGTAGTATCATTTTTATACCTGTAAAATTAGAAATGTCATGAGGTTATGTGTAAACATTAAACTGTTCTTAACACTTTTGCCTAATGTCTGCAGCACCCATTCAAGAAAACGGAGATCCTTCTTTGCTGTCTACTCATGTCTTCTATTCCAGTGATTCTGGAACTGTTTCTATTTGCTGATTCTCCAGCCTCCACCTTCCATACCTAGTCTTCACTGCCATCCTTCTCCACTGCTCTGTTCTTTTTCTCTGAATTCTCAGAGACCTCCTCAAATACACCCTCTGCAACAATGAATCAACTTCCCGTACTGCCAATTCTGCTCTCTCCTGATCATAACACATATTTTTTTTCTTTTTGGCCATGCTGTGCAGCATGCAAGATCTTAGTTCCCCAACCAGGGATCTAACACAGGCCCCCTGCAGTGGAAGCATGGAGTCTTAAGCACTGGACCGCCAGGGAAGTCCCCATAACACATATTTTGATTCTGTCATTACCTTCTTGGTTTCATTATAATATTTCCTTATCCCACTCAAAACCTTTATTTTTGCTTCTCTCTCAGCCCATTCCCTTTTCTTCTCAGTCTGTTGTTCTACTATCTGATCATTTGCTGCGTTCATTTTTTTCTTGAATTTTACTAAAAACAAAAGCAGACGCTCAGTAAAATTTACTTTTGTTTTCTATTAATAGTCTTTTAAAAGGTATGCCTTCCCTCTGTATCTGGAGGTATACTTTTCTTACTTAATGTGCTAGAACCTTTTGGTAGGGCCCATGTTGGTTCTGGTAGGTGGATCATGGTGGGTGGGCCCTCTCCTGTCTCCCTCATTACCCACCTGCATGCCGTTAAAATCTTGCTCTGAGCTGAGTGATGCCATTTATATTCCCCAGTTGCTTAACTTTGCAGCTGTGGTTGTAGTCACAGGAAGGGAATTTTTTTTCTCTATTATTCCTTCTCCTGCTACACTGAGGGCCATCTCACCCATCTGCTTTTCTAGCCAGTCCTGCCTCTGCAGCAGCTACATGATATAATGTCTCTGTGCCCTGCCACCTTTACTGGACTAATGCCCACCACATCCTGAAGAGCCCGATACCCTGTCAACTTTCTGCCAAATTGAAACCTAGTGTCCCCTGTGCCAAAGGTTTTAAAGGTTGCTGGGACTCAATGCCAAAGAGATAAAAATGTGCTCTCATTGGCCCCATGATCAGTTACAGTAGCTAGTGACACACCTGTGTCCTTCTCACATGCGTCGTCCTTGACTGACCAGAGTCCCCTTGTCCAGGATGTCAGGGAGGCTACTCACCACCCCGCCCAGTGGTCAATGATGATGACAGGGTGGAAATGGTGCTCCCCTTCCACTTCAAGGGGGGACAGTTCTGCTGAGTGATTTATGCTCTAGGGCATTCCCCCACCTCTTTCCACCCCACAACCCAGACCAAGGCTGGATTTTACACCCTTACTCAGCCCTTTCTGCCCCAACCTGCTTCCCTCACTTCTTTTCTCCTGAGAACATTCCTCCAATAAATCAGGTGCACCTGGATCACATGCAGTAAGGAGAGAATGGGAAAATGTATGTAAAACCTGTGGTGTATAACACATGGTCAATAAATGCTACTTCCCATTACCCAAATAATTATGATGAAGGATATAACCATTTGCTCATACTAATCTCTGTAGAAGATATTCATCATAATATTATTTAAAAGAGAATAAAATTGGAAATAATCTAAATATCCAATAGTAGGAATTCATAGGCAATCCATACTATATCCTATGATAGAATATTATACAGTCTCCAAGCCAAAAAGAAAAACATGGTGAAGGGAAGTAAAGCAAGATGCAGGAGGCTACTTAGTTTATAAATTATACCACCAAATCCTAGGTACTAACAGAGTGGGGCAAGCTCTGAGCTTCCTAGCAGGCAACAGAAACAACGAAGCTCAGTTGGTTATAAGGATGACTGTGTCCACAGATATGAACAAGCCAAAATGCTCTGGAAAAGCACAGCTATTCCTAATTCTGAGACAAAGAGGAAGTTCTCCCATGGGTCCTGAGTGACAGGAATACATTCAATGTGATGACCCAGTCACCAGTCACACCCTCTTAGTTACCATAAAGGTGAGTTCCACAGGTCTGGTCCCTGAGTGAACCCCCCTCCCCCCATCCACCCTCTTATGCCCCACAAGAAGACCCATCACAGACATGACATTCTGTAAAAGAGATTCGGTGCACAGCCAGGTAATAGAACCCTGAAGATTCTTGGCTCCCTCTGGACTGGGCTTAAAATCAGGGACAATTTTGGGGGTGTAGAAGTGGCTGGAAAGCATGCCCTTCTTGCATTCAATGCCTCTGTGGTCTCCCCTACCCTGTAGCTCCAGAAGCTACAGAGCATCAGAGATTCTAACATGACTGCTTGGGATGTTCTTGAAGTGCCTTTCAGGATGTCTCCATATGCCCCAGCTGCCCCCTAAGCCAGGCAGGGTTGGCACAGTCCTGTCCAAACAACTGAGCCTAGCAGGACCTGTGCCTGGACAGAGGCTGCCCACCGCCCGAAGGCACACCAAGCGCTCACCTGTGGGCAGGGCCAAGGTTTCCCTTGGAAAGTGATTCCGGCTCCATTTTTACACAGACATCAAGGTGCTGCAGTTCAAATTTGTGAACACTTTGAAAAGCTGCAAAACTTCCCATCGGAACAGCTGCCCACAGTCAGACAACCACCAGGTAGAAGTCGGTCTATCCGAGTCCACTCATTCCTCCTGCCACCTACGTTTGAGACCCATTACACTTTCTTCCCCAAAGTGGTTCACTGAGGGGGATTATGGGACTAGAGAGAATCCCAGCTCCTTTTTCCTTTCTGAGTCATGCTATTTAAACGTCAATCGTGCAAATAAATTAAATCGCTCTTTAAAACTCACTCAATTCATGGAAATAATTTAATTTCCTCAATTCACTAAAATATCTCAGGACTAAATCAATATGCCAAAGCAGAGGCAGATGTTCATGATCCTCGAATGGAAAACATCAAGGGCACCATTGGTGATAACGTGCATGATAAGCAGTGATCTGTTCTCATTTCTTATCTGGTTTTTCACAACAACTACTGACCTACAGTGGGAATATTCTAGAACATGCGTGTGCCGGAGATGATGACTGTATCATCTCAGAGAAGGGGCCAGACATAAAACTGTGCAGAGAGGGTTTCACAAGAGAGAAGGGATGGGAAACTGTGTGAGATATGGATATGGCTCTGATGCATCGTGGGCATTTACGGTTTCTTTGGCTTTTACCAACGATGCTTTCTAAGTTCAGGAGGAAAAAATTATAATTCCAAGCGATCCTCCACATAAAGGAATAACCTCTGCAGAATCACTGCATATTCCAAGGTACGATGAAAGTCAGCAAATGCACTAGATGTGGGTCCTTCTTACCTTCTGCCACATGTTGATGAAGAAGAGCTCCCGGGAAACATTGAAGGACACGTTGGCATCATAGGCATCGTCCCCGAGGTTGGAGATGGAGATGTTTAGGGAGATATTCTTCACAGCCCCCATAGCTAGATACGGGGTTCTGTCATCAACACTGCAAGGAAATATGAACAGCAATAAGTGTTCTGAAGCTTTCACTGATATAACATGAGGCTTCAGGGGATAGCTGAGAGTGGGGGCGGAAACTCTACTGGGATCAGAACTACAAGTCCCAGGAAGTCCAGTAACTAGCCATGCGTCCCGGGGCACTCAGTCAGCCCCCATGGGCCTCAGCTTCGTCATCTAAGCACGGGGAGTTCTATGGTCCTGTGTTGCCTAACTCACTAAGCTGTCCTGTGGCTCATGTGAAATCTAGTGCATCCAACTTGGAAAATTATAAGACATTTAATAACCTATACATGGAATTTGGTCATACAGTAATTTATTCAAATATTTCTGAGCACCTACTACATGCCAATCACTACTCTATGTGCTAGAGAAAGCAGTGAACAAAAGAGAGCTCTTGCTTTCCTGTAGCTTCAAGGAGACAAAAAACACATACATAAAGAAGCAAACATACAGGTCAGATTGTGATAAGAGCAACGGAGAAAACTTACAAAAGGTAAGAAGGATAGAGGACACCAGATTTGGAGGGAGAGTAGTGTGCAATTTTAAATAGGCCGATCAGGGAAGCTTCACTGATGAGGTGACCTCTCAGTAGAAATTGGAAGAAAGAAAGAGAGCAAGATACCCAGATATCTGAGAACTAGCAAAGGAAAAGTTGTGTCTGGTGTATTCAAGGGCAGCAAGGAGACCCGTGTGGCTGGAGAGGAGTAAGGGGCAGAGTGGGAGGAAATGGGCTTCGAGGTGAAGGGAGTAGGGGTGGGCAGACCACGCATTGTGGGCCATCCCTAGGCCCATGGTTTGCCTCTGAGACAGGAGCTCCTGCAGGCCTCTGAGCAGGGCATGGTGTGACCTGACTTCAATGGTTAAAGGCTCACTGGATGTGATGTGAACTGTCTGGAGTGAGTGGTTGGTGGGGGGGAAGGAGAGAGCTTGGTTTGAAGGTACTTGTAATAATTCAGGTGTAAGAAGATGGCAGCCCAGACCACAATGTAGAAGCTGAGGTCATATTCTGGATGTCTCAAAGGTTGTGCCAACAGATTTTGCTTATGGATTGGATGAAGGGAAGAGGGGTCACTTATTGAGATGGGAAAGACCATGGGTATAGAAGGTCAGCAGAGAAAATCCAAATGCCTATTGGATTTTCAAGAAGAGATGCTGAGATAGTTGGATGTAAGGGTCTAGAGTGGAAGGAGGGGTCAGGGTTGGAGGTATGCATTTGGGTGGACTAGAAATGATCACTAGGGAATGCATGTAACTAGAGAAGGGGGTCTCATGTTTAGGAGCTAAAGATGACAAGGAGCCAGCAAAGGAGACTGAAAAAGAGTGGCTAAGGAGATGGGAGGAAAACCAAGAGAGACAGTCTCCAAGCAGCCACATGCTTCAAGAAAGGAGTAATCGGTTTCGTCAAATGTGGTAATCTAACATGAGGAATTAGAACTGGCCACTGGAATTAGCCATCTGGAGGCCATTGGTGATCTTGATAAGAACTGCTGAAGTGCAGTGACAGGGATGATCGGAGTTGGTCTGAGAGAGGTAGGAGGAGAAGAAATGGAAACAATAAGCACAGCTGACTCTTTGGAGAAATTTTTCTATAAAGGAAATTTTTCTATAAAGCTGACTCTTTGGAGGAATTTTTCTATAAAGGAAAGCAGAGAAATAGGATTGACAGCTGGTGGGGGAAGTGGGCTCAAGGGAATTGTTTTTTTCTTTTCAGATGGGAATTATCATGGCATATTTACATGATCACAGGAAAGATCTACTAGACGGGACAATTAATAAAGACATGACAGGGCACAGCTGCTGGATGGCCTGGTGAACAAACGGAGGGGCAGGCCTCAGCTGGTACGAAGTGAGAAAGTGGAGCGCATGGCCCAGATGCATCAGTAGAAGGGTGGCAGGAACAAATGAAAGTTCCCCTGTGATTGCTTCCACTTTGCAGTGAAATAGAAGCAGCGTCAAAGACTGGGAAGGGAGAGGGGGAGAGGGGAATATTTGAAGGGTGAGGAGATGGAGGGAAATGGCAGCCCAGGAGAGCGGGGGAGTGAATGGACCATCAACGGCATGAGGATGATGGTGGTGAGGATGATGACAAGGATGAAGATGCACGTGAGGCTGATGATTATTAGAGAATGTGAGTTTTGGACAAAATAAATTCACATTGGAGGCCGATCTTTGACTGGCCAGCCAGTTAGTGGCAGATGTCATCAAGCATATGAGGGTTTGAGTAACGGACAGTTCTTACTTTTGGCCACTCAGCATCCTGACACGTTTTTGTTTGGGGGGAATCTCAAGAGAGGTGGAAGAACTATCAGCAGAAAAGGGGCAGACCCTCCCTCTGCCCTTCTCTTGGTCATTCAAGTGTGGGCACTTAACTAAGTGCAGTCACGTGATCTAAGGGTGGTCAAGTGGCCTCAGTGTGGGGGGTGGATGCTGCCAACTGGGGCCACGAATTTTGAGGGCTGCCCAATGACACCAGGGCCCTCTGAGATCATCTGAGGTGGTTGCAGAGGAGTTGACAGCCCAGGGTTGGCATCCTGGGCTAAGCCTTGCCTCTCCCTCCTGCCTAGGCTCTGAACCAACCCATATCCTTCCAATAAATTCCTTTTCCACTTAAATTAACAAGCACATGTTTATTGTTGTTTGCAACCATTAATACAGCATGAAAGAGAAGAGAACTCTCCAAAATCTCAGTAGGCTATAAAACTTTGAAATATGCATTTTTTGGGGGGAGGGGATCATCATTACCCATCCATGAAGAGAGGACCTCACTTTCCTGCATGACTGGCACGTCAACAAGAATAACGTGCAATGAGAGATCTGATGGCCTTGGTTTTGGAAGCAAGAGCTCTGAGGATCCAAACAAGATGTGAAAAATTAACTTGGAGAAAAGTTTCAAATTCTTGAATGGCCTCCAGTAAATGAAGACCCTGACCTCAACCTATTATTGTGGCAATTATTTATTATTGTTGGCCATTTTCATTTTAAACAATTGATGGGTTATTTCTGTCCTCCTGTTTGCTTTTTTAAGATTAAAGAAGTAATTCTAGGCCTTGAAGAGTTGAGAGCATTAGCCTTGCGTTATCTCAAGAAGGAATTGCCTAAGCACCCACAAGTAGCCTCAGAAAGTATCCATAGTTTCCAAATGAAATATTAAGCAGAGAGACAAGACAGAAAAGCCCAGGACCATGGGGGCAGGGGCTGCCTGCTCACTCCAGTTTTGTCATTCATGTGATCAGCCTCCTTCCCTTGTGTGTAAACGGCAAGGGATCAGGCCAGGGATGTCTAATCTTCTGCCAGCCCCTAAAGCCTCTGTCACTTAATCAGGCAGCAAGGTCATTCCCAGGTTTTCAAAGTCAAGTAAGGCAAACATGGCTCTATGATTAAGGGAAGCCAGGGACCTCCCAGGGCTGAAAGCAAACTCAGACGTTTTAACAAAAGAAGGCTCAAAGCTGTTTTCACTCTTTCTTCACATCTGAAAGTTCACGTACAAAACAGTAGATCTCTGCTTCCAAAGCTATTCTTAGAAATGCAATGCAATGTAGTTTGCCTGGTGCTGGGTACTTGCAAACAAGTTGTCCTGAAACCTTCAACAGCATGACAGCATGAAAAGTTCCTGATGTCAGCTGTATTTTTACAGATGAGGAAATCGAGATGCAGGGAGATAAGGTGGTCAAGTTGCTGAGCTTAGAACTCAGTGCCTCCTGTGCCTTCAAAGCCCGTCCCTCTCCACCGTTGCCTGCGTTCTCCAGCCCCTCACCTGTCACACCCTTAGGATGCCCTTTCTGGTCTCCCGTCTGGGTGAAATAAATCTCCCTATTATGAGCTTCTTCAGCCGCAGGGCTCCACCAGCCCTTCATGGCATTTCCCAAGATTGTCATGACATATTTATGTGGCTGTTTGATTAAGGATGATCTCTCTCCCCACTAGGATCTAGGCACCAGGGGGCAGGGACTTCTGTCTGGTTTTGCTCATCATTGAACCCTCAGGGATAGAATGGTGCCTGGCACACAGTAGGTGCTCAACAAACCCTTGCTGAATGAATGAATGGCATGCATGACCTCCCCACAACAGATCATGAGTTCAATCTTTACATTTACAGGTGAAGATGCCGAGCCCCCCACAGGGGAGTCCACTCTGATCAAGGTCACCAGGCCATGGAGGTGCTATGCTGGAGCTGGTGCCAAACTTCCTTCATCATGAAGGCTGTCTGAGCTACAACTCTTATATAATCTCCAGCTCAGCCAGGAAGGGCTTTGGCAAGAAATGTCATTTAATGACATCTGAAAAAAAACAGGATTCCGTGAAGACCAACGTCTCGGACGGGACTGCTAAAAGAGTAAAACAATGAGGCACAGTGTTTTTGTGCTAAACATTCCACGGGTGCTTTCTGATTTACTGAAGAACAATCTTTCTAATTTTCAAGGCATTTTAGTCTCTGAGAAATTTTCCCATTAATTCTAATTTGATTCTGCAGTCTCTTAAGTGGGTCAGATTTCTATGTACACCAATGACTCTGGTGTACTTTTATATGAAAGGCATGATTAGTCACTAACATAAGGTACAAACTGTACAGTTTCTATAAAGTTTATCTTACAGCACACATACAGCCTGCTGAAACATCTTGCTCATGTTTTATCAAAAATAATAAATATAACTGTTCTAATACATCTTACAGCAGCTGTTTGTGAACATGCTGGGTTTATATTGAAGTTTAGTGCCAATTCATTCAATACTCCAAATGTCAGATGCTGCTACGGGCATCTTAGTGGTCGTGTGGTACCTGAGGATCACTGTAGAAACTGTACTTTGACCTCACTCATTACTGTACATTAAAAACACATACCATTCAAAGTTCCTTATTGGGTAAATGCAATACATTTCCATACCAAATCATCCTATGCTGAACCATTAAAGGTCACTAAAGCAAATTCTTTTCTACCATCACAGAAACAGTTTTATGCAGGTAATTCTTTGGTGAAGATACTAAGGAAAGAAACTAAAGCAGCTAAATTGGTGTTTAATAATTTTCTATTAGATCATTTTAGACCTTCCTTAAGTCTTAAAGATATAAACAATGACCTTATTTAAATAACGTGGTTATAATCTGTCTTTTATAGAATATAATACTTTTATTTTCTTTTGCTGCTAGTTTAAATTTAGCCTGAGTAAAGGATGCTAAGACAGGGGTTAAGTCAAGCACATTCTAGTCAACTGTATTTGAGTTCACAAAACTTCCTGTTATACTGTCATTAAGACTGACATTATATTTATGAACCACAACTATATTTGATAATGACAACTAGGGTAATACTACAGGGCAGCCAAATCCACCTACTCTTTCCTTTCCTGCCTTCCTCCTTCCATCCTCCCTCCCTTCCTCTTTCTAATCATTTATCCATCCATCACTTTTTAAAACTACCTTCTCAATTTAGGCACCAAGGATACAGGTTCCAGCCCTCAAGGAATTCACAGTCTAGTGGAGGAAACAAACATGTGCGACATAAGTTAATGTCAATATGTGCTACCTGCCGACCCTTAGGGATAAGCAAACATCCTTATGAGACCCTTACGAGACCCTGTATGCGATGAGAGGACAAAGAAGGGATTCTGCAGGGACAGTGGGGTTAGGGGAGGGCCATCGGGGATATTACGCAAAGTATTATCAAGGAAGTGAACCATGAATCCTACAATTAATGGAATGATAGCCCTGTCAACAAAAATTTGGCTAAGACCGATTGTCCACACCCACACCCACACACACTGGTTTCTCCATTCATGGAAATCATATTAAAAAGGACACTGTGAAGCAGAACATGTTCTCCCATAGGAGAAATGTCAAAATCGGGGGCCACATTCCTGAGTAAGGATTCAGCATCCAACAAATCACAGATATCCTCAACAATGTGCCATAAAAGCAGTGACATAAATTATAGCCACTGTAATTTAAAATCATAAACAATTCCTAGTCTTAAAAATGAGCAGACATCATAAAATCAGAAATGGAACTTGACAGCTGGATGGGGACTCATTTGAGTCATCATTTTGCAGATAAAGGCCAGAATTAACCACTTCCCTGAGGCCACACAGAAGATAGTGGCAGAGCCAGGCAGCCCTCCTAACTCCTGGGCCAGCGATTCTCCCTGTGTGGCATTGCTCCTAAAGTACATAAAAATACAACTAAACGGTATAAAAGTTACATAACACTTATTCGGGTATAGGATGAGAAATGAAATCGTAGTTGCCTTCTTACCATTTAGAATATTTAGAATACTGGGTGCTGTCATCTCTTTACAAAAGCTATTGTGAGTGCTTATTTTTCCTCTTGACAATTTTCCTTGAAATTGGTGGAGGCATTCAGGATGACTCCAGATGCCTTCAGCAGCTATGTTGGACAATCTCCCTCTTGGCACTTTGTTGACAACTATCATAGCTTTTCAACTTTTAGTGCTTAAAATTACAAACATGAAAAAACCCACATAAAACCACAGTTGTTCATCGGATGTCTTCCTATGAGGAATATGAGCACAAGGCACCAAATAAATTATTATGTGAAGGAGATGCACCATGAAGCTGATAAGACAAGTCACGCCAAAAGAACAGGTGCAGTGTAAGAGGCAAGAGAAATCCAGAGCAAAGAAATCACTGTAGACTGATGTTGCTGTAAGAAGTTCCCTGAGAGATGTAGAAAATGAGCAAATTTTAAAGGATGAGGAGCAAATGGGGGGACAGACAAATAGGAAGGACATTCCAGGCAGAGAAAAAAGTAAACAAAAGATAAAGGGATGGAAGTGACTCAGAAATAACATGGAAAGAGGCAGGAAAAGGACATTCTTAGCAATAAGATGGGTAGGACAATACTGATAGAATGTGTAGGCTGTGTCCAGATTCCCATGGGCCTTGAATGTCAGAGTGCTGAGTTTATCCTCTAGGCCAGTAAACTTAACAGTTATCTTGAGTCACCAATGCCAGGTGTGTTGCAAATAATTTGTTAATAAATAACAAGGCACCAAAGTGAAGGTATTGCAAAACGTAGTAGGCTATGTATGGGTGGTTCTGCTCCTGTCCCTGGGCGTCTTATCTCTACAGCCTCCAAGGCTGCAATTCCATCTGCCAGCATCCCCATCTTTTGCCGGAGGACCTTTTGCTACAGGCCAGCTAAATGCCTAAGAATTAAGCCCCTGACATTCCCTGTAGCAGCCCTCAAACAATGACTGATGAGAATTGGTGTATAATTACCCCAGCTCTCTCATCTACTAAGTGAGACAACATAGTATGTTCTAGACCTGTGCTGTCAGATATGGTAGCCACTGGTCACATGTGCCTTTTGAGCACTGGAAATGCGGCACGTCTGAATTAGTGTAAAATACACACCAGATTTCGAGGACTTAGTGCAATAAAACAAAAAAGGATTTAAAAATCTCAATCAGGGCTTCCCTGGTGGCGCAGTGGTTGAGAGTCCGCCTGCCAATGCAGGGGACACGGGTTCGTGCCCTGGTCCGGGAAGATCCCACATGCTGCGGAGCGGCTAGGCCCGTGAGCCACGGCCGCTGAGCCTGTGCGTCTGGAGCCTGTGCTCTGCAACGGGAGAGGCCACAACAGTGAGAAGCCCGCGTACCGCAAAAAAAAAAGAAAAAAACTCAATCACTGCTTTAGTATTAATTACATGTTTAAATGATTTTTGATACACTAAATAAAATTTGTCGCACCAGTTCCACTTTAATTTTTCAATGTGGCTACCAGAAAGTTTAAAAAGTTTAAAGCCTATTGGTCAGCACTGTTCTAAATTCTCAGCAAATTCTATGTATTGTACTTTTAACATATAATATGGTTGTCTGTAATTAAGTTTCAATGGCACAGATTTGCTCATGTTACTTGCAAAATAGAGGTCTAGGGAAAATAAACTGGGGTAAAAATAAAATTGAGTATTTAAAGACATAAAATTGATAATATTTAGCTCCTGAAACTCACTTGCTTATAAAATGCTGTAATGAATATTGTAAAAATTAAAAAAAAAGGTGTCCCACATATGTACTTTTCTGCCCCAGAAGATAATTTTGACTTTTACCAAAATGTGATGCCCCAAGTTGTACACTGGGCAGGGGAACCTCATTGGTTACATGTGATGTGGTGCAAAAAGGAGGTAAACCACACAGATCTAGGCCATAAGGAATGTCCTGAGTTGTCGCATCTGTGCAATGAAGGAAGAATTTATGTGCCAACTCCAGTCACTGGTTGAGGGATGATGTGGGAAAGGGAGAGCATCTATTCCCAGCACCTCTGGCCTGCTACCTGACTGCTATCCGGTGGGTAGAGTAGGCAGAGAGATGCAGTTCTGGGAGCCGGACGCCAGGCCAGCACATAACGGTAAAGGGATTTGACAGTGTTGACAGTGCCTGTGGTGGGGCCCTATGCCAGCTTTATGACCTGGTGAATAAGGCCTGTTTCTGGCAGGTCAGATCAGCTAATCCTGTTATCTCTGACCATCTGAAAGGGGCTCCAGGCCTTCGAGAAACCCCACTCCACCCCTTGTGATCCACATCCTGTTCACTTTCCTTCTCATGCCACCGTCACAAGGATCCACCTCAGGTGCCATAGTCTCCGTTTCTTCCCATGGTTCCAGGAAACATAGGTATGGGTGACTGAACACACCCCTAACCCAGGGCTGACCGCCAGTGGGTTGCACCAGGGGCACTGTTCTGGTTGTCTATGCCTGGTGACTGCTTCTAAAAGGTAGGTATGCCTGCTGTGCAGGTTGTTAACTATTTTTAATATTGTCCCTGCCCTAAACCAGTGCACCTTAAGGTAAGTCACATAGCACACCACCCTTGCTGAATCTGAGGAGTATATATTTCTGAGCTTCCCCAGTGCAATTCACTTTGGGGAGAATGACTAGGGACCAATTAGAGAAGACACAAATGGCAGCAAGCACAAATTTCTGAACCCATTTTTGCAGGGCAGGCACTCTATAAGGGGCTGTCCTTGGCTTCGCAACCCAGGAGGGCAGCTGTCAATACCTCCAAGGCGCAAGTGTTGACACCACTTTGTCCTAGAATGTCATTACAGTGATTGGTCTTCAGCCTCTGTTCACCTCTACAGGATGAGAGTTTTTACAGTCAAGCCTACTGCTGCATCTGAGAGTTGCTTCAAAGCCCCTGAGATTCTTCATTACAGAAGCACTTGCATTCAAAGAGCCAGACTGGAGGCCTCGCCTCTGTGACACAGGCAACTCCTTAGCAATCTATACAAAACTGTATAAACCCATTCTCAAAATCCCAACATTTTTATGTCTCCAAAGGAAAAAGCTGCCAACATCAGCCTTTAGAGGTAAGAAGCCACTGGGAATGCCTTCACCATATTCTGTACACATAGAATATTATGAAGGCTAAGCCATGTCCTGGGGAGTAAATGATAAAAACATCTCCGAGTCAGACGTGGAGTGATACACACAGTTTTATAAGATCAAAGTTTAGAGACTCATGGTCTTTTAAAGCTGAAAAGGACTTCAGAATTGATTATAGAGCAATCTCCTCCCTATTTTGCAATGACATTGAGTACCAAGTGATATAAGTGACTTAGGAACTTATTGGGTAATTAGTGGTAGTACCAGTTTACCTAATGGAAGTGCCAGGATTCAAACACACTGTATCAGTCAGGGTGCAGCTAGCAAAACAGAGTCCATGCCAGGTAGTTCACTGGAAGAGATTAAAACGGGGAACTAGGAACAAAGGTGCCAGAAAAGCCAAAAGAGAAAACAAGGGGAGATGAGGAAAACCAGAGATTAGAAGTAACTATTATCCATGAAGCTGGAGGGACTGAGGGAGGAGGTTGTGACCAGAGCTGGGACTGCCAAGAAGAGGCTGAGACCACAGAGGGGATGTAGCTATTACCAGAGATGCTGCATGAAGTGGGTGAGGTTGGGAGAAATACCTTGACCCTTCTTCTCCCTCCCTTCAGCCTCTCAACGGTGCTCTCATTGGCCAAACTTAACAGGAAGTCTGTTTGGCAAAGGAGCCTGGGAAATGTAGTTTTTCAGAGTCAGGCTCCTATGAACAGAGCAAAGAAAGGTGGGGAACAGATAAATGCGCTATGTTTTTAGATTCTTAGTCCCTTACTCTCAGCTTGCAATAAGTTAGGGAAGCCATCCTTTCCCCAATTTTCATGCGATGGAACTCTGGACAAGGAAACCTTGAGTTCCAGCAAGGGACTACAAAGGATTCAGTCCCCACGGAATGTTCCAGTGTAAGCTCCAAAGTTCCTCCTTCCTACAGGGATGGGAATTGTTTTTGTATTGCTGGCTCATTTTAGTTAGTTTTACTTTGTTAGTTAGTTACTTTAATAGTTTTACTGCCTATTCTTATAGAACTCACTGAAACATCAAAGTATATAAAATCCAAATACCAATTTTCACTGCCATGAAAAGTCATTAAAGTTTCCTGATTTTGAAGGTTCTAGCTATTATGGCAAACATTTAGGAATTTATTTTATTAACTAAGACCACCAAAAAAGATATCACTTTTTTTTTTTGGTAAAAACATATTTTTTGGTCAAAAGAATCACCAAGAAATGCCCAAAAAAGATATTGTACCTAAAATGTACCCTTTTAAGAAATCAAATCTAATCTTGTTTTATATTTTAATATATTCTAGAATGGTAGGAGCTGTTACTTTTGCCCAACTATTCATCTTGTCCTGTGGTTATCGTACAGCTGGCCCCACAAAAGCCCAGGCCAGGGGAAACTTCCTGTGGTTTACAGCCTCACCCCACAATCATCTGATCTAACCCATTTGATGATCCTCATACCGACCAGCTCAGGATCCCCTTATTTTATAACCTGCAACCTATTCTGCTTTGTTCAAAACTCAGTGCCACGTCAGGGACCCACCTGCTTCTCAGGTGTGCCCAACGCACATAGCTCTGTCAGCACTCAGCTTCTCCTCCTGACTTTGGTTTCCCTGGATACACACCCCAGTCACCTGGCTGGACTGCAGCTGAATCCCTGGGTCACTTACACAGGTTGTCCCAGACTCCCACCACCATCTATCTGGGCATTTGTCTACTTTCAAATACACTTAAAAAAAATCTAAACAGCAACAATCTACATTAATTACTTTCTGCTTTTGTTTTAAATCTATAATTTTAAGGAGCTTTAGTATTCATATTGTTTATATCCTCAAAAACTGCATAAACCAATAATACTCTGTTAAACAGAATATGCTATCTGTACGGGTGTAGGTTTCAACCTCCTCCAACAGTGGGCTATTATACATAGAGTTTGAGATGTGCTTCACATCTTGCCATGCTTTATAAATCCCTTCTAATCATGCAAAACAGACCCACATGGCTATTAACTCCAGACAGAGATCACGGGGCACCTCTGTAAGGCATGTCAACTAAAGTTTACAGAGGGTCAGGGAAATGATTCCTGGGAGTGAATTTCTGCTTTGAAAACCACTTATGTGAAATCAGAAATACCTCTATCTCCCTCATACGTAGCCCCTTTGGATGGTTTTATGCTCATAAAGTAAGAGAAAAGTATTTACTAAGGTGATCTGAACTAAAATAGTGGTTTCCTTAGTAACATTCAGATCGTTCATGTAAATATGTGTTACTTAAAAAAAAAAAAAATGTCTATATATCCTCACTGATTTTGCTAGCATCAATGTGGCCCCAGCTCTGGCTCATTTAATAACTCATTTAGTTACAGAATCAGTATTTGCTTCAAAGGCTACCTTCTTTCTAACAAGGCAGACATGAGAAGCCCGAGGGCCCTCCCTGCCCCTCCAAGAAGCTTAGGCTCCCTCCTCCTGCCCCATCTGCTTAACTGTGAAAAGAACTGCTGGTTTCCAGCGAACAGAGGAATTCAAATCCTCATCAGCCTCGACTTGAGGAGTAGTTTCCGGAATCACTAAATCTTACAACATCTGGAACAAATCAGGTTCACCAACTATAACAACTGGATTAAAGACAAAGAGTACTTTGGGGGGCAGAGGAATTCCCCAAATTTGCGGGCTGCCCAGAGGTCTGATGCCATGACGGGGATGGTGTGCAGCAATGGATGACCTGACCAGCAGCGGCCCAGTGCCACCCTGCACCACACACACCGCCCGTTAAACTCAGCCAACATGCATTTAAAATGCAAGAAGTGAACCTGCACTTCATGACGCAGGCCAGACAACTCAAGAGAGCCCAAGTCGGCAGGGCCACTGTGGTCCCTCCACAAATAACTCTGTCATGGCCATCATTTTTCCCTGTTTCTAGCTCAAGAACCAAATGGGGAATGTAAATGGTCACAGACAATAAAGCGTATTGAAATTACAAGCCTCCCTGATTTGGAAACTTCTTCCTGTGAGGTGAGCAGTCATAGGGGCCAGAGGAAAGTGGCTCTTCCCACCTGGGTCCCCAAAGGTAGAAACAAGAATAGACACTCCAGATGCAGCACTTCAAACAACCACATATGTGCCCATTTGTGCACAAAGTGGCTACCACATTCACCACGATACCCAGTTTCTCTGCTTTGGGCCTGAAGCGTTGGTTTTCTTGAGCTCATCAAAGCTGTGATAGACAGTTACCCGTGTCTTTAACAAACCCAAACAAGGAATGAATGTTTACTTCATCACCAGTGTATCATAGACGCTGGGAGCTACAGGGTCCGGGAACTACTTCCTCCAGCGGCTTCTAGGTTTGATCCCACGTTAAAAAAAGAGAAAAATGTGTGATAATATGACACAGGCCTTATAATAAAGTCTCAGTTCTGGATATTATAATAAAAATCTTTTGTCTATTCCGGTAAGCAGAGCAAAAGGTTTGTTTCTCCAACATGTATCTTTTCCCCAAATCAGGGAAAACTTCTAGAACAGGGGTTTTTAACCTGTTTTTGTCACCAGATACTCTTGGAAGTCTAGTGAAGTGAATGGACCCCTTTTCAAAATGTTTTTAAATGCATAAAATGAAAAATAGAGTTATAAAAAACCCAGCTATACAGTGATAATTATGTTTAAAAATATGTGGTTTATGAATATGGGTTTTTAAAATAACATTGAATAATAAGGTTTGGCGGTAGATCACATAGCTACCATAACTTTGAAGTAGAGATGAATGTGAATGATATTTTGAAATATGTGCAACATTGTAACTTGATGTGAAAATATCAGTGATTTCTATGTGTGACAGTCACAGGTCCTGCTAATGTTACTCTGTTTCGTCGTCTACATTGACAATTGACTACGATGCTAAATTTTACTTTGAAGTTAGTGAAAATAAAGCTGTGATTGTTTTCCTATCTAAATTCACAGACCCCATGAATTCAAAGTGCAGACCACCAAGAGGATATGAACCCATATCCTCAGGTTAGGAACCTGTGTCCTATGGCAAGTGAGAGGGAGGGACTAACCCAGTGCTGATGAGTCACCAATGATGATGAGAGGCCAGGTAAAGGGAGGGATGGACAGCATGCTTAGCCTCCGACATCAGGAGGAAAAGGAAGATGTGCATTTCTGAAAGGTGTAGAATAAGAGATTTGTAACTGCTGTTGGTTTCCTTCATCTCAATCCTACTCTTCCAGGTCTAACCATGAGCCATCTTTAAAATCGACGAACCTGGGGAAGCTGGACAGAGAGGTGCGTAAATGAGAATTTTCTCCTCCTTGGCTCAGGAGGTTAAATGAATCGTGTTCTTCCACACAAAGAACAATTTTCTTCCAGAAAAAAAATATGAAAACTTGGGATTTCCCTGGTGGTGCAGTGGTTAAGAATCTGCCTGCCAATGCAGGGGACGCGGGTTCGATCCCTGGTCTGGGAAGATCCCACATGCCGTGGAGCAACTAAGCTCCTGTGCCACAACCACTGAGCCTGTGCTCTAGAGCCTGTGAGCCACAACTACTGAGCGCGTGTGCCACAACTACTGAAGCCCACATGCCTAGAGCCCGTGCTCAACAAGAGAAGCCACCGCAATGAGAAGCCTGCACACTGCAACGAGAAGAGTAGCCCCCGCTCGCCTCAACTAGAGAAAGCCCACGTGCAGCAATGAAGACCCAACGCAGCCATAAATAAATAAATTTTAAAATATATGAAAACTTAAAAAATGTCTTTTTTTTACCTTGAAGAAACACAATTGTGGACTGAAACAATGGCATTCACCTCCTGTTCAAATCTCATTATCACAGTAAACATTCTCAAAAAAGAGCCAGCGCTCCTGGCCAGGAAGGCTGCTCACTTCACCTGAGCAGCACGTGACTTTTATGCCCTGAGGACTGTATCTGCTCTGGCTCCCACAGGGAGGACATTTTGCAATGAAAGCTGTATCTCACAGGGGGCCCCTCTCCTTTTATCCCTGCGTCTGGATAGTCCTCTTTAAAAACAAAGTCCTGGGGGAAGAAGCAACCAGAAGTATTCCTAAAAGACACAAAGTCCCACTCACCCCCTGAAGGGACCTCCTACTCATCACTCCACAGTCCTGGTTTTTAAAAATCCAAAAACCCTCCAATTCCAAGAGGGCAGATAAAAGCCCACTGGCAACTGTTTTCCCCCACTCATATCTGATAAATACGTTGAATTTGGTTTCCTTTTGAAACTCACGGTTCTGAAAAAGATTCAGACTTCCTGGCCAGGAGATCTGAGAAGGAACAGATTGTGAGGTGTGAGCTCTCCAGCATCTCAGGTGGGGTTCCCTGGCAGCAAGGAAGGATTCGGGTGGTTGTGAGGGATGCCACGGGAAGCAGGACTGGAGTGGGGAAGAGTCTATGCAAGTAAGACCAAGGTGGTCTTGGGTACAGTCTAGCCTTGGCCTGATTCACAGGGGGCTCTGGAGCACAAAACACAGCATAGAGTTACTGGCACTTGAGGCAAGAGGCTGGCTTTTTGTACCTTAAATCAGCAGTCATTGGAGAGGGCTGCCCAGGATGGGTGTAACCTCTCAGGCAAGGTGACTTCCATGAGGCAAGGGCCCTTCTCAAGATAAGAGGAAGGGCAGCTGTGAGCCTTGGCAGGGGACACTTAATGGCAGCTGGGAACGGGGCACCTGTACCATAAAATGATCTGGGCGCGGCACCAACAGCCTCCACCCAGCCTCATCATTTTTGGATCAAGATCACCTGGAATGGAGTCAGGGAGGAAGCCTCATAAAATCTAGAAGTTCTTTACCTAGTACCTTCCCTCTCATGGCAATTGCAATGAGGTGATTTTTGGGCAGCTCATGTTCTACCTAAGCCTGTCACCTTGGCCCTGGGAGGAGGGGCAGTGACCTCTGGGGAGAAAGCCAAAGTGGTCTTTGGTTTTCCACCTACCAAGAGAAGCGGGGCCACTTTCTGATTTGCCTGAGGTTATATCAGGTGGCTGTAAACAAATTTGGGAGAGATGCTAATAAGAGGGCATGTCCAAGAAAAATACGTTTGGGGGAAGATTTACTTCAGAAAACAAAACAACTGTGCATCTTTGGAATTTGGCTTTTCTTCCAGTAAGTCTGCCCCAGGATGGGTGCGTCTAGCATTTGTGGCAAGAGACCAACACCACAGTCACACAGAATAAACTGCAAAAATCTTAGCAAAAAAAACCAAAACAAAAAAACCCCAACAGCATGTGGCTCCATTTGCTCTTGATCTGAGAGAAGTGAAGGATTCATTTGCTACATTCTTTTGGTAAATCCTTTTCTTAGGTTGAATGACCAGTGAGAAGGAAAACGATAGCCATATCATTTTGGCCCTGCTGGAAAGATGCTTACGCATAAAACCTCTGATGGTTGGATCTATTTGGAAGCCAAGGAAAATATTAGCAAATACTATTTTCTTAGGTACACCTGTGAGGTAGATCCAGCCTTCCTGGGTGGCTGGGGAGGGAGCTGTGAGCATGGTCCCAGCCTCTTCTATGGTTGCCATGGTTACCCCTCAGCTCTGTCTTCAAGGCTCCTCTACAGATTCCCCATCCTCTTACCATCCAGATGGAAAATCTTGGTTAGTGTCTGCTCAGCAGGGGGAGGGCTGTCCCTGATACCCAATATTCATTGGGACGGATCTCTGCTGCTCATGTGTGGTAGGGCCTCACACCAAGGCTGGTCCACCCTTTAGAAAACTACAAATCAGATCCTCCTAGAGATAGGAAGGTATTCCCCAAAGTCATTCCAACTAGTTAGCAGCGCGTCAGAGTGGGAGCAAGAAACAGGCTATTTAAAGACAGAGGCCACAGGTCTAATGGCTAGAACACTGGACTTGGCCTCAGGAACCTCCCAGCAGGTTTTCTTTCCTGCCACTGCTACTGAGCTTTCTTTCTGACCTCAGAAAAGTGACTCAAATCCCTGCCTATCAGCTTCTTGTTCTGCATCTGAAATGCTATGCTATCCATGAGAACCACCAACCATGAAGAAGCTTCGAGCTGGGCTTCTTTCCACCCCGCCTGAGTTACTGTGTAGGACAGTGGAGTCGCTGTCTGTGCTCCTCCTGGGGCTGGGCTGGAGCCAGGGCTGCAAAGCAACACAGCTGCTTGGCCCAGCTCCACCCAGGTCCCTCCTGGGATGATGGAGCGGGCAGAGGCCTGATCCTCTCTGCCTGAGATGTGCCGTGGACACTTCCCTCACCTGCCATTGCTGCTATCCTCAGGAAAACAGGAACAAAGCTCCCAGCCCTGTACCTGGCTCATGGGTTTTTACTACAGCCAAATGCCCTTCAGCAGGTGGGTGATACACAGTGCCGCTCGGGAGAGAAGGGGAAACAGAGTAAGTTGCAGACACATGCAAGAGGAAATCAAGTTACCACAGTAATGGAGAATGTTAGGGGTTTGGAAATGCGGAAAGAAAGCATTCCCCACAAGTTAGTGGAAAGAAGCCTGGGTGTCAAAAGGTAGTATGACACTTCTGCTGGAAATTCCAGAATGAATGCATCAACTGAGATTCTTTGAGAAAGTGGGTGTAGAAGACGTCGTCCACGCCCTTGCCACCCGCCTCAGACTGTTTCAAATGATCTTGCTGACATCCAGCTGCCAGTGTCTGAATCTCTGTAGCTAAGGACCTTTCTTCAGAACCAGACCCGGCTGCTGTCTGTCACAGGCTGGAAGGGCACACCCAAACCCAGAGTAGTGCTCAACCAATGACTCTCCATAGCTGGTGTACAAGCACCCCAGCCCCTTCACCCCTCAGAGGCAATAATTTTAAGCTGTGTGCTTCCCACCATTCCCTAGTGTTTCCCTGCAGGATGAAGATCCAGAATCCCCTGCAGGATGAAGATCCAGAATCCCCTGCAGCAGCGGGGTATGATGGGCTGATTGGTAGCCTTTCTCTATTCACATCCTTTGTCTTATGACACATAGCTCCTCCCAGCGGTAAGCACAGTTTATTTCCCCATCCCTTGAATCTGGCTGGCCCTGTGACTTTGCTTTGGCTAACAGAATGTGGCAAAAAGTGAAAACAGACCAGTTCTATAACAGGTCTCATGAGGCCTTGTGCACTGTGTTCTAGATTTTGGACCCCCAAACAGAGACACCTAGCCAACATGAAGTTGGCTGCAGGTCCATGAAGGAGCCCAGGAGACCAGAAGACCCAAACAGATGAGCCACAGAATCTGGAGCTGAATAAATGGTGGGTTTTCTGAGGCATGAAGTTTGGGGTGATTTGTTACATAGCAATAACTAACTGATACACAGGTGTATGGTGCACCCTATTGGCAGGCTTCCCTGTAAACTTCTTTACTCCTCTACCTTTGTTCCCTGCACTCTCAAATTTACTCTCAAATCCTTGTCTCAAGGTATGCTTTGGAGAGGACTCAAACTCAGACAGGGGGGGCCTCTTCCCTTGTGCTTCCGGGGAACTCCCTCATGTTCCCATGATTATAGTGACCACAGTGAATTATAATTACTGTTTTCATGTGTGTTTCCCCTTCTAGACCAAGAGCATCGTGTGCAGTAGTTTGTCCCTATTTGTTTTCACCAAGCCTAGTACATCCATGGCAACTGCTCCATCGATATTTGCCATATAAATGAATACACCAGCAGTGTATCACTTCTTGTCAGTTGAGTAGAAGTATTCTGGAAAAGTAGTGCACTCTTCAATACCTCTTCCAGTGTGTGAATGGCTCTTTGTTTGCCTTACTCTGTTGGTCACCTTCCCAGGGGGTTACATCTCGCCCTCCGCCTAGGTAACTCCAACAGAAGGACCACGCACACACCCATTCATCCTTGATGTGGTCCTGAAATGTGAGGAAGACGCCTACTGCCTCCCTAGGGAACCCCCATCAGAGCAAGGGAGAGAGGAGAGTGAGGATGAGGAATCCTACTCTCATTCAAAAGGTTCTATTCATTGGAGCATTTCACCTTTCTTTCAAGAACATACCTTTGAAAAAAACCATTCCTATTTCCAGAGATTCCAGAAACAGCCACTACAAAAGCCAGCTGCTCCCGATCAACAAACTTCTGCACTTTTTTGTCCCAGATTTTAGAAAGACAGTGGAGGAAAAAAAATAAATAATGAATCACATGGCTAATATTCTGGTAAGGGCAAAAGTTTTCCAAGATTCTGATCAGCTCCCACTCATCTTCCTTCATAAAATAATAATAATAATAGTGATGATATTACATTTGAGGAAACTGCTGACATAGCAGCCACAAGCTCACGGTCAAATCTGAGGCCCTCCAAGGAGAAAAAAATCCAGCCTACATGTATTAAGAATATCCTGACTCGATGCTTGGACCACCATTTTGGCCCAGCAGGACTGGTGTCTGTGGTCTCCAGTGAGAAAAGCTTTTGAACAGCACCTCACATGTCAGACAGCACAGGGGAAGCATGACTGGGGATGGATGGGAGGCATCTTTGAGGATGGATTTTTTTCTACCCATCCACCTCCTTTCTGTGGGGCTTTTCACACAGAGGAGGACTTTTCCCCCAGCTCCCCAGCCTTGGTCCTTCTGGTCCAGAGCCAGCCTCAGCAACTGAAGCCAGTGTACTGGAAGAGAGCAGGATGCAGAACTGGACACTCCCAGCTTTAATCCCCACCCCCAGCCCCGACCACCATGAGCCCTTGAGCAAGTCACCTGTCTCCCTAAGCCTCTGCATCCTCCACACTATAAAGAGTGTAATAATACTTACTTCTTAGTGTCACTGACCAGATTAAATGAAATAATACTAGCTCTCATCTACTGAGTGCTTACTATAAGCCAAGCTTTTGGAAGCACTTAAACATGTTTTAATTCGTTAAGTACTCAAAACAACTTTAATAATGTGTTGCTATTATTTCTCCCATTTTACAGAAGAGGAAACAGAGGCACAGAGGTGTGAAGCAACTTGCCCGAGGCTGTGCAGTTGTGCAAACACTACAGTGGACTCTAGCACCTATAGTCCTAGTATAGGGTACCTAGTACATGATGGAAACTCAATAAACAGGGGTCTCTTCCCCTTCATAAAAGAAGACAACTTTACTTCTACCCTATGCTATGCAGTTGATGATTTTGGTCACTGTACCATTTTTAGGAAGGTGAACAATTTGTTTCAAACTCTAAATGGCGCTCTGGGTATAGTGATCCTCCTCTTGAAGGCTGGTTTTTCATGGATGGAGCCACCCATCTCCCAGCCAAGTGTTTTAGGAAATGCACTTGATCCCCCACCCACACCACAAAAATAGCCTTACTAAGGCTACAACCAGAAGACCATTATATGTGGCCACTAGATGGTTCTTCCAACTTCATATATATTCTTACTGTGCCTTTTTACCTCCCTTAAGTGTTCTTTCATTATTGGAGTTGGCTAGCCAGAAGGCACTGAAATTTCCACTGGTCTCCTGTAGGATGCATCAAAGAAAAAATTTTTTTAACTTAACTGCCATAGTGTTTATTTCTCTTTTCTTTATCTTAATCACATGTGATATATTCTTAGGTACTGTGAGTAGTCAGACAGATGAAACAAAACATAGTCGCATCATTTTACAAATGGAATTTTCAGTCCTGTTTAAAGAAACTAAACAGCTTCATCCCTATTCCTGGACATTTTGGAAATGGTGTGTTTTGGAACGAGGCTCAAGACCATTAAAGACTGTAGACTTTTAATTGCAGAGTTGGTTGTTTTAAGAGACAACAGGCCTGCCAGAATTCATGCTCTCTGGAGAGAAAAATAAAAACATCTGTGAGTCCCAGTCACAGACAGCATTTCCTGGCTTGATCCCTGGCCACTTGAGGTGACCCAATCACTCCCAGATATCTTTCTCTCTGTTTTCTCAAGACAAAGAATCCTCAGTCTATGGGTACTTTGGCTGCTTCCCACCACAACACCTTGTACTGTGCTGTCTACCCTGTTGTTGGAGGGACTTTTCTCTGTTACCCCTTGGCTTCAACCTTATAGTACAGTGGAAGACAGCCAACAGGAGAGCTAGGCTCTAAACACAGCACGAAAGGCAAAAATTCTGTCCAAATTGTCCTTTTGAAGCCCTTGGGGAGGCACCACGGTGGAGATCAACACAATATCTCTCATAAGCCCAACCCTACCCAAGGTGCTCCTGCACTGAGACCAACAGCGGCCACTCCATGGACCTGAGCCAGGGATGCAGGAACTGAGCTGCTAGAGAGAGTAACTGACTCAAAACTCAAGCTGGACCGTACTTTCACTCAGTAGAATACAGAACCCAATGACCCACACCATCTAAATCTCAATCCCCACCCCCACTCCTCTCTCCCTACCCCTTCAGTGTGCCTACCTGCAATTTTATTAGGTAAAATCCATTCATGCTACAATCCTGCTATACCTCCACTGGCTTCAGGATGAAACCCAAACTCATAGGTGTGTCACAATATAGTGTTTCTCTCCCTCTCTCTCTCTCTCTCTCTCTCTCTCTCTCTCTCATCTCTTACTGTGTTCTCCTGGCCTGTGTTCAGTATTTTGGTCATAAACATCTTTGCCACAAGCATTTTTGCAGCAAATATTTTTGCCACATAACTAATTGACCATAAGGCAATTTTGCCATAAAAGATAAAAGAACTGGTTGATTTATACTACATAAATCTAGGCACTCATAACACTCTACACGGTGACAAGGAGACAGGCAGTCTTAAAGCACTGGATGATAACAGCTACATGTGTCGACTTGATTGTAAACATGGTGATAAAACTTACTGGAAGTATGAAATAAGAGAGGGTAAAGCCAGATTGCATACTCTACTAGAAAATAATAACATAGCAGTTTGCAAATCCTTCAGATATTTGAAGGTGGAGAGTTGAACACACATTTCCCATGAACTTTGGAACATCTATCAATGAACATGTGACAAGATGCCAGGAACACACAACAGTGTAGAGGCTTTCACAACACAAAGCTCAGTTACAAATGTGCATCTCAGTATTTGGAAACTGATCCCTCTCTTAATGGAGGAAGAAATCTTAGCAAAAAAGAAAAAGTGCGATGCTGAACGGGAAAACAAATCACATTTTAAATGTATTCAAATATTTTGCATTTTGCAATAAAGTCTTTTAATCTTCGTTATTCATTTTTCATGTTCCATTATGTCCTGTTTAATGATGCTCTTTTATTTTTTATCTTTTACAGGAGAATTGCCTTATAGCCAATTAGTTACATGGTGAAAATGCCTGCAGCAAAAAGTCTTGTGGCAAAGATGTTTACAGCAGAGAAGCTCATGGCAAAACTACCTCCGGACCGACTCCTTTACTCCAGATGCCTGCAGATCTGCATGGGTATCCTGCCCTCCACGCCTCTGTGCCTCTGCTCACATTTTCCCTCTGCCCCGAATGTCTGGATGCATTGCCTTTAATTCCTCCTCTTGGAAGCTGTTCCAGGGCCCCATGATGACCCATCTACCTCTCTTCCAGCACTGACCAGGCACTGACAGCACCCAGCTGTCCTCTCCCACCACACCAGACATCCTGGGAGAGCGGGGCCCACATTTCTTCCCTGACTTGAACAATAAAGAAATGTACATCCCATCCCTGGCAGTAAGGAATCAAGAAAGTTACACAATAACCAAAACAGCTCACTCCTGGTTCAAGCTACCAAGCCTTCCTTTGTCAACCAAATTCAGATCTTGGCTTCCATGAGCAGTTTACTGACTGTGCCTTCTCTCTCTGTGTGCCTGGCTCTGTGCAAAGATCTGGGGAAATTCAAAGTAATGTAAACCCTGGGCTTGGTTTTGTATCTCTACTTAGCCAATTACCAGTTAATGTTTCTCTGATGCCTCCCTTGGGGACATTTATGGGCCCAAGAGTATAATGAAGGTTTAATGGTGGATTCAGCCAAAAGGCTATTTTGAGAGACCAAGGGGCCTCCTGGGAAATAACTCATCCTAGGGAGATGCTCAGAGCTTTGGTCCAAGGACATTACTTCGGAGATTTGGAAAATCTCCTCCCACAATCTCTAGGTCTCATGTCTGAGTTGTAGGAAGATGGAATTGCAAGAAAGGCTGAAATAGTCCTGAAAATTATAAGGCACCAGGAAAGCGACACAGAGACCCTGTTCTTTATGTGGTATAATAGATTGCATTATGGTTCCAATTTTCACCCCTCCCTAAATTTGCCTCCTTTGCTGTATGACTGCAGTTCTCCTCGCTAAAAGGGCACAGAACAATAGTTCCCAGTCCCTTGACTTTGAGACTGGTTATATGACTTGCTGTGACCAGTGGAATAAAGCTGAAGTAAGAATGCACCAGCTCTGAACCTAGGCCTTGAGAGTTATCGCGTGTTTCTGCTTGCCCTCTTGCACCGGTGCCATGCTATGAGAAGAATACACTGGTTCCAGCAGGACTGTGAAAGACACATGAAGCAGAGCTGAACTGGGTCACCTGAGCCTAGTTGAGAACCACCTACCCTCTGTTGAACCCCAGATGCATAAGCAAGTCAACCAAGATCCAGTTGAATCCAGCCTGGACCAGCCAACTCTCAGCTGACCTGCAGTTCCCGGAGAATAAACAATTGCTGGTTTAAGCCACTGAGTTTTGGCTAGTTTGTTATACAGCATTTTCTTGTGGTTCTAGCTAGCTGATACATACCGGAGTCTGGGGCCTGGCCACCACACCAGTTGTTCCCATATTATTGATTACTGGGCCCAGAGAACAGACCTGGCTCCGACCAACAGTCCTGAAAGGCCAGGGTAAGGCAGTGGAGGCAGCTTTAGGGAAAAGATGCCTTACTGACCATGAGCCTCGGGTTTTATATTTTAACATATGAAGAGCACAATGCAATACAGATGGATTTGACCGTCCACTAATGGGCAGCAAGAACATTAGGATCCTTCTAATATTTAACCTTAGAGCAAGTGAACATTTTCCCAACACATGAAGTTTTCTACAATCCAAAATACAGTCTGCCTCAAGATAAAACAAATCCACATATTTTTGTTTCATGTTACTTTTCCCCTAAAACACTTTTTGGAAGACCTTTCTAAAACTAAAAGTCATGATCTGATAACTTATGAACCTTCTTTAGAATTGGTTTCTCTCATAATCCCAGGAGGACCTTCTGACTAATGTTAAAACAATTCCAATACCCACTTATCAGTTTGAAATACTTTTCTAAGCTTGGCACAACATGTGCTACTTTAATCTACTACACTAAGTCCTAAGTAAAAGTAATGCTAATTAATATTTAAGAGGTTTGGAAGAGTATCTGTGTGTATGCGGAGGGGCGGATGGGGGGCAGTTACGTCACCTTTCCCCCGATAAATGTAAACAAAAGAAAAAGAATCTTATGGGATATGGGGATATATGTATACATATAGCTGATTCACTTTGTTATACAGCAGAAACTAACACACCATTGTAAAGCAATTATACTCCAATACAGATATTAAAGAAAAAAGAATTCTTACTATTACTTTCCTTTGATGAATAACAGGTTATTTATCAACAGAAGTAAAGACGTCCTAGTGTAGTTACTGGTTCGTGATGGGATATTTCTTTCATTCCACCCAAACTTAACTCTCACAGTTAAGACACACAATATGGCATTTTAGAGAATACCTATCAACACTGATGACTGTTTTTGAGAAATGGTAATAAATAGCATGGAGGCTAAAACAATCTCTCAGAAGGAATTGTCTCGAAAGGAACCCATTCCCTGAAACGTGGTTAAATGACTCAGGACCAGCACCTTCAAGAAGTCTGAAATAAAAGGTTGGCAGAGAGAAAAACAGAAGGCCTTTACGGAAGGTTCACCTTTAGCTGAGGGTTCACGTTCTGTAGGAGGAAGCCCTGCTCCAGGAGACTGGCTGTCTGTTCCCTGGATCAGGACAGCCGCCCCTCTCCTCCACCTGCTCCTGCCACAGAACCATTACTTGTTGTTAAAGCACAACACTTTAAGTGTGGGGAAAAAAATAAAAAGAACCTTTATAGTAGTTCCCGTATTCCTTTATATAATAATAAACTGAATCATAGGGGTTGTTCCAAACAGTTAAATATTGGCAATTTCACATGGCTCAACTTAATACAATGAGTAAACCTAAAATACACCCCTCAGGACTACCCTGGTGGCTCAATGGTTAAGAATCCTCCTGCCAATGCAGGGGACACGGGTTTGAGCCCTGGTCCGGGAAGATCCCACGTGCCACGGAGCAACTAAGCCCGTGAGCCACAACTACTGAGCCTGCGCTCTAGGGCCCGTGAGCCACAGCTACTGAGCCCATATGCCACAACTACTGAAGCCCACGTGCCTAGAGCCCATGCTCAGCAACAAGAGAAGCCACCGCAATGAGAAGCCCACGCACCACAAGGAAGAGTAGCCCCCGCTCGCCACAACTAGAGAAAGCCCGCACACAGCAACGAAGACCCAACGCAGCCGAAAATAAAATAAAATAAATAAATTTTAAAAAACATTACATTAAAAATAAAATACACCCCCCAACACATACACATCACCAATACTCAGGGAAATTAGAAATACAAAACTCTAATTGTGAGATATGTGAGACTACAAACAAAACAAAAACCAAACTATCCCCCCAAATAATACTTGTTGTTAAAATTACAGTATAATATACCCTTTCTTAAACTGCAACTTTTCATTTTAAACCCACCTCTATTTACCCTCTTCGGTGGGGAAATCTGCACATGCAGACTTTGGGCCTGAAGTCAGGACAAACAGCTTCCCAGAACAAAGTCAAGAAGGGGGCACTGACTCACCTGGAGAGTAACAGGTGACCCTGAAGCTGCAGGTCGGCGGCACAGTCCTCAGATCGGCAATTCCTTTCAAACACGGTCTGTGAGGGAGACACAAGAGGAAAAGCAAAACAGGGTTAGTGGTAAACGAGTAAATAACAGCTAACCACTTCCTTCCAAATCAGTGGGAATTCCTCCCGTGTGCTTGAGGCACAGCGAGGCCAAACAATACCAAAAAGTCGGAGTTTGGAGCAGACAAAGGTTTACTGCAGGGCCCTGCAAGGAGTCAGCGTCTCATGCCTTAAAAACCCTAAACTCCCTGAAAGCTTTCAGCAAAGCCCTTTTACAGGAAAGGTGAGGGAGGGGCGGGGTTCATTGTTGGAATCTTCTTGGTGTCAGATCCTTTGTTCCTGAGGTCGGGTCACATATTCCTGTAAACGTCCACCAAACAAATGTTAGTCTCTGTTATGACAAGACGGGGCAAGGTCCCAAGGCTCAACTTTCGCCCTCCAAGGTCCTCGTTAAGAGGCTGGCGGCGCCCTCAGGGCCAGGTCCCCAGGCGCCCAGGACCCAGCCGGCCCTCAGGCTCCTGAGGCCGCCCAACTGGGGGCCAGGTCCCGCCGACTGCGACCCAGGGTGGCTGTCGCCGCCATTAGGTCGCGGAGGTGGGCATGGGGGAGAGGTTCGCCGCTGCCTCAAGGCCGGAGCCCAGTGACAAGGGGCCCTCGGCCTGTCCCCGGGCCCCCAGCTCACCCGCCGGTGGAGGCCGAAAGGCCTGGAGGGTCCCGGGGAGAAGGCCGTGACCCATCTGTCTCCACACTCTCCGCCGCAATGACCGCTTCCCTGTTGACCCGGCGGAGTGGGACGTCTAACCACCGCGCCCCGGATCTCGCGCTGAGGGTCTCGCGGTAAAGGCCACGCAGCTGCCCCGCCCCTATTACAATTCGGGTAAGTCCCCCACCCCCATGGAGCCAGGTCCCACAGGGCGAGGGGTCCTCAGCAGTTAACAAGGAAACCCAAGTCAGGGGTGGCCTTGACCACAGAAGGCACCCCTTGTCTGATTCGTCTCTTAGGCTGCTCAAGTGCTTCTTCAAGTAGTTGTTTCAAGAAAGGTAGACGGTAGGTGTTCTTCCCATCTTTGAGATGATCTTTAAATGCTCTCAGATCGGAATGAATAATAACCCATGTGAGTCAAGAACTCTTAGGTTACAGTCTGGTCATTGCCCTCTGCTGTCGTGGCGAGGCAGAAAATCCGTATTTGATGTGGGTTCTGCCTGAACGAGGGGTTCATACTATAATTTTTAATTCCAAAGGGGAAAGTCAAAGGCAATTAGACTCTGAGGCCAAGGGCACCACAACCAACTGAAGGGATCCTGTCTCGGCAGGGCAGCCGGTAGCTATCAGGATGGAGTGTCCTTTCTCTAACCAAGGCTGGGCTTCCTGGGCCTCCAGGGCCTCCACCCAGTGCTGGGGCCTAAAGCTCACTATGCCACACCCGACATCTTTCCAGGGGGCTTGCAGCGTGTGCCTGAGCTGAGCCTACCTGTGGAGGGCAGCCAGGAATCAGGAGCAGCTCTGGGGAGGAGTTACAGTTTTCTTCTCTCTGTGGTACCCGGCGGGCTTGTCTGTCCTTTCCTCTGGTCTCAATCTCTCTGATGTCTCTAATCCGTGAACAGCAGGCTTCCTGAGTCCACACGGACAGAGACTCTTCACTAGTTAGATGCCTTTGATCACTTTGGTGGGATTTTGGAGAGAGGAGCCTGTGGCCGTTTTTCAGTTGTCATTTATTCACTATTCAACTTCTCTGTCATCACTACTCATATTTCTGGGTCCCCCTCTAACACATACAGAGAACATAGTTCCAGGTGATTCATCCTACTCCCACAAGACAAGTCCAGGCAGCTTCTCTGAGCATCCATGTGGACTCCAGCAAACGTGCTGGCCAACGAACAATCTAGACCCAACCAGGCAGAGTAACTTTGCTTATGGAAATTCATATTCCTGTGTCACATTTCCAAAAGAATAATATGTCCCAGACAACATTCCCTGCCGTGAGTGTGAGGGAAAAACTCATAAAAGTCTTGAGCAAGAAAAGGACATTCCCATGTTCTTTTAGCCAACACTGGGGGCAAAGAGAGAGCCAAATTTCCAGGAGATTTTAATAGGGGGCATTTGTGATTTATCTGCCATCTCAGTCAAGGAGAAAACAGGAATAAGTGGATGTGAGGTCTGCATGAATATCTCAGGTGGGAAAAGTCAGCTTTCCGAGGTTAGAAATGAGGAGAAACACCAAAGATGACTTTACCACCAAGCTGATGAAACTTCAGGCTGAAGGGCCTTCACTGACACGCTCCCACCGGGGCCTTGCACCTCACGTTCTATTCATGATGTTACTTGATTTTCCCCAAGAGAAGCTCTCCTCCCAAATCATATAAGCTTTAGGCTTCACTAAACCCAGCTCTGCCCCTGGTGACAGGCTTCTCTTTACAAATGTTTCTCCCATTTTACAGGCAAGAGACAGTCTGACTTCCAGCCTTTGGAGGTGGGGTGCGGTGGGGTGGGGAGCAGGTGAGAACTGACAAGGAGGAAGGGACCTACAGCCATCCCGTGGCACACAATCTGAAAAAATGAGGTGCCTGCCCTCCTCAGCTCCATCTCCCTGGCTCTCCTGTGCCAGCCACCCCTTAGCCTGGCCGTATAACTTCCCACCTCAGGGCCTCCCCACATGCTGAGTCCAAATGCCTCCACCGGGTTCACCTGGTATGTGTCCTTTCATCCTTCAATGAGCAAATCAAAACCACATCCCTGAGTCCCTGATAAGCTTGGGCTCTGTCATAAGTTCTTGTAGTTCATGTACTTTTCCTTCTACTGCTCATCTCGATTGTAACTAATTAATTTTATCATTACGTGTTTCCCGTTTGTCTCCCCTGCTAAAATGATGCTCCAGGACTGTATTGGTCTTGTTCACCCCTGTGCCTTCCCTCAGACCCCAGCATGTAGAAGCTGCCACACTGGAGGACCCCACATGCTCTGAGAGATGGGGTGACCGTTGGAACATGGGCCAATGAGAATACACTGCTCATCAACACCAAAGCTGTAGCCCCCCCAGCAAAGAACTGTTGCTCAGCTACAAGCTCTGTCCTTGGTCTGACTTTCCCTTGTACTCTGCTATTTCCTGTCCCTGAAACTAACTTCTCTAGCTGTTAAGTCCTCCAGTGCTGCTGAATTTCCTTCCAACAAAGGCAAGCACTGAGTCTGCCATACACACACTCACACACAAAAACTGGGTGTATATATACACACACACACACACACACACACACACACTCACATACACATTAGTTGAGTGCTTACACTGACCAGCTAAAATTAAGCACAAACTATAGTGAGAAGATAAAGCACAAGCTTAGAAATCAGTCCAGGACTCAATTTCCACATTTACAAAATGAAAATAACAGCATTAGTGACAATCTTGTTAATCCACATTAGCATTTAGCTGGGAGTGGGAGTTTGTGGCTATTACGCTGTTCTTATTTTAGGCATCACTGTCTACACCAGCAAATGTGAATGACAATGATGGTATGTAAGAGTGAGGTAAGAGTGAGCTCCATGAAGATTCCCTAGTGGACAGTGCAGTACAAGACCATGGAGAGAGAATCAAAATGAATCTCTCTCTGTGTAGACGACTGTACTTTCTGAAAACCAATGCACGATGTCTCCCATTGCACTCTTTACAATGTGACTCTGAGATTCCTCCCACAGAGAATGGCGTCAATACTTTACCCTTTGAATCTGGGTGGATTTGTGGCTGCAGAGAAGTGGTGCTTTGCAATTTCCAAGCCTAGTCATCAAAAGTACTAGAGGTTCCTCTGAGTTCTCTTGGGGCATTAGCTCCTGGACTATAGCTACTACCCTACAAGGAAGCCATGGAGAGGCCCACGTGGAGAGAAACTAACCGGCAGCATCAACTCGAGGCCACGGAAGTCAGCCGCCATGGAAATGGGTCCCCCAGCCCCACCAAGCTGCCATGATGTGGAGCAGAGATGAGCAGCTCTGACCAGGCCCTGCCAAATTTCAAATTCATGAACAAAATGAATGACTGCTGTTATTTTAGGCCACTACATTTTGGGATAGTTTATTTTACAGAAATAGTTTACTGGAATATTCCTCAACCTAATGGCCTCCCCTAACTTGGGTAATGGTGTGAACAAAAGTGGCTGTGCATTCCAAGCCCTGGCAAAGCCTTGGCTTAGGCAAGACCCTCCCCAGGCTGGGAATGAAGTTGTCTTATAGGTAAAATATCAAGACAGCAAGGAATCAAGAGACCTGTGTCATCCACCTTGGAGACTGAAGTTGAAACTCAGAGATCCTGCGCTTGGGACCTGGATTCGTCTCTCTGGGGCAAGTGACAGTTTTGTTTCCTGAGGAACTGAAAAACATCTCTCTGGGGCAGAAGCGGGGGCAGTCTGAAGCCTCAGAATGCTAGCTGACAGCATAGTTTCCAGGAGCAAGTAAAAAATATCTCTCCTGTACAAAGCGGAAAGAGTACAGGTTCTCCCTGAAGCCAATGGGCCAAACTACCAATTTTCCAACTTCTCCTGTGCCTGCTTCTCCACGTCTCCCTAACCCTCTGGGCAAACACAGGCCTGGCTGCCTAAATCAGGCAAATCTCAACCCAGCTTGGAAGCAGTCTCTCCCACCTCCTTCCAGCCTCGACCTCTGATTGGAAAATCCCTGTCAATTTTTTTTTTTTTTTAACCTGGAAGCAGCCATTCTGGAAAATGGAAACAGAGCTAAGAAGACATCATCTCTGAGGACGTCCCTGGTGGCACAGTGGTTAAGAATTTGCCTGCCAATGCAGGGGACACCGGTTCAAGCCCTGGTCCGGGAAGATCCCACATGCCACGGAGCAACTAAGCCCGTGCGCCACAACTACTAAAGCCTGCATGTTCTAGAGCCCGTGCTCCGCAACAAGAGAAGCCACCACAATGAGAAGCCCACGCACCGCAACGAAGAGTAGCCCCCGCTCGCTGCATCTAGAGAAAGCCCGCGCGCAGCAGAGAAGATCCAATGCAGCCAAAAATAAATAAAGAAACTAAAAAAAGAAAAAAAAAAAAAGAAGACATCATCTCTGATTCCTCTCTGTCTACAGGAGATTAAACTCCTTCTCTCAGGAGACGACTGTTTCCTGCCTTGGGCTTTGCAGTCTGGACACCCAGTGGCCTCCCCAGCCTCATGGACTAGATTTCCATGCTGGCTCCTTTCTCACCCTAGTCTTCATCTCAGCTTTCCCTGGAGAATACACTTTTCTTTTTGAAATCCTTTCTCCAGCTTCTCCTCCAATCCTTACTCTACTTGTTTTAGAGTAAGGTTGGCAGATTTTTCTGTAAAGGGCCAGACAGTAAATATTTTCAGCCTTGAGAGCCAGATGGTCTCAGCTACAACTGCTCAGCTCTGTTGCTAGAGCAAAAGCAGACATATGTAAAGGAATGGCCATGGTTGTGTCAGTAAAACTTTATTTATAAAAACAGGCAGCAGGCTAGATTTGGCCAGCAGACTGTAGTTTGCCCATTCCTGTTCTAGAATATTTGGATACTTGTTTCCTCATTCCCTTTAGGCCAGGGGGGTTGGGGGGAGGGTAGAAGACAATGAATTCAGTTCAATTTAAATTTTGCTCTGAACCAGAGCACAGAGGCTGGAGTTGGCTGTGTTCTTCTCACAAAGCTGTGGCCACCAAGGCCAAAACAACCTTGGGTGCGTGTGATAGCTCAATGGCTGCCCTGGCCAAGGCTGACTTCAGAAAAGCAGTCGCCCAGGTGCTCAGGCCTTGGAGGGCCGATTTTCTCCCACCCAAATCTACAGTGGAAAAATCTGCACTGATCTAGCAGGAAGTAGGATTCTTAGTCTATTCCAGCTGTCACGTTCAGAGGAGGCTCAGTTTCTTGAAGTTGGTGATATTAGCTTTAAAAATATATAAATCATTGATGTAAGATAGACACTGTTTATAGGGTTGCCATGGCAAACCGGTCCCATGCTGACACCTGAGAAAATAGGACAATTGGATTGGGTGGGAATTAATGCTTTTCAAATCCCAGCCCAAGGCTGTTTGTAAGCTAAAATGAGCGAGACATTTCCTGATGGGCAATCTGACTTTGCAGAAGGTGTCTGCCTGGACAACAGGAGGGACATTTCTGAACTGCAGTTCCTCCCATCGTCCCACATAAGTTCCCAGAGGCCCCAGCCATAGGTAATTCATGCCTGCAGCCCCCAGCACCTAGCATAGTATTAAACATTTGTGTGTGTGTGTGTGTGTGTGTGTAAATGCCATGACCTGAGTGTAAGAGGTTTCTCCTTCCCGATTCCATTTTAATGCTTTTTCCAGAATGCAAAATTGTCCTTAATGTGGCACATTAAAGACCTCATTCCTGGGTGGTCCCAGGAATTTCAGCTCTATTGAGTCTTATACCCAAATGAAGGAAGAGTCTCATAGCTTGGTATTTAAAATCAGGTCACGGGCTTCCCTGCTGGCGCAGTGGTTAAGAATCCGCCTGCCAATGCAGGGGATTTGGGTTCGAGCCCTGGTCCGGGAAGATCCCACATGCCGCGGAGCAGCTAAGCCCGTGCGCCACAACTACTGAAGCCTGCATGCCTAGAGCCCATGCTCCGCAACAAGAGAAGCCACCGCAATGAGAAGCCTGAGCACTGCAACAAAGAGTAGCCCCACTCACTGCAACTGGAGAAAGCCTGCACACAGCAATGAAGACCCAACGCAGACAAAAATAATAAATAAAATAAATAATAAATAAGTAAATAAATAAAATAAAATCAGGTCATGCAGACAGACTTGCTTTCTAAAGAATAGCACATCCACAAGAATAAATGAAAGACAAATACTTTGTAAAATTAAAGCTGAGAAATTCCTTCTATCTCAGGGTCTGTATAAATTGTCCTTTCAGATTTTGAAATCATGGGAGGAGTCCAGTTGGTTTCCCTTTAAACAACAAACGTGGTACTGATTTTGCTTCATGTCCCCCATGGAAAAACTGGAAGTGATAAATGCTTCTGTCTTTCGGGTATCCCTTGGTTTACTCCATGGCCCTGTGGTTTGGAGAACAGCCCCCACTGCCTGAAGGCAACATTCTGAAGATCTAGTTCAATCCCCATGAAGAAGTGAGTGGGAGGAGGAACTGCTCAGGGAGGTCCTGCCCACACGGGCCTACATCTGGCCTCTGGACCCTCCCAGTGTCCTTTCCAGGTCTGCCTGAGACTTGGTGGCTTTTTGCAGGCCATATTTCAAGTCCCTCTACAACAACCTCAGCCATCAACTCCCCTCTAGGGATCTCCTGCCTTCCAGGACCAGAATTTCCTTCTTTTTTTCTTTTTTCTTATAAATTTATTTATTTATTTTCAGCTATGTTGAGTCTTCGTTGCTGCGTGTGGGCTTTCTCTAGTTGCGTCAAGTGGGAGCTACTCTTCCGTTGCGATGCACAGCCTTCTCATTGCAGTGGCTTCTTTTATTGTGGAGCACGGGCTTTAGGCGTGAGGGCTTCAGTAGTTGTGGCGCACCGGCTCAGTAGCTGTGGCTCACGGGCTCTAGAGCGCAAGCTGAGTAGTTGTGGCACACAGGCTTAGTTGCTCTGCGGCATGTGGGATCTTCCCAGACCAGGGCTCGAACCCGTGTCCCCTGCATTGGCAGGTGGATTCTTAACCACTGCGCCACCAGGGAAGCCCCAGAATTTCTTTCATTTCTTCTTTTTTTTTTAAAGGGCCAGAGTTTCTTTGCCTTGATTTTTACCCTGGAATCTTTTGTGTTCTTTTATCTTTTTAGAAAAGGTTGCTGTTAGTCACAAGAGGCAGAAAACAGAACCAACAAATTCAAAAAAAGGGTCTGGTGCTGTCAGAGAAAAGGAAGAGTATTCTAGCCATGCTTCTTTTTTTTTTTAAATTTGGCTGCGCTGGGACTTAGTTGCAGCATGCGGGATCTTTAGTTGTGGCATGCGGGCTCCTTTAGTTGCGGCACGTGGGATCTAGTTCCCTGACCAGGGATGGAAACCGGACCCCCTGCATTGGGGAGCACGAAGCCTTAACCACTGGAGCACCAGGGAAGTCCCTAGCCATGCTTCTAAAAGCTGCTGAGTCAGACTTAGTCAGGCAACTAGGAGTGAGAAAGATGGCTTCAAACTGGAGAGGACGCCAGGGGGACCTCTCCTCCCCTGTCTGCAAGAACATCATGTGAATGGGCTCCAGGTAGCATTTCAAGTAGCAAGAGCCTGGCCTTTGACTTCCTGAATCATCTCAGAAGATACCAAGAGAGAAGCTAAGATTTCTTCCCCAGCTAGAGACTATCCACTGGATGTGCACCCTCGCTTGTTTACACACACACTCCACGTGCTTGTGCGGGAGGTTTTTAATAAAGCAGGACAATGTAGAAGAAGATCCAACAGGCTGAAGATTTGGAGGAAAACCACTGTTTTCTTCTGAAAAGAGTTTTGGAGGACCAGAACACATTCTTTCCAGAAAACTGCAAAGATAATGGTTGTAATTCAGTTTGCTAATCTTTTGTTAAGGATTTTTGCATCTATGTTCATCAGCGATATTGGCCTATAATTTTTTTTTGGGTGTTGTTCTTGTCTGGTTTGGGATTAGGGTAATGCTGGCCTTGTAAAATGAGTTAGGATGTGTTCCCTTCTCTTCCGATTTGTTTTGGAAGAGTTTGATAAGGATAGGTATTAAACCTTTTTTTTTCTTTTTTTCGGTACGCGGGTCTCTCACTGCTGTGGCCTCCCCCGTTGCAGAGCACAGGCTCCGGACGCACAGGCTCAGCGGCCATGGCTCATGGGCCCAGCCGCTCTGCGGCATGTGGGATCCTCCCAGAGGGGGGCACAAAGCCGTGTCTCCTGCATCAGCAGGCGGACTCTCAACCACTGCGCCACCAGGGAAGCCCTAAATCTTCTTTGAATATAAATAAAAAGAAATAAAGAATCGCATGCTGCGGGAGTTCCCTAGTGGTCCAGTGGTTAGGACTTGGCACTTTCACTGACGTGGCCTGGGTTCAATCCCTGGTTAGAGAACTAAGATCTCGCAAGCCGCATAGCGGGGCCAAAATAAAAATAAAGAATCTCATGCTAAAAAAAAATTGCAAAGATAAAGTATAACACTGAAGAAGAAATTGTAAAAATTCAACAGGTGACTACAAGTACAGCCCAGCCTTTGATAGTAGGTGTAACCTCTCCTTTGCTCTTTGGATTAACCTTGACGGGAAGCCTGAGAAACAGATACAGCCAGACTTCCGTGGTCAGTAATGTTGAACTACATACTTGTTTTCCTCACTTGTACTTGAAAGTGGATGGTTTTCACAGGTGTTTCACCACGGTGCCCTTTCTGAGAAGATTAGCCAGAGGCTGATGCCAAACAGCTAATGCCTATAAAAGTAGGACTGATCAGGCTGATATAGGGAGGGGGGTGGACACCTCCTCCTCTAACACCCCTTCTCCTCCACTGCACCAACCTGCTCCCTTGAATCCAGGTGTGTGCTCTGGAACCCGCAGGTTGGATGGTCTCTGAGACCTGTCCAGCTCTGACGTCTGGAGTTACTCTGCTCTCTCCTCCCTGCCAACCCCTCAGATTTCCATCCTTCTGCAGAGACTTTACATATGATAATGAAAATAAACCTTAGAGCTGTAAATAATAGAATTTTAAGCTGGCTGTGCACCTCAGCCAGGAAAGCATTACCTAATGTCCAGGCTGAACAAACACTGAGTCTTTGTGGGCACGGGGCTGGCATCCCACACACCCAGGCATTGAGGGGCCGGGGTGGGAGGTCCAGATGGTGATGGTTTCCAGCACAATGGAGGTTCAGAGTTTATGGCTTCAACATAGTAAAACGTTAATATTAGAGTAAAACAGTTCACCTTTCCCTTGAAAGATGACAAAGTGAGTATTCTCAACATAGCCAGTGCCTTTCCTCTCACCAGCTGTGTCTCCTCCATCTTGATCTTCGAAAAAATAGACTCACACGTGCACAAAGGTACTGTGGAGTAGGTAAGTCGTCCTAAATCACACACCTTGCTCTCCTGCCTGGTAGGAATTCTTAGAGAGTTCATGGAGCACATTTATTTCAATTATACAGCTTTGCTGAATCTGCAGTGAAGAAATTCTGATACGACGTCCAATGTCTGCAGGAGGACCTAGCCTTGTGCTCTTTCAGAAGGGCCCTTTCCACTGAGATAGGTTTACTGAGCATCCTCTATGAGCCAGGCAGTGCTAAGCATTGGGGGTCAACAGCAAAAATCAAGGTGTTACCTGGTCTGGGCCCTTATCTGGAGGCTCTGGGGGAAAATGCGCTTCCAGGCATACTCAGGTTGTTTGCGGAATTTACTGCCCTGTGGTTGTAGGACTGAGGTCCCCATTTCCATGCTGACACTCACCAGGGAGGCTCTCTCAGCTCCTCAAGGTTGTCTGCATTCCTTGTCAAGTTGCATCACCGTCTTCAAAGCCAGCAATGGCAGGTCAAGTCCTTCTCAAGCTTCAGATCTCTCTGACTCCTTCCTCTCCTGCATCTCTCTGACCTCCTATTCTTCCTCCTTCCTTCTGCCTCCAGCTGGAGAAAGATTGGGCCCATCTGGATAATCCAGGAAACTCTCCCTAGTGTAAAGCCCATAACCTTAGTTACAACTGCAAAGTCCTTCCCTTTGCCATGTGATGCATTATATTCACAGGTTCCAGGAATGAGGGTGTGGACATCTTTGGGGGCCATTCTGTCTACCACAGTGGGTGGCTGGGAAGTCCAGCCCCAGCCAGGTCTCTTTGGGGGCCTCCTGAGGAAGCCTGAAAGCAGTTATTTCCAAAGCTCTACTCTGTGTATAGGGTTTGAAGTCAGGGCCTCTGTCATAGCCATTGGTATGCTCACCTGTAGGAGAAACATTAGGGCCCCAATGACAGCCCTTCCTGCTTTCCCAGCACACAGGTCAGCTAGAGCTTTCCAGGACTGTTTCATTTCATTCCATACTCTTTCAGCAGCTGAGACCCACTAGGAACTGATGATGAGTCAACTCTCTGAGTGTATCAGACAGAACCTTCATGAACTGACCTGCAAGACCTTCCTGGGGCTGCTAACTGGCCCCCCAGTCCAGGCAGACCACCTCAAGAAGATGTGATGGTCTCCTGTCCCCTACCAGTTCAATCAAGTCCAACTCCCTGGTCAGTGAACAAGTGGCCTTAGACTGTCTGACTGTACCTCTAGCCCTAATGGCCCCTCTCCTTCTCCTCACTAGTGTTCAGCCACATGGAAGACCATTAGCATCCATCACTCCCTCCTTCTCTGTTGGTCAAAGCCCTCCAGCCCCAAGTATACAAATCCTACTTCTTCCATGAGGCTCCAGCCAATTCTCCCTTCTCCAGAGAGCATCTCCTTATCCTCAGCTGGAAGAGGTCTCCAGAGTGAAATTCACACACACTAGTCTGAATCTCACTTTCTGCTCTGTATAAGTTATTCCTGTACAGTCTCTAAGTCTACTAAGGCAGCAATGTTTCATTTATCTTTTTATCCACATCTTACGTGTAGCAGACATTCAATTAGCTGAATTGCTCTTAGATTTATAGTCCTTTTAAATTACTCTTCTGGCTAATGGATAAAACACTTTGTTGTTGTTATATCTGTACCAAATATATCTTGAAGCAAGAGAGGCAGGTCTCTGCTTTCCTTAAATTTTTAAGGTGAAACGTGCATTCATCAGTCTGTATGTTCTACAGAGGCTGTAGCATTAGAGCTCCAATATTCCCCAAGTGCCCAGAATCCCAACAGGTCCTCAGCAACGGTGGCAACCCCACTATTCACACATACAGCCTGGCACCCACCCTGAAACCCATTTTCTCCCAAGGTTGCTCTTCACCCAGCAGAGGGAAGACTTGGCCTCCTGCCTGCCTCACTCACTCCCACTCTCTGCCAAAAGCCTTGGATCCATCAGTAAGCCTGTACTTAACATGCTCTAACCCTTAGCCAGACTCATCAAGAAAAGAAGTGAGAGGACGCAAATCAATAAAATTAGAAATGAAAAAGGAGAAATCACAACTGACCCCACAGAAATACAAAGGATTACAAGAGACTACTACAAACAACTATATGCCAATAAAATGGACAACCATGAAGAAATGGACAAATTCTTGGAAAGGTACAATTTTCCAAGACTCAACCAGGAAGAATTAGAAAATATAAACAGACCTATCACAAGTAATGAAAGTGAAACTGTAATTAAAAATCTTCCAACAAACAAAAGCCCAGGACCAGATGGCTTCACAGGTGAATTCTATCAAACATGTAGAGAAGACCTAACAACGATCCTTCTCAAACTCTTCCAAAAATTTGCAGAGGGAGGAACACTCCCAAATTCATTCTACAAAGCCACCATCACCCCGATACAAAAACCAGAAAAAGATATCACAAAAAAGAAAATTACAGACCAATATTCACTGATGAACATAGATGCAAAAATCCGCAACAAAATACTAGCAAACAGAGTCCAACAACATGTTAAAAGGATCATACACCATGATCAAGTGGGATTTATCCCAGGGACGCAAGGATTCCTCAATATATGCAAATCAATCAACGTGATACACACTATTAACAAATTAAGGAATAAAAACCATAAGATCATCTCAATAGATGCAGAAAAAGCTTTTGACAAAATTCAACACCCATTTATGATAAATACTCTCCAGAAAATAGGCATAGAGGGAACCTACCTCAACATAATAACGTTTATACATGACAAACCCACAGCAAACATCATTCTCAATGGTGAAAAAGTGAAAGCATTTCCTCTAAGATCAGGAACAAGACGAGGATGTCCACTCTCACCACTCTTATTCAACATAGTTCTGGAAGTCCTAGTCATGGCAATCAGAGAAGAAAAAGAAATAAAAGGAATACAAATTGGAAAAGAAGAAGTAAAACTGTCACTGCAGATGACATGATGCTATACACAGAAAATCCTAAAGATGCCACGAGAAAACTACTAGAACTAATCAATGAATTTGATAAGGTTGCAGGATACAAAATTAATACACAGAAATCTCTGGCATTCCTATATACTAACAATGAAAAATCAGAAAGAAAAATTAAGGAAATGATCCCATTTACCATCACAACAAAAAGAATACCTAGGAATAAATCTACCTAAGGAGGCGAAAGACTTGTATTCAGAAAACTACAAAACACTGATGAAAGAAATCAAAGATGACATAAACAGATGGAGAAATATACCATGTTCTTGGATCGGAAGAAGAAATATTGTGGAAATGATTATACTACCCAAAGCAATCTACAGATTCAATGCAATCCCTATCAAACTACCAATGGCATTCTTCACAGAATTAGAACAAAAAATTTTTACAATTCGTATGGAAACACATAAGCACCTGAATAGCCAAAGCAATCTTATGAAAGAAAAATGGAGCTGGAAGAATCAGGCTCCCTGACTTCAGACTATACTACAAAGCTACAGTAATCAAGCCACTATGATACTGGCACAATAACAGAAATATAGATGAATGGAACAGGATAGAAAGCCCAGAGATAAACCCATGCACATATGATCATCTAATTTACAACAAAGAAGGCAAGAACATACAATGGAGAAAAGACAGCCTCTTCAATAAGTGGTGCTGCGAAAACTGGACAGCTACATGTAAAAGAATGAAATTAGAACACTACCTAACTCCATACATAAAAATAAACCCCAAATCGATTAAGACCTAAATGTAAGGCCAGATACTATAAAACTCTTAGAGGAAAACATAGGCTGAACACTCTCTGACATAAATCTCAGCAAGATCTTTTTTGACCCACCTCTTAGAGTAATGAAAATAAAAACAAAAATAAACAAATGGGACCTAATTAAACTTAAAAGCTTTTGCACAGCAAAGGAAACCACAAACAAGACGAAAAGACAACCCTCAGAATGGGAGAAAATATTTGCAAACGAAACAACTGACAAAGGATTAATCTCCAAAATACATAAACAGCTCATGGAGCTCAATATCAAAAAAACAAACAACCCAATTAAAAAACGGGCAGAAGACCTAAACAGACCTTTCACCAAAGAAGACATACAGATGGCCAAGAAGCACATGAAAAGATGCTCAACATCACTAGTTATTAGAGAAATACAAATCAAAGCTTCAATGAGGTATCATTTCACACAAGTAAGAATGGCCACTATCAAAAAATCTAGAAACAATAAATGCTGGAAAGGGTGTGGTGAAAAGGGAACCCTCCTGCACTATTGGTGGGAATGTAAGTTGATACAACAACCATGGAGAACAGTATGGAGGTTCCTTACAAAACTAAAAATAGAACCACCATATGACCCAGCAATCTCACTACTGGGCATATACCCTGAGAAAACCATAATTCAAAGAGAGCATATACCACAATGTTTATTGCAGCACTATTTACAATAGCCAAGACATGGAAGCAACCTAAATGTCCATGGACAGATGAATGGATAAAGAAGACGTGGCACATATATACAATGGAATATTACTCAGCCATAAAAAGAAATGAAATTGAGTTATTTGTAGTGAGGTGGGTGGACCCAGAGTCTGTCATACAGAGTGAAGCATATGTATGGAATCTTAAAAAAAAAAAAAAAAGGTACTGATGAATCTAGTGGCATGGCAGAAATAAAGACATAGACACAGAGAATGGACTTGAGGACATGGGGTGGGAGGGGAAAGTTGGGGCAAAGTGAGAGTAGCATGGACATATATACACTACCATATGTAAAAGAGATAGCTAGTGGGAAGCAGCCGCATAGCACAGGGAGATCAGCTCGGTGCTTTGTGACGACCTAGAGGGGTGGGATAGGGAAAGTGGGAGGGAGGCTCAAGAGGGAGGGGATATGGGGATATACGTATGCATATGGCTGATTTACTTTGTTGTACAACAGAAACTAACACAGCATTGTGAAGAAATTATACTCCAATAAAGATGTATAAAAAAATAAGAAATAAAAATAAATTTAAAAAAACATGCTCTAGTCACTGACTCCATGTTATATACACTGTGCAGCTATTCCACCTGAACTAGACCATCAATGAGGGCAGACCCTGACTCTAAAAGATCGCCAGAATTTGCGCAACTATGTACCAACATGGGCTTTTAGTGCCTTTTAGTTGAAGAGACTAAGGCACTTAAATCCTAAAGTTACCTGGCAAAATGAAGAGTTTCAATGAGTTTATTCCTTCCTAGGAAAGAGGTTAGATGCTCTTTGTGGACCTGTCACATACATACAAGTTAAAAATCAGCTCTGCTTCCTAGAGTGGGCCTAGCTCTCAGAATCTTTCCCTTAAATTAAGCCAACATCTGGAAGACACATGGAGAAAGATCATTAAATTATTATTATTATTATTATTTTTGCCATAATCAGGAAAAGGAGTAAAGCAAGGATCATTCTCCCAGAATTTTTCTCAGGCTCCTGGACAATCTTCTCAATCTAAGGACAATATTTTTCTTTCATTTTAATTTCAACCAAAGAAATCACATGGTTAAAATAATAACCTCCTGCCACACACCTCCATATACTGAGTCCTCCTCTCAAGAGGAACCACTCTTACCCATGTCCATTTATGTTTCTTTTGATGATTATTTCCATATCTCTAGAAAATATACTGATACTACTGCTTCTTGATTTATCAGATTTAGACATTATCTCACTGAATTCCTTCCATGATAGACAAGAATTGAACTCACCTATATGAAGGCCCCCTCCCACCATCCACCTTCCTAATTTTGACAGGCAAATCGTTACTCTCAGCTCCTCTGCTGCACTGGTTCTCAAATGTTAGCTGCATCAGAATTACCTGATCAGCTTGTTAGAACTCAGATTGCTGGGACCCACCCATGAGTTTCTGATTAAAGGGTCCGGGGTGGGGTCCAAGAATTTTCATTTCTGACAACATCCCAAGGGAGTTTGATGCTGCTGGTTCAGCGACCACACTTTAAGAAGCACTGCTCTACTGGTAACCTCTGCAATTTTAAGTAATCACAACTTTTTCTTGTTTCATCAAGTTTTACAGTATCTTTTGGCTCACCAATTTAAAAGATTAAGACATTAAAACAACTTGTTTTGTTCTATTTTAAACTCTATACAGTAAAATTAAAGACATTTACACTATGTACTGTAACCATAACTGATTTGGCTTGACTGTAAATACTAACAACCAATAAATCATGTTGTCAATATGGCCTCTTGATTACTGTTCACAGAAGAGCCAAGACAAGTGTCATGATTACATATCTTCCTCTACAGGTGCAAAGTTAAACTACTAGAATACTCAACTTTTGCTTAAGGGAGAATGCTTCTAGTATTAAGGTCCTTCTCTTCCATATATTCTTCTATTTGCTTAAAATCCCACCACATTTTAATTTGTCTTATATTTGAACCATGACATATTGGCCATGTTTTTATTTTCCTGGGAATTTTTGACTGCCTTTATTTTTTCTTAACCATAGAAAAAATATATTCCATCTACACTGTATCCTGAATATTTGCTACTCTCTTGTCATTCTGCTATGGCTGGCTTCATTCTTCTTGAAGTTCATTGATCCCCTGTTCTAAACTGATCAACTGTGTTTTAGACTTGCTGCACAGTTGTAATCCTGGAATTTCTTGTCATTAGACTTCTAGGAGTTAGTTCTTACATCCCCCATATTGCTCCTTCTAATTGTCACCCTTGTTTTCTTGGAGTGCATCTCAGGTGATTTCCTTGGAAAGGCTACTAGGGATGTAAACTTTCTGCGTCCTTGCTTGTCTGAAAAATAACTTTATTTTGACCTCATACTTGACTGTTAGGCTAAGTATAAAATCCTGGTTTCAAAATCACTTTCTCTCAGAGCTTTGAAGCCCTTATTTCACATATGCTTTCTTCCAATCTTGCTAATAATTAGTCTTATGGACAACTTAGTGTGACTCTAATTATGTCGTTAGTGGACAAATATTCCTCACTACCACCATCCTGTACTCCTTGTCCTGGAAGCATTTAGAATTTTCCTTATGTGTTAGGAGTATTACCATTTCAAAATGATGTATCTAGGATATTTTTGGTTTATCCTGCTTGCAAGTCTGTGGGTCCTTTAAATTTAAAAAAGTGTCTCTCTGTAACTCTGGGAAATTTTATTACATTATCTCTCATAATGTTTTTCATTGTCTCTGTTTGCTTTTTCTGATATTCCTATTACTTGGATATAGGACCTTGCAGATTGATGCTTTAGCTCTTTTCTATTTGTCTTTTAGCTCTGCTTACTGGGAGATTTCTTATTATCTTCTACTACATTTTTGGCTCTGCATCCATATTGTTAATTTTCAAGAAACTTTTCCTTGTTCTTTCTTTCTTTTAAGAAGAAATAGAATTCCAATCACTTTCTAATGGATAGAATATATTCTTGAATCTCCTTGTGTTTATTACATAGAGTATAAATTGGTATTTAAGTTGTTATAATCTCTTCTATTCCTTAAAGAATTTATTTCCTTCTAAGTCAGTTATTCTGTAGGTGTATTTTGGTTTTTTTCTCCATGTACCACATTTCCCCTCAATTTCAGATTTCCTTGGTTGTCCATTCATTTTTAAGAATAAAGTAAAAGAGCTGATTGGAAAATCTGGGTGTTTGGGTGGATGGTGGGAGGGGAAGCTAGCTCTTACATTGGAGGCTCCAAATGCCAGAAGAAATAAGGCTTCCCCCTGGGGAAACAGCCCACCTACACTATCTCAACCAGTTTATTCAATTCTTTAGAAAATAAAAGGCCTGGCTTCTTGCTATTCTGCATGGCTGGAGTATGTAGGTGTGGGGACAGGGGCAGAAAGTCAACTCTTCCACAAACGAACCTTCACTTAACATCCCCCTTCCCTGTTTCCAGCCCCATTTCTCACTCCTGAACCCCTCTGAAACTGCTGGCCTGGCCGTGGCTACAGCCTCTCTGGACCCATGGGTGGACAGGCACCCAGCCCCTCCGTGTAGAGTGCAATGTTCACCCACCAACACTCTTCCTTCTTTACTCATTCCAAAAATCCCTGGACTCTCTCATTGGCTGATGCCCCTTCCCCAACAGCATTCATCTCCCTGTTCTGATTTACTCATTTATAATCACTATAATAGGGTCTCAGGAAGCACAGACATAAATATTTATGCTTGCTTGGCCATCTTGAACATAAGTGACCAAGAAGAGCATTTTCGTACTAATCTGTCCCTACATCTCTGCCTTTGATCAGGTTGCCTCAATCTAAAAATGCTAGTAAAGGTTCTAAGATGCTCTTCACTGAAGAAGGCCCACTTTGTGCCACTGATGGATTGGTAGAAATGAGAGTTGGGTTCATTGTAGAAGGGATGCCCAGGGCTAGCAAGATGCTCAACAGAGGAGGCCGCTACCTCACAGGGTCATTTCAGAGGTAAAACAAGCACAGGGTACCCTGAAATGATTCCCAGCACCCCAAGTTTGGACCACTCCCATAACCGAACTTTATTGGGCCAGCAAGATTCCACCTTAGAGAGCAAAGTATTAATAGGACGGGGAACTCATGATCTAGGAATTATCATAATATTCTGGTTTACTGGGTCCCCAGCCTGACCTCTTGGCCCAACTTCACTGTCAGGAGATGATACACACTTCTACTCCTCAGTCAAGGTAGGAGTCATCAGCTTCCTGTCCCGCCTCTTCATCTTATCTTCCTGTCTTCATCTTCCTCATGCCTCCCCTCTACCCTGCCCCACCACTTAGACACCCAGCATCCTCCTGGTCTCTCCCCTCACTCCCCCAGAGCCTTCTCCAAGTATCAGTGACCGGCTGGACATTCTGGCCACCCTACAGGTCACTTGTGTTTTGAAAGTTCATGTTTGACTTCAAAAGAAGCATCCAAAAAGGCAGTGTTGCCAGTAGGTTGTGTGTATACTTCTGCCCACATCCCTTTACAACTGCTGCCCCTCCCCCAGCTGATGTGCTACAGGCGGCTAACGGCTCACATCTGCAGCCTCCTCCAGAGAACTGTCCACAGCAGGGAGTCTCCTTCAAGGAGGGCTACACTCCCCTTCCATCCCCCACAGCCAGCCAATGGCTGACGAGTAAGGGGTACAAAAGGCCAGACCCTTCCCTCAAGGAGAGGATGGCTCTTTGCTGTAATTTATGCTCCAAAGCTCCCTGCCTCAGGCCAAAGCTAGACTTTAGCTGAGACCACATACTTGCTCACTCTTTCCCCATTCCTTACAGGGTTCTCTTAAGAGCATAGCTTCATTAGACCAAGTTGCTCCTAAATCCCCGTCTTAGGCTCTGTTTCTGGGGAACCTGACCCAAGACCACATGGGAGAGACTTTGGGAGAAAATGTGGTTCTCTGTGGTTCTATTTACAACTCTCATCTGCAAGGCGTGGGTCACTGATCTGCTAGTTTTCCCATAAGCTCAGGGCAGTCAGAACTGTGGAGCCTGGGGCTGGTGGGTGGTTCCATAGCTTTGCCCCACCCCACCCAGGAGTCTGGTTTAGCCAAAAAACAGTTTTGTCTGACCTTCCCCAGGTCCTGGATCTGTGATGATCTTGGGTGTTAAAGATTTAGAACCAGACTTGGGATCCCAGATTTCTTACATATTTCCTGCATCGTCATCAGCACTGTATATCTCTCAGATGACTCGGGGCAGACAGGCCAGTGATGCTGCACAGCGTTAGCTCATGGCTCACTCCTACCCTGTATGGCCTCGTACGGCCTGCACCCCACGTCACCCTGCAGCTCCTCCACACAGCAGCACAGTCCGGAATCTGCCGAGTCGGGGAGGGTGGTGAGAGCCTGTGCTCACAGTGCTCTGCCTTCCAAAGATCCTGAGCGGGGCATTCTCAGCTCAACCACCAATTCTAGCAAGAGGAAGTTCTTGCCTCTTCACCCCACTCATACTCCCATCAATAAAACATGTACTGTGTGTAGAGCACTCACTAGGTGCTGATCTGAGCTCTGGAAACAGTGTAGGAACAGGAGGCAAGTGCCTGGGCCAAGCAGCCAGCTCATGACCTCAAAGAGATCATCATTTTCTAATTGCTTGAGAATAGCCTCGATGAGTTTAAATCACGTGGTTGTTAGACACAAACCCCTAAATCATACATTTCATCATTTTGCAGATCGGGAAAGGGAGGCCCAGGAGGGGGTGTGGCTGGCCATGGGCTCCCAGGCCACCAGGGTCATTACTTCTGCATAGGCACCTGCCACCTGGGGTCCCAGCCGTGAGCTTTCAGGTTCTCACCTGATTCTTCTGGGCAATCTTTTGTCCCTTTTTCCAGCGGAGCACGGGGGTCAGGGCCGGCAGCTCCCTCTCCTCCTCTCCCATCACATGTTCACCCAGGCTGTAGGCGGCCTCAAACACGATGGGGCTGATGACGTCCTGCACTCTCCGCTGAAACAATAAACACACAGGCACGTGAGCGGCGGGCGCTGCTGACATGTGCAGAGCATTTCAACAGTTTACAAAGACCTTCCACATGGACTGCCCCGTGTGAGCCTCACAGCCACCCTTGTGTGGCTGGATTTTATTGCTTTCATATTTTAGATGAGGTAATGAGGCCGAGAGTGATGACTGTCCTGTCCAAGGTCACTCCGCTAATGAGCGGGGGCTTTCCCCGCTCTACCTCCCATGGTACGAAATCATCGTCTCTTTAGCATGTGGAAGACATTACCTTAGTCATCTTCCAAATATTCTTATAACCTAGTTGGCAGGCAGGCAAGCATCTGTACTCATAGTGCACTGCTAACCTTCCCATCCGTGGTGTTTTGATCATCAAAGCTCTTCTGCCTTGAGGTAAATATGGACTGTGTGTTAGGGCAGGAGACCTGAAGACACTGGGGCCTGGCATCTTCCCAGAGCTGGGCATCAATGGAGCCAGGGATGAACTCCGGCTTCTGGCCTGTGTTCTTTCCTTTGGAGCCCAGGACTTTAAGAGCCAAGGGAGTGATAGGTCCATAGTCACAATGAACACCTACAAGATGCCAGGCACTGCACTAGGTTTTCTAGAGCAGGGGTCCCCAACCCCTGGGCCGTGGACTGATATCAGTCCATGGCCTGTTAGGACCTGGCCACACAGCAAGAGGTGAGCAGTGGGCGGAGCTACATCTGCTGCTCCCCACTGCTCACATTACCGCCTGAACCATCCCTGCGCATCACCCCCGTCCGTGGAAAAACTGTTTTCCATGAAACCAGTCCCTGGTGCCAAAAAGGTTGGGGACTGCTGTTCTACAGAGACAAGCCACACGTTCAAACCCTGCAGCTGGGCTTATTCCCCACCATCGTATAATAAAAGGAAGATGAAGGCACAAGTTCCCCAGGCCACAAGGCTGAAAGGATTCTGAGTCACATCTGCTCAATCCTGGAGTTCTTGACCTTTCTGGCCCAGGTCTCACTGCCTCCTGGGTACTCTGGCCACCCCCTGGGGCTCAAAAGTTAGAGTTTGAGGAAGGAATAAAGCATCAGTATCCCTGCATCCCAGGCCAGCATGCTCTATGGAAGGTGGGCTTCCAAGGAGAGCAGGGTAAATCTCAGAAGTAGCACCAACGAGCCACTGCCTGCAGCCCCACTGCCTGCATCTGTCAGGAAGAGATGACGGGATGCTCAACAGAGGAGGCCACTACCTCACAGGGAGCTGGCAAGGAGGCAGGAGTGGGAGGCGCTAGGTGGGCAGGCAGAGGCCAACCAACCCCAAGGCCGTGAGCAGATCCAAGGACTTCACACTACGCTCCACATAAAGTCTGGTGGAGTTGGGAGCAGACTAGTGCTGTGTTCAAAACAGTAGAAAGTTTTAAAGTTCCCAAGAAGCACACAGTGAGGAGCTGGCTCTTACCCCACACCCTGGATACCCAGCGCCCCCTCCAGAGACAGACACGCCTGTCAGTTCCGGTTTATCCGTCCAGTCTAAGCACATGTGGGGAACTGGGGGCTTACAGCAAGCTGCACTTTGCCTTCCTCACTCAGCATGTACCAGTTCACCAGGGGGAGGTTAATGAAAGGGTCTGTGATCAAACAAGCTGGGGGGATACCAGGTTACACAGGTAAAGGGGTGTTTAGCCTCTTTTGTTTATTGTTTGTTTTTACTGCAACTGCCTCCCACAAAGAGTAGGATGGCCCCAGGTCTACCAGGGCGCAGGACCCTGTGTTTCCCTGGAGATCCTTGGGGCATGTACGTGGAGTGGAACATGCTCAGAGACACAGAAAATCTCCTGCAGCAGCCCAGGAAAGGAGATGGTGCCCAGGCCGGGGCGGGGAGGCAGACGGAGCTGCTGAATGTGGGCTGCGGGGGACAGATGACTCTGGGGTGGGAGCCTGAGTGACATACTCAGGAAAGCATTCAGCTGGGAATAGATTCAATCATTTATGTAAATAAAACACAGAACCTTTTGGGGGAGTGACAGGGGAGCCTCTGGATAAGCTACTTCCACAAAATTCTCTAGAACTTCACATTTTAGGAGCAGATCTTTAATGCTCCTGTCCTTTCTGTGAGCAAAGCACACACCTGGGATCCAGATCCCCTCCGCCTACTGACCGACTCTCCTAAACAGAATGTAAATACTGCATGGGCACAGAGAACAGTGAAGGAGTGCAATCTTAATGTTTTCACAGATAAATGCTTCAGTGTTTCTTTAAGGGTGACTGCCTTAAGATTTTGCATTTAAATCCTTCATGCCGAAATAAGTCAGTTATTACACGCTGTTACTCTTGTGGGAGGAACTGAAGATGGGGGTGGGGAGGCAGAAGCCACGGAACATTTCCTGGCTACCACATGTATTCCAGAGACTGGGCCAACCTCCTCCCAGACATCCTTTTACTTAATCTGCACCACACCCAAGCTGGTAGATTGTTGCTCCCATTGTACAGATGAATGCAAATAAACTGTGCTCCGTCCCCAAACCAGTAAGTGGTGGAACCGGACTCATTCTTAGAACCAGAAGCAAAACTGCTTTCCTTGAAGCCCATGAAATACTGTTTAAAAATCATCCCAATTGCTTTAGGTTCTGACATCACCCTGAAATATTACCTATCTACTTAGGAGGATACATGGCAAGGGGAAGGAAATGTTCCTCATACAAGGAAGAATGTGAGTAAATGACAAATAACTAAAGAAACAGGGACTTGAAGGGAGGGCTGTTTCTAAATGTGTAGTCATTCTGTGTCTTAGTCAGGGCACAGCTATTTGGGGTGAGTAATGAATTGTGACACCTAGCGGTACAGACGCTGTGCTCTGACACTGACTGCATGAACCAGTTTTAACTATGATGTTTGAGAAACACCTTCTTATGACGTGTCCAGTAGCTCTGGGCAGAGGGGGCCTACCCCACACTGAGCCATGGGTGGAGGCAGGGGAGGACACAGCAATTAGAAACAAGCCAGCAGGGCTTCCCTGGTGGCGCAGTGGTTAAGAATCCGCCTGCCCTGGTGGCCAGAGGTGCAGGACTACAGGGCTCATGGCAGAATAGGGTCAGCAGGATGCCACTCACACTTCAGCTGGTTGCCCAGTATATAATAGGACTTTTCTCACATCTCCATTTCTTTTAGCCTTTTGATTGCCATCCTCAATATTCTTCCAAGGCAATTCTGGAATAAACACATTATGAAAAACTGGGCCTTTTTTAATTCCAGGAATCCCAAAGTCAACCCAGCAGCATATCAGGACTAGATGTGATTTCAAGTAAATCCTTTGAAGGGTAGATAACATTGCCTCAGGCTTTCAGGGAAGCTGTGAAGACAGTGGAGGTTGCAGCACAGGAAACAAGGGAGCAGTGGTACTTATAGACATTGGTTATCAGCCACCATGGGATCTGTAAATTCCAAGATACTTCTGGGATATGCATATTCTCTGTGCATATAGATAAACCAGGTTTTGGCAGCCTGGGGGCAGCCATCTGACAGAGATGCAAGTGCTGGCTGCTGGGAGAGCAAAGGGGCTGTGATAGTATCTGTTATGCCACAGTTTATATAACTGTAAGTATATACGCTTTCTTTTCAGTTGTCTTTTCAATAAATATATCTCCTTATTTAAAAAAATGGGCCACGGTGACTTTGCTTGAAGAGCTATATACTGTGGTGACATTATTATGGCCTTCTTACGCTACTACCTTTTCTCTGTAGTCCTTCTTGATCTCACATTCATAATATTGAGAAACATATCTCAGGAGGCCTGATGGTTTTTTTTTTAGTTAATTAATTATCTACTTTTGGCTGCGTTGGGTCTTTGTTGCTGTGCGCGGCCTTTCTCTAGTTGTGGCGAGCGGGGGCTACTCTTCATTGCGGTGCGCAGACTTCTCATTGCGGTGGCTTCTCTTGTTGCAGAGCATGGATTCTAGGCACGTGGGCTCAGCAGCTGTGGCTCGCGGGCTCTAGAGCGCAGCCTCAGTAGTTGTGGCTCACGGGCTTAGTTGGTCCGTGGCATGTGGGATCTTCCCGGACCACGGCTCAAACCTGTGTCCCCTGCATTGGCAGGCGGATTCTTAACCACTGCGCCACCAGGGAAGCCCCGATGATGTTTTTTAATTTACTAGAAGATATCTTCTGATAACCCCGGGCACAAAGACTGAACTAACATCTGGATGGATGGATGAGTTAACATTTTTTTGACTAAAAGATCCAAAAGATAGGGCAGGATCAATGAGATAGGCTGATCATATCTGAGAGGCCCAGTGGTTTATCAATATCATTTTCTTTCTTGGCATATCTCACTAAGCTCTGATACAAATTACTTAAGGTTTAATACGATGTCAAATTTATGAGTCTCCTCTAGAATATTAATTTATATGAAGTCACTGAATCATACAGTTTTGAAGTTAGAAGAAACTATGATGTTACTTAACTCAATCCTCTCATTTTAAAATTGAAGAACCCATAGTTGAAGAGATAAAGTATCTTCCCAGGAAAGTGTAGATTTAAAAATACGAAGGATGTTACTTTTGCTCAATTATTGCTCAATTATTTGCTCAATTATTTCCCTGACCCTTCTTCATTACATGCTATTCAATTTTAATAGTGTTCCCCTCTGTCTTCCTGCAATGTGAATATGTTTTTATATGGTAGGCACTTATGGCTGTATCAAAAAGAAAGTTCAAATCGTGTTTCAAGTGGCTGTGCATTATGTTGTAGCTTATACAGTTTTCTAGAGTATATTTTAAAAATTCCTTCTTATTCCATATTAGCTCATATGGTAGTATAAGATTGATCATTTGATTTTCTAAGTGGGTATAAAATTTTAAACATATACAGTGGTTCTAAGGAAAAGTACTTTTTTTTTTCCCTTCAGAATTGTTCTTCATAGTGGTATGTGATCAGGAAGGCAAAAAATCTCAAATTTCTAAACAGCATACATGCACAAGAGGTCACAGTTAAGGTTACCTTTGGAGTTCTAATTCTGAATTTCCTGAATTTTGTGGGTTTAAATCACAATTTTAATGTTCCATTAATGCAAATTGCTTTTTTTTTTACACTGAATTGTGTATGTCTTTTATTCTGCACTAATGGACATTGTGTTGATTTCTGTGACTATCAAGGAGAGTTCAATATTCTGGTAAAACTCTTTTTAGTTAATGTTTTATTTTTTAAATCCTTTCTTGAGTTTGACTAAGACAATTTAAAAGCTTTTCTATCAATAACTAATTTTATTTTATAAACACAGAGCAATATGGTTTTGTATATTTAAAATTAAAATGTGCCTTCTGAAAACTTTGAAAAATTAAAAAAAAAAAAAAGAAGAATCCACCTGCCAATGCAGGGGACATGGGTTCAAGCCCTGGTCCGGGAAGATCTCACATGCTGTGGAGCAACTAAGCCTGTGCGCCCCAACTACTGAGCTGGTGCTCTAGAGCCCACAAGCCACAACTACTGAGCCCACATGCCACAATTACTGAAGCCTGCGCACCGAGAGCCCATGCTCTGCAACAAGAGAAGCCACCACAATGAGAAGCCCACTTGCCGCAACTAGAGAAAGCCCACGTGCAGCAACGAAGGCCCAACACAGCCACAAATAAATAAATAAATAATTTTTTTAAAAAAGTCAGTTTAAAAAGAAGAAAAAGAAACAAGTCAGCACCCCAAAAAGGACAGCCCCTTCTCCCCACACTGTGTTTGCTTTCTTTTATCTGAGCTGCAAAGGAAAAGTAGCAGCAACATTTCGTGGTTTCCTTTGTATTGTTGGAAGTGTGGCCTCTCTCAGCCCAGCACTGCAGTGAAATGAAGGGACCCCTCAGGATGGAGAAGGAGGTTTAGGGGTTTGGGCAGAGGCTCTAGTTGCTGACGTTTTACTGCTTAAAAATATTCACCACTACAAACAGCAGCTTCCCAAGCTGAACACACTTACTTATGATAGACCAAAAGCCAATAATCCACCTTTTCCTGCTAAAAATCTACTGTACCCTCCTTTTCTGAAAAATGAAAGAGGCTGCACAGAGAAGAACCTTCAGACTGGCGGCTGAGGTTTTATAGGGAACTTGACATATGTGCAATTTGAAATTTATTGGGTGCTTACTTTATGCCAGGCAATGTGCTGGGCCCCAGGGAGATGGAGATGAAAGACCTTGGAGGAAACAGGCAGGCAGTGACAACCTAGTGCAACATGTACTAGAAGAGAGGCGGCTCTGGGAACACAAACAAGAGCACCTGATTCAGACTGCAGGTTGGCGGGCTTCCCAGAGGAAGGGAAGTCCCTGGGCTCAGTCAGATGACAGAAGGACATTAGTCAGGGGGCAGGCATGACCGGTACACACAGCAGGGGGGAGAGGGCATGGGTGTCCAGTGGATTACATGTGCTCCCCAAAGGTGGGACAGTCAGGTTAGTTGGCAGGTGGGAGGGGAGAGGAGGCTGAAGCAGAGACGAGATTTCACGGGGACTTAAAGGGTATGTGGATTTCAACCTAAAATCTAGGGAGAGCTAGATTTTAGGTAAGGCAGCAGGGTAACGTAATGCAAGAGACTGTGTTACAGAAAAATCCCTCAGGTTTCTCGGATGGATGGGGGTGAGATTGGAAGTAGGAAGGCTGTGTTGTAGAAAGATCCCTCTAGCTGTAGCATGGAAGTGGATTGATGGGCGGAGGTCTGGGGGTGAACAGTCTAATAGTGGGGTTCACAGGAAAGATGGAGAGAGCCTGGGCCAGGACACAGGAGGGGGATGGGGAACGGGAGGGAGGTGAGGCTGACTCAGGAAGAAGAGATGCTGCGGCTTGGTGACTGGAGGTGGGGGATGAGAGAAAAAGAATCATGGAAGGTACCCCAGTGTTCAGCTCAGGTGAGTGAGTGGACCTGGCAGCCCCTCATCACCATGGGAAACCAGGAGAGGGAACAAGTGTGCAAGTTGTTTAGGTGTGAACATACTAAGGTTTGTTACAACACAGAAATCCTCTTCCTGTCTCCAAATGCCAACTCCACAAGCAATCTCCCAGAATACACTGATCTGGGCCTAAAACCTCATGCTACCTTTTCTCTTCCACAAAACTGCTCCCCTGCCCCAGCGTCCAGGGTAAGCCTCCCCAGCACTGGCTCATCCAGACCTACCACAGACCCTCTGTCTACACTTTGAGCTCATCCACCCGTCCTCCAGGGACAAGCTTTGCCCTTCAAACCACACTATTCTCCTCCCTCGGTGCACCTCACACGCAGAGCTGTTCTGTTGGGGCCCCGAGGGAGGACTGCAGGGCCAGGGAGGGTCTGATGACAAGAGGGAGAGAGACCCTTAGGGAAACGCGGTTGAGTACCCCCATTCCTTCACGGGGAGTCCCGGCTTTTCCTTCTCATTCATTAGCTTGCCTGTGAAATCGAAGTAACTCAGATGGAACACCCAGCAGGGGAGGCTCGTGACAGGCAGGGGCCACCCACTCAAGGGTTCCACCAGAGGAGGGGTCACTCTGCCCTGTTATCCTAGGGCATCTAGGCCGTTGTGAGGGTCAGAAGCCCAAAAGTCTTCTGTCTCCTTTACTTGTGGAAACAGGGAATTTTCCCTGGTGAGTATAAGCCTCAAATCACGGACCCCCACCCACCTGGCCAAGGGAAGATATGCCTCACTATCCGGTGGACTCGATTCCAAGCCCCATGTAAGCAGGACCCGAGCACCGCGCACCCCTCGACCAGCCACGTGAATTAGAAACTGACCTCATGCTGCTTTTCTCCAAGAAATGAAGGGTTTTTATCCTCCTTAGCTAACTAGCAGCTACAGAGGTAAACTAAATGAAAACAGGAAAGGAGGACCTTACTTTATATTTGCAAATAACACAGAAGGCCGCAAATAAGCAGCTAGCATTAAGCCAGATAATCGGTTTAGGAAAAAACCCTCTAAGGGCTTTTTAAAGATGCCTCAGTATTTTTCTATTTTCAAACATGTGATCTTTTTGTCCCCTCCCTCCTGTATCCTTTCTCACGATTCCTCTGCTCTCTACACCCAGCTCTATTGCCTACGATTACCTCGCAGGCAGCCCTAGAAATGAGAAGTCTTCAAAGTGGAAAGCCTTTTCCTTTATCTCAATAACCATAACAATCAGAATGGCAGTTAAAGTGTTAGAGGAGAGCTTATAATTCCCATAAGCTTGAAGATTCTTCTAAAAGCAAACTGAGGATTTTGCATTTCTGGTAATAATAGAGGGACTTGCTGAAGATCTATCATTCCACTGAGAACAACTCGAAAAGCTGGAAAACACACACACACACACACACACACACACACACACACACACACACACACACACACACACACACACACACACACACACACACACACACACACACACACACACACACACACACACACACACACACACACACACCCCTGTCTAACAGTATCAGGGAACTCTTCCCTTGAGCTGTGTACAGGTCTCTAAGCAGCCTGGAATAAGAGGCTGAGAACCTGTATGAACGTGAACTGGTGGCTAAAAGCTTGAGTTCTTGAGTTTCTGAGCTGAGTTCCTGGAAGTCTTATGAGTCCCTGAAGACAAACTTAAAGCTCAGAGCTACTAAGGTGGCCAGGACTAGAGGGTCAAGATTCCAAAGAGAAGGTAAGCACCTTGAGGCAAGTCTGATTTTTGACACCACATTTATTCTTGGGGCATTGGTGGATTCCACAGCAACATAGGGTTACGAGACTCAGAAACCAAGAAGAAGGCCATGGCCAAGCTGCTGAGAGGACGAGAAGAGATGTAGTTAGCTGGAGACTGGACACAGCAAGAGAGAAGACCATTGATCCAGAAGGCAAGTCAATAGAAAATATGCAGATTGAAGCATGGAGAGTAAAAAGGATAGAAAATTCAGAAATTAAATTCAGAAAAGGCCACAGTGAAAGATATGACATATTCAAAATGATATAATAAATGGTCTCTACAATTATATGAAACACCCAGCACAATGCCAAGTGTAGTTAAAGGTGGGCAATAAATAGTGGCTATTATTATTTTTACCATAATCTTTTAAGTGGCAACTTTGACATGAAAATCTGGGAAAACTGCCCTATTTCAAAATGAATCCTTTTTATGAACTGTGCATGTAGCAAGGACCTATTTCCCATTTCACTAGAGAACAAGCTGAGGCCAAGTGTGGTTTCATTTAGAGTCCTATAAATTAAAAGAATAAACAGAGCTTCCCTGGTGGCGCAGTGGTTGACAGTCCGCCTGCCGATGCAGGGGACACGGGTTCGTGCCCCGGTCTGGGAAGATCCCACATGCTGAGGAGTGGCTAGGCCTGTGAGCCATGGCCGCTGAGCCTGCGCGTCCAGAGCCTGTGCTCCGCAACGGGAGAGGCCACAACAGTGAGAGGCCCGCGTACCGCAAAAAATAAATAAATAAACAAACAAATGAAAATTTAAATTAAAACCAAGGGAGAAAATTCAGTAAGTTTCTCAGTGAGATTAGAGATTTTAATTATGACTACATACTACTTTATATGTAATATCATATTATGGAAATGGATATCATTATTAGTCTGAAATGTATCATCCCCCAGCAAGCATCAGTGTCCAGGAAGGGCATGAAAGCATTAATTACACTTCAATTAACATATCTGCATAAATAATTCTATTTATCTGTGAAAATCACACAACCCTATTGATGCTTTTTCCTCTTCAAATATAAAACAACATCTCCCTGGATCCTTGAAAAATGGTTTGTTTTTATATTTTAGAGTTTGTGTGCATAGGTGGTGACTGCTTATTTAGTCAATTTATATGTGTGTATGTTTTGTGACTTTTGTTTTTTCTTTTTCCAGGCATCCATTCCAAAAACACACAAATGTGAGATTAGAAGTTTTGAAAATTTGCAAACAATCTTCTAAGAGCATGCCACAACCTTGTAAAATGTTCTTTGCAAAGAGACATGTTAATTACATCACAGATAATGGTATGCATCATTTGACAGCTACATGACACCAGATGGAACTGGCCCAGCATGGAGATTATTCAGCCTATGTGTCCTCCAGAGGAAACAGAATTTCATCTTCCAATCTAATGCTCCTCCCTTCCTGTCTTAATTCTCTCTTCCTGTGTCCCATCCTCAAACCTCCAACGTGGCTCTGATAAAAATATTTGTAGGTGAATACGAAACTAACACAGAAGAAAGTGCTCCCAGTGTAACCAACAAAAGAAATATGGCCCAAGCCTGCCCAGGCAGGCTTTCCTGCTCCGCAACCCTTCCCTGCTCCGCCACCCTTCGCCACATTGTCTCAGCCACGAGTCCTTTATCCAGCTGGCATGTCAGCCTCAATCCTCACTTTAGGACAGAAATGCTCTGGGACCCCGGGAGCCAACAGTGAAGGAGAAGTAGGGAGGGAGGAGGAGGACTGACTTGGCTTAGAAAGCAGTTGAAAACCCTGGAATCTCCTCTCTCTGCACCTTGACCTGATAAAGCTTTCAAGGAAGGGGGCACAACTGTGCTAAGTGCATCTGCTCAGGCCCGACTGCTGCTCCTACCTGTACCTCTGCTCTGCTGACCCCACATCTGCTGTGCCCTTATCCCCATGGAACATGATCCACCCTTCACAGCGCAGCTCAAGGCTACCTCTTCTATGGGACTTTTCTTGAGGACCCAGCCCTCCAACCACAGCCTCCCAGGGTCCTTATGACACAGTTTGGCACTTAATTATTTTCTGTCTTCTATTGCTGTCTTTCCCTGAATCTAAGGCCTTCCCTCAGCCTCCCATTCAATGTTTCTGAAGTGGAGGTGCATCTTAGCATAAAATAATAGGTTTATTATGAGAATGTTTCCCCTCTTCAACCCCTGCCTGGAAAGCTGTCACTACATTGTTAGCCGTGTGGGGAGTGAGGGAATGTGGGGCTGGCTCACAGTGCTAACTGCAGCTGCAGCTGCAGGAACCAGATCTCAGCTCTGCCTGGTGCTCCCCGGGTCTCTGGACAACACTGCGCATGCTCGTGTCTGAAAGGCTGGGTGCAGAGGACAGGACAGGACACTCAGGTCAGGGCGGGGGATGACAGGTGTGTAAAGCAGGAGTGGAAGGGTGAGTGCACTGACATTGCTGTTGACCCTCTAGGGGAACATCAACTAGGTTGCCTGCAGCCAGCACTTGGTTGCCACGTGCCTGCACCAGGAACCATGTGAGGCAATAGGGAAGCAGAGAAGAGGCAGGCAGGACCGTGTGAGCAAAAAGACAAGATGCAGAGAAGAAGGTGCGTGGACAAGAAGTGTGGGAACCTGATGAGAGGGAATCATCTCTGACCCAGAGAGGGGCAGGAGCGGGAGCGTTGAGTCCTTCCAGAGGAGGTGACCTTGGAAGAAAAAGGAGACGTTCAGCAGGCTGATGGGGGAACGGGGACCAGTTGGTGGAGATGATGTCTAACAGACAACTGCGTGTCTCAGGAACGGAAGCAACAGACAAGGTGGAGAGCAAGGACTTCGACACTGACGGTCCTGGGTCTGAGGGAGTCCCAGCTCCATCTCTTACAAAGTGTGTGACACTGCTCACTTCACTTAATCTCAGAGTCAACCTTTCATGGCTGTCATGAAGTTTAGAGAGCATAGATGTCAAGCACCATGGAGAGCTCCTGGTACTCAGTGAAGGATAGCTGCATCTGCTGCATCATCACCACCAACATCATCATCACTATCACCATCACCATCACTACCACTATCACCATCATCACCATCACCACTTGACAAAGGTCTGTAAGGTAAGATCACACGGGAAGGGGCAGAGAGGGGCTGTAGACTGGGAGGGAAAGCAGGCTGGAACCAGGTGGCAGGACCTCAGAAACCAGGTGAAGGTGCATCATTCTGTGGGTAGTGGGGACTGTCATGAATTTTTTTTTTTTTTTTTTTTTTTTTTTTTTGCGGTACGCGGGCCTCTCACTGTTGTGGCTTCTCCCGTTGCAGAGCACAGGCTCCGGACGCGCAGGCTCAGCGGCCATGGCTCACGGGCCCAGCCGCTCCACGGCATGTGGGATCCTCCCGGACCGTGGCACGAACCCGTGTCCCCCGCATCGGCAGGCGGACTCTCAACCACTGCGCCACCAGGGAAGCCCTGTCATGAATTTTTAAAGCCAGCTTTAGGAAACGAAGCCCAGAGGGGATCTGAAGGACCAACAGGATGGAAAGGGAGGAGAATGGGACCTTTGTGGGGCTAGTGCCCCCACCCCCTCCAGCTGCATATTGGTTGCCATCAGCTCACTACTGCTTCTCACAGAGAAGCGGCCTTGGTTAAATGAGAGCCACCTCACTCAAGAGGTTTTATGCCCCCTCCCCTCCTCACTGGCAATGACTGACTGGCATGGGGGTACAAAAGGAAGTACTCTTTGCCTCAAAGTGGGACAACTCTATGGTGCACTTCATGCTCCAGAACTCCCCATGGGATCAGGCTGAGGCCGGTCTCCAGCTGACACCACATCATTGCTCAGGTCCTTCCCCAGCACCATCCTGCTCCCCTCATTTCCCTCTCCTGAGAGCACCCCTGCAATAAATTCTGGGCAAGCAAATCCCTATCTCAAGCTCTGCTGTTAGTGCCCTGCCCAGATGCCCTTACCAGCTGATGCACCCCCTCCTGCAGCTGCTACAGGCATTAGCTACTAATGGTTCACACCTACAACCTTCTCAGGAGAACTGCCCTTGGCTGATGGGAGCCATCTCCTCCAGAGATGCCTGCCAGGTGATGCCCTGTGATAGGCAGAATTCTAAGATGACCCCCAGTGACCCATGCCGCTCCCCTCCAGTGTGGGAAGGATGGTAAACAGGACACAGGTCACTCCCATGATTATGCTACATTCTATGGCAATGGTGAAGGAATTCTGCAGATGTAAAGAAGGTCTCAAATCAGTTGAAAATGAGTTAATCAAAAGGGAGATGATCTGGGTGGGCCTCCTTTAAAGGAGGGCTTAGTTCTTCCCTGAGCTAAGAGACTCGAGGCAGGAGAGACACTCTTCCTGCTGACCTTGAAGAAGCAAGTGGCCGTGGGCTCCACAGCTACGAGGACATGAATTCTGCCTGCAACCGTATGAGCCTGGAAGAAGACCCCAACCTCAGATGCGACCCGGCTGACACCTGAGGGCCTGACTGGGGACCTAGCTGGGCCGTGCCCAGACTCCGTGCCCAGACTCCTGAAAGTGTGAAATAATAAATGGGCGTTGTTTTAAACTACTAAATGTGTAATTTTTATGTAGCATAGAAAACTAGTATGTGCCCACTCCCCTGGCTGGCTGGCACAGCTGGCCTCTAGTGGGACAAGCTTCAGGGTGATTCATACTCCAGAGCTCCCTCCTGGGATCAGGCTGAGGCTAGACTTCTCCTGAGACCACATCCTTACTCACTTTCCCCCTGCCCTATCCTGCTTCCCTCACTCTTGAGAGCACTCCAACAATACATCTCTGGCAGAAATCTCCATCTTGGCTTCTGCTTCTGAGGAACGGGATGCAAGAGACTCCATAATCAATTCCACACTGAATTTGTTATTAGTTACAATCTCCTTAAAGAGGTGAGAAAAGCTAGATAAAGTGTGAGGGATGACCCAGAGTTCACGGCTGACGACCAAAACACAAGCAGATCCATGTCACCAGTGGAAATGAGTGGGGATTACACACAGACTATCATGTTGACCATTACTCTCCATTACTTTCAACTTGGAGTTTTATTTTGCCCTTCTTTTATTTATTCTCAAAAAGACGAGAGCTAGCACTCCATGAATTAAAGACACATCGGCCCCAGGCCTCCACAAGGCAAACCTTTTTTTTTCTTTTTTAGAGCTGCTCATGAAGCACCTTTGTCTCTTGTACACAAGGCACCAATGTTTTACAAAAGGTAAAGTGTGCAAAGAAAAGGACTGGGACTTGGCCCATCCACAGAATTAATAAGCTCCTCGGCCCTGAACAACTGATGATTTATTACTATGTGCCACATAAACCACAGACTTTTTTGTTTGTTTTACTACTTTCAACAAAAATTATATCTTAAACCAGAGGTTCTTAATCTAGAAGAGAATTCAGGGGGGGTGTGAACTTGGATGGAGAAAAATATGTACATTTTTATTTTTATTAACCTCTCACTGAAATTTAGCATTTCCTTTTGTTATAAATGTAGGCAGCCAAGACACGGAAGCAACCTAAATGCCCATGGACAGATGAATGGATAAAGCAGATGTGGTACATATAGACAATGGAGTATTACTCAGCCATAAAAAAATAAATGCCACTTGCCAGCAACACGGATGGACCTAGAGATGATCAAACTAAGTGAAGTAAGCCAGAAAGGGAAAGACAAATATCATATATCACTTATATGTGGAATCTAAAAAAATGATACAAATGAACTTATTTACAAAACAGAAACAGACTCACAGATACAGAAAACAAATTTACAGTTACCAAAGAGGAAAGGGAGGAAAAGGGATAAATTAGGGGTTTGGGATTATCAGATACACACTACCATATATAAAATAGATAAACAACAAGGTCCTACTGTATAGCACAGGGAACTATACTCAATATCTTGTAATGAACTATAGTGGAAAAGAATATGAAAAAGAATATGTACATATATATGTATAACTGAATCACTTTACTGTATACCAAAAACTAACACAACATTGTAAATTAACTAGACTTCAATAAATAAATAAATGTATGTAGGCAGCAAGGCACAGAAGTATTAGATAGACATGTGACTCTGTCACCAATAGAAATCTGAGATATTTGCACATCATATTACAGTTGTAGAGTCCTTGAAATATTGTTTATGCTCTTCAAAACTTCAAAAGATCTCATTATTTAATGCATTAATAAAAGCAGGTATATTACTATGCCATAAATGAAGGTTTTCTTTTTAATATTTTGATAGCTGAATTTCAGGAAAGCTGCCTACCTCCACTTCATTTAGTTGTTTTCCTGGGGTTTTATCTTGTTCCTTCATCTGGTACATAGTCCTCTGCCTTTTCATTTTGCCTATCTTTCTGTGAATGTGGTTTTCATTCCACAGGCTGCAGGATTATAGTTCTTCTTGCTTTCTGCTCAGGGAACAATTCTGAGGTCTCTTCACCTTAATGATCCAGGTGGGCGGGACAATAACAGCAGCATTAGCCCCAGGGAGCAGGGTTCCTCAATCTGATGCAGCATGAAGTAGGTCACCTTATTGTGAAACACCTGCTTGCACCAAGAACAGCTTATAGCCACAGTCTCTTTACTGTGGAAGGAGAATTTTTGCTGGAAGCCAATGTAGAAGGAAATTTTTCCAATTGGAGCCCATCTCAAACTGGTTGTGCCGTTCCCATGCAACTGCCAGCTGAATTTCAATATAGTTGGTTTCTTTAGACATTGGTGTATTTTATAATATGCACTTAAAAACATTATTCTGAGAAGGAGGCCATAAGCTTCCCCCAGCTGCCAAAGGGGTCCATGCACAAAAATGATCAAGGACTTTTGTCTAAATGGAAAACAACACAATGAGAGGCACCATCCTGTGGTTTCTGAAATGCTTCAAAATATGCTTCCAAAGCTGCAGAAAGAAATGCTGTGTTGTTTCAGTCTTCACAGGATATATGAACTCCCTGGTCTCAGCAGTTAAAAATATACCGTCCATTACGTTTTATGACAGGTTCAAGGCCTGAGCTCAAAATCACCCCAGGGCCCCTGGGGTTTTAAGAATTTGGTCCTGGATAGGTATTTTGGGCCAGGGTACAGCAGAGCTGCTTCAATGCTGAGAGTTATATGAAAGCATCTGTTTCCCTGTGTGAGCCTATAGGAGGGGGAGGGTAGTGCGAGTGGGTTCTCTGGGCCACGTGTAGTGTTCACTGCCTTTACAAAAAAGAATCCTGACCTCTCCAGGGCAGGCATGCTGCTTCATGAGCCCTGAGAGGGTACCTAGAAAGCTGAGAAGCCTGCCCCAGACCTTGGTGGTGTGTGAAAACCCTGAACCGTGACTGAGGTGAAGAAGAGAGTCAAAATACTGACCCCACAAGATTTCCAAGCTCCTCAAACCACAGTGGGCCTATCTGCCCAGCTTGGGGGCGAACTAAGCCAGCACAATTTCTTTGAATGATTTGCAGCTTAGCTTCACTTCATTAGCAAGAGAAGAAAGTAGCTCCCCTCAAACCTGTAATAAAACAAGGCCATTAAGATTCCAGTGAATTTCATCAAAACTCATTCACTCTTGGGTCTATTCCATTCCTCTTCTTGTCTCTCTGTTTCCACTGGATTTGGCAAAAATCACCAACAGTTGCCATGTTGCGAGATCCAACAGACACCCCTCCTCTATCCTCATCTTTCCAGACCCCCGCAGGCATTTCATGTGGTTGAATCTCTTCTTCTTGAAGCTCATCTTTCCCTGAGTTCCCCAGGGGATGGCTCACTCCTCCTGTCCCCCCTGTTCCTTGTCCTCTAAGATGATATCTAAAGCAACACGTGGTATTTATTGGTTAACCTATCCCCCCCACAAACTAGACTGAACTCTTTGGGAGCAAAGGCCATGTCACATTCATCTCAGTATGTCCCAGGGCATGGGACAGAGCAGACACTCAATAAACATTTCCTGAGATGTACATAAACTGAAATGGACATTCACCCCAAAAGGAAAGAACCCTCCTTATAAAGGCAGCATTATTCCACAGATCAGTCCTACACCTACAGTTAATGTCCAATATACATGTAAACAGCTTACTAAGCATTTACCTGAACCTTTATTTCTTTGCTCTACCATTACTTCCTTTCAGTGTTTAGATCTCACACTTCTTTACTGCTTTTCTTTTCAAATCTTCCCTCCTTCTTAACCTTGGCTATTTTAAACATCTTTAAGCTCAAAAGAAGCAGTGTCACACCTATCCACAAAAACCTTCTTAAACCACTTAATAGATACCATTTATTATACCTCTGAGCTAGAGCTTTTGGTTTTACTGGATACTGTGGGATCTTAATCCAGTAATAAAAGAGACAGACACTGGCTTCTTATTTGTGGGAAAGGGCTGGAACATTGGCAAACAGACGCTCTGAGTGAGGTCTCCTTTTCTTTTGGCCTCTTTAGCATTGGCACCTGTCACATTTGAATTCAAATGACATTGATCAATCACCAATACCCAAGACAGGGCTACATGCTTTTATAAGTTATCTGGTACAATCTCACCATAGGTATTTTTTCCCCAAATTGTGAAACTCAAGCTTCAACAAATTAAGTCTGTATATGTATCATTTTAGAGTTTACTAATATGATCTCAAGAGATTGTTACAATTGTCAGGAATCACAGCAGAATACTCTGAACTATCACTACATTTCTGGAACCTTAGCAAACAAATAATAAAAGAGCAGAAATAATTTATCATATCCTCTCCTCATTTCTCCCTCTTCTATTTGGGTAAGGCTTATTTCCTTTCCCACCCAGGCATTAGATGGAAACTCTGTACAAATTTAACATGACCTATGAGTCTTAAATAATTTAGAGAACTAAAACAAAAATCTCATCTTCTTCCAGGGCAAATATAATACTAAATAGCCCTGCCCTCAAAAATTTTAAATCTATCTGAAAAATAAAGAAAACAACTCCATTTATAACAGCATCAAAAACAACAAAACACTTAGGAATAAGTTTAACCAAGAAGGTAAAAGATCTATAAGACATTGATGGAAGAAACTGAAGATGACACAAATAAATGAAAAGATATCCCGTGTTCATGGATTGGAAGAATTAATATTGTTAAACTGTCCAAACAACTACCCAAAGTGATCTACAGGTTCAATGCAATCCCTATCAAAATTGCAATGGCATTTTTCACTGAAATAGAAAGAATAATCTTAAAATTCATATGGAACCACAAAAGACCCGAAATAGCCAAAGCAATCCTGAGAAAGAAGAACAAAGCTTGAGGTATCACACTTTCTGATTTCAAAGTATACTACAAAGCTATAGTAATCAAGGAACTTCCCTGGTGGTCCAGTGGCTAAGATTCCGCGTTCCCAATGCAGGGAGACAGGGTTCGATCCATGGTCAGGGAACTAGATCCCACATGCTGCAACTAAGAGTTCGCGTGCCACAACTAAAGATTCCACATGCCACAACTAAAGATCTTGTATGCCACAATGAAGATCCCAAGTGCCTCACCTAAGATCTGGCGCAGCCAAATATATAAATAAATACTTTTTTTAAAAAAAGCTATAGTAATCAAACCAGTCAGGTACTGGCATAAAAACAGACACACAGACCAATGGAAGAGAATCAACTTCCCAGAAATAAACCCATGCCTATATGGTCAACTAATACTCGACAAAAAAGTCAAGAATATTCAATGAGGAAAAGATTCTCTTCAATAAATGTTGTTGGGAAAACTAGATATCCACATGCAAAAGAATGAAACGGGAGCCCTATATTACGCCACTCAAAAAAATTAACTCAAAATGGATTAAAGATTTAAATATAAAACTTGAAACCATAAAACTCTGAAAAGCTTTTTGACATTGGTCTTGGCAATGATTTTTGGATATGACACTAAAAGTATAAGCAACAAAGGCAACAAAAGCAAAAATGAGCAATGCTAATCAAACTAAAAAGCTTCCATATATCAAAATAAATGACCAACAAAATGAAAAACCAATCTACTGAGTGGGAGAAAATATTTGCAAGCCATATATCTTGTAAGGGGTTAATATCCAAAATATATAAGGAACTCATACAACTCAATAGCAGAAAAACAAATAATCTGATTTAAAAAGGGGCAAAGAACCTTAATAGACATTTTTCCAAAGAAGATATACAAACAGCCAACAGGTGCACAAAAGGTGTTCAAAATCACTAATCAGGGAAATTTAAATCAAAATCACAATGAGATACCACCTCACAGCTGTCAGAATAGCTATTATCAAAAAGACAAGCGATAACAAGTGTTCGTGAGGATGTGGAGCAGGGAACCTTTGTACACTGTTGGTGGGAATGTTAAGTTTGTGCAGCCATTATGGAAAGCAGTATGGAGGTTTCTCAAAAAACTAAAAATAGACCTACCATATGATTCAGCAATCTCACTTCTGGGTATATATCCAAAGGAAATGAAATCACTGTCACAAAGAGATATCTGCACAGCCATGTTCATTGCAGCATTGTCTACAGTAGCCATGACATGGAACCAACCTCAATGTATGTCAACAGATGAATGGATAAAGACCTCTCTCTCTCCCTCTCTCTCTCTCTCTCTCACACACACACACACATACACACACACACAGGAATATTATTCAGCCACAAAAAAGACAGAAATCCTACCATTTGCAGCAACATAGATGAACCTTGAGGACATCATGCTAAGTGGAATAAGTCTGACAGAGAGAGACATATCCTGTATGATCTCACTTACAGGTGGAGAGTAGACTGGCAGTTTCCAGAGGTGGGGGTGGGGGTGGGCGATGGGTGAAGGTGGTCAAAGAATACAAACTTCCAGTTACAAGATGAATAAGTTCTGGGGATCTGGTGTACGGCGTGCTGACTACAGTTAACAGTTATGTACTATATACTTGAAACTTGCTGAGAGAGTAGCTCTTAAATGTTCTCTCCACACACAAAAAAAGAAATTGGAACTATGTGAGGTGACAAATGTGCTAACTAACCTTATTGTGGAAATCATTTCACAATATATCCATATGTCAAATCATCACGTTGTACATCTTACACTTAACACAATGTTATATGTCACTACTATCTCAATAAGGCTGGAGAAATTTTTGAAATCTAATTTAGGAGACATAACAAGCCTTCCAGCCCAGCCAGCCATTCTAGAACTGTCCCTCCTCACCCATGAACAAGACTCCTCATCACTGTTTATGAAACTTGCCTTGGACCCCTTGCTCTTCCTCTTCCCCCAACCAGAGTTCAAGGTGAATCCCAAAATCTCCTCCTCCAAGACATTTTCCCCAAGTGCCTCTCTGTTACCCAGCAACAACCACCATTGGTGCCACTCATTTGGGCTTTCACTTTTTGTTGCAGGTTGTATTTCCCAAAGATGGTTACAAAATATCTCCCACTCTACTTCTGCAATGTGACCCTGCTACTTCCTCCATCAAGAGGTGGAGTCTAATTCTACTCCCTTTGAATATGGGTGGGTCTCAGGACTTACTAGTAACCATTAAAAGACGATGGGAGTGATGCTATATGACTTCCAGGCCAGGTTAGAGTAAGCCATGTGGCTGCCACCATATGCCCTTGGGATGCTTGCTCTGGAAGAAGCCGATGGCTATGCAGGAAGCATGCTCCCCTAAACCTCCAGACTACCATGCTGGAGGTGCCAGGCCCAGCTGAGCCCAGCCTTCCAGCCATCACTACCAAGGTGCCATCTATGCGAATGAAGAAGCTTGTATGTACATCTTCCAGCCCCAGCTGTTCCAGCTCTGAGCCATACAAGTCTCCTCCAGCTGAGGCCCCAGCATTGTGTAGCAGAGGTGAGCTTGGCCCAATATGCCCTGTCCAAATTCCTTGCCCATAGAAACTTTGAGCACAATAAAATGGCTGTTGTTTTGCACCATTAAGTTTAGGGTGGTTTGTTAAGCAGTAGATAACTGAAACACCCATATTTTGTGATGCACAGTTATTGACAAGTGTCACGGGTAGAGACCATGTCATTCTTTGATAAATCTTCCACTGTATCAGGCACAACAATGTGCACGTATGTGCTGAACAACTTTCATTCAGTCATTCAACAAACACTTCTTTAGAATGCCAGAGTGCACTGGGGTTTACAAAGATGAATAAGGTATCATTTTACCTTGTAGGGAGACTACAGAATTTCTTTAGATGGAGACAAGACCTGTTTACAAATAATTCTAACACAAACCTAAAGAGACACAAAGTGTCGCAAGAATTTATAGGAAGACACACTTTCTTATCAAATTGAAGGATGGATGAAGTATTTGATAGGAGAAAGTGTGTGGGCAGGCGAGAGATTAAGAGTGGGGTGTGTGAGAGAGTGACTGTGTGGATATTCTAGATGGAATATAGGCAGAAGAGCACAGAGCATGTCCCATGTCTCAGGAAGAACAGGAAAAGGACCAATCATGTGATTCCAGTCAAGAATTTTTGCTCAATGGATGAAAAGTAAGGGCGTAGCATCACTTACTTTAGGGGAGTAGCAAATTTAGAGGATGACTTACATCTTAGTGCCGTATGACATGGAGGGCAGAGCCCCTCTCCCACAAAATGCCAGCCTCTGGTCCCAGCAACCTGAATGTCTGTGGTCCATCTCTCTCCCCAGCTCCCCTGCCTCCCCTTGGGACAGATGACGGGGCTACTTAACGGCCTCCACTTCAAGGACTACCCTAATTTGAAGTTTCAAAGAAAACCTCAAAGAAACAAAAAAAATCCTCTAGACTTGTAAAACACATCATAAAAAGTGGTCCTGCTAACTATATAAAACAGCATTTATGTCTCCAACTTCAGGCCACTGAAAAGCCCAGTAAAGGCCTTTTATTGGACTAGGGAAGTGTCTCCAGGAACTTTAAACGCAGCATGATTTGTACCAAGGACAAGCTCGTCTACAATGATTCATAAGCACTGATGGACTCTCAGGGGCCCCAAGGACAAACCTGTCTGAAATGATTCACACAGCTCCCATGAATTATCTGGAGTCCATGAACCAGCATTCTTGACATAACTAGAGCCAAGGATGACGGAAAAATTTTTGTCTTTTTCATAAAGTCTTAATTAGTTGACCCATTTTCCACTAAATCTCAGCCTATTTGCATTTTTGCATTGATATTCCATATGATCGCTTTTAAAAAAGGACAGAAAGAAAAAGAAAAAACCGTTAACACTTTTTGGTGTTCCCCTTCAAAGACATTGTCCCAACCCCTTTCTGTTAAAAGAAACAGCTGAAATTTATGTTCTTGAAATAGTATTTCTGCAGCATTTAAGATTTCTTTGATCTTAACCTTTTCAGTGGGTAAGTTAATACCACTTTTTATATTGGAAAGGGAAACATAAATGACTGAAGCTTTTATAATAAGTTACCCTCCTCAACCAGGGTAAATTTGACCATAATCTTTAAATGCATATTCTGGAAATCCAGCTATAAAGATCCCACAGATATCCCCCACACAACCAAACCACGTGTTTATAAGCAGATCAGTTCACACCCCGGGGGGGTACAAAGATGTGCCAAGGAGAAAAAGCCAGGGCTGCAATTCGGATAATTACCTGTAATTGAAAATCCCTGCTTGGTTTCGTATGCCTGGCCATCCTGTCAGGAACAAAAATACCTTTGAGGAATGACCACCAATGATAAAAAGAGGGCTAACCCCCAAATTAAAGATGGCTCCTGTTAAACTTGACTTTTTAAAAAAGAACCAGCCACCCTTTCACAGGACCACGTCTGCTGGGGCCCCAGCCTCCCTGACATCACTCCCAGGTCTGGGCTGCTCCTGGAAGTGATGCTGTTTCTACCAGATTCCATGGACTTTGCACACCTCATTACTATGAGAGACAGCACCTGACATTTTAACCCTGTTCTTCCCTAGAAAAGTTATATTCTAAACCTAGGGCATGCAAAAAACTAAGCTGTTCTCCATCGAACATTCATCTGTTATCTTTCAAGTGTCTTTTGCTATGTAGAATATGAATTATTGCCCCAAATGCTGAATGCTGATGCTTTAATTTGAAGGGCAGGACTTGCCCAGACATCAAATTCCAGAATGGGAGTGAATTAGATGCCATTCGCAATGAACACTCATTCTACCATCAAGCTTGGGTGAACTGTCAATCTTCATTTCCTTACCTGTAGACTGGAAAGAATGATGTTCCCAAGTTATTTGTCCTGACACCGTTTCCCCATCTGCACGAATGTAACTTTCAACTTCTCCCTCTACAGGCTAATGAACCGCCTGACTTCTGACCCTGAATCCAGGAGTATCCTCGTTCTGGAGAACACTGCTAGCTCGACAACCCACCCACCTGCCATTCAGCAGAGGCCTCCTGATAACACTCGTGTACCTAAGGAAGTTGGCTCATACCGAGAGCCCACTGGGCCTTGCTGTTGTCGGGGCCCTGCGCTGTGATCACCTTGCCCCAGAAATTTCTCACACAGGCCAAGGAGTGGGCGTGTGGCAAGAAGCCACTGGCTTTCAAGTATCTAGGCCAGTGGTGACAGTATTAAACACCAAGAGTCTGAAACGACCAATGCCCTCTCTGGGAGTTGCTGTGTGCCAGGGAGAGAACAAGAGAGGCCGGGGCTAGGAGCAGTGCAAAGTGTGGGGAGTACATGCGCCTCCGTGGACAGCCTTCTCGGTGAGCCCCTCACAGCAACACTTTGTTAATCTCACCAAACGGACAGCAGTGAAACACCGAGATGGCAAAACGATCTCCTGTAACTGTCCAAAAACAAATACGCGTTACGGCACTGCCCCAACACAGGAGGCATAAACCCTGGTGAGGCTCTTGGAGGGCGTCAGGGGAGTCTTCGAGCTCATGGATTCACAGAACCCTTGGGGCTCAGAGGAGCGGTTTCCCACAAGAAGAAACATTCTTCTAGAACGGCACTGTCCAATACAGTCACCGTTAGCTGCATGTGCCTATTTAAATTTGAACTTGTTAAGGTGCAATACAATTTAAAATTCACTTCCTCTGTTGTACTAGCCACATTTCCAGTGTTCGGGAGCCACATGGAGCTAGGGCCTGCTGTACTGAACAGGACACACCAAGAACATTTGCACCATCACAGCACCCATCCAGCAAACATTTTTAAATTCGTCTCTCTGGGAACCCGGAGACCCTCTTGGATGACAGAGCAGCAAATTTCAGCATCTGCTCAGAGCCATAACAGAAAATTGCACTTGAAACAGGATATTTCCTTGTAACATAAGGATTCCAAATGGCCCAAGCTCATGATGCAAGATAGAGATGCTTTGTTCAAAGCCAAAATCAGTGTTTTGTGACTTTACCCTGAGAAACTGAGGAACCCGGGGATGAGAATATAGCTATCCACTGGACTGGGGGACCCTGATGGTCTAGCAGCAGCAATAGGGTGCTAAAAGCTGTGGTCTCATGTCAGTGGAGAGTGGCTGTGGAAGGCTGAATGGTCCTCAGTCAGGCATTCCTCACATTCACAGCAGCATGTCACACTACACACTTTATCACACACGTGTGTCACCTGCAGGTGGTGACCAGAGACATAAAGCTAAAAAAAGGTTCAACCATTCCAAGTTATGACCGCCGTAAATGACTACATATAAATGACCGCACCATGTGATTTTTAACTAGCCGCCCTCCCTTAGAGATACATGGGGCAGTAAGGAAACAAAAGCATCTTTTTAGCATCAGGCTGTAATAAAATGTTGCTCATGTGGCGACTGCTGAATGATTTTCCCACACTGGAGGAACACCCCCCCCCCTTTCAATATGAATCATATTAGCATACGGTCCAGGTTTATAGAGGACTTTGTAATACTTATTTCTTCCAGAAACCACATGAGAAAATGCTTGTCCCTGTTCTATTAGGGGTGAACAGTTGCATGCCAGAGAGATTAGGAGACCTGCCCAAAGCTGCACAGTAACGAACTGGCAGCGGCCAAATTAGATTCACTCCTGTCCACTGGGAAGCACAGTGACTTCTTTTTCAAATTATCTTTTTTATTGAAGTATAGTTGATCTACAATGTCATGTTAGTTTCAGGCGTACAGCACAGTGATTCAGTTTTATATGTGTGTGTGTACATATAATATATATATATATTATATATACACGCACATACATATATACTTTTTCAGATTCTTTCCCCTTATAGGTTATTACAAAATATTGAGTAGAGTTCCCTGTATACAGTAGGTCCTTGTTGGTTACCTGTTTTATATACAGTACTGTGTATATATTAATCTCCTCCTAATTTATCCCTTCCCCATGACCTACCACGTGTATCTCCTCTCGGGCTCCCTGCTCTCTCTCCTGCTCCTGTCCTGTCCATTCTCCACTCAAGCCAGGGTAATCTTCCTGAAATGCAAGTAAAACCACATACCCCCCACTGAAAACCCTTCAACTGCTCCTCACTGCTCATCTAATTAAACCCACTCACTGAGCCTGCTCCACCCGGGCCGTCGGGAACGGGCTCTGCGGGCTTTCCCACCATCACCTCCACCTCTGCTCCCCCTCGCCCGCCACACTCCAGTCACGCCGGCCTCCCAGCTGCCCCTCTCGACACCCGCACCTGCCTCCAGGCCACCGCATGTGCTATGCCCTCTGCATCCAGTGCTTTTCCGCCTATACTCAGCATAATTGACCCTTCTCAAACACTGAAGCCTGGTCGTTTCCCTCATAGCCCCTGTGACAATCGATTTCTCCTTATTTAATTATCACGTGTTTACTTCCCAGAATTCCTAGGAGAGGAAACCACATCTATTTCATCGGCCTCTCAATACCCAGCCCATAAAAAGGCTCAGTAAACAAGCTGAAGAAATGAACGAACTGGAGGATGACTGAAGGCCTTCTCAGGCCTTGCCAGCCGGCCTTAGCGCCTTCATGGATGGGAGGAGCCCTCTCTGAACATCCAAGAACCTCCGAGTGATTTCCTTCAACTTTCTAAAATGAACTCCTTTCAGGGTTTTAAGGGGGTGGGGTGAGAAATACTGAACTCTACCAAGGCCACCTGCCAAAAACTACATCTTTCAGGTTTCTGTTCCACAGTGAGCAAAGGAAAGAGAGGAGACATTGAGGAAAGGTGAAGCATAATTAAAGGCTGAGCAGAACTAGCACCTCACGTGATTTCCACACCATTCCCAAAAGTCACACAAAGCCCTCAGTGTGGGAAGCCTCTGGCTAAATGTCTGCTTCTGTAAGCAAGGTTTTCCTAAGTGTCCAGCTCGTGCTTCTGATTCTCACAAGGAACCCTTTTTCTGCTACCCTCCAGGCATACATAATAGGGAAATTCTTTAGATTTCCATGAACTTTTTTTAAAAAATAAATTTATTTATTTATTTATTTTTTGCTGCGTTGGGTCTTCATTGCTGAACGCAGGCTTTCTCTAGTTGCAGCGAGCGGGGGCTACTCTTCGTTGCGGTGTGCGGTTCTCATTGAGGTGGCTTCTCTTGTTGCGGAGCACAGGCTCTAGGTGCGTGGGCTTCAGTAGATGTGGCACACAGGCTCCAGCAGTTGTGGCGTGAGGGCTCAGTAATTGTGGCTTGCGAGCTCTAGAGCGCAGGCTCAGTGGTTGTGACGCACAGGCTTAGTTGTTCCATGGCATGTGGGATCTTCACGGACCAGGGCTCAAACCCGTGTCCCCTGCATTGGCAGGCGGATTCTTTTGTTTTTTTAAATTTATTTATTTACTCATTTTTTTGGCTGCATTGGGTATTCGCTGCTGCATGCGGGTTTTCTCTAGTTGCTGAGAGCAAGGGCTACTCTTTGTTGGATGTGCGGGCTTCTCACTGCGGTGGCTTCTCTTGTTGCAGAGCACGGGCTCTAGGCGCACGGGCTTCAGTAGTTGTGGCACACAGGCTTCAGTAGTTGTGGCTCGTGGGCTCTAGAGCACAGGCTCAGTAGTTGTGGCGCACGGGCTTAGTTGCTCCACGGCATGTGGGATCTTCCCGGACCAGGGCTTGAACCCATGTCCCCTGCATTGACAGGTGGATTCTTAACCACTGCGCCACCAGGGAAGCCCCATGAACTGCTTTTAAAACATATCAAAAGGTAAAGCTTCACTTCCAATGCATCTGCTTCTAGAATTCACCTGATGGTTGGAACTTTCTATCTCTGTAACCAAATTTAACACAGCTTGGTTAGAAAGTAGAAAACTAGGAAAGATTGCCTGGTTAATGGGAAATTCACCTCCTCACAATTTAGTTAGCGTCTCTCTAAGGCTAACTATTATCTACACCCAGTGTCAGTTTCTCCATATGCTCCTTCTCCATTTAAATCTTAGATACTTTTGGGTCTCCAGATGTCTCAGAAAAAAACGTACAGCTTATTTCTACCTGTCTCTGTTGAAGGGCTGAGAAGGGGTATGATCTGGGAGAGAGGGGTAGGGGAAGAACCTTGAACTTTTCTTAAAACTGAACTGGTTTCCTTTCTGATGGAAATGTTCCATCTCCTGGCTGAATAGGTAGCCTGCACGAGACCTAAGGACACCCAAGCAGTTTGGACATCGCTCGGACACACTTTGAATCCGATATGTACCCGATTCTTTCATCCAGCCCTGGGTTCCCTCATTGCCTTTCCCCATCCCAACAAAATAAACTATGGCAGCATGGTGTGGTAGGAAGACAGGCCTCTGGGGTCAGCAACCCTGAATTTGAAGCCTTTCATCCGTGATAGCTTGGGTGAAGAATCAGCCTCTCTGAGTTCAGTTCCTTCCTCTGGCAAAGGAAAAGATACCAGAATGGACACGCAGCTCATGGTGTGAGGCACACTGGGTAAGGGGAATCACCACAATGTGTTTGGTGAAGCAAAATCCCCTGTCATGTGGCCCTTTGTCAGTTAATAAGAGAATCACAGAATTTTCCAAGAAGGAAACTTAGAGGTACTCCATTTAAAGTTTCACAACAGCCCTGAATTCTCAGGAAACATCACATGGCACTTCCCTCTTACGACCACGTGACTGAAAGTTCGCATTAGGTGAGAGAAATGCTGAGCAACATAAACCCCACTTAACAAGGCCCAGAGCCTCAAAGATACTTGAGTGGCTGGAATATATGATTCTTCATGAAGTAAAGAGGGAAATGAAAGGCTGGGTCAAGTTGGAGAGCGCTTTAGCAACTTTGTCTGCATCCAGATCATCACATCACAGGACCAGAGCACAATACACCATCAGGAGAAGTGGACAATCCACAGAGAAATTCTAGGACGAGTGTTGCACTCTCATAAGGGGACACTAGAGAATAATGACTAAAATAATGGCTAAAATAATAGCTGTGTGGCCTTGGACAACTTATTTATCCTCTTGAAACCTCAGTTTCCTCCTCGGCCAAATGACGGTAATGGTGGTACCCGTGACACAGAATGGTGGTTCTGATTAAATGAGATAATGCACACAAAATACCCGACACCAAGCAAGGCCTCAGGATATACAAACGCCACTGTTAAAAGAGAAACTGTTATTTACGATGACAGTTTGAAGCCACTGACTCTGTAACTAACCTCACTTGGAAGAGGCCAAAAACTAGAAAGGTACTCCTGACTTAAGAAGTGTAAATGAAAGGATTAAAATTTTTTTAAAAAGAGAATCTAGGGATTTCCCTGGTGGTCCCGTGGTTAAGACTCCGTGCTTCCACTGCAAGGGGTGCAGGTTCGATCCCTGGTTGGGGAACTAAGATCCCACATGGCGCACAGCATGGCCAGAAAACAAACAAACAGAGGATCTAAATCTTAACACAAAATTCATCATCTAATGAAGCATTTCAAGAGAGCCAGGAACTTACCCTGAACTTTAAAAATATATTTGATACATATACATACATATAGCGTTGTGGGGATTGCTTTAATGTCAATAGTATCAACTATGTCTGTGGTTCTATGACTTCATCGTCACAGGCTGGGTTCTGGGGAAGCCAATTCAGATGGTGATTGGTGTGCAAGAGGATTATTAGGGAGTGCCCTTGGGATTAACACTTACGGATGGGAAGGGACAGAAGCCGACTGGGCAGATGAAGTTGAGCTGTGATGTGGTCTCAATGGAAGTTTTAGCCAAAATTAATTACTCAAGAAATAATTGATAATAATAATTATTATTGAATTCTAAAGATGAAACGGTATTTTAGCGTTGTTCCAAGTTGGGCCAAGAGGTCCAGGCCTTTATTCCTCTGTAAGGATCAGCCATTGGATGCAGACTGCTCTGGGAAGGGGGTGTGACCTTGGACAAGGTTGGCTGAAGGTGATGCACAAGAGGAAATGACAGCTGAAGGTCTCAGCTGGAGGAAGAAGTCCTTCTTGGAGGAAGATCTGAACTGAGCTATGCATCACAGCATCCACCGTGTTCTTTCTTCTCTTTTTTTCATTTTTAAAGTAGGATCTCTGAGAGCTTTCTATGCCATTACAGAGCCTGCCTCATTCTTTTTACTTGCTGCATATTAGATTCCATAGGATTACTCCACTATAGCTCATCTAAATCTCCTTATTTGTGGACATTTACATGGTTTCAATTTTTCTATGATCATAGACAACACTGTAATAAAAAATCCTTGCTTTGAGCATGCATGCAAATATTTCTGTAGAGAAGACATCAAAAAGCAGAGTTGGGAGATTGGTTCAAGATGGTGGAGTAGAAGGACGTGCTCTCACTCCCTCTGGTGAGAGCACCAGAGTCACAACTAACTGCTGAACAATCATTGACAGGAAGACACTGGAATTCACCAAAAAAGATACCCCAAAGACAAAGGAGAAGCCACAATGAGACAGTAGGAGGGGCACAACCACAATAAAATCAAATACCATAACTGCTGGGTGGGTGGCTCACAAACTGGAGAACACTTATAACACAGAAGTCCACCCACTGGAGTGAAGGTTCTGAGACCCACATCAGGTTTCTCAACCTGGGGGTCTGGCAACAGGAGAAGGAATTCCTAGAGAATCAGACTTTGAAGGCTAGTGGGATGTGATTACAGGACTTTGACAGGACTGGGGGAAACAGAGACTCCACTCTTGGAGGGCACACATAAAGTAGTGTGCACAACAGGACCCAGGGGAAGGAGCAGTGGCTCCACAGGAGACTGAACCAGACCTACCTGCTAGTGTTGGAGGGTCTCCTGCAGAGGCGGGGGTTGGCTGTGGCTCACCGTGAGGACAAGAAAACTGGCAGCAGAAGTTCTGGGAAGTACTCCTTGGCGTTAGCCCTCCCAGAGTCCGCCATTAGCCCCACCAAAGAGCCGAGGCAGGCTCCAGTGTTGGGTCACCTCAGGCCAAACAACCAACAGGGAGGGAACCCAGCATCACCCATCAGCAGACAAGCGGATTAAAGTTTTACTGAGCTCTGCCCACCAGAGCAACAGCCAGCACTACCCACCACCAGTCCCTCCCATCAGGAAACTTGCATAAGCCTCTTAGATAGCCTAATCCACCAGAGGGCAGACAGCAGAAGGAAGAAGAACTTCAATCCTGCAGGCTGTGACACCAAAACCACATTCACAGAAAGACAGATAAGATGAAAAGGCAGAGGGCTATGTACCAGATGAAGGAACAAGAAAACACCCCAGAAAAACAATTAAATGAAGTGGAAATAGGCAACCTTCCAGAAAAAGAGTTCAGAATAATGATAGTAAAGATGATCCAGGACCTTGGAAAAAGAATGCAGGCAAAGATCAAGAAGATGCAAGAAATGTTTAACAAAGACCTAGAAGAATTAAAGAACAAACACTTAGAATAATTAAAGAACAAACAAACAGAGATGAACAATACAATAACTGAAATGAAAAATACACTAGAAGGAATCAATGGCAGAATAACTGAGGCAGAAGAACAGATAAGTGACCTGGAAGACAGAATGGTGGCATTCACTGCTGTGGAACAGAATAAAGAAAAAAGAATGAAAAGAAATGAAGACAGCCTAAGAGACCTCTGGGGCAACATTAAACGCAACAACATTCGCATTATAGGGTCCCAGAAGGAGAAGAGAGAGAGAAAGGACCCGAGAAAATATTTGAAGAGATTATAGCCGAAACCTTCCCTAAGATGGGAAAGGAAATAGCCACCCAAGTCCAGGAAGCACAGAGTCCCATACAGGATAAATTCAAGGAGAAACATACCAAGACACATAGTAATCAAATTGGCAAAAATTACAAAGAAAAATTATTGAAAGCAGCAAGGGAAAAACGACAAATCACACACAAGGGAACTCCCATAAGGTTAACAGCTGATCTCTCAGCAGAAACGCTACAAGCCGGAAGGGAGTGGCATGACATATTTAAAGTGATGAAAGGGAAGAACCTACAACCAAGAGTACTCTACCTGGCAAGGATCTCATTCAGATTTGAAGGAGAAATCAAATGCTTTAAAGACAAGAAAAAGCTAAGAGAATTCAGCACCACCAGACCAGCTCTACAACAAATGCTAAAGGAACTTCTCTAAGTGGGAAACACAAGAGAAGAAAAGGACCTACAAAAACAAACCCAAACAATTAAGAAAATGGTAATAGGAACATACATATCAATAATTACCTTAAACGTGAATGGATTAAATGCTCCAACAAAAAGACACAGGCTCGCTGACTGGTTACAAAAACAAGACCCATATATATGCTGTCTACAAGAGACCCACTTCAGACATAAGGACACATACAGACTGAAAGTGAGGGGATGGAAAAAGATGTTCCATGCAAATGGAAATCAAAAGAAAGCTGGAGTAGAAATATTCATATCAGATAAAACAGACTTTACAATAAAGAATGTTACAAACGACAACCAAGGACACTACATAATGATGAACGGATCAATCCAAGAAGATATAACAATTATAAATATATATGCACCCAACATAGGAGCACCTCAATACATAAGGCAAATGCTAACAGCTATAAAAGAGGAAATCAACAGGAACACAATAGTGGGGGATTTTAACACCTCACTTACACCAATGGACAGATTATCCAAACAAAAAATTAATAAGGAAACACAAGCTTAAATGACACAATAGACCAGATAGATTTAATTGATATTTATATGACATTCGATCCAAAAACAGCAGATTACATTTTCTTCTCAAGTACGCACGGAACATTCTCCAGGACAGATGACATATTGGGTCCACAAATCAACCCTCAGTAAATTTAAGAAAACTGAAATCATATCAAGCATCTTTTCTGACCACAACGCTATGAGATTAGAAGTCAATTACAGGGCGAAAAAAACATAAAAAACACAAACACATGTGGGCTAAACAATACGTTACTAAATTGCCAAGGGATCACTGAAGAAATCAAAGAGGAAATCAAAAAATACCTAGAGACAAATGACAATGAAAACACGGTGCTCCAAAACCTATGGGATGCAGCAAAAGCAGTTCTAAGAGGGAAGTTTATAGCTATACAACCCAACCTCAAGAAACAAGAAAAATCTCAAAGAACCAATCTAACCTTACACCTAAAGGAACGAGAGAAAGAGAACAAACAAAACCCAAAGTTAGCAGAAGGAAAGAAATCATAAAGATCAGAGGAGAAATAAATGAAATAGAAACAAAGAAAACAATTGCAAAGATCAATAAAACTAAAAGCTGGTTCTTTGAGAAGATAAACAAAATTGATAAACCATTAGCCAGACTCATCAAGAAAAAGAGGGAGAGGACTCAAATCAACAAAATTAGAAATGAAAAAGGAGAAGTTACAACAGACACCACAGAAATACAAAGCATCCTAAGAGACTACTACAAGCAACTCTATGCCAGTAAAATGGACAACCTGGAAGAAATGGACAAATTATTAGAAAGGTATAAACTTCCAAGACTGAATCAGGGAGAAATAGAAAATATGAACAGACCAACCACAAGTAATGAAATTGAAACTGAGATTAAAAATCTTCCAACAAACAAAAGCCCAGGACCAGATGGCTTCACAGGTGAATTCTATCAAACATTTAGAGAAGAGCTAACACCTATCCTTTTCAAACTCTTCCAAAAACTTGCAGAGGAGGGAACACTCCCAAACTCATTCTATGAGGCCACCATCACCCTGATACCAAAACCAGACAAAGATACTACAAAAAAAGAAAATTACAGACCAATATCACTGATGAATATAGATGCAAAAATCCTCAAGAAAATACTAGCAAACAGAATTCAAAAACACATTAAAAGGATCATACACCATGATCAAGTGGGGTTTATTATCCCAGGGATGCAAGGATTCTTCAATATGCACAAATCAATCAATGTGATACACCATATTAACAAATTGAAGAATAAAAATCATATGATCATCTCAATAGATGCAGAAAAAGCTTCTGACAAAATTCAACACCCATTTATGATAAAAACTCTCCAGAAAATGGTCATAGAGGGAACCTACCTCAGCATAATAAAGGCCATATATGAAAAACCCACAGCAAACATCATTCACAATGGTGGAAAACTAAAAGCATTTCCTCTAAGATCAGGAACAAGACAAGGATGTCCACTCTCACCACTATTACTCAACATAGTTTTGGCAGTCCTAGCCACAGCAATCAGAGAAGAAAAAGAAATAAAAGGAATACAAACTGGAAAAGAAGTAGTTAAACTGTCACTGTTTGCAGATGACATGATACTATACATAGAGAATCCTAAAGATGCCACCAGAAAACTACTAGAGCTAATCAATGAATTTGGTAAAGTTGCAGGATACAAAATTAATGCACAGAAATCTCTTGCATTCCTATACATTAATGATGGAAAATCTGAAAGAGAAATTAAGGAATCACTCCCATTTACCAGTGGAACAAAAAGGATAAAATACCTAGGAATAAACCTACCTAGGGAGACAAAAGACCTGTATGCAGAAAACTATATGACACTGTTGAAAGAAATTAAAGATGACACAAAAAGATGGAGAGATATACTATGTTCTTGGATTGGAAGAATCAATATTGTGAAAACGCCTATACTACCCAAAGCAACCTACAGATTCAATGCAATACCTATCAAATTACCAATGGCATTTTTTACAGAACTAGAACATAAAATCTTAAAATTTGTATGGAGACATAAAAGACCCCGAATAGCCAAAGCGGTCTTGAGGGAAAAAAAAGGAGCTGGAGGAATCAGACTTCCTGACTTCAGACTACACTACAAAGCTACAGTAATCAAGATAATATGGTACTGGCACAAAAACAGAAATATAGATCAATGGAACAGGGTAGAAAGCCCAGAGATAAACCCATGCACCTAGGTCAACTAATCTATGACAAAGGAGGCAAGGATAAACAATGGAGAAAAGACAGTCTCTTCAATAAGTGGTGCTGGGAAAACTGGACAGCTACATGTAAAAGAATGAAATTAGAACATTCCCTAACACCATACACAGAAATAAACTGAAAAGGGATTCGAGAGCTAAATGTAAGACCGGACACTATAAAACTCTTAGAGGAAAACATAGGAAGAACACTCTTTGACATAAATCTGAGCAAGATCTTTTTTTTTTTTTTTTGCGGTACACGGGCCTCTCGCTGTTGTGGCCTCTCGTTGCGGAGCACAGGCTCTGGACGCGCAGGCTCAGCTGCCATGGCTCACGGGCCTAGCCACTCCGTGGCATGTGGGATCTTCCCGGACCGGGGCACGAACCCGCGTCCGCTGCATGGGCAGGCGGACTCTCAACAACTGCGCCACCAGGGAAGCCCAGCAAGATCTTTTTTGATCTACCTCCTAGAGTAATGGAAATAAAAACAAAAATAAACAAATGGGACCTAATGAAACTTAAAAGCTTTTGCAAAGCAAAGGAAACTACAAACAAGACGAAAAGCCAACCCTCAGAATGGGAGAAAATATTTGCAAACGAATCAACGGACAAAGGATTAATCTCCAAAATATATAAACAGCTCATGCAGCTCAATATTAGAAAAGCAAACAACCCAATCCAAAAACGGGCGGAAGACCTAAATAGACATTTCTCCAAAGAAGACATACAGATGGCCAAGAAGCACATGAAAAGCTGCTCAACGTCACTGCTTATTAAAGAAATGCAAATCAAAACCACAATGACGTATCACCTCACACCAGTTAGAATGGGCATCATCAGAAAATCTACAAACAACAAATGCTGTTGAGGGTGTGGAGAAAAGGGAACCCTCTTGCACTGTTGGTAGGAATGTAAATTGATACAGCCACTATGGAGAATAGTATGGAGGTTCCTTAAAAAACTAAAAATAGAATTACCATATGACCCAGCAATCCCACCTACTGGGCACATACTCAGAGAAAACCATAATTCAAAAAGACACATGCACCCCAATGTTCATTGCAGCACTATTTACAATAGCCAGGTCGTGGAAGCAACATAAATGCCCATTGACAGACAAATGGATAAAGAAGATGTGGTACATATATACAATGGAATATTACTCAGCTATAAAAAGGAATGAAATTGGGTCATTTGTAGAGACGTGGATGAATCTAGAGACTGTCATACAGAGTGAAGTAAGTCAGAAAGAGAAAAACAAATATCATATATTAATGCATATATGTGGAACGTAGAAAAATGGTACAGATGAACCGGTCTGCAGGGCAGAAATTGAGACACAGATGTAGAGAACAAATGTATGGACACCAAGGGGGGAAAGCGGAGGGTGTGGGGGTGTGGTGGTGTGATGAATTGAGGGATTGCAAAGGGTTGTTAGGTTCAAAGATATGAACAATTAAAATACTTGATAGAAGTCAAATTACACTCCTATCACTAGTAAATGCAAATAACTACTTCCTTATTTTCACCAACATTTGATTTTTTTTTTTTTTTTTTTTTTGTGGTACGCGGGCCTCTCACTGTTGTTGCCTCTCCTATTGTGGAGAACAGGCTCCGGACGCACAGGCTCAGCGGCCATGGCTCACAGGCCCAGCCACTCCGCAGTATGTGGGATCCTCCTGGACTGGGGCACAAACCCGTATCCCCTGCATCGGCAGGCGGACTCTCAACCACTGCGCCACCAGGGAAGCCCAACATTTGATATTTTTAATCTTTAAAATTTTTTTGCCAATATTATGGGTGAAAAATACTATTTCATTGTTTTCTGCTTCTTTGATTACAAGTGAGAATAAATATGTAACTTTTTGCTTGTTTGTTGGGCTACCGTATTTCCTAGACTCTAAAATGCCTCCTCATATATTTTGGTTTTTTAATTGGCGGTAAATGGTTTTGTTTATTGTTTTTTTAAAGAGTTCTTTATATATTCTGATTAGGAATCCTTTGCCTATGGTATATATTTTCTACTAATCATTTTACATTTCTACTAGTAATATTTTGTTAATGATATCAATTGTCAAATAAAAGGGGTTTTAACGTAATAAAATGTATCATCCATTCTTTATAGTACTGACATCTTGTATTCTGTTTAAGAAGACTTCCCCGGAGTTCCCTGGTGGCCCACTGGTAAGGACTTGGCACTTTCACTGCCGAGGACAGGGTTCAATCCCTGGTCGGGGAACTGAGGTGCCACAGCCACGTGGCACAGCCAAAAAAAAAAAAGGAAGACTTCCCCTACTCCAATTCATGAATATAGTTTTAAAATTTTCTCCTGCCATTTACACTTAACTCATCGAACCATGTGGAAATTATTTTTGTAAATGGCATATGGTAGGGATTTAACTCCTTTTTAATCGATAGTCATTTCTGCTAATACATATATATATTTTTTTGCTGCAGATTTGTAAGTTATTTTATAGCATATATGCATTTGATTCTTTCTACAATAATTTTTGGCAACATACAGTTAGAATCAAAACCTCAGCATGATAAAAAATTTCCAAAAAATGGTTCTAAACCTATTGGGAAAAAATAATCTTGTGATGTTATTAGATAAAAGATTATAAATGAATAACAGATAAATTTCCTTATAAGATAGTAATACAATTAAAAGCTATACATTTTAAAGTACAGTGATATTGGTGAGAGCAAAAATGAAGATATCAATGTACTGAAAAAGAAAAGAAATAGTTCTTATATAATTAAGACTTTAATAAATGATAAACCTTGTATCACAATTTATTTTAGAAATGTAAACGCCATGCCTGGATTATTAAGATAAACTATTTGGAGAAAGTGAGATTATTATATTTCAATATGTGAAATAAATTTCAGGTCAATTTTGAAAATTAGCTATAAAAAATATTTTTAAATTATTACATATTAGAGTGAGGAAAGATATTCTATGCATAAGAGTTATAGAAATCATAAGTTTTGCATGGAAAAATCATACAAAAAAGAAAATAAGTAAATATATATATATAAATGAAAACTAAGCAATATTAAGCAAATAGAAAAATAAAATGGCTGAAAAACCATATATATATTCAGCCTATCTATATACTTATATATCTTCTATAAACATATATACAAATATTATAAAATGCTAATCAATGAGAAATGAAAGGACTACAAATGGTCACTACACAGTTAATATTCATATGGAAAAGACAAAAATTGAGATAAAGGTTACAATAAAAGCACATTGAACCTTTATATAAAAACAACAGATATGAGTAATTAATACTTTTTTGGCAATTGAATATCAATGAGGAATCTGCTAATATTTAAGGCTAAATAGTCCAGCCTTTTCCCCAAGATTTGAAACATAATCTCCATCATCTACTAAAACCTCATGTATACATGTCTGTTTCTGAACTCTGTATTCTGTTTCACTGATCTATTTGTCTACTGCTGTACCAATTCTATATGGTTTTAATACTGTTTTATATTTTGATATCTGGCTAAGCAGGTTCCTTCTTCCATTATTTTTTTCTTTTAAAGAAAGTCTGATTCTTTTTGCATATTTTATTTTACATATGAATTATAGAAAAGCCTGTCAAGTTCCATGGAAAAAAATCTTACTAAATAGTGTTTGGGGACAATTGATAAATTTGTGTGGTATATCTCTTTATTTAGCCAAATCTTTTAAGTACTTTTAAAATTTTATGGTTTTCCTTGTATGAGTATTACAAATTTCTTATTAGGTTCATTCTTATTTTACATTTATTGCCAATATGATTTTTTTTTTTAATGAAGCACAGTGCAGCTTTACTGAGGAATAACTACACAGCAATCAACAAGAATGATGGGTGAAACTGTATGTACAACACAATCTTACCTGTATAACACACACAAGGCAGAAGACATAAAAATACATTTCTATGTCAGAGAAAGACAAATATAATATCATATCACTGATATGTGGAATCTAAAAAAAATGATACAAATGAACTTATTTACAAAATAGAAACAGACTTACAGACATAAGGGAAGGGGGCAGGGAAAAATTAGGAGTTTGGGATTAACAGATTCATAGTACTATATATGAAATAGATAAACCACAAGGATCTACTGTATATTTCAGGAAACTATATTCAATATTTTATGATAACCTATAATTGAAAAGAATCTGAAAAAATATATATATTATGTATACCTGAATCACTTTGCTGTACATGTGAAACTAACACAATACTAAATCAACTAATAAAAACTAATCAACTAATAAAATACACACATATATTTCTAGAAAGATACACAAGTAGCTGTCTGAGGGACTCTGCTAACGTGATTTTTTAAAAATAATATGTTCTTGCTAAGTACATACAGGAAAGCTACTGATTTTTGTGTATGGATCCAGCTAACTTGCTGAAATCTATTAATCTAACAGCTCATCTATTATTCTGTTAGATTTTTCTAGTTAGACAGTATCATCTGTAAATGATGACATTATCTTTCACTTTCTACTATTTATACCTAATTTATTTTTCTTGGCTTATTACATTAGTGAGAATCTTCAACAGACAGTAGCAATGATAGCAAGCCTTCCTTCCTATAGTTCCTACTATGATGCAAATTATTTCTATATTTCACCATTAAATATGATGCTTGTTATAGGTTTCTGGTGGATACACTTTATTAAATAAAGGAAATTTATTTTAGTCCATAGAGTTTGCTACCTGTATTTTAGCTCTATGGTATATGTACCTCTGTTGTCGCAATACAAGGCACAGGGACCTCACTGTGTTACTCAGTTTTGTATTTCCTATTCCTTAAACAATATAGGTTTTTTAAGAGATCCACAATTAACGTTAGCTGAATGAACTGATGGAATAAGTGAACAAAGGTATGTTTTGTTGTTCTGTTTTAGAACAGTAAATTGGGGATATTTTTCCATTTTTAGAAAAAATAGAGCCATCAATTTTGACTCTAAGATTCTGATTAACGAGAGTTCTGATATGTAAGAATTTTGTTGAAGCCTGTGATGATGGACTTCAAGTGTGGTTAATATCAGAGCTAATGCCCAATATTGCTTATGTTGATGGTTAGCAGAATCCATGATGTCTGGAAATTATCAATATTCTATCTGAAATCCTTAGAAAAATTCCTAAATGTAAGTAGCTTAGGAATATGCTGCTTCTGGGGAAATACCAGCAGTCAACTCATGTTAATGAAGTGTTAAAAAGCAAATTCTGATGTGATATCTCATCTCCATTTTCCCTTACTTCTTTCTGGGAGCAGCACCTGAATGGGTAACAAAGGACCCTCTGCTCTCCTACTGTTCATTATCTGTATTCTCGGCTTCTGCATTCTTGAAGGCTGAGGGAACTTTCTTTTCCAGAAAGCTGCTCTGTTTCTGTTCACATTGCACCTTCCCTTCCCCATCTTCCCCCCACCCCAACCTCCATGGAGCAGTTAAGGTCTGGTTAAGAGTCATTCTACTCAAGCAAAAATGCCTTGGAGGGGAAATGAAAGTCTCCAAGAGAAGGTGGAGGCATGGCAGAAAGAAAGGAAGCACGATTCTTCTTTTCCCTCCAATAAGCCTAGAAGGGTCTGGAATCTCATAAAGGTCTGGAAGAGGGTCTGAAATCTCATAAAGTTGCTGGTGGGGCTTAGAAGGGCTGGTGATGAGGAACAGAGGGATCTCTGAGGCCCATCTTGGGTCCATGGGGAAGTCACACTCCAGGTCACCTTTCCACAGCCACGTGACTGGTGCCCATGGACAACTTCAACTTCTTTATGCCATTTACTGAACTACTGTTTGTGTTGTGCTATATCCTACTCTTTTCATCCAATAATTGCAGGTTAAGGGAAAAGAAGATGGGGCAGGCTATGCAGCCTCCCATTCCTCCAGATATACCCCAGGAGTAAAGTAGTGTGTATTTGGCTGTTTGACTGGGGTAGAGGGTTTCTGTAATCGCCTGTGGAACTCCTAGGAAGAGGTGCACTGTCAGTGGGAGGATGTTGAAGGCAGAAGAGGCACAGTGTTTCTGTCCATGGAGCTCCTAAAGGGGGTCAGACTAGTCCACAGACCACTTTAAGGCAGGCATCAAGGAGTGGCAGATCACAGCGAGTTCTAAAGGTTAGGGGACCGTCAGTAAAGGCCTCTTGAGATGGAGGTAACAGTGTCATATCTATGGAACCCTGAACCCCACAGATCCCAGCCATGTGCTGGTTCGGGATCCCAACATCCAGCCCAGCCTGGCTGCTCCCTACTACTGACTCTGCAGTGTGGAGTCCATTCCTGTCCAGGGTCTATTTGGAAGTATGCAGAAGCACAGGGCATGTTTGGGGCATAGGGAAGAATCGACTTTGATTTGAGTAAGCACAGGAAGGCAGCACAAACTGAGACCATATTGTGAAGGGTCTTGAACACCCAGCTTGAGAATTTATAACTTCAGAGGCAATGGCAGTTCTCAGAATTTTCTGAGCAGATAATGAAACTGAAATCCTTTAATACAGGGGGAATTCCTTAGTGCCTCATTTCCTTGTGTCTCTGGCTCCTAGCACACAGTCTAGTGTATGATAAGTGCTTGTTTTTTGACTAAATAAATGATTAGAATTACTGTATTTATAAAGTTAGGATGTTAAGGAAATGTTGAGGAGGGCAGAGTAACAAGAATGAATGAAATACTCCTATCCTGTTCACCTGAAAGCCTCATTTCATAGAGTATCTTTTTACTGAGCATTTACTAGACGTTAGGCACACATGGGTTATCTAATCCTCAAAATGGTCTTTTGAGATAGATAATACTAGTGTTCCCATCTCATGGATGAAGGTTGTGGGTAAGTGGAGAATCCTGGATTGACAGTCCCAGATGACTCCAGAGCCTACGTGCTCTGCCCACAGCATAAGGACCCAATTTTCTACCTCTTCCCACATGTGTGTCCTGAAAATATGACATGGTGGCTCCTCCCATCAAGAGATAAGAGTCTATTTCCCCAACCTTTGAATTTACTTTGGCCAACAGAATGCATGAGAAATGACACTGTACAACTTCTGAGCCCTGGCCTCAAAAGGCCCTTCTCCCTTCCAATCTCACTCTTAGAACCTTTCCCAGCCACCATGTAAAAAGCTCAGGCTAGCCTGCAGCATGATGAGAGACCCTTGTCACCACAGCCAAGTACATGACATTGGAGTGAGCCAACGCCCAGTGAGCCTGCAAGCTGAGCCACACCACATGTGTGAGCCCAGTCAAGATCAGCCAAGCCTGGCCCAGATCAGCAAAACTGCCCAGCTGACCAAGAGATTCACAGACAATAATAAATGGCTACTGTTTTAAGCCATTAAATTTGGGGGAGTTTTGCTACTCAGCAAAAGCTAACCGATACACACACACTTCTGCTCAGAGAAAGAACTGAATCCATCCCGCAACAATGAGGTTCTCAGCAGTAACCATTCTACTGGCCTATCAGTCTCAACTACCTGTGCCTGCTCACCATAATTGCTTTCATTTCACTTTTTTGTTATAATTCTTTACAAATTCTTCCCAGAAGTCTGCATAAGAAATAACAAAGGAAAGGCACCACCCACTGGGCTTAAGAGGTCACTGGTGCAGCCTTCTCCACAATCCCAGGGATCCCACAAAACATACCCACCAAAAGGTGCCCCAGCCCTCGGTTCTAGTGGAGGGATTCCCGGCTTGAAGGATCCTCAGAGACCTCTGAGCTTCCCACCCTTCAGTTACTTCTTCCTCAGCCCCCATTATGAGATGGTTTCAGCCGTGAAAAGATAAAGTATTACAAGCAGAGGGGGCTTCACACACTTGGGATCTAAGAGCAGGCTTGCTGCTTGTGGATGGTGGGGGGGCAAAACCCCATGCAGTAGAAGCAGATGTCAGGGCTGGTACTTCTCCTGGCCAACCAGTTTCTCTGAGCTCATTTTCTGCCCATCCTGTCTGACTTTCCCACTAGACTGTGATTAACCACTGTTGTATCCCCAGCAACTAAAAGAGTATCTTGTACATGGTAGGTGCCAAAGAAATGTTTGTTGAATGAAATAAATCACTCCCTTCCTACAGCATCTTCCATGGCTCCCATGCCAGCAAAATAAGATCAGAACTTTCTGGCACCACACCCCAAGAGTGCAGAGAGACTTCAGCCCCCCTTTCCACACTCTCCCACCTCTTCCTTCACAGAGGCTGTGTACTCTCTCACCCCCATGCCTTTTTACCTGCTATTTGTTCAGCCTAAAATTCCCTTCCTTCCCTTTGAGCTCTTTTTCATCTTACACAAAGCTGGCCCATGGTGGATGCTCAGTAAATGCTTGTTGACTAACCAGGTTAATTAAGGAAGGAACGGAAGAAAGAAACCATCTACAACCAGGAAGCAGTGGTCCAACCTTCCTGCCACAGTGGCACAAGGGGATGGAGCTGCGGACCACCTCTTGGGCCCACTGCGTCCCACAGGTGAGAATCCTGACTGAGGGCCAGACTGGTCTTCCAGTGCCACACACGGGGACCAAGGGAACTCTCTCAAAACCCAGGCAGCAGGAAACCACCCCATAGCTTTCTCTATATGCACACAGCCATCAGGCTGACAACCCAAACACCAGGCCAGGAAAGGAATGGAATGGAAACGCAGACTTAACAAGTTGTTCAAACACAGGAAAAAGCCAAGTGAGGCTAAGGGGATCTGAGTCAAACTCTGCTCCTACCAGCATTCCCAGTGCCAACTCTGATTATTAAAATAAAGAGATTAAGTAGCTGAATTTGTTTTGCAGTGTTTATGTTGTTCTGCCATTCTCTGAATTGTGCATTTTGGACAAGGAGAACGAGTTTCCCAAGTCAGAGTCTGTTTGCTTTCAATTTTGGTTGTTTTTTCTATGCAGTTTTCAGACTCCAATCTGGTCCCACGCCACCAGAATTCCCTGACATCTGCACTTCTTGGTTCTATGACTTTGTCTGTGCTTTCTCGCTTAGCCTGGTGCTTGGGTTGCCAAGCGTACCGTCTGGCCTGGTGGTGGGACTGGCACAGGAGGGCTGCTGACCTGCTCTGGGGAGGACGGGCCTGTCCCTTTGCACAGCCTGGGGCCCTCTGGGGGCTACTGTCATCAGCCCAAACTCAGGCCTCAGAAGCTCCCAGCTCCTATCAGCCTCCCAGACATATCTGGAAACCCAGTTGCCTTCCTCTTCCAACCTGGCTTTCTCTCAAGCATGATACCACTGCTGTTCTTCCTGATGCCAGAAATCTTCCAAATTTGAAATAAAGCAAAGATACTATTGGTAGCCTTTCAATGTCATACTAGAACACTGGCAAGATGGCCTAAGGGTCATGTGACTATCTAGGAAAAGATATCTTTTAGTTATTTTTTAATCTTGAATAGGGCCCAAACTATTGAAAGTTAGATGCTAATTTGTGGAACACTGACGATCCAGGAATGGGCTGTCTGGTGGAAAGATACACCCAAAGGTTTCCATTTTATTGCCCTATAGGGCATTAACCAATTCTAAGTCTAACTTTGCAATCTTATTCCAGCATGCTTTCTCCCCCTGACTATACAGACCTTGATCCCACCTGTTCTTCACTCATCCACTCTGTGCATGTTCCAGTGGGCCTCCCCTTCCTAAAACCTTGCTAACCTTCAGGACACAGCCTGCACCTCCTCTCCTATTGGGGAAGCTCCCCCAACACTTGCAGGCCCTGGTACGGTCTCCCCTGTGGACTCCCAGCAACACTGCCAAGAAGGAACATGGAACTTCATGCAGTCACACAATGTTTCAGGTCATTCCTCAAATGGTTCACCCCTCTTGCATCTCAACCACTGCCTAGTCCACAGCCTTCTTTTGTTTTCCTATAGTACTCCACATTCAGCATGTATTCAATAAACACTGTGATTGGTCATTTGAGTTCAAGAAGGATGACGCACAATCAAATGACAACTGAAGCAACCACCTTTGCAGGGAGAGGAGAAGCCTGACATCAAGGAGAGATCAGGGCCTCAGGCAAACTAGGGTTTGAGTATTGAACCCGGGATCAACTTACCAGACTCACTCTCAAGCTCAGTTTCCTCATCTGTAAAATGGACATAGCATCCCCACCCCTCAGGATTGAGTGCTTTGTTGTATTGCATTGTTTTAGGATTAAAGGCAATTTATGCAAACTGCCTAGCATGGCACCTGCGAGCTGTTTTTGATTCCTGTCCATTTCCCCAGCAGCTGTGCTGCCTGGTACAGAATCTAGAAACGGTACTGGAGAGGGCTATCATTACTCCACAGCTGCCGAGGGGTTAAAAAAAAAAGAGGAAGCAGATCTTCTCAGAGAAGGAATGGAGAGAGTCTTAAGGGAGAAGACTGGGAAAAACTAGGAATTACCACCTTCTGGTCTATACCCGCTCCTTAACTAAATTTAATTTAAAAAAATTTTACACACACTATATGGCACTTGTTATGTGCCAGGCACTGTCCTAGGCGCTTTGTAAATATACACTCATTTAGTCCTCCTACTAACGGTGACTGTGATCACCGTTTTACATGTGGGGAAACTGAGGCACTGAGCAGTTAAGTGGCTTACCCAAGGTAGTAAGTGGTAGAATTTAGATTCCAACCTGGGCCATCTGGCTCCTGAATCTGTGTCCTTAACCTCTGCTATGCAGCCTCAAATACTTCACTTCATGCTTTATTTGGAAGTTAGGAAAAATAAAACAAAACAAACTTCCCTAAGAGTGACCTCCCTGGTCTAAAACATGCTAAGTGCCCCCTCACAGTTGAATCTCCTCCTGAGGCTTCAACAGAAGGAAGGAAGAAGGGGCAGGAGAGTTTATGGAGAGCAGTGGGAGACGTCAGCTAGGAACTCAGTCCATAGACTGTCCGCGTCCTCTGCCCAGGTTTCCTCACAGGCAGGGCTGTGAATCTCCCCAGCTCCCCCATCGGGCAGTGTCCCTTCTCCTGGCTCCTGGCATAAAGGCGTAAGAGAAGGCTGCCAAGTCTGACCTTGGAGACAGGAATGGAGCCAAGCCTCTATCTCAACCCTCACCTGCAGAGCCTCCCCAAGTCCCTGCTCTAGGGACCCACCATTGACTCAGAGTCCCGTTGGCCCAGGCTTCCTGGCAGCCCTGGTGCCACCTGTGACACAGCCTGGAACAGCCCAGTGGCAAAGCGGGTGTGGCTGCAGCATGGGACTTGGCCTTCAGCCGGCTCCCCATTTCTTTCTGATGAGGGGAGGAGGGGGCAGCCTGCTTGCTTCTGGTCAGATGCCCAAGTAATGCCTGCTCCCAGCCCTTCTCGGCATGACCCCCGCCCCTCTCCTCCCCAGACTGATGAGCCTGGAGCCAAGGAGAGCAGAGGAAGCGATGCTAGCCCAGGGCAGGAGGGCACCCCTCTTCACCCGACTCAGGCACTTGCCTTCACCGCTCCCCCTAGGTTCACAGAGACAATAGCCAGACACTGAAGAGGGCACAAGGCCCAGGGAGGCATCCTCTCCTGGGTTACTGAGGATGCTTTATTTCCCCTCGATTATTCTTATGCTTAGCTTTGTACTTGCAAACTGGTCTGTCTGATCCTATCAGGTGCTGTGGTTTTAGACTGTGAATACAGCTACCAGTTTTTCTCAAGTGTATCTCCATGGAGTGGGCAGAGGGGCTCAAGTTCATTCACTACCGTTTCTACTCATTCCTGCATTCACCAAATAGCCCTAGAGCACTCGCCCTCCTGGGCCTCTGACAGACAGGAGCCTTCCCTCTTGACACCCACCCCTCTTCCCACAGACTTCATCTCCTTGGGTGGCCCCACCAGGCGCCCTGTCCTCCAAACTAGAAAGAAACCCAGGGGTACCTCGGACAGCTGACTTTCCTTCATAGCTGCACAGACGCTCGCTCAACAAGTCCTGCTGAAGTCACCTCCTCACCACCCCCCCAGGACACCCACCCCTTTCTGTCCATCTCCTCCCATCGATGCCATGTGGCGTTATCACGGGGGCCACCGCTGCGGCTATCTGACTAGTTCTCACCAACGGAAGGTGATGGAAGGGATGTGGGACATCTCTGGGCTGGAGTGTTCAGGAAGAGCTGCGCCTTCTCCACCGGCTCTTCTTCCTACTGCCCCCAGGAAGCAGAAGACTCTGAGGCCCTAGGGGGTGGCAGAGCCAGCAATGGAAGGAATCAGGGTCCCAGCACTGCCACATGGACAAAGCTACGTCCACTGGAGAAGAGACTTTTGACTGATACGTGAGCAATGAACAAACTTCTAGTGGGTTAAGTCACTGAAAATTGAGGGTTTGTTAGGTAATTACAGCAAGTAGCATTGTGTTAACGAATACAGGCATATACAGGGTGATCTTGCTCTTAATGGGGGCTAATGAGCAAATTTAAGCAGAGAAATGATATGAAGGGAGACATCTCAGGCCTCAGAGGGAGGAGGAAAGGGGTTGGAAAGAATGGGTTTTCTACCATCTCCTAAGATGGGGGTGTGGGAGGGAAGGCGGGACCTGCACCCCTCCCCCCCGACCCCCATCCACCCTGCCGGGGCCTCTTCACGACTAAGATGACTGAGTTCTGGGTCCCAAATCCCACTCTATGTCTTTGTCACCCTTTAAAATCTAGAAGCAGGTTAGACTTCCAGCCCCTCATAACCCAGGACAACACCTCTCCCCCTGTCAGAGTTACTCCACGTAGACCCAGGCCAGGTTTCGGAGGAGAAAAGGGATCTTGGGCTGGAAATCAGGGCTGGAAGTGTGGCCCTCAGCCAGGGTAGGCCCTCCAGGCCAGTACTGCTGGGATGGACAGAGTGTGGAGACAGATTCCACAGGCTTGCCAGGAAGGAACTTGCCAGAAGTAGGTCCCAAATCCCACCAAGCCTCAGGTAAGGATGCTCAGGCTTTTTGTTAAGGCCCAGGGACAGCCCATTTGATGGGCCAGGGCTTTGTACATGAGGAGGATCTACAGCTGAGGAAGAGGAGGCAGGTCCGGAGAAGAGCTAAGAATTCAGCCTCTGGAAGAAATCCTCCTCCTGACCCCATCCTAACAGCTGCCAACTCTCCCCTATCCACCCCTTCCCCTCCCCAGCTCCCCATCTCCAGCAGCTCACAGAGGAGCTCACCCCTCACAGGAGTGGCTACGGGTGGGGTGCACTGGGGTCCCCAGATGCCAACGGGATCCACTCCATCCCAGGTTACATAACCTCTCGGCGGCAGCCAAGGTCTGAACTGAATCTGAAAATGGAAAATGCTCCAGCAAATAAATTCCAGGGGCATTAGGCAAATAGCCCTTTTAAATCAACAATAGCTTTCATTTTTCACACAGACATGATGAAAGGAAGGTGGGGGGGAAAATGAAGAATGGATCCTTCCCTGATCACAAAGCTGATCCTCAGCAGAACCCAGGGCCTTGAAGTCAGGGGCGGGAGGGGCAGCCCTACTGCCAGGTGGCAGCCAGACTCTCCCATGGGCAGGGACTCCCCTCTGCAGGGCAGGGAGGGGCACAACAGGGTGAAGACTTCCTCCATCTGAGCGAAGCTGATAACCCAGGGCTGCACAAAGGGAGCGGGTGTTTCCACTGGTGGATTCTTCCAGAAACAGAGCTATGGGGCTTCTCTGCATTTACTCGGAGCAGGAGTGGGAAGCGGTGGGCCCGTCAGCAGGAGGCCCAGACTCAGTGAAGAGGTCCTCTTACCCTAGGAGAGCAGCAGGTGAAGCAGGCCCTGCTTCTCCCCGCCCCCACCCACCCCCGGGCCCACCACAGAGCTGCAAAGGGGCACATTCACGCCTCAGCACAGGACCTAGGAGAGCCTGCGGCCGCAGGCAAGGCTGTCCTGCCAATGCCAAGGGCAGGGCAGGTATCTCCTAGAGGATGACCACAGTCACATGCTGATCTAGGGCTGGTGTGGCCGTGGTTCAATGTTTGGGCTTGACTGCAGCAACCGCAGGAACAATGCAGTTTCAGACCGAGCCCTGAAACCCCACGGCAGAGCCAGGACTGGGAACTAGTCAGAGAACAAAAACCCAGCCCTGCTTCCTGTCGGCTCCAACACACCCCCTCACTCAATGTCCTCCACCCTACGCTCCACCCAGGCCTCCTTCCCGTCTTCCTGTCCTCTAGCCCTGCTCACCAGGACAAAGCCTGCCAGGAGACCAGGGGCCCAGGGTGGCCTGGGCATGGGCCTCAAGCTCCATGGGGAGCTGGCTGCAGAAATGAAAAGAGCACCCACAACCTGCCCCATGCCAAATTCCCACCAGCAACATCACTCCTTTTTTAAAAAAGGGCTTCAGAATACAATGCATCCGATCATTGGCATCATTGGCTGGAGGCAGACATCTGGGACTTGAGGGAATGGGACAGGGCATGGTGGCTGGGGGGGGGGCGGGCGTACGACTGGTTGGGGACAGTGAACCTGCAACAGGAGATGGGGGAGGTGTGGGGGCTCAAACTGACAATACAGAGGGCACCTAAGGGCCCAAGCCAAGGGTCAAGCCCTAGCAAGAAGGTACCGAGGGTCATGTCAATCCCCCCCACCAATACCCTACAACTGCCCTGTCTCAGAGAAAAAGCCAAGTCCTTTCAGTGGTCTGTAAGGCCCCTGTCACTTCTGTGACCTGATCTACAATCTACACACAAACACAGCCCTCCTGGCTGTCCCTGGAGAAACAGGCATTTCTGCCACAGGGCCTTTGCACTGACTGTTCCCTCCGCTTGGAATGCTCTTCTCTCACATCTCTCCACGTGGCTCCCTCCCTCACCTCCTTCAAGTCTTTGCTCTCATGAGGCATACCCTGATCATCCTATTTAAAATTACAGCCCACCTTGGCATGACCAAGCCCCTCTTACTATCTATTTTTTCCCCATAGCATTTATTACTTTCCATGCAATTTCCATATTTATTATACTTATGATTTATCTCTGCCTCTGCCTGTTAGGATGCCTCTGCCAGCTCCATTATGGCAAGGAACTTTGTTTCTCTTGTTCACTGGTAAATCTCAAGCTTCCAGAACAGTGTTAAGCAATGGTAGGTATTCTATATATTTGTTGAATGAATGAATGAACGAATGGCAGCCCCTTCTCAGTGCGGCCCAGGACTCCTAGAGAACAATTACAGTAACAGTTACCATCACAACAGATGCAATTCATCAATGCTCACTATGGGCAAAGTCATGCTCTGTGAGAAGATTTCTACAGACTTTTCATTTTCCACCTGTACTACTCTACTAGCAAATTCCATTTTATCCCCAGTTCCCAGATAAGGAAACTGAGACTCCAGGAGTTTAAGAGAAATCAAAGAGCTGGTCAGCACTGCTGCTGAGATATGCACCCCAGAAGCCTATTTCCAAAGCTCAGAGCCTTGTATAAACTGTTCTGAAATCATATCTCTGCAGTAGAGCCCACGTAAGCTAGTCACCCACTCAGGGCCAGCCTCAGGTCCTCACAACCCACAATGGCACTAAGGATGATGTCTGGAAAAATCTCATCCTTCTGAAGTTGCAAGTGGCAGGCTCACTTGCAAGATGAGAATAGCACATTGGCTAGGGAACCAAGGAACCAGGGCTCCAGACACAGCTCTGAGATTACTATCTGGGTTCAGCTTGTATAAAATGACAGAGGTGGGTCATGTGACCTTTTCAGTCCCTTCCGTCATCTGACTGTGAAGAACTCGTATCAAGCCTGAGACCTGGGCAAGAGCGGCCCTTGCCTTGAGCACCACGTTTAAGAGAACCGTCCTCTAGCTATATTTGCCCCCAAGGACAAGGAGGTTGTGAGGCCAAGGGCAGAGCTCATATCCTCCCCTTTCAGACATGCTCTGGGTGACCAGCATCCCAGGATTTCCTGCCCAAACAGCCTGGGTCTACTTTCAGGGTGTATGTTGGCTCTTCTCCAGGGTCCACGCCCTCAACTGCAAGCTGCACCACTAGCGAGTATACATCTAGGCCCAAAGGCAGCCTTTTGTGTGGAGTGGGTGGATGGAGCTTAGACAGGTGTTCACACACATGCATGACTGTCTGATGGCTGAGGTGTCCCAAACAGGAGGCCCACTGCAATGTGGGGTGGAGTCAGATGGAAGGAGAAGTGGGGGGATGGGCTGGGGACCAGCCATCCTTATGCTGTCAATTTCTGCACTAAACTCCAAAGAGCCTGAGAAATCTATATTTGATCCTGAGCTTCTAGGTTGTCATAAAGGTGTAGGAGGGCAGAACAGAGTTTACTTAACGGCTACCTTGTTTTGAACTTTTCAATATTTAGACATTCACTGAGTGGACCTCCATTTGTACTTCTGTACTCTTCCACCCTCAAATGACACAGTGAGTCTGGAAAGAACTCCAAGTTTCCAAGACAGTAAAGGGCAAAGGGCAAAGCAGAGAAATGAGAGTCGACGTGCCTCCCAGGGGTTCAGTCCCATGACTATCTCTATCCCGGTTTCACTAATAAAAGGAAGATACCGCAATAAGTGACAAATGGGGGACTGTTCCAGCTGTGACCCTGCCATAGAACGTTCACTCTACATTCCGACATGGGTCTGGGTCCAGGCAGATAGAAGAGTCCGTTTAACATAAAAAAAACGAAATGCCGCTCTGCTCCTCATGTCACAAGGATGCCTCAGGCTTGTTCCACCTTGATTGGTTGGGTGATCAGGGTAAAGGTACATTAGCTTCTGTTCTCTTATAGGCGATACAATTCTTACCTCACAAAGATGCTTTGAACATTGGAAACCGTCTGAGAATAGTAAGTTCTCAATAAATTATGGTTATTACTACTGCTTTATCATTGTAACCCTAGCATGTAAACATAGTGCCAGGCATCATGTAGGAATCAGTAAGTGTAGAGATGGCTGGATAGGTAGATGGATGGACAGATGGGCAGACAGTGGACAGGTGGGTAGATTCTTGGTTGGATATTACAAACTACCCAGCATTCACAAAACTCCCCATCCAATAGTGATTCACCAACATTGCCCTTAAACTGAACCTCAAATACCAGGGCATAAAACTCCTTTTGTCTTCAAGAAGAAAAACAATAACAAAAAGATTGGAATTCGTCACTGGACTTAGGACTTGGGCTTAAATGTATTCTCCTAAAGCATGTGCTGTAAGGTCATGTGCAAACAGTCACAAGCTCAGTTCTGGAAGATGCATGTTTCAGGGTTCGTGGCCCAAGGGTCTCATTACCCACCATGGCCTCATCTCTGCCCTTGGATATGGAGAACGTTTTTAATACCACAATTGTTGGTTCAGTGAATTGAAGCTCAAATCCAAGTCAGTGCTAATTTAGTGCAGAATGAGTAAACAGATATCACGCTATTTTCCCAGATAGACACGCAATACATGCTAACCCAGGGATGATGATAAATCAGCTTTAAGCCAAGGTTTTATCATGGCTGAGGGAAATGTGCGAACACTAAAACACATGGGCATCACAGCTCCCCAGCCTTCCAAGTCCTTGGGCTTCTATTTTTCATTCAACACTGCCACAGATTTTGCAAAAGGCAGAAGAAAGGGTGTGGACTAGGTAAGGAGAGAACTCAGCTTGGCCTGCAAGACATTTCGTTCCTCAATGGGTCACAGAAGCAATAACTAGAGGAGTTATAAGTCAACAGGCAGCCCAGGAGCTCTAATTAAAATGAATAACATGATGGTTCCCCAAATGTATTAATTAATAAAGTTAGGAAACCTCCCCCTGCCCAAATCTCAGCAATCACAACGCATTTGATACTAAAGGCTACAAAGTCATCTAGTATCAGAGTAATTCTGTTTTCTAGGCATGGCTTCCTGCAAAACTGCTACAGAAACGTGAAACAGCATTTCGAAAGGGAGACGTCCTAACTGGCAAGAAAGAAACAGCCCAGCATGTCCTTTTTAGGAGGGAACATCTGTGCTCCCCTCCAGAGAGCAGTCAGTTGCCTAGAGATGTCTCTCTGTAAGGAAACCCTCCACAGAACGTCCTAGAAACTCCTATTGCACAATCCAGGCATGTGGTGAGGTTAAAAGAATCTTATCCTGACAACATGCACTGGTTCTCAAAGGGTGGGCTAAAGGCTGTTTGCTTGTAGCTTTCATATGTATAACCTGACAACTGCTGTTATCTTTGCTTCTGGTATCAATTAGGATATTTAACAAAAACCTGCTGGTACCATTCTTTCCCTTCAATTCTGGTAAAATAATGTTGGCACAGGCAATATTTGACAAGAACAAGTCCTGAACGGGCCAATGTGGTTAATGAGACAAAATATGTAAAATCTTGGCAAACCATACAGTGCTTTCTAAATGTTAATAGTCTTGTATACTACCCTTACTGTTATCGTCATCATTGGATTTCTTCTTAGTCAATAGACCAAAATGTGTGAGAATCGTTAGCCGAGCCCAGTGTGGGGGATTAAAATGACTCATCCAGGGATGCATGTTGAATACCGATTCCTAGGCCCCAGCCCAGGCTCAGTGAACCTGAATCACTGGGAATCTGAATTTTTAACAAAACATTAACTTGATTAGGGAAGTTTGGGAAATACTCTAGTGGTTCTCTAACTCATTCAGGAGATCGAAATGTGGGGCCCTTTTTTTTCCTGCTTAGAAAAACAAAATGCATTGCTCTACTGAGTCAGGCGCAGCAGTGTTAATCAGCCCTTCCCAAATTAATGAAGGCGATCATTCCTGGTGGGATTTACACTTAGTTTCCTTATGTTCAGACTGCTTTAGCCACAAACACTCCCTACATTCCCTTCCTGGGATGTGATAGGGCATAAATCATATCTGGGAAATAAATCCCCCATGGAAAAAATGTTGCTCTTGAAAGAATCCCTAATTATTCCAAAGGGCATGCCAAAAAAACCCAGAGAAAAAAGTAAAACCTTTTCTATCTGGATTCTCTCTGATGAATTGACACTGCCAGGTTCTTCTGAGAAGCAATGAACCGTGGCTGGACAAGTAATGGGGAGAGAGGGAGGGTTTCCTGGTCTGAAATCCCATGGGGTTTTCAGGTAGAAGAAGTGATCAGTGTGAAGGCCAGCGGGAGGAAAAACAAGAAGCCCTGATACTCAACCATGCACTTATTGAGCACCTAATGTATCCACGAGGGTCTTGGCCAGGAATAGATGGCTCCTGCAAACAGGGAGAAGGAGTTCAGTGAAGGGACTATTTACAAGAGAGGGGGCAAGTTTAAAAGAAGCCCTCCCCCATGGCAAAGTACATGAGGAGGGAGCTCATGTGGCCCCAAGTCTGAAGGTTACTAGAACCCCAAGGTTATCAGAACTAGCCGCCCGGCAGAAGCTATGGCCTTCTGCAGAGGGTCACAGGCACACCAACCTGTGGGTGGGCACACTTCCACCCTCTTTTTCTGGTACTCCCTTCAGACTGAACCCAACTAAAAGGCAGAGGGAAGGTCAGCCTCCAAGGGCACAAAGCAGGGAGAATGATGGTGGAGCACAGATGTGGAGGGGAGAAATGGAGAATATCCAACATACCCACTAAGAGCCAGACACTGCAGTATGCCCACCCTGACAGTCTTCAACAGACATATTGCCTGTGGTAGACAGCATCCCCCACCCCGACCTGGTGCTCACATCCTTTTGCCACTGACTCTGAACTTCCTCTCACTAGAGGCGAACTGTTTCCCCACTGCCTTGATGTTGGGTTTGGCCAGTGGAACGTGGAAGAAGTGACAGCACTCATTCTGAGCCTACCCCTTAAGAAGCCTCACATGTTTCCGCTCACTCCTGCTGTACTTCTGCCCTCACCATGAGAAAAGCCTGCTCTGGTAGCCAACTGGTTCCAGAAGGATGAGAGACATGGAGAAGAGCTTCCCCAGCCAAACTGGAGAACTATGGCTTGAAGCAGAACTGTCCAGACATCCCTCAGAATGATATGTGACAACGATAACTGCTTTTTGTTGTATGCCCTGACTTTTGGGGTCATTGTTATGCAGCAATAGCTGACTGATACATCACTCTACCCAGGTGAATAAGCCATCCCAATTCAGGAACAGAAGCTACCGGGGTAGAGGGAAAGGCTGAGCCCAATTGATAGAACCAGGTCCAACATGGAGTTAAAGGTCAGTAGTGTCCAGTAGGGAGAAAGACCATGTGACATCCCAAAGCTTAGATGTGGGCTAATCCTGATGTGGGAGCCTATTTGCAGTGATACTATAAACCCTCTCTCAGAGGAACAGACATTTTGCTACTGTTGTTTTAAGTTACACCTAGCCTTGTTCCAAACAGTATTTAAGGATGCTTACAAAAATGCCCACAATAAAATAAACAAGTGAGAAAAGCAGAGCAGCGAGAAACGATGGCATCTGAAAACAAATGCATGCCATAAAATCATGTCCTTTTCTGTTAGAAATGATCTGCAGGGCTTCCCTGGTGGCGCAGTGGTTGAGAGTCCGCCTGCCAATGCAGGAGACACGGGTTCGTGTCCCGGTTCGGGAGGATCCCACGTGCCGTGGAGCGGCTGGGCCCGTGAGCCATGGCCGCTGAGCCTGCGCGTCCGGAGCCTGTGCTCCCGCAGCAGGAAACGCCACAGCAGTGAGAGGCCCGCATACCGCAAAAAAAAAAAAAAGAAAAAGAAAAAGAAATGAGCTGCAAAGTTACCCAAGCTTCCCAGCAGCTAAGGCAAAATTAGAAACACGATTTGTAGCATGAATAAGGTATAAATGAGCCAGGAACCCAGAAGGAGGACAACTATTTCCTGGAACTGAGGTCTAATATACATGTCTTCCCTGGGGTCCCCATAAGGCCCTGGGTTATGTAGTTAACAACGTCTTCAACAGAACCCTCACAGAAAACAGGGAATGCCACGATGACAATGATAATAATAACAGCAACAACAGCTAATGCTGAGAGCACGTGCCAATTGTATATGCAGATGTTTTCTAGAACAGCTGAACATACATACAACTGATTGTTCAACACACAACTGATTCACCCCTTTTCTTACTATCCTCTAAGAAGCAGCAGTGGCTGTTTCTCATCATGACCAACAGGAGAGACACCTTTGGGTGGTCAGGGATCTATGCCCAGCAGTCTGGGGACTCCACTCTCAGCTGAGGAAGTCTAAACCAAGGATGTATCTTGGAGCACTGCACGAGAATCCAAAGACAAGATTTGTAAACAAAATATCCCACTTTTAAATTCTGACAATTGTATAGGTCCACACTGTGCAGGGCAAGCAAAGCATGACTGAGCAGGATCCAGCCTCCAGGCTACCAGTTTTCAACGACTGGCCTAGAAAATGGATGGACAGCATAACCTTCAGAGTCTCCACAATAAGTATTGATATAATTAATTTCAGCCAAGGTTTCAGTAAGTATTGAAACGCAAGGGGTTTGAAGTCCTACTAATTGACAAGTTTGGGGATGCTAATTCCATAATGTTATTAAGTATAGAAGCCTGAGGATTGCCTAGGCCAGGGGAGGGGCAGACACCTCTTTTGTGGGTTGTAGAGAATTGCGAAGACAACAGCCTTGCCCAGAAATGGGACAAGCAAGGTCTGAAAAGCAGCCAATCGGCCTTGGAAAAGTCACACCATTATTTCTTCAACTATGGGTTAATTTCCTTACTCAGTGGTGTTGTGTGGGAACCCACAAAGACCAAATAATCAGACTGCCACCACCACTCCTCAGACCAGCCATCACCAAATGTAGCAACAACAAGCATCATCGCCAATGTATTCAAAACTCTGCCACCCAGGCAGACCCCACTTACTCTAATGAGAAAACCAGGCCTGCCTTCCTTTTCTTAGGGGGAAGATTGGAGTGATGTAGGAAGCAGGAAGAGGAAGAGGAGAAAACAAGAAATACCATATATACTCAGCCATCTTCCTCCCCTTAAAAATCCATCCCTATTTGGAAATGTCTGCTGCCCCTTCTTAAACAAGACAAGTGACCTCGGGGCCAGAGAAATAAAATCCCCTGCCTGTCTCAACGCAACAGGTTTCCTGACAAGTTAAACACAGCAGCACTTCAGCTGCTATTTTTAGACCCTATAAATTCTGTTCTTTTTCTCTCTGAAATATTCTTTACAGATTTGCCAAAGCCTTTTATCTGGGTTCTAATGCATGACAATCATTTCACAAGTACAAAGACCTCACTGTATGTTTGTTTGCTGCTATTGTCATTATTTTAGGAATATATTCATAAAATACATGCAAGGTTTCTTCTTCCTCAGAGGGGACGCTGCCTGCTCCTAATTGCCCCCAGAGTCTGGGTTACAAACAAGATGAGGAAATACTGCCACCAAACTGATTTCCCTCAATGAAGGAAAAAAAAAAAAAAGGGAAGACAAGAACCAGGGCAGGAGTCACGTGGAAACTTCCCCCCACCCAGGACACTGTCTCTCAAAACACTTCAAAACTCAGATTTCCAGGGGGGCCCCCACCCCGAGATCTACCAGGTACACGCTCTGGGGTGGGGTTCTGACTCACCTATAACAGTCACACCATCAGTGTGCCCAAATTTGAGAATGCTGCTCAAATTCCAAAGTCCACCCCGAATCCAGCTCTAGGGTAACTTTCACTTTGTCCTAACTCTGTTCGAGCAGACAGTACCAGTGAGGGGACCAGTGTCATCTAAGGTGGTATCAACGTGACTATCCAGGGTCCCTAACGCTTTCAGGAGACTGTGTCACATTCCAGGCCTTGCTGGATCCTGCCCAACTTGCTTCTAGAAGCTACTGTCTAAACGAGTGGATAGTCAGAGCACAACAGCTTCAAAGCAAGAGCAGAGGTGGACCATGGCCTGCCGCACGGTATTCACCATCCAACACACGCACCCCCTCTTTCCTCCACGTACTCAGGGATCCAGCCAGCTGGCCAGCATGCTGCAGCTGCCATCCACGTGCGCAGTCCTCCGCCAGGCTCTGGGACGGGCACCACCATCCCCAAACCTAGGACTCCTGCTTGATTGCTCCCCGTCCTTCCCTCTTCCACATCTAAGACCTCAGCTATTCCTACTGTCCTCACCTCCCAAAGGTCCAGCCCTCTTCTCCACAGCTCTCCTCCTAACTGGGCCGTCCGCTTCCACACCCGCCTGCCCCCGCCCCAATCCAGTCTCTAGAGCCAGAGTGACCTTCTGGGAACACCCATCACACCACTGCCCTGACTCTCAGAGCAGCCACATCAAATCCAACCTCTCAGCCTGGCATACGTAGCCCAACACAATCTGGTCTTCGTCCGCCTCTCTGTGCTTTTCTGCATATTTCATTCAATCCTCCTAATGACCCTTTGAAGTAGGAATTAACTTCAGTTTACAGATGAGATTTGGGAGATTCAGAGAAGTGAAGGCACTTGCCCCAAGTCTACAGCCAGTGATGGTGGAGCTGGAGTTAACACCTGTGTCTCGCAGACACCAAAGCCCAGGCTCTTTCTACTCAACCTCTTAGCACGGATCCACCAGATTCAAAACCAAAACTGCAGCAGCAGCCCATGGCTCCTCGTGCACGTATTTCCAAAGATCAGACCTGAGTTGATTTGGGGAGAGCAGAATGGTTGCACATAGGAGCATAACTGGATAAGAAAAGGAGAAAAGGTAAGGGAGAGAAAGGGAAGGGAAGGGAAAACGAGAAAGAGGAAAAACCACAGATGCTATGACCAACATCTGAAACAGAATCACAAAATGTAGCTGCAAACCTCCATCTGCTTTTGGCCTGACCTCTGTTAAGTTTCCAAGGCCAGAGGGTGGGGCCAGTACTGATTTTTCTCCTCTCCCTAGAAGCTCCAGGCCCTGCTTACATCACCTCTCTGGGGACCTAGCAGACAAAGTGAATCAGCCGGTCACATGGCGAGGGCTCACCAAAGACACTGTCCAGCTGAGATGTCCGGTTCAGTCAGGTTTCCTTCCCTCGGAGAGCAAAAGGGAAAGCCCTTCCTTCCAACCATTCTGATTTTTTCCATCCACCTATTTTTTTTTTTTTAATGTGGTGGAACATAAACTGACATAACTAGATTTTCAGGATTACCTGCCCGTTTACAAATATGAAGTACTAACAATAAAGTTTCTCAGGCAACTCTGATCTTCCTATATTTTTGTAAGTTCAAACTTAAAAGAGTCAAAAAGGGCATTTTTCATAAAGATTTCTCCCTGACATTCTACTAACACTGACTAGTGATGAAATGCTTCTCTCCTGTCTCTCTAACATCTGGAATTAGAGAGTATAATCACATGTTTACCAATAGTGCCAATTTTCATGACGTAGATTTTTCCAATTTTATTAATAATTATTAGCACCTTTATCATAATCACTTATTAAACTGATAATTAGGTAAAAGCCCTCTGGGAAGAAGTTAGTTTTTTTTTAATGCCTGACAAGAAATCATTTATAATCGCAGATCCACAGGGAGGGGGAGTTGGGAGAGGGAGGGTCTGAATTTGATTTAATTCAGCAAAGACGGGCTCAGAGCCCACCATACATGCCCCTGGGTTGGTAGCTATAAATAGTACAAAGAGGAAGAGGATAAGCTGCTTCCAAACAGCTGAGGGTCTGATAGGAGGGTTAGATATTATGTAAGTAGCTAAATGCTTGGCAGAGTATGCTGAGGTCCACACATAAGGTACTTCACATACGCTGGACCAGGGCAGAGACTTCCATGTGCCTAGCAACAGGCAACATTTTCCAACCTCCTTTGCGGGAAGGAGGTCATGGGATGCAAGCAGAAATCACCATGTGAGCTTTCCGGTAAAGCTCCATAAAGGGAGACAACTTAGCTGAGACATGCACTCCTTTGTACTCTTCTCTCTTCCTCCTGTCTCCCATCTGGAATTTGGATGTGATGGCTGGAGCTCCAACAGTCACATTGGGTGATAAGGGTGGTTTTGAGGCTGGAAGCCATGGTCTGAGGATGGTGGGACAGAAAGAGATAAGGATCCTAGACCCTTGATGACCATGAAGCCACTGTACCAGTCCTGAACTTCTTTTGTGTAAGAGTAATAAACCTGAATCATACAAACATCTTATTTGGATTTTCTGCTACATGCAATTTGGCTTGATCTAAAGGAGCGGTGGCACCAAGCAGCACCAAGAGAGGAATCAAGAGAAAGGGAGGCTGATGAGGGTGCTTCCCTAGGGCGATAGGGCCTCTGAGGAGACTCCTGCCCAGACAGCAGAGGACAGGCTCTTGGAACTTCTCCTGGGTAGGATGGGATGCTAAATGATGAGGGACAACGGGCAAGGATAAGTCCACTGCTCTTACCAGGATCGGGCTTCCACTCACCAGTTACAAACCACCCCAAACAACCTTCTTCCTCCTCCCCTCATCTCTGCTTGCTCTCCCTCCTCAGCCCCAGCTGACAGGTACATGGCTACATACAACTGAACCTCAGGAGCAAGGGGAGAAAGCATCCTAGGACCTTCCTTCCTACCTTCCTTTTCCCCTCCCACCATGATGCGGCTCTTCCCTGCAGCTCTCAGGAACCTGGACACAGAAACAGGTGGGGACAGGAAGAAACAGGCTTGAGATTATGGATTACCATCTCTTCTTTTTTTGTAAAGACAAAAGGATGTCAAACAAAATTCGTGATCCCATCTAAATCCAAATCAGAGTGGTGGGCTAGAGCCTAGGAGATCAGTCTCTCTTGACCGAACTGGCAGATGGAAGCAAACAAGGAGGTCAAGGGACCACTTTGGGGAAGGATGGGTAATAAGGAAGCTCTCCCTAAGGGCACGCCAAGCCAAGAATGAAGAGGGGGCGGCTGTTATCCTCTTTGAAAAGCCATCCAAAAGTAGACCAGCCTTTACATTTTCCACCAAAAAGTAGCAGCATCCAAGGATGCAGGCCCTTCTGAAGGAGGTTAAGCTTCCCCACCCTCTGCCATCTCTTAAGACACATAAATCCTTATGAAACAAGCTCATCCAAAATTTCCCACCAATGAATTAAAAGTTAGGACCACCAAGCAGTACACAAAAAAGTTCCAAAATCAAACATTTCTTTTTTCCACAGGAAACAAGTTTTTAAAGAGCAAAAGGAACAGGAGTCAGAGTATCCCCCCCGCCCCACCTAAACATTTCTTCCACATTTTAGATGCAGCCCATCCTCCCCCTCCCAATTTTTTTTCTGGAACTAAAAATACCCAACTTTATTAAATATCTTTTCTTCACTAGAAACCATGTTTGGGCTTGAGATTAAATAGCAAGAAATCTTTAAACCATTATTTTTAAAAAGTAAATAATGACCAAGGGAAAAAGAATCCCAGATTTTTCCAATACAACATAAAGATGACAGCACAAGATAATACTGAAGGCCTCCAGGAGGAAAGACCAATATGAGAATCCTCTAGGGCCCTATTTATATTCCAAGTGACATTCACAACTAAACTAAAATGTGTTTGTGTTTCCACAAATCTACTTAGATTTCTCATGTTCTGTTCATTTAGCCACCACCTCACAGGAAGAAGATACAAAGCTTCACAGTAGATGTGGAAATGGAAGGTTTTATTAATTGTTCCTCTTGAATTACAACCTGATTAAAAACAGAACGTAAAATGATAATTCAGGAGAAGCTTCAGGAGAAAGGCTGGTCATTCCAAAATTAAAGAGGCCACCGAAAAAACCATAACCTTTCCAGCCATCACTCATGCCACTTCTTCATGCCTTTTAAGGATACATTAGAAACATACGTGGCAGGGCTTCCCTGGTGGTGCAGTGGTTAAGAATCTGCCTGCTAATGCAGCAGACACGAGTTCGAGCCCTGGTCCGGGAAGATCCCACATGCAACAGAGCAACTAAGCCCGTGCACCACAACTACTGAAGCCCACGCACCTAGAGTCTGTGCTCTGCAACAAGAGAAGCCACTGCGATGAGAAGCCCACGCACCACAATGAAGAGCAGGCCCCGCTCACTGCAACTAGAGAAAGCCCGCATACAGCAACAAAGACCCAACGCAGCCAAAAATAAATAGATAAAATAAATTAAAACAAACAAGCAAAAAAACAAACAAAAAACTTAAAAAAAAAAATGGCAGACTGGGCTGGAAAAGCCTGTTTGGATTTCTGCTCGAGGCAGAAACAGTTGGTTCCATCGCTGATCCTGCGGCTTTGTATGGTCACATTTTATGGGTCTCTGGGGGTCCCAAGGCCGCCCTTTGCCTCTGAAGGACACAAAAAGACCTGCGGCTCTCACAACTGTCAGCCATGAGAGCGTGAACACCCCTTGGCTTGGATGAGGCCAAAGTCATCCCTTGGTTTTTATGATTATAGTCACTCAATGTCCAGCCAGGGTTCCTTTTACACTCAAGCAAATGAAATCAATGAACCAAGGCTCAAGGCATCCCTACTCAAAGAATACAGGGAAGCCAGGGCAGTGAGGCTGAGGGGCTCAGCCATGTACAACTACTGTAACTGGGCACAGAAGTGTCCACCTCATCCACAGGGCAGTGGGATGGGGGGCACCTTGGGAAGTCAGTGACCTCACTGGATGTGGCCCTCACCTCTCCGCTCTTCCCACCCCCACCGCAGAGCTGCTCTGTGTTAGAGGAACAGTGTTCAGGGCCCGGACTGCCTCCAGGATGTGGTCATGAGGGGCAGGGGTCAGCCTCTGTCACCTGGACCCTAGGGCATCTTAGCCATACCTAGGTTCCTGAGCTCCTGAGCCAAATTGATTCTGTAATTTCTGTTTTATACTTCTTTCTTGTTCTTTTTTTGTTTTTTCAAATAATTTTTATTGGAGTATAGTTGATTTACAATGTTACGTTAGTTTCAGGCGTACGGCACAGTGAATAAGTTATATACATATATTCGCTCTTTTTAAAATTATTTTCCCATATAGGTCATTACAGAGTACTGAGTAGAGTTTCCTATGCTATACAGTAGGTCCTTATTAGTTATCTATTTTATATATAGTAGTGTGTATATATCAATTCCAATCTCCCAATTTATCCCTACCTCACACCGGTCAGAATGGCCATAATCAAAAAAATCTATAAACAATAAATACTGGAGAGGGTGTGGAGAAAAGGGAACCCTCCTACGCTGTTGGTGGGAATGTAAATTAGTACAACCATTATGGAGAACAGTGTGGAGATTCCTTAAAAAACTAAATATAGAACTACCATATGATACAGCAATCCCACTCCAGAAAAAAACATAATTCAGGGCTTCCCTGGTGGCACAGTGGTTGACAGTCTGCCTGCTAATGCAGGGGACGCAGGTTTGTGCCCCGGTCCGGGAGGATCCCTCGTGCCGCGGAGCGGCTGGGCCCGTGAGCCATGGCCGCTGAGCCTGCACGTCCGGAGCCTGTGCTCCGCAACAGGAGAGGCCACAGCAGTGAGAGGCCTGTGTACTGCAAAAAAACAAAAAAAACCCCATAATTCAAAAGGACACACGCACCCGAACAGCACTATTTACAATGGCCAAGACATGGAAGCAACCTAAATGTCCAGCGACAGAGCAGTGAATAAAGAAGATGTGGTACATATATACAATAGAATATTACTCAGCCACAAAAAAGAATGAAATAATGCCATTTGCAGCAACACTGATGGACCTAGAGACTGTCATACTGAGTGAAGTAAGACAGAGAAAGACAAATATTATATGATACTGCTTATATGCTTCATACTTTTTTTTCAAGCAAGAACTGTGGCTGGGGCTACGTGCTTGGCTCCTATGGGCACTCCTGCCATGCCCCATGAAGCCTTGCCCCTTCCTCAATTCCCACCTCAACTTCTCCAACAGGACTTTAGATAACAAATGACCCTGGGTGGGACTTCTCCTGTCCTCCCTCATGTTGAACTGAGATCCCTCATACCCAAATGGAGAGCTCAACATGTAGGTGTAACTTCCAACAAATGCCCACTTTCCCTCATTAAAGGAAAAAACAATCAAGAGTCTCCCCATTCACAGGAAGTGCAGAGTAAGAAGGTTATGAATATTCTTATTAAAAGACATTAAGAGGCCGCCCCAGATCACGGCCAAATTCATCCTTTTCTGCCCCCTCCTTCCCCTGCCCTGTGTGCCCCACCAGAGAAGGGTTTTGTCACCTCTTGTTCTTCCTGGAGGAGAGATTCTGGAGACACAGATGCAGCCTGTTTACTTCTGTGACCCTGCCCTGGAGACCAGTGGGTGCTCCACAAACAGCAGCAGAATTAAAGCTACCTGAGGGTCCACCGGCTCTGGGCTGCCAGGCAGTGAGCCTTTCCCAGGGGCACGGCTGACCCTCCCCTCTCTTCTTCTGGCTCCAAAATGGTCCTTTTACTTGACTCCAGGTTTTGTTTCTTGGGACAGATTTTCAGATAGTTTAAAAATTAGCACCCTTACCCCTTACCCCAAACTTAATTATGAAAACCTTGATCTTTTATCAGAATAAAAAAATTCCTTGGGTTTTAATAACTTGCTTCTGTGGCGCTCAAAGCACTTTCCAGACAGCCCCCACTTTGATGAGCAGATGCTCAAGAGGTAGGATTATCCACACAGGGCTTTTCTGCAGCCGTACTTTGTCACCCGGGCCTGGATGGCCCCGGATATTCAACAAAACAGTCCAGGCCCCAGGTTAGGGGGCCAGGCTCTGGGGTCAAACTGGATTTGGGGCCCACTTCACTGCTTTCTGCTCATAAGAGTTTAGGCAAAGTCACTCACCTCTCTGGGCCCCAGTTTCCCTGTGAGTAAAGGGGGTGATGACAGCCCATCTGTCACAGGGCTGCGGTGAGGACCAGCAGACAGCTGGGTAAAGAGCTTCCAACAGTGCCTGGGTGGGGCGAGTGTTCAGTAACTACTAGTCATCATCATCGATGTTACTTCTGTGACTCTCACTACCTTCAGTTACCCCTAAATAGGAGACAGTAGATAAAGTCACAGGAAACAGCAGCGGGATCAACATACTAGTAGGTATGGGTCTGTGGATCATGTTGATACACACCTGCTGAAGGCTGGCCGGTCACCTGGGGGCCCAGTCTCCTCACAGTGCTCTGAGCCACCTCTATGCCCACAAACAGGATGTTCTAGAATCTGCTACTGATAAACAGGATTGCAGGAGCGTGAGCTACGTCAGTGGCGTGTGGTGCAGGTCTAGGGTTGGGGTGACAGCAGTCTGTGGTGGCATCAACTCCCTCACCAGAAAGAGCCTCACCAATAAATGTCCTTTTGTCACCAAACATCCAAAGGCAACTGGGTCCAGCTGCCTGCCTCCCTCTCTATTAGCCATGACGTGAGGGTCCCTTCAGAGGAGCTAAATACAAGGACACAGTCCCTGTGCAAAAAGACCCTTGAAGGCAAGTCCAGGGCGAGGACCTCTGGAAGGTTCTGAGAATGTGCTCCAGCACGTTACAGAAGGTTCTCTGTAAATCTGGACCAAGTGGCTCCTATCTGGCTGGGGCCTGATGCCGAGGTAGATCCCCTCTCCACCATGACTTCAGACCTGCATCCCCAGGTAGGGCAACTGGAGCCCCCCCCCGCCCCAGGGAAGCCCTCCCCTTGTACTGAAGGGATGCAGTTGCAAAGCCTGTGACCTTAAGAGGTCTGAACAGTTAATTGTCCCCACTCTGATGGGCAGTGGTGTGAAACACTGGGGATCCTTCCAAAGTCTCAATAAGAAATTAACTGTGGGGATAAGAAGAGACAACTTAGGGAGCTTAGGAAAAGATAACCACATCCCAGGGAAGTTCAACATCTTTATAGCTTATTGGTTAAAACCTTGAGTTTTAATTTCAGATTGGATCTTAATGTAACAATCCTTGGCTGCAAGAACTGGATGAATATGGAAAAACAGGAAAGAATAATGGGGAAAAAAATCAGCAAAGGTGACTCTTGGGACTGATATTTTATTATACCACACCTGATCCTAATCCAAAGGTCATAAAGCAATAGGATTTTACTCCCTACTTAACCTGGACCTTCTCCAATCATTATTGAAAGTTAGACCATTCTGAGGACATGAAGAGGATTCAAAAATCAGAGAGAGCTTACATTGGTGGAGAGTGGCAAACGAAAAGGAAATACACTATTAACAGTCTTAAAAGAAATACCTACCCTATGAAGAATCCCAGCACTGAAAATAAACTTCACATAAATGTAAAATAAACTTTTACGAGCAGTCTTCTCCGGGTGATTTTTTTTTCTTCCCATCTGACTTAAATACAAGCCAGGCAGGATGTTGACTGAGATGAACTTTTCACTCTTTAGATAGTAAATGGAATGTTGTAGGTCCTGTGCTAACTATAAATAAATCTTAAAATGGTCTTCAATAAGGTCAAATTCTCAACAGGATAAGACTGTATGCAGAGTCCTGGACTTCCCATATGAAGTGACTGTGCAGGAGCCCTGCTCACTCTGCCTGGCTCCAAGATCATCTGAACAAATATCTGTCGGGTGGCTGATGACCCAGCACCCTCTTTCTTCCCCTACTCCCACTGTGTCCAAACTGACCTGACTGTCCACTCAGGATCCTCACCTATGACCCCCTATGCTGAGAATACATCACATTCTCTGTCAATGTAAACATGTATTCCCTTCTTCGAAGTCATCTGCTTTTTTATAATGCAACCTTGACACTCCTACCGAGTGGTCAGCTCTATATGCCTTCCCCTTGAACTTGGGCAGCCGCGACCATCTCGAACACCAGAAGTGACGCTCTAGGACCACAAGGCTAGATCATAAAAATGCATGTGCTTCCACTTGGCTCTCTTGAGACTCTTACTAGGAACGCGGCCGCCATGCTGGGAGGAAACCCAATACCTTGAGAGGGTACATGCAGGTGCCCTGGCTGGTAGCCCACCTGAGGGTCCTGCCCCTGCCAGGTGCTGGCCAGACATGTGAAGGAAGGTGTCCTGGATGATACCAGCCCCAACGTGGGCAACTGCCCGCTGAGGCCCCAACAAGCCCTCCCCCTGTGCTCAATCTGAATGATCCACAGAATCCACAAGCAAAATAAAACGGTTGTTTCAGATCTCCAGGGTTTAGAGCGGTTTGTTACAGAGCAAGAGCAACCAGGCTACCATGTCTCAATGAACAGAATCACAAATTTGAATGCAAACCCCAAGTCACAAGCGAGCCAGGTGTTACACACACGGGAAGAGGGTGGTCCCAGAGCAGGAGAGGAGGTTAGGATCCCAGCGGTCGTTAACCTCTGGGGGAGCCTGAGCCAGTCACGTCTCTGAAGGCTTCATTGTATGAAAGATCAAATGGAACTAACAGAACCTAATAAGACCATTGTAGGTATTACATGAGACCCAGCACACAAAGACCCTTTGATGTGTGAGGCATTACTAACATCACACGTGAGTTCCTTTCAGTATCACATACATCTTCCTTTTAGACACACAAATTCCATGGCTCCACAAAACCTGTAAAGGTCTGTTGAAATAGAAGAACGAGAGGTGGTGATGAAAGTAGCAGCAGGTAAAAGCTCAAACGAGGCTTAATGAATTTTCTAATGAATTTTTCCTCCCTCCAGCTAATTTCCTCCAGCACATTGATAGCCTATATAAAACATAATCTTGGGTAGGTAGGAAAACTAAGAATTCCATTCCTAAAAGTGTACACACACAAATGGCATACATTACAGGTCTTTTCATGGCTCAAGGTTAGCAGTGATAACTAAAACATGTTGACTTTTTTTTATAAGTGCAATTCTAATTGCATGACATGAATTACCTTAGTTAGTCCTCCTAGCAATTCTATTAAATAGGTGCTAGTATTGATATTATCCTAATTTTATAGGTGAGGAAACAGGTGCAGTCAAGTCACATCACACAGAGATGAGGTGACAAAGCCAGAATTCAAACACCAGGCATTCTGAACAGGGTCCTGCTTTTGACCACTGCATTGCAAGGATTCCCCAAGGCAGTCTTCTTGAGGGTAAAATGTGAACTCATAACTTCGTTTCCTATCTAATCACTGGGAACTTACAAAGTGCTCTAAATAATATTCTGCCACTCAAGTTCCCTTAAAGAAACATGAGGGAATGATAAAAAGGACTTTCAAGAGAACACAGCAAAGACACGTTTTCTCTTCCACCTCTAACTGACTCAGTGCCTGAAGTACACGTGTTCAGAGTCCCTGGATGTGTTCGTTCACACACCAGGACCCAGCAGCTTTCCTCTGGACATTAATGGGCCACGCTGTACAGCTCAGATCCTGGCGAAATTCTGAGGCAGCACTCAACAGGCTACCCAAATAATTTATAAAACCCCAGGAGTCTCTCTGGCCCAGACACCACGTGGCAGGCAATTTGGTTCTCTTTTTTCTTTAACTAAAAATGCTGTGTCATAAGCCACCCTTTTGAATTTCTTTTTATTTATTTATTTATTTATTTATTTATTTATTTATTTATTTATTTATGGCTGAGTTGGGTGTTTGTTGCTGCACGCGGGCTTTCTCTAGTTGTGGCAAGCGGCGTCTACTCTCCGTTGTGGTGCGTGGACTTCTCATTGCAGTGGCTTCTCTTATTGCGGAGCACAGGCTCTAGGTGCGCGGGCTTCAGTAGTTGTGGCTTGCAGGCTCTAGAGCGCAAGCTCAGTAGTTGTGGCGCATGGGCTTAGCTGTTCTGTGGCATGTGGGATCTTCCTGGCCCAGGGCTCGAACCTGTGTCCCCTGCATTGGCAGGTGGATTCTTAACCACTGCGCTACCAGGGGAGCCCCCTTTTGAATTTCTGAGTCTGAAGGACAAGCAGAAGAACGGAATGAAATAAAGAATGATGGGTCCTCAGATGGTGAGCCGTGAGTGGGACAGGATGCTTCCCTGTCACCTTCCAGCCCAGGTATCTGCTTGGCTGCCTAGTGTCTACGGAAGCAGAAAGCAGATCCCCTCCACAGGATCCGGACCTCCTTTGCAGTTTAGATCAATGGACCAGTGGCATCATCATCCCAAGAAGCAGTTAGAAATGCACCTTGCCAGCTCCTACCCCAAACCCACTGAAACAGAAACCCTAGGGCAGGGCCCAGAAATCCGTGTTTAACGAGTCCTCCAGGTGGTTCTGACACCTGCCAAAATCCAAGAACCACTCCTTTCAAGTGAGAGCCACAGACGTGAATAACAGGACCACACACAAGGGCTCTAGTGCATCTTGTCCGAGTGCCGGCCCTCTCTCTGGCTAATGTCTATGCAGCGCTCCCAGCCGCTTGAATCAGAACACACCCCAGAATCCCTCTGAGTTTGCTAGGTGGGCTGATGGGATGGGCTCAGCCTTCTTGTCCAATCATCTTGATCAATCATCATTTCATTCATCCAACCAAAACCACAGGCAACAGAGCTGTGGTCTTGTGAGACCTGCAAGCACAGCTCAGATCTTGCATGTTCTCTCAACCTCTTAGACAACTCATGCTGTGATATGCTGTGTCCAGCTGACTGCCCTGCCCAGGGCTGACCCTTGGCTAGGGAGCAGCCGCTCTGGACACTCAGTACTGCTGTGCACCCCCTTCAGCCCTCAGCAAGTGCCTTTGATGAGAGGCTTCCCATCAGTCAGCCCTCCCAGGGTCCATCCACTGGGCTTGCTCTTCTGTTTTAAATTATCACATCTCTATGAATAGTTAATTTGTTTGACAAAGGTTCAGTAAATTCTTACCATCAAGCTGACAGATTATTTATAAATCAAGTCTGATGAAGTGATCACTGTCTACGGTGGTTCAACTTTTAAGTTAAGGAAAACACTTTTACTTTGTAGATAATATAAAATAAAAAACTTTAAAAAAAATTATCACCCCCAAATTGACATTTCCTTCTCAGAAAAAGTAGGCCATGTTTCTGGCCAGGAGAACCCCAGTTTCTTAGGAAATTGGAGAGTGATGGACCTACTACACAAGAGGCCCACTGCTGCTGCATACATTCTTAGCATCCAATGCAAACAGCTGAGCCCTTATTTGAATCACTGAACTAGGGCCTTCTGTTTCTATCCACCTCTCGTCAGTGGGATTCTCATAACTTGATTCTCATCCAGCACTACTTCTGGGATATATTTTCCTAACATCTTCTCATCTCTCTACTCTACACAGGTATTCCATTCCATTCTTATTTCCCTCCTGCAATTAAAAAGAGAAAGGACTAAAAATAAGAATCTCTACTTTCAGAAACCAAAGGAAGCTCTCAAAGGTCAAAGTTTGCCTTGGTGAAAAGGTCAGATGTTCCCAATGATCCTCGCCCAGGTCAATGACAGAGGTAGATCCTCTTCCTCTGAGAACCTCCCATGTTCCTTGATTGGACTATAATGAAATATCCCGAAGTGAGTCTGACAGATGATACCAAAGGGTGACAGAAAGGGGAAGGGAGCCACCTGCTAGTCATTAGCAACCCAGATCTATCCACTTCCAAAAATACAAAGTCTATATGTGGTTCCAAAGAAACCTGCAAAACAATCGGGTCCCCAAACTGCTCGTTGCAATTCACAGCAGCATCATTCTGCCACTCCTGACCCAAAGGGTCACACCCAGCAAGAGATCCAGCGTGTGAATCTTCTGTACACTCAATATGTAAGAACAGCAACAGCCAGAAGAGTCCACAGGACCCCAAAGCTGTCCAGCAAAAGCTGCCAAGCACCTGAGAGGTTCATCCTGTTGGGTCTTTGCTGTACCCTCGAAGAGGTGGTGGCCAAGAGTAGCCAAACCCGGGGAAGAAATGCTGAGACTCTGGGGGATCAAGGCAGATGCTTCAGGACCTGCCAAATCACTGATCAACCCCACTTTGAGGGATCTGGTTCCTCACAACTGCATGATCCTCAAATAGTTGAAAACCTCTCACTGGCATGACTTAAAGATACACACATTCTCCAAGCAGCTCTCAGTAGTACCAACATTTTGTCATTAGCATAAGGTGGAGGCCAAATCTAATCTGGCTTCATGTTCAGCAAGTAATCTGTCACATCAAGCTTTCTCCCATGCATATAAACACCATGCTACAGGGCCTTTACTTGTGCTGTTTCCTCCCCCCAGAATGTCTTTGCTTCCCTTGATTCTACCCCCCAACTCTTTATCAATCCAGGAAACTCCAACCCATCTCCAGTGATCCAGCTCCTCTCTCAAACTTGCACCCTCCTGGCCTCCCAGCCTTGTGGCTATTTACAAAACTAACCACTTCCCCCGAGTCTCACAGCACTCCACACCTGCGTGTATTATGGCACTTATTTATATCATAGTTGTGTGTTTGTATCATCTTCCCGACTAGATGTTGGCTCGTACTCACGATGTCTTATTCATCTCTGTACTCCAAGGCCTAGAACAATGCCTGCAATACAGAGTACCAGGATTTAACTCACATGAACTAGTTAAACCAGAGCCCAGGAAGGTGATTTGGCAACTATAATACATCAATGTGGAGTATCACCTGACTCATAGCATAATCAATGTTAGCTGCAAACTCTGCCAAAGCTTGAGAGAATCACAGGATTTTCACTCAGGGAGCATCTGGTCCAAGCTCCCTCTTGGTGCTGGGGCCAGGGATCCTAAGGCTCATGCTTGAATATGTCTGGTGATGAGAAAATCACTGTCTCATAAGGCAGTCAATTCCAAAGAACATGCTGGATCACTGTAAACCACAGGTGACTTGAAACCCATGAAACCCATCCGGTCTGGATCTCTCTCCTCTGTGACCAAACTTTGCTGAGGACCAGGGCTAATCCATCTCAAAATCCCCAGTGCTTCTCTCACCAAAGTGGAGCTAAAGTAGGCAACTCAAATAATTGTGCTGAAAATAGATTCCCAGTCTTGAGCTGAGCACTCTTTAAAAGAATGTATGGCATTATACCAATGTCAATTTCCTAATTTTGACTGTGTACTACAGATATATAAGACATTATCATTGGTTAAAGGCTACATGAGTACTTTCTATACCACTTTTGCAACTTCTTATGAGTTGAACTATTTCAAAATTAAAAATTATGAAAAACAGATTGTACATACATACATATGTGTATATACATGTATTTATATTATTTATTTATTTTAATTTTTCTAAATTTTATTTATTTTTATTTTTGGCTGCATTGGGTCTTCGTTGCTGCACGCGGGCTTTCTCTAGTTGCGGCTAGTGGGGGCTACTCTTCATTGTGCTGCGCAGGCTGCTCATTGCAGTGGCTTCTCTTGTTTCGGAGCACGGGCTCTAGGCGCACAGGCTTCAGTAGTTGTGGCGTATGGGCTCAGTAGTTGTGGCTCACGGGCTCAGTAGTTATGGCACACGGGCTTAGTTGCTCCATGGCGTGTGGGATCTTTCCAGACCAGGGTTCGAACCCATGTCCCCTGCACTGGCAGGTGGATTCTTAACCACTGAGCCACCAGGGAAGTCCCTAATTTATCTTTAATAATTATATATATGTGTGTGTGTATATAGAGAGACAGACAGGCAGATATACAGAAAGAGAGAGAGATGGGAGCTGGGGTCACTGCCCTGCGGGTATGTGCCCATAATGGATCACTCTGGGCATGGACACATGGAGATTTTTTTGAGGCCCTTATCATCTGTAAGAACCACTAAAAGATGTGACAAATGCCATTACCTCCATGGCCTTGTTCTCTCACCCACTCTTTTATACATCTCGAGACCAGAGCAGTCTGACCAGTTCATCTGCCAGTCCCCTAACGCTACCCCACATCCACACCCCAGACACAGTATGAGGCAGGTCCCCACTCCTTTTAACCAACCCAGCCTTTAACTAGCAGCCAAGGTAACACTCCAGGCTCCCTAGGAAACCAGGAAGTAGGAAGTCAATAAAGCCACAAGAAGCACCAACCATGTGCTAAGCCCCCTCTGGGGTGCTCTGCACCAATTCTCTCCCTTAATCCTCACTACAATCCCATGCTGCAACCATTCCACAGGATAGGAAAACTGAGGGACCCAGGAGGGAGGAAACCCTCCTGGTGACCCAGGAGTGCCTCAGGTCACCAGGCCAGTGAGTGCAGAGACAGAAGTCAGACCCCAGCTGGGTCCGCACTCAGCGCTGGCTCACAGCAAGAGAACCACTCACTGAGAGTCAGCAATGGCACCAGTCGGGTTTTCAAAAACCCAAGATCCAGCCTGCTTTGTGCCAACCCTTTAACTTCACAGATGCCTTGAATCCCAACACCCATTTCTACCCCTTTCTAGAGGTGGTGTTTTGGAATATTTGTTAATCCCATGGGCTTCTTTTAGCCCCTTTCTCCTCATTAAATCTAGGTGGGGATGGGTAGGGATGGGTGTGGCTGGAGAGCCAGGCCCTGGAATTTTGTTTTGGGCTCCAAGGCCCTTCAGTGAAAGCACCAGGGCCCCAGGCCAGCAAGATGTTTGCATGGTCGACATTCAACAGATGCCTGTTGAAGTAAACAGGCAAGTGTATCCATCTTGGTGAAGCATCACAATTTTTAAAAAGATACCCACTTATTCAGTGGCTGCTTCCTTTTGTCATAAATCAGTAATAATTTAATGATGGGGTGGAGAAGTGAGGATCACATTTTCTCCCATTAAGACCAGCAATCAATCAAGCCTGCTAACAGTCCAGTTAAATTCAGCATGAGATAGGGGCCTTCAGAAAGGCCTCCACATTGTGGGCGGCCACTAAAAATATAACAAAAAAATGAAGTCACCACAGGATGGATGGAGGTCTCTAAATGGTGGGGACCCTAGAGATTGGTACAAGGCCTGCCATACCTTTAAAGTGGTCTTATTGATTAAAAAAAAAAACCTAGAGAAAAATCTCTAGATGTCAAATATCACTAAGTTCTTCTATCACTAAAACATGAAGCTAAAGAAGAGTATTTGTGTGAGTAAGGAAAAAAGGAATAGGAAAGTGTAAAGCCAAATTATTGAGAGAAAACTCACCTATGTTGTAGCAATATCTCCTAATCTTCAAGAGAAAAAAAAAGTGTGGTCAAATACATTTGGGAAACGCTGGAGATGCAAAAGGGGGAAAATGTATCCCCTTGTGTACCCTGGCTTAAAAAGTTCTGGGAGGTCCTCCAATAAAGAAACATATCCATTGTTAAATACAGTATTTTCTGAAACTTATTTGAATATAGGCCTTTGTTTTGTTCTTGAACATAAAACCTGTTACCATCCTGTAAAAAATGCTTTGAGAAATGTTCTCATAAAGGATTAATATTCTTTAGGTTGTCGGTGTGATTTAAATAGGCACTTAGGTGTCATCAAAGACTGTTCCATAAAAATGATCAGTCTGTGTACTGCTGCTGACACACAGGATGACAAAAAAACACCAGGAACTGTCAGAAAACGTGTGAGAGGCCAAGCCAAGCCCAGTGTCCTGGGCACAGAAAGCAGGACTTTCAAATGGCTGTGGTGGACTTGTGACCAAAGCTGACATCGGGGGTGGGGGGGGACACAAGCGGCTGTCACACTGACCCAGCAAAGCCACAAATAGGAATTCGTCCTCCTGAACCTGATGGTCAGGTGCCGAAAGACGTTCACTGCAGCATGACAGCAACAGGAGAAATGACGAAGAACTGAAAGATTCAATGGCAGGAGATGAGCAGGAAAAGTGCCGGCACACCCAGAATGGGGAAGTAGGATTCTCTACCCACAGACGTCCCGCCCTGAGGTAAGCCATGTGGGCTGAGCACCACCTGTACCACAGTCCCCGGGAAGGGCTGGTTGAAAGTACACTGCTTCAGCCCAAGGTTTGGTTACAACCACCCTAAATTCGGCAGGGGAGGCAGGGAGTTCTGGCTACCCTCTCTGAAGGCAAATGGAGAAGCTCTCACGTGACGGCCTTTCAAGCGATCAGGCCACATGGTCTGACAGGTATTCATCTACTTTTAATTACAATCAAAAAGAATATTTTTATTCACATCTGTTCCACAATATCTTGGACAACACACAGAAATCAACTCAAAATGGATCACTGACTTCAACGTAAAAGCTAACGTGGTAAACTTACAGTCGAGTATCTTGGGCATATGTTCACCTTGGACCTAGTCCAGCTTCTTCTAACATTCTGGGAACATTTATTGAACAATTAGTCAATGTCAGTTTCCCTGCTTGGTGATGACGATATGGTGAGAAACGAGACAGTTCCTGATGCCAAATCTTATAAGCTTTTAGGAGCTCTTTACGGCTTTGTCATTAATAAAATTATCCCAAACCTCTTTGAATCCATGTCTCTTTCCAACCAGGACTACCTTGGTTGTAACCTAAGTTTATGGACGCTTCTGGCTCATTAATTGATAGGTAAGGATACCCTGTGCTATAAGCTAACATGTTTCTTACCAAGTGGATGGGAAGAGGAACATCAAGCCCAAGAAAGTACAGGATGAAAGAGGAACAAATGTCAGATTCAGGAGATCCGCACGGATAAATGTCACTGTGCAAACCAGACCAACATGCACTGTCTTTTGGAAGAATAATCAAGCCAGCTGCGGTGCCAGATGAGAGGATTACATCAGCCAATTTGAGGGCCTGGCTAACAGGAAGGAATTATCACATCCATTGGACCTCCTTGTTACAGGCATCTTCCCTACACCGTTGTTGGGAAGGAGTAAAACTGGCTGGTTTGAATTTCTTCTCCTCTATTTTCCCTGACCCCTGGTTGGGGGATGGCTAAAACGTCAGACACAGAGGAAGAAAGGAATAAAAACAAAGGATGGCTATTTCACTGATGGAATAACAAACTGGAGACCCAAAGGAACTGAGGATGCTGAGCCCTGGAGGAAACAGGAAGTGGGGGTTGCAGGGACAGACCGACAGATGCCTATGGCTGCTCAGGGCAGAACTAGGGGGAGGGGCTCTGGCTCAGCACACGGAAGGACTTTGGGGTGATCCATACCTCCCAGCGCTGAGTGGGCTGCCAAGCACAGTGGAATCCTCCCAAAACCAGGGTGGCCAGAGCCACAGGACACCTGGAGCAGCCCCCAGTGCCCTCTTCATGGCTCCCCTCTCTGAGAATAGGAGGCACCCCACCAGCAAAGCAACTGCAGAGGAGCTGAAGGAAGGTCAAAGCTGCCTTTCCCAGGCACTCCATATAGGTGGAGAGCAGAATTCACGGCTCACAGGAAATGCCTATCTCCTGACTGCAACCCAGGAAGCACTGAACCAGTAACAGTGCTCGCTGACTTCAGGAACCTTTTATCCCCTCCAAAGCCTCTCGGGGTTAACGGCCCTGACAAGTGAGTCCCTGGAAGTTTGTGCTTACGTCCGTGGGTGCGAAGCACAGACACAAAAAACGTGGGCCTCTGCAGCCCCTAGGATTTCTTCACCCACTCAATTAACCCCCCACCTCCAGGACGACCCCAGGAACACCTAAGTGTCATCAGAAGCCAAGGAGAAGGTCTGATCAGCACGGGCTCACCAGCACTAACACCCCAGCCGAGAGCAATGATGCCATTGCTGGATGGTGATCTCTGTGCTTCCCACAAGGCTTTCTGAAATGCTGGAAAGATTCTGCAGACCCTCCTCACCATGCTATGGACACATGGGCCCCACGAACTCTAGTTTAGGAAATTCAGAAGCAGGCTTCCCAGTCCAAGTATGAAAACATCCTTTATAATATTGTTTCTCAGAACCACAGGTAATAGACCGTGTCCTTTTACTACCAGTTGATGAAGGACATGCGTTCACGTACTCATATACTCAGGCCCCTGCAGCCATCCCAGCGTCCCCAAAGTGATCAGGGTTGACTCTAACCACTGCACACACTTCCCTAATGAGCACATAAAATGTGGCTAAGATACACAGTGGATTTCAAAGACCGAGCACCAGAAAGAACGTAAATAACTCACTAATAATACCTACACTGATTACATGTGGATAATATTTTGGATATACTGGGTTCAGTGTTATTAAAATTAATCTTACTTGTTTTTACTTGTTCAACATAGCAACTAGAAAATTTACAATTCCATATGTGGTCTGCAGTCCCTTTCTATTGGACAGAGCTGCTCTAGAGTTTCCACTCTGGGACAACTCCCCTTTCTTGATAGAAGTAGAGGAGGCACCACTGCCTCGGGGCCTGGGTGCCCCTCCACCTAATCGACTTCTTGCACCCAGGCCAGCAGGCATCCCAGAGAGTGACAGGGCTGACTTTCTACATAGGGCAACTGCTCTGTGTCGTTTTCTTAGAGATGATATAGCCTTGAACCATTTCCTGAAACTGTCTGGGTCCCTCCCTCTCTCCCTCTGAGGCAGGTCCATTGATCTGGGAAGAGCATACATGCGGCTCCACAATCACCATATGCTGGGTCTTTGGTGATAAATAAAAAGCTAAATCACAAAGGACTAAAAAGAGGCAGGGAGAACACCTGCCTGGAAATTCCAACTCAATCCATTTACAGAAGACTCTTACGTCTGTGTTTGCGTATTTTCCATTGTGCAGAGCTTAGCACTTTATAAGCAAGGTCTCGTTTTAGCCTCACACCAACACTGTGGGGTAAACATCTGGGCCCTGCCTTCGCCCTGTACTACATTTACACCCAAGGACAGAGACTGTCCAGAAAGAATTCCTTGTTTGTTTATTTTTAAACAAATGACCCCAAAATGGTTATGGTGTGTGGGTGTGTGTGTGTTCATAAAGTCTCATCCACCAAATTCTTTCCAGGATCAGAAAAGTTTGATTCATTACATCAGGAAAAAAAAAAAAATCTCTCCTTTGAAGTTCAATCCATTAACTCTACTCAGCCCTTGAAATGGACAATAAGAAATGACACTAAGAACCTAATCACATAACATTGTAAATTAAGTATACCTCAATGTAAAAACAGTCTTCAAGTTGGAAACAAAAAAAGAGCCTAATCAGTCATTTGACAAGCATGGGGGCTGGTCCCATGAGGTGTGGCCCGGGTGACTATGCCAAGTGTCATGCACTCCCGGCCCCAAGCAGCCAGTAATTAACAGAGGAGGCTAAAAGCAAGTGTGAGAGCGTTGTGGGCTGACGTGTGTCCTTCCAAAGTTCGTATGTTGAATCCCTGACCCCCATACCGCAGAATGGGACCAGGTTTGGAGAGTGGGTCATTAAGCTAAAATGGGGTCTTTGGGGTGGGCCCTAATCCAATAAGACTGGAGTCTTCATAAGAAGAGGAGATTAGGACACAGACAAGTACGGAGAGAAATCAGTGGGCAGACACCAGGAGATGGTGGCTACCTACAAACAAGCCCAGGAGAGAGGCCTCAGGAGAAACCAACCCTGCTGACCTTGAAACCCACCTTGATCTCATACTTCCAGCCTCCAGAACTGTGAGAAGTAAACATTGTTGTTCAAGCCACCTACTCTGTGGTCCTTTGTTATGACGGTCTGAGAAGACTATGACACCAAGAAGTCACACCAGTGGGGAAAACGCCCACAGCTGACCTGGGGGATGTGGAGGGAGGAGGGTGGGCAGAGGGGGATCAGACAGTGGGCAGCCATTCTGCAGAAGGAGCCTCACTAAGCTGGACCTGGAGAGGAGGGAAGGTCTGCACAGGTGGAGGTGGTGGGAGGGGGCCAATAAGAGCAAAAGCAAGAAGCCTGGAAGGCTGGGGCTGCCTGACTTGCCAAGTCATGGCTTTCAGAACAGCTGCCCCAATAGACCAAGACATCTTTGGAGGCAGGGCAGGGTCCATCGTTCTCCATCTCCCCAGGGCTCAGCACGGTGTCTGGCACACAGTGGGTGCTCCATAAATGCAGTGGCATACACAATTTCCCATCCAAACTGGAAGGCTTTGCAAGGGAAAGGGTAACTATTAATGACTGGGACTGGGACAACAGGTGCACCCCAGGACTGTCCCAGGCACACCTGGGCAGAGGTCACCATAGCAGTGACGTGTGCAGAAGTGAACTGAAAATAGTGACACATGGGGTGAGGGGCAAAGCTGAGCACTGAGACAGTGCCCCAAGGCAGGGGTGAAACCATTCTCAAAGGCCAGCCTGGGTGTTTTCATCTTCATTTCCCTGCACCCAGCAGAGCCTGCACCCAACACATGCTGGGAGGCTGAATGCATGAACCAGACTTCAAGATCCTAAAAACGAGGATAAATGACATTTAGTTTTTTAAATAGTTGAGGCCAAAGACAGACCGGGAAGACCAAAGAGCAGGAAAGAGAACCTCCATCGCTCCAGGCCCCCTGCCTGCTCTGGGCTCACCAGCCCACACCTGAGTTTTCCTCTGGCCACAGAGCACAGGTGATGTGGACGCACGTGTGCAGAAGCAGCTGTGAGTCAAGTTCTCCAACCAACATGGGAAACCAAGCACCCATTCACCCGGAGACAGGTCTCCCAGAGCCAGGGCTTTCTCTTCCTCAGATCACCTTTTTAATAACAACTACAGTAACCATCACTTCTGGTGGACCACGGTGCTAAGATGACATAATTTGTTCAAGGTCTAAGAACTATTTAGCTGCCAGATAGGATTCAAACCCAAGACTTTGCTGCTGACCAGTTGTGAGATCTTGAGTAAATCAGATGTTTTAAGTCTCGTATTTGTCAACTCTAAAATGGGGTTTTATTTTACTTATATCCATTATATATCATTATAATACATATAATTTTATGTATATAGTATTCATAATTACATTTTGGGGGGTTCTTATAAGAATTAAATGTGCACGTAAAACACTGAGCACAGTAAATGTTTAATAAAAGATAGCTATTATCACTGTTGTTGTTATTGCCTATAGTATTTTACTTACATAGTCCTAATGCATTTAGAAAAAGAAGCAATTTTCTGTCATCCTCTTCACACAAAACTTCTGGGATGCATATGGATAGATCTGTCCTTGGACCCACCATTATTCCAATTCTAATGTCACGAGGCCAGGTCTGTCTTGTGAGAAAACCCCAAAAGCCACCTGCAGGCAGCCGCTTGGAAGGAATGGGTTTCTTTGGTGCAGAGGCTTCCCTGGCTATCTATGAGTAAGAGAACCCTTTCTGCTGTCCACACTCACTACAACCAGCAAATTCCCCGTCCTCAAAAATAGAGGTCACTCAGGAGGCTGGTGCCCCACTCTAACCTGCCCGGGAAAATAATGCACGTGACTAGTATTTGCTCACAAATGCAGAAAGAACCTATGCAGTCTCTAAGTTGGTATCTCATTCTCTGTTTGCCCCAATGGATGGGGCAAAAAAATTCATAATTATTCTGCTTAATAAGAGCTTGTACTTCAAGAAGCTCCTAGTCTTTGGGGAAGAAAAGGATTTCTGACTTTTTTGTTTGGGTCATGCCCAAAACACTCCAATAAAGTTAAACAGAAATGCTGAAAAAATCGTGCTCAGTAAGCTGACTGCTGACAACACAGTCCTTCAAGCAACAGGCAGTGAGGTAACGTGGAAGAAATCACAGCCTGCACCAGCCCTTCTACGAGGGGCATGCCCTCTGCTCACAAGCATCAGCGTGAGCCCCAGGGTTGCACAAGGTCACAAGGAAGCCAGAGCATGACCATCAGAACCATGGTTCCACATCACTGGTGTGGAACCTCTCACCGTCAGTGTGAGGGGAGTGGCTGGCCTTCCGAGGCCTGCTCCACCTGGAAAACTGCCAGACCATGGCCATCATCCTTTGACTCTTTACCTGGAACTCTTGGTACCTACTTCTTCTAGCTCCTTGCTTCTCAGAGTATGGTCCATGGACCAGCATCATTGACATCACCAGGGAGCTCGTCAGAAATTCACTCCAGACCTGCTGCCTAAGATCTGCTTTTAACAAGGTCCCCGGGTAACTGGTGTACACATTAAAGTTGGAGGAGCCCTTGTAAACTGACTCAGCGGCTCTGACTTGCTCTGTTCCAGGTGGAGAAGGAGGATGTCGGCTGAGAGAGTTGTCCTCTTCCCATATTTATTTCTTGTTTGCTCCATACTTTCTATTTTCTTTTCACCATCTGCTTCTAATCATTTTTTTAAAAATTCCCCAAACACCTATGAAATGAGTCTTGATCCATTCTAACACAGAGGCAGCCAGGGAGAATAATAGATTTCCGGGTTAAGGAGAAGGGAAAAGGGGCCCAGTGCTCATCAGATTCCTACTAGGAAGTTGGTATTCTTCCCACTGTCATCTGAGGAAGCTCAGAAACCCAGGTGAAGCACTTGCCTGAGACCCCGTGGCTGACCACAGATCAGATCAGCCCAGCCCAGCCCTCACTACCCAAGCGGGAAGTGTATACTTCATGTGGGTTACAAATATGAGTTGAAAAGGAAACTCTCCACCCAGTACTAGCAAGAGCATTGAGGTGGGGGGCGGGGGCTTTACATTCTAAAAGGCAATTCTGTGATATGTCTCAAACCTTAAAATGTCCTCCCTCCTGACCCAGCAATTGTATCTCCATCCTCTATACTGCCACCTTTTACATAGTTTCAAGCCACAGAGAAGAAAATAGAAAACATCAGATGCAAGTTTATAACACTCCTGAAATGATCAACTCAGGGTGAACCATCCAACTTTCTCAATTCTAATACCGCTCCCCTCCCCCCGCTGTTATGGCCTATGGAAACATGTATGTGCATGCAGATATGTGTGTGCAAGTGTGTGTGCGTGTGTGTGAATGCTCCAAAAGAACCCTGGAGAGAGAGACCATGTTCTACGGCATTCTTGAAACTCAGGTTTTAATCAATGTAAGTGCAAAATGAAACAGTCAGTTTGACTTCACCCCAGTTATTTGTTTCCACTTGGCTTGTGACATTTGATTTGTGTGACCAATGTCCTATGAAGACTCTGTGTTCTACTGTAGCAGAAATCTGCACTGTTCAATATGATAGCCACTAGTGGTAGCCACATGTGGTTGTTTACATTTAAACTTTAATTAAAATTAAAGTAAAAATTCCTCAGTGGCACTCATTACATTTCAAGTTCTCAATAGTCATATGTGGTTAGTGTCCACCATATTGGACAATGCAGATATGGCACATATCCAACATCACAGAAAGTTCTACTGGAGAGCAAAGCTCTACACTGTTAGGGTTTGTAGTGTCCAGATGAAACTGACATTTCCCAGCCTCCCTTAAAATATGGATGGTCAATGAGTTAGTAGAAGTCATCGGAGGCTCTTTAAAAGGGCCTCAGATTAGATGGCAAGAGCATTTCGCCCTTCCCCCTTCTTCCTGCATGGAAAGAAGACACAGTGGTTGGAACTCAGCAGCCATCTTGGGACCAAGAGGAAAAGTACTCCTGGTGCTGGGTACCCACGGTCCCCTTTCCTTCCCTTCTCTCTCTCTCTCTCTCTCTCTCTCACTACCTTGGTGATCTCATCAAATCTCATGGCTTTAAACACTATCTTCTAATGACTCCAAAATTTATACTTATAACCCAGACCACTACTCAAACTGCAGACTCATATATACACATCTCCACTTCACCATCTAATAGGCCCCTCAAACTCAGTGTGTCTAAAACAACTCCAGATCTTCCTCTTAAAGCCTGGTATACCTGCAAACTTTTTGTTGAGCTTTAATAAAAGTATTCAGTCATATAACCACCAGCGCAATCCTGCTGGAAAATTTTCATCACCCCCAAAACTTCCCTCATGACTCTTTGCAGCCAATCATGGACACCACCACCCAACCCCATCCCTGGCCTCTGGAAACCTCTGATCTGCTTTCTGTCTTTTGAGCTGGTCTTTTCCATAGAATCATAGTAGCAGCCTTTTGAGTCTGGCTTCCTTCACTTAGCATAATGCTTTAGAGATTCGCCCACGTTACTGTGCATATCTGCAGTTCATTCTTTGTTATTGCTGAGTAGTATTCCATTGCACAACCTTTCCAAAACCTGCTTACCTATTCTGCTATTGGGCATTTTAAAAGGAAAAAGGAAGCTGCACAGCAGTGAGCCACAGCATGCTGCTGTTTGTGTAAAACACAGCTTTGTGTATTCATCAACAAGCTCTTGGAAGACACACAAGAAACTGGAACCACAGATGCCTTCGGAAGAGAAATGGGGTGCTGAGAGATGTTCTTTCTTTCTATAACTTTTAGTACAGTTTAAAAAAAAAATTTAACTATGTGCATATATTACCAATTTTTTAAAAATGTTTTAAGATGACCTCCTACATCTAAGGTCTGTATCCCCTTTTGAATCCAAATCTTACAACTTTTTTTTGCTATTTATTTGATTTATCAGGATGATTAAGATATTTTATCAAGAGATTTAGCAATTTACTTCCCAGATAAAGAAGAAAACTTTGCTGTTTTCCTTTCTTCTCTTCCTCACACAGAGGTCTTCTTTACTCCAACTTAATCTTCCTTCCTTAACTGTTTCTTAAACAAGAAAATATAAGTCTCCAGCACCTCTGAAAATTGGCATTCAGTGGATCCAAACACTTTTCAAACTCAGTCTATCATGTGACTGAAGCTGGCCCTAAGGCATTTTTTCGGATGTGAAAATGGAAAAAAAAACTACAACATCTGGGCAGAGCCCACGGCGTAACCTCCGAGACTGCCCGGTGGCCAGTGTGCCGCCCTCCCTTTGCCAGGCCAGCCCTGCAGTAGCTTAAGGTTCCAACTCCCTTGAAGAATTCTCCAGCAACATAAGAGAACAAACAGCCTCCTGAACATCTGCAGCTACTCAGAGAAACCAACGGTGCTTTTATATACCCTCATCTAGTGTGGAGTGGGTTTTTTTTTTCCTTTTCACATTAATCCTGTTGTTGGCTCCCTTGACAATGTCTGACACGTGATTTCGCTCACCAGAGGTTTTCTGGAGGCCTCTGCAGGGGATCATGGATCCTCACAGTTGGGAGTGAGGCAGCTGACCCCGTGCTCAGCCTCGCCTGGCCTTCTGCACTGTCCCTGTATAAGCTCAAAGCTGTCTCCTGCTTTCCCCACTCCTGAAAAGGCTCTCGTTTGGCCGTTAGACATAAGCACCTGACCTCACAAAGGGCTGGCTCTCTCAAGGAGCTGTGCAGGACTTGAAGATGGAGCACAGTTACCGTCCAGGTAAATACAGAGACCAGAAAATGGTGGAGTGATAAGGGAACACGGCCATGCATCCAAAACCCTCAACTCCATCACCTCCCAGCCAGAGGTCCAAGAGTGGTTAGAGGTCCCTGATCAGACGCTCCTGGTGACCCCACAGTCCAGCTGACCCAATGAGTCACTTCAGCGCAGTTGGGTCTTGCAAGCATTTGTTTCATGCCTATCATTCCAAAAGCGGGAGTCGGGCAGCATGGAACAAGCTCTGAGAAGGCAGGAAGCTGATGGCAGCCTCCCCAGGGCCAAGGACATCGGCTGGCTGAGGATGTTTAAGACCTGGTGGCTGACTGAGCCTTGAAACACAGATAACCCTTCAGCAGGCAAGAGGGGGAAGGCACAGCCAATCAAAGCAGAATGAGTCCAGGCCCTAGGGCTTTCCATACGGGGTTCATGGCATGGATTCCCACGGCACGTGGGCAGGGCTCTATAAAAGGACCCATACATTTGGAAAGTTACTCCACAGTCAATACCCATTTAGTCCTTCTGATTGCATCAGAGAGAAAGTTCATTGTGGTGCCAGCATGTCTTTAATACTTCCGCAGCACTCTGTAACTTCCCCTTCTAACACACAGGAAGAGCGGGCCGCTTCTTCAGGGACTTCAGCAAAGAATGAAGCCCAGTTAGAATTCAACACCACTGTTGTGTCTTCAATGTATTTTTGTTTACAGTTACTTTCTCTTTTGGCAGGCAATAATTGGTGTTCCACTTACAGGAGTGTACAGTTTCTGCTATAAATTATTTTCAGGCAAAAGGATGATTGAAAGAAAAAAATAGGAAATAAAATACCGCAGGTGGTGCACGTTTGAGACCAAAAAATGCAAAAACCATGCAGGTGGTACGTGGTTGTACACAGATATGACAAAACCTGGGCCTCTGGTGACTCAAGTGCCAGAGGTGCTGGGTGAGCACAAGAACTAAGACTGTGAAGCACGAGGGACACATTCCAGGGGTAAAGGGTCAGTCCACCTTGACAAGAGCCCAGGGCACGTGTGATGTGATGCAGAAATGCGGCTGGACAGGTAAACTGAGGCCAAGTTGTGGAGAGCCCTGAGGCTGAGGGGAGGTGTGTGGGCTTTCACCTGTGACCTTGGGGACCCACAGAGGTTTCTAGGCCCCTTCACTAGTAGAAGGGGGCCCATCCCCCAAACTGGGGCTTGTGGACTCTGAGGGAGAGAGGCCAAGGAAGCAGCAAAATCTGCCTCAGCTCTGCTGACCAAGTGAGCCTTGAGAGTGGACCCACACCCCCAGGAGGATGCAGTGTATCATAAAATTAGGTACACCTCGGAGGCCCCACCAGGGCTGTGAAAGGAACAAAATGGGACAACGCAGCCAGCCTGGAAGGCAGGTGTCAGCCAGAGCAGTTTTCTATGATAGAGATACTTGTCGCCATATACGGAATGAAAACCTCGGGGAAAAAGGAAGAAGGGAAAAAAAGATTGGAATGGGCTTAAAGAAAAAAAGGAAAAAAATACCTAAAGATAGCCTAAACAAAACACACCCAGCGCCTAGCGCCTGCCTCCCTGCCTGCGTGCCATATGGTGTGTGATAAGCGAGAACACTTTTCTCTCTCTTCCTTCACTGTCTATAAATCCCAGCGCCAGCCCCATCGAGAAGGCTGTGCTGTGCTCTCACGCCCTGCCGCCCTGATGAGCAGCTCCCAGCCCGCGGCCCCACTCCAGGAGGTGGCCAGGCTGCCACTCCCTGCCCCCAGCATTGCTGCCTGCCTCGGCCACACAAGGGTCACTGCCTTCACAGCTGTTTTCCCACAACTGGAGAAACCACAGGCCAAGCCAGCTGGGCCACATCGCGAACAGCCAACGGGCCCATTAGCATTCACCTTCACTGGCTCCCTCTGCCAGTCCCCAGGGTCCTCTGCTACGACACAGACAATGCCTGGTAGAAAAAAACTTCCCACATGGCTATAAATTATCATCCACCTTGAGCGTCTCCTGAACCATAAAGGCATCAGAGGCTTGTGACTTCCTGATGGATCCCACCACCCCGGTCTCCTTGCATGAGAAAATGGCCAAGCAATAACTATATCCAAATTTTTCTAGGTCCAAGAAGCCCTGCTGAAGCCTGCTCTCTTGCTCTTCCTTAAAATGACCCAAATAATCCCATAAAGGTGTGTGATTGCTCTGTGCTCCTGAGCCCTGCCTTCATCCTCCAAATTCTTCTGACCCCCATCCAATGTCTCTCCTTGTCTGCAGTGTTTTGACTGATGGGAGAAGTGCCGCTTGTGGGATGGAAGGATATCGGTCAGGGTGACCCTTCCAACTGGATGCCCAGCTAAATGTGAATTGCAGATAAACGACAAATATTTTTTTTTTAAATTCTTTTAGGATAAGTAAATGCACTATTTAGGACATACTTATACTAAAAAAAAAATTGATTTGTTGTTTACCTGAAAATTCAGTTTTAACTGGAAGTCTAATATTTTTATTTGCTAAGTCTGGAACCCTAGATATTAGGACATTGCAGGACCAATAGCCTGGGGCAGCTCTGCTCTTCCCCAGTTAATCCTCAGAAGCCACCACAGAAACAGCCCTACCTCCGGCCTGCACCTCATTATTGCTGTTTTCTGAGTGTATTTTGCAAAGCCCTGCAGGCTCTGTGTGGCCCTATCTCGCAGCCAAGACTCCTGGTAGCTACATGGGAAGGGGTAACCTCTCAGTCAAAGCAAGAAGTTCCAAGAGCCCAGAAGGAAAGTATTTGTGGAAGAGACCAGCATAAAGAAACCCAAGGGAAGGGCTTTCCTGGTGGCACAGTGGTTAAGAATCTGCCTGCCAATGCAGGGGACATGGGTTCAAGCCCTGGTCTCGGAAGATCCCACATGCCGCGGAGCAACTAAGCCCGTGCGCCACAACTACTGAGCCTGCACTCTAGAGCTCGAGAGCCACAACTACTGAGCCCTCATGCTACAACTACTGAAGCCCGTGCTCCTAGAGCCCGTGCTCTGCAACAAGAGAAGCCACCGCGATGAGAAGCCCACGCACTGCAACGAAGAGTAGCCCCCGCTCGCCGCAACCAGAGAAAGCCCACGCGCAACAACAAAGACACAACACAGCCAAAATTAAAATAAATTAATTTTTTAAAAAAAGAGAAAAGAAACCCAAGGGAAGACGCCCCACCTCCAGGAAGTGTGGAGACGCCAAGTGCAGGCACTTGAAGGCCTGGCAGTGTTTGACTTGACGGCCTCATACCCCCAAGGGTGCTCACGAGCCAACATCATCTAAGACCCAGAGAGGTGGGTGGCTTGTTGGCTTAACAAGAGCATGATTTGCTTTATAAATGGCCTTCACTGCCCAGGCCTGAGGGCAGCTGGTCTGGGCAGGCCCCTGCATGCGTCCTGGCAGGAGACAGAGCCCAGCCCCACTGAAAAGCATCTCAGGGGCATGGACTCAGGCTCTGGGCCAAAGTGCCATGGATGTGTGGGGCATTTCTCTATCTACAACCCAGAAGCATGCAGAAGCAGCTGTTATTCTCCTGCTCTGGCACTAACGACATAATAATAGAAGGACACTTCATCTCCAATCCGTAGTCTATTTTTGTTATCATCCAAAAAGCCACTGGTCATTAATAATGGTTGAACTATATGTAATCATTTTTGTAAGTCAAGAATGTTAGAATATTGGCAATTACGTATGGTCCAACCGAATAATAATGCTGAGTGCCTGCTGTGTGGCAGACTCCGTGCAAGGTCCTTTAAGTATATCCATCATGTAATGTTTAATTCTACAACCACCTTTTAAGGTAACTATTTTAGAGATGCAGAAACTAAGACACAAAGAAGTCAAAATTCTCATCCAACTGGACACAAACCGGGTCTGTGTGACACCAAAACCCACATTCATCTTACCCATCATGTGGCTTGGGTCATGGGGGTCCTTCCACCTCCTTTGCTGTCTCTGCCTGGGGGTCAGTGGCTGGCTGTTCCTGCAGCAATGGGCACCAGACTCCCAACCTGACAGGACCTGCCTACACAGGGGCCTCTCTGTAACTAATTGAAGCCTGGCCTCCTGAATTAGCAGCAAAGTGTATTTAACAAATAATTTCAGTAGAAGAAAAACATTTTGAAAGTTTATTTAATTGAGGGGGAAAGGGACCATAAAATGCACTCCTAAAATAAACAGGAAGTAATCAAGAGAGGACAATCAAACCAGTTGTAAAACACCTTAACCTTGACTATGAGCTAATATGTAGTGAATCACCGAGAAAGGCATCAGGCACAGTGTGATCCAGCACCACTGCTGACTCAGAGGCATGTGCTTCTGTGTCTCTCCTCTGAGAAGACTACTGAGCCTCACAGAGGGGAGAGGACAAAAAACATCCCAAGAGAACAAGGCAAGGCCAGAGAGCACTGCTGGTCTCCTGGCCTACCATCACCCCCCTCAAAGGCTAAGACCAGCACAGTAAGATCAATAAAGAGCTGCCCAACTCCAACTTTAAAAGAAGAAACGAATGTTCTCCTCCTTGTAAAATAAAATTTTGAAAGTCAGAGCATATGTAATGCACAATAAAAGTTTCCACCAGTTCCAAATGAACATCTGTAGAGATCAAAGTTTGAGGATAAAAAGAACTGACCTTCACATGGGCCACGTAATGATGACACGTCGCCTCCAAATGGACCAGCTGCAGCTTCTCTGAGACCTGACCCACGGACTCTCCCAGCAACACAAAGTAGACCCTGGGCAACTGGCTCTTTTCTTTTTTGGCCATATCAGCCGTCAGAACGTAATTCAGGCCTGCCAATGAATAAGGTCAAAACATCAGCAAGGATAGACACAGTGACAAGGCCCCCTCCAGACCCCCTCAGAGGATCACAAGCACCCTTCAGACAATACCTAGCCCCCTGCTGCACAGAGGACTGATGGCAGGCAGTCCCGATCAATACCATCTCAGAGAGAAATATACAGCCAGGCACCCCCAGAATCCGGAGACACTGGGACAGCCCTGTCTTCCTGGGGATGCTCTGGGCATCACACTTCACAGCTCCCCACAATTTAAACCTCACGAGTTATCATCTGAGCCACCAATATACACAACAATGGTTAGCTGTACCCAACACAATTAGTGTCCTGAAAGGCAGGACAATTACAAGGAATACTACAAGAAGCTGCTGAAACCACCAAGGCTGCATGGAATACTGACTCCCATAAAGAAACAGGACATATGCCCCACACGAGGGAGGAATCACCCAATAATTCTGACTCATTGCACAGCTGTTGCGTCGGGCTCTATAACTGCTACATCTACTGGACCGTAGCCATCCGTGGTCCACTGAGCTGGGCACTGTGCAGGCATGGGAGACACATCAAAGAACAACGAGGGCAAACTCCTGCCCTCATGGAGATTTCACTCAGGGAAACACAGGGGCGGCTGAAGCTGACTTCATTCCTAGGCCGCCATACAGTGACCAGTTTTATGGTGCCTATCGGTTCAACAAAACCATGACCACTGTGGGGTCTGTACTGGGGTGCATTCCCAAAAAGGAAACCTCATCACCTTGTGCCTCAAGGTGTAATGCCAGATGGCAGAACCTACTGTGACACAATGTGGGACTTTAAAAAATGGTCACGATAGAGAACACACATTGGATAAATAAACCCAAAGGGTTTCGCCTCCATTATTTTAGAGTCTGTCAGTAAGTATGGGACAATGTGTTTTATTAGGTAAATATGGCTTTGGTATTAACAGACCCATTTCATTGCTTTTCTGTCCCACAGAACCCTGTTTCAGAGGTCAGCCCCTCCATAACACTTTTTTACGTAACACTATCTTTTAGTTGCTTTGTGGATTCAGGGGAACGTGGTATTTTTAAAGTGAGAGAAAAGGAGCTTCTGTCCCTAAAATGACCAGATGAGACTGCTGAGCAGTGGGAAAGCGGATGACCCAGCCCCTGCCCTGGCTCCACACACCAGCCTCCTAGAAGCTGGGCTCTTGCACCAAAAAAAAATCAGCCTAATGCCTCCTGGCATTTAAGTATGTGAAGCTGGGGCCATGCGGATGGCTCTGGCTTTTAATAACATCAAAGGGATCAGCCACTGGGGGAGGTACGAAGGAGGAAAGTGACCTGGATTGGCATTCTGTAGCTGCCACAGGGTATATTTTTGATGCATTTAATGGTTTTCCTGGGCCTCTGCCATCTCAGGGACCTTGCCAGGCCAAGCTGGCAGATTCCTGGTCAGCAAGGGCAGGTTTGCCGCAGCTTGTTTATTTCAGCAAACAGCTGATTTCCAAGGCAAGGCTAGATCACCAGGAGGTACCTGCGACCTGGATGATCCCAGGAGATATTTTTGGGAACAGAAGAAAGCACACGGGAAAGTACTTCAACAGAGAAAACATGGGAACCTATACAAGATTTACATACCTGCTCTGATGGTGACAGTGCAGGAAATGGGGTAGACTCGTAGAATGTCTAACCTTTTGGGCAAGCCTAGGGATCATCTACATCAAGACCCTCATTTTTCAGATGAGGAACTGATGGCGCAAGAGGGAACAAGACTTGCTGCAGGCCAGAGAGCAGAATCTGGAACTCTGCTCATCTCCAGTGTTGGGCTATTCCTACCATACTGGTTCTTGGTGCATTTTTTATATTATCAGACAAAAAACTCACATTCTTGGAATGCACAGACAGCAGAATCAAATGAGTATAGAGATTTGGAGCTGAACTTTGGCTAATTTACTTTCTCCTAATCACAATTTCCCTGAGCAACAGCCAAACAATAAGAATATGTACAACATAAATGAAGTGAGTTTCCAAGTTTCATTTAGCAGGATCAGGACTGGAGATGGGTGTTGCTGGAAGATGAGCCAGAAGACCTTGGTGGGGTAACCAACGTGGTGGCAGCAGCTGCTGAGTGGGGTCCCCGCTACAGCCCCCCTCCCCTGGGTGGGCATGAAGGGTGACCAAGGAGAGAACAGAGGGTTTGAACCATCTCGTCAGCAATGAATGGCTGAGCCCAGAGAAAGCCTGGGTGGAAATGAACACAGGAAGACAGAGCAGATAGCATCAGGGCCCCACCTACATCCTCTTGGCTTTTACCATTTCCCTGCTGTCCAGCCCAACTTCCAACTGCCGGCACCTGCATTCCCTTTCCCAAGGGCTTTGGTGGGCATGGCACACACCCGTGGGCATGGCACACACCCGTGGGCATGGCAGGCCAGGAGCACCAAGGACTAAAGCTCCTGGGGCAGCGCTCAGGAAAGCATGACCCCAGCTCCCTGGTCCTTTGGGTGGGGTAACCGTGAGGTGTGTTCCACACTGGCTCCCAGACTTCCCTAGCAGGATTCTGCTCCCGCCGCCCTGTTACAGTGGTAACTTGTTTAATAACACACCCTCTATCCAGCTGCTGTGATGGTTTCTAGTCAACTTGACTAAGCCACGGTATCCAGATATTTGGTCAAACACCCATCAGGATGTTACGATGAAGGTATTTTTTAGATGGGATTGACATTTAAATCAGTAGACTTTGAATAAAGCAGATTACCCTCCAGAATGCAGGTGGGCCTCGCCCAATCAGTTGAGTGCCTTAAAATGTAAAGACCAAGGTCCCCCCCAGAAAAGAAGTGCTGCTTCCAGACTGCCTCTGAGCTATAATATCCATATACACACACCCTCTTGGTTCTGCTTCTCTGGTGAACCCTAATACAGCTGCCTTCCCTTCCTATCTCATGGTCCTGCTTTCCTACTGATGTTTCCTGGGATCCCCTCCTGAATCAACAATGTGCACTCAAATCCTTGATACAGGTTCTGCTTCTGCAAGAATCTGCATTAAAATGGGACAAGTCCAGAAAACAGAATGAATTCGACCCTCCATATGTGCCAAGAACTGTGCAGATACTTTACAAACATCAAGCTTAGTTCTCCAAAACCCCATCTCACTGCAGAATTGTTGGCCCAATAGATTCTTCTTGCAACTCAAGGGAGGGGAGAAACAGCTGAGTTACTAAGGCCAAGCTGAGGACCACAACCGCTGCTCTGCTGTGGGCAGACTGTACACATGCCAACACGCTCACCTACCAGATATTTCTAAAACAAGAAAGCATACAATCAGACAGACCAAATTACCCAATTCACCAAGTGCAATCATTTTGGAAACATTTCCCCTTTTGAACTGCCTACTCAGTGCTTCTCCTTGATTTAAAATTTATTTTGGCATTTTAAATTACACAAAAAGAAGTCAGCACCTTAGCAAAATCTCTCTTCTAGAACAAAACCAGAGACCCATGATGGGAAACCCAGCCTGAGTGAGGAGGTAGCTGCCAGAGTGGCAAGAAGTGTGGACCACCCTAAATCCCTGAGCTCGCTGCTAACAGTTTTGATCAGCCCCCACCCCAAGTGTGTCTAAAAGGGAGCCCCGCCTAAGAAGCAGACGAGATGCCGGAGAAGCAGCCTGACAGCCCCTTGGCTCGGCGGCCCACCCCGTGGGAGCAACAGGCTGGTGGAGTTGCTAGCGGCCGCCCCCAGCCCAGTCAGCCGGGGCCGGGGAGGTGCTGGTTCTGATTAGGGCCTGCTCCAACAGCGCACTTCACATCCTCAGCTCTCCTTCTGGCAGCTTGTGTCCCTGCCATGTCGAATGATGTCATCTTGATGGAAAAGCTGATCAGCCCAGAGTCATGCTTCCAGCCTCCTCCTTTCCCTGCCCCCCAGCTGGTTCCCCAGGGCCCCCCACACCGGCCCGGGCCAGCATCGAGCCAGCTGTCTTGCATCAGCACGGCTCTGGTCGCTCCCAGAGAGTTTTGATTCATTCCCATTCTCCATCAGAACATGATTTCAGCTGTGAAATTCTACTAATAAATCCTCCTTCAACTTACTCTGAGCTTCCCTCGGAGTTTTCCAGGAGAGGGGAAAAAAGGCTATTTCCACTTACCTAACTTTTCTCGCCCTCCCCCAAAGGAATGAGGTGGTAATTAGAATAGGATCCCGCCCCCCCCCCCTCATAGAACATGGATTTGCCTCATTATCCCATCTCCATGCTTCTCGAGAGACCAGAAGGAGCTCAGGGAATGTTCTCTGTGTGCAAATGCTCTCTTGAGTAGAAACACATCCCTAGGACCAGAGGAAGGGTCTGGGGAAAGCTTGCTGGTGTCAGACTTATTTCTGCCACTGGCTTGCATGACCTTGGTGCCATTTATCAGGACCTGGGCTCTACTGCTTGTCCAGGGGTTGGGCAGGCCCCCTGCTCACTCACAGCTTCGCCAGGCTATACGAGAACCACAGCAACATGAGGGAGCTGGGTCAGAGCACAGAACACAACCACTTAGGGCTCAGCCCTGCCTGGTTTCTATTTAGTGCTCCGGGGAGAGTCCAGGATTGCCAGCTTGAGTCTCAGCCTCCAAGGACTGACAAGTGCATTTAGGTTTCAGCCTGGCCGGCAAGTAGGTACAGGCCCAGCCCGCGGGTAAGGGGCAGAGGCCTCTCAGGCATGGCCTTCACCTGCCTTGCTTATGGCAACCAGGAGGCTCCCAGGAGCCACACGCTGCTCCCCAGGCCAAGAATGAAGGTTAATAAGACTTGAGATGAGCCGAACTCTTGTTTTATATAGCTTGATGAAATCCGTTATAAGTGCGTTCTGGGGGTTGAGTTGGGCACGGTGTCTGCACCCCAGGACGGAGCACAGGGCTGACCACACACACTCCATGGGGGCAAGGACCTTGACTGGCCTGTTCCATGCTCTGTGCCCAACGCTGGGCACAGAGTCTGGCACCTTTCAGAACCTAATAACTATCTGTTGATTGAATGAGCCAACAGGAGTTTCAGCGACTCCTTGTGACGGATTTAAGAAGCTGCTGCTCGGGCTTCCCTGGTGGCACAGTGGTTGACAGTCCGCCTGCCGATGCAGGGGACACAGGTTCGTGCCCCGGTGCGGGAAGATCCCACATGCCACGGAGCGGCTGGGCCCATGAGCCATGGCCGCTGAGCCTGCGCGTCCGGAGCCTGTGCTCCGCAACGGGAGAGGCCACAACAGTGAGAGGCCCGCGTACCGCAAAAAAAAAAAAGAAGCTGCTGCTCTGCTCGGCTGGGACTCTGCAAACCTCACTTCTGCCTTGCCAGTAGCTCTCTGGGAGGCCCTGCAGACATGGAGAGCTTGAGGGAGGCTGCAAGGCTGGAAGAGGGGAAGGGGCTTCCCATGAGCTTAACCCAGCGACAGTTTTCCATGGTGGCCGCCTCCAACAGCAGTTAATTCTCGTTTCATGTTTCCCCCACACCTCAGAACCAGCCTCACTGCACCCCTCTGAGGTACCAGCAGCACCAGCCGCTGTCCCCTCTTCTGAGGTTTAGATGCCAGGTCCACAAGGTCGCTTCTCCAAGCTTCTATGTTCTGATGACCCCAAGGAAGTGGTCCCCCACGTGTATAACCTTTTCCCTTTGTTCCCCTTGACCAGAGGTTCTCAAACCTAAGCCAGCTGCAAGCTTGTTAAAACACATTTTGCGGGCTTCCCTGGTGGTGCAGTGGTTAAGAATCCGCCTGCTAATGCAGGGGACACGGGTTCGAGCCCTGGTCCGGGAAGATCCCTCACGCCACAGAGCAACAAAGCCCGTGAGCCACAACTACTGAGCCTGCGCTCTAGAGTCCGTGAGCCACAACTTCTGAAGCTTGCGTGCCTAGAGCCTATGCTCCACAACAAGAGAATCCACTGCAATGAGAAGCCTGTGCAGCACAACAAAGAGTAGCCCCGGCTGGCCACAACTAGAGAAAGCCCACATGCAGCAACAAAGACCAAACTCAGCCAGTAAATAAATAAATAAATTTTTATATATTAAAAAAATTCCTTTAAAACACGTTTTGCTGGGCCCCACCCTCAGAGTTTCCAAATCAGGCAGAATTCACATGTCTAACAAGATTCCATGTACTGCTGTGGCAGCCGGTCTGGAAACCACCTTTGAGATCCCTGGTGCAGACCTAGAAGTGGTGGCTGCTTCCTGCAGTTACTTCCGGGTCCTCCATGACCTGCTTAACTGATTCCAAACGTTAAACGCTCTCTGTTAAAATAACTGGTGTAGTTTCCATCTTCCTGAATGGACCCTGCCAAGCTGTCACTGGCGCCAAGGCAGAGTCACCCCCGTAAAGAACCTCTGTAGTTCCCACAGCATTGCCAGAAGCGGCAGCAGCCCCTCTAGTGGCTTGGGTCATCAGCTGGCCCTGAATGTTCTGTGACCAAGTGGGAGCTTTGGTTTTTCCATTACCAACACAGAAAATGAAGAGGCAAAAGGAGTCCCTTCTCTGTGTGTATGCTTCAGCCCCATCAGGTCCCAAGGGAGAGAAAAAACCAAAGAGATGACTATAATGTCAACTGCTTACGGCCCCCCAAGACATCCCCAGGGTGGTCCCGCAGCAGATATATGCCACTTCGGTGCCAGCAGATATATGCCACTTCGGACAACTGTTCCGAAGTACCTAGCACACAACTGGCACCTCTTTATTGCACTGCCCAGGCTGTCTTGCCCAAATGCAGCCGTTCTGCTGACAGACTCAGCTCTGGAAATGCAGACACTGAGAGGTGCCTAGAAGATGCCCACTTGCCAAGCATGCCATGCCAAAACCACCACTAACATGCTCTTGTGCAGCTGCCAGCAGTGAGAGCAAGGAAGGCTCATAACTGGAGTTCCAGCCCTGGGCTCCCAACACAGAGGCCTGAGCAATGACACTGAGCTGGCCAGCACTGGCTGCTGGGCCTGGAGGAGAGAGGAGGATGTCTGTGTGCTGAAGGTGCTCCCATCCTTCCTGGATATGGAAACAGGGGACCTGATCTTCCCGGTGGTACAGAACCAAGGGGCTGCTTCTATGCTGCACTCTGCCCACATCTGGATCCACCTGGCTACTTTGCCTCCACCTGATTCCTCATCACACCATCATGACTTCCCATCATTCCCTCCTCAAACTCTCTGTATTCCCCTGCCAGCTTATTTTGCGGCAGATTTCTACATTTCTCCCTTTACTGCGAAGGCTGAGATATAGCTCATTTCCCTGAATGGCAGGGGAAGGAACAGAAAATGCCAGGGATAGAAAATTTCCTGCTTTGCCCTACGAATACCCAAAGTCTCCAGTTATCATCCTCTTCATGCCTGAATCTTAAATAAATGTGGGCAAACATCCCCTTAGACTGTCAAGGGATGCCTAATTTCATCAATGAACCCATGTGGCAGATGGAGGGTAAGGAAGTAACCTGCACTGGGGCAGGTGCTCCTGCTCAACGTTCCACATCCTAAGGTGGACATTAGCCAGGTTGCTGCCCATGAAGGCAACACTGGATGTCATCTGACAGCCTGTCTCTTCCATCATACCCCAGCACTGAAGGGCCATTGCTAGCCTGGACCTTAATTATAATTCTGCCTGGAGGTCAATGAAAGGGGCCCCAATGACTGGGGTCAAGGAAAGGGTCCCCGATGACCAGGGTCAATGAAAGGGGCCCTGGTGGCTGGGGTCAATGACTGGGGTTCCAGAAGGAGCCACTTGTGGGGGGCAGCATGAGGAGAAACCCACATCTCCTCCTGGCTCAGCCCCTGAACCTACAAATCAGAGTTTGCTCTCCCACTGATCTCATATGCTCTGAAATCACTCTCGCTCAAAATTTGCATCTTGGTTTCTTCTCCTCTATTCCTGCTCTACCCAACTTACCTCCATTTTCACCACCACAGTGATGTAGTTATTGAGTCTGAAAACTGTATGCAGCTTCAGGATCAAAACAGAAACTCCTTCTAATTCCCATTAAAAACTCCGTGAGGACACGGCTGGCCCGTGCAGGCGAACGGTAAATATTTGTCAAATGAACACACACATGAACTATTAATTGCTTGCTGTTCTTAGAATTGTAGAGTAGTTCTGCTTATTTTTAAACACAACAGAAGTAATCTTCAACTCAACAATTCCTTTAAAATGTTCCTTAATGGAGTTCAACTACATCACAAGTTGGTATTGATAAAGGACACACCATCTAATTAGGCAGAGGATATATGAGTCCCAAGACCATCAGAACATTTTTTTCCTAGAGACTGTGGTGCCTTAAACAATTAGGGAGGTGGTGGGAAATCATTTTTGGAAAGCAATAGTATCATCAGACCAGAATTCAACTCTTGGCTTCACCGAGACCTGTATGATCCGGACCAAGTATCTTTTTCTCACTGGGTTGCACACAAAAAGTTTGTTAGTCCTCTCTCACTAACCAAGTCCCAAGTTCACAGTAAATTTATATTCAGTTTTGAAATTTCTAAGTTCTTTTTCAAAAATCCATATAAAAAACACAAGGCTTCATTGTTGAGCTTATTCAATCCACCTGAAGATCAAGAGAAATGCCAATGAAACAGCCTAGAAGGATTAGCATATTGTTAAATAAGGTAGAGCATTCAAGGTGCAGCAGAGAAATGGAATAGTGTGTGCACCGTGAGCTCTGCGTGTCTGGGCGCCCACATACATGTGCTCCAGAGCAGAGCTTCTCAAACTTAAATGTGTACTAGCATCTTGTGGGGATCTAAATCCAGTTTCTGGTTCAGAGGTTCAGATCAGGGCCTCCGATTCTGCATTTCTAACAAGCTCCCAGGAAATGCTGATACTGCTGGTCCAAGGACTACACAGTGAGTAGGGAGGGGAGACACTCATGACACAAAAACTGTCTAAGAAATTCAATGAGTCCAGGTCCTTAATAGTGGTGGTGTTTATTGTTTTGTTTTGTTTTGTTTCATTTTCCTGGAACTCTACTTTCTATTATTCAATGTCTCTCAAGTTAAAAGACCTCTTAATCTGCACAGCTGCTCCAGATTCATTTCCTTCAGGTGATCACACACTTTGAATTCTAATACACACTGATCCTATTTTGTTCCTGGGCTTGGCCCAGTCTCTGGAGCTGGGCCAGCAAGTCGCCCTCTCCCAGTCAGAGAAACGGCAGGGACAGCTGCCACTGGCCAGGGTTCGCCTGCCCCTTCTCCAACATCTGAAGCTAACAAAGCAGCTTCCCCACCTTTTGGAAGCCCGAGCCTTTGTAAAACTCAGCAATCCTAATCCCACCACCCATCCTCGGTCTCTGATTCCACAGTAAAGAACACAAGCCCCTGACATCTGACTGGTGTTGCAAGCTCAAGGGAGAGCTTCCAAAGTCCCACCACTTCTTTTTTCTAACTGCATGGAATGTTCCAGAAGGGCCAGGCTATTCACTGCATTTCCACAAGCCCCACCACCTATCCCACACGTGGCCCAGTGAGGTTTCAGTCTGGTCCATGGAAATTTGCAGAAAGGATGCTTAGAGTCAAATATTATTTGTCTGAGAGCTAGAGGTTGCAATGAATTGGAAAAACAATGGTAAGAAAAGAAGAGGGGGAACCTCAGGGGAAAGGGCATCTAGCCTGTGGGCCTGCTGCCTACAAAACCAGCTGGGATGCACAGCAGGAGGGAACCCCAGAAACATCCCCTGGCTTCCCATGACCCCACATGCCCACTCCAGCTAAGATGGCTATGCTGAGCCCTGACTCGGTGGCTCTTTACCTATTTCTCCCGGAACGTGCTTGCCGTGGAAGCTAAAGCAGGCGGTGACATTCAGGCAGTTCACAGGCTGCTGGCCATCGTGGCACTGGGGCGCCGTGATGTTGATGGAGGTGGGGAGGAAGATGGAGACATCCACCGTGATGACGGGTCTCGCCCTACAGGTCAAGAGGAAGGCGACTTAGTCACGGTGAAGAGCAGCACTCAGAACCAAATGAGAAGTAAACCAACAGGACAAATCCCAGGGCTTCAGCCCAGCCTCTAATTAAAGTGTGAAACAGCCCAAGAGAGAATGGCCAGTGTGCTCTGCAAATCCTTTTCTCCGGTTTCTCAGCTTATTTCCCAATAAATGAATCGTTATCTTCCCAATAATGAAGGCAAGTTAGTTGTTAACAAAACACATCTATCTGCTTGAAGCCGTAAATGAACCACAAGATGCTGAGAGATTATTTAAAATTTCACCAGTTAAGTTCTGATTTCCATTATACTAGGAAGATAGGAATAGATTTAAGAGGCGTCCCTATAGGGGATGCTGTGACTCAAGAAATAGATACATAAGCAGGAATTCCCCAAAGCATTTACTGCCATTACAAGCATGAACTGCAAAGTCCCATCCAGTGGGTCAAACCTACTCTCTTCATTTACTCCCATCAATTAATTATTTTTCTAAAAGACCTTGATGAATGGAGTCCCAGCTGGTAACACCAAAGCACTTTAGAGCTGAAGAAACCAACCTGCCTGGTGGTGGGACCAAAAGTGAAACCCAATAAACAAGCACACTCCTCTCACCGACAGGGATCATCCCCCAGGGCCTGATGGATGGATTCCATCCATCATTGCTGGCCTTCTGGGGACTCCCCGGGGGCTCCCCAACAGAAGCAGAGAGTGAATCACACCATTCTGCTCTTGTTGCAAACATCTGCTGAGGGACAGTTCACCTAAGCTATGGCTTAACCTTCTCCCCTCCAGGCCTCACAAAAAGACACTTTTACCTCCAAGGAGCCCTGGCCTTCACGCCACTGGGGTGACATAACAAGATTAAGGGGCATTAGCAGCTTGAGAACAATGACCTCACTTGTGTTCAGTGATCCCACAAAGAGCATCCAGGGGGACAAGACAGATGGGAACCAGGACCAACACCAACTCTGAGAAAAGAAAGCGTTAAGGAAAACCTCAGAGAAAAAAGGAAGCGAGGAGCTGCATGGCCCAGATGGGGTTAGGGGATTTCACTATTGCCAGCACTGCCTTGAGACATGGGTCAAGAGAGGAACAGCTGTGACAGGTAGAAAGGAACTGCAGGATCCCAGAGCAGATACAGCTGTAGGTCTAACGGAAGTCAGACAACAGCGCTGCCTGGAAGAAATCCAATATCCGGTTTTCCAACTTCCTTCTGGGTTCATCCTTGGAAAATGCTCGAGTGTTCCTTAGCACCCCTGGCACTTGGATGTCTTCCTTCTCTGTGTTCCCGACACTGTGTTCACACCTCGCCTCATCTAGTAACTAAGGTCACTGTCCATTTCCAAACCCGCTCCACCCGCCCTGTAGGCCCTCCGAGGGTGGTGGGAATCCTGGTGAGTTCATCCTGATATTCCCAGGAGAGTAAGTATTCAAAAACGCTTGTTATATGAACTTACTCACAAAACAGAAATAGAATCACAGATGTAGAAAACAAACTTACGGTTACCGGGGGGAAAGGGTGGGAGGGATAAATTGGGAGATTGGGACTGACATATACACACTACTATATATAAAATAGATAACTAATAAGGACCTACTGTATAGCACAGAGAACTCTACTCAATACTCTGCAATGGCCTATATGGGAAAAGAATCTTAAAAAGAGTGGATATATGTATATGTATAACTGATTCACTTTGCTGTACACCTGAAACTAACACAACACTGTAAATCAACTCTACTCCAATAAAAATTAAAACAAAAAAAAAAACCTTGTTAAATGGGTGAAACCTCCTCTCCAGGCCAAGGGATTGAAAACCACAGGAGGAGCCAAAGTTTCACAAAACAGGGCGTCCACCCTGTGAGAACCCCAGCTGCCCATGTGTCCTGCCAGTCACTGCACAAAAGCAGCCCAGGCCCTCCTATCACCCCAGGACCCCCTCGTGGGGAGGACACTTCTTCTCCTGGCAGAGCCTGGCAGGGGAAGGCGAGGTGAGTAGGAAGCAGAAGTGAGTGGTACAGACAATAGGACCTCCATGAGCCATTGTTTAAAAAAAAAACAACAGTCCTTTGAAATGACAGACCAGGACCTTCACAAGCACATCTCCAACATCCATCAGATCAGTTCCCTCAAGCCTTTTTGTTTCAACTCCAAGTATTGTTTTTGGACCAGGAAAAGCCCAGAAATCTTTCATAAGCCTCTCTGATCACTTCCTTTAATCTTCAATGGCATTAACACCAAGCACCTATCACCCTAACACCAGGCCTGCCCTCTCAAGCTAATCCCAGAGAACAAACTTCCCGAGGGCAGAGCTTGGCCAACCCACACCCCTGGGGGGCGGGAGACTGGGTTTCACAGTCTGAGATGAAAGCAAAGGGGCACCCAAAGACAGCACCGCAAATGTGCTTGAGACTTTAAAGAAGCTGGTGGCTGGAATACTTTTTTTTTAATTGAAATATAGTTGATTTACAATGTTGTGTGAGTTTCAGGTGTACAGCAAAGGGATTCAGTTACACATATACATATATCTATTCTTTTTCAGATTATTTCCGCTTATAGATTATTATATGATATTGAGTATAGTTCCCTGTGCTATACAGTAGGACCTTGTTGTTTATCTATTTTCTATATAGTAGTGTGTATATGTTAATCCCAAACTCCTAATTTATCCCTCCCCCCACCTTTCCCCTTTGGTAACCAGAAATTTGTTTTCTATGTCTGTGATTCTATTTCTGTTTTGTAAATAAGTCCATTTGTATCATTTTTTTAGACTCCACCTATAAGTGAGATATGGTATTTGTCTTTCTCTGCCTGGTTTACTTCACTTAGTATGATCATCTCTAGGTTTATCCGTGTTGCTGCAAACGGCATTTCATTCTTTCTTATAGCTGAGTAATATTCCATTGTGTGTGTATATATATATATACACACCACATCTTCTTTTTCCATGGAATACTTCTTTCTGATGCTTCTCAGATAGTTCAAATTCTGATATTTGATTTGATCCTGATATTTAACTTCCAGGTAAATAATAAAACCAGTCAGAATACTTTCTGACGTGGTGTTGCTCCAGTGACCCTGGCCTTCTGTGGGGTCATGTTGCTTGCAGGGCAGAGACGGGGTCGGGGGGGACACATAATGAGCCTGCACCCTGGTGAAGGTGTTAGACCACTAACTGGGATATCCCCAAAGCCATCCATTACTCCAGGGAGCTACTTCATGTCTCAACAGGTCAATGCACAGAGCAGAATGAATGAGGGAATGGGATATGGTGAGCTTGGCACCCCTAGAGTAGCTGTCACGGCCTTCCGCGGACCTCCCCATCCAAGCCGGTGCTCCTGGCCCTGCTCCTAAAGCCTCCCCTCCCCAGGAGTGCTTCCAGGCGTTCTCTTCCATGGACTCTACATCTGGCCCCCTTAGAATTCACCTCATCCGATTCAACCCTCCATCCCAGGCCGGGGTCTGTGGTCTCCCATCCACGTGTCACTGCCTCGCTTTATGTTTACGCTTTATGTTTACACCCCTGGGGAGGGCTGTCCCTCACAACAGAGGACAAAAGGAGACAAGCCCCTCTGGGTTAGAGCTCACAGCTACAAGCTTATAAAATACAAGAATGATGAAAATGCAGAACCTATGAGATGTGCCTTTTGTGCCAGAAGCTCCCAGTTTGGAGAGGGCCTGGTTTCCACAAAGAGAAGTGGGGGAACACGTTTTATTCAAGGGGAATCTTGAGAAGCCAGGGCACCCTGCTCAGAAGAGTGAGGGAGGGAAAATGACTTCGTGAGGCCACCAGCCAGAGCCCTGGCTTCACAAGTCCAACCGCAACCATCTGGAGCTATGAAAGCTGTTCCACCTGAAAAACTACCAACCCAGAAGAAGGGTGATAAAGTAGAAATCCAGTCCCGTGGGAGTAATTAAAGGACCCATCTTACTGAAGTCACCACCCGAGGGACACAGCCGCCACCTTCAAATACTGAAGGGCTGTTATATGGAAGATAGGGGACCAAGAAGCAGACTTTGAGGCAGGCAAATTAAACCCAACTGATGTCAGAACTGCTAACATTTACTGGGCACTTAAACCAGGCACTGTTCTAGCTCACTGAGCTCTCGTAAGAACATATGATACCCAGTGAGGTAAGTACTATTATTGCCTTTTTAACAGATGACAATCCTGAAGCAGAGGTTACCAGACTTGCCCAGGAAACTCACCTTGTAAGGGCAGAGTTAGGGTTTGAGCCCAGACCACCTTGCCCCAGAGTTTACACCCTTAACCTTAAGGCTATTCTGCCTCTTTAACAATTTAACATTTGTCAGGCGGTGGTGGTGGGGGGGGATGTCATATTAAATTTATTCATTTCATTTCCAACATGATTGGCCATGTTAAGCCAACTCTTAGGAAAGAAAGAACTTGAAAGCCAAAGGCCCTTGAGGCTATGTGTCTTGATGAGAAAATACGATCCAAGTCTCTGTCTAGAGCATCCCTAGGGTGTTGTTCATCATCTTTTCTAAATCCTTAGAATATTTATTATCTATACTGTTCATATAGCACCTATCACATATTATATAGCTGAGGTTTTATGATGTATTTATGGCTTGCTTTAACTAATCCCCTTGGTGTAGAATGGACAATGCCTGAAATATTATGTTTCCCCACAATTCTCTGCCCATTGTGGTGCTCAATAAATGAGTAGTGGTTGATATTAGAAGTATTATAATTCCTGGAGTAGCAGAGTCATTTCTGACTCAGGAATTTTATGATCATCATCTTGAAAAAGTAAGTTACACATGGATTTTCTGACTGCTGCCAATATGACAAACCTTGAAATTAGCATTTGTCAGTTAAGTGTGTGCAAAGTAACTAGCTTGAACAATTTAACATTTTTCATTACCTGTGGGTGAACTGGTCCCCTCAGAAGTTACTAATCCCCACCCTGGGCACTACGTCCTTCTAGAGGAGGCTGTGTGGTACTATGGTGGAGACTCAGAGGAAGGCCCTGCTGAACAAGAGGAATCTAGGGTGTGGAAATCCATGGCCTCTGGGATCCCTTCCAGCTCTAAGAGCCTACTAGCCTATTTTAGAAAGTTCTGAAATCAGGTTGTTAACAAAACCTATGAGTTGGCTCCCGCTCCAAAGTGTAATGTTGCCTTCTCTGAGTCACAGAGACAGAAATACTTGGACAGGGTTCATGGGTAGGCCAGCAGCCCGCTGGCCTTTGCAGGAAAGATCCAGACTGCATGGGCTTCACAGCGAGGACTGGGCCTGAGCTCATGTCCCTCACCCTCTGCTGCCACCAAAGAATGAGGGGGCAGGAGGCTCCCAGGCCCTGGGGGGCTGGGGACTACAAGGTGGGAGAGCCGGGATGAAGGGTGCAGGGATGAAGAGATGGGATAGAGCAGTTTCATGGCGCCCACAGGAAATGACACTATGTGTAGAGCACATCTATGGAAGGGACTGTTCACAGCAAAAGGCAAAAACCCCAACTCTTCCTAGAAGCTCCTAGAGGAGCTTCTAGCATCCTAGAGGATGCTATCCTCTTACACACGTAAACCACTCAAGGCCCACCGGCTGGAAACCCCGGGATAGAGGATAACAAGAATGAAAAAACAAAGGCAGCATTCGCACTTACCAAGCACCTCTGCCTGCAAGGAACAGGGCAGAGTGACTGCTGACTAATGATGAATAACTCCCCTGGGCCCCCCTTCCCCACCAAATTCCATCCCTCACCCACGAAGAGCCAAGAGGAAAGAGAGAAGCATCTCACCTTAGGAGAACCACACTGTCCGACATGAAAGCTCCAATAGTTACATCTGAAAACCACAAGTTTACAGATTCAGAAACTTGCTGAAGCCCATTTCACCCACCCGCTGTCAAGGGGCTCCACAGCAATGGAGGCCAGCCTCAAGGTCAGGGGGCACCCCTGGGCTCTGAAATGACTTTGTAGGAGTTAGAGCCACACTGCCCCATATAGCAGTCAATCACCAGATGTTGCTGCTGAGACCCCAAAACGTGCTGGTCTGCACTGAGATGTGCTGTATGTGTAAGACATGAAACAATTTTAAAGACCTGGTACCAAAAAACATTAACGATCTCATTAATAATTTTTATACTGATTGTACGTTGAGATGATAATGTGTTGGATACATTGGGCTAAATTAACATTATGAAAATTAATTTCACCTGTTTCTTTTTATCTTTTTAGTGGTTACTAGAATATTTTAAATTATGTAAGTGGCTCACATTATATTTATTTTGGACATCAGGGAATCAGAGAGGGGGACACTTGGAATTAAATGACTCTTGGGAAAAGCTCTAAGTTCTGTAGAACATGTGAATCATCTCCGTTCCACCCCTCACTCTATGTGACCCCGGAGTCTCTCTGTGTCCTTGTCTGCACAATGGAGATAATTATCCCCACTGTCTTCTTCAAAAGTTGACAATATTTCATAATATTTAAATCAGAATATATTTATTACACACTTGTTCGATATATTTATTAAATATGTTAAATCAGATATTAAAATCAGAAAACTCATGAAAATACTTGGCAAACTATAAATCAAGACAAGTGTTAGCTGGTAATGTTTATTCCTAAAAAATTTAATTTAGGAAGTATGCATTCATCCAACAGCTCTCTGCCTTTCCTCCCCTCAAATATAAACCTCTCAGCCCTGTGGTTCCCATGACTACTTCACAGAACCAAGCATCTGAATCCCTACATCTACACGACGTCCTCATTAAGGAAAAACAAAGAGCATATCTGTGGATTGCAGGGCTGCTAAAATTTCTGCACTTGGGTATGCTTGTTAATTTTGCTATTTTCTAATAGCCTTTTTAAATTGCCTGGATATTTGAAAATAAAAGAACCCGACGCACTTGCCATTTCTTTTAGGAAAAATGCAAGGTAAGAAATCCACATCCGTCGTGAAGTGTGACCATACCTGCTCACCGTGCAACTACAGAGAAGCAGCCTGGGTCCCTGTCCACAATGATGTGGTCTCTGGTGCCCTTAGTTCTCTGAGGCTCAGTATCCTTGTCTGTAAACTAGGGAGACACCCCCATCTTTAGCTACCTATGGGGTAACTATATGATGTACATTGCACAGGGAAGCATTCTGCACATATCAGAGTGCTAAACCAATGGTAGGTATTATTTAGGGATGGCTACAAATTGCCCAGAACAAGAACTGCTTTCTCAAACCTAAAAAGACTCGTACAAGATTGCATTCATTTTCATAGATCCTTCTGAGGCATTTTAAATGGAAAGAAACACTTTCTCAAGATAGCAAGATGACCTAGAGTTTCAGGGACATTTCTTCTGAATTCCATGATGATTTGGGGTTTTTCCAAATTCTTCTCTTTGTTTCCTCACCTCACCTACTCCATCCCCTTCAGGCAGCAAAGGAACCACTACTCCATTGCCCAGTCAATTTTACCTACACCGGATATCACTTGGGATTGGGGTTTGAAATCGTACATTTTTCTTCAGTCTCAGTCACCACAAGGCATTAATTAACCCTGAAGACAAGCCAGCCAGCCTTGAATGGTGAAGGTCTGTTTTGTCCGTCAGGGAGATGACATATGACATGGTTTTCTTCCTGCTCCAAGTGTTTCTTTCAATACTTGTCTCACGGTGGGGGTGGGGGTGGGGAGTTGCTCAGTGCCTTCTTCATTCTGGAGAGGAAGACGCCTCCGAATATGCTCAAATACCAAGGCAAACATGAGGCTTCACTGGTTATCATTTTAAATGTGGGGAGTGCTTTTGGTCTTTAGCAGAAAGACTTGCTGCCACAGAAATTACTGCAAAAATCCACCTTCCTGGTGCTTAAACCCTTTGGAGTAGAACATTTTAAAACTGAAAAATAAACTTTAACACTACTTTCATCTTAAAAGTCAAACACCAAGCAAAATACCCTATTCTACTGTATGAATTTTCCTAATCCTAAATACAGGTCACATCTGTGATCACGCTTACCAGACTGGTTATCTTTGCTTATCTCATATGCTTTTAAAGAAAAATAGCTTACCGGGATAGCCATTTCCATCCATATCAATGCCTCCTGATATGGACTGACCAAACATCCGCAGGACTGGACTTATCTTCCGCCCAGAAAGTTTCTGAAACAGATAATAGAGAGATTGAGTCACCAGAAGGAGCACGGTCACAAATAAGAACCAGTGACTGTTTTAGGGCAACTTCCCTGGACACCTGGTCTTGAAGTTGTTCAAAGAAAAAAATCATAGTCCGAATTTTATCGGGGCAGGGGGTAGGGGGCTTTAGCAGGCAGTTGAAGACCACGCACTCCTTTATTATTACTTGCCTTAGTCAAATGTCACCATTTAAAATTTTTTCTAAGCTCAGTGCTAATGAAAAAGCCACCTAGATGAGTGTGTTAGTGTTTTGATGTGTTGAATGAAGTTCCAAGTGGATCAAGGTTAACTTCCGTTTCTAAGGGAGGTTCTCTTTTGTGTTTATACAGGTATAGCTGGCTGAAATTCTAAGAACATATTGTCCTTATATCTCTCTACCCAAACATGTACTAAACATGGAACACTCTTAAGAGGCACACGTCATCTGTTCCCTAGGTGGACAGGAATTAGCACGACAGCTCTCGATCAAGCCAACCAAAAGATCTACAGGCTCCTGAGCATCACAGACAGGATGAAACAGCTCTACCTAGTACATCTAGAACTCCATGGTCCTGAACCTTCTACAAACTGTAGGAAATCCAAAAACTTAGCTGAAGCCACCCTTCTTCCTAAAAGGCAGCCTTCAACCAACCATTCAGCACTGACAGCTCCTCTGCCACAGGGCACACGAACATCTGTACTTATCTCTCCTTCATCAAGTTCAACAGATGCTAACACAACACATGCTGTGTTGGTCCAAGAATATTCATTGTACAACCAGCCTTTGTCACACATCCATGCTTGTGTGGCACAGTTCCTCACAAAGATATCAAACTTCCTGAATCAGAAAAGTGCCATGTTCTGGGATCTGACCTGTTCTTTCTTCCCTTTCTCTAAACAGTCTCCCTGGGGAGGCTTCCCTCCCAAGGCCCTCGATGTAGATGGTAAGTGAAATGCTTTGTTTTCATGCCACACAGCAACCTCCATGTCAGAACCAGGTTTACACATAGTTGTGGCTCACTTGGGACTTTCTTGCCTTATCCTTTTCCTCACCGAGTCATCCTGCAAAGAAGTCACGAGTATGGGGAGGAGGTGTTCCTACAGGGTTTACAGATGGAGACAGCAGGGACTCCCCCACCCTGCAGCAGCCAATAACTGCTAATAACCCTCTGCCTGCCACCTCAGTGAAACCATCCAACAGGAAATGTGCAAGCATCAAAGCACAAATCAGAACACTGTAGGGAAACACTGAAGAAGTGTTTCTTGATAACAGGCAGAGCCCCACATCCCCAATGGCTCTGTCTAAGGAAACACGGATGTGCATCTGCACGTTTCTTAAAAGTCACATCTTGAAGCAGACCATCTCGGCTCTGAGGTCCAATGACGTGAGCAGCAGCTTGCCCTGGGTTTGCATTTCTAAGGTATGCTGTGGCTGAGACAAGCAGGGAAGAGTGAAGGGGTGGTCCTTTTGGGGGTGGCGATGCAGGCTTAAGTTATCCCACAGACATCTGCAGGCCATTAGGCCATAAAGCCAGGAAGATAAGTCTGCTCGATGCTAATAACTCTAAATGAAAACCAGGAGCCTTGGGAAACCTCCACTTCACCAGGTTTACATGCGGTGTCCTGATGGCAGGAGAAAGATCACAGGGGCCGCCGTGACATGCCTGGAGGGCTCTCAAATTGAGAAACGCACACGAGGATCTTAAAATCAACACTTTTCATGGTAAACTCGAGAAAGAGGAATGAGTTAGAGTTATATGGAAGAACTTTAGACCCTGATCTCACAATGCATCCAGCAGAAATAACACCAATCTGGGCCAAAGAAAAGCGATTCCCTTGCCCAGACTTGTTTCTGACTTCCTCCTGTAGTTCACCCACACAATGCCCGCTCTGTCCAGACCTGGGCCCTGGAGAGAACCTGGCGTTAAAGGATTTTTCTTCCTTTAAAATCACAAACCTTATCACATACATATTAGGAGTCTGGAAATGTGTAATCATGGTTGTTTCTTTTTTCTTTTTTTTTTTTAAAGAGCCCCAAACCACTTCTCTTTGTTAGAGCTAATGAGCGAGGCTGCGTGCTGACAAAGGCAGGACAGGTCCAGCTGCTGATCCCTGCTTCCTACTAAAGACAATCCGCGGTGACCACAAAATTTATACCTCAGTTCTCTGCAGGGAGTCCGCCCAGCAACGCAACAAACACGAGAGGGCCGCCAGAGGAGGGGAAGCTGGGGGTCTCTCACAGGCTGCCGCTCTGTGTGATTAGCTTCCCAGGTCCGGGAACAAGCTTCCAGGAGGAAGCATGGAGAGTGACCTCGATGGCGGCACAAGGATGGCTGCTCCCTGGATGACTTTCAGCTTGTGACAGTGGGAACAGCATCCCTGACCCAGGGTAGAGCAGCCCCTGAGACACGGATGTGGCCCCCAAACTGTGCCCAGAGCCCTCTTCCTCCTGCCACCTCAGCTAAATCCTCTAGGAGTTTATTCCCACCACTACTCATTTCTAATGCACAGAGGATGGTCCATGTAGATAAATACCCCTCAGAGTATATATGCCTCACAGACAAATAAACTTCCATAGTTCTGAGTTTTCCAACTGAGCTTCCCTGAGCGTTCCTTTTTCCCGATGTGGAGTTGAGGGCGGTGGTTGCAGTAAGAGGTTTGGGAGACAGACTGGCAAAGGTTCATGGTCAAATTGCCATTTCCTAGCTGGTGACCGTGGGCATGTTAATTAACCTCCCTGGCCTGGAGTCACCTTGTAAATAAAAGGTGGATAACCAAGGTGCCCATCTCAAAAGGCTATTCTGAGGACTAAAGGTGAGACGGCAGAGCAGGCGCTCAGGAAGCATCCTTGCTCTCGCCAGCACCTCCCCTGGCAACTGCCTCTTTCAAGAGTCACGGAGCTGAGCAGGAGGCCCAGCAGAGAGAATCTGGGCTCAAGTGGCAGCAAACCAGCCAGCCCTCAACCCTTCATTAGCTAACTCATATCTGTTGCAGGAAGAACAATTAGGAACGTACACCTTGAACTTACATATATGCATCGCCTCTTAAAATCAACTTGCAAAGCCTTTTCTTACCTAGAGACTTTAGTACGTGGACAACTTTCGATACTTTCCTATTTCACGTTATAGAACGTTTTATAAGAACAGGACTCAGTTCAAAGTTTTGTTTCCTTCGCAATAATCAAGATACAAGGCAAGTTTCTTGGTGACGAGAAATGTCAGCATGAATAGGAGGCGGTAAGCACACAGTAAATGTTCAGTAAATCAGCAGGTGCTGATTGGAAATTTCTCGACATATGCTCAGTCCCTTTCTGTTGCTGACCCACTGGGAGAAAGACCCAGGCCTGTGCCACTCTACATGCAGACATCCACAAACATCCTGACCATGCTTCTGTCCAGAGAGTGACTTCCTTTTTTCCCAGGGGCTGGGCTTGACACCATCAGCAAGACTGAACTCCAAGCTGATATAGCAAAAAACAGAACTCACCACTTCCACGTTCCCAAGTCTGGGGCACGAGGCCAGGGCTTTGACCAGCTCCCCGTTTTAATGCCAACTGTGACAACAGCCCTGTGACAGCTTTCACGTCCCTCCTCCATGGACCACTGTCTTCCTAGATTATATTTTATAAGATATTCCTTTGGCTTAGCACAGATGGTTGACAAAGCAGTAACCAGAAAAAGCAATCCACCTCTTCTTACATAAATCATTCTAACTCTGGCTAAGAATTTGGATCCTATCTTTTGTAGGCAGAATGCCTCCCTGGATATGAGCAAACTCGGGAGTCTATAAATATGTTTTGATTTAAAAAGCAGTCTCAATGGTTTGTGTCTTCCACTGGAGGGGGGGGAAGATGAAGGCAGGAACAACGCCGTGTGTTGTATGTATCTGTGGAATGAATGTATGAACAGCAACCATGACACTTTCACACCAATTACCATGGAGTACTGAGGGACCATCCCACCGGCATCACCATGATAGATGTACACCGCTCCTGAAAAGTCATCCTCCTTGGGTGCGCCAATGGCCACATCTAGGGGGAGAAAAGCAGCTCTGGGTTAGAAAAGCCATTAACATAATGGTGGATTCTCTAATTCCTGCCATGATGTCTAGAAATTTCTTGGTTGTTGCTTGTTCAAGCATTAAACTAGGCACATGATCTCTTAGCAGCAGGAAAAAAAAAAAGTAGAAAGAAAATTATAGAAGCTGAGAAGAGGTTAGTTCCAGAAAATTTCTCCCTCATCCTCATAGGAATAAATTATTGATCTAACCAATAAAAGAAATGCAAATATCAACCACCCACCCTAATGTCTGTCTGAGAAGGGAACTCCATAGACAATGGTTATTGCATAACTGAGAAAGTCAACTCTGTTCTTGGGTAAAGGAATTATATAAAATGGTATTCCCTTTACCAAAAAAATCAACGTTACTCTCACAAACTGACAACTAGATCTTCCTCCATGCTCTCAGAGCATCGTGGAGCATCAGAGGCTCAGAAACAAGCAAGGTTTGTAGTGAGAGGAAGCTGGTTCAGACTTGGCCGCCATAGAAGCCCCTATGGACCAGCAGCAACGTTCACTGCACCACAAACACATAGCAAAGAACACTGAGCTGATGAGAAGGGATTTCATGGAAGCAAAACTCCAGTGGGCTCAGGGCTCAGCCCTGTGTCTACACAGAAAATGTGGTTTCTAACAGGCATCCTCTCCCCAGTGTACATGGATGGGCCTTGCCATGGGCAGGCAGACCCCGGAGCGCCCACGACAGGGGCAAGTTAGAGGGCAGGTACGAGCTCACTGACCTGGGAACCCGTCATCATCGAGGTCGCCCAGGCTGGCGATGCTCTCCCCAAAGTGTGCATTGTAGGCGCCATCCCCACTCAGGGCCAGCTGCTCCTCCAGGGCTCCCTGGGAAACAGGATGGAGGGAAAACGGAAACAAAACAAACAGAATAACCAAAAAAAGAATGAAAAAACAGAGCCGGGAATGCCACCCTGCCCTGCAGCACACCCATGGACAGGAAACACCTGGGCAGAATCCCAGGCATCCAAACATCCCCCCCCAACACCCGATGGTGGCCAAATGAGCTCCTTCCACCTGAGTGACATGAAGGTCTCCGATCACCTGAGATGCATTTTAGAGGGAAGGAGACCCCACTGCTGGCCACTGATGACTAAACCTCTCCCTTGTCCTAATGCTCTATACACCAACCTATTAACCAACCTACCTGCTTGTCCCCACAGTCTCCTCTCCCCGCGATATCCTCAAAGTTGTTTTAGAGGGAGTACATATTTCCATTTCTGCTCTCCTCTGCCTTCTGGTACAAATTTATAAAGCTGTTTTGTAGGGTGCATGTATTAGCAATCTTGGCAGAGGGAATCATGGTTCAGAAAACCCAACACCCAATAGTTCTTGGTTAAGGGGTGGGAGCAGTGATAACAGGACACACGACTGTGCCCATTTTCATGTGTGGTTTGGATTTCCTAAGCAAACACCAACCAACAGAGGGAGGGGTCAATGGTGATGGTGTCACTAAAAGCCATGCCCACTTTACCCCCAAATCATTGACACATGACTATCAGAGCGTTAAAACACCATCTGAGGGACTTCTCTGGTGGTCCAGTGGTTAAGAATCTGCCTTCCAATGCAGGGGACGTCGGTTCGATCCCTAGTCGGGGAACTAAGATCCCACATGTCACAGGGCAACTAAGCCCGGGCGCCTCAACTAGAGAGCCCGCCTGCCGCAAACTACAGAGCCCACGCACTCTGGAGACAGTGCGCCACAACTAGAGAAGTCTGAGCGCAGAGAAGATCCTGTGCGCTGCAACTAGGACCCAATGCAGCCATGAATGAATGAATGAATAAATAAATAAAATATTTAAAAACACACGATGTTTTGAGGCACAAGAGTGTCTAACCCTGCCCCCGGGTAGAGGTACTCAGACCCACTGTACATCCACAAGCCATCCCAAAGCTTTCATTACAACTAAATTTTTTTCCCACTGTACTCAAACAACTTGCAAACAGTAAAGATGTGATGAGTTCTTAAGTCACCGAAACCTCTGCCCCACAACACAAATGTGTTGATTTCTTCCCATCAGTGTGGTGAAGAAAGAGAGAAACATTCCATTCCTTGTATGTACCAGGCACTGTATATCCACATCCTCATTTAAATCACACAGTGACTCTATAAGAAAGACCTTATGACTCTGCCCACTTTACAGATGAGGAAACTGAGCTGCTGGTTTCAAGCTATTTGTCCACATCACACAGGCTATAAGTGGTGACACCAAGATTCAAAGGCAAGTCATCATTTATTCCCACTCCTGCACACTGCCCTGCAATCATTAATCACATAAGATGAAATTCAACAGAAGTAAGAATACCCTTGTACTTAGGGTAACCACATGGCATTAAGAAACATTGACTGGGGGTGGGATGTGTGGGTGCCAGCTGCCGCAGAAGGTCTGGGGGATTATCCTGCTCCAAGATTCCATGCCCTGGGGCTGTTGGGCTGATCACCTTATTGCCTGACAAGTTAACACCCATGCAAACGCAGCAGTCTCCTGCATATATGGTGGCCAGCAGCTACTGAATGCTGGCTGTTCTCATCTCCATAACGACCACCTCATTTCTCCCCTCACCTGCCTTGTCCCCCTTCCTGGAAGGTCAGTGCAGATGCAGGTGCCATGAGTTGTTCCAACAGGTACCAGGAAGCATCTTTCCTCCCAGGTTTTAGATCCACCTTCCCAAAGAGTTTGCAAACATCCAAGAAAGCTCAAGGCTCTAACTTCCCCTGGCTCCTCTTTAAATAACTGCCCTTTCTGGCATCTGCCCACCTAGTAATAGCTAAACACCACCACCCCCTCCCGATCAGGATAACTAACACCTTGGTCACCACTTAAAAGTACACTTTTACTGACTTTTTTGATTATGAAAGAATTACATTCTCACTGTTTGGATAAAGATAAAGCTAAATATCTACCCAAGCATCACCACCTAGAGGGATCTATTAACATTCTCTATGTATTTTGTACATTTTTAAAGGTTGTTTGTACCTGCAGTCTTTATCCTACTTTTTCACTGATTATCTCATAAACATTTTCTCATGTTAGCTAAAGGCTGGTGGTCACAGGATTTATTCATTTAACCATTTCCCTCTTGTTGAATATTCTTTCTTCTAGATCCTGAAAAGATTCTACTTTCTCATTGGTCTCCTGCACCCACGGATGCACTGCTGCCCCTCAGCCCCTGCCCCCACCCATCCTCCACTGTGCTGCAGAGACATCTTTCTGACTCGGCCACATCCTTTTCATGGTTCTGCAGAATAAGGGACATCGTGACTATAGCCCTTGGCCACTGGGGTGGCCCCCCTCCACTCCTCCCAGTCCCAACACGTTGAACTATGGTCCCACTGCCTCACACCTCAATCCACTTGCCCAGCTCCCAGCCCACTCCCGCCTGTCTACCTAACTCCCATTTTTCTTCAAGATTCCTCCCAGCCATCATGTCCTCTGAGAAGGCTTCTCTGCCTCCGTGGGCAGGTGTGTATATAGTCCCAAGGAGACAAAATAAGAGAGATGAAGCATGCCACCTCCAAAGCCAGTTTGCCTATGTTCAAATCCCAGCCCCACTGCTTCTTATCTGTGTGATTTGGGGCAAGTGACTTAACCTCTCTGAGCCTCAGTTTTTTCACCTGAAAAATGGGGACCCCCAATACCACGTGCACATGTCACTGAAATCATTCACAGGAAGCAGGAGAAACAGTTCCTGGTACATAGGAATCACTCAACTTTAGTCATTAAGATTCTTCTGGACCCCTGTATGTTTGCAGTCATAACACTGAGTATAACTTTCCATTGATGGAACACGGAGCTTTCTGAAGGTAAGAAGCGTGTCTTTTTACCTCCTCTGGGTGATGGGGCTCAGTCACTACTCCCCTGGGCCAACATCCCTCTCCCACACCCTGTCCACATGTTGCCCAGCTCTGTACTCACGTTTCCTCTGTTGATGTAGACAGTGACCTGCCCTTCGTCCCTGATCTCAGAAAACATGGGGGCCCCCACGAGCAGGTCAGAGAGGCCGTCCACGTTCAGGTCAACTGCGCATAAGGAGGAGCCGAAGTAAGAGCCCATCTGCAACCAAGTCAAGTTGCAACAAAGCGTTCAGTGTCCGTCCTCACACACAAGGCCCCTGCCTTCCTCCAGATGCCCAGCCTGACAAACATCTGCTCCCAAGCCCCTCGGAGGCTGTGCCAGCCATGCCACCCTGGAAACCAGAATGCCTGGGCACGGTGAGATCCCAGCTCCCCTGGCCTCCTGACAGCCACGTGGGCCCCCCGGTCAAAGTGAGACCCACGTTCACTGGCTTGGAGCCCCACCAAGGGGGAAACAAATGGACTGATCCCTGGAGAACAACGTACTGCTTTTACAAATGCAAGCTGAGGCTGCAGACATAGGTTACAGCCATAATAAAAGTGCCTCGTGTATCAGACATTTGACAAGGCCAAGCAAGTTAGGAATATGGAATTTCACAATACAAGGCAGGCATGAAAATAAATGTTATATGGGAAACAGATTACCCTCGCCCAGTCTTGGGCATAGCTGAAGACTGGTTAGGAAGGCGTGAGTTGAAGTAACAGAAAAAGGTACAACTCAGAAGACCATTTGGAGGATGAGGGAAAACAGCCAGGTTATATTGGCTTAATCATAGCTTAATTCAGTACCTGTTATTTTATTTTTTACTATTTTTTTAATTGAAGTATAGTTGATTTACAACGTATTATTTCACGTATACAGCAAAGTGATTCAGTTATACATGTATATGTATACATATATATGGAAAAGAATCTGAAAAAATTCTTTTCCATATATAAATATATATACATACTTTTTTAGATTCTTTCCCATTGTATGTTATTACTATATTCAATATATATTCGATTATTATATTCAATTATATTCAATCAGGATACTGAATATAGTTCCCTGTGCTACACAGTAGGCCCTTGTTGTTTATCTATTTCATATATAGTAATGTGTTTCTGTTAATCTCAAACTCCTAATTTATCCCTCCCGCCACCACCTTTCCCCTTTGGTATCCTAAATTTGGTTTCTATGTCTGTGAGTCTATTTCTGTTTTGTAAATAAGTTCATTTGTATCATTTTTTTAGATTCCACATATAAGTGGTATAATGTGCTTTGTCTTTCTCTGACTTAGTACCTGTTATTTTAAATTGGGGGTCTTAAACACAATCCAATGGGATCCAGGCAGGTGATATAACAGGTATAAGGAAAAAGCAGACAACAGTGCGGGCATGCTTACAGGTGGCGAGTGACACTCAGCTTCTGTGTCTAAGAACCAATAGAGAATGATGGAGACTGAAGCAAACTAGAGTCCACAGACCCAGCTAAAGGAGCAATCCCCACCCAGGGGCAGTCAACTCCTGACTGACCCAGAAAAAGCCAACCATCTCATTTTTCAAGAGAAACCAAAGCTCTAAAATTTTATTTGAATTGCCTATTTTTAAAATGCTGACAACTAATTCATATTAAAAAATAATAAACAAACATACCATGCAGGCCAAATGAAAATTTTTGTAGGCTGTACCCTTTCCAAAGGCTGCCAGTGGGCAACCTCTGTTTTTAATTAAAAAAAAAAAAATCTATCCTTTTAAAATAAATGTTTTCAAATAAAAGGGCTCTGGTTTTACAGACATGAACAAGCATTTTCTTTTGCTGTTTGTTGGTAGCTAACCCAGGGGAGTTTGAGAGAGGTGGAGGGTACTTTGGTCTATTTCCTGCAGCTCAGCCTGGGAAAGGACTCAAGTCCCTCCCAGTCACGTGCCGAGGTCACTTCCACCCAACCCCCATCCCCACCTGCCCCCTTCCCAAGGGAGAAGGGCACGGGGAAGTTTCAGAATCATGGGGTGGGGGGTGGGCAGAAACCAGCTGACAGTCACCAATTCAGTGGCCTTGCCAATGTCTCTATCTTGACTTTAGTAAAAGAAACCGCTAAGACCCAGGCAAGGCCCTGAAGACCGAAGCTGCTGGCTGTTCTCTCTGGCTGAGTCCCAGGGGAACTATTTGTTTCATTCCAATGGTCTATTTAACTTGGCATCTTCGTCGGTGTTCAATCAGAAATCCCCGGACGTGAAGTTTCCTATCTAAGTTTTGACATATAAACACTTCACATACTCAATTATTGCAATGAAACTTCGATAGGGCAACGACATGCTTTGGGGTGAGTGTTCCTTGATCAGAGCTCTCCCATCACCCTGGAAATATGAGGACACATGTCATAGCAGTGGAATTGCACATGTATTGGTGATTTCTTACGTGCACTATACGAAGGATGTCAACCAGTAAAGACCAGAACCATTTGGGGTTTTGTCTCTCTTATGGCCAGGAGACAGAACTCTCTGACCAGATTCTGGCCACACGGAAGCAGAAGTGGGTCAGGGGTTTCCTGAGTCAGAACCCTCCTCTATGTGTGGCTCTGGACACAGGGGTAAAGCAAAGGCATCCTTTGAAAGCCTGGGGTCATGTCCTTTCCCACTGAAATAATGGAGAAGTCAGTGGGACAAGAATTTCTCATTTCTTCTGGCACAAGCAGAATAAGATGTCTAAAGAGAGTAATCAGAAAGATGATGACGGGGGCAAAGTTGGAAGATGGTGAAACAAGATGGTAGAGTGAAGGACATATGTTACAATGGTTCAAGGTGAGGGCAAGAAAAGCCCCAAGGAAAATGAATGGCAGCTCTGGAGCTGGGAGGTGAGACAGCTGGCCCATGGTCTCCTCTTCAGGGAGCCCTGTCGTGTCATAATGAGGACACTCAAGCTGACCTGCAGGTTGGTCTGTGCTGGAACCCACGTCATCATGTCCTCGGGAAATTTGGAAAAGCAGATTCTCAAACCTTTCCCTCTCACGTCACCCACTCTCAAATCTGCTCCCCCAAACCTGCCCATGACCCAGACACAGATGGGTAGCCATGAAAGCTATCATCCAAACAGGGAGGGTTCTGGGAAAGTGAAAGGGCTCAATTATAGACTGTTGTTTACACCAGGATGACCAGCATCAGCTGGGTCTGTCCTGGGCACAGGCAGCGGGCAGTGGAGGTGGGGACACAGGAAGCAGGAGGGAGGCACGGTGATAGCTGAACATGAAAATATTCTAAAAATAGGGTGATGGGACTTCCCTGGTGGTCCAGTGGTTAGGACTCCATACTCGTACTGCAGGGAGCATGGGTTTGATCCCTGCTTGGGGAACTAAGATCCCGCATACCACAAAGTGCAGCAAAAAAAAAAGAAATAAATTAAAAAAAAAATAGGGTGATAAGTGTGTTTAAGCCCCACAATTCACTTTAAAGACTCCCTCAAAAAAATAGTAGTTACATAAGATAGATGTGTTAGCGAACCTCAGTGTGGTCATCATTTCACAATATATACATGTACCAAGTCATCACACTGTACACTTTAAACATGTTATATATCAATTATATCTCAATAAAGCTGGGGGGGGTTAATTTCATGCTGTCAAGCCGAGGTACATTGGAAGGGTAGCAGAGGGAGGGAGGGTTTTCCACAGGAAAACTCACCCATTTATTTTTTTTGGATAAAGAGCTAAAATGTTAGGCTTAGCAGCATTTACACCCTACTTGCTCTTTGGGACTCTTTCTCAGAAATGGCACGGGGTTATTTATTTTCTAACTTTAGAGGTGCTTGGAAATCCTTTTTTGCAGAATTGCTCACAGTCTTCTTCCAGTGTTGTTGCTTTGGGGTTTTGGAAATGTTAAAATAACACAGGCTTGCATAGTTCCCGGGGGGGAATGCAGAGCTGCCCTCAGGGAAAACCTCACAAAACTGAGTTTGGTGATGTATTTTTTATTGAAAAGGTTATGACAGTTATATACTAAAAATACACATGATGGTTGTTAAAACTGCAAAAAGCTCTACTTGAGTGGGATTTTTGGAACTCAGACTATGACTCCCCATCAGAACAATATGCAGTGGTGCCAGGCTGGCATGAGGCAGGTCTAACACAGCAGGACCTGAACTGGGGCACATGGCCCACCCAGGATGGAAACATCATTTTTTCCCCCTCTTCTTAGTGTGATGGTAGGAGAATGTCAGAAGGCAATTTTACCTATCTCCTCAAATCTCCCTCCCAAGTCCCAAGTCCTGTTCTTCTTCCCCGAGCTCACTAAGGCCTCTACCAAGACAACTCTTCAAATCACCCCCTTCACATCCCCACCTAAACTTGTCTCCTCTTAGAGTGGCCAATCTTACCAAATAATCCTGCCGATCGAAGCCATGCCAAGGTGTGCACCACTGATAAGCCCATGAAAAATGGTGTGTATTAATCAAAGGAATCTCTACCTGGCTTAATTTCAGACTACGATGCAATATAATGGAAACTTGCAGGAAATGGAGAATTAGCAATAGGGTAAGGATAATAAGATGGCACAGGCAGATAAACCTTGCCCAGGACTAATATCAGGGCAGCCTTCCCCAGCTATTTCTATTTCAAAGTTCTAAAAGGAACCGGGTGATATCTGTTTTTTGTGTGGCAACAGTTCCCACGGCGATGGTGGCAGAGGGCTTGGGATGTAAGCAGGAGGGGCGGCTTCGGGTTGGTGAGATAGGGAGAGTGAGAACCATCTATCTGCCTGCCTCCTTTGAAAGTAATCGGTCATGTATCTGTACTCAACAATGCCTTATCTCTCTGGAGCTGGGAGAAAGACAGACGGAGAGGGACAGAGAGGCAGAAAGATAAAGGCAGAAAGAAACAGAGCACATAGTCATTTTGATGAGTATCTGAACCGTGGATAACCTTTTAGACCTCTGTGCTGTAACTTGGCTGTGTACAAACTCATCTCGCTCCCCGTCTCAGCACGCATGAATCCCAGGAATCTGCAGGTCACACACAATGCTGAGAAGGTAATGGCTCCAACAGGCAACTGAACATGCCATGTAAATGTAGGGCACAGATGGGCCTTTAAACCAATATTCTAAAAAGTAAGAACTGATTCCCACATGATGACATCTCTCAAACAAACAAACAAACAAGACACTAATCCCAAGGATCTCACCTTTTTACCTGATGCCTGAAAAATCTTAATTAAGGTGCCTGATCTTCGGTCAGCTCTAAAAATATAAACCTATGGAAGGAAAAAAAAAATCCAGTTAAGATGGAAGCAATGACCAAAGATATTTATCAGCATCCTTCTGGGAGTTCTATGTAAATGCCTGACCAGACACATGCAGATGTGTCTACACTAGCTGATGACAAATCATTTCACGCACTCTGCAAAGAAACTGTCCTTCAATCCTGAGGCAGAAATCACCTCCATGCCTCCTGAGCCACACTGTTTACGGGAGTCACGCCCAGTAAGACCTAAGGAGCTTCCAAATTACTACCAAAAAGTCAACTCCTGGGAAAAGGATTTTCTTCCTCGAAACACTTCCTTCCTTCCTATTAGTTAGAGCTTTAGCAGGTATCACAATACAGTCATCCCTTGGCGTCTGTGGGGGATTGGTTCCAGGACCCCCAGGATAGCAAAATCCACAGATGCTCAAGTCCCTTAAGTAAAATGGCGTAGTGTTTGCATATAACCTAGGCAATCATCCCTACATTACTTAGACTATCTAACACAATGTAAATACTATGTAAACAGTTGTAAATACAGTGTAAATCCTATGTAAATAGTTGCGTGGCAAATTCAAGATTTGCTTTTAGAACTTTCTAGAATTTTTTTCCCCAAATATTTTCCATCCATGTTTGTTTGAATCCACAGATGTGGAAACCCGCAGGTAGGGAGGGCCAACTGTGTAAGAGAAGGGATGGACGTGAGCATTTTAGACAAAGTGATTCCACAGAACGTTAGTGTCATGAGATCTGCTTGGGTAAATATGAGTTTAGTTTGCAAAATGCCAGAGTTAAACATTAAATAAATTCCTTTACTGGGGACCTTTCAAAGACTTTAGCCTGTGCATTTACACCATGAATCTCTACCACAGAAAGGACTGTTTGTGTAGAACTTCCTAAATGAAATGAGTGTGGAAGTTCTTTTTCAAGTTGCATCTTAAGGGAAGAGTGAGTGTCCCATGAGAACCAGTGTCAGGGAGCCTCCCATGGGGTCAGGAATCACCATCTTAGTGTGAATGCTTTCCTGCCCCAATACCGGAAACGATAACCACCAAGATCCTGAAGGCCAGAGAGCCATCCTGGGGTCCTTGGGAAGCAAGTCTGTACCACCTCCCATGCCTGGCAATGTGGAACCGTCAGCAACTTTGCCAACTATGACCAGTCTCCCCAGCACCTCTCAGGGGTTCCAGCTGAAAGCAGCATTTTTATGTTCATCTTTGTTAACTAGATCCAGGGTACCCTCTGCCTGGCTCTATCCGTTTTAAGTACCATTCTCATCCTAAGGCTTGACAGGGACTATACAGTTATCCCAACCACCTGAAGAGAAGACAATTAGATCAAGTTTTCTGTAACTGGTGATTTAAAACAAAACAAAGCTGCTGTCAGCAGCACTGAGGCATCCACACTGCTGTGAATTGGGAGGTAGGCGTGTTTACCGGCTACAGAGATGCCTGGCCACACGCAGCTCCTCCCCCAGAAGAGCTTATCAATGTGGGGACAGCCCTTGGCTCTGTCCCTCCACCACACAGAGGAATTCATGTGACTTGGAAAGACTCATCCCTTGCTGGAAGTTATCAGAGTTCATCTGCACACCGCCCCTGTGCTCAGGGCCCTGGGTTTTTACCGTGGCTTCGTTTTCAAGGAAAATAGCATCGGTGTTAACAGGGAGGGAGGCATGTGCTCCAGAAATCTGAGTGTTGACTCCTAACTCCTGCCCAGGAGGATCCAGGAAAACGACCCTCATGAATGCCCAGCAGTCACGCCTTGTCCGCTGATCAGACTGACATCCTGGCCGAACGCTCCAGTTACCAGTGGTCTCTGTCTGGGCCTCTCCAGAATCCACTTTTCCAAGCCCCCAGAGATATAGCCAGATTCTATCAAAGGTCCACCCCTTATGGGCTCTGACCCAAAGACCATTCCTCTCTTCAGTCGTAACTATCAAACAAACTATGGAGCTTGTTAAAATGCGTATTCCTGACTAATCTGGATCGACTCAACTGGACTTCCTGTAGCCTGGAGCTAAAGATCCAACAAACATAGTCCTCCATATTTCAGGCCCCATAGATGCCATGATTCCCAAAGGGATTCTGACGGTCCTAGATCCATGGGGTCTTTTCTACACTCTGGGCAGATACTTTAGGGAAAGAGACCCGTATATTCCCAGTCTAGCCTCTGGGCTGAATTGGTCTTGTTTCTAAAACATTGGAGGAAAAAATGTGAGAATCTAGGCCTAAAGATAAATAAAAAGGCCCCAAAGATATCTGGGATTAGATCTGGTTCCATTAAGTCAAACTTGGAAAGGATTTGGGAGAGGGGAGGGTTTGAAGTCGGGTAGCGCTGGACACCCTTCCTTTGGAGAATGGCACAATACCACAGGTCAATCTTAATCATCTCTCACACACACAGCATCAGCCATGAAAAACATTCTCAGATGACAAAGTGCAGAGAATGGAGAGGTCTGGGAATAGTATTCATACTTGGATGAAGCTTTCAAAGTAAATTCTCAAAAGAGGCTGTTGGAGATGAACAGATGATTCCTCAATATTTCATCACTTACCTGCCAGCCGCCCAGGAGAACGTTCACATCAAAGTGAATTGACAAACCTCGAAAAGAGCGGCAGCATGCTCCCCCCATCTGACCCCGTGCTATTCCGTAGACTTTGCTCCTCACCTTCCCAATGCCTTCGTCCTGAGGGGCACCTCCTACCACATCGGTGGTGGACACATGAGAAAAGTGTCCGGCAGTAACTGCATAACCTGCAGAAGATGGGTAGAAACCAAGGAAGGGGCGGAGAAAGAAGATCCATCAGAGGACAATGCTTCTCAAGCATCCCTTATCTGGACAATTATGATCCAGTTATTCTTGGAACATAAATTATCAGGGAATAAATGGCAGCTGTCAGTCTTCTCACGCTGGAATGGCTCATCTCACAAAAAGACATGTTCACAAGGACTCCAGGGCAGGAAAGAGTGCTTTCTGAGTGTCCTCTTTGGAACAGGTGCTGTGCTAAATACTCCACATCTATTTTTTCCTTTTTGAGATACAATTTTCATACAGTAAAGTACACACATCTAAAGTGTAGAATTTAACAAGTGTGTACACATGGACATCACCAGCCAGAGTGACTATAACCACAGAACCACGAGCCCAAAACATTCCCTCATTCCCTCTCCCAGTCACTACCCTCCCCCTGCACGGGTCACCCCTCTCCTGATTTCTGTCACCATATACTACGTGTGCCTGTTCCAAACTTCCCTCAACGTAACTTGTGTGAGGTTCATCCATGCTGTTGAGTATGGTACTAGTTTCTTTCTATGGATGAGTATGTTCCATTGTATGATGATATCATAATGTCTTTATTCTCCTATTGCTGGACGTTTAGGTTGTTTCCAGTTATTTCAGCTTTATTGTGAATAAAGCTGCTATGAACATTCTTACACATGTCTTCAGATGCCACTGTCTCTTTTAATCTCCCAACTCTATTTCACAGATACGGAAACAGGGACTAAATGTGGGTAAGCAACACACCCAAGATCACACAGCAAGATTCAAATCCAATCTGTGTGTCTCCAAATCCCTTGCCGTGAACCATTATGCACACCCACTCCTAAGAAGAGCCAGAAAAAAGCTGACAGTGGGTCGGTGGATAGATGGATGACGGAGCAAAGAATCCGCGGAAGCAGAAAGAATCTAGAAACAAAGGTAAAAGTTGTCTGAGCTTAGTCTAAATGTCTCCTGCTTTCTGAGAGCCCTGCCGGCAGTAAAAACCCTGTACAGGCTGCTGTATATTCTACAAACCTTTTCCTCATCCTCAAATCCTCATGTTATGACCATAAGCTGCTTGCATTTTGTAATGGTGTCATATTATGATCAACTCTTACTCACCAGGTGGCTGATTTCTCTCAGACTGGAGGCTCACGTTCCCTAAGACTATTATGAGTGACATCAGAGCTTCAAGTGAGTCTTGCAATCCCGCAGCATGAAGGCCTCTACTTGGCACACAGGAAGGAGCCACGGGCCCTGAGGCTCAGAGGACCTATCGACCCCAAAGCCACGTCCAAACTGGGTTCTTTTCTGCCTTCTCTTCATTCTCTGACCTAATAAACATGTGTTGACTCCCTCTTCTGCACCAGACACTATACCAAGTCCTGGAAATGTCAGACAAACTCCCCTCCTCCAAGGTGCTCCCAGCCCAGCGAGGGGTCCACACCAGCGAGCGGGGCTGTCTGCAGAGCATACACAGGTGGGCAGCTCGGCACCTAGACTCTGGGCTCAGAAACCACAGGTTTAAACCCCCACTTTGCTACTGATGAACCATGGGACCTCAGCAAGTTAAATGACTTCTTTGTACCTCGGTTTCTTTCACATGCAGAGCCTGGCATGGAGTAAGTCCCCAATAAATGACAGCATTTAAGGAGCTGGGCGTGCAGAGCAGCAAACACCCCAAAGACTCTGAGTAAAGGTATCACAGTCAGTGCTACTGGGCAAAAGACTTAGAGGGGAAAAGACAAGTCAGCCAGTCCCTCCTTCCAACTCACAAGCAAATCTCCATACAAAAAGCGTGTCAGGGACTCCCCCAGATTTAAGTTAAGCGTAATGAGTGTGAAAGAACATTGTTTTCTCATCGTTAGGCCTTGCTAAATTTAGCTTCATTTTCAGCCCAGAATTACAGCATTTAGGGCCTGAATTAAAGAAAAGAGCCATGTCAAATTGTCTTTTACACAAGTAAAGACAGCCTCTCTCTGTTCACCAATAAGCATGGTCTTGTCCAGAGTCATTCTGGCCTGGTGGCTGCTAACTTAAGTTGTGTCTACCTTCCTTCTAGAGGATTAAAACGGTTAAGAAAATATAAGTTTTTCTGAGCCTTTAATTAAACCTCAGGATTAGGTTGCCATCCATCATGCTAATTTCTGGTTCTTATTATTTCTACCTGCAACCAGTTTTGTGACCAGAAAGCAGAGACCTCATCCAAAGGAAAGTCATGGAAAAACAGGATTCTCTCACACTCGTTTTGTATCTAATCATCTGAACCCGAGTAATTGCTAAAATAGGAAAAGAAAATGTTTGCTTCCTTGGAGGTTCACCTGTCAGTTTTTTAATTAAATCACACAGCTTTAATTCAGTCCCGTCTTTTGTTCTCCTCTCTCTACCTGATATGTGTGGAGCTCAATGTTGTGGTGCCCTTGGCTAAAAGTGCAACTAAGTAGAACAGCAGATGTTAAAGCCAACGAACTCTTCCTTCCACCAGTAAAGCAATCACTGGCAAGCTTGGTGGTAATCACTCCCATTTCCCCTTTCTTACCTGTCACCTCCTTGAGCTACTCACCCAGGTAGGTGTACCTCCTGTTCATGATCACTTCATCATTTAGTTTGAAATAGGTGTTGTCTGTGAGGTTCAGCACTTTGACCGTCCCAGCCCAATAAAATGACCCTGGGGCACCCATCACCACCAGTTCCTATGGAAGAGAAACCCAAAGGTAAACAGGGAAGGAAACTGAAGAGGGGAGAAGGCGGTGTGGTGAGACCCACAATCACAACAAAGAACTCGTAATTTAAGTAAAGATGCCACACCAGAAAATTTCTTCACCTGAGCAATAAAAAAAATTTCATATTCATAATGATTTACAATTGCCAAAATATGGAAGCAACCTATGCGTCCATCAACAGATGAATGGATAAAGAAGATGTACTGACACTCCAGAGAAATCCCCTCCAGTCCTCATTCTCAGGAATGGTTCTGAAGCTGGGTTTTCTGGCCACTAAAGGCTCATTGCAAAGTCAAAACAACGAAAACAGGAGAGCAGAGAGGCCCACTACAGGAAAGATGTGGACTGGGGAGAGAAGAGACCACAGACAGCAAGACACAGCACTACTATTAAAACAGGCCCAGGAAGCACCCCAATGTTTATAGCAGCATTATTTATAATAGCCAATATACGGAAGCAATCTAAGTGTCCATCCACAGATGAACAGATAGAGAAGATGTGATACATATAGACAACGGAATATGACTCAGCCATAAAAAAGAATGAAATTTTGCCATTTGCAGCAAAATGGATGAACTTGGAGGGCATTATGCTCAGTGAAATAAGCCCAATAGAGAAAGACATTATCGAGGCTTTCCTTCCCCAATCTTCCCCAACAGGAAATCCCTTCTCTTTGATTATCTATATTTTCTAAAGTATCTACACTGCAGTAAGAAATAATAAAAATTATTTTTCTAACAAATTCATTAACTTTTCACTCCACAATATTTATTAAGCATCTCCTACTTATACCAGATCCACAGATCAATCAAATCCCTTTGTAAAACATTCCCAGGGTAAGGCAACAAGGAAATGTACAGAATGTTTAGAAAAAATTTACCCAAAAGTGTTAAAATAAAGGCAGTTTTAGAGGAAACCCCTCAGCTGTACAAAACCCCCAAAGATACAGGCCTTCTGGGCTCATGGAGATGCTGGACACTGTACAGGTCATGCTCTTGTTACTGACACACACACACCACTCTTGGCCTCTAGGGTCCCCACACTGTTATACTTCAGAAACATCCTTCCAGGCTGGCCCCTCTCTACAGAGCTGGCCTCACCACTGTCAGAAGCTGCTGGTTTCCAACAAGTCCCTGGAGGCTAGATCCCGCCCTAAGAATTCTGAGTTTCTGTTGACATTTCATAAAGTGACACTGAATTCCCTGGGAGCAAATGTCTGAAAAAGCCAAAGCCATCTTAATAGAACAGCAGAGAGAGGAGGACAGACCACACAGAAAGGAGAGCACGTGTGTGGCAGCAGCAGTATCAGGACAAAACTTTGAACAACACATGTTCTATGGTCAATTTGGTAAGAACCTTACCAAAGAACAGGGTGTGAGCATGGCTGGAAGGAAAGCCACCAGACTCCTGCCTGAATGGTTTGCTGTTGATAATTCATGAAGGTGTGGACCAAGAATGACCATTGAGAAGCACTTCACTTTAAGTTTCTGAGATCCAATCCATCTCCAAGGATGCTATGAGGATGAGAAACCGGATACCCTCAGGGATATCTCACTGTTTTATAAAAATATATCACTTTCTGCACTTAGGACACATCCTTGGGAAAACATGGGCAGTGCGTTCATTCATTCCCCTTATAGTCATCTGTTCTGTGTAAGGGACTGTGCTGGTTCTAGAAGGGGCATGAGAAAGACAAATGATCATCAGAGAAGGGAGACTTTCTCCTTGGTCTTAAGCTCAGAAAGGACGCTGTAATCAGTGCCCGAACACAAAGAGCACAGAAAGACAAAATGAGCAGTATCCCCAGTGCCAGCCATAACCAGCAGCTCTTCACGAGCCAAAGCTTTGAGCACCACCAGAGGCCTATAAGGCTCTTGGGGACACCAGGTAGTGGACGTGTTGTTTTCTGATGATTCAGATTAATCCAGGATAAAAGTCGAGAAATGTATGTCTAACATATCGCTGTATCCCCTCTCTCAAACATTACAAAGAGAATAAAACAAGGTCATCCCTCTCCTCAAAAACCTTTAAAACCAACAGCTTTTGGTTTCTTTCCCTCTCCTCTTACTGTTTATGCCCCCTTCTCCCTGCAGTTCAAACTAGGTAAACTGAGGCCCAGCCTGAGACCCTTGTGGCTGGGGGCAGGGAAACAGCATCTCCCTGGAATTCCCTCCTATTTGGCTTTTTCCATCCGCTGTGGTTGCAGCCTGGGCCCTTTTGACACTGTCCACAAGTGCCAGGAAAATGTGATCAATGCTTGGCTCCTCACCACCCAGGAACAGACAATGCAAATGCAACACACAGAAGTGCAAGCTTCTCCAAAAGCCCAAGGCCACCACTGCCTAAATCATGTGTGCAAAACTCCATCCATCAACAGCATGGGCCTTTAGCAAGGGGCAGAACCTCCTGAGGCACACGGGTACCTGGAGCTGCCTGAGAGGAGCCTGGGGGGCTTTTCTCTGTGCCCTGTAGGTTGGCACAAGCAGGGGGCAGAATAGTCCTCAGAATCTGTGACAAAAGTCTGTGCCGGATGGATTTCCACCCAGATGTCCCCAGGCTCTCACAGTGGTGCCCTGACACCAGCAGGGTTGGGCCAAGTCTTCTCTTGCTGCTTAGAAGTATCTACCTCTGTTATCCTAGGCTACAAAAATAAATATGTTCCCGGGAAGTTCTCCCTTGTCCTCAACGCTGGGCTAAAATTCATGCAGTGTCCATAACTCAAACAGCTTTGATAACCCCAGGGTCACTGACGTTCAGGTCAAGCAGTCGCCTTGGGCCAGAGTAGTTTGGGGCAACATGGCCATGACCGGAAGGCCACAGAACTACGTCCAGCTTGGGAGGCAGCTGTCCGCCCTGTGCAGGGACAGTCCAGCTCCCAGCAAAGGCAAACCCAAGTAACAAGGTCAGCAGGAGGGCAGGAGAGGGGCACAGTGCTGCCTGACCCCTTCAACCATATTTCCTGCTCGGCCTCCAACAGCTGAAGTTCCAGAAACGAGGGAGACTGGGAGTTCAAAGACCTCCTGTTTAGGGAGGCCAAAAGCCTGGGAACTGAAGCAGAGGCCAAGGCCCCGAGTGGCCGGTTCAGGACCGAGCCCTCCTGCTCACTGCCCCCCGACTCCCTGCAGTGCTCCACGCACCAGCCCCACTGCTGCCCGCACCCTGCTTCCCTCAGGCTCTGGAGTCCCAGCAGGTCCTCTGGTAATCCGGAGCTGGCACGGCCCCCCGGGTTCCCCTCCACACTCTTGTCCTTCCTCCTCCTCCTCCTCCCCCCAGGCCCAGTGCCCTCGTCTTCCCTCTCTGGCTGGAGACATCCCTTCCCAGGGACTCTTCCTCTCCCCTAGCTCCCCACCAACATCTCCAATGAGTTCTCATTTCTGCAATGACTTGACTTTCTCCTCCCACTGCCTACAGGAGACATTCTGCTCAGAGTCCCCCAACCCCGGCCCTATGCTAAGCCTACCCAGTCCCCTCAGAAACATACTAGCATTGGCCAAATCAAGGCTGGATTCTAAAAACATCTATGTGAGTGTCCCATCCCCTCACCTCACATGGCATGTGTATACAGCAGACCCATCAGTTTACCTCTCCCAGTGGATTCTTCCTTGGGCAGCCCCCTTTCCACCAGTACCACTGTTCCCCAGAGACCTGGCATAAAACCTCCTTCCTCCCCGCCTCAGTCCTCTGTGGCCATAGTCCTATGGTCACCCAGCCCACTGATACTGCCTTCATATTTTCTGACTCCCCTCATCATATTTATTCCTAAAACATCCCATAGGCTGCCCTGTCCCTTTGTGGCTGCACCACAACACAGCCTCCAACCTGGCCTCCTCCAGGCTCTCCCACTTCCAGACACCTGGGCACAAGACAAGCCCAAATAGATTTTCTTACGGCACTGCCATCACTGTGTCTGTAAACTTACAGCAGTTCCCTGCTGCTTCCTGCATTGAGTCATACTTGCTACATCTCAATGGAGGAACAACAGCCATAGAAATTACACCCTCTATATGCTTACTGAGATGGAAGATGGGTAACCTTGGCATATGGCAGGATGGTATCTCAAATCAATGGGGACAAAGAAAACATTTAACAAACCAGTATCAGAACAACCAACCAGGGCTTCCCTGGTGGCGCAGTGGTTAAGAATCTGCCTGCCGAGGCTTCCCTGGTGGTGCAGTGGTTGAGAGTCCGCCTGCCGATGCAGGGGACAAGGGTTCGTGCCCCAGTCCGGGAAGATCCCACATGCCGCAGAGCGGCTAGGCCCGTGAGCCATGGCCACTGGGCCTGCGCATCTGGGGCCTGTGCACAACAGGAGAGGCCACAACAGTGAGAGGCCCGTGTACCGCAAAAAAAAAAAAAGAATCCACCTGCCAGTGCAGGGGACACAGGTTCGAGCCCTGGTTCCAGAAGATCCCACATGCCGTGGAGCAACTAAGCCCATGCGCCACAACTACTGAGCCTGTACTCTAGAGCCCGCAAGCCACAACTACTGAAGCCCACACGCCTAAAGCCCATGCTCCGCAACAAGAGAAGCCACCACAATAAGAAGCCCGCGCACCATAACGAAGAGTAGCCCCGGTTCGCCGCCACTAGAGAAAGCCCGCGCACATTAACGAAGACCCAATGCAGCCAAAAAACTTAAAATAAATAAAATAAAAAAATTTATTTTAAAAAAAAAAAGAACCAACCACACATTTAGGAAAACAGTGAAGTTCATTTCTCCCGTATAATGTCTGCCCGCATAAATCTAAGATGGATTAAAGATTTAAATATTTTTTAACCTATAAAAGTGGCAGAAAAAAATACACGTGAATATTTCATAATCTTAGGATGGGGATGACCTTCCTAACAGAGAGGTCTAAAATCCCGAAAGAAAAAGACTGACAGATTTGACCAAATATGAATGTTCAATGCCCATATAGTAAAGACACCATTAAGCAAACTTAAAAATCAGGTAAAAGACTGGTGAAAAATATTGTAACACATTCAAGAGATATGAGATTACTATTGAAAATACAAGATCCTAAAAATCAGTAAAACAACAGTTAAAAAATAACATAATAATGGCAAAGAACTTTAAACAGGCAATTTCCAGAAAAAATAAACACAAATGGCCAATATTTGAAAAGGATACTCAACTGCACTAATAATTAGGTAAAGGGCCATTAAAACACAATGTCATTTTTTTTAATGACAAAAATTTTAAGTATTGGTTAGAGGGTATAGGGACAATGACACACAACTGGGGAGAGTGTCAACTGGTAAATGTTTCTGGAGTGCAATTTGCCAGCATGTGTCAAAATCACATTTTGAAGGGCTTCTGACACAGCAGTTCCTCTACTGTGCAGCTCACCTACAGAAATGTGCACTTGTGCACAAAACACTATGCGTGGGGACCTCTGTAATAATGATGCTAGTAAGGATCTGGCATGATTCAGCAGCAGCTGAAACCAGTGGGTGTCATAGGCCTTTTCTCCCCCTCACTGTCCCATCCCCTCCCACAGCTCTGGGTTGTCCTCTGATGAGTGAAGGAGAAAGTCAGGCCCATGGGCCAAGACACAGAGCTTGGACTTTAATCTACCATATGATGGGAAGCCATGCAGGAAATGAACACCCATGAGAGAAGAGAAAGGCCCAAAGAGTGATACCCACCTCAGTGAAGAAGCCCGCTATCCCAGCCTGGCAGGAGCCATGTTCCTCTCCATACTTCTTCTTATACTCTAGAGGGGGAGGGGAGGGAAGAGAAGCAAACCACAGCCTCATCAGTGTGTGCCAGTTGTGTGCGGAGTGCCTGAGCATGCTGGGCATGTTCTTGAGTGCGGCCGCAGGCCCGGCCCAGGGACGCCGTCCAGACTGGGGCGCAGAGAAAAGTCTCAGGAATCCACCAGACCTCAAAAATCCAGGCTCTGGTGCCATCAGGTAGTGAGGCTGCCAAGTGCCCTGATGGGCTTCCTCTGTGCATGTGGGAAAGGAGAAGCAGCAGCCACGGTAATTAAGTGGGAGGCCAGTGACAATTATCTCATTCACTTCAGAAAGGACGGAAGCCCCAGGAGGAAGAAAGAACTGAAAACACGACACAGAGATGGAATGATGTGGCCATCCCAGTGTGGAGTCGCCTGGGAGACGACCAAGCCTCCCCAAAAGATACTCCATCCAGCTGGAGGCAATATGCTTTCCACCATGCGACCAGAAACTAGCCCTCAGAGCCCAGGGGCTGTGGGAAGAGGGGACTCCGCCGGACTGGCCCCAGAGCACGGTGACACCATCACTGACACCTCTTGTCCTCCTTGTGTGGAAGGAAAAGGGGAGATCTCTTTCTCCCTCCACAAATGGATCCAAAAGAAAACAACAAGATAAGTTCTCTTCCCCCACCTGTCCCTCAGCTCCTAATACTCCGACCCAACAAACGGGAACTCTGTTGCTACTGTTTCATATTTCAGTTGGCATTTTAAGTTTAGCATGTTCTGGGCACTGTGTCAGCTGTGCCCACTCACCATTTCATCAATCCCTCATCCCTGGGAGGGATCATCACCATTTGTTAACAGGTAAAACCCCTGAGGCTCAGAGAGTTCAAGTGATTCATCCGAGGTCACAAAGCCAGAATTCTATCCAAGTTCGGCATACTCAGAAATTCACATTCTTTCACCTCTGTGGCTGATCAAAGGTTTTGCAGTGAGTGATTACACAAAACCCAGAAGGTGACAAGCCATGTGAAATAATGACATGGGTAAAGGCATGGAGATGGAGTTATGTTCAGCTTAGGTGACTCTAATTACATGTGAAACTGACATTGCTGGACAGAGGCTCACGGCTGCCTCTGGGCACCTTCAGGTCCAAGAGACCCAGTAAAATGACCCAGTGACCCCCATGTCACCCCCTGGGCTCCTGACAAGTCTCTGGTTCCATTAAAAGCAATATACTTAATTCTGAAACACAAAATAAATAATACAAAGGAACAGTGAAGCTGTGATTGCAACACAGTGCCACTTCCTGTGGTTCCAGAGTTATGTCCTGGAGGAGAAGCAGAAGGGCCCTGGGGAAATACACAGAGGAATTCATTTTCTAACAACACTCACTGCAGAGCCTGGTCACATTCTCCAGTAAGTGGCCATTAACCAACTGCTAAATTACAACAGAATGTCAATGGAGTTACTCCTCTTCCAGGGGAGGGCTAAATCAGTTCCTCCTACCTTGTCCTGTTATTACAAAGAGAACTCAGCCCTGCCAGAAAGCAACCCAGTGACAGTAGAACACACTTCTCTGCAAAATCTTGCACCAGGGCCAGGAGCGGGACTTATGCGAAGTCATAAAGAGATCCTGCATCAAATTGTACAATGGCAAGAAACCATAAAAACTAGTAAATCCTGTATCAAATAGCACAATGGCAAAAAGGGTCAAAATGTCCCAACCGGAACAAACAGTCATATTAAATGTGGAAGGTCTGGCGAAAAGCATATCCACCCACTGACCCGACTGTAAGTCTCAGACAAATGAAACACAGAAAGGAAATTCAGCCCCCACGAGCTGAAGGAAACTACAGTGCAGGACACTAGAGTTCAGCCTCATAAATTTAGGACATGAATAGGAATTATGTGGGAATCTTTCATGTTTTAAAGAAAACAGTCCCAAGATCTCTTTTGTGACAGGGGCTCCAAAACTAGACGGGAAAACTTGTCTTTCTCTACCCCATCCCCACACTCTGCTGGCGAGCGCTAAGCCAGGAGCAGGCCCCCGGTTCCTGAGGTGACCACAGCCATTCTGGGAGCTGGGAGGGTCCCAACCCCACCCCAGGCCAAAGGACCGCAGGGGAAGCCCTTTGACCAGCACTCAGCCGGCATCGTGGCACCGTTCAGAGGTCAGCCCGGCTCCCCAACCTGGGATGGCCTCTTCCGAGGTCTGTGGGCCTCACATACGGGAAGCAGTCACCATCTCACCGGCCCCGACATTCCTGAAACCCCAGGGTCTACACCTGCCTTCGCAGCTTGCTCTAGAGCAAGGAATCAAACCACGTGGGGCTCCTGACAAGCACCCATGGCTCCTGAGAGGACAGGCCATGTTCTGACTGCCCAGAAATGCCTGTACTTTGATTAACCCCTTCAACCTGGAACAGGATCCAGTCCTATGCTTCCTCGCTCCCCACAGCACCACACACTTTGGGGGGCAGCTGTGGCAACTCCAGTCTAGGAAGGCTCCACTGGTATGTGTATCTGACATTTCACATTCCACAGCCTTCCAGAACCCCTCCTCAGCTTCTGTGCCCAGGTGACCTTGTAGGTAAAGGTAAGTGATACCCTCTCCCCATCTCAGAATGTGTTTGTTCATCACATAGTTTATTCAACACCGAGATGAGTTCACCCACCTCAGTGCCCCCAACACCAGCCCAGTGTAAGGTACAGTGTGTGCAGGTGAGGCTTTGCTGAGGGAAGGTGTGGGCGCTGCCATCCGTGCCCAGACCCGAGGCCCCAGGCGGAGATGCAAGAGGATCTGGCACATTCTTTCAGCCACTGAGCACCTGGACTCTCCAACTTGCTCTCCTTGGACCTCTGTGCCCCCTGACCTCCCAGCCCTACCCTCTGTCCTCCAGTCCATCAGGCTCTGTGACCTCCACCCCAGGCTTGCTTGAAGAGGATTTGTGTCCTGGGAATCCAATCGGTGGCATCACTGACCCCAGAGGCCTAAGGATGGAAGTAGGTGTGACTGGAGCAGGGCAAGTACACACAGGATGGATTTTTCTGGGCTTCCCAAACCTAGGTTGACTGATTCTGCCTTGGGCAATTCCATCTCCCTCTTGGGCCTCAAGAGAAACTGCACAGAATATTCAGAACCGGTTCTTTAATCCCTGCCCACCCCTTGGCATGATCCTTCACGGACTGTCCTCAAAGATCTGAGGACACAGATGGGACAGCCCACGCTGGGAGACACTGAGCCTGTGTCCAAGCCTGGCCCTCCTGGTACAAAGTGCTCTTCTTCTAAAAGCCAAATTCCTGTGAAGAAGTGACGTGAGCAGGCTTCACAGAACACTTCAAAGCTATTCCTGATCAACCACATCGTAAGACTCAGCACCATTGTGCGAGCACAGCCACCCAAACCCCAAGTCAAGTTCTGTGCCTGGCCTGCTCCTTTCCAGTAAAAATCAAACATCCACATTGTGCTGGCCTACCAGATATTCAAAAAATCCTGATTAAGTGAGAAGTGATCTAAGAAAGACTTTGTAAAGTGAACAAGGCCACACAACAGGTAAACTGGCATCTCAGGGTGCAGTGGTGGCCCTTAGGGCCCAGGCCTGGGCTATGGGGGCTTCCCAAGAGATGCTGGCCAGATACACTGGATCCTGGACCACAGCATGCTTCAGTTGTTTTCACTCTGTTGAGTGCTATTTCCATGAGTTAAGGACACCACTGTTATTTTAACCTGATACCTTCTGCAAAAAAATATATATATATAATATATATAAATAATATATATAAATATATAAAATACATATATATTTTTAAATATTTTATATATTTTATATTTATGTGTGTATATGTGTGTGTGTGTGTGTGTGTGTATATATATATATATATATATAAAAAGGGCAGGTTGTAGTTTCTCGATCTAATCCAGTTCTAAAGTACAGGCCTTTCTTCTTCTTCAAAAATTATATACATAGGGCAATCTATCATTCCCGTATGCTAGAAACTCGATTTTGCTTGCCTATACTGGAGAAGGCAAGAGATCCTCTACCACAGAGCTATGAGAAGGGGGGTGAGTGTGGAGACAAGGGGCTGTCCCATCACAGCATCCCCAGGTCACACACCCTCCCTCTGCGGAGAGGTCCAGGAAGTAGAGGGGGGAGGGCTGGGGCAGGACCTCCAGCCTCCTGTGTTCTCAAGAAGAACTGCTCCTGCACACACAGAGGCACCAGGCCACTCCTGGGCACTTCCATTCAGTCTCCAAAGGCTCCGAGGACGTGGCCGGGGAGAGAGAACCACAACACGCCAGTTTCCTCCCTCTCCGCTGTGGAACAAAACGTTTATCCACCTCGAAGCAGCAAGGGAGAACCGGGCTTGGCACCACAGCACCTCATGGATGCTGTAACAAACCTGACTCTGTTAAATGTGGGGCAACTGAATCAGGGAAGCAAGATGTGGTGGAACGAGGCGGCCCAAACATCCCTTGGACGAGCTGGGAACGGGTTGGAAAGCTCTGTCTTTCTGCCGTGGGTGGGTCTGAATTATGTGGCCTGCGTCACACACGTTGATTCATTAAGTTGCATGGCTCCTCCAGTCTAAAAATTGTAGTATTTTTCTTGGTTGAGCTGCTGGTTTTACTAAACCCTGTCTAAACAGCAGGCAATTGAGAGAGGAAAAGATACTGGTTTCCAAATGTTCATAACCCACAGCTCAATGCATGGAACGTACACTAATGAATTTAATTCATTCAAGAATTAGCCTGGGTGGAGTCGCTTCCTGCACTCTTCCCAAAACACTGGCAGGATAAAACCAACCCATGGAAAGATCAAGATTTACATACAGTGTAACATATATTCTTCCTACTGAGCTCTCTTCCTTTTAACCATTTGAAAAAGTTTCATCTTTCAAAGCTAGTCTTTCTAACACATCAATTTTAAAATTATCTTTCCATAGTTCCTTAGCTTAGCCATGAAATAAAATATCAGAGGAAAAAAATAACCTTCCAGTCTTAGTGTCTGAATTTTTGCTCAATTTCTGAGTGAATACTAACCAACTGATAATTAAACAATTTGATTATACTTAAGAACTTATATACAAAACAAAAACAGACCCAGAGACATAGAAACAAATTTACCAAAGGGGAAGAGGTGGGGAGGGATAAATTAGGAGTTTGGGATTAACGTACACACACTACTATATATAAAAGAGATAACCAACAAGGACCTACTGTATAGCACAGGAAACTATACTGAATATTTTGTAATAACCTTTAAGGGAAAAGAATGTGAAAAAGAATATATATGAGATATATATATTATGTATATATCATATATATGATATATATAAGATATATTTTATATATATATCACTTTGCTGTAACCTGAAACTAACACAACATTGTAAATCAACTATACTTCAATTAAAAAACAACAACAGGGCTTCCCTGGTGGTCCAGTGGTTGAGAGTCCACCTGCTGATGCAGGGGACACGGGTTCGTGCCCCGGTCCAGGAGGATCCCACATGCTGCGGAGCGGCTGGGCCCTGTGAGCCATGGCCTCTGGGCCTGTGCGTCCGGAGCACCGCAAGGGAAGAGGTCACAACAGAGAGAGGCCCACAAAGAAAAAAAAAAAAAAAATTCGGAGGACAATGAAATCAGGTAGACAGAAATCTAGTGATAAAAAGTATTTAAATATATAAAACAGCCCTCAGTTACAAGGACCACAGCCTAAATGGAAAAAAAAAAAAGAAACGTGTTCTGAACTTAATAGCCACCACCCTTCTTCTGCTTAATAAGCCTGTGACCTTCATCAACCTCCCTAAGCTTCAGTTTTCTCATCTGTACAATGGGGATAAGAATACTTAAACCACCCCCATGATGTGATTACTCAGTAAGATCATAAATGTTAAATACCTAGCACAACACCTGGAACCCAGTAGGTGCTTGATAAATATTTGGTGACTCTGAATCTGTTAGTGTCTCTAAAAGGAAGAAACCTAAGACATCCATCACACAGATATGTAATTTTAGAAGAGGAGATTCATAACATTTGAATATCCATAAGGAAACTATTAGATGACATAATTTAAGTAGTTTAAGTCATAGTTTAAGTCAATAATTCCACACAATGTATGAAAACATGTTTGAAGTGTAGAATATATTTATGCCCAAGATAAGAATTCTTAGCACCAAAGGGAAAGCTTGATGGGTCTCCCTGAGCTCCAAGAGCCACTGCCAGAGGCTTGGCCCTGGCTGTCCCCTCCAGCCACCCTCCCTCTCAGGGTCCCCCTCCACATTAATTGGGCATACTACAGAACTGCATCTGCTTTTTTAAATTTGCTGCATTTACTTAAATGAGATAATGTTTATGAAAGCTCTTTGGAAACCATAAAATCCTATGTAAATGTAGAGCTCTTTATTTAATAAAAATTTATGGGGCTTGTTCTTGAATTTTTAAATGGATTAACTTAGCCTTTTATGGTTCTCTCCAAAACAAAAACACAACAAAACAAAACCTCAACTGCTTTTCATTTGTAAATGTATCTTGATTGATTTGTATCCCCTGTGGAGCCACAGCCTTCAACATTAGAAGGGGGAAGAGGAATCTTCTCATCTAAATAGAGGAATCTATTTCCTTCTCTAGAAATGATCTCCATCTTGAGAGATGCAAAAGCAATTAGGAATTAAAGGCCTGGCCACCCCCTGATAACGAAGAAAATGGTACAGAAATATTTGGAATCAATGGGACAATTTTAAAGCAGGGTAAAATTTGATAAACTAAGACCCCAGCAATTCCAAACTTGAGAATATTTAAACATGGCATGAATTAAACTTCAGATCATCTACATAAAGAGAGCTTACCAAGAAAATAAATTGTGCAAATATGATCTTCAAAGGAATTTTTAAAATTATAATCTTTTCAAGGAGTCTTAAAATCAGGTTAGCAATACCCAGCTTTCCACCCGCCATTATTCATTAAAGCAGGACCGCTGGACGCCTTCGGAGAAGGTTTAAGGACACTATGATACTATTTAAAAAGTTAATTAGAAAATTCCCTTTTATTGAGTACTCACCCTGAGCTAGGAGCTGTGTTAGGCACATTATATACTTCAAATACCTCTCTTTTTTTTTTTTTTTGGCCATGCTGCGTGTCTTGTGGGATCTTAGTTCCCCATCAAGGATTGAACCCAGGCCACCGCGGTGAAAGTACCGATTCCTAACCACTGGACCACCAGGGAAGTCCCAAATACCTCTTAAGTAGGGATTAATCCCTCCATTTTACAGAGGTGGGCACTGAGGTTCAAGGCCAGGGGCGGGGTCTACCCAAAGTCACCCAATCAGGAAGTAGGAGCTACAGGTTCATAGGAATAAGTGAGTGGTAAAGCCAGATTCTAAAATTAGATCTAATATACAATGGTACCCAATTGCATTTATCAGTTTTATTTTTAATACTTTTTGTTAATTTAGCTGAGCTGCTCCCAGATTATTCCATATTAGTGAGAATATAAAGATGACCTGTTTATAACCCCCCCTCCTGCCAAGCTCTGGCTTCTTGCCTCAGTGGACTCGAGGGCAAAGGATGAAAGAAATCTCTGCGCTTGATTTTATCAATGCACTGACTTCACTTCCGGGAGTCCTAAAATCCCATTGTAACAGGAAAGAGCTAAATGGGATTCTAAGTTCGATCTGTTTCTTTGCCTTTAACCTTTGCTTTTCGCTGCTTTTGTTATTATAATCATACAGAATGGCCTGCCTCAGGGAACCCTGCCCCCTCTGCCTGAATGTTAAAGTGCTCCTGTTCAGCTCACAGGGAGACCATCTGACCCCATTCACCTGTGGATGGCTGCAAGAAAGAAGAAATTAACACATCCCTTCACCGGAGGCTGGCCATTCCAGGAGATATTTGCAAAATTTATGGTATTTTTACTTTACTTCCTCATCTCCTCCCCCTCTCTGTGCTATAAAAGAAACTGGCATCCAAACCCGGATAAGATGATTTATCGGAGACACTAGTCTGCCATCTTCTCAGAGTGCCGGCTTTCCGTTTTAAAGTCGTATTCCTTGCCTCAACACCTCATCTCCAATTCATTGGCCTGTCGTGCGGCGAGCAGCGCGAGCTTGGACTCGGTAACCATAACTTGGTTAATAGCAACTAATGTTTTACAGTGCATGCTCTTTAATTTATGAAGAGTTTTGCCCATCTGTCACCCCACTAAACTTCTCATTTTCTCACACATTCTGATATAAACCAAACCCCAAATGGCAGTAATGACAATATTCTCCTATCAAATAAACGGTTTGACTTAGGGGTACACGCCATCCGTTTATTTTACTTTGTGTCCTAAATTCATTTTTGTTTCCCATTCCCTCTACATTTCCTGGTTCCAAACAGGATATTCTGATAGCATTTCCCACCAACCAGAAACAGGAAGCACCCGAAAAGCCAGGAGAAAAATGTCCTTGTGCCAAACCAAAGACGGACTTTTTTAAGAAGTGAAAAGTTTGAGACATTGTGGACAGGTGCCCACACACTTAGAGGCTCTCCTCAATTAAACCAACTTCCCAACATTCTGGAGAGAGCACAGCTGACCCTCACTGAGACCCACAATCAGGCCACAATTAGAGAACAGTGTGTGGTCTTTCTGAACACTTTCACCTGCATTTTCTCATGAGCTTCTCACAATAACCCTCAGAGGTAAATGTAATGGAGGCATCATGGTGTCCATTCCCACCGAGGGTCCAGCCACAGGGTTGAGGCCATGGAGGCAGAAGCCTGGAAGATCAGGCCACACCCAGCCCCACCCTGAGGTCTTTCCACTCTTGCAGAGGAAGTGTCCATCCTCCCCTGTCCAGCATCCACCATTTGTCTTTTCCATGGGCCCCAACAGGCTGCAGACTCTAGGCAGGTCTCCGTTTTTCCAGCTGTAAAATGAAATAATCCTACCTTAATGTCACCTTAAACGAGGATGCAGCCTGGGCCTTTGCAGAGGTTCCAGGCCATGTACACGGGCATAGAATTCTCTCCCCACTCAGCTCTGCCACTTTGGAAGCACCATGTTCCCGCTCTGTTTTCCCCTGTAGATGGGGAATTTCTTGGGCTTTATCCATCAGGCACTTAGCACAGGGTCTAACAGGTACTTCATAAAACTGAGTGGACTCTATCCCTGGTAGACAAATTAGTTGCCCTATAGTAATTAACAAACACTTACTTGGCAGACAGTACATTAGCAGACAATATGGTATATTAACATATATGTGCTTATTAGCATATACAATCTTCCCTCAGTATCCATGAGGGCTTGGTTCCAGGATGCCTACAGATACCAAAATTTGCAGGTGCTCAAGTGCCTTATATAAAATGGCAGAGTACAGTTGACCCTCCACATCCTTGAATGCCAGCCATTGCTCTAAGAACTTACAAGCTTTAACTTAATCCTCTCCACAGCCCCTTGAGGTAGGTTAGGCACAAAAGGTTAAGTCACTCATCTGAAGTCACAGCATTAACAAGTGGCAGAGGGCTTCCCTGGTGGCGCAGTGGTTGAGAGTCCGCCTGCCGATGTGGGCGACACAGGTTCATACCCCGGTCTGGGAAGATCCCACATGCCGCAGAGCGGCTGGGCCCGTGAGCCGTGGCCGCTGAGCCTGCGCGTCTGGAGCCTGTGCTCCACAGCGGGAGAGGCTGCAACAGTGAGAGGCCCGCATATGGCAAAAAACAAGTGGCAGAGCCAGGACTGGGACTCTGACGGTCTACGCCCAGAGTCTGTTAAAACTCAGCCTGAGCAAGCCACCCCACATCTCTGGATGTCAGTAAAGACAAAGAGGCCAGGCTGGGTGATATCTGAAAGGTCCAGTCAAACTCCAAAATACTTCTGTTGTACTTCACTACCACATGATCCCCCAACTGGAACAGACAGCCAGCGTTACTGAGTTTTTCCACATTAAGAGAAAATAATGATTGCCTTAAGAGCTTAAGTAGGTTTAGTTTAGACCACCAAACAGGGAGATGGAGATCCCAAAGCAAGAGCATAGGCAAGGGCCCTGTGGCCTGCATAACCCACCTGCCAGTCCCTCTTCTAGAGAAATGTGACCATCTGCCACACCTCGCCTCTTACAGGACCAAGAACTACAGAGGCGTTCCGTTCAGTCCCCCATTGTTCTAAGGGGCTGCTTATACCCCAATGCTCCCCATCCCAGCCCCACCCCGTACTCCTCCCTGGGCACTGAATGAGTTAGGATACAGAAGTGTGGGTACCCATGGGGATGAAGGACTGGGCAGGGCACGACCACTTTGCTACTTTCCTTGCTGGCTCCAGCTGGTCATCATTAAGTCAAGGAACAACCATAGAAAAGAGTGATTCTAGAGGCCGAAGCCCATCCCACAGCCACTGTTGCACGAGGAATGTGGGTTCCTGTGACAAGCCTGTGTCAGTCAGCTATTACTGCGTAACAACCAGGAAATCTCCTTGCAAACAATGACAAGCATTTATTTCTCCCATGCACATCTACAGGTCACCTAGGGTTTGGATGACCTAGCTGGGCTCTGGCTGCAGGTTTAGGGTTTGGGTCTGTTCCACACGTCTCTCTCCTGGGACCAGTGAGCTACGGGGAACACGTTCAGGCAACAGTCCAAAGCACCCAGAGGGGTGGGCTCGGAGCTCACACTCTACTGTGAGTGACAGACATGTGGAACAGACATGACTCAACCTGCTACCTGGCCCCGTGGTGCCCTCCTTGGCTCACAGAGGCTTGCACGTTCCCACCAAGGTCAGGCCAGAGCTGCCAGCAAAGAAGACAGGCAGGTGTCCTTGAGAATACCAACACCCAAAATGTTCATGTTCCCCTCCCTCATGATTGGACCTTTGGGACAGTTCAGTCACCCTCTCTTATTTTGAGAGGGTGAACAACTGGCTCCTATTTAAATCTCATTTAAACCAGAAACACCAAAACACAAAACAAATCCCCACTAACCACCAGGGGACAAAATGATTTGCTGAGGTCAGACAAATGAAAATTCAAAACCCAGCTCTATCCACCATGTGATTTTGAATGACCTTTCACAATTTACTTAAAAGCCGAGTCTTAGCATCCTCATCTGTAACAGGAGAAAGGCAACACAGAACCCTCGCTGCCAAAGGGGCCCCCCCAGGTCCCCCCCTTACCATTTCTGTAACATGGCCTGATTGCCACCTGCCAGCACCTGCATCTCTCTGCCTGGGGGCTTTCCCCGCCCACACACATGGCAGGACAGGATGCCCAGTGGATACAGACCCATCCCCTCATCCCTCAGGCAAGATAATTCTAAGGTATGTGTCCTACGCTGGCCCAGAGATTGTATCCCAGTGGCCCAGGCTGGTAACTCATGGGGACCACACCCCTCATGGGCCGCCTTCCCCTCCTTTTCTCACTTTCCCGCTCCCCACTGGTGTCTTCTGGAATAACTTCCAAAACAAACTACTTCCAGTGATTAAGACTCCATGCTTTCACTGCTGGGGGAAGGGTTTGATCCCTGGTTGGAGAATTAAGATGCCCACATGCCGCGTGGCATGGCCAAAAAAAAAAAAAAGAGAATATATAAAGTCCCCAGACCAACCCCATTCTACTGCTGATCCCGCCCCCCCAACTGCCTGATAACAGATCCTTTAAAAGTGTAAGCCACAGTGGCTACAGGTACAAATGGACATGTGACCCCAGCTCCCTCTCCAAAGGGCTGTCTTTTGCTTTCTAACGCTTACGGTGGTGTACAGGGGAGTCACTAGGGATGGCAACGTGGCCCTATTTCACAAGACAACTTCTGAGAAAACCAGAGTGCTGCTGGTCCTATTGCATAATTAGTTGGGTTCTATCCCCACAGCCTCCATCGTCCCTACTGATTCTCTCACTCCTCCCAGCCTCACAAGCTACCCAACGAGTTCTTCCAGGGCCTTTTCACTTTTCCTCCTGGAAAAAAAGGAAGCAACCAGCTGGGGCAGTCAGCACAGTCCTGGCCCCTCATCGGTGTCTTTATATGACCTATCCCTCCTCCTCTCGACTGATCACATCATCATCTATTTTTCAGATGAGGTTTTTCTTTTGATGGGGGCAGTACAGAGATAAACAGGGCCAGAGTTCAGTTGCCTAGCATGGTCCTGCCAGAGCTGATCAGATGCTGACATGGGATCAAAGAAAGGGTTCCCCTCACAGAGGAGAGGGTCCATGCCTCCTGCAGGGACCTGGCCTTTTCCCAGAGCCCCTTTTCAATGGCCAAAACTTGAAACATGTGAAAACCCAGGGAGGCCCAAGGGAAAGGTGGCCACGGGCTAGTGGAGACTTCTGTCCAAACAAATAAATTAGGGGGAGAATTAAAACATAAACAGCCAAGCACTTAGCTCACCTGGAATTAGGCTAAGCAAACCCTGAGAGCACAAGCTGTAAAACTGCAGTAAATGACACTGAATCCGTAAAGCTCAAATTCAACTGAGCTAAGTCATGATAGGCTCAGTGGTCCCCAGCCCAGGCATTAGAACCGTCTAAGTAGGGAGCTTGAGAAAACATTTTCCTTCCCAAACCCCAAGTGCCCCTTCGTAAGGAGCTCCAAGTGCCCCTTCCCATCTTCCTCATTACCTGATCCTCGGACACCAAAGGGCCATCTGGGGACATGGTGCAGCCCTTCTGTTAGAGTGTGGAAAGCCGGGGGAAGTGTTCACATGGTGGTGTGGAGATGGTTGGGGGTTGTTTGGGGCGTGACGTGGCGTCAGAAAGCGAGAGGGAGGATCAGTCAGAGCTCACCTTCATAGCAAGGAATCAGCGTCCTGCCTTGGGCCTGGAGGTTGGATGGGATGATGTAACAGAAGCCGTGGGGCAGGATGTGGTCTGTTTCGTAGTAGATGTTCTTCCAGCGGTGGGCACAGGCCTAGAGGACAGAGAGAGGTTCAGAGGAGAAGAGTCAGGCTCAGGAGGTCACAAAGCAGAGCCCGGCAGTGCCAGGTGGTTCTGTAGGAGGAGAGAGGTACAGAGGGGCCAGGAAGCCACCTTCTCTCCCATCCAGCCCAGGTGCTGTGCTGGGTGGGCATCAGCAAACTGCGAGAGCCTGGGGAGCGCCCCTGGGAGAGGCAGACAACCAACAAACATACAAACAAATGGGGATCCTAGCAAGTGCCGGAAAGGAAAGACACTGGGTTATGGACTGAGAATCTGGGAGTGGGGAGGACAGTTTTCACCTGGAGGCCAGGGGGGGCAGCCAAAAGGATGAGAAAGAGCCAAACACACTGGGCACAGAGGCAAGTGCTCCAGGAGGGAATATCAGGGGCAACGGAGAAGGCGGAGGGTCCACAGAAAGAAAGGAGGCCCGTGGGGCTGCTGTGGAGGGAGGTGAGGTCAGAGAGGGGACAGGGGACAGGCCCCGGGAGTCTTACAGACCTTGGGGATGACTGTGACTTTAGTGGATGTGCTGACAGAGGGTCTTACACAGGCAAGTGGCATGGTCTGACTCGCAGTTTGGAAAGATAACTGGGCTGCCGAGTGGAGACTGTAGATAGGCAAGGGTGGAAGTGAACATCAGGTGAGGGATGCTGCTGCCTGCACCAGGACAGGGGCAGTGGAGATGGGAGAAGGGGGTGACCTCACGATGTAGAGGTAGAGCTGATGGGCCCAGGGACCCACCAGATGTGGGCAGAGCAGGAAAGGACAGAAAAGGAAACCAGGCAGAGGATAAGACAAGCACCCAATACCCGCTTCAGGGCCCTCAGGCCAGGATGGATCCGTTGTGCGTGCCCCACACATGCACCTGTTCATTCCTCCATCAAGTATTTACTGAGCACCTACTATGCACCAGGCTCTGAGCTGGCACTGAGGATGCAGCAGTGAACAGTCACAGGTCCATCTGGTGCAGCAGACAGACTCGAGTCCTCAGCAAAGAACATACTGAGAAAAAGCCAGAGACGAGGAGTGCTGCTCCACCCAAAACAGACCCTAAGCATCAAGGTGCTACCTGCTTGCCCACGGAGCAGCCATCGGCCTCCATCAAACGTGAGACCCTTCAGAATCACATAGAAGCCTTACTAAATCACAGACCGCTGGGCCCCACCCAGAGAGCTGGCTCGGCCAGTCTTCAGGGCCCTGAGAATCTGCATTTATAACAAGCCCCCAGGTGAGCCGAGGCCACTGGTCCGTGGAGCACCTTCAGGAGCTCCTTTTCGGGTTCAGGGCAAAGCATTCGGTTAAACCATATGAAGTTGCTGATATTTGACTGTTTTATATCATTAATCAGAAGTAAATGTTTGTTGACGGTCTTTTGAAGTAAATTTACATACAGAAAAATGCACAAATCTCAAGTGTACCACCTAATGTGCTTTGACAAATATACTCTCCTGTAACCAAACCCTTAGCAAGATATAGAACATTTCCATCTCACCAGGATGGTCCCACATGCCAGGAAGTGGCCTGGGCCTCTCCGAGGAGGTGACATCTGAGCAGAGACCTGAAGAAAGTGAGGAAGCAACTGGGAGGGGCCCTGAGGTGAGCGAGAGCTTGGCACATGTGAGGAGGTGAGACCGACCCTCTGGTCAGCTCTGGAGGGGAGCCTCTGGGAAGCACTGGGGTCGAATGTGCCAGGAGACACCTGGAGGGAGGGCAGTTCTGGGAGCCAGAAGCAGGAACACAGACTTGCATCCTTCCCCACCGGCACTGGACACACCCAGCCTCACACTCCAATGCACCCGCGCAGCTGGTGAGGAGCCCAGCTGTTTCCTGCAAAGGTGTGCGCTCTGCCTAGCCCCACCTGTTTCTCGTGGACATTCACACTCACTTCTGTTATCAGGTTGCTTCACTCTGGCCAACAGATGCATTTTCTTAAAATACTGCATTTTAAAATAATCAAAGTGTTTCACTTCTTTGTTTGCATCAAACACACTGATTTTGTAGGCTGTAACATTCTGCATTTACATGGTCCACATCTGATCGCTTCTGTAACCCTGGAAGGTGGGGAGGTGTCTTAGAATTCGATTTTCTGTACAGGAACCCTGGGTATCAGAGAGTGCTTTGCTTAAGTTCCAGAGCTGGTAAGTGCTGCAAACAACACAGGAACCCACATTTCAGAGTCCTCCTTGTCTTAGTAGAAAACATTTCCAACTTATAACTCCCAATGCCCACCTGAGAAGCCATCAAAACCCACCCTTTGAGGCAGGTCGGGTAGCTATTGCCCTTAGAGCCTCTCCACAGGTCTCAGGACCCCCGAAATGACCTCTCTGGGGTCGAACAGGATGTCCAGGCCCTGGGCAGTGGGGGAGCTCTCCAGGGCCTGGCTATCCCTGTGGTTACTCTACAAAGAAATTCACTGCCTGCCAGCCTCTCTGGTCTTCATGCCTTCAAGCAAACTGCCCAAGGGCCCTTGACAAGGCTGCTCTCCGTCCACGGGAAAACGAGGACACTCAGAGCGGCGAGAAACCTCAGCCTGCCCACACTCTGCCTCCTGCCCTATGACGTTAATCTCATCGTTCCTTATACTGCAAACCACCTTCATTCCTCCCTGCGCGGTACTATTCTGCGCTTCTAGCATATTTCTCAATAGACTGAAATGGTATCAGGCAAGAAGCTAAACAACAGTATCACTCGGTGGATCATCACTCCACTCCACTAAGGGTTTTAATTTTATTTTATTTCTGACCAAATTCTGATAGTTTGCAAATTTGAATCACTTACCATCTAATTAGCTGGTACATTAGTTATATTTTAGTTTATGGATTTGGCAAAGCTCGTGGGCTTACCATGTTTCACTGTATTTCTGGGTTAGAGGGACCAAAAAGGACCGAGGCGGGTGTTTACCATGACCCACGCTGACTCTTGTAAGGACGGACTTTGTGTATTTAATGTCTAGCTTATTGTCTTATTGATTGATTGATTGATTGATGGCTGTGTGGGTTGCAGTATGCAGGCTTCTCATTGCGGTGGCTTCTCCTGTTGCGGAGCACGGCTTTAGGCGCACAGGCTTCAGTAGTTGTGGGTCGCAGTCTCTAGAGCGCAGGCTCAGTAGTTGTGGCGCACGGGCTTAGCTGCTCCGCGGCATGTGGGATCTTCCCCGACCAGGGCTCGTGTGTCCCCTGCATTAGCAGGAGGATTCTTAACCACTGCGCCACCAGGTAAGCCCTACTGTCTTTTTTTTTTTTTAAGTGGCATAAACTATTTAAGAAGTGATCTCGGGGAATTTCTAGAAGATCCAAAGATTGCATTTCACAATAAACTAAACTAAAATTAATGCATTCTGTGAGGTCAGAGATCAAAGTGTCAAAGGCAGTTTGCATGTAAGAAAACAAGGAAAAGTGTCTCTGAACATAAACTACAGAAAGAAAAGACTTTGTTTAGTCCCAATTATCCTTATATATACACGCATGTCAATCTGACTCCTAAATTAAGAAAAATTCCTAGGGACTGTCTCCAAAGCATTAATATCTCCATCAGTCTCTCCAAATGAGTTCTGCTGTGAGGGAGGCAGGGGGTGTGGGCAGAGCAGGCAAGACCAACAGGAGAAAGAGAGCACCCTCTGGAAACAGCAAGACTTATTCCAACTTGGATTCCAAAGAATTATAACAAAAGAGGGGGGAGGGTCTAGGACCACCCCAAATCTTTTTTTTTAACATTTTACTGCAGTATAATGGCTTTACATTGTTGTGTTAGTTTCTGCTGTACAACAAAGTGAATCAGCTATACGTATATACGTATATCCCCATATCCCCTCCCAATCCCATCCCTCTAGGCGGACCACCCCAAATCTTAGCATCTTACATACTTCAGGTTATAAGGGTTGTTCTTCCTCCCAAAAGGATAAAGAGATGAGTATATTTCAAAGGGCTTTCTTGTATGGAAACACATGTCCTTCCTGGGGGTGGTGGATACTGGGCCTTTCCGATGGCTCAGCCACAACAGCATGTACGTCTCCCCCCACACCACGCCGCACTGCCCTACCACCACTACTACCCCCTCCTCACCCTCTTACACATGCATTTGCCATGCACAGATGGCCAGAGCTTTCCCATGCCTCGGGTCCATTCAGCACAGGCTGGGCCAGGCCCTGGGCCACTGAGAACAGGGGATGGAGGGGATCAGGGCCCTGATGCCACAGATTCCACCCCCCAAAGAACCTTCCACTCCAAGGGAGGACGGAATGGCCTGGGAGGTCCAGGGAAGGTGACTTCTGGGGTTCTGGGAAACTCATTCTGAAAATGTTCACCTACTGAAAACTCATCTAGATGTACACAGATGATTTGTGCACTTTCCTGCATGGATGTTAAAGCTCAGCAAAAAGTTCACTTAAAAAAAAAAAATCAGGAAACAAAGCAACAGAAGTAAATGCAAAAGTGTATCCTGTGGCGTTGAAAAAATGGACAGATGAGAAGTGGTGAATAGATAGCAACTGCCCTGATGCTCGGAAAGGAAACAGCCAAGAGATAGAGCTGGGGAACACCGCTTCCTCCCAGAAGTCAGCTAGATGCTGACTTCAGTTGTTGTCTGAGGCTTGCAGACTCTGCTGAAAAGCAGAAATGTCAGACTTGAACATTGTGAGCTGCCCTCCCAGGTCCAAGAGACGACTCAGTGCCTGTACTGGGTTTGTTGAGTGGTTATTACCAGAAGTGATTTTTTCCCCCCCAACTTCTTAAACTATCATCTGCATCTGGAAGTGCATCTGGAAGGGAAGAGGCTTGCCTCTAATCCCAATGCTGTGTTCACTCCAAGTATCATTTCTTTCCTGGGGCAATGGAAGGAACCACAACGTATGTGGATCCGAGACTGGTAGGTACTGAGCCAAGGGCAGCCTGCCAGACCAGCCCAACGTCCTGGGTCTTGCCACAGCTGGCTGCCGGTCCATGAGGCCAGAAAATGCCATGTGTCATCGAGATACTTGACTCCCTGTCAAAGCTTTCAAACTCTCTATCTGTTCTTTTTTTTTTTTTTAATTTATTTATTTTATTATTTTATTTTTGGCTGTGTTGGGTTTTCGTTGCTGCGCACAGGCTTTTCTCTAGTTGCAGTGAGCGCAGGCTACTCTTGTGTGCTGGCTTCTCATTGCAGTGGCTTCTCTTGTTGCGGAGCACGGGCTCTAGGCACGCGGGCTTCAGTAGTTGTGGCATGCTGGCTCAGTAGTTGTGGCTCGCGGGCTCCAGAGCGCAGGCTCAGTTGTTGTGGCGCACGGTCTTAGTTGCTCTGCGGCATGTGGGATCTTCCCAGACCAGGGCTCAAACCCGTGTCCCCTGCATTGGCAGGCGGATTCTTAACCAATGCGCCACCAGGGAAGCCCCTCTATCTGTTCTTTACTTTGAAATCAGCACCAGATGCCATTTTCAAAAAAAGCCATCCAACCTTTCCCTCTTCAAGCCCAACCTTGGAATCCAATATTATGCTCCTTGGGGATACAGGTGTCATGCCCACACCCCCAGGCACCTCCCAAGTTCTCAAAACATATTTGAGTACAGTGGAGAAAGGAGAGCCTCTTCAATAAGTGGTGCTGGGAAAACTGGACAAGTACATGTAAAAGTATGAGATTAGATCACTCCCTAACACCATACACAAAAATAAGCTCAAAATGGATTAAAGACCTAAATGTAAGGCCAGAAACTCTCAAACTCTTAGAGGAAAACATAGGCAGAACACTCTATGACATAAATCACAGCAAGATCCTTTTTGACCCACCTCCTAGAGAAATGGAAATAAAAACAAAAATAAACAAATGGGACCTAATGAAACTTCAAAGCTTTTGCACAGCAAAGGAAACCATAAACAAGACCAAAAGATAACCCTCAGAATGGGAAAAAATATTTGCAAATGAAGCAACTGACAAAGGATTAATCTCCAAAATGTATAAGCAGCTCATGCAGCTCAATAACCAAAAAACAAACAACCCAATCCAAAAATGGGCAGAAGACCTAAATAGACATTTCTCCAAAGAAGATATACAGACTGCCAACAAACACATGAAAGAATGCTCAACATCATTAATCATTAGAGAAATGCAAATCAAAACTACAGTGAGATATCATCTCACACCGGTCAGAATGGCCATCATCAAAAAATCTAGAAACAATAAATGCTGGAGAGGGTGTGGAGAAAAGGCAACACTCTTGCACTGCTGGTGGGAATGTGAATTGGTTCAGCCACTATGGAGAACAGAACGGAGGTTCCTTAGAAAACTACAAATAGAACTACCATATGACCCAGCAATCCCACTACTGGGCATATACCCTGAGAAAACCATAATTCAAAAAGAGTGATGTACCAAAATGTTCATTGCAGCTCTATTTACAATAGCTCGGAGATGGAAACAACCTAAGTGTCCATCATCGGATGAATGGATAAAGAAGATGTGGCAGGGGCTTCCCTGGTGGCGCAGTGGTTGAGAGTCCGCCTGCCGATGCAGGGGACACGGGTTCGTGCCCCGGTCCGGGAAGATCCCACATGCTGCGGAGCAGCTGGGCCCGTGAGCCATGGCCACTGAGCCTGCACGTCCGGAGCCTGTGCTCCGCAACGGGAGGGGCCACAGCAGTGAGAGGCCCACGTACCGCAAAAAAAAAAAAAAAAAAGAAGATGTGGCACATATATACAATGGAATATTACTCAGCCATAAAAAGAAATGAAACTGAGCTATCTGTAATGAGGTGGATAGACCTAGAGTCTGTCATACAGAGTGAAGTAAGTCAGAAAGACAAAGACAAATACCGTATGCTAACACATATATATGGAATTTAAGAAAAAAAAATGTCATGAAGAACCTAGGGGTAAGACAGGAATAAAGACACAGACCTACTAGAGAATGGACTTGAGGATATGGGGAGGGGGAAGGGTAAGCTGTGACAAAGCGAGAGAGAGGCATGGACATATATACACTACCAAAGGTAAGGTAGATAGCTAGTGGGAAGCAGCCGCATAGCACAGGGAGATCAGCTTGGTGCTTTGTGACCGCCCGGAGGGGTGGGATAGGGAGGGTGGGAGGGAGGGAGACGCAAGAGGGAAGAGATATGGGAACATATGTATATGTATAACTGATTCACTTTGTTATAAAGCAGAAACTAATACACCATTGTAAAGCAATTATACTCCAATAAAAATGTAAAAAAAAAACATATTTGAATAACACATATCTTCCTGTTCTTAATTTTAAAATAAATCCCTGCCTCCCAGAAAGCTTTGACAGGTAGAAATAAGACATTAAAGAAAAAGCAAATGGATATGAAGCCTCCAAAACATGAATATGGACTAGGTGGCCACTCCTTGTACCCTGTTGTCACCTGTCATTTCCTAGGGGCAACTTACAGCCTTTTCCTCAAGCTTCCATTAACTGCTTAGAATCAGCCACCAAGAAGAGATGGCAACTAATTTGGTTTCTAATTGTTTTAACATTGACGCTCAGCCCCTACATTATTCAAACACACTTTCAGACCCATTCCTTAGAGAGACCTTCTCCATGTGCTGAGAGTTAAAAGGGCAGAAGATTCTCTATACCCAAGTGATTTCCATTAAAAAGTCTCTATACCCAAGTGATTTCCATTAAAAAGGACATATACACAAAATAAATCATGCACATAAGGTAACGACATAATGCTGAGTTCCTAATGACACAAAAGATGCCAAGCTTGTTCTAGACAGCACCGTCACTGATGACTTCATGGAGTCATGGAGGTGGCAGAGTCTAAACCAGGGAGGACAGAGGGGACTGGGGACAGACGTTTCCTGGCAAGATGGCACACGTGCAAAAAGCCACGAGAACAACTTAACAAAATAAAATCCAATTTAAAAATAAGCAAAGAGGGCTTCCCTGGTGGCGCAGTGGGTGAGAGTCCGCCTGCCAATGCAGGGAACACGGGTTCGTGCCCCGGTCTGGGAAGATCCCACATGCCACGGAGCAGCTAGGCCTGTGAGCCACGGCCGCTCAGTCTGCTCTCCGCAACGGGAGCGGCCACAACAGTGAGAGGCCCGCATACCACAAAAAAATAAAAATAAAAAAATAAGCAAAGAACTTGAACAGACATTTCTCCAAAGAAGACATACAAATGGCCAACCAGCACATGAAAAGATGCTCAACATCACTAATCATTAGGGAAATACAAATCACAATGAGATACAATCTCATACCCATTAAGAGGGCCATCATAAAAAAAAAGTGTTGACAAGGACATGGAGAAACTGGAACCCTCCTCTTATGCATTGTTTGTGGGGATGTAAAATGGTACAGCTACTGTGGAAAACAATATAGAGGTTCCTCAAAAAATTAAAAATAGAATTACCATAGGATTTAGCAATCCCACTTCTGGGTTTATATACAAAAGAACTGAAAACAGGATCTTGAAGAGAGATTTGCACACCCATGTTCATAGCAGCATTATTGACAATAGCCAACATGTGGAAGCACGACTTCCCTGGCGGTCCAGTGGTTGGAACTCTGCCCTTCCACTGCAGGGGGCCCAGGTTCGATCCCTGGTCAGGGAACTAAGATCCTGCATGCTGAGCGGCATGGCCAAAAAAACAGACGTAGAAGCAACCCAAATATCCATCAATGGATGAATGGATAAAGAATATGTAGTACATACATACAGTGAAATATTATTGAGCCTTAAAAATTAAGGAAATCCTGTCCTATGCTACAATATGGATGAAACTTGAGAACACTATGCCAAGTGAAATCAGCCAGTCAACCCAAAAAAAAAAAAAAAAAAACAACAGGATACTACAGAGAATATTAACCACATTGACAAAACTTTAAAAATGTAACATCGGGGATTCCCTGGTGGCGCAGTGGTTAAGAATTCGCCTGCCAATGCAGGGGACACAGGTCCGAGCCCTGGTCCGGGAAGATCCCACATGCCGCGTAGCAACTAAGCCCGTGAGCCACAACTGCTGAGCCTGCGCTCTAGAGCCCGCGAGCCTCAATTACTGAGCCCACGTGCCACCACTACTGAGACCCATGCGCCTAGAGCCCGTGCTCCGCAACAAGAGAAGCCACTGTAAGGAGAAGCCTGCGCACTGCAACGAAGAGCAGCCCCCACTCGCCACAACTAGAGAAAGCCCGCGTGCAGCAACGAAGACGCAACACAGCCAAAAGTAAATAAATAAATTTATTAAAAATTAAAAAATAAATAATAAAAATGTAACACTAAGTGAAAAAACAGAATATATGCAACATTTTTAAGTAAAAAATTTTAACTCACACACACACAAAAAAGACAAATGCCTCATACAAATGGAATCATGCAGTATGTAAAGTTGCCAAACTCTCAAGAAAAGGAAGTTGGGGGGGAGGGGGAGAAGGCGACTTATTGTTCGATGAGTTTAGAGTTTGTTTTGCAAGATGAAAAAGTTCTAGAAGTCTGCTCTACAATGATGTATATATAGTTAACACTACTATACTATACATGTAACAATGGATACGATGGTAAATTTCATGTTGTTTTTGACCACAGTATTAAAAAGCCATGAGGAAAGCAGATGCTGCTGCATGCCCGTCCTTCCCCACCCCACCCCCCGGAGTGGCTTACTAAATAGATGATGCAGTAACTGTGTAAAAGATGAGAAAATTAGCTTTGCATGCAATGAATTAGAACAGGATAATCACAGCACCATTGGCACAAACCCTCCAGCTCTGCCTTCTTAGCTTCTTTGGCTCAACTGTCCCCGTGATCCTCATTGCTCTTCATGTCCACAGAGATGGCCCCCTCCTGATACTCATTTGGAAAAGTGCAGAACCCTCTGGAAATAAGCTCTCAGCCACATGGAGGTCATCCTTCCATGGGGAGGGGACATGTTTCACGGGACTAACCACTGGATCTAGGTTCAAGGCTCTCAGGAACCCTACGTATTCTGCTGTCACCAGGCCACCACCTCCTTTGTTCTTAATATTGACCTCAGGGCCAGTCTGATTTATAGATGGATCAGCTTCTTCCCCTCCTTCCCATAGGATGGCAGACAAGCCTCATGGGGCCTGGTCACGCAGTCAGGCCACCGTGTCTGAGGAAAGGCAGAGGCTGGAGAGGGTCCAGGGCAGCAGGTGACAGTGATTAAAGGGCTGGAAACCAAGGCAAACTTTCGGATGGGGGCCTCCACAGGACTTATGCTGTCCAGTAGGGAGGCCCACTGACGCTGCAACAGCATCCAGCTGCTTCCTCCCTCCCCAAAGGGGTCCGACGGCAAGAGGCTTAGTTTGTGCTGATAAGGCAGGTGAAGTTCAGACCAACAATCCCGCACAGAGAAGTCTAACACAAAATAGACTCTTCAGGGAGGGGTCAGAAACATTTTGCCTAGATCCTTAAGGAAAACCTGTTTCCCCCAGGGATTAAATATATGTGAAACCCTCAGCTTTATAGCCTGTGGCCCAGAGGAAGCCCTCCATAAACAGCAGCTAGTTTTATTTTCCCGTCTTAATCTCATGCTTTTACAACAAAAATCTTTATACAGCTTCCAAGAAAAGGCCTATGAAGTCAGATACATGAGTACATGTACATGAAAACATCCATCCAGCTCCTCACTGAAATTGTGCATATTAAGAACTTTAGTGTTATACCTCAAGAGAAAACTGTAAAAGACAAAAATGGACAAAACAAGACCTCTGGGTCAGTGAGAGATTTTGTTGAGGCCAATAAAACGCTCTACAATGATGGAAATGTTTCCTCTGTGCCAGCCAACACAGCAGCCAGCAGACATCTGTGACTACTGAGCACTTGAAATGTGACTAGAGTGACTAAACTGAATTTTTTATCTAATTCTGATAAATTTAAATAATGACTGCTTTATTGGGCAGTCCCAGCATATCGCAAGTCTCAAGGGCAAAGACATCTTCTTCCTTGCATCTCCCTCAAAGCCCCTAATAGATCAGAATATATCATATGCACTTTGGGAAGGAAATAAATGACTATTTTAAAACAACGTATATGTATTGCATAAAATATTATACTGTGTAGGAATAAGTAGGAATGAAGTACTGATACGCACAATATGGATTAATCTCAAAAGTATTCTTTTGAGTGAAAAAAAGCCTTACACACAAGAACACACACTGTAGGATTCCATTTATATGAAGTTCTTGAAAAAGCAGAAGTAACCCACAGTAATACACATCATAACAGTGGTTGCCTTGAAGTGGGAGTAGTTGACTAGTAAGAAACATAAGAGGAAAAAAAAAAAAGAAAGAAACATAAGAGGACTTTCGGGGACAACAGAAATATTCCATATCTTGATGGGTGGATGGTCACACAAGTGTGTACAAATGTCAAAACCCAAACTTTAATCTTAAGATCTGTGCATTTTATGTAAGTTATACCTCAATTTAAAAAGATAGCCACAAGAAAATGCTTATGTAATGAATGAGATTTGCAAAGTACTTTTCACCTACATTTCATTTGCCATTTTTCAATAACAACATCTCAGCACCCTGGACAGACGTTATTAACATTTGACAGATGAAGAAAGTAAAAAGATTAATGATTTGTCCAAGTAGTAGTCCAGAAGAGGCAATCTCAAAGCCATGCCCTTATTGCCATGCCATTCAGCTTTCCTAAGGGGTCAAGGTCATTCATTTCCAGGGTGCCACCCTCTCCCCATGGCTCCCCCAGGAGGCCTTACCAGCACGCGGCCATCAGCCTTGGGCTGCCGGGCCAGGCTCACCCCCATCCACTCATCATCTCTGTCTTCCCGGCAGGTCTTTCCACAGGGCATACCCCGATTCTTCCCTGGAGGAAAGAGAGAAAAACCAGGCTTGGACTGAGGAATGCTACTCTCCTGTCTGCTTTCCAAAGGGCGTAACAAACAACCCAAGTGTTTGTTACTGTTACCGAACGCAGGACCCTGTGCCCGATGCACAGTGAGGCAAACAATACGAAAGTCGGAATTGGGTACAGAGAAAGGTTTATTGCAGTGCCCTGCAAGGTGACAGGTGGCTCAAGGCTTAGAAAACTCCACACTCCCTGAAAGCTTACAGCAAAGCCCTTTTACAGGAAAGGCGAGGCAGGGGCGGGGTTTCTGGAAGCTTCTTGGTGTCAGATCCTTTGTTCCTGAGGTCCGGTCACGATGTTGCTGTAAACGTCCACCAAACAAATGTTAGTCTCTGTTATGACAAGAAGGGGCAAGGTCGCAAGGATCAACTTTTGCCCTCCTAGGTCCAGGCCTCGTTAAGAGGAGGGGTCCCTGCGCAGGCCGATCACCTTGCCCGGGAGCGCTGGTCCAGCACCCAGCCCGGGTCCTCCCGCCAGTGCCCAGCCCGGCTGAGGAGGAAGATCTCAGCTGCCGGCGCCCTCAGGGCCAGGTCCCCAGGGCCAGGTCCCCAGACCCCGCCCAGCCATCATCGCTGAGGGAGCCAGACGCCCAGGACCCAGCGGGCCCTCAGGCTCCTTAGGCCGCCCAACTCGGGGCCAGGTCCCGTCCCGCAGACTGCGACCCAGGGTGACCGCCGCCGCCATTAGGTCGCGGAGGTGGGCATGAGGGAGAGGTTCGCCGCTGTCTCAAGGCCAGGGCCCAGTGACAAGGGCTCTGGAGCCCTGCAGGACACAGCCCTCGGCCTGTCCCCGGGCCCCCAGCTCACCCGCCGGCGGAGGCCGAAAGGCCTGGAGGACCCGGGGGAGAAGGCCGTGACCCGTCTGTCTCCACACTCTCTGCCGCGATGACCGCTTCCCTGCTGACCCGGCAGAGCGCGACCTCTGACCTCTGCGCTCCGGCTCTCGCGGTAACAGCCGCGCGGCTGCCCCGCCCCTATTACATTACCAGCCCGTAAATAAGGAGCTGATAACAAGATGCAAGTTGACTCCACCACCACGTATGTTGTTTAATTCAGTCAATTTTTTTTCATAGCAAGACTTTCTCAAGGAAGGAAGCAGTACATTGATTTATATTACGAAGTAAGCTCCTTAATTTGTTATATACCAGTAACGGCCCACAAACCAGTCGTAGACACCATGGACACCTCCCCTATTTCTGCTATAGAAAATCGTGACAATTCTTCATTTAAAAAAAATAATAGTTAGAAGATCTTGAGGGGAAAGGCTTTGAAGAAAGTGAGGTCTTGAATTGATGAGTACAATAAAATATAGCTCTTACTTATTGAGAACCGACTATGTGCCAAGCACAGTTCTGTGTATTCATCTCTATTATCTCATCAATCCTCTCAAGGTAATCCTTATGAGATAGCTATCTTCCTTCTGATTTTACAGGTGAGGCAACTGAGGCCAAAGAGGCTCTGGGACATTCCCAGTAAGTCCCAGTGAGTAACTGGCAGAGCTGGGTTCTGAACCCAGGCAGATCTGACTCCAAAGATGATATATTTTCCACCAGACCAAGCGGGCTCTTATAAACATCCCTCAGTCATATCTTTTCCTACTTAAAACATAAAACCTAACATTGCTTTTAATGGCCTCCCACCTTGCACGTAGGATAGAATCCCAACACCTTACCCCAGCCTGTCGGGCCCTGTGTAGTCCAGCCCCAGCCCACCTCACCAACCTCCTCTGCTTCCACGCTCCCCTGCTCACCACTCCAGTGATGCTGTGCTTGCTCTAAATTTTAAAATGGCACAAACTTTCCTCCACTTGGAGGTTCTGCCTCCTGTACCTGCCCGGCTTACTGCTGTGCATCTTTCCGGTCATTGTAAAAGTCACTGCTCCAGACCCTCCAATCTAGATCAGATCAAATACTCACCTCCCCTCTGATCTTCTCACACTCAATTATTTGTTTAATATCTCTTTTGCCTACTAATTTATAAGGCCAAGGACAGCAGGATCTTTGGTGTATCCCAGTGTTTACGAAGTAACAGATACTCAATACGTGGTGGGTGGATGGGTGGAAGGAAGAAAGGAAAAATGGATGAATAATCAGGAAGAAAAAGAGGAAAGTGTGAGGGTGTGATACCCATTCCCATCTTGGCAGTGAAAATCCACTCACCTCGAGCCATGTCCAGTTCGGTGCATCTCCGGTCAGGGTTGGTGTGGACGCGGCACTTAAACACAGCCCCAGGGGACTTCACGGAAGTGCTGTACTTGGAATCCGCCTTTGGTGCACCCACAAGGACCCTGCACATCAAGAAGAAAGAGCATTCAGTCACAACCCGGTACTAAGAAAGGGCAGCCAATGGTTAAATCCTCACCCAACCATGGGTGTGTTGTCTGAATGCTCCCTGGGAGATCATACCCCAGCACTACACAGTGCTGGAGGGGGGTGGGGGCAGAGGGGAGGGACTCCTACAGTGAACCTGTTATGATTTTAACATGCCTGGAAAAAAATCTGAGTTTGGTTGGGAACACATACCACCAACAAACAGTTCCTATCCAGAATGTATAAAGAACTCCCACAGATCAATAACAAAAATACAGACAAACCAATAGAATAATAGACCAAAGACTTGAACAGATCCTTGATGAAGAAAGATAAATGGCCAATAAACATATGAAAAGGTGCTCAACTCTATTAGTTATCAGAGAAATCCAAATGAGATACTACTTCACACCACCTAGAAAGCTAAAACCAAAAAGACTGAAAACGCCAAGTGCTGACAGGATATGGAGCACCTGGGACCCTCACACCATGCTGTGGGGAGTGTAAACCATCACGACCACTTTGGAAAAGTGATTCAACAACTCCTAAGAAAGCTAAAACAGTGCCTACCTTCTGACCCAGCTATCTCATATCTAGGAACGTACCCAACAGAAACGCACATATGTCTACAGGAGACATGCACAAAATGTTCACAGCTGGGTGTGAAACGGCCCCAAACTAGAAGAAACCCAAAGATCCATCAGTGCTAGAATGCATAAATAAACTGTGGTGTAGAAATAGAATTCTATACAGCAATGAAAATCAATGAACAGTCAACTGCAATGTCATGGATGAAACTCACAAACACTGAGCAAAAAACATTGGGGACAGTAGTGTACTCGCTGCCTGATTCCACTTATCTGATGTTCAGAAGTAGGTGAAATTTAACAGTTGTGTTAAAGGTTGGCTACCTCGGGAGATGGAAGAGGGTTGTAACCAGGAAGAAGGGCTCCTGGAGGGAGATGCTTAAAATGTTCTCTTTTTCAAACTGAGTGGTGTTTATACAAATTTGTGAAAATTTATTCAACTGTAGATATGTCAATGGGCACTCTTCTGGATGGGTTATACTTCAACCTTTTAAAAACTTTAGTGAATAAATAAAAAAGAAATTTAGAAATGCCTTTTGACCCATGTCCCCCTCTTGCCCCTCCCTGCCACACACATGTGTACATTTAGGGGTGACAGGAAAGAAGTAGCAGCAATGTGGAATTATAAACTGCGTCCTCTAGCCCAAAGCAAACCGGAGATAGAAGAGTTTGGCTACAACAGGGCACGAATGTGGTTGTGCACCTTTCATCTTGAACTGAAAAGCTGCCCTGGGGATGAGTCGTCCCCAGCAGGGCCCTTGCCCACTGGAGGAAAAGAGCAAGACACACCAAGATGACAGAGACACACACTTGGGTACAGAACATGGGGGAATGGCACACATTCCCCTCCAGATGTTACAAAAACAATTCTGACCTACAGTTTTGTGCATTGTTTCTGGAAAGCAGTCAACCGAAGAGCTGTAGCAAAGAATACTAACTACCCCCAGTCAGGAATGGTTGGTGCTGAGCTACAAGGACCTGTACAACGAAACTTTAAACAAAACCCATGCTGATGTTCAAAGAGTAGACAGTGCCAAGCCACTGCTCAACTGGAACGTGAGCTGCCCCGTATCTCAAGCAGCCTGGAAGGGAGAAGCAATTCCCTCCCAAGGCTATCGGGCATGTTATGAAATAGATCATTTCCCACTGGCCTTGGAATGGAAAGCATTCTCCGTCATGCATCTCTGGAAAAGGTGTCTAAAAGCACAGGTTAGAAGGACCTTAAACAGCCTCCCTAGGGCTGTAGAAAGCTGACAAAGGCTCCCCCCCGCAACTCTGTCCTAAAAGCCACCTTCATCTTGGGATCTCGAACGTTCACCCCAACCCTGGTCTCAGAATGACGCTGCTCCCCTCCAACGCTCCAGCTGAGCGAAGGGGTGGAGATCTCCAGATCCGAAAACAGAGGGCTGAGACCCTCAGACGGGCCTTCAGCAAAGGCTGGCAGACCCCACAGGGACACCACCCTAATCTGGCTCAGAGACATGGTGTCAGGTTCACAAGGAGGCACGTGGGTCCCCTGAGCCCAATCCTTCAACCCCCAGGCTAGGAAGGGTCTCCTTAGTGGAACCTTTCTTTCCAGGTCAGTCTCAGAGAGTCTGGATCTGATCCTATGAGGAATCAAATCATACCACACTGAGGGGTGAGAGGAGCCAGGCCCCCAGCAGTGAGGGCACCCCCAAGCTGCCTGCTGCCCCTCAGTAACAGCCCAGGATCTGCAACCCGCCAGTGCTCCCCGGGCAGCTCCCAGCCTCTGCCTCACCACGATGGGCCACAGCTGCAGGACCCCCAAGCAGAAGGGGGGCTGGAACCCATCACCTTTGGAAATCCTAGCAAGCACTTTCCCCACAGACCACACTGCTTCCATCAACCACATGAGGGCAGCTTAGCCGGCCTGCGACTGCTCTCACTCAAATACAGGACGACACACCAAATGAAACTCCAGTGAGAAGAAAGCCACATGAAGGGGTCAGTTTCCCCCCTCCACCCCGGCTTCTGGGGCTGAGCTCCAGAGCCACCGGGGCTCGGCCAAGGGTGGCTCTCTAATGCTGGCTGTGTTTACACAGGTGAGAGGCATCAGCAGCTTGCCATCTCTACACTGTAACACCCACCACCTCTCCACATGGCAGGCCATAGGAGCTGTGGAACATAAAATACCTCCTCCACTAGAAAACCCCCATGGGACAGACCTGGGTCCAGAAATTCCCACCAACTCCGAATTTATATCAGCACAGCGAATAAACGCCAATTGCAATCCATGCTATTAAAAAAAAATCACAAAAACTAAACAAGGTGGAGAATTCATCATGTACAAAGGAAGGGAAATGGCTGCAAGAAACAATGGCCTGTTTCTCTGTTATGTCCCCCACAGTGGCATTGGAACCCCAGACCTTCCACAGACTGCCACTGCTCCAGACTTCTCAACACAGATACTCAGGTATCCAAGCAGGAAGGACCCTGGAGAGCTTAAATCCCAGCACTGCTTTTCCCAGCCGAGAGCTGAGACAGAGAAGCAGAAACTTATTTCAGAATCGAAAGTTGGAGAAGGGACCTGCTGAATTATGTTTTCCTTCCAAGCCCAAGGTACTCAATGATCCTAACAACAAGGGCTGATCAAGCACTGATAACAACCATCTGGTTCAAAATCTTAATCAGCTGCTCAGAGGAGGTTTTTTCCCCCAAAATCTAACAAGAAATGAAGCAAGAGATAAGGGGGCATGTGTGCACTTGTGTGCATGACATTCACAGTGGTGGCTCGCTGGAGGACGAGCCCGTATCTCTGTGTTCACAGAACATTGTGGCTTCCTCCGCAGCCTGGTGCTGCTCTTTACCTAGGCCGCCGGCCCGATGAGCTTGCCTCTTCTGAAGTTAGTTCAGCTGGTTATTCGCCAGGCTGGTCCCAAGAGAGAGGGCAATGGCCCAGAGTTCAGGGCATGCCACTGAAAGATGCCATCTGCTTTCTTTCTCGTTCTCAGTTACAGAGAGACATCCCAGCCACTTCAAATGTCCTCCCCCCCCAAAATCTTTCCCGGCACTCTTGACAAGACAATAAGTTGTTTCTTTCCTCTGTACAGTTACCATCTAAAGGAGTGTCCCCACCAACAGGCTCCCAGGGATAAATCATCAGGCTGTTTCGGACCTTTGCTTGCTACTTCAAGTGTGGTCCTCAGGCCAGCAGCATGGAAAACACCTGGGAGCCTGATGGGAATGCAGAATCTCAGGCTCCATCCCCAGCCTGCTAAATCAGAACGTGCATTTTAACAAGCTCCCCAGGTGATTTATAATCTAGGAAATGTTACAGAACCACCTACGCTGATTACAAAGAATCACGTTCATCTGGGGCCCGTATGAACTGATGGCCCCGAGAAGCAAGGCTCTCCTCTCTCATCCCCAGTTAAAGATGCATACAAACTTCCCAGACATTTTAGCCTCCTCCTTAACTCAGAGCTTGGGTTCCTAATTACAAGGACAACCAGCCTGTAATGGGCCCTTGGAGTGTGCAGGTGCTGGGCTAGGCTCCCTCTGGGCACAACTGCATTTCATCTTCACAGCAAGCCTATGGGAGGCACTGATATTATCCCCACTTTACAGATGGAGAAGCAGGTGGCCACACAAGGTCATGGGACTTGCCTGAGCCCACAAAGCACGGTAAGACACCAAGTGCAGCACGCACCCCAGCAGTGGGGTGCAGGGCCCACGCCCCTACTCTGCCATCCCACGTCAGCCAGAAAGGAGGAAAAGGGAGCCAACAGGTATCGAGAACCCTCTCTGGTGCCAGCCACTCACACATGTGACCTTGTCTGAAAAAGGCATGCGATGCTCTGCAGGTGGCCCTGAGCTTAGAACTTAGATTGGAAGCTCTGTCCCCAAAGGACAGACAGGGGTTTGGAACTGAAAGATGGTCCTTCTCCTCCCCATCAGGCTGAATTTCGATCATCTTGCTTTCCTAGAACGTTCACATGGTTGGCGTGGTGCTACCCAGAGGTTAGCCTCTCTCTGTCTCTCTTTGTATTTTATTGAAGTATAGTTGATTGAAAATGTTGTACGGCAAAGTGACTCAGTTATACATATATATTCTTTTTCATTTTCTTTTCCATTATGGTTTGTCACAAGATATTGAATATAGTTCCCTGTGCTACATAACAGGACCTTGCTGTTTAGAAGAGAACATAGGCAAAACATTCTCTGATATAAAACATACCACTGTTTTCTTAGGTCACTCTCCCAAGGCAATAGAAATAAAAGCAAAAAATAAACAAATGGGACCTAATAAAACTTACAAGCTTTTGCACAGCAAAGGAAACCATAAACAGAACGATAAGACAACCTATAGACAGGGAGAAAATATTTGCAAATGATGCAGCCAAGGGCTTAATTTCCAAACTATATAAACAGCTCATACAACTCAACAACAAACAACCCAATCAAAAAATGGGAAAAGACCTAAATAGAGATATCTCCAAAGAAGACATACAGATGGCCAATAGACACATGAAGAGATGCTCAACATCACTAATTATTAGAGAAATGCCAATCAAAACTATAATGAGGTGCCGCCTCTCTTAATGAGCAGTTCACGAACCTATTTGGAAATGTGGGCCTATCCGTTCATCTGCCAGCCCCAGTTATGATCATGGGTTGTCTGATTTCCTGCTCAAGGCAATCCTGTCAGGCAGCTTCTAGTGTGCACTTTACTCAGAAACGGTGGGTCACATTGCTGATAAGTGGCTGGGATTTGAACCCAGGGTGTCCATGTCCGAGGGCATGTTCTTTCCAGTCCCCCCCGAACTCCCACTTTTATTTATTGATTTATGGCTGCATCAGGTCTTAGTTGCGGCGCACGGGCTTCTCTCTAGTTGAGGCGTGTGGGTTTTCCCTCTCTAGTTGTGGCGCGCAGGCTCCAGGGCACATGGGCTCTGTAGTTGTGACACGCAGGTTCCAGAGCGCGTGGGCTCTGTCGTTTGCGGCACGCGGGCTCTAGTTGAGGTGTGTGAGCTCAGTAGTTGTGGCTCACGGGCTTAGTTGCCCCACGGCATGTGGGATCTTAGCTCCCTGACCAGGGATTGAACCTGTGTCCCCTGTATTGGAAGGCAGATTCTTTACCACTGGACCACCAGGGAAGTCCTTCCCTCCTATTGTGGCAGTTTAAATGCACTCCATATTTCCAACAGAGCCACTTCCTTGGTTGACCTGTGTGTGGGGAAGCAGGTTACCAAGGCTCCAGTCCAGCCTCCCATCCTACTCTGAACCCATCCCTCACCTCCTGAGAGCAAACCACCAGTCAATTCCCCTGGGAACAGGTGGCAGAAAAGAGCTGAACCACAGCTACTTCCCTGGGGGAGGCTCGGAACTGACATCATCCCAAGGGCTCCCTCCCTTCCTACAAATACCACAGAAGTGATTCTGCAGGGCGAAATTACAGCAAAATCGAGGACAGCAACTGGGGATTAAAAACCTTAAACCCATTAGGTTTGCTTTCAGGCATTTGATCCCCAAACGAAAACTTCCCTGGGGACCCACGTTTTAGTTACAGGAGTGGAATTCAATCACTGCGTGTCCACCACACCTCAGGGAAACCCCAGGTATCACTCCACATCCCTTACTGCGCAAAACACAGCCAAGACTTGAGCAGTGGGAAAGCCAGTGCCAGGAAAGCCACCTTACCATGCCAAATCCTTCACTCCCCAGAGAAGGAAATAGGTAGAATTCCACGACCAACCAGGAAAGAACAGAGTCACGGGGAGGGTCCCACCCCGGAGAGAAATTAGCCCCCCTGGCCACCCTGGATGGGAGTAAAGGGTCCTCAGAGGCTGCTGCCCCATCCAGAGGCTCAGGTCCTGGTAGATGTACCCGGAGAAGGAAACATGGCAAAGAGCCGAGGTTTTCCTTCCCCACCTGAGAGCATCAAGTAAACATTAAAATTCAAGAGGCAGAGCAAGCTGCAGAGCTCTGGAGACCTGAGTCCTGAAATCTGCCTGTTGGTTTCTCGTGAAAGTTTTCTTCTCCAAGAAAAATAGGTCAATACTTTCACATTTACTTTTTTTGGGGGGGTAAAATTCTCACCAGCACCTTGCAAGTGTGGACCTACCTCCCAGACTTACCTGGAGCCTGGGATGAGGGCCAGAGCTCCCCAGAAAAGAAGTGACCTCCCGCCTGCTCGCTGAGAAAAGGAAGAGGCATGCAAAATGCTAGGATTTACCTCACACCTGTCAGAATGGCCATCATCAAAAAGACCACAGATAACAAATGTTGGCGAGGCTGTAGAGAAAAGGGAACCCTCCTACACTGTTGGTGGGAATATATTAGATAAACTGGTGCAGCCACTATGGGGAACAGTAGGGAGGTTCCTTAAAGAACTAAAAATAGAACTACCATATGACCCAGCAATTCCATTCCTAGAAAAAAAGAAAAGACTAATTCAAAAAGATACATGCATCCCAATGTTCAAAGCGGTATTGTTTACAATTGCCAAGATATGGAAGCAAACTAAGTGTCCATCAACAGATGAATGGATAAAGAAGATGTGGTATATATACAATGTAACATTACTCGGCCATAAAAAAGAACACAGGGACTTCCCTGGTGGCGCAGTGGATAAGAACCCGCCTGCCAATGCAGGGGACACGGGTTCAATCCCCGGTCCGGGAAGGTTCCCACATGCCACAGAGCAACTAAGCCCATGTGCCACAACTACTGAGCCTGCGCTCTAGAGCTAGAGCCCGTGCTCTGCAACAAGAGAAGCCACTGCAACGAGAAGCCCGTGCACCGCAACGAAGAATAGCCTCTGCTCGCCACAACTAGAGAAAGTCCGTGCACAGCAACAAAGACCCAACATACTCAAAAATAAATAAAATTAAATCTTATAAAAAAAAAAGAACACAAATGGCAAAATTTCAATGGATGGACCTGAATGGTGTTATTCTTAGTGAAATAAGTCAGACAGAGAAGGATAAATACAGTATGTTATCACTGATATGTGGAATCTAAAAATGCAACAAACTAGTGAATATAACAAAAAAGAAGCAGACTCACAGATATAGAGAACAAACTAGTGGTTAACAGGAGGGGAGAGGGAAGAGGGGACAGGGCAGGACAGAGGAAGGGAATTAAGAGATACAAACTATTACGTATAAAATAAATAAGCTACAAGCATGTATTGTACAGCACAGGGAATATAGTCAGTATTTTATAATAAATTTAAAAGGAATATAATCTATAAAAATTTTGAACTATTATGTTGTACACCTGAAACTTATATAATATTGTAAGTCAATTATCCTTCAATTTTAAAAAAGATTTTAAAAACTCTAGGGTTTACAATCCCACAGGTCTCCAATTAAAGCAGCCATCTCAGATCCTTTTGGAAGTAGACATACAAATGAATACACAAAAATGCAGATTTGTGTAGAGCATGACCAAAATTTTAGAGACCACACATAACAGTGTCTTATGCAAGACTCTGTCATTCATTTCTGTATTGAGTGCTGACACTCAAATTTTGATAAATAAATGGATCAACAAATGTACTGAAAGCAAACTTTTAGCATCTAAAGGCAGGATGAAGACCATTAGCTTCAAATGTCAGATCAAAGTAGCAATAGAAATAGCTATTCATATTTATCCAGGGTTTACTCTGTTCTGCATGTTACATTCCAGACTTTGCAGACATCATCTCATTTAATCTCCCCACAACGTGATGAGGGACAAATTCTCATTATTCCTCTTTTATAGAGGAGGGAATGAGGCTCAAACAGCTGAAGTAACTTGCCAAGAACACAACGCTCCTAAATGGGGGCGAAGTCAGGCACCCCCCCCCCGTATGGCACAGACCACGGATTTGGTTGTTGCTGGGGAACCAGGGGCCACAATGAAGGCAGAGCCAGGTAGAACCCCACTCCTCTGCGTCTGGAACATCCACTCCAGGACCCAGCCTGATGGAGAAGAGGTGCCAGGACCCTGTGCAGTGCTGCGGTGTCCCACACACACGTAATAGTCCCCAGTGGGACTGGACCTCTTGGAGATGCCCAGCAAATCCTAAATTTGCAGCTGCTGCTGCAAATTTAAACTCACAAGTCCTTTTTGTTCTCCCAAAAAAGCAGACACTGGGGACCAAGTGAGCCTGTGGTTTCAAAGACTGGATTTTTCCGAATCTTGGATTCACTTTCACTTCCTAAGTGATGCTCAAACACTTTGCTTTGGTTGGTCGCCAAATCCACGTGGCTTGAGGCTTTGCAGTTCACAAGGTACCAGGGTTGAGGTCTGGCAGCTCCCTCCAGCCAAGTGCTCATCAGCGACTCAATGGCTCAGGGTAAGGTGGGAGCTCTCTTCCTCCTCCGTCCCTCACCTGAGACTTCCCAAAGGTCAGGAAGAGGCACCCTGGGAGTCTGCCTCGGAGCCAATTCTAACAGCCCAGAATCCCAGCGCCCCCAATACTGATACAGCGGGATAAGCAGAGGCACAGATGATCCCAGCCACACCGCAGGCCAAAGAACACACCTCACATCTCCGAACACAGCCTTTCACACACGATGGGCTCCGTGGCCGCGGTGGAGGTAGGTGTGTACCACCTGAAGCCTTTTGGCTGCAAGAGGACAGTCAGCTGACAGCCTCCAGCTGCAGCCCCCTCCAGGCAATCAAGCTGAGGCCATGCGTCTCCCAGGCAACCCCAGGGACTGATTATAATCTTGGGGTGGGCGTGCCCGTGTTGAGATGGCGAGACTTGAATCAGATCCCAACCACAGTCCAAGGCTCTCCCTGCCCAATCCTGTCTCCTCCCCGACCCCCAGTGATTTCACCGGCCTTACCGCCCACCCCCATAATTCTCTTGCACAGGCCCCCAGTGTGCATGCATCACCAAGGCTGGGATGGACCTTGGACAAGGTGTGTAACTCTGTAAGCCTTTGTTCTCTACCTGGCAAACTGAAAACCACTCACTAGGTTGTCCCAAAGATCCCACTGGGGACTATTACGCTTGTGAAAGCACTGGACCTCTTGGAGATGCCCAGCAAATCCTATCTGATGGGACTGTTCATTTTGTTTTGAACATTTATTTACTTATTGGGCTGCACCAGGTCTTGGCTGCAACGTGCAGGATCTTAGTTCCAGACTCTTTAGTTGCGGCATGCGGGATCTAGTTCCCTGACCAGGGATCGAACCCATGTCTCCCTGCATGGGGAGCACAGAGTCTTAATTACTGGACTACCAGGGAAGTCCCCATTTTGATTTCTTAAAGTTATATGCTACTTCCTTGAAAACAAATGATTTCTGAGAACACCACGGCTGCTTTTAACAAATGTGAATATGGCATTTTCCCCAGACAAATCACAATGGGAGTTATCAGAAGGAGACCATTTCCTGACCAGCAGCAGGTCACCGGGGACTCAGAGCTGGCCAGGGCCCGGCCCTTCACACTTTCACACTATGGGCTGCTAGAAACTGGCTGAGAAGAGTCTGTCTTCTTGCCCTGGAAGGTTCTCTCCTGAGGGACACAGCTGCCTCTCCCCTGGCCAGCGTTCAGCACTAGCTCAGGAAACAGCACCCTCGCCAGCCTCCTGAGATCTTCAGGGAAACGTCCTGGAAACCCCAAGGGATGCTTTCCGGGTCCCCTTAGAACTCGGGCCTCATACATGTGTCATCCCTTCTTGAGTGCTCTGAGAAAGCAGGCTCTGCAGGGCCAGTAAGAACCAAGGACGAGGTTTGAAAAAGCTACTTCCAGAAAATCCATATGGGGAAGTGAAGCTACAGCCCCACCTGAGAGCCTGACATGGGACAGAACGCGACAGAGAGGTCACCACAGAGGTTAGGAGAAGGCCCGGCTACCACCATCATTTCTGGGTGTCTCCTCGCAAAGCCGGGTGGGGCTGGGGGTGAGGAGCGGGGCCCATGATCCCAGGGTCCCCCTTCTGAAGGTTTTACTTTCACAGGACTCTCCTCTGCCCATCACAAGTCCCTAGGGCTGCCCCAGGACCAGCCTCTCCCCTATGGGAGCCCACATCTCATCTCTGCCTGACACACAAGACGAGAAGCCCACAACCTTCTCACCCATCAGGCTATGGGTGCATTTTTCATTCTTGAATACCCAGCCCTTAGCACAGAGTAGGCACTCCAATGTCTGATGGATGAAAAGAGGCTGCCTAGTCTTAATTTTTAGTTAAGCTCCCTCATTTCAGTTTTCATACTCAAATACAAGGGTCGACTTTTCTTACACTGCCTTTTGATCTTTGTCTAGCCTTTTATTTTTTTTTGCCGTAGGGGTGGGGGGTGCCAGCACCACATGGCTTGTGGCGTCTTGGTCCCCTGACCAGGGATCGAACTCAGGCCCATGGCAGTGAAAGCGCCGAGGCCTAACCACTGGACGACCAGGGAAGTCCCTGTGTAGCTAGCCCTTTAAGACACAAGTCATTGCTCCAAACCAGTACCAGCACTTTCTGCGACGGTGAAAATGTTCTGTGTGCTATCCAGTACAGTAGCCACGAGGCACGCGTGGCCACTGAGCACTTGAAATGTGGCTAGTATGACTGTACGACTGAATTCTTCATTTTATTTGGTTGTAATTAATTTTAATTTAGACAGCAATATATCTGGCTCACGGCAACTGCACTGGCAGTGCCAGACCATCTAGCTTGTTCTTTTAATTCTCAACCATCATGCAAATTGAGGATGCTATGGTCCCCTCGGCTCTGAATCACCTCCTGTTCCTCACTGAGCGATGCTCTAACAACCTTAACAAAGCAAAACGCCGGCGCCTCTTCCATTTCCGAGCACTTGCTCTGGGCCCGAGCACAGCCGTCTTGATGCATCCCCGGAGATGAGGCAGGAAGCACGTCTCCAGAAAGGAAGCCAATGCACCCAACCTCCTAGGACTCCGGGGCGTCTGGGGCCAAGAGGAAGGAGGGAAGGGAGGGTGTGAAAGAAACCCGCTCTGGGGCTCTACGCCAGCCAGCAGGGCTGCATTTATTTATCTCACAGGGTGTTACAGTTGTCTGCCCTGCAGCTGAGGGACCAGTCCGTGTCTAAAGGAAGGGGACAGAAATCTGCTTTGTCCGTGTTCCCTGGCACCTCCTGCTATTGTTCAAAGGGAGCAAGAAGACCCAGGTGGTGGGAAGTCTAGGGGAGGACGCTAGCTCAGGGCAGGGAGATGCCCTCGGGGTGTCACTGGGAAAAAAGAAACCGAGTCACTTGCATGTTTGCATCCAAACTGATACAAATGACATATATCACACTGCCTGCCATATTCTGGTCCACCTGGCCATGGGGACAACGCTCACTGCCCAGAGCATGACACACAGCAGAGGCCACTCAAGCCAAACCCTTGGAGAGAGGCTGGGTCCAGGACTCTGTTCCCAATGCAACATGACTGCGTATGCAGGACGCAGTCCCCAGGGCTCGGAAAGCGAGGCCACCCCATCCCTTACACAGAGAGATAGGACCTCTGATCAGTGAGAATTATTACTTAAAAGAGAACTGCTAGGAATGCTCAGTTAGGGGATTAGAGAAGAAGCACTAGTCCTACTGACGGAGCATACGCAGGAGCTTTGTGATGTGCACCTGGGGTCCCCTCAACCTGGGGACCCTTCAGTTCCAGCCCCTGCAGACTGTCGTGCCTGGGCTCTCTCCCTGCCCCTCCCCCTGCACACTCTCCTCCCTCCCTTACCCTACACACAACAAATCCTTCCACCTGTACAGAGGTGTTTAATTAGCACGAAGCAAAACTACTGAACCACGAAGACTGAATGAAGAAGCTTAAGAGTAACTTCTGCTCAGAAAGAAAGACAGCAGATACAAGGCTTAGTGAACGCTGCCTCCTTTTCCTTTCAGAGTTTTAACACATTGTCCTCTTGGTGTCTGTCACTTACCTCCCACACCCAGTTTGACTCTCTGTGATCGTTATTTTAAGTACCCCTCATGTAGGTGGCTATGCTCTTCCATTGGACTGGAGCAGCCCTTTGGTATATTACTCCAAAGTTAAATACAGTTCCCTAAAGTGCACACTTCAGCTTCACTGGCACTCTGGAAACGCAGAGAAAAAGCTTTAAAACCTCCCTCCCTCTCTGACCCAGCAATTCTAAGCCCAGGAACTTATTCAAAGGAAATAATTAAGGATGTCCGCAAGGCTTTTGTTAGAAGGATGTTTACCCGGCTGATGTTTATAATTGTGAATAATTGGAAACAACCTGCATGTCCCTCAAGCAAAGCTAAAAGATCCAGGGCCCAAGGACTGCCTGGTAGGAAGAGACCAACAATCAGTCACTAAGTCAAGCAACCAACCCCAGAGTTAAGGTAGAGACCTAGGGTAGACCCAGATTCCACAGGGCCTGAATCCTACAAATATAGGGCGACTACCTTTAAGAAAATTAATACAAAATTACAAATACAGAATTAGGCACAGGGCCTTGGTAGGGAGCGGCCTGTGCAAGTGAGAGGCCTTTGGTGGAAGTTTCATTAGCCTCATAGTAAGCCTAGCCTCTAAAGATATAGAGAAAAGAAAGAAGTTGAAAACAGGAGATTCTGAAAGTCTCTTGCTTCAAAGACCACTGGCATACCAAGACTGGGCAGCATAATCAGCAGAGAATAACCGTCAAGGTCTAAGACCAAGAATACTGGGGGGAAGGGAGAGGAGAGAGAAAAGAATAGGGAGGCAGACGCTAGGAAGAAATAACAAGAGGACAGAAGACAAGGAGATAAGCAAAAACTAAGACAGAGTTAAGGCAGTGGGGGGCAGGGAATAAGAAAAGTTGCTTTAAATAGATTGCAGTAGAGATTAGTTGGTACTTGAAAAACTATAGGGACAAGCGCTCCAATAAAAAGAGCAGCCCACTCAGTATCAGAAGCAAGAGAGAGCGATTTTGAGACCGGAAGCCTGGCTGTGGATGGACCCCTGAAATACTTGAAATATTGAAATATACTTGAAATATTCATACCACACAGCCTTTCCTCATCACCTTTTTAAAACAAAGCAGGCTGGACTCTTTTTCCAAGTCAGATCTGCTCTTGACTCCCCCCACTTCCGAAATGGGGCAGCTTTTACCCGTGGCCCAAAGAGCTCAGAGACCCATGAGGCTGCGGAGCTGCAGACCCCATGTGGTGCTCCAGCTCCCCTGCCTGCCCCTCCTCAGCAGCACCCTTCTATTTTTTTTTAATTAATTATTTTTTTTATTTTTATTTTTGGCTGCGTTGGGTCTTTCTCTGGTTGGGGATACTCTTCGCTGCAGTGTGCAGGCTTCTCATTGCAGTGGCTTCTCTTGTTGTGGAGCACGGACTCTAGGCGCACGGGCTTCAGTAGTTGTGGCACGTGGGCTCAGTAGTCGTGGCACGCAAGCTCTAGAGCGCAGGTTCAGTAGTTGTGGTGCACGGGCTTAGTTGCTCCACGGCATGTGGGATCTTCCCGGGCCGGGGCTCGAACCCGTGTCCCCTGCATTGGCAGGCGGATTCTTAACCACTGCACCACCAGGGAAGCCCCAGCCCTTCTATCTTTAACAGCCCTCCCAACATGCTTTGTGCCATGGTCACACGGTTTGGGAGCCCGGGCTAGGATCCTGGGATGTGTTCTCCAATTGCTCCTGCCCAGGCTACCTTCTCTACCAAAGTCCACAGTGGACGCTGAGTACAGAGGACACAGAAAAGGTGTCAGCCTGCTTTGCTTTAAAAGGGGGATTTGGCAAGTGCAAGAAAAGACAGCTGGTCTTAAACTCAGCAACTGGGGTAAATGGTAGGGAGAGAGATAGGGAACTGGACAGGAGCTACACAAAAACCTTAAAAACTTGTTTTCTTGGAGGCAGCTCTCCTAAACAGCATGATTGTTAAAGGGCTGGCTGGTCACGGAGTCCCCACTTTTCCAGGAACGCCAGAGGACTCGAATCTACAAACCCTCCCTTTTCTATCAGCCTCTGTCAAGTTCCGAGCAGAACTGCATGCTGAGCGCACACACAAGGCTGACCTCGCCCTCCCAGCCTGCAGCCCCCAAGGATGTCCACACTGGTGACCACACAATAAAACCAGCCCCAGACCAGCTGTCATCTGGGGCCCCACTGGGGAACTACCCACACCCTAACTCTTTGAGGAGGGGTTGACCCCTCCTGTGGCTGTTTCATTCCCTCTTGTCCATAGGAAAGGGCCAAGGGGAGACCAACCTCCCCTGGTGCTTCTCCCCTGGGGTTGAGCACTCCGTGCCCCTTCACAGGTGGTGCCTTATGGGGAGAGCTCCCACCTCTTGGGACTCTTAAGGGGACATTCAGGGGGCAACTGGACTCCTTGACCTCTACCGGTCTCCAGGGTAGCTGCCCCAGAAATCACCCACCGGTCCCACCGGACTTGTCACTGGGGTCCAGGACCATCCCCCTTCCCTGCCTCCGGACCCTCTCGGCTCGCTTCCGCAGAGGGCCTGGTGAGCGAGAAGGGGGACCACACAGTCGGCATCCCCGCCCCCCGAACCCACGCACACCCAGCACACTCCCCTCGCATCTCGGGGTTACTCTGCTTCCTGCGCAGAGCCGGCGGGAGAGGCTTAAAGCCGGGGCGAGGCGGGTGGGGTGTCACCAAGAGTTCCCCGAACTGAGGAGTCTGTCTCCGCAGCCCGGGGCCTTCGGGATTCTGGCCGGGCTGCCTGGGGCCCACGGGGGCAGAAGAACCAAGTTACTTTGCGACCTAGAGAGTTAAGCCGAGTCTGGCTGGGAGGCCGAGCGACGGGCAACCCCGGCGGGGAGGCGCCCGGCCCCCTCCGACTCGGGCGCCCACCGGGCAGTACGCTGGACCGGGAACCGGCGTCCTTCCTCCTCCCCGCCTTTCCTCGGCGGCCGAGCTACGCACAACCGAGACATTTAAATCGCCCCCTCGGGACGGCGGCGTGGAGAGGCCGGAAAGGCGGCGGCAGCGACGGCCTGGCGGCTACAGCGGGACGAGCCGGGCCGGGGTCAGGGTCCGGGCCGGGAGGGCACTCACCAGCGCGTGTTGTCGTGGAAGTGCTCCAGCACCGCGTAGCCGAAAAAGGACCCGGCGGGACCCTGGAAGCGCACGGGGCGCTGCGGGTCCAGATTGTAGGCGCCCGCGGGGCTCCCCGCGGCCACCAGTGCCAGGAGCAGCGCGCGGAGCCCCCCGGCGCCCCTCCGCGCCGCCGGGCCGCCCATTACCAGCCGGCCGCCGCCCTCCCCTGTGCCCCGAGAGCAGGGCGCCGAACGTGCCGGCGGCGGGGCTGCTGGGTCCGCCAACGGCCGGGAGGTTCCTGGGGCCGGAGTTCTGCGCTCGGACGCGGGCGCGACGCGGTGCCGGGCCGGGGGCGGTGCGCCGAGCTGCCGCCGCAGGCGAGTACAGGGGCGGCCAGGAGCTGGCGGCGTCCTCCGTCTGGCCGAGAAGTGTGCGCGCTCGGAACAAGCGGGTCCCCGGCCGGTCGGCACTGGACTGCAGAGAGGCGCGCCCGCGGGGTGGGCGGCCTGGGCGGCAGGCGGCGGGACGGCGCAGCAGCGCCCTCTGCGGGCCACGAGTCCCCCTCCGCCTCCCGCGGCCGCGGAGGAGTCTGGAGACCTGCCCAGGCGCCCCACGTCCCCTTCCAGATAGCGCCCTGGGCGCTCGGTCCCTAGGCGACCCTAATTCTCCCCGCGGCTGTGCGCTCTATTGTACTCGGTCTTTATTTGCGTCTCTGGTTCCCTCTCAGCCTTACACTCACACCAAGAACCAAAGGAAGCCGGGTGAAGTTTATCTACTCTAGCCCTGCCCATCTGCTGCCCCTTCACCCAACTGTGAGATAACCTGTAGCAGGCAAGCCCTCCATAAACGCCGGCCGTTGTAAATAACAAGGATAGCCACGAGGGAGCAAGCAGAGGACCCCTCCACATGATACTCACCAGGCCTCCTAACCACTTATCCCTAAGTGTGGTCTCCGCACCGGCAGCATCAGCATCACCTGAGAACTTATTGACTACAATAGAATGCCAATAGAAAGGCCAATCAGCAGATCCCACTCCAGACCTGCTGATTCAGAACCTTGGGTTGGGGTCCAGCCTTGTGTGCATGTGTGTGTGTTTAACTGGATAAAATACACATAACATACAATTCACCATCTTAACCATCTTAAAGTGTACAGTTTGGTGGCATTAAGTACATTCACATTATTGTGCAGCCACCACTAGCCACCTCTAGAACTTTAATCTTGCAGAACTGTAACTCTATATCCATTAAACAGTAACTCCTCTTTTCTCCCCTCCCTCTAGCCCTTGGCAACCATTCTGTCTGTGAATTTCGCTACTCTAAGTACCCCACATGAGTGGAATCATACAGTATTTGTCTTTTCATGTTTGACAATCCACTTAGCATAATGTCCTCAAAGTCCATTCATGTTGTACCACGCATCAGAATTTCTTTCCTTTTTAAAGACTGTACTTACACACCACATTTTCTTTATCTGTCGATCCTTTGAAAGACACTTGGTTTGTTTCCACTTTTTGGCTATTGTGAATAATACTGCTATTAACATAGGTATACAGTTATCTGTTCGAGACAAGTGCCTTCCATTCTTTAGGGTATATGCCGAGAAGTGGAATTGCTGGATCACATAGTAATTCTATGTTTAATATTTTGAGGAACTGCCACACTTTTCCAGAGTGACTGTGCTGCATTTTACCTCCCCACAAACAGTGCACAGAGTTTCAATTTCTCTGCATTCTCACAACACTTGTTATTTTCTGGGGGGTTTTTTTTTGGGGGGGGCGGGAATTGGCTTTTAGGTAGCAAGTAAAAAAAGCAATAAAATTAAATTGGGAAAAGTTGGTTTTAGCCGAATTTCACCAAGCTTGGTTCTCCATCTGAGCTACCAGCCTCACTAGTGGCGCCCCTTGGCCACCCAGTCACCTAAGAGAGAGCTCAGCACAAACTGTCACACCTATTTCTCTCCCACACCCAATCCAACCAGTCTGTTTATTCCACCTCCTCAAGCTTTCAAATCCACCAACTCATTCTCATCTACTGGGTTCAGTTCAAGCCCTTGTCTTTCCTTGACCACACTATCAGAATCATTACCTTTTTAATGTCTGTAGAATCTGTAGTGATGTCAGGTTTTTCATGCCTGTTATTTGTAATTTGTATTTTTGGTCTTTATTTCTTGATCTGTCTTTGTAGGAGCTATTAATTTTCTTAATTATTTCAAAGAACCCACTTTTAACTTTGGTGGTTTTCTTTCTATAATGCATTTACTTTTTAATTTTAAATTTTTATTTGATTTCTGTTTTTAATTATCTTTCCTTCTACTTTCTCTGGATTTAATTTGCAATACTCTTCTCTAGCTCCTTGAGATAGTTGCTTAGATTTTTAGCCTTACTATTTTTCTAATTCTTTTCTATTATATACATTTTATATAGTATATAATATATATTATATAAAATATATACTATATATAATACATGTGTATACACATACACTAAATTTCCCTGTAAGCACTGTTTGAGCTGCATCCTACGAGGTCTAATATGCTCAAAATATGATGATCTGTTACATCTATATGTATACATGCTCATAAAAAGAGGTCTGAGTGGGGAGGGGGGAGAGATAATAGAGGGGTGGAAGAATGGGAGATACAAACTATTAGGTGTAAGATATGCTCAAGGATGTATTGTACAATACGGGGAATGTAGCCAATATTTTGTAATAACTAAATGGAGTGTAACCTTTAAAATGATATTAATTTTTAAATTTTTTTAAAAATAAAAAAGAATGGAAATAATACAGAGGAAATTGGTGAAATAGGAAATGAATAAGCAATAAATAAAATTAATAACCCCCCCAGAAAAAGAGGTCTGTATGTTTACCTGAAATGTTATATGTTCATATATATATACACATATATATATATAACTGGTTATATATATGTTATATGTCATTTATATATATTAGATATATGTTTTATATATATATATAATATATATTTATATATAACCTGTAATGGTTATAGCTCAGATTGTGGGCTGTTCTTGCTGATTTATGGATCATCTATCCATCTACCTACTTCCTTATCATCTATCTTTCCTTTTGTACTGCTTAAATGGTCTACAGAGAGCCAGCAGTGGATGTAAAAGATGCTCCACCCATAAAGCCAAAGCATTCATCAAAGTGAAAGCCTGTCAGAACAGCCTGGCCTCTGTCGAGGGGCTGACACCTGCTTGCACTCCCAGTAGAGGTTAAGAAGGACAGCAGCCAACCTGTGGAAGAAAAGTATCCTCATGGTATTGTCAAAGGAGGGGGAGAAATAAAAGGACCAAGATCATTCACACACCAGATAATCATTCTCTAAATAACTGATACTTAGCTTAATGCATTTCTTGATGTTAATTCTTTAAAAGTTCTCCGACTTTATTTTTCGTATAAGACAAGCTACACTTCCACATGGTTTTGAAATCCAGGAAGTTCATGGGAAGGGCAAATACTATCACCAAACCTTCAACTATAATAGCAGGCAAAGATTTAAGCAAATACTTTCCCACTGAAGTATTTCATATGCCAAAAGTCTCACTGTTATTACTGGGTGCAATATTTCCAACCTGCTTCCATGCTCAAAAAAAAATGTTTTTTCCAGAGATCCAAATTTAGTGAAACTGCTTTAAGTAACAACCAACAATGTTAGCATAGACAATGCCAAGGTTTTATTTTTTTATTTATTTTATTTATTTTTGGCTGCTTTGGGTCTTCGTTGCTGCGCGCAGGCTTTTTCTAGTTGCCGCGAGCAGGGGCTACTCTTCGTTGCGGTGCACGGGCTTCTCACTGTGGTGGCTTCTCTTGTTGCAGAGCATGGGCTCTAGGCGTGTGGGCTTCAGTAGTTGTAGCACGCAGGCTCAGTAGGTGTGGCTCGCAGGCTCTACAGCGCAGGCTCAGTAGGTGTGGCGCACAGACTTAGTTGCTCCACGGCATGTGGGATCTTCCCGGACCAGGGATCGAACCCATGTCCCCTGCATTGGCAGGTGGATTCTTAACTACTGCACCACCAGGGATGTCCCGATAATGTCAAGTTTTGAAAACATGTCTCATGTCAATTTAAACTAGCATATGCCACTTTACAAAATGTAAAACTTTTCAAATGATGATATTTCTAGGAGGCAGTTCAGGGTGATGAGTCAGGGGCTCTGGTGCTCATAATCCCAGTGTGGTGGGTTGTCAGGTATATAACCTGCTGGGGCCACCATAACAAAATCCCACAGACTGGGTGGCTTAAACAACAGAAATTTACTTCCTCACAGTTGTGAAAGTTGAAAGTCCAAGATCAAGGTGCCACCAGGGTCAGTGACTGGTGAGAACTCTTCCCTTGGGTTGCAGACGGCCAACCTCTTGCTATGTGTCACACGACCTCTTCTTTGGGCAAACACATGGAGAGAGAGGCAGCTCTCTGGCGTCTCTTCTCATAAAGGCACTAATCCTGTTGGGATGGGGCTTCACTCTTATGACCTAATTTAACTTCAATTACTTCCTTACTCCATACACAGCCACGCTGGGGGTTAGGACTTCAACGCATGAATTTTGGGAGGACACACACGTTCAGCCATAACATCATGTATGTCACCTTGAGAAGTTCCTTAACCTCTCCAAGCCTCAGTTTCCCTATTTGTAAAGAGAGGATCACAGAGGGTTGCTGTGGGGGATTCAGCGAAATATGCCTCCTAAAGCACACAGTACAGTATTTGGCACATGGGAAGCCAGTGACAAGCGTTAGCGATTTAATCATTATTATTATGCAATTTCTTTTACTCTTAGAAGTAGCTATTTGCATTTGGATTAAAAGAGAAAAATTCAAAGCACTGTCCTTAAAGTAGCTTCCTTGTTAAGTGAGCCATTTTAGAGCCTTTTTTGGCTTAAAAGTTCAAGACCTCACATCCCCACGTGCTTCAGGTACAGCTTGTGGAAGGCTAAGACGTAACTCACAGTGGTGCAGCCACGACCTCATCCTCACGCAAGCGGCCCACACCAGCTGGGCTTCCTTCTCTACAATGACTGTAGCAAATTGTCAAATCTGCCTCTCACCAGTTTCCCAGATGTGGGCCATTGGTGAAGACTCCAGAAATGTCCTCCTTGGAGATTTCCCGCAGCTGCTACCCACTGTTCACAGGGTTTAAGTGCACTGTGTACAGTGCCTGTATACGTGCAGCTAAAAGATACCCTTCCTCGGTGCTCCTAAAGCACTCTTTGCCAGCCATCTCCCCCCATTTCAACCCCTTTCATAATGTTATTAACTGGTCTGTCATCTGCTTCCCTCACTAGACTGCTCTCCAGAAGGGCTTCACTGTTACAGCTCAAGCACTGAGCAGCCTGCTAAGGAACTGGGGCTTGGCGGGGCAATTCTTCAGTTCTGTTTCATGTGGCATCACCTGAGGGTCTCAGTGGTACTTACCTGGCGGCTGGGCTTGTCTACAGGATCCAAGATGGCTTGATTCACACGTCTGGTGCTTTGGTGGGAATGACTGAAAGTCTGGGCTCAGCTGGGACTGTCAACAGTAGCACAGACACGTGGCCCTTCCAGCATGGAGAGAAATGGGCAGGTTTTCATTTCTAACAATGGTCATGCGTTCCCCTCAGATGGTGGGCCCTGGTAAACTTTCCCCAATGTACAAACATCAAAGTTGCAAATGAAGGGACTTCCCTGGTGGTCCAGTGGTTAAGACTCCGCTATTCCACTGCACGGGGCGGGGGCTCAATCCCTGGTCAGGGAACTAAGATCTCGCGTGCCACGTGGGGAGGCCAAAAGAAAAAAGTTGCAAACCAAATTGTCATGGCAACATTTAGCATATGTGGTCTGCACTGGTGGCCTTTCAAATACTGAGATTCTTCTACAGATGCAAATACTGCCCACAGGTTCCATTCAGGTTGGACAATGAAGCATCAGTTACAGCCTCTCCTCCCATCACAAGTCTCTAGAAATGAGACAAATGTGGTTTTTTTGTTTGTTTTTTTTTCGGTACGCGGGCCTCTCGCTGTTGTGGCCTCTCCCGTTGTGGAGCACAGGCTCCGGACGCGCAGGCTCAGCGGCCATGGCTCATGGGCCCAGCTGCTTCACGGCATATAGGATCTTCCCGGACCGGGGCATGAACTCGCGTCCCCTGCATCAGCAGGCGGACTCTCAACCACTGCGCCACCAGGGAAGCCCTAGAAATGAGACAAATGTGTTTTTGATCCATAATAATGTTAGAAAATTGGAAGGGGTTTCCTTTTAGATAAGAAGTATTTAAAATCCCTGAAATACGGAAGGCAGTCTAATCAGATTTTGAAAGGAATTCTATACTTAGGTACACATGGGAGAGGACTCTTGCATAGAAGTAGATAGAAGTTGGGCGGTGATTCCAACGATGCTCAAAGCCTGAAGGTATGTATGGGAGAGAAGGAAAAGAGCAGCTTGGAGCCCCTGACGGGGCACGAGCTGGGGCACCTGAGTAGGAGCTGTCAGGTCCATGCCTTGTCCTCATTGCCCCTGGGACTAGGCAGCAGCAGTAAAGGTGCCCGCTTCCATGCAGGACCATGGAGTATGAGTCTTTAGACAGTGTCCCAGGGGGCTGACTGCACCAGGGAGGAGTGAGGAGTTCCTGCCCCCAAGAAAGCGCCCTCTGGTGGTGCTGTGTTGCCTCTCATTCCTCATCCTCGAAGTGGGCACAACAGGCAAAGACCAGCCAACAGGGGTCCTCAAATACATGACCCCTCAGCTAAGCATCACCAAGCAGCTGTGCAAGAAAGATGTCACCCTCTTACCAAGTGTTACAATTACACCGAGAAAACAAAGCTCATAGACTGAACTGAACTGAATAACTGCTATTCTCAGGGAGATGTAAGATTACCATGTTGCAAACATGATGAATGATTTTAAGTATCTGATCATTGAAAAAAATTCAACATATAGGCTGAACAGGTTGCCAAAGAGCAAATTTGTGAGTTGTAATATCAAGCCAAGAATTCTTCCAGAAGGTACCTAAGGTTTTAAAAATATGAAGTAGAAGAAATGTGGACTATAAAGTGGACTTCAACAGATATAAACAATAAGGTCCTACTGTATAGCACAGGGCACTATATTCAATATCCTGTGATAACCCATAAAGGAAAAGAATATGAAAAAGGATGTATATACATATGTATAACTGAATCACCTTGCTGTACAGCAGAAATTAACACAACATTGTAAATCAACTATACTTCAATAAATTTTAAAATAAATAAATTGGACTTCACCAGAGTTTAAAAAAAAAAAACAAAACACTTCTGTTCTTCAAAAGACATTGGCAAGAGAATGAAAATACAACCCCAGACCTGAAGAAAAATCTTTGTAAAACATATATCTATTAAAAGACTTGCATCCAATAAGTATAAAGAACTCTCAAATCTCAGTAAGAAACAACTCTATTAAAATATGCAAATCATTTGAACAAACACTTAACTAAAGAAGATATATAGATGTAAACAAGCACAGAAAAACATACTCGATATTATTAGTCATTAGGGAAATGCAAATTAAAACCATAAGAAAATCTGATATCACTACATACCTATTAGGATTGTAAACATTTAAAAGACTGACCACACCAAGTGCTGATGAGGAGGAACGAGAACTACCATACACTGCTGGTAAAATGGTGCAACCACTTTGAAAGACAGTTTAACAGTTTCTTTAAAAGTTAAACATATACCTACCATATGATCTAGCCCTTCCACTCTTAGGTATTTATCCAAGAAAGCTTACGTCATATAAAGATTTGAACACGAATGTTCATAGCAACTTTATTTGTAATAGCTCAAAACTGGAAACAACCTCCATGTCCATCTATAGATGAGTAGATAAATTGTGGCAGATTCATAAATGGAACACCACTTAGTCCTATAAAGGAACAAACATGTAATAACATGAGTGAATCTCAAAAAATTATGCCAAGTGACAGAAGACAGGCAAAGACTACATCTGGTATGATTCAATTTATATAAAACTCTAGAAAGTACAACTAATCCACAGTGACAGAAAGGAGATCAGCGATTGTCTGGGATCAACGGTGGGAGGGAGAAGAGGGAGGAATTACAAAGGGGCACGAGGAAACTACTGGAAGTAATGGAGATGTTCACTATCTTGATTGTGGTGAGGGTTTCATGCAGATAGACACGGGTCAAAACTTATTGAGTTGTATGATTTAAACACGTATAGCTTATTGCAGATCAATTATACCTTAATAAGGCTTTTACTATGTAGATATACACCCACACACATACACACACAGAGTTTCTCAAATTTGTGTGACCACGACCCCTTTTCCCTGCTCTCTTGTTACCCAGTTTGCAGAACCACAGCGTATGCAATGAGACAGACCTAGGACTGATCCTGGCTCTCATACTGGCTATGGGCCCTTCAGCAAGTGATTTGTGCTTTTAAAACCTCAGTTTTCTCATCAGTAAAATGGAGCTGTGGTCAGGATTCAAGTAGTGAATGTCAAATGCCCACCACATAGTACAGTCTTGAAAAACTTTAATCCACTAATCACTCCAGAAATCAAACCAGCCATACTGATGGTTTCCCCAATTGCATTAACTTTATTTGGAGCTAGCGAAACCAGCACTCAGTCATCTGGAGTCCAAAGGTCCAAGAGGAAAGACATTGAAATGCTTAGCACTGCCCTGCAGGCCCATCTGCTCTGCATTAGCTGGTTTTCCTCGGTTTATTATTCCTGGTGTTAAATCTCCTCCAATTCTTGTGTGAAAAGTTCGGACGCACAATAACCTCTTTATCACATTTTCAAAATCTGGGCCTGTTCTGGAAAGTTTACACCTTTTTCTTGTTGCCATTGTTTTCATGTGGATTCAGATTTCTGAAAAAAGGCACTTGGAACATTTTACTGGAAACATTTATGTGTAAGCTGGATGCAGATAAATATCATTGAAGAATGAAAATGAGATGTCAGAGGAATTAGAACCACACCACGTGGTCTCTGTGTTGTTCCCCAGCTGTGGTTTTGCAAGGAGGACCCGAGGCTGAAGCTGGTGGTCAGAAGCCCAGGGCTGATCAGTCCCCTCCCTCAGCCTCTCTCCTTTGGGGGTAAAAACTAAATAATACCAAAAAGAGAAACAGAAACATGCCAATGTTAGGATATGGAATAAAAAGCACACATAACTGTAAAAATAAATATATCATAATAACAATATTGGTAACCATTCACTGAGTATTACTTGTGTGCCATGCTTCGTTTGCTAAGTGCAATTTTATTTAAACCTCACAATAAGCCTATGAGGTATAGAGTCAGTGAGGACTCTCTGAGGCACCAAGTGACAGAAAATTCACTTCAAGCTGACTCATAATATAAAAGAATTTTTTACTGGGTATGTCCATTAAAAATCCAGATTTAGTTCTGGCTTCATGTGAGACTTGATCCAGCAACTGTAAAAGATATCCCCAATGACTCAGACTTTCTCCTTCTCCTCCCTGCTTTTTTATTGGCTTTCTCTTTGGGATTCATGCAGTCAACCTAGAAGTTCCAGGATTTCCCATGATGGCAAAATGAGAGATCAAAAATACAGTAACAGAAATGAAGAATCCCTCTGATGGGATCATTTAGTAGACTGGACATGACTGAGGAAAGACTCTTTGAGCTGGAGGATATGTCAACAGAAACTTCTAAAACTGAAAATTAGAGAGAAAAAAGACCAGGGAAAAAAAAGGAACAGAATAACCAGAACTGTGGGACAACTACAAAATGTGCAGTATACATATAATGGAAGCACCAAAAGAAGGAAAGACAGAGAGAAAGGAACAGAAGAAAAATTTAAAGCAATAATGACTGAGAAATTGCCCCAAGTTAATGTCAGACACTCAACCACAGATCCAGGAAGCTCAGAGAACACCAAGAAGGAAAAATGCCAAAAGAAAGAAAGAGAGGAAGGAAGCAAGGGAGGGAGGGAGGGAGGGAGGGAGGGAGGGAGGCAGGGAGGAAGGGAGGGAGGGAGGAAGGGAGGAAGGGAGGAAGGGAGGAAGGAAGGAAGGAAGGAAGGAAGGAAGGAAGTGAAAGAGAGAATGAGTCCCCAGGGAGCAGGCTAAGGTGTGGAGACATCCAGGGCTTACCTGTACACTGACTTGATCAGTTCAATAAAGTGTACACCTTAAGGAAAAGAAAAAAAGATAAAAGAAACCATACATCTAGGCATATTGTATTCAAACTGCAGAAAATCAAAGATAAAGAAGTAGATGAATCCACTATCAGAGTTGGAGACTTCAACACTCCTACATTAGAAATGGACGGGTCCAGCAGGCTACATCCAGCAGGATGTAGCTGAACTCCACAGCACCAAGAAGCCATTTCCAAAAGCTAACAATAGGAGACACAGACAATAGCAGGCAGAATGTTCCATGAGTGGGCCCCAGGTCTGCCCCCTGAAAGGGGCTCCCCAAACATTGTTTTTTGGGATCTTGGCCCCATGCTCTGGGGGATGCTTCCTTCCCCGTTGTCCTCCTTGGCCATATCTAGGTTGGCCATTGCTGGCTCTGCCTTCCCTGGGGCTGCACTAGGACACAAACCCTGTGCCACCTCCCAGATTCTCTTGATGGTGTCCTTCCCCCATGGTTCCAGGAATCCACCCTGAAAACATCCTTCCAAAGCACAAAACAACATATACACAAGGCCATTCATTGCAGCCCTATTTGTAATAGCAACTCAACTGGAAACAACTCAAATGTTTGTCAGTAGGGGTCTGGTTGAATAAATTACATCCATGCAATGAAATTCTGATGCAGCTGTAAAAAGAATGAGGAAGTTCTCTGTGCAATGGAGTGATCTCTACAATATATTGTTAAGTGAAAAAAGCAAGAGGTGGAACAATGCATATAGTATGCCAATTTTGGTGTAAGAAAAAGGGGAAAATAAATACATGTGCTTATTTTTGCCAGAAGGAACACTGAAAAACGGGGTAAAGACTGTCGGGAGGGAAATGAGATTTCTCTAAGGATACCTTTTAATACTGTTTTGACTTGGAACTGCACAAATGTTTAACATATTCAAAAATAGTTACATCAGAAAGGAAAAAATGCAAACCCCCAAACTGAAGGCAGAGCTCTGAGGATTCAGTGATCATTAGGAGTTGGTGAGCAAGGGAAAAAGGAAAGCCTTCAACTGATAGGGGGTGACGTGGCAGGAGCAGATCTAGGGGGATCAAGATTCAGTCTGGGACACGCTAAAGTCGAGGTGCAATTAGACATCTAAATGGAAATGTTGAATGGGCAGTTCGGTGAGTCTGGGGACCAGAAAGGAGATATAAAATGAGCATCGTTGGCACGTAGTGGGCGTTTAAAGCCATGAGACAGTGTGAGATCGCCGAGGGGATGCAGATAAGAGAGAGGAAAGTCCTGGAGCCTGAATCCCAGGGCCCTAGGTTGTCAGCAGTCAGGGAAGCAAGGATGCCCCAGCCAGCGAGGCAGAAGTGGATTCCAAGTGAGGGGAGGGGGTTCCTGAAAGACAAAGGGGCCACATGTGCGAATCAGGTGAGACCCAGCGAGACCACCTGCCTTAGCAATGGACCTGGCCAAGAGCAGTTTCCAAGGAGGGGTTTAAGGGGAATGGAAGCAAACATGTCAGGGACAGTGAGTATACTTAGCTTTTTTTTTTTTTTTTTTTTTTTTTGGCTGCATTGGGTCTTCGTTGCTGCCCAAGGACTTTCTCTAGTTGTGGCAAGCGGGGGCTACTCTTCATTGCAGTGTGCGTGCTTCTCATTGCGGTGGCTTCTCTTGTTGCAGAGCACGGGCTCTAGGCGTGTGGGCTTCAGCAGTTGTGGCGCACAGGCTTAGCTGCTCTGCGGCATGTGGGATCTTCCCGGACCAGGGATCAAACCCGTGTCCCCTGCATTGGCAGGCGGATTCTTAACCGCTGTGCCACCAGGGAAGTCCCAGTTATCTCTTTTTTAAAGTTATCTCTTTTTTAAAGTGTTCTCTAAAGAGGAATAGAGAAACGGGGCAATAGGTGGGGGAAGATGCGGAATCCGAGAGCTTTATGTTTTGACGCAGGAGCAGTATCAGCACCCAGATGGTGATGGTCCAGCAGTGAGGGGAAAACAAGATTGCCAGAGAGAAGGTGTAATTATATAACCTCTACGAGGAGGGAAATGACGCTTCGGGAGGCACTCAGCAAGGGCTGGAATGGTGACTTGCCAAGGTCGCTGGGCAGAACGTGACCCCCACCACGAACTCCGTCGTGTTACGCAGTGAGGACCAGCCTCTGCTCTGCCCATAAATGGCCACAGACCTGGAGCAGCTCTTGCCTCCCAGGGACAATCAAAGCAAAACCACCTCCAACAATCAGCACCCAGATTAGATATGAACGGCTGAGGCCTTGCCAACCAGCTCCAGGTCTGACAGCTGCCTGGGAAGATCGGGAGGCTCTTACGCCCCAGCACGCCTCTGAGAGCTTCCACCAAGCCTCTGTGAGAGCAGCCACGTTGCTCACACACAGCCGTCCAAGGTCAGAGGACAGGGGACCCCACGGAACCCACCACAACTGGCAGGCAGAGCATCACAGCCAGGACCTATACAAAACTCAAAGATGGGATGGCCCAGGGATAAAAGTTCTCCCTCTCTCCTTACAGCTGCAGGATCTGCATGCTGGCCTATGGTGATACTGCACTAGAAAAAAAAAGGGGGGGGGCACAGTTACCCATACCCCCTTGCAATATGACTTTGCAACACTTCTCATTAAAGTGGAGCCTGTGTCCCCAGCCCTTCAATCAGGCTGGCCTGGTGACTTGCTTTGACCAACAGAATGTAGTGGAAGCGATGGCGTGCAGGGTGGGAGCCTGGGCCTCAAGGTCTGCGGGCTCTTACCTGCTCCCAGCCCCCTGCTATGCTGCCCGTGAACAAGCACGCGCTCCCTGCTAGACTCGGGCTGATGACGCAGCAGAGACCAGGCGCCCTGGCCCCTGGACCAGCCAGTCTCAGCGGACACAGAGTTGACTCTGGGTGCATGAGTGAGCCCAGCTGAGATGGGAAGAATGCCCAGCGGATCCAGCCCAAAGGGCCACCCTGCAGAGTTATGAGCTTGATAAGTGGGGCTGCTTTAAGCAGCAAACATTAACTGATACATCCAACCGATGTCCACAGGTGACCAGGAAGAATTCAGTCACCACTGGTTGACAACACATCTTTGGTGAAGGATTATTCAATAAGACTTTAAACCTCAATTCTTGGCACAAGAGAGTGTGGGCTGAGGCCAAGCGTGGGAATGGAAGGCAAAGCCCCGAGGGAAGGACCAGCAAGGGTGGGGTGGGCCCAGAGGTGCACATGCAGGACGGCACGCCTGGGCAGCCCTCCGAACCACACCCCGTATCAGGCCTGCGACCCCACGCCTCTGCCTACCAGCCCGACACACACAGGCAGTTGCTCCCTGGAGCTCACATCACCAGTGCAACCCCAGATGACCCCTTCTCAAGAGGTCACAGGCCCCCTGTTCACCAGAGTCTGGACGCCATGGTCCTGCAGTCTGAAAGCTACGATGAGGAACAAGGTGGACCTTCAGGCCAGTCATCCAAGGGGCGTGGGGAAAAACACCCCCTCCCCCACCTCCCACTGCCGACACAAGCTGGAGAAAGCTGCAGGGGAATCAGAGTCACAAGACAAGAGTAAGGGTTTCACTTAAATCAAGAAAGCAAAAGAAGACTTCAGAGCAGAGATGGAGGATATCGGTGACTTTGCTAACGATTTAGCGTGAATTTGATAGGGCCCAGTGGAAGGTCTGGAATCATTAAGTTCAGGGTTCAAATCCTGCCTCCTGGATTACTGGCCTACAGCTTCTTGACGTCCATGGTGACCCAGTTTCCTCACCTCTGCCTGTTCACGAAAGTTGAAGAAAATAAGGCATGCACAGTGCAGAGTGTAAAGTGAGTCAGCCAGGGCCAATTTGTTTCCATCCTACTGTTCTGACACCTTAAGTTTCAACCACCGCTTCTGATGATCAAAAATGTTTCAGGGCTTCCCTGGTAGCGCAGTGGTTGAGAGTCCGCCTGATTATGCAGAGGACACGGGTTTGTGCCCCGGTCTGGGAAGATCCCACGTGCCGTGTAGCGGCTGGGCCCGTGAGCCATGGCCGCTGAGCCTGCGTGTCTGGAGCCTGTGCTCCGCAACGGGAGAGGCCACAACAGTGAGAGGCCCGCGTACCGCAAAAAAAAAAAAAAAAAAGTTTCAATGACCATCTTATCTGCTCTTTCTGTCTCCTGAGTGCACTCTCTCTCCTCTCCCTCCCCACCCATCTCTGGTTATGCAGTGCTAGCAGATTCCATTACTCCCAAGGAAAGAACCCAATTGTATATCATCTACCACAAGACCATGAGGCTCCTGACATTTTCTGATCCTTGCACATTTTCTTGCTCAAGCTTCTATCCTTGTCACGGCTCCATAAAGCCCAGTTTCACCTTTTAAAACAACTAAGGTAAAACCCTAATGAGTCAAATGGGACAGCAACACCTACACCCCTGGGAGGGCTTGAACGAGTCAGTGGGTCCTGAGTCCCTCATGCTGTGAGAAAAAGATGTTCCATAAATGCTCACTTCCTCTTTCTCCGTCCTCCCTCTTTAAAGGGGAGTAGTGAGCTCTGTGGGTGCCCTGAAGTGAATCTAACATTAGCTATTAGCGTGTGTAAAAGAGAAGGCAAATAGTCTTGTAAGAGCAGAAGGAGGGAGAGAAGGAGGGAGAACGAAACAGAGAGGCAATCAAAGGGAAAGACATCAGCCCTGTCCACTTCCACGGGATGCAGAGGTGGCCCTTTCATTCAGGGACACACCTGTCAGGCAAACAGATCTAGACAAATGCAAAGGGAAACTCATTCCAACCACGAGGGCAACCTACCTTGTCCTTTGATGGTCAACCAAGGACTGCCAGCCACCAGGAACCCCACCAACAGAAAGAAAAACATTCACAAACAGGACAACTAGACCCAAAGAAAATAGAGCTGTAGGATAAAGAAGGAAAAAAAAATTTTTTTAATTCTAATTAGTATTTTCAGAGAGATTTAAGAGTAAGTTTCATTAGAAAACTACTTCAGTTAAAAAAATTAATACTGAATTTATTAACATCACAAATGTAGAACCTTATTTAAGTTCAGCTTATTAATCTCATTATTGTAATTATAAATCTACCAAATTTCAAGCAATTATTTTCAGAACGTTTTTATAACTTCATTAAATTCTCTTTATATTTGAAATTGCTACATTAATAAATTTATCATACTTTATCTTATTTATAAGCATTTCGTGTATTCACCTGACTCCAAAAATCTTCCAAGTACTTAAGTATTTCCTTATTTAACCAAGGTTGATAAATCTAACTGATAAAACTTAAAATAATATGTATCTTCTATGTTAAATATTCTAATGTGGTTTATAAACTTAATAAGGTTTCAGCTTAAAATCACAAATCTAAATCAATTCTTCAATTATAATTTTTAAAATGAATCCAAGGCTAATTTATTAGCTAATTTAATATGCCAAGTTATCTTAAAAATTCAAATAACCCAGGACTTCCCTGGTGGCACAGTGGTTAAGAATCCGCCTGTCAATGCAAGGGACACAGGTTCGATCCCTGGTCTGGGAAGATCCCACATGCCCTGGAGCAGCTAAGCCCGTGTGCCACAACTACTGAGCCTGTGCTTTAGAGCCCACGAGCCACAACTACTGAAGCCTGCGCGCCTAGAGCCCATGTTCTGCAGCAAGTGAAGCCACCACAATGGAAAGCCCGTGCACCACAACGAAGAGTAGCTCCTGCTCACTGCAACTAGAGAAAGCCCCCGTGCGGCAATGAAGACCCAATGCAGCCAAAAATAAATAAATCTATTTACTTATTTAAAAAAATATACAAATAACCCCAAAATATTAGGACCATCAACTTGCTTCACTTCAACATTTATATTCAATTCTAAATTCAGAATCATCCTAGAGAATGATCATGTCCTTCTAAACAATTTTTGGCCAAGTCTGAGTGTTGAATTAACCTGTGGGAGATTTGGTTTCTCCTAAATTTGTGGGTGTCCGATAGGGTGAAAATCTCAGCGTAGAGATTGTGCGAGCAGGTGTTCAGATGCTGCAGGGGACTTGGAGGGCTGTGGCTCTTTCTCGGCTGGAGTCCTGCTTCCCTGAGAGCCCAGGGTGTTTTGGCATCTGACCCTCAGGCCCAGCCCCCAGCTCCAGAATAGACCTCCCCCAGGGCTTCTCGCTGGGAAAGACACCTGACTTCTCAAACCTGAAGACATGGAGGGTCCTGGTGCCTCTACCCCTTCTCTGCTGAGGATCTGCCCCCTATCCAGGCTGGGCCCCTAGACTGGCCAGAGGCCTCTCAGTGCCTTCACTGGTCCTGGGAGCAGCCTCCCACACACTGCCAGTTTGGACCTAGGAGTGACTGACTTACTGTATGAAAGAACAATTGGGGCCAGAGGAAACATATATTAGAATCAGAAGACAAGTCCAGGGCAAAGAAAGAGAACAGAAATAATCAAGCCACCAGGGGCAGCCCAGCTGCTCAGATTCTCTGCAGTTGAAGCCTTGGAATCTGTATTTTAAAAGCTCCTTGGGCCATTCTAGTTTTAAGAGTTATGAAACGTGGGACCTAAATTTGGCACCAAGCTTCCATGTGGCCAAAGCAAAAAGGGAAACGTTACATGATACATAAAATTGTTCTTGTTGCCCAAAAGAGAAAATATACTGAAACTTTCCCCGGCACTTGTCTGTAAAATAGATTTCTTACATATTGGTGACTCGTAAAATAGGTGTAAAGAACATATAATCATTGACTCCCTGAAGTTCTTTCTTATGGTGGCCTTTGAGTAAAGCCTAAGGCACAGTCTGAAACACAGATGAGCAAAAGCAGTTCTGCAGGGAGCAAGGAAACATGGGCTAAGCATGCTCTTCCTGTTGGTCTGAATACATCCAAAGAAACTTTTTAAAAGCCTTTTGACGGCAGAATCTTTTTCAAACAAAACCTAATGTAAAACCTCAATATATAAAACAAATAAAAGTCAAGCAGCTCTAAGTGGAAAGGAGGCCCAAAACCCTGCGTTTTTGTCCCGCCCCTGCCCCTACCGGGTTCCCTGAAGCACCCCCGTCAGGGAAACTTACAGTTGTGATGGCAAACAGGTCTGATACACTGTATGAACTCAACTGATTGGTAGTGGCCGTACTGAGTTGATAAGTATTTTGATAAATTGTTTGCATTAAGGGCCCCAAATCTTCACACCCTCACTGCAGTCACACCCTTATAAAGCGACTTTGTGAATCCTCCTTTCAAGAGATGGTGTGATTTTCCCCACCCCTTAATTCTGAGTTTGGCTTAGGTTGTGCTATAAGCAGAAGCTTCCAAAAGGGCTTGCAGGTTGCCATTTCTGCTCTTGCATCTGTACCTTTGTTACCAACCAGGGTCCTTGGACTCATTTAATCAGTAGAAATTGATGAGGCCAGATGAGAATTTCAGGCAAGGCTCTATTGGGACTCGTGTTGCAGCATAAGGGAGCGAAAGCAAGTAATAAGTTGCCCTTGCTCACAAGGGGGGCTGGCCCCTTAAATAGGGTGAGGGTAGGGGCAGACTGGTGGGCTGGGCCGGAGGGGTGGCTTAGGTGATCTGCTCATCCTCTCGGTGGCACTGTGCGCAGGGGGCAGGTGCAAGTACCCTGCTTTTGCTCCCGGCACTTCAGAGGGGGCAGTTGGGTTTTGGTCTTTCTGTATCACATTGTTCATAGTTTGCCCCAGCTGCTCATGCACACAGGTTTTTTTAGTCCCTTATAGTTTCTTGTATTCTGTTGCTCCAGGAGAGTTTGTCCAGGTACAAGCACTGCAGCACAGGGTCCCAGGTCCCAGCCCATCTCAGATCCCTGGCATGGTGAGTAAATGGCCAAGCCAGGACTCGAAGCCTGGCAGGCTGGTCCCAGAGCCTGCACTCACAGCCAGCATGCAATGTCACCTCCCCAAGAGATTAGGGGAAATTAAGCTCTTTGGACAGATTCTTTCTCTGGGCCTAAACTAATCTTCAAATCCAACATGGCTCAATCCCAAAAGAAAACACAGTAGGAGTGAAAACAGGGAAGGTCGGGGACTTCCCTGGTGGTCCAGTGGTTAACACTCCCTGCTTCCAATGCAGGGGACGTGGGTTTGATCCCTGGTCAGGGAACTAGATCCTGCATGCTGCACAGTACGGCCCCCGCCCCTCAAAAAAAAGAAAGAAAAAGAAAACAGGGAAGCGATTCCTTCCAGTTGTACTCATTTCTGCTGGTGTATCCTGATCAGTTGTGATGTGTTACAAGTAACTGGTTCCTTAAAATATTAATATTTGTAACTAACTGACTTATAAAGCAAATTAAACAAAGTCCAGGTTCTGCCCATAATTCGGTTCCTCTTGTTCCCTTGTGTTCCCACATGCCTCCTCAAGAGAGAAAGAAGTCTTTAAAAATTTTCCCACTCTTAAAAAATTTTTAATTACAAAGAAGGTACTGGTACATTTTCTCTTCTTTCTTAATTCACTTGTCCATCCATTCATTCATTTATATTCGATACATGCTTATTGTGTGCTTACTACATATGCTAGGTCGTAAGGACACAACCATGGACAAGACATAATTTGCCTGGCCTCTTGGAGCTTTCATTCTAGTACAAAGAAAACAACAATTTTTACTGAGGGTAGGCAATACTTGATGCCATAAAAAAAACTAAAGGAGGATGTGGAAGAGATTGGGCGGAGGTGACCAGGGAAGACCATTATGACCACTATTGTGAATTAACTGTATATGCTTCTAGTTTATATTTATTAAAAATATGTGTATCTGGGCTTCCCTGGTGGTACAGTGGATCCGCCTGCCAATGCAGGGGACATGGGTTTGAGCCCTGGTCCAGGAAGATCCCACATACCATGGAGCAACTAAGCCCGAGCGCCATGGCTGCTGAGCCTGGGCTCTGGAGCCTGCGAGCCACACCACCTGAGCCCACGTGCCACAACTACTGAGCCTGCACTCTAGAGCCCGCGAGCCACGACTACTGAAGTCCACATGCCTAAAGTGCGTGCTCCGCAACGAGAAGCCCGCGCACCACAACCAAGAGTAGCCCCCGCTCGCCTCAACTAGAGAAAGCCCACGCCCAGCAACAAAGATCTAAATCAGCCAAAAATAAATAACTAAATTAATTAATTAAAAAAGTGTGTATCTGGAACAATATGCAATAAATATATACTAAATATAATCACATTGCATAGGAGACCTGCTTCTGGGAGGCTGGGGTAGACATACTTCTCCCTAGTCCTCCCAAGTACAACTGAAAACCCTGGACACTGTATATAAAACAAACCTAAGAAGACTCTGAAAGGTGGAGAGGAGGAGGCAGACTGGCCAGGACGCTTGGGACCTGAGGAGTGACATGCCATGAGTTCCCGAGGCTTTCTCTGCCTCATATACAGCAGACTTGGACCTGAAGAAACTGGCTACCTGGAAACCGGTAGCAAAGAACCAGGAAAGGGGCAGCCTAGCAAGACACAAAGCTTTTAGACAACCACGGCTCCACTCCAGCCACACACCAAAAGAAACCTCCAGCAAAAAACAATGACCCCCCTCCCAACCCTGTCAGCAAAGGCCCAGTGGGGAGCCTAGACCTCTAACAACTGCCAAGCTATAAGGACGGACCCAAAACTCATGCAGGGTGATGTCAGAGAAGGTTGAGCAGGAAGCAGGGACTTTCATCCCTGGTGGGTAGCAATGAGACCTCCCAATCCCACCCATCCCCATGATGTCAGTGGAGACCATATGGGAAGCCTGGACTTCCACCCCCACCAGCAGCAACTAGGTCCCCTCCCCTTTCCTGCTGGGGTAGAGGGAGAGGAGGCCCAGGGGAGAGTGGACTTTCACTACCACCCAAAGGTAAAGAGGTCTCCCTCCCTACCACCCCTCCCATGGTTCAGTGGAGGTCTAGTGGGCAACTGTTAACTCTACATCCCCACCCAGCAGTGATGAGGAGACCCTCTCCACCTTGGGTGTCAATGAAGGCCTAGTAGAGAATCTGGATTTCTATCCCATCCTTTATCGGACAAAGACTTTAAAGCAGCCAGCATACATATTCTTCAATGAGCATTACAAACATGCTTGAAATAAATGGGAAAACAAGGTCTCACCAAAGAAGCAGAATATCTCTGCAAAGAAATGGAAGATATAAAGACCCAAGTGGGAATTTTAGAACTGAAAAATACAATGACTGAAATTAAAAACTCAATGGACAGGTTCAACAGCAGAATGGAGGGGACAGAGAAAAGAGTCAGTGAACTTGAAAACAGAACAAGAGAAATTACTCAATCTGAACAACAGAGAGAAATTAGACTGGAGGAAAAAAAACGAACAGAGCCTCAGGGACTTGTGGGACTATAACAAAGGATCTAACATGTCATTGGAGTCCCAGAAGGAGAGCAGGGAGAGGAGAAAGAGGGTAGAGCTAAAAAAAATACTCAAAGAAATAATGACTGGGGACTTCCCTGGTGGTCCAGTGGTTAAGAATCCGTCCTCCAATGCAGGTGACGTGGGTTCAATCCCTGGTCGGGGAACTAAGATCCCACATGCTGCGGAGCAACTAAGTCCGCATGCCACAACTACTGAGCCCATGTGCCACAACTACGGAGCCCACACACCACAACTAAAGAGAAGCCTGCACATCACAACTAGAGAGAAGCCAGCATGCCGTGACGAAGAGCCCACATACTGCAACTAAGACCCGACACAGCCATAAATAAATAAATAAATACTTTTAAAAAACCAAAAAAAAAAGGAAAGAAATAATGGCTGAAAAGTTCCCAAATTTGGCAAAAGACATAAACCTGTAGACTCAAGAAGCTGGGCAAACCCTAAGATAAACCTAAAGAAATCCACACCAAGACACTACATAGTCAAACTTCTAAAAACTAAAGACATCACTTTATCCTGCAAAAATATTTTCTTTTGCATGTGTCAGTTTTCACTAAGTTATGCTACAGTAACAAACGATCCCCAAATCTCAGTGGCTTATAATAATAATAATTTCTCACTCTGTTACACGTCTGGTCAATGTGTCACTATCCCAGGGTCCAAGCTAAGGGAGAACCCATTAACTCAGTCTCATGGCAGTGATAAAGCAGCAATAGCTGAACTAAGCAAGGGCTCTTAAAACTGCTGCTCAGATGTGGCAAAGTCATGTCCACTCAAAACTCATTGACTAAAGTCACACAGCCAATCTCAGTGTTGGTGGAGAAATGTATTTCCACCCACTACAACAGTAGGTACTTCAAAGTCAGATAACGAAGTATGTGGATGCATAACCCAAATATAGGGAGGGAGAGAAGAATTGGAAACAACAATCCAATCTACCACAATCTGCTCACTGGGTCATAAGGATTCATTTCCTTCCTGGTTGCCCGTAAATTACATTAATTAATGCTCTCAAAGACTTCCCAAAAGTCTCACCCAATCATAGCATCAGACATAATGTCCAGGATCTCATGAGCCACACTGGATCCTGAGTTAACTTTTCTTGGAAACCTGGAATGAAAAAGACAAATGATATGTTCTACTCACTCCCAACACACAGTAGTGGAAAGAGAAATGACAGACATGGAAACACACTACACATTCCCCATTTAAAAGGGGAGGGCAGCCCAATCTGGGTGTGAGGTAAGCAAGAAGCAGCCTTCCTGCAGCAGGGGAATAAGCAATTGGAAAATTATAAGAGATGTACCCATAGCTGCATTTTAACTGCATTTAATCGTCAGAGTAAAATTTTAAACGGCCATATTGTTTACTAAGTGTCATATGTTCACACATGTTTGGCATTTGGACACTTCTGAAGAACGTAACAAACAACAAAGCCTGACTAAAGAGGATCCCAAAGGAAGGCACCAGGAAATTGTTATTATTACAATGGCCGGAGGATGGAAAGAATGTCGCGGCCTTGCCTGCACCCTCACCCGCCCCCGCACTGCCGCCACGGAGAGTATGCTTCAGGCATAGCTATTTCAATGCAGCTTTAACACTTTAACCAAATATGGGTGAAGCCCAGCTTTGAAACGTAGTGTTCTAAGAGTGTACTGACTCTGAATGCTCACCCGTGCGTCACATCTTTGGAATGTTTGGGGAAAGGGTGCCAGACAAACCTGGCACACAGTCTTCTGAAGTGTGTCCGTGTTTGGCAACCAAAGGCTGTTGAGAAAAAGACAGGTTGGTCCTGGATTGTTCTTTCCAGTGTGCTTACAATATGAATAGCAAGACTGTCATGGAGTACTGAATGAAAGTGACTAATTACACACAACCTAAATGTTCAACAGTAGAGAACATGGCGTTAAATGATGGAATATTGAGGGTAAAATATTAGGCAATTAAAAATGTTTTCACAAGGGGCTTCCCTGGTGGCGCAGTGGTTGAGAGTCCGCCTGCTGATGCAGGGGACACGGGTTCGTGCCCCGGTCCGGGAAGATCCCACATGCCACGGAGCGGCTGGGCCCATAAGCCATGGCTGCTGAGCCTGCGCTCCGCAATGGGAGAGGCCACAACAGTGAGAGGCCCACGTACTGCAAAAAAAAAAAAAAAAAAAAAAAGTTTTCACAGAAATTTTAATGGGCCTTAATATAAACAGAATTATAAATGTAGTCATGTGTACACACACACACACACACACACGGCCTATCCTTCTGTACATCCATTCACACATTAGAAAAATACTCAATAATTAAATGCATAAAAAAAAATATTGGGCTTCCCTGGTGGCACAGTGGTTGAGAGTCTGCCTGCCGATGTAGGGGACATGGGTTTGTGCCTCGGTCCGGGAAGATCCCACATGCCGCGGAGCGGCTGGGCCCGTGAGCCGTGGCCGCTGAGCCTGCGCGTCCGGAGCCTGTGGTCCGCAACGGGAGAGGCCACAACAGTGAGAGGCCCGCGTACCGCAAAAAAAAAAAAAAAAAATCCAAATGCTTAGCTATTCAGCTCTCTTGACAAATAGTTCCTCATTATATTCACCCAGATACAACATAAATTCTTAACTATTTTGAAATAGATTTCAATTTAGGAAAAAACACAATAAGCACATTTTATATAGTAAATAAACTTTATTTATCTGTTCTTCTGAGATGACATTGCCAACAGTCACAGATTTGCATACGATACAGTTATGTATTGACTATTTACAATTTACAGTAGTATTTTTTCCTCTGAAAAATATAAGTACAAAAGCTAAGTAAACAATGAGGTACTGCCATTTGGATTTATCATATGTCATAGCTTAAAGAACTAGTCTTTAGCAAATATTCAACAAATCAATCTGGATAAAATAGTCAATTAAATGCTCTAATATATCAGGAAAAAGTCCACTAAGTTCCACCTCAAAATGTATTGCACAAGTCTTTTAAAAAAATCACCCTAAAAATAAATAGGAAAGGCAAGCAGTTCTTTAAAAAGAGGGACAAAAAGAATGGAAGAAAGGAACATTAAATGAGCCCATAAATCAGGTTAAGTTATTCAAAGTATCTTTTAAACAACACAAAACTCTTCCCAACAGAAAAACTGAAGAATCCCCCCCCAAAAAACTATCACCATTTCTCCACTGATATAATCTATTTTAAAGGCAGTCTGCAATCTTTCTGTGGCCAATGTCAGATTTTTCTTGGTCTTCTGGCTACATGAGGGGCCCTGAATAACAGCTTCGTTCTCTAAGAACAGCAAACGTGCACAGTTTTCCAGGCCTGCCCAGCATCACTCTCCCCACTTCTTCAAGATGAAGGCCGGAGCCATGACTGGAAAAGAAAAAGGGTTAGGATAAAGAAAGAAAGAAAATGACATATGTATACTACTATGTATAAAATAGATACCTAACAAGAACGTACTGTATACCACAGGGAGCTCTACTCAATGCTCTGTAGTGACCTAAATGGGAAGGAAATCTGAAAAAGAGGGGATATATGTATCTGTGTAACTGATTCACTTTGCTGTATACCTGAAACTAACACAACATTGTAAAGCAACTATACTCCAATAAAAATTTAAAAAGAAAGGAGGAAGGAGGGAGGGAGGGAGGGAGGGAGAAAGGGAGGGAGAAAGAAAAACCTTTTAAAGCTAACTTTCGTGAGATTTATTTTTTCAAGTTAAAGTAAAATTATATCAAGATTATATTCTATGGTCTGAGGACTGAAGCAGAAATATTCTAAGTATTAAATCCTAAAGGAATCTTCTAAAAATTACTGTTCTTGGAATGACCTTTTAGTCAGCAGTCCTGGAAAGCAGTATTTTTAAGTGAAATCTGGAACTGCAACCTTTCAGCACATATTGAAGGCTACCAGGTCATGACCGCAGAAAGCCAGGAGTAAACGTGCTGACATGGCAGAATCTCACAAGAACGCAGACTGGATTTAAGAGGACAAAAGGTTCTTCCTTTTTCCCTAATGTAATGATTTTTCTACATATTGCAGTTCTCACAGGATGCCAGGCATGGTGGCGGAGGATAACAGCATTTTGGTGTGAAAAAGCTATGTATGCCTCGTGAAATTAACAAACTTAATTTTAAAACCGTAATCTGCTATGAAACATGATGCTAAACCTTCTTAAAAAGGTTTCTCTAATTAAGATGCTAAAAGCCAGTGGTCAAATCAAGTATGAGGTTAAAAATGCATAAAAATAAAATACCAAAAAAGATTAAGTAATAGAGACAAACTTTTCAAATATATTTTAGTTCTAGAGAGAGTATCAAGGTCTTCTCAACTTGTAAATGAACAATATAATCCACCACTCGTGATCTATCTCCAAGAGTTTACTATTTATAAAACTTGTTCAACATTCATGTTAGTCCTAGAAACGTAGAGAAGGTAAGAAAAAGATCTCCTATGACATTTAAAACCCTTTGTCAGTTATTACTTTCAAACGTTAGCTTGCACTGTTGCAGGAAAAGAAGTTCATGCATGATTCAATAATGCTGCACAATGTCAATGTCATGAGAGACCCAAAAAAGGCTGGGAGAACTTTTCTAGTTCAAAAGAAACCTGAAGAACATGACGACAAAATGCGATGTGCAATCTTTCAATGGATCCTGGAATTTTAAAAATTATGAGACATTATTTGGAAAAATGTGGATATTTACTATATATTAGATAAGAGCATTGTGTTAATATTAAATTTCCTGAGAGTCGTAACTGTATTGTATGTAGGAAAAGGCCCTTGTTCTTAAAGATACTTGGTAAAGTATTTAGTTTATGTTTGCAAGTAACTGTCAAATGCTTGCAAGCACCATGTTTGCAAGCAACTGTCAAACGTCACAGAGGGAAAAATATATATGGAGAGAAAGCAAGAGTGAGAGCAAGTGAGAAAATTTGGCAAAATGTTGATAACTGGTAAATGTAGGTGGAGGGTATATGGATGTTCATTGTACTATTTTTACAAATCTTGTTTGAAATTTTTCAAACTAAAAGCTGAGGAGACAATCAATCAACGGAAATGCTACAGAGTATACCTCTCAAGTGATAAATGATACTATTTAAATGCAATAACAAGCATGATACAGTATTTATAATATTATAAACAAAGGTAAATGTTAAGACTTATTGAATTAGATTTGGGATTTACAAGACTAATGACAGTTTTAGAAAATCACTAAGGCAACTGACATTAAAAATAAAAATGAGATTCAAATGTAGGCAGAAAGGATATTTAAAGCAAAAACGTTAAAAAATGCTATATATTAACATTTTAAAACTTGATACTGTTAGTTGAACACTAGCTTAATAATCAGAGAACCTTTAATTTAATTATAATTAAGTTCTATAGATTGTGATACAGCTTATTTGTCACTTGTGAAAATTCTTGCAAGTTTGAGGTAAAGACGTACCCTAAATTTTTAGGGGTGCTAAATCACACTAACAGCATGGATAATATGTGGAGGTGATGGGAGGGGTGTTTAAATGTGAGGACAGCCAACTGTGTCCAAACTTTTTAGATGCCTCCCCCTCATTGTAATAATATGTTAATTAAAAACAGCCACATTCAATTAGAGCAGGCTGCCTAAGGGTCTCCTCCTCAGGACAAATGTGCTACTTCGTTATACTGCATGATCCCAGGAAGTAATAAAACTGCCATTTATTTTAAAATCAATTTTACTAGTGCTCATTATTTCAGATTAGCCTTGACTCTAAGAAGGCTTTACAATATTTTACATTCTGGATTCGCGAAATACAGCACCTTTATCTAGAAAATGATTTTTCATTTTTCTCTCATAATCTTTATTAACTTCAAAGACCATTCTTGAGAAATAAAAAACAAAAAGGAATATAAAATACATAAAGATTTTTTTGGATTCTTTAGCAAAATTTCAAAGACCAATTCTGAAACTTTCAACTACTGTTGAAAGAACTAAAATTTCCTAGAATTATGTAACATTTACTGGTGGTGATTATTAATCTATATATTATTAATCTATAAAGCAAAATTAACAGAAAATCCCTATATTAACCCATAGCATAATCATATTTTCATTAAACAAAAGAGCAAAAGAACTCCAGCATAATGGTTAGTATCATGCAATACATTTAATTTTTGCAGAAAAGACAAAAGACATATTATTCTTCACTCACCACATGCTAACTAAGCACAGACTGACGGTTTACTCAGAAGATACCACTGCGAGGTGAAGTATACTACAAAGCCAGGAAGAAAAAAAGCTTATTGGATTAGTTTTAAGACAACATAACACAGAGATTATATGTGTATATGAACTTCAAAGGATTAAACAGAATGTACTTAAATTTTTCTCACATCTCCCCAAATCAAGGGAGGATAGGCTTAGGAATCTGTAATAGCTCCCTTCCATCCTAAGTAAATATAACACTATGTAGTGGAGATTTTACTTGGAACTTTAATTTAAAAGTTTAAACAACACAATTAAAGATGTACTTTACACCTTAAGTACATATTTATATGCTAGACATAATTAAGTCATGATTATTTGATTTATAAAAGGATTTCTTTCATAATTCCATTAAAGCACACACTACAATTTGATTTACATAATTTCAATTTACCACCAAAAATCTGGGGGGAAATGTTGATGAATGTGAATACAGTGTGTCTATATGTTGAATCATCATTCCTAAAATATGTCAATTTTATCAATGAATAACTCTTGTATATCAACAGTATATCAGGAATGGTTTCAGGAATGATAACCCAAACCAAAGTTTCTATTCAAGGGGACCCAATCTCTGCAAACACACTTTTACTATAGCAACCTCCTTAAATAAATTCTATGTCCTATTTAACATGGTCATAAACCAAGATTATTAATTAGCTTCCTGATTTGCTTTAAAACAGCATCAGCAAAAACAGTTGTTTATAAATTCTGAGTCTATTCTTAGTGTAACCAACCTCAGAAGCATCATTTTATTTATCTTTTATATTTAATGTACAGTTAGTAAGGAACAGCAAGATCAAAAGACAAAGTAGAAAATATCTGCAACACACAACACAATAAGGCTAACATCCTATTGGAAAACTGGCAAAAGCATGTGAAATATATGTATGCTCCCTGTGTCTATGCTTGTTAAGTACTGAAAAACTGAAATAATCTAAGTGTCCATGGATAGGAAATTGATGAACTCAGCTGTAGGACATCCATATAATCAACCAATCAAAGAATACGGTAAATCAGTTTGTAATGAGGTGGAATTATATAAAAATAAGTGAAAAAAGCAAGCCGTTGCATACTCTCATTTTTATAAAATAAAATACTTAAATGATAAAGGAATAATTATAAATACATAATTATAAAGCTGGGGGATGTTCACCACACCATTAGCAAACATGACCTTGGCAAGGTGGAGACAGCTGGGAGGCTGAAAATCATGAAGAGCTCCCCTTCTATGGAATGTTTCTGAACTGTTTGCAATGTTTTTTTGCAATGATCACATATCATGTAATTCTAACAATATCAAGAGGTAAAACCACTTTTAAGATAACAAATATATGTTTTACACGTGCAGTGTTTTTCACTATGCATCATTTTTATGTGCATTTGTTTCTTGAATCCACCTTGCATGCATCTACTGAGACCACGCAAACGGAAAGGTAAACCTCAACTAGAATGGAGAACTTTTATACCTAACGATGCTGAAAAGTTCTGATGATTTTATTAATCTGGAAGAGATTTTTAAAATTTCAGCCAAAAGGAGAGAAGTCAGAAACATTAACTTAAGTACAAGACTGGTCTAGGGTAAGGACTGGTCAAGAACTTGACACAACACAAAGGATCAGCATGAAAGCAAAGCAATAACAAAGTCAACAGAAGATCAATCTTTAAAAATGACTAGAGTGGATGAGAAATGAAAACATGCCTAATCTTTCTCATCAGAATAGAACAATTTTCTTTTAATGGAGTCAATCAAGAAAATAGCCATCCAGTTTAAACGTGTCATTAAGTTTGCTAACACTCTAAAGAGAAAAGTATATTCCTAGAAACACATTTTAAAAGAGATTTCTATACAACAAAAGAACCTCTCAATTCCAAGAGATGATTTAGCACCTGATTAAAATAAACTTTCTTACTGTAATTATCCTAAATAAATAACACTCTCTTTAAAAAAAAAAAAAGTCTGATGGTGTACTTCCAGGGCAGTCTTATTCAATTAGACAAGCTAAAGACTTCCGTATTGGGACTTCCCTGGTGGCGCGGTGGTTAAGAATCTGCCTGCCAATGCAGGGAACACGGGTTCGAGCCCTGTTCCAGGAAGATTCCACATGCCCCGGAGCAACTAAGCTCGTGCGCCACGACTACTGAGCCTGCGTTCTAGAGCCCGAGTGCCACAACTGCTAAGCCCACATGCTGCAACTACTGAAGCCTGTGTGCCTAGAGCTCGTGCTCCACAACAAAAGAAGCCACCGCAATGAGAAGCCCATGCACCGCAATGAAGAGTAGCCCCCTCCCCGCTCGCCAAAACCAGAGAAAGCCCGCGTGCAGCAACAAAGACCCCAAATAGCCAAAAATAAATAAAATTAATTAAAAAAAAAGACTTTCGTATTCACTCTTGCTCCCACCCTGAAACTCAAACATCCAGTCTACTCTTGCCACTGCACTACCTAAACCATCACAAACCAGGCATAATAAGCTAAAAACTGAGAGGAGGGAAGAGGCTGCTCTAGGGAACACAAAGGTATGTGCATTTGGTATGTGCACTTTCTGTAACTTCTGCCTGCTGCATGTAAGACAATTTTTTCCCACTTGAATGAAATCTAAAACTTTAAAATTTACAACTAACTTAATACTTTAGAGGAAAAGAAACCTTAGAGATAGAGTAATCAACATACTTGTTTTAGCAATAAGGGCCAGAAAGATGCAAAAGGTTTGCTCAAAGTCACACAGGGGCTGAGCTGTTGAGGGCTAGCTCTCACCAAGCAAAGCTGCATGTGGTGGCACTCAGAGGTGCTGAAACTGGAGATGGGACATGTTTTGAGCTGGTTTCATTCCTATAAAGTGACCTGACTGTTGTAGTGAGGTCTTTCATGGTTTATCTTACACACATTATTGGTTTACCTTTCCAAGTCTCACCTTCTCGGAAAGACTCGTTCTACTCATCACTACATGTGGCTCAGGAACCACCACCACCAGCCCCACCGTGATCACAAAACCCCAGTGCGGGCACTATACGTATTTTGGTTCTCCAACAATCCTAACAAGATAACGTTAGTTTTGTGAAGAAACAGAGGCTCTGAGACTTGTGTGTGCACTTTCTTTAACTTCTACCTGCTGCATAGAAGATAATTTTTTCCCAGTTGCAAGAAATCTAAAACTTTAAAATTTATAACTAATTTAATACTTTAGAGGAAAAGGAACCTTAGAGATAGAATAATCCAACATACTTTTGTGAAGAAACAGAGGCTCTGAGACTTGTCAAATGAAGGACTAGTATTCCTTCTCTACACATTGTGACCCTCAAATAAACCAGACTTTACTTATGCTCTATAATTTACTCTTACTTGACAGATAATGGTTTCTCATCTATGAAATACATTCTTCAAATTAGGTTAAACTCTGAAACCACTTGTTAAATAATAACTGTTGTATTCTGTAGTGGGGTTTTTCAAATAAACAGTATAAAAGTCACTAAGGAGAGGGGAGATACGGTAAAGAGGGGACATACTGAAAAATACCTTACCAACAGTCATGGACAGTTTTCGATCAATGCCACAAAGCAAACATATAATCATTAGGGTCATAAAGCAAAGTTTTTAGGAAGTATCCCTCCTCTCATACCTGTTAAATAACGTAAATGCTGACGTGGCTGCACACTCTCAGCAAAAAGTGCAATCCACACTCTCTCAAGCATCCCAAATACTAACGGACAGGGGAGGGAGCTCTGCAATATGACGGGGTTTGTTTGGTTTACTTATACCAGCTTTTTAGCCCCCAAACCTACAATAACAAAATAGTCAATACTGTTGATTTTTAATAGAGGGGAAACTGTAGCTGCGGTTACAACAAATTACAGAAATGGTCCATCTGGAACATATATTTAAAACTAATGTGACTAAATAGCTTTTAAACAATTATTTAATAAAACCCTAAAAAGCTCTGCGTTCTACACATATAGGTATCTTTCTATTGGATACTTCCACAGAAAAAGAGAAGTCACTATTCTTAGCAGTGTTTTGCTCTAATCAGCTACAGTTCATTGGGGGTATGAAACAAGTTATAATTTCTTTAGGAGGCTTGTTCAAAGACAATGATTCTTACCACTTATTTTATGAATGACAGCAATCTTAAGGCAAATGTGACTTATGTTTCAACTTTCTCAATCAACAGTAATCTTAATTTTCCATCAAATAAGGAAACAATCATGAGTCACTCTATCTTGTACCAAAAATCTCTTTATGCTGACAAAAGGTGACTCAAATTGATAAGTCATCTTTGGGATCTCCCTCACTTCATGCTCACCATAACTTAGTTCATCTTTCCTAAGCATCTATTTTTATTATTTGAATTACATTACTTAAGCATATCTTTTATTCATGTATGAATGAAGATGCTACCCCTTCCCCCTAAAATTAAAGGTTCCACAAGGGCAACAATCGTATCGTCCATGTCTTCAATTTTCCTACATTTGCCATAACAAGTAAGATGTTACAGAAAAAAAACAAACTTTTTGGCCAACCCAACAGAAGAGAAGTAGGTGACTGTCAACTGAACTCATTCATTAAGCAAAAGATAATGATGGATGAGACTCTGCTTAAAATAGTAGTAGAAAAAAAAAAAAAGTAGTGGAAAGAGTGGGACTTTCTTTCTGGGCAGGTCAGCCTCTGGGATAAGGAAGGATTATTTCAGGAAGTCAGTCACCACTTCATCCCTATCTAGAATGAATACCATTTTATTCACAAAAGAATAGTGTAAAGCTTTTCAAAGATTTCTTTTTAATTAAACTTAAGAGGGCTTCCCTGGTGGCGCAGTGGTTGAAAGTTCGCCTGCCGATGCAGGGGACACGGGTTTGTACCCGGGTCCGGGAAGATCCCGCATGCCGCGGAGCGGCTGGGCCCGTGAGCCATGGCCGCTGAGCCTGCGTGTCTGGAGCCTGTGCTCTGCAACGGGAGAGGCCACAACAGTGAGAGGCCCGCGTACCGCAAAAAAAAAAAAAAACCTTAAGAAAGAAACTTTTCCATCCACCTTAAAAGGTTTTTAGATGGTTCACTATTTACATGTAATCAATTCGATTAGTTTCCTTCAAGACAAACCAATCTAAGGCTGTATGTGTGTGTGTGGGGTGAGGGGGAATGTTTCCTACCACATTTGCCAAAGCAGTGACTTAGGATGAGTCTATACTATATTCTAAATCCTGACAAAATGTAGCCCAACAGTAAGATGAGAGGTTGGCTATATCCCAACATCAAGATAAAAAAGAGGCTACAGGAGAATGAATAAAGATAATAAAAGCTTTCTATTTACATCCATCATTTTAAAATATTTTCTTAAACTGGACTATAATGAAAGAATTGTGTCAACGGGCTCAAACTGCATTGGAGATTTTTATTTTCACAAACACACAGCTGTTTACTCAGTGAAGAGGAAAACCACTCTGAGTGGACTATAGATTATAGAATTGGATGTTTTGCTGTAATTTAAAACAACATTCTCTCTACTGATGAAGGGCATACATTATAGTTACATACTTCTTTATCAAAAATATCTATAACCAGAAATAACTACAGAGGTATGACAATATTTTTCAGACCACTAGATACCATGGAGAAATGCTTCACCAAAAGAAACAAAGGCTAACCAAAATAACCAACTGTCCCAGAAAATATACAATAGGTAAATAATACAGTATACAATGGAGTATTGGGACAAAAGTCAGGGATGCTGGGATGACTTTAGAGGAAGCCAGAAAGAGGTCAGAACATGCAAGGGTCAAAGGAAAGGAACTTCATAGATGGCTGGTAAGTGCTGGGGTTATTTAGCCTGGAAGGTAAAAGCCCTCCAACCAGGCCATCTGTGGGTTCTTGGTTGAGTTCCATGGATTAGAACCAGAACAGATTGGTGACCACAACAGAAAGGGAGACTTGGGATCAAGATAAGCCAGAATTTTTGTAAGAAACACACAGTCTGTAGAGATAAGATAGGATTTTTTTTTTTTTTTTTTTTTTTTTTTGCGGTACGCAGGCCTCTCACCACTGTGGCCTCTCCCGTTGCGGAGCACAGGCTCCGGACGCACAGGCTCAGCGGCCACGGCTCACAGGCCCAGCCGCTCCGCGGCATGTGGGATCCTCCCGGACCGGGGCACGAACCCGTGTCCCCTGCATCGACAGGTGGACTTTCAACCACTGCACCACCAGGGAAGCCCAAGATAGGATTCTTAAGGGTAATTACTTATTGACTTAGTCCTTCTTACTGGAGATACTCAGACATGGGCTAACCCATCACTAAAGAGTAGATCTTTGTTTGATTTAAATAGGAGAGTGAAAAAAACAGCAGTACTGGGATCATGAAATAGGTAAAGAAATTGGGGGAAAGATGTGGAAGAGCTACAGGCTATTAGCAAGACAAGAAAAGGAAGCAGAAAGAGACAGCTAAGGGCCAGACAGGAAAACAGCACAAATTTCATACTATGCTTAGAATGGATCTTCTTACTGTATTATTGGTTCAGCACAAAAAGAAGTTAGGCAAAGGGAATTTTGCATAATTTATGAAGTGTGTGTTTGTTTCATTTCAGTCACAGCTGACTTGACACAAAGGTTTCTAAGAATTCAGTTATCTACATTTCCCTTGCAGGGTATATGTCAAAAGCTCAAAAAATGCTTAAACTCTTATATCAGAATTATTGTATTTAGAAATCAAGTGAAGTAGAATAAGGAATTGTAATCTACAAAACACCTAACGTCATGATATCATTCGGTTTAAAAAATTATTACTGGATATACCAGAACAAATGCCTTTTCCATCCTTCCCATAAAGAGCCCAAGTTCCAGAAATCTCATATAGCACATACTGGTGCCAACCTCATATATACTATTAAATAAGACTCTTCTTTCCTGAGAACATCCATTCAGATCTGCCCTCAGTTTAATTTTCTTAATGTAGTTTCACTCTCATTTTTCAGGCTATAGTACAATAAAGATGAAAACTTTTAAATTTCTCTTACCAACTCAAAGTCTCTGTAAATGAGACAGAATGTAAACGGATGAGATAAAGTTGTCTTCTATTTGTAGCCTATTCTTTAAGCTTACCATGAGCCGAGCATCTTCTCTTTCCAAAATTTTCTGAGTCTGATCATCAGGGAACTTCAGTACAGTGGTTATAACCTTTGCCATGGTCTACAAAAAAGACAAGAGACGATCACTAGACAGTGGAGCAGATGGGTCTCACCCCATTCTGACATGTTCTGCTGGTGGAATTCTTTAGTGCTCTCAATGGAAGCCACGACCAAAGAAGTATGATGTGAAGGTACTGGTCAAGGAAATAACAGCCAATGCTAGAATATCAATTTGAAAGGATCCCTCACAAGGTCTGGGTTGATATTATTTTAAGAAGATGTATTTACAATAGCATGAAGCTATATACAGTTCTAATGCTCTTGGCCCTCTGTCTTATTAAAATGAAACTTTATTACTCATTCATTTTATAACGCTTTTTATTTGTAGAAATCTACCTAGTAAGTGATGTATTGCCAAAACATATGCTCTAAACAATCAGATTTAGAGACTCCCAAGTTCAGCTTGAACTAAATCACATCATATATCTCATAAACACGGGCTACTGCATGAACATGAACATGCTTATAGGTATTTTTTAATACATGCAGCACATCAGCCTAATAGAAATACAAATTACATTTTAAATAAACACAAGATGTTTTGTTTGGTAGAAAACAGGATGAATCAGAACATTACACATGGTGGCTTGCAAACAAGATCATAAACTGTGCAGATCTCAATAAATATACCGTAAGTCAGACTGTCACCCATAAGCTCGTGGAAAATTCTCCTCAAAGGTTGAAATTCCCTATTTTGTATCAAGATGAGATGGTTTGAGGGAGACAGAGAGGAAAGAAGATACCACTTATGAAATAAGTAGGATAACAAGTTCAGTGCTTACATACAAATTCAGGTACTAGTGCTCTCCTGAGGATTAGTAGTAGTACTACTTACTGTAGTGCTACAGAGGATGGAAGGCTCACCAGAAAGCTGATCTAACATTCTTTGTTCATAGTTACAAGACTGTGTGTGTGTATGGCAGGGCGGGGAAGAGTGTGTGACTACAGAAGGTCACTGAGCAAAAGATGACATAATAGAGTTAACTAAAATTTTAGGAACACACATCATTAGAAAAAAAGTATAATTATTTCCAGGAAGGAAAAGAACTAACATTTAAAAAAATTCTTATTATGTGCTAAGCCTAGGCAAGGCATTTTACATATTTCTAATATTTATTTCAACTAGCAGATCAACTAATACTATTCCTCAACCACAAACCCCACAAAGAGCAAGATTTTAGTTTCAGCCCTCCTTCCTTCCTCATCCTTTAAATTGTATTGCCTAGACAGAACAGAATCTTCTGTGCTAAACTGAAGTCTAGAAACCAAGCATATATGTGGCATGAAATGGGAAGAGAAATATGAAGTAGCAACTATTTCAATATTCTTTTTATTAGCACTCTGGAAATTTTAAATGGTTTCTGGTATACTATCTATGAAGACTGTTTTTAGGAAGTACCAAAAATCTAAAATTCAGGGATTCACAATTATAGGGAACATTTCTTTAATTTCAATAGCTTAACAAGTTCAGAAACCCAAAATCCCATTTATATTCACTATGAAACTGCATAGTGCACATCAAGGCACAAACATGTCTGTCAAAACAAAAACAAAAAAAAACAAAATAAAAAATAAATCCAAATGTGGCTAGTTGCCTCTTCACACTTCTAGACAATGTTAAATGGGAAACCCACCTCTAAATTTATCACTGATGCAGCATTTGCAGTTGATTACCTAGTAAAGACTTAAAAGCTCTTCCCTGGCTTGTCAGAAAACACTTTAATGGAAAGCCCAGGCTCTCTGCTGAACCTTGGGAAAGAAATCAGACTGTCTACTCTACGTACAATATCCTTAGGTCCTGGGAAGTAAGGAAAAGTTCAAATGAGCCACCTGGTTTAGAAGTGGCCTCTCCTGCCATGTTTTCTTTAGTGAGAGTCAGTAAAGGGTAGAATGAGAAACACTTTCTATTGAAAAGGAGAACAGGCTGAATTTAAGCATCAAAAATAGCATGGAGGCTCAAAACCCAAGAAAAAGAAAGTGCAAGGACAGAAGAAAGAAGGGGAATTTACTTAACTTCGTACTATAAGAATGTGTATCACATATGTGGTCTTAAAAAAAAATCATCTGCCTCATCAAATAGGGAACACTGTGTGCAAAAGCAGATGAAGAAAGACAGGTGGGATGACATACAGATCCTACTGGACAAGAAACAACGGCAGATGGTGATCAAATCACAAAGGCCACAATATACTCTGGCTTGTTCTAAAACCACAACCTGGTCTCCATTTCAAATTCTTTGTGAATGTATGGAAATTAGGCAAATCAACAAATGTCTAAAAATAGCTCTGATTCTGTCAACCCCTGCTCAAAAAATTTCAGGGCTGCCCCCCAACAACCTACAGGTAAAACTCTGAGAACACTCCAGGCCCTCCACACCCTGCAGCCCTAAGCAGAGTCACTTCCACCTCATAGAGCTGGTATTTTAGTTGGAGCGGACTACGTGTCATTCCAAAGCCCACACTCAATTTCCTGTCTTGGACTTTGTCTGGGCTTTCCTCCTCTCTGAGCTCATCTATCAAAATCTCTGCCCCCTTGTAAAGGCCTGTATATACATCTCCTTCTCCATGATGTCCTTGACCTTCCCACAAGTAAACATGAGGACACTGTGCTATGGTCTGCATCATACTGTGCTTAGTAAACAGCTCCACTTTTTCACTATATGGTAAACACCTTAAAGTTAGGGATGGTGTAAATTTTCATCTCCTTATCCATCATGGTGATAAACAAAGGACCACATACAGTAAGTGCTCAATAAATATGAAGTAAATTAAACTGAATATCTACTGCCAATTTTCAATATTGACTTATAAAATGTGATGGCAGAATAAAAGACTACTCAGTCTTGGTAACCAGAAAAGCACACTGAATGCTGAAGATAAAGAGAGCCGCCTCAACACAGATTCCCAGCCATGTGTTAGCTGGGGCTGCCCAAGCCTCAAGAGCGTCCCTTCTAGCTGTCTCCCAAGTCACAGCCTAGGAGGAAATGCAGAGCCCTGAGACCTGGCTGAACTGGTACCACTCCAGAATGTATCTCATGCTGGGCTGGGCCTTTCTCCAGGACTCAAACTCTGTAGGGATCTCACCCCACACAGGCTCACAACATCCAGAAGATACAGGCTGAGGCAGTCACACTCTCTTCATTTTGCAAATCGAGAAAAGACTAAATAATTTATTTAGCAACAACTCTGGGATGATAGCTTTAGATTCAATGAATAAACCAGAGTAGCTGAAGTTCCTGAAAGGCTACTGTTCATAAAGAAATGCTTTTCCCCCTTCCCTGCAATAACAAGGTAACTTTAAACTATCTACCCCACCTCAAATACAGGCTGCTATCCAATCAGGACATAGTAAGAGAAAGTTACATTTCATTGGCTTTGTTTTTTAAAGATAAGGAGAAAATGAGTTTTAGCTAGCCTCTGAATTAAAAAAAAAAAAAAAGTCCTTAAGAATAAAGGTACTGAATTACTGTGAATTAATATATCCCGCCTATGATTCATGTTCAGGATCACACTAGATATTACTTTAATTTGAACTATCTGATACAGTGAAATTAGACTTCTATAGTGTCAAGGATTCAAACGACTTCTAGCCCTATAGCTCCTGGTGTTTAGCTGAATCTACGATTCATAACAACCTCTTTTTTTTTTTAAATAAATTTATTTTATTTATTTATTTGGCTGTGTTGGGCCTACGTTGCTGCATGCGGGCTTCTCTCTAGTTGCGGCAAGTGGGGGCTACTCTTTGTTGTGGTGCGCGGGCTTCTCACTGTGGTGGCTTCTCTTGCTGCGGAGCATGGGCTCTAGGCGCGTGGGCTTCGGTAGTTGGGGCACATGGGCTCAGCAGTTGTGGCTCGTGGGCTCTAGAGCACAGGCTCAGTAGTTGTGGCGCACGGGCTTAGTTGCTCCGCAGCACGTGGGATCTTCCCGGACCAGGGCTCGAACCCATGTCCCTTGCATTGGCAGGTGGATTCTTAACCACTGCGCCACCAGGGAAGTCCCCATAACATTCTTAAGAGATTTTATGTCCTAATTTTTAGGTCTTAAATATATTTACCAAATCAATTCCTGAACTGGTTTAGCACTCAGTAACCCCCACAGACCCATAAATTAAAACACTGATAATTTCTTAGAAAACTCATTATCCCATTCTCAGCCAACATATAAGGACAATGTAAAAGTTCATGAAGGTAAAAAGTTGAAACAATATCAGAAACAGAAATTGCTTCAAATGAAAAACTTTGAGAAAAGGCTCATGAATTTCCCTAAATGCAATCAATTCAATTAAAGATATATTTACAAAATGTCTGATATAAGGCTCTTTTAAAAACACTGCTGGGGATACAAATAACAGTAAGACAAGACTCTATACTCAAGGACCTTATAATAAATTTAACATTCTAGAAAACAAATTAACCAAGCATTATTACTTACACAGTGTGGTTATTTTTAAACGGTTAATATTCCATATGTGCAAGAGTAACTTTCTTACAGTGACTAAAGTAAAATATTTCTAAATATCCCTACATAGTCATTCTTAATTAGGACCATTTCCAGTACTAGCCACGCTATCCTCACGTCTCCATGAAATAGTCTCCATCTATTCTCCTACCTTTAAGATTTGAAGTCAAAAGAACAGTCACATGCTTCACAAAGTATTAAGTTAATGAAATTTTCGTTTTTATTTTTTAGCATCATCCACCAGTATTTTCTAAATTAATATTTTATAAATGTAACAAATATAAGCAAGATCTGCCAATTCACTTTTGCAAACAAAGAGCAATAACACAATTACCTATTGCTTACTATCAGCATGTATGGTCTGCTAATAGTAAACATACAACATCAATATGTGTATTAAAAATGAGACATATTTCCTTTTAAATTAAACCACATGCCAAATCACCAGACATGATTTATACCTTAGTCTCACGACCCATCATATACTCAAAAAGCACTTTTCGCAAATACTCAAACTCAGTAGGTTCTCCAAAGAGCGAGACATCAGTATGGTACAAACTGCGACCTGTCAAATAAAAAAAAAAAAAAACAGATCAAACTGTAAAGACAAAACCAGATAAGCGGGCTTCCCTGGTGGCGCAGTGGTTGAGAGTCCGCCTGCCGATGCAGGGGACGCGGGTTCGTGCCCCAGTCCGGGAGGATCCCACGTGCGGCGGAGCGGCTGGGCCCGTGAGCCATGGCCGCTGAGCCTGAACATCCGGGGCCTGTGCTCCGCAACGGGAGAGGCCGCAGCAGTGAGAGGCCCGCGTACCGCAAAAAAAAAAAACAAACCCAGATAAGCTACTTATTACTTAGAAAAAGACAAACTAAAAGACAATCAAAGGAACAAAGAGAGAGGCATCACTCTTGTATTAACTGTGTTACACTGTAAGTATTGTACTGCATTACATTACATATACACTAAGCATCCCAGTTGGTATTTTTCCCTTGGAAGAGAAAACAAGAATTATTATAGCAATTTTATTTCTCACATTCCCCCCATCCTCAAACTTCTTCTTCATCTTTCTGGCATGGCAATTTAAAAAGACTAGACCTATGGGCTTCCCTGGTGGCACAGTGGTTGAGAGTCCGCCTGCCGATGCAGGGGACACGGGTCCGTCCCCTGGTCCAGGAAGATCCCACATGCCGCAGAGCGGCTGGGCCCGTGAGCCATGGCCGCTGAGCCTGCGCTCCTCAACGGGAGAGGCCACAACAGTGAGAGGCCCGCGTACCACCAAAAAAAAAAAATACTAGACCTAGGGAATACAAAGATTCCTCAGAACTGGTATTTCTTTCCTAAATATTATGTGGTTGGCTTCAGATATCCTACAATGACTAAAATGATCATTTTTATTTTGTTTAAGAGTTTAGTAACTCAGAATAGTATTCTAGATTTTCTAGTATTCCAAACCTGAAAGCACTGAAGTTTAAATCAAGTTTTCTAAACAGTTCTGAAACACAATGTAGATAAAATAACTTGAAAATGCATGAAATAATAATGCCAATATAGTGGTTTTCAGATACTTTGATTCAACATCTTAAAAAGACTGTCATATAATTTACAGTTCATCTATTAATCAAGCTCCATTTCAATCTAAAACTAAAGAATAAATACAGTTCAGGTATATGAAGTCACACTGTGACAAACTTTAATTTGAATAAATTCAAAATTATGCATTATGTGAAGTCTATACTTGCATCCACTTCCAGAAGTATGGCACACTAGGTAATCTGAAAAGCCTTCTGCACCAAGAAACATCTAAAAGCATAGCAAAGAGATTAATGTGCCAATTCAAACAGACTGCTTGGATTGTTGACAGGATTAGATGAGTTGATAGACAAAATGTGTTTTATAACAGTGCCTGATACTTAGTATTATATATGTGTCAGTTATTTTAAAAACTGTACATATGTGTTCATTTTACAATTTAAAACTGAGAAAAAAGGAAAATTAAGTATGAAATTCTTAAGTTGAAACTAAAAAAAAAAAAAAAGAATCAATACTATTCCCTATGCACGGCTGGGCACTGATTTAGCAGTTCTATGCTAAGAATCACATATGTTGACTTAGCTATGGCAAACAGTCTTTGTAGCAGGAATTTTCTCTGCAATGAGCCATAGGAAACTCCCAAGTTGGTTTTCTCTTCTTTTTGAAGTGTGTTTTGGAAAGAATCTAAAGAAAGTCCTTGTTTAATTAAAAACTGTATAATGTCTTATGTTATTTCACAACAGTAAGAGCTTTCAAAAACACAAAAGAATGTGAAATGGTTTAGATTCATGCCCCAGTGCCTTCCATGAAAAAGCAGAAAGGTTTACAAAACATTTAGCAAAATAAAACTATTCTTAATGCAGTGAGGCAGTGAAACTGAGAATGGGAAATTGTTAGATTATTCAGAGATTATTTGAAGTCATGACTATTTCAAGGGAACAACTACATAAAGACTCAAGCTCATCTTTAGAATCCTTTGTAAGTGGCATACATAACTTAAGTCAACAGAGTAATATTTCCAAATCATCCTTCCCCACCCTGAAATAAATACTTTTATGAATTATTTTCTCCTTAAATCCTGGTTTAAAAATAGCAATTACAGCATTATTGTAATAGTAGAAAACAGAAGCATCTAAAATATGTAACTCTGAGTTTGTATGGGTATATATAGTGGATTACATAAACGTCTGGATACACACAGAAGAGTCTGGAAAAATATATGTAAATTGTAAACTAGGTTCAGCTGGAGAGTGGAGAATGAAGTGGAAACTTGCAGTTTCACTTAAAATGGCAGCATTTTTTTTTTACAACAAATATGCATTAATTTTTAGATTACTACCATTCTTGCCATAAAACTAGTTGTTACTGGTGAATTACAAAGGTAAAATACATTCCTTGTAAAGAATGAGATTAGCAAAGACAAAAATGAAAATCATCCAGAAGTCCACCAATACAAGATAATCATAGATAACATGATGAGAGATCATTCCTACCTTTGTAAGGTGTCCCCACAGTTGTTGCATATACATTCTTTTCATATTCCTTCAAACGATCTTCTAAATTGTGAATCTAAAAATAACAAATATTCCAATCATATCATAAGATTCATATGGAAATCATATGTAAAAAAAAAACTGCTGTAGCCACTAGATTTTCTTAATGCTGAATACAGGATATAGGCCAAAAAATATTAATACATATGGTTTCTTAGATATGACACCAAAAGCAGAGACAATGAAAGAAAAAACATATAAAATGTTTGTGCCTCAAAGGACATTATCAAGAAAGGGAAAAGACAACCCACAGAATGGGAGAAAATATTTGCAAATCATATATCTAATGAGGGACTTATATCCAGAATATATAAAGTACATTTACAATTCAACAACAACAAAAAACAAATGACCCAACTTAAAAATGAGCAAAGGATATTGCTCCAAAGAAGATATACAAATAATAGGATGCTGAACATCATTAGTCACTAGGGAAGTACAAATTACAACCATAATGAGATATCACTTCATAGCAACTAGGATAGTTATAATCAAAACACTTGCTGGGGAAGATGTGGAGAAGTTGAAATTCTTATACTTTGTGGTCAGAATGTAAAATGGTGTCCACAATGTAAAACCGTTTGATGGGTCTTCAAAGAGCTAAACATATAATTACCATATGATCTAGCAATTCCACTCCTGAGTACATAACCCGAAGAACGAAACAGGTATTCAAACAAAAACTTGTAAACAATGTTCCTAGCAGCACTATTCACAATAGGCAGAAGGTAGAAACAACTCAAACGTACATCAACTGATGAATGAGTTAACAAAATGTGGTATACCTATACAATGAAATATTTCTCTGCCATAAAAAGGAGAGGTACTGATATATGCTGCAACATGAATGAACCTTAAAAACATCATGCTAGGGCTTCCCTGGTGGCGCAGTGGTTGAGAGTCCACCTGCCGATGCAGGCAACATGGGTTCTTGCCCCGGTCCGGGAAGATCCCACATGCCGCTGAGTGGCTAGGCCCATGAGCCATGGCCGCTGAGCCTGCGTGCGTCCAGAGCCTGTGCTCCGCAACGGGAGAGGCCACAACAGTGAGAGGCCCGTGTACCGCAAAAAAAAAAAAAATCATGCTAAGTGAAAGAAGTCAGATTAAAAAGTTCATGTATTGGGCTTCCCTGGTGGCGCAGTGGTTGAGAGTCCGCCTGCCGATGCAGGGGACAGGGGTTCGTGCCCTGGTCTGGGAAGATCCCACATGCCGCAGAGTGGCTAGGCCCGTGAGCCATGGCCGCTGAGCCTGTGCGTCTGGAGCCTGTGCTCCGCAACGGGAGATGCCACAACAGTGAGAGGCCCGCGTACCGCAAAAAAATAAATAAATAAATAAATAAATAAATAAAAAATAAAAAGCTCATGTATTAATATGATTCTAGTTATATAAAATACTCAGAATAGGTAAATCCACAGACACAAAAAGCAGATTTGTGGTTGTGAAAGGCTGGGGGGAGGAGGTAATAGGGAGTGACAGCTTAATGGGTATGGGGCTTCCTTTTGTGGGTGATGGAATGTTCTGGAACTAGATAATATGAATGCAAATGTTCTTGTTTAAATATATGTGATCACAAATTTATAAAGATATGCTCTAGCACCTTCAGGTTTGAGAATAAAATTTCCTGTGTAAGACAAGATTGCAAAGTCAATTAATAAATGAGTATTAAATCCGTTCTTTTTTAAAAACTAGCTAAATGAGTTCCAAGAACATACTAATAGAAATCAAGGAAGTCATCTCAAAATAAAAGGCACCAATTAGACCTGTACCTGTTCTCTGAACTCTTGCTCTTTCAACTTTGAATCACTGATTAGAGTAGTCTTCTGTGCTAGTTGTGTCTGAAAGAACAAGAAGTCAGATCTGAGATGCATATGGGTTCCATCATTGCCTGGACACATTTCTATACTGCTTGGTAAATTTCTCCTGAGAACAAGTCTCTTTATGTTTTAACCTAAAGTACAGAGTGCTCCTGAAAATGGACTACCTTCACTCAAATTCAATGAAAAACTAGTCTTACCTGTAGCTCCATAATTGTTACCTAAAAATGGAAAAGAAAAAAAAATATTAGTGCATATAATAAAATCTACAAGAAATAATAAAATGGAGCAATATGAAATTACAAGGAAACAAAAATTTAGTGTTACAGTCTTAAGAGAGTGGTTAGATTTGAGATGAGACAACTTTAAATATTTGCTTTTAAACCTGGTCTATGCTGCTATACAAACTATTAAAATGTAAATATACATAAAGATAGGTAAACACACAAAAAAAATGACTGGAAAGTCACCTACCAAACTCCTAACAATGATTACCACTTGGGAAAAGGAGGTACCCACCAGGAAGGGTTTATCTATATACTTCTGTATTATCTGACTTTTTTTTTTAACAAGCATGTATTCATCTATTATTTGTGCAATTTCAAAAAATTAAACATATTAACATCTATTTATAGCATATGGGCCCTTTAAGGAAAATTCTGAAGGACGATTTCTGGGAATCCACTCTACACAATAATCACAAATTATTTTCCATTGAACTCAACACTGACATGTAGTTCAAGATATCCCAGAAGCACCAAAAGATGCTCAAAAAGGAAAAGAATAAAAATTCATAAAGAATAAAATAGAAAAATATTTTTTAGAGTAGAAATAAAAGTTAAGGATAGTTTCTCCTTTCTTATGCTACAAGGTAAAGGATTCAAAAGACCTCCTGAATATTAATTTCATAATGTTTCAATACTCTATGGCATCTTGACACAGGCCTCAGTGCCACTTTATGCAACATTAATACTTAATTTGATACTAAGGAAAAGAACATGTTACAGAGTAGAATACACTTATTTGGCTCATAGGAGGCAACATTTAATAGCACCAAGTATATTCATATTGTGACCAAATGGCAAAAAAAACCCACCTAAAATAATAGAACTAACTTAGTAGCTAGTAAAGAAAGAGAGAAAGAGTCAACTCAGCTTTGGTCGTTGCTAATAATCAAGATATATGTACCAAGCAGCACAGCATAGCAAAGCCTTTTATAAAGTCCTCTTCTCTCCATTTTGGAAAAGTGATCCATGTAATTGGTTGTCTATAAAATTGCTTTCTGGTCACTGACTTCTGTAATGAATCCTCTATAACTAAAGGATGAAGCCATGAATGTGTCCACCTTTCCCAAGACCCTTATGACAGAGCTATGAAGACCATACTGGAATGAGTGAGAACATTTTAGATGTACAACGGTACACTGCCCGGATTCTTGAATGGGGGCCCACAAGCCCTGTGGGTGTGCACTTGTTGGGGTGCCCAGCAGGACAGGAAGCCACAAGGTAAACATGGCCTTTCATAGCATCAGTTTTACTTAAAGATTGGGATTATTAAAAAAAGAAAAAAAAAAAAAAAAAAAGCCTGGATATGGAGTGCCAGATCTCTTTGAATTCAGTGCAATTTTCCAAAATAATCGCATTGCATCTACAACTGGTCTGTTAACAAAGGAGAAAAGGAGACATTGTTTTTCTCAAAGGTATACAACTAAAAACATTTTTATGTAACTACAAATAAAGATATATTATAGAGCAGGGGTCCCCAACCCCCAGGCCGTGGAGCGGTCCACAGCCTCTTAGGAACCAGGCCTCACAGCAGAAGGTGAGCAAGCAAAGCTTCATCTGCCGCTCCCCATCGCTCACATTACCGCCTGAACCATCCTCCCCCCACCCCACCCCCTGGTCCGTGGAAAAATTGTCTTCCACAAAACCAGTTCCTGGTGCCAAAAAGGTTGGGGACTGCTGTTATAGAGAATGTAAAATTTATATGAATTCTTAGCACAAAATATAAAAATCTAAAATTATCATACTTTCTATGGACCATTTTTGGCTCTGCCCCAGGGCTATGAGGTTAACTCTCCTCTGCTGTTCTTTCCACAGGCAAGACTGAGAAGCACAGGTATCACAGAAACACCCTAGGCTCTGAAGTCTGGAAGATTGGTTTTATATTCTCAATAGAATATTTATTGTGTGAGCTTCAACATTTTATTTAACCTCTTTGAACCTCAGTTTCACTGTCTATAAAAGAGAGGCAGGAATCTCCCTCTTGAAAGTCTTTTGTTAGGATTAGATGAGGTAGGTAGGTATGTTAGTAGGCGAGCCAGTGAAAACGAAAATGTTTTCAAGGAATGTATGGAGCCAAGTCCAGTTCCCCTCACTTTATCATTGCCAGGGTTCTCCTCCTGCTCTAGCCTTTGCTGGTATTTCTTCTGCAGCTCCTCAAGTTGAGTCTGTAGATCTATTACTTTTGCAGTCATTTCTTCTTCACGAGCCTTTAGAATAAAAAAAAATATTAACAAACATATCAAAAAGAATGCAGTAAAGAGGCAACATGATCTAGAGAAAACTACCTTTGTAGGAGAAACCAACACCTACACATTTTTGGAAACACAAACCACTGTTTTTACTGTAATTCTTTACTGTGCTCTAAACACCTTCCTTCACGCCCCACTTTTAACTCCAAGCCCTTTTAAAAGCTGCTCACTCTTCCTAGGATGACTTTTCCCACCCTCAGTCCTCCTGCCCCCACCCCATAAAGCTCATCAAGCTGTTTCTTTCCCCTTAAACTAGGGTTCCAAGGTTTAAGCAACACTTAGGTGTATAACAGCGTTGTGACAGAACTGTAAAACAGAATCTCTGTTTTAAGACTTTGGCCTTTTCTACACTAGGATTTGATTTCTAGAAAATATCCAATATAAACTAGCTTTATGCACAGCACTGCTCAACCAGCTGGCAACTTACTGATCACAAGAAGTTGTGGAGGTTTTTTCTCAGCCCCTTGGGAAGGGCTGCACAAATCAAGATGGTTCTTTGCCCTAGTTAGCAAACCTGTACGTTCCCTTCACATCTGCCTGCAAACCATACCAGCAGTTCTTTGGAGTAAAATGTTCAACTAAAATCTATTTTTGAAAAAAAATTACTGTCCAATGTATTGGTAACTAACGTAATGTATCCATTTGCCCTGAACTTTGCAGAAAACAGACAAGGCTGCAAAAGTAATACATGATTTACTGGTTCAAAAATCCTTTTTATAAAATTTGGCATACAAATCATTCTCTCTTCTGTTCTGACTGCCCTGGTAAAAGGCTGTTGCCCACCCTTAAATTTTTTCATTTGTCTTGATAATTGCCATCGTTTGCTGTACAAAGCAGTCCAGACCTCTCCTTGCTCTTATAAATCTTGCAATAACCTTTTAGCACAACCTCTGTGCTAAAAGAATATTTGACATTGGAATATTGATCAGATTTGAGTAATGAAGACAGGACAAGTGCTTGCTGAGTAAGAGACTAAACAGGAAAACAGCCACAAGCAGCTATCTGATTTAAGAACCAAGAAACATCATTCTCAAAAACAAAAACAGGCCCCAAGGCACAAAATAAAGCAACAAACCACAAGACACCTCGAAAATCTAACTTTAAATACCACTTGTCATGAAACTTAGACCAACTAAAAAAGAACGAACCCCTTCTCTCAACATAAGCAAAGCAGGGGTATCTTGTAAATAGCCTCCTTCAACATCTGCCCAAGGCACTCTAACCCAGCCTCCACCCCTAAAACACCACTGATCAGAAACTACTGTAAATCTGCAACTGCCTGCAATCCTGGTTTACTTACTGTTTTCATTCTACCATCACATATCCTGTGTGGATGTCTGTGTCAGTGTGGTCTAGTCTTGTTTGAAAGGATCACCTCTTACAGCTATTTATTCAGTTAGGTCCAGATTCTGATATGACACTCAGCTATGCCTGACATTGCCTTTGGCAGCTGGGAGATACCAATAGAAAGCAAGCCCTCTAAGAATTGGAAAAGAATCCTTGACGTGTTGTTTCTAATTTAAGACACAGTTCTATAATTTCCTTTGTAAAAGCTTTCTGTCTTCTTGAAGGGGGAAAGAAAGCAATACTGCTTGCTCTGAAGTAAAAACAGTAAGAAAAACTAAACTGAATATTTATGCACATACATGGAAATTATGTTTTAAAGACTATTATGCCAAAACCAAATCACTAAAATACAGTAAATGTCAAAAAGAAACCAGTTTTATATCTAATGTAGCTGTAAGAGCTACTCCCTCCCAGTGAGACTGCTCTGAGGTTGGTACGAAGGCAGTCAGCTCCCTTACTTGTGAGACTCAACTCCTTTCAGATGTCACCAGCCAATCTCCCCGAATGAATGCTCCCTTTGCCCTACCAGGTGTGTCACTTCCTTCAAATTTACCAAGTGTCGGGCTTCCCTGGTGGTGCAGTAGTTGAGAGTCCACCTGCCGATGCAGGAAACACGGGTTCGTGCCCCGGTCTGGGAGGATCCCACATGCCGCGGAGCGGCTGGGCACATGAGCCATGGCCGCTGAGCCTGTGTGTCCGGAGCCCGTGCTCCGCAACGGGAGAGGCCACAACAGTGAGAGGCCCACGTACCGCAAAAAAAAAAAAAAAAAAAAAAAAATTTTACCAAGTGTCTAGTGTGTGCCAAGCATTTGGCTAGGTCCTCAAGACTAGAGATGAACAGCAAGATCCCTGCCTACAAGATGCTAATAGTCTAGAGGAGAGGACAGACACATTAATACATTCTTACACACATATGTATGTATGACAAAAGTAACATGTCGTAAGTGAAGTAATAAAGTACCAAAGGAAGACAGGTGCAATTAATTCTATTTTAAGGGGTTTCAAAAAAACTAACTGAAAACAATATGATGCAGAAAAGCATATTCAAAAAGCTAACTCTGGGGTAGGACAGGGAAAAAACAAGAATATATTTCATTTTTGTTTCTGTTTGCATAAGGAAACACAGGAATATTATTACATAAGAAACTAATGGTTACCTGTGGAGGGAGAAGGGGAACAGGGTGTAGAATACAGAGAAAAGTTTGGATGCAATTCTCATGATAGACCATTCTCCAAGTATACCTTTTTTAAATATTATTTTGATCTTTAAACCATGGAATACATTTGATTCAAATGTTTTTTTTCTGAATACAAGATAAATTTAAAACTTTTAAAGAAAACTGCCAAAAGAGATGACAACAGCTGCACTAACTCATGAAGTGTGAGAATGTACTCTTGAAGCACCAGGAAAAGCGTTAGCAGAGGTGAAATACAGCGAAGAAGGAGCTAAAGCTGAGCTCAGCTAGACCACAGACTGATCCGGAGGATGGGGTCACCAGGACAAGGGAAGCCACTGCAGGTGTTCAGGGGAAGGGATATGATCCCCTTTTGTTTCCAGATAGACAATAACTCTCACAGGAAGAGACGAATACTTTCCGGGGAAAAAAAACAAGAGCAAGGAGACCAGGCAGGAAATTAATACAGTAGGCCAGACCAAATGGAATACGGCAGCCTAGACCATGGCAGAAGCGGTGGAGTTAAGAGGAGAGGAACAGGCAATGGGAGTAAATGAAACACTACAGCTGAGAGTCTGTTACATGTTGGAGAATGTGCTGGAGATCCACAATTAAAGGGAGAAAGGTGACTTCCCTGCCTAGGAAATCAGGGAAGATAAGCAGATTTCATGTCCTAAAAAATGTGTGGATGTGGATGTGTGAGGGGCTGAGGAAGATGGGAGGCGTGAATCTAGGATGACAAAGTTCTCAGTTTCCTCCAAGCAACGGTAAGAATGTGAGCTAAGACAGTGAAAGCAAGAAAATGAAAATGTCTCTGTGCTCCACTGTGCTATTAACAAATCATGGAATTATTTTAATGGATGAGAAAAATATAGCATTCTACAATGTCATCATTAAGACAAATCATCAATCTGATAACAGCTTTTTCAGAGGGAAAAAAAAGTACTACATAATACATACAAATCCATATAAAACTCCAATTCTGGAAAACTTTAAATTGGAGAATGGTAAGAGAATATGTCTCAGAAGCAAAGCAATATGGTGTTTACCTAGAATTGGTAATACCGCTTTTAGCAATATATGCTGTTTTAAAAAAAACTCTTCAAGACAGAGTATGTATTTGGATGGGGACTGCCGATTTAATCACTGGCCACCCTGTACTCTGGCTATAAGCACTTGAAATGTGACTAATCCAAACTGAGACAGGCTGCCAACGTGGAAGCACACTGAATCTCAGAGAATTAATACATATATCATTTTTATATTGACTACATCTTGCAATGATAATGTCTTGGATATAACGGGTCAGCTAACATTATTACCAAAATTAAAGTCAGCTGATTCTTTCTTTTTTTTTTTTTAATGTGAATACCAGAAAATTTTAAATCCCGTTTGTGGCTTGCATTGTATTTCTAATGGGCAGTGCTGGTCTAAGGCGCAGGAAGGGGCCTGGGGAAGAGTCCACCTGAGTCCTCTGGCCCACCCTCTACTTCCTGCCCGCTTGCTCTACTTACTCCAAGCCTGAAGCTGGGAGGACCATTTATTTTCTAATAAACAGCAGATCTTCCAGGAGGAACGATACCAGAGATTAACTGCTACCTGTCTCCCTGTTCACTCACCCCTCCACCTACAGAGGCTTGTTGTGACCTTGGAAAGTGTACTGTGTGCTACCTCCACACCCCCATACACACACATTCAGAGACAGAAGTAGTTCACAAAAGGGAACACTACAGCCGTGACACAGTTTATCCCCTGTGAATGAAGCTCCCTGACTTAACTATCCAAGTTCTTTCCTTAGGGAGAAGCCTTTATAAAATATATGAAGCTAATGAAGAATCAGTGCTCTACCACTCGCCACGTGTAGTTTTAGGGAAATCATTTGACTATGCTGAACTCACTCTCCTGCTTCTGCCACACACAAAAAAACACAAAAATAGAAGATGAACCTAAACTAGCTGTAATGTATCTTCCAATCCCAACATTCTCTAAGCATTCAAGAAACAACAGTAATTTTTAAAGCTTCACATAATATACCCTAGGTAAGTATAGGAAAATGTGAAATCAAATTTTCTTTCACAGTGAGGTCTAAAGCTCAAAAATTACACGAAGGTAACATTTATATTCATGTATCAGGTAATTTCAGCTTTTTCAAATACATTTACAATAATTAGGACTCCCCTGGTGTTGCAGTGGTTAAGAATCCGCCTGCCAATGCAGGGGACATGGGTTCAAGCCCTGGTCCAGGAAGATCCCACATGCCACGGAGCAACTAAATCCGTGTGCCACAACTACTGAGCCTGTGCTCTAGAGCCTGCACGCCACAACTACTGAAGCCCCCGCACCTAGAACCTGTGCTCTGCCACAGGAGAAGCCACCACAATGAGAAGCCCATGCACTGCAACAAAGAATAGCCCACGCACCGCAATGAAGAGTAGCCCACGCACCACAACGAAGAGTAGCCCCTGCTCACCGTAACTAGAGGAAGCCTGCACACAGCAACGAAGACCCAGTGCAGCCAAAAATAAATAAAACTTTAAAAAATAAAATAAAATAATTACTACTAGAATCTGTTCCTGGCTCAGAGTTCTACTGCTGCCATAGTCAGCTGAGGCATGATTCTCTAATTTATGCATTCCTAATCATCAAATGGTTTTTAGCACATAGTGAAATAAGGCTTGCAGTAACTAAGGAATCTGCTGGGCTTCCCTGGTGGTGCAGTGGTTAAGAATCCGCCTGCCAATGCACGGGACACGGGTTCGAGCCCTGGTCCAGGAGGATCCCACATGCCGCGGAGCAACTAAGCCCATGCGCCACAACTACTGAGCCTGAGCTCTAGAGCCCACAAGCCACAACTACTGAAGTCCACATGCCACAAATACTGAAGCCCGAGCGCCTAGAGCCCGTGCTCTGCAACAAGAGAAGCCACCGCAATGAGAAGCCTGCACACTGCAATGAAGAGTAGCCCCTGCTCGCCGCAACTAGAGAAAGCCTGCGCGCAGCAACGAAGACCCAACTCAGCCAAAAATAAATAAATAAATATGATTTAAAAAAAAAAAAAGAATCTGCCATCCAGCAAAGAATAATTTACACTGCTTTACATTCAAAAATGTTCTGCAGTCCAAATACTCACTAGCATTCATGGCTTATCTTCATACACAAAAATGACAATACTAATCCACCACTAGAATAAGTACACTGAATTTAGCCTCCAAACTACATATAAAAGATTTGGCTGATGTATTCCTTTTTTTTTTTTTTCTATCTTTTCTTTCTCCCTTGAGAGCAACAAAACCTTGCAAATTGGGTAGGGATTAAATACAGTTAACTGGCCCTCCTGGAAAGTTCCCAGCTAAAGCTCATACATACACTACCTGTCCCAAGCACAAGCTCTCAATTCTTAGTCTGGTGCTCTCACAATTTGGTCTGAATTTGGAAAAAAGACATAGAAGAGAATCCATTCTTCCCCTTACTAACTCACTGTTGCTTCAAGTGGCCTATATGCCTGGTTAGCAGAAACTGATCAGAAAATTACAATCCTAGCAGAAATCAATTAGACTCCTTATAAATCTGCAAACAATAGAGAAATACTAATTTGAATAATATTGACTCCCCCCCCCAAAAAAAACCTTCTACACTATAAAAAACAGGAAATCTGACAGCCTATCTTCTTTAGCACTACCATGAAATCTATTACAATTAATTTTCAAGAGAGAAAATAAGGTACATCAAGGATTTCTTCATATCTTTTGGCTGTTCTTTTTAGATCATCTTCTTTCTCTACAATTTTTTTATATAACTGATTTGTCTCCTCTTGATGGCTTTCCAAAAGTTCAGCCTCCACTTCCTGGGCTTTATCTAATAAATAAAAAATGGACACATACAAGAAAACATATTAGGTAAGAATTAGTATCTGTACCCCAATTTCTGTAAGAACCCTTGTTCCAAATTAAATTTGATTAAAATCAATTGATCAAATTGACCAAATGTACCCTTCTCACGGAGCAGAAGTGTCTTCATTAGGTAATTAATCAGGTAATGCTTTCAGGTTCTTCCACCTGCTCCTCCCCTCTGACAGGCAAGCCACTTTCAGGCAGCACAGTTTCCCATCAGAGAACTTTCTTGGGCAAGAATCATTTTTTTCTCCAGTTTATAATTACTTTAAGCACTTAGCACAGTGTGAAAAGAATGAACTTAAATTATAAATAGTCTCTGCTGATTCTGATTTGTTTTTTAATTGAATTTAAAAGTTTACTTACCAATGGTCTCTTTTATGGTCAGTTCCAGCTCCTGTTCCTTTTGTGCCAGCTGTGTATGAAACTCCCTCACCAGCTGTTTTAGTGTGGAATTGTGCTTCAACTCAAGATCTTCCTGCTCCTGTCTGAGTACCAAAAATATGAAGAGCTAACTGCTGTTATACAACAAACAAGCTGTAAAGAGTTACCTGGTCTTCACGACAGTGTATATAGTATGACCTCAGCAATATCAACCATTTTTAAGGGAGTGTGCATCCACATGCATGTGCGTGTGCGTGTGCGTCTCCAGGCACAGAAAACTTCTGGAAGGGTAAGTAAACTATGATTAACTCTAGGGAATGGTCCTGATGATTTGAGAATTTTTACTTTCGACTTAAAATTCTTCACCATACACATCTATATAATAAAAATATAAAAATGATTTTAAAAATAATTACCGGGATATGTACCTAATAACCATGATCTCATAGGCAAGAAAAAGGTTTTTTCCCCTTAAACTGACATGGAATAACACTGCCTCTTGCCTTAAATTGTTTTTAGTTCTCTTCGGTATTTAACTTATTATATTTATGTTCGATACTAACAAATTTAGGTTGTGAAACTTAACTGCATTAGACACAAAAAAGAGAGATTTCATTAAAGAGGATTGCCTTAAAAATATTCATACGGAAAAAAACTTACTTGATTTTCTCTTCCATTTCTTGTTCATACTCTTTCTTTATGATATCTAGTTCTTGCTGATGTTCCTTCCGCAACATTCGAAGATCTTTCTGCAGTTTAACCACCTCCTGGCTCAGCTTCTGCTTCTCCTGCTCCGTCCCTGCCAATTTAAACTCCAGGTCATTGTGCTCAGCCTCCGTGTTACTAAGCAAGCTGGGTTGGACCACATGAGATTTGGACTTTTCTTCAGCACTTTCTTCCAAAACTTCCATGGGTTTACTTTTTCCATCCATCTGTTGTTGTAGAGCCTGTAATCTTTCAAGTTTTGAGGTCAACGCTTCAATTTCAACTCTATGTCCTTCCCTCTCTCTCAATAAGCAGGAATCCAGCTCTTTTATCTTTTGCTCCAAGATCTGACAGGTCAAATCCTTCTCCTGGAGGGCTTTCTGGACACCATCAACCACATTATCCAAGTTCTGCTTTGCCCCTATGTTATTTTTACCTCCCTCTTCTTCCACATGATGGGATACTAACAAGGAGTATTTGTTTTTTTCTTCAAGTTCTTCTTGAAGATGCTTTATCATCACTTGATCCTCGTGTTGCTTTGCTTCAGCCTGTTCTATCTTTATTAAGAGCTCCTGGTATTTGCACTGCATTTCAGAATGAGAAGAAATTGTGCCTTCTTTTTCCTGCTCTAGCCTCTGCAATAGCTTTTCCTTTTCAATTAAATTTCTTTGTAAAACACGGATTTTTTCTTCACATGCCTTCTGCACACAGCCTTGGGATTCTGCTGCTTCTTGCTCAGTACATGCTGCCTCATTTTCTGCCGATCTGGGTGCAACTGATGTTTCTGATTGTGGTGAACTTCCCACCGACTTAAGTTTTTCTTCCAAGACATGAATTTCTTTCTCTCTTTCCTGCAATTTTGTATTTAGTTCACTCAGATGGCTTTCTCTGTCTCTTCTATACTGCTGTTCTTTCTCTTCCATTTGAGATAACAACTGCTTCTTGATGGCAGCAATTTTTTGTTCAGCTTTTTTCTTCAGTTCCCCTAATTTTGCAGCACTTTCTAACTCAAGTCTATCTTCCAATGCCTTTAACTCCTCTTCTTTGCTTTTCACAATTGAATTCACATGTTCCAATTCTTTCTTCATAGATTCAAGTTCAGATTTCATGGAAGATGCTTGCTTTTCAAGGCTTAAGACTTTTTCTTCAGCCTCTTTAACCCTGTTGTCCTTTTCTTCTCCTAACTCTTGAATGTGTTGAAGTTTCTGAATCATTTCTTTCCGTTCGATATCCTTTTGTTGATTGTGATTTTTAAGAACTTCATTTAAGGACTCAATTTCAATTGTTTTCTGAGTAACATGCTCCTCTAATTCCACAATTCTTGCTGTTTGAGTTTTTAACTCAGTCTGTAAATTACGTTCCTTTTTCTCCATCTTGCTCTTCTTATCTTCCACTTCTCCCTTAAAATATTCAAATCTCTTCTTTTGCTGATCAAGATCCTCCTTCAATAAAGTTATCTGCTCATCCTTTTCACTGGTTTCCTTTGTTTTTAACTCAAGCTGCATCTGCAATTCTTTACTAGTATTTTGATACTGTGTAAATCTTGACTGTGCTTTCTTCTTCCACTCTGAGAATTTGTTGGCCTGTTCAAGAGCAGAAGTTTTCTCCTTACTCAGAGTTTCAACTTTCAAAGATAAATCTCGCACCTGATCCAGCAATTCCTGTTGCGCTTCATCATGTTGCTTACTTAGTGATGAAATGGCTGCTTCGTTTTCAGTTAGGCTGATGCTGTTCTGAAGTTGAGCACTCATATCAGTTAGCTGTTTACTAAGACTACTGATCTCAGCTTTTTTTTCTTTAAGTTCTTCTTTCATCGAAGTGACAGCGTTGATGTTTTCTGATAACTCCTTCTTCAACTGAGTGATGCAAGACTCCTTTTCTGAGGCAGCCTGTTGCTGATTTCCTCCTTCCTTCTGTAAGGCTTCTTTTTCTGTCACAAGACCTTCAATATCAGCCTTCATGCTCTTAATCTGACTTTCTTTTTCTTCCAACTGATGTGCAGCATGTTGTAAAGAACTATTTAGTGTGTACTGCTCTGCTGTTAGCTGTCTCAGTTGTGCTTCTAATTCAGAAACTTTGCAAGTTTTACTTAGTAGTGCCTCCTTAACTTTAGTTGTGTGGTGTTGACAATGGGAGACCCTAGAGAGAACGGCATTAATTTTACTGCTACTAATGTTGATGAGCTCACTTGTTTTAGCTTGTAATAAGGCTTCCGCTCTCTTGGAGTAAATGTCCAGCTGAACTGCTAGCTCCTCGGACAGTTTTTTGAATTCTAAGCTTTCGTCTTCTAGGCTTTTCTTATTTCTGTCATATGAAGATTTCAAACTCTGGAATTCTTCATCTGTGGTTTTCAGCTTCTCAGTCAACTCAGAGACCTTAAGCTTATCTTTTTCTGCCAGCATCTTCAGTTCAACTACATGCTCTTGAAGAAAAGTATTTTCCTTCTGAGAGTGATTCAGGTCAACCTCCAGCTTTTCAAGTTCAGCTTTCAGTTTAGCTTCATTCTGTGAGGCAGAAACCATGTGAGTAGCCTTCTGGTTTAACTGTTCCTGTAATTCCTTCAACACTGTATCCTGCTTAGCACCCTCTTCCTTCAGCCATGCCATTTCCTTGTTCATCTCTTCTTTTTCACACCCAAGTATGAGGATCTTTTGCTTCAGTTCTGCTACCTCTTGTTCTTTTTCCTGTAACTGGATTTCATGTTTTTCCTGAAGTTCTTCAGCTCGCTGGTTAAGTTTCTGCTCCCAGACTGCTATGACATCATTGAGTTCTCTCCTGTGCACCTCAGTAAGACTTTCTATTTGCTCCTTTTGGTTTGTCTCCAATCTTGACACTGCATCATTGATTCCAGCTGAGTTAGCCTGTGCCATTTCCAAAATTTTGGCATTGAACTGTTTTTCTTTCTGACTGAGCTCCAGAGCAGTATTTTCGAGCTCTTTCTTAAGTTTGGCTTCCTGATCCAACAGTTTCTTCTTTAACGTTTCTTGCATCTCCTTTGCTTTCTGTTTAATTTTTTCTATCTTTTTCTCTTGACTTTTAAATTTGGTTTCATACTCCTCTTGCAAAACATGAATACTGTCCTCCTTGGCTGATAATTTCTGTTTGAGTATTTCAATTTCTTTGCTCTGTCCTTCTTTCATTTGTAAAATTACATTTTCCTTTTCCATTAAGAGTTGCTTTGTCTGTTCCTGCTCTATATTATCTTTAAGTTGGGACTCATAGTGTTGGGTTAAAGATTTTACTTTTTCTTCCATTTCACTATTCTGTTTTTCAAGTTGCTGCATTATGTCCTGTACCTTGATTTTGTGAGCATCTAACTCAGCACAAACATCTTTCTTTTGAGTGACAACTTCAGCTACCTGTTTGGTAAGAAGAATTCTTTCTGTTTCCGAATCCAACAACTTCTGCTGCAACTGGGCCAACTGCTCCTCATATGTTTCTACCTGCTCATGCAAGGTGTTCTGCAGTGACTGAAAGAGCTCCAGCTTAGCAGACGCCTGCTGGAGTTCCCCTTCAGACCTTTTAACATCTGCCTCTAAATTCTCCACATGAGCCTGATGCTCTTTTAAATGCTTGTCCTTTTCTTTCAGAAGAAGCCCAAGTTGGTTAATTTCATCTTTTAATGCCTTCTCGGTTCTCTGGATAGACATCTCTTGTTCTTTAATGATGCTGTCAACCTGTTGCTGGTGATGACTTTTCTGTTCATCCAGCTTGGCCTCTAATTCCCGCTTCACTCTATCTGCTTGATCCTTTAGTACAGAAAGTTCTTCTTCTAGATTGTCACGGGCTTTTAATACTTCTGACAGTTCAGACGATAGTGATTCCAATTCTGTTTGCTTCACATCAAGCTTTTCTAAAGTCTTTTCATTCATCTCTTCTATGTGGGCCTGAAAGAGAACCTCTCTGTCATTCAACAGTGTTACTTTTTCTTGTTCATACTTTTCTCTAAGTTTTTCCATTTCAGTCTGATGCTGTTGCTTTAAGACTTGGAGTTTTTCAGTCCAAAGGTTATCCTGCTGATGCTGCAGACTTTCCAATTCTGTCTTGTGTTTTTCAACCATGACTGTAATTTCTTTATTGTGTTTATTTTTTTCAGCTTCCAAATGAACAGTTAAATCTTCTGACTGATTTTTATTCTCTTGCAAGCGTTTTTCCAAAGAACTTTCTAATTCAAGAATTCTCTGTTAATGAAAACAGATGTCTTTTTATTAAAGTACATTTGTTAGCAATGATATATATGACATGATGTCTACACCTACTTAAAGATTAAAATTTAGATAAACAACTTTACATATCTTACCAAACTCTAGAAAGGACAAAGAATCTGTGCTCAATTCCTAAACGAATCATATAACAAAGAAAAGATTCTATTTTTTACACAACTCAAAATTCCAGATTCTTTCTACCTATTTGGGTAACTATTTCAACTACCTGTTTTTTCAAGAAAATTCTGAATGGATAGTGAAAAAGAAATAAATCATAACGTAGATAATAGTAACTGCTGGTAGAAAGATGAGTATTTTTTTCTGTTTTGTTAAAAGGCCTATAATAGTATTCTATTACTTTCATAACTTAATTCTGGAAGAAAAATAATGTATCTGGCTCTTACCCCAAAAATTATTACTTAGAAGATATTTTTCAAAAAGAAAGAACTTACACAAATTTTACCAAAGTAATTTACAAAAAGTAATAGTAAAATGATTATCTCATGAAAATATCAACCTTGACTGAAAGGAAAAGAGCTAAGGAATGTCAAGGCATTGTAAGGAATGTAAGGCAGAGCCAAGGAATGTCAAAGCTGGAAAGGTCTTAAGAAATTACCAAATATCAATCTCTTCAGGTGACAGGTAAGGAAATTAAGGTATAATTAATTCACAAAGCTAGTAAGTGAAAGATCTAGGCCTCCTGAGTACCCATTCCTCTCTACCATGCCACCTTACAGAAATGTTGGAAGTGGGAAAATAAAATACAGTTTAGAAATAGGGGTAAGAGGGCTTCCCTGGTGGCGCAGTGGTTGAGAGTCCACCTTCCGATGCAGGGGACACGGGTTCGTGCCCCGGTCTGGGAAGATCCCACGTGCCGCGGAGGGGCTGGGCCTGTGAGCCATGGCCGCTGAGCCTGCGCGTCCGGAGCCTGTGCTCCACAGCGGGAGAGGCCGCAGCGGTGAAAGGTCCATGTACCACAAAAAAAAAAAACAAAAAAACAAATCCCTTATAGAAATTGGGGTAAGAAGTGTGACTGTGTCACTGTCTAAATCAGAGCAAAAAGGCTAAAAAGTCTAAATAACATCAGTCAGTTTATTCAAAATAGGTCGAACATTTCATATACTGTTCAGGGGAAGGACAGAGGGATTTTAAAATGTGCACACGGAGATATATATACTAACATGCTCACCATAGGACTATTTATAATATGGGAAAATTGGGGAAAAGTTAAATGTCAAAGGAGAGCAATGGGGTAACTAAACTGTGATATAAACAGAGAATGAATTATGTCCAGGGCGTGGCACGAGATGAAGCTGAACAGGCAGGAAGGTGTCAGGGCAAGTGCTGCGTACAAAATGAGGCCACTTCCTAAAGATGAAAGGTGAGTAAGCAGTGGAGCTAAGATGCTGCACAGCCTGAGGGCAAAGAATCAGAGCAAGTGGCTGACAGAAATACAGCCAGCTAAAGGCAGGTCAGGAGCACCATGTAGCAGACATCAAAACCACTCCCATGAACAGCTCTTACTACCTAATAATGAATGGAGTGCATGTATATGTAAATCTAAAACAAAAGCTTCTCTACAACCTTATATTGACTGCAGAGATAACAACAGTTTTCCTATACAAGCAGTTCCACAGCTGTGGAACCTGAAGAGTATTTAAACTTACAGTTCTGTAAGTCTCTGCTTCTTGCTGAAGGTCCCAAAGTTTGTTTTCGCTCTCTGTGAGGATTGCCTTCTTCTGCAGCTCTAACTCTTCCAAGGCCAAAGATTCTTGCTCTTCTTTTTCTTGAGTGATCTTCAAATATTCAGACTGACTTTTTTCCTGTGCCAAAAACAGTAACACCACCTTAGACCCACGTAGATCTTCAGCATTCCCAAAGCACTGCCACAGGAATCATTCATTTCATTTGATCCTCACACCAGCCCTGCGAGGTAGGCAGTATCATTACCTCTCTTCCCACACCCTGGTCTGCAGAAATAAGGCACTGTGGCTTTTTCTGTGTGATCTGGCCAATCTTTGCCACAATCACTATTGATATGAAAAATTTTGTTCCAGTAACCCCTACTACGTCTGCTATTTTTTCACTACTTAAAATGTTTTGCAAAATATCACTGAATGTGCAGGGTCACACAATTGTTACTACCTGTTCTCTGCATGCCAGTTTGGTATTTCAACTCTAGGCTGAGAAATTTATATGATTTATGAGAAATACCTCACTATAATAGGGAACCCCACACAGAAAAGTAAATCAAAATTAGAAGATTACATGTGAATATATGGATTAGATCAAGGAAATACTTATAAAAGCCTATATATCTCTTCAGATGGTCTGGCCCTGACAAGCTTCTTCTTTGACTGTCCTTAGTATACATCAGCATTCATATTAATACTGTTTACTGTTCTGAAAAGAGAAGCTCCAGAGAGCACTTTTGACATTTAGTGACTTTGGACTCCAATTAAGTATACTTCTCTATACCTATTGCTTAGGGTTCATGTGGCCAACAGTAATATTTTCAGTCCATTTCACTCTGGTGAAGCATATTGCCTTAAGTAAAGATTTTGTACCATATTATAAGTAGATTGATAAGAAAATATTAGTTTCTATAACATCAATTTAAAAACATCACTTAAAAATGTTATATTGTTTAATGTAAACTATATGTTAAATGCATCTCTATCTATGTCCATAAATATAAAAGAAGAAATTTTAATAGTCTGAAGAATTTTGATTCTCAACTCCAAGCTAACTCCTCTGAGAAACTAGGTAGGAAGGGGAGTGGAAAGGGGTGAGAGCATGTGCACATACGTGTTTTACGTGTGTCTGTGTCCTGTGCTCGCCAGTGGGAATATGTCTGAATATATCAGTTCCCGAACACAGTATTAACAAGGCCAATGTTCAAGGCTCAGTGCCCCCAATTACTCCAGCATGAAAACCCACAACAGGTCTTTATGACTTGAATTTTAGCATCATTCCCAGCTTCATTTAGGTCCTTAATGTCTCGCTTTGTTCCTTTATTTCCTTGTCCCTATTTTAAATGTATGCTATCGTGTTATAGTTTTTAAGTACTCTTGTAAACAATTTTAAATCCTTTTTGGACCAACAAAGAATACAAATATGTACCCGGACAGGTGTACATTTCACAACCACGGACTAAACCACTAACCTCAGCCAACAGCACTGTCAAACCATGTGCCTGTTGGCCCCACAGAGATTAGAGAACTCCCTGACTCAGTTCAAGGATCACAGCTGCTGGAAATCCTCAGAGCCCCAGTTCCAGCTGAGAGTGAAAAAAAAAATGTGTAAAAGAAAGGAGATTAAAGGGACTTCCCTGGTGGTCCAGTAGTAAAGAATCTGCCTTCCAATGCAGGGGACTCAGGTTCGATCCCTGGTAGGGGAATTAAGATCCCACATGCTGGGGGCAACTAAGCCCGCATGCCACAACTACTGAGCCCGCGCGCTACAACGAGAGAGCTCGTGTGCCGCCAACTACACAGCCCACAAGCGTTGGAGCCCACGCGCCAAAACCAGAGAGAGAAAACCCTCACGGCACAACTAGAGAGAAGGCCGCATGTCTCAACAAAGATCCTGTGTGCCACAACTAAGACATGATGCAGCCAAAAAAAAAAAAAAGGAGATTAAAATTATAAAAACTATTTCTCATCCTTTCATACTAAAAGTATTTTTTAATTATACATATTATCTCATGGATAATAGCTTCATATAAAAACAGTAAACTACATTTTCAGCATTAATACTTCACAGTTCAAGAGAAAAAATTTTTTGCTTTAAACTTCCAAATTATACTACTCCAACAAATCTTTCTATCTTTGCTTTTCTGGTTATTGTTTTAGTTAGTTCAGTCAGTTTTCTCATTTTACTTTATCTTTTTAAACATCATATGGATTGAAAATTACTGAAATTATTCTACTTAAAATGAAAACTACTTGGTCATTTTCATTTTGTCTTCTTTAAAATGCATTCAGGCAAACTCTCTGAACCTTAAGCTCTGATACATTCAGTCTGGTGAGTTTTTAGACATTCTTCCTAAGTTACGCAGTCGCTGCTTCAGTTACCCTATGTTCCCCTTTACTTCTCCCTAATCACAGCCTACAGCCAGGGTGAGAGGAATGATAAACAAACTGATTAATGAAAGCTTGTTAGATGAGAAAATTTAATTTTCAGATAATACTAAATTAACAAGCTCTGACAGCCTCATTCCTGCCTACGGCCAACCCTCTCTGCATACTCAAATGTTAAGGCTGCCAGTAGCGTGACCTCAAGCTGGGAGGCAGGGGTGAGGGGCTGACAACTTTATAATGTGGCCAAAACAAAATAGGTACTTACAAGAGCTACTTTCATTTGCTCCTGAAATTCCCTTTCTTGGGTCTGAAACTTCTTAGTCAGTTCCTGCTCTTTGCTGGCCAGCTCCTCTTCATGAAGCTTCTGTAATTTTGCAATTTCTTCTGAGGATTTCTGAAACGCAACCAAATAGTTAAAGTGAGACACCCAGAATAAAATATGTTAACTCTACAACTAAATAATACTTCATTATAATCAAGTTAATAGCTTCTTAAGAGGAAAAATTGGAACATATTTCCCACATAAATCAAAAGTCACCAAACTCTTGAGAGTTAAAAGAAAAACCAATAAAGTGTTGCTCCTCATTTAAGACAAAGAGAGCTGCAGCTGCAATGGTCAGTTCCTATGGGGTTGAAGCTCCAATTCCACATCATACAAAGATGTTCCCCACCAATCAGGATAGGGAAGCACAGTAGGAGGAATAAGGATGCTCTCAGAGAGGGCACTCCACCATGGTCAAGGTGTTCTGGCTACACCCATCTATTTATGCCTAGCTTTCCAGGCATGTACTACTACTTATTAAAAAGTATTGGGCTTCCCTGGTGGCGCAGTGGTTGAGAATCTGCCTGCTAATGCAGGGGACACGGGTTTGAGCCCTGGTCTGGGAAGATCCCACATGCCGCAGAGCAACTAGGCCCGTGAGCCACAACTACTGAGCCTGCGCGTCTGGAGCCTGTGCTCCACAACAAGAGAGGCCGCGATAGTGAGAGGCCTGCATACCGCGACGAAGAGTGGCCCCCGCTTGCCACAACTAGAGAAAGCCCTTGCACAGAAACAAAGACCCAACACAGTCATAAATAAATTAATTTATTTATTAAAAAAAAAAGTATTGACCTTGTTCTTTCTTGAATAGGAGGACTCAATCTTATAAAAATGTCAAATCACCCTAAATAAATTCAAAAATTTAATATAATCAAATAAAACAAAATGAGGGAAGGCCCACTGGACAAAATAAACATGCAAGAATAGCTGATCTCTTCTGAAAAACAAGAATAACAAGGAGAGGCTACCAAATAGTAGAACATTATAAAACTAAAACATATTATAAAACTGGTATTAGTGTAATACCAGCACATAGTCAGACAAAGCAGTGGAACAGCACAGAGAATCCAGAAGGCCCATACGTAGCACTACAATAATTTAGTATGTAATAAAGGTAGTATGGCATGTCAGAAGGGAAAACATGGGCTATTAAAGAAATGATTTGAAGGCTACTAGGTAGTCATTTGGAAAAAATTTAAGTTGGAGCCCTACCTCACTCCTCACACTAAATAAATTTCAGTTCGATCAAAGATTTAACCATAAAAAATGAAAACATAAAAGTGTTAGATGAGAGGGCTCTCCTGGTGGCGCAGTGGTTAAGAATCCGCCTGCCAATGCAGGGGACACGGGTTCGAGCCCTGGTCTGGGAAGATCCCACATGCCGCGGAGCAACTAAGCCCGTGTACCACAACTACTGACCCTGGGCTCTAGAGCCCGTGAGCCACAAGTAGAGAAGCCTGCACACCTAGAGCCCATGCTCTGCAACAAGAGAAGCCACCATAGTGAGAGGCCTGTGCATCACAACAAAGAGTAGCCCCCACTCACCTCAATTGGAGAAAAGCCCGTGCACAGCAATGAAGACCCAACACAGCCAAACACAAATAAAATAAAATAAATTAATTTAAAAAAAAAAACCTTGGTGTGATGGAAGGCAAAGTTATCAGGTCTGAGGATGGAGAAATGGGAAGATGTTGGTCAAAGGATACAAAAGAAAAAAAAAAGTGTTAGATGAGAAAAATAAAAAAAATTTTTCATCTCAACTGAGAATGTGTTTTTAAAGCAGAACAAAATCCAGATAGCATCTAAGGAAAAGAAAACTTTCTGCATAGCCAAAAAAAAAAACCCAAAACAAAAGCAAATCATAAACAAAGACAACAAATAACAAACTGAGAAAATTATTTGGATAAACGCACCTTATATCCAATGGCTAATTCTTACTATAGGTAAAAAGCTTCTACAAATCAGAAAAAGACCAACAGCCCAAGAGGAAAATGAATCAAGGATCTGATCGGGCGACTCAAAAAGGAAAACTATAAATTCCTGTAAACATACAAAAACATGTTTGTCATACTGGTAAGAGACATGCATATTAAAACTACACGACTTCCCTGGTGGCACAGTGGTTAAGAATCCACCTTCCAATGCAGGGGACATGGGTTCGAGCCCTGGTCCAGGAAGATTCCACATGCCGCGGAGCAACTAAGCCCATGCGCCACAACTATTGAGCCTGCTCTCTAGAGCCCGTGAGCCACAACTACTGAGCCCACGTGCTACAACTGCTGAAGCCCAAGTGCCTAGAGCCCATGCTCCACAACAAGAGAAGCCACTGCAGTGAGAAGCCCACGCGCACGGCAATGAAGAGTAGCCCCTGCTCAACACAACTTGAGAAAAGCCCACGCGCAGCAATGAAGACCCAATGCAGCCAAAAATAAATAAATAAATAAATTTATTTAAAAAAAAACTGCAATGATGTCATTATTTTAACTTAGCTTGGAAAGATAAAAACATTCAGGTAATACCATCTTTGTGATGGCAGGAACATATTCTAATACGTTGCTCATGAGTATAAACTGTCCTCCACTGAGCTTGTAGCAACTATCCAATAATTATAAATACACGTAATTTTTTCCTAGATTCCACTTCTAGGAATCTATTCTAAAGAAACACAGATGTGAGCAAATACGATAAGGATATTCACAATTTCCAACAGTAAAAACTGAAAGCCTAAATATCCATCAGCAGAAGACTGATTAAATTATGAGCTATTCATACAATGAAGTCCTGAGCAGTCTTTAAAACAAATGGGGCATCATTATCAACTCAATAATAAAGAACAACCTCCATGACAGATTATTAAGTGGAAAAGCAAAATACAGATCAGTAAAAATAACCTGCCATCTTTTGTGTTTAAAAAATAAATAAATAAAGAGACTCCCGCGGTGGTCCAGTGGTTAAGAATCCACCTTCCAATGCAGGGGATGTGGGTTTGATCCCTGGACAGGGAACTAAGATCCCATATGCCGCGGGGCAACTAAGCTCACGTGCCGCGACTACTGAGCCTGCGCGCTCACGCACCACAACTAGAGAAAAGTCTGCGCACCACGACAGAAGATCCCACACGCCACAATGAAGATCCCATGTGCTGCAAGTGAGACCCAATGTAGCCAAATAAATAACTTAGTTAATTAATTAAAGAGAGGATTAGAAAACATAAGAGAGAAATTATATGCAGAGACTATCTCTGGGAAGTATAGCCAAAAAGGTACACATTCATTTCTCTATCAAAGTGCTTTTTTCCTATAATCTAAACATCACGAAATGATCAAGGTCTCAAACAAAATACAAATTAACTCTTCTTTACTATCAAAGATGTAGGAAGAGCCTAAGACTTAAGTTTCAACACTGCCGTAGCCCATTTCAATCCAGAATTATTCTTACTTTCATTACATGAGCAACCTCCTGTTTCACGTGGCCTAATTCTTGTTGAAGTCTGTTACGCTCCTCCTCACTTGTTTTTTCAATGGCTTTTATTTGCTCCTCCATTTCTGCTTTCATTTTTCTCCGTGCTTCTTCTGTTTTTTGGGCTGTACTCAAGGCTTTTTCAAGTTCCTCAAAAGCTATAATGAAAACAGCAGAAAACAAGTATCTCAAGAAATACTATCATTGAGCTAAAGTGTTTTACATTCAATTTATGGGAACTAAGAGCAGCAGTAGCAGAAGAGGTTAAAAAACTCATCACTGTTTTAAGCCAAGAGATATTTGAGTAGTTAAAAGCCACAGAAATGTCCAGTCACTGAAAGCAATTTGTCATTGAAAGCAATTTGTCATTGAGTTCTGGATTCAGATCTTAAGATTGCTTATATGAACTTAAGCTCAGAAGTTAGAAAAAATATTAGAAAAAATATTAAATTACTAAAGATTGCCCACTCTCCCCACAAGTGTCCTTATGGATAGCAAATTCAAAGAAATGAAGACTTGTACCTACTTCTGTAGTATATAATTCCAATTGCTTTTTTGTTTGTGATGCAGTTCTTATTTAATTATCTAATTATTATCGATTATCTAATAATTATCTAATCATTATCAATAATTAGGTAATACTATTATATACTCACTAGGACATTTTTAAGAATGAAAAAATTATTCTTTGACTAATCTTATTTTTAAAAACCTCTTAACCATATGATAACAGCAGGGTTTTTTTTTAATATTTACTGTCTGAATCACATATTTAAACAATGTATTTTGATATGAAACCTACTACTGTGTAAGTTTCGAATTAGTGTAGTTAACTAGAAAGAAATCTTTACCTGATTCAACGTGTATAAAAAGGCACTACCAGCAGGGAGTTCTTGGGTGAAATAAGTAAGAATTCAGGCCCTTAATAAACAATCATCTAGGCTAGAGTAGTAAGATCTTTAAGGACAGCTCATCTAGTATCAAACAAAGTCATATATGATGGGTGCAAGAGCTGGGTAACTTTACACCAAAATATATATGTGTGTGTGTTTATGTATATTTGTATGTATATGCATGTGTGTGTATATATGTTTGTGTGCACTGCATATGTGTGCAAACATACACTTTCCCTCTCTCTCCCCTTCTTTCTCTCTCTACTGACAGAACAGTAGCCTGTGAAAATCCTACGGCTATTATCATCCTAGACTATTTCCTTTAGTCCTCACAGACTAGAAGACACCAGACTTCCCTTTACCAAAGAGACGAACTATAAATAAAACATCAATTTTCAAGATGGGTTTTAATCCTTTTAAGAAACATATATCCAGAGGTGACAGTTCATTGACATGTGTAGTATTTTCACTCCCAGTGGTATAAGAAATGTGGAACTTCAACCTATGATATCTCATTTAAAAGCCCCTTTATTAACCACAATTTGACTTAACGGACAGTGGTTTGGGCAAAGGAATTGCATACCTGAAGCAAACACGTATTCTAAAGCATTTTCTTAATGATGAACTGTAGTAGGTACAGAAAAAGGCAAGAGAAAGGCTGAATTCTGGTAACAACCAAGAAACACAACTTATTTTGCTCACTACGTTAAAAAACAAAACAAAACAAAACAAAAACACTTCTCTGGCAACCATGTTTTTAATATTAAAAAAATCTACCCAATTTATTCATTTTATATGCACAAAGTATAAAACTATAGTTCAAATAAGGTCTAAATTTCAAAGGCATATTAATTAGCTGAAATTATTTTTAAAGATTCCTACTCCAACTTTATTGATATTTGCCTGCAAACACCAAGATGATAATCCTTAGACATAAATATGTTGGTAAATAAAGTATTTAAAGGGAAATGCTCTTTGTTTTAGTTAGATATTCTTTTCCTATAAATTCTGGTGTCGAGCATTAAGAAGCTCCTCTTGGTAGGAATAAGAAATTAGTTTCCTGATGGAGTAAACTGATCAATTACGGGAAAGAAATTCTGTAGCAGAGTGCTTACTGCTTAGTTTGAGCTGAAGGTTTAAATCTGGGAAAGAAAAACATGGAAAAATGGAATGACAATATTTTAAAATGCTTATTAGATGTCATCACAATCTTTTCCTTACTGCTAATATTTGGCATGTAAGATTGCACTTACATTAGCACTTCTAAGCACTTCACAGAAATATCTTAAATCAGGCTCTAGAGAACCTGAAAATAGTTTTGATATTCTTCCAGCAAGACAGTTTTAAATGAAAAACTTTTGTCAATTAAGCAAAATAAAACAAAACTGTACACAGTCAATACCAAGTGAATTTTCATTGTTTTCTTTAAATTCCAGAATCTGATATAGTATAAAAATAGATGTAGTGCTCTCACTTTCTCAAATAACAAAAAAATCTATGCCACAAAGTTCCTATTTGGATATAATTTTCCAATAGTTAACTTTTCTAACCATACTCAGTAAATTTTAGTATATTCTCCTATATTATATTCTAATTTTAGTGTTTAATCCTCCAAAATAGCTTTCCTAAGTCACTTGATTATCCATCATATAATGATTAAGGTAGGACAGATCTGGTTCCAAAGTTCTTTTCATCTAAATTTAATCCTTTCTTCCTACCTTCTGCCACCTTGTCAGAGAACCATATAATTTTATACCTAAAAAGACACCTTTGAGATGTCCTCATTCAAATGTAACAACTGAGTCATCCAACTTTGCCTTCAGATGATAAATCAACTTAAATAGGATTTAAGGAACAATCCTTACCTTGCATTATTTTTTAAAACCAAGAATGCTGACATTGATCAAGCTCAGCTGAGCAATAATATACCTCACTAAACCAGAATTTCTGAACCAATCAATTACTGATGGCTTCTAACTCTCAACAAAATGCAGCATGTTATTATACCTCTGACAGACATACAAAAACTCACTGCTTTCCACCTCCATCTTGCTTTATGAAAATGTTAAGTCCCCCCAAAATAAAATAAAATTTTAAAGAGGCAATAAAACACATTTCTATATCCACATACAGAAAACTTATTTCAAACCCACTCTACACTCTACCACAAATGAAGCCACTTCCTTACAGGAAGTCTGCATCCAACGAGTCCCATTTCAATGTTGAAGGAGGATATACTGAGAGCTTACTTACTAACCAGAAACATCTCACCTTCTGATCTTGCAACCACTAGACATAGTAAAGTGGTGTCCTTAGCCTATAATATTCTCAAGTGAATTCCCCACTCTTTCCAAAATGAAACTATGCTAGGATTTTAATGTTGAGTACTAAAGAAGTATGTTCTGAATGTCTACATAATTTGTCTTCCAATTACCAACACAGGATAAGTGAGTGGGGAGAAAGAAAGCGTGCATCAGCCCCAGCTGACAAGTCTTCTGCCAACATGCAAGAGTGCACAGAGAAACCATGGTCACAGCACACACCAACAGGAAGGCTAAGCACGAACTGCCGCCAAATGTTGCAAGAACACGTTGTGTTCTTCCAAAGCAAAATTCAATGTATCTCAGGCAATTTTTGCTTTAAAAAAAAAAAAAAACTTTGAAAATATTTCTAGAAAAAATTGAATGTACCTTAAGAATGGTCCTCTATCAGTTAAGAAAAAACACAGGGCAGACCTTTTATTGCTGGCTCATCACTTTCCCCTTCAGATGAGGTTTACTCACATCCATGGGAATTATGAAAATGGACAAATGCTCACTATATGAGTTACATGAGAAAGGTTGGCAATCTACAGCTCAATAATCCAACCATTCATTCATCATATATTTATTAGATGTTTGACATCTGCCAAGCATATGTTAGGCGTTGGGTGATATAAAGAAAATATTTCACAAAAAGACAGTTGAAGTAATAAGGCAGGCGGGGGGGGGGGGTGAGGTGTATAAAAGAACTAATCCTCAGGCTAAGCTAGGAAGAATTTGCTTTTGCCACTTCACTGTCTTTCCCCCTCCTCATCCTCGATGTCCTAACCAATCATAATAAATAACAAATGCCGGAATTCTGAGATTCTAGGCAGCATTACTGTTTTGTTGCACTGTCCCAGGGGACACTTTACTGTAAAAATAACAAGACCCACTCTAATCCCCCTGCAGGGAAGAAGCAAAGAGGCAGAAATGTGGAAAGGCTGCCACCTCTAGATTAACTAAGAAGCTGATTAATAACATCAAGAATGAATAAGTAAGCCAGTGCTTATTTCTTTATCCCAGCAAAAAAGCTGCTAAAATGCATGTGATATAAAACCAAAAAAACACAGCTAGTACTATGAAATGAATGAAATGCAAATTAACAGAAAAAAACAACACAAAGATTTATCAGAATTCCCATCCAATCATCAAGTGTCTTTTGTGAATAAAAGCAAAAGTCTAGAGCAGCAGTTTTCAAAGTGTGGGCCACAAATCCTAGGGTCATGAGACCCTTTCTGTGACCCTATCACAACAGATTGAATGTAGAAACAGGCATGAAAATACAGCCATCTTCTATTAAGCCAAACAATAAGATAAGCAAAAATGTAAAGCAATGCCATTCTTCACACTAAATTGTGTTTTGGGAAATATGGGTAATTTTCATAAAAGTATTCAATACTTACATGTAATAGGTTTATAATTGTTATTTTTAAATGAACTGTTAAAAAATTTCTTAGTTTTAATTTCTAATATAATAAATATCAATCCATATAACCCACACAAACAAATACTCTTTGGAAACCTCAGTAAGCTTTAAGAGTGTAAGGAGATCCCTGTGATTAAAAAGTTTGAAAACCACTGGTCTAGAGTTTACATAAATGAAAATAAAATAATGCTACCACCTAGTGGCATAAACCAGATATTGCAATACTTGGGGCCTTCAGAAATTTAATAGTTGGGGCCTTCAGAAATTAAATATCACATGTGCAATGGAAATCTACTTTTCAAGCCACTTCCCAAAATACATAACAGGATTCACTCTAAGGATTAACTATGCTTTGACCTTTAAAATTTTTACAGATCTATCCAAATTTCATGCACTCCTTACATTAACCATGCAAATTTACTATCAAATACTTTGAAAACATCAGGATGATCTTGAAAAATATTAGGCTAAAGCTAAGTAAATTTAATTAAATGGAAAATATGATTGTGTAGCAAAGAAATGTGTTCCTCTAGTTGCTGGTGCTTTCCAGTAACAGTGACACTGCCAGGGACATAAATAAGTGCAGGCTGATAATGACTTTCTAAAGGTATGTATGTACAGCTACTATTGTAGAAATATATCAAGCACCTACAAATACACGACTATGAAATAAAAAACTTATATTAAATTAAAATCTAATTCCATTTAAAATAATGAAATTTTCCATCAGGTGTTCATTCAGTGCCAAAATGTGTACATACTACTCACCTAACATGGCATACTTAAATTCAACTTTAATTCATACTCTTTTGCCTGAGAAACATGGAATTTTCTTTGTAAAGCTTATTCAAAGTACCCATGATAAGAAAAAACAGCCCTTACCCCAGTCCTGTTCATACAAGGCTTGGGAAAGGCACCATGATTCACTTATTGGCATGTGTGGATGCACAAAAATAAGATGTTTTGTGAGACTTAAGACTCCAAGAAAACTCTGTTACATATATTATCAACAACTAACAAAGCACTTAAATACACATGTGATTTTTGTGTGTTATACAAATATGCATAAATCTTATACATTATTTAAAAATAAACTATTTTAAAGGGTCCTTCAAATAAATGTTCCACTGAATGTCTTTGGTATATCAGGTTTATACTATACAAATGAAAAAGAAACTTATTTCCTGCACAAACACAACATGACAATAAAAAAGCAAAGAATGTTGTGAGTTACTCTACATTTTAAAATGCAGACAATCATAAAACACAGAACTTCAGCAAAGACAGGGTACATGAAATGGAAACAGGTTTTACAAAAGTCAGTGCGCTCTGGAAACTTTCCTAATCTGAGCAGAATATTTCATTCATTTTGCACAGTTGTAGGCAAGAACATTTTAAGGACGAGGTGTTAATACTATGATATGGGTTCTTTTTTGTAATGGCTATATTTAAATCTCTTAAAGGTAATTAACAAAAAAGACTAAAAGTCTATGGGGAAGACTTTATCCAGAGAAAAAATTCAAGGATGGAATAAGCTGTATTACAAAGTTGTTACAGTATTATTCAAAATAGTGAAAGTAGAAAATAATCTAGGTGCTGATCAATAGGGAGATGGTTAATGACGTACATGCATTCTGACGAAGCCATTAAAATGTTAGTACTTTAGCAACATGTAAAACTACTCCTAATATAATGCTAAATAAAGAAAAAGGAGCATACAAAATTATATGGACAATTATGATTACAATTGTATAAAATAAGGATTGAGAAAAAAATGGAAGTGTATTGAAACAACAGCAATGTGCTTTCATTTTCTCTATTTTCCAATTTTGGGGTAATACACTACATAATGATTAGCCAGCTACTCTACCTCCTATCCTAGGTAAAACATACACACACATGCACACAAAGAATACCCAAGATCTAGCGTGAACTTTAGCAGCATTAACATTCTGCACCGGTGCTGCATTGAAGAGGTAATATTCTAGACAATTAGTAATAGTACCTAGTACCTTAAAAAGTACCATCACATACTTAAGCTGAATCACCAGAATTCTCCAAATTTAAAATCTGGTTACTTGAAGATATGACCATCTGTTTTTAAGTAACACCTAGAAAGGAATACTATCAACAGTTGTAGTAAAATGGTTGTAACAAATATATTTATTTTTGATTTTCTTTATTCACTGAAATAATTTTAACAAAAGTGCTATAGTATTGTACTTCAGAAAACATGCCTACCAGTTCCACTGTAGAGCAGAATAAGTACTACAAGCTGATACAGCATCAAGTAGGCAGGTTACCATATTCCCATAGTCTTGGTATTTTATGACAGTATTATTCTTTTTAAAATCAGAGACACTCAGATTTCCTTTGTCTTCCAACATAAGAGAATCATGACAGTTTGTCTAGAAAAACTATGAGAAGCAGTGCAATAGACTGTTTTCTAAGAAAAGTAGTGAGGAATGTATTTGAGCCACATTTTGATCTCCAGAATAAGTGAGCCCCCAAAAGTAGCCATTTGTCTACTAATATCCACATGTCAAGAACTGCTAAATATATGAGTTAAATTTTTTACAATCAAAAATGCATTAGGAGAGTTCAGATCCTTTGATAATTATTTTATGTAGACACATTTACTTCTAAAAACCTTAACAACCACAAACTTTAATGTTAGTGTTTCCTTCACATGGCCAGCTCTTACGTGTTTTTTAGCCTTTGAATTTTAAATCTAAGAAAGAAATATTTAACAGAGCAGTTGAATTCTCCAAGAGCCAAATGATGTTTATAAAAATTTATGAAAACTCTATTTCCTTTACAAAGACCTTTTCTCACTTTTAGTACCAAATTGGGACTTTTCTGTCAATTGGCAAATGCATTTTATATTTGAACTAAGAATCACATTATATTAGAACAATTCTGTTCAGACTCAACTAAAGCCATTAGATGAAATTCAGTTGATGCACAAAACTAACTTTCATTATAGATTTAAAGGGCAACATCTTCAATATGGAATCAGTCTGTTACAACTTTCTATCATAAACCTCAATAATTATGACTACAAATATAATTTTGAAAATATCTATAAAAGCACTCATAACTGTGTTATCCAAAGACTTTCCAAAATAAATATATCTATTAAATAACTGTAAATCTTAATTCTCTTTAAGTATTTATTAACTTTAAATATTTTGACAGTATTAACAGGTAAGTTTCTCAACTTATAGGCTATGAAATATTACAAAAATATAGTTTTATGAAAATCACATTTAAAGACAAAATACATAAGAGGTACAATCTACCACGCATAAAATAAATATGGTACAAAGATATATTGTACAGCACAAGAAATACAGCCAATGTTTTCTAATAACTATAAATGGAGTATAACCTTTAAAAATTGTGAATCACTATGTGGTACAGCTGAAACTTACGTAATATTGTACATCAACTATACCTCAATTGTAGAAATAAATAAATAAAGACAAAATACATCTGTGCTGGGAGAAGCAAGAGAAGGAAGGCTGTATTACAAAAGAGTTGACTGGAACAGCAGCCTGGGAAATTTTTATCCTACATATGAATTAACTGTATATTTTGTCTGCCTTTTCATCATGTGCCCCTTTTTACTTGTTATTCATGGGTTTCTACCTCCTCACAAGATGCATCTCAATGTTAAAAGGAAATGTAATCCCTGACCGGCATTATTTTCTCTCAGCTGGCTACAAGAGTCAACAAAAGCAGTCTTAAAAATGAAAAGGCTTGACATGAGAAGCTGAGACTTTGCATTAGGTTTTCTGCTCACGGAAAGCAAACCTGTTTTACAGCATCTCACGAGTCTCCAGCTGCTTCAGCAAAGTCTTTAGAGATTATAATCTGAGAGATTCTACCCAGTAATGCTCTCTGAAGGGAAATCTTAGGCTTTTGGGGAGCACATTTCTAAATTTCCCAGCCACTTGTCAATAAAACAACTATAAGGAGATGAGGAGATATTTATGAGCACAACCAACTGCCTCTCTCATCCAGACCCATTCCTTTCCTTAAACCTTACAATCTGGTTTCTAAAATAACTTCTGAAACTGCATCCTGGGAATCAAATCCTCATGCAAATTAAAAGACATTTAAAAAAATCTTCATCCTACCTCCCCCACTTTCGGAAATGCCTCCTATATTCCCCCAGAAGCATAAGTATCCGCAATTCCTATGACTTCTCAGGTTACTTTTTTTGTTTCCATTTATGTCTCTTTGCCAAACTCAATATCTCTGTTAAGAGCATAGGCTCTGGACTCAAAATGCCCGGATTCAAATCCTGACTATACATTTACTCTCTGTGGGTGAATGTAAGCAAGTTACTTAACTTCTATGTTCCTAGGTTTTCTTGTCTCCTTTCTTATTTGTGAAATGAGGATAATAGTAATACCCAAGTCATAGAAATTTTGAGGATTAAATACAAATACATACACAAGTGAATACGAGCAAAGCATTGATGACAGAGCCTTGCATAAAGTAAGTCTGGCTATTAGCAACAGCAGCCGCTAAGGCTACCACCACTTCCACTACCAGTAAAACAATCTTTCAGAGAAATCAGCCTCTTCTACAGATCGAACCATAGGCTTCAACCTTAGGCTAACGACTCTAAAAGATGCTCCGATTTTTTATTTCCAAATTCCTACAGGTCAATTCCATCTGGAAACCTCATGATAGGCCCAAATTCAAAGAATCTAAGCAAATTCACCATTTCATTCTATTCCTCAGTGTCCCCATTTAGACTTCCTATTCTGACTTCACCTGATTCATTCGGCCTCCTAACCTTAAAACTCTGGCGTCATCTTGGACTCCTACTTTTCTTCTGCCCCTCCAAGTTAACTGGATACCAAATTCTGCAAATTTGACTCTTCCTCTCCTTCCCAGACCCACCATCCTAGTCAAGGTGGCCAAAGCTCTCAGTTCCCAAAGCCTGGACTTCTACCCTTGCTTTTAAGTTTGACTTTCCACTTCATTTCTTTTCTACCTACAACACTGGTTTCCATCACATTATGCTTTCCTATTACTGGTTTCCTTGTTTACCAAAGTCTAAACTCAGCTACTCACTTTTATAGACTTTAACAGTCAGTTCCTTCACAATCCAACTTCATTTGCCACTTCAGCAAGAATGGTTTCCAGTTGACACACCCCCCCCATGGTCACTGGGCCCGTTTATGATCTTAAATGTGAAATATGTGCTGCCCCCATCTCTCTGTTTAGGCCCATTCTATTCATTATCTGAGGCCCAAGTCAACTCACATCCTCACTAACCTGAAGGCACCAGTTCACTCTGCTCTCTCCTCTTTCTAGCATCTCTACTTTCTTTCCGAGCATTATTCAGTATCATACCTTGCTGAATACTGGTCTCTACACTTTACAGTCTAGCATTTATTGGGTCAAAACATAATGCAGTTATGTATAACACTGAATTATTCCATCAGTCTCTTAAAAAGCAGACTACATCTTATACTTTTTATTTACCCTAGAGCATCCAAAAGGTAGCAGTTATTTAATATGTACCATGCTGTGCCTACTTGGGGAGTTTCAAAGTTGTAAACCTGAATTTTGATAGTCTAAGGCAGTGGTCAGCAAACATTTTCTATAAGAGGCCAGATAATAAATACTTCAGGCTTTGCAGGGCTATACATAAACAGGCCAGGCATGGGCTGCATTTTACCCAGAGGCCATAATTTACCAACCCCTGCCTCTTCCGAGGAACAGTCCACAGTGTCTTTATAAAGAGTCTCTACAGTTAAACATTTTTATCCATATTTAACTAATTTTTCTAAATGTTGGCTGGTCAAGCACTTTACGTGATTTTTGATTTCTAACATAAAACAAGTAACCCCTGAGTTCTTACCAGCTCTTTCAGATTTTTCTTTCTGTTCCCGTAATTCCTCTCCCTGGCTAGTCATCTGCTTGATGTGACTACGAAGTTGGGCAATTTCTTCTTCTTTGATTTCCAGGGTTTCATGCATCTGACGTTTTGTCTCTGCTATTACCATCCCCTAAACAGAAGTGCAGACTCTAAAGCGTTTGCGTAACAAAACTGCATTATCAATAGCACATATCAAACTTACTTTAAAGGGCAGAAAACATAATGTCGCTTACTAAGTACAGCATACGAATTATTTTAGTATTTAGTATTTAGTTTATTTAGTATTTAGTCTGTGTCCTGTGTATATACTACACTATATACTACAATAACTTCAGTTACCTGGCATATCAGGGTATTCTTAATATAAAAAATTATTTTAATAATAACTTTAATATTTTAATTATTAACAACACATTTTAGTTAAAAGATTTATTTTATAATCTTTCTATAAATGTTTACTATAATTTTCCCTATCTTAGTAAACAGTTTATATTCAACAAAATATGACCTTTAGTACTTGGCTCAGAACCAATCATGAACTACTATTATTGAACTGCGCTGTAACATGGGGAAAGTCCCAGAGGCTGCTGAGAGTATAAGGTTACTGCTGCCACACTGGATGGACCAAGACTGCGGTACAGAGCTACCTTTTTCTCTTTCCTCTTGTGACAGTCTCTGGTCCCAACACCACTCCTTATTACTGTCAGTGAGGCATTCCTCCAATTTGCTAATTGCTACTGTCTTCCCACTCTCTGGATAATCTACACAAGAAATGAAGGTCGGTAGGGGGAAAATATAATCAAATAGTATATATTAAATCAGTCATTTGCAACTAACAAAAAATGGGTGGTTCAACTTGTCTCTTGAAACATAAGACTGTGACAGCTATTTTATGATATTAAGCAGAGTATTACCTTACTTCCAGGGTTTGTCAACCCTTGCTTTAGGGTATGACTCTTCCAGATGGCTAATATTAATGAACAGATTAAAAACCAGGTAAGTGGGGCATTATTATAAAATCCCAAAAGAAAATTGTGGGCCTTCAGTTTCTTCAAAAACCAAAGCACAATGGAAAAGAGAGAGAGAGAGAGAGAGAGAGAGAGAGAGAGGTGGAATCTATAGATTAAAAGAAGTCTTAAGAGTCACATCAACCGACTGTAATGAAAGAACCTCATTTGGATCCTGATTCATAAAAATGGAAAAGAAATGTATGGGACAAAAGGGAAAATCTGAAACTGTCTAGGTAGTTGACTGTACTAAGGAATTGCTATTAAATTTTTAGATGTGATCATGATAATGTGGTTATATTTTTATTAAAAAAAGACCTTTATTTTAAATATCCATTAAAATACTTATGGAAGAAATAAGATTTCTTAGATTTGCTCTAAAACAATCCTGGGATGAGGGTACTGGGGGCTGGGAATGTACAGATGAAACAAAATTAGCCAGGAGATGTTAACTGTTGAAGTTGGGTGATGGGTTCACAGGAATTCCTTTTATTAATCTTTATACTTTTGTAAATGTTTTAAGTTTTTCATAATAAAAAGTTTTTTTTTTTTTTTTAAAGAGGGCCTTCATGAAGTTTATGGAATAGAATCCAGCAAAATGAATAGGATGAAAAAACTGCCAATACATTTCAATAGCAGAACAGCTCTAACATGTTCTTAATTACATGGCCACTTAAAATACTGCAGCTATAAAGTACCATATTAAAGAACACGGTGGATGATGTGGAACTAACTGGAAGCTACTTTTAAAAAAAGGACCCAAGAACCCGGTGCTGAAAGGCTTTGGTCAAAACTGTTTTGCCCATGAATTTTTTAGCTGTCTTTGCTGCCGTAGCTAAAGTTGCTGTTCCAACTCTAAACTGCCAATCTCACCTATACATTCTAAAGCTTATTTGAAGAAATTTCTGTTTACGCTAACATATACATTACCATTTCTTTACTTTTTAGGCAATTTATCTGTGAGATTAATCTGTTTCCATTATATCTGAAAGACAATACTTATATCATTCACATTTAGTAATGCCTTAACTATAAATAATTTAACTTTTCTCTAAAAAGTAGTTATGTTCTGTAAACAAATTTCTTTTCCAACAGTATTCTAATCTATAAATCAAAATGCTGACTGGGATCAAGAAATCACAGATTCAGCTTCACATGATACAAAACTAATGCTAATGGTTATATAAATCTAGAAGTTAAAACAAAAAGATTTTTCATGGAAGCAGCTGTAATAATTTTGGAAAGCAGAAGTCTGCATGCTTCCAATTGCTTCCAAAAATGAACTGGGGTGCCCCTTGACAAATTTTAGTATCATAAGTTTTGTTGTTTTACCTTATCTTGTTCAAGCTGTTCAATTAAGTTCTTTGCATCACGCAACTGAGTGATAAGTTTAGTCTTCTCAGCCATATGAAGCTCCTAAAAAAATTTTAAAAATTCATTTCCATCTCTAATAAAGCTTCTCCTCATATGAGAACTCTAAACATTTTCTCTAATTTGAATACTCCTACAAGTCTAATAGGAGAAGAGAACACAGGATGTGTCAAAAGGATGGTAAATGCTATGAAGCCCAGGGCACTCAGGGGCCCTTTCCATGCTGTCTACGGAGGAACGGGGAAGGCTTTCCAGAGGAAGTGCAGGCCACGCTGGGGCCTGTGGATCTAGCATCACAGGGCTGCGTTAAACCACAATCATTTTCTCTTTTACCTTCATCTTTTCTAGTTCTTGAAGTCTTTCATCTAGTTGTTCTTGCAGGGCTTCTTTTTCACTGGTTAACAGCATACATTGTTCCTTATGCGACCGAATGGTTTCCTTACAGCGCTGCAGTAGATTCTCTTGACGCTTAACCCTTTGCTGAAGTATTTCCAGTGTTTTAGCAGAAGCTCCATCTCCCACTATTAATAAAGCAGCATAAGCAGGGGCAGTCAGTGAGGAATCTAAGGGCTCCCTGGGAACAGCTACTCTGTTAGTGCACAGGACTGTATTCTCATTCCAACACTCTGAGCCAGACTGAGAAGAGAGAGGTGCCCTTCCAAACCTCTACTCTGCCACTATTTGTGTGATCTGCAGCTGAAGAAGCTACGTAGTACATTCACCTCTTCTTCTGTGGTTCAACCCCAACCCAAATGGCACACAGCACTCAAGAGTTAACTAATGTTAACTGAATCCACTCTCCTTCAAAGACAGTTTGATGACCTCTTTTGCTCTTTACAAGTGCCTCCCATTTCTTAGCGCCAATCCCCAAAGGATCACTAACGTATTCCTTCCAAAGCATTCTAATCTCATCCAGAGGAGTTCTGCCAAGTACAGCTTTCTCCATCTCCTTACATTTATGACATAGCTCAGGGGTGTTTCAGGAGCCCTTACAGGTTGGTTGCTCAGATAAATGGCTGCTCAGCACCTTACTCCAGCATTGGCTGGACCAAAAGTTTATCACAAATCTCTTTGTAATAAAGCTAGTAAATAAAAAATGGGAAGTTTACTAAATAGGTACCATAAAGCCTCAAAGAGTAGGGAGGGCTACAATTGGATTTTAAAATATAATTTAATTATTCTTTCTTTTACAATTACAAAGCAAATAATAGGGCAAATATTGGCATCTTTGATTGTAGAAATACGTAAGCAATAATACTTAAAAACTAAAAGAGACAAATAATGACAAAGAGTATAGTCCTTAATCTTGAACAGACAACGTTTTTCTATGAAATCTAGCTACTGCTATCAGTAAAACAGTATAATATAATGAATTTCAATTACAATGAAAATGTGGTGCTACTCACAAACTTTCAAGTGTCAAAACAATTACTCACTTTCTCCTGGAAAACAATAAACAAAGAGCCCAAAAAAACATCAAAACTCTTGCATCTGCTAAAAACAGGTCCAAAATGGAGGCTTAAACTAAGCCTCGCATCACCAAATGGAGACTTAATTACAGTTTCAGCCTCTCCCAGAAATGGAATCTGAAACCAGTGCATCAGGAATCACCTGGTCAACACTAGGGAGGTCACATGCCTGACAGACCCCTGCATCCCCTAAAGGAAAGGGACCTTGTCACAACCAATCTACTTTTTGCTACTATAACTTCCTTGTCCCACTCCCTTCTGCTTATGAAAGTCTTTCATTTTGTACAGCTCCCAGGAGCTCTTTTCTATCTGCTAGAAGGGGTACTACCTGATTCATGAATGGTCTAATTAAGTCAATAAGATCTTTAAAATTGACTCAGTTGAATCTTTCTGGAAATATTAGGGTCAGGGACATTTTAGTTCTACCTCAGTCCATGTCTACTACTTCCTGCCCTAGAATCTCTCACCATCCTCCTCTAGTTTTTTTTTTTTTTGCGGTATGCGGGCCTCTCACTGCCGTGGCCTCTCCCGTTGCGGAGCACAGGCTCCAGACGCGCAGGCTCAGTGGCCATGGCTCACGGGCCCAGCCGCTCCGCGGCATGTGGGATCTTCCTGGACCGGGGCACGAACCCGCATCCCCTGCATCGGCAGGCGGACTCTCAACCACTGCGCCACCAGGGAAGCCCCCTCCTCTAGTTTTTAACCTACCTTCTGACAAGCTGAAGCTTACCTACTGGCTCTACATCACCATCTGTGTTCTCTTTAGTGATGCCTTCAGCCTCTGGTTCCATCTGCGAGAGTGGTTTTGGTAAATCAGCATTCATCGGGCCATTTCGTAACCGCTGTTTCAGCAAAGAAACCTAAAAAAAAAAATGTCCTTCATTAGAAAAAAACCAAGAGAAACTTTGGCAGTAGTGCTTTCCTTGAAACAGAGAAGGAATAGAGTAAAAGATACCCTTTTTGCTATAATGGGGGAGGGGGGGAAATCAAAATAAAAAATTTACTCCCAATGCTGCTGATTTTGATATTTGCTATTTCCAATGATACCTTAGCCAGAAAATACAATAAATCAAAAATTACCCTTAAAATTAATTGAGGAAAAGCAAAGAGTTTTAAAAATCGGCCATTTTGTGACTTCCCTGGTGGTCCAGTGGTTAAGAATCTGCCTTCTAATGCAGGGGATGCGGGTTCGATCCCTGGTAAGGGAACTAAGATCCCACATGCCGCAGGGCAACTAAGCCCACAAGCTCTGGAGCCAACGAGCCCAACTAGAGAGAAGGTCGCACGTCACAACGAAAGATCCTGCGTGCTGCAATGAAGATCCCGCACGCCGCAACTAAGACTCGATGCAGCCAAATAAATTTTTTAAAAGTCCATTTTTTAAACATCTGGAACCTATCAGATATCCCATCAAAACCCTTTTATTTTTCTTTATCCAAAAATTCCACACTTCTTTTTTTACCTGAGTCTGAAGGACACTGATATACTGATCTTTTTCCTCTAAAGATGCATCGAACTCCTCTTGGAGATGTTTTTTTGCTTGTTGGTCCATTTGGAGCTCCTAAAATGTAAAGGATTCATAAGCAGTTTTCAGTATAAAACAAAAAATACAAACCTGAAATTTTCAAAGTTTAAAAACTGATCAATCCAGATTTGCATTACTATTAAGGTAAGTTATCAGCAACAATAATTAAAGAATAATCAGCATTTAAAACATTAGTACTTACCCCAACAAATAATTCTGTTCCTTAAAGAATATGAAAATCCAAGAAGCAAAAGTATACTTATAGATCTGTAATCACTGCTGAATTGATAATTATGTAAAGAGGATTAAAAAAATTAGTTACTTAAGATAAAGGTAAAATTGTATCCTACTTTAAGACATCTTACTGTTTGTGCTACCTTATATTCACTTGATCTACAACTGAATTGTTATATACTAAATAGATAATCAATAGAACCTTCCTCCTCCCAATACATGAAAGTGATCAATAGTCAAAATCAGAGGCCTCCTCAAATGAAAAGGTTGACCTAGTTGATCACCAAACAGTGAAATTTCAACTTCCTTACATGCTGCTTTCCTTAAGTCATTAATGAGCCTCCCTAACTAAATCCAATGGTCTTTACCTCTCCACTATACCAGTCACTAATAATCACCTCCTCAACTGAGGTACCTGCTTTCTGCGGCTTCAGGGCTCCTACCTATATTCCTGTCTCTCAGAGTTTCCACTGTGCCCTTCACTGATTCTCTCGGCAATTATCCCTCTGGGCTCAGTTCTGTGTCCTCAGGGCTTCTCCCTTACACTTGCTCCATTAGAATGTTGCAGAATAACACCTGGAACATATCCCATCAAAACCCCACAATTTTTCTGGGATTCCTACTTTTCTAATTCTCTAAGCCCAAAATATTCAAAGTCACATTTTACTTATCTTTTGTTGACCTCTGCATATAACCAAATTCTTTCATTACTTTCTCTACAATGTTTAGGTCCTTTTTCCACATCCAAAACCATAATCCCAATCTCTAACAATTTTGATGATTAATTTCCTTTAGTAGCCTTCTAGAGAGAATTCTTACCTCAAGTCTACCTCTGATTTAATCCATCCCTCACACATTTGCTAGAAAACTTTCCTCAAACACTACTTTCAAGGACTTATAAGCAATGCCTTCTTGAATTGTTTCAAACTTACTAATTCTCAAAACACTGAGGTACTAACTGTCCTCTACTCTTCCCCACACCCACATGGCCCCAAGATCTCGGCACATTTACTATTCCTCTCACTACAGACTCCTGGCTTGACCTCCCCCAGCAGTAGGAGTCTCCAAATGCTGGTCTTCAGATCAAGACATGTTTTTCTTAGATCCAAATTTCTTTCATCTGAACAACTGTACTTTATTCTGAGACTGTGTCCTTCCTAACTTTTTTTTATTATTAAAAAAAAACTTTCTTGTATGAAATAATGACAATAAAAGAATCTGGTTCCTTATTCTCAATGTCCTCACTTGAAAAAAATAAAAGTAGCCTTATGACAAGTCTCCTTTCCCCCATTTCTGGAAGGAACTGGAAGGTAATTAATTTCTCAGTCCCTGAAATCCAAAAGTCTGGAAAGCACTGCTCCCCCACCCATGACTCTGCACAGGCCAATTCTTTAGTAAGGACCAGCTGCACATCTCCTTAATAGCAATGCAGTCCTTTACTTTCTTTACAATTCATTTCTTCCAAATAATTTTCTACATTCTACCATACTAGACTCTGTTACATGGCATCCCTACCAGCCCATAAAAACTTCTCAATTTATATTATGATTTTTAGGTTTTGAACGTTTTCATCTCCTCATCTTAGGGTAAGAAGTCCTTGGATACAACAAAAGCATCTTTTATTTTTGGCCTTGCCTCACGACTTGCAGGACCTCAGTTCCCCAACCAGGAATTCAACCCAGGCCATGGCAGTGAGAGCACTGAATCCTAACCACTAGACCACCAGGGAATTCCCCAGAAACATCTTTTAATCATGTCCCCTTCTCCCTCCTCCTGCTACATTAGACTATTCAACCAATAGGTACTCCATAAACAATAAAGACCACAGTTATAAAGGAACTTAAGAACTGTCAACTTATATCCTGACTACAGCCCACAGGCTGGCTAGCCAGCTGTCCAACACCACCATGATAGAGATCTCACTAGCTCCAGAACTAGACCCCAGTATCTGGGGTTACCTTCCACTTTCAGGAAGTTCTGGTTAGACCCTTGGGGTCACTAAGAACAAATCTAGGGTGTGAAGAAAAGGGAACCCTCTTGCACTGCTGGTGGGAATGTAAATTGCTACAGCCACTATGGAAGACAGTATGGAGGGTCCTTAAAAAACTAAAAACAGAACTACCATATGACCCAGCAATCCCACTACTGGGCATATACCCTTAGAAAACCATAGTTCAAACAGAATCATGTACCACAATGTTCACTGCAGCACTATTTACAATAGCCAGGACATGGAAGCAACCTAAGTGTCCATCAACAGATGAATGGATAAAGAAGATGTGGCATACACATATATACAATGGAATACTACTCAGCCATAAAAAGAAACGAAATTGAGTTATTTGTAGTGAGGTGGATGGACCTAGAGTCTGTCATACAGAGTGAAGTAAGTCAGAAAGGGAAAAACAAATACCGTATGCTAACATACATATGGAATCTAAAAAAAAAAAATGATTCTGATGAACCTAGGGGCAGGACAGGAATAAAGACACAGACGTAGAGAATGGACTTGAGGACACGAGGAGGGTGAAGGGTAAGCTGGGATGAAGTAAGAGTGACATAGACATATATACACTACGTGTAACTGTAAAATAGATAGCTAGTGGGAAGCAGTTGCATGGCACAGGGAGATCAGCTCAGTGCTTTGCGACCACCTAGAGGGGTGGGATAGGGAGGGTGGGAGGGAGACGCAAGAGGGAGGAGATATGGGGATGTACGTATGCATATAGCTGATTCACTTTGTTATACAGCAGAAACTAACACAACACTGTAAAGCAATTATACACCAATAAAGATGGTAAAAAAAAAAACAACAACTAGGTCTGCCTGTAATTCCACCAACAGATGTCAGGAAAACCACACAAATAAAAACTATAAGAATTGATCCCTGTTCTTGTAGCTTGGACTGGTTAATTTTCGCTGTAACTAATGTAGTAGATATGAAACTACCCAAATACATACAATAGTTCTGATAAATATGAGAGATTTAGTTACTCTTCTCAAAGTACCAGTCACAACTTACCTCTCTTAACTCTCCAATCCTCCGAAGTGCTTTATCCTGACTCTGACTTAATATACCCTTTAATTTAAAAGGAAAAAGAAGCTGGTTCAAACAACCACATGACATAGTAGTGAAAAGCAAGTTCAAAAGATCACAAATCATTGAATTTTATCTCCAACACCCTTTACTTTTGCAACTATGCAACCCAAACTCTCTACTGCCACCTAGTGGTAGAATTATGTAATCTCGAAATAAAAATCCATAAGACAATTCACAGAAACACAAGGAAGGTACTCACAGAATTTAGGAATAAAATGACCTTTTGAGAATGAATTTATGGAATATTAATAGTACAAAGGATTAAATGAGAACTACCCCCAATTTCTATAGACCACATGTCTAAGAAAATATTAAACTAAAAACTTTATTTGTAATAATCTAATTTTCACACTTGTTATGGACAATTAGAACACTGAATCAGCAATAAGTAACTGGTGTTATCATTCTCAGTTGATTATATTCCAGACCAAAGCCAGAAAATTTAATGTCGTACTCAAAGGAGACTAATATTTATGGCAGATTCGGTATTTTAAAATAATGTACACGGGGAAATTAATTTTACCAAATCTCACTTTACAAATAACTTCCTGGTTCTATAATTAGTGTCTTCAGTCACCAGAAGAGCTATAATACCTTCTTATCTCCACACACTTAACCAAGGGCTTTACAAGCAGTAGCCTCAGGAAATAGAGAGGATGCTTATTTTTGGACCCTGATATAATAAGAAACAGAGATCTCTGCAGGTATTTAAAAAGTAGAAGGGAAAGCTTCGAAGTTGTACGTCTCTTTACCACTAAAACAAAGATGCACCCTGCACAGTGGCACACCAGGAATGATGCTTGAAAGAGGCAAACATGCCTTAAATCCAAACCTCTTACACACTGCAGGGATCCAGAACTCAAGGAAGCCCATCCCTACCAGAGGTTAAATATCTGAGATTTCTCAATCATTCTCTTTATCAAAATCCCCAATGGTAAAACAGCTGAAATACTTTGGTCATATGAAGAATTATTAAAAGTGAGTGTTAGAACTATCTTATTAAAAGATCTTTTCTATTTTTAAAATTATATATCAATCAATATAACAGCCAACAAATCACTTACTTGTAGCTTTTTCTTCTCTCTCTGAAGAGTCTGATAAGCTGTAACAAGCTAAAATAAAGAAAAAGTCACTAATAACATCAGTCATTCCTACATAAATGCAATTAATTATTCTAAACTCTGCTAAAACATCTCATTATGAAAGTCAGAAAATAAATCAAAGCAATCCTTTTATAGACAATTCAAACTAATTAGATGTATATGCAGTTGAAACTAAATAACACAGGAAATGTATTTCTAAAATATAAAATGTAATGACTCTATAAAGAAAGATATTAAATCTCCATTTGATTTCACCTTACACACACACACACACACACACACACACACACACACACCTCTTTAAATTTCAGTACCTAACTTATAGGTGGGGATTAGAGACAACTTGCTTAAAGGTTACTCAAACTGTGGTCACAGATCAACACCATTAGCAAAAGCATCACCTGGGAGCCTGCTAGAAACAGAAATTCTTGGGCCCCACCCCAAACTAACTGAATGAGAAGCAGAGGGAGGGCGGAGGCAACAATGTGTGTTTTGACTAGCTCCTCAGGTGATTTTTTGCTTTGGGCCGTAATAGACCATGTAACTGATCTCTAAAAGTTTCTCTGGTGTAGGACCTGTGACTGTGGCTCTATGAAAATCTGAGGGAAGCAACTCACAACCAACAGAGGAAAACTGCTATGTCAGGTCCTAAAGAGATATTTAACCATTTAACCTAAAAATGATATTTAAACATTCTAGCAAAACTTGATAAAATTACAGAGTAATAAACCTTTACACCTATAAATTATATAGCATTTCTCATCGGAAGGCTAAGCACATGGCTCCACCGCATTATTTGAACCCACTTTAGAGATGCTAGTGGGCTCTAAAGAGACAGGTTGCAGCTTCAGGAGAAAGCACGCCCGATTCTGGCCTTGCCATTTTCCTTGGAAGGCTGCTGTGTGCCCTCGAATGTGTCTACTGATGTCTTGAGTCAAGAGGCAGGCAGCAATGGAAGGCGAGTCCAGTGATAGGGATAAGGATGTAAAAAACCAAAATTCGGCCTTAAACCAGGATCTCCCCTTCTTATTACTTAAGACCAGTTAGGAAACTGGTACTCAAGGTGGGGGTGAGGGGTGGGGGGGAGGAGTGGGAGTGGAAGAGTAACACAACAATCAGATGGCACTTACAGCACTACCATCCTAGGTACCTACAGTAGCAAGGAAAGGTGGAGACAAAGACGATGGGCTCTTTCCATCCCTAAAATGCCGCACAGCTTTACCTGAGGTAGTACAGAATAGCGGAAACAACCAGAAAGACCTAGAATCAATGCAGAGTCTGTCAACTGCTACCTGTGTGACTATAAGCAAGTTACTTAATCTCTATGAGTAACTCTCTATGAGTCCTTAATCTCTACTCTGCAAAACAGAGCTAATAAATAGCTACTTCACAGAGATGGTGCAAAATTTAATGGCACCATAAACATAAAATGCATAGTGTCTTGTACATTTAAATACTAACTATACAGCTGCCCAAGCTTCAAACTTAAAAGCCATGGGTTAGTGAAAATAACATAAATCTAAACAAACAAATTCAGGACCATTATTAACTTTGACAGAAATAAAAGATAAAATTTTTTTAAAAAATTTAAAGAAAAAAGTTGCCTGATTCCACATGTGCCTTATGAGATACATGGCCTTAATGCCCTGTGTACATCTCTGGGTTCCAGCTAGCCAACAGATTTTAACCTAATAATTATTTCCTATTTTGTCAGCACTTTGTACTTTTTTTTTCTTATTAATACAGTATTCATTTGTCTTCCCTCTGTCAAACACTGAGCCAAAAAAAAAATGGGGAGGTACAGGAAAAGGAACATACAGGGCAGACGAGACACGAAAGAAAGAACTATGGGAGGTGGAGACGGCTCCTTCACATGGCGAAGAGGATGAGAAAGGCCAACATCAGGCAAAAGAGCCCCATGGCTACCGAGAGTGCAGAAGCCCAGAATGGCGCAGAAGAAGAGCTGTTGCTTCAGAGAAGGGTTCCTGGCATAACCAATGATGAGGCTACCAAACACAGTCCCAATTCCAGCCCCAGAGCCAGCCATCCCTACTGTGGCAGCCCCAGCTCCAGTGAATTTGGTTTCCGTGTCAATGTCCCTTGAAATGGCACTGGTTTGGAAGGTGTGGCTAGGAATAAGTGAGGTGGTCAGGGGACTCGGGGCTGCCAAGCTGCTGTGGCTCTCATCTGTCAGTGTCTCCTATTGTTTCAGCATCACTGTAGACAGCGATCAGCTCAGTAGTGCAGAGGTTCTCTTGATCAAGGAGGAGGTGGAGACGAACTTGGCACAAGCGTACGTTTTCAGATGAGAGGCCACGGCAGGAGAGCTGGCCCCAGTGCAGAGAAGACAAAGAGGGGAGCACTTTGTACTTTTAAAAAGATATTTTATATATTTCATCTAGGAGTTTTTTTGGTTGTTTTTGGCTGCAGGGTAAAACTACCCATATTACAGCCAAATTGGAAATTGAAGTAATAGCTAACTTTACACTCTAACCTTGAACTTTATTATTCATTAATTAAAATTAACTACAATGCTGATTTATCAGCATTAAGACAATAAAACATGACGGGTTTTTTTTTTTAATTTTATTTATTTCTGGCTGTTGGGTCTTCGTTGCTGTGCTCGGGCTTTCTCTAGTTGCAGCGAGTGGGGGCTACTCTTCGTTGCGGTGCGCGGGCTTCTCATTGCGGTGGCTTCTCTGGTTGTGGAGCACGGGCTCTAGGCATGCGGGCTTCAGTAGTTGTAGCACTCGAGCTCAGTAGTTGTGGCTTGCAGGCTCTAGAGCATAGGCTCAGTAGCTGTGGTGCACGGGCCCAGCTGCTCCGCGGCACGTGGGATCTTCCCGGACCAGGGCTCAAACAACCATCCCCTGCACTGGCAGGAGGATTGTTAACCACTGCGCCACGAGAGAAGCCCATGGGGTTTTTTTGGTTTTTGTTTTTTTAAGAAAGGAAGCCACGGGCAACTTTGTCCAGAAAGGCTTTCCGGAGAAAGAACATTTTAACTGCACAGGACAGCGAGGGCAACTAATACAATCAGCCCAAAGGGAAGGCGCCATGTTTCTAAAGGAACAAAAGGAGCGAAGGAGCAGCACCACTTCCTTCCTCTTAGACCAAACATTGTCAAGGGGTCCAGCAGTTAAAAGATTCACTTGAGGCAAATTGTAAATGTAGGTCCAATGAGAATGCACCAAATGTGCACATATCTGGGGTCAGAAATAATGGAATCTGGTTGGCAGAAGAGGTCATTTTGGAGCCACAACACTTAAAAGATGAACAAGGGAAGGGATGTGAGGAGGAAAGACAATGAACTCTGAGCTGGGTGTCCAAGCAACCCTGGAGAGAGGGGCACAGAATGTGAGAATCAAAAGGCTACGGGCAACAATCTGCTCCAAAATTTTACTAACAGTATTGTCAAAGGGCCTCAGTACCACTGAAGGTCTTTAATTAGATATTTCCACAAACTATCCCCCATCAGTATCCAGCGTAGCCAGGGAATTGACAGTTCAGCCAATGACAGGCATAAAGGCCAGAGAGTAATATGAATTAGAGAATACGGGGAGGAACTTTTCATACCAACAAAAAAGTCATGCTCCTACCTCAGAACATTTTCCTTTGTAGCCATTCAACCTTCGTTCCATTCTTCGCAACCACTGGATCAAATGTTCTTTGCTGAGACTGTCTAAATTCCCTAGTGAATCTTCGGTCTCACTCTCCATATCAGAGGGTGGATCAAAGGTGGCAGCAGAAGAGTCCAGGTCAAGTCGATTCAGGGACTCTCTAGAAGACGTTCGTACCAAAGACTCTTTAGAGGAAGATCGGAATAGAGATTCCTTCATTGGACTCCGAAACAAAGACTCAACGGAAGGCACCCGGAGTTGGAGCTTCTGTGCAAAAGACTGCATGTCACCTGACTGCAACCAAAACGCATCAGAACATGTGGGTTAAAATACAGATTTAGACTTCTATAATTCCCTAATCACCAGCAATAATCTATAGAAAGCTAACACATTTAATTTATATTCCTGACATTTTACACAATACACTGTTTTCTGAAAAACAAGAGACACCTCTTTATTTGTGAAAAGGCGCTGGACCTAGAGTCAGAGGACTGGGGTGTAGGTCCCAGGTCTGTCACCGAGCAGTGGAATGACCTTCACTAAGTCACTTCCCTTCAGTTTGCACATCTGTAAAAAGAAGGAAGCCATACTTTCCCAGCCAACCTCGCAGGTGTGCTGTGAGATCTGTCCACTAAACTGTAAGACCCTTGGAGGCAGTGGTCATCTATACCACCAGTATATACCCAGTGCCTAAAATGTGGGTATGTACTGTGAAGTGTAAAGTGTGTGGCTGCATCTGGAGTCTGCATGAAGGCCTGCGCAGATTCCTCATTACTCTTCTCGGGCAGAGGGTAATGTTTAGTGAACCCATTTTGCTCAATAACAGAATGCCAGGCAGAGCTGACTAGGGATATCTAACTCTGCTCTAATTACCACTGTCTACCGGCAATAAAAATAAGCATAAAAAAGTAATGGAGGACCATTAAAAAGTCTGAGCTAGAGTCCCTCTACACGGATCAGTAAATCTGATGTTAGAAACAGTGATAAGCAAGAGCTGTTCTCTTAATTAGAATATTAATATTAATAATGATGTATTATTTTGAACAAGAGCAATGGAAAATAATATAATTCAATAACCTGCATTATTGTAAGCTGCATTTTTTTTGTTCACATGACAGCAGTCAGTATTTCAGGTGTTTCCTAGAAACTCATTCTCATTAGTGCAATAGGGTCACTGCAAGGTCTCAAAGATGCCAGGAATGAAATGCTCAGGGGAGACTGAGGTCATGTATAGGCAAAGATTACAGGAAAACAAAAAGATTCTCTTTAATATACAAGAAAAAAAAATCAGACCAGGAATACTTTACTCATAGATTTTAGAGATTTAATAATAGTATTTGGCAAGGTGGGAGTAAGAGGGGCCCACCCCCTGCATACGCACAGATTTATCACAGGACGTTCATGACAGTGAAAAGTGGTAACAACCCAAATGTTCACCACTAGAGGATACATTATATAAACCACAATGTATGTAACAAGGTTCAGGACATACTATTAATGGGAAAACTCAGGTTATAAAATAACACATACACTGTGAACTCATTTTGATTTAACATAGTTACATATACTTATGAATTTGCATGCATGTTTACATAAACACCCTTAGAATCAGGTTGTTAAAGGACAAACACCAAAAGTTAACAGTGAGTGAGTGGGTCTGGGTGGTAAGATTTTAGATGATTTTTATGTTCATTTTTCTATTTTCCTGTACTTCCCAATTTTTTTTTTCATAATGTGCAAGTTTTACCTTTATACTGGGGTGGGGTAGAGAAAGTCTTAAGGGAGAGGAGGGACCCTCATGCTCAAAAACTTGAAGAACCATTTTACCGCTATTCCATTACCATCCGCTTCTGACCCATGCAAAAAGTGCTTTTCAGCTCTTACAGACAATTGCCTTAGGACAAACAAGTGAGGTAAGTTTGAATAACACTAGAAACAGTTGTTATTTTAGGGTGAGCCAGGAGGTAATGAACAATTTCAAAGACATGTATTTGCAGAAGCTCATAAACTGAGTAACTGTCACATCTACTCTGCTTGGGAGGTTTTTGTTTTTGTTTTTTGCGGTAAGCGGGCCTATCACTGTTGTGGCCTCTCCCGTTGTGGAGCACAGGCTCCGGACGCGCAGGCCCAGCAGCCATGGCTCACGGGGCCCAGTCGCTCCGCGGCATGTGGGATCTTCCCAGACCGGGGCACAAACCTGTGTCCCTTGCATTGGCAGGCGGACTCTCAACCACTGCGCCACCAGGGAAGCCCTGCTTGGGAGTTTGAGTGTTGTGATTCAGTCGTGGGCTGCTGAGTAAGGCTGCCTAAGTTTAAATCCCAGCTCCACCACGATGTTCATGACACCGACCAAGTTACTTAACCTCACTAGTCTTGTTTCCCCCTCTCTAAAATGGGGGTGATAAAAATAATAATGATGGTAATAATAATACCACCCACCTCATATGGATGCCACAAGGACTGAATGAGTTAATATGTACATGCAAATTGCTTACAATGCAGCAAATACTCAATAAACATTAACAATTATCATTATTATTAAAGAAAGAAGACTAAAACAAAACAAAAGACAAACTTACAAATAAGAATGTTATACGCAAGCTTATGTGGCAGACTCTTCCGGTTATAAGATGCAGTAGCTAAGAGCACAGGCTCTGCAGCCAGGCTTCTTGGGCTCAAGTCTCCGGCAATATGACCTTGGGCAAGTTACACAGCCCCTCTGTGCCTCTGTTTCTTCATAAGTTAATTGGGGAAAACAACAGCACTCACCTCGTAGGGCGCTTGTGAGGAGTACTACATTAATACATGTGAAGCACTTAGCATCATGACTGGCTTGAGCTAAACAATCAATAGTATCTACCACCTGATATCCAATCCTCCCTTCTTCCTTTCCACCAGATGCCAGTTTCATGCAGGGTGACAATACAGCCAGGTTAAAACATTCACCTTCTCAAATACAAATAAAAACCATAATGAGATACTACTACATATCCACCAGGATAGCTAAAATTAAAACTATGGAAAATTCCAAGTATTGGTGAGGATGTGGAACACTCCATTTCAGAAAACTACCAGTATTTACTAAAACTAAACACACACGTACTCTCCAGACCAGCAATTTCACTACTAAGTATATACACAATAGAAATGTATACATATGTTCAACAAAAGATATACGCTAGAAAGTTTATAGCAGCACTGTTTAAAATAGCGCCAAACCTGAAACCACTGCTGATGCCTATCAATAACAGATGGGGTAAGTCAACTGTCATCTGCTCACTAAAAGAATACTAGACAGCAATGAGAATTAAAGATTTATAGCCACAAGCAAGAATATAGATGAATCTCACTAACACTAACAGAGTTATTAAGCAAAAGAAGCCAGACACAAAAGAATAACCACTAGTGATTCCATTTACATAAAGTCAGAAACAGGCAAAATTAATCTATAGAGTTAGAAGTCAGGATAGTGGTTACCCCTGGTAGGGGGAGGTGAGAGCAGAAGGGAGCACAAGGGCTTCTGGGGTGCTGGTAACTTCTGTTTCTTGATTTTGGGTGCTGGTTACAAAGTTGTGTTTGGTTTGTGAAAATTCAGTAAATTGTACAAGGAATACATGATACTTTTCTGTATACATTATTACATTGTGATATTACATTTAAATTAAAGGATTTTTTTAAGTTAGCTTTTCCCAGACTCTGTTTCAGCCAGGAGGGGACCCTGTGCCTAAGTTCAGCCAATAATGTAAACTATAAGTGGGAATCTAAAGGATGGAACCTTCGGGAGTTCCCTGGTGGTCCACGGGTTAGGATTCCGTGCTTTTCAGTGCTGGGGCCCGGGTTCAATCCCTGGTCGGGGAACTAAGATCCCACAAGCTGCGTGGTGTGGCCAAAAAAAAAAATGGATGGAACCTTCTAGGAGAGATATTATTTTCCTGATAAAAAGGAATATATATGCCTTTTGTCCTGTCAACAATGGAGATGCAATTCCTGGAGGCCAAACTTGTAACTGTGAGGCTGAAAGGCAGTGGGAAGGATGAGAAGGTAAAGGAGGGGGGGACAAGAAGCCAAACGGAGAAGGGTCCTTAATGACTGACTGTCTCTAGCCCTTCTGCTATGTGAAAAACTAAACTCCCATTGGCTCCAACTATTGTCAGGTTTCTGGTACCAAAGACATTCACTGATTTATAACTCATCTTTTAAAAAGCTGATGGGGGTTAGAGAAGGAGAAATGTATAAATGAAAATAAATGAACACAGAGTTACTTTTAGCTCCTTTCTGTCTCCCCCACTTTACATTGTTTGCATTCCTCCTTTTTATTTCCCCAACAGTGTCAGACTTTTATCCTCTACCAGCTGGATATCTGTAGCAGCCTTCTGTTCTCTTGCCTCAAATCTCTTACCTACCAATCTGCCCCTGCCACATGGTCAGCAGGATTGTCTTTCTAAAACATAATTCAGATCATTTCATTCCAATTCCTAAACTGAACTGCCACTAAATATAAAGTTCAAAATCCTTAGCTGATACTCAAGGTTCCCACTTCCCAAGACCCATTTCTCTGTAAAACCACCCCTTCATGTAACAAAAACTTGAGTTCCAACAGGTAACTTCCTGTTCCCTGAATAAATGCATCCTTGTGTGCCTCTGTACTATCACCCAAACTTTCTCTGCGCATGGAAACTCAGACATCCTTCAAAAGTGAGCTCAAGTTTCTGCTCTTCCAGGACACCTCAGATTTCACCCATCAGAAACAACCCTTCTCAATGGCCTAAGCACTTTACCAGGACCACTACTGGAGCACATACTGCATTCCGACTCACCATTAGTTACTTACTTGCTGATATAACAACTAACTGAATTGTTTATGCCTTAGAACAACTACAGAGACAATACAGCACCAGGGTTAAGACTCAGACTCTGACCAAAACTCCATGATTTGAATCCCAGTTTTACCATTTATTAGCTTTAGGACCTCTTTGTTTCAATTTCCTCATCTATAAATCAACACTACTCTAGTAGGCTGCTATGAGGATTAAATGAGTAAAAGCATTTAAAATAGTGCCTCATATGCAGGAAGCACTAAATACATTTTCTTATCATTATATCTGCCACACACACCCTCATCCCAGGCTTTATGCTCTTTTAGAACAGAATTCATATTCTCTATCTCTGTAGTCTTGCCTCAGTGCTTTCCACGAAGTAGGTAGTTATTACACATTTGTTCATCTGAACCTTAACCTGGCGATATGCTAATGATGATCTAATGGGAGATCTTTAAATACTCAATGCTCGATCAAAATGATATGTATCACTTTTTACATATAGTATATCTTATTCTAGAATCATCAAAAAGCATTAATACATAATCAATAACACTCAAGAAGAAAAAAATGAAAACATACATCCACAGGATTTCTACAATAACATTCATGATAGTTTTATTCGTAATAGCAGAAAACTGGAAACAGCCCAGGTGTCCATCAATAGGTAAATAACTGCAGAATATTCATTCAAACGAATCCTACACAGCAACAGAAAGGAACAAACTACTGATAACCACAACATGGATGAAATTTCACAAACATAATGCTGAGTGAAAGAAGTCTTCCATAAAAGAGCACATACTTATAAGGTCACTTATATAAAGTTCTAAAATAAGTAAAACTAATGTGTTGTATGGTGGAAAAAAATTACAACACGTTGCCTCTCAGAGGGAAGACCATAAGGGAACTTTCTGGTGTGTTGATAATCTTCTATAACCTGTGCATGGGTTTGGCACATACATTTGTCAAATGTATGTATCGATGTACAAATCAGTCAATGTACATTTGAGGTTTGTATATTTCATTTTATATAAAATTCACTTCAAAATAGAAATTACAAACACTGAACGCTAGATAATGATATACATACTAAAACATTAGTACTGTGGCCTGCGACTTACTCTGAAAGGCATCAGAAAAATAAAATGGATTGAGGGACGAATAGAGGAATGAATATATGGACAGATTTGTGATTAAAAAAAAAAAAGTACAGGACTTCCCTGGTGGTCCCTAGTGGTTAAGACTCTGAGCTTCCACTGCAGGGGGCATGGGTTCAATCCCTGGTCAGGGAAGTTCCATGTGCCGTGCAGTGCAGCCAAAAAAAAAGAAAAAAGAAAAGAAAAGTAAAATATCAATGATAGAATCTAGGTGGTAGGTATATACATGTTCACTTTATAAAGTTCTTTCCACTTTTCTGTATGATTGAAATTTTTCATAACTGTTGAAAATAAAATTAAAAGCAGTATTCAAAAAATGGCAACAGAAATTTCAAAATTTAATTACACTACTATAATTTCTCTTTTTTAAAAAATTCATAGGGAGTTCCCTGGTGGTCCAGTGGTAAAGAATCCACCTCCCAATGCAGGAGATGCAGGTTTGATCCCTGGTCGGGGAAGTAAGATCCTACATGCCGCGGGGCAACTAAGCTCGCGTGCCACAACTACTGAGCTCGTGTGCCTCAAGGAGACAGTCCATGTGCCACAAACTACAGAGCCCACGTGCTCTGGAGCCCACGTGCCACAACTAGAGAGAGAAAAAACCCACACGCCACAACTAGAGAGAAGTCTGCGTGCCACAACTAAGACCCGAAGCAGCCAAAAATTAAAATAAATAAATACATTTAAAAAATTGACAGAGGTTGACTTGCTTTTAAAAAAAAATCATAAATGATTTTCAAAACCAGACTTTTTCCTATAGTTAAAAAAAAATAATAGCATATGAGAATGGTCATTTAAATCCCTATGATTTGCTCTATTCAATTTAACAAAATTCTGTTGTTACTTTTTATTGTTTTTACTGAAGTATAGTTGACTTACAATGTTATGTTCATTTCAGGCATAAAACATAGTAATTCGATATTTTTATAGATTACACACCAAAGTTATTACAATATTACTGACTATGTTCCCTGTGCTGTACATTACATCCCTGTAACTTATTTATTTTATAGCTGGAAGTTTGTACCTCTCAATCCCCTTCACCTATATCGCCATCCTCCCCACCCTCCTCAGCTCCGGCAACCACTAGTTTATTCTCATTTTGTTTTAACAGCATATAAACTTAAATGAGGCAATACATGGCAAAAAATTATAGTGGGGTAGACTAATGTTTTTGTCTATCTATGATAATCCCACTATCAATAACTAGCCACTGGTCTTTGGGCAAATAATTTAAAGTTTCATGCCTGATAGAGCATCTATACAATAAGAGGGTAATACTAGATCCTAGATTCATCCTAAACTGCTAAAACACTAAAACTATGATCCAATCAAACTATTTCACAGCTTCTCAGATAAGGATGAATGCTCATACATACCTGTTTTGCAAAATATATTTTTCTCTATTACATGGTGGTATACACTATTTTCAAATATCTGAGTTTTGTAAGTCTGTTTGAGGTAAAATGTCAACTACCTGCATTCCTTTGGAAATGAATGAATAATCATTTTGATTAGCTGAATTTTATGTGCTGCATTAAACAATTTAAGAGTTAACTATTTAACAGAAATTTTTCTGAGATAGGTATACTGCACTTTTCTGCCTTCTTAAATAAAGACAGTGAGTAACCCTTTTTAATGACATCCCCACCACAATCATTACATTGTGTGCCAAACTCTATTGGTTTACAGAGGATGTTCTACCCAGTAGTAAGGGGGTCACAGGCAGCTACACTTTATAAACTCTTGGGCTTGCTTTTCACCATCTCTTCTACCTTGGTGTCAACTCTGATTTCCTGCTGCCCAACCACAGTAAGCATTCTACCCACTTTGGGGATACCCCCTGTTCCTAATTTGCTAACAACAACCAACTTGTCAGAAATTTGTATAAAAGTAAAAAACAGTCTCTGAGTGAAGGTGTCTCCTTGTTATGAGAATTAAATGAGATCATATACATAAAATGCTTAACAATGCCTGACACACAGTAAACTCAATAAACACAATTAACTTCCTGAATATCACCCATGTTCATTCTTCACCTTAAACTTAAATCTCTCCTGAATTTGATCATAAAGCTGGTTATCTAATTAATTCTAATTAATATTCCTTCAAGATCACTGGATCTGTCCAGTACCATTTAAATTGGTGCCTCCCAATATTTTACCCCTACCTCAAGGCACTAATAGAAAATGATTTATCTGTAGAGGACTTAGGGGATGCTGCTCAAAGGCCAGGGACGTGGACTATGCCCAGAGCCTGACCAGCCTCCCTGAAAAGAATGAGACTCTCAGCTCACAGGTAACCTTTTCATGGAGTTTGGAAAGTTAGACAATACTTTAGAATGTTTAATCTACATGATTTAGTTCAGAAATTGCCCATGTTCCTGCTCCAGGTTCACAGAATCAGAAATGTTATTGCTCTACACAGCTGTTGAGAACAGCCAGGTTAATGATAATAATAATCACTAAAGCCAAAGAAAAGAAATGTTCATCTCAGATACTGCTATCATTAAGATTTTTTTTAATGAATTTTTCTTTTTTGGAAGGAGTCAAAAGAAAGTTACATGAGCCCCACTCTCAAAATAACTTTTTAAAATCAAAGATAAACTAAATTCTCTAGTAGTAAGATATTCTGCATTAGAACAAACTTTAAAAGAAATCCCATTTTCTTCACATCTCCCTTCTAGAATATGTAACTCAATATGTCTTTCAAAATTACTTACTCCATAATCTTTTACTATAAAATCAGTCTTTTTTCCCGAAGTTTTCTCTTCAGTGCCATTAGTTTTTTAAATGAGTAATAATGGAATCTTACATGACTGGTATATATATACATGTATTGCTTTCATTTTAAACTTTTTCCAAGAAACCATCAACAAACCTGGATTTACCATAGACATTGTATCAATGTTCAGACATCACTGTTTCAATGTAAAGTCAAATGCTAATAATACTGATTGACTGACATCCTGAAATGACTTGCTATTTCTTTTAAATAACATTAATAACGGACCTGAGGAGCTGTGGGTTCACTTCCATTAACACTGTCGGGAGATTTCATAGCTTGGATAGATGCATTCTAAGAAAAAGAAAGAAACATTGTAAAGAAAGGATCAGAAAACTAAAATTTTAAAACTGTTAAGAACAAAGAAAGGCCAAGTACCAAAACCTATTAGATACATTTATCTGTTAAACAAAATTAGTAATTGTTCACTTATTAGAATTTTTCATGCAAGGCAAAACTAGTATGGTAAGTATTTTAGAAAATTCATTTTGCTATAATATCTGTAACCAAATAGCAAAGATTAGTATGCAGCCAAATTTATTTCAAGCTAATCACATATCTCTCCCCATTACAATCTCCCCAGCTTTAACCTCAATATGAAGTTAACATCAGGGATTCAATTAGCAAAACTCATTCAAGTAGAAAACTATCCAGAAAAAGTAACGTCAATTGTTCCTTACAGTAAAATAATATTTAAAGTTATTTGGGCTAAGCTCTGAAAAATATCTTGGCAACAAGAAATGGAAATGCCTCATTCATTTGAAGCCAGCAGTCTAAATGAAATTGTTATGACAATTTTCAGAAAAACTTATAATTAAAAATAATTTCTTCTACATATGAAAGCTTTTTGTTTTCTTTTGTTGGTATGACAAATGCTCCAAGTTACACAACATTCTACTGACTATATCATACCGGCATGAGTTCCATAATGGATGATATTCTTCGAGATTCAAAATTCTACATTGCATTCATAATATACTAAGTGTCTAACTAAAATTAAAGCTATAGAAGCAGCTCATGATAAAATAACTTCCATGTTTTAAACAAAAGCATTCAACGAAATACTAGCCACTATGTTTCAGTAACTTGAAAGTACATTTCCCCTGCAACTCTAGGGCTAACCAAGAAAGGGTCAAATGTATGACTCTTCTTATTCTTAAATACAAGTGGAGAAGGCACTCAGCTTTGCAAAAGTGTTCTCAAATTTTTGAACTCTCATTAGGTATTTGATACTAAGAAATAATTTTAGGTGTGATAAATGTATTGTGGTTATATATTTTTAGTCTTTATCTTTTAGAAATATATACCAAAATACTTAGATATCTGAAATTTGCTTCAAATAATCCCACAGGAATGAGCAGAGGGTATCTGCATGTGTGGGGAGGGTGGGAGTGGTGTGGTTAGGGAGGTATGGGGGGATGGTAATAAGATGGCCATGACTTATTAATTGTTGACACTGGATAATGGATACTGGGGAAGGGGGAAGAAATCTTATGTGACTCATTACTATTTTCACTCTTGCAATACATTTGAATTTTTTCCTCATAAAAGTTTAAATACCTTCTCCCTCTGACATAAAGAGTTATCAAATTTTATCAGTCCAAGACACTTCCTTAAAGTTAAATAGGGGAGAACGGTTGGGGAAACATAGGAATTAACTTTTATCTTCCTGCTCTCTGCCATTTCAAAGAATTAGAAGTCGTATACATGGCATATTATTTGTGTAGCATCATAATTAATGCTTTCCAGCCCTAAAAATATCCTACACTACACACTATAAAATAAAAAAACATACTTCAGAGAAATCAGCAAGTCTCTCTGCCACGCAGTATACCGAAAAGTAAGTTACTGTTAAATTATGGAGAAAGCAAATGAAAGGGCTCCATAAAATATTTAGGTTAGGAGGAAGAGTGGCAAGAAAGTCCATATTCTATTTTAAGTAAATTACTTGACACATGATTGTGGTCCATACAAAAAAAGCTATTCTACAATTGTCTGAAATATCACCCTACCAAACAAACAGCATAACATCTTAAAACTTTTCATCTCTGCATCTATATTTCAATTTACTTGTTATACTATATACCTAAATAAATGCAAGACAGCTAAGGAAAGTATTGGCCTCTGTTAACCATGTAAATCTAAGTTAAGAATCTCTAGAAACAAAATTATAGATTTTATCACTACCTGTAATGCCTTCTCCATTTCTGCCCAGCAAATTCTTATTTGTCTTTCAACTTTCAAATGCCCCTTATTTTGTGAAGCTTCATATGGCTGGCCAGAGGGGCTAACACATTTCCTATGCCTGTATTTTCTTCTATGAAGACTTAATTCCTTCGCATTGTTAAGTGTATTCTGACATCTTTGTCTCCATACTAAACTATAAACGCTCGGAGGGCAGGAACCCTACATTTTGCCTGACTGTAGTAGAGGCTCAGTAATTGTTTGTTAAATCTTTATACAGTTACTTCCTTCAGTGTAAGGAGACTTCTGAAGGTCTCCCCCAAGAAAGAAGCCTAAAGAACTAGCTCAACACATGTCACTACTCAGTCACCAACACTTTCCCCTGGAGGCAATTCTTAGATAACAGGAAAACGTTTCTAAAGTGCATTTAACTTAAAAGCACACACAGGTTCCCTGCCAGATTTGTCTTCAATTATGGTGTTTTGTGTATGTGTGTTTTGTTTTTTTGTTTTTTGTTTGTTTGTTTTTAATTTTCGGCCACACTGCGTGGCTCACGTGATCTTAGTTCCCCGACCAGGGACCGAACCCCGTGCCCACAGCAGTGAAAGCGCTGAGTCCTAACCACTGGACCGCCAGGGAATTCCCTTCAATTACGTTTTGTTCAGTCTTTCAACAACTACTTTTGACTACCGAGCACTAAGGATACAGCAACTTTTACAATTTGGGGTAAAGAGAGGCATTTTTCCAAAAACTGAATTAAGGAAAAGTCAGCAATTGGTGAAATAAAATAATGAATTAGACGCTCACTAAATTTTTATTCTACTATAGGTTACGCTATGGTTTTATGTGAGGAGAAATAAGTTTTTATCTGAACAAAACAAAATTTAAATAAGATTAATGCAGACTTTCAGCCTACTTAAATTATTTTAAATAGTTCTAAAGCCTCCATTCTAAAATTATTAGCATTTGTCCCAGTAGGATAGGCACTCAATATAAATCATTTTATGTTCTAACGGAAGTGAGCCTGAGAGAAGCTCTTTTTTGTTGTGGTTTTTTAAGGCTCTATTACTACTACATGAAGTGTAATATCCTTTTATGTTTTTAAAATAAGTTGGTAAGTTATCTCTAACTGGGACTCCTGTTTCCCTCTCAAACCAGTATTTAAAACAGTGAGGTGTTAGAGACCACTATACCTGAGAGCCAAGCTAAGGCATTATGAGAACTCTGAGCTGCTTCCTTTTCTAAAAGCAAGTTTAGAATGTAATATAAGACTGATACTGGCCATATGCAGACCAAGTCTTTACTGGCTGCATGGATAAATACAGAAGTGTTCTAACTTCATTACTAGCCACTTAATAAATTAAACCAATTCTCACTGTTTAAAAAAACCCCAATCCCATTTCAGTCGGTGTCCATTCTAACAACAAAAGCATCATTACTAGGCAATCAAACATCCCTAAGTTTTAATTTGCTAAATTAAGAACTCAGATACTTTATGAAGTAAGTCTACTTTCCCCAAGTGAAATTATCAATATATACAAGATTCAAAATTGTATGAATTCACTCAGTTGAAAAACAAACAGGTAACTATTTCCTTTCAAATGTTTAATACACAGAAAACTGGTACTCTCCCCAAATAAGATGCAATTACTTGTTACAGTAGACTCCACCTGCCTACTCAATGTTGTTTAATTATGGATTTACATAAAATGCATTTTTCTTTCCTAAAAATGTGAGTCAAGTCTCAAAATATTCTTGGCCTCCTACCAACAGAGATTCCTAGCAATGCATACCTCTTTTAGTTAATGAGCAAACATTCCCTAGGGAGAAAACTTAAGCGTTTAGACCAAGTGAAAGTATTCTTCACTACATTAAGGAAAACAGTGTTATTTTGTTGCTGTTAAAAAGCTAGCAAAAAACACACCAGCCATCAGAATTCAGCAATTTACTCTCTGATTTTTTTAGAGGGAGGTTAGCAACAGGGCACTGAAGATGCTTTGAGAGATGGTAAGTGACAAGCAACGTGAGATGTGCTTCTAGAATTACCAAATTACTTTGCTTCCCCACAAAGGGAATGCAGAAAGCGGTGGAAGGACTCACCACACCGTCAGTCTGGGTTTTAGGCTGCTTGGAGGAATCCAAAGCAAAGATAGTATACTCAGAGAGAAAAGCAGGCTCTGCTATCATCCCGGCTAGGAGCTGTCTCATTCAGTGTAATGAGCAGAGGTATAAAAATAAAACAAAGGATGAAAGACAAATCATAAGGGAATGTTGCAAAGTGTTCTCACCGCACAGCACACACAACGCTATAATGGCCTTGTGCTACCACCACTGCTGCCACCCATCACTCCACCCATAGAAATAGTAAGTTGCTGGGAAAGGTCAGGAAGGGAGATGAGGTGAGCTGTTTTGGATCTCAAAACTCAACTTTAAACAACTTGCTTATTGGCATACAAATGATATATGCAACAGGCACCACAGCACACAGCACATCTGGCAATTCAGTATGAGAGCCTATACCAGTAAGAACAATACATGGTAAAGAACACAAAGCCTTAGTATAACAAATATTGAGCCACTCATTTTTATATATTCAAAAAGACAGCATGGAAATTTATGGGGAGTATAAACACATAAAACTTTAAATAATCATTTATTTCTACTTATATACAAATACAGTTTTCTCCAATACACACAGAAGAAACTTTTGAAACAAATTTATAATAAGTTTTAAGGATAAATTCTATTATACTAGGTCTTTTGATATATATTCTCTTCTGAGCTTCAATTTTCTTTCAGAAACTGTATACTATACACCAAAATACTAGCTATCATGAATTAGATGTATAAGAAATTATAATTAAAATGAACTTTTTCATGGTGGGGGTTACACAAACATACATATGTAATAAAACTGCATAAAACTACACACACACACACACACACACATATAAAACAGGTGAAATTTGAATAAGCTCTGTGGATGTCACAGAGGTTACCAATGTCAATTTCCTTGTTTTGATAGGGTACTACAGTTATATAAGATGTTACCTTTGGGAGAAACTGGATAAAGGGTACACAGAGCCTCCCTAAAAAGAAATTTTTTAACCTCCCATGAATCTGATTATTTCAAAATAAAAACTTTAAAAAACAAAAGTTTTGAAACATTAACTTAGCAGTTAATGTATGTTATTATATAATATATAATGAAGAATTATGTCATAAAATAAATGTCTGCAAAAGTTTAAAAACTTACACTTTTCATCTCAGTGCTCTAGAGTTATGGATGACTAGAGCCGTCACTAACTCTTCATCTGGTCCTACATTAGAGGTCACCTTACAGATGAGACAAATTTTTTTTTAAAGTCTTTTTTGGTTATGTTAATAACTGGTACTCTTTGGGTAGGATTCAAGAATTGATCTTACACTAAACCCTAAAATTTAGTGTCAGTAGTATACTAAAATACACTAGATGCCTGTTTGGCTCTAGGGTATCATATAGTTTCCACTCCTGCTGAAAATCTTACTCTCCCAGAAACTCAGAAAGGTCATCTTTTGAGTGGATGTTATCTTAAGTTAAATGCTATACAAATTCACTCTTCTTAGGCTTCCAAAGTTAATTTTTGAAATGAAGTCACTCTTCATATCACATAAGAAAATAATTTAAAATTTCACAGTTAAGAGTAGATTTGGGGCTTCCCTCATGGCGCAGTGGTTAAGAATCTGCCTGTCAATGCAGGGGACACGGGTTCGAGCCCTGGTCCAGGAAGATCCCACATGCCATGGCGCAACTAAGCCTGTGTGCCACAATTACTGAGCCTGCGCTCTAGAGCTTGCGAGTCAAAACTACTGAGCCCAAGCGCCACATTACTGAAGCCCGCATGCCTAGAGCCCATGCTCCACAACAAGAGAAACCACCACAATGAGGAGCCCGCACACTGCAACGAAGAGTAGCCCCCACTCACCGCAACTAGAGAAAGCCTGCGCGCAGCAACGAAGACCCAACACAGCCAAAAATAAAAATAAATTAAATAAATAAATCTATTTTTTTTAAAAAAAGTAGATTTGGAATTTTAAGAGAAAAACACAAAAGCTGTATAGAACCAGTACAGAAACACATGCTGACCAAACATTTCAAAAGAAAGTGCTACCAAACAACGATTTACATTCCATGCCATAGCCCAAGTAAAAAAGCAAAGTATGTCCAAATTAGTTTCTGTTGACAGCTATTTCAAAGCCTAAGGAGGCTTCCTCCCCACTTGTGGTCCTTGTCATTTGCTTCTTATGCCTATCAAAGTCTCCCAAGATTCAGTTCTCAAATATCCTCAATAAGTCTGTCTCAACTCTTTCAAACTGTTGAAATTCTAATTCAAATCTGCTAAGAATTTAATTCGCCTCTTCTGTGTGGTCCCATCAGTTGAACTAACACTGACTAAAGTTTTATGTATCTCAACATTCATGACGACTACCTAAAACTCCGATCAGATATGTGTTGAAAGCTTTCAATCTATCCTCCATGTCTCTTACTCTTAGATAATTATCTATCTCTATCTCTGTGTTTTTGGTGGGATTACTCAGTATTCTTTTCAAACTCCCTAATTTTCCCTTGAACTGGGACCAGTCTGAGTTTTATTCTGATTTACATTCTTATATCATTTTTTTTTATTTCCAGGATTTCTAATAGGTTCTTTTTCATATCTACCTAGTCTATTTTTTGGCCTCTTTTTTCCCCACAATTCTCTGTTCTTTTTAAGAAAACTATTACTTCATTTATCCTACTGAAAATACTTGTTTCAAAGTCTTATCCAGACTGCCCTTTTAATTATTCTAATTTCACCTGGAATAATTTGATATCCCAATTCCTATTTTTACTGGCTGTCTTCTTAGCATTTATTTTAGCATTTTCATTTACAGGCTTATTTTGAGGAAGGTATTTTCCTTCTCCTTCCTCCTGTGCTCATCCCTCCTTATCCAGTCAATCTGATTCCCTGGGCCCCAGTTTGGGTTTCCTGCCCTATCACACCACAGAGGTTATCACAGATTCAGTCACTAAGCTGATGCGAGGTTTGGTTCAGTTGTTGGTCATGAAGCCTCCCTAGAGACAGCAGCTTCTCACAATGGGCCACAGAGAGCTCTATGCATCAGCTGGGAAACGCTTTTTTCAACCTCCTTTCACCAGTGCCATGAGCCCCACTTTAGCCTCTGGCTTGCAGCACTCAATCAAACTCTGGCAGTACAGAACCCTCCCAGTCCTTCTCAACCAGAGTTCAAAGAGAAAATTAAGTCTAAAGCCAGCAGAAAGGCATCTGCTACCTAGCATCCACTGTATGTAATGAATTAATATGTCTCCTATGTACTAATGTACCTCCTATTAGGAGAGGGACCCTAAAAAGTTTAGTATCTTTTAGTATCTCTGCCTTGAAGAGAAGAGGTCCTGTTTCTATCTTCACAGACACTGTTATATATAGCTATTAGTAGCAACACCTACTTTTTTGAGTCAAATTCACTTCCTTATTATTTGCAATAATGTATACCTTAAGAAGTACACAATATACTCAGTAGAAGATACAAGAAAAAAACTGCCTATAGTAGCAGCAGGTGAGAAAATATGCAGTACAGACTGTGGTTAAATCATTTTGACCAAATCGAAGGTCATGAATTAAGGCCCTATTTTGTCTATATGGATATTTCCACTATACATAAAGTTAAAGACATACAAAGCCATTAAACAAAAAAGATAGCAAAAAAGGACTGATGAGCACTGAAAAGACCAAGGCTATATAAAGATGGCAAAAAACAGATATCAGGCCAGAAAACCAGGAAAGTAACAAAACAGATTCAAGTAATTTCTGCTAAGTCCCAAGGCATCTGGGACTTGAGAAAAATAAGTCATCAAAGATCAGCATGCCACTCCAATCCTGAGAATGCTCACTACACTCATCAAGAAAGTGGAATCAAACACTGGTTCATATTTTGTTTGACAGAGTAAAATAAAAAGAGAGAAGATTCATATTATATTACGAATATCAGGAATAAAAGAGGAAAAATTACTACTGCATTTACAGAAATAAAAAGGATTATAAGGCAATGCTACAAACAACTGTATGCCAACAAACTGGACAACATGGATGACACAGCCAAATTCCTAGACAGACACATATTACCAAAACTGATGCAGGGAGGAACAGAAAATATCAACAGAACTATAAAAAATGAAGAGATTGATGAGGGTATTGAGGCTGTGCCTAGGATCCCCAGGAAAGAGTACCAGGTCAACTGGACAGATCAGCCATCTGTGCAGGATGAAACAGCGCCACAGAGCCGCAGACCTCAGGGTCAGTGCACATCACCCTACTCTCCTTTGCCTTTAACGTCTACAATCATATAGATGATTTTTTACAGCCCTATAAGGAAGCCTGAGACACTGCAATCAAAGACAGACTTATTTAGATTTACATATAATATTTACTAATATGGGAAAATAGACATTAGGATTTTCAGCAATAGCTGAAAAAAGGTAAAACATTTAATTGATGGAAATATCAACTTAATGAAACCATTCTACTTCCCAAGCATTCTAGATTACATAGACTTTACTGTACCTACTGGAGAGATGGGACAAATATTTATAATTTGAATTAAACTTCCACATTTTGCTAAAAATAAACTTAAAACTAAAAGTGAGGATCCCATCACTGACAGAGTATCTTCCATCTTAGAGGTTTAACAAGATGAAAAACCTGGGGCTGGGGGTGGGAGGGGGTGCGGCATGGTGACTAACAATTTTTTTCTATTTTTTGCAACAGGAAAAAGAAATTATATTTTCATTGACTTGTTTTGTAAATCTGGATTTTTACATTAGGTTAAGATGATACATCTGTATTTACCATTTACCTTAAGGTGGATTATGGTACAAGATGGATCTGTCTTAGACTTTATCCATCAAGCTTTAAATTTTTTTTTTAACATCTTTATTGGAGTATAATTGCTTTACAATGGTGTGTCAGTTTCTGCTGTATAACTAGGTGAATCAGCTATACATATACATATATCCCCATATCTCCTCCCTCTTGCATCTCCCTCCCACCATCCCTATCCTACCCCTCTTGGTGGTGCACACAAAGCACTGAGCTGATCTCCCTGTGCTATGCGGCTGCTTCCCACTAGCTATCTATTTTACATTTGGTAGTGTATATAAGTCCATGCCACTCTCACTTTGTCCCAGCTTACCCTTCCCCCTCCTCATGTCCTCAGGTCCATTCTCTGTAACAAGATAATTTTATGTAATGTCCTTTATAAGTTAATCATGAAATTTCAAAGTCCTTTATTTATTGTAAAATAAGTTGAACTAAAGTTTACATTTCACTTTGTGGTCAAAAACATCTTTTAGAGTTGTTAGAAAATGCTTAAAAAGCAAGGAGACGGGGCTTCCCTGGTGGCGCAGTGGTTGAGAATCTGCCTGCCAATGCAGGGGACACGGTTCGAGCCCTGGTCTGGGAGGGTCCCATGTGCCGCGGAGCAACTGAGCCCATGAGCCACAACTACTGAGCCTGCACGTCTGGAGCCTGTGCTCCGCAGCAAGAGAGGCCGCGATAGTGAGAGGCCCCCGCTTGCCGCTGCTGGGGAAAGCCCTCACACAGAAACGAAGACCCAGCACAGCCATAAATTAATTAATTAATTAAAAAAAAAAGCAAGGAGACGAAGTGATGATACTGCTTTGGCTTTCAATCAGAAACCATTCCTTAAACTATACCTATAAGCACAGGACCTTTAGTATTGAAATTTGGGAAGAAATAAAAACTAACCGTTAGCTTACTTAGCCTGCTGTAAAAGAATGCTCAAACCACCCCTTTCAGAAAGGATTATTTTGTAAAGATATATTCAATTTTAATGTTTTAAAGCATCCTAGATAAATCCTTTTTAAAAAGCAATAGTAGCAATCAACAAGTTGTTTTCAAGGTTTCTACTATATTATATGTAAACCAATATACCATAATATTAACCAATATAGTAAGTGTAGGAATGATGCCATTAACACTGACTGCAAAAAGTGTTTTCACTACTCAGTACTGCAGCTTTCATTCCAACTGGTTACACATATAAACTAAGTTCAACAACATTAAACTTGAAATCATAAAGTTAAAGAATTGCAATACTGCAAATAATGCATAAGAAAATAAGATCTCAAAGAAAGTATGCATATACTTTATACTCTTAAGTACTTTGTCAGATCATTTAAATACATAAACCAAGGACACAGTATATATGCCATTAACTTTGAATGCAAAAACTATGAAGTTTTTAAGTTTATTTTGCTATCAACATCTATTAAATAAAGGTTTTTTAAAATTATGTTTTAAAATAACATCAAGGCAGTTTGGAAAAATCTTTCAAATTTTTTAATTTGCATACACCCTACGACCCAGCAATCCCACTCTTAGAAATCTATCCTAAAGAATAACAGCATTGAAGACCAAAAGACAACCCTCAGAATGGGAGAAAATATTTGCAAATGAAGCAACTGACAAAGGATTAATTTCCAAAATTTACAAGCAGCTCATGCAGCTCAATAACAAAAAAACAAACAACCCAATCCAAAATGGGCAGAAGACCTAAATAGACATTTCTCCAAAGAAGATATACAGACTGCCAACAAACACATGAAAGAATGCTCAACATCATTAATCATTAGAGAAATGCAAATCAAAACTACAATGAGATATCATCTCACACCACTCAGAATGGCCATCATCAAAAAATCTAGAAACAATAAATGCTGGAGAGGGTGTGGAGAAAAGGGACTCTTGCACTGCTGGTGGGAATGTGAATTGGTTCAGCCACTATGGAGAACAGAATGGAGGTTCCTTAAAAAACTACAAATAGAACTACCATATGACCCAGCAATCCCACTACTGGGCATATACCCTGAGAAAATCAAAATTCAAAAGGAGTCATGTACCAAAATATTCATTGCAGCTCTATTTACAATAGCCCGGAGATGGAAGCAACCTAAGTGCCCATCATCGGATGAATGGATAGAGAAGATGTGGCACATATATACAATGGAATATTACTCAGCCATAAAAAGAAATGAAATTGAGCTATTTGTAATGAGGTAGATAGACCTAGAGTCTGTCATACAGAGTGAAGTAAGTCAGAAAGAGAAAGACAAATACCGTATGCTAACACATATATATGGAATTTAAGAAAAAAAAACTGTCATGAAGAACCTAGGAGTAAGACAGGAATAAAGACACAGACCTACTGGAGAACGGACTTGACGATATGGGGAGGGGGAAGGGTGAGCTGTGATAGGGCGAGAGAGAGGCATGGACATATATACACTAACAAACGTAAAGTAGATAGCTAGTGGGAAGCAGCCGCATGGCACAGGGGTATCGGCTCGGTGCTTTGTGACCGCCTGGAGGGGTGGGATAGGGAGGGTGGGAGGGAGGGAGACGCAAGAGGGAGGAGATATGGGAACATATGTATATGTATAACTGATTCACTTTGTTATAAAGCAGAAACTAACACACCATTGTAAAGCAATTATACCCCAATAAAGATGTTAAAAAAAAAAGAATAAAATTACAAAAAGTGACATTAGCAACCATTCTAGAAGAAGCACACAGCCTCTATAGAAATACAAGTAAATTCGCTCTTTTTCCTTAAAGGAGCATTCAAGTGCATTTTGTTCATTTTTACAGTAATGAAAGAGAGTGCCCTTCAGTCAATTTTCAGGACCTGGTACAAATTATTATATTTTCTCCCTTTAAATGTCAAGGGCAAAAAGTGGAGGGCTCCCCAGCCACCCAGAGCCAAGCGCCTGGGCCAGCAGTGGGAGCTGAAGGATCCCCTGTGCTCAGAACACAGGGGCGCCCCGCGAGGCCCCGGGTCCGCGAGGCCCCAGGTGGGTCCGCGAGGCCCCGAGTGAGTCCTTGAGGCCCCGGTCTGGCGCGCGCAGGACCTAGTGCCCAGAGGTTCCGACACCCCACGAACTGTCCCACATCCCGATGCCAACGGTCGCCTCAGCGCCGTAAGCTTCGCGTCTACAGACTTCGGGGCCGCCCAGAAGCCAAAGCCCGTCGAAGGACCGACCCCGCTGACCCGCGAGCATGGGCAGCTACCTGAGCATGTACCTGGGCACGGCCAAGGCCGTGCAGCCAGCCCACGCCCAGAAGCGCTGGTCCCCATGGTCCCCATGGACCGGGCCTGCCCGCGGCACTTGCCTCCCGATGGGACGGGACAGGCGCCCAATCCTGTGCTACCGCCGCCGCCGCTAGGATCACGAGCTCTGGTTCCGCAGCAGGCGGCCGCTCCCCGCCGCCCTGCGCAGCTGGAAGTACTACCCGGTCCGTGGGTCCTCGGTGCCCCAGGGCTGGAGGCGCCTTCCCAGCGGGCCGCCCCTCCGCACCTCCTCGGGGCTGGGGTTTTCCGGCCATGGCAACGGTTTCACGATGAGGTCCCAGTGGAACGCCCACCTCTCCTGCCACATGCAGAGCCTGGTGGACATCCGTACCGCCCCCGCTGAAAGCCTAAGCAGCTTGTCCACCTGTCCGTCCAGCCAGGAATCCCTGGACCCCTGTGCCAAGGAGACTGCGCTGAGGGCCCTCAGCCAATGCGAGGAAGGACAAAGGCGGCTCGACGGGCCTCTCACGTCTGAGAGCCCCGAGCCCAGGCTGTCGGCCTTCCGGCCAGTGATGAGGAATGGAGTGGTCCCTGTCTTTGTGCCCAGGCCGGGGCCTCTGAGAAGAAGCATCTGCTCCGGGTGCAAGCGCCTCCGAGAAGAGGACACTGAGCCCCGGCCTGACCAGCAGCCCTGTCTGAGCCTTCCCTGTCTGCCGCCCACCCTGCTGTGAGGCCCCCCCACCCCCCACCCGCCCAGGGCACAGTCACAGAGCCTCGCTGGAGAGATGGGGGCGGATCAGCACTCCCAGGCCTGGGCCTCCTGCAGCCTGACGTCCCCCTTGAGTCCTGAGAGCCAAGGCCACCTCCTCCTGACATTCAAACCCACATTTCTTTTACCCAGCTGACCCCTGCCCTACCCCTGCCTGAGTCACTGGCACGGACCGCCAGGCCAGCTCCCTCCACTCCAGCCAGGAGCTGCCAAGCCCCAGAGCCACCTCTCCTACCTGCAGAGCCCGCCCTGAGGAAGCACCGCTGACATCCAGGCCTGCACTCCCTCCTGCCCACCCACCCTTGCTGCCTTTGCCCCTGAGAAGACCCTTCTCAGAGGACCCTTCTCAGGAAGGCGTGCTTCTCCCCTATTGCCCACTTCATACAGTTTAAAGGTTGTTCTTATTTTAAATAATACTAAAATAGCTTCATTATCCTAAAAAAAAAAAAAGTTTCTCAGAATACTACTTTCCATCCAAATCACTGTTCAAGAATACATGTTTTTTAATACTTAAAAAAAAAAGAATAACAGCACTGTAACTTATGCATTATGTAAAATGCTCAGTCCAGTACTACTTTTAATATTGAAAAGATTATAAAATTTGACTCATAATATTGAGACTTTTCCCTAACTAATCTATAGAGTCAATGCAATCCCAATAAAAATCTCTACAGGTTTCTTTGTTGTCAGTGCTATATTTTATTTTGTTTTGAGTTTGTTTTGTAAGACTTGAAAATCTGATTGTAAAATTTATGTGGAATTATATGGAAAGGTACAAGAATTACTAAGACATTCAAGAAGAACAAGGTAGGAGTGCTATGGACTGCATATGTCCCCCAAAATTCATATACTGAAGCCCTAACCCCCAAGGATATTTAGTGATGGTATTTGGAGGCAGAGCCTTTGGGAGGTAATTAGAGTTAAATGAGGTAATGAGGGCAGGGCCCTCATGATGGGATTACTGTCCTTATAAAAGAAAAAGATACAAGAGAGCTGCCTCCCCACTCCTCCATCTCTCCCTAAGTGCATGCAACAAAGAAAGGCCATGCTAGGACATCATGAGATGACAGCTGTGTGCAAATCAAGAAGAGGGCCCTCACCAGATACTGAATCTGTTGGCATCTTGATCCTGGACTGCCCAGCCTCCAGAACTCTTGAGAAGTAAATGTCTGTTGCTTAAGCCACCCAGTCTATGGAATTCTGGTTTTAAAACTAAGACAGGGAAGACCTGCTCTAATAAGGGCAAGATTTAACATAAAACTATAGTTATGAAGACAGTGTGGGATCAGATCAAAGACAAAGCAAATGACAGAACAGAAACAAGAGTCCAGAAATCCACTCAATGGACACTTAGTTTCTGAAAAAAAGGTAGCACAGTACAGCAGTATGGAAAGAATGGAACAACTGGATAGCTATGTGGGGAGGGGGGCGGTGGTGAAACTTGATCCCTACCTCACACCATACTGAAAAAAATCTTTTCCAAATGGAGTATAGATCCAAATGTGAAAGGTAAAACAGGATAATAATGGGAAATACTCTGAAGGGCAAGAAAAGAATACTAAAAAATGAAAAACACTAGCCATAAAATAAAATATTGATAAACTGGAATGCATTAAAACTAAGAACTTCTGTTCAAAAGACACCATTAAGAGAGTAAAAGGCAAGCCACAGAGTGGAAGCAGATATTTGCAAGGCATGTATCCAATAAAAAACTCCTATCCACACTATATAAAAAAGAACTCCTACAAATCAATAAGACAAAGATAAACCAATAGAAAAATGAGCAAGAGACTTAAGTAAGCACTTCGCAAAATAAGTTATCAGTACACAGATGAAAAATGATCAATCTTATTAGTCATCAGCGAAACGCAAATTAAAACTACAATAAGAGAACATTACACACCCACCAGAATGGCTGAAATTAAAGACTAGCAAGGATATAGAGCAACAAGAACTTGGGAAGGTAAAATTGGGAATGTGGGAAGGTAAAATTCTACAACTATTCTGAAAAACAATGGGCATTACCTTCAATGGTAAAACTATGTATACCCTTTAACCCAGTGATTCTACTCCTAAGTACATAGCAAAAGAAATGCTGGTACATGTGTAGCAAAAGAAATATACAAGAATGTTCACAGCAGCATAATTCATAATAGCCAAAAATTAGACAGCCCGAAGGTTTAACTATAAGGTTTACAACAGAAAGCATACTTAAGTGGTACTATAAAAATTTAAAAAGTTAAAAAAAAGAAGGAAGCAAATATCAAGAAGTCAGGATGATGGTGCTCTTCTGTGGGGAAGGGAAGTAGCACTCTAGTGCTGGTAGTGTTCCTTTTCTTGACCTGGGTGGTGGTCACACAGGGATTCACTTCATAATAATTCACTGATTTATGCATGTATTTTTTATCCTTTTTTCTCTTATCCTCTTTTTACCCTTATTTGTGTACTTATGTTTTACTTGCATGACTCTTATAATCCTTCACAGAAAGAAAAAAAGTTGGAAAAAAAATCTAATCTGAGTTATAGTGCCAGCTCCAAGTCACATGGAATTAGGAGTTACTTCACAGTTTCCAATCACTAGCTTGAAAATATAGGACTTCTCCCCACATAATGCTATGCTGAACAAATTGTTATCAAATCATTCTGAAAATTTCAAATATTAAAGGCAAAGTATATTATCCTCTCAAATTAAGATATTCAAAGAAAACACACTTTACAAAAGCAACAGTACTATTTGAAAAAAAATTGTACTAAAAAAATACCTAGGAATTAAGTAATTTCCCATTTTGTTATCAACAGTAGCATTACATTTTAAATTAATAAGCTTCTTGTAAAAGATTTATTGAAGAAGAAATTCCAAACTTACCTCTCTATTGGGTGTACCTTCATCAAGCTGCTCTGTAAATGAAGACGTCCTGCTCCTGGTTCTCGTTGGCGTTGAAGAATTGGAGGAAGCCTAGATTTAAAAATTATTGCACAAATTAGAAAGACTACATTGATGAGCGCACTATGTACTAAGTAGTCCTTCTCATAGTCCATGCCCAAAGAACCCAGTGAAAGGAAGGAAAAGAGCAAATACATGAAAAACAGAAAAGGATAACTGAAACATAATCAACTAGCAGACCCAGGCTATCTACTGGGTCCTTGGTCTGATTCTGCCACCAACTAGAACTATGATCTTAGCTAAATTAACATTTTGAGGGCTAAAATTAACCTCAAAAATAAGGTCGTGATGATAACATAAGATGATAACATTAGGACTTCCCTGGTGGCGCAGTGGTTAAGAATCCTCCTGCCAATGCAGGGGACACGAGTTCAATCCCTGGTCCAGGAAGATCCCACATGCCGTGAAGCAACTAAGCCTGTACGCCACAACTACTGAGCCTGCGCTCTAGAGCCCACGAGTCACAACTACTGAGCCTGCGTGCCACAACTACTGAAGCCCGCACACCCAGAGCCCATGCTCCGCAACAAGAGAAGCCACCGCAGTGAGAAGCCCGCATACCACAAAGAAGAGTAGCCCCCGCTCACTGCAACTAGAGAAAGCCCACGTGCAGCAACAAGGACCCAACGTAGCCAAAACTAAATAAAATTTTATTTAAAAGAAGGTAACATTAGGGGCAACTGAAACCAGGTGAGAAGTATATGAAAACTCTCTGTACTATCTTTGCAACTTTCCTATAAATCAAAATTATTCCAAAGTTAAAAGTTCATTAAAAAATAAGGTTGTCGGGGCTTCCCTGGTGGCGCAGTGGTTGAGAATCCGCCTGCCGATGCAGGGGACACGGGTTCATGCCCCAGTCCGGGAAGATCCCACATGCTGCGGAGCAGCTAGGCCCATGAGCCATGGCCGCTGGGCCTGCGCGTCCGGAGCCTGTGCTCCGCAACAGGAGAGGCCGCAACAGTTAGAGGCCCGCGTACCGCAAAAAAATAAAAAAATAAAAATAAAATAAAATAAAATAAAGTTGTCAATTCAATCTTTAAAGTGCCATCCAGCTCTAATATTCAATATAATGAACTGCACAGGTAAACATCTCTCTAATCAAGTACCTTGCTTTGAGAACACCATGCACACCATAGCCCAATACTGAGATGCCAGTCCATTTGTTCTGTAAAGGAACACATGACTCCTATACAGAAACCCACAAGAGAAAGGGCCCCAAATTTAAACTAGGAGTCTGAGGTGTACTCTAAGGTGAGCTAAAAACAGTCCAAAAAGTATAAAACCAAAACTTCAAGACCCCCCATCACCCATAACAAGACAGATCTTAACTCATCTCCACAAAGAAATGTCTCAATGTCTTACCCTTTTGTAGTCTGTACAGCACTACCTAAAAAGGCATTTAATAAATATTTGTTAAATAAATGATTGAATGAACAAATGCAACCCTAATCTGTCAAGTCAGTACCTACTGCTGTGGCTATGCTAGAACAGAGAGGTCACGAGGAATGTTGCAAACACATACACACACTCTACACACACATATACATATTCAGTTTACAATAAGTCTAACCTTTCTAATCAAGACAGATGTTCAATAAATGGTGCTGGGACAAATGGCCATCCATATGGGGGAGCAATATCAATCAGATCCTCACTTCATACTTAAGCTATATTAAAGATTTAAATGATTTTTAATTGAAATATAAGAGAAAATATGAGAGTCTATTTCTATAATCTCTGAATGGGAAAGAGACTTTTATGTCAGAAGCAGAAATCAAAAGGAAGAGATTAATGGGGAGGAGGGGAAAACATCAACAAAACATGACAAAGTTTAATAACCTTTTTTTCTAAACAGCTCTTGTAAAATGCTTGTAATCAGAACTCAGAAAACTCACCACCCCAGTCTTCTTTTCACCTAGGGCAGGTGACCTGAACTCCACCAATGAACATACCCACAGGAGAGTCTGAGTCATAAGTGGGTAATATGAGAAGACAGACATGCAAAATTAATACAGTTCATCAGCTGGTGAACATGGAGACACGGAGCTTCACGCAGTCGTTCACAAAAGCTGTCCAGTGCAAGATGCGATGCTGCCAAACTGAGGCAGCTGCAACATTCTTATTAGTGCAGCCCCCCAAGTGTGGCTGAGCAGAGCGATCAGCCCAGACTTTCAGGCCCTCCTGAAAATTCTCTAAGTCACCAACTATTCATTAATAGACCCCTTTTCTGCTTAACTAGCTGGACTGAGTTCTGTTGCTTACAGCGTAGAATTCCAGCACACACATACCTTCTAAAAGATGAACCAGAAAAATCAACATGTGATAGAAGGAATTAGCTATGTGCAGCAGTTACCTTAGGGGATAAGATATCCCTTCTCAATCAAGATAAAACAAACAGGAAGGCCTTAAAATTTTAAGCAACAAAATGGTTGAATGTGAAATAAAGCTGAAGCTTATCAATGTTTTAAATGTCTAGAAAATGTATGAAGCCAACATTGCGCTTAGAAAATGGGAAGGCAAAGCAGGGACAGTGTTTACCCAGGACTGAAACAAGAATCACAAGTATTCAGAGCACTTCAGAAACAGTTCTCACTGAAGTTGAGGGAAGTGCAATAACCCTTCCCACACCTAGAGCCATAAATTTCAAACCATGCCAGCTTCAAAGGCTGTAGATGTTTCAAACGCTACCACTATGACCAGGAGAAACTCCATTTGTATCTACTTTTAAATGGTTATATGTAATATCTCCTTTAATAAAAGAGAGCCACCAGGACTGCCCTGGTGGTCCAGTGGTTAAGAACCCACCTTCCAATGCAGGGGACATGGGTTCAGTCCCTGGTTGGGGACCTAAGATCCCACATGCCACAGGACAACTAAGCCCGCGTGCCCCAGCTACAGAGCCCACATGCTCTGGAGCCCCTGCGCCACAACTAGAGAGAAACCTGCATGCTGCAACTAAGACCCGACGCAGCAAAACATAAATAAATAATTTTAAAAACAGACCAAAAAATAAATAAATAAAACAAAAGGGTCACTGAGAGGGCAAAAAGTTAGGAAAGTAATTAGAGAAGTAACACTAGGCTAAAGGATATAGCTCTTAGCTAACCCTCTCTGTTGTGATGTCATAATATCCAAAAAATTTGGGGGTTAATAATTCAGCTTTCCAAATGCCCAGATGCCAGGACAGGGCTACTTCAAACAGGGACCTTGAAATCACTTGAAAAGTACACCTCCATTGTGAATTTTTTTAAGTGGCACTATGTCTTTTTACTTTGGCCTCATGTGAGCCTAATCATAATTGGAGCCTCATCAGCTCTGGATAAGCCGGCAAAATCAAATGTTGGGGTTTATAAAGTTAAAGAATAGGTTCTAACACACACTGTCCTCCAAAAAGTAGTACCACGTGGCAAGGTTTGGCCTGGTGGCTTGTAGGTCTTCCTCTGGAGTTGCAAAAGTAAGGATCACATGAGGGAATGGATATGACTGTAAAGTATAAAACATGCATAAAAAACTAACTGTACTTGAGTGTTTATCCCAAAGTCCTGGATCTTTAACAGGCTATCCTCTCACTTCAAAATATATAAGGATTTAGATTCCTTCAAACTAAATTTGGTCTAATTAATTCTTATAGCTTAGAAATCTGTCTTCAGATTTCTCATGGCTATTTACCAAAAAAACCTGATGGCTATAACCAGGCTCAGAATTTATATTTTTATTGCCAACTAACTGATTTTAATTGACCATAGCCCTCAACTTCAGTATAAAAAACCCATTTTAGTCACTGTGGTATGCAGAATTTGAAGATGACCCCAAATGACCCTCACCTTGTGAATATATCACTGCCCTGATTATCTTACCTTACATAGCAAAAAGGTTTCTGCAGGTATATTTAAGGTTACTAACCAGTTGACTGTGAGTTAATTGAAAGGAAATTGTCTGGGTGGGTCCAACCTAATCACACAAGCCCTTCAAATGGGTCCAGAGTGCAGAGGCAGCAGCAGAAAGCAGAGAGATGTACTCCTGCTATCCTGAAAGAAAAGGCATGTGGGGGCCAAGTGGCAAGGAACTGTGGGCAGCCCTAGGAGCTGAAAGCGGTCCCGTTCAACAGCCAGCAAGAAATAAGGACCTCTGTCCTACAACCACAAAGGACTAAATTCTACCACGACCACATGAGCATGGAAGAGGACCCTCACCTCCAGATGAGAACACAGTTTGGACAATAATGATCTTAGTCTTATGAGACCCTGAGCAGAGAAGCCAGTCATGTCATGCCAGACTTCTGACATACAGATTGTGAAACAATAACTGGGTTTTTAGGCAGCAAGGTTGTGGTAATGTGTTATGCAACATTAGGAAGCTAGTACAGTCACCTTTAGGAATAATAAGCCTTGAACACCATGACTTTTCATTACCCATCAAGACTTTATCAGATGTCACCCTGATCCTCTCACACTCTCACCACACCAGGAGTAACTGTCTCTCAACCCTATGGTACAGAGACTACATCTACCCTTCAAGACAAATGCAACACCAGCACAGCACCTTAGCAGGCTCTGTTAAATAAAGAAGCGTTCTGTAATTACAAATGTTTTCAAATACTTTCTCTTTTGATTCTCACAACCAATCTGAAAGGTAAGCAGGACAGTTATCATCCCCAATTTCCTGACAAGAAAGTAAGAAGCTCACAGTGCTTATGTGGCTTGATCAGGTTGCATACTGCAAGATCTGGGTTAGCAAACAGGTCTTCTGAGCCCCTCATCCACTTCCCCAGTATTCTTTGGATCACTATTTCTCAAATTTTTTTCACTGGGACCCACAGTAAAACAACAACATCCTTTTCACACAGACACTTCTAAAACAAAAGTTTTATGAAACCTTAACCTTTACAACATAAGATGCCACATTTTGACCTAATCTAGTCTTTCATTTAAAAAAAAAAAAAGCTGATCCCAATCCACAGATTCCACAACCCACCTGAACTGCTTTCATCATACCATGTTGTCTGTATAAGAACAATGTTGATAAACATGGCCACTACTAAATCTAGAATACATCAAATATATCTAATATATTTTAAATATACCACAAAATAGAAATTAAAAAGCATTAATTCTAGGTTGAACAACAAAATCTAAAGATAACAAAAACACAAATTTTGGACATTCACATTACGGGGAAGTTCTACATTAAAGTCAAAACTATGTTAATCATAGTTTATTCCATAAAGGGCTCTATTATCTGGGAGTTTTCATAGAAAGAATTACTCAAAATAGCTGAATTGTTAGATATCTATCTAAACTTATAGATTCAAGACGGTTAAACCTCACTAATACCTGAAGGGGTTTGGAGATAACAATGAGGTTTAACCATTTTGAATCTACACTTTTCTGAAATCAGGTTTCACCTTTCCGAAAATAGTAACTAATTCTAGTTTCCAAAGATAAAAGGAAATTGAATATAATTTAACATTTTCTAGGTCAGTTGTCATTCCTGTCAATATGCTACTTGTAGTATATCTTCTCTGTCCATTTTAGCCTGCTACTAGTTTAGAAACTAGATAACTACATTTATTGGAACTGTAGACAAAATAAGCATAAGGAAGCTCTAAGCGAGGGATTTTTTAAAGTATTCTTATGAACAACATACATTAACTATGGAATGTGAAGTTAGTGACATTAAAATTTTGGCTGCTTAGAGGCCTTTTGACACTACTCAGTTCTCAAGTTATGCCCCCAATAGATGATATGTTATTCTTACACAAGCATAACAAACACCTGGCTTCACTTCTCCCTCCCACACCCATGGTAATCAATCATGGCAAGGACAAAGCCGTAGACTCTTCTCACCACGGCACTTCTGAAAGTCTCTGCCAAATCCATCCGACATCCCAGCTATAAAGGAATGGCCAAAGTAACTGGGAGTTGATGCTTCACATAAACCTCTGTATACTAGTTACCAAAATTATTAGAGCTTTCCATTACGTCTGTAATAAAGTACCTTCCACATCCTGACATCTAAATAGTAGTGCCGGAAATGAAATACTGCTGTTCATGTTATAAATGCTTACCTCTCAAAAACAGCCCTTCAATATGGCAAAATCCACTCAATCAAAAGTAATTTAAGGAGACTTCTAGTTAAACATAGTAGATTGGCTACATATGTTCCTATTTTCTCTCCCTCCCAAAGAGTTAAATTTCAACCAATTTTCAGAATACTGGATGTGAGTGAAAGAATACTAAAGTAACAGTACTGCTGGACAGCCACTACAACCCCACGGAGAAGGGAATAGTGATGAGAAGAAGCCTATTTTCATCCCCAGAACCCTAAAAAGACTTAGGACTTAAAGCTAAAGTTATAAAGCAAGATGAGACAGGATCAAAACCCGAAAGATTGGTTGAAAGATTCCCCAGGTCCCCTGTCCCACCTTACATAGCCTCTGAAGAAACAGAGGTTTATTTTCTGGAGCCAATGAGGCTTCAAACTGGGTGAAACCAAGCACAGTAAGACAGGAGAGAAGGGCAAAGTGCGTGACTAAACAGAGCAGGATTAGGCGATGTTCTGCACAGTGAACAGTGGAACCTCCAGCAGTCCTTCTCAGACCTGCTTCCAGAAACTTGGCAGCTAGGCCTCTGATTACCAACATGTAGATATTTCTCCCAACAATAAAACCAGTTTACAGCATGTCACCCACCAGTGAGCCCCAGTGTCAATCACATGCTACTTCCAAATAGCACCAGATTGTTAGTACCTAGCCCTTAAATATGAATAGATAGCCCAGAGCACTCAATAAAGAAAATTTCCAATGTAAGAGGGAGCCAAAAACAAGAAGAAAAAAAAACCCAAAACCAAAAAACAAACATGGGACTTCTCTGGTGGTCCAGTGATTAAGACTCCACGCTCCCAATGCAGGGGTCCCGGTTCAATCCCTGGTCAGGGAACTAGATCCTGCACACCACAACTAAGACCCAGCACAGCCAAGTAAATAAGTAAATAAATAAATACACAAATTTTTTTTAAAAACCCTACCACAATAAAGATTAAAAGAAAACAGAAGAAAAAATCCCCATTATTCTCAGAGAGAGAAAAGATATATCACTATGTCAAGAGCAATGCTATGAAAAAGCAAAAGACAATAAGAATCAGCCTTTGGAAATTTAAAAATAGTGTAGCCAAAATTTAAAATTCAATTGAAGAAAACTAACACATTGTAAATCAACTATACTTCAATAAATAAATAAATATATAAAACAAAAAATTCAACTGAAGAGTTAAATTGAAGCACACTCTCAAAAACAGAATAAAAAAATAAAAATAGACCATAAAGGGTAAAAAATAATAAATGGGAATCTATCCTGAAGGCACAAAAGCTAACTAACTGGACTTTCAGGACAGAAGAGAAAAAACAAAGGGGAGGGAATTATCAAAGAAATAATACCTAAAAGTTTCCAAGAATTTAAGCACAGGAGTCACCACACTTAAACCGTCCACTGGGTGTCCAACACAATGCAAAAATAAACACTGTTTACTTCTCTTCCTCCCCAAAACCCAAAAGCCATTGAAATAAAGGTTAAAAAAAATTAGAAAAGCAGACAGATTAACACTCTAGAACAAGAGAGAGAATACCACAGGCAAAAAGAAAATAAATTTTTGAAGACTCAAAGGCAAAAGGATTCAAACTGGTGGAAAAATCAGGGCAAAGGTAGCCATAACCCTGAACATGCACAGAAGCTCTGCGGGAGAGGAAGCAGCAACTTTCTGCAACAGGAAAAAAAAAATAAATCACAGTTTTAGACACTATAAAGGGAGATTACTGCTCTCAGCAATGTGTTAAGTGTCTGCAAGACAAAGAGGTACGTGGTGTCAGCCTCCCCCAACCCAAATAGATCTCCAGACAACAGTAACAGCCAAATATAAAGAGCAACACCTTGGAGGAGTTAGCGCTCCAATAGCAGGGGCTGGTACCACAAAGCAGCAGGATAACAATACGCCCCAGACCGACCAAGGCAATCCCAGTCCCACCCAGTTCATGCCAGTTTATGTTCCAAGATAACTGCCACTAGCGTCCCCATTCATTCATAAGAATGTCTGGATACTAAATCTTATGGTCACCTTTCAAAGCAGGACTCTCTGTGTTTTGGCTGGCCCTCGACACAGGAGAGTAGCAGGTAAGAGCAGAGAAAACCCATGTTAGCTACTGAAATAAACCACCCTCCAGGTCTTCATAAATATAAACAAACAACCAATAATAACAAGACATTTTTCTCAAAAAAAAAGAAAAAAGATAAATGATGACAAGTATGAAGAAATACAGGTATAACAAGTAACCCAGAGCAATCAGATAAATCAAGGAAGAGAACTTAAATATATATGTACGTATAATATATAACACTTATCTTGCAAGAGTTTTGAGAAGCTCTAGTTTCCGTTAAAACACAAGCTGCTACTAAAAACTGAAACAAAGCAACAAGCATAGTACTCTGGTTAAGAGAATGGGCTTTAGAGCAAGACTGTCTGGGTTCATATCTCGGCTTTACCGCTTAGCTGTGTGGTACTAGCTGTCTACCACAGACAAGTTATTTAACCTCCCTAGGCCTCAATTTCTTATCTGTAAAATGGGGATAATACAAATCCACACCTTTTATTATTTCATGTATTAATTTAGTTAATACATGCAATGCAGCAAGAAAGCACGTGGCTAAAAATAACTATCCAGTGTTGACTAGTGTTATTATTTGTGGAAATTAAATATATGATTAGGGTTTCCCTAGTGGCACAGTGGTTAAGAATCCGCCTGCCAATGCAGGGGACATGGGTTTGAGCCCTGGTCCAGGAAGATCCCACATGCCGCGGAGCAACTAAGCCCGTGCGCCACAACTACTGAGCCTGTGCTCTAGAGCCTGCGAGCCACAACTACTGAGTCCGCGTGCTACAACTACTGAAGCCCGCACACCTAGAGCCCGTGTTCCGCAACAACAGAAGCCACTGTGATGAGAAGCCCGTGCACCGCAACAAAGAGTAGACCCCGCTCGCAGCGACTAGAGAAAGCCCGCGTGCAGCAACGAAGACCCAACGCAGCCAGTAAATAAATAAATCAATAAATATTTTTTTTAAAAAGGAAGGGGCAACGGGAGAGGCCACAACAGAGAGAGGCCCGCATACTGCTAAAAAAAAAAAAAAAGGAGGGGGACTGGGCTTCCCTGATGGCGCAGTGGTTGAGAGTCCGCCTGCCGATGCAGGGAACACGGGTTCGAGCCCCGGTCCGGGAAGATCCCACATGCCGCGGAGCGGCTGGGCCCGTGAGCCATGGCCGCTGAGCCTGCGCGTCCAGAGCCTGTGCTCCGCAATGGGAGAGGCCACGGAAGTGAGAGGCCCACATACCGCAAAAAAAAAAGGAGGGAGACTTAAGAAAAAAAAGAAGGAAACTGGAAATTTTCTAGCATCAAGGAAAAAAGAAAAGATTCAAAGCTCAAGTTAACTACCAATAAAGAAAGAACAAGTTTGGAATTAGACTTTTCATCAGCACACATGATGCTAGAAGGAAGAAAAACAGTCAATGGTCTGAGGGAAACTTTTCAACCTGGAATTTAATAGCTAGCCAAATAAATGTTTAAGTGAGAACGTCTTCCTAATATTTTGTGGTTTAGAAGGTGAAGAAACCAAATGCTGTTAGCCAAAATCCTATACTTTTAAGAGCCCTGACCTTTATCAACACATTAACTGAATTTCTACATCAAAGTTTCCAGCCCTGCTTTCTCACCTGGGCCCAGGAGGATGCACTTTTGAATCTGCCTACAGCTTCCGTGGGATGTAAAGTTAAGGTATGTATAATTTGCATCTATGTCTTGGGGTCTTTGAACATCACAGTTTAACAAATTGGGTTAATTCATCCTGAAAGCTACAGAGACAAAGACTCTCTAGAATTTCTTCCTCCAGCTCTTCCTATCAAACTAAGAAGCAGATGAGAGAACTTTGTATGGCCCTTACCCTATTCAAGTTTCACACAGATTTTTTAAATCACATGAACAAGGACTGTTTAAATTATTTAAAACATGAGAACTTAATGTATATTCTATATAAAGTAATACAAATAGCCACTATATGCTCCCTGGTCAAAGTACAGATTTATAAACATTCAAGACATTCTGATTTTTCTGATCCAAATATTCTCTCTGGGAGTTACGCTTTTTAGATTGAGGCTAATTATTTTGCCAAGTGGCGTTTACAAAAATCCTATTTTCCTTCAGAAAGTGACTCTTTCCTCTGCTGTCTGTGGAATTTTAAAAAAATTTCTATTACATAAACTATTATTTTGAGGCCCCACTCTAAAAAAGCTATAATTCTGCAGGTTTGGGGTAGGCCCACATTTTGCACTTTTTTTAATTTAATTTTTTTATTGTGGTAAAGTATACATAACATAAAAGTTACCATTTTAAACATTTGTAGGTGTACAGTTCAGTGGTATTAATTATATTTACACTGTTGTGCAACCAGCACCACTATCCATCTCCAGAACTTTTTCATCCTCCCAAGCTGAAAATCTGTTCTTATTAAACAGTAATTCCCCACTCCCCTCTCCCCTCTCCAGCCCCTGGCAACCACCATTCTATTTTTTGTCTCTATGAAACTGACTAATCTAGGTACCCCATACAAGTGGAATCATACAACTGTCCATTTGCGCCTGTGCTTTTTATAAAGTTTCAGTAATATTTGAAAAAGGCTGAAAATGTTAAAAAATATTTTTATTCATGGCACTACATATATCTTAAGAAGTTAGAAAGTATTCTACATTACTTTTTAATAATTTTTATCAAATTCATTCTGTAAGGAATTTAAAAATCCAAGTAGATATTTGTTGTTAAAAAAATATTAAATGGAGGGACTTCCCTGGCGGTCCAGTGGTAAAGAATCCGCGGGTTCGCTCCCTGGTCAGAGAACTAAGATCCAGCATGTCGCGGGGCAACTAAGCCGTGTGCTGCAAACTACAGAGCCTACGCGCCCTGGAGCCTGCGCGCCACAACTAGAGAAAAGAAAACCCGCACACCGCAACTAAAGAGAAGCCCACGCACCGCAACTTGAGAGAAGCTGTGGGCAGCAACAAAAGATCCCACATGCCTCAATGAAGATCCCGCGTGCTGCAACTAAGACCTGACGCAGCCAAAAATAAATTAAATAAATAAATAATAAATAAATCTTAAAATATATATATATTAGGGCTTCCCTGGTGGTGCAGTGGTTGAGAGTCCGCCTGCCGATGCAGGGGACGTGGGTTCGTGCCCTGGTCTGGGAGGATCCCACACGCCGCAGAGCGGCTGGGCCTGTGAGCCATGGCCGCTGAGCCTGCGCGTCCGGAGCCTGTGCTCCGCATCGAGAGAGGCCACAACGGTGAGAGGTCCGCGTACCGCAAAAAAAAAGAAGGGTTCAAATAATCTTAGCACCAACCAAAGAGAAGTGACTGGGGACTACAGAAGGCTGTCTTTTATTGAATGCTTTCAAAAACTTAAGGGACCCTTACAGTGTTACTAACACTATTACTATTACTGAAAGTTTTGCAAATATTATGATGCAAATCGTTCATTTATCCCAGAATTATCAACACATGACAACTCACTCTACTTGAAACATCCCTATCAGGCAATCTCCCCTCTGGAAAGAAAGCTAAGAACAAGGAAGTATGCATACACAGGCCTCCAAAATCTCAAAACAAAGGTCTCAAACTTTGTGTTAATAATACTAAAATACACTAAAGAATCTCTTAGGTACTTGTCCTTATTTTACACAAAATTTTAGAAGTTTAGTGTCTTGTCTTGATTTAAAGCCCAAACAATTCAGAAGTTGGAAGAACAACACTGGGAAGATAGCAAGGGAGGCTACAAAGTAATTACAAAAAGTAGACCAAAAACAAATCCTCCTGAGTGGGTAAAAGGGAATTGTCTTTCACACACCATTAAATTCCTGAGGGCATGGTGCCGTCAACACAAAATAATTCATACTCAAAACTGGAGACATGGGCTTCCCTGGTGGCGCAGTGGTTGGGAGTCCGCCTGCCGATGCAGGGGACATGGGTTCGTGCCCTGGTGCGGGAGGATCCCACATGCTGCGGAGTGGCTGGGCCCGTGAGCCATGGCTGCTGGGCCTGCGTGTCCGGAGCCTATGCTCCGCAACGGGAGAGGCCACAGCAGTGAGAGGCCCGCATACCGGAAAAAAAAAAAAAAAAAAAAAAACTGAAGAAATTGATATTATACAAATTCAGGATCCTTTGCACGAGAAAACAAGGATATGTGTAATCTGTTATAAAAGGACTGTCCCATCAAAAAATATTTGTTTAATTCATGCTTGAAAGAAATCATTAACTCTGAAAACAATAATCCAGAACTTCGGGACTTCCCTGATGGTGCAGTGGTTAAGTAAGAATCTGCCTGCCAACACAGGGGACACGGATTCGATCCCTGGTCTGGGAAGGTCCCACATCCTGCAGAGCAACTAAGCCCGTGAGCCACAACTACTGAGTCCGGGTGCCACAACTACCGAAGCCCACATGCCTAGAGCCCGTGCTCCGCAACAAGAGAAGCCACCGCAATGAGAAGCCTGCACACCGCAACGAAGAATAGCCCCCGCTCGCCACAACTAGAGACAGCCCGCGCGCAGCAACGCGCAAAAAACAAAACAAAACAAAAAAAAAAACAACACTGAAGTGAACATCCATGTGGCTAACTGCTTAATACATCCTAAATTTTCTTAGAATAAATTTCTAGAGGTGGAATCCTGGATCAGTGATATGTATAGAGTCCCTTACATTCACTACCACGCCTGTTTCCCCACATTCCTCATCTGTACCTCATTTTTTAGTTTTTCCTTTGTTTCTTAAATAATGGTGTTTTGTAAAATTTAAAAGTTTGTGGTAAATGGTATGAAAAGTAAAATTTTAGTACTGAAATCTTAATCACTATTTACGTTTCACTTGGGAGAATGAACAAGCAAGCTTTCAGTACCATGTACCTATGTATCTCAACCACTGTTTCCCTCTAGGGGAGCTTTACATTTTTAGAGAACAACTTCAATTTACAGTTTCAGAATAAATTCAATAGTTGTTTGATTTAGTAGTTGTTAATTAGTTAGCTATATTTAAAAGTTGTATACGATAAATATTATGTTAAAGATGTTTAGAAATGCCTCCAAATTAGTCAAAACAGCCTTTCTTGTAGAAACTCTAAAGTTAAGAGAGAGATTTGCTCCATCTGTTGAGACTCTGAAAGGCTGGGAAGGAATTTAGCAGACGCCCTCCCCTTTGCTGAAGGGACCACGTGCTGCCAGCACCCAAACACACGATCACAGCTGCTTAGGAAACTGCTTCTGCTTCTTTAAATTAACACTACTAACACGCCCCCTTTTTCCTGAAAACTGTCATTTCCTGAAGCAACAGCGTTCGTGAAAAACAAATATTAACGAGACTTGAAGAAGCAGAGCCGAGCTGCGGACAGGCGCAAGCCCTGCTGGGCCGCGCAGTGTCAGCCCCTCCACCCGTCCCGGATCAACCAAGTTATGCGAAGTGACTAACTCGTGACAGCCCCGGGCGCTGGACACCGGCCACACCGCCACCTCTTTCAGGTCCCAATGCTCCTGCAAGGAGCCTGGGCAGGAATGGCTCGACCCCTGGCCCTCACCCCTGGACCAGGGTTTGGAATTAGACTTCGTCACGGGCCAGGGGCCCCCTCCGTACTCAATCTCGGGTCGGGGATCAGAGAGGGGACTTCAGTCGAGAGATCAGATGTTACAAGGGACCCTGGTTTTCCCATTCCGCCCTCATTCTTGAGTTGGGGTCTCGGATGGTTGGTGGAACCTTCGATATGGCTCAAAAATCATGAAAGATCGGAGCCCTTCTCACTTATTCTCAGACCGGGTTGGGCATTAGGGGAAATTAACAGAGATCAGGTATCACGAATCCAGCCTCCCCCAACCAGAACGGAGTTTTAGGATAGGGGACCCGGGTCAGGAATCACGGAGGACCTGGACCGCCCTAAGCTCTTTCCCAGTCCGGGGTCTGGGGGAAGCCTCAGGTTAGAGGTCAAAGGTCGGGGAACTAGGGGAGCGCGGCGGCCATAGTACCAGAGTAGAGGCCAGCGCCTGCTGGAACTGCTGCTGCTCCTCGCTGATCTTTTGCTTCAGTTTCTTGAACATGGCGCAACGCGGGTTCCTGAATGTGAATGAGACCTGAGGGCGAGTGCTCTGAGAGACCCGGCCGCGGCGGCGACGGAGGGTTCTCTACACCAGGGACCGCGGGGGCCGGGACTCGCTTCTCCTCCTTGGCCTCGCGGGCGGGTCGGCACACTCGTCCTGCGGGTGTCGGCGTCGCCGCCGCCGCGTCTCTCTCTTCTGGGTGCCACCGGTTGGCCTCGGCCCCCCATCCAGCTCCTGCGGCAGCGGCGGCGGCGGCGACAACGGCACCAGGTGAGCGTGTGCCCAAGGCGCCTGCGCGGCCTACGTGGAGCTCGCCGAGGGAGTGCTACGGAGTGCCGGAGGGGACAAGCTGGAGTCGGGCCCGCACATGCGCGCTCCAGGGTCGCTCCCGGAAGATGCAGGGGTTTGCGCTGCTTATGCTCACTGCGAGCATAGATGCCCTCAGATACCGAGCTACGCTGACGCACACCGGGGCTTCGGCGCTGTGAAGTCTGGTGGGGAGGGTGCTGCTTCTGTTGAGGACCGCAAGGCTGACAATTCTGCCGCAAAGAACCGCATGTGTGGGTGTCCGGGGTGCGAGAAGAGGGCACCCAGGGAACCTGCCGAGGGCTCTGAAGGATAGTGTACTTTTGTTCAGTATTTGTGGTTAGCATTCTCTGCCTTCAGTGTCTGGTACTCCTACTGCTTCCCAGAGGGGCCCTCTTCCCTTTGCTGGACTCTTCCAGGGTTCAAGAAGTGCCTGACACGGGGCTCCCAGGGTCCAGATGTTTCTGGCCGATATTGTAAGATTTCAATCTTTGGACATCGCCTTTATTTATTTTTTATTTTACAGAAATCATATATTTTCATATATTTCTTCAAAAATCTTTAATTCTAAGTGCCAGGTCCTTGGGGTCTCTCTCAGTCTTTAATAGAACAAGTAGACAAAAAAATTAGTAAGGATATAGAGAAGTTGGATCAGCTAACTTTGCCTAATTGATCTTTTTCGAAAAGACCCAACAACTGCAGAATACACGGGGGTTTTTTGGAATATTTATAGAACATTCCCCAAGATAGACCATGTGCTAATTTATAATACAGGTCTCAATTAATTTCAAAAGCTTAATATCACGTATTGTGTTCTCCGACCACAAAGTAATTAAATTAGAAATCAATAGCAGAGATATCTAGAAAGTCCCCAGATATTTGGAAATTATGCTGCACAGTTCCAAATAGTTGATGGGCCAAAACGCAAAGCACAAGGGAAACTAGAAAATATTTTAAAAGAATGACAATGAGAACAGAGCATAGCAAAATTTGTGAGGTTCAGCTAAAGCAGTGCTTACATGGAAAATAATAGTATTATGTGTTTGTATTGCAAAGGAAATAAAGATTGAAAATCGATCATCTAAGCTTCCACCTTAAGAAGTTTGAAAAAGAAGAAAAAACTAAAATCGAAGTAAGTAGAAGGAATGAAATAAAAGATACTGAGCAAAACATCAATGAAATAGAAAACAGACAATAGAGAAAAACCAACAAGACTAAAATTTGGTTCTTAGAAAAGATTAATAAAATTGGTAAGCCCCTAGTAAGACTCATAGAAAAACAGTAATTATCAATATCAGGAGTTAAAGAGGGCTTATTGCCACAGATTCTACAGATATTATAAGGGAATATCTGACACAAATTATCAAAACCCAGATGCCCTTAGGTCAATGAATGGATAAACAAACTGTGGTACTTCCATACCATGGAATGCTACTCTGAAGTATAAAGGACAGAGTGTTGATACTCATAACAACCTAAATGGATCTCCTTAAGTTTTGTTGAGTGACCCAAAAGAAGCCATACATATATATCTTGCTCTCTGTACAGTCCCTGCGTCACCTACACCCTACTCACTTGACTGACCTCCCCTCTTAATCATAGACCTTCATCAGTAAATGCCTGCATACTTGCCCCCAGCCCCAACTAGTGATTGTTCTCATCTTTAGATCAGAATCTCGCCACTATGATAGTTTACCAAAGGGGAGGTGAGGGGCACGCTCCTCTGCTGGTTTCCTTGGTAACCAATGAGCCAACCGGAAGTCAATTCTCCCTATAACTGGTAACCTCCCCTCTGCCTGGAAGCAAAGACTAGTGCCGTGTCCTGATGCACACAGTGGGGTGTCGCTCCAGAACCTTGTTCCAGACATGTAAGATCCCCCATCCATTAAACGACTGATGTCTCTGTCACTGACTCTGGACTCTCTTTGGTCTTGAAGCTGGGCAAGTACAAGGCTTGCAGGCCTGTGGGATGCAGCCCAACAGATTCCAATTATATGACATTATGAAAAGGCAAAGCTATAGGGAGGGAGAATGGACCAGTGGTTGCTAGGAGTTGAGTGGGCCAGGACTGGGTTGGGGTAGAAGTGGTGTTAACTGCAAAAGGGCAGGATGAGGGAATCTTTGGGATGATGAAACAGTTCATAGCATAACTATAGTGGTAGATATACAACTTTGTGTGCATTTGTCAAAACCCGGAAAACTATATACCACAAACACTAAACTTCACTGTATGAAAACTTTAAAATGGAAATTAAAAACCCGAGGCTCAGAGAGGTTAAGAATTTCACCCAAAGTAACACAGCTTGGACATGGTGGAGGCAGCATTTGAACCCAGAGCTTTCATGGCTCTAAAGCCCATGCCCACACCACCCACCCACACTGCCTCTGGATCCCTTACCATGGTGGCATAGACTACCATTGACATTGATTTTGCTATGTTCTCCAATACTTTGCTCCAAAATGATTTACTGATTGATACCCAGTGTCCTCACCAGCATATATTCTTTCCTGGTTGCAAAGAAAGAAAAAAAAAGGAAAGAAAAGAAAAAATATTTTGTACATTGAGAGCACTTATCCACAAATGTGAAAGTGCTACAGCTGTGTTGTTCTTCACATACCAGATTTGCCAACATTTATAAGGTTGGGGGGGATATATATGTATATAATATATATGCATACATATTTTGGCTATAGCAAGTAACAGATCTGGAGCGGACTGAAATACTTGTATTCCTATCCTGTTTTAATGTACTTCACCAGAACACTTTGAAACACAGTATGTTTTTAATATTTACTTTGCAAAAGAACATCTTATGGCTACGTAAATTAAAATTATATGGGGGGCTTCCCTTCCCTGGTGGCGCAGTGGTTGAGAGTCCGCCTGCCGATGCAGGGGACACGGGTTCGTGCCCCGGTCCGGGAGGATCCCACATGCCGCGGAGCGGCTGGGCCCGTGAGCCATGGCCGCTGAGCCTGCGCGTCCAGAGCTTGTGCTCCGCAACGGGAGAGGCCACAACAGTGAGAGGCCCGCGTATAGAAAAAAAAAAAAAAAAAATTATATGGGGACTTCCCTGGCAGTCCAGTGGTTAAGACTCCACAGGGAACTAAGATCCTGCATGCCACTGTAGCACGGCCAAAAACTTATTTAAAAAATTAAAGTTATAAAACAGTTGGAAGACCTCCCATGGAAGAAAGGTCTGCACATCAATGTCTAAACTTTGACTGTGACTCTCCCAGGAATTTAGCTTACTTTTCAGCTTGGGGCCTTTCTTTAAAGAATTTTTGGGTTTTTTTGGTATCTTTGTTTTTAATTTAATTCCCATTGTAGGCAGAAATAAGGAAACTAAGGAAAAGTGAAGGGCTACATTATTATCGCTATTGCAAAAGGAAGAGCCAAAAAGTGACCTTCTCAGAGTCATATGATCTCGGTGACCGAAGTGGAAACTGACCTCAGGCTTCTTGCCCTTTATCCTGGTCTCCAACTGTAGTATGTTTCACATTTCCTTCTCTTCTCTGAGACACACCCTGCTCAATTTTTTAACAGTTTTGTAATTGTTTACATATGTCCTAGGGCTGTTTACCCAGCTGATGACTCAACAATCTAATGAGAAGAGTCCTTGGAAGGGAAAACCCGACACTGGACTGAGAAAAAAAAAATCTTATTTCAAGAATGAGGCCTCTTGGTAATAAAGAGAAGGGCTGAGGGAATGGAGGTGAAGTGTCAAATTCTCTGCTCCTACTGAATAACTATGTGATAATCAGACTCCTAAGTAAACAAATTCACTCTTGCAAATGTTTGGATCCTTGCCTCCTGCTCAAGATACTGTGTGGGTGGAAAGGCTGGGTAGTATAATGAATAAGCACAAAGGCATTAAACTCAACTGACTGGGTTCAAGTCCCATGTTTGCCATTTATTAGTTCTGTGATGGGGGAAAATGACTGAACTTTTGTATGTGTCAGTTTCTTCATCTGTAAAATGAAGATGTGTCATTGTATCCATCATAAATTTCCCATGAAGATTAAATGAGTATTTGGATAATGAGTATCTTGAAAAAAAAAAAGTTGGATTCATTCCTCACACCTGAAAAAATGAAATTATTAAATCACTAGAAGAAAACACTGGAAGATTTATTTTATACCCTGGAGTGCTAAAAGCCTTCCTAAGTATAGCACAAAATCCAGAAACCATTACAAAAAAACAGTTTATATGAAAGGTTTTTTTTTTATTCTGCATACCAAAAAAATGCTATAAAATAATGAAATGTTGTGTAATTCATTGTTCTATAGTAATCACATAATAACATGGATGAACCTTACATAATGTTGAGCCAAAGAAGGCAAACAAAAGAATGTATACTCCTTTACTTCACGTAGGCAAAACTAACCTACGGTGTTAGAAGTCAAGAGAAATATTGTCTTGGGGTGTAGGAAAGGCATAACAATCGGGAGGGAAGTTTGAGGTGCCTGCCAGTAGTATTCTTTGTCATTGGTGGTGATGACATAGATATGTTTGAAATATTTCTGTTTCCTGATTGTAGTGGTGGGTACACAGATGTTAGAACACAACTGTACATCAAAATTAAAATTCAATTTTACTCTACGTAAATTTAAAAATAATAACAGTTTGCCATGAAAACAAATAAATAGGCACAAAATTAAAAAAGAATGAGGCAGCTCTATGCAAAGTTATGGGGAGATCTCAAGATGTTTCATTAAGTCAGAAACCAAAGCGCACTACAGTGTATACAGCACACTATCATTAGTGCGATTAAAAATTATATTCAGGGCTTCCCTGGTGGCGCAGTGGTTGAGAGTCCGCCTGCCGATGCAGGGGACACGGGTTCGTGCCCCGGTCTGGGAAGATCCCACATGCCGCGGAGCGGCTGGGCCCGTGAGCCATGGCCGCTGAGCCTGTGCGTCCGGAGTCTGTACTCCGCAACGGGAAAGGCCACAACAGTGAGAGGCCCGCGTACCGCAAAAAAAAAAAAAAAAAAAAAAATTATATTCATATATATGTGTGTTAGGTTAAATTGCGTGAAGTTGCTGATTTTTAACTTCAAAAATGGCAATTTCATATGGTTCAACATATGTGTATTTATATTTGTAAACACATAGATATTACAGAATATATCTGGAAATACACATAAGAAACCAGTGACAGGAAACAAGGCAGCTGGAAGTATTAGTAGTATCCTTTTTTATCTTTCAAATTCATCCCCCAAGCATGTATTTACTGTTCAAAAATTAATTTTAACATGCAAAAAAAAAAAGTAGTCAATGGAGCAATACCTTTGAAATTTTGAAGAGAAATTGTTTTCAATCTCATTTTTTTAACATCTTAATTAGAGTATAATTGCTTTAGAATGCTGTGTTAGTTTCTGCTTTATAACAAAGTGAATCAGTTATACATATACACATATCCCCATATCTCTTCCCTCTTGCATCTCCCTCCCTCCCACCCTCTCTATCCCAGCCCTCTAGGTGGTCACAAAGCACCGAGCTGATCTCCCTGTGCTATGTGGCTGCTTCCCACTAGCTAGCTATTTTACATTTGGTAGTGTATATATGTCCATGCCACTCTCTCACTTTGTCCCAGCTTACCATTCCCCCTCCCCATATCCTCAAGTCCATTCTCTAGTAGGTCTGTGTCTTTATTCCCGTCTTGCCCCTAGGTTCTTCATGACCATTTTTTGTTTGTTTTTTAGATTCCATATATATGTGTTAGCATACGGTATTTGTTTTTCTCTTCCTGACTTACTTCACTCTGTATGACAGACTCTAGGTCCATCCACCTCACTACAAATAACTCAATTTCATTTCTTTTTATGGCTGAGTAATATTCCATTGTATATATGTGCCACATCTTCTTTATTCATTCATCTGTCGATGGACACTTAGGTTGCTTCCATGTCCTGGCTATTGTACATAGAGCTGCAATGAACATTGTGGTACGTGACTCTTTTTGAATTATGGTTTTCTCAGGGTATATGCCCAGTAGTGGGATTGCTGGGTTGTATGGCAGTTCTATTTTTTAGTTTTTTAAGGAACCTCCATACTGTTCTCCATAGTGGCTGTATCAATTTACATTCCCACCAACAGTGCAAGAGGGTTCCCTTTTCTCCATCAATCTCATTTTTTTTGAGCCAAATTATTAATCAATCACGTACATGTCCATAAATGCTTAGGAAAACTATTGAAGGATACACATCAAACTATTAGCTTTGGATAGGTGAACTCTGAACATTGGGATTAATTAAAACAGGGGAAGTGCAATATCGCTTTTTGCTTTGTGTGTTTCTTCATGCTTTGAATATTTAAGATGTAAAATATATACAACACCCAGCACCAAAGATGTGGATATTTTACTCCAGAATCTAGAATTTCTAGTCTAGATTTTCTAGGGGGAACAAAAGTCATGGTTTACATTGTCTAGTGCACAGTATTTCACTCCAAATAATCTTATTAAGCATCTCTTTTCTCCTCAGACCACCCTACCCGCTGCTCAGTGGTCAGTGTCTTAATCTCCCCTTGCGGACCTCAGCCTTGTTTGACCCCACCCTCCTCCACCAGCTCCAAGGCCTCTGGCAATCTGTCTCTCCTTTCCTGAAGCAGCGCTTCCCCTGCCCCACACCCCCAGTCTTCCATCCCCACATCTATCACTTAAGTCTGTCCTGGACAGGAGAGGCAATTGTTACAAGAAGTTGATTTTGCACTTAGCCAAAAAAAGTGGTTACTAGGCACTGCCTCCTTTGGAGAAAGAGAGGACATTCTAAACACTAAGTCTTTTTCTGTCATCGATAATCCTGAAAGGATCATACTTTTTTTTTTTTAATTTACTTTTGGTTGCGTTGGGTCTTCGTTGCTGCGTAGTTGCAGCGAGCGGGGTAGCGCTACTCTTCGTTGCAGTGCGCGGGCTTCTCATTGCAGTGGCTTCTGCAGTGCAGAAGCGGGCTTCTCTTTTTTGCGGAGCATGGGCTCTAGGCGCACGGACTTCAGTAGTTGTGGCATGCTGGCTCAGTAGTTGTGGTTTGCAGGCTCTAGAGCGCACTCAGGCTCATTTGTGGCGCACAGGCTTAGTTGCTCTGCGGCATGTGGGATCTTCCTGGACCAGGGCTCGAACCCGTGTCCCCTGCATTGGCAGGCAGATTCTTAACCACTGTGCCACCAGGGAAGTCCAAGGATCATAATTCTAATTTAAGAAAATTAGAGCTAAAAAAGAAAGACTTTTTACTGACATTTTCTTAACCATGGAGATTTGTTTTCAACATGTAAGCTAAGGATCTTTAGTTTAACCAGGGGTTCCAGGCACTAGGCTCCTTTAGAAATAGATGAAGAAAACGAAAGTGAATGAGGCATAATTCAAAGAAACAGGCTTGGCTTTTCAACCCAGAGAGAAAAGGAAAGGTGGAACACATTTGTGAGGGTTCGGGACGCTCGCAGCTGCACCTTTTAGACCTTCAGAAGAGAAAGAGCATGTGTGTCCACCTTCTATCAGGGGTCATTACCTGCCAGCTACCCTCCACAGTTCCAACGGCAGCCAGGAGGTGCTGGGTCAACCTCCCCTCACACTGGGCAGACACCAGGGGCCTCTAGACTCAGTCAAAACCTCCACCCACTGCACCTCCAGGCCAAGTTGCATCTTCACTTGTAAAAGGCTGAAAGGCAGAGAAGCATTCCTTCCCCGGGGAGAGCTCTCACCTCAGACCACCCCTGGCACACCAGTTCCACAAGTCCCCAAAGGGACACCCAGGTGTGGAATCTCCACCTGCCTTGCATTCTCAGCCTCAGCATTGTCTGCACCTCCAGACACAGTATAATTCTCATCCCCTGTCTTGATCATAGGACACTTGAAGGGTGACGGGTTTCAACATACCTATACAAACACTCATGAGATATTCTGAATAAATACATTTTCTTTCTCTCAGACTTTGAGGCTTACATTTCATTACACAATCATCTCGCAAAAATCATACTCAGTAAACTGCCCTCTCTAAGTGTCCCAGAAGTGTGTGATTCTAGAATCCAATTCTTTCTCCCTTTGAAAGGGCATTATTTAGGGGGCAATGGCCCGCTACTCGAACAGTCTTTGAGAGAAAGACAGTCTCTCTCTTGTATCTTTTCCCGTTATATATGAAAGAATTGCCTGTCCTCCTAGGGCCAAGGGACAGATGCCGGGGTGAGATGTAGCTCAGCTGTGTGGGATGATTGTGAAAATATTGACATTCGCTGTCACCAATTGTGACAACTCAGCAGCTGGCCTAACCAAGACTGATCATGGAGGCGGCCAAAAAAATTTGTCCCCAACCTGTTCCCAGATGAGGAGGTTTCTGTTGGGGACAACTCCTCTGACCCCCATCCAGCAGCTGCCCGATAACACTGACTAATTGGTGACTTAACTGACAACCACCAGAGAGCATCACTCATGTGCAGAGAGAAGGATTGTCCTCTGGAACTGGCCTTTTTCTCTATTCCTAAAACTTGCTCACAATCCCTAGGGTGGAGGACATTGGACTGCAAAGGAAAACACTGTTAGAGTGATGGTTGGTGAGGGCTCATGACACCAGTGGGCTGCCGTTGCCTCCTGGTTTCCAGTATGTTCCCTGATGTGCCTTGTGCAAATCAAGTAGAGTTCACCTATCTGAGACTGGTGTGCCACCCCTGCATGGTGCTCTGCCTACATCCAGCCCCTCTCCCTGTATATATATCCCTGTACACAGCCTGAGGTTTGGCAACAGAGGGCAGCCCCTGGCCCTGCCACACCTAGCTAGTCACTACCCTTAATAAATGTTGCTTGGAATAGAAAAGCAAACATACAAAAGTTCTCAAACGTTCTTCCTGCCCCTAACCCCATTTTCTGATACCTCCATGTATCAGTCAGGGTCCACTCAGGAAAACACATCCATGCCAGGTATGGGGAACTGGTTACATAGGTATTGGAAAAACCAAAAAGCCAAACAAGGAAGGCAACCTGGAGATTAGCAAGAGCAGGGAACCGCTACCATCCTTGGGGTTGGAGGAACCAGGGCAGGAGGCAGTGTTAGCATATGGTTTCAAACCAGGTTTCAAACCAGGAGCAGGATTGAAACCAGGTTTCAAACCAGGAGCAGGATTGAAACCAAGAAGGTGGTACCACCTCGCTGGAAACACTCCCCTCCTCCCTGGAAACACTCTCCTCCTCCCACTCTCAATCTGCTGCCAGTGCTTTCCCACTGGCAGCACCCAGTTGGCAAGGGAGCCTGGGAAACATAGTTGTAGGGTCAGCCACTTGCAATAGAAGAGTGGAGTGTGGAGCTGAGAACAAACTGGAAAATCACTGGCACATTCTGAAAAGGTCACTTCTGCAACAATTAAGAGCTCAGAATCCTCTACAAGCGGACTCTACACTCTGGTCAGACTGCCTCGCCCAGGGCAAAATTCATAGAGAAAGGGAGTCAGGTGCTGTCTCCAAGGTGGGACCAATGACTTTGCCCATTTGCCCAGTGTTTGCCAAAGAGGGTCCTTGGAAAATGAGTTTGAGGAAATGTTAGCAGTTGCAGAAGCTAGGGAGGGAGGGAAAGTATCTGGGAAAACAGGGTTTTTTAGGGGAGATTAGATAAGAACTGATTTGCATTTTTAGAAGAGAAGCCTGGTTGAGGTTTAGAGCAGGGCTACTCAAGCTTTACTGTGCATGCACATCACCTGGGGATCATGTTAAACTGCAGGTAATTTAGCAGACTGGGGTGGAGCCTGAGATTCTGCATTTCTAGCAGGCTCCTAGGTGATGCCGATGATGCTGGTCCACTGAACACATTGAAAGCAAAGATTTAGGGAGACTCCTGAGTTTGCGTAAATACTGATTGGAGAGACCCATGAGAGAGAAAGTTTTGATCCAGAAAGAGATGATGATAGAAGAGGCAGTGTGCCTGCGTGTCCCGAGGATCTGTCTCTTGTTTCAAGTGCTTGGACAGAACAGACCAGAGATGCCCCTCCTTCCAGCCTCTGACCACCCATCAACTTCTTTTCCATTCTCAACCTCTGGGACTATCTTCTCAGCTGTGCTCTGCCTCAGGGACTAGCCAACACCATTTTTTGTGCTTAGGTTCTTATTGACCAACCATAAGCTCAGATTCATTAGAATTATTCCACCCAGGTGGAGGTCACCATCAACCACCTACTCAACCTACACCTGCAGGCCTCCTTCACCTACCTCTCCCTGGGCTTCTATTTTAGCCACAACCATGTGGTTCTGGGGGGTGCGGACCACTTCTTTCTCAAGTTGGCTGAGGAGAAGTGTGAGGGCACCCAGCATCCCTGAAGATGCAAAAACAGTGCAGTGGCCGCGTCCTCTTCCAGGACATGCAGAAGCCATCCCAAGATGAGTTGGGTGAGACCATGGAAGCTGCCATGGTCCTGGAGAGGAACCTTCCAGGCAGGAAGTCTTTTAAGGCTAATGTCTGCAAAATCTGAGAAAAGAGAATAAGCAATGGCATTTTCCTCTCTGTGGCTTGACAAAGCACAGTGTTGCCCCTTTACAAGCAAGGATAGAATTGAGCTAGTCTTCTAAATATTTGGTGGCAGAATCCATCAGTACCAGCCTATTTCCTTAGTTGTTTTTTCCCTTCTGTCCACAGCTGCAGCCCAGCCTCCTGCTCCCAGGTCCAGTCAGAGCCTGATAAAGGGGGCAGCTGACTAGTTCCAGACTGACCAGAATGCATGATGTTCCTCCATGCAAGGACCCAGTTCTGATCACTGAGCTCTAGTCTCATCAAAAGTATCACATCCCAGCATCCCCAGGTGTTCTCATTATTTGGCTTTTGCCTTGTCTGTTTCTGAATTCTTATCCCAGAATGCTGCCTAGGACCTCCTTCTGCCTCTGCCTCTGTGGACCATAGATCTACTCCATCTCTCAGGCCAGTGGCCAGCATCTAACCACCCTCTGACCCAGCTCCTTGGATTTTGCTCATCTAGAATTCCTATCTTTTTGCCATGCTTATTGTAACAGTTTCAGGAGGCTGAGTTAGTAACCTCTTACTCTCCTTTCAAGTTCTGAGCCAACTGAGAGATAAACACAAAAGTAAGACAGATGGAGAGTAAAGTATCAGCTTCATAACTGATAGGAATGATATGAAGTAAGTGACCTGTTACATGACTCATACACTTGCCAATAACCTTCACTCCAGAATTAAACTAATCATTCAGCAGAGATGGAGGATCAAGCATGCTGCCCCAGCCTCTGAACCCTGATGACCATCCTAGGGCTTGGGCTGGGCAGCAGGCTGCCAGCATCATGTCCACATCACCCAGTCCCCGGTGACCATTGCCCCTGGTCAACTTCACCCAGCATCTCCATTGGGGTCCCCGAGAAGCAGAAGCTGAGACAATGACTCAAGTGCAAGTAGTTCATTTGGAAGCTAAAGAAACACCAGTAGGAAGGGAAGTGAGACCATATGGGAAAGGCAACCAAATAAAGGGGACTTGTACATTATCAAGCCAGTTACCATGGAGACAAATGGAACACAGTCATGATGGAGAACTCTGGGAGCCAGTGTAGACTTACACTCAGGTATTTCCTCCCAGAGGGATGAGGAGCTTTGGTATTTATACTAACTTCCATTCATTGTTAGTAGGGGATTTCCTGGCAGTCCAGTTGTTGACTTCACCTTCCAATGCAGGGGGTGCAGGTTTGATCCCTGGTTAGGGAGCTAAGATCCCACACGCCTCATGGCCAAAAAACCAAAACAAATTCAATAAAGACTTTAAAAATGGTCTACATCAAAAAAAAATCGTAAAAAAAAATTGTTGGTGGAAGGCTAGTGGGGAGAGGGGGGAGGGGGAGAGGAGGGACAATAATTCCTGGACACCTGCAGCCTGTCACACAGGTGAGCAGAGTGGGCTTCAGTGGCCAGAGAACAGCCTCAGAGAGAGTTGCTGGTAGCGAAAGTTGGACGATGGGCTGAGGTACACTGAAGCGATACGAACGGAACACCACCAGTGTCGTTCAGTTTCTGAGTTCTATCTTTGACCCCAAGGAGAAGAATCTGAATAAGAAGCTCCTTCGCTTCCTGCTCAGGGGCAATTATGACTCAGCTCCACACCACCTCCTCCTGCACTAACACCCATCACCACCACCCTGCCCCCGGGGACCAAGCCACTGGTGGATCAGGGCAGTGAGGACCTGGCCTCAGCTGGACTTGCTGCTTTGGCAGCAGCTGTTGGGAGACCAGGGAGAGTGCGATCACAGGGCTGTGTTATCTGAGGATTTCCCCCCAGAAAGGAAATAACCCCAGATCAAGATATAGAGGCAGAAGGTAAAGATGGGTCATTTCCCCATAACAAGTTGTGAAGCAAAAAGAAATAGTTTCTAAAGTAGCAATTAAGGGCTTCCCTGGTGGCGCAGTGGTTAAGAATCTGCCTGCCAATGCAGGGGACATAGGTTCAAGCCCTGGTCCAGTAAGATTCCACATGCCGTGGAGCAACTAAGCCTGTGCGCCACAACTACTGAGCCTGAGTGCTCTCTAGAGCCTGTGAGCCACAACTACTGAGCCCGTATGCCACAACTACTGAAGCTGGCACGCCTAGAGCCCGTGCTCCGCAACAAAGAGAAGCCACTGCAATGAGAAGCATATGCACCGCAACGAAGAGTAGCCCCCACTTGCCGCAACTAGAGAAAGCCTGCGCACAGCAATGAAGACCCAACACAGCCATAAATAAATTAAAAATAAACAAAGTAGCAATTAAGAAAAGAAGTTGTTGGGACTTCCCTGGCGGTCTAGTGGTTAAGACTCCATGTTTCCACTGCAGGGGGTGTGGGTTCAATCCCTGATTGGGGAACTAAGATCCTGCATGCCATTCGGGGTGTGGCAAATAAATAAATGTTTTTAAAAAGTTGTTCAACCATGCAAAGAGGAAAGACTGAATTATCTTATTCTTTTTATGGAAGATGGTATTACAAAACTGGTGTCATATGAAGAGGTAACCAAAGAGAAGACACACACACAACACAGGAAAGTGCATATGAGCACTTAACTTATACCTTTTTTGTTTTTTTAATAATTTTATTTATTTATTTATGGCCATGATGGGTCTTCATTGTGGTGTGTGGGCTTCCCATTGTGGTGGCTTCCCTTGCTTCGGAGCATGGCACCAGGTGCGTGGGCTTCAGTAGTTGTGCGCACAGGCTTAGTTGTTCCACAACATGTGGGATCTTCCTGGACCAGGGCTTGAACCCGTGTCCTCTGCATTGGCAGGCGGATTCCTAACCACAGTGCCACCAGGGAAGTCCCTTATACCTTCTTCTTTCTAGCAGGACACAGAGCCTGGATGAGACACTTCTGGCAGCAGCTCCACGTTCTGCCCAGAGTCACCATCCTTCTGTGACATTCAAGCACTTTTTCTAGGTCTTACTCACTGGGCTGTGTCCCTTTATCCCTTAGAGTCTGCTCTCTGAGCCTCCTCTGTCCCCCCTGAAATCTGAGCATCACTAGAGTGACCCATCCATCAGATATGCTTATACAGTTGGTACATGTCTGAACACTTGGGGTGGATAGGGATCAAACGTGCTCCCTAGGAGGAATTCAAGGAGATTCTGAATTCCCAATGTGCATCAGTGGGGAAGGGGTGCTGCCTAATCACTGTGCCCAAAGCACCACATCCCAGCTCATGCCCACTGGACACATGGTGTAGTCGCTGTTGGCACAATTCCACCCAGATTCCTTTACCTAATGATGAATTTGGAGCTGATTGGAGCCACCTCCTTAGAACCACCTTCCTGGATCTCCTGGGAGGTTGTGCCACCACTCCTCACAGGGGGAGTTAACCACTGCCCAACAGTGGCATGCTAAAGCATCAGGGTAGGGCAACTCTGTGTAATGATTGACACTCCAAGGTGCTGTCCAGTAAAATTTTCTGTGATGATGGAAATAATTATGTCTGCTCTGTCCAATATGGTAGCCATTTAGCCACATGTGGCTACTGAACACCTGATGTGAAACTAAAGAACTGAATTAAAATTTAATTCTTGGGGCTTCCCTGGTGGCACAGTGGTTGAGAGTCTGCCTGCCAATGCAGGGGACACGGGTTCGTGCCCCGGTCCGGGAAGATCCCACATGCCGCGGAGCAGCTGGGCCCGTGAGCCATGGCCGCTGAGCCTGCGCGTCCGGAGCCTGTGCTCTGCAACGGGAGAGGCCACAACAGTGAGAGGCCCGTGTACCGCAAAAAAAAAAAATTAATTCTTTTTAATTAATATAAATTTTAATAGCTTCATATGACTAATGCCTACCATATTAGAAAATGCAGATCCAGAACCTCCCATGGATCAGCTAAGAATCAACTTGGCCTGAGATAACATCCTTACTCATTTCTTTCCCTCTTCCTATCCTATTTTACTCCCTCCTTTATTGCTTTCTCCTGAGTGCACAACCTCAATAAATTATGCGCACCCGAACCCCTATCTCAGTCTCTGCTTCTAGGGAACCCACCTGAGACATTACGTTGCAATTATTTAATAAGTTACAGAAAGATTAAGCCCCGAATCAAAAATGCACATACACAGTCAGTACAAGTTTGAATGTTTTTAGCAGAAAGCATAAAAGAATCCCAAACTCATCTGGCTTAAACAACAAGGAAAGGGATCAACCTATCCCTGGAAGTCCAAGGATAGGACAGCTCCAGGGTTGGATAATTCAGTAGTTCAATGACATCATCAAGGACCAAGTTTCTTCCATCTTGCTGCTCTGTTACCCTGGTGGGCAGCCTTCCTTTTTGGGCTAGCCTCCCCCTCACCATCACAAGGTGGCTGCCCCAGTGCCATCCTTTACATCTAGATACAGCCATGTCCAGAAAAAAAGGCCATCATTTCCTGTGTCTTTTATTGGGAGCAAGAAAGTCTTTTTCAGAAGCCCTTTGCAAATTTCCCCTCAGTTTCCTTGATCTGAAATGCATCACATGGTCATGTCTAAACCAACCCCAAAGGGGAAAACCATGATTGCCTAGCACAATCCAAACCTGCCCTGTGGGTTCACACCTCTAGTCCCTTCATTACTGATCTTCCTGCATAAGAGATGCAGTATGTGACGGTGTTGCCATACTGATGAAAGAAATTTTCACATACTGAGGTGTGAGAAAGACATTCTGGCTTGTACATGGTTTAACTTAGACTTTATGGTAACCAGAACAGCCTGTTTTGTGGCCTATCAGACATACATTGTACATCTGCTTTAACCATTAACGAGAAGAATACATTTTTAAAAAAATCGAAATGGAGTAACTGTGGTTCAGGCATCCAAAATGGGGCTGGATGGCCGTGGTGGATGTGGTTTCAGATATGTTCCTGCATTACTGAGAACTTGAATTTTCTGAACTCTATCAGACTCAAGGACACCACCAGCCAGTCTCAAAACAATATCTGCTAGCTGCTGCCAGCTGCAGCTCTATGGTCTCAAGGTCTCTCCTTGTAACTATGCAACCATTTGGACCAATCCTTGCTAACTATCACCCTTACTTCTTGCCAGCTCCACTCCTAATTCTTGCCAAACAACTTATGTAATTTTGCAGTTTTTTTGTCTTTATGAGCCCCCCGCCCCATTCTGAAGACCAGCAGAACACAATTCAAAGCCTTCTTGAATCTGTGTCTCCCAGGCTGTAGTCCTCAGTTTTGGCTCAAAGGAAACTCTTTTCTATTCCTCTTATACATTGTTTATTGACTATTTTCATCGATGATATGTATGCCTCTTTGGTCAGCCTCTGCCGAAGCACATGGCTGAGAACAGAGCCACCTAAACACAACATACATCTGTGTGAGGGGGTGGGGGGCTGGAGAAAATGGATGCTAGAGAGACAACCACAGTACCAATTACAGGTTTCTTGAGGCCAGCTTCTCCTACGATGTGTTCTGCGAACCAGCTATGTGAAAATCATTTACAGAGCTTGTTACACGCAGATTCCTAGGCCTAAGGCATTGTCCGATACACGGCAGGAGCTTAAGAGATATTTGTTGGAAGGAAGGAAGAGAGGGAGGGAGAGATGGAGACCCACTGAGTTAGATTCACCCTGGGATGGCTCACTAATGCTGGAGAACAACTAACTTAGGCTGAAAGCTAAAGATTCACCTCTAGTCACTTCATTACGGATCTTGCGGCAGAAGGGATACAGTACGTGACCACATTGCCACCTGTGTGCCTCTTTGCTCTGATGCTCTCAGTGATGTTACGATGACAGGAGTGCTGATCAGCTGTACTTAACATACATCATTAATATGGCTTCCACCTTCACTTGTCGAATCCAGGGTTCCTGTTACAACACTCCATGAAAAATAAATGAGCGTGGTAATGCCTTCCACTCTGTGGACTAACACATTGAAAACACCCAAGAAGACATAAGGATGGAGTTTGTGGAAAGCAGCATCTGGGCCTTTTTTTTTTTTTTTTTTTTGCGGTTCGCGGGCCTCTCACTGTTGTGGCCTCTCCCGTTGCAGAGCACAGGCTCCAGACGTGCAGGCTCAGCGGCCGTGGCTCACTGGCCCAGCCACTCCGCGGCATGTGGGATCTTCCCGGACCGGGGCACGAACCCGTGTCCCCTGCATCGGCAGGTGGACTCTCAACCACTGCGCCACCAGGGAAGCCCGCTACTTTTATCTTGATACACAAATTTCTAGGTCCAGCCATTGTGTACCTTCCAAGAGAGGGCTATGTGTTTGAAACAGACTCAGCCAAGGGCCTTCACGTTAGGCCTCAGCCTCCGCTGGTTTGCGGTCCTCATAGAAAAAATTCTCGACATTGCTGGGGGACCAGCCTCAAGTCTACAGGAAGATGTACTCACACTGAGGGCCTAATAACTATCAGGGAACCCAAATACACCTCTGATTCTATGAAGCCGATTTATATCAGAGTTCTTCTTACAACCCTGAGGCCAATTAATCCTACCAGTCCTCACAACCCTGGCTTGCCTGGTCCCATGCTGTGGTAGCCAGCCTCCAAGATGGTCCCCAATGAACTTTCCTCCTGGTAACTGTGCCCTTGTGTCACTCCTTCCACTGAATCAGGGCTGGTTTGTGTGATCAGTAGGATACTGCAGTCGTGATGGCATATGTCTTCTGAGGCTATGTCAAAGACATTGCATCTTCTGCCATTCTCTTCTCCGATCACCCACTCTGGAGGAAACCAGCTGCCATACTGTTGGGACATTCAAGCAGCCCTATGGAGAGTTCCTTATGGGGGAAGAACCGAGGCCTCCTGCCAACAGCCAGGACTGACTTGCCAATCCCATGAGTGTGCCATCTTGGAAACATGTCCTCTAGCTCTGGTCAAGCCTTCAGATGACAGCAGCACAGGCCAGCATCTTAAGTACAACCTCATGAGAGACCCCAGTCTGAACTACCCAGCTATGCTGTTCCTGAAACACTGACCCACAGCGGGTATGAGATAGTACTTTAAAACAACAATAAACGTTAAGTTGTAGAGTAATTTGTTATGAAATAATAAATATCAATAACTAATGTAACACCCAAAATGCCAGCCTCGCTGGCCACATACAATTTCTTTTCAAATATTTTCCTCTCCAAATCTGGCTGCTATCCTCACAACGCTGGTTCAATAACACCAACCTGCTAACTTTGAGATGCAACACACATTTTGTAGCACTTCCATTACTGAATCACTCTGCTTTATTTGCCAGTGGGGATCTTGAGAATTTCTACTCCTTGGTTCCCACTGCCTGGCTTCCATGACACAATAGTGACCCGGTTCTACTGATTTTCTATTTCAGGTCTCCCTGCCTCTTTCTTCAAAGAGGCTTCTTTTTCTACAGACCACGTCAATGCTGGTGTCGCCTCAGAATCTATCCTTCTTTTCTTCTTTTGACCCCGAGCCAACTCTGTGGGTCATCTTGGTGCTCCCCGGCTCCAATGACCATCGCTCCACAGATGGTCACCAAATCCATCTCTCCAGCCTACATCCCACTCCCCACACCCACCTGCCCACAGGCAGTGGTGCACTGGAGCCCAGTCATGGCAACTCACGAGAGCCAATGGTACACATCTCTTCCCAACTCTATCTCTCAATGTCACATTGGGAGCTTGAAATCAGCCACATGGAAACTGAAATGCAATTTACACCATGGCATTCCACAAAGGCTACCAATCAGGGCTTTGTCAAGAGTCAGCAGATAACCACTTATCAGCACATTACTGTTCAACCAGATGCCTTTGCCTTCTGTGTCGCATAAACACCCCCACTCAATGTGTCCCAAGCTGAGTTTTATTTTTTCATTCATTCAAAAATATCTGTTACAGTTTTTTCAGGTTCTAATGAAGGAGAGACATTGGCTGCCTTCAACAGACTCGTATTCTGTTGGATTAAACAGAAGGTAAACAGGTAGCATCTACCACACTGGTGAGACTGTAGCACGGGGGGAAGCTCAAGGGGCTCGGGGAGCTCAGAACTGGGAAGACTTTTTTGGGGGGCTGTGCCATGCAGCTTGTGGGATTTTAGTTCCCTGACCAGGGATCAAATCCAGGCCCACAGCAGTGTAAGTAAGAGTGAAAGCGCTGAGTCTTCGCCACTGGACTGTCAGGGAATTCCAGGGGAAGACTTCGAAGAGGATGTCTCATCTCAGCCATGACCTGAATCACTGATGCGAAGTTTCCAGAAGAAAGGGGGAAGAAAAGTGTTCCAGGCAAAGGAAGAAGAGCATAAAGACTCAGTGTGAAGAGAGAGCACCGCATGTTTGGGGAGCAGCAAATGCTTCAGCAGGGAAGGGCCTGGCGTGAGGTGAGCAGAGGTCAATCCATGAAAGGCTTTATAAGCCCTGACAATTGCCTTAGACTTTTCCTGGAGGCAGTGGTAATTCACTTAAGGTTTTTAAGCCTAATCATAGGACTTGATTTGCTTTTTGGAACATTCACTATAGTTGCAATCTCGGAAGAGGGCTGAATAGGACCTACTTTGAAAGATTTTTGAAAGATTTTCTTGCACCCCAGTGTTCACAGCATCACTATTTTCTATAGGCAAGACGTGGAAGCAACCTAAGTGTCCATTGGTAGGTGAATGGATAAAGATGTGGTCTATAAATACAATGGAATATTACTCAGCCATAACGAAGAATGAAATAATGCCATTTGCGGCAATGTGCACGGACCTAGAGATGATCATACTAAGTGAAGTTAAGTCAGAAAGGGAAAGACAGGTATCATATGATACCACTCATAAGTGGAATCTAAAAATTGATACAAATGAACTAATTGACAAAACAGAAGCAGACTCACAGACATGGTTACCAAAGGGGAGGGGGGAAGGAGGGATAAATTAGGAGTTTGGGATAAACAGATACAAACTACTATATATAGAATATATAAACAATGAGGTCCTACTCTATAACACAGGGGACTATATTCAATATCTTGTAATAACCTATAATGGAAAAGAACATGAAAAAATATATATATGTATAACTGAATAACTTTGCTGTACACATGAAACTAACACCTTTTTGCAGACCTTGGGGGAAACAGCTCCGTCTCCTTTCCTGGGGTTTTCATGGGTGCCATCTGTAGGCTTAAAGAGTGTTCTGGTGGGACTCTGAGGTCAGGCTGTTCTGGTGAAAAACTTCAGGGTAAGGTCTATCAGAAGGTTAATCAGCTCATTCCCACTGACAATTTCACCCGGGGCTCCTGCGGGGAATTAGTCACCTCAAGTCCAAGGGAGCCCCTGGGCCTCTTCATTCAGTGTTCTTCTCTTTCTACCATGTTAGAGGCTCTCGTCTTTTATTGTTCTGCTGTTTTAGGGCAATCTGCTTTCCAATGTTCTTCCTCCTTACAGTAAGTGCATTCATTGTTCCTTCCCCAATGGGGACTTAGCTCTCTTTTGAGTTACTCACCTTCCGGGAAGGTGAGAAAATTGGCGTTTTTGTTTTGCATCTTCTTTCTTCTGTTGTTGTTCTCTGTTGAACACTTTAAAAGCACCATCTACCAATTGAGAGGGCTTCATTCCAAATGCACCATCTAAATTTTGCAACTTTCTCCTGATACCTGAGGCAGTTTGCCCCCAAAAGGTCAAATTTAACCTCTGTAATATTTTCAGGGGCCTTGGGATCTGCATTAGGTTGATGTCTGTAGGCCCGATAAATCCTTTGCAAAAATTCAGAGGGGTCTTCATTTGTTTTTTTGCTGAATTTCTTGAATTTTGTTCAAACTCTTGCTTTGGTTCCCCTTTTCAAAGCCCGGCCAAGATGCACTCATAAGTCATGCTTTAATAAGGGCATTCCTCCCTCATTGGGGTCTCAATTTGGTTCAGATTTCAGTGCTGCCAAGTGGGCTTCAGGTGTAGAGGATCCTCCCTATAAGGAGGGTCGTGATCTTTCAAATTAAACAAGTCTGAGAAACCCAGCTGGCTGATCATTTGTATTTAGGTTCCCTGTGAGTTAATGGGGGAAGGGAAATTTCCCTGCCCTGGGAGTGGCTCCTGGCCCAAGTTGGGTGCCCTGTCTGGTCTTAGATGGCAATACCAGACCAAGTCCCTGTGCCCCAGAAACTAACAAAGGATTTTCTAATTGATCCGTATAAGCAGGGACAGTCCTGAACCCCAGCGTCAGGAATTGGGGCTGAATAAGAACAGAAGGTGATGAAGGGGTACATATATTGGTATGGCGGCCAGAGCAGCTGGCACAGCCAGCTCAGCTGGAGGAGTGAAGGTTTGAAGCAACGTAATCTCACTCTCATTCCCTTTTCTTATTTTCTCTGATAATAGTACAAATGCTTGCACATAAAAGATTTCATCTTGGGGCTTCCCTGGTGGCGCAGTGGTTGAGAATCTGCCTGCTAATGCAGGGGACACGGGTTCGAGCCCTGGTCTGGGAGGATCCCATATGCCGCGGAGCAACTAGGCCTGTGAGCCACAACTACTGAGCCTGCGCGTCTGGAGCCTGTGCTCCGCAACAAGAGAGGCCGCGACAGTGAGAAGCCCACGCACCGCGATGAAGAGTGGCCCCCGCTTGCCACAACTAGAGAAAGCCCTTGCACAGAAACGAAGACCCAACACAGCAAAAATAAAATTAAAAAAAAAAAAAAAAAGATTTCATCTTTCTTCCCTGCTTCTTCACAAAATAGCTATAGTCATTCAAAAGCCACTGTAAAACCATAAATAGCAATTGATCATCTCTAACCGCTAAAAGGATGCCTTTTGGAATTAATATTGTTAACAACAATCACTGTTCCATAATCTAGATTTATAAAGAAATTAGAATCCATTAAAAAAAACTAGAAATGTTGTCAAAAAAAAGGGACGCCTTTTTGCTTTGGCATCAACCCACTGGCATTACACTGTAATTGTACTTGATTACTGCTGTGACACAACAATTTAAGATAATTAATAAAATTATGACTGATATCATTTACCAAGATATGCAAGAATTTTAGGAGTTCCATATAATTTCTAAAATGTGTATGTTAATGACATTTACCCATATGATACAATCTAAGAAATTTTACCGCCACTTATTTGACAATGCTTCCCATGTAATTCAACATACCAAATAAGCCTAATTAGTTTACTGTTTCTGAGATGGAGAGAACACAAATAATTTGAGGGCTTCCAGGGACCCTTGGAAAAGCCTCAATATTAGCTAGAGGTCAAATGAACTTCATTTAGAGTTTCATCTTTGGGAAGTTTGTCAGAAATATCAAAAAGCTTTAACCAGTGATAAAGATCAATGACAAATACAGATCACTTTAAAGAAACTTAATTACCAAACACAGTTCAGTATTTCAAAAAAACTGTCTTCTTAGAGAACCAAATTCAGGTTCTGTACCACTTTACCTTTAAAATTCATTTTCTTAATTAAGTTCAATCTCATCTTAGCCAATCCCAACCATGCACAAGACTCTTTCAGTGTTCCTCCTCCACAAACCTTCCACAATTTTCTGTGTCCATATTAATCTGCCCCTCACTTTCTTGTCCATTCAGAAACAACCAGCTCTAGGACAAGACCACGTTTTTCCCTTTAACAAAATGCATTTTCATTCCTCATGCTCTGCTAAAAACAGACATCCTACATCTTTACATACTGAAATGTTTCCCTCATAATTCTTAACCTTAAAACCTTAATCTCTAGTGAAAATCAAGAAGCAAGCAATCGTAAACTGTTTATCATACCTGAATTTCCTGACTAACAAGCTTATGCTTTAGTCTTCCTCTCCTGAGAAGGCAAAGGTAGGTAAACTTAGACCTGCCCAGCAAGTAATGTTCCAATATTTTATCCTATTTGAAATGACCCAGATAGTCAATGAATTCTCTTCATTTAGCTTAGTTTAAAGTTACGAAAATCTAGAGAGACTATTTTAGATAGACATTCCCAAAACATAATTATTCCTATACAGTTTACCTAAAACTCTTACCTCATTTACCTCTATTTTATTTACTTAAAGTCTTTGTCATGGGACTTCCCTGGTGGTCCAGAGGGTAAGACTCCGTGCTCCCAACGCAGGGGGCCCGGGTTGGATCCCTGGTCAGGAAACTAGATCCCACATGCATGCTGCAACTAAGGAATCTGTATGCCACAACTAAACATCCTGCAGCGAAGATCCCACATGCTGCAACTAAGACCCAGTGCAGCAAAAATAAATATATTTTAAAAATATTTTCATATTGTTATTTTCCTTGCTGACAAACTTTTTAACAGGAATAAGAAAGGTCTTATTTGATTTCTAGTAAACTTAGGTACAATGAAAGTACGATACTTAATGTTGATGACTCTAAAGACATATCTGTATTAAACCAGCAAGTTTCAGCTAACTTTAACTCCAGATAGTAAAGCAATACTGAATATTTCCTAGATCACGTGAACCCAAAAGTCATTCTGGTCGGTCTCTTCCATGTTTGAGTATGAATATAAGCACATAATTTCCCTCAAGCCAATCAAATAGAGCCCCCCCAAAATCAATTGTGGCAATGTCACACATCTATAACTCACATACAAACTCAAACACAGGGACCTCTCAATTCCCATTTCAAAATGTCAGCCATGAATCAGGTGCAGCAATGTAAAACCCACCAGTTACAAAAGAGGTTGGATTCAAACAGGGTTTCTGGCAGATGGGACAAATCAAGGTCACCTGTTCAGACGGCTAAACCCTTTTTACTAATATTTACGGAAAAGATACTTTTATTTGTAGCATTTGGTGACTTTAGGAACCAAGTAGAACCTTTCTCTTCTTCCTGGGAATGTCCCGTTCTTGGACAAGAACAGACAGGTTTTTGGTTTTTTGTCTGTTTCTTTCCTCCATTTGACATCAGTAAACGTTTAAAATAACACAAAGCTGATTTGGCTGTAAATGGAGAAACAGTACCAAACAAAATGAAACAAAAAACCCAAAGGACAAACAAAATCCTAAATGAACCCTCAAGTTTGGTCTTGGGTTTTACATATGCCGATGACACAGGAGACCATGAATGACGTAACTGACACAGCAAGGGTACATGGTGCATAGGGTCCCAAGGTAACCCTGCCTAAATCCCTTGTGGAGATCCTAACAGGTACTATGGCCACACATGGTTACAATGATATAAAGTATCATCTTCCTCTCACCCATGGGTTCACAGCTGTAATCAGATCACTTATCCGAAACACACCTCAGAGGACTTTCTTTAGGGATAGTTGAAACATTCCTTGTTTTTCAAGACAAATAAAAAACACAAACGGCACATACAAATGCTAGTATCCAAAGAAACAGATGAACACGTTCACAAATTGGGTTAAAGTCCAACTCTTTCCTCTCTCCAGCAAGGTACATAAACAAATTGGCTTATTCTGGAGAAAAAGCTCCAAATGGAGAGGAAATAAAGTTCCTGGCTGTCTACGCCAGCACGACTTACCCTGCTGTATCAAGCCCATCCGCTACCAAATGTGGATTCCTTGCCCCAACTGGCAAGAGCTGGGGCAGCTGGTACTGCTTTGGAGAATTTTGAAGGGAAAATCCTCAGGACAAGTGGTCCCAGTAGCTGCTAGGGCCTTACCTGAAAATTTCCCCACCAGGGCCAGCTGGCCACGAGTAGAAAGGCTCCTGGCTGGCTGGCTTGCCAAAATTTGTTACTGAGTCCAAGCTTGTACTGCTCGCTGCACGACAGGCCAATAAATCGAGAGATGAGTTATTGGGGCAAGGAATAGTGCCTTTATTAGGAAAGCCAGCAGACCAAGAAGACAGTGGACTCATACCCGCCCCCCCCCCCCCCAAGAACCATCTTGCCTGAGTTAGAATTCAAGCTTCTTTTATACTAAAAGGGGAGGGAGTAAAGTTAAACATTTCCTGGTTCCCGTCAGCCTCTGGAGGGGATGTGTTAATTTCTTCCTCCCTGCAGTCATTCACAGGCGGGCCTGGGAGGCAGGATTCCCAGAGATGGGCCATGATGTATAATTTAAACTTACAGGCAACATCCCTTTCAGATTACCTTGTAATAGGATACAAAGGTTCTTCCCTATTACACTTTCACTTAGCCTAATTATTTTGACTTTTATCCATTCTGTTGCATGTATCAGCAGGTCATTCCTTTTTATTGCTGAAGAGTATTCATTGGATGGACCTACCACAATTTTTTTCTACACTCACCAATTTAGGGACATTCAGATTGTTTCCACTTTGAGGCTACTACAAATAGAGTGCCTGTGAATATTTGTGTACAAGTGTGTGTGTGTGTGTGTGGACATATGCTCTAATTTCTCTTGTAAATACCTAGGAGTGGAATAGCTGGATTATATGGTAGGTGTATGTTTAACTTTTGAAGGAACTACCAAATTGTTCTCCAAAAAAGGAATACCATTTTTACATCCCCAACAGCAATGTACAAGAGTTCCGATTGCTCCAAATCCTCACCAATACAGGGCAGTGTCAATCTTTTTACTTTAGCCAATTAATTTTAGCCATTCTAATAGCTGTGTACTACTATTTCATTGTGGGTTTGACTTGCATTTCTCTAGTGACTAATAATGGAGCTACAACTTTTAACAAGTGGAAGACCAAACCTACTCAGAAGACCCAAAGGTGTAAAAAGAGATGTAGGGGGAAAACCAGGAAAATGCATGACTTATGGAAGCCAACTGGAGAAATGATTCAAAGAGAGAGAGGTCAGTAGAATCAAACGATGCCCTATGAGGTCTGAAAATTCTCTTTTGGATTTAGTGCCTTTGGTGACACTATCAAAAGATGTTCCAGTAGCAATTGGTTCCAGCTTCCAGCCTCCTTCCACATTTCCAGAATGAGTCCTACTGTACTGCCTGTGGACAGCACCCCCTCCTCAGGTGTCTGGGTCCCAGCTCCATGGGGCCCCTTCTCGGACCCCTGAGATCAAAGCACCAGCTGGTACCTCTTTGCAGTCGTTCTAAGTTCCTAGGGGGTGTCCCAGGCTCTGTTCTCTGCGAAGCCAACTCTGAGATGGAGATCAGCATGCAGAAGTTTCATTAGGGAGTGATCTCAGGGCCATCACGCCTGGAAGAGAAGGGAAAGCAGCAGGACTGGGCAAAGGGCTCAGCCAACCCCCACGGGGAGCTGTGAAGCTGGGTGGCCCTTCAGGGTTGTCTGGCCGAGCCCTGTATAGACCCATCATTGGATGCAGCCACTTCCCAGGAGGGGCATGTGATCCTGGGTGAGGTGACTCCTGCCAGCTAAGGGCTGTTCCTGTCCCTGGTGATTGCTGAGGGCTATCAGCCAGCATCACCCCGCAGCTCATTCCCTTCAGCCTTGAGGGGGCATCTGGGTGGCACAGTCAGAATGTGCTGCAAGGGTTTCTCCTCCAAGCTTCTACATTCGAATCGCCCAAGTCTCTTCCCTTGGCTCCTCATCTAGGAGTCACCATCTCTGAATTACTTCCTGTGTGCTTTCTGCATTTTCCAACACCTGTTCCAGCAATTCCTTATACTAAACTCTCGCTGTTCCTGTTTCCTGTTGGATGCACTTCCTCCACTGAGATGACACCTACACTGTGAGGGAAGGGATGGGGGGGGTGAGAAACCTGCACTTTGGGGCTGATTCTGTGTCCTATTGACCAGGTTACATATAACCTAGAAAAGTCAAGCTGGGAAATATCAGGATGATGTTTTGCTATCAGCTCATACATACTCCCAGGGTCATCTGTTGGTACCGAAGTCCGGAGTGAAATAACCAACATGTCCTATGCCCTCCACAGTCTGCCCTGCAGATAGGAACATGCCTGAACATTCTGAGCTCCTTCCAGCCTAGGCGTAACATATCGACTGCGTTTCTGACATAGTAATGCACTAGATGGCTCCCTCGTGATCTGAAAATGTAAACACAGTCACACCTGAGTGCCTAACTTCACGTAGTCGGGACTCAGACTCAGGGATCATTGGCTGAAACGCAGTCTAAATGGGTCCTGAAGGGGCGGGAATAAATCAATGATTTCTTTTTTTTTTGGCCATGCTGCGCAGCATGCAGGATACTAGTTCCCCGACCAGAAGGAGAACCCGTGCCCCCAGCAGTGGAAGCACGGCATCTTAACCACTGGACCACCAGGGAATTCCCAATGATTTCTTCTTTCCATTTCAGGCTGCACTAAATCTGATTTTCAGTAAGGCTAAAATGCTAGAGACCGAGACCAGCACATCCTAAACAGACCTGGCCAGTTCATCAAGGGTCCATCAGCACATTTATACGTAGTCACAGTGGTTTCGGGAGGCATGTCTGAACTATAACTCCCTGGCTCTCATCACCAGCGTTAAGAAGTAATCAGAATACAGTTACTTCAGTCATCCAGAGCACATTTTATTAACACAGAAGGACCACGATTCAGCTTATTAATCTCACAGGGGGAGTTTAGACCCTGGTAAGCACCACTCATGTAGTATACTATGAACTTGATTACGAGGAGGAAGCAAAACACATCATTATTACCAAAAATTCTTCACTGAGAACAAGTCTCCCCCTCACCCCCCAAAAAATGTATTAAAGGCTTCAAATCTAAAAATATGTTACAACATTTAACATTGACTCAAGTTTATTTTGTGAAATAAGCTTTAAAATATACTGTCTTCTCTCCTTCCCCTGATTCTCCAATTATGGGAGGAAGGCTTTTTCACTGTTTTTCTCCTTGACATCTATCCTCTTCTCTGTCCCCGAGCAGAACCGAGGGCTGAGCGAATGCTGAGGCCGTGACTATGACGCCTGCTCTGCAGCCCTCGAGTGCTGGCTCCGGAAGTGGTTCTCGCTGCTGGGGGGCCCCTCCTTTTGTAGCTTTGCCCTTCTGGTCTTTCCAGCAGTTTCAATCCAGGGATGCTGAAGGACCTGGTGGGCCGTGTAGCGCTTTTTGGGGTCTACCACCAGCAACCGGCTCACCAGATCTTTGGCAGCTGTTGGAATGACAGAAAGACGGAAAAATGAGATGCATGCAGGTGGTTTGAAGTTTCCCTTCCCCATACAGGAAATAAGGACACAAACTTTCCTGTTAGCACCATGGCTGGATCAGAGAACTTTCTGCCACGGTGGAAACTTTCCATATCTGCGCTACCCTCTTGGGACTACTGAGCATTTGAAATATGGCTGGTGCGACTGATGAACTGAACTTTTTTTTTTTTTTTTTGGCCGCACCGAGCGTCTTGCGGGATCTTAGCCCCCTGACCACGGATTGAACCCCGGGCCCTGGGAAGTGAGAGCACAGAGTCCTATCCACTGGACCACCAGGGAATTCCCTGAACTGAATTCTTATTGCATTTCCTTTTAATTAATTTACAGTTACATTCAAATAGCCACATGCAGCTAAGAGCTACCACGTTAGACATAGAGTCATGAGGTCAGGCCTGCAACTAACACCCATGGCGCCGCCCAGCCCAAGAGGACACATGGAGGCCACATAGTATACATCTACATATTTTAAAATTTGTAAATCAAACTATCAAGTTGTTAAATAAAATATGTCCAATCTTCCTTCCTAAATCGATAAATATACCTCCAGATTGACAAAACTGAAAAACATGGGCAAAGAGATCTAAGTAGTAAATAATGCAAATTCAAAATGAATTTCATTTTTTGCTCAAGACCATGACTGATTCTAGAGAGATGTGGTGACAGCTGGTGGGTCAGGTGGCAGACGGGGAGGAGAAGAGATTTCTCCCTGGCTCGCTGGCTCTCCCAGGCCGGCTCCCTGAGCCTCTTAACCAATTACTCAAGAATACACGGGAGGGAATTCCCTGGCGGCCCAGTGGTTAGGACTCTGCGTTTCCACTGCAGCGGGGCACGGGTTCAATTCCTGGTTGGGGAACCAAGGTCCCTGCAAGCTGTGCAACACGGCCAAAAAAAAAATACCTGATGTAATAAAGGCATGAATGTATATATATTTTTTTAAAAAAAGAATGCATGGGGAAAAAGATACCCATGTTTATTTACCTTTATTGGGGGATGCCTCTTGTTCAAGGTCAGCTGTTCACCCACCAATTGCCCCGCTTCTATGGCCACTGTCCAGCCACCGCTTGAGCATGGAGACCACAGGATTTCTCCTACCCCACCCCGTTCAAACTGGGCAGATTCCGCCCACAATGTACCCCTTCCCCATTCATCCCAGCATCACTCCTTCAAGGTCCTCGGAGGACTCAGGGGGTAGAAGCCCAGGTTTAAACGGAATTCTAGTCTCACATGCCTGTGTGTGGACAGTTGGACGCCCCACCAATATGTCTGTGCTCCCCCTACGCCCCCCAAACAGCTGCTCCTTGGCAGCCTAGGGCACTGTGGGGAGAGGCTGGGAAAAGAGGTCTCACAAGCCTTGGAAGTGGGCTTTGGCCATTTGTGCAGGAAATTCTGGGGTCCCGGTTAAATGGTCTAGAAGGGGGAGCCTGGGCTCTGGCGGGGGGCACAGCCTCTTGTCCCCAGAGTCTCCTCACTTCTGGGGAGACATGTAACCAGAGCAGGCCCTCTAAGGCATGGGACTCAGGGCAGGGGCCACCATAACCAAATCTAAGAACAGTGTTGCATAGAACTTTCTAAAATGACTTTTAGTCCTTCAATTCCTAAATTGCCACTGCCTTGATCAGCTCAAGACCCTTACCCTACAGGCAGCAAGCTACCCTCTGCCCACCTTAGTTAAGTGGAAAAAAATGAAGCTCTTCCCTTCCCGCAAGCCCGAGCCCCAGATGAGGAGGCAGAGCTGAGGACAAGGGCAGATGAATAACTTATCTTAGATGATGTGTTTAGGGGAAATTGGGGAAAAGTTATCACTCCTATTCTACTTTTTCAGCTAAAGACTCAAAACCCCCAGTGATCTAGTTCTCAATTTTACAAGGGCAGTGGGTAGTACATACAAATCAGTAGAAACAAGGGGGAAAATTCCACTTGAAAGGGCCAAAAAGGAGGAGGACCACACATGCTTCTGCTCCACTAAAAAGTACCTGAGACCTTCTCCCTCAACCTTCCAGAGCCCCTGTGCCCCAAGTATGCCCCCATAGGAGCCTGAGTATTCACAGGTGAAATAAGCATCTCCAGTCTGTCCAATTCCCAAATACTTCTGTATATGAGATGGCAGATGGCATTTTTTTTTTTTTTTTTTTTTTTTGGCTGCACTGCACGCCTGTGGGATCTTAGTTCCCCAACCGGGGATTGAACCTGGGCCCTCGGCAAGAGAGCACCGAGTCCTAACCACTGGACTGCCAGGGAATTCCCTATGAGATGGCTTTGATCTTTCCAAATGAGGATTACACATTTCTGATATTTTTCAGTTCCGAGGTTCTTTAATTGGCTTCAGGAAAAGTATTTGGTGACTACAACTGGTGGTGAGAATCTTTCGTTATATCTCAAAGCAAGTCGTGTTCGGAATGCTATGGAAATCTACACCAATCTAGCAGGAAATAAAGGATGAAGCACAAGATGCTGACAGCCCAGGTATCGTAGTGGGTTCTCTGGGTGGCGTTTTACACATCTGACCTGATCCCTGGAGGGGCTCCATCTCTCCATCCCCTTCCCTCCTGCCCGGGAAGCCCCAGGTCTCACCGTCAGAGATGTTGTCCCAGTAAGGAGCCAGGAACTCGAAGTGGCCCAGCTGGATGATGTTAAAGAGCTCATCCTGGTCCCTCTCTGGGCTGCGGAATGGGGGGAAGCCGCACAGGAGGATGTAGAGGATAACGCCTGCGGCCCACATGTCCACCTCCAGCCCATAACCTGTGCAGTAGAGGCAGAGACACATTATCTCACCACTTTGGCTGCCATCTCTGTATCGAGGGGTCTCAAAAGCACACGTTCAGCCAACCAGACAACTCTGTGTATCCACCTAAATATCGCTACAGAGTCAGTGTGTTCAAAGTCTAACTCACCCCATCCCCATCTCCCAAAAGAGCTTACCTTTCCGACACCCTGTGTTAGTTGGTGCAAGCCCTACCATCCTGACTTCCCAGAGTTCACGTAGACTATTTGCTTTCATTCCTCTCTTATGCAGCTCAGTAATGCCTCCATTAAAATGTCTATAGTCGCTCAGTACTCTCTTGTCCCACTGTCACCATGTTACCACAGCTACTATGCTGGCCACACCGAGTCCAAACTCACTTGTGGGGAATCCAGACTCAACCTACCCATCCAACTGCAATTCCCTCTGCTCCACTGAGGCTGGTCTTCTCAATGTCTCTACCACCCAACCTCCATGCATAGTCTAGTCTCTGCATGTTGGCTTCCCTGTTGCTTCTGCTGCTGGGACAAAATCTCTCCCTCCTCCCTACTCCCAGACCCACAACCCATCCAGAGCCTTCCCATCTTTAGCCATCATAGGGTGGCTAAACTGATTTCTCCTGGAGTGCCAGGATGGCTAAATAGGCATTCACATACTTGGAGGCATATAATAATAATAATAATGATTTCCTTGTATATCCTTTACAGAGTGTGTCACTAAAATAGCCCACTGGACCCTCATACAATATACAAGCCTGTAATAAATGTTATTCATTGAGTTTGAAATGGGACCTACTTTTCCTTTAAATGCAAGGTTGGTAAAGGAATTTTTAAGCCAATTACCATAAGAACCGTTCCAATTGTCTCCATTAGAGGTAACCTTGGGTGAGTGGCCAAATGACCTTGCTTGCTTGCGTTCCCCACCCAATTCTCCACCTTCTTCCATCTCACCGTCCTGCCAACACACGTGCATGCGTGCGTGTGCGTGCGCACACGCACACACACACACACACACACACGCACATATACCACAATCCCTTCTCTGTAATAAGGGCAGCCCTGGTGAGGAAAAAGTGCTCATGCTTTGGTCAAGAACACCTATTTCAAATATTTCCATTAACATCCAAGTACAAGCTTAGTGCCAACTCTCTGAGACTTTCCACTGCTCCATGTTGAAAAATGTAAAATTTAAATATTAAAAGTTAAACCTTGGTTAGTAAGTGAGCTGGAGTCCCCCAGAGCAATGTGTAACCCTTACCTTTCTCAGAAAGAATTTCAGGAGCTACATAAGTCGGAGTCCCACACACAGTAAATATAGGTCTCACCACATGCTTTGCAAGACCAAAATCAGCCAGTTTCAAGGTGGTAGATTTGTCCTCATTTCGCTGAACCTGTAAGAAATCAAAATCCCCAAACCACCAAAATTGTGATGAGAACAAAGAAGGAAAACTAACAGGACAACAACCATGCAAGTTCAGGATAAGCAAACAATAAAACACAGGAGCTTATAGATTGACCCAACACTGACAAATCCAACTTGATCTCAGTGACACGTGCTCACTACAGAACCAATGAGTTAGATTTTCTCTGCTGTCCAATATGGTAGCACCATATTGCCACAGATGGCTATTTATTTTAAATTAATTAAATTAAAATCTAATAAAATTAGAAATTCAGTTTCTCAGATCCACTAGCCACATTTCAAGTGTTCAATAACCATCCATGGCTAAGGGCTATTATATTGGATCGTGCAAATCTACAACATTTCCATCAGTAGAGAAGAATCCACTGGGCAGCACTGAGTTAGAACAAGGATCAATGATATTTTTGAGCACAGACTAGCTTTAATGAGAATTAGAAAATGCCTGTGGATAATGTAAAGTCGGAGCAGAGGAAAAAAAGAAAGGAAAAAGAAGTGGGAATTGTAATGAAAAAGTAGACAAATAAGCAGTGGAGGCTAAAATTATATGGTTTACCTAGCAAACACTTCTGTCGTGCTTCTTCATCTTTTTTTTTTTTTTTTTTTTTTTTTTGTGGTACGCGGGCCTCTCACTGTTGTGGCCTTTCCCATTGCGGAGCACAGGCTCCGGACGCGCAGGCTCAGCTGCCATGGCTCACGGGCCCAGCCACTCGGCGGCATGTGGGATCTTCCTGGACCTGGGCACGAACCCGTGTCCCCTGCATCGGCAGGCGGACTCTCTACCACTGCGCCACCAGGGAAGCCCTGTCGTGCTTCTTTGATGCCAGGCGCTGTTTATAACATCTTACAAAATATTAATTCATTTAATCGTCATTGCAGTCCTGTAAGGCCATGCACATTCCCGTTTTACAGATAAGGAAATGGAGGCACAGTTACATAGTAAATGGTGACCTGGAGTTTGAACCCTGACACTTGGGCTTTAGAGTCTGTGCTTGTAACTGGTGTATGATGCCGAATCTTCCAGCAAAGGGTTATTTCTGTTTCAGGAGGCTGAGGAGGTCTCATCCAAAGGCCCCCAAAGAATTGGAAGCAGGTGGACCAGAGGCAAACCTCCACCATCAGGGGGCACAGCCAGCCATTCTCGACCCTGAGTTTTACCATGTTGTTACAAAAAGGGCTTTTGCAGTAAATCCCTCAGGCTGTGCTGGGCCCAGGAGTGATCCCTCTTGGGAGAGAGATGGCCGTGTCCCTGGGAGCATTTCTGCTGTGTGGCCAAGACCTCCAGAGCATCTGCTGGGCTGTCTGGGTTTCAAGATTAAACTAATTAATATCATAATTTTACCCTCCACAATAGTTCACCTCTGCAGAGCAGGACTGACTTCACGCAAAATAGGAAGTATTGATACAGAAAGTCAGCCTTGCTATCTTCCTCCTCCCCTTTCAGGATCTCCTTATCCAAACCGAGGGCCTCCTTCCCAGGCATGGCCCTGGTCCATCCTCTGCTGTCAAGGCTCCATCCTCCTCCCCTGCTTTACCGGGCCCGCATCTCATGGTAGAAGCTGATGGCTCAGGCCAAAGTGAGCTGAGTGGCTAATTTCAGCGCTATGGGAAACTCACTGGGATTAGCCTGGGTGATCTCATCCAAGTGTGACTCAATGGAGCCACCAGGGCTACAGGAGAAATTATCAACCTGTCTGCAGGTGCACGCCCTTGCATCCTCACTGGAACGGGGGCCAAGTTTCCCAATGCACCGACCAGCACTTGGGGGGCTGGAGGGCATTAGGCAGGGCTCTGGTTCTCCCTGTGCTGCATCAGACCCACACCCGAAAATGCAGGGTGGGCAGCCACTCCCCAATCTCCTCAGCCAAGGGTAAGTGCTCCAAACCTGCTTTGGTTGCTGCCAGAGAGTTTACATCTCTGTAAGCAGAATGTGTCTTAACTACTGAGCCCAAGTCACTGCTGGGCAATCTAATCAATATCTTCATAATTAACCTAACCTAATGGAAATCATAGGCGTAAAACTAAAACACACTTCTGCTTTGGTCTGTGTATCGAGACAGACAGAGCCCTAAAGGAGACTGGAGAGGTAATTATTAGAATAATTTACACTAGAAAATCTACTTTGGAAGGCAAGGACAAAAAAAAATGTGTGCTGCCTTAAGTTTCCAGATGGACCATCTCCATGAGTCCCATTTGCTGGGTGACTGCTGAAACAATCTGTCCCTCACAAATATTTGTAAATATTCCCAACCAAATGATCAGCATTAAAAGCATTTGGCTGATTGAATACACCAAAATAAACTATGAATCCCTATGCAAAATGACGAGCATTTCCTTCCTCAAACCCCCCATCCCCCCAACCCCTGATTCCAAAACCCGAGTCCACTGAGTCAGGAGCAGATGAAACATGATGGAGACTTGGCCTTTTAGCTATTTTGAAGTTTTTCATGATATTTATTTTGAAAATGTATTATGTTAAATGTCCAGATGCTGATGGATACATTTTCTTTTTTTTTTTTTTTGCGGTACGCGGGCCTCTCACTGTTGTGGCCTCTCCCGTTGCGGAGCACAGGCTCCGGACGCGCAGGCTCAGCGGCCATGGCTCATGGGCCCAGCCCCTCCGCGGCACGTGGGATCTTCCCAGACCGGGGCACGAACCCGTGTCCCCTGCATCGGCAGGCGGACTCTCAACCACTGCGCCACCAGGAAAGCCCAGGATACATTTTCAAATACCAAATCTGTTTTTAAAAATTATTTTATGGCCTTCCTAGAATAATATTACACTGCTTCTTGTCTCCATAGCTTTTCTCTTTGAGTCTCAGGATGATGAGACCCATAGCAGAACCCGAGGGTGGTTAGGATCCACAGAGTCATTTGTTCCTTCCAGAAAGTGAGAATGTTCTGTGTTTTTAATTCTTCTGTCTCCAGCCTCTGCTGTCAGGAGTTATGTAACATTTTTAAAAATTTATTTTATCTTTTAATTTATTTTATGTATTTGGTTGCGCCAGATCTTAGTTGCAACAGGCGGTCTCCTTAGTTGCATCATGTGTGCTCCATAGTTGCAGCAGGTGGGCTCCTTAGTTGTGGCATGTGAACTCTTAGTTGCGGCCTGCATGTGGGATCGAGCTCCCCAAGCAGGGATCGAACCCGGGCCCCCTGCATTGGGAGTGTGGAGTCCTAACCACTGTACCACCAGGGAAGTCCCTGGTTTTATGTAACATTTTTCAGAGCTGTCAGTGTGACTTGAGACTTATTTACTTCGCCTACATGAGCAGCTTAACTACATTTAGGGTCACACACTGACAGTGTGAATTTTCTTTTTGGTTTTTTTGGTTTTTTTGTTTTCCAACAGGCACCTCACATTCTTGGCTTCGAAACAGTTCTTATCTTAATCCTTGAATTCAAATGACTGACATCCTCCTGGAATAACTCTTCCTTCTGGTATTTGTGCAACTTTTTTTTTTTTAATTTAAGTATAGTTGATTGACAATGTTGTGTTAGATTCTGGTGTACAGCAAAGTGATTCAGTTGTATATATATATATATATATTCTTTTTCATATTCTTTTCCATTATAGTTCATTGCAAGATATTGCATATAGTTCCCTGTGTAGGACCTTGTTGGTTGTCTATTTTATATATAGTAGTGTGTATCTGTTAATCCCAAACTCCTAATTTATCCCTCCCCCCACCCTTTCCCCTTTGGTAACCATAAGTTTGTTTTCTAAGTCTGTGAGTCTGTTTCTGTTTTATAAATAAGTCCATTTGTATCATATTTTCGATTCTGCATGTAAGTGATATCATATGATATTTGTCTTTCTCTGTCTGAATTTCTTCACTTAGCATGATCATCTCTAAGTCCGTCCATGTTGCTGCAAATGGCATTATTTCAGCCTTTTTTATGGCTGAGTAATATTCCATTATATATATGTACCACATCATCTTTATCCATTCATCTGTCAATGGCCATTTGGGTTGCTTCTTGGCTACTGTAAATAGTGCTGCTATGAACTTTGGGGTGCACGTATCTTTTCAAATTAGAGAATTCATCTTTTCTGGATCTACACCCAGGAGTGGGATTGCTGGATCATATGGTAGTTCTATTTTTAGTTTTTTAAGGAACCTCCATATGGTTCTCCATAGTGGCTGCACCAATTTACATTGTGTGGAACTTGTGAAACCATCAAAGTCTCCACCCAAACAGGAAACTTGTCTACAACATCTTCCCACCAGACTATCATTCACCTCTGGTTGAAATCTCAAGATGGAAAAGATCCCATAGCTTCACATGGCAGACCATCCAGATCACAGTCAGATTAACTTGTGAGGAGGTTCACCCCACGTTGATCCAGAATTCCACCTCCACCCCTTTTTTCTAAATCTGCCCTCTGGGAAGGACACACCACTTCCAAAGATGGGCAACAAGTACCAGGATTCCCCCCAGGGTGCTTCTGGTTTCTCTAACAGGCTCCCAGGTGGTACCAATGCTGCTTCTCTAAGTTCACATCCGAGAATCCTCAAGCTTATCCTTATAGGATCAGGTCTCCTGACCCATCATCCCCTTCTCGCTCCTCCCTACGCTAAGTACAGCTCTTGAACCAGCAGCACAAGCATCACTTGTGAGCTTGATGGAGACCTCAGGCTACCCAGGATCCACTGAACAGAACTGCATCCTATGAGACCCCAGGGCGATTCTTGTGCACTGTAAAGTTCTAGATAATCCCTATTTAATTGACGCCTCTTTTAACAAAGAATGCCCAGAAATGAACACCATATACCACGTATGATTTGAACAAATCAGTGAGCCTCGGTACCCTCAGCTGACTAGGCACTGGGTGGCCATCAAGGCAAAGACCCCACTAAATGACCCACTTCGACGCCACAGCCCCAGTGCACACATCTGACCTTGTCCTCACCCCACATCTCCGTTTCTCTAGCTACAGGTTTATCTAAATTCACTGCTCTGGGTCACATTCCTTCTGGGGCTCGTTTTCAATTGCCCTCTAACTGAAAGGGTGTTAGAGATTAATTTACATGGTACTTTAATGACTCTTGGTCCATCTGCATCCATCATCCCTTTTTCTAGCCACACAAAAGTACCCTGCTTTGAATCCAGACAATCTACATTTACATAAGCAGCCAGATCACATCTGGACAGTCTCAAAGCTTCAAAAGGAATCTTTCCTTTTCTGAGCCATTAACAGCCTCCTCTCCTTCAAGGGCACATCAATTTAAATGTGATCTTTCAATGATCATCTCTGAACAGCAGATGGAAGCAGAGTACAGACCAAACAGCAAGCGGCTGGCTCCCCCTAAGAAAAGGGGTAGAGCTTATTTATCTTTGTCATCTTCTTACTTGATCCTTCACACTTCCTCTGGCCTTCTCCCTCCAAGTTTCCATTTCCAACTGGCCATGAGGACGGAAATGATCTTAGAAACCAATTCACATGGAAATGCCAATGCCTAAAATCAATTCACATTTCAACAGCAAAAGATAGCGTAATACAAAGAATGACTGAAAAAAATCAGTGGGGACAAAGTTTTCCCAGGACCTGTCACATTACTGGCCTGTGACATGCCTTTGGTGTCTACACATCATCACCTCTCTGGTTCCTGTTTGCTTAGGGCCCAGTCAACACCACACAGCACATTCCAACCTCTCCAAGGGAGCACATGCTGGCAGAAGAAGCAATTAACACTGATATTTCTTCAAGCTGGAAATTCTCATAATGAAAATTTTCTTTGTAAGGTTTCAGGAGTCTAAATAGCCCTAAGGGAAGAGGAGCACTAGCATCGTATCAGGAAATGTGATCACTAGAAATAGATAAGCTCAGTAATACAGGCCTAAAATTTTAATCTAGGGCCCAATTATCAGATATAAATATTTCTGCTGGAGAAAACAACATGGTAAGCTTGCTAGATCCATTAAGAGCTCCTAGCACATTCTGGAAGTCTCTAAAAGCAGCCACACTCAGCCATGTAATCAGAAGTTAGTTCTAACATCATCAGTCTCCTACGTTTAGCAAAGTATTGATACAGACAGTAGCCATCCATTAAAGGAAGAAACAATTACTTTGATAATACAGAAGTCAGCACAAGAGCGGAACACTAAATTAAAGTCAACTAAAGAACATTAATTGATGGACAGTAGTCACCATGGTGATATTTACTAATATTAACTCTCAGAAGACCAGCCGAGTTTGCAACATAATTATCCTAACAACAGGTTTAGAGATGACACCTTTCTAAACTCAGACAAGGAGTCTATTGTCAAATCCAACACTCCCCAGATCTTTGTCTGAAAAACCACAAAGAACTTATGTTAGGTAGCATTTAAAGTCTGACATAACAATATATTCAACTTTACTCATCTGGAAAAAGGACAGACACGATTTAGAAATGTGACAGGCCCACTCAGTCTGAAAAACACCAGCTGACAGATTATCCACAAGACAGAAAAGATGTTACCCTATGCCACCAAAGATGGCTCAGATCTGTAGCTTTTTGCAGCTTCTGAAGGAGACTTGCCACCACGAAAGAAAGTTTTTATTTAAAAAAAACAAAAAGTAGGCTTTCTTGCTTGGTGCTTTGTGACCACCTAGAGGGGTGGGATAGGGAGGGTGGGAGGGAGACGCAAGAGGGAGGGAATAGGGGGATATATGTATACATATAGCTGATTCACTTTGTTATAAAGCAGAAACTAACACAACATTGTAAAGCAATTAAACTCCAATAAAGATGTAAAAAAAATGATACAATAAAAAAGTGGAAAAAAATGTAAAAAAAAGGTAAAAAAAAGGTAAAAAAATGTAAAAAAAAAGTAAAATAAATGATACAATAAAAAAGTGATTTCTTTAAAATCAGAAAAAAGGGTCGAAATATCAATTACAATTAACACCAATAAACAACTCATGTATTAGACTGAAAAATTATAGCTCCGCTGCAGTTTTTGCTCTCTCTCAGGACACAAACACACACATACACACACTTCACTGCCTTTAAGGGCACTAAAACACATATGAACTGACATTTAAATCCATGAAGGTGTTGCCAAATGACTTCTCAGAGGCAGCTAGCTTGTCCACACTAAATGTATTCCTTGCAATTTTTTATTTCCTGAAGCAAATCTCTACATGCCACCTGCAAGTGCTGACTTTCTCCATTTTAAAAACTGCTGACAAGTCAGTCCCTTAACACAAGTGAGAGTCTCTATTGCCCAAGAGATGGGCCAGCTCGACAGATTGGTTCCAGGACCTTGTGGATAAAATGCAAGCTCAGATGACTGTCCCCAAAAGAAAACGATCCTATAGGGTAAAGGATCTCACTCCACATCCTCGAGAACATGTATCACTGTTCTGATGCTTTATTAAGCACAGGCCCAAAATGTTCTGTTCATGGGACCCACCCAGGCCTCTAGTCAGAATTCCTCCTGCTTACACAATTTGGTGAAAACATCAGAGGATCTGTAAAGAACACTGCTCTGTCATGATTCCAAGGTGCCATTGTAAACAGGGTCCGGCACATCACACATGGGGAAAACTTGGGCTCAGACCCAAAAGACAGAAACAAAAAGCAAGTGAAAAAAGGATGAGGACACTTAGCTCATGCAAAAATGGAATTCTTGGGCTTCCCTGGTGGCACAGTGGCTAAGAATCTGCCTGCCAACGCAGGGGATAAGGGTTCGAGCCCTGGTCCGAGAAGATCCCACATGCCATGGAGCAACTAAGCCCGTGCTCCACAACTACCGAGCCTGCACTCTAGAGCCCGTGAGCTACAACCACTGGGCCCGAGTGCCACAACTACTGAAGCCTGAGCGCCTAGAGCTCGTGCTCCACAGCAAGAGAAGCCACCACAATGAGAAGCCTGTGCACCGCAGTGAAGAGTAGCCCCCGCTTGCCACAACTAGAGAAAAGCCTATGTGCAGCAACAAAGACCCAACACAGCCAAAAATAAAATAAATAAATTTTAAAAAATTGTTTTAAAATATGATTTAAAAATGGAATTCTTAGGGAATTCCCTGGTGGTCCAGTGCTTAGGACTCGGCACTTTCACGGCCATGGGCCTGGGTTCAATCCCCGGTCGGGGAACTGAGATCCTGTAAGCTGTGCAGTGCGGCCAAAAACCCCAAAAAACAAAAATGAAATTCTTCAAAGGGAGATTTATTCCCTGGTCATTCAGACCATTCAGGCAACCAGTCAATGATCTGCAATTCTATGAATCTGGACCAAAACAAGGCTGCTTGATTTAGGGGTCAATGTAGACCTCACTTCACCAGATAATTAGCTCGACTCACTCAGAAATCATTCTGCTTGTGGGAGCAGCTTACAGGCAGATGAATGTACGGATGATGTTTCCAGGCTGGCTCTACAGCCATGAAATGAAAGGAAACAGGTTAACTCCTTTCCCCTCCACCGCACCCCCCAGCTCAAAAAAAAAAAAAAAAAAAAACTGGCTCACGAAGATCATTGTCTCCATTTACTACGGCTTCATGTGCAGCAATCTGGCTTTGGATTCTTCCTCATGATGTCCACCTTAATATCAGACTCATTCCTAACATAGTAATAATGAGAGTAGCTGCCACTGATGGAATGCTTGCCATTTGCCAGGCAGCATGCTGGGGTCTGTATTCATTCTTTCATCCAACTGATATTTATTGAATCTCCACTATGTGACAGAACTGATGTCGTTTTCAAGGTACACTCTGAATAAAACAATGTTCCTGGGGTCATAGAACTTTCCAGGAGGAGGAAAAAGAAAATAGAAGAATAAATATGGAACATATCAGGTGGTGACTAGGGCTACAAAGAAGAAAGTGGGACAAAGGGGCCAGAGAGGGAACACGTGAAGTGCACTGTCCTAACGAAGCCCACCAGGAACACACTTGAAATTCAGGAACACACTGGGTTGACTGACTCATTGCAACAAGGGAGATCCCCAACACCTTGGGGATCCAGGCATCTAAGAGAGAGGGTGTTCAATGAACTTGTAAGAGGTGGATCGTGTTAGGTGACTTGGGAGAGGGTTCATGAAAGCAGGATTTTGCTCTGAACTGGATACCGTCAGGAAGTGAGGGTAATTCTATGATTGGGCATCTTGGTAATTCTTATCTAGAAGGTGGGAGGAAGGTGGGGCAGTGAATCATAGTCACCCAAAAGGGAAAATGTAGCCCCATTTGTGGTCTGGACAATCTTGTTCTTATCTGGATTTGGACATGATGATGAAGAGGTCTTGCTTTTGTCTGGATCCATCAGGGTCCTAGAGTGTCCTTATTTGATGTTGGTGCTTTGGGAGATTGTTTACATCCAAAAACAGAACAGCTGAGCTGTGTGTGCCAGGCCAGCTCCCGTGCTCAATCCTCCCTCAACCTTCTAAGACAGGTACTATTACTATTTCTCTTTTATAAGTGAGGAAACAAAGGCCCAGAGAGATGAAAGGACTGATGCTAGAGGCTTTCGGGATCTTAGTTCCCCAGCCAGGGATCGAAGCCAGGCCCCCTGCAGTGGAAGCTTGCAGTCCTAACCACTGGACCGACTGGGAATTCCCAGTACTGAGCCTTTTGAATTCCTGCGGCAAGACCTCTTCTGCAAAAGGGCCAGGGGGACTTTTGGTGGGAGGGTGGGCTCAAAGCCTGCAGGGAGAGCTGCTACCAGCAGACACCCCTAGCACCTAGGTCAGAGGATGTGCAAATGCCCAAGAAATGAAGTCCACCTGATCACTGTCAAGGTGAAAATATTTTTCTCCCAGGCACGAGGAAACAGTTTCCATTTTGTTTAAATTGGAAGGCTTCTTCCTCAATAATTTAATCAAAACCCATTTATCTCTGCAATTTATGAACTACAACCAAAGTTTTAAATACTGAAACGAGTATGTTAAAAAAAAAAAAAAAAAAGACCATAAAGGTAAATGCTCTAGCGCACAAGGGTACCAGAGCAGGAGCCCGTTCGGACTTCCGGTATCCCACGTTTTATAACCTCCCTCTTCCACCGCAGCCAGGGCGGGGCTTACCAGCAGGTTTTCCGGCTTGAGGTCCCGGTGGACGATGCTCTTGTCGTGCATATGCACGAGCGCCTTGCACAAGTCCATGAGCATGAGCGCAGCGTCGCGCTCCGGGAACTTCACACTTTCTATGATGGCATCGAAAAGGTCCCCTCCCTGCACGTACTCCATGATCAGGTAGATCTCCGCGTCCGTTTCATACACTTGATGCAGTTTCACGATGTTGGGGTGAGAGAGGCTCTGGATGATCAGGATCTCGCTGTCGACCATGTCCTCCTTCCCCTTGAGCTTGGACTTGTCTATGATCTTCATGGCGTAGGCCTGCTGGGTGCCGCGGTGCCTGCACTCCTTCACCACCGCGAAGTTCCCGTCCCCGATCACGCGGCCCGGCTCGTACTGCTTGCGGACATCTGCCACCAGGATGCCCGCGGGCCGCCGCCTCCTGCCGCCCGGCCGCTCCGCCTTGCTTTCCTCCGGCCTCGTCTTGGGCTCCTTTTCTACCCTGGCCGGCGGCTTATCTCGGGAAACCATCCTCCTCCCTCCAGACGCACCCGGCTTTTTCTCCTTTTCCGTCTCCTGCGCATCCCCTCTGGTCCTGGGGAGCTTCTCTGTGTCGAGGTCGGCAGGATGCTCCCTCCGCAGCCAGCCTCCCTGCTTGCTCCTGCCTACGGTCCTGCTGTCTTTCTCCTCCTCTCTTATGGGCTGGGCTTCCCCGACAACGTCCCTCTTGGCCTTGGCTGCTGCTGGGCCATGACCTTCCTGGTCTCCTGGGTCTTGGTCCTCTTTCTTGTCAGTGCTTTTGCTGGGTCTCCTCGGCTCCTGAGGCGGGTGCCTGGGACTGCTCCGGGTGCCCTCCTTCCAACCTTCCTCCCCACCCTGGGGCTTCTCCTCAGGGGACCTCCTGCAGCTCCTGGCCCTCACCAGCCTCTCTACGTCATAGCTGGGGCACCTGCCCAGGTCCAGCTCGCTGGTGCCCAGAGAGAGCCGTTCCCTCTGCAGGCTCTGCTGGAGCTCTCTTTCCCGCTTACACTTCTCACATCTGATTATTTCCCCCGACGTCTTTTCAATCTCCACCCCCAGGTGCTTCTCTCCGCTAGCATGCCTCTCCAGGGTGGCATCCCTGGGCACCTTGCTGCTGGGTTCAGGCTCCCACTTCCCCCTCACCCTGTCCTCCACGGGGGTCCTCCCCTGATGTCTGATGGCAGCCTGGGACCTGGCAGCCTCACCGCAGCTCTTGGTGGTCTCGGTCTCCCCACAGTGGTGACCCCCTTTCAGAGCCTTGCTATAAAGCCTGCTTCTCAGCCTTGGAGAGGGGACCCGGCTGTGCTGGGTCAAGGTCAGGGCCCGGGCTTTGCTGGGGTACAGTTCCTCTATAGCCACCTGGATGTTCTTCAGCGTCAGTGGCTCTTTGCCCACGGCTATGAAAGCATCCCCTTCCCTGAAGAAATCGGACACACTCCTGATTTCCCTGCCCTTGAGGTTGAACAGCTTCCTCACACGGTCACTCTTCCATCTGGGAAAGCCCAGGGCCTCTGAGACGTCGGCCAAGAGCTGCTCGAAGGTCTGGACCGACCGTCTATTGAGGAGCAGTGTGATCTTGCGGAGGGGTTGCCCACCCAGCTTGACCACGGTCACGACCCTGGGCTTCAGCAGGCTGCTGTCAGCGTGGACAGGGTGAAGGCTACCCTGGGGGCTGAACATGGGCACCAAGGAGCCTCGAGGCCCCAGGAATGGTTTCTCCAGGCTCCCTGGGCCAGCAGGCAGCCACGTGCCCTGCAGCTTCCGCTCCGTGATTTTCGAGCTTAAACATTTTAGAGAATGTTCACAGAGACCTCGATGTCCTGCAGGGGAAAAAGGACAAAACAGTATTAGTCCAAGGGGTTCAAACAGCTTTCTGGGGTCTTCCCTGGTGGCGCAGTGGTTGAGAGTCCGCCTGCTGATACAGGGGACACGGGCTCGTGCCCCGGTCCGGGAAGATCCCACATGTCACGGAGTGGCTGGGCCCGTGAGCCATGGCCGCTGAGCCTGTGCGTCCGGAGCCTGTGCTACACAACGGGAGAGGCCACAGCAGTGAGAGGCCCGCGTACTGCAAAAAAAAAAAAAAAAAAAAAAAGCCTCTGACCTTCACCAAACCTTTACTAAAGAAGACTGATGCTGTTACAAGTTAGAAGTGTGCTCGTTGAGGATCTGCTTGAAACAGTGGAGCCTTTACCAGTTAGGCCAAGAGAGACCAGGAGTGCAGAATGGAGTTGGCACTGGGCCTGAGGTGCCTCCTCAGGCCTTACGGGGAGCAGGGCGGACCATGCCTTGGGGTCCCCTTCCAGGCAAGGCCTAACCCTGGATGCAACTCCCGCTACCCTAAAGTAAGCTGAGCTTCAAGAATCTACAGCTGAGATAAAAGGTCCAACGTTTGCTGCCCAGGAAATACCAACAAGAGGTCAGAACTTTCTGGAACTTTAAAAAATCCAAATCTTTTTTTTTTCCCTGCTAAGTCAATAAGGCTTTATTTTTATCTTTTCCATTTTTAAAAAATTAAAGTATAGTTAATCCACAGTGTTGTGTTAGTTTCAGGTACACAGTAAAGTGACCCAGGCACACACACATATACGTATCTATTGCCTTCCAGATTTCCCCTCACCACTAAAGAATCCAAATCTTACCCACTTCTTTGCCAAGAACAGTTTTCTCAGCTTGACTTTCAACGCACTCAGGGTGAGGCAAGATGTGAAGAGGTTATGATCACAGAATTTGAGACAGATATGGATTTGAATCCTGGCATGGCCACTGATTCTTTGCGTGAACTTGGACAAATTACCCACGTTCTGTTTTTGTTTTTTTTTTTCCATCTATGAAGTGAGAATGATAACACCTTCCTCCCAGGATTTTTGTGAAGAGTAAATGAGAAAATGATTATGATTCACTTGAAGGAGTGCTTGACACACAGAAAGGGCACAGTGATAGCCAGTTATTAATATTGTCCTTATGATTTTTTTAAATGTAGATTTTATTCCTACAGTTCAAATTTATTTCCCTTTTTTTTTTGCAATTACTTTATGTCAAATTTTTTGCCACATGGCATATCGGATCCTAGCTCCTCAACCAGGGATCAAACCCGTGCCCCCTGCATTGGAAGCACGGGGTCTTAACCACTGGACCACCAGGGAAGTCCCCTGTCCTTATGATCTTAATATCTCTTTTGTATGATCATTTCATTTTGGTAGCAAAGGAACTCATGGGCCAACATGACAAGGTGGTCTTCTCCAAATGGTTTTTCCTTTTGGTATTAAAAAAAGGAAAGAAAGAAACCAAGGTCATATTAATATTATATTAATAATGAGAATGTGCTCATTCTCATGGTGTTTCCTGATAAAATGAATAAAACAAGACTCTGTATTTCCTGGTCAAATGTACCCAGCCTTACCTCATTTTACTGTGTTTCACTTTATTATGCTTTGAAGATATTGCATTTTTTATCAGCTGAAGGTTTGTGGCAACCCTGGGTCAAGCAAGTCTATCGGCTATTTTTCCAAATAGCATTTGCTCCCTTCGTGTCTCTATGTCACATTTTGGTAACTCTCACAAAATTTCAAGTTTGGTCATTATTGTTATATTTGTGATGGTGATCTGTGATCAGGGATCTTAGATGTTACTCCTATGACTCACTGAAGGCTCAGATGATGGTTAGCATTTTTTACCAACAAGGTATTTTTATATTAATGTATGTATATTGTCTTTTTTCCCAATTTATACTTTCTTTTTTTAAATTAATTTTTGTTGGAGTATAGTTGCTTTACAATGTTGTGTTAATTTCTACTGTACAGCAAGATGAATCAGCTATACTTATATATATATCCCCACTTTTCTGGATTTCCTTCCCATTTAGGTCACCACAGTGCATTAAGTAGAGTTCCCTATTTTATACATAGTATCAATAGTGTATAGGTGTCAATCCCAATCTCCCAATTCCTCCCACCCCATCCCCTTTCCCCCTTGGTATCCATACATTTGTTCTCTATGCCTGTGTCTCTATTTCTGCTTTGCAAATAAGATCATCTATACCATTTTTCTAGATTCCACATATATGTGTTAATATATGGTACTTGTTTTTCTCTTTCTGACTTACTTAACTCTGTATGACACTCTCTAGGTCCATCTGTACATTGTTTTTTAAGACATGATGCTATTGCACACTTAATAGACTATGGTAGAGTGTAAACAAAACTTTAATATGCACTGCAAAATCAAAAAATTTGTGTAACTTCCTTTATTGGAATATTTGCTTTATTGCAGTGCTCAGGAACCAAACCCGCGACAGCTCCAAGGTGTGACTGTACTTGAGACAAAAGTGGTTCAATCTCCTTTTCTTGTCCAGGTCAGGAAAGGAAATAGGAAAATGACAGAATGTGGGATTCAGTTAAACCATGAGAGTGGTTAATTATTAAAGTTGCCCCACAGGATCCGTATGTCATATCCTACGTGCAGCAATCTGCCATTTATGCTTCCTTTAAAAAGAAGATAAAAATGATAATTTTTTTAACATCTTTATTGGAGGATAACTGCTTTACAATGGTGTGTTAGTTTCTGCTTTATAACAAAGTGAATCAGCTATACATATACATATATCCCCATATCCCCTCTCTCTTGCATCTCCCTCCCACCCTCCCTATCCCACCCCTCTAGGTGGTCACAAAGCACCGAGCTGATCTTGTGCTATGCAGCTGCTTCCTACTAGCTATCTATTTTACATTTGGTGGTGTGTATATGTCCATGCCACTCTCTCACTTCATCCCAGCTTACTCTTCCCCCTCCACGTTTCCTCAAGTCCATTCTCTACGTTTGCATCTTTATCCCTGTCCTGCCCCTAGGTTCTTCAGAACCAATTTTTTTTTTTAGATGCCATATATATGTGTTACCATGTGGTATTTGTTTTTCTCTTTCTGACTTACTTCACTCTGTATGACAGACTCTAGGTCCATCCACCTCATTACAAATAACTCAATTTCATTTCCTTTTATGGCTGAGTAGTATTCCACTGTATATATGTGCCACATCTTCTTTAACCATTCATCTGTTGATGGACATTTAGGTTGCTTCCATGTCCTGGCTATTGTAAATAGAGCTGCAATGAACATTGTAGTACGTGATTCTTTTTGAATTATGGTTTTCTCAGGGTATATGCCCAGTAGTGGGATTGCTGGATCATATGGTAATTCTATTTTTAGTTTTTTAAGGAAACTCCATACTGTTCTCCATAGTGGTTGTATCAATTTACGTTCCCAAGAACAGTGCAAGAATGTTCCCTTTTCTCCACACCCTCTCCAGCATTTATTGCTTGCAGATTTTTTGATGATGGCCATTCTGACTGGTGTGAGGTGATATCTCACTGTAGTTTTGATTTGCATTTCTCTAATGATTAGTGATGTTGAGCATCCTTTCATGTGTTGGTTGGCAATCTGTATATCTTCTTTGGAGAAATGTCTATTTAGGTCTTCTGCCCATTTTTGGATTGGTTTGTTTGTTTTTTTGATATTGAGCTGCATGAGCTACTTGTAAATTTTGGAGATCAATCCTTTGTCAGTTGCTTCATTTGCAAAATTTTCTCCCATTCTGAGGGTTGTCTTTTCATCTTGTTAATGGTCTCCTTTGCTGTGCAAAAGCTTTTTAGTTTCATTAGGTCCCATTTGTTTATTTTTGTTTTTATTTCCATTTCTCTGGGAGGTGGGTCAAAAAGGATCTTGCTGTGATTTATGGCATAGAGTGTTCTGCCTATGTTTTCCTCTGAGAGTTTTATAGTGTCTGGCCTTACATTTAGGTCTTTAATCCATTTTGAGTTTATTTTTCTGTATGGTGTTAGGGAGTGTTCTAATGTCATCCTTTTACATGTAGCTGTCCTGTTTACCCAACACAACTTATTAAAGAGGCTGCCTTTTCTCCATTGTATATTCTTGCCTCCTTTATCAAAAATAAGGTGACCTTATGTGTGTGGGTTTACCTCTGTGCTTTCTATCCTGTTCCATTGATGTATATCTCTGTTTTTGTGCCAGTACCATACTGTCTTGATTAATGTAGCTTTGTAGTATAGTCTGAATTCTGGGAGCCTGATTCCTCCAGCCCCATTTTTCTCTCAAGATTGCTTTGGCTATTCAGGGTCTTTTGTGTTTCCAAACAAATTGTGCAATTTTTTGTTCTACTTCTGTAAAAAATGCCATTGGTAGTTTGACAGGGATTGCATTGAATCTGTAGATTGCTTTGGGTAGTATAGTCATTTTCACAATGTTGATTCTTCCAACCCGAGAACATGGCATATCTCTCCATCTGTTTGTATCATCTTTAATTTCTTTCATCAGTGTCTTATAGTTTTCTGCATACAGATCTTTTGTCTCCTTAGGTAGGTTTATTCCTAGGTATTTTATTCTTTTTGTTGCAATGGTAAATGGGAGTGTTTCCTTAATTTCTCTTTCAGATTTTGCATCATTAGTGTATCAGAATGCAAGAGATTTCTGTGCATTAATTTTGTATCCTGCTACTTTACCAAATTCATTGATTAGCTCTAGTAGTTTTCTGGTAGCATCTTTAGGATTCTCTATGTAGAGTATCATGTTATCTGCAAACAGTGACAGCTTTACTTCTTCTTTTCTGATTTGGATTCCTTTTATTTCTTTCTCTTCTCGGATTGCTGTGGCTAAAACTTCCAAAACTATGTTGAATAACAGTGGTGAGAGTGGACAACCTTGTTTTGTTCCTGATGTTAGAGGAAATGGTTTCAGTTTTTCACCATTGAGAATGATGTTGGCTGTGGGTTTGTCATATATGGCCTTTATTATGTTGATGTAAGTTCCCTCTATGCCTACTTTCTGGAGAGTTTTTATCATAAATGGTGTTGAATTTTGTTGAAAGCTTTTTCTGTATCTATTGTGATGATCATATGGTTTTTCTCCTTCAATTTGTTAATATGGTGTATCATGTTGATTGATTTGTGTATATTAAAGAATCCTTGCATCCCTGGGATAAGTCCCACTTGATCATGGTGTATGATCCTTTTACTGTGCTGTTGGATTCTGTTTGCTAGTATTTTGTTGAGGATTTTTGCAACTATGTTCATCAGTGATATTGGCCTGTTGTTTTCTTTCTTTGTGACATCTTTGTCTGGTTTTTGTATCAGGGTGATGGTGGCCTCATAGAATGAGTTTGGGAGTGTTCCTCCCTCTGCTATATTTTGGAAGAGTTTGAGAAGGCTAGGTGTTAGCTCTTCTCTAAATGTTTGATAGAATTCACCTGTGAAACCATCTGATCCTGGACTTTTGTTTGTTGGAAGATTTTTCATCACAGTCTCAATTTCAGTGCTTGTGATTGGTCTGTTTATATTTTCTATTTCTTCCTGGTTCAGTCTCGGAAAGTTGTGGTTTTCTAAGAATTTGTCCATTTCTTCCAGGTTGTCCATTTTATGGGCATAGAGTTGCTTGTAGTGGTCTCTCATGATCCTTTATATTTCTGCAGTGTCAGTTGTTACTTCTCCTTTTTCATTTCTAATTCTATTGATGTGAGTGTTCTCCCTTTTTTTCCTAATGAGTCTGGCTAATGGTTTATCAATTTTGTTTATCTCCTCAAAGAACCAGCTTTTTTTTTTTTTTTTGTGATACGAGGGCCTCTCACTGCTGTGGCCTCTCCCGTTGCAGAGCACAGGCTCCGAAAGCGCAGGCTCAGCAGCCATGGCTCACGGGCCCAGCCGCTCCGCGGCATGTGGGATCTTCCCGGACCGGGGCACGAACCCACGTCCCCTGCATCGGCAGGCGGACTCTCAACCACTGCGCCACCAGGGAAGCCCAAAGAACCAGCTTTTAGTTTTATTGATCTTTGCTATTGCTTTGTTCATTTCTTTTTCATTTATTTCTGAACTGATATTTATGATTTCTTTCCTTCTGCTAACTTTGGGGGTTTTTTGTTCTTCTTTCTCTAATTGCTTCAGTTGTAAGGTTAGGTCGTTTATTTGAGATGTTTCTTGTTTCTTGAGGTAGGATTGTATTGCTATAAGCTTCCCTCTTAGAACTGCTTTTGCTGCATCCCATAGGTTTTGGGTCGTCGTGTTTTCACTGTCATTAGTTTCTAGGTATTTTTTGATTTCCTCTTTGATTTCTTCAGTGATCTCTTGGTTATTTAGTAGTGTATTGTTTAGCCTCCATGTGTTTGTATTTTTTACAGATTTTTTTCCTGTAATTGATATCTAGTCTCATAGCGTTGTGGTCAGAAAAGATACTTGATACAATTTCAATTTTCTTAAATTTACCAAGACTTGATTTGTGACCCAGGATATGATCTATCCAGAGAATGTTCCATGAGCACTTGAGAGGAAAGTGTATTCTGTTGTTTTTGAATGGAATGTCCTATAAATATCAATTAAGTCTATCTTGTTTAATGTATCATTTAAATCTTGTGTTTCCTTATTTATTTTCATTTTGGATGATCTTTAGCACCCCACTAAAGTCCCCTACTACGAATGTGTTACTGTCAATCTCCCCTTTTATGGCTGTTAGCATTTGCCTTATGATAAGTAATGAGGTGCTCCTATGTTGGGTGCATAAATATTTACAATTGTTATATCTTCTTCTTGGATTGATCCCTTGATCATTATGTAGTGTCCTTCTCTGTCTCTTGTAATAGTCTTTATTTTAAAGTCTATTTTATCTGATATGAGAATTGCTACTCCAGCTTTCTTTTGGTTTCCATTTGCATGGAATATCTTTTTCCATCCCCTCACTTTCAGTCTGTATGTGTCCCTAGGTCTGAAGTGCGTCTCTTGTAGACAGTATATATACAGGTCTTGTTTTTATATCCATTCACCCAGTCTATGTCTTTTGGTTGGAGCATTTAATCCATTTACATTTAAGGTAGTTATTGATATATATATTCCTATTACCATTTTCTTAATCGTTTTGGGTTTGTTATTGTAAGTCTTTTCCTTCTCTTGTGTTTCCTGCCTAGAGAAGTTCCTTTAGCATTTGTTGTAGAGCTGGTTTGGTGGTGCTGAATTCTCTTAGCTTTTGCTTGTCTGTAAAGGTTTTAATTTCTCCATCGAATCTGAATGAGATCCTTGATGGATAGAGTAATCTTGGTTGTAGGTTTTTCTCCTTCATCACTTTAAATATGTCCTGCCTCCCCCTTCTGGCTTGCAGTTTTTCTGCTGAAAGATCAGCTGTTAACCTTATGGGGATTCCCTTGTGTGTTATTTGTTGTTTTTCCCTTGCTGCTTTTAATATTTTTTCTTTGTATTTAATTTTGACAGTTTGATTAATATGTGTCTTGGCATATTTCTCCTTGGATTTATCCTGTATGGGACTCTCTGCGCTTCTTAGACTTGATTGACTATTTCCTTTCCCATAGTAGGGAAGTTTTCGATTATAATCTCTTCAAATATTTTCTGAGTCCCTTTCTTTTTCTCCTCTTCTTCTGGGACCCCTATAATTCTAATGTTAGTGTGTTTATTGTTGTCCCAGAGGTTTCTGAGACTGTCCTCAATTCTTTTCATTCTTTTTCCTTTATTCTGCTCTGAGGTAGTTATTTCCACTGTTTTATCTTCCAGATCATTTATGCATTCTTCTGCCTCAGTTATTCTGCTATTGATTCCTTCCAGAGAATTTTTTTTTAATAAATTTATTTATTTATTTTTGGCTGCATTGGGTCTTTGTTGCTGCACGCGGGCTTTCTCTAGTTGCATCGAGCAGAGGCTACTCTTCGTGCGGTACGCGGGTTTCTCATTGCTCTGGCTTCTCTTGTTGCAGAGCACAGGCTCTAGGCGCGTGGGCTTCAGTAGTTGTGGCACTTGGGCTCAGTAGTTGTGGCTCACGGGCTCTAGAGCACAGGCTCAGTAGTTGTGGCGCACGGGCTTAGTCACTCCACGGCATGTGGGATCTTCCCGGACCACGGCTTAAACCTGTGTCCCCTGCATTGGCAGGTGGGTTCTTAACCACTGCGCCACCAGGGAAGCCCCCTTCTAGAGAATTTTTAATTTCATTTATTGTGTTGTTCATCATTGTTTGTTTGCTGTTTAGTTCTTCTAGGTCCTTGTTAAACATATCTTGTATTTTCTCCATTCTATTTCCAAGATTTTGGATCATCTTTACTATCATTACTCTAAATTCTTTTTCAGGTAGACTGCCTATTTCCTCTTCATTTGTTTGGTCTGGTGGGTTTTTACCTTGCTCCTTCATCTGCTGTGTGTTTCTCTGTCTTCTCATTTTGCTTAACTTACTGTGTTTGGGGTTTCCTTTTCATAGGCTGCGGGTTTGTAGTTACCGTTGTTTTTGGTGTCTGCCCCCAGTGGCTAAGGTTCGTTTAGTGGGTTGTGTAGGCATCCTGGAGGAGGGAACTAGTGCCTGTGTTCTGGTGGATGAGGCTGGATCTTGTCTTTTTGGTGGGCAGGACAGTGTCCGGTGGTGTGTTTTGGGGTGTCTCTGAACTTATTATGATTTTAGGCAGCCTCTGTGCTAATGGGTGGGGTTGTGTTCCTGTCTTGCTAGTTGTTTGGCATAGGGTGTCCAGCACTGTAGCTTGCTGGTCATTGAGTGGAACTGGGTCTTAGTGTTGAGATGGAGATCTCTGGGAGAGCTTCTGCCATTTGATATTATGTGGAGCCGGGTGGTCTCTGGTGGACCAATGTCCTGAACTCGGCTCTCCCACCTCAGAGGCACAGACCTGACACCCCACTGGAGCACCAAGACCCTGTCAGCCACATGGCTCAGAAGAAAAAGGAGCAGAAAAAGAAAGAATAAAATAAAATAAAGTTATTAAAATAAAAAATAACTTAAAAATTATTAAAAATAAAAAAATTAATCAAAAAAAGAAAAAAAAAGAAAGAGCAACCAAACCAAAAAATAAATCCACCAATGATAACCAGCACTAAAAACTATACTAAAAAACAAAAACAAAAAAACGGACAGACAGACCCTAGAACAATAACTCTAAATACTAAACTAAGATAAACATAAAACCAAAAACAAATTAGATGCAGAAAGCAAACCCCAAGTCTACAGTTGCTCTCAAAGTCCACTGCCTCAATTTTGGGATGATTTGTTGTCTATTCAGGTATTCCACTGATGCAGGGTACATCAAGTTGATTGTGGAGATTTAATCCGCTGCTCCTGAGGCTGCTGGGAGAGATTTCCCTTTCTCTTCTTTGTCTGCACACTCCTGGGGTTCAGCTTTGGATTTGGCCCCGCCTCTGCGCCTCTGCGTGTAGGTCGCCTGAGGGCGTCTGTTCTTCGCTCAGACAGGACGGGGTTAAAGCAGCAGCTGATTAGGGGGCTCTGGCTCACTCAGGCCGGGGGGAGGGAGGGGTATGGAATGCGGGGCGAGCCTGCGGAGGCAGAAGCCAGCATGACATCGCAACAGCCTGAGGTGCGCCATGTGTTCTCTCCAGGAAGTTGTCCCTGGATCACAGGACCCTGGCAGTGGCGGGCTGCACAGGTTCCCGGGAGGGGAGGTGTGGATGGTGACCTGTGCTTGCACACAGGCTTCTTGGTGGCTGCAGCAGCAGCCTTAGTGTTTCATGCCCCGTCTCTGGGGTCCACGCTGTTAGCCGCGGCTGGCGCCCATCTCTGGAGCTCCTTTAAGCGGCACTCTGAATCCCCTCTCCTCCCGCACCAGGAAACAAAGCGGCAAGAAAAAGTCTCTTGCCTCTTCGGCAGTTCCAGACTTTTTCCCGGACTCCCTCCTGGCTGGCTGTGGCGCACTAGCTCCCTTCAGCCTGTGTTCACGCAGCCAACCCCAGTCCTCTCCCTGGGATCTGACCTCCGAGGCTCAAGCCTCAGCTCCCAGCCCCCACCTGTCCCGGTGGGTGAGCAGACAAGCCTCTCAGGCTGGTGAGTGCTGGTCGGCACCGATCCTCTGTGCGGGAATCTCTCCACTTTGCCCTCTGCATCCCTGTTGCTGCGCTCTCCTCCGTGGCTCCGAAGCTTCCCCCTGGCAACCCACCGTCTCCGCCAGTGAAGGGGCTTCCTAGTGTGGAAACTTTTCCTCTTTCACAGCTCCCTCCCTGAGACGCAGGTCCCATCCCTATTCTTTTGTCTCTGTTTTTTTTTTCCTTTTGCCCTACCCAGGTATGTGGGGAGTTTCTTGCCTTTTGGGAAGTCTGAGGTCTTCTGCCAGCATTCAGTAGGTGTTCTGTAGGAGTTGTTCCACATGTAGATGTATTTCTGATGTATTTGTGGGGAGGAAGGTGATCTCCACGTCTTACTCCTCCACCATCTTGAAGGTCTCTCCCCAAATGATAATTTTTAAGTGCATTTGAATTGTAGCAGAAAGTCCAGTTGTGCCAGCATGGGCAATTTGGCCCAGCATATTGACACAGAATGTTTTTTGGGTTTTAATTATAACATACAATCTGTTCTGAGATGATTTCCATCTAGACACAGGTGTCCGATTAGATGACAAGTGGTGGCCAGTACTGATCTTCCCACATGCTGAGGATTTATGAGCTTACCAGTCCTGTTTACAGCTAAACTATTTATTTATGGACATCTGTTGTTCCTTTCTTCTCATAGTCTCTCTGATCTGCCTCCATTTTTGGCTGAGAGGGTTGATGCTGAGAGAGGAGAAGAGAGGTCTCCAGCAGTCACACTAGTTCATGTTTCCTCAGGAAACAGGAAGGATGCCAAGGAAGGTAACCTTCAGACGCATGTGTGCAAAGGGACTAAGTCTTCTCATTTGTTTTCCTTAGGGTGCTTCTCACAGAGTGGGACCCTCAATACATATTTGTCAGGCTAAGGAAAGGGAAAAGAATTCTCTATTCCAGGGAAGGTTCAGGGGAGAATCAGGAGGACAAAGGAACATTCTGTGAATACCCTAGGGATGCAGGAGAGTTTATGGAAGGGGGCTCAGGAGGGGCCCAAAGGAGGTCCAAGATGGGATGTCAGGAGACAGACACCAGTACTCTTGGAACAGGACAGACACTGTGGGTCACATGTTGAGTGGTGACTTAGGACAAAAGAGGCAAGTCGTGATGAGACCTCAGGGTCCCAAATAGTGAAACTGTGCAGTTTGAGTGTAATGACAGATGACTAGGCCCTGTGGTACCCAGAGTCTGAGGGCAGTGGTCGGGGGGAGGGATGGGCATGCTCTGGGATGCTTGTGCCCAGCCAGTTTCTGCAGACCCTAGCTCAGAAGCTGTCCTCATTCCCGGCGGTTAGGAGAGCACTCTGGGCACACTCCATCCCTGAATCCAGGAGAGGCTCCACAGGAGTGGCCCCATCCCAGGGTGCGGACACAAAGGATGTGAAGACAGTACAGCTCAGCCTCTATCACCACCGTCACGCATGCACAGCCCACTGCCCAGGCGTTCTCAAACTCACTTAAAGCCTCTGTAATCTGGGGCCAGAGTGAGAACTCGGTCCCTCTCCTTCCCAACATAATTAGGAGCTACAGGAATGGCACTTCTGGTTCTGTCTGCATTGTGCTACTGGGGAGTCCTGGGAAAACACAACCTCAAGATGCAATTATTATTATTATTATTATTATTATTATTATTTTGGCTGCGCTGCGGGGCCTGCGGGATCTTCGTTCTGCGACCAGGGATCCAACCACACACCCTGCAGTGGAAGTGCAAAGTCTTAATCCCTGGACCACCAGGGAAGTCCCAAGATGCAATTATTTTTATCCTCTCTTCCACAAGCCCTCCTTCCTCCTTTAAAGTTCTTGGTCCAGAGCAAATTTTTCTCCTTTAGAAAAAAAAATCAGGAGATTCTGAATGCCTGGTCCATAGGCAGGGAGAGCAAATATTAGGGAGAGGAAGAGCCTGGCACGCCCCTGGGGCCCTGGGCTCAGTCTCCAGGAACAGTCCCATCTCCCAAGGAAAACGGCACCCTCAAGGCCTCTGGGGCTGGCTGTAAGCAGCGCTATCCCAGGACCTACCCAGATAACCTGACTGTGTCCACTCGTCTCCAACAACAACTTACAAAATCAATTAAGTGGAACCCTATGAAATTACCAGTAGTTCTACCAATTACCCCCAAATGGAAATTTCATATGGCTCAACCTAACATGATCTAGGATAATAACTCCTCCTGTGTCCCTACACCAACAATAAGTAGTTAATTGAGGTATAGATAGTAAAAATTAAACATCCTAATCCCCAGTCCTCAGCCACTAGCCAGCAGCTTCCAGGAAAGGGTACAGAAAAAGGTGCTCTTGTAGCATCATTTTTTGGTTAATTTCGTACAGCAACATAAATTGACTCAACCTGACAATACTGCTGCTTTTGCCTCAAACGCCCCCAATACAAATGTCTACAGGGTTTTTCCCCAGCACCCATCAAGCCCATGCATGCAGCAGAACTTTCACGAAGCCACTCCTCTGCTCAAGAGCCTATGGTGACTCCTCAGTAGCAGCTTTGAGGGCCAAACCCTTGACATGGAAGGCGCTCCCTCATCCAGCGGCCCCTCACCCATCCCAACCCGACTCCACCATCACTGTCCCACTCATCCAAGCCTCACCATCATGTAAGACCTGAGACCCGTATCCACCACCAAACCCTCCCTGACTTCACAAGTTCACAGTCAGAGCTCCCTCGTCTGACTCTCTGTTCATTCATGAAACATTTCATTTGAATGCTTGAGACCCTTCCTTTTGCACACCTCAGCTCACTGTTACTTTATCTTCAAAGGTGTAAGTATTCTCAACTAAACTCAGGCTCTCCAAAGGTAGAGACTGTGGATTATGCAAACTCTCTTCCTCTGTCCTAGTACGTATGATAAGCACATGAGATTTGGGAAACCCGTTTTCAGTCCTAACATCAGCACATATATCATGTCTCAGGCTTCTGGCTCTCCTTGTAAATAATTGAGTGTCATTAGTTTCCACATTGGTAGACATCCCACAACAGACCTTAACTAGACGAAACAAGTAACGTTGCAGAAAACACGATCACAGACATCCACTGACTACCAGTAAATGTGCCAAGGTAGCATTTGTCAAGAACAGCTAATACAGGCAGGGAAGAGCAGCGTATTTCTTCAGAGTTTTGTGAAAGCTTCAGTTTAGAGTTGCACAAAGAACGTGAACATGGGGTCAGAAGCTCTAATTTAAATCCTGGTCCTACCAGGCTCTAAGTAGCTGTGTGACCTTGGGAACATTATGTGATATTTCTGAGCCTCAGTTTCTACATGGGCTAAACTTGGTGCCTCACCCCTGCCTGCTGCTTAGCACAGAGTGGGCACTCAGACTGTGTTTATTTTCTTCCCTCTCCCTCTCCAACCTCTTGTAACCTTGGTTTTCCCCCAAATCCACGTACATGTCAAGGGCAAAGAGTACACGATGCTAAATGTGACTCAGCAGGGTGAATTTGTCATTTATGTAGTGACTGAAATAGAAAACCAGTAGGGACAGGATATTAAGAGAAACACTTGGGCAGATCTAAGCATACAGCTCCTGTGGGGAGAGAAACTTCACGTTCACTGATCCTAGAATTACCTGACTGGTGTGAGCCAATAAGCTCAGTTACTGCATAAGCATTTTGCTGTTATTACCTCTAATGGGTTTGGCTCCTAGCAACTGTGCCTCCTATGTGATACCACAATTCAGATGAATTAACATAACCCAGTTTCACAACGGTCATCTCTATGTTTTTCCACTGAAAAGGCTACCAAAATGACTGGAAATCACATGAACCCAGTTTCTTTTCTAATCATTTATTATTCCTTTGTTCAGGCTGCTAATCATCAAGTTTAGGGTCAAGACAAAGTAATGAAAATATACTGCTAAAATGAAGCTTTTCCTTATCTTCTTTCATCAGAACAAAGGAAGTGTACCTTTTCCTAGTCATTTAAATATATATATATATTTATTTATTTATTTATTTAATTTGGTTGTGCTGGGTCTTAGTTGCAGCAGGCGGGCTCCTTATTTGCGACACTCAGCCTCCTTAGTTGTGGCATGCAAACTCTTGGTTGCGGCATGCCATGTGGGATTTAGTTCCCTGACCAGGGATCGAACTCAGGCCCCCTGCATTGGGGGCATGGAGTCTTAACCACTGCACCACCAGCCAAGTCCCTTCCTAGTCATTTTTTAACCATAACCCATATGCCTAATTACACCACAAAGAAAAACTACGTCCAAGGTCAGCATCCACTTTGGAATTCTTGCCTTGGCTCCTATAATAACATGCTAGAAAAAGAAATAGAATCACACCCAAATTGCTATAGGATATAAATAATACATAATCACTCTTTAAGCATTTACTAATCCTGAGTATTAAAAGAAATGGAAATTGGTGTTTTAAACATCTGGTAATATGCAATGCAACAACACAAAAATGCCTGGCAAATAAAAGTCAATGTAATGCATCTAATGACATGTAATCCCCCTTCCTAGCAGGGAAGCTCCACTTGAAATACTTTCCCTTTTATCAACCTTTCATTCCTTAATGGTGTCACCAGACTTATGGCCTCAGTAGGCAGTGCTAAGAGACGATTCACCTCCATTCTTCTGTGGGAGATGGAGTGGAACTGGCTGAAATCATTTTCCTTTTCACTGAGTAATCATTTGTCCTGGGCTTTTTCCAGGGCTTTGTTTGGGAACAAACTCATTTTGCTCATATGCAAATCTGAGGCAGGAGAAACATTTGTGAACTTATATTTGATTATGCAAACATCCCAAGGAGGATTTCCTAAACGAATAAAAAATTGGAACGCAGCCCTTTACTAAGCCTCGAAAATGCTACTGTTTCATAACTGGGAGGTCTGGCCAATGGCTGTATTGATCAAAACTGGGGAAATTAACAAGGGTAAGGTAATAAAATGAAATGCCATGCTATTTATTGTCTGTCATCACTGATGACACTCTAATTAACGTCATTGCTACTTAATCTTCTTTATTACCAGGAGGACATCAACCAAGCCATCAGAAACAGAGTAATTAAAAAGATGTTTTCCAGTTCTCATCTCAGAAGTGCCCCAGTTTTGGGTTGTTTTTTACCTGCTGACCTTCCCATGCCAATTCCCCAAGTGCCTCTCAGCATGTTGGCACAAGAGCCCTCTATGGTCTCTCGGTGAGGGATGTTTGCCAGTCCTTGTTACAACAGATACCTGATACATTTTTTCTAAGCTACTCGCTGATTTAACGATGACCTTTACTGTCCCAGCTACCTTGAAATTGTGATGCATTTTATGCAGTGCCTCTGTTGTTTACAAGGGGATTCTAAAGTGAACCAGCTTACATGTCGTTCCTCGTTTTCAAAGCTAATCTCTGACCACGCTCAATAATTCTCATCCTCCCTCTCTCAGTTTTCCGCTCACCCTGATCTGGTCCTGCATAGTCTACCCATCTCATAATCACATCACAGTTTCCACTTCCTCCTCTGCTAGTTTTATTTTGTCTGAAGAATCTTCATACTCCATGCAAGCCAGAAGGTATTCTCCTCTCTCCTCAGATGTCCCAGGTCACACCAAGACAAAAAGGACTGACGACCGAAGTATGAACTTTTCCCTGTTGTCACTCACCTGCCTCCTTTGAGCATCCTGCTAAAGTGGCAAAGCCAGCACCTCCCATTTCCGATATACCGTGTTCTACAGGGCAGGGCTTCTCAAATGCTAATGTGCACACACACCACTGGGGACCGTGTGTTAAAGTGCAGGTCCCAATTCAGTCAGTCCAGGTCGAGGGTGGGGCTGAGATTCTGCAGCTCTAACACGGTCCCATGTGATACAATGCTGCAGGCCCAAGGACCACACTTTGAGAAGCAAAGCTATAGAGCTAAGCTATAGAGAGAAGTTCCAAGTATCCTTCCAGGAATGCTGGTCAACCATTAGCATTTTGAAAGCGGCCCATAAACGATTCCCTAAAGTAGTGTTATAACAAACAGTATCTTTATTTTCATAATGTGAATAAGCGATGTGTGATAGGTAATCAAAACAGGACATCACCCGTGCGGTGGAACACAAAATCCACTCATGATTTCCTTGCCAAACGGTTTTCTTTCAAGTACAGCAAACAGAAACGGGGGAGGGAGCGATGAAGGATTTGACTACCCAGAGTGGACCAGCAGCATCGGTATCCCCTGGGAGATCATTAGAAATGCAGGATTTCAGACCCCACTCCAGACCTACAGAATCAGATTCTGCATTTTAACAAGATCCCCAGATGATCTGATGCACATTGAAGTTTGAGGAGCACTGCTTTGGACTGTCTCTTACTTCATCCAACCAGTTAGTGGGACCAAAGTCTACAGAGCACAACGGGAGGGATCAGAAGGTCCTTGGACTAGGACATATCCATTTGATTAACCCCGAGAGCATGGCAGTGTGACTCAACCAAATCCAAACTGGGATCCAAGGCAGCCAGTGGCCCAGGGCTGGGATCTATTTGCACCAGTTGCCAAATGGGCAGGAAGGGAGCGGGCGAAGGGGGCAAAGGAGATGTTCTGTGCCCAGGTATAACGGACACCTGGGAGGAGATCAGGCCCGGGGGCAATGACAAAAGAGGGGACAGCTTGGCATCTATGCCCTGCCCTCCAAGCCTTGGAACACAGGGTTAAGGATGGATGCTGAGGGAGATGTGTTTTGAAAGCCTGTGCGAGGCACGGGAACCCAAATGCGGAGGTACAACAGAGTAAGCAGAGAACCAGCCCCCTGCCTCCCCAGCGCAGCAGGAGGGGGCAAGGCGGTGCCCTGGGGACACACTGGCAGCCAGGGGACAGCAAGGCCAGGGGAAGTGAGGAGGGACATCATGACTGGAGGAAGAAGAGGAGCCATGGTGCACCTGAGCGCAGGTGACGTCCTCCCCGGGGGACTCCGAGGACTTGGGCCGAGGTCCTGTGAGAGCAGGGGGGGCCGCTGGGACTCGACGCTGGGCATTAATATTAACATGGCCTCGTTTGCTCCCAGGCTGGTGAGGCCTCGGACATGCCAGTGACCAAGACAATAACCTTCTCTCCAACTGCAGGTCCTCCAGGTGAACCCTTCTCCCGCCTTCTGATTATTCCATCACGCGAAGCCTGCACGCTCCTCTTTTTGCTTTTGCTGCCCTGTGTGCCACTGTTGTCCCTCACGTTGTCCTCCTTTGTGACATCCGATACCGGTTTGCTTTGACTGAGGCTTCCCCTGGGGACAGCTTCTCTTTCGGTCTGACCCCTGGGTTTAATGTTTCCTCCCAACAGTTGCCAACTCACCCACGATCGCATCCCTGGGATGTCACCACTCACTCAGTAAAATTCCAAGACGGCACGGCTCCCAGGCCGGGCTGTGGTTTCCTATGATATGGACTTTTAATCCCAATTGTCTGTTACAGATCAGAGATTCATAATAACCTTGATGTGGGCTGAGTTTTGCCTTTCTCAGTACTGTTCAGGGAGGCTCAAGGGGGTGTGTTTATTTGGAGAGGGAGCACTAAAGTACATCCCACCTTGGGACCTGTCTCCAGCTGACTTGATGCCCACAAGGCTTCCTATTGTCCTTCTTCTGTCTGATTATTGCACCCCAAGGCCTTCACCAGCCTACTGATCTCCACGGGACTGTGTCACAACAACATTCAAGCACTGGGCTAGACAGAGCTGTAGCACACGCCATCCCTATAGGTGAGGCTGCAGAAATCATTCTAAAAGCAAACTCCTCCATCATCTTTTTTGTAGAGAGATGAGCACTTCTCATTCATTTCTACATCTCTGTGCTTTGGTTGGACAGATCTTAGATTGACATAAAGGCACCTGGAATATTTGCACCATCCGCCAGTGCCTCCCTGCAGACTCTCACCCCTCATTATCAGATGCTTATCTGAGGGGCAGGCACAGAGCTCCACTATCCATTATTGGGACCTCCCTGGCAGTCCAGTGGTTAGGACTCTGCACTGTCACTGCCAAGGGCTCAGGTTCAATCCCTGGTCGGGGAACTAAGACCTCACATGCTGTGCGGTGTGGAAAAAAACAAAAAACAAAACCCTGCCATTATTGTAAGGACAGAGGAAGCAAAGAGCTTGTGGATTCTTTAGAAAGTGGTTTTTAAACGATTTTGACCTCTTGGTTAAGACAACCTCCACGTACAATATAATTAAATAGCAAGCGAGTAAAACAATTTAAGAGGAACTGTTACAAAAATATACATAGTTTTCATTCATATTCAGGAGAAGTGACACATTTGGAAAACACTGGGGCTGCTCATGTAAAATAATAAAGGAACATGATGAATAATTTTGAGCCAATAAATAAGACAACTTAATGAAATGGATGGATCCCAAGAAGATACATATTATCAAAGTTCACTCAAGAAGAAATAAATATCCTAAGTAGCTGAGGTTCAGATACACCAGGCTGAGGAAGAACTTTACATAAATATTTAAGGCGTGGTCATTACATGACTGATTGGATTTACCGATAAATTGCTTACGTGGAAATACGCATCCTTTGTAAACAAAAGTAATGCCATGGATCCAATCTAAGAAAGATGCAAAGGAGGATCTTAAGAAGGACCCGTGTGTTGGACGCAAAGGTTGTGTCGGTGAAAATCTTTGCGTGTTCGATCTGAAAGGGCCAGTAGCCCAACACCCTCAATTTTTAGATACAACTGCTGATCAGAGAGAGTAAGCAATTAGCCCAAGGCCACACAGCTAGTTAGTAAGAACTGAAAGAATTCTTCCACAGATCCTGAATCTTTTGGAGCAATGGTTCAGACAGGTTTGGGGGAGTCATTTGTAACCATGGAATAAAGCAAAGCTCACGGGATCATCCAGAGGAAATGGAGCCGGACGCAGACTCCTCAACAGGCAATAATACCTACGCAAAGCAGCCTCACTTTAGCTTTACTCCAGTTATTAAGCCATCCAGCATCCCAACTTGGCAAAATAAAGTCACCCAGTGCTCCTGAAGTGGGCAATAAACAAGTGAGCTCGTCCCTGATATCCCCGTAGACAGGATGATCTAAAAAAACAACTCCCTGAAGTGAATTAAGATTCCAAACAAAGAAGAGTGATGCTAGGGGAAAGCAGATTAAGGTACAAACTTTTCTTCCTTTAGGGAATTAAAACCGGGTTTGGTTTTCCTCTCATTGGAAAGTAGGGGAAATCGCAGTGCCAAGACCCTGACTGCATCCAACAGGTTCCGTAAAGCTCTACCAGCGGCCCCAATATCCACCCTGAGTGCCAGAGTCCAGGGGGGCCTCGCCTACACCTCTGCTGTCAGAGTACCTGGTGGTCCTCACTGCCATGGGAGCCTGCATGGCCACCACCAGCCCCACCTCCCAGGATGGCTACAAAGACCATAGCAAGATGGCAGGCAGAAGGTCACCTGCATATAGTAAGCATTCAGTCCCTCGTGGTTAAATCAGATTGACAACGGCAGCACCAAGGCTACAGCTCTTCTATTAAGAAGCCAATCTCAGGGACTTCCCTGGTGGTCCAGTGGTTAAGAATCCGCCTTCCAATGCAGAGGACAGGGGTTCGATCCCTGGTCGGGGAACTAAGATCCCATATGCCTCAGGGCAACTAAGCCCGTGCGCCACAACTTAGAGAGCCTGTGTGCCACAACTACAGAACCCATGAGCTGCAACTATTGAGCCCATGCACTCTGGAGCCCGCGTGCCACGACTAGAGAGAAGCCCAACTGCCGCAATGAAGAGCCTGCCCGCTGCAACGAAAGATCCCCTGTGCTGCAACTAAGACCTGACGCAGCCAAAAATAAATAATTAAATTAATTAATTAATAATTTAAAAAAAAGAAGCCAATCTCAGTGCGCAGAAACTTAGGTGGTTCACTCAAACAGACCGACTGCTGCATCTAGGCTTTTTGAGAGCATCCTTTACAAATATTTCCACAAAGACTGCTGCCTTCCGAGCCTTGATGGGGGTAGACCTTGGCAGCTCTGGCTTCTCTAGCTGTGGTTAAGCTTCTTCAGGATCCCTTGCAATGCTATCTCTTGGCGTTTGCCCAAAAATATATGATTTGCAGGGATGGAGTCTACTAAGTAAATGGGCCTTGCTTGGCAAGATTCCAAACACCCAGCCCTGATGCCAGGCATGTGTGGTAGACCATCCATAAACAGGTATTCCATGAATGAACCCAGTAAATCCACAGTCATGTGCAGGAAAACAGCCTTGTGGTTGAGTTCACAATCCTCAGAATGTGCCGGGTGATCAAAGCAATCCTGTACTCAGGATTTTTCAGCTGTTTCTGCCCCCAAATCTATCGAAAGCTACTCAGTCATCAACACACTATGGGGTCAGCACAGTCATGGACCCTGCAGGTGCCCACCCAGATGCTCTTACCAGGCAGCGGCTGCCGCTCACCAGCTCTTATGACTGATGGCGACAGGAAGGGTACAAAAGACAGGCTCCTTAGCCCACGGTAAGACCAGCTCCTTGGTGCAGTGCAAGCCCCAGAACTCCCAGCTGAGACCACATCCTTGCTTGGCTGTGTCTCCCGCTCACCTCGCTCCCCTACCTCCTTTTCCTGCCGGCCCTCCCCCCAAAATCACATGCACAAGAATCCCAATCTCAAGTTCTGCTTCTAGGGAACACAGACCCACACCACTGCCCCAAATTATGAGAAGTCTTTATATTTTATTATTTTATTTTATTTTGGCAGGAGGCCACGCTGAGCGGCATGTGGGATCCTCGTTTCCCCAACCAGGGATGGAACCCTCACCCCCTGCATTCAAAGCGCAGAGTCCTAACTACTAGACCGCCAGGGAAGTCCCAAGAGGTCTTTAAATTTAAAAAAAAGAAAAAAAAATTTTAAAAAAACAATGAACACTAAGTGTTTTTGTGTTTCGTGGCATTTTCCAAATTTGTAAGTAGAAGGCATTCCTTCTCTTGTGTTTCATTAAAAACAAAAGGCAATTAATTACCCAGAGATGCCTCGAGTGTCTTCAAGCTATTTCTTTCACACACCGTTCTTACCTTTGTTCAGGTCTGCGATGGATCTAATATCATTTCTCCAAGAAGTCTTCAACCCACTCTCAGTATGTATGAATATGTCTATGTAACACGTATGAAGACCCTCAACCGGCTCCACCTCCCTTCTTCACTCATCTTGCTTCTTCTTCATGGAAACTTACCACTATTGGTGTTACAACATTTGCTTTTGCTCTACAACATTTACAGATGCTTTAATCTGTCTCCCCAGCTCTCTAGGTCTGTTCTGATACAATAGCCATCAGCTACATGTGGCTATTTTCAATTTAAATTGAAATTAATAAAAATTGCTGTGCCTGGGCTTCCCTGGTGGCGCAGTGGTTGAGAGTCCGCCTGCTGATGCAGGGGACACGGGTTCGTGCCCCGGTCTGGGAGGATCCCACATGCCGTGGAGTGGCTGGGCCCGTGAGCCATGGCCGCTGAGCCTGCGCGTCCGGAGCCTGTGCTCCGCAGCGGGAGAGGCCACAGCAGTGAGAGGCCTGCGTACCGCAAAAAAAAAAAAAAAAAAATTGCTGTGCCTACCACAGTGGCATATAGTAGACACTCAATAAATATATGTGAGCCAAAAGAAAGGGTACAAATGAACTTATTTACAAAACCGAAGTAGAGTCACGGATGTAGAAAACAAACTATGGTTACCAGGAGATGGGGGTGGGGAGGGATAAATAGGGAGATTGGGATTGACATATACATACTACTATATATAAAATAGATAACTAATAAGAACCAGAGGTATAGCACAGGGAACTCTATTCAATACTGTGTGATGGCCTATATGGGAAAAGAATGTAAAAAAAAAAAAAGAGTGGATAGATGTATAACTGATTCACTTTGCTGTACACCTGAAACTAACACAACATTGTAAATCAACTACACTCCAATAAAAATTATAAATAAATAAATAAATAAGGTAAGTGAAAGAATGGTTCCTGGTGATCATCAGTGATTTCCTAATATCTAATTTGGTAACTTTTTACACTTTTTACACTTTATCAGAACAGGATGGAGAAATGAAGGATGGGCTAACTTAAGTGTTGGCACCCCACAGGGACAGGGCTGATGCTGTGTGTCAGGTAGGTGCCTCAACTGATAAATGCCAAGAAGCTCAGTGGCTACCATAATAAAAGGTTCTTGCTCCTATGAAATCTCATGTGGACTAAGCAGCCTTCCTCCATAGCACATCCTCCCGGGTTGCCGCAGTGGTGGGAGAGACACAATGGCAGTGCCTGCTTTCATGAGAAGTGACACACAGCACTTCCACCCATAGTCCAGTGGCTCCAACCAACCCAAAGGTCTTGGGTTGGACTCTCCCCAAAGCAGAGGCTGGGGAAAGGATTTGGGTTGATTGGGGAGGTGATCCTGGGATGTACTGGAGGAGGCGAAAGAAATGAGGCAGTACAGCATCACGAATGAGCAGGTTACTGCTGTGAGCAACCTGGACTCAGCTCTGCTGGGAACCTCTGGGGAGAACAGGTAGAGCATGGCCAAGGGTTGGCCCACCAGTGGGGCAAGGAAACTGTGATATGTATCCACCCATTCCCCTCTATCAGTGGTTCAGGGCTGCTTCTAGGAGCACTAACTACCCAGAACTTCTGGCTTTCCCCAAGAATGGTCCAACCATGCCCCTGCAACCAGAGAAAGCCCTCCAGTAGGATTGCAGTGCATTGTAGGGGAAACATCAGAATGAGGACTGTGGGCAGGGACTTAGCATCTGCTAAAGAAGGGAAGCATGTGGATATCTGGAGAGCACCAGCTGTCTCTATATAAAGACCCAAGCTCCAGAGGATTCTAGTTGTAGCCGATCCGAAACCAACAAAGCACGTGAATGAAACTGAACAACCAGCTTCATCCAACCCATTCCTGGAAAGATACTCCTGAAACCAAGGTTATTATTGCTGGGAGATCTGCTCATCCAATCGGCCCTGAGATCCAAAGATGCTCCTTGAAGGGTGCCCTGGACTAGTTTGTGGGTGTGGAGATGGCTGTTAGGAAAAATGCTCCACAAGTTTTGGGGGGATTCCAAGCCTGTTCACAAGTAGTATGTGGTCTCTGGGGGTGACCGGTAAGCACTTGCTTACAAACCATTTATCACAAGTTCCAAAGAGACGGAGCAGAGGAAGGGCACACGTATCCCTGGAGGGCCTGGGAGGTGCTGCCATGAAGGTGATGCCTACGAAGACGCCAAGAGACAAGTGGAAATTTGTCAGGCGTGAGGACAGGCAGGATGGAAGCCACTTCCAGCAGCTTGGTCCCGTTGGTGTATTAGGTTAGTAATTCACACAAAGAGGAAATACCAAGCTACCTTTTAAATTAATTAATGCTGAAAACCTTCATTAACACAAGATTTCACTCTAACCACCAGAGATTTGTTTCTGTGACATTTTTACTTGTGTGTTTGGGTGGCCTCGTGTTTTCTGCCCTCTGCTTCAACAAAGTGCAATTTCCATACTTCTTTATTTTCCAGGCTTCCATTTAACTGGCAGCACGCCTTCTCTCTCCTCGGAGAATTTTGAGCTTCTCTGTCCAAAAACACAGAGTGGAAAGTGAATCGTTGATGCTCTTCAAAACTGAAGGCAGGGCTTTCCTGGTGGCGCAGTGGTTAGGAGTCCGCCTGCCGATGCAGGGGACACAGGTTCGTGCCCCGGTCCGGGATGAGCCCACATGCCGCGGAGCGGCTGGGCCCGTGAGCCATGGCCGCTGAGCCTGCACATCCGGAGCCTGTGCTCCACAACGGGAGAGGCCACAACAGTGAGAGGCCCATGTACCGCAAACAAACACACACACACACACACACACACACACACACACACAAAAACAAACAAACAAAAAAATACTGAAGGCAGATCACTAAGCTCACATGATATGGGATGACAGCTTCAATCTCAAAACCATCCCCAATTTTTCAAATATTTTTCACTGTCCTCAAACATACAGAAGACAAAACAAGTGTGTGATTAATTAGGCAAAGTGTTACCAAGCCCTCTCCCATGGGTCAGAAGCAGCACTCACAAGAGACAGGCTAACTCAGAGCATCCGAATGAACCCTAACTAAATGTCCTGGAGAGGAAAGAACAGATACCCCAAGATGCAACAGCTCCTTGGAAACTGGTTCAGGAGGGCTCAAGTCAGTTAGCAAAGGTGGGATGGTGGATATGGCTGAACAAAGCTCTGCCCTAGGGGCTGCCCTGGTGGCGCAGTGGTTGAGAGTCCGCCTGCCGATGCAGGGGACACGGGTTCGTGCCCCCGGTCCGGGAAGATCCCACATGCCGCGGAGCGGCTGGGCCCGTGAGCCATGGCCGCTGAGCCCGCGCGTCCGGAGCCTGTGCTCTGCAACGGGAGAGGCCACAGCAGTGAGAGGCCCGTGTACCGCAAAAAAAAAAAGCTCTGCCCTAAAGCTCATCTGTTCTTCCCGTGGATGTGTGTGGTGCTCCCTCTCCTCCCCCTGGGCAGCGGCACCATCAACCCTGTCCCCTGCCCCCCCCTCAACCAAGAGTCAGCTGGGACTCCCATTCCCTTCCTTCACTGCCCACATCCAGTCAATCTCCACTCCAAGTCCTGGAGATTCCATTTACTTTTTTTTTTTTTTTTTTTTTTGGGCCACGCCACATGGCTCACGGGGTCTTAGTTCCCCTACCAGGGATTGAACCTGGGCCCTCAGCAGTGGAAGTGCCAAGTACTAACCACTGGGCCGCCAGGGAACTCCCTCTACTTCCTAAATGTCTCTCAAATCTGACACCTCCTCTCCATTCTCTTAACTACTTGCTGCTTGAATGCCCCTCCTCCACCATGACATCGGACCCGGACCATCTGTCTCTGGCTCTTCTTCCTACCCCTCACCTACCCACACACCTGGACAAAGTGAGGTCTCTAAACCATAAAGTGGGTCATCTTTCCCCTGCCTCAACTAAACACTCCAGTGGGTTTCCACCTGTTTCTCAAATTCTGCGGGATCCTCAGACATATTCTGGGGGTTCACAAGTTCTCCAAAATTATTTTTTGTTTAACTTTGTGCTTTCACTTTAATGAGCATCTTTTTAATAGAATATCAATAGAAACATATTCTAGAACATCCAAATGAGCATGTTATGACCAAGTACTGCCACATAATTCCACTGTGTGTATTCCTGCATTTATGGTATAGTTGGCAATAAGAAATATGATGATTATTATTATTTTAATTGTCACAGGCCAATGAGAAAACAAGTCAGACTTAATAGAGACAAAGGAAACTGATGAGAAAATTAAGCCATCATATTACCCATGTGGTACGGCACACAGCCTCCCATAAGAATGGAACAACTGTTTTTAGACCCAGAAACAATGATTTGGTTTTAGCAAGAGTGACTTCATCCATCACATTAAATTCATGGAGTTAATCTGAATTTACTCGATTTGTAGCTGTGTTGATATTTTATTCATATATTTGTTTTGGTTTTATGGTCATATGAGAGCTCTAAATATAAAGTGCTTAGACATATAATAAAAATAATTTAAGCCACCACTAGATGCTATAAGATTTCTTTTTCCTTTAAATAAATTCACATATTACTCCCATTTGAGAAACTTGGGCTTTCAGAATGAGGTTTAAGCTACAAAACAAGGCATACGTGGGAGAGACAGTGACATTCTCTGAACTTTCATCCACACACCCCTCATTGTTTCCCAGCCCCCTCACCATTGGTTCTGGCCAATGGGCTGTGGCATAAGCAACGATGCATCAGCTCTAGGCTGAAACACAGAAGAGCCAGAGAGTAACTCTCCCACAATCTCTTCCTACACTGGTGACCACATAGGCCAACTTTTCCAAATGGTGTGGCTGCAAGATGGGAAAGCTCTGTCAGCTTGGCCCTCTACTGACCTAGGAAGGACACACAGTGGAAGTGAGAAGTAACTGTTGTTGTGTGAAGCTACTAGATGATGAAGTTGATTTGTTACTGCAGCAGAGCTTAGCCTATCCTGACTAATACATCTTCAGGAACAGCAGTCTACCTCACTGACCAAGCCCTTCCCATCATACTCCAGGTTCCAAACAACGTTTAGTTCAATGACTTGAACACATCAAGTTGTTTCATGGCACCACCTTACCTTTGCACATGCTGTTCCTTAATCCTAGAATGTCATTCCCCACACTCTTCTGCCCTCTTCCCTATCCTGCCATTGTGATTCATCCTTTGAAACCTGGTTCAGATATAATTACCACCAGGACATTTCCCTCCCTTTTCCAACCCTCTTCCCCCCTTCACCATTACCCATCAACTCTACAGAATGCTTATCTTGCCATGTGATAATTACACATTTACATGCCTGTCCTTACCCCACCTCCAAACACACTGTGGCAGGGTCAGTGGCTTATTCATCTCCGCACTATCAAGACCAGCATGCAGCAGAAGTAGGCAGCATTTGGCCATTTGGCCAGGAAAAGCTTCCTCCAGGGGGCTGGTCCTAAGGCACTGGAAGGAAGTTAAGTTAGATCCATCACGCCCCTGGAGGAAACACCTGACTCAACAGGAACAAGACCAGTGAGTCTCAGCTGTCTCTGCCCCAGTCCCAGGCCAGACACGCCAAGGAATTCTGAACCCTCCCCATCATCTCCCCAAACACATTGCTCTTCAGCCCCCAGGAAGGACTCAGACTTTACCTGGGGCGGCGGGGTCGGGGGACGAGGGGAGCAGCCTAGGACCTTGTACTCGAAGTGTGGTCCACACTTAAGAACTGAGGAGCTAGTGAGAAAAGCAGAACCTCAGGCTCCATCCCGACTCCTGGGTCAGAATCCACATTTTAGCAAGATCCCCAAATGATTCATATGCCCAATAACATTTGAGAGGCACTGGCCCAAGGCACCCAAACAGAATCTCTCCAACCTGAAAGGTAACTTTAATAACAATACTTCTATACACTGATGTATGCAATTATATCTCAATAAAACTGGAAGAAGAAAAAAACTCATGAAAAAAAATAACAGTACTTTCTCTTCGTAATAATATCTGCAAAGTGCTTTACATCAGCGGTCCCCAGCCTTTATGGCACCAGGGACCAGTTTCATGGAAGACAAGACGGGGGGGGCGGGTAGGGGGGGGATTGTTCAGGCGGCAATGCGAGCGATGAGGAGTAATGGGGAGCGGCAGATGAAGCTTTGCTTGCCCGGCCCACTACTCACCTCCTGCTGTGCAGCCCAGTTCCTAACAGGCCACGGACCAGCCTTTTCAAAGAACTCCCCCACATACGAATCTTCAAAAGAGGCTCTGTGTTACCACCAGATGGTTTAGGCATTAACAGGAGGCTACCAAAGGAAAAAGTGGGAAACTCTGGGTACCAGATACGATAGCCCCCTAGATGCAAGGAAAGGAAACATCATCAGGCGAGAGCCTCTGACTAACAAAGGCTGTCCAAGCCCCTCACAAGCCCCGGTACTGGTCTGCAGCTTGGGGGCTGGGGACCCCTGCTTTGTATTACTCAATCCTCAGAACAATTTGCTCATGTCCATTTTACCAATGAGGAAACTGAGACTCAAAGTGTCTGGGTACCTTGCCCACTATCATACAGCTTTGAAGAGTCAGAGTCAGAATTTGAAGGCAATTCTGCTGGACTCAAGAGTTGTAACCCCCATCACCACCCACTACATGGCACCCTGCCATTCACAAGCACTTAGCCTTCCAGACCAGCTCTAGAGACCTCCGTGCCCCTTCACACAGCCGCTGGACAGTATTTCCCTCTATTCCATCACTTACTTCCAACACCACCATGCCTCCACATACACCACTGTCCCTGAGACACTTTCAGTTCTCCCTGGGCAAGGATTTTATGGGCTTGCTAAATGATTGTTTGATGAGTCAATGAAAATATTTCCCCTTCATCATCAGACAGCCCTCTGAGGATGGCTGGATAATTATTATTAAGTAAAGAAAGGTGAAGACACCGAGGTTCCCAGAGAAGTTGAATGACTTGCACCAGATCACCAGGAAGCCTCAGACCTCTGGGGATAGGATGGAACCGAACTCCTTGACTCCCAGGACAGCCCCTTCCACTCTCCCTGTATTTCCCTCTTCTGACCTACATTACCAGGCAGTTAAAAACATCCTTGTCGGGCTTCCCTGGTGGCGCAGTGGTTGGGAGTCTGCCTGACGATGCGGGGGGCGCGGGTTTGTGCCCCGGTCCGGGAGGATCCCACGTGCCGCGGAGCGGCTGGGCCCGTGAGCCGTGGCCACTGAGCCTGCGCGTCCGGGGCCTGTGCTCCGCGGCGGGAGAGGCCACGGCAGTGAGAGGCCTGCGTACCGCAAAAAATAAACAAAAAACCAAAAAACAAACAAAAAATTTCCTTGTCAAAGAACTCCCCCATATATGCATCTTCAAAAGGGGCTCTGTGTTACCACCAGATGGGCCAAATTTAGACATTAACAGGAGGCCACCAAAGGAAAAGGTGGGAAACTCTGGGTACCAGATACAATAGCCCCCTGGATGCAAGGAAAGGAAACATCATCAGGCAAGAGCCTCTGACTAACGAAGCCCGTTCAAGCCCCTCACAATGACCCCATGTCAAGGCAGAGGCTCCCTGGAAGGCCAGGCTGGTGGAGACACACCCACCCTCCCTGGAGTCTGTGGTATTGTGGTTCCACTGATCAAGACAGCCCTTTCTTTCCCTTTATTGTCTTTAGAAAGAAGCTAAGACATTTAATCAGCTCCACATGTAACCAGAGAAAAGCAACACACCTGCCTGAAATATTCAAATATTTAGGAAAACACAGGAGGGAAATTTCCCTTGAACTGGTTAAAAGGGGGATGAGAGAAGCCAAGAGTGAGATCTTGGGACAATGAAGCAACTCTCCATTTTGTTTTGCTTTTCTGAGCATTACACCCAAGCACCATGCCACCCATTGGGCACTGCCGAAGGCACCCAGATGAGAAGTTAATGGCCTGGGCACAGGGCTCCATCTGCTAGGAGGCACCTTGTGAAAATTCACACCAAGGCACTCTGCAGGCTAGCGCAGGCTACCCAGTGCTGATGATACAGCCCTACTCTAGAAATGTTTGATTGGGTTCCCTAGAATCAGATCCTGAGATAGGAATCCCTAGGAAAGTGTTTTATTGGGAAGTATTCCTAGGAAGAAACTGGTAGGGGAGTGAAGACGTGAGTCCAGAAAGAGAAGCAAACCCAGCAATGACCCCTGGAGATCAATGTGACACCACTCCACAGTGGATTTCTACAGACAGAGTATGTCACACCTGGCTGTGTCCCAATCAAGGGCAAGGGAGCGGGACTATATACACTCCGGCACCCATCAGGCATTGGTTAGGGGCTGCCCCCAAGGGAGATGGCAACTCCCAGGCCCGCCTTGCTCTCAGCTCCTTCAGACCAAGCAGACTCCAGCAGCCCCAACAAAGATGATCATCCTCCAACGAAGGGGAGGGGCTGGCGGCTGGGAGTGAAAGCGTCCAGGGTACCAGTGTGCACAAAGGGCTCTGAGGGGACACTGTGTCACACTGAAGTACCTGTGACAGTCCAGGGTCCAGTATTCCTTTCTCCAAGTTTTGCCCAAAGCCTGACCATGATAACGCTGACTCCATCTCAGCTATTCTGCGGCCTCACGGGGTTCTCACATTTCTTTGAGCTCACCATAAATGTACCTGGCTCAAAGACCTTTCAGACCTTCATGGAATGAGTTACAGAGCATCTTTCAGATATCGTTTTCTGCCTCTCTGTTCTTTTTCCAGGGAAGCATTTTCTGGCACCACCCAAAGCAATCCAAATATTAAACTGAAATGCTTTTATGAAGTTGGGCTGCCAGGCAAACCCAACATCCTTTTTCTTTTTTTCTTTCTTCCTGGGGCCCCTGTTTCTTGCTACCTTGCCCCTTAAGGATAAGCACAATGCTTGGCTACTACTCTAGATGCCCCATTCATTGTGATTGTGATTGTCAGCTCAACACTAGCCAACAGATCACCTCTGTAAGCTGTGACATGGACTAACTTCACAGCTCCTAACACAACCATAAAGGCCCAGGACCACCTAATGCCAAGACAATCAGGAAGGAAGGACCCAGCTTCAAGTTGGCAGCTGTGATCTTGGACAACACAGCAAGTAAATGAAAGGAGATGGAATCCACAGGGAAGGGGGTAAGACAGAGGGAGAACTAATGCTGGAAATGAATAACAGCGGAGTTCTCTCCACAACTTCTCCTCAACCCCCACTCCCAGCAGGCGGATACCCCGAAAAGGTGTCTCCAGACGCCTCTGCCCAGCCCTGCACAGTCTTCTTCCCACCTTACAACACCTCGCCCCCAGAGCCAGACACCCAAGGCAGTATAAATGCGGTCCTATATTTGAAATTATTGATGGGATATTTCACGAACTCATTTTCTTTTTTCTGTTTATGCCCAGACGCTCTGCCTCTAGCCTTTTCCCCTATAGTCTTTAGTTCTTCTGTGTGTTTCTTTATCTAGTTCTAAGGAGAATTTCCTTTCCTTTAGCTGGGTCACAAGAGCTGTGGAAACCTGGGTTTAAATCCCAGCTTGGTCGCTATTAAGCCATGTGACCTTGTGAACCTCTGCTTTCTCATCTGACAAATGGGGATAAATCCACCTTCCTTACAGGTCTGTGGAGAAGATGGATGAAATGAGGTCAACTCTAGGTAAAGCACCTGACATGTCGACATGCTCAATAAAGCCCGGCTCCCTCGCGGGCGCCTTCCCTCTCCGACAGCCCCACCGCACCTCCCAGGATGCCCCCGCGTTTCCCAGGCCAGCCCCTCTGGACAGCGAGGGACAGGAACCCAGATGGGGACAGCGTTAACCCCGACCCCGAGCAGGCGAGCTTCAGCTGGTGTGGCCACACACACACACACACACACACACACACACACACGCACCGCGCTTGCTCCGGGTACCCCCGCGGGACCGGCACTGAGGCCCCACAGCGCACGGAGCGGGGTCTCGAGTCGGGGAGACACAAGGGCTTCCCCTACGCCGGCGGCGGCCCCGACCTGGTGGGCGCCAGAGCGCATGGTACTTACCCGGGGCGGGCTGAGCAGGGCAGCTGGGGGCGGGTCGTGCGGGGGGCGGCGGCGGGCGCGGGGCGGGCGAGGCGGCGGGCATGGCTCGGAGGCCCGGGAGCTAGGCGCAGGGCTTGGAGGCGCGGGGCCGCGGTTCGACGGCGGGGCGAGCGCGGCGCAAGCGGCGAGGAACCCGCTCCGCCCTCTCTCCTCGTTCCCTCCCGCCGCCCGCCCCGCGCCGCGCAGCGCCGGGCAACAGCCACGGGGAACGTCTCTGGGGGCGCCGGCTTAGCAACAGCGCGCCGCCCAGCCTTTCTCCCAGCACCCGCACCCGCCCCGCCCTGCTCCGCGCGCCGAGCCGGGCGGGGCCCGCTTTGAACTTGCTCACGCCCCCCCAGTCTTCTCCAGGGAGCGCCCGAGGTGGCCCTCGGGGACCCTTCCGCAGCCCGCCTCTGTCAGATCGCAGGGCGTGCCCTAGAGCCAGGCGCGGTCGGGCTTTGAAACTGAGCCTCGCCCACGTTCTCTGTGGGTGGCGGACCAAAGGCGTCCCCAGGACCCGGGAAGTCCTCGCCCCTCCTGGTCGTTCAGAGACCAGGCTTCCCTCACTGATCCCTTCCTCCTACCCCATCCCCGCTACGCTCACACATTGACCCTGCAGCCGTCCTATATCCTGCTTGCCCCACAGATTCAGAGAACTGCTCACATGCCGTCCACACCCGTGACCTCAAAGATACAGCCTGCAAACCTCCCTCCAGCCTCACGTCTTCCTGGTACCATCTAAAAGCTGCTCAGTGCCCCTTGCGTTGTTCTACCCTTTCCAAGCCCACCACACGTCTAATCCTCCCATTTGCAGATAGATGCCCCATGTCTGCAGTCACAATCCCATCTCCTCAAAGACTAGCTCCCAGGCCTCTCCTGGGAGAGATGATTAATGCAGGGAAGACCATGCCCATGTAGGGGAGCAGAATTTGCCACCCCAAACGATGTCTCTTTGGAATATTATTTTAAGCTAGTTATTTTCTGAGAAACAGCAGACGTGGGAAAAACTCCGAAAACCAAGTAGGAGTTACCCCTGTGTAAGAAACATTTACATTTGTAAAGGAAATCTCCATTTATTAGGTGTCTCTTTCACCGTACCTGGAAGAGGAGAAGGACCAAATCTCTCAAAGTTCTTTTTTTTTCTTTCATTTCTAAGTCTTTCCTGAGTATTGTCACCTCATTTCTGAGTTTTTCTTTTTTTATTATTATATGAAACATATATTGTTATTTCTCAACATTTTTAAAAGGCCCTGATATAGAGCAAGTATTATTTTCCAAAATTATTTGAGCACACAGTTATATTAATATATCATGAAGAAATGGTTCTATAGAAGGAATAAATGAGAGTTCATGTTCAAGAACTAAGGAAAGGTATTTAAAGACATTTCCCCCCCCCCTTTGGTCCACTCTGCGAGGCTTGTGGGATCTTAGTTGAACCCCAGACCTCGATAGTGAAAGCACGGAGTCCTAACCACTGGACCATCAGGGAATTCCCTAGAAATTCTAATCAATGGAGAAAGCGATGACAAATCTGCATCACAACCTTCCCCTTGTTTACTGTGCTTTTCATGGTAACCTTTACACCCTCAAGATCCTCTTTTGTCTTTAGGTGAGGATGGTGTTTAAGGTGAGGGCTTCAGCCATTTAGAAAGTTACTCAAGTTTTTCTGGGGCTGTCTCATGTATGCATGTTATTAAACTTAGCTTCATTTTTCTCCTGTTAGTCTGTCTCATGTCAATTCTGAGACCAGCCAGAAGATCCTAGAAGGTAGAGGAAAATTTGTTTCTCCCCAACACCCACATCTCCACATGGCCACTGACATGATTACAGCAATGGTCTTGATGTTGCCTTGATCCATCAGGTCACAGAGTGGGCTTGTCTGATGTTGGTGTTCTGTGAAATTGTTCACGTTCCGCAGAACACTAAGACTGAGGCCAGATCTGCTCCTGTATGTCAGGGTCTGTCTTTCTCTTCCTCACACATAACGAAATCTAGGAGAAGGCTATTCCATGCTGGTTCAGCATCTCAGGGGTAACCTTAGGTATAAATCTCTTTCCAGGATTCCACATGGCCCCCTTCAACATATTGCCTTTTCCCCTCAGACTCAAGACTGTTGCCTCAGGGTCACAAAATGGCTGCAACAACCTCTGGAAGCCATTGTGTGCAAAGGAACTTCTGCTTCCAGCTGGTTTGATGGCCAGACAACCCAAAATGATCATCAAGGACCATTTTCAGCAATCCAGTTCACCAACAGTGAACAAAATGACAAAGGACCTGCCTCCCAGTCTCTCCCCACTAGTCAGGGGAGGCAGGTAATGAAATAGCAAGTATGGTGCTAAATGGTGTGGAGAAAACAAAGGAAGGAAAAGGGAATAGGGAGTGGGGACTGTTGTTATTTTAAGTTGGGCAGACTGGAAAAGCCTCACTGACAAGATGACATTTGAGCAAAAGCCTGAAGGAAGAAACTATTTGGAAATTTCTCTTGGAGGTAAGTGCCCCTCAGCTACTTAAATATTTCCTTTTTAGAAGCCATTGCAGCTACTCTTCCTGGCCCTATGATTTAGGAGCAAACAAAAGTTTTAAAAACTGAGTTTTAGGGTAAGGTTTAACTCTCATGGAGGAGAATTCAGATGACTTGTATTTTCTTTCTTGAAAAGCAGCAGTTCAGCAATGTTTAATTACTGGCTAGATAATCATTTATATGTTCATTATATACACATTAAACATACAAGGAACAACTTAGCTCAAGTTATCAGATTACCTCCCAGCAGTGAGGGATAAACGTGATACATCTTTTTTTTTTTTTTTTTTTGGCCACAGCGTGCCGTGCAGCACGTAGACTCTTAGTTCCCTGACCAGGGATCGAACCCATGCCCCCTTCAGTGGAAGTGTGGAGTCTTAACCACTGGACTGCCAGGGAAGTCCCTAAACATGATACATCTTCTCCAACACTGGAAGAAAATGCTAGTTACCTACTCCTATTCTCCCTTTCTGACCTAGTAACAGACCCCAATTTTAAGCTGACCACACTGCAACCTAGAATAAAGAATAGATTTTCTAGCCTCCCTTTGTTACCGAACCAAACTAGGGTCTGCTCACCCACCACGCAGCAAAGACAATCTACTGACACCAGATTGTGATGAAGGAAAGTACAGTGTTTATTGCAGGACACCACACAAGGAGAATGGGCAGCTCATGATCAAAAGACCTGAACACCTCCATGGCTTTTAGGGAAGGGTTTTCAAAGGCAACATTTGGGATGAGGGTTGCAGCGCGTGGACTTCCTTCTGATTAGTTGGTGGTAAGGTAACAGGGTGATGTTTCAGGAATCTTAATCATCAACCTTCTGGTTCCAACCCGTCTGGGGTCTACTTGCTTGAGGTCAGCACGTAGTCACCATCCTCCATCTGGGTAGCTGGTCTCAGTTTCTGCAGAACAATTTAAAGATATGTGTCGGTTCCTTGCGCTCAGTGGCCATGGCGGCAGCAGCAACAGACATTAGCGGCCCAGCTGCTAGGATCAGTTCCCCTGGGTTTCACCATCCCAGACTTCCTTCAGGGCGCCCCAGGCAGCAAACCAAGATGGAGTATGAGTGGAAACCTGACGAGCAAGGGCTTCAGCAGATCCTGCAGCTGCTGGAGCCCCAGTCCCCCGACACCACCATCCAGAAAACCATTCTAGAAACTGGAACAACTCAATCAATATCCAGACTTTAACAACTACCTGATTTTTGTTCTTACAAAATTAAAATCTGAAGATGAACCCACAAGATCATTGAGTGGTCTCATATTGAAGAATAACGTGAAAGCACACTTTCAGTATTTCCCAAATGGTGTAACAGACTTTATTAAGAGTGAATGTTTAAACAATATTGGTGACTCCTCTCCTCTGATTAGAGCTACTGTAGGCATTTTGATTACAACTATAGCCTCCAAGGGAGAACTGCAGAATTGGCCTGACCTCCTACCAAAACTCTGTAGCCTGTTGGATTATGAAGATTACAACACTTGTGAGGGAGCATTTGGTGCCCTTCAGAAGATTTGTGAAGATTCTGCTGAGATTTTAGATAGTGATGTTTTAGATCTTCCTCTCAACATCATGATTCCTAAATTTTTACAGTTCTTCAAGCACAGTAGTCCAAAAATAAGGCCTCATGTTGTTGCATGTGTCAATCAGTTTATCATCAGGTGGAACTCAAGCTGTGATGTTGCACTTTGATTCCTTTATTGAGAATCTCTTTGCATTGGCTGGTGATGGAGAACCAGAGGTACAGAAAAATGTGTGCCAGGCACTTGTGATGTTGCTTGAAGTTCGAATGGATCGCCTGCCTACTCACATGCATAATGTAGTTGAATACATGCTACAGAGGCCCCAAGATCAAGGTGAAAATGTGGCTTTAGAAGCCTGCGAATTTTGGCTTACTTTGGCTGAGCAACCAATATGCAAAGATGTACTCATAAGGCATCTTCCTAAGTTGATTCCTGTGTTAGTGAATGGCATGAAGTACTCAGATATAGATATTATCCTACTTGAGGGTGATGTTGAAGAAGATGAAACAATTCCTGATAGTGAACAGGATACAAGGCCACGTTTTCATCGATCAAGGGCAGTGGCTCAGCAGCATGACAAAGATGGAATTGAAGAGGAAGGTGATGATGACGATGAAATTGATGATGATGATACAATTTCTGACTGGAATCTAAGAAAATGTTCTGCGGTTGCCCTAGATGTTCTTGCAAATGTGTATCGTGATGAACTTTTGCCACATATTTTGCCCCTTTTGAAAGAATTACTTTTTCATCATGAATGGGTTGTTAAAGAATCAGGCATCTTGGTTTTAGAAGCAATTGCTGAAGGTTGCATGCTGGGCATGATTCCCTACCGACCTGAGCTCATTCTTCACCTTATTCAGTGCCTCTCTGATAAAAAGTCTCTTGTGCGTTTCATAACGTGCTGGACTCTTAGCCGCTATGCACACGGGGTAGTCAGCCAGCCCTCAGACACATACCTGAAGCCATTAATGACAGAACTGCTAAAACGTATCCTGGATAGTAACAAGAGAGTACAAGAAGCTGCCTGCAGTGCCTTTGCTACCCTGGAAGAGGAGGCTTGTACAGAACTTGTTCCTCACCTTGCTTATGTACTTGATACCTTGGTCTTTGCATTTAGTAAATACCAGCATAAAAACCTGCTCATTCTTTATGATGCCATAGGAACGTTAGCAGATTCAGTAGGACATCACTTAAACAAACCTGAATATATTCAGATGCTAATGCCTCCACTGATCCAGAGATGGAACATGTTAAAGGATGAAGATAAAGATCTCTTCCTTTTACTTGAGTGCCTATCTTCAGTTGCCACAGCCCTGCAGTCTGGCTTCCTTCCATACTGTGAACCTGTGTATCAGCCTGTGTAAACCTAGTACAGAAGACGCTTGCACAAGCAATGCTGAACAGTGCTCAACGAGATCAGTATGAGGCTCCAGATAAAGATTTTATGATAGTGGCTCTTGATTTACTCAGTGGCCTGGCTGAAGGACTTGGAGGCAACATTGAACAGCTAGTAGCCCGAAGTTACATTCTAACACTAATGTATCAGTGCATGCAGGATAAAATGCCAGAGGTTAGACAGAATTCCTTCGCCCTGTTAGGTGACCTGACAAAAGCTTGCTTCCAGCATGTTAAGCCTTGTATAGCTGATTTCATGACAATATTGGGAACCTACCTAAATCCAGAGTTCATTTCAGTCTGCAATAATGCCACATGGGCAACTGGAGAAATCTCCATTCAAATGGGCGTAGAGATGCAGCCTTATATTCCTATGGTGTTGCACCAGTTTTGCACCAGACCCAACACACCAAAGACGTTGTTAGAGAATACAGCAATAACAATTGGTCATCTTGGTTACATTTGTCCTCAAGAGGTGGCTCCCATGCTACAGCAGTTTATAAGACCCTGGTGCGCCTCTCTGAGAAACATAAGGAACAATGAGGAAAAGGATTCAGCATTTTGTGGGATTTGTACCATGATCAGTGTGAATCCCAGTGGAGTAATCCAAGATTTTATATTTTTTTGTGATGCTCTTGCATCATGGATTAATCCAAAAGATGATCTGCGAGACATGTTCTGTAAGATCCTTCATGGATTTAAAAATCAAGTTGGGGATGAAAATTGGAGGCATTTCTCTGACCAGTTTCCACTTCCCTTAAAAGAGCATCTTGCAGCTTTTTATGGTGTTTAATCTCAAACACTTATGCTACAGTCCCATAATTAGGGGTCCTTCAGTCTTGGAGACTATGAGGGAGCCTCTGCACCCAGGGAAGATGTTACCCTTTACAGGGAGGAAGGGTAAACCAGTAAGGAATACAGTACAGTCCCAGCCCTACTGGGAGGGGCTGGAGGGAGGTGTTGTCGTCACTGTATTAAGTCGCTGTTGGGAAACGTTTTAACATCTGGAGCCTTTGTGGGTGGAAACCTGTCTCCAATTACAACGCTGCACTAGATGTGAAGAGGCAAAAAAAAAAAAGAAAAAGTTATTCAATCTACTCACAAAACAATACATTCTGGAATATTATGGGGAATTGTACCAAAACAAGAACCATATAAATGAGGCATAGGGATGAGAAAGAGGAAAAATTCTATAGCACAATAAAGGAAACCTAAGAATGGGGATTAGAAAACAATAAAGTTTTTTTTTTTTAATTTAAAGGTTTTTATAAAATTTCCCACATGATGGGGACTTGTTCTTGCATACTGATGAAGAACTACACAAATGAAAGCTAATAAGAGTTAAAATCAGCTTGCCTACCCATAGTAGAAGCAGGTTCTTGGAAGTTACAATTTAAGGTACCCCAAAATGTTGGAAATAAAACAAAACAAATTTAAACAATGAAGCACCCTGTGAAATGCCAAATGAGTCACTCCTTTTACCTCTGTGGGATGGGCAGGGAGGGAGGAATAAATGGGGTTGGACATATCAAACTAAAGATTGACATCTTGACTTTGCATTAAGACGTTAATGTAGTGGATATAATTTGATGGTTGTACTTCATTAGATTTAATTTCTCGGCCAAGAGGTCATTTTTTTTTTTCATTGTTTCACTGTGCCTTTAACCTTTTATTAAAAGGAATTTTTTTTTTTACATCTTTATTGGAGTATAATTGCGTTACAGTGGTGTGTTAGTTTCTGCTTTATAACCAAGAGGTCACTTTTAAAGTGCAGTTTAAGGTTCAGGCATGCATTCTGGCTCATAAGGATTGAAAGTACTTTAAATGAGTGGGAAAGTAGCATGCTTGCATCACATAGAGCGAGATTGGTATTCAGTTACCTCTGTTGTGCCAGTTTGTGTTGCAGTTTACCAATTCAATATAGCCCTCATTTAAAATTCCTTTTTAAGATTTGTGGATTTTATTTTTATTAAGAATACAGATATAAAGTACTGTAGTTTACAGCTAGGCCTTGAAATATCTTTTTAGGATCTGTTAGGAATAAGATTGATATTGTATTGTGTGTGACCTGCACAATGTGGAAAGCTGATATGCCTGTGCAACATCTTTGCCTGTGTGCTGTCAGTGTGATGTGCTTTCTGCATGGCTATATACTACTAGTGATTTTATCAAAACTTCTAAAACTTAAATTACATGGTAAAGGATCTGTAAGAGGCTGCATAAATGTTAGTTGGCACATAAACACAATTGTAGAAGTTGAAGACATGATTGCTATATTTCAGCGTTTATTCCCACTCAACATATTGCCTTCTAAGCTTTCTTTTTTGGTTCACAGCAGGATCTTAAAGATATGTTTAAGTTAATGGATGTAAGGCAGGGTTCCTACACTGTACTGGCACATGTTGGTGGCCCTCTGTGCCCTAGATATATGCACACAGTGTGCAAGTAAAAAGCTACAGAGTGAAAGTTGGTTTGGATCCTCTTCATTTGTTTAGCTTTTCTGTTATTTTTCTCTACTTACATGTATTTCTGTGAATAAATCGTTGTTAAGTTAAAAAAAAAAAAAACAGATATGCGTCAGATTATTATGCATATTCCTTGAGGAGGAACCCGGACTCTGTTTTATCATTGAACTATTGTTTAAGCTATCCTTACTTTTCTTGCTTGACGGCTTTTCCTTTGTTTCTGCATTCCCTCACGTCCCTAATTAGTAACTGCTTGAGTCCACTTTGGAACTCAGGAAAAGCCTAGGAGACTAAAGCCTTTTTCTGCAAACAAGAAACAGGGGACCCAGTGGACTTTTGTATCTGGAAAGGGCCCACAGGGACCTGCTCAGTGTTACCCGCCCCCACCTTTTCTTTAACACTCCTCCATCCTGAAGGGTACAGGGGCGGGAGAAGAAAGGGAATAAAGCTTTGGATAGAAACTTAGCAGGGGAACTCCGTTTTAGGGGGACTCAGTTTCACTGTCTACCTCTCAGCCCTCACCTCCTGCCAGTCCCCCAGGGATGCTCTGGGCTCCAGCTAGTGCAAATTCCTTGCTTTGTCTCGGGCAGCATCTGTTTCCATCCACTGCTCCATCTGCCCCCGTGCAGCCCTTACTCAGTCATCATCTCCTCACCCTAAGTAAACTGCCAATGCACGATTCAAGCCCTAACTCCCTACCAGCAGGAAGATAGGAAAGTAGGGTGTTTGAAATGGCTGCATCGTGGTCAATCTGGTTTCCCTCCAGTACTGACAAGTGGCACATTCCATTCAGCCGGTGATTCCTATCGACCTTGAAGTCAGTCAGAATGCCTCTGTTGGCTTCAGCAGACTCATCCCATTTGACCCAAGTCCACTTACTCCAGTAGACTTCTTTCAACAAGGAAGTCAGGGAATTCCCTGGTGGTCCAGTGGTTAGGACTCAGCGCTTTCACTGCTTTCAGCTGCTGGGGCCCAGGTTTGAACCCTGATCAGGGAACTAAGATCCTGCAAGCCGAGCGACATGGCCAAAGAAACAAAAATCAAGGAAGAAGTCGAAACTCTTGCCTAAGATAAAATGAAGGATTTCCTGTGGAGGACATTAATGCATACGATCACTCTTCTCACTCTGGTTCAGATAACTGTGTGTCAGCTGTGTGTATACATGATTTCAGGAATATATCAAAGATACGATACCACTTTTTCTGGATACAAGCCCCTGCTTTTAAACGAATCAGTTTATTTCCGATGTCTGCTAAACTTACCATCTGGGCCCTCCCGATGCCCAAGAATATGGCACTCGGTGCGGTAAAAAGCAAGATGCAGATAATTGTTTCTGTATTATAGCAATAAAAACAAACTCACTTGCAAAACTACTAAATGATCTTCAAATGTGGAATGGTAATAAAAGGTAAGTCTGAAATATTCTCCAGCCCTTACGGTATAGTAGCAGATTCAGGGCAAGATTTCAAGTATCATAGGACATGACATTCTCAGAACACTGCCTATAATTAGGCATAAAAGCTAGAAAAATTGGGCTTAAGTCTGAAAAAGATAGACTGTAGTACAAAAATATGTGTAATCTCTCTTGAATTACCAAACTTGCCCTCAAAAAAAGGAAGAGATAATAAGTAAATGATATCCAGTCCTAAGATTCCAGAATAAAACACATAGGCACACAGTTAAAGCTGTACATATACACAAGCATGTTTGCAAAGTGTGATGTATGGTTCATGCCTATGTATGGGCCACACTGAAATTGAGCATGTTATAAAGAAATTCCTCAGTTAGGGCTCAAATTGTCTTACATAAAAATTTTAAATAAATATATTAGTGATTCAGTTGGCCTCAAATAAATTCTTCCTGTTCGTCTTAGTATCATATAAAGGATAGAAGTTCACCTTGGATATGGGTGCTGTCCTCAAAGATAAACAGAAACAAAGTAGACAGACCTTTCCTGATTCTTATATTTAGCTGAAAGTTGCTGCTGTGGGACAGGGGTCTGCAAACTATACAGACAGTGCAGCCAAATCTGGCTCAGTGCCAATCTGTGTAAATAAAGATTTATTGGAATACAACCATGCCTATTCATTTACATATTGTCTATGCTGCTTTTGAATAGTTGTGACAGAGACCATATGACCCACAAAGCTAAAACTATTTATTATCTGGTCCTTTACAGAAGAAGTTTGCAGACCCCTGCTGTTGTGTCGGCACATTCTGTGTTCTGTCTTTGGATGAAATGGAGAAGTGCAAGCCACCAAATTTTACTTCCTTATGTGTTGAATAATGATGAGAACTGTTTTGGAAAAAAATTAAAGTTTCTCGTTCTCAGGTTTGCAACAGTCATTTTGCTTTAATCTAACCCTGTTGGCGTCCAACCCACTTGGTAGATTTAACTCCTTCTCTGAATATTCTTAAAATCTCTACCAAGTGGAGAAGCCCAGTATGGGAAGAGAGATGAACATTTCTGAACCATCTATCAGGAGCTTCCACAGAGGGACCCCTCTTTTAAAACCCAGAACTCTGTGAGATAGGGTCATTTTTGCCATTCTTCTGAGGCTGTCTCCTCTTTTTAAACACTTGAGAAAGCCGAGAATCAGAGAACTTAAGAAACTCAGCCAAGGTCACACAATAGCATAATAATATGCAGAGGCAGAATTGGAATCCAGGTCTGTCTGATTCCAATGCACATGCTCCTTCCACCATACCTTGCTGCCTGATCAATGTATTCATTTATTCACTCAGTGAATAATCACTGAGCACTCTGGGGGTATCTGCTATGTTCAGTCATTATGTCAAACCCCGAGGACACAAAGATCACGAAAAACAATGAAGAGGAATTGACCAGGGTTACATTTCAAATAAGATTGATGTGACCTCCCACAGGTCAGAATCCCCTCAATCCATAATTTAATTTAAAAAATTAAGAGTATCCATATCCTTATGAAAGATAGTTCCATGATTATATCTTCCTAAAAGAGCTAGTGTTGACTAATTAGATTGTAACCCTGAAGTATAAGCATAATATATAGACTGTTGACATCATATCAGAGAAGTTGCCTGGCTCATGAATTAAAGCAATTTCTCAAACCAATTTAGTTTTTAAAAATCTAGATTACCTTTGAATTTCTATTAACCACAATACCAGACTTAATTCTGGTGTCCTGTTGGCATGGTACCCACCAGACAGTGATGACCTACATAGTCACTATTCCCTAGTCTCTAACTTGGGTGTCATTATTTCTTCAATGTAGTCTTGGGCAATTTTTTTTTGTCTAACGCTGAAGATATTGGAAGTTCATTTTACAATCTTGACAGAGCATCTTTAATTTCCAATAGCTCTGGTTACTTAAGTGATGATTATATTATTTCTTTCCACTGAATCTTCATAGCTGTATGAAGCCTTTCATAGAATCCTCAAAGTGGTAAAAAAAAAAAAAAGTATTATACACATTGCAACTCTAAATAGTGTTTTATATGTAAATAGTGAAGATTCCAGTAGAAACAGCAAATGTGAATGAATCTGTGCTGGAACAAGTGACTGGTATGTGGTTTCACACAGTCAGAAAGGTTGTTTGTTTTAAAAAAGCAAGTAGGATGGGAATTCCCTGGCAGTCCAGTGGTTAGGACGTGGCGCTTTCGCTGCTGAGGGCCCGGGTTCAATCCCTGGTTGGGGAACTGAGACCCTGCAAGCCGGGTAGTGCAGCCAAAAAATAAAATAAAATTTAAATAAATAAGCAAGTAGGAGCCTCAACAGTGAATATGTGAAATCTGATCATCACTGCATCAGCAATCTACTGACCCCTAATGCTCAAGGACTGTCTATCTTGAAACTGTCACAGTTGGCAGGAAGTTATCTATACATTTGTTATTCTCAAACCGAGCACAGTGACAGAACCACAGTTACAGGTAAACCAAATCCTCCCCACTCACCCCAGAATAAGTCACATATTCCAGTGTGAAACTGACCAACAATTAATGGCTGAAAGAAAGACTAAGGCTCTCGTGCATCACTCCACTTTGAACCCCTTATAGCAAAAACAGGAGTAAGTATCTTGTAAAATCAACCACAGTAGTCAGGACAAAATTACGCCTAGAAACAAAGCAGAGATGGTTATTGGCAAAAGTCCTTACCAAATGACAGCATAGGAAGTCCCGTAAAATCGGTGGGACATACAAGAGGAAGGAGTAACCTGTATTGTGTGTGTGTGCATGATAGAAGTTTCTTCAACTTAGATTGGGACAAAACACTGCAAAAAGTAATCTAGCTGTTGACACAAGCATAGCACATACACAAGGGAGAAGCGCTCAATGACTTTCATGCAGCAGGAGGAGAGATTGTTTGCGCAGCTCTGTTGTAAACTAGAAAACAAGTGTTGGGTCGCGGTTAATGGAGCATCAGCCACACCTGAAGCAAAAAAGAGTATTTCTGTATAGTTCAGGGCCTGCTCCTGCAGGCCAGTCCATACATAGCTTTATTGACAGAGATCAGGCAGTGGTCATCAACATGCCATCTGGTTGGGGTATCATGTCAAGGGAGCCACTGAAAATCACGAGCATGTTCAAATCACAGCGACTTAGCCTCTGCCCTCTTGGCATGCTGTGAGAAGAAATGGGCAACAAGAATCTGTTTTGCATGATTTATATGAAACATACTCAAGTATGATAGCAGTCAAGAAGAGGTGTGCTTCCATTAAATTATGGAGAGGAGGATGAGGTTATAATAATGGTTTTTTCATGTCGCTGATAATGTAAAGAAAGACCTCTTCTGTGATTCCAAGGGGCAAGTGTCAGTGACATGCTTAGAGATGGTTGAGCTTCTAATCTCAAACCTCACAATTGTAAATATTGAAAATAAGATAGCAGGGGAATTCCCTGGCAGTCCAGTGGTTAGGACTCCGTGCTTCCACTGCCGGGGGCTCGGGTTTGATCTCTGGTTGGGGAACTAAGATCCCACATGCTGTACGGTATGGCCAAAAAAAAAAAAAAAAAAAAAAAGAGGTATCAGAATTTCACAAGGAGGTTGAACTGTGGTACAGAAGACTCTATCACCAAGCAGGATTTTTTCCTCAACATTTATTTTCTTCATTCATCAGAGAAAGAAGTCAATATGTTACTGAACCTGTTAAAAAGTCACATTCAAACATTGTACCAGACCATGAAGAAATTCTTTCCTGGGCCAAGTCAATCAAGGGCAGAACAGGACTGCAAGCAATGTTCCCTTCCAGGCTCAAACATTCACCCTCCTGGGATCCCAATGCAGTGTAACTGTCGGCCTAGCAGCCTTGGAGCACAGCCTTCCCTAAGAAATTGCTCCAATATCCAAACCAATTAACAGAGCTATCAATACACCTTCTGGTGTCCTGTGTGCCTAAAATTATGATTTAGAAGAAGCAAAGAGTTAGAAAAGAAAACAGCTGGAGAGTTAGCATGACCTACTATTCAAGCTGGCAGATATAGATACCTTAGTGGGGGGAAAAATACTCTTCTCCTGGGTGATCTGAAACTATTATTATTAATCTTGAGTTTTTAATGTCATGCTTTGTAATATTTGGAAGTTGTGATGATTTTTTTGAACCTAAAGTTGGTAAATGGTGTGATCCAAATTCCCATGAGTTGTCTAAATTTAAAAACAGAATAAATTCTCAAGTAAGCATATTAAAAACAAACAAAAAGCTACTGCAGCATAGCTATTTTTGCATTATGAAAGCAGGGCAGCCGTGGCTGCGTCTGGATAGCCATTGTTCTGTGTGTAGTCCTGTTCTTTGTTTTCCACACTTGCATAGAACTTTCCCAGTCTGAAATTTCAAGAATTTTGCAAGTGTTCCATGAATCTTTAGACCATCCCACTTACACTGAGAGTAGGTGGAGAACAGGAGACCCAGGGAAATGTAAGAGCCTCTTCTGTGTTAGAGAAGAGAATAAGGATGGAAAAAAAAATGTCCTAACTTTGTTCTGGTTCATTATTAATAATGTCATTTCTTGCAGCATTTTAGCAACAAGAAAATTGGGGAAAAAAAAAACCAACCTTAGGGGCTTCCCTGGTGGCGCAGTGGTTGAGAATCTGCCTGCCAATGCAGGGGACACGAGTTCGAACCCTGGTCTGGGAAGATCCCACATGCCGCGGAGCAACTAGGCCCTTGAGCCACAACTACTGAGCCTGCGCATCTGGAGCTTGTGCTCCGCAACAAGAGAGGCCGTGACAGTGAGAGGCCCGCGCACCGCGATGAAGAGTGGTCCCCGCTTGCCTCAACTAGAGAAAGCCCACGCACAGAAACAAAGACCCACCACAGTCAAAAATAAATAAAAATTTTAAAAAAACAAAAAACCAACCTTAAATGATCCCTAAGTTTCAGAGAAGGTATAAAAATGTAGATTTTTTAAAAGCTATTTTCAGGAAAGCATTTAAATATCACAATTATCTAACAAAGCAAAACTGATAATTATATAATTCCACAGCCCTTGGCAGCAAGATAACTTTTGTTTAAAGGGACGGGTGGGATTCATCGTATTCCTTCGTGTCTACAGAACTTGGTGCCTCAGACCTCTAGAGATCTCTAGTGCAAAACAAGGTTAACATCAATCAAATGCCTTGCAGGAACAGACACTATCTTAGTCTTTAGGAAAACAAAAGTTGAAGAGTACAAATGGAAATTACTGGTAATGAAAAATTCAAGATATGGTTGAAAGAAGGCTTTCTCTAAAAAATGAAAGCAAATGACACATAATCAGTGACAGAAGACTTGGTTCCCAGAAAGATAGCACCTCCTACACCTTGAACTTTCAGAAGGAATCAGCAGGTCTTTGGAAGAGGTGTTGGGACAGGAAGACTTGATTGAGAAGTGATGAGCACAGCAGGGAAACTGAGGCCCCAGGAGTGATGGAGACGTTTGGGAGTAAGATCAGAAAAGACAGAAGGGAGGCAGAAGGCAGAGCTCAAAGGACAGCATTTATTACCGTTCCTGCGGCCCTGCCAGCCAGTTGTCCAAGCTCCTCCAGCACCTGCAGCATCCTAGTTGACCAGATGACTAAAGCCTTTGGTCCCCTTCGCTCAGCCAGAACTTTTGTCCCAGGCTCTGCTCTCTGTGACTTGACAACTGAGGCTAATGGTTCAACCAAACTCCTTCCTCTAGTGGCTCAGAAAAGCTGATGCTGTAACCTGGTCTATGGGCTAAGTTGTGCCCCGCCCCCCAGATTTGTATGTTAAAATCCTAACCCCCAGTACCTCAGAATGTGACTGTGTTTAGAGAGACGGTCTTTAAAGAGGTGATTAAGTTAAATGAGGTCATTAGGGTGGGCCCTAATCCAGTAGGATTGGTGTCCTTATAAGAAGAGGAAATTTGGACACAGACATGCACGGAGGGAGGACCATGTGTAGACACAGGGAGAAGATGGCCGTCTACAAGCCACGGAGAGAGACCTCAGGAAAGACCAAACTGCCAACACCTTGATCTCAGAATTCGAGCCTCCAGAAGTGAGAATATACATTTTCATTGTTTAAGCCCTCCAATCTGTGGTACTTTCTTATGGCAGCCCAATATAAACAGACTAATATACCTGGTTATCATTAGTGGGGTGACAGCCCTAGCCAAGAAGGGCTATAGTTCTCCTCTCCATATGTAGAAAAGGCAGCCGCCTCCGCACTGCACAGAACTCCCCCTGCCCCTCCCTGACGACCCTACCCCACACACCTACTCCTATCAGTGCAGGGTGAAAAAAGGGTGTGTAGACCCTTCAGATGGCAGGCTCTCACTTGACTTTTTAAAATATCTCCTGTAAAAAGGGTAGACAAACAGTGTTCGTCCCTTGGCAAAGACTCTTTCTCAGATATATTTGCGGATTGCCATTCACTTGGACTAAACTGCGGTGGCTTCATTCCACCTGGACATCCCCGGGCAGCCTTTGCATTTTTCTTCCTTTGAGTTAAATACAAAGAAGGAACAGAAGGGATGAGAAATTCAGCCACATGCACCTTCTTCTTCCGTGTCCTGGTCCCTATACACACACACACACACACGCGCGCGCACACATACACATGTGCACGCACACACACGCGCGCGTGCACACACACACACACACACACACACGTGTCCTGCCTACTCACAGCTGTGCCCTTGGGGCCCGGCCACATTCTCCCCTCCTGCAGCACAGACAGCCTGACAGACTAACATCTCCAGAGTACTTTTATTCTGATAGGATTTCTTCTTCTTTCAAAATTTTATTTGAAAGCCCTTGATAGGAGGAAGATTAGAGTTCTTCCAGAAAATGCCTCAATTACAAACTCAGGTGTCCCTAAAAACTCTAACCTGACTTGGGTCCTTAAGAGCTGAGTTTTGATGAGCTGAGAGAATTGATGATCAAGGTCATCCATCCCGTGGTTGATTGCAAGGATTGCAACTTTTGGCATCAGGCACACAAACTTGAGGAAGGCACACGGCATCTTCTCCCTTTCGTCCAGCTGTTCAGACATCTCGCAGCCCCAGAGGGAGGGATAAAGTGTTTCCCCCTAGCTCTAACCCAGAAGCTTTGAGTAAAAGGGAAAAAGTCAGCAACCAGGTCTGTTGTTTCCTCCTCGGTAAGTCAGGAACATTCTACATGAGAGGCTCTTTCCCTCCCTTGGATGTGGCTGAGCCCTGTACTGGCCCCGGGGTCCCACTCCTGGGCCGATGAGACCAAAGACATGGTGGGAAAGAAGTCCTGAAGCTCTCACCCAGGGAAAGGGACTTTGTGAGCAGTGACAAAAACCAGATGCTCCCCCCACCGATGCCAAATTAGCACCTGAAAGATCGGTAGTCAGAATGGTCAAAGGACCCCAGAAAATTGGAAACACGATGACATCTGCATGAAGGAAAACTAAAGGGAGGAGGAAATTGGTGGAATAGAAGATGGAAGAAAACTGTTTTTATTTCAAGAAAACTTCTACCCTTTTTATCTGTGTACAGTTCAAACAAACTTAGATCTGTGATCCCCACGGGCTAGTGCTGGAGAGGAGAGTCCTGAGGGACAGGGCTAGATGGAGCTCCTCAGTTCTCATCTGTGATGGGTGTGATCATGACGTCTCCCTCATGGGGTTGCTGTGGGTACTCACTAGGGTGGTACCTGTATAAGCCACCACTGAAGTACTCACTTACTAAACGACAGCTGTTCTTGTTGCTGTTTGCTCTGTCTCAAGCCCCACAGCTAGGTGAGTGTGTCCTTAGAGCTTAGGAAAGAAGCCAGGGAAGGCAGCAGGAAGATGCCATCATTTGGGAGACACAAGGGCAAGGATGCTCTCGGGGAGTATCCTTGAATCAAGATTACTAAGAATAGGACATAGCAGGGTCAGGTGATCAAGTTCAAGGTGTAATTGATGGACAACCTTAGAAGCTGAGGTGCCCTCTTATTTACTGCTGGCTGCAGATGCACCCCAGTTGGATGGGATCAGTTGGATGAGAAGCATAGGACAGAGTCGATCTGTGAGGCCTCAAGGGGTGTCTTGAAGAGCATCCTTTCCTACTGGATTATCATCACCTCTTAGTACCGCTTTGTAAGCACCTGAGTCGATGGGGGGCATGTTCTTCTCTGACTGCTTCTTTGAGCAACAAATATTTGCCCTCCTGCACCTCTCCGTTTTGACCTCCATAAATATCTTTGGTTTTTGTGACCACACGTAGACTCCAAACTATTTTTAAAATCCCACGTCTTACAGAGTACTCAAGATCACCATCAACAACAATTTGGAATTAAATTTTTATTTGTTTTACAAAAGTGGATTGAACCACAGAGCCTCCTCTTCATAGCTTGAGTTTTCAGGGAGCAATTGACCTTCACCACATTTCCATGCCAGCGCATTTCCATCTTTCTAAAACGTGACCCATATTTACAACGTTCAGCCACACCCCAGCTGAATACTTGAGTTGTCTGCAATTTTGTGCTCTCCTGAGGCTCCAGAAGTGGACATTTATTTGGGCACTTCTAGGAATGTTTTGCTAATAGAAATCCCTAGGGATGCTCTGTACTTCCACTGCTGGGGGTATGGGTTCGATCCCTGGTCGGGGAACTAAGGTTCTGCAGGCCACGAGTCACGGCCAAAAAAAAAAAAAAAATCCCTGAAAGTAAAAATGCTGATAATATACATACAATGGAATATTATTCAGCCTTAAAAGGGAAGGATATTCTGCAATATGCTACAACATGGATGGACCTTGAAGACATTATGTTGAGTGAAATAAGCCAGTCATAAAAGGACGAATACTGTATGATTCCACTTCCCTGAGGTCCCTAGAGTGGTCAAAATCATAGACACAGACAGTGGAATGGAGGGTGCCAGAGGCTGGGCGGAGGGGAAGTGGGGAGTTGTTGTGCAATGGGTACAGTTTCAGTTTTGCAAAGTAAGAAAGTTCTGGAGATGGATGGTGATGGTGGGCACAAGAGTGTGAATGTATTTAACACTGAAAAATGATGAAGACAGTAAATTGCGTGTTGTGTGTATTTTACCACAATTAAAAATGATAGCAATTAAAAAACAAAATGTAGGAATGCTGGGTCCAAAGTTGAATCTGTTTTCAAACTTAACAGATACTGTCGGCATGGCCTCTAGGAAGGCCATCCTGGTTTTGTTCCCGCTGCCATGGGTAAGTCCACCTCCTACAGCCTCATCAGGGCGGGTGTCGCCCATCTTTTCTCCATCATGATTTCATTTTGGCAAACGGAATGGCAGAAAAATGGAAAAGTGGGCAGACATTGACTCTCAACTTGAAGTGTAAAAAGGGATGTTTATCTGGGGACTTCCCTGGAGGTCCAGTGGTTAAGACTCTGCTTCCACTGCAGTGGACACGGGTTCTATCCCTGGTCGGGGAACTAAGATTCCTGTATGCTGCGTGGCACAGCCAAACAAAAAAAGGGTGTTCACCTGCTCGGCCCCTCCAGACGCTCTGGAGTACCCACAAAGGAAACGTCTCGAGAGTTATTCTCATTCTCTTCCCCTATCCCACTCCCTAACCTTAAAATGTCTCCAAATACCACAGGGTGGCCGACATACATGCCTGAAACAGCTGTCCTGCAGAATCACAAAAACTTGGGCTAAAAATAGTCTCAGTCTCTAAAAAGCTTAGGCCCCTGGGAACAAAGCCCTCTCAGAAATGTCCCCACCTCCGTCCAGGCATCACAAAGCTGACCCAGCTCTGTCCCCAGAGCTCATCATCCTTCGTGACCACCCCTCCCTGCCCCGGAAATAGTTGCCTGGAATCTTTTTTGAATTCTTGGTCCCACTAGGGAAGGGAGGCAGGGGAGGAGGGAAGATAATGTAATTACACGCAAGCTCCAAGTTTGTGTCATTATTTCCATTTTATAAATGCCTAAATGGGCTCAGAGATTTTAAATAACGTCTCTGAACGCCCATGGCCAGTAAAAGAAGCCAAATTTCTATTTTAATGGCTCACTTCCAAGATCCCGTGATGACAGTTCTCCTTTTAGTGCAGCCCATCCCCCCACCAAGGTCCTAGCAGATGCTCAGGTCACATCACCACTGAGGAGGGTGAGATGCTGTGTCTTAAGCAGAGAACATAGGATTCTGAGTACAGTTAGGATTCTGCAGAACCGGGAGGCAGGTCTGTCAACAACAACCCACCTAAAGAACACCCAGTACCTGGCTGATGGCTTTCCCTCCCCCTTAGCAGGCGAGGAGACAAGTTTTTCTGGGCGGCGGGTGGGAGTGAGGCTCAGCTCTATACTGCTGTTGGCAGGCCTGCTGTCTCTGCTGTGGTAAGGTGGGCGGGTCTGTCAAGTTCAACAGGGAGACCCCCCATGGACGTTTGACCTCTCGGCTGCTACGGGGGGCTGCTGGGTGGGGAGATGGCTCCTGGTGTCCCCACCTGCCTTGCACTCTACAGGCAGAATCTCCGAAGCACGTTTAGAGGGACAGGATCAGACAAAGACAGTCTCAGGGCTGAGGAAAGATACTTGTGGCAGAGGGAGAGCAACGTTACCTGCTGTGTTGATTTACCCATCCTCTGGATCAGGAACTTAAGGGCGACCCAGGGGTGGATTTCTGGCAACTACATGGTATCGATGTGGGAATGCACTGCAGGCAACTCAGACCCTGAGTCAGCCTGCTGGAGACGGCCAGGGAGAAATGAGTGAGTGAGTGAGTGAGTGAGTGAGTGTGTATGTGTGTGTGTGTGTGTGTGAGAGAGAGAGAGAGAGAGAGCGAGACACAGAGAGAGAGAGAGAGAGAGAGGGGTTAGGCATTGAGATTAAGATGGTGTCATGGCTGGAGAACCCATGGATGCCAGATTCCCATCTTGAAAAAACCCTGAAAGAGACAGATGCGTGAGGAGAAATGACCAGCACAAGAGGCACAATGCTGTGTTGTTATTAAATATTGTGCCCCAAACCTGCCACACCAGATCCCCTGTCCCTCGGGGGTGGTTCCGCATTCTAGCCCTCAGCGAGTGTGGACCGGGTCTGACTTGTCCCAGGCTATACAGCTCCTTGGGGCAGGACCAGCATTCAATTCCAGGTCTCCCGTCTCCAAGAGAAATGTTCTTGTTATGGGGCACGGACAAAACCCCTTCCAGTCCACACCCTGCCTGCTTGGAAACACCCAAAGGGAAAGAATTTACACAGGCAGGCCCTCAAGAGATGGTGCAGTCAGCTGCAGCTGTGGGCCCCTGGATTTCTCAGTTTCGGAAGACACGGCAAGCTTCTGTTCACCAGCTGACCAGGAAGAATCTGCTCCACGATTTACCCCTTTACTCTCGAAGTAGAGATGAGAAATAAACAAGTGGAGAGAAACGTAAGAGAAATGATTTAACTTTATAAAAATGTGATAATACAGCAAGATTTGATTGTTTTTTTTTTCCTGGCAAGTAAAGTTTATAAAAACACCTGGAATAAAAATTAGAACTATAAACTAATAAAAATTAGATACCATGCATTTCAAGGAAACAGAGTCATTTAGAAAGACAATGAAGAAAAAAACAAAGAGTAGCCAAAGCAGCAGCAGCACGGGGAGAAGGCTGGTTCTGTGGTGACGATGAAACAACGACGGACCCGTGTGAGCCTGACCTCTGGCACCAGGCCGGGCTGAAGGGTGGGGGACAGGGAGGGAAGTGACCATGAGAGAGGTGGAAGAGCTTCCAGAAAGGGACATACCGAAGGCTCAGTGGGCAGCCACGGCCTCCTGCAAACAGGCCCACGGCCCCTTCTTCTTCCCAGACCTGCTGGCCACAGGGCAGTGATTCATGGCCAAATCCTATTGGATGGGCACCACAAGGCTGGCTTCTCCTCTATCCGTCCCCAACCTCCAGCTCTGCAGGTCCTGGTGCTCCCGTGGAGAGCTCAGTGGGGGAAAACTCATCGGGACGTCAAGCTAAGCTAGGACAGCTAACTTGCCAGGGAGACCCAAGGAAACCAGACGTAGAGGGCTACATACAAAACACTGTTTGGAACGTCTGCACCAGAGCCAAGGTAGAGTTGGGACAACCTTGGAGAGACAGGCTGGGAACTCCCGGCAACATCCCCCAGCCTTTCATTCTAGGGGGCTGGTCTTGAGGCTGGCCGCCCAGAAGACAATGGGGAATTCTTGACTACGTTCCGAGGTAGTCTAATCGCGACTTGCACGGGCAGCTGAGGATGGTCTCAAACAATGGGGGGAAGGCAGGCAGAAACATTGCCACCGAGAGAAAAGGCTAACATATATAACAGAAGGAATTAAGCCACAGAGTGGGCTCAGAGATGACCAGAGTGTGGCCTGGGGTCGGGGGTGGCCAGCAGCATGAACAGAGATGAGAGGATCCGGGGGCAGTGTTCCCGGGCCAGGGCAGTGGTAACTCTGAGGTGAGGGATGTCCCTGCTACTTACTGACCAGTGTCATGGTGATCATGATCCAGAGAACCCGGGGGCCTCGGGGGGTGGATCCCAATGTTCCCTCCAGCTATGACTCCTCTAGCCTGAGCCTCTTTTAGGGGGACCCAGTACTGCTGGACTTGAACTTGGAAAACACTTAAGAGGCCCCTGCTCTGAGGGAGCAGTCAGACCCTGAGCCACCACAGAGAGAGAAATGACAAGAATGAAAAGCAAAGGCGTTGTCAGACCCCTCCCGCCGCTTCTTATGCTAACGTATATTCTTCTCCTCATCCGCCCCGGCACTCGGGATTCTAAGTCAGGATGGAACGTCCTGAAGATTTAGGAAGCAGCAGCCGGGTGGACGTTACAACTTTCTCCACTTTGCACATTTCCGAAAACGCCTTCTGGGACGGAGCTCACCAAAGTCTTCCACTTCATTTTCGTAATCATCTTCTTGAACGACACCTGTTTAAAAAGCAAAGAAAACAGAAATGAAGTGCAGAATGGTGATCTTTTTCACTCTACTGCAACATATAACATCCTAGTAAAACCTGATGTCTCTGTAATCGTTGTTTTAAATTAAAGAAAAAAAAAAAAAAACAGGCAGAGCCAAAGTAAACACCCTTCTCCAGAATGTTCTTTTACAGGCTAGTTCCTCTGGCCTTATTTTAGAGGCCCTTTAAACGAAAAATCTGTCAGACAAAGCCTAAAATCAACCTCAGCCTTGAGCTGGTATCCCAGTTATATTCTCCTGTTTGAAACCATCACAAAAGTCATAGTGCCAGAAGTGACTATAATCTAAAGACCTTTTATTGGCACAGACATGTGTGTCAAGTCCTTTCCAGTTTTCCCCAGCTCGGGGGTCTGGATTTTCCAGCAGCCTCTGGATTATGAGGACCCACAGAAGGGCAATCTGGGGCAGGTGAGATACTGGGAGGAAGAAGAAATAAGGTCTCCCCAAGAGGGGGAGACTTTCCAGATCAAATAGAACTCGGCAAGATAAGGCTGACTGTCGAGAAAGAAACCCAACACACTGTACACCAGCCTTAAACCCTCTGAAGGAAGATGTATGCAAGTTTCCCCAATGATTTTATGTGTTTTGTTCACAAATTTGTTTTATATCCCCAAGCCCAGAACAGTACTGATACATTCTAGACACTCAATACATATTCATGGACTTACATGAATGGTTTGCACAGGCAAACATTTATCTAGGGATGGCTTTGCAACACTTTGCCCACCATGGGAGTAGTGACAGAGCATCACTGATAACAGCTCATGAGTGGCAAACGTTTTTGGAAAAGCAACTGGCACAAGCCCTGAATAACAGCCCTCACAGTCAGATGGGGGAACCCAGCCACTCTATCACTATTGACCTGAGTCACTGGGGGCAGTGACTGCTCACATCACAGGCGGCCCTACTTCAGACTGACCTGGGAGCCAGCAGAATCAAGGACCACAAGACCCAGAGCCTCACCCTGGGGTGAAGGACTCCTCACCTTCTTCCTTCAAGCGCAGCTCTGTTTTCCTCAGCCACTCCCGCGCATCCCTGGCGGACGGGATCAGGACGTTGATCAGCCCAGCCATGACCTCCTCCGCTAGTGAACCAAAGAACGAGAGCTCTGAGTGAAAGGGCGGCTGTAGGGACCAGGACACTCAGTACTAGAGCCAAAGCCCCCAGCTCCTGGGAGCTCGTCTCTGCTTCCCCTGTGGAGAGGGGCAGCATAAGGCCACTGGTCTGCCACCAGGAGCAGAAACCACAAGTAGATGCCAGCCTGATTACCAGTCCTGCCCGTCTGGAGACACTGCCAGTAGCAAGCCTTTCGAGGAAGCTTTTGTTCAAACTGTGATTATCTTAAACCAGAGTGTCTGAATTCTAGAATGATTTAAAAATATGGAATTTCACTGATTTTATACATAACTTCCACTCAGCATTGCTAAGATGTAGCTAATAAGGATGTCAGAGGAAATCTGATTCACAGACCACATAAGAATTCTTATTAAAGGCTCAGACTGGGTATGATGTGAGGACCCTGCTAAAAGAAGAGACCAGCTACGTACCTCTAGATCTTAGTCAAAAGTTCAGCACATAGTAGGTGCTCAAGAAACAATCACTGAATGAATGAATCAGGGGACGTTTAAAGAGTTTCCTCAAGGGCTCCCCTGGTGGTGCCGTGGTTGAGAGTCCGCCTGCCGATGCAGGGGACGCAGGTTCGTGAGCTGGTCCGGGGGGATCCCACATGCCGCGGAGCGGCTAGGCCCGTGAGCCATGGCCACTGAGCCTGTGCGTCTGGAGCCTGTGCTCCACAACGGGAGAGGCCACAGCGGTGAGGGGCCCGCGTACCACAAAAAAAAAAAAAAAAAAGTTTCCTCAAGATTTGAAACATTCCCCCTCTATGCTCTACATAGAATTGGTTAGCAAACATTTTTCTTGTCTGTTGTGCCAGGGGAAACCATCCTGACCCAAGATGATGACACATTGTTAACTGTGGGAGGGGTGGTCCAAACAATGGGGCTTTGCTGTAATTGGAGAACGCATGGTCCTCACTTGTATTTCTGCTAATGCCAAGATTCCATCATCCCCAGGTCAGACATCACTACAAAGGACTGGAGTCGGACATGTGTTCTCAAAGCCCAGGTTCTGACACCATCTGCGCCCCACTTCTGAGGGCCCTTACCACCAGCCCAGGCCTTCCGCCTGTAGAGATCCTCCACCATGTCCGAGACCTTCTTGATGTTCTCCTGGACCTTCCTCTGCAACATGTGGCTGTGCTCTTTGGAGCCCAGGTGGCTGCGGACCCACACGTTCTGCTCCATGTCCTGCACCACCAGCTTGCCTTCATCAATAGCCGGGTCCACCTTCTTGTGGAAAAAGTCTGAGTATTTCTGGTAGGCCGCTTGCTGCCTCTGGTGGCTTTGCAGGCGGATGTGCTGCTCGTAAGACTCACTGCTCCTCTCCCGACCTTGCTCGTCTTCCAGCTCGGCCCCGGAAAGGGCCACAGCCTCAGGAGCCGCTCCCTCAAATGCCTGATCAGAGCCGAAATAGTTCTCGGGCCCACGGGTGAACTTCACCCCACACAGGTCACACTGGGTCCTGTCCACATCGGCCTTTTTGAAGCTCCCAGCCCCGGGTTCCCTGCCCTCCTCCCTGAAGTGCTCGGCCTGGGCCCCCACCCTCCTCCTCCAGCTGACGCACAGGGACACCACCAGGTACGCCCTCCGCAGCTTCCGCTGGATGGAGGCCTTCCGCTGCTTCTGCGACAGGATGGTGGCAAGGAGGTGGTCCCGGTCTTCCAAGGCCAGCTCCTCCATCTCGTCCTGACCTACCTCGCACTCGGGTTCGACAAAGTAGCCCATGGGGTCCTCGGAGAACAGGCGGTTCAGTCTGACCTCCTCGTGGTAGAGGCCTCGGACAGTGGTCCCTTTGGTGTGCCCGCTGTCCCACTGCCAGTGGCAGTCCATCAGGTATTCTTCATCCCGCTCAAAGAGCAGGTCCTGCAGCGCCTCCACCACAGACTTCACGTTGACCACCAGCTGCACCCGATTCACTGCTCTGAGGAGCCTCTCGGGGACCTGGCCCGGGAAGTCCCTGCTCATCAGCTGCAGCCTGGCCTTGATCTCCTGGAAGTGGCTTGACAGAAGAGGCTTGCATGACGGCTGCAGCACCCCCTCAGTGTTCACAAGCATCACCAAGCACAGCACCAGGGTCCGCTCTGCCTCCCCGGACACCAGGTAGTCAATTTCACTGAAGGCATCGAGCAGGACATTGAAGTTCTTGTTCTCGTGGCCGCAGAGCACCTTGACGAGGTAGGACAGGTGGAACTGGAAATTCTGAATGGCTCTGGTCACATCCTTGGGTCTGTATTCCTGAATGATGGCGAACACATCCCCAGGCTCCCGGTCCTTCTTGCTGAACAGGAACTCCCAGTAGTGCAACAGTGCGATGTAGCTCTTAGGGAGGCACAGGATGGCGTTCTTCCAGAGGCGGGCCAGAACCGCCCCACAGTGGATGAACTGGAACTCCAGCAGGGCCACCGTGTTCCCAATGCTGGGGATGAGTGGCTCTTTGCACCTCTTGACAACGACGTTCATGAAACGGAAAAAGCGCCTCTTGTAGTCTTCTGGGTTCCTGCACACGTAGAACTGGTGGATGGAATCCTCCAGCAGCCGGATGAAGCACAGGTGGGTCTTCTCCACGCTCTCATCATCCTTGTTGGGCGTCAGCATGCCAAATTTCCCTTCTATTCCTTTCATCCTGCTGCTTCTCCCCGTGCTCCTTCCCTCTTTTTCAGCCTGGAGGGCTTTGAGTTCCCGGTTGTACTGGTCCTCCTCCTGGTGGAGCAGCTTTTCAAGCTCATCAGGGTAGCTAGAAGAGAGAAGGAAAGCTTGCATGGCGCTCAGCCACAGGTCTGTGGACTCCCGGCGGCTTTGAGCCCTTTCGTTTTGAAATAGGACATGGATGTACTCTTTCAGGGCAGACCTGTAGGACCAGAAGGATCTGTAACGTGGTTTCAGGACTTCTTTGCATGCCATGGGGTTTTCTGACAATACTCTCTGATGGAAATGCTTAGGGAAGAGGACATTCAGCAGGGATTTGCAAAGGCCATATTTATCCGGAGACAAAATATAATCGATTTCTTCAAGTTCTTCAGCTAAGACTTTAGGGAATACTTTTTTGGCTTCCAAAAGCAATCCGCTAATCGCCACCAGGTGTATTTTTGTCTGAACCAAACACTTGGCCTCATGACGCCGCAAAGGCCTGTGGAAATCTTCACAGTGTTCATCCTCGCATTTTAAGCCCACGATAAACCTCGTGCAGACGCCCAGGTAGGTCTTCCCAAGCAGGTTCCGTGTGATCTGACACAGCCTGCTCAGAAGGTGTTTGTTTAAGGCTAATTTCACCTGGTCCGTCATTATCAAGAAATGCTCTTTCGTTTTCTTCTCTCTCAAGTTCAAATCCAGGTCAGAAATGATTCTTGATATGGGTCCGGGGTTGTTCTGAGCTATCTGGCAGTACTTGGCATCCACCTGCGAAATCCCAAAAAACTCAAAACAAGACTTGACCATCTCCTTCTCGGCGTTGTTGGTCACTCTTTTGAGGGCCCTGACCAGACTGAGAAGGACCTCCAGGCCCGCCGGAGCCAGGGCCAGGACATCCTCGGGCTGGGCCTCACAGCGGCTGGTGGCTTCGTAGAGCGCCTCCACTGCCCCTGCCGAGTGGTTGAGGGTGTCAAACGTCAGGAAGGCGTCCTTGAGCTTTGGAAAGTCTCTCAGGATCACCCCCTGTAGGAAGTGGGCCTCGGCGATGCCGGACACCTGATTGGTCTGATGGCAGAGGTCCAGGGCTTCTCTGAGGATGGCCTTGGTATGGTCGACATCGGAATCCCTGGCCATGTTGAGGCGGGCGGCTGCCAGCAGACATGAGGCCTGGAAGTCCTTGTCGGCGGTGAGCCTGGCAGCCTCTAAGAAGCAGCCATGTTGCTTCATCAGCAGGGCGGCCTCTTCCCTCCGACCTTCCCTGTTGAGCAGGTCGGCAGCCTCTGCAAGCCGCTTCCGAGACTTCAGAAACACCAGCTGGTCTTCCGTGTCGAGCTTTGAGAGCACATCCATCATCTCCTTTATCTTATTCGTGCTCAGGTACTTGGCTGCAGCTTCCAAGTAAAACTGGCTGGCTGAATAGGAGAGCTTGGGAATGGGATGGGTCTTGGCCCTTAGCATTTCTTCATACCTGCAATGACAGACAGACGACACCAATGTCAACTCAGTACCACCCAGCAGAAACTTTACAAAATGCAGCACAGAACAACTCATCATAAAATGACCACTTGTAGATAGGACCTGCAGAATAGGACCTAAAGTTATCCAGCATCTTTATCAAGGCTTCATTTTACACTGATAAAATTAATTCTTTATTCCTCGAAGGAACCAAGCAATAGTATGCTTAATTAATGAAATATAGTGGAGTTGCAGAAAAAGAAAAAATACTAAAAAAAAAACCAAAAAAGAAACACACACACAAAAGAACAAACCCCTCCCAAATGCCAAAAAAAGAATAAAAAACAAAAAAAGAAAAAATAAACAAAAAAGAAAAAAAAGAAATATAGTGGAGTTGCAACCTAGGCAAGTAACAATTATGTTGGAAAGTCAATCTGTAAGGCAGAAATTACGCATAGCCAAAATCACCCTTGAAAAAAATCCCTTAAACTTGCATAAAAGCTTGCTAATCACTTTGGGTTCACAACCCTGTTGAGTCTGATACCTGATTAATGAGAAAGAGTGGAGATGGGGGCTGCAGACACACCAGCCATTACATCAATCTTCCTCTTATTAACCAACCCGTGACTTTTCTCTTTTGCCAGGAATGTAAGCGGTTGAGTTAGTGTGAGATGAATGAAGCCCCGAAGTCACCAAAGTCAAGCTCCTCTTGACTCTGCTGATCCAAGTGAGTATACCCCACATATGAATTTTCAAGGCATTGGGCCAATCCAATGAAACATGCTTACTTTTGAACTCTCACAGGAGACAAAACACATTTCCTCACAACCAGAGAGGTGCCCAGGGACCTCCTGCTGCCCCAGGGTCATCTCACAAATATCAGATCCCTTCGTATAACAGGCCCTCTGTGAAGGGGTGTAACTGAGGATTAGCCTCTCTTGTGAGTTTTGGCTGATGGAGTAGGGGATATTTACAGCAAGTTTAAAAATTTTTTGGGACCTCCCTGGTGGTCCAGTGGTTAAGACTCCATGCTTCCACTGCAGGGGGCCTGGGTTTGATCCCTGGTCAGAGAACTAAGATTTTCCTCATGTCACGCAGCATGGCCAAAGGAAAAAAAAATCTTAAACTACATATGGGAACATATGTATATGTATAACTGGTTCACTTTGTTATAAAGCAGAAACTAACACACCATTGTAAAGCAATTATACCCCAATAAAGATGTTTAAAAAAAAATCTTAAACTAAGAAAATTTACTTAGGTATTTTCTTTTCAAATCTAAAATGTCCTCATTACGTTTTGAGTCAGGCCAGTTAGCAATTGAATTCTACATACACTATATAGAGAATTCAAAAGACACAGAAAAATCAAGTGTGAGGCTCCAATTAGTACTGATGACATTAGATCTCAACTCAACATATCATTAAAAAGAGTCAGTTGAATACCTCAGGAAAGCTGATAAAGATAAACAAAATAATGAGAGACCCCAAAAAAATGTTTCTGGGGAAAATCTATGATTATTCAATGCTCTCCTGGAAAAGTGAGAACAGATTAACTAAATAATTGAAAGTACAATAAAACCCTCTCAGGTGGTTTTGTCATATGGCCTCACAAGGGAATTGGCCTGGTTGATTACTCAGCGTACACAGCACCCAATCAATGTCACAGGGGGCACCCTGTTACTGATGACAGTTTGTGTCCCCTAAAATTCATATGTTGAAGCCCTAACCCTTAGTGTGGTTGTATTTGGAGATGAGGCTTCTAAGGGAGTAATTAAGGTTAAATGAGGTCATAAGGGTGGAGCCTTGATCTAATAGGATTAGTGTCCTAATAAGAAGAGACACCAGGGAATTCCCTGGTGGTCCAGTGGTTAGGACTCTGTGCTTTCACTGCCAAGGCCCGGGTTCAATCCCTGGTCGGGGAACTAAGATCTCACAAGCCGCGCAATGTGGCCAAACAAGAAAAAAGAAAAGAAAAAACAAAAAAAGAAGAGACACCAGAGAGGGAGCTCTCTGTCGCCCACAATCTCTCTCTCCCTCCATGCTTAAACACCAGGGGAAGTCCACGTGAGGACATAGCAAGAAGGCAGCTGTCTGCAAGCCAGGAAGAGAGCTCCCACCAGTAATCCAATTGACTGGAGCCTTGATCGTGGACTTCTAACCTCCAAAACTGTGAGAAAATAAAATAAATTTCTGTTGTTTAAGCCACCCGATCTATGGCATTTCATTATGGCAGCCTGAGCTGACTAATACATACACACTGTGTATATCTTCCACATAATGGAACCAAAGACCTGGATAAAGGAATATGCTCAATTACCAACCTTGACACTGGACACCTTCTTTTCCATTTCCAAAAATAAAACTCAATTTCTTTATCTAGGTGTTGGTTACACAGGTGTATTTACTTTGTGAAAATTACGTGCTTTTTAAAAATATATGATATACTTTAATAAATGCTAACTTTAATATAAACTTCAAACACCTGGTCAATCATGTTCATTTTGTCACATGTATAATTTGGTAGAAAGCAAAGAAAATACAGAACTAAGCCACAGCCTACTTTTCCAGGAGCTGTTGAGCAGAAATACAGAACAGCAGACTCTACAATTCTAGCTGTTACACTCCACCAGGAAGACCTCCGACAGGCATCAACCACATGCTGTTTCTAGATTCCTTGTCATCCATTAACCCCACCCATCTGCACTTCACCTTTGGAACATCAGTTAGGCTGAAGGCTCAAGGAGGCTCTACCGGGCCATGTATGAAACTTGTGTGTCCTACAACTGAGGGCATGTGTATATACGTATCATACACATATGTATCAGGGCCTGGCTGGGCATCTGCCAGTAAACCATGATGAAGCAGAATCCTGACCGCCCACTAGTACTCTGACCTCTATCCATCCACACATCAGTGAAATTGTCAACTCAGCAGGTAAAGGTGGAGAGGACAGAACTATCATTAAGCACGAAATTGCTGGGCATGTTATAGACACTCGTAACGCATCCTTCATCTTCTTCTGCCCCCTCTCCCCAGGACGCTGTATTCAAGGAGTTCTTGACTCAGCACGGAGGTCACCACCCAAGTGGAAGGAGGGTGACTTGGTCAAGTCACTTCAGAAGAGCAAGACAACACCTACTCAAGGAGCAACAGGAGGGCAGGGCTTGGGGGTATCTGGGGGAGAAAGGAAGAGAATAAAACCACTTACTTTTCCACTGCCACAGCAGCTTCTTCAAAAAGTTCCTCTTGGCAGTACATTTTGAGGGCTAGATCAAATTCCTGAATCTGCTCAAAGCATCTGAAAGCATCTTTGTAGCACTGGCTTCGCTTATAGAAGGAGGCGGCATCTCTTATCTAGGACAGAGTAAAATTTTACTCAGAGTATTTATAATATAACTTTTCATCTTAAAAGTAAACCAACACCATGAATAATAAAGAGGATGTCTGCGATTTATTAGAATCTAGTGAAAAACACTAAAACATAGGTAATTTAGGAAAACTACTGCTTTATAGGGAGAAAAATAAAGTGAAATCCCAACCTCACACCATACACAGATGGAAGCTCCAGACGGGTTAAAGGTCTAAGTGAGAAAGCTATTGGAGGAGAATGTATGAGAATATCTTTGTGACCTTGAGGTAAAGAAAGTCTTCAACAAAACTCAAAACACATGAACTTTGGGGGAGAAATTGATGGATTTGATTACAGTTGACCCTTGAACAACACAGGTTTGACCTGCATGGGTCCACTTATGCAAGGATGTTTTTTGACAATAAATACTACAGTGTGATATGGTCTGCAGTTGGTTGAATTCCTGATATGAAACCAAGGGTACAGAGGAACCTCGGATATGGAGGGACAACTATAAATTATATGTGGATTTTCAGCTGCATGAAGGGTCAGTGCCCCAATACCTGCACTGTTCAAGGGTCAGCTATACATCAAAACTGTTCAACAAAGAGCACATCAAATAAAGTTAACATAGAGAAGACAAACATTAACATCTAGCCCAGCACTGTCAGACAGAGCCTTCTGTGAAGATGGAAATGTTCTGTATCTATCTATCCAATACGGTAGCCACTAGCCACGTGGGAACAGTGAGCACAGGAAATGTGTGGATAGTGTAACCGAGGAACTGTATTTTTGATTTCATTTAGTTAATGTTATTATAAATTGCCACATGTGGCCACTGGCTACTGTACTAGAGTGGACAGGTCTAGAACATAAAATGGATTCCTGCAAACACAAGAAAAAGACCTTCCAGAAAACTAGGCAAAGGGTATGAACTGGCAGTCTGCAGTGGGGGGAACTTAAATGACTAACAAATAAATGAAGATGCTCAACTTTGCTAATAACCAGAGAAACGTAAATTAAAGCCACAGTGAGATACATCCATGAGGTCTGCAAAAATTAGAAAATCAAAACCCTCTGAACGTGGTCATGGATATGGGGCACAAGGACCCCTCATGCACGGAGTGGTACAGCTGCTCTGGAAAGCAAAGTGGCTTTCAACTTTCACTTGGTGAAATTAAACACATGCGCCCCCTGGGGTCAGCAAAACCACTCCTAGCAGTTCACAGCACTGGAAGGGGATGCGCTGTGTCATAATACTTGTGTGTGGCAGCTGGGAGTTGGTGGCGACTTGGATGTTCACCACGAGGGAAATGGGTAAGTCAAACGCACTGGATGCCCATTCTGGAATACGAACAGTGGTCAGACACCTGGCTGGGCCTTAACACCATAGCAGAGGGTGGAAAAAGTAGCAAACAGAACAAGATGCTATTTAGATAAGCTTAAAACAAATATGCACAGAGAATACAATACTATTTATTCTTCGGTTATGCACGTGGATGGGGACATATATTAACTGCATTGGAATGGCAGCCAATGAGAAGAGAATGGAAATGGCCATGAGGAGGAAGAGGATGAAGAATATAAAACGATGGTGGCTTTACGTGAACAGAAGCGTATATTCCACTCCTCTTCCTCTCACGTCTCCTGTCCAGCTTATCAGTTAATCGCGTTGGCTTGGCTCTCCCAACATTTCCCAGACAGGACCCCTTCCTAGCCCCTCCACCACCATGGAGGCAATCCAAGCCGTAGCATCTCAGCCTAAGCCACTGTTCACCCCTCCGAACTGGCCTTTCCGCTTCTACTTTTGCTGCCTACAGAGCTCTCCACAGAGCATCCCAATAATTCGTTTCATGTCACCCCTCCAATCAAAACCTTCCACTGGCTCCCCCTCACCCCGGAACAAATCCAGTCCCTACCATGGACCACAAGGTCCTACCTGATTTGTTTCTGCCACACTCTCTGGCTCATTTTACCAGTTCGACCCCACTCACTCTGCTTTGGCCAAACTGGCTTCCTTGCTGTTTTCAAACTCGCCCGTACGCTCCCACCTTGGGGGCTTTTATCTGCCATGTCCTCCGGAGGCAGCTGTTCTCGTGGTCTCCCTGCAGAAGTCAGCTCCCTGACCCCGCCTGCACCTAAAACAGCAACGCTTGACACCCCCTCTCCCCTCCCCCAGCCCTCATCCCCGCTGACATCTTCTGTCCTATTGGCTCTGTCACCTCTCTCCCACACTAGAAAGGAAAACTACAAAGGCAAAGGCCCCTGCTCTGCTGCCTGTTGGTTGCCACGCGCCCACAGTGCCTGGTACACACTGCGGGGGGCAGCGGGGGGCTACCTATTTGTTGAATATTTCATTTCCTAACTCGACTGGCTGCACCCGACATCCAAAGAGAAAACAGAATCAAAATGGAACAAAACAAAATGCATATGCCAGACTCTCTAATAAATCTCAGCTGGGTTTTATTTAACGAGACAAGCTACACGAAATGCCAAAATACGAACAAGATCCAGGTGTGAGGTTCTTCTATGTCCAGAGACCTCACAGACCAGGGAGCTACTAGACCCATTGCCCCACATCAATCAAACCCCATAACCATAACACCTAGCCACCTTTACCTCTCCTTGACAAGGCTGACTACTCAGAAGAAAACCCCCAGGGTGAACGCAGGCCCCCTTAGGTGCAAGCGTGCACCCAACTGGGTCGAGAGAGAGGAGGGCTGGCTCTAAGCAGGCCCCCCCACCCCGGGTCTCTGGGCTCCTGCCGCCCAGAGCAAGGGCCCTGAGAGGTTTCCAGGGAAACCAGTGTTGACCTCTGGAGAGGCAGGAAGCAGGCAAGGCAGAGGAATCCCTGAAAGGAAACCTTCTGCTCCCACAGCCACTTCACAAACCCTTCTCCCCAGGGTCAGCACACGTCTGGGGACTGTGAACAGGGAGGCGGTGTGGCCTAAGGATTTTGCAAAGGGTGGTCAACTTGAATCATGCTGGCTAGTTTGGTGGGATGACCACAAGAGGTCTGATGCTGTCTGAGGGTTGAAAATCCTGCCAGGGAGGGGCCTGAGCAAAGAAAGGGACCAGACTCCTCCCCAGCTGGGGCTTAGAGCTACTGGAATGTGCTGGCAAGAGAAGGCGGAAGGAGCTGGCACCGGTGGTCAACCCTGGGGACGTGAGGAAGGCCAGCAGCCTGTGTCTCCAGGACCAGGGCGGCCTCCATATCCTGAAGGCTCTGAGGTCCTGGAGAAGGGAACGCGGCCGGACATCTGGCCTGCTGGGCCCCACCCGCTTTCAGAGGTGGAGCTCGGCGGGCCTCGGGGAGGCAAGGTGAGCAGACAAGGAAGGGGGCTCTGGCTTAGCCGGGATGGGCACTGTCAGGCAAAGAGGGGAAAGCAACAGGTTCAGGCCTGTCCCCTGTTGCTGTCACTGCTTAGGGCCCAAGGGGGTGCCTTGGAGATGGAGGCCGGGGGACAAAGGAACATGGAGAGTTCAGAAACCATTTTAGTTCCTGGAATCTTATGACCCAAACTTCCTTCACACGCTGAAATCCCCATTCCACCCCCTTCTCCCACATGCTAACTAGTCACGTCCCATACTAAACATGGGGCAGGGAGGGCAGCTTTGGGACGGCCTTATCTTCTCTGACACTGACTTGGGGCCACACTTCAAACTTCCCAGGAGGTCCCACCTCCACCCAGCCCAATGCCCAGGGTGCTCTGAGGGTCCAGGAGTTCCTCCAGCTCACATACAGACATGAACAGCCCCCTCCCTACTGGACGGTCATAACACCTGACGCAGGAGGAAATGCAGTAGCTGCAGCCGGGAACCCTACAGCAGCATCCGTGGTGAGGACCAGATGGTTCCACATCCAACCCACCACAACAGATATGGTAAAAATGAACTGCTTCGTATTATTTATGATAGCCAAGATATGGAAGCAACCTAAGTGTCCATCAGCAAAGGAATGGATAAAGAAGATGTGGTACATATATACAATGGAATACTACTCAGCCATAAAAAAGAATACTGCTCAGCCATTTGCAGTAACATGGATGGAGAGTACTGTGCTGAGTGAAAAAAGTCAGACAGAGAAAGACAAATACAGTATGATATCACTTGTATGTGGAATCTAAAAAATATAACAAACTAGTGAACAAAACATAAAAGGAGGAGACTCACAGATTTAGAGAACAAACTAGTGGTTACCAGTGGGGGAGAGGGGCAAGACAGAAGTAGAAGATTAAGAGGTACAAAGTATTAGGTAAAAAATAAGCTTCGGGCTTCTCTGGTGGTGCAGTGGTTCAGTCCGCCTGCCGATGCAGGGGACACGGGTTCGTGCCCCGGTCCGGGAAGATCTCACATGCTGCAGAGCGGCTAGGCCTGTGAGCCATGGCCGCTGAGCCTGTGCGTCCGGAGCCTGTGCTCCGCAACGGGAGAGGCCACAACAGTGAAAGGCCCGTGTACTGCAAAATAAATAAATAAATAAATAAGCTTCAAGGATAGGGGCTTCCCTGGTGGCGCAGTGGTTAAGAGTCTGCCTGCCAATGCATGGGACACGGGTTTGAGCCCTGGTCTGGGAGGATCCCACGTGCTGTGGAACAAGTAAGCCTGTGCGCCACAACTACTGAACCTGTGCTCTAGAGCCCTCGTGCCACAACTGCTGAAGGCCAGGCGCCTAGAGCCTATGCTCTGCAACAAGAGAAGCGACCACAATGAGAAGACTGCGCACTGCAACGAAGAGTAGCCCCCGCTCACTGCAACTAGAGAAGGCCCACGGGCAGCAACAAAGACCTAACGCAGCCAAAAATAAATAAATTAAATAATAAAATTTAAAAAGTATATATATATATTTTAAAAAGCTACAAGGATATATTGTACAACATGGGGAATATAGCCAATATTTTATAATAACTATAAATGGAGTATAACCTTTAGAAATTGTGAACCACTATATTGTACACCTGTAACTTACATATTACTGTACATCAGCTATACTTCAATTTAAAATTTTTTTCTAAGTATTTTTTTTTTTTTTGCGGTACGCGGGCCTCTCACCGCTGTGGCCTCTCCCGTTGCGGAGCACAGGCTCCGGACGTGCAGGCTCAGCGGCCACGGCTCACGGGCCCAGCCGCTCCGCGGCACGTGGGACCCTCCCGAACCGGGGCACGAACCCGCGTCCCCTGCATCGGCAGGCGGACTCCCAACCACTGTGCCACCAGGGAAGCCCCTAAAATTTTTTTAATTAAAATTTTAAAAATGAACTGCTTTATGTACAGCATTGTGACTGTAGTTAATAACAGTGTAGCGTGTATTTGAAAGTTGCTAAGAAAGTAGATCTTTTAAAATTTTTATTTATTTTTGTTTTATTATTTTTTATCAAAGTATAGTTCACTTACAATATTATATTAGTTTCAGGTATACAACACAGTTATTTGATATTTTTATAGATTACACGCTATACAAAGTTATTATGAAATACTGGCTATATTCCCTGTGCGGTACATTACATCCTGTACTTATTTATTTTACACCTGGTAGTTTGTACCTCTTAATCCTCTTCACTTATTTTGCCCCTACTTCCACTCCTCTCTGGTAACCACTGGTATGTCCTCTCTATCAGTGAGTCTGCTCCTGTTTTGTTATCTTTGTTCATTTGTTTTATTTTTTAGATTCCACATGTAAATGAAAACGATCTTAAATGTTCTCATCACAAGAAAAAAGATCATCACTATGTGTTGTGACGGACATTAACTAAACACTGCGGTGATCATTTTGCAATTTATGTATATAATGAATCATTATGCTGTATAACTAAAACCAATTTGATATTATATACATCAATTATATCTCAATAAAAAGAAGAAAAATGAATCACTATGAAAATCATCACCTCTCGGATGTCACAACGATGCCAAATTGCCATAAAAATCTCTGTCTACTTTCCTCTTTGGAGTTTATCTTGTTACAGATAATAAGTGTCTGTGGCCTGTGCCAGCCTGCAGACCACACTGTGAGCCCTGTGCTCTGGACCAGCAACTCTGTCCACTAGCGCTTCTAGAATAATGGAAACGTTCTATCACAACGTGCACCTGAGATGTGGCTCGTGAGACTGCAGAAGTGAATTTCTGACTTTATTACATTTTAGTTAACCTAAATGTTTAATTAAGTAGCCACATGTGGCTAGTGGCTGCCAGATTGGTCAGTGCAGATCTAGAGTAATTGCTGGGACACAGAGAAAACACCATGTAACTGCCAGACCGTCCCCCCAGGCTGACTCCAGACTGAACATGGAGAAAGAAAAGGCAGGAATATTCTTAAACCCATCTTCCCTTTGATGTGAACATTTGGCCTCCCTGTGGTTAATAATGGGTCGCAAACATTCACAGACATGGACGGACACACGCACACACACACACACACACACACACACACACACACACACACACAGAGTCCCTGAAACCATCTAAATGTTCGAGCAGATGGAGGAAGAAGGGCCACCCACAGAGTCGACAGGGCCAACCTCTCCCTCTTGGGAGGACAGAAGCCCTTCCTGACACAGGCGGAGGCTGGGGGCCACCCTTCCATCTGCCCCACGGAGCCCAGTTCTCCTAGGAGCAGCCGTGGGCCAGACGTACCTTTCCCAGCCTCTCGCACAGCTGGGCACACAGCTGGAACTCCTTGGCGTAGCTCAGACACTTAAGGGACAGCTTTGGCTCCTTGCACTCCAGATACGTCTTGGCCAGTTCCAAATATTCCACCTGCTTTTCCCTGGGAAGGGGAAATAGAACAGAGTTTCCATGGAATGTGATACCAGTAGATTGAACCTGCAGCTCTCTCTCAGAGCAAACCTGAAATGACCCCTGAGGCTCTTACTTGGGGCTGACTTTCTTGGATTTCATGTTCAGGGCGGTGCTGTGGGCCAGAGCCAGCTTCTCCTTTTCCAATGCACCTCCCTTTTGGAAACACTTGGCTGCAACCTGGAATAGACCAAAGGTTTCTGTTTCCAGCAAGGTCGCAGAGGTGACACAGGAACAAGAGTTAAAGCACACATTCCATGTTTTCACGGACAAAGCACTGGGTCTCACCCCAGCCAAATCCGTGAGGGAGGGGCAGGAAGGTGCTGAAACACTAAATAAAACAGCCTCAATTGGGACTGACATATACACATTGCTACATGTAAAATAGATATAACTAATAAGGACCTACTTATAGCACAGGGAACTCTACTCAATACTCTGTAATGACCTATGTGGGAAAAGAATCTAAAAAAGAGTGGATATATGTGTGTGTATAACTTACTATGCTGTGTGCCTGAAACTAACACAACGCTGTACATCAATTATACTCCAATAAAAATTTTTAAAAAAGAAAAGAAAAAACAGCCCCAGAGGATAAAGCCTAATTGTGTTACCAGCTAACACTTTGGACTCAAAGCTTCCCTTTGGAAACACCTAGGAGCCATGGAAAAGGCACATCAGACATATTTTTACAGGTCACCGTAATAACACCCTCATCTGATCTTCAATAGCCGCGTGTGAGATGTTTCATCCTTCCCACACTATTTGGTAGCAACCTCAAGTCAAGGACATGGAGAAACTGGCCCAAAGTTGCCCAGTGGCTTTTCTGGGCTCAACATAGGTCCCCTCTAGTTGGTAACAACCAAGGCTAGTGGGCAGTGTTGGCAGAGCAGCAGCAGTGCACCTATTATGGTAGAAACGGGGACAGAGATGGTGTCCCAACACATCCCAGAAGATGACTGACCAGATCCTTGGCACATGCAGACCTGTACGCTGCAAAGAGAAGATGGGCAGACAAGTGTCCCAGGGGAGTCAGCCTGCTCCCTGCTCCCCACCAGCAGAAAGTTGCTGACATCATGTCTCCAAGTACGGACTACAGGGCAGAAAGTTCATGTTCTGCCCAGCATGTAGGGATTAGGCCTCAGTGTGGGCAAGAGGAGGATTAAGTGGCACTTACTGATAACACAGGCAGGATGGCATCTCTCCCCCCGGGCTCTCTGTTCCAGCCTCCCCAGCCCCGTGGGCCTCCTTTCATTCCTGTGACACGCGAAATGCTCCTTTCTGCCACAGGGACTATGCACACACTCTTCCCTCTGAGTGAAATGCTCTTCCATCCCTCCTCTGCCTGCTTAACGTCATGTACCCTACAGGTCCCAGCTCAAGGCTCCCACTCAAAGTAGCCTTCTCTGGCCACACCGTCTAGGACAGGCGGTTCTGGAGGCAGCTTGTCATTCACATGTGACATCGGGAACCGCTGGCACTGTGCCCTTTTCTGTATACCTGTCCTGCCCACTGTCACATCCCCATGACCTAAACGCAATGCTGGGCCCACAGCTCCACAGGATATGCTGAATGAATGGATCTCAAGGGTTTCCACTTGTATGGTGGTTCTGAGACACTTACTGACATGCAGCCCCAAACAATATACTTCCTGAGTCCCAAAGCCCTTTCGCGGAGTCAAAATAAAGTCAGGTGAGGGGGAGGCTTTTTATAACATTCTCATCTGTGCTACTCCCCTCAAAAGATTTTGGATTCAAACATTCAAAAGGTATCTTTCAAGGGATAAAGAATTGGAAATCCACGGGCAATACATATAAACACCAGCTGTGTTCTGAAGCGAGAAAGGGAAAGACTTTATAGGTTTCTAATTTCATACCCACACCTGCTGCCCACATTGTCCTGCCCTATCCCCTCTCCGAAAAAAAAAATCTTGGTTTTATAACAACAGCCAGGTGTTTAGTATTCCTTGCCAATTACAACAGGGATGGGCAGTGAATACAGTGCAGGGCTCAGTCAACTTCTGTAGCTGCATATTTATGGAAACACTATCCCGACACGACTAAACACACAACAGTGCAAACTGTTTTCTCCTCCCTTACACCTGATGGCAGGGGTGACCACAGGCCTTCACCCCTCTCTGTATCCATCCTAGCCCCCTTATGGAGCAACTCTGCAGCTTCCCCCATCGGGAGTGCAGCCTGTTCCCCATCCCTCCCGACAGAAGGATTCCTCAGCGGGCAGAGGCCAGGACCCTTCCTCTTCCTATGATCACACGCTGGCACTTGGCCAAAAGGAAGGCTTGTCATGACCGCATGGGGGTGGTGGGGAGCGGGACAGGGAGATCTCTGCATGGCGGGTGACCTGATGTCACAGAAGGGGCAGCAGCACAAGTACCATGACCCCGACCCCCTCCCCGTCCTGGTGACAAATGCAGTGATGAGAAACCTGCTGGTGAGGCTTGACGAGGCCACAGGTCACCCAGACCTCTCTCTCCTTACCTTCCAGCACTGGTGTTTAGCATAGTAATCTCCTTGGGCGATCCACTCCGCAGGGGTTGAGGTTTTAACAAACATGCTATCATCGAGGTCTAAAATGAAAGAGAAACGTGGGTTTGCTTCTCTGGGGATCGCTTCGCTGAAACCTGTTATGGGCTCTGTTTTGTTCCCCTACACCCAAAATTTCAAGTGTTGAAGTCCTAACCCCCAGTCGCTTGGAATGTGACTGTATTTGGAGACAAGGGTCTTTAAAGAGGTGATTAAGGTCAAATGAGGTCATATGGGTGGGCCCTGATCCAATGTGACTGGCATCCTTATAAGAAGAGGAGATTAACACATACGAACAGACACAGGGGGCTCACACAGAGAAAAGGCCATCTACAGCCAAGGAGAGAGGCCTCAGAAGAAATCAAACCACTGACAGCTTTATTGATCTTAGACTTCTAGGCTCCAGAACTGAGACAATAATTTCTGTTGTGTAAGCCACCCAGTCTGTGGTATTTGTTATGGTGGCCTGAGCAAACGAACACACCTACGTTGTTTGTCTAGCGTTCATGTAAGGCAGAGTGTAGCTTACCAAGCCAGGTGGTAGTGGGTTTTGGGAGAAGGAGGTGGAGGTGAGAAAAGATGCTCTTTGATTTTTGAACTTTGGTCTGCCTTCCCTTCCTAGGGATACGAATTAGAAGACAGACAGCAATTTCCAGTTCCTCCTTGAAAACCCAAAGCCATGTAGCTCTTGGCAAACTCCCATGCCGGGGCCTTAGCAGGGGAAAAGGTGATAGGATGTGACAGTATTTCCAAATGTGCAGACTTTGCCCTCATCACCGCAAGTGATCTGACACATTCTGGTTGGCGGACGTTGACCACTGCCACCACCTGCTATTGGTCCCGTCTGTCAGCCTCAGCAGCTGGCGGTGACTGCACTGGCCCCCCTTGCCGAGGACCCCCGAGCACCGCCAGCGGTGCTGGGGGTGGGGCGGAGGCGACACTCTCTGGGGATTCCGAGCCACAGCTTCACGAAACACACAAAAGGCTGAATATCAGGACGACGCGGAAGTCAAATCTGAGCCGGAAAGGTCAGAGTCCCCTCAGCCAACAGAGGTCAACCAGAGGGGCCAGGCAGACAGGCCAGCTTTGTTTAGGTGGTGCAAAAACACACGCCAGGGCTTCCCCGGTGGCGCAGTGGTTGAGAATCTGCCTGCCAACGCAGGGGACGCAGGTTCGAGCCCTGGTCTGGGAAGAGCCCACCTGCCGCGGAGCAACTGGGCCCGTGAGCCACAACTACTGAGCCTGCGCGTCTGGAGCCTGTGCTCCGCAACAAGAGAGGGCGCAGTAGTGAGAGGCCCGCGCACCGCAATGAAGAGCGGCCCCCGCTTGCCACAACTGGAGAAAGCCCTCGCACAGAAACGAAGACCCAACACATCCATAAATAAATAAATAATTAAAACAAAACAAAACAAAAAAAACACATGCCAATCCTTGCAGCCCCCCGCACGCACTGTGTGCAAAGCTGACTTTGCAGCATCTTGTTCTGGTGCTGTGTGCACTGTGAGTGTCCAGGTGACATCTTATTTCCACAGCAAAGCCCCACACAGTATCTCTGCATCTGGCCGGTGACCTCTACTGGTGCCGCGCTGAAGACACCCCCAAATGCAAAGTCACCACACTCGTCCCCAGCTCCTCAGAACAGTGAGAACAGATGTCCTCAAAGACTTTACCACGTGCAAGTCGTAACTCACAATTAAGACGGGACTTTTCCTTGCATTCTTAATGCAAACAAGAGATAATATTAATTGCAATCCTTTTTCATTTTGAATTTTTAAATTAAAAAAAATCGCCAATCTTGATCTCTTATAATGGGTTGCCAGAACATATTGTGAGAATAAAAGGACTCGGAGCTGCGGGGAGGAATAAGAACCACCACGGTAGGTCAATGCGCTCGTTTTCCTTTTAGTAGAGGAAGTGGAGGCCCAGGGGGAGAAAGTGTTAGCTGAATTAAATCCCATGGCTGCACAGGTGGAAAGTTCTAATGAGAAGCCAGGTTAACCCCAAGCCTTAGACTTTTCACATTATAGCACCACAGTCAGGTCCCAGGAATAGAGCTTCTAATCCTGGTCCCCAACTGAGCCATTGGCTGTAACCAGAAACAGTCTCCGTAAAACTGGCTGGAAAATGCTCAGGAAACCAACAAACCTCTCTGCAGCCACAGAGCCGTGGGCTTTTCCCCATCTTTGGAGAAATGCACCATGGCCTGGAGCAGCCAACTCAACAGCTAACCCCCAAGAAACAGAACAATTTTCTTCTTCATGAGGGCTGATTATTTATCTCCCAGTTATCCCATCAGGAGACCTTCATTCCATTTTTTAATTAGCTAGCCTTTGTAACTTATGAAAAACAATACATAATGATGTTGTTTTTTTTAAAAAAAACACTGCAAGCAGCACAGAAATGGTGAAAAGTTAAAGAGGTCCACATCTAGTTAACAATCTCACACCCACCGGTCCCAGCACCAGAGGAGCCACTGCAGACACTTTCACCTTCACGGACACTTAAGTCATTTTTAGTTTCTTATCATTAAAAACGGGGCTGTAACGAGCGCTCTCGTGCATGTTATCTTAGAGATTGTATAAAAGAGTATCTCTGGATAGATCCTTAGAAGTGGAATTACCGGGTCAAAAGGTAGGTGCATTTTTTATTTTGATAGATATTGCCAAACAGCTGTCCAAAAGTCCACAGTTAATTTGTATTCTCCCAGCAAAGCCTACTTTGTCTATCCTTTGCCCATGATCCTTACCTTTTAGGACAAATAAAAGTTCTTCCCTGAAGGAGTTAACCCTCCCACTCTCATTACAACTTCAGTCTCCCACACACTTTAGCGATAAATAGGAACACTCATGTCTCAGAAGAATGTGGAAAGAAAGTGTTTTCCAAAAACGATATCCTTTACCCTCGGCCACAGGGCAGCTGAGAGTAACATGCTTTCTGTCCAACAGCCAGAATATTTTAATGAGCGCTTACCTTTATTTTCATCCATTTTCACGACTTCGACAAAATTCCTTTTCATGAAATATTTGAAAGCAGGAGCCCGTTTCTCTGGGTTTTCGTCAAAGATCCAGAGGTTGACCCGAGCCCGGGTGATGGCCGTGTAGAGCTGCTTCAGCTCCCCGTTCAGGAGCTAAAGACAAGATGAGGACCAAGGCATGAGCCTTCAGGCTACAATACAACGTGTCTCACTTCAACGGGCTTATTCTGATTTTGGAGGAATATTCAAAAAGTAAGTTTTATGAAGTACAGCCCAGGCCTGAGCAGGACGTGGGGAGCCCACTATGGCCGCAGCACAGGGAAGCAAACTCTAGCGAGGGGGGCAGTGTTAGTACAGGCCCACCCTTGAATCTGCTGTACTTGTCCACTTTGAAATAATTATAGATCCCTAGGAGGTTACAAAGATATTGCAGAGAGGTCCCATGTACCTTGCACTCAGTTTATCCCAAAAGTCACATCCTACGCAATTACTGTAACTTATTTTTAAAAATTGGAGCAGTGGGAATTCCCTGGAAGTCCAGGGGTGAGGACTCCACACTTTCACTGGCAAGGGCCAGGGTTCAATCCCTGGTCGGGGAACTAAGATCCCACAAGCTGCACAGTGCGGCCAAAATTTAAAAAAAAATAAAAAATTAAAAAAATGGAGCAGTCCCACGCTGCTACTGTGACTACTATTAGCACTATATTACTCCTGACCTACCCCATGACTGAGGACTCTGGGTATAAGGGGACTATGTCTTAGACTCAGGGAGGACCTCCTTGATTAAATCATGCACATTTCAAAACAACGGATTTGTGGCTACCCAGAGGTCTGCACAGCTTGGTGATGATTGAACATCTATGTGCAGAGCCTTCCAGGTAGTTACAGAAATAACCGGATAACTGCTCTTCTATTTATTTGTTTTCTACTATGTAGGAGACATAAAACTAGGACAGCAGTTTCTCCCAAAGCTTTTGGTTTTTGCCGGTTCGGTTTTCTGTGGTATTGCCCTCACTCTCGAGGCCTCTGTCGGCCTTTGTCGGTCTAGAACTCCACAGAGCTTTTCGGCTCTGGCCTACTTCTCGGTGATGTAGTGGGACGCCCAGGGGAAGGGAGACAGGGTCCCTTCACAGACAAGGCTGGAAGACAATGGTCTCCACTGACTACAGTCACGGACTTCACTTCTGAGTTCCCCGTCAGCCATGTCAGAGTTTCTGAACAGAGCTCCAGAGGCGAACAGAAGGTGCTACCCTCCCCCTTTGGCGCCCCACATCAAGCCTGGCTCTCTGCTGAGAAGAGGGGGTCACCAGCGCTGAGCCCACCACATTCCCTTTCCCATCCTCCACCCGCTAGTGCTGACGGACAGGAAGACCCGCAGCACAGGCTCCATCTTTAACCCCATCTTATCGGCCAAGCCCTGCTTACTGGCTCCCTGTCAAGCAAGCTCATGGACCCCTAGCTGATACTCACCTTGTACATTTCTGGATTCACCATGAAAGCCCCGCCCTGAGAGGAGCTGCATTTCTCTAGGGGCACCTCAATCAGCCGACGGCTTTCCTCTCTGGACTCAGAGGATGAAGGGGTAAATGAGGAAATGATCTTCCATTCCTTGTAAGCCTGAACAACAAAGACAAATGAAAGACCAGCAGAATATGCTTCTGCAGTGCACACCCAGCCTCCCTGGGCCTCACAGAGAACTGAGCCCCCTTTGCCTGGCACGGCGGCCAGGCCTTCAGCACCAGCTGTGAGGAGGTGGCCATCCTATGGCCTCAGAGTGGGGGTCGGGGCCCAGGTGGTGCAGGCAGGGATCAGGGCAGCTACCGGGAAGACCCCCAGACGCTCAGCTAAGACGGCCAAGAAGCAGGCACATGTGCTCACTTCTAGCACGAGTGTTTATGGCCTGGAGGTTCCTGTTGTTGAAAGAATGTCCACAAGCAGAATGGAGAGAGAAAACCAGTATCCTCACCTCTTTTCACAATGTGTTTAAAAAATGCCACTTAGGGTCAGTCATTAAGACACATGTGACGCTTAGGGTGGTACCCGCGGGGTCCATCCATGTTGTCACAAATGGCAAAATATCAACTCTATGGTGACAAATGGAAACTAAATTTTTTTTTAAGTTTTATTTTTCCTTCCTTCCTTCCTTCCTTCAATTTTTTGGCCATGCCATGCAGCATGTGGGATCTTAGTTCCCTAAGTCCCAGAAACTAAATTTTTGGTGGTAAGCATGCTGTAGGCTATATAGAAGTAGAAATACAATCTTGTACACGACCGACTTATATAATGTTATAAACCAGTGTTGCCTCAATAAAAAATAAGTCTAAAAAATATAAATACAAAATAATTTGTGTTAAGCTTTGGGTTTCATATGACTAAGAGTCACAAATAACCAAGATAATAAAAATATAATTACTGCTGTTACATGTGGATAGTTTAGCCATGTTTAAATGAGTAATAAAGATGTAATAATTCATAAATTATTTTTACATCTATTCTATAAAATAGAATCTTGCCCTTATGTCAGCAAAATTACTAGTTGTGTTATAACCGAATTTTCACATAATTTGTGTTATATTAAATGCCCAGGATTAAGAGATGTAATTGCATTCAAAGTGTAAATAATTTGAAACATTTTCACTGAAAATATGAATGCTAGGAAATGTAAGAATAAAAAATTAAAATTATTTTCTTATGATATAAAAAAAAGACATGTGACAAAATTTCCTAACCAAGTGATCCAATCAAGGACGGAGCTCGGGAATTCCTTGGCAGTCCAGTGGTTAGGACTCTGCACTTCCACTGCAGAGGGCCCAGGTTCAATCCCTGGTTGAGGAACTAAGATCCCGCAAGCCACAAGGCCCCCCCGTCCCCCCAAAAAAAGGATGGAGTGAAATTCAGGAGCCGTGGGGTATGCTGTGCAAGGTGGACTCTGAGGTCAGATGGAACAAATTAAATCTCGATTTGTCCACTTATTATGTGACCTTGAACAAATGCCTCTTCTAGGTCTCATTTTCCTGTTCTGTAAAATGTGGATGACAGAACTAACCACATTGTTGGAAAAATAAAAGGAGATAATCAATGTCAAGTGTCTCTACAATGCTCGATAAAGAGTTGACATTTTAGCCATCTTCCCCTTTACCCAAATCAAACCACAAAACCATGGTGACTTGTAGATCAGGGTCTGTAAATTTTTTTGCTAAAGGGTCAGATGATAAATATTTTTGGCTTTGTGGGCTATATGGTCTCTATTGCAACTACTCTACTCCGCTACTGTAGAGCAAAAGCAGCTCTAGTCAACAGTAAATGAACGGGCAAGTGTGATGAAATGAAACGTTATCTTTTGACACTAAAATTGAATTTAATACTAAATTTTCGCATGCCACAGGATATGATTTTCCTTTTGATTTTTTTAACCATTTAAAAATGTAAAAACCATTCTTAGCTCACAGGCAGTGAGCTGGGTTTAGCCCCCAGGCCATAGTTTGCAGACCCTGGGGAGGCAAACGTGACCAGATTATACACAGTATCTACAGTGAAGAATTCCCATGAAGTTTCAGATTTCATACTTCATTGTGTGTCTTGGGGGAGTTGGTAGTCAATTCTCCTATCCTTCAGTTTTTTATAAAATGGTGCCACTTGCCACCTATGTATCTTTTCAAGGATGATGGAAAGGTGGAGTGGATACAGTTCATTACCTCCCTTCAGTTCCTCTATAATGTAAACTCTATAAACATTAGGTTAGGGACTTCCCTGGTGGCTCAGTGGTTAGAATCTGCCTGCCAATGCAGGGGGCATGGGTTCAAGCCTTGGGCCGGGAAGATCCCACATGCTGCAGAGCAACTAAGCCCATGCGCCACAACTACTGAGCCTGCGCTCTAGAGCTGGTGAGCCGCAACTACTGAGCCCACATGTCACAACTACTGAAGCCCGCACGCCTAGAGCCCGGACTCCACAACAAAGACAAGCCACAGCAATGAGAAGCCCATGCACCACAATAAAGAGTAGCAACCGCTCTCCACAACTAGAGAAAGGCCGCATGCAGCAACGAAGACCCAAACGCAGCCAAAAATAAATAATAAAATTAAATTAAATTAAAAAAAACCACATTAGGTTAAATGCTTTAAATACTGTCTATTAAATAAGAGTGGTTATGCTACTAACCAATTAGGGAATTTATCACCAGGTTATGAGAAGAGATGTAAGTCATGTAATCAATTTTAGTAGTTGAAAGTTAAAAAAAAAAAATCTTCAGGACACATCTGTGACTATCTTTTCATCTTCATAAAGCTGTTTACCCAACTTAATTGTTTGCCAAAGAAAGCAGGCCAGAGACATGCATGCTAACATCGGAGGAGGTCCGGCAGACAGCGGGAGGTGCAGGCTGCCTGAAGTTGGAAGGGCCAGTGAAGCTCCTGTATCTTTTTTTTTTTTTTTTTTTTGCGGTACACGGGCCTCTCACTGTTGTGTCCTCTCCCGTTGCGGAGCACAGGCTCCGGACGCGCAGGCTCAGCGGCCACGGCTCACAGGCCCAGCCGCTCTGTGGCATGTGGGATCTTCCCGGACCGGGGCACAAACCCGTGTCCCCTGCATCGGCAGGCAGACTCTCAACCACTGCGCCACCAGGGAAGCCCAAAGCACCTGTATCTTAAAACTGCTCGAAGGAGACACAGAAGCTGCTCGTATGGCACACGACTAACCTGTTTCCATGAATAAAACACATTTCACTCTCAAGACAGAGCCTCCTAGGAGCGAGCACGTGTTTACAGCAAGAATACAGGCCTGCAGCACTCCCGGCAATAAAAGGAAGAAGCATCTAGAAGTCTTCCAGCTTCTTCTCTGGGGATTAGTAATTATGAAGGAAAAGGACTTAGACTCTACCAGCAAGGCTTCTTTTGTGGGGCCTGTTCTCTAGATTAGTTCAGCAACTCTTAAAAATTGTGGTTTTGAAAGCCTCTCCTGTCCTGGTCACACATGAGTGTGAAGGAAGGGACTCCCCACTGGGGCAGAGTGTCAATGGCAAGCACCCCTCCAAGTCCCCACAGGAGGAGAGTTTGGAGGTGACCAGAGAATGACTTCCCCTCCCCCAAATGAGGCAAAATCCTACAAGAGAAGGCCTTGATATAACCATTCGTTGGTTCCTTTCTCATCTCAGAAGATGACCCTGGTGTCCATGTGGTTGAACAGGTAACACTGAATCCTCTGAAGAGAAAAATCACAAGCCAGGGCCATAAGAAGCCACACACACACACACACACACACACACACACACACACACACACACACACACACACACACACACACACACACACACACACACACACACACACACACACACACACACACACACACACACACACACACACACACACACACACACACACACACACACACACACACACACACACACGCACCCCACCTTCCAGATACATAAACGGCGGTGGAAGAGGAGGCCAGGGATGGAGAGAGGAGTCCTCCACAGTCTCCCATGTCAAACAGCAAGTACTGTTCAGCAGCCTTCACCCATCACCCCCAAAAGAAACCCCACGTGAGCAGCCAGACCACAGACGCATGGGGACTCCTGTGACCTCTGTTTTTCCTCTCCTTTGATTGTAGCATCTCCTCTCATTTGCTGACTGGTGCCTTTTGGTCCTGTGGTTGTGAATGATAAACTGAGGGTGTGCTTTGTGCTGGGGAATGCACGATTCCATTCCCTGGTAATTGGGAGGCATCACATCAGAAGTCTTTTTAGAATTCTCATTCTGTGTATAGGATGACGTGGATGTTACCACAAGACTTAATTTGTGATTGTTTTAATTTCATGCAACTCACTGATCCCTTGGTGGGAGCTTAGGGTCAAGGGATCCAAGATTGTGCCATTCCAGGGTCAGGGTGAAAGAGAATTAAGTAGATTTTTCTTTCACAAACAGAGTTGACCACAAGTTACCGATCCATAAGTCCAGAGCTCCTGGAGCTTCTTACTAGCACAAGCATACAACTGGCACTTAATAAAGGACACGAACAACAAAGTCTTACCCTTTCCTCTTTTAGGAGAGCCTCGGTCCAACCATGACCAATGGATGTATTATGAGAAAAAAAAAAGTTAGTCCTCGGAGATTAAAAATGGTTCCAGGATTAATGAGAATGCATCTGATTTTATCAGAAAAGTCAATAGAAAAGGAGTGCACTTAAGGTATGGTAATGATATATTCATTGTGGAAGGTTCTGGAAGCCGATTTGCATGCAGGGTATTAAAAGGAAGGGAGTACAGTGGAAAGATCTTGAGATTTGGAATTCAAAGCATCTGAGTTCATCTCCGAGCTCTGCCACCTACATTACGACTACAGGCAACTTATGTAACTTCCATGACCCTCAGCCTTATGTGTAGAATGAGAGTAATAAAAATACACACAACGTCAGAGGGTTGGTGGAGGATAAACTGTGACAATGCCTTCAAAAAGCACTTTATAAACTGTAAAACATCCATAGCAATATTAGTCATAGGTATTATCGAGGCAAATGTGACATTTAAAAAAAGACCAGAAAAAAACAAAACAAAAACAAAGGACTCCATTTAAAGGGTGAGTTCTGGAGCAGATTTTAAGGAGTCAAAGCTAACAGTGCTCGTGACTTGGGTATGAAAACAGCCCCTTCAAGCATGCACTGTGTGCAGCGGGGAGTCTGCAACGGGCACCAGGGTACAGCCAGCTATGTCCCCAAAGGAGACCCCACAGCATGGTCAGCAGCCAACCTGAGCCTCCACCGAAGACGGTGGTGAAGAGAAGGCAGTTGCTATGAAACTGAGGACAATGGCCTTGAGCTGGCGGCTCTACCTATAATGTACTGAGGTTGGGAAGAAAAACCATCACAAGGACTCAGGAGCCAAGTCAAGACAATCGGCTGGCACAGAGGTCACTGGGGGTCAGTCTGGGGACTCTTTTGCTGCCATTGTGGGCAAGGGTAGCAAGCAGTGGTGGCAAAGCCATGCCCGGAGGGAGCTCAGGCAGGATGGCTGTTCTCGTCCCCTGCATTACCTGATCCTGTGGGCAGGAACCAAGGCTCACGTGTCTTCCTGCAGTTGTCTCCCTATGAATGACCTTGCCCGGTTCTGTCCTCATAGGGTGGACATTGCTAACCTTGCCTTCATTTGTAAGGCTCTCCTTAGACCTTGCTCCAACTTGAGGATCCTTGGGAGTCAAGGTTAACAGTAGCTAGTGAAAACCGGAAGCTGGCGCTTGGGTACCAGGCATTCAGAAAAGGCGAATACAAGAAAACAGGGAAGGGCAAGGCACGGGGAAAGCCATCCCACAACACACTATGAAACAACCCACAGACATTGTCGAAAGCCGCATCCAAACACACAAAACCCCACACCAAATGGATGATGCTCCAAAAGGGAAACGGTCACCTGTGACCAACTCTCATCTACTCAGCTCCAAAATTCTCTTTCCTGGAGTGGAAGTGGAGCTCCTACACACACATGCGCTGTGAGAAGAAGAATTGAGTACGACATACCTCAGAATCAGTGAAAAAGTTGTAAAGGAGCACGTCATCAAATTCTAGGCCTTTGGCTTCGTAAACTGTTAGCACAAGCGCTAATCCCAGCTCTTCTGGAATTTTCTCCTTTGCCATTTCATTGGCTACAAGGATTACCTAGGAAACAAAGGGGGATAGAAGAGAAAAAACTTCACATTGTACAAAGAGAAATCTAGTAAAGCTGAGACTATTTCTGTGGGAGGCAAGTAATGTCTTTGATGAGGAACGGCCATCGTGGTGGGAATATTAATAACACTTCGTCACTCACCCATCTCTGAAACTTCCTCGTTCTGGGACAGGGGCTACTGAATTCTACGTTGTGGAAGAACTCAGCTTCTCAAACCTTTTTTCAACTGCAAACTGCCTTTTATTTTAAAACATACAATCTCAAGAAACTCACCTGGTGGGCTCCAAATTCAATGGGCTGGGTTTTTCTTTTGTTGCCTCGAAGCAATATTGCCAAGTCACTTACACTACAGGACTCCAGGACAATTGGTCTGGGACCATCAAAGAGGCCAGAATCCCTTGGAAGGCGATCAAAAGATTCCGGGAAATAGAACTGAAGTAAATCTACCACTCCAGATGCCAGATTGAGGATTCCTGGGATAAAAAAAGTCAGATACTGTACAACACGCCAACATGGCTGGGGTTTTTGGTTTGTTTTGTTTTGTTTTTGGCCACGCTGCACAGCTCGCGGGATCTCAGGTCCCTGACCAGGGACTGAATCCAGGCCACGGCAATGAAAGCCTGGAATCCTAACCAACTAGGCCGCCAGGGAACTCCCGTGCATTTTGTTTTCTTATTTTGGTTTTGCTTTTCTCCTGAGAAGCAGTATTGGTCCTGAGAGTACATACAATTGCAGCCAATTTCCAGATCCTGTTAGATTATCACTTTGGCTCCGAGCTGTATTACTCTGGGTACCGCAAAGGCAGAGATGTGTTTGCTGTCCTAAGAAGGTTTTGTAAATTTCATTCCTGGACTATATTCATGTGAGAGAAAATGACCTCATGAAGAAGAGTCAAGGCAGAAATGTAACTAAACACTTAGAGCTGTTAGAATGCTAATACAAGGGCTAATATACAGTTAAAAAACAAGAACTATCCTGTCCCCTGTCGTTGGTACTTAGAGCACTGGAGACAACATTACATGGTAAGAGCTGGACGTTAGGTGGGGCAGCAACCTCGGCTTCCATTGCCCTTTTCCACCAGGTTTATACCCAGCAAAGAGAGGAGTATACTAAATAATTGTCAGAGCTGGATAAAGGATTTTCCAAAGAGCTTTCTCCTTGGGTCCCATTTTTGTCTAAGCGCTGAAGTAACACTGACAGTGATGTCGACTAAACAAGAGGCACCTTCATAAAGATTAACCTGTTTATTAATTCTCACAACAGCCCGGTGAGACAGACCAGACAACCCCACTTTTACAAACAGGGACTCCAAGGTCCGAGAAGTTAGTAAACACCTCCAAAAGAAGCTGGACTGAATACGGATCATCCTGGGTCTCCCACTATTCTTAGGGGCCATGTGCCCTTTGCCCAACACCAGCTAGAATTCTATGAAATGGGCATATGTGTACCCATTGCTGTTACCAAATAGTAAAGGGAAATGTTACTATCCAATGCTATTATTATTAACACTATGCAATATAAAGAAATCAAGAATACAAGTGGAAACTGTTGAATTTAAGCAGATCAGCTGCGACTGTGGTTCAGAGATGTACACTAATGAGAGGATCAGAAAAAAGCATGGAAGTGTTCATTTCAGTGAAAAACTGGAATCCACTTAAATGCCCTTCTAGGGAACTAGATAAAATTTTTTATACAAACATGCTCAAAGAATAAAAGATGGTTCAGCTATAAAAAGCAATGAAGTACTGATACACGCTACAATATGGAAGAACCTTGAAAACACTGTGCTAAGTGAAAGGAGGCAGACATAAAAGGTCACATATTTTGTGATTCCATTTATATGAAATGTCCAGAAGAGGCAAACCCACAGACACAGAAAGTAGATTGGTAGTTCACAGGGGTGAGGAGGGGATAAGGGTGACTGCTAACGGTTATGGGGTTTCTTTTGGGGGTGATAAAAATGTTCTGGAATTAGACAGTGGTAATGGTTGCACAACCTTATGAATATATTAAAAAACCACGAAATTGCATGTTTTAAACAGGTGAATGTTATGCTATGTGAATCTCAATTTAAAAAAGAATAAAAGATGGGGGAAGTATTCACTAAATATTCACTAAATTATGATTGATTAAACAATGTTAATCAATCATAACACTGATTATGTAAATACACATAATCAATCAATAAATGTGTGTGATAAATGCATATTTGTATATGGCCAGTAAAGAGATCAGAAGGAAATGAAACAAAATGTGGGTAGTGAGTAGCCTTACAGGGGCTTGAATTTTTTTTTTTAACGTTTTATGTGTTTTCTAAAGTCTCTCAAATCTAATACATATTATTGGGGCTTTTTCTGGTTCTATACACAGAAACATTTACGCACAGTCTTCCCTCTATCCTGACGGGAGGTGGAAAATGGAGTTTATGTAGTGATCATCTGGGTGGGTTGCCTACTACATAAAAAAAAAACCCAAAAAAACAACTGCTCACAGGACAATTCCCTTTGCCATACTCTATCTTGCTGATCATAAAGGCTGCTGCCCCAGACCAGTGGTGCTGAACCCACGTACACCATCAGAATAAGGGGCTCATTCAACTACTCATGCCAGGTCCCCTCTACAGAGTCCGACAACAAAAAAGGGGGTGCCGTCTGGAGCTACCCCCTGGGGACAGAGAAATGTGAATGTCTTGGTCACCAAGCCCCCACACAGTGTCAGGTAGGGGAGGAGCTCAATATATGTTTCCTGAATGGATAAAATCTCGTATTTCGAGCATAAACTTCTTTGTGCCAGTTTTTCCTGCACAGCACAAGTAGAAAGTCACGGAAGAGCAAGAAGCTGAGCTGCTCAGACCCAGGCAGACCCTGTAATTGATGCGCAACATCAGGAAGACTGTGAGAGCCCTGGAAAGCTGGGCTGAGCTGTGTGGTGTATGCTACACTCTGGGAGGCCACCTGGCTTCGAATTGTTTTCTGAATCCTTGGCTAAACAAATGTTAATCTATTTTTACACTGTAAGGGTGTTAAGAGTACCAATGTGTGTGTGTATGTGTATGTACGTGTGTGTGGTCTGTGTGTATTTTCTCTTTTCACCAAACCATAGCCTACCTGAAATGCATCCAGAAAAAGAGAATCTATCAAAAACCTACAATAAGCACCAGACTTAAATGGTGAAATGTTAAAAAAATATTCACATTAACTTCAGGAATAACATACGGATGCCTGTTACTGTTTCTGTTTAAGGTCCTAACCAATAAAATATGATACAAAAAAGAAATGACAAGTATAGAAGAGAAGATCAAACCTGCCCTTACCTGCATAAAAATATCAAAATGGTAAATGTAGTAAGAGTGTTCAGCAAGATTGTGAGATACCAGATCAACACACAAGAACCAACAGCATCCCTCTGTACCAGCAAGACATGGCTAGAAAATTTAAAAAGAGAAAAAAGGTGCAGCCATGATAGTAACCAAAAGTATAAGGTTTCTGGGACAAATCTAAGAGCTGTGTAAAATGTCTGGGGAAAATTATAAAATATTATTGAAGGCAGTAAAAAAAAAAATCTGAACAGAGAAATATGCCAAGGTCATGGTTCAGAAATCCCTACAATGTAAAGATGTGAATTCTTCCCAAAGAGTGAGAACTTCAATTCCAATCAAAATTACAAAGAGTCAATGGAGAAATCTGATAATACAGTAAATAAAGACAGTGTGATAATAGTACAAAAACAGACAAATTAGACAAATCAAAAAAAATAGTGAGCCCAGAAACAGACTCACAGATATTTGAAAAGTAAGAATTGCAAATGAGGGGAAAGGATGGACCATGAGGTAAATGGCATCAGCACAACTGTTTATCCCTATGGAAAAAAGGAAAATTAGATCACAGAAGCATGATTTCAATAAAGACAATGTCACACCACACATACATTTTAAACTGAATTAATTAAATTTACCTAAATTTTGACACCTACCTAAATATAAGGAGCACAATTTAAAACCATTAAAAGACTACATAGGAGGTTACCGTAACCCCAGGTCAGAAGGATTTAAGTAAGACAATCATCAGACCACCGATGACCAGTTTCAAGATGACTGTCAGAGCTGACTGTGCTGTTTCTGCATGTAGGCTCCTCCCTCCCTCTATAAAAGCTCTTGACCACTGATTGGCAGGGTGGGGGGAAGGGGAGTTGGCCTTGGGACGTGAATCTGACACCCCAGCCCTGGGTTGCTGGTCTCTGAAATAAAGCAAACTTTCCTTTCCACCAACCTTGCCTCTTTATTGGCTTTTGAGCAGCGAGCACCTGGACCCACTTGCGGGAAGTTTTTGACACCCAACGTGAGGCTGCGCTCTCGCGATATCTGGCTTCCAGGGTTTTCTTGGGAAGGGCTGCCGCCATGAAGAAGCACTGGGATGGCTGTGAGGAGCCCATTACTCGTGGCTCACTGGATTCGGGAGGGATATTTGGGGGGACGTTCCTAGCAGCTGCCCTAACCATTGGTTTCGGAGATCCTCCCTGTTTCTTCCTTGCTCGGCACTGGCTGCCAACATATGCTTTTCCTTGGTGCAACGGAAACATGCATCTCTGGACGAGCTGACGAGCTCCAAGCCTGAGTAAGGGCACTGGTGAGCACAAGGCACATGTTCTTTTGAGCATAAGGTGCTATCTGGGCATCTTGCCAGTTGGTTCTGACGTGTTTCTGACGTTGAGGACCATTTGTGTTGGGAAGTGTTTGTCTGGGACTCCGTATCGGTCATCCTCTCAGTGCATTTGTGACAGTTCTGTCTTCTGGTGTGTGAGTGTGTATTCCATTTGTGTGATTGGTATTCTTGTTGCTTTTTGTAAAATGGGAAATTCAGGTTCAATTCATTAAGAAAAATTTTGGCTATGAACCTATGACTAAGAAAAAGACGATTTTCTTTTTAACACTGTGGGCCAACAGTGTTCTTCAGACTCCAGAGAAAATTGGTTAAGATGAAACTCTTCTGACACTCTAAACTGGTTCTTTTTTGCATATGCAGTTAGAGAAAGCTAGCTTGATAAAATACTGTTTTCAGAATTCTGACCCTGAGAGAACAAAAATATGCCTAGGAGAAAGCTTGAAATTAACGCTTATCATGTCCTTGAAATACAAACACAGCCCACTTTGCCTGAGACTTCAGCCTTGGGTTAATTAGCAGAACTACAAAAGATGTTTGGGTTCCTTAAACAGCATCTTGTACCACATTAAAGAGAAATTATGCTATGAGAAAAATATATGTTTTTAGAGGTTATGTTCTTAAGCTTGCCAATCAGAAAATGCTGATATAGGGCTTCCCTGGTGGCGCAGTGGTTGAGAGTCCGCCTGCCGATGCAGGGGACACGGGTTTGTGCCCCGGTCCGGGAAGATCCCACATGCCGCGGAGCGGCTGGGCCCGTGAGCCTGCGCGTCCAGAGCCTGTGCTCCGCAATGGGAGAGACCACAACAGTGAGAGGCCCGCGTACCACAAAAAAAAAAAGAAAAAGAAAATGCTGATATAAACAAACAGCTCAATTACTTGTTTCTTGGTTTTGTTAAGGTCTTTTAAGTTAAAAACTGTAATATGTAAAAATGATAAGGGAAGCATTTCAGTGTGTAAAGCAAGTAGGGTATGCGTTGTCAGCAAGAGAAGTATAAAAAACGAAAATATTTTTGTTGAGGGATAAAGGAAGAATAATTTTGTCTGGAAAGTGGATAACAAAATGTGGTGCAGTCATGAATTAGACTACTAACAGCACTGAGAAATGCATGGACTGCAGCTCCATGGTATCAACATGCAGAAATCCCAAAACATTACTATAAGCAAAATTACGAAGTTGCAGAAAGGTACGTCTGGTATGAGTCCATTAAACAAAGTTTTTAAACATGTAAAATAATACTCTATGTTGTTCATGGACACATGCAGGACATAGGAGGTGAATTGGTGAGCATTCTATAAACCACAAAGGAAGTATTCTCTGTGCCTCAGTTTCTTCCTTTGTAAAATGGGAATGATGTCTACCTTGTAGGGTTTTTTGGAGGCTTAAAAACAGGTACCCATGGGGGTTCCCTAGTGGCCCAGTGGTTAGGATTCCGGGCTTTCACCTCCGTGGCCCAGGTTCAGTACCTATGTCAACTGCCTGGCATCGTGCCTGGCACAGGGACGGGGCACACGTGAGGCACAAATTAAAAGCACCTGAGAGTGCATTATCTCCCACAACCTCCCGCCCCCCCCCCCCCACCCCCGCCATCTTTTCTTGCTTCTCTTCAGAAGAAAAGCTGCTTTCTTTCAGGATTAATGACTTGTAATTGACGTATTACTTTACATTTTAGAAGCAGGTGCTTCCAAAGTGCTTTAACAAAACTTCTTAAGCAGTTTAAATGTTCCCCTGAAATGTTTTCATGTCATGGCCAACACCTTAAGCTGTAATTACTTAGAGGTTCATTTCCATTCAACCACAGCTTAAATCATCAACCTAAGAATGAGTAGCGATGACTACTGAACTTAATGGTTACCAAAGGGGAAGGAGGAGTGGATAAACTAGGAGTTTGGGATTAACATATACACACTACTATATATTAAAATAGATGACCAACAAGGACCTACTGTATAGCATAGGGAACTATACTCAACATCTTGTAATAATCCATAAGGGAAAAGAATCTGACAAAGAACATATATATATAACTGAATCACTTTGCTGTACACCTGAAACTAACACAACATTGTAAATCAACTATACTTCAATAAAAAAAGAGAAAAAAGGGGGATTCCCTGGCAGTCCAGTGGTTAGGACTCTGCGCTCTCACTGCGGACGGCTCGGGTTCAATCCCTGGTCAGGGAACTAAGATCCCACAAGCCAAGTGGCCAAAAAAAAAAAAAAAAAAAAGAGAGAGAGAGAGAGAAAAGAATGAGTAGTGGCAAAAATCATAAGATCTCTTGTTCATGTGGGTAGATCAAAATATTATCCTTAGCTACAAGAACCCAACAAAAGCTAGGCCACAGCTTCAAAAGTAGCCCAAGGTCAGTGCCCAAGCACCTCCCCTGTAGGGAGAGCCCGAGGCCTGGACATACCTGAGTGGGACCTGTAGTTCTGGTGCAGCTGGTAGATCTTCTTGGGCTTGCGCACTGCATACTGCTTGTCCGTGGTGTTCTTGCTGGCGTAGTGGAACAGAGAGCGCAGATCACTGAAGCGGAAGGCCACGCCCTTCATGATGCTCTGAGCCGTGTCCCCGGTGAGGAACATGGCGTTGGGGTCATTGATACATTTCATCAGCAGCGCCAGCTCCGCTTGGGTGAAGTCCTGGATCTCATCTCCGTAGAGTTCATGGATGGACCATGGGAGCACCTTGAGCTTCGACAGCCTCCGGGACAGGTTGTATAGCACATCCTCTTCATCAAAGTACCCTTTCTGAGACCTGATCTGCTGATACAGGCAGAAGAGGCCATAGATCTCACTCCGGTCTTCCTTGAAATTGGGGGACCGCTTCCGCCCTAATTGCTTATATGCTTCTTCTGTGAGTCTCCCCTGGGGGCAGCTGAGGGCCTCAAAAGACCCCTTCAGAAAAGACTTTATTTCTTTCCAAATCAGGGCAGGGTTGTAGGAAGTTTTCCCTTTGATCATTTTGGGCCATATTTCATTGGCAAACACCTCAAATGTCACGTACACCCGGGGGTCACTGTCACATGGGCGTGTCTCCACGGTTGTTTCCTCCTCACCATAGTCCCCGTCTGCCTCGGCCTCCTCATCTTCCTGCCAGTTGGTGACGGTCAACTCTTCCTGCATGGACCATCCTACGATGGATCTTTTCAAGCTGCCATCTTCGTTTCTCAGAAAAAATGGTCCGGGCAGAGAAGCATCAAGCAGGAGGAGCAGCTGCTTGGAAGTGACAAACAGAGGAAAGTTCTCATCCCGCAGGTCCTGGAGTTTGTGGACATTGGGTTCCAGTGGTTTGTAGTGACTGGTGGCCTTGGTAGACTTGGAGAGCTCAATGAAATTTCTCTGCACCTCCTGGCACAGGACGTGGTTCTTGGTCACGAAGATCTGATGTAGATGCTCCAGCTGGTGGGGCTCTTCTGGGGTGGGTCCTTCCACCCCTTGTTCGGGGTCCCCTGGCTCCCCACTGGCTCCCCCTGCACAGGCTTCACTCTCCTGCTCCTCTTCTAGGCTGTCCACTGTTACCACCTCAGTGGGTCCTTCTTCCTCCTCCTCTTCGTCCTCCTCCTCCCCACCTGGACCCTCCTTTCCGGGTTCCAGTTCCAACCTTCGCTTCAGCCAGATCTGCCTGGCCAGCAGCGGGCTTCCCGCCTGCTCGGCTTTCTCCCAGTAACCGTGGAATTTCTTCCACAGCCTGTACAAGCAGCAAGTCGTCTTGCCAGTGCCGCTCCGCCCGATGAGGATGATGGTTTCCAGTGGCCTGGGGTTGAGGTCGATCACCGCGTACTCGAGCTCGCCCACCCGGAAGGGGTACTCCACCGTGGCCGTCGTGTCACTGAGGATGTTGGAGGCCATGCTGGTGCTGAAGCTGTGGAACTTCATAATGTTATACTCCGTCTCCACCGTGCTGGCAGGGGGGAAGTACTCAGGATCCACGTGTGCCCCGCCCTTCTCGGCCTCTGTGTCCTCCACGTAGCAGCGGGGTATCCGCTTTTGGATTTTCATACTGTCGGACACCTGGCGCTTGTTGATACCCTTCAGCTTCTTGCGCAGGATGCAGGACAGGCCCCGGTTGTAGGCGCTGCAGATGGCCCTGATGGAGTCTGACAGTTTGCTGTGATCTAAGATGATGTCCCAGATCCGGATGATTTCTGTGTAGACCTGCCTCGCCTTCTCGGTGGGATGCGCACTGTGCTCCGCAGCCATGATCTTCTCGGGGTTCTCGCTGCACCGCGGGGAGAAGTCAATGGCGAGCTCCCACAGCATCCGGGCCCCTTTGTCCAGCTTGGCCTCGAAGAGCTGGATGCTTCCTTTCAAGTTCTTTAGCCGCTTCCGCAGGCCCCTGGTCCATTCACCATTGCCGAGCTTCTGGATGGCGAGGATAATTTTCTTCTTCATGAACTTGGTCATGACCTTGCTGGACAGCTTCTTCAGCATCTCCGAAGTGCACTCGATCTCCCATGTCATGTTCTCGAAGTCCAGGAGGCAGGCCTCCATCTCCGGCACGTTCTGGTCGTCCTGGTCGTCGCTGCCCTCTGTCCCCCTGCGATCAGCAGGCACGAGCTGCGGAGTCCCGAGGCCTGCCTGCGCATGTCCCTCCGCGGCCTCAAGGACTGCGGGGTTGTTCCCACTGCAGTCAGAGCCCCCCGCCCCCGGGGTGCCCTGTAGCTCCTGTTTCTCTCCTACGGTGCCAGCTCCTGTCTCCAGAGGCTCGGAGTCCTGTGGACAGTCCTCCTGGAGGGACGGATCCAATTCCACCTGCTGAATCAAAGCCGTGATGTCCTGCACAAGGCGGTCTCTCTGCGAACAGGGCCTGGCAGCCCCAGGCTCTGGCCTCGTAGTCTGGGCATCCGGCAGGGTCTCCCAGCTTTCAGGGACCCCGGCTCTTCTGGGTGGGGCTCTTGCAGTGCTGCTGCAGGACAGGGACTTGGAGGAGCCCTTGAGTGGAGCCGTGTGAGCCGGGGCTGCACGGCGTGGGGGCTTCCCTGGGTGGGCGGCAGCATCCTGTCGGCCCCGGCGCCTGCTCTCCTGCAGGGCTTTGTTCCAGGCCAAGAGCAGTGCGTCTGTCTTCTTCACTCGGTGCCGGGCATCTCTGCCTTCCTTGTTCTTCAGGTTGAGGTTGATGTCAAACTTCACCAGCAGATCTATCAGCTTCCCCATGCGCTTCAGCATGCCCTTCTGGAAGAGGATGTGCATCAGCGTGTTACCGCTGTTGTCCTGGATATTGGGGTTGAGGTAGTCAAACTCGGTGGGCTTGGACCAGAACAGATCCAGCAGGTGGCTGAGGAAGTTAAAACCGATGTCAGCTGAAAGACACAAAAATCCTGTGAGTGCTGAACGGCTTTTCTGGGGAGCAGAGACGCCAGCCGGGGGTCCTCAGAACACTGAACTTCCCCAAGGATTTGATAACCCAGTGGTTCTCAACTGGGGGCGATTTGCTCCCCAATGGACAGGTGGCCGTGTCTGGAAACATTTTTGATTGTCACAATTTAGGAGGTGCTACTGGCATCTAGTGGGTGGAGGCCAGGGATGCTGGTAAATATCCTACAATACACAAGGCAGCCCCCCCAGCAAAGGATTTACCCTGCCCAACTGTCAAAGGTGGAGAAACCCAGAAATCACCGTAAATATTCCAGTAAGAGCCTTTATGTCAGGACCCTTGAAATGGCGTAAATAAATGGAAAGTATTTGCAGCTATGGACAGCCGATTCTTAAGTTTGGAACTTAAGAATCCTCCTCCATCAACCCACCCTGACCGTTCACCATGATGGTCACTCCTTCCCATCAAGCTATGGGTGAGGGGCCAGGAGATACAGGCCTGGCCAAGAAATGGGCCTTTTCCAGATGGTTAGTTTTCCCAGCAGGAAAGACCAAGGAGCACAGCATCCATTCTAACACCCAGCTTCCTCCTCAAGAAAAAGACTGCTTACAAAATAAAGGCCTACCTTCGATATCTAGAAAGATGTGGAGTGCGGCATGCAAAGGAGTGTCGCCTTCCGTGAGAGAAATGCTACGGGGGTCCGCACCCTTGGTCAAGAGGACGAAGGCCAGCTCAAAGTCCCCGTGCTTCAGGCACATGACAAGCGGCTGCTCCTGGCTGCCCTGGAGACCCTCGGGCGAGGCTGGGGGAGGCAGAGAGAAGGGACCGGTGAGCAGCATCCCTGAGCCAAGGTCAGCAGGGCCCACCTGAGGGGGGCGGGACCGATTCTGCCCTTTATTCCAAATCAAGAGGGGGTGCTGACCTGACTTCTGAGGGCCTCCTGCCACGCCCCCTTTCTGGGAGGCAAGGGTTTCCCAGTGCCCTTGGAGGGAAAGCCTGCCCCCTTCAGGTGTCCTGTCCCTGGGCCTCACCTCCTCTGTCTCTCCATCTCCCCCTCCCACCCCGCCACGGGACCACCATCAGCACCGGAGTAGGGATGGCATGAACAACGGAACTCCCAGTGTTTGCCCAACACAGTCCTGGACATACACTCGGTGACCTGGACGTGAGCGTGCTTCCCACATCCTTTGCTTCTAGGAAGCTTCTTCCCGAGAATGCCCATCGGCCCTCATTTGCCATGTTCCCTGACACATCCCCACTGCCACATCACCTTCTTTTTAGCTCAGTCCACACCTCCCCTCTGCGCTGCAAGCTCCCTGACCTCCACCCCCTGAGGACTGCAGCCCTCCTGCACTGCCACCCACCGGCAGCCATATGTTCACTGTCCATCCTTGTGCCCTGGCACCTGACCCCGGGGAGGCCCTCAATAAGTGCTTGCTTCATCAGGAACAAAATAGGAATTCCATAACCGCCATCGTTTCTGGGCAAAGGTAGTAACACTCCATGCAAGGAATGGGTTTGAAGACATAAACCACAGGCGGCCTTCCATCTATCTCCTGAAACCCGTGGGTAGAGCCAACGCCTGAAGGCGTTGTAAGTCACTTTGAGAGTTGGGACCAATGTGGCATCACTCCTTCTGAAGGTCATTTCCCCTTAAACGGCAAGGCAGGTGGAAAACCACACAGCCCAGGCGCTCCGCCGAGAGTCTGCGTCCATGAACTCATTGAATATTCCAAACAGCTCTAAGAAAGGGGGATTAGTTTCATTCCCATTTTATAAATGAGGAGACGTCAGTAGTTACAGTGGCCAGTTAGTAGTGGCCTAAGTGGGGGGAGCGTAAGGAGAAGGTTAGTGCTTCCAAATTTGTTTTAAAATAAAACCTGATCCAGCAAGACGTCTGCACACTCCAGACATACATTCAGCCAAGCCTGATTGTGCCGATTAAAACAGCAGATGTTTCCACCCACCCATTATTTGGCTGTTTCTTTAAAAAACAAGCATCACAAATCCCAATCCATGGATCAGAAAAGAATGTCACAGCATTTGACAAGGACCCATGCGGCATACTGAGTGCAGGGAAAAGTCCAGTCAGAGGTTGGGAGGAAATGACCGCTGTGGCTACACCAGGGCCCAGGCCCCCTCCACAGGCCTGAGGTTTCTTACACGAGAGAAAGGGAAGAATTCACAAAAATGCATCGACCCTATCACTGTTTCCAATGAGAAGATAGGGAGGAGGAAGAGAATGAGGCAGAATTTAAAGGAGTCTCTGAAATCAAGCAAAAAGCCCCATGAACTGTGGCACCTGGACTCCCCTGGGATATCCTCCCGGTGCTGACTCAGCATCTGGGACTCACCTCCGTGGTCTATCAGGTGGCCCAGGAGCAGGGTCCTCCGCTGGTCCCAGGCGCTGAGGCGGGGGAGGATGGCACAGAGGCTGAGGTTCGAGAGGTCACAGTCTTTGATGAGACAGTCCCCGGACGGTGGCTCCCCACTCACTTTGCGGGTCAGCAGCAGAAGCACTTCAGGCCATTTCTGTTTTTCCAGTAAAAACTTGATGAAGGCGTTGGCACAGTCGCGGTCAATGTCATAGACCAGGTCGGGAGGGATTTCTTTCAAAAACAAGAACACACCACACTCCAGAAAAAGGTTCATGTGATTTCTGTCCCCAGCCAAAACCCAACACAGAGGGACATCATCACCCCAAGTTACGGATCAGTATCTTTAAGACGTGGGGAAACCATAAACAAGTACTTAGTTATCTGGGTCATGCTACTCAACCACGTGTGAACCTCAGTGTCAGCACTGGTGCGTGAGCTTCTTGGGAAGGTTGGGAATACCCAAGGAGTGTAGAGTCCTAGCCAATAGAAAAGAGAAACATCTGTGGTATTTTAAATAAGGATAGTATATGCAAATTCCAGGAGGCTGCATGAAAAACTAATAACAGAGGTTGCCTCTGTGGATGAGATTTAGAGACTGAAGTTCAGGGGTGGATGATCGACTTTTCACTGAAGAATGTTCTGTGTTGTTTGAATGTTTTACATGTAGATCATGGCATTTATTTTTTAATCAATGTTTAAACAGATAGTAGAAAAGAGTTTTAAGGTGCGTAGAGCATCTTTGAACACTACTGAAGGTTGTAAGAAACCTTACCTTGCCGAGAAGAAAGGAGGCGCAAGAACCTCTGAACCACTCCTTGCTTCCAAAAGTTTTTCTGCAGCAAGCGGCTTCCTGAATTCATGTATGTCACTAGCTGCTCAGAGGCCTTCCGGAAAATGTCGCCCTCGCTAGCTGGTCCCCTGCCATTGCTCAGTCCTGCAAAATACCCCCGAGTGCTGCTTGTGACTGCAGAGATCACAGCCCCGTAGATTGCAAGGATGACCACACCTCTCCACTCCTCTGTGGAGCCAGGAGACTTTGAAGTGCCTGTTCCCCTCCCCGACCCTGACTCTGGCCTGGCTTCATGACCTGCTGTGACCAGGAGAATGCAGCAGATGTGATTTTTGTGCCAATTCTGAGCCTGGGCCTCAAGAGGCCTTGTTTAGTTCTATTCAGATCCAGGCTAGATAAGAAACATCATAAAACAAAGAGGAATCAGTTCAGTTGTCCAAACTGAGCCCCAGAGACGTGAAAGAGCCCAGCTACGATCAGCAAGAAGCAGACACTTGAAGGAGTTCTGTTAAGGCTATGAGAACTGCCCAGCCTCAATGGCTGAGCTGCAGGATCATGAGCTAAATAAGTGCTTGTTGCTCTAAGCCACTAAGTTTGAGGGCTGTTTGTTATGCAGCAATGGATAACTGATACAACAGTTCAGGGAAGTGATGGCAGGAGGGTGGCTTACTGCAGCAGCAACATCCAACTACATGCCAGCCACCCATGCATCTAACTGGCAAGTGGAAAAAGCCAAGAGTAAGAAGCCACCTCTCTGGCCATAAGAGGGAAAACATTATCCCCTTGGTTTAATTTACTGAGAAAGTAGTCATGATTAGAAATCAACCACTGAAGAAAGGTTAAAAAAAGGCAAATGTTTTATTTGGTATCAGATTATACACTCAGAAAGCTCTCTTGGTTAAAATGGAATCCTACTGAACAGATAACTGGACATCTGTTTTCACACCCAATGAGATGGGCCTGGCCCACAGCATAAGTGCTATCATGTGATGAACAGGTGAATGCATGTTCAATGTCATGTTCTAACAGAATAGGAACACTTTAGAGATGGAAAAATAAAAGCATCCTATTATCAGCCATGTCTCCCACAGCAGACCCTGAGGCAAGGATTTGTGTGCATGTAGTTTATGAAGGAAGAGACCAGTGAGGGTGGGGGAATCAGGTCAGGGTCAGGGAGGAACCAGGCAGGGTGTGAGCTCAGGCTGAGTCCCACAGGGTAGGGGTGTGCCTTGCCTGACCCCTGGGGGGATCTGGAGTGAGTCACACCTCAGAGCTGTGCCAGCCAAGGCAAGGGAACCGGGCTTTCAGATTCTCACCTCTTTCTGCCACCGGCCACAGACTGCCTTGGGAGGATGTAAATTCCCAGGCACTTCTGGTTTGAAGGAGCCTGAGCAAAACAGGCTCCATAAGCCCATAGGCTGTTCTCCTTGAGAACGAGCCTTAGGTGCTGGCTTTGCAAAGTGAAGGCACACCAGGGAGCACACAACAATGGGAAAGGACCCAGGGGACCCAAGCAGAGTTCTGATGTCAGCTGCCTGCCTTCTGATACACACCTGGATCACCTTTCAACAGATCAGAGCACCAGAAACACACACACCCACACACACACACCCCAACTTCGGGGGCAAACGCCCACTGCCCTCTAATCAAGAGACCTTCTGGTGCCAGATGGAAGCAAGAACTAACATTAACCCTAGCACTAACCTCCAGAGAAAAGGAAATGGAAAACCTTGGCAAAGGAAGACTTATTATCACCTCAGTGAGCTGCCTGTTCTGAGGCAAAGAACATGAACTGTGTGGTGTAACAATGACGGACTACCACCCCTGGGTTCGGCATCCCACCTTCATCCTAGAATGCCTATGAAGACACAGAAAACAATGAAAACTCACGAACCAGGAGAATATGACGCTTGGTAAAGGAGGAACTTCCTTCACCACCAGGCAGATGGAAACCTGACACTTGTCCCCCTACCTCATGCCTCAGGGCATCATTCCTCCACCAGGGCAGTTAGTTTAGTACAAAAGTCACTTGAAACTGAACAGAAATATACCAAGCTTGACAAAAGAGACAATTAGATGCAGTTGTATAATAAACGCATGGTTGTGTGCTTCATAATAATTAAGAAGGCGGTCAGATCAGGGAAGGGTCCTGAAATCAGAAAAGAAACCAGAGAGTGATATATCAACAACATAAAACAGTATAAAAGGAAAGGTGCTGAAACACTGACAATGGTAGCCCTGGGTCAGCATCTCTGGGTAGGTACGGGTGATTTGTTTATTACTCTGAACTTGCCTGGTTTTTTTCTTTTTTTTCTAAATTTTCTATAAGCTTACTAAGAGAGAAAAGAAGCATCAGGATATAGAATTGCTTATACATGATAATCACGGGTTTTTAAAAAAGATGACTACATAAGTACTGAACAGCAACCAAAAGACTGGATAAAAATATGCCAAGGTGTAATTACAATAAATTTTTGTTTTTATATAAAATGAAATTTTTACAAATTTTCTACAATGATCATATTTAGTAGATATATACAAGCAGATTTGAAATTAAAAATTAAAACTACAAGAGATCTGAAGCTGCAAGCACTCAGAAGTGTTAGAAGATAGAAATAAATCATTTCAAAGAGATTTTGTTTTTGCATGAAATCTTCCTTTTGAGCTAAAAAAGGTGAAACTGGTAAGTTTTATTACATATATTTTATCAATTGAAATTTATGTAACCATCTCATTTTTATAAAAGAAAATAAAAAATGTGTAACTATAAATGCATGGAATAAGAGTAAATGACTAAATCACAACTATACTAATTTTTTCAGGCAGGTGGGCTTATGCAGAATTAATATTTTCTTGTTTTCCTTTCCTACATTTTGTAAATTTTCTTTTTTAAAAAAGAATCTATTGCTTTATAAAGAGGAAGAAGTATCATCAATACCGCACATCTGCATTTACTGAAAACAGGGCATTGTGTGGTGCTGAAGGATTTGAGGATGACACACCATGGCCTCTGAGTCACAGGCTCCGTTTATGCGGGAAACAGACACACAGAGAAGGTCCGCATCCTCTTAGTGCAGAGCTAGAGGCGCCTTCACAGAGCAGAAAGCAGCTGGCGCCCAGGGGAGGACCAGAGAGAAAGGCTTCAGAGGCCTGGATTCGTTCTCACTCTGAAAGGCCACGCACTAGTGAATCAGAGAAAATCACAAACAACTGCGAGAAAAACAAAGACTCCAATCTTGTTGGTCCTGAGGACAGTAGAGCATCAGCTGCTGGAGAAGGTGGACATGCTGCCATCTAGTGGTGGCTGTGAGAGGCCGGGAAAGACAGGTAACCCTGACCACTCAGGTTCACACCCCCACCCTGCCCACTCCCTGTGGGCTCTGGCTTTCCCCAGCAGCTAGTGAGAAAGGCAGAATCAGCAGATATTTAAGATTCTATTATACCAGGAAACTGAAAAAAAATCAAAACTTTAAAAACAACAACAAAACTGCATGACATACTAAAGTCTACAGCATTCTAAGCATTAAGATTAGAATTAATGAACAATAAATTTGCAGGCACGTCAGCCATTTTCTACCATTCATTGGTGGTCCTTCTCTAAAAGTTTATTTTAAAACTTTGAAATTCATTGGCAGAGAAATCTGTTTGGTTAGTTTCAATTTCTCAAACAGTAGAAACCACCCCGAAACTGAGGTTACAGGTATAAGCTCTCAGGAGGCCTCTCACAATAATTTATTAATTACACCACCAATTCCTTAAAAGAGAAATCATTTAAAAACTAAACATGACATATCACAGCTTTAAAAGAACATCCCAGGAAAACAGGACTCTGCAAATACATTTATTCCCATGTTCTCACAGAAACAACAGGAGATATTTTAAATAAATGAATAAAAATTAAAACATAGATGGGGAAACAGGGGGCAGTGTTAAAGGAAAAGCAGCTTCAATCTCCCTCACATAAAACCTTCCTGACCCTGAAAATTGCCACGATCCCCAGCCTGGCAGGGTGCCTCCCACTCTCCCCACCACACACACCCCATGTGCTGCCTACAACCTGCCGCCTACTCACCCATTCCAGTGGGGGAGTGTTTCTGGAGAAACACATCCAAATAACTTCAATAAATGCGCACTAACCATCTATTAAGTATTAATAAGTCTAGTTGTTCATTCATAAATACAAACCATCCAAAGATCAGAAGATAAAATAGGAAAAGCAATAGCACAAAAGAGAAGCAAGAAGAGGGATCAACTAAGCCCCCCAAAAACATAAATAACTCACAGAAGAGAGGACAACTGTCTTTAAAAAAATTCTCACCATTCTTAAAGGCCATTCGAGAAGTGGCAAATGTCAATCAAGCACAAGTTGTCACAGATAAGAAACAGAGAACCGGAAAGAGTTCTTAGAAATGAAAACTGAGTTTCCAAATTAAAAAATGCAATAGGCAAGCTGAATTATAAAAGGAAAAGCTAAAGTCCTAGTTAAAGATCTCGAAAGAAAAAAAGGAGATAGAAGACGTTAGGGAAAGTAGAGAGACATGTTACAGATTCAGGAAGCTCATCCACGTGAAAGTGGTGGCAAAGAGATGCTGGAAGGGAACAAAATGATAGAAAATAAGTTCTCTGAGCTAAAAAAAGTTAGATTGAAAGAGGCCAGCAGGTGCCAGACAAGAAGAATGAATACGGACCCACATCTAGACACATCCCAGGGAAATTCCACAACCCTAAGGACAGAAAATTCTAAAAGGGAAAATAAATCAAATTGACATCTAATCAGTAACGGAGGCTAGAATACCAAGTTGTAAGGAACGAGGTTTTACAGAGTATTTCATAAATCTAAGAGACCCCAGATTGTCAAACACACCAGAAAACGCTGCCATTAAACTGGGACACGTCACTGATTGTGAAACACATTCGTTTCAAAGGTGGCAAAATGTGGGGGGAAAGTGCAACTGAGGACCGATAAAATACAGTGCTTATATGCAGACCAATTCTCAATCTAAGGATAAAGACATTTTCAAAAACACCATAAGTCTACTATGCATATCTCCTCCATGATATTGGTACCTGGAGTTGGTACCTAGCAGAGTAAGAGAAAAATCTAGACAGACAGTGTGAGCCACAAGAGCCACATATGAGCGCAAGAACTAAAAGAAGCATAATATATATGTGCTGGGGCTACCGTCTAAGTTAAAGTCTAAATAAAGTCTAAAAATATATGTGTGTACATACATATATACACACACATATACAATAATGTGTATGTATATGTTTCATCAAGCCAGGATGCTCAAAGAGTATCACATTTAAAGAGCAAAGTTTTCAGGGCATTTGGTGATTCTTTTTTATGGGTCCACCTATGCTACTATTTGTAGAAATCATACTACCATGTAAATGTGATTTAATGGTTTTCAATGTTCAGAATCAATCTATAGATGAAGCACAGAAAACCCAGAGTTCAGGAACAGGATGTAAATGACACAAATAACTTTACTAGACAAAATTCAACAGAGAGCTGACTTGTTGCACTTTACCTTATACAGCAATTAGTCCATATATGCCGTCCCAAACTTACAGATCAAAAAATAGAGCTATAAGTGTAGTTTTAATTGTTAGCTACGGTTTCTGAAAAGTGGGCTTGATTTCTGTTATCTCATGTTCTGTCTGAATTTTTTCTTTCTTACTGTGTGCATGCATGGAAAAAAAAAATCACCCTTACTGCCCAAAGGTAGACTTGCCAAGTTTCCAGAAAGTGGTAGACACTCTCACAGTAAGAGTTGCTTCATTCTATCTTTCAAAAAAAGCAAACAAGTTTTCCAAAGACTGGTGGCGGGGGGGGTGCTCACTTCCATCTTCATGTACCAAGAAAAGATAAACTGATTTGTACCTAATGGCGCAGAACCAGTTTTGCCCCCTCTAAAAAGTTAATTCCCTGGAAACTGTACCTGAGAGGTCCTTAGAACATGCTGCCAGCTTTTCCAAGTGACTGTTGATTTTCTCAATGGCTTTGAAGTTCTTGTTCCTCTTCAGGACATCCACGGCGGACCGGGACTGTCGATCCAGCAGAGTGGGGTCTGCCCCAAAGCTCAGGAGCATCTGCACATCATCTGTTTGTCCTAGAGCAGGCCAAAGTGAGAAGCGGGTTGGGGTTTGTCATGGTTTCTTCCATAAGGAGACGTCCCCATGAGTGCACTTCCGCCCAGTTCCCGGCCTGAGCAGCCTGGGGCAAGGGGACCAGTGTCCCTCTCTGCTTACAGAAACTGATGGCCTTGGGCAATTCAGCCAAGTCCCCAGAGCAAGGAGTCCTGTGTGGAGTGGGAAGGACAATAGCTTTTAAGAGGTTCAAGTGCGCTCCTCTCTACCTTTCTCCCCTCTCCTTGGCAACAAGCAAGGAGAGGGGGAATCTGGTTACTAGGCAACAGTTACAGCTGTAAGGATGACAGCAAGCTGTGACTTCAGATTTCTTTATTCCCTAGAGAGGAAACAGAATATACTCCCAGAAAAAAAGCCTGTCTGGAGACAAGAGAAGAAAGTAGCAATTGCTTTTGCATCAGGGTCTTCTTGTCACTGTTTCAACCCTTGCAGCCCCACCTCTGGCTGCCAGCTCCATTTGCTGCTTTTTTTTTTTTTTTTTTGGCAGTACGCGGGCCTCTCACTGCTGTGGCCCCTCCCGCTGCAGAGCACAGGCTCCGGACGCGCAGGCTCAGCAGCCATGGCTCACGGGCCCAGCCGCTCCGCGGCATGTGGGATCTTCCCGGACCATGGCACAAACCCGTGTCCCCTGCATCGGCAGGCGGACTCTCAACCACTGCGCCACCAGGGAAGCCCCTCCATTTGCTGCTTTGACATATCTATTTGCCAAGCATTCAGGTGGCTCTGTGATCACAGGTGCAACAGATTTCAGAATGTAACAGGTGTATCCCTGGAGGTACCAAGACTTATGTGAGCACAGAGGTTAAAGGAATCAATGCCCAATTCCCAGCTTCCATACCGTGCTTTCCTAAAATTCACCACCTTAACAAAGCACCTCTACTCCAGGTATCGTCCTGCTGGTGATGCTCTCCTTCCCCATCTCCCCAGGCACAACTGCTTTTCTCCCATTTTACAAAAATAAGACAAAATTAAAAAGTCATACTTCTTACTCATCAAGTACCTCACTGTGATAGGCAGAATTCTCAGACAGACCCTGAGATTCCCAACCCCTGGTGTACACACACCTTCTCCCAGTTACCCATTTAATACTAATCTAAACTCTGCTATGATGAGACTTCGCAAATGTATTTAAGGTCCCAAAGCAGTTGACCTTAAGATAGGGAGATTATCCTGGCCTGATCACATGAGCCCTAAAGGTCAAAGGTTTAGAGGTTTTCCCCTGCTGGCTTTGAAGACAGCGGAGGCCATAGGACAAAGAATGTGTGCGATCTGTAGAAGCTGACAGCCAGCAAGAAAACGGGACCTCTGTCCTACAACTACAAGGAACCGGATTGTGCCACAATCATGTGAGCTCGAAGGAAGGGCTGGAACTCCAGATGAGAATGCAGCCTCAGCCAGTGCCTTGATTACAGTCTCAAGAGACACTGAGCAGGAAACTCAGTCATATCATGTCAGACTACTAACCTACAGAGTTAGAGTGTCATTTTAAACCACTAAGTTTACGGTGATTGGTTACATAGTATAGAGAACTCATGCAATTACCAAAGTATTGCCCCGAAGGAGGTGAAAGCTCGTGACCTCCAGAGTATCAACCTAAGGGAAAATCAAGTAGCTGTCAAGCCCCTTTTAAAAGGCACCATGACACATCCTTCTCTCACCTCCCTCCAAAATTATTTTTTTTACCAATTACTTACAGAAAATTTAATATATTTATGTTGCTTTGGTGATCTCTGTAGTAATAATAATTTTGTAATAATTAAATCCAGAAAAAAATTAATGCTTAGAGTCTTAAATCACAGAAAGTTTTTTAAAATTTAAAGCTACGTAAGTACTTTTGCTCAAGAACAGTATCACTGGATAAGACTTTCAAGGATAAAATATATTAGAGTAAACTTCTTTCTGAAAAGCCAACTGAAAATATGATCCAATAAAAAAAGGAGTGCATAATTTGATATTTTTGACTATTAAAGCCTGTCACGGGATGGCACGGGTAAAGCGGTCAGCTGTGTGGGTTCCCTAGCGCCTGAAGTCACTCCACCCACAGCACAGCTCTGAGGGGTGCTGCCACTTACGCTTGAGGAGGTACCCTGGGGAGTGGGCGGCAACCACGTGCAGGACGGTACGGCCATCCTCGTCCTTCTGGTTGATGTGACCTTTCCACTCGGGCTTGTAGTCCATTAACCACTTGAAAAGATGGTTTTCCTCTGAAGGAATGAGTTACTGATGTTATTTTCAACACACAGAAAAGCTGCAAAGCAAATCACTGTGCACCACACTGAGGGAACCCAAGGGGCATCCAACACACATTGTCACTTGCCACAAACAGGTGTGGAGACACAGAGTTTGTGCATTGAAAGGATGAGTCATATAAAGTTATTCATAGGAAACTGAAGTCAGATTCCCTAGAAGCAGAGCCTGAGACAGAGATTCTTGTACGTGTGATTTATTGACAGAGGGAGAAAGACGGGGAGGGAAGCAGGGCAGGGGATGAAGGCAAGCAGTGATGTGGCCTCAGCTGAGTCGGCTTCAGCCTGATCCCACGGGGAGCTGTGGAGCAGGCACTGCCCTACAGTGCTGACCCACCTTGAGGCAGGGGCTCACCTTTTGTACCCCGGTGTCAATCAATCCAGAGCTACAGAACCGCCTCCAGAGAGGGACATGGTGCCTATTGGCAAAGAGCAGCTCCCTGGCAAAGGAGGCAGCTGTGGTGCAGCAGGTGGGGCTGGGGGCACTGGTCGCAAAGAGGACCTGGGCAGGGCAACAATCATTACCCCACTACCTTACTATCAACAGGACAGAGATTTCAAACTCTTTCCCCAGACTCCTTCCTTGTAAGTCCTGGAAAGCCACATAATTCTGCCAACTCTGTGGACACCATTTGTCACCATGTCAGTTTTCCTCTGAGAGACAAATCGGGGATAAACTTGAAGACTTGATCTCATCCACATCTGCCTCTAACCGCAGGAGCAAACTTAAAAAGTAGACACAGAGAGGAATTGTGACTTTCATACCCAGAGGCACACCTAATTTGAAACTGGGAGGATTGGATCAGATTGCTTTTAGTCAGACTTCATACTTTTAAATGTTTTATCCACTGTATGAGAGTGAAACCTTTTATGGATTCTCCAACAGATGAAATGTATCACGATAGGGCAAATGTGGCTGAAGCAAAGATGGGGGCTCAGGTCTTCAAGCCACTGGCCACCCCCATTCCCATCCTGAGGAGATGCTACAGCCTAAAAGAGGAAGACAGTGTAGACAAGTTCTCTTGGCTCCTTCTGGCTCTAAGATAGTGTGGGTCAGGGTCCAACAGTGAAGCTACATATGCTTCGAAAAGAAAAACAGACTTCTATCTAAAGCGTAAATGTGGATATTGTATGTGTGTGTTTTAATGATAAAAATATTTAAAAACTCAAATCCTATAGCCAGGTGGTGAAGACTAAAAAAAGACAAATTATATATACACCTATGAAAATAGGATTCCTTTAAAAGAACCACAAGCAAACTGTATCAGCAATAGCCAGTGTTTCCCTTGGGGTTTCCCCCCTCCCACTCCCCACAGTAGTTGGTCCTCTAGTCGAGAGAAAATGAACTCGTAAGAAGACCATGGCTGCCTTTGCCACCGGGAGGAAACTCCCTCCACAGCTTCCCTGAAAGCTCTGTCCAGCAAAGGCTGTCTGTCCCAAGGCCTGTCCTTGAATCCCAGGGCTCCACTCTGCTGCCAGGATCTGTCTGAGAACACAGCATCCTTTCAGTGTGGGCCTCTAGCTATGAGGTCCCGGGAGAAGGAAAAATGATGCTGTTTCCCTGCTGCCTTCATTCATCTGAATGATCAAATCATGAACTATTCAAATCATCTGAATATTCCACATTCTGGTTTCACTTGAGCTAAGCACAGTCCCTGAGGTCCAAGCTGGAGGACAGCGTGGAGGGCGCACCGTCAGGAGAGAACTCACTGGCCTGGATGCAGAGGCGCATGAGGGCGTGCAGAGGGTACGGTCCTATGGTCTCGATGCTCGCACCTATGGAGATGAGCCACTGGACTAGCCTGGGCACCTGTTCCATTTTCTCATGAAATCCGAAGAAGACAAATTTCTGGAGAAAAAAAAAATACACAGGAAGAATTATGGCAGTGGCCTTATCGATATGAAACTTCAAACTCCTTCCCCATAGAGTTTGGGGTTCTTTTTCTTCCAGTTTTATTGAGATATAGTTTGACATACAGCACTGTATATATTTAAGGTGTAGAGCAGAATGATCTGGCTTTACCTACATCGTGAAACGATGACCACAAGTTTAGTGAACATCCATCATCTCATATAGATACAACATTAAATTAAAAAAAGAAAAATTCTTTTTGTGATGAGAGCGCTCAGGATTTGCTCTCTCAACAACTTTCATATAGAACATACAGCCGTGTTCATTCTATTCATCATGTTGTACATGACACCCCTAGGACTTATTTATCATATAATTGGAAGTGGTTACCTTTTGACCGCCTTCATCCAATTCCCCCTTCTCCCACCCCCCACCCATAAAGTTTAGAATCAGTAAAACCCTGATTAGCTGTGGCCCCAGCCTAAGATTACTATAAATAACAAATTTGCAGTGAGGTGGCTGAAGGGGAAGGTCCCAAACACCACAGTCCAGAAGTGGCCTGACTTGAAACCGTATGTGTCAAGAAGCCACCTTACCTCAAAGAGACTTTTCAGTGATAAATTTGGGACGTGGAGATTTCTCGGTAGCTGGTCTTTTCTCGCTGACAGAAGTAGAAATGACTGATGAAAGGGGAGAAACAGAAAAAGCTGGAACAATAATGGTCTCCACATGGGTTATTAGAACAAAATTAATCTTAAGCTTTAAAACACAGAAACAAAAAAACAGAACAAGACACCCTCTAGCCCTGTCTCTTTGTTTAAGTCACCTGCCAAGCTCTTCAGCCTGAGCCATGATAACCAAAGCGTCTCTGTCTGGCAAACTTCCTGTTGGTGCTGAGAGCTAAGCTCTCTCCACCTTTCCTCAAAGTCTGCTGAGGACAGGAGCAGCCGATGGTGGGCAGCATTGGGACAGTACAGGGGCAGGGAGGTAAAGAAGTAATTTCCTGCAAAGTTCTTAAAGCTTAGCAAGTAGAAGAATCAAATCCTTTTGAAATAGCCCACCCCAATTAATTCTTTAGCACATTACTGCTATTTGGGGTCCACAAGACCCTATCGAGTGGTGTGCTGGGGCAGCTCCTATCAGTGAGAGCTCACTGTGCACATCTCTTCCCAAATGTGAGTCCTCCAGTCGACTTAGCAGCTTGAAATTGGCCATTGAAATCGAGAGAATTTACACTACAGGAAGCGGCAAATGCTGCAGATCAGGACTTTTTTTTTTTTTTTTTTCCTCAGAAAGTCTGTTGTTAAACCACTGACCCTAAACTGAACCCCAGAGAAGTTAAGCAACTTTCCCTAGGTCACACAGAGAGCAAATCCTGAGAGGCCCCTACTGGGATCATCCAGGTACGCCAGCTGGTCCAGGAGTTCTAGGCTTGGCATGGCCATGACTGGAGACCCAGTCTCAGAATCCACGTCCCTGACATATGCTCTTGCCGGTGGGCGTGGCACCACAGGGACTCAGTCTGTGGCTACATCTTGCTTCCAGCTTCTTTCAGTTTGATGCCCACTCTTAACTGCTCACCCTAAACAGATCCCACTGCCCAGACACTCCCAGATGACAGGTTCAGGGCTCTGACAATCCTGATGGCTGGCCTGGCTTTTATAAGGTGCCTCTGTCTGCAGTGTTTGAAAATGGCCTAGGCTCCACTGCTGGTAGGATATGGGACCACCACTTGGGCTGGATTCCTGGGCCTCCATGGCTGGCTGGGTGATAGCCCATCAGGTGATAGCCCGTCAGCTACTGGGTTCCCACTCCCTCCCTCCCCACATAGACTACGGAGCTCTATTCACATTCATCCCACGTGGGGAAGAGGGGACGTAAAACGTTCTTTCCTGGGGGCTGTAAATGGAACTGCTTTCCTGTTAATGAGGCCTAGGCCCTCCCACTCACAGATCTACCCTAACACTTGGAATCACAGAATTTTAGGACTTTTTAAAATAAAACTAGAAAGATCTCTTAGTTTGCCCATCTTATCGGAAAAGAGAAGATCCCAGATTTCTTGTTAACAGGGCCCCGGATTTCTGATTCCTGGTTCCCCAAGAGTGCAGCCTGCTTTCCGCCCCCTCACTGCCATGTTCTCGAGACTGTAATATGGGGATGTGCTTCTGGGAGCCCGTGGCCAGACTTTAGGGGGTTCCCATGAGCTCCCTGAAGCTACACTCGTAAATTGTGTGTATGTGTATGTGCAAAGAGAGTCCCATCGATTTCATTAGATTCCCAATAGCACCCGTGACCTTCTCAAAAACCGAAGAATCCTGTATCCTACAGTCATCCAGCCTTCCTGGGTCCAGAGTCCTTACAGGCTGCCCTTGCAGTCCAGACTTTTCTGGACTGCCTGGCTTTAAAAAGCCTGCAGGCCCTTTCTAACCAAATTCCCAGCCTGGGCCAGCCCATTCTCAAGAGCGCTTACAGGCTGTCGTCAATGACAGCTACTACTCATTGGGCACTGAGCATACAGGTGCCAGGTGTTATAACACCCCTTTGGCTCAGTGTCTGGCACACTGTAAACCCTCAATGAACATTATTATCAGGTGCTTTTGGTCCATTATTTCTAATCCTCACCTCAACCGGGAGGGAAAAGGTTTATATCCTGCAACTTCCAAATGAGGAAATGAGGCTCAGAGAGGAAGGAATTAGCCCAGACTAGACTGGGGAGGATTTGGATTCAGTGAGGCACCTGTGTGGCAGTGAAGCCCAGCTTCCACAGTCCACTGGGCTCCTCCATCCTATGGATTCCCGGCTCTGGATTCAGGTCCTACAGCCTTGCTGCTTCCTGAGGGTACCAGTCCCTTGAAATCATACAGCAACCCTCTGAGAAGCACAGGCACGTTATCAGGCCTTGGCTAGCAACTGCCGTATAGAGAGGATTATGAAGATGAATAGGCAATTGTTTATCTCCCTCATTCCACATCACCATTAGCAACTGGACTTCACACTTCTTTGATGACAGTGGAGACACAGCCAAGAGTGAGGTTGCCACAAACTGTTTTCCTAGCTTAAAAAATGGAAACTGGCGAACCAATATATCTCAGTGACTTTTCATCTTTAATGAGGTTAAAGTTTAAAAGTTACTTTGGCATCAAGATAAGCAAGTACTAAATTATAATCCCCCAGTGCCAGCAGAAAGAAATCGTTTAAGCAAGAATGTACTTTCCCCACAAGATCTCTTTTCACTTACATGCCATAATCTTTTCTTTGCCAACTTTTCTATTACAGATTGCCACACTTCAGTTGAGAATCCAGTAGTGAAAATATAATCAAAGCAGGGCAAGAAACTTTGCAAAACAATAGGGTCACCTGAAAGAAAGTTCCAGAATTTAGAAATTTTAACTTAGAGAAAGTCTAGAACATCTAGGAAAAGGTCCTCCAATTAAGACCACACACAGACAAATAATAAATTTAAGATATCAAAAAGAAAAGAGAACTGGGAATTCCCTGGTGGTCCAGGAGTTAGGACTCCATGCTTTCACTGCACGGGGCAAGGGTTCGATCCCTGGTTGGGGAACTAAGATCCTGCAAGCCGCGTAGTACAGCCAAAAAAAGAAAAAGGAGAGGCCATATAGGGGTGGGGGAGTGGGAGGTACAAACTACTGGGTATAAGATAGACTCAAGGAAGTATTGTACAACATAGGGAATATAGCCAATATTTTGTAATAACTGTAAATGGAAAGCAACCTTTAAAAACTGTATAAAAATTTTTAAAACTTTAAATTTAAAAAAAAGGGCCTTCTCAAAGTATATAAAATCCTATATAATTGAAGTGGTAATCATTTTAAGTTTGGGTGAAACTGTCCCCTAAGGCAGCATAATGTGACCTAACACTCACTTAGCTTCTCTATTTGCCAAGCCCAGTGATGGGTGTTATACTAATCCCTCAAACAAACCAATAAGGCAGTGCCTATTACCTCCATATATGGAGGAGGAAATGGGTGCTTAAGGGAAGTTATAAAACTCACTTCCTTTAAGAAAGGTGACAGGGGCTTCCCAGGTGGCGCAGTGGTTGAGAGTCCGCCTGACGATGCAGGGGACGTGGGTTCGTGCCCCGGTCCGGGAAGATCCCACATGCCGCGGAGCGGCTGGGCCCGTGAGCCATGGCCGCTGAGCCTGCGCGTCCGGAGCCTGTGCTCCGCAACGAGAGAGGCCACAACAGTGAGGGGCCCGCGTACCGCAAAAAAAAAGAAAGAAAGAAAGAAAGGTGACAAATATCATTTTCATCCAACAGTGAGAAACTATGAGAAATGAGATGAAGCTTCGTGGCTTATCGTGCAGCTAGTTCATGACAAAACCAAGACGGGAACCCAGGTCGAGCAGCTCTTTGAGTCAATTTGCACCCTTTCAAGCTAGTGACCTTTTGCATCTCATGACCCTGCAAACTCGTGGATGCGAACATCCAAGGCGACAGGTCAGGGGCCAGAATAACATGGCACCTCTTCTAGGATTATCAATTTCCAAAAATGAGTAAATAGCAAAACATATATTGTATAAAAAAGATACACAATTTTCATAAATACATTTTTCAAAATTTAGAAATTGGGCCACGGGCATAACATTCATCCTCCAAACAGGTATACTTTGGTAGAAAAGTCTGGGATGCGTTACCCTAAGAAATCCTGTTAACTGCCCCCCTCAGGATCCAGATTTCTTAGAGGGGCAGTCACCAAGAGACAGTTGTCTGGAATTCCCATAACTCTGGCCTGGCTTCTGACAGAACAGTGGCTTTTAAAAGACACAGAGAACAATGAGGAAGTGTAGGGAATGGGTCAAGCCATCAGGTTCAGAGGAAAGGGAAGCAGGCTTTAGTCACTGTCGGCAAAAGGCTGACGGGAAAGCTGCGACCCATTAGCACCTGTCTGGACACCTATTTCTCTGCCAGGAGACACAGCTGAGCCCACCTCTAACCCCTTCCCACCCACTGCCTGACACTGCTCTCTCCCCTTCTCTGTGCCGAACTTCCCAAAATCTGTAGGATCCCATCCACAGAGCACAAAAGTTGCTTTCCCACAACTGCAATGGGAAGAGCTGGATCTATATCAGTTGAATCTATCGTCAGCAGTAATTTCCCCATTTCTGAAGCTGAGAGCATTTTCCAGCAATTCTAACATGTGTCATTGTTCACATTCTACCATCTGTAGAATCGGGGCATGTGCTGCTATTGATGCTGTCTCAACGGCAGAACATAAATTAGTGGCGCATCTTAAATTAGTGCAATCTTAAATTTGACCAAACACAGTATTTGAAAACAACAGCCTGACCACTGGCAGAACTTTAGACTGCGCTGTGATAACCAGGGAAAGAGCTCCTTTGTCCCTGGCAGGGAGCATATTACATTGTGTTTCAGAATTGTCTATTTTTGCCAATTCCAGGCCACGGACAAAGCCATCTCACACGCCAGGTCTTCAGACTAATAACCCAATAAGTGATGCAAACCGCCACCCCCCGCCCAACCTGGTGTGTCCCTCGTAGACTGTCAGCTTCCACAGGCCCCTCCCTCAGCCTTTTCAGATTGGTTTTATAGCAAACAGGAACATTTTCTCGACACACTGGAGAGATACATGCAAAAATCACGTAAAACACGTAGTATAAGCAGGGAAATCCCTATGGCTAGCAACACAGAAAACTTAAGAAGTCTGAAACAAAACCGGAAAATTGGGACAGCTTTAAGTGATTTGTGCAAAAAGACCCAGTTGTTTTCACAAAGGCCCCAGCCAACAAAGCTTCCCATGTGCTTTCTAGTGTAAAAACCAGTTTCATTCAAGCTACATAAATGAGCCACAAAGAAAAACACCCTGTAATTATCTCCCCAGAAACCTGAGTCCCCAGGAGGCTTTCAAAGAAATCACAAGCACTTTAAAAGAAAGAAAGAGGGTGGGCCTCCCCCAGTCCTGACTTACTGCCCATCGTGGTGAAGACTCCCACCAAGAAATCAGCAACCTGGGTCTGGTCCTGGCTGCTTTGCACGAGTCTCAGACCCTTGAAAAACATGTCAGCAGCTTCATAAGGCTGGTGCAACCGCAGCAAGGAATAACCAGCTCGGTAGTATCCCTGCAACGAAGAAAAGCAAAACCGTTAACACACCCATCTTTTCTGACCTGCTGCTGAAGGCAAGATTGAGGCTGTGAGGAAACAGACTGCAGGAGTCTGACTTCTAGGTACATACAGATTTCTAACAAGCTCTGGATACAGGATTTCCACATTGTTCCTGCCATTTTTTAACTGGCAAGAAAATAATCCCTTTCAAGTCCATGACATGTACAGCATCTAACATAGGACCCAGAGAGAAGGGAGCAGGCCTGGTTCCAATGACATGTGTGGTTTATGTATTCATGCTTCAAATCGCAGCCTGGCCAAGAAGGGAGGAATGAAACCAATCCTACGAATACAGTGTTCTGGAGAAGAATGAGATTGTCATGTCAGCATAGGAGTTGTTCCCTGCTCCTTTCAATCAAAGTAAACACAATTTCCAATGGTAATGACAAGCACTGAGGTTTACCCAGCCCCACATTATAGGCAACATACACCAGAGGTCAAAAAATTTTTTTGGTTTCTGGAGAGGGAGGAAAATTACAATGATTAATACAAGAAAATGGTCAGTTTTGCCTGTATACAAACTGTCAAACTCTCGAGAAGGAACAAAATGATTCGTACTGCTTTCCTCACTTTAACCATCAAAATGAATCAGTATCAAGAGGTACCAAAACAATTTTCTGTCTAAGATAACACAAGGTGTTCACCAACTGGGTTCATAAAAAAGCAAGCACCTGAAATTCCACTAAATACCAAATCCCTGATTATTTACTGATTTGTTTTCACCGTCATTTAAAAGTCTAAAACAGTAGATAACAATCAGAAAAAGGAAAGAAAAAAAGGTGTTCCCCCCACCAACCAAGCAAGATGGTACAGAATTTCCCATTTCTTTACCTTCCTCAGTTCTAAGTTTCACCTTTTATTTTGGAGGAAGGTGAAGGGGATCAGAATACATCACCCCAAAATGTGACACTTTGGCATAAGGATTCTTTTGAGCTGAAGGCCTCTGAGATTCAACAGATGCAGAAAGAAGCCTTCCTGGGACTTCCCTGGTGGCCCAGTGCTTAAGACTCCACACTCCCAATGCAGGGGGCCGGGGCTCATTCCCTGGTTAGGTAACTAGATCCCACATGCATGCCAAAACTAAGAGTTTGTATGCCACAACTAAGGAGCCCACCTGCCACAACTAAGGAGCCCATGTGCTTCAACTAAGGAGCCTGCCTGCTGCAACTAAAGACCCAGCACAACCAAATAAGGAAGGAAGGAAGGAAGGAAGGAAGGAAGGAAGGGAGGGAGGAAGGGAGGAAGGAAGGAAAGGAGGGAGGGAGAGAGAGAGAGAGAGAGAAAGAGAGAGAGAGAAAGAAAAGGAAGGAAGGAAGGAAGGAAGGAAGGAAGGAAGAAAGAAAGAAAGAAAGAAAGGAGCCTTCCTGGAGCCTCCCTTCTCTGATTACAAGCAGAAACCTCCAAGAAATATAGATTGCCATAAATCCCCTCTCCCGGAGAATTATTATGGCCACAAAGAAGACAGTGAAACTTGCAAACTGCAAAGAACATGAACAGACTATGAATTTTGGTGCAACTACATCAGAAGAAAATGAGCTCCACCAGGATCTCCACTGGACTCCATCTGCCAAAAGGCCCGGCTCCACTCTCCCCTGCAAATGCCTTTCAACACTTGGCCACCAACCTTCTTGCTCTTCTCCAGATACAGCACGTGTGCTCTGTGCACATCTGTCTTAAGTGCAGAGAAAGTTGAATGAGAAGCACTCCTAGCATTTCCATTTTAAAAAGAAGGAAGGGAAGGAGGCAGATTAAGAGGAAGAGGCAGCAGCCGCAGCATCTGGTGGTCACCATACCTTCACGTAGGTTGGATCCCACTGGAGACACTCCTTGGCGGCCACGGAGGCCTCGTTCCATTTCCCGAGGCTGTAAAACGCATTGGATTTGTTGCACAGCAGCACAGCCAAGTCCCTGCGGGGAACCCTGTGAGAAAGGACCAACTGGTGGTCAGTAAATAGTTCTTTCGTCCTGCAAATACAGAAGCTCGAAGGCCACCATTCTGGTGCTGGTTGCTCCCATCGTGCTGGAGTTTCAGCAGGAAGCGTCCCAATGATGCCTATGACATCTGACCCTCATAGCCTGGAAAGCCTGGGATGTTTGCGATGTCCCAATCTCCCTTCCTCACTCCCAAATCCTGTTCCCAACCTTTCGCAACAAATGTTCTCAACACCTTGGGTCTACCTCCTACTGATCTCCACAGGTCTTTTTATCCTTTAGAGACCATTGGAGAAGATGCTGCGAAAAGATGGAGAGGATGGGAGTTCCCACCGAGCCCTCGCAGAGAACAGACACCGTGGGAGCCACCCCACATGCACGGAGGCAGAGCTCATCAGAACACATGACCACACTGTCCCCACGGGCCCTGCGAAAGATGCAGGATGAACACTGTTCTACTACATAGGCAGGGCCACCCAAATGCGTGCAGAACCCAGGGCCAGAGTGCAAAAGGTGGCCCTCACACCATGTGGCTAATCTCTGTCTGATACAGTAGCCACAGGCCACGTGTAGCCATTTAAATTAAAATTAATTAAAATTAAATAAAATTTAAAATTCAGTACCTTAGTTGTATTAGCCACCTGTTAAGTACTCAATAGCCAAATTCTCTGCTATAGAACATTTTCATCATCACAGAAAGTCCTATTGCACAGTGCTAGTCTAAGTATTTGAAGGCCATAACTCAAGCTTACAAATGTTCAATAAAATATCTTTTAGCCGCCTACTTTATAATAACTGAAAGGCAAGCTTCAAATTTAGAACACAGGCACTGTCAGGGGAGGGTGAGCCAAGCTGGCACCCCTGCCCACTCCCTCTTCTCTTTCCATCTCAGCCTTCATCCTGCACTGCAGAAGACACAATCCCAAGCTCTGTCCACACTCCTGACCTTGGACGGCGCTCCAAAGAATGGACTGCGGGTAAGAGGCCTGTGTAGGCCCTAGGAGCAGGATCCATGGACAGGACTTCCAGGGGCCTGGTACCCACAGTGTGGACGAAAGAGGAGGCAAGGGCTCTGGCTGGGTAAAGCACGTGGCCCCAGACTCCCACCTGTGGGGAGGGTACAGCTGGAGAACGGCCAAAGCAGGCCTGTAAAGCCTGGCAGGGCAGGGCCCCTCCTGCCTGGGTCTAGGGGGTCACACAGCTGCAACGTTAGTGCTGAAACCAGGCTGCAAGAAGCAAAACACAAAATATACCATAACAGGTCAACAGAAGCCCAAGTGCTGCTGAATTCAAGACACACAAGGTGGAAAAGCAAGGCTTATGCTTCTTTTTTTTTATTGAATACTTTAACTGTAAAAATAATACAAACAGAAAAGTTAGTTAATATAGATACCCACAAAAATAAAGCAAAACAAAAATCTCCTCTACTATGTCCCTACCCACAGTGCTTGGTGTATCCGGCTCCTCTCACTGCCCATCATTCCCTCTTAGTGAAGGATGAGGACCCAGAAGCACAGAAGCAGTGGGGCTGTCAGAGGGTAACTGACAATGGAGCCGTGGCCACAGTGTAGCAGTCGCCACGTGTCCTGCCCAGACACCTGGCCAGTGCAGCCGACCCCAGCAGGAATGAGTGTTGGCTGCAGCTAGGGTCTCCTGATGCCCCGTTCTCCAGAGATTTATCCTCAGCCTAATGGGAGCTGCCCTCTCCCCAGAAAGTTACACCCCCGTTATGGACTGTCCCTCCCCCCACAAATTCATACGTTGAGGCCCCAGCCCCCACAGTGATGGTATTTGGAGAGGGTGCCTTTGGGGAGGTGATTAGGTTTAGATGAAGTCAGGAGAGTGGGTCCCTCACGATAGGATTAGTGCCCTTATAAGAGATGGCAGAGGGTTTCCGTTCTCTCTCTCCACCATGTGAGGATGTAGTGAGAATGTGGCTGGCTGCAACCCAGGAAGGGGGCACTTACCAGGGACTGAACTGGCTGGCACCTGGACCTTGGACTTCCCAGCCTCCAGAACTGTGAGGAATAAATTTCTGTTGTTATTCCACCCTGTCAGTGGTAGTTTGTTACTGCAGCCTGAGCTGACTAATCCAGCCCCACTCCCTAGGACAACTCCTGGGGCCAGACAGCCTATGACCGGTGACTGACTGACATGGGAATTAAAAGGTCAGCCTCCTTTCCTAAAGTGGGACAGCTCTGCAGTACATCTCAGGGGCCCCAGAGCTCCCCAGGGGATCAGGCTGCAGCTGACTCCAGCGGAGACACCATCCCTGCCCCATCCTGCTTCTCCCTCAGTTCCCTTCTCCTGAGAGCACCTGCTCAGTTAACCACAATTCCCTAAACCCCTATGTCAGCTGGCAGCAGCAGGAAGGCAGTGATGGGCACGGGGAACTGTGTCAGGAAGGTCCCATGACAGGCGACATGTGAGGGTGCAGGCAGGTGTCCCATTAGTGGTCGCACAGCTAGTAAGTGGTGGTGCTGAGATCTGAGTACTCACAGTGTGGTCAGTCTATGGCCACAACCATGACACAACATTAACTTTTCAAGAAAGGTCAATGTTTTCCCCCGAATGAGGAGCTCTAGGCCCAGTCTGACCTGAGGGGGCAGAATGACAGAACTACACAGGCTCAGGCCAACTGCAGTCAATTCAAGTCCAGCTGGAGTGTAGACACCAAGGAGGGAGGAGGTGGGAGCCATGTGTCGGGAATTCAAGTCAGTGCCCCTTCTCGGTACACGTTTAGGCTGCATACACCCTACAAATGCCAACTTCTGCTTCCTCTACTACAGCTGTCCCCAGAGTATGATCTGGGAAACTCTGGGGGGTAGTTCCCCCAGAGGGAACAACAGTAGTTCCCAAGGACAAAATATCTTCACAATTGTAGTTGGCTGAATAATGGTTTCCAAATGACGTGTTTTTTTGTTTTGAATTTTATTTATTTTTTTATACAGCAGGTTCTTAGTAATTATCCATTTAATACATATTAGTGTATATATGTCAAATAATGTTTTCTTTTATGGCAAAAGGAACTCTGGAGATGGGATTAATTTAAGGATCTTGAGAGGAGGAGATTATCCTGGATTATGATACAGTCACAAAGGTCCTTATAAGAGGGAGACTGAGAGAGCCGGCCACAGCAGAGGAGAAGGTGATGTGACAACAGAAGCAGAGACCGGAATGATGCGCTTTGAGGATGCAGGAAGGGACCACAAGCCAAGGATACAGGCAGCCATTCGAGGGTAAAAGAGGCAAGGAAATGGAGTCTCCTCCACAAGGAACCAGCCCTGGTGACACCTTAATTTTAGCCTTGTAAGACTCCTTTCAGACCTCTGATCTCCAGAAGTGTAAGATAATAAACGGGTATTGTTTTAAGCAACTAAATTGGTGGTCATTTGTTAAAGCAGCAACAGGAAACTAATACAATAATACCAAGACAGTGTGTGCCTTTTTCACATTCATTCTCTCACGTGGACGGGGAGTTTTCCAGAGGCTACTTGGCGTGTGGTATCACAACAGACTAAATGCAGAAGCAGATGTGAGAAGACAGACATCTTCCATTGAGACAGACATTAAAGAGACTTGCGAAAATGTAAAACTCTTCTCACCAAATTTTTCATTTTGAAAAATAGTTATTTCTCATAAAAATGCTGCTTATGTTAATGTCATGGGTTTATTACTGCTATTTTAAAAAAGATGAATAAATACATATTTTAAATGTTTCTCAGTTTTGAGTTCTAATACAGGCTTTATTGATAGTTACAAACTACATCAACAAAAGCTCTCTGGGGTCCTGCCTGTAAGCAGTCGTGATCCTGAAATGTTTGGGAACAGGTCTGCTAGAAGTTGAAGGGGCAGGGGAAGAGGTGAGGCTTAGTTCCTGGTGGTGTGCCCTGTGGCCAGGGGGTTGATGGAATGGATAAACAAGATGAAATGAACGACAAGTGAGGGGCTTGGGGGCTTCAGTCATCCCAGGAACCAGAAAGAAGGGGAAGTTTGTAATGTTTATCAACAGTCCCCTATGTTTCACTTTCCATTTCCTGAATTCCTCTAGTCTCTGAGCTAACACTGCAGAGAAGAGAAACAGAAAGTGGGAGGAGAAAGGAAACAGAAACTAGGTGGTGTGGCAACAAATGAGAAGAAAACAAAAGCAAGAGAGTGAGTCCCCCTTTACTTAAAAAAATTACAAACAAAAGGCAGGGAGAAAATCCAAACACTTACCCCCACTGGTATAAGTGCCGGAGAATCTGGATGGCTTCATCGTACTTTCTGATGGCCAAAGAGAAGTTTCCATTCTTAAAAACCTGGTTGCCAAATTCTTTCAACTGCTCAGCGTAAGCTGTGGGGTCCATCCTGTGAGGAGACGGAGGAAAGGCTGGCTGCCCGCCTGAACAGGTCTCCTTCCCCTCTATATCTGCATCGCTGAGTCTGGAGAGGCTGGTGGTTCATCCTGGCCCCTCCCACCGGCCTAGGTTACACCCTGACCACACCCCTCACCACCCGGGAACCAGACTGGATGTCTGCTCTGATGAGACGGTTTCTTCCTCAGTTCTCTTCTGACCTCAGGAGCAGCAGCCAGAATGATTCCATTTATTCTGTGTTAATGACCAGCTAGGCTCTGAGCAAAGAGGCTGCTTCCATGCACAAGCCGACATAAAGCTGGTAGGTAGTGGCAGCTCTTCCCATAACCGCCACTAGTATTACTCTCTGATTTACCCATCACAGCAGCCCAGAAGGAGGCTCTGTCCTCACTGTTCAGATGAGGAAACTGAGGCTCAAAGGGGTTCAAGTCACTTGCCTAAGGATCTGCTAATGGCGTTCCCCGATTCTGACTCCAATTCCAAATTTCTGCCCTTGACCCTGTCCTGCATCACCTCCTCATACAAGGAGCTGACAGTCCTTGCACTCTCTTAGAAGGAGGGAAAGGGGAGGGGAGGTACAGTCCTAAAGGCCTCAAGGGGCTAGGACACGGGGCCACCACCACTGCCTCTCCCACCCTCCTCTCTTCCTAAAAACACTAGTAAAATAAGCCTCGGAGTATTTGTCTCTGAGACTGCCACTGCCTGCTTACCTGTCTGCATCCCCCAGGAAGCACCTGCCTCTTTCATGACTCTTGCTTTATTTATTTTGTAATGCTATGGCCTAACACAGAACGGGTACTTAAATATTTGTGGTGTAATAAATTTGAATGCCAGACTCAGACAGGCTGTCTGTTACTGATTCTCTCTGGTGTGGTCTCTGGGTGGTTGGAGAGAAGGGCCTGGAGCCCTGCCCAGCTGATGGGCCTCAGCAAGTGTTTGTTGAACCAAGGTAGTGGAGAGGAGAGGCCTTGGAGAGCCCTGAGAAGCAGCTGCCAACGAGGCAGGGAACAGGTGGGGGTCAGGGACTTCCATCACGTCATTTCATTCCTACAGTCCAGTGGTTAAGACTATGTGCTTCCATTGCAGGGGGCATAGGTTCGATCCCTGTTGGGGGAACTAAGATCCTGCATGCTGCGCGCTGTGGCCAAAGAAAAGGTAGGGGTCAGAAGAGATGCCCCTTAGAATTTTCTCCTCCCAAGATGGCAGCAGCAAAGGCAAGGCAGTGGGGAGGGTCTTAAAAATGAGGATACTTCAGGTGGCTGCATAGGCCCTGTACCTGTGGGGTCATACGATTACCAAAGGCCTTCTCCACTAGCACAATTCTTGGATAGCGAATAATTCTTATTGTTCTTATTTCAAATCTTGTCCAGGGGTTTTGGGGCTGGGGAAGCAGACTCAAGCAGATAGAAGTGGTGGCTTATTTTAAACCCATATGAGCTTATTGGGCTTTTGAACTGCATTCCTGCGTTCCTCAGGCAGAGCTGTACCAGAATGAGGCATGTGATTGCTAAACAAGTCAGAATATGAAATTCCACCTAGACTTTGCATTAGATAATCTCTCAATTTTATGGCTCACATTTATACAGAGATGACAGAGTAGAACATGAAAAAAATTTAAAGAATTGATTGAATAGAGAATAAAAACATGTTTCTCTTTCAAATATTGCAGGCCAGTGTGTCCAATGAATAATCTTAAACTGGCCAGTTTTGGACAGCTAGAAAAAGGAAATGGCTGTAACAACTGACAAAGGGTTAATACCCCACCCCTTTTTTTTGGCCACACCACTCAGCTTGCGGAATCTTAGTTCCCCGACCAGGGATTGAACCCAGGCCCACGGCAGTGAAAGCGCTGAGTCTTAACCACTGGACAGCCAGGGAATTCCCGATACCCCTCTTTGATAAATACCTTTTCACTGCAAGAAAGGACCAACAACCCTGACCAAAACGCGTAAGGCCCTAAACAGAAAATTCACAAACGAATACAAGTTATTGCTAAATACGTGGAGAGTGGATACCCAGGTCCACCGTCACTAGTAAGCAAAGAAATGAAGAATTAAAATGGCAAGGTATCACTGGGAAATACTTAAAAGAATGACCCCAAGTGGCGGGAGCAGTCATATCCTTTTTTTTTTTTTTTTTTTTTTGTGGTACGCGGGCCTCTCACTGTTGTGGCCTCTCCCGTTGCGGAACACAGGCTCTGGATATGCAGGCTCAGCGGCCATGGCTCACGGACCCAGCCGCTCCGCGGCATGTGGGATCTTCCCGGACCGGGGCACGAACCCGTGTACCCTGCATCGACAGGCGGACTCTCAACCACTGTGCCACCAGGGAAGCCCCAGTCATATCCTCTTTACAGGGTAAATACACTACATCGCTGATATATTTTTAGCCTCATGGATGTTTGCCACAGTGAAAAACCAGAAATAACCCTAAATATTTCATAATGTATAACGGATTTGAATTAGTTGTACAATATCCATATGGCAGAACAGCACACAGTTGTTGTTGTTTTTTTGTGGTATGCGGGCCTCTCACTGCTGTGGCCTCTCCCGTTGCGGAGCACAGGCTCCGGACGCGCAGGCTCAGCGGCCACGGCTCACGGGCCCAGCCGCTCCGCGGCACGTGGCATCTTCCCGGACCGGGGCACGAACCCGTGTCCCCTGCATCGGCAGGCGGACTCTCAAGCACTGCGCCACCAGGGAAGCCCCACACAGTTATTTTTAAAGTCATGTTGTAAAAGAACACTTAATGATAGGCTATGTTAGTAAATGAAAGATATGGGCTACATAAAAAGGCGTATAATCCCAAATTAAATTTTAAACACATCTAATGTATTGAAAACACGCCAGAATGTTAACAGCCACACCATAGGGATTAGGTAGGGTTTTAATCTTCCTCCTCGTGCTTTTTGAATTTCCAGTTGCCCAAGAATGTTCCACCTTCATAATCAGACCATAAATGTTATTAAAATGAGACTCTTTAAGGGCTTAATTGAAGAATTCAAACACAAAACCTTTCCACTGTATTTACAAATACAATAAAAATTATTCACGTCAGAAATTTTTTTCATACTCCTCTAGAAACCAAGAGTGAGCTCTTAACGTTATGTGAGTAGACATCAAATGTATTCATCCACTTACATCTCTATTTTTTCTTGGTGCAATCACGTGACAGGGGAAAGGGAGATTGCCAACCACAGGGAAGGTTTTTTGTTTCTCAGTAGGATTTATTTACAGTTACATCCTCATTGCAGGGGAGAATGCTTTATATCTCTGCCTTTGAATACTTAGGGCTCAGCTATTGAGTCTTCTTTTTAACAAGTGAGCAGTCTATTTATAGGATGAAACCGTTAAATACAAGTGGTAATAATTTACCATAATGCCAATACCCTTGAGAACGAATATGTAGTTAGCATCTGCTACATGCTTTACAGCATCACGTCATTTCATTCTTACAAGAAGCCCCAGGAGGTAGGCTTGACTGTGTCCCCATTTGACACAATATGGGGAGACTGAGGCAAGGAGAGGTAAGCGCCTTCCCATAGTCCCAGGGACAGTGGTAGTGCTGGAATCCAAAGGTAGGTGGGCTGACTTTGGGAGCTCGACTCCACCCTGAAGAGCCAAGGCAGAGGCTAAACGGTCAGCAGGCAGTCACACCCCTCAGAGCGTGACACTTGCTGGCACGGAGCGATCACACCCCTGCACTTTCAGTTTTGTCAGCGGGGCTAAAGCTGAAAGATTAGAACGTAAAGGCAGTTTCACAGGGTAGAGTTGTCTTTTGCTCAGTTTCACTACGTCCCTAGGAGGATTCAAGGTCCAGTTGTTGGGAGGTGGCCAGGGCTGCCTGGCAACAATGGAGGAAGTAGATGCAAGAAAAATGCAAACGCAAGGGGGAGGTTCTGAAACAAGCAAGTTTGAAACAGAGCAGATGCAGGTTGTTATAGTTTTGTGTGTGTGTGTGTGTGTGTGTGTGTGTGTGTGTGTGTGTTTTGGTTATCGAAGGATAGTTGATTTACAATGTTGTATTAGTTTCAGGTGTACAGTAAAGTGATTGGGTTACACATACATATGTATATATCTATACATTTTTTTTCAATTCTTTTCCATTATAGTTCCATTGTGTATATACACATGAAGTTTTCTATAACTGACTTGTAGGAGCAAAACTGAAAACTGGGGTGGGCTCGGGACAGCTGAAAGGGGCAGAGAGACGCTTTTCCCCTATATCTTATCTGGGTACGACTTGACATCCTAACAGCAAATGTGTTTACTGTTTTTGGTTTCTGGTGGTGATGTTTCTTTTTTTATTAAAATCCTTTCAAAACACCCCCAAATTAGTGGATGATCCAAGATCAACTCTGGAAAGCTGGGTGTAGAGACAATTCCAGACTGAGGCCAGAGACAGCAATTCTTAAAACCGACTCCCTCCTGCTCCCCACAGGAAGGTGGGTACAGACAGTCCGGGATAAATATCGAAAGTCAGAACTCATTCTGGGGACTCCAATTTGTTTTTCTTTCTTTTTCTCTTGGGGGAAGGGGTGCAATTTCCACGCTCCTTGCACTATCTTATTCCCACCTCTGAGCACCGTGCTGTCTTTCTATCCCACACAACATCTAACACATTGGGATGAATAATATCTGCTATCAGGAGCTAAGTTCTCATGGAATTACTTCTGCACCACATTTCGGCATAGAACGTGGGGTCACAGGTTGCCACATATCCTCCGTTTAGTGGCCGCAGTAGTACAACTAGAAACTAGCTCACTGTTCCATAGCTTCCCCATAAATACACAACCTTGAGTTTCCATCCTACTTATTCCCTTAAACAGAGCAAAGATGTGCAAAAGCAAGGTACAAGTCAATTAAGCTGTTATTGACCTTGCGAAGCAAGCATAAAGAAGAAAAGGTTCTGACATGATTTCATGAAGCAGCTTGGTTTCTGTCTGAGGGGGACAGAATAGTTTTAGTCCACTATTCAAGCTTGATCCCTACTGTTCAGACCTGTCAATACAGCCAACTGAAAGTCCTGTTTCCCCAGATATTCATATTGACTCGATTCACCTCAGACTGACTCACTCCTCTCCTGCAACTAAACAGTACTTCAAAGCATGTTTTTTGTTAAATTCTCGATTACAAATGGAACATGTCACTATGTGCAGAAAAGCAGAAGCAGGACTCCTGGGAAGTCAGTTATATTTACACTGCTTTACAATTTGATGTTTACAGGCTTAAATTAACACAGGACAACAACAACAACAAAAAACCCAAGTAAGCAGAAACAAAAACCTTGTTATCTGTCCAACCTGAGGGAACAGACACAGATTTTCAAAGAAAAAAGAGTAATAAGAAAACTTTTAACTAAAAAAATGTAAGTATCTATAACACATAAAATTCTCAAAGAAACTTAAAAAAAATCTCCGTATAAAATAGCCACTAGCACTCTTAAAATTGCAAAACTGATATGGAAAAAAACAAAAAAAACTTTACTCAAAAAAACAGTCTTGGGCTTCCCTGGTGGCGCAGTGGTTGAGAGTCCGCCTGCCGATACAGGGGACACGGGTTCGTGCCCTGGTCTGGGAAGATCCCACATGCCGCGGAGCGGCTGGGTCCGTGAGCCATGGCCGCTGAGCCTGCGTGTCCGGAGCCTGTGCTTCACAACGGGAGAGGCCACAACAGTGAGAGGGCTGCATATCGCCAAAAAAAACCCAACAATAAACAGTCTTGAATTTTAACTTTTAATACTCAACATTATTCTGTCTGGAGAAATTCACTATTATAAAATATCAAATCCTCTCTAAATTAATTAATGTATTTTCAACAAAATTCCAATTAAAAAACAGGATATTTAAAGAAATTAATGCAAGAATTCTCAAATTCATCTCAGAATACACAAGACAGAATAGCCAAGATATTCTTAACAAAAAGAAAAGTATCAAGAGAAAAACCTTCTCTAACATTTTAACATGTATTCATAAAACTTAACTAATTTTTAAAGTTTGATACTAACGTGAAAGCAAGCAGATCGGTGGAACAAAACAGAACGTCCAGAAATAAACATACACTATAAAAGAATTCCATGTGTGAAAAAGGCAGCTCTTAAAATAGGGAAAGAATGAATCCATTGACACAACTGGTGAAATATCTGGAAAAGAAGTCAAATTTCTAATTCATACTATTTGATAGGCCGAATAATAGACACACACACACACACACACACACACACACTCCCCCAAGGATGCCCATGCCCCAATCTCCAGAACCTGTCAATGCATTGTGTGGCAAAAGGGCCTTTGTAGATGTAATCAAGATTACAGACTGTAAAACAAGGCTATTATCCTGGATTGGGTGAGCCCAATCTAATTACATGAATCCTCTAAAGCAGGAAACCTTCTCTGGCTGGAGTCAGAAAGATGCTGGGGAAGAGGAAGGCAAGAGAGATGCAGCAGCAGATGTGAAACCCAAGAAAGACTAGCCCCATCACTTCGTGCCTCGAAGATGGAGGGAGGCATCGTGGGGAGGAATGCAGGTGGCCTTGGAAACAGAGAGAGGCTCCTGGGTGACAGGAAACAGGAACCTTGGTCCTACAGCTGCAAGGAACTGGATGCTGCCTACAACACAACTGAGCTTAGAAGAGGATTCTTGGGGACTTCCCTGGTGGTACAGTGGATAAGACTCTGCACTCCCAATGCAAGGGCCCAGGTTTGATCCCTGGTCAGAGAACTAAATCCCACATGTATGCCACAACTAAGGAGCCCTGGAGCCTTAACTAAGGAGCCCACCTGCGACAACTAAGGAGCCCATGTGCTACAACTAAGGAGCTGGTAAGCCGCAACTAAGGAGCCTGCCTGCCACAACTAAGGAGCCAGCAAGCTGCAACTAAGAAGCCCATGTGCTGACACTAAGGAGCCCACATGCTGCAACTAAGGAGCCCACCTGCCACAACTAAGACCCGGTGTAACCAAATAACTAAATAAATAAATATTTTTTAAAAAAAGAAGAGGATTCTTGGCAGACCCTCCCTGTAAGAGCCCGGCCAGCCAATACCTTGATTTCAGCTTTGTAAAACCTGCTGCGCAAACCCGGATGTCTCACCTACAGACTGTGAGGTAATTAATCTGCATGATTTTCAGCCACTGTTCGTGGACATTTAATATGGTAGCCATAGAAAACTAACACATCATATACCAAAATTCCTTTAAGTCAATGAAAAAACTGCTAGTGTTAAAAAGACACCATGGCAGGGGCTTCCCTAGTGGTGCAGTGGTTAAGAATCCGCCTGCCAATGCAGGGTACATGGGTTCAAGCCCTGGTCCGGGAAGATCCACATGCTGTGGAGCAACTAAGCCTGTGCGCCACAACTACTGAGCCTGCGCTCTAGAGCCCATGAGCCACAACTACTGAGCCCGTGTGCCACAACTACTGAAGCCCGCGTGCCTACAGCCTGTGCTCCACAACAAGAGAAGCCACCGCAATGAGAAGCCCACGCACCACAACCAAGAGTAGCCCCCACTCACCACAACTAGAGAAAGCCCTCACGCGGTAACGAAGACCCGGCGCAGCCAAATATAAATGAATAAAATAAATAAAAATTTTTAAAGTGTTTAAAAAAAAGGTTAAAAAATAAAAGACACCACGGCAATAAAAAGAAACTGCTGGCACACACAGCAACGTAAAGAACCTCAAAAACATTATGTTAAGCAAGAGAAGCCAGACTCAGAAGACTATATACTGTGTGATTCCATTTGGCTGATGCTCTAGAACTGGCATATCTAAGAAAGCAGAAGAGTGGTTGCCTAGGGAAGGAGGGAGGATGACTGACTGGAAAGGGGGTGTGAGTGCACTTTCGGGGGATGGAAATGTTCTCTACTGTGATTGGGATGGTGGTCACACAGGTATATACATTGGTTAAAGCTCATTGAACAGTACCCTTAAAATCTGTGCCTTTTATTAGCTGCAAATATCTCATTTTTTTTATACCAATGCTTTTTAAAAAAGCATTGAGAGAAAGAAACCATAGCTACAAATTTTAGATTATCTTCAACTGCTCCAGGAGGAAACTTGGTCAGATCTAATCAAGTGCCACATACATAGGACCTTCGACCCAGCAGTTCCACTTCTGGGAATCAATGTTACAGACCGATTGCACACACAGGAAATGGTAGATGTACAACGTTATTCACTGTCAAATTGTTTACAATAATGAAAGACTGGGACCAGCTTGAATGCCCATCAACAGAGGACTGGTTTAATAAATTATAGCGTAGCCCCCCCCCACAGTGAAGTATTACACAAGTTTTTAAAAAGAAAGAAAGAAAAAAAAACAAAGAAGATGCTTTGTATTTACTGATCTGGGATAATCTGCAAAATATATTTGCACAAAGCAAATTTAGAATTGTGTACATTACGTTCCATTTTGTGCAAAATTTTTAAAAGACAGAGGGGAGGGCTGAATAAGAATATATATTTGCAATTGCTTATATATGCATAAAGAAATTCTGGAAGGATGCACCAGAAATAAAATTATTTACCTTTATTGGGGTATGGGATGGAGGAGGGAGCGGAGAGACCTAATCCCGCCTTTTCATTGTAACCTTTTTGTATTTTTTGATTCTTGAATTACATAAATTCGAAAAGGTTTTAATGCAATGAAAAAAATGTATGTAATCTTCACATCTGAGAAGGCCATTCTAATGATACCAAAAACAGAAACCATACAGTGATAGCCATGAATTCATTAAAAATTTAAAACTTCTGTACATCAAAAAGCCCTGAAAATAGTTTAATAACATCCTAAGTAGCAAGATTATGGGTGGAGAATCACTCTCACATACAGCTAAAATGGCAAGATTAAGTGGTGCAGCATCTGTCTTCAGAAATGCACAAACTTCTCACACAGCCACTCGGAATTTATTCTACAGACCTACTTCGTTCAAGTACATAAGGATGTTAATTGCCTCATTCTTTGTCAAAGCAAAAAGGATACAAATCCAAAAGTCCAACAAGTGGAGACGTTTACATAAAGAATGGACAGCTCAGTAGAGAACACTATAGTTGTTAAAAATATAAGGCTGGGCTTCCCTGGTGGCACAGCGGTTGAGAGTCCGCCTGCCGATGCAGGGGACACGGGTTCAGTGCCCCGGACCGGGAGGATCCCACATGCCGCGGAGCGGCTGGGCCCGTGAGCCATGGCCGCTGAGCCTGCGCGTCCGGAGCCTGTGCTCCGCAACGGGAGAGGCCACAACAGTGAGAGGCCCGCGTACCGCAAAAAAAAAAAAAAGAAATGAATAAGAGTGGTGATCTTTGAGGAGCAGATCTGAAAAAACTGGGGAAGATGCTCCTGAACTAGGAAAGTATACCTTTCTGTCAAGTCACCCAGTTTGTGGTTGCACAATTACTTCCTGCAGACCTAGGAACATAATACACCACCTCTCAGAATATATTCCCAGAATTATATAAAGAGAAAGGATTTCAGAAAGTGAGATGGCTGGACTAAACTTTCCTGAGCAAGGAACCCCAGGCTCAGAGATTCGGGGGCCTGACCACAGTCACACTGTGGTGAGCACCAGGGGTGAGACCTGGGCTGACTCCTGCCCCCACCCAGCACCCTGGGCCACACCGCCTGTGAGTGGGCAGGAAAGCCAGGACCAGAACCTGGTCTTGCCCCCAGTTCAGGAAGGTTCAGGTTAGCAGTACAGGCTGTGGTGATCCCTGCAACATTTACAGAACCTTTGCTTTGTTTATCCAGCAAAGAGAAAATATTTTGTTAAAAACATAGCCCTGGGGTCATACAGAGTGAAGTAAGTCAGACAGAGAAGGACAAATATCCTATGAGAGCGCTTATATGTGGAATCTAAAAAAACAGTACAAATGAACTTATTTGCAAAACAGAAATAGAGCTACAGATGTAGAAAACAATCTTGTGGTTACCAGGGGGGAAGGGATAAATTGGAAGATTGAGATTGACATATACACACTACTGTATATAAAATAACTATTTTTTTAACATCTTTATCGGAGTATAATTGCTTTAAAATGGTGTGTTAGTTTCTGCTGTATTACAAAGTGAATCAGCTATACGTATACATATATCCCCATATCTCCTCTTGTGTCTCCCTCCCACCCTCCCTATCCTACCCCTCTAGGTGGACACAAAGCACCAAGCTGATCTCCCTGTGCTATGCGGCTGCTTCTCACTAGCTATCTATTTTACATTTGGTAGTGTATATATGTCCATGCCACTCTCTCACTTCGTCTCAGCTTACCCTTCCCCCTCCACGTGTCCTCAACTCCATTCTCTACGTCTGCGTCTTTATTCCTGTCCTGCCCCTAGGTTCTTCAGAACCATTTTTTCTTTTTTTTTAGATTCCATATATATGTGTTAGCACACGCTATTTGTTTTTCTCTTTCTGACTTACTTCACTCTGTATGACAGTCTCTAGGTCCATCCACCTCACTACAAATAACTCAATTTCATTTCTTTTTATGGCTGAGTAATATTCCATTGTATATATGTGCCACATCTTCTTTATCCATTCATCTGTCGATGGACACTTAGGTTGCTTCCATGTCCTGGCTTAAAATAGATAAGTATTGATAATAAGGACTTACTGGATAGCACAGGGAACTCGACCCAACACTCTGTAATAACCTATATGGGAAAAGAATCTAAAAAGGAGTGGATATATATATGTATAACTGATTCACTTTGCTGTACAGCAGAAACTAACACAACATTGTACATCAACTATACTCCAATTAAAATATATATATATATATATACACACACACACACACAAACATATATACATAGCCCTGAGGGGAGGGGGGGCAAAACCACAGCCCTAGGATTTGCCGGTTTTCACAGGGGTTCCCTGAAATTACCAGTTAAGCAGCTGAGGAAAATCTGTGATTCAAGGCCTTGAATGAAGGGTGGGAGGGATCAGCGGTGTTAACATCTGAAAATGGCCCCAAATCTTTCTCTACTGGGATTGCTCCTTTGAAAGGATGGGCCCAAGTGTGTGGAGGCAGGCCCAGGGACTCGACTGGGCTCTGGGTGCCAGACCTCCAGGCCAGAGTCCCCCTTCCTGGGAGGGTTTGACTGGAACTTTGGGAAAAGTTCTTCTGGTGGTGGCCGCTCGGGTAGGAGGCTCCAGAGGAGTGTGTGTGGCCTTACCCCCAGCCCAGAGAAGAAACCACTCTGGGAGAGAGATGACAGTTCCTATACCTGGAGAGAGGAGAGGCAGAAGGAGGGCCTTCTGGGGCCCCACAAGTCCACATTCCCCTGCCTCTGAGGCCCAGCAGCTGCCCTGCACCTTCCCTGGTTGCCAAAGACAGCAGCAGCCTTCTAGAACTTTCCACCTTTGGCCTAAGTCATTGGAGTTTTTTTCTTTCATTCACTAGAAAGGAAGGAAGTGAGAATGGCTTGCCTATTTCACCCTTCTCTACGACTTCGCCCTTAGGCAAGCGTCCCTATCCAGGGTCCTGCCCCTCCCACCCGATGCCTCTGGTCACATTACTCATGCCCGCAGGGCCTGAGGAGGCCTCAGAATCCTTTTGGCAACATTCATTCTAGGTGGCCACACTTTCATGCCCTAGATGAATCCTGTGTGCCACTCCTAGTTTGCATAACAAAGACTTGGGCCAAAATCAATTTGTGCATCCAAGCACGAACACCCAAAGTGCCCTACAGCAAGTCACTTTCCCCACCTCACCCTCAGCTTTGTCTCCCCTAAAGAGGCATGCAGGCCCCGGAACAGGTGTCCCCAAGCTGGGTTCACACACACCCTCCAGAGATATCGCCCCCATCAGCCTGGATTGCTACCATATCGGCCTTGTAATTAGCGCTCCCTGCTCCACACTCACCCAGCTCCCGCTCAGCCTCTTCATCTCCATCAGCAAGACAGTCCCCAGATCCATCAGATCATGTGCTGTGCGCAGGTTAAAAAAGCCTCCAGGATCATGAATGAGGCCTCCTCCACCCCCACCTCCTCTCAAGCACAAGTTCCATGAAAGTTCCAAAGGACTTCCAGATTCTGTGGCCCTTCTCCCCTACACTCTACATCCCTGCAAACCTGTCAGCTGCCACGCTCACCCCAGCTGAAGTCACCACTGCTGCTCCCAACGCCTCTGTCAGGCCCTGTGTGTAGCTTTTATAACCACTTAACGCTCTGAGTTAGGATCTAATCATTCTTTCAACATGTATTTCCCCCATAACCTCGATATTGCAGGCCTTGTGCTAGGTCTCAAAAGCTCCATGCTAGACACTGTTTTTCTGCCTTTCCCCAGTAGCCTGAACCCTTAAGGCAGAAACTAAGTTTTACTAAATTTACTAAGGTTTATTATTTCTGCAACCGAGGACTCAGCGTTGTTGCCTGAATAAATGATTCTCTGGCTTTCTTTACCTATCAAAAACAGATTAAGCGGGAGAAATGGAAGAGGAAGAAAGGTTTGGGGGGGTTTCATTTAAACTAGCCGATTTCACTGGTGGTTTGGCCTTCTGGCCATCTCCGGGGAAAGCCAAGAAATGTCAATTGTTCCCTCAGAGAAGGACACAAATTTAATAAAAGCCAACCACACAAAGTACAAACCAGAAACAACCAGATGACCCCAACCAAAATAAAACTGCCAAAGCTGTTGGCAATTTGGGGAAAACAAAGGAGAAAGACGTTTACCCAAATTTATAAGCACCTGTTGAAAATACAACAGTCAGCAAACAGGGCCACGTATCACCTGTGAAATGATAGCCCCAGAGATTCAGAAAGGCTAAAAGCAAAGAATAATCCTGTAGATCAGTGGTAGACTTTTGGAACTGACAAACAGTAACATTTGCACACACAGAAAAGGAATCGAAGGGAATCTAAATAAGGTTGCCAACTCCTTAATTTGCCAAATCAGAACATTTTTTTTAAGTGTACCATCTTTATAAAGAAAGAAATAAAGGTGTACCATCTGCTGTCCCCACAATTTCACAAGAGGAGTATTTTAACTCCAATAAATAAATAAATAAATAGGAGGAAGAATGTAAACTCAGACTAAAGAAATTCATTCTCAAGGAAGGAAGAGCTAAGAGCTTTCCAGCACATGTTAGTCTTGGATAGAGTGCAGATGGTTTGGACCCTGAAAGGCAGATGTTCCAAGTACCTAAAACCACCAGGTCCCTGGAAGATGCTCAAGAAATATCGCTGAAGGGCCAAGATGGATGCATCTCAACTCCTGGCTCTGAAGTGGAGTCTCAATCACTTGACCCCCAAAGAGGAAGGCCATAAGGAGGCCCCCCTCCCAGTTGGTGGCTGGGGGTGGGCACAATTTCTCCTCCATGGGTGTCACAGATTGGCCTTTTTGCACTGCTCAGTTCGAATGAGAGTAGTCCCAGGCAGCTGTGTGATAACAGGTAACATTCACGGAGCACTTACTATGTGCCAGGCCCTATGCTAAGCCCTTCTTGGACATTTTCTCATCAAATGTCCCTGACAATGCCAGTGAGGGAAGTATAATTATGATCCCAATTTTACAGATCAGAAAACAGGTTTAATCAAAGAATAGGGGTGGGGGGGCTTCCCTAGTGGCGCAGTGGTTAAGAATCCGCCTGCCAATGCAGGGGACACGGCTTCAAGCCCTGGTCCGGGACGATCCCACATGCCGCAGAGCAACTAGGCCCACGCACCACAACTACTGAGCCCGTGAGCCACAACTACTGAAGCCCGCGCACCTAGAGCCCGTGCTCTGCAACAAGAGAAGCCACCGCAAGGAGAAGCCCACGCACCACAACGAAGAGTAGCCCCCGCTTGCTGCAACTAGAGAAAGCCCGAGCGCAGCAGCAAAGACCCAACGCAGCCAAAAATAAAATAAATAAATTTATTTTAAAAAGGACAAAAAAAAAAAAATAACAAGAAAAGGGACTTCTCCAAACAAGGCACAAAGCCAAGTCTGATACCAAAATCTGTGTTCACAATACCCCAGAGAGATGAGGTGAACAAGAAGTCAGGGGGGACTGGGGGAAACAGGAAGGGTGGCCTTGAAAATTAAAATCAAACCTGGAAAAAAGCGACCCTGAAAAGCTGGCATTCCACACTCTGCCCCAAGACAAATGAGGAAGTTACACATCGGCCAGCTCAGGCTGCTCATAAGTCTTGACTCAGTATCTGTGCTAAATCCAGGATGCCCAACTACTGCCACAATCCCTTCATTTAGGCTTCCCGCTCTCCCTCAGAGCACCTGGGAGCTACAGATGGTTGTGAAGTTGGAGCAGCCCCTACAAGGGCATAAGCCCCACCCCCACCCCGCCCCTGTGACAGCCCATGAACAACGGTGCTTTCTCATTCAGAGGAGAACTCAAGTTGGATAACAGCAGCCCAGTCACGCTCACCTCCACATCCCTCCCCAAGCCCCTCTGTAATACTTTAGATGCAGATTAATGGCCTCTGTCCCACCTCCCACCCCTAAGACCACAGCAACCTGCTTTCCCCTCAGTCTGAAAGGCAAGACAAACACAGCGGAGAGCCTGACACACCATCCACTGGGGCATGGGAAGGATCCAAAGGTGCCCAGGAGCTCCCCATAAATAAGAGACTACAGGTGTACCTGAAGGGCACGCCCTCGAAGGGAGATCCCTTAGCAGTGCTGGGGGGACCTGAGGTCTAGCCCAAGTTCTAACACCAGCTGACCGTTTCCTGAAACACAGGGCTTTGCACTTGGCCTTGAAAAAAATACGAACTTGGGCCAGGCTGAAAAGATGTGGTTCACCCACTCTCCCAGCCTTCTAAATAAAATACAAAGCTGTTACACACACACACACACACACACACACACACACACCCCTTTCAACTTCCCTTTCCACCCTTCTCCATGTTGTAACCACATGAACCCAAATTCATCTGGCTCCCTCCCTGTCACATGCCTTTGCACAGCCAGCACCACGGGGAGGATAGGAGTGTCTCTCTCCTCCTCACAGAAGAGAAAGTCCAGAAACCTGTGATCCAGTTCCACTGGGCCTCTCCCAGGCCTTGTGTCAGGTAGCCAATTCCCTTAACCCTGGGCCTCAGTTTCCTTAGTGCAAAACAGGGACAGTATCACCTACATGACTGCACTCCCTCTTTCCTCAGCCAGTCAACAAGTATTGAGCACCTCCTGTGTGCAAGGCACTCTGCTGGATGCTGGGACATGGGAATAAGCAGGACTGACCCAAACCTCTGCTGCCCTCATGAAGCATTCTGGTGCAGATAAACCTGTACAATGGAGATTGCTTATAATATTTTTATATATATATTTTATATATATATATATATATATGGAATGGACAACCTCACTAACCAATATATATATATGGAATGGACAACTAACTATATATAGTTATATACAACTATATATAGTTGTATATATTGTATATACATATATAACTATATATAGTTATATACAACTAACTATATATATATTTATATATATATTTTATATAAATATATATATTTATCTATATATTTATATAAATATATATAATTATGTAAATATATATATTTATATATATTTATATATAAATATAAATATATATTTAAATATATATTTACATAAATATATATATTTATATATATATAAAATATAATATTTTTACGAGGATTAAATAAAAATATATGAAATACACTTAATATAGAGCCTGGCACAGAGTCAACTATTATTATTATCATTATACCGGTGCGTATAAGGCCTTTTGCTCACCACTACTCTTTTTTTCTTTTTTTTTTTTTTTTTTGAGGTACGTGGGGCTCTCACTGTTGTGGCCTCTCACTGTTGTGGCCTCTCCCGTTGCGGAGCACAGGCTCCGGACGCGCAGGCTCAGCGGCCATGGCTCACGGGCCCAGCCGCTCCGCGGCATGTGGGATCCTCCCGGACCGGGGCACGAACCCGTGTCCCCTGCATCGACAGGCGGACTCTCAACCACTGCGCCACCAGGAAGCCCACCACTATTCTTTTTAAAAAAAAAAAAATTTATTGAGATGTAACTGACATATAACCTTTTGTAAGTTTAAGGTGTACACTGTGATTTGATATTTATCTTTTTGTTTTGGCCCCTCCTCACAGCTTGTGGGACCTTAGTTCCCGGACCAGGGATCAAACCCACGCTCTCTGCACTGAAAGCATGGAGCCCTAACCATTGGACCCCCAGGGAATTCCCGATATTTATCTATTTCAATATGATTACCACTATAGCATTAGCTAATACCTCTATTATGACACACAAGTATAATTTCTTTTTTGTGGTGAGAACAGTTAAGATCTAGTCTTCTGGCAACTTTGAGATTTATATACAATACTGTTGACTATAATCACTAGGCTGTGCATTAGGTCTCCAAAACTAGTAGTTGCAAGATTGTACCCTTAAATGACATCTGCCGCGGCTCCTCCCTCACGGCCTCCTGCGCATGCCCGGTGGAAGACGACGCCCTTCCCCCATAGAGGAGGACCACTTTTCAGTCAGGGTTTAAAAGGAGCTTCGCTCCCCAGTCAGAACCTCCAAACACGCTCTCAAGGTCTTATTACCTCTAGTTTGTATGTAAGGAAACGGAGCTCGCCATTATTCTTCATAAGAAGCTGCCCCCTTTTTTTTTTTTTTTGCGGTACGCGGGCCTCCCACTGCCGTGGCCTCTCCCGTTACGGAGCACAGGCTCCGGACGCGCAGGCCCAGCGGCCATGGCTCACGGGCCCAGCCGCTCCGCGGCACGCGGGATCCTCCCAGACCGGGGCACGAACCCGTGTCCCCTACATCGGCAGGCGGACTCCCAACCACTGTGCCACCAGGGAAGCCCGAAGCTGCCCCTTTTACCTGGAATGTCCCCTCTCCCTCCTGGCGCCCCTCAATCTGCCTGCTGAAGTGCCCTCCATCTGTCCGGGCACAGCTCAAAGCTGACCTACCAGACTTCGTCCTGGGAAGGATTCAGGATCTGGGAACCCTCCTGGAGGGCCTGTCTGCAGGTCCACTCACCCTTTCTCACAGGGCTGCCTGGCACTGCCTCTGTTCTGACCCCGTTAGCAGTGCCTAGGTCTTGGGTGTTTACACCTTCCATCGGCCAGTACGAGCCCTCAGGTATATGAGGAAACTGCCTTGGAAAACAGAAAAGCAAAAAGAGGTGAGACACTGACACTGACGGGAGAAGAAAGGGTCTATTAGAGAGAAAGTCTGAGGCCAGATTACGGGGACCCTTAGTACCTGGACAGTGAGTTCAGACCCCAGACGCCAATAAGCCTTGGAAGCCTTGGAAGTCACCAATTTTGGAGCCTCCAGGTGCAGTGGACTCTGATGGCAGAGGGTGACCAAAGGAGACAGCCCCAGGGGCCGCAGGTGGACACGAAGGTCATGCCAGTTCAAGGCTGTGATCCAGAGTATTTTTCACAGTAAATCCAGCTGCTCAGTAGAGCACATAATTCTCTATATTTTCTGTTGTTGTGCAGTTTTCCCCAAAATGGCGTGGTTTCCTCTGAATATGCCACCCAATAATATGCCCCTCTGGCATAGTGATTATTTCGAATTAAAGGTACTTGACAAACAGCCAGTGCGAAAAGGACACTGTGACCCTCCTTTGTCCCCCTGGAAGCAGAAAATAAATTTCCCATGTGAAAGGCACCCTCCCTGTACCGGGAGGGTAGAAGGCATCCTTGTCACCAGAGACAGGGAATTTAGGGCCAAGAGAGCTGTGTAAACAAACCTTGTTACTTTTTCACCAATTTATTACCCCAAGCCCCTTTGTAATGCTTCACAAATGTATTGTTTCTTTGCCTAAAAGGTATAAAAGCTTCCTGTATTGGTCACTTCTTTGAGTCTCATGTTTTTATGGGGCTCCCATATGCAGGAAATTAAATTTGGTTTTTTCCTGTTACTCTCTTATGTCAATTTAATTATTAGAACCAGCCAAAGAACATAAAAGAGAAGACGGGAACATTTTTCTGCCCCCACACCTTCAAAAGGTCATCACCATTTTCTAAGGCTAGCAATCCCGCCCCCTTTCCAAGTGCTGACCCCATTGATCGGAGGACTCAGTGCTTAAAAGATAAAAACATCTCAATCTAGATGTCATCGGAACTTCAAACATAGACATAGCTAAACTCAGACGTGGCTTGTCTCCAACAGACACACAGGAGGTCCCACCAGCTCGCCAGGCTCACGGAAGCTCAGACAAATGTGCCACGGGGGTGCAGGTGGGCACTGATGCTGATGTTCAACGCCCAGAGGAAAGATGGAGTAGATCAGGTAAGCTGGGTCAGGGGGTCAGAGGTAAGGCTCATTCACACTTCCAGATTTTCCACAAAATCAAGGAAACAAGGCAATGCTTACTTAGGAAATTTGAAACAAAGAAAAAAGTCTGATCAGGCAGAATGGACAACCTCACTAACCAAAGAAAGAACACTGCTCTTGGTTTGGGCACTGTGAGATTTTGGGGTTCACAAGATGTCTGTTTACCTGGTTCAATACCTTTATTTTAAAGTTTAAACCCAGGGAGGAACTCCCCTGGTAGTACAGGGGTTAAGACTCCGTGCTCCCAATGCAGGGGCCCCGGGTTTGATCCCTGGTCAGGGAACTAGATCCCACACGCATGCCGCAACTAAGAGTTTGCATGCCCCAACTAAGGAGCTCCGTGCTGCAACTAAGACCTGGCGCAACCAAATAAACAAATATTAAAAAACAAACAAACAAACAGGGAATTCCCTGCCAGTCCAGTGGTTAGGACGCCACACTTTCACTGAGGGCGCGGGTTCAATCCCTGGTCGGGGAACTAAGACTCCCCACAAGCCATGTGTCACGGCCAAAAATAAAAAATAAAGTTTAAACCCAAATTTTATCCCCACCCTTGCCACTGTCCACACCATCAATCTCAGCAGTGGCGTAAAGTGTCATCTTTGCTAAAGAGACTGTCCATTTCCCCCAAAGTCTTCTTTCTTGTAAAGATTTCTCATAACAAAGATTTCTTGGCCTTAAGAACCTCAGGCTACACTTCAAGGAAACTTATTACAAAAGCCAGGAGCCAAGGTCAGCTGTGTCACTGACTAGAAACCCAGAGGCAGGGCACTGATTTGTCAGCTCCACTTCTTCATCTGGAAAGGCAGAGGAGAGCTTGTTCCTCGAGGTCAATAAAAGCAATGCCAACACCATGACAATGACCAGAGGCCCACAGCCCAACCCCACTTCAGTTTTTTTTTTTTTTTTTTTTTTTTTTTGCGGTACACGGGCCTCTCACTGTTGTGGCCTCTCCTATTGCGGAGCACAGGCTCCGGACGCGCAGGCTCAGCGGCCATGGCTCACGGGCCCAGCTGTTCCGCGGCATGTGGGATCTTCCCGGCCCGGGGCACGAACCCGTGTCCCCTGCATCAGCAGGCGGACTCTCAACCACTGCGCCACCAGGGAAGCCCCCCACTTCAGTTTTTAAAAACATCCTCAGGGTCACTTACCTTCCCCACCCAAACATGGGGCTTGCAAGCTCTACTTTGCCTGCTAACAGAATCTTCATCCCAAGAAGCAAAAATAAAGTAATAAGAGGGTACACAGCATAGCCATGAGACTTTGGTAGCAAGTGCAGGAAAACAGGACTGGTCAGCAATGAGAAGTTTAAGAATTCCACAAAGACAAAGCCTCTTTTTGGTCTAACCCCAGACCTACTACTAATTAGCTATAATGACTACCAGGTGATGGGCCTCAGGCTCCTCATCTATAAAATATTCACAGCCCTGCTCCTGACCCTGCTGTGAAATTCTGCGCAGAGACTTAAGAGTTCCCTTTCGAATTTATGAATGCAGAGCTCGTGGCAGCCTTTCAGCACTCTCCTTCCTTCTTCCTCCAAAGAAAAGAAAAAAGACATGATGGCAAGAAGCCATTACTCCCCTACCTCCCCAGCACTCACACAAGACCCCACTCACTGTGCTTATGGCAGGCGGCCAGCTTGGCAGGGCCAGACACATGGAGCCAGAGTAACCAGAAGTACACTTCAGCCCACCTTTGCAGCCACAACCTGTAATACTCTCCTTACTCAAGTATGAATTTCCTTACTCAAGTTTGAATCTCAGCCTTCTTCATGTCTCTTCATCAACCAGCTCATCCCTTCCAAAGTCAGTTCCCAGGGAAATGCTGATGCTCTCTCCTCAGCTCCTCTGGGCGTGCCCCAAAGAAAGCTTGCCACCTAGAATTGGTTAGTCAGTCATCAAATCAAGTTAAGGGATTATGACTAGCTTTCTTAAAAATCAGAAAATAGAATAGGATAGAAAATATCACTGTGTCTCTCCCTGTAGAGAGAATAAATATCCTGTGAAGCTCTTCTTGCGGTTTTGTACTTATAGATGTGTGTGGGTGGGTGTGCTTCTCTACTGTGGATCTTGATCAGGAAAAGACTGAAAAGATCACAGGCCTGAAGCAGAGGGATCTGACCCTAGGGACGAATGCCACACACACCCATCCCACCTCCATGCCCTGTGGAGGATGCAAGGGCCAGCACAGGGTACTTAGAACTCAAGCATCCATCCTGCAATTCTACAAAACAGAGTTGACTACAAAACAGTTGAAACAAACTTCTGACTCTCCTACAAGGTAGTACTTCTATAAAGCACAAAACAGTGTGAACTACAAAAGACCAAGCCATCCGGGTAACAGCCTTTCTTCAGAAAGGCGTCTTCCACCTTGGAGGCTCAGCACCAGACAGGGGGCAGAACCTGGGTGCTGGGGACAAAAGGCCCTTGGCTCCCTGCTTTCTTCCCGAGTATGGACTGATTGGACCACAAGCAACTGGGCTGGGGACTAGAGACCTCAGAGGCCCCCATTCTCTCTCCTCTTTAAATTTTTTTTTTCCAAATTGCACATCTCCCGAAGTATTTTCCCGGGGAAGCACCAAAGCTTGCAGCCTCACAGAAACGCCCCCAGCTGGGAGCGGGACTGCAGAAAGGCACAATTTCATCCGGCTAGGGCTCCTAGTGGGCGCGCGGCGAGGGGGTGGACTGCGCCTCCCAGGCTCCGGGCTCCGAGTCCGCGTTTGCAAACGCTCAGAAGCAGAAGCCTGGGCTTCTGGGGACTCTGCTTCTGAGCCCCGGGCCCCTACTGCAATCCCCTCCTCCCACTCGTTTAGCCGAGGACGGTGGGTCGTGAAGCCCCTTTCGGGCAAGGCCAGCTCACGATCCAGCAGGCTGGGGGAGAAGCCTGCCTGGAGCTGGAATCGCCAACCTCCTCCGGCCGGGAAGTGGCCAGCACTCTCCCAAGTTCCCCACAAATCCCGCCCTGCGCCGAGGCGCCTGCCAGCCCGAGGCGTGCCCCGGGGGCGCGTTCTCTGGTCTTTTCATTCGCGGCCCCGGGGTCCCCGGAAGGAGGTGGGAGATGGGCCCGGGAGCCTCATCTTCGGTGCCCGGGTGGGGACGAGGCAGGCCGCACGCCGCCGCAGTCCTGTCGCAGCGCGCGCCCCGTCCCGCTTCGCCTGGAAGGCCGTAGCCGCCCCCCGCGTCCGACCCCGCCCAACAGGCCCAAGTCTGCACCTGGATGTGCGCGAAAGCAGCCCGCCCGACCGCAGCCTGGGGGGTAGCCGGCCCCAGCGCGGGTCCGCCTCTTTCCGGAAAGAGGCCCGGGGCCCGGAAGGCGGAGGCGCTCCTCGCGCTTCCCGCGCCGCTACGCACCTGGTTGCCCGCGGGTCCCACATGGCCGGCGCCGCCGCCTCGGGAGCCGCTTCCCGGGGGACAGACGCGGCGGGAGGGGTGTCCCCGGGGGGGGGGTCCCTGCTCGCAGTGGCTCGGACCCCGGGCCCTGACGAGCGGGGTGTGGGTGCGGGAACCCCGGCGCCCGGCTGTGTGCAGCCGCAGACCTATTCCAAGTTCCCACGTAGTTGCGACGGCCCGAAAACTGTCACGTGCACGTCGCCGCTGTGTGGGAGGGGGTCTTTGTCAACGTGTGTTCAAAAGAGGCGTTTCGATGTATCCCATCTTGCGGGCGAGCGCTCCAGTGGGGTGGCTCTCGGCCGCCTTTGGAAAACGAGTGCTTCGAGCCGATCACCACGAGGGACCGGGCGAGCATACAGCCCCCCTCCAAAAGGTTTCGGTCACCGTGACTTCTCGCCCTAGCTAGGTCGCCGCGATTGTCGGGGGGACTGAGGAAATGGTCAGCCCACGGCCTTGGCCCTCCTCTGCCCCTGGCCTCCCGTCCCCGACAACAAAGAAACTAGGGGGACAAGCCCGGGGTCGATGCCCCTCGTGCCCAGCAGCTCCCACTTCCTGTTTGCCTCCGTTGAGTCTTTCCTTGCATATGGAGTACTTACTGTGCGTTCGGCCCTCCATTGTAGGGGTCCTGGGGATTCGGGTGGGAAGAGGCCGTCGAGGCCGCCGACTTCTAGATCCTCACTGGCTTTTTCATGGCGCCGGCAGAGGAGTGAACCTCTCACCGCAGGCGGGAATAGCAAGGAAGTGCAGTGACGACCTAAGGAGTTGGGGGGCAGTTAGGACGACCTCAGGCTGTCATTGCCCCTTCGGTTGTTGGCGCAAAAAGCTGCACAGCCTCCTTACCCACCGCCCCTGCTTGGTCCTCAACTTCTCCGGGACGGGGATCACTTTCCTCCACGCCGGGGATCTGGCGCAATCAGAGAGCAGAGTCCGCCGCCCTCTCTTGGGCCGGGCTTTGGCCGACACTGCCTCCTGGTGGTTTTCCCACCCATCTGGGGGACCACCACACCAGACGGGCCCCATGGAGCTTGAGAGAGAGGAACAGTAGTTTCCAATGAGGCAGGGAGGACTTGGTGACCCGTGGACACACCAAACGCACACAGCCTGCGTACTTCTCTGTGCTGCTTCCTCTGACTTTAAGAACTAGACTATCAGTCTAGCCAGTGTTCTCCGTGCTTCTGGAACTCACCTCCTCCCACTTCTTCTATGTATTAATCTCCCCATATACCACACTGCATCACTTCCAGTTCAAAAGCTTTCAGTGGCACCTCCATTGCCCTCTAGTAGCTGGGCATTTGAGACCCTTCACAATTTTACCCTATCCTTTCAGTCTTATCCTCCTCATACACACACTCTACCCCAATGGTTCCCAAACTTGACTGCACACAGGAATCACCTGAGGGTCTTTGAAAAAATACTGATGTCGGGGAATTCTCTGGTGGTCCAGTGATTAGGACTCCATGCTTTCACTGCTGAGGGCTCAGGTGGGGGAACTAAGATCCTGCAAGTCCCCCAGCATGGCCAAAAAAAAAAAAGAAAAAAAATACTGATGTCTGGCCCCTACTCCTACTTAGTCTGATTTAATTGGTATGCGGTATGATATGGGCCTCCGGATTTTTAAAGGCTCCCCTGGTGATTATAACATGAAATAAATTTGGGAAACACTATTACTCTCCAAATCATTGGAGCTATTTGGCATTTTCCTGGCATCACTGGTCCTTTCACTTTTAAGAAAGTTGACATATCCTTTCTTCAATGTTTTTCCCAACATCTCCCAGTTCTGTATTTAGGAAAGGCCCAAGCCACCTCTTCCAGCATGTCTCTCTTTCTCGTGGTTTTTTTTTTTTTTTTTTTAACCAACTGAAAGGAGTCTCTTTTTCCAGAAGGCCTAGTCAGGTGCCAGGAGATTGGTGAGTGCAGATGGTTTAAAAGGTGCCTCTAAACTTTGATGCTTTAGCCAGTTTCCATAAACATCTCAGAGTCATACTTCTTCCTCTGTATCTTTTATCATAGTCTTCAAAACAGTCACATCAACTTAAAACAGTTTTCAAAAGTCATCTTTTTTAAAAAAATTGTTTCTTCTCTCTCTGATATTTTTTATCTGCTATTTTTATCAAAATTACTCATTCTCACAGTTGAAAGAGAATTCCCCCCTCCCATATGATCTATTCCCAGGGGCAACCACTTTTACCTCTGTTAGCTGATTGTTTTGATGGCTGTGTTTGTGTCTGTAAATAACATTCTACTTCTTATTGGGGTTTTTTTTTTCCAGTTTTATGCATCATCGGGTTATTTATGTTTTTTTAGATTGTGCTTGTCTGAAAACCTTCACCCTCAATATAGTTTGGCTGGGTATAAAATTCTAGGTTGGAAATCATTTTCCTTCAGGACTTTGAAGCTATTACTCCAATGACCACTAGCTTCCACTTCTGCTGTTGCAAATTCTGAAAACATCCAATTACTCATCTTATGTGACCTCTTTTTTTTTTTTAATTTTAAGAAATCTAAAAAAATCTTCTTTTTCTTCCCAATGTTTTGAAGTTGTACAATGATATTCTGTGATGCAAGCCTATTCATCCATCCACTGTATACTGAGTGAGTTCTTTCAGTCTTGAAACTCAAGCTCTTTGGTTCTTGGAAGTTATCTTAAATAATTTTGTTATTTCTTCTCCTCCATTTTCCCTATTCTTTCTTTTAGGAATTCCTATTATTCAAATATTGGACTTCCAGGACTGATCTCTATGATGTAGTCCCCTGATTTTCAAATCACTTCTCTCCTATTTTCCATCTTTATGGGGTTTTGGTTTTTTGGTTTTTTGCTCTAATTTCTGAGAGCTTTCCTCAACTTTATCTTCTGATCCTTCTTAATGAAGTTTTTGGTTTTTTATTTTTTTAAATTTCTGATTCCACACTTTGATTTTTCCAAGAGCTCTTTCTTATTCTGTAAGCATTCCTTCATTGGAGTACCCTGTTCTCTTTTCCATGGTTACATAACTTTTCTACTTTCCCTGCAGATATAGTAGTTTTTGTTTTCTCTACATAGGCTCTGTTTTCCAGGTTCCTTTTTCTGTTTCTGTTTTTTGTTTTGTTTTCCTTGTTATGGATTTTCCTCAGATGGTTATCCGCTCAGGATTAAGAATGAGGGAACCAGATGTACATTAATAGAGAATGATTGAATAAACCATGATATATTCACACCATAGAGAACTGTGCACTGAGTCATGAGGAGGATCACTAGGATAAAACACTATGGGCTAGTGGGCAGAAAATACTATTAAGTGGGAAAAAGTGTTTATAGTATGCTACCTTTAGAGTAATAACAAGAGGTGGATATTTTTATGCATTTGCTTATATTTTCTGAAACAATGGAAGGAAAACCAAAAACTAAGACAAGTGGTTACTTATAAGGAGGAACAGAGTAGAGGGGAAAGATAGGGAAGCTAGGCTTCTTTAAATACACCTTGTTTTATAGTTTTGACTTTGAAACCATGGGAACCTTTAATATAATTGAAAAATTAAATCTAATTTCTGAAGAGTAGCTCCTAAAATTGAAACCATACTGAGACAAATGAACTTAACTGTATATCAAGTGGGTAGCACAACCAAACAAAAATTATTTCACGTGACTTTAAAACACAGTTTTGTTTACCAAAGGGATATACCCTAAGGGAAAGAAAGAACAGAGAAATCTTGAATTTCATAGTCTTATTGTTACTAAGTAATATTGGTATGTTTTACAAACATTCTTAAAAACATGTATTTAGAGATATTACTTGGAAATATTTTTATTACTCAGTAATGTGTATAAGTTAGAATAAGCAAATAATCAATTATAGTAAATTCATTCAGAATCAAGATTTTCAGTGTAAGAGAAAAGAAATATAAAATCAAAGAAGTTAGGGAAAATTCTACAATCTGAAAACTAAGTTGGAAATATCAGTATGAACTTGTAGTTTATTGTCTGGCTCTGTACATTCTCTTCATCCTTGATGTGATGCATTATTGCTGGGTTTAATAACAGCATACATCCCTGACACCCAGGAGGTGATCCCTAAACACCATTCCTTTCTATCTGTACAAGGAGCCAGGACTCTTTAAAGAAAATCATTAATTCCATGTTGGGGGCAGAAATGTACAGGTTGATCCTGGGATACTTTGTTGTTCTAGAAAGCAAAGAAGCTATCACAGGGAATGAAAATGAAGAAAGTCTATGTGAATTATAGGATACCATCAGACAAAACAACATGTTATTGGAGTCCTCAAAGGAGAGGAAAGGGAGAAAGGAGCAGAAAGCTTATTTAAATAAATAATGGCTGAGAACTTCCCAAATCTAGGGAGAGATTTGGACATCCAAGTTTATGAAGCTCATAGGTCCCCAAACAGATTCAGCCCAAAGAGATCTTCTCCAAGACACATTGCAATATAACTTTCTAAAATCAAAGACAAAGAATTTTTAAAGCAGCAAGAGAAAAAAAAGAATCTCACATACAAAGGAACCCTCAACAGGCTATCAGCAGAAATTTTGCAGTCCATGAGAGAGTGGGGTGATACATAAAAGTGCTGAAAGAAAAAACTGCCAACCAAGAACACTTTACCCAGCAAAGCTGCCTGTCCTTTAGCAACAAAGGAAAGATAAACCCTTTGCCAGGCACACAAAAGCCAAGGGCATTCATTGCCAATAGACCTGCCCTACAAGAAACGCTGAAAGGTATTCGTAAAGCTGAAATGAAAGGATGCTACTTAGTAATATGAGCATATAAAATAAAAGTAAGTATATAATCAAATTCAGAATACTTTAATACTGTAACATAGTGGTGTGTTAATCATTTAATTCTAGTATAAAGGTTAAAGAACGAAAGTATTAAAAATAACTACAGGGGACTTCGCTGGTGGTCCAGTGGTTAAGACTCTACACTTCCACTGCAGGGGGCGCAGGTTCAATCCCTGGTTGGGGAACTAAGATCCTGCGTGCCGCGCAGCACGGCCAAAATAAATAAATAAATAACTACAGTTGACCCTTGAACAATGCAGGTGTTAGGGGCACTGACCCTCCGCATAGTCGAAAATCCATGTATAACTTATAGTTGGCCCTCATATCCGAGGTTCCTGCATATCCGAGTTTCCTCCATATCCGAGGTTCTGCCTCCACGTATTCAACTAACTGCAGATAGTGTAGTAGTATTTACTATTGAAAAAAGCCACGAACAAATGACCAATGGGTACGTGAAAAGGTGCTCAACGTCAATAATCATCAGGGAAATGCAAATCAAAACTACAGTAAGATATCACCCCTCACCTGTTAGAATAGCTATCGTCAGAAAGACAAGAGATAACAAGTGTTGACAAGGATGTGGAGAAAAGGGAACCCTTGTGCAATGTTGGTGGGAATGTAAGCTGGTGCAGCCACCTTGGAAAACAGTATGGAGTTTCCTCAAAAAACTTAAAAAGAGAACTGTATGATCCAGCAATTTCACTTCTGGATATTTATCCAAAGGGAATGAAATCAGTCCGTTGTGGAGATATCTGTACTCTCATTTTCATTGCAGCATTATTCACAATAGCCAAGATAGGGAATGGTTATAGAAAATGAGATAGATAGATACATACATACGTGGATAGAGTATAATGGAATAGTATTCAGCCATGAGAAAGAAGGAAATCTTACCATTTGCAAAAAACACGGATGAACCTAGAGGACATTATGCTAGGTGAAATAAGCTTCACAGAAAAAGACAAATACTGTATGATCTTAGTTATATGTGGAATCAAAAGTAAAAAAAGCCAATCCCATAGAAACAGAGAGTAGAATGGTGGTTACCAGGGGCTAGAGATGGGGGAAATGGTGAGATGCTGGTCAAGGGATATAAGCCTCAGTAAGATGAATAAGTTCTGGCGATACAATGTATAGCATGATGACTATAACTAACTATACTATACTGAACACTTGAGGAAATTCCCTTGTGGTCCAGTGGTTAGGACTCTGAGCTTTTGCCGCCAAGGGCGCGGGTTCAATCCCTGTTCAGGGAACTAAGATTCCGTAAGCCATGCAGTGTGGCCAAAAAAGAAAAGAAAAGAAAAGAAAGAAAACCCACAATGACCACTTGAAATTTGCTGACAGAATAGATCTTAAACATTTTCACCACACACACACACACACACACACACACACACACACACACACACACACGGTGACTACATAAGGTGATGGATGTGTTCATTGTGGTAATCATTTCACAAAGTATGTGTATATTAAATCATCATGTTGTACACTTTAAATATAAACAATTTTATCTGTCAATTGTACCTCAATAGAGTTGGAGGGAAAAAAAATAGTATTAATTTAAAAGAGCAGGAAAGTCACCTGGCAAGAGCATCCATGGGTCTCTCTCCTCCAAGTCTGTGCCTTGTCCCTTACTACCGTGTTTTCAGGGCCAGAGTCTTGACCCACATATCTTTCTGCTTTTCACATGTGGTTGGTTGGTTGGTTGGTTGGTTGGTTGGTTGAGAGAATACAAGCTCTTCTCTCTTGAAAGTGTCCAAGAACTCATTTCAAATTGATTGATGATCTGGGGAATTAGGCAGGACAGAATCATCACTGTCAAAAACATCATGAACACGAATGACAATTGAGTCACTAGTGGCCACAATGGCCACTATACCAAATGAAGATACAGACCCAATCCACATAGCTAACCAAGAAAAAAGACAAATATTTAGATAAAGTAGCAGGAACACAGAGTACATAAATAAACGTCAGCTGACTTTTTAAGGGAGGAGTTTATATAATGAGGAAGAACAATTTATTTTCACTCAACATTTATGTAGCACTATTTTTTTAAGTCTTTATGATAACGTAAGTTGTTCTCAAGAGAGTCCCCTAAGAAGCATATTAATTAACTCCACTTTACAAGAAGGGAAATTAAAGAAATGAAAGGTTAACTGGTTTGTTGTACAACCAGTTGGTCAAAGGGCTGAGACTCTAGTCTCTAGAACACAGATGAACTCAGAATGGATTTGGCTGTGCTTCTTGGACCCTGAGTTCAGTCCACCCTGGATTCTGGTGCTGAAGCATGATGTCATTGGAGACCATTGGGGTTAACACCCATTCATTACACATTACTTATGTCTAGAGATAGACAGGTCTACACAATAGGAAAAACCACTCCAAACCAAGTTTCATTTCAACTTCAGTAGAGCTGAATCTTAGCGTACTGAGAGTACCAATTAAGTCTCATATATGACACTAATTTATCTTGATAACACAGGAGGAGGGGCAGTGTGGACTATGTACAGTCCAACCTCAAAACACACAGATATCTATGTCCTCATGCATATATGTACACCCACACTGAGAACTGCACATTCTCAGAAATATGTACACAGAGTAAACCAAAGCACATGCTCATTCAAATCCATGCAGCTACACACACACACACATATGCACACACACACACAATACTCTGTCTTGGTTTCCCCACTCTGAGCATAGCTGTTCACATCTGAACCCACCAATGCTCCATTCAGATCCCTGCCCACAGCAGGAGCTGCTCCTCTCAGCCTCTGAGCCAGCCCTGTAGAGGCAGGTATATATGCAGTAGACTTCATTCTCACAGTCCTGACCACTGACTACATCCACCTGAAAGGACCAATCCTGAAGTCTCTTATCCCCTTAGAACAGTGGTTCTCAACCAGGGATGAGTTTTCTCCCAGGAGACATTTTTACTTATCATAACTCATTGAGAGGGGGAAGGGATGCAGCTAAACATCCTACAATGCATAGGTCAGTCCCCCACGACGAAGAATTACACAGCCCAAAATGTCAATAGTGCCAAGACTGGGAAACCTTGCCTTTGAAGAAGCAGGGGACAACTGTCCTGCCCTCAGCAACTTGCTAATAAACCAGTTGGGGCTGCTTCCTCTGGGACAACTGGCCATGGTTTGTACAACAAGATCCCAACCCTGGACACAGTTACTTGGACAAGGGTGGGCAGGCACCTATCCCAATGGCAGCCATGGCCATCTGGCCAGTTCCCACTGAGCCCAACTTGTGAGAAAGCTGTTCCGACAGGGACCACAGCGATCTTCCGTACCAGACCATTTCTCAGTAATGTAAACTGGAGGCTAGAGTGGACGGCGGGGCAACTGTTAGTGCGCAAGAGATGAAAACTACTGAGAGAGAGCAGCAATACGGGCCAGATAGATCAGCCACACTTATCATCACTAATAAAACTGAACACCCCTGCCAGATCCAGTTGGCAAGCCGAGGCAACCAGGGAGCTCCCCACACGTGGTTTGCCCTGACCTCTTGATCTCCAGACAGGCATGAGGAAATAATGTTGTTTTCAGGGGCTATTTTTGCAGCCTGATATGGCCTTGCTGCCCTCTTCCATCTGGTAAACTCCCAAAGTCTCTGGATGACTCATCTCCATCCTCGCTTCCCATGGAAGCCTAAGCTGACCATCCATCAGCCCCACCTCCCCGGCTTCAGCACTTCCTGCTCACTGCTGCTTATTCTCTCTTACAGCCCTTACCACATTGTTTTATAACAGTTTACTTGTTATTTACCCCTGGACAGCACATACCTTGAACCCTAGGATTTTATCTTGTTGGTTCTGTGCTGCTAGCTCCCTGGCACTTAGTGACACAATGCTTGTGGAATGAATGAGTAAACAATACACGTCAGTAATGAGCCCCTCGTCTCAAAGCTGCTGACTATAGTTCCAAGTTGGTATTTGTGACGAGTGTCTCATCTTAAGAGCTTAGGAGTGGAGCAAACAAAAAAAGTTCAGCAGGATTTTGCCAAGAAATTTGCAATTCAATGTGGAAACTGATTCTCATATGGCAGAGGGAGGAGCAAAAGAAGAACAATCCAGAAATGAAACTGAGGGCTCAAAGGACAGCCCTGGTGGGCTGTGACGGTGAGGATGGCAGGGGGAAATGTTAAGACCGCAGGTGAAAGGCAGTGACTGTGTAAAGGGGGACTGTGGGGTGAGGGTTGTGTAGGGACAACGGAGGTGGCGTCATGAGAAGAAGAAAGGTCTTGCAGCACCCTGATCACGGCCACCACACTTGGGAAGGGGTTTGTTTCCTCCCCTGGTAGGAGCACCCTTGCTGCTTTGGAAATGCGCCACCGTGAGGCCGGAGCAAGCAACTACACCTGGGCAGTGGACTCGGGATTTACCTCCATCAAGCGAAAACAGCTCTGGCCCCGCACGCTTAGGGATGCAACTTCAGTGGCATCTAAATGTCATACACAGACTTCTCTTTACAGCAGCTGAGGTCAAGCAAGAGGAAGACCACACGCCACTCATCTCACAATCCATCATGCCCTCCGCTGTAGGGACAGTGGTTTATTTATCTTTGCTTTACCACAGGGCCTTACGCTCAGTGGGTGTTTTGTTTTGTTTTTTTTAAAATCTCTGCTTAGTGCATTTATATGAAGATGATGTCTTATAGCAAGTTTGTTTAAAGCTCCAAAAACAAGTGAAATAAGCCAGGCACCAAAGGACAAAGGTTGTATGATTCCACTTGTGTGAGGTACCTAGAACACTCAAATTCATAAAGACAAGGTAGAATAGTGGTTACCAGGGGCCGAGGGGAAAGGGGGAGGGGCAGTTGTTGTTTAATGGGTATAGAGTTTCTGTTTGGAAGATTGAAAAAGTTCTGAAATGAGATAGTGGTGATTGTGAATGTACTTTATGCCACTGAGCTGTACATTTTAAAATGGCTAAAGTGCAAATTTTACATTATGTGTATTTTACCACAATTTAAAAAATGAAAGAGGGGAATTCCCTGGCAGTGCAGTGGTTGAGACTCAGTGCTTTCACTGCAATGGGCCCGGGTTTGATCCCTGGTTGGAGAAGTAGGATCCCACAAGCCGTATGGCATGGCCGAAAGAAAAAAGAAAGGAAGAAAGAAAGAAAGCTGGTCTCGCTTTAGTAACATCATACAGAACAGAATTTAGGGGCTTCCCTAGTGGAGCAGTGGTTGAGAATCTGCCTGCCAGTGCAGGGGACATGAGTTCGAGCCCTGGTCCAGGAAGATCCCACATGCAGCGGAGCAACTAAGCCCATGTGCCACAACTACTGAGCCTGCACTCTATAGCCCGCGAGCCACAACTACTGAGCCTGCGCACCTAGAACCCGTGCTCCGCAAAAAGAGAAGCCACTGCAATGAGAAGCCCGTGCACCGCAATGAAGAGTAGCCCCTGCTCACTGCAACTAGAGAAAACCCGGGTGCAGCAATGAAGACCCAATGCAGCCAAAACAAAAAACAAAAAACCAGAATTTAGGTCAAAAAGCATTAGAGACAGCCACTTCATGCTGACAAAATGTTCAAGTCATCAGGATGAATGAACAATTCTAAATGTGTACGTACCAAAAAACTACCTCCATATGTCTAAAGCAAAAGTTGTCAGACTTTTTCTTCAAAGAGAAATTTGCAACGCTGGTGGGAGATTTTAACAATGCTATACTAGTAACCCATAAAAAATTCTTCTACAAATCTCCAAGACAAGGATATTTTATAGCAGCATTACTCACAGTAGCAAAAACTGGAAATAACGTAAATATGCATCAGCAGTAGAGGGCTAAATACATTGTATTAGATTCATCTGATGGAATACAGCAATGAAAATGAATGAGCTGCAGCCTCATGCAACAACATGAATTTCAAAATATAATATTGAGCAAATGAGGTCAGATATAATATATACTATATTCTTCTATTTATATGAAGCTTAAAATAAGCAAAACTAGACTGTGTTTTGGGATGCATACTTAAATGATAACTTTTTTTTTTTTTTTTTTGCCACACGTCTTGTGGGCTCTTAGTTCCCCAACCAGGAATTGAACCTGGGCCCCAGGCAGTGAAAGCACTGGGTCCTAACCACTGAACTGCTAGGGAGTTCCCGATAACATTATTTTTTGAAATAAAGCAAGTTATGTACACAGAACTCAGAATTATGGATCTCTCTAGGAGGGAAAGGCAGCATTGTGATCAGGAAGGGGAGTATAAGCTGGGGGGTGAGAATGTTGGTATAGACTTCTAGGGTATTGGCAAAATTTTATTTTATGGCCTGAATGGTGGTTATATGGGTATTTACTTTATAACAATTCATTAAGATAGGGGCTTCCCTGGTGGCGCAGTGGTTAAGAATCCTCCTGCCAATGCAGGGGACATGGGTTTTAGCCCTGGTCCAGGAAGATGCCACATGCCGCAGAGCAACTGAGCCTGTGAGCCACAACTACTGACCCTGCACTCTACAGCCCATGCACCACAACTATTGAAGCCCGCACACCTAGAGCCCGTGCTCCGCAACAAGAGAAGCCACCCCAATGAGAAGCCCACACACTGCAACGAAGAGTAGCCCCCACTCGCCGCAACTAGAGAAAGCCTGCACGCAGTAATGAAGACGCAATGCAGGCAAAAATAAAATAAATAAATGTATAAAAAAATTCATTAAGATATACATTTTTCAGAACAACAGTCAGCTCTACCCACCACCAGTCGCTCCCATCAAACCTCTTAGATAGCCTCATCCATGAGAGCGCACACAGCAGAAGTAAGAAGAACTACAATCCTGCAGCCTGTGGGAAAAAAGCCACATTCACAGAAAGATAGACAAGATGAAAAGGCAGAGGGCTATGTACCAGATGAAGGAACAAGATAAAACCCCAGAAAAACAACTAAATGAAGTGGAGATAGGCAACATTACAGAAAAAGAATTCAGAATAAGGATAGTAAAGATGATCCAGGACCTCGGAAAAAGAATGGAGGCAAAGATCGAGAAGATGCAAGAAATGTTTAACAAAGACCTAGAAGAATTAAAGAACAAACAAACAGAGATGAACAATACAATAACTGAAATGAAAACTACAGTAGAAGGAATCAATAGCAGAATAACTGAGGCAGAAGAATGGATAAGTGACCTGGAAGACAGAATAGTGGAATTCACTGCTGTGGAACAGAATAAAGAAAAAAGAATGAAAAGAAATGAAGACAGCCTAGGAGACCTCTGGGAGAACATTAAACGCAACAACATTCACATTATAGGGGTCCCAGAAGGAGAAGAGAGAGAGAAAGGACAAAAGAAAATATTTGAAGAGATTATAGTCAAAAACTTCCTTAACATGGGAAAGGAAATAGCCACCCAAGTCCAGGAAGCACAGAGAGTCCCATACAGGATAAACCCAAGGAGAAACACGCCGAGACACATAGTAATCAAATTGGCAAGAATTAAAGACAAAGAAAAATTATTGAAAGTAGTAAGAGAAAAATGACAAATAACATACAAGGGAACTCCCATAAGGTTAACAGCTGATCTCTCAGCAGAAACTCTACAAGCCAGAAGCGAGTGGCATGATATACTTAAAGTGATGAAAGGGAAGAGCCTACAACCAAGATTACTCTACCTGGCAAGGATCTCATTCAGATTCGATGGAGAAATCAAAAGCTTTACAGACAAGGAAAAGCTAAGAGAATTCAGCACCACCAAACCAGCTCTACAACAAATGCTGAAGGAACTTCTCTAAGTGGGAAACACAAGAGAAGAAAAGAACCTACAAAAACAAACCCAAAACAATGAAGAAAATGGTAATAGGAACATACATATTGATAATTACCTTAAACATGAATGGATTAAAAGGTCCAACCAAAAGACACAGGCTTGCTGAATGGAAACAAAAACAAGACCCATATATATGCTGTCTACAAGAGACCCACTTCAGACCTAGGGACACATACAGACTGAAAGTGAGGGATGGAAAAAGATATTCCATGCAAATGGAAATCAAAAGAAAGCTGGAATAGCTATACTCATATCAGATAAAATAGACTTTAAAATAAAGAATTTTACAAGAGACAAGGAAGGACACTACATAATGATCAAGGGGTCAATCCAAGAAGAAGATATAACAATTATAAATATATATGCACCCAACATAGGAGCACCTCAATACATAAGGCAACTGCTAACAACGATAAAAGAGGAAATCGACAGTAACACAATAATAGTGGGGGACTTTAACACCTCACTTACACCAATGGACAGATCATCCAAACAGAAAATTAATAAGGAAACACAAGCTTTAAGTGACACAATAGACCAGAGAGATTTAATTGATACATATAGGACATTCCATCCAAAAAATGCAGATTACACTTTCTTCTCAAGTGTGCACGGAACATTCTCCGGATAGATCACATCTTGGGTCACAGATCAAGCCTTAGTAAATTTAAGAAAATTGAAATCATATCAAGCATCTTTTCTGACCACAATGCTATGGGATTAGAAATCAATTACAGGGAAAAAAAAGTAAAAAGCACAAACACATGGAGGCTAAACAATACGTTACTAAATAACCAAGAGATCACTGAAGAAATCAAAGAGGAAATCAAAAAATACCTAGAGACAAATGATAATGAAAACACGACGATCCAAAACCTATGGGATGCAGCAACAGCAGTTCTAAGAGGGAAGTTTATAGCTATACAAGTCTACCTCAAGAAACAAGAAAAATCTCAAGTAAACAATCTAACCTTACACCTAAAGGAACTAGAGAAAGAAGAACAAACAAAACCCAAAGTTAGCAGAAGGAAAGAAATCATAAAGATCAGAGCAGACATAAATGAAATAGAAACAAAGAAAACAATTGCAAAGATCAATAAAACTAAAAGCTGGTTCTTTGAGAAGATAAATAAAATTGATAAACCATTAGCCAGACTCATCAAGAAAAAGAGGGAGAGGACTTAAATCAATAAAATTAGAAATGGAAAAGGAGAAGTTACAACAGACACCACAGAAATACGAAGCATCCTAAGAGACTACTACAAGCAACTCTATGCTAATAAAATGGACAACCTGGAAGAAATGGACAAATTCTTAGAAAGGTATAACCTTCCCAGACTGAAGCAGGAAGAAACAGAAAATATGAACAGACCAATCACAAGCACTGAAATTGAGACTGTGATTAAAAATCTTCCAACAAACAAAAGCCCAGGACCAGATGGCTTCACAGGCGGATTCTATCAAACATTTAGAGAAGAACTAACACCGATCCTTCTCAATCTCTTCCAAAATATAGCAGAGGGAGGAACACTCACACTCATTCTACAAGGCCACCATCACCCTGATACCAAAACCAGAAAAAGATGTCACAAAGGAAGAAAATTACAGGCCAATATCACTGATGAACATAGATGCAGAAATCCTCAACAAAATACTAGCAAACAGAATCCAACAGCACAGTTAAAGGATCATACACCATGATCAAGTGGGGTTTATCCCAGGAATGCAAGGATTCTTCAATATACACAAATTAATATGTGATACACCATACTAACAAAGTGAAGGAGAAAAACCATATGATCATCTCAATAGATCCAGAAAAAGCTTTCGACAAAATTCAACACCCATTTATGATAAAAACTCTCCAGAAAGTAGGCATAGAGGGAATTTAACTCAACATGATAAAGACTACATATGACAAACCCACAGCCAACATCATTCTCAAAGGTGAAAAACTGAAACCATTTCCACTAAGATTAGGAAGAAGATAAGGTTGCCCACTCTCACCACTATTATTAAACATAGTTTTGGAAGTTTTAGCCACAGCAATCAGAAAAGAAAAAGAAATAAAAGGAATCCAAACTGGAAAGGAAGAAGTATAGCTGTCACTGTTTGCAGATGACATGATACTATACATAGAGAATCCTAAAGATGCTACCAGAAAACTACTAGAGCTAATCAATGAATTTGGTAAAGGAGCAGGATACAAAATTAATGCACAGAAATCTCTTGCATTCCGATACACTAATGATGCAAAATCTGAAAGGGAAATTAAGGAAACACTCCCATTTACCATTGCAACAAAAAGAATAAAATACCTAGGAATAAACCTACCTAAGGAGACAAAAGACCTGTATGCAGAAAACTATAAGACACTGATGAAAGAAATTAAAGATGATACAAACAGATGGAGAGATATGCCATGTTCTTGGATTGGAAGAATGAACATTGTGAAAATGACTCTACTACCCAAAGCTATCTACAGATTCAATGCAATCCCTATCAAACTACCAATGGCATTTTTCACAGAACTAGAACAAAAAATTGCACAACTTGTATGGAAACACAAAAGACCCCGAATAACCAAAGCAATCTTGAGAAAGAAAAATGGAGCTGGAGGAATCAGGCTCCTGGACTTCAGACTATACTACAAAGCTACAGTAATCAAGACAGTATGGTACTGGCACAAAAAAAGACATATAGATCAATGGAACAAGATAGAAAGCCCAGAGATAAACCCCACACATATGGTCACCTTATTTTTGATAAAGGAGGCAAGAACATACAATGGAGAAAAGGCAGCCTCTTCAATAAGTGGTGCTGGGAAAACTGGACAGCTACATGTTAAAAGAGTGAAATTAGAACACTCCCTAACACCATACACAAAAATAAACTCAAAATGGATTAAAGACGTAAATGTAAGGCCAGAAACTATAAAACCCTTATGAGAAAACATAGGCAGAACACTATGACATAAATCACAGCAAGATCCTTTTTGACCCACCTCCTAGAGAAATGGAAGTAAAAACAAGAATTAACAAATGGGACCTCATGAAACTTAAAAGCTTTTGCACAGCAAAGGAAACCATAAACAAGACGAAAAGACAACCCTCAGAATGGGAGAAAATATTTACAAATGAAGCAACTGACAAAGGATTAATCTCCAAAATTTACAAGTAGCTCATGCAGCTCAATATCAAAAAAACAAACAAACCAATCCAAAAATGCACAGAAGACCTAAATAGACAGTTCTCCAAAGAAGATATACAGATTGCTAACAAACACATGAAAGAATGCTCAACATCACTAATCATTAGAGAAATGCAAATCAAAACTACAATGAGGTATCACCTCACACCAGTCAGAATGGCCATAGTCAAAAAATCTACACACAATAAATGCTGGAGAGGTTGTGGAGAAAAGGGAACCCTCTTGCACTGTTGGTGGGAACGTAAACTGATATAGCCACTATGGAGAACAGTATGTAGGTTCCTTAAAAAACTAAAAAGAGAACTACCATATGACGCAGCAATCCCACTACTGGGCATATACCCTGAGAAAACCATAATTCAAAAAAGAGTCATGTACCACAATGTTCATTGCAGCTCTATTTACAATAGCCAGGATATGGAAGCAACCTAAATGTCCATCAACAGATGAATAGGTAAAGAAGATGTGGCACATATATACAATGGAATATTACTCAGCCATAGAAAGAAACGAAATTGAGTTATTTGTAGTGAGGTGGATGGAGCTATAGACTGTCATACAGAGTGAAGTAAGTCAGGAAGAGAAAAATAAATATTGTATGCTAACACATATACATGGAATCTCAAAAAAAAAAAAAAAAAGGTTCTGAAGAACCTAGGGGCAGGACAGGAATAATCATGCAGATGTAGAGAATGGACTTGAGGATATGGGGAGGGGGAAGGATAAGCTGGGACAAAGTGAGAGAGTGGCATGGACATATATACACTACCAAATGTAAAATAGCTAGCTAGTGGGAAGCAGCCGCATAGCACAGGGAGATCAGCTCGGTGCTTTGTGACCACCTAGAGGGGTGGGATAGGGAGGGTGGGAGGGAGATGCAAGAGAGAGGAGATATGGAGCTATATGTATACGTATAGCTGATTCACTTTGTTATACAGCAGAAACTAACACACCATTGTAAAGCAATTATACTCCAATAAAGATGTTTAAAAAAAAATTAATTTTTACAAACAAATGGGAACATGTGAATATGGACTAGGCATTAGTTTTTGTCGAAGAATTATTATTAGGTGTGACAGTAGCATTGTAATTATAGAAGAAAATGTTCTTGTTTTTTTAAGGATGAAATAAAAACTTCAGGGCTAAAAGAGGTATTGTGGCATGTCAAAGTATCCATACCAGTCAAATAATTCAGGGCAATGAAAGGCATAATATAGGTCTTAAAATTTTATTTTATATTGATAGTAGGTTTGAGGTACAATGAGGATAGGTTAGTTAGTAAACAAAGTGTAAAAATATTCATCTCAAGGATGAGGGAAAAATACATTAACAGAAAAAATGAATAAGAAAATAGGAAGAATGAATTAAAGAAAATAAAAGCAGAAATCAATGAATTAGAAAATAATGGTACTGATACATTAACACGGAAACAAATTCTTTGAAAAGGGCAAAAAAAAAAATTCTGCAATGAGGCTAATTAAGAAAAAGAAAGCTCAAACATTGGGAATGAGAGAGAGAGAGTATAACCAGGGATACCAAGGAGATAAAATAAAAATGCTATGAACAACTTGATAAATTTGGAAACCTTCATTTAATGGAAAATTCCAAAAATTGGAATTAATTCAATATACAAGAGACATAAGAGGAAATGCAAAAACTGTCAGAGAACTCCCTAAAGTGGCTGCAGTCTCATTCTTTTCAGATAACTTTTTTCAAACCCTCCAGAAACAGGTAATATATACAGTATTGAAACTGTTTCAGAATACACATCAAAATATGAAAATTTTATATTTTTATTATATACCTCATGTAGCAATATCTCAAAGAATTCTAGATTCCTAAAGGCTTTCTGTGTAAGCCCTGTTGAAACCACACCTCAGATGGGAGTCGAACCCACAATCTTCCAACTGAAACCACACACCTGGTCTCAGGACTTAATGAAGCTCAGGTTCTTTGTGTCTTGCTGCAGAAGGAAATCAGCGAGAGGCAAAGTGATAGGTAAGAAGTAGATTTATTAATAATAAGTGGGGGGCTTCCCTGGTGGTGCAGTGGTTAAGAGTCCGCCTGCTAATGCAGGGGACACGGGTTCGAGCCCTTGTCCGGGAAGATCCCACATGCCGTAGAGTGACTAAGCCCGTGTGCCACAACTACTGAGCCTGCGCTCTAGAGCCTGTGAGCCACAACTACTGAGCCCATGTGCCACAACTACTGAAGCCTGTGCGCCTATAGCCCATGCTCTGCAACAAGAGAAGCCAGTGCAATGAGAAGCCTGCACACCACAACGAAGAGTAGCCCCTGCTTGCTGCAACTAGAGAAAGCCTGCACACAGCAATGAAGACCCAACGCAACCAAAAATAAATAAATAAAATAAATCAATTTATTAAAAGAAAAGGGACCTAATTAAATTTAAAAGCTGTCGCATTGCAAAGGAAGCCATAAACAAGATGAAAAGACAATCCTCCGAATGGGAGAAAATACTTGCAAATGAAGCAGCTGACAAAGGATTAATCTCCAAAATATACAAGCAGCTCGTGCAGCTCAATATCTAAAAAAACAAACAACCCAATCAAAAAATGAGCAGAAGATCTAAATAGACATTTCTCCAAAGAAGGCATACAGATGGCCAGTAAACACATGAAAAGATGCTCAACATCACTAATTATTAGAGAAATGCAAATCAAAACCACAATGAGGTATCACCTCATACCAGTCAGAATGGCCATCATCAAAAAATCTACAAATGGGACTTCCCTGGTGGCTCAGTGGTTAAGAATCCACCTGCCAATAGGGGACACGGGTTCGAGCCCTGGCCCGGGAAGATCCCACACGCCGCAGAGCAATTAATCCCGTGTGCCACAACTACTGAGCTTGCACTCTAGAGCCCACGATCCACAACTACTGAGCCTGTGAGCCACAACTACTGAAGACTGCATGCTTAGAGTCCATGCTCTGCAACAAGAGAAGCCACTGCAATGAGAAGCCCGCGCACCGCAATGAAGAGCAGCCCCCACTTGCCACAACTAGAGAAAGCCCACGCGCAGCAGCAAAGACCCAACGCAGCCAAAAAAAATAAATAAATAAAAATAAATAATAAGAAAAATCTACAAACAATAAATGCTGGAGAGGGTGTGGAAAAAAGGTGACCCTCTTGCACTGTTGGTGGGAATGTAAATTGATACAGCCACTATGGAGAACAGTATGGAGGTTCCTTAAAAGACTGAAAATAGAACTACCATATGACCCAGCAATCCCACTACTGGGCATGTATCCTGAGAAGAACATAATTCAAAAAGATACATGTACCCCAATGTTCATTGCAGCACTATTTACCATAGCCAGGACTTGGAAGCAACCTAAATGTCCACCGACAGATGAATAGATAAAGAAGATGTGGTACATATATACAGTGGAATATTACTCAGCCGTACAAGGGACGAAGTAGGGTCGTTTGTAGTGATGTGGATGAACCTAGAGTCTGTCATACAGAGTGAAGTCAGAAAGAGAAAAACAAATGGTACTGATGAACCTATTTGCAGGGCATGAAAAGAGACGCAGACATAGAGAACTGACTTGTGGACATGGGGGATGGGGAAAGGGAGGGTGTGACAAACTGAGAGAGTAGCACTGACATAAATACACTACCAGTGTAAAATAGTTAGTGGGAAGTTGCTGTATAGCACAGGGAACTCAGCTCGGTGCTTTGTGATGACCTAGAAGGGTAGGATCGGGGGGGGTGGGAGGGAGGCTCAAGAGGGAGGGGATGTATGTATACATATAGCTGATTCACTTTGTTTTACAGCAGAAACTAACCCAACATTGTCAAGCAATTATACTCCAATAAAAAAAAAAGTGATAGTACATCTTAGCAAGATCAGACCCCCATTTAGATAGACATTGAGGTTGCTGGCCTCAAAACCATGCTCAAGTTGTACAAGCTTGATAATATTAAATATTTAGCAGGGTCTATATTTATGTGCCTAACGGTGAGTCTGGGATTTTATCACCTGTGTATATAATAAAGTGTCTATTTTTTAAAAACATCCTTTGTAAAGAGGTTGCAGGAAAATGGGGTGCGAGAGGATGGTCATGACCCAGGTCTCAGGTGAGTTCCTGGGACGGGCCACCAAGTGGGGCTTTGCGTAGTAAAGTGAAAGCAGGTTTATTGAGATACTCCATAGAGTGTAGGTCGTCTCAGAAGGCGAGAGCGGCCCCAGAATATGGGATAGTTTGTTTTTAGGGGCTGGGTAATTTCATAGGCTAATGAGTGGGAGAATTATTCCAACTAGCTTGGGGAAGGGGCAGGGATTTCCAGGAATTGGGCCACCATCCACTTTTGAGCCTTTTATGGGAGGCTCAGAACTGTCATGGTGCCTGTGGGTGTGTTCTTTAGCATATGCTAATATGCTACAATGAGCGCATAATGAGGCTCAAGGTCTACTGGAAGTTGAATTTTTGACCATCTTGGACCTAGTTGGTTTTAACCAGTTTTGTTGTATCCTCAACGGCTCTGTCATTCTTTTAAAGGCTGTGCCCTGCTCCCCACCAAAGCCCTCCGGAAACTGGTAATATGTACAGTATTTAAACTGTTTCAGAATGAAGCTGAATTCAGCCTCTGGCCCCCGACACTGAATTAAATCTCAGAGACAGAGTTTTGGGTGAAGTAGAAAAGAATAGCTTTATTGCTTTGCCAGGCAAAGGGGGCCACAGAGAGCTAATGTCCTCACAACTGTGTCCCAACCTAGAGGGGTAGTGAGAAGTTTTATAGTAATCGTTCAAAGAGGGGATGATCAGCTTGTGGACATTCTTCTGATTGGTTGGTGGTGAGGTAAGTGGGAGTCAGCATCATCAACCTTCTGGTTCCAACTAGCCTGGGGTCTACATGCTTGTGGGTGGCATACCGTCCTTAACTTCTTCCACCTGGTGGGCGTTTCAGTATCTGCTAAACAGCTCAAAGATATTGTTATGTGTATCCCTTGAGGGGGAACCGGTTCTGCTGCGTAATTCAGAATAACCTTAGCCCCCAATCTGGGACCCAATTTCTTTACCTGTAAAGGAGTTGGGATAAATGAGCTTTCTATGGATTCTTTAACATTCAGTTCTATAAATTCTGACTCAGAAGGATCAATGAGAACTCTGATAACAGGAGACAATAAATCCATCGGAATGGTTTTGAATATCAATGGTTGCTTAACCACCAGAGATGTGATAGACAACTTTTGGTGTGTCTGCCCAGCCCAAACTCTTTTGTAGAGTCTTCCTCTTCAACCCACCCCAACCGCAGGACTGGAGTGTATGTTATGGACCCCTTTTAAGAAAAATATCTTTCCAGTCATAACAGTGTTCTCCCATTAAAAATATATATATGAGCAGTGGAGGCTGGTGTTCAGAGAGAAGAATGAAGCAGACGTGCAGAGGGAACACACAAGATCCATGAGGGTAGGAAATTTATTTGGCTTCAAAATCTGAATCTCCAGTGTCCAGACCAGTGCCTGGCTCTAGCGGGCCTTCATTAAATAATTGCTGAATGACCACTGAATTCAATTCCCCCACATGGCTTCTGTAAAATACTTCCGTATTTCTCTAAGCATTCCCTTCTTTCCCTTTAAGCTAGTGCTTGTTGGTTCTCACAATCAGAAATCCCTATCAAATACGTTATGGGACCGTTCCCTTCACAACCATCACTCTGGCCTCAGGGAAGACATCAAAGACTGAACTGCCACAAGTTCATGCCCGGAAATGTGGAACTGGCATATGAGACTGGGTTAGTTGGTCAATGGCCCTGGAGTGGGGTAGTGATGGAGAGCCACGGAGGTGTACGAGGCTGGCTGGCAAATGGAGGGAAGTTGACAGTGGTGGTTCTGAGAGACATCCTCCCCCTTAAATTGGAGTAAAATTTCCTTCCCATTAGTCAAAACCAAATAGCAAACTTTTGCAGGTGAGGAAATATTTTGATTGTGGTGAGTTTCATGCATTTATGTCAAAACAAATCAAATTTTATACTTTAAATATGTGCAGTTTATTGTTACTTCATTGTATTGATACATCAGTAAAGTTATAAAAAATGTGGTAAGTGCTTAAGTCGAATTCTTTCAGTTATTTTATAATAACCAATAATGTACCAATAATTTAAGGAGGCCTTTGTTATGACTGCTATTTTGGACTGTGCTTAATATCAGCACTTATTTATTCCAATGCCTTCTCACCCCTGTTCACCCCTCTCAGCCCCCACCTACCCCTCATGGAAGTGAACATGTAATAGTAAATTGTAATAATGTAACCAAGTTGGTGAACTCTAATTCATAATCAGTGGAACTAAAATGCAAGAACTTACACATTTCTTGAATTTATCAACAGGGTTTTACATTTTAATCTTACTTCTCTAAATCCCTTCCAGGAGTTAAATATTATTGTAAATTATGTTATACTAATTATTTTAATCATAGGGCATATTTGCCTCTCATTCCCTACAGAACTAGTAATTGACTTAACGTAAATCAGTGTCATGGCTTGTTAAAATTATCTATGTAGACTACAACAACTTTAAGGACAGGGTCAAGCCATTTATCTTCAATCCCCAACTTACCAGCAGTGTCTAGTACACAGCAGAGCAAGTTGGGGGAAGGGAAGGGATAACGGTTATGATATAAGATGGGGTAGGAAGAAAAAGGGTGTGTGTGGGTACAGATCTTGCAGACCACGATAGACCTTGGATCTTATTCTAATTGTGATAGTAAGCCACTGGAGGATTCTGAACAGAGGACTGGCATGCTGATTTATATTTAAAAATTAAGCGTCAGTTTAGTTGCTGTGCAAATAATTATGAGGGAAGTATGGAAGCAGGGTATATACCAAGGAGAATACCAAGAAAAATGGGTGCTCACGTTCACTGAAAGACAGACACAAAAATGTTCATAGCAACTTTATTCATAATAACCACAAACTGGAAACAATTAAAATTTCCATCAACAGTAGAATGGATTCATAAATTGTGGTATAAGTCATACAATGGTATACTACACAGAAGTAAAAAACGAATTGCTGCTACACGCAACATGGATGACTCACAGACACAATGTTGAACAAGAGTACATATAATTATTACATTTACATGAAGCTTTAAAACAGACAAAAGTAATCCATGGTGATAAAGGTCAGAATAGCAGTTATTTGTGTGTGTGTGGGGGGGCACAGGGCACTGACCGGGGTACGAGAAATGTTCAATATCTTGATTTGGGTGATGGGTTCAAGGATGTATATAAAAATCCACTGAGGTGTACATGAAATATTTGCATTTTACTGAATGTAATTTCACCTCAATTAAAAAGAAAAAATATTTTCAAAGAAATTTTATAAATAGGGAGATATAACTATATGTGTAGTCTGTAGTTTTGTCTTCCAAGTATTTCGGGTTCTCTTCCAAGGCTCGAGGAAGGATTACACTCCTCCTTGAACTCTGGTGTGGCCATGTGATTTCCTTTGGCCAGTGAAAGTGCTTTAAGGGCCGGCCTATGAGTGATTTGTCAGACTTTTTCATTTCCCAAAATGAGCAGCCACACCATACATGATATCTGCTTGGTCAGCCTGAGTCCTAGAATGAGGACCACTTAGAGCAGGGATCAGTGAACATTTTCTGTAAAGGGTCACACAGTAAATATTTTAGCCTTTGTGGGCCAGACACTTTCTTCCACAACTACGCGACTCTGCCACCGTAGAGCAAAAAGCAGCCAGACAATACATAAACAAACGGGCAAGGCTATTTTCCAATAAAACTTTATTTACAGTAACAGGCAGCAGGACAGATTTTGCCCATGGCCATAGTTCTTCAATTCCTGACTTAGAGCAAAGCCCCTAGCCAAACTACAAGAGAAAAGCTGGGATTTTGGGGTTGTTACCGCACAGCAACCTAGGCCATTCTGATACAGAAACTGGTTCTGTTTTTGAAAAACCTAGCATACTGAACATTGGCTTAGTTGGCAGGCATTCAGGAAATTGCTAGTGGAAGATGGAAGAAATAACTTATGCAGGGGCGATGCATATTAATGGAGTGATGAAACTGTCTGGAGAGAACCTGGAAGGCAGAGAATCTATACTTTACTCAAGAAAAAAAAAAAAAAGACAAGAAAACAAAATATGTTATGGTTGCTGTTGGCCCCATTTGACAAAATAGACAGGAAAGAGATGAACTCAGAAAAGAATTAATCAGTTTGCAAGCAAAAAAGCAAGGGAATAAAGAGAGTTCACAAACTCAAGTACTTACTGGGTAGGAAGAAGCTACTTCTCAATTACAAAGAGATAAAAGCGAGAAATCCTATACGCCAAAGGTTGACTAAAACCCACTTTCGCAGCAAGGATCAAATCACTGGATGACTATCACACCTACTGTTAAAACCTCTGAATTAGTTAATGGGCCTCAGATTAAAAGTCCAACTAAGAGTGTAACACTGGTTAATCCCTTAAACTGGAAAAAAATGGCTCAGGGAAAAAGAGACTAAGGGTATGGCTCTCCCACAAAGCCTGAAAGCCCAAGTTACCCAGAAAGTAAGTTCAGAGAGGCATGCGAACAAGAAAGCAAAGAAATGTAGCAAATCTAAGAAGTACATATTGACCAGATGTCACTTTCGGATTACCTTCCTTGGGGAGGTGATGAGGACATTCTGCAGGTAGGAAAGCAAGTGAACTGAATATCTAGTGACCAGAAGGGCTGACTGAGTCATTCTTCTAACATTTTGTTAAATTTACTTACTTTAAAATCCCAGAAGAGCCAGAAATTATCTGTAAAGGAAAAGAGCAAGTAAATAAGATGCCATTTTCTCCTAGGGTTGATGCTTACAGAAGGAAAATGGATATTAACTCTTAAGCAGCATTATCTTTTTCCAATACTGAATGCAACTTTTTAATTACTGAGATATTGTTTTAGTCCACTAAATAGTTGTCCAGTCTTTCTCATCCAGGTTCCTTTGCAAGCCTCCCTTTAGAAATTAAAAAAAAAAAAATTAAGACTTCTACATCAAGGAGGTAAAGACAATATTACATGGTGGATTTATGTGAGTATACTCAGCTTTACTACTTACGTTTACTAGGGCAAACTGCAATCTAAGTTTGTTTCCTCAACAACATTCACATAGTAAATATTTGAGCCATGTGCCAAGCACTAAACTAAATTCTAGGAATACAATTCCCTAGTCACAAAGAACTTAGTTTCATTTCTTGATTTGTAATATGTAGATAACAATTACCCAGCAAGCAGGTACAGCAGGACCACTGTGAAGGTCAAAGGAGACTATGAAAGGGCTGCAAAGATCATAAAGCACTATACAAGTATTTATTCATCCAAACATTTATTGAAATGTCAGGCATTGTGCTAAGCACTAGATACAGCAGTGTGCAGGCATATATATGGTCCCAGCCCTTGTGAAGCTTACAGTCTAGCACTGATCAATAAGAAGGAACAACAAAGTGTGCTAAGTATATGGCTGGTGAAGAACAGGGTATTTAGGGAGTGCACAGTAGGGGCACCTAGTCTAGAGGGTATTGATGAAGGCTTCCTAGAGGAAGTGGCATATAAACTGAAACTTGAACAGCCGTATCCTAAGAGCAGTGGTGAAAGCAGAGGAGTGATATGACCAGATACGTCTTTTGGAAAAATCTGGCTGCACTGTGAAAGGGATCACAACCAGAGAAATGGAGCCTGAGAAGGCCCGTGCTATAATATAGGTAGGTTGATGGCCTTGATCAGGATAGTAGCACTGTAGAATCAAGGAAAGTTTAGGCAACAGGCTTAACAGAAAGGTGTGTGTGAGTGGATGTGATGAAGAGGGAAAAGTCATGGCTAACTGGGTTTGGGCCTTGGGTCAGGGCAACTGAATGGTTGGCAGTGGTGGTGCCATTTACTGAGAGAGGGACCAGGAAAGGAGGAGCAGGTTTGGGGGGCAAGGTCAAGGACATGTTGTGGTGCCTATGAGACAGCAAAGTGGACTTAAGTTAGCAATTAGATATAGGAATCAGGAAAGGTCTAGAAAGGAGATATGAATTTGGGAGTCATTTGCATAAAGTTGGTAAGTGAAGCCATGAAAGAAAAAAGAGATCAGCTACGGAGATGATATAGAATAAGACAGCTTAAAACCAAATTTAAAAATCCCAAGGACACAGATGTTTAAGGGAAAGAGGTACCTGCAAAGAAGACTGAGAAAGCATACTTGGAGATGGTATCTCCCTGAAGCCAAACTAAACAAGTATTTAATGAAGGGTGGCCAGTGGGGTAAAGAGGGTAGGAATATTGACAAGGACTTAGTAAGCTTGGTAGAGCAGTCTGAGCAGCGATACGGGACAGTGGAAACACAGACAAATCTTTTAAGAAAACTAGTAGGAATGGGAGATATGGGGACACAGAGTTTTTTAAAAATAGTACTTATTTTAACTATATTTACTGATACAACAGGACTAGTTAACAACTATTTTATAAAAAGAAATTTTTAAAGACTGCCATGCAGTTACAGAATTACTTAGTACAGAAAACAGTAAAATACACACTTTTTTTTTCTGTTTTACAAAGACTAGTTTATGGCAATTCTCTATTGTTCAGGGTGCATTTAAAATTCTTAGCTTATGCCTCCCCCACATTCACTGACTATATAACTAATCTTATTATTACCTTAAGCAAAATATATAGTGGAACTTCACAAAATGTACAAGAGTTCAATATTTAAGGAACTGGGGTTAGAAAGCAGAAGCAGCTTTCAGGTGTTCCAATTATCCTTTCAATAAAGCACCTGCATGAAAGAGAATACGCCAAACTATTGGGAAACTACCGGTAGATTTTTGTTGTTGTTGTTTGGTTTTTCACTATGTTGTTTTTCCAGATATTTAAGTTTACTTCCTGTTAACCCAAATCTTAACTTGACCCTTCTTGCTAAGTATCTTAGTAATACATTACACGTTCTTTTCTGCCCTAAACCAATTATGTATAATAGAACAGAGCCCTTTAATCTGGTTCAATACCAATTACTGAGTTATAAATGCTATTGTGAGCTACCAGAACCTAGCAAGGCCTTGATTGCATCTTACCAGCCAAACCTGGAATGCTGGAATTAGTGTCCCTTATCAAGTATTATCAGTCTTCCCAACTTGCCCTTCTAATTCTGCTTCTACCGGTAATTTGCCCTGTCCCTCGAAATATAAGAGAATCTACACAGGGGGTCTACTGGCACTTTGGGAGGAATAAGTCTTTATTGTGCTGTGCTGTCCTATGCACTGTGGGGGATGGGGTGTCATTCATGCTGACATGCCAGCAGAACTTCCTCAATAAGTGTGACAATTAAAACAGTCCCCTTTATGTCTCCCAACATCCTCTGGAAAGAGGGCATACCGTCTCTGGTTGAGAACCACTGGCAGAATTTTGGTTCTTGGGCTGTTTATGGCATCTATTTTGATAGCTCAGCCTTCAGTTCCTTCTAAATTCTTGTTTGTATTCTGGTTCCTTGAATTTGCTGAATTAGTGGCCACAGAAAAATGCATTACAATAGTTAAGACAGGACTTGAACACAAGTTTTCAAATTGTACTTGAGAGGATCTCTAAGTTGGGTCCTCTTCTTAAATCATTTCACATATTTGGCTTTACTGTAAGATTTCCTTTTCATGGTTAACATAAGTTTGAAAATTACTGTTTTAGCACAAAGCAGATGTCTCACTTAGAAATACAGAAGTGCTACAATCTGTAAATAAAGCTGCTTCTTGAGAGTTAAATATTTCCACTTGTGCACTGTCTTAAATACACAATGTGTGGGATAGTGTCAAATTTATAATAAATCCATTTCCAGCAACAAACAACATTTGATATTATATCACTTTAAAATAAAGGGTTTCCTCTAAGCAGGATTTCTTTATAAAGCTGCAACACTCATGCAGATAGGACAAATTAGCTAAAATATCTCACACCTCCTGATCCTGGGATGCAAACATCTTTTTTTCCTCATCCTTTTTTGACAGGGCCAAACTGTCTAGAGTAGAAAAAAGAATTACTAGCGGGCAACCCCTAAGAGTCTATACTTACCGTAGTCCTTTAGTAGGCAAGCTCATAAAACAGCACCCAATTGTGAAAAATTCAGGGGAAACTTCCAAAAATTGGTTAGTCTGATCTCCAGACTGCAGGAAGCCTCCTAAACTAGCAATTAAAAAAAAATTCTTGCTCCTCTGACTAAAATTTTACGTGCTTATTTTCTGTATTAGTAATATCATTATCGCTAGGGCGGGTGGGAGGGAGGTGAGAGGGAGGAAATATGTCAATATTTACTTCAGACTCAGAAATATGTCTAAAAAAATAGTCTCAAACATTCTGACAGTTTGACAAAATACCTCCACTGTATGTACGTTCCTCCTTTTCAGAAACTTCTGCACTTGCTATGTGAGTTTCTGCAAATTGGCTCAAACATATATTTAAGCAGTTGATAATTTCAGACTATATGCATCAGAATTTTAACACTTTGTTAAAATAAGAGCTAAAGTTTCTTTGAAACACCTTAAAAACAGACTTCTAATTCAACTCACATTATTAGTACTAAATGTCTTTAAAAACAGTTGTATCATAAAAGCAAAAGATAATGACTTTGCCATCAAATTAAGTTTTAAAAAAAGGTGTCTGCATGTTTCAGTCCCATGCTGCCTCTTGATATGGAAAAAAAAATATGTCTGAAGAATTTGAATTGTGATCAATTTGGATGAATAATGTGGTGCTTTCCCACAATCCAAATTAGTAAACTTGAAAATCAAACAGATGTTTGCTTTTAGAATTGGACTCTTGTTGAGTGTTTCAATGTTGTACTACAAAAGTTTATGGATTTGATTCATTTCTTCGTCTCACAAGATCATCCCAATGCGGCTCTATTTCAGTGGTGGCAATCCGAAACAGGGCATGGAGGTGTTCGTCTGTCAATGGCTGGCTTAAAGTGTGTTGGTTCCGAGTCAAATATGAAAAAGCCTTTTCACAGATTTTGCTACTATCAAACAAGGATGCCACCTTACAGGCAACCCCTTTGATAATCGGGTAAGATTCAGCAGACAATCCGGCATAGAACTGCCCTAAGTCTTTGGTTCTGTATTCGTTCCAAAGGTTAGTATTTGCCTGAAGTTTTGTTAGCTCCACCCTTACTGAAATAGGTGCATATTCAGGTTTAAAGCTAAATGGATTTGCAAAAAGTTCTAAGTCCTTTTTAATGAACTTGAGGTCCTTGAAATGTCTCTCAAACTCTTTTTGTAGGCGACAGATCACCACTCGATACCTATCAGGATCGAGTATTTTTTCGTCTTCTTGAAGATGCCCTTTAAGCTCATCAACAACTTGGCTCAAGGCGGCAAAGTGTGTTAGATTTTTTTCCTCAATATGTCTCTGAAGTAAATTCAGCTTCACTTCAAACGCACAAATATGGTCAAAGGCAGCAGCAGCAAAGACTTTACTCACTCTCAATAGTTCGCTGAGTTCTCGAAGGTGGTCCATAATATCCACCAAGAAGCCAAAGTCACAAAGCCATTCGTGGTCTGTGAAATGGACCGTTGTTGCCCCTATCGAAACCAAGAATGTTTTTATCTCTTTTCTTAAGGAAAATATTAGTTTTAAAGTCTTCCCTTTTCTAAGCCAATTGTTCAGACAGCGTCCATTAACCCTTTCACCGTGCTCTGATTCAGATTCAGTTAGTAAAGCCTGAAATTCCGGCCGCCTAACGCCTCTGGTCTTAATTAAAACTATCCATTCAGATATGGCATTTACGATTTGATTAACATCTACATCGTAGGAGCTCAACAGTTCCAAGTGAAGAAATCCTGAATAATGGATCACATTCCAACAGTTGGGGCTTACAGCCTTTTCTCTCATGTATGACACCAGTCCTGAGTTCTCACCAATCATCCTCAGAGTGTGGGTCGTGGTCAGTCCAACCATCCGCTGCAGGCTAAGCCCTGCCGTCTGTAGGGCCTCAAGGATTGCCGCCATGAGGGCACCAACACTGAAGTGATGAGTCAGGTTGATTATGGTCAGAAGCTCTTCTTGCACCTCCAAATCGTGGCCTACGCCGCGGACAAAGACCAGGAGGTAGTTCTCATAGGCCACAAAAGCCTGGTCATCCAAGGCAAGGGAATAGGCTTTAAAGTCCTTGGCTCGGTTAAAAAGCTGACTGCGTAGATTTTGGTTAATGTCCAGGACCCTCTGCCGCGTGATCTCCGGAGATAGATCAATGCCATCCAGAACGCTTACGTGATCGGGCAGCACATCTCTCAGCATCACCTCCATGCACCGGTGCACAAAGTCCCCCTCGCCCCAGCCGCAACCCTTCAAGGCCAAGAGGCGGGCGAGCCCGAGACCTGCACGAGCAGCTCTCTCCTCCGGAGTGAGCGGGGCGGCCTCGGGCAAGTCGCCCTGACGCAGACGCTCCACCAGGGCCGCGCGCTCGCCCTCCGCCACATACCGCTCGTAATAGTCGTGCTCGGCCTCGTAGTGGTGCCTGACGTCGGGTTCGCCGGTGGCTACGACCAGGCGGCGACACACCAGGCACAGGGCGCCCTCGCCCTCCGGAGCCTCCACCACTAGGTACCGCTGTGTCCACTCGGCCCGGAACCCCCGAGACTCGTCGATTTCCATTTTGCTCCTCTTGGGCGTCATCCACATTTCACGGGAGGCCACAGGAGCTGGGCAGACCTCCGGGAGGCCGCAAGGAGAGGGGAGGAGCAGGAGCAAGCCGCAAGCGCCTCCTCCACTCTGCGCCAGATCACCCCAGCTGGGGACACCAACCTGCGGCTCCGACACCTCTGTTCCTATTGGCTGGAGATTTCGTATTCCTCTGCCCCAGACATGAGCCAATAGGAAGAGTGGACAGCGGTTTTTAGTGCGCAGGCGCACATCCTTCTAGCTGCAAAGTGGACTGAAGGCGCTTTAGGGCGGGACTAAGAGAACCGGAACTCACGTATTTGACTGGCATTCACGCTGCCCAATCAATAGCTCACGGCCCCGGAAGCGGCGCTGCCGCTAGAGGGTGGGGCAGGACGGCGTCAGCGGAGTTGATGGAAAGATGTGGGCACGAAGCTCTAAGGGGATTGGCTGAAGGCACTTGCAGTTAGCTTCTCTCCGTGACTCGGGCTCCTCTGGCGCCAAAATGTCGCTGGTAGCGGGGGTTATCCGGCGGCTGGACGAGACAGTGGTGAACCGCATCGCGGCAGGGGAAGTTATCCAGCGTCCGGCTAATGCCATCAAGGAGATGATAGAGAACTGGTACGAAGGGAGTCAAGCCTTCCTTAGAGGCTACGACTTAACGGGCCGATGCTCAGGATAGGGCGGACACGCCTCCCTGCCCGGAGCCAAGGCGTGTGCGGCGCAGGGCCGCGGCGGCGGAGGCCGGGGGTCTTGCCTTCGCTCCTCACGGGTCCTCGAGCGTCCTCGCGAGACTTCAGGGTTGTTGCGGGGCAAGGAGAGGGTTACACAATATTTTCATGTTGTCATTAAGAGAAGTCCTTTAAAAATTATATATGCGGAAGGTGCAAATTTTTAAATGTATAAAAATTTTATAATTTAAAAGGAAAAAAACTTCCTTCATCCTTCAGAGGTTACTATGTGTTATCAGTTTCTTGCTTATTCCGGAAGTCATCCATCTACATTCAGAAGTACGATTCATTTTGAGTTTTATTCTAAATAAATTGCTGAGATTTTAGGAGAGTTCGATGGACTTGGGGTTTAACTTGTGATTTCCCTATTGCCAAGTGATTGACCCCACTTAGGATTTTCCTGCCCTTTACTTTTTGCGGGGTCACTTTGAAGATATCTGATTTTATGGATTCTGAAGTTTAGAACTGTCACACAAACCTTGTGGAAGGAGGAGATTAAAAACGTGGAAAGAAAGTTGGGTGTAAACTGTAAACTTTAAAAAGGACAGAGGCTCATAGTGTACCTAAACGTTATGTCAGATCCTTTGTGTTAAAATGCATTGATGTTAATAAAATCTATACGTTAAAAGGAAAAAAATGTCCCAGCGAAGATTGGTAGGTTTGTAAAGGGATTGTTGTGAAAACACAAACAACCATCGTGGGTAATGGGACTGAAAGAACAGTGGGTCTTAAAGGACCACTGAGAGAAAGGAAGAGAATTAGAAGGTAGACAAAAGAAGGAGCGGGGAAACTGGGGATGGTTTCTCCTTTTGACTTTAAATTCACAAAGGCTGGCTTTTGTTTCTGCAGTGTTAGAATTAACTGACAGAACGATTTAGGCCTGTTACTGTACTGTGCCAGAAGACTACGGCAACACTACACATGTTAGATCAGTGGATTAGAATTCTCTAAGCAGAGATTTTGTATGGAGTCCAGTTATGCTCTTTTTAATACGTAAGTCAAGACGGCTAAGTACAACTTCAATTTAGGGGCTCCTGAGAAAGATCTTTAATATTTAAGTAACTTAATATCTTATTTTTGAATAAAGAATTTTCTGTGTGAGGAGGAGGAAACTTTTCTTTCTCATGCAGCCTCAGTCTGGATTTATTTTCTGTAGCTCTGTAGGTGCTCTATGCTTGTAGGTTACTCTTTGAAGGAATAAAAAGATGTATTGACTTCTTAAAGAGCTTTCTGCACTGCCATTTTTTCTTTCCCCCAACATAAATATATTTGCATAAAGAAAATAGTAGAGAAAAACATTTAGAATTTTTTTAATGACATTTTATAAGGGTCATTTAGGAGCGTGAGGCTGAATAAAGTTTGAGTAACAGATGGTAGAATTAGTTGAAAAGTAGGTAAGAAAGAGGCATGTACTAAAAGGTCCCACTTCTAACTTCCCTTTCTTTTTTTCCTAGAGGAACAGAAAAGTTGCTGAATGTCCTATTGGAAATGATGGTTCCTCACTCCGTCCCTCTCTTCCTTCCCTCTCTCTCACACAGCATGTAAACTGATAACAATGTAGTCACAGAGCCTGTGAGACAAAGGAAAACACACTGAGTCTTATATTTGTCTGGAATTTGTTCTTATCCCCTGACTCGTATTAAAATATGTGCATTAGAGTAGTTGCAGACTAATAAATTATTATTTTTTTGTTTGATTTGCCAGTTTAGATGCAAAATCCACAAGTATTCAAGTGGTTATTAAAGAGGGAGGCCTGAAGTTGATTCAGATCCAAGACAATGGCACCGGCATCAGGGTAAGGAAAACCTCAGAGCGGCAGGATGTTTGTGTGCTTTGTGTGCTACATCTGCAGGAAGTGGTGGGACTTCTTCCTGTTCTGGAAACTTTAGGCTTTTATGGATGGGATTGTTTGAAAAATAAATATTTATTGAGTACCTACTCCATGCTGGGTACTGTTCAGGAGAATAAGGAGGTCAAGGAGCGAGTCATGAAACTTTAAAGGTTGAGTGTCCTGAGCAAAGAGAACAATACACACAAAAACCACGAAATGGAAGCTTGCATGACACGCTTAAGGACTAGCAAGGGGGTTGGTATGTCTAGAATGGGTGGTGGAGGGAGTGGAAGCCTAAAAGGAAATGAGGTCTGAAGGATAACCAGGCTGAGCATGTAGGACCTTGTAGGATGTTGTAAAATATTTGGCTTTTACTCTGGATGAGGTGGGATATTCTTTAGAGGGTTTTGAGCAAAGAGGTGACATGCTTTGGCAAATTTTATAAGAACTCTTTTGTCTGCAATGCAGAAAATAGACTGTAGCAGGACAGGATAGAAGGACCGGACAGGACCGGTTTGGTTGTGACAGAGATGTAAGAAGCAGTGAGATTCTGGGTTGATGATGAAGACCAAAGCTCTCAGAATTTGCTTGTCCAGGGAGTAAGAAAAAGAGGAGTCAAGAATGACTTCAAGGTTTTGGCCTGTGCAAATAGAAAAAAAAGAGTTGCCATTTACTCTTGAGAAGGCTGTGGAACAAGCAGGTTTGGGGGAAGATCAGAAATTCATTTTGGGGTATGTTCAACTTAAGATGCCTGTTAGTTGGATACATGTATGAGTCTGGAGATAAAAATTTGGTGTATTCCATTTTGATGGTATTAAAAGCCATGAGACTCACATAAAGAGAAGCTCAACATGACTGGTAACTAGGGAACTACAAATAAAAATTGCAGTGAGATACCACTTGACATTCACTAGGATGGCTGTTATAATTAATTAAGTAATTAATAAAAACCAAATATTTCAACTACAATAAAAATTAAAAATATTGACAAGGATGTTGAGAAATTGGAACTCTTGTATGTTGCTGGTGGGAATATAAAATAGTACAGCCATTGTGGAAAATGGTATGGTGGTTCCTTAAAACAATTAAACAATTGCCATATGACCCAGCAATTCCACTTCTGGGTATATACCCAAAAGAGTTGAAAGCAGGGCCTTGAAGAGATTTGCACACTCATGTTCATAGCAACATATTCATGATAACCAAAAGGTGGAGGCAACCCAAGTATCAACAGATGAATGGATAAACAAAATGTGATACATACAATGAAATGTTATTCAGCCTTACAAAGGAGTGAGATTTTGACAAGTGCTACTACGTGGATGAACCTTGAAGACAGTATGCTAAGTGAAATTAGCCAGTCACAAAAGGACAAATACTATATGATTCCACTTGTATGAGGTACCTAGGGTAGCTAAATGCATAGAATCAGAAAGTAGAATGGTGGTTTCCAGGGGGTTGGGGGCCTGCGCCACATGGCCTGCGGAATCATCTTAGTTCCCCGACCAGGGATTGAACCCTTGCCCCCTGCAATGGAAGCATGAAACCCTAACCACTGGACCACCAGGGAAGTCCTGAGAGGTTTTGTTTAATGGGTACAGTTTGTTTGTGGAGATGAAAGAGTTCTGGACATGGATGTTGGTGATGGTTGCACAACAATGTGAATGTATTTCATGCCACAGAACTGTACACTTAAAGAGGGTTAAAATGGTAAATCTTGTCATGTATATTTTACTACAATTAAATGTACCTATAGATTTTTAATAAAGAAGTTTTCTAATACAGTAATGATTTTTGTAAAATCTGTGAGCCTGGGTGATATCATCAAGACAGTGAGCGTAGACAGAGCAGAGGTCCAGGGATGGAACTGTGAATTATCCACTCTCAGGGGAGATGAGACAGAAGCAGCAAATGAGGCCGAGGAATGAGGCGAGAGAGGAAGAAGGAGCAGCAGGACCGAGTGGAGTTCTGGACGTCCAGAGAGGAGACTCCTGCTGATTTAGAACTCTTCTCCCAAGAGGAATGTCTTCCTGGATTCAATCAAGAAGAGGGAAATTAAAAAAGATTTGGAAAAATGAGTAACATAATTATTCACTGATTTTTTTTGCACCTTCTAGAAAGAAGATCTGGAGATTGTGTGTGAGAGGTTCACCACAAGTAAACTGCAGTCCTTTGAGGATTTAGCTCATATTTCTACCTATGGCTTTCGGGGTGAGGTAAGCTGAGGTTGGAAGAAATGTGTAAAACATCCTCCTGTGATGATATTTCTGCCATTTGTCAGCATATGTTTCTCAGCAGGTCAATAAGACATGATACTTTTTACTTGTTAAAATATATGCGAATCTAAACAAACTTAGATTCAATTTTCCAAAACTGAGAATTGTTCATAAATACTTTTTAAAAATAAATAATTAATTATTTTATTTTATTTAATTATTTTTTAACATCTTTATTGGAGTATAACTGCCTTACAATGGTGTGTTAATTTCTGCTTTATAACAGAGTGAATCAGCTATACATATACATTTATCCCCATATCTTGTCCCTCTTGCATCTCCCTCCCTCCCACCCTCCCTATCCATAAATACTTAATACACCATAAACTGTATCTACAGAGACCCCCCAGTTCTCTTGATGGAAGAAGATAGCACTATCTACCAAGGTTTCTTGTCCAAAATCAAATGTGAATCTTACCAATACTTAGATCCAAGTACCCATATACAGAAAAATACAAGGAGCAAGGGAGCATGGTAAATGGTACTGAGACTGGAAATCACATGATAAAAGACTTGTTTCCTGTAAAGTAAACTGTATGGGGGAAAAAAGGTAAAGAAAGGAGGAAGAAGCATAGATTAGAAGGGATTTAAGAGGCATGTGAACCAGCTCCAATGTATTGATCTTACTTGGATCCTGATTTGCACAAACTAAAATCTTTTTGAGACAGATATTTGAACACAGATTGGTTATTTGATGGTATTAAGGAGAAATTACTGTTAATTTTCTTGGTATAAAAATAGTTTCATCGGTTTTTTTTTTGAGTCCTTTTAAGTTATATTCTGAAATAGCTGTGAATGAAATTATATGATGTATCATAGGGATATATTAAATAGAAAATGGATAAAAATAGTATCATATTTTTATGACAATACTCTGGATATAAAGATATTATTCAATATATGTAGGGCAACATAAATTGTAATGGCTACATACTGTTCTTTTTTTTTATAAACTTATTTATTTTTGGCTGCATTGGGTCTTTGTTGCGGCGAGTGGGGGCTGCTCTTCGTTGCAGTGCGCAGGCTTCTCATTGCAGTGGCTTCTCTTGTTGTGGAGCATGGGCTGTAGACGCATGGGCTTCAGTAGTTGTGGCACGTGGGCTCAGTAGTTGTGGCTTACAGGCTCTAGAGCACAGGCTCAGTAGTTGTGGTACACGGGCTTAGTTGCTCCACGGCATGTGGAATCTTCCTGGACCAGGGATCGAACCCGTGTCCCCTGCATTGGCAGGCGGATTCTTAACCACTGCGCCACCAGGGAAGTCCCTGTTCTATTACTTGTACATACTGCAGTCTATTTATATAATTTCCTGTTGAACATTTATGCTCTTTGCCATTTTTTTCGTGTTTAATGCTCTGGTGAATATTCATGTACATACAATGTGTTTTGTTCAGTTATTTCCTTAGGATAAATTTATAGAAATAGCATTCGTGAGTAAAAATATGTATCCTTTTCAAGTAGTTTGTATTAGTTTCTTATTGCTGCCCCCCAAAATGACCACAACCTTCGTGGTTTAAAGCAACACAAATTTGTAATCTTACAGTTCTGGAGGTTAGGGGAAATAGGTGTCACTGGGTCTCACTGTGCTAAAATCCAGGTGTTGGCAGGGCTGTATTCCTTTCCGCACATTCTGAGGTACCAGAGAAACTGTTTGGAGTAGTTATTTGGGGGAAATGAGAGCCAGTGTCGGGGAGGGGAATGGGGCAAATTACTTTTCGTTTTAGGCCTTTCTGTAGTTTTTGGATTTTTTATCATGTGAATGTAGTTTACTTTTATTTGACTTATCTGTTTATTTTATTCTCTTTTATTTTTTGGCCTCTCTGAGCGCCTTGCGGGATCTTAGTTCCCCAACCGGGATCAAACCTGGGTCCCGGCAGTGAAAGCGTCTGAGTCCTAACCACTGGACCACCAGGGAATTCCCTATTTGATTTTTTTAAATTAAAAGGCAGCTGTGACCCAGTCACTGCAATTTAGATCAAATCCGGGTAGTCTCAAGCACCCTCTGGCTCACAGTGAGCCCCAGGTTGTTCCAGGTAGGGGCAACATCAGACTGTGTACCCTGAGGCCCCCTTGACTTTAAGTAGGCCTCAGGTCAACCCTAGCAAAGCAGTTTCATTCTGGCTCTGCAACTTCCTGAGTCAGTTCCTAAGCGCATGGCCTCCTGGAGCCTTAGCCCAGCTGTAGGGTATCTTTAGGGTTGTAATTAAATAGGGAAGATTTATTGAAGGTTTGCTGTGTGCCATCCATGGTTCTCAGCCCTTTGTGTGTATTAACCCTTTCACTCTTAACAACTCCATAGAGTAGGTTCTATTATTATTATTACCATGTTTTACGTATATACGAGGAAACTGACAGACTTTAAGAAACATGACCAGGGCACACAGCTAGGAAGTGGCAGAATGGGGAATTGAGCCCTGGCAGTTTGACTCCAGAGTCTGTGTTCCTGTCCTCTTGCTCCGGTGCCGGTACAAAGGCCCCTGAAGAAGCAGGAGCATCTGCCAGTGGCCCTTTCTTTTCCTGGTGTTGGGTAGCATTGTAGTTTTTGATGTATTTAATGTCCTTCCTTACCACAGGTTGCAAAATCATTTACATTTTTAATGATGAACATTAGCTCAATTACATACACCAGGGAAATCCAGCTAGGACCTGGTAATCTCTGAGCCTGAGCCATGGTCCTTGTTAATGAACTGAGTCTGCCACAGCTGTATTCACTGTCTCCTGAGATGCTGTCACACAGACCCCATCACAGTGCCTGGGTTGCATTTTTTTATGCTATGGTGTCCTTGGGAAAGGAGATACAGATTCCAAAGGGCTAGCAAACCAATCCTGATTTTAAGGGGGAAAAAATGGTCTTTTGTTTTCTTTTAATTTGTTTAGTCTTAATTTCATAATTAAAAAAATATTTATTTATTTATTTGGCTGGGCTGGGTATTAGTTGCGTTGCCCGGTGTGAGATCTCAGTTGCAGCATGTGGAATCTAGTTCCCTGACCAGGGGTCGAACCCGGGCCCCTTGCATTGGGAGCACGGAGTCTTAACCACTGGACCACCAGGGAAGTCCCTGCATAATTTTAAATTTATATTTCGTTTTTTTTTTAACTTTATTTATTTTTGGCTATGTTGGGTCCTCGTTGCTGAGCGCAGGCTTTCTCTAGTTGCAGCAAGCGGAGGCTGCTCTTCGTTGCGGTGCTTCGGCTTCCTGTTGCGGGGGCTTCTCTTGTTGCAGAGCACGGGGTCCAGGCATGCGGGCTTCAGTAGTTGTGGCTCACGGGCTCAGTAGTTGTGGCGCACGGGTTTAGTTGCTTGGCGGCACGTGGAATCCTGCCTGACCAGGGCTCGAAACCATGTCCCCTGCACTGGCAGGCGGATTCTTAACCACCACGCTACCAGGGAAGTCCCTAAATTTATATTTCTAAACATAAAATTGCTTATAGAAAACAGTTTTGAATAATAGTATACAGCACTATCTATTTGCAGTGTTTCCATTATCCATTTCTGAAGGCAGGCTTTAAACTTGTTAGAAGACAAATCATTGAGACTATTAAATACACCTATAATGCTACACCTGAACACAGTTGCTATTAAGGTTAACGTTAATGCTTGGGGGTGGGGAATTCCCTGGTAGTCCGGTGGTTAGGACTCAGTGCTCTCACTGCCGAGGGCCCAGGTTCAATCCCTGGTTGGGGAATTAAAATCCTACTAGCTGTGCGGTGTGGCCAAAAAAAAAAAAAAAAAATGCTTGGGTGTGTTTCCTTTTGGACTTTTATATATATATTTTTCCCTTGTTCTAGTAATTATGCTACAGATTCAACTCAATAGCTTTCTTTTTTTTTTAAAAAAAAAAGCATCATCAAAGCGAGTGAGCAGAGTGCTCATTGTTGCCATTTGTTAATACAAAACAGAAGAGGCAATTGAGATAACTTCTCCATTAATGATGAGATGGGGTGACCCAGCAGTGGGTTTTTCTTTCATTTCATTTCCTTTTTTTCCTTAGGCTTTGGCCAGCATAAGCCATGTGGCTCACGTCAGCATTACAACCAAAACAGCTGACGGGAAGTGTGCATACAGGTATAGTGCTGTCCTCTGCTATGTGTATAAATTCATCCTGAAATGTGCTTTTTGTCTGCATCTCAAAGTAATCCTATCTGAACACCAGTGTTATCTTTTTTGGCCTAGATCTTGGGTAACTTTTCTTTCCTGCCTTTGGATTAGTTGATAATCCACAGGGATCATCATAGGTAATAATCTTACTTTATGGACTCGTGAAAGCTACGAGGTAACAGATTACAAGTGCCTAGCAAGGTGTCTGTTACACAGAGGAATTCTGAGTCCGTGGGAGCTGTGATGTCATTCTGCCCCTTTGCCCTTTGGCAGGATGTCCCTTTGGCCTGATTATGGGGCCATGGCTGGGGTGCTGAAGGATCCTGGTTCCTTAGCTGCTCTGAGCCCCCTGCTGCACCTTCCCACAGGTGGCCACTTTTATGTTGGCACAGTTTTCAGAGGCTGTTGAATGACCTTGGAACAGAACAGAAAGGGGATTCAGGGAATCAAAATCACACCTTTGTTTTCATAAGCACTGGCCATTCCCTAGTGAAAGATGGGTATTGAGTGTCTAATTCACGCCAAAAAACAGATTTTTTTTTTTATCATACAGATTGTTAGTTTATATAGAAAATAGCTTCAACAAAGGGCAGTTCTGCCTGTTTCTCAGCCCTCTTTAACAGTTGAGTGTGTGCAGTAATGGAAGATGGAACATTTCAGAGTCTGCAGCACTGGTGTTAGAGCGGGTTTACTCGATGCAAATTGTAACAGCCCTAGGACCTAGCTGGGCTGATATGATTAGAATCCCTTCTGACAAACTGGGGAGCCACTTGTGAGTGAATATCTTCTGAAATAGTCTGGGACACAGGTTCCATTTCTTTGCCTCTGGGGTGTTATGCCCCTGCTTGGGACCTCTAGTAGCCCTCCTTCTGTGGGAGGATGAAATCGAGTCATTGTCATAGCAACTAGCATCCTCCCAATGCACTCAGTCCATCTTTCCAGCCTCTCCCCTCCACACATCCTCAGCTGCTGCATATTCTAAAGCTTCTTTGCTTTTGTTTATGTTTTCCCCCTCCTGGATGGTCTTCCCTGTTCTCTCCACCTGAGATTATACTGCTTCAGAGTCCAGGTGAATTGTCATCTCTTCTGTGACACTTCCCCCACTCCCACCCCAGGCTAAATGTTTTCCTACTCTGGATCACTTAGCACCTTGTTCTACACTTAAGGGAAAAGTCTGTCCCCTCACTAAATCAAGAACCTCCAAAGGCCTGCCTTTATTACAGGGCGTTTACAGGCCTGATAACATGGTAGCCCCTCAAATAAATGATTGCAGAATCATTGGAAAAAATTTTACAGTCATCTTAGGCAATGGCAAAACTATTGTTTGTAGCCCAGAACTCAGGAACTAAAAAGCAATATTTGCCAAAAAAAACAAACAAACCAAAAAATGGATTTTTCCCCCCTCCTTTGGTATCAAATTAGAATGGTTATGGAAGTGGAAAAAGAGAGGAAACAGGTAACTAAGACAATTTATAACATGGCTATATTTTAATCTATTGTTGTGTAATTTACCTTTTTACTCTTTGGGTAAGTGTCTGTTCTTTTTTTTGTTAGCTCTCAGTAATCTCTTATATTTTCTGCTAGAGCACATTACTCAGATGGAAAGCTGAAAGCTCCACCTAAACCATGTGCAGGCAATCAAGGGACCCAGATCACGGTAAGAATGGTGCACGGGAGGGGAAAGTTTTGAAAGGGAGCTTTATATAAATATTGAAGTAAAAAACAAAATTGTCTTTGAGTTCTCAAAGGATTAAAAAAAATGAATATTTACTAGTTAATGGGAGCCCCAAGATACCACACTCTAAGAAAGAGAAATAATTATTGACTTTTGTGGCATGGCAGGCTGCCCACCGCCTCCTTTTTTTTTTTTAAGAGGCTGGGAGTTTCTTTTGTTGAGACCACAGAACTCTGTGGCAGGGTAGCTGGCATTGAAAGAACCTTAAGCTTGGCTCCAGTTGAGGAATCAGAGTCTTAGCCTTGCCACTCAGTGGTTGTGTGTCCAGAGGCAAGTCGTTTAATGTCCCTTAACGTCACTTTGCTCATCTATCAAGGAAGGATGTAACGAAGAATATCTGCCACTCACTCAAAGGGCTCTGAGTAACAGATTGTATCATTAATTAGGAGAAAGTGTTACACTGCCTTATTTCTGTGGTGCCACATTTGGTCTCTTCCCGTTCCGAGATCCCATAAAGCACCCCACTGTCATGTTACACATCCCACCCCCTCCACCCTCAGCCCCAGCCAGAGCACATCTCCTCGAAGGTTCCAAGCCCTGGGCTTGATGAGGCAGGTGGAGTGGGGGGTGGGGGCTGAAATGAACGTGTACTTCGTAGTGCGTGTTAAGGGGGAATCCTGTAACTGGGACCACAGTGTAATTTCCAATAACCCCTAAAAGATCTGATAATTATTCTTAGTCTGCAAAATAGGTTTGAATGCCATGTGGTATTGTAATTGTTTATAAGTTTATGTTTGCCCCACTAAATCTTGTGCTACTCTGGGCAGTACTGTGCTTCATTTGTCTTCTTATTCCCAGCACAAGGCAAAGAGCCTGACATGGAGGTAGCCCCCAGTACCTATCTGAGAAATCAGTGAGTAAAGTGGGAGGCAGGTGAAATATCCCTTCTTTCTTTTGTTAAGACTGCCCCATCTCTTGCCGCCTCTCCTAATGCTTAGAACTGTGCTGGTGATAAATGTAGTTGGATTCTCTGCCTTAAGACCCAGCTTTATTTCCATCTATTTCTGTAAGTTTACAAGAAAAATCAATCTTCTATTCAGGTAGAGGACCTTTTCTACAACATATCCACGAGGAGGAAAGCTTTAAAAAATCCAAGTGAAGAGTATGGGAAAATTCTGGAAGTTGTCGGCAGGTACAGTCCAAAATCTGGGCGGGTGTCTCTGAACCACTCTCTCACCAAAGGAATGTGTTCTGCTGCTTAGAAATTGAGAACAGTTGCTGAGCTAGATGGTAAGCAGCAGTACTAGCCTACAGATTGTTTCTGGTCAAGGTTTAGTCACCAATTCTGGGTTGTCTTTCATGTCCCCAGGAGAGAGCAGGAGTTGGTCTCTGTATCAGTGAGGGTCCTTTGGTGGCAGGCAAAACAAACTGACTGTACTAACCTGAGCCCAAAAGACGTTTATTGAAAGGCGAGGAGTGACTCAGCAAGTGGAAAGAAGTGTGTGGACGGCTGCTCCTTGGGGAGAACAAGAAGCAGGGTGGCTTCAGGGATTTAATATAGTGGCCCTGCTCCAACTGTTTTCATTCCTTTCCTGACTCTGCTCAAGAGCCTGTCTCCCAGGAGAGTGCATCTTATTGGCATAGCCTGGGTCCCCCCATCGTGTGCCCACATTTGTGGGGAGCAGATTTCTTGACTGGCAGTCTAAGGATATATCAAGTGAAATGGGGAAGAGGTAGTGTCCCAAAGGAAGACTAGGGCCTGTTAACAGAGTGAGAAGGGACTCAGGGCAGGTGAAAACAGCGTTATGTCCAGGATTGACTTAACCCGCTAGTACAGTGGCCCCAGCATGGCTCTCTGAGCCTGCATGTCCTTGAATTGTAACAGAGGTGTGTTAACTATTTCTCAGTATTGCTACAAAAATTAAAATCAGTAAAACATTTACCTCTATTAAAGTGAAACAGACACATGAAGTTTTTTTGCTTTTTTTCCCCTGGAATCGTATGAATCAGTATCACAATATCAATTAGCTCCTGGAAATAGAGGAGTTCTGGTTGGCTGTTTTAGTTCTAGGTGTGATAAGTGAACTAATTGTTACTGAATAAGTGCGTTTGGCTAGACACAATCCTCCAGGTCCTGGGGCCCATGGTGGGAGGAGTAGTAAATGATAGCCAACCGAGAAAAGGCTGGGAGATACTAGGACAGGACCTCAGGGGGAAGAAGCGGGTGGGGAGGGCGTGTGTTGGGGACTCTGAGACAGAACAACAGAGTGCAGGGGGTGTTCAGGCTACATTCTCAAGATGTCTTTGAGGCAACCCAGATCTTTTGAGTTTGTGAAAATAAAACTGTAGGCAAGGAGGAGATTGTATTGAAATATCCTTGAGTCTAGTCAGCAACGTATAGAAGCAAAGTTTTTTGTTTTTTATTCGATTCTGCCACATTTAGCATTGATATCTTCATGTCGTCTCTGTTGGCTTATTCTCCTATGGGTAAAATATGACATTTAAAGATATTTTTGTTTGTATATATCTTTGTTTAGATTACTTAACTCCACCAGTTTGTTTAACTGAAAGGGGGCATGTACTCTGCATTTGGCCACTCTTTTTTTACTGTTTTGTTTTTTTCTCTGCCAGGTATTCCGTACACAATTCAGGCATTAGTTTCTCGGTTAAAAAAGTAAGTTCTTGATTTATAGGGGATGGTTATGTATTGTAAAAGAAGAAAGGATTTTTTTATAGTTGCCCGTGGAGACGAGGTTATGGTGTTTCAGTCAGCCCTGTGAGACAGTAAGTTGGATCTTCTGTTCTGTTTATCAGCAAGGTGAGACGGTAGCCGACGTCAGGACACTGCCCAATGCCACAACTGTGGACAACATTCGCTCCATTTTTGGAAATGCTGTTAGCCGGTACGTTGATAATTTATATTTTTAAAAATCTGCGTTCCGTCACATTATTTTGGAATCTGTTAACACCTGCCTTAAGAGTTTGCTTTAACCAAATATGCAGGCTTGTTTTCATGCTTCAGGCTTAGTGTCATGTTTCAGATTATTTCATGGAATCAACCCTTCTTGGGTACATGACATCTCCTAGATGCTCTGGCTATGAATCAGTGTGTTCTCTCTAGGTCTCTGTCTTCAAAATATCTCCAGTATAGGAGAATTCTGTCATCTTCCAGTGCTCCCTCTTGTCCTTGTATTTTCATTATCATCACTTTAGGATTGCATTTATTATCATTCAGCATTTATTAATTGCCTCCCATATTCCAAGTCTTTGTGTCAGAAGTTAAGGATATAAAGACAAATAAAATGTTTCTGCCCTTAAACACTTGCCTGTCTGGGGGCAAGCAGTTTTGTGTCACCAAATCTTGTCACGGAAAGCCTAAGCAGGAAAATTGCTTGTATTATTATAGATTTTCCACGGCACTCCCTTCTGTGGGTGAAAACCACTGTTTCCATCACAGATCCATAGCTAAATCTCAGGACTTTGCAAAGCCCAAAGTGCCTGTGTCATAATCTGAGGGGAAAAATACTAAGAGCCTTCTATATGCCAGGTGTGCACCAGATGCTGGGGGTACACAGATGAACTAGATAGCCCCTGACTTCACTTTTTCCAATAATCTTAAAAGCAGGAGCAATAGTCCTAGAACTCAGTTTTCTACTTTGAAGGACAAATTACTCACTCTTGGAATAAAACCACGTTCCTAGCTACGGAACAGTCAATTTGCTTTTAACTACCCTTTTCTTACTAATTAAGTATTAAGGAATTGTTTTTTCAGCTGTGCTCCCAGAGCAAAAAGAGAGCTGTGTTGTACAGTGAAACTTTTAAGAGCTCATTGACCAAATTTTAAGACTCAGAATTAGTTGTTATGAAATTCCTAGGGGCTGTAAGAGAGCAGCAGTTCCCAAAATATGGTTCCAGAGCACCAGCCTCTTTTTTGGGGAAGAGAGGATTTGATGGTTCACCGTGTGGTGGAAGAAAGGCGAGCTGTGCCCTCTATTCAGATTGGGAGCACACACCACTGCCTGCAAAGCATCCTCCATCCATCCAGCAAGTGCTTAATGAGCAAGTGCTCCTTGCTGGGTGCTGTGCTGTGTGGTAGAGATATTCAGTAGGGAATAAAGCAGAAAGGATTCTTGCCCTCAGAGGACTCATATTCTAGTTGGAAAGACACAGGAAATAATTATTCCATTCATTAGTGACTGTGCTATATGCCTCAAAGGAAAAGTATAAGGTGGGGGAATCTCCTGTGGTTGGGGAGAGGGATTGTCATAGAAGGCTCTTTGAGGAAGTGGTCCCCGAGTTACAGGGGATAAGGAGGAATTAATTAGCTAGCAGTGGGAGCTTTCCAGGCAGAGGGACCAGCACTTGCGAGGCCCTCAGGCAGAAATGAGTGTGGCTTGTGGGAGAACCTCTTTTCACCTATTAGCCTCCCCTCCCCATAAACACACTCTGGGGAGCACCACACAGGAGCCCCGTCGTGGTGCCCATCAGCAGAGTGAGGGATTCAGCAGAGATGAGTTCTTTGGAATCTCATCTTTGGGACTTAGTTACTAAGATACATAAAAGTTTCGGCAAAATAAGTTCTCAGAGCCTGGACTTGCTGTGTCCTAGCAGTGACGGTGACGCTTGGCACGTAACATATTATAAGTGCTTGAAAACACTAGCTAGGTGGGTAGGTGGGTGGATGGGTGGACAGATGGATGAATGGGCGGGCCCCGGGGATCTCAATGAACCAAGTCACAGGGGTCCACATTTGGCAGTCAATTTATGGGAAGGGGCCCTGATTTTTCCAACTCTGATTCTTTAGAAAGTTTGAATTTTCCATTTTTTTTCCAAAGCCTCAAAATTTCTCTTTTCCAATCAGAGAATTGATAGAAGTTGGGTGTGAGGATAAAACCCTCGCCTTCAAAATGAATGGCTACATATCCAATGCAAACTACTCGGTGAAGAAGTGCATCTTCTTACTCTTCATCAATCGTAAGTGAGAAAGAGCCACGTGGGGAAATCTATCCACAGGGAACCTTAGGGGGCCATGGAAAAATTCCTCGTGGACAGGTTTGATTACACCCAGGAAAACCTCATGCCGAAATGTGGTTTAATTTCTGCCCTTAGTCTGCTCAGCCCTCTCACATGTGCTCATTGTTGGCTGACAGTTGGGGAGTCTGGTTCTTGCCTGTGAGAGGGCGCCCAGGAGACGGCATCCTAGGCCCCTGGGAGCCAGTTCAGCCTGCTCGCCTGCTGGCCTCAGAGCCTTTACCAGCAGGCCCTGGGCAGATCTTTGTTCTCTCCTTATATCAAGGCCCACCACTGGAAATTGCACAGCAGGATACAGGGAGGGGGTATCTCAGGTGCAGGCAGTATTTGTTTTTTTTAATTGAATTATAGTTGATTGGGAGTTCCCTGGCAGTCTAGTGGTTAGGACTCAGTGCTTTCACTGCCATGGCCTGGGTTCAGTCCCTGGTTGGGGAACTAAGATCCTGCAAGCTGCGTGTAGCTGCCCCCCAAAAAAAGAAGTAGTATAGTTGGTTTACAGTATTGTATTAGTTTTAGGTACACAGCAAAGTGAATCAGTTACACGTCTATATATATATTTTCAGATTCTTTTTCATTATAGGTTATTACAAGATACTGAATATAGTTCCCTGTGCTATACAGTAAATCCTTGTTGTTTATTTTATATATAGTGGTGTGTATTGGTTAATCCCATGCTCCTATTCTTCTTCCCACTTTCCCCATTGGTAACCATAAGTTTGTTTTCTGTCTGTGAGTCTTTCTGTTTTGTAAATAAGTGCATTTGTATTATTTTTTAGATTCCACGTGCAAGTGATATCATATAATATTTGTCTTTCTCTGACTTCACTTAGTACGGTAATTTCTAGGTCCATCTGTGTTGCTGCGAATGGCAGTATTTCATTCTTTTTTATGATTGAGTAATATTGTGTATATACATATATACACCACATTTTCTTTTTTTTTAAAAAAAATATTTATTTATTTGGCTGTGCTGGGTCTTAGTTGCAGCATGTGGGATCTAGTTCCCTGACCAGGGATTGAACCTGGGCCCCCTGCATTGGGAGTGCAGAGTCTTAGCCGCTGGACCACCAGGGAAGTCCCTAAACCACATTTTCTTAATTCACTCATCTGTTGATGGACATTTAGGTTGCTTCCATGTCTTTGCTGTTATAAATAGTGCTGCTGTGAATGTTGGGGTGCATATACCTTTTTGAGTTAGAGTTTTCTTCTTTTCCGGATATATACCCAGGAGTGGGATTGTTGGATCATATGGTAATTCTATTTTTAGTTTTTTAAGAAACCTCCATACTGTTCTCCATAGTGGCTGTATCAATTTACATTCTCACCAACAGTGTAGGAGGGTTCCCTTTTCGCCACACCCTCTCCAGCATTTGTTATTTGTAGACTTTTTAGAGGTTAGTTCAGACTCTTATGTGTGTCATTCACTTATCTACACACTGGACAGGCTCGCTCAGGTGGCAGGGACAAAGAACACGCCTTAGGCATATCTCAAGATCAGAAATCTCAGCTGAGGGGCTCCAGCTGTCCTTTTGTCAGATTACACAGTACAGCAGCATTATTGAGGCAGCTGTGGGTGATGTAGCGAGCACTCAGAATAATAGTCTCCTCATTGCTAAGATCAGGACCGGTCTTCTCATTGGAAATAAAAAGATGTGGCATATCCTTGGCTCCACCAACGCAGGACAGCAGGTCATCAGCAGGTCATCGGTCTGAGGAGAAAAGAGAGCTGTGTTGTATGAAGATCTTCCTCTGATTTTAGTCTTTTTTTTGAAAGCAGCTCCTTTTTAAAAAAAATTTATTCTATCTTTGGCTGCACTGGGCCTTTGTTGTTGCACATGGGCTTTCTGTAGTTGCGGCATGCAGGCTTCTCATTGTGGTGGCTTCTCTTGTTGTGGAGCACGGACTCTAGGCGCATGGGCTTCAGTTGTTGTGGCATGTGGGCTCAGTTATTTGTGGCGCACGGGCTCTAGAGCGCAGGCTCAGTAGTTTTGGAGCACTGGCTTAGTTGCTCCATGGCATGTGGGATCTTCCGGGACCAGGGCTCGAACGTGTGTCCCCTGGTGGTGCAGTGGTTAAGAATCCACCTGCCAATGCCCTGATTTTAGTCTTATCTCTCCTGATTTTAGTCTTATCTCTCCCAGCTTTTATTGTTTTCCACCCCCTCAAGCCTGCCTCATTTCCTAAATTACCTCCAACGTGCATTCAGATATTTCTACCACCTGAAATGTCTGGAAAACACAGTCTTAACCTTAAGTACTCCTTTTGGCTCCCCCACTGTTGGAGGTCCCTGAGCAGAGGTAGCCACTCCCTCCCCTGTGGCCCTTACCGCTGGGAGTTGGAATTAGGTTTATTTACCAGAGTTTGTTTCCCAACTTGTGGCACGTGTGGTAGGTCCCCACGATGTATTTGCAGAATGAAATTCTGAGCAAGGGCATGTGGTCCACCTGGACTGGCAGGGGGAAGGGAGTGGGGAGGCAGAATTGACTGCCCCGTCGTATTCCTGCTACTCGGGTGAGAGGAGAGCCCCAATCCCACAGTGAGATGCTGAGGAGTCATAATGGTAAAGGGGGCTGATGTGGATGTCACCCCAGAGGTGTTCTTCCTGAGCTGATGTCATGGCATAGTATAGGTGTGCACCTGTCACCTCACCCCTTGGGACAGATTTGAGCTAATTACTTTTATTTTCTAGATCGTCTGGTAGAGTCAACTTCCTTAAGAAAAGCCATAGAAACGGTGTATGCAGCATATTTGCCCAAAAACACACACCCGTTCCTGTACCTCAGGTAATGCAGCTCTGAACTCCTTACCCAAGACTCACAAGGAAGAGTAATTCTGTCCAGCGGTCCTCTTTGAAAGAGGTGGACTTGCTAATTAGCCTGGTCAGAGTGAATCCCATACCCCAGTGGCACAGGTTGTTCTTTCCCTTTTCACAGGTAAAGGGCACAGTTTTCCTTTATTCACTCCTGCAGAATCCCACTGAGAGGCTCCCTTGTGCCAGGCAGTGTGTTAGTGAAACAAAGGTGAATAAGGTCTTGCCCCTGCCCCAGGAGGAACCTGCCCGAACCTGGCAGAGAAACGCTTCCTTCTCCAGGGTCTGTCCAGTGCCCTCTACCTACAAAGATCCACACTACAACGCCCCATTATCAGAGCCAGCAGTTAGTGGTGAATTTGGCCTGAGGCAATAAGGTGATAGCTGGCACAGCCTCTAAACTGACTTTTGTATTACATTTTAATGTTAGAAAGTTCTCTCACATATACTGTTTTGATCTCCATGTAATACTGAGCACTAAATAGGGACAGGTTCATGGTTACAGATGGGGGAACCAGTCCAGAGAAGTTAAGTGCCTTGGCCCTGGGTTATGTAATGAGAAATTCCACTAGTTCTGGAGAGGTGATAATAACAGCTGACGTATGATAAACATGCCATGTACATGCCAAGTGCTTTACACGAGTTTAATCCCCACCATGTGTTATGTCCAGTTCACAAGTGAGGAAACAGGCATAGAAAGATGCTGTAACTTACCCACAGCCACTCAGCTCTCAAGTAGCAGAGTCAGCATTTGAACCCAGGTCACTCAGACTTGACCTTGAAGTCTTAACCGCTGTGTCATTCGGCCTCAAGTCTTCCACCCACCACATACACCGTGAGTGAACTGCCCGCCCCCATTCTTCACCATGTGAGGCAACTGTTCTCTTTTTTCCTGCCAGTTTAGAAATCAGCCCCCAGAATGTGGATGTCAACGTGCACCCCACGAAGCACGAAGTTCACTTCCTGCACGAGGACAGCATCCTGGAGCGGGTGCAGCAGCACGTTGAGAGCAGGCTCCTGGGCTCCAACGCCTCCAGGACCTATTTCACCCAGGTGGGGGCGCTTCACCCAGCTCTTTCTCTGGTGCTTTTGCCACCTTAAATGTGCCCTGTCACACGAGAGCCCAGGTTTTTGACGGTTGCTTTAGGACTTTCCTTCAGCAGCATTTCCTTCTTTGAACCCAACTGTAAAGGTTTTGTGGTGTTATTCCTGGGCCTGGAGTCAAGCCCTGAGTTCTTCTCTCTGCCTCCTTCTGACCTTAGACTGCCTTCCTAGGAAAATGAGCTGTCTGAAACAGAGTAGGGCGCCGCTCCCCTGCGTTCTCCACTGGAGACGTTCAGAGGAGGCTGATTCCACATACCTAGGGCAGAGTGCAGGGGCCAGGCTCTGGAGAGGCAGGGGAAGGACGGGGCCTCTCGTGTCAGACCTGGGTTACTGCTGTGTGACTAACCTTCCCTGGCCTCCATGTCGCCCTCAGTAAAGGTGGAAGTGGTCACCCCCACTTTCAAGGAAGTTTACAAGTGGTTGGTGAACAGCAGATGGAAAATGTCCAGCCGTTCATCTTATTACAATTATCCAGGTTCTAAGTGCTTTGATTATAAACTGCTCGCCCTCTCTGGGGCCTTAGTTTTCCCATCTGTAAAATAGTGGGTTGGTAATATGATCTCTAGTGTCCTGTCCCAGTTCTGAGATGACATCATTTCTGGGCAGTCCTGTACTGTATTCATAGTGAGGATGGGTTCTGATGGGTTCATCAGAAGCACAGCAGACACCAAAACTACAGAAATGGAAACGTTTTCCCTGTTAAATTACACTGGGTCCTGCAAGCAGAGAGCAGGCTTCTGTGAGCCCTGCTTCTCAGAAAACTTTCAGAGTGACCAAGCAGATGAGTGCTTCCCATAAGAGTATTCACAGTTACCACCTGGAAAGAACCTAGGTGGGAGACCAGCAGTGAAATGAACACACTTGGGGCAGCCCTGGGGCCCGCACGCCTAGAGGTTGCTGGAGCTGAGGGTGGGGTGTGTGTGAGCCGTTGGAACAGGAGCTGCACGGGGGGGGGGCTCCATAACTGGCAGGTGGTTTTCATCCGTCGTTGTTGCTCAGCACCCTTTACTGCTCCCTCCCCAAATATGTGCTGAGGCTCCCCCATGGGCAAGGTGCTGCTGGGTACGGTCTCCTCTCCTCGAGTCCCCATCCCACAAGAGAGAAAAACAGAGACTTGGGAGGAGGGAGGAGGGGGCTCCCGTCCTGGGCTTGGGCCTCAGAGATGTGAAAGAAGGGATGTGGAGCCTGGGCCCCCAAGGCTGAGAAGGAATTAGGTGGGCAGAAGGGGACGAGGAGTGCACAGGGCGTTTCTGGCCGAGGAAAGGATGAGGATAACAGGCCTCGGGGAGGGGTGGGGTGCGGTGCAAGAGAACAGGTGTTAAGGATCTGAATGCTCAGCGTGCTGAGTCAGTGTTCTCTATGCTGGCTGCCATTAGAATCACCTGGGAACCGTTTAGATAATACCTGGGCCCTCCCCAAACCAATAAATCAATCTCAGGGGGTGGGGACTGGGCATCAGTAGTTTTTAAAAGCTTTGCTGGGTGCTGGCACGTGCAGCCGGGGTTAAGCAACGCGGAGTCTGCGTGTTGAAGGCCTACGCTCACCGCAGAATTCAGGCCAGATCGAGAGGTTTTTATCAGTAAGTTAAGGAGTTTAGACCTTGACTTGATGGGAATTGACGGGATCTGGTTTGCATTTTATGAAGAGCTCTCTGGCTGTGGCCTGGAGAGTGGATGGAAATCCACAGCGACTTGGGACAAGTGGGGAGGGGGTCTGAGCAGAGGACGTGGCTCCATTCACTAATAGTTAAAAATCTGGAATTGCCAGCACCTGGACATAGGTTGGCTGGTGGGGAGTTGGGGGAGAGACCCAGAGGAAGGGGGTTCACCAGAGATCCAGGAGGAGTCTGTCGCTCCACTGGGAAAAGAACCTCTCAGTTTCCCTCTTTGTCTCATCTTGCATGAGGCAGATTCATTTAGTTAGATTACATTTTATTTCCCAAAAGAACTCTGCATGGTCCTGACCAGTGTGTCTTTAGAAGGAAGGTGGGTTTCTGGATCAGAGGGCCTCCCTCTGTTGGTGCATTGCTCTGCGTGGAGGGCTCCAAACTCAGATTGCCCCTGCTCCTGTGGGGTCATCAGAACACCTTCTTGCCCTGCCAACAGCAGGTTGCCCTGGCTCCTGACCTTCTGGCTGTGGGTCGCCTTTGTCCTGCTCCCCAGCTTGTGCCTTGCACTCTACTCCAGGGGCCAGTACAGCAAGAGCCCTGGTTTGCTGTGAGGCCATTTGGTATGGAAATCGGGAACCCTGGCGGCTCTTGCAGTTTGTTCCGACTCTGTCATATTGGACAAGGTATTTCACTTTTCAGGACTTTAAAATTACTGAGTAGTTATGTTACTTTCTGCCTTCCAAAATCCACCTGTGGAAATTGCACAGGCAGATGAAGTAAGTGCATCGCAAGGCCTTTTTAAACTGTGCCAGGAGACTTTTTCCTTTTTGAGCAGAGTTGCTACTGTAACTTTTTATTATTTAACTCTTTATTACTGAATCTTTCTAAACACACAGAAAAGCAGGTAATACAGCAAATCTCCATGTACCTATCACCCAGTTTCAACAGATCGTCAACACTTGGCCATCTTGTTTTCTCTCTCCCTCTCCCACTTGAGGGTGGGGGATGAGGAGGAGTGTTTTTTAATTAATTCTTAATTTTTATTATTTATTTATTTGGCTGCGTTGGGTCTTAGTTGCGACACCCGGGATCTTCATTGCAGTACTCGGGCTTCTCTCTAGTTGTGGCATGTGGGTTTTCTCTCTCTAGTTGAAGTGCACGGGCTCAGTAGTTGTGGCGCGTGGGCTTAGTTGCCCATGGCATGTGGGATCTTAGTTCCCCGAGTGGGGATCAAACCCGAGTCCCCTGCATTGGAAGGCGGATTCTTTACCACCGGACCACTGGGAAAGTCCCTGGGGAGGAGTATTTTAAAGCAGATTCCAGGCACTTATTTTTCCCCTAGTACTGCATTATGCATCTAAAAACATTTTTTTTCCTTATACAATCACAATGTCCTTTTACACCTAATATAATTAATAGTAATAATACCATTTCACATCCAGTCTGTGTTCAAATACCCTAATTGCTCAAAAAAAGATCTTTTTATAAAAGTAGCTTTGTTCCGGAATTCCCTGGTGCTCCAGTGGTTAGGACTCGGTGCTTTCACTGCCATGGGCCCAGGTTCGATCCCTGGTCACAGAACTAAGATCCTGCAAGCCATGTGGCACGGCTAAAAAAAAAAAAATAGCTTTGTTCAAATCTGTATCCAGTCAAGTTCCACTCATTATATTTGGTTATGTCTCTTTGAAACTAGAAAGATCACCCTACCTTTTTTGGTTATAGTTCTTTTTAGCTTATTTTGAAGGTGTCCTGTAGAAAAATGCACATTTTGGGTTAGCCGATTGCTTCTTCTTAGTGTCCTTTAATTTGTTTCAATCCTCCATATTTCCTATAAACTGAAAATTAGATCTAGAGGTATGATTATATTCAGATTAAAAAAATGTTTGCAAGAATTTGTGATAGATGATGCCATGTACTTTAAAAAAAATATTTATTATGGCTGCATTGAGTCTTCGTTGCTGCACATGGGCTTTCTCTAGTTGCAGCGAGCGGGGGCTACTCTGTTGCAGCGCGCAGCCTTCTCATCGTGGTGGCTTCTCTTGTTGTGGAGCACGGCCTCTAGGTGCGCAGGCTCAGTAGTTGTGGCACAGAGGCTCAGTAGTTGTGGCACGTGGGCTCAGTTGTGGCTTGCGGGCTCTAGAGCACAGGCTCAGTCGTTGTGGTGCACGGACTTAGTTGCTCCGTGGCATGTGGGATCTTCCCGGACTAGGGCTCGAACCCGTGTCCCCTGCATTGGCAGGCAGATACTTAACCACTGCGCCACCAGGGAAGCCCCTGCCATGTACTTTCTATCGAATCCCAGCAGGAGGCGTGTGATGGCTTGTTCTATCATCCTGGTGTTAGGATTTCTCAGCAGGCTTAGCTGGTGACAGCCTGATTCCTTCACCATGAAGTTCACTATTAGTGATTAGCTTAAAGGTTTCACCATTCATTGATGACCATTGCCTGCATCAGTTATTTCATTAGGATTGCAAGATTATGATTTTCTGATTTTATCATTTCTTCTTTATTAATAAGCTATAATTTTCTGTACAGAATAATTTTCACTCATTTGTTAGAGCTAACAGGTTATCCTGAAATACAGTTCATACCAGAAAGTAAGGATAAATGCTGAGTTCTATGCCTTTGATGATCAATTTGCAGGGAAATGGGTTGGTGTCCTAGCAATGTCCAGTAACATTTAATGACTTTTTTCTGTCTCTCCCTTTCTCCCTCCCTCTTTCGCTTCTCCATTTTTCTCTCTTTCTCTTTTAGTATTTTGTCATAGTTGTTAACAAGCATCATAATTCAATCAGTTGTAGTCAAATTATTCCATCTTTGGCCAGCAGAAGCCCATTCAGGCTGGGGCTCTTGTCCTTTTGACCCAATTCCATGAGTTTTTGATAGTTTCCTTGTGCCTGGTGAGACAGGATGTTTGTAGGCTCACTCTGTACTTTCCCAGCCCATGCCCTGGAATTGGCCACTTTTCCAAGGAACTCTGGTTTATTTTAGTGGGGAATGGCATTTAGACACTATAATCTGGGATTGGGGGACCTCATTGCTACTGGGTGGTCATTGCTTTCAGGCCTTTCCAGTGGACAGACCTAGGAAATATGTATATTTAAAAATAGTCAGTAGGAAGGTAGTTGCCAGAGCTAGAGGGGAGGGGAGAATGGGGAGTTACTGTTTAATGGGTAGAGAGTTTCCGTTTGGGAGGGTGGATGTTGGTGATGGTTGCACGACAGTGTGAATGTACTTAATGCCACAGGACTGTACACTTGAAAATGGTTAAATGATAAATTTTATGTTATGTATACTTTACCACAATAAAAAAAATCTCTTATGGCAGCAAAAAAATAAAAAGTAGACAAAAATATGAGAGTTTTACACTAGTATTTTTATATCAAACCAGTTTTTATTTTATTTTTTAAGGGTTATTTTGATAAATTTATTTTATTTTTGGCTGCATTGGGTCTTCATTGCTGCGTGCGGGCTTTCTCTAGTTGCGGTGAGCGGGGGCTATTCTTTGTTGCGGTGCACAGGCTTCTCATTGCAGTGGCTTCTCTTGTTGTGGAGCATGGGCTCTAGGCACGCGGACTTCAGTAGTTGTGGCACGTGGGCTCAATACTTGTGGCTAATGGGCTCTAGAGCGCAGGCTCAGTAGTTGCAGTGCATGGGCTTAGTTGCTCCGTTGCTTGTGGGATCTTCCCGGACCAGGACCCAAACCCGTGTCCCCTGCATTGGCAGGTGGATTCTTAACCACTCCGTCACCAGGAAAGCCCTCAAACCAGTTTTTAAATTATAAGGATTTAGCTGAATTTTATATTTGTGTATTTTTAATTTCATACTTCAAGTTTTGGTCAGAATTGCTTCTATAATAATTCTGTAATGATATACCTGGTTCTAGCTTTTACTCCATTTTGGGACCTGTGCTTCTGTCCTTCATACACTGACTCTTCCCACTGTCGTCTTTTTTGACACAGACTTTACTACCAGGTCTTACTGGCCCCTCTGGGGAAGTGGTTAAATCCACAACAGGTGTGACCCTCTCATCTACTGCTGGAAGTGGCGACAAGGTGTATGCCCACCAGATGGTCCGCACAGATTGCCGGGAACAGAAACTCGATGCCTTCGTGCAGCCTGTGAGCAAGGCCCTATCCAGTCAGCCCCAGGCTGTTGTCGTAGAGGACAGGACAGCTGCTTCTAGTAGCGGGGCCAGGCAGCAGGATGAGGAAATGCTTGAACTCTCAGCTCCTGCTGAAGTGGCTGCCAAGAATCAGGGCTTGGAGGAGGATGCAGCAAAGAGGACTGCAGACTCGTCAGAGAAGAGAGGGCCCTCTTCCAGCCCTGAGAACCCCAGGTATGGCCTTGTGGGAAAGCACAGCTTGCCTCCTTCGTTATTATCATTATTATTTTAAACTATTTTTAAAAATTTATTTTATTTACTTTATTTTTGGCTGCATTGGGTCTTTGTTGCTGCGCGCAGGCTTTCTCTAGTTACTGTGAGCGGGGGCTACTCTTTGTTGCGGTGCGCGGGCTTCTTATTGCGGTGGCTTCTCTTGTTGTGGAGCATGGGCTCTAGGCATGCAGGCTTCAGTAGTTGTGGCACGCGGGCTCTAGAGCACAGGCTCAGTAGTTGAGGCGCACGGGCTTAGTTGCTCCGTGGCATGTGGGATCTTCCCAGACCAGGGCTCAAACCCGTGTCCCCTGTGTTGGCAGGTGGATTCTTAACCACTGCGCCACCAGGGAAGTCCTCCTTCGTTCTTTAATGAAACTACCTTCTAACTTGGACTGTCACAAACCCCTTGCATCTTCTCTCCCTGATTTGCCCTCTCCCTCCAATGGGTTGGTGCTTTGGCCTGGTCTACTGTTGGCCTTTGACCATGGCTTTAGAGTCACCCATCACAGTGGCCTTTGAAATATCTTAAATGTCCGTGATTCCAAACATTATTTAAAAACACATCAGAAAAAAAAAATCAGAAGATCTATCCTTTAATTTTAGTATTGAATTTTGATAAAGCCTCAACAGCAGAGGTGGCTGGAAAGTGGGGCCTAAAATATCTGGAGGATTCTTCCATCCTACTGCAAGCTGCTTTCACTCCTTTCAGAAGAACAGTTTCTCAGTTCAAATTATGAAACTCCCTGAAGTGCATGAGCTAGTGGTGAACGAGAGCTAGAGAGAGGGGGCAGGAACAGCCGTACTAATGACTGTCAGTTAATTTTGAGCATCTTCAGTGTACACTCTGTGGGTGCTTCAAGGACATCTCACTGACATCTGTAAGGTGGATGTTCCTTATTCAGTGTGTACGGGTACTGACCCTGGAGCTCAGGGTGAAGTCCTTTGCCTGAGGCCGCACATCCCCCTGGTGTCTGACCACTGAAACCCTGGCTCTGATTGCCTAGTGGAACTTGGGTGAGTTTTTTAACTCTGGTTTGCTCACTTCCAAGTCAGTCTAGGGAGATGGCTTCTAAGGATTTGTTTTCAGAGAATAATAAAGGATGCTAACGTTCACTGAGCATCCACTGTGTGCCAGATACTTAATATGCATTATCTCAGTTAATGCTCTTAACAGCCCTGCTGGGAAGTGTGACATTTCTGTTTATCACTTGGGGACTTAATGCTGCGAGCCGTTTACCACACAGCAGAGGAATCTTTCTGAACCAGGAACCAGGGTGTCTCACTCCTTGCTGAAAACCAGTGCTTCCCGCGGCACTTGGGGTGAAACCAGCCTGCCCGCCCCCAGCTCATCACTCTCCTCCCCTTCGTGGCGCTTTGGCCACGCTGCTCCAGTGCCGACCCGACCTCCCTGAGCTCTCACCCCTTTGCTCTTGCTGGTGCCTCGGTGCAGGAACTCTCCGGCTTCTTGTCACCCAGGTCTCAACTCGGATGTCGCCTCTTACCAGAGACCTTCTTTGTCCATTTAATCTAAAGTTCTCTTGCTTCCCCTTCATTCTGTTACCTTGTTTTATTTTCCTCACAGTATTTGTTGCTACTTAAAATGATCTTTCTTCGGTTGCTGTTTGACTCTCCCACTAGAAAGGTAGCATGGTGAGGGCAGGCACTTTGTCATGGCTGTGTGAGGTTGGTACTATAACAGTGCCCGATGGACGGATGGATGGAGGGCTGAATGAATGAGATGTGGTGAGGTCAGCGCACTTGATCGAGACCCTGCACGTCTCCGGGCTGAGCCAGACTCCAAAACCCTGCTGCCTGCAGTGGCCACTAATAAGGCTTGAGGGGTGTCAGAGAAGCAGTATCTGGGAGGACATTCTGATCTGGCTGGCCGCCTCCAGCACAGGGAGCCCTCCCCAGATGTGGAGAGCTGGCACAGAGAAGCTGCTCCCTTCTCCAAAATGCAAGGCACAAAATTTGACTGAGTTTGAAACAGTTTTTTTAAGATAGTTATGAGCTGCCAGTTCCTCGTTTACTTTGCAGAAAGAGACATCGGGAAGGCTCTGATTTGGAAATGGTGGAGGATGCATCCCAAAAGGAAATGACAGCAGCTTGTACCCCCCGGAGAAGGATCATTAACCTTACCAGCATTCTGAGTCTCCAGGAAGAAATCAGTGAGCGGGGACATGAGAGTACGTAAGTGCTGAGGGCTGCCTGCGACTCCCAGGGCCAGAACTGCTAATGTGAAGGTTTGGGAAGTTCAGGAAGCGTTTGTGTTGGGACAGCCTCTGCAGTGTGCTGAACAAACCTCGCTTCCTTTAGTAACCCACAGCAGCAGCAGCTGAAAAATAATTTTCAACTGGGAGAGAAGGGAAAAAGTAGTCTCTGGTTTTAGTTAGAATTAATTGGTACTCTCGTTAAACCAGAGGAGTCAGAGTAAAGTGGTCATTTAAATAATCTTCAGTTTGATTTCTGTCTTAGCTAAAAGCAGCACGGCCTGCCCTGGGTGTGCTGTTGCTGAAAGTGCACAGGCTCTGGGGGGCCCTAGTTTGTATCTGGGCACTACTGCTTCTGTTGTGTGACCTTAGACTCATGACCTAACTTTTCTGTGACTCAGTTTTTCCTCATCTGTAAAATGAGATTAATTTCATGCTTGAAGATTATTTTGCTGGTTAGAGAGAAAATGTAAGTAAAACACTTGGTACAGAGTAAGGAGTCAATAGATATTTTTATATCCTAAAGATAAAGTGAAAAATCCCTCAGAAATAGCTTTCAGAACACCTGAGTATAAAACTCCATTTGAGTCCCCATTACTCCAAAACTAACTTTATGGTTTTAGTAATGGAAGGGGGCTCGTCACCTCTCAGGGATGAACTGCCACAGGGACTGAGGTGTGTGATAGTGACTTGGCCCTAATAGCAGTCCTGACCCCACGTTATGAGTTACAGTCGTGCTCCAGGTGGAGCCATCATTGCTGGGCTCCATTGGGCGGCTCTGCACTTGAGTCTACACAGTTTAGCCCTGGCCTTGCCATTTTTCATCTACTACACATTTCTTTCTTTCTTTTTTTTTTTTTTTTTTGTGCAGTACACGGGCCTCTCACTGCTGTGGCCTCTCCCGTTGCGGAGCACAGGCTCCGGACGTGCAGGCTCAGCGGCCATGGCTCACGGGCCCAGCCGCTCCGCGGCATGTGGGATCCTCCCGGACCGGGGCACGAACCTGTGTCCCCTGCATCGGCAGGCAGACTCTTAACCACTGCGCCACCAGGGAAGCCCTACTACCCATTTCTTGATTAAACAAGTTAACATTTTATAGCAGTGTTGAAAGTTATCTTAAAATATGACAACCTGGACTTCTAAAAGAAATGAGTGAGGAATCCCCTGTCAGTCCAGTGGTTAGGACTCTGCGCTTTCACTGCTGAGGGCCCAGGTTTGATCCCTGGTCAGGGACCTGAGATCCCACAAGCTGTGCGGCGTGGCCAAGGAGGAATTTAGTGCCTTTCCCACTGACTGTTAGCCTCCTAAACAGCTGCTCTGACTCAGAGGCCCCTTACATCTTCTCTCTCAGTTACTGCTTGTTTGAATGAATGCAGGAAGGCCTCAATTTGCCTTTCCTTGCCCGTTCTTTCTTTCCTTCGCACTCTGGGCCTTTGTGTGTCTGCATGTGGGGAAAGGCATAGGGGGCCTGTTCCCTTGGAAGGCTGTATGCTTCCTGTGACTAAGGCCTTGCAACCTGTAGACGGCGCTGCCAGTTGGCTTCTGATTTCTGTTTCCGTTAAGATTTTCTCCCATTGCTCTTTCCCTCTGTTATTGGCCTTCAAGCTGGGAGCTTTTAAAACCATTTTAAATAATTAAGAGGAGGTTGGGCCATGACTTGATTTATTTAGCAGCCTTCCTCACAGTTGCTTAATTGACAGACTCCCTCAGATTTGGAATTTACTGAGTTTTCTTTAAGGATTTGTATTCCTTATGCAAAGCAGGCTATCTAAAGTTATAATTTCAATAAATTTCTGAATAGTTGAAAACTGTTTTCAGTGCAGTACAAAGCTAACCTGCGCCAGGTTTGGTCAGGTTTGGAGTTCATTGATGAAATGCTGATGAATCTAAATGTTCTGAAATTGTATGTTCATGAGTGTTACCTCATTTAATTCTAGAATAGTCTTGTGAGGGAGGCAGAGCAGATGCTGTTATCTCTGTTTTAAAGATAAGGAAATGGAAGATGGAGAGGACAGATTAGTTGGAACATCCCTACAAGGCAAAACTGGCCTGGGTGCCTGCCTTGTGGAGGGTGGGTCGTTACTGGTGTGGCTTGCATCAGAGATGCTAGCCCAGTATTTAGGTGCAAAACTAGATCAGCTGCTCTAGATCACATGTTGGGATGAGCACAGCATGTGATCCCTGATCCCTCAGACTTGAGGCTATTTTCAGACATGCAGGGTAGGGTCTACAGAGTGAGTCCCAGTCCTGGTGTGGGGAGTGGGGTGAGCACTTTGGAGCCAGGAGGACTCTGCTGAAGCCCCTGCCAGCTACATCATTCCGTAGCCACTCAGAAGTCTGTTCACCTTTGTGGGGCCTTTCCCTGCTCTGTGAAATGGTGTTCCTGCTACAGCCCTTACCGGGCTGTTGTGGTGAACACCTGAGACGCCATGTGCAAAGGTGGGGGTGGGGTGCCGCTGCCTCGGGCCCTGCTCACTGTATCTGTTGATGTGGCCCCAGGCGCGGGTGCTGCTTGTCTCTGAGTTGAATGCCTACGGGGATTTCTCTGAAGCTCAGATCTGGGGAGGCAGGCCAGAGCCTGGCTGTGCCCCCACAGAGCTGTGACCCTGGCCCAGGAAGGAAGGAAGATGCTTTCCTTTAACGATGTTCTTAGTTGCACTTATTTGTGTGATTATTTCATCGCGGTACCTGGCAGAGTGCCTGGCTCAGGGACTCAGGAGATCTTTGCTGAAGGAGGGATTGGGAGGAGCTGCCTCAGAGGGGAAGCCCTGGAATCTATTTTTGAGGGACGTCAGAGTTGAATGCTCCATCAGACAACTCTGGAGTCTTTGGATTTACCCAGTCCTCCTGGGTACACTTTCGAGCAACCAACGAGGTTAATTTCTGGCCTGGTATCCCGTCACGTGTTCCGTGGAATTAGGCTTATCCTGGATTAATAATGACTAAGTTACTTATTGCCAGTCACATAATTTTGATCTGTTAAGGAGGATGAGGAATGTCATAAGTTACTTGCTATCGCTTGAATCTGAAAATGTGCTTAGCATTTCATCCACAACTTTATTTTCTTGATGTTTGGTGAACAGTCCTGGGTTTAAGTGTACACACTCTTCTATGGTTTGTCACCATGTAACAGCTTCTTTTAGTTCAAGAAGTCAGTTCAGGGGGCTTCCCTGGTGGCACATTGGTTCAGAATCCGCCTGCCAATTCAGGGGACACAGGTTTGAGCCCTGGTCCAGGAAGGTCCCACATGCCGCGGAGCAACTAAGCCCGTGCGCCACAACTACTGAGCGCGTGCTCTAGAGCCTGTGTGCTGCAACTACTGAAGCCCCCGTGCCTAGAGCCTGTGCTCTGCAACAAGAGAAGCCACCGCGATGAGAAGCCCACGCACCGCAACGAAGAGTAGCCCCCGCTCACCGCAACTAGAAAAAGCCCATGTGCAGCAACGAAGACCCAACGCAGCCAAAAATAAATGATAATTAATAAAAATAAATATTAAAAAAATCTTAAACCCCCCCCCCCCCACAGAAGTCAGTTCAGCAGACATTGCACCCCGCTGAGCCCTGAGGCAGAAAATGCATTGAATGCACTCAAACCCCTGTCTTAAAGGAGTCTACGCTGTTGGGGGGCGGGTGTTTGGTAAATCACCGGCTGTGACATAAGGTAGAATGAGGGACGTTCTGGAACAGAGAAAGAGGCCGCGTCACCAGGGTGACAGGGTGACATCTGCCTGGAAGGGCTGCTTGATCAGCTCAGGCAGCAGCCAGAGGCCTTGGCGCCCGGGGGCTGCCAGGAAGCAAGTTCCACATGTGGCCCTTAGGAACCAGAGGACAGCTCACCCTTCCTTCAGGTGGCTTTACTTGCTTCTCAGAGAACGTGCTGAGACCCTAGGCTGCCGTTGTGAACTCGGATGTGTGGTTTGGCTTTGAAGCACAGAGCATTTGGTCCTATTTTGCTGCTGGCAGAATGGCAGGGAAACGCCCGCAGACCTCCAGTGCTGTGGGCGTAACTAGGAGAGGAATAAAGCACAGGTTCTAGAGGTCCTGATAGGAGGCCGGAATGGGTGCAAGCAGCCTCATGGAGCCCAGGGAGGAGAAGCCCTGCCTGTCCTCCTTGTCGACCTCCTGCCTGGCTTGAACCCCCTGCAGGGAGCCAACGCTCCCTCGCGGCCCCCTGCCCAGGCTGAGCCTTTGGTGGCCTGTGGATGCGTCAGAGCATTGATGAAAAATCTGTATGGAAAAATCTCTGACCCTTTTTTAGTAAATTACACTGCTTCTCTTTCCTCCAGTGCCTCATTATTCAGGATTATTTGATGTTCTCCAGCTTTTAAAATAATCATTTTCCACCTACGCAGAACATCCTGTAGAGACTTTGAGTTTCCAGTGGGAACAGAGGGGAACACTTATTCTAAAAATGAGGAAAATAAGCCTCTTTCTGCGGGGGGAGCAGAGTGTTGCAGAACTTACGTAACAATGTGAGAACTCATGTGTGGTGTCCAAGCTTAAAAAAAAAGTACAGTAAAAATGTGATGTACAGGCTTATGGCTGTCCCCAGACCCTTGCCCTGCTGTCTCCACCCCCTTCCCTGTCCCCCTTTGTGGTGGTATGTTTATTTCTTCCATTAAATATATATATATGTACACATACACACACACACACTCAGATAAATTAGTAGATGCAAAATCATGCTTATGAAACATAAGTAGGATCTACAGGAGAAAACAAATGAACGCTAACTTAAAGGAACAGCTCGGGACTTCCCTGGTGGCGCAGTGGTTGAGAGTCCGCCTGCCGATGCAGGGGACGCGGGTTCGTGCCCCGGTCCGGGAAGATCCCACATGCCGCGGAGCGGCTGGGCCCGTGAGCCATGGCCGCTGAGCCTGCGCGTCCGGAGCCTGTGTTCCGCAACGGGAGAGGCCGCAACAGTGAGAGGCCCGCGTACCGCAAAAAAAAAAAAAAAAAAAAGGAACAGCTCGTTGCCATCACCTGTGCAGCCCTGTGTGCTCTTTCCCTGTCCAGCCCCTTCCCTCCTCCCTTAGGGTAACTGTGACCCTACATTTTGTGATTATTATTTCCTTTCTTTTATTATAGTTTTACCACCCATATTTGTAGCCCTACAAAATTCATTGTTTACTTGTACAAATTTTAAACTTTGTATAAAGGGAATTATATTGTTTTTCTGCAGTGTATATAAGTGTACACATATTCCTAAAATTCATCCATCTTGCTACGTTCTGGTTTACTTTTTCTGCTTGTAATAGATTCCACTTCCTGACTTTGCCACATGTTTAGTCATTCATTCTGCTATGGAAGGACATGTGGAGGACTCCAGGGGTGTCACCTCTGCCTCTCAGCCCCCAGCCCCTTTCCTGGACCTGAGCAGATCAGGAGCTTGGCACACTGGCCGGGAAGCTCTGTGCAGAGTAGAGACACACTTAGAGTTACTGCTGGCTTGTAAAGTGACAGCTTGTTTTCCAAACGGGTCGCTAAGTGTGTGGTCCCACCAGCAGTGTGGAGAGTTGCTTTGCTCCACTGTTTCTCCGGTGTTTGATATTGTCAGACTTTTTACCAGTTTGGTGTTAGTGAAAAGGTGTCTAATGGTGGTTTTCATTCGTGTTTCCCTGATCACTGATAAAGCTGAGTAGGTGTATTTCCTCTTAAGTGCCTGTTCTAGTTTTCTGCTCATGTTTCTGTTGGGTGCTTGGTCTTTTCTAACTGATTTTAGAAGTTCTTTATATGTTTATTCTAGACAGTAATCAGTTACGTGAAAATATCTTCCCTCAGTTTGGGGCTCATGTGGTATTTTTTTATGAATGCTCCCCCCATATATATTTTTTAAACTTTTTAATATTATTTTTTAACATTTTATTTTATATTGGAGTATAGTTGATTAACAATGTTATGTTAGTTTCAGGTGTACAGCAAAGTGATTCAGTTATATATATCTATCTAAAGAATAGATATATTTATCTAGTCTTTTTCAAAATTTTTTCCCATTTAGGTTATTACAGAGTATTCAGCAGAGTTCCCTGTGCTATACAGTAGGTCCTTATTAGTTATTTATTTTAAATATAGCAGTGTGGGCATGTCAATCCCAAACTCCCAATCTATCCCTCCCTGCCAAGTTTGTTCTCTAAGCCTGTGAGTCTGTTTCTATTTTGTAAATAAGTTCATTTGTATCATTTTTTTTTTAGATTCTGTATATAAGTGATATGATATTTGTTTTTCTCTAACTTCCTTCACTTAGTATGATAATCTCTAGTTGCATCCATGTTGCTGCAAATGGCATTATTTCATTCTTTATAATGGCTGAGTAATATTCCGCTGTATGTATGTGCCACATCTTCTTTTTGCATTCATCTCTCGATGGACATTTAGGTTGCTTGCATGTTTTGACTATTGTGAATAGTGATGCTATAAACATTGGGGTGCATGTATCCTTTTGAACTATGTTTTTTTCCAGATATATGCCCAGGAGTGGGATAGCTAGATCATATGGTAGCTCTGTTTTTGGTTTCTTAACGAATCTCCATACTGTTCTCCATAGTGGCTGTACCAATTTACATTCCCACCAGCAGTATAGGAGGGTTCCTTTTTCTCCACACCCTCTCCAGCATTTGGTATTTGTAGACTTTTTGATGATGTCTATTCTGACTGGTGTGAGGTGATATCTCATTGTAGTTTTGATTTGCATTTCTTTAATAATTAGTGATGTTGAGCATCTTTTCATGTGCCTGTTGCCCATCTGTGTGTCTTCTTTAAAAAAATGTCTATTTTGGTCTTCTGCCCATTTTTTGATTGGGTTGTTTGGGTTTTTTTTGATATTGAGCCGCATGAGCTGTTTGTAAATTTTGGAGATTAATCCCTTGTCAGTCGCATTGTTTGCAGATATTTTCTCCCATTCTGTGGGTTGTCTTCTCGTTTTGTTTATAGTTTTCTTTGCTGTGCAAAAGGCTTTGAGTTTATTTTTGTTTTTATTTCCATTATTCTAGAAGATGTATCAAAAAAGATATTGCTGTGATTTATGTCAGAGTGTTCTGCCTATGTTTTCCTTTAAGAGTTTTATAGTATCCGGTCTTACTCAAAATGGGTTAAAGACCTAAATATATGTCTTCTTTGGCGAAATGTCTATTTAGGTTTTCTGCCCCTTTTTTTTTTTCGGTACGCAGGCCTCTTACTGTTGTGGCCTCTCCCGTTGCGGAGCACAGGCTCTGGACGCGCAGGCTCAGCGGCCACGGGCTCACGGGCCAAGCCACTCTGCGGCATGTGGGATCCTCCCGGACTGGGGCACGAACCTGTGTCCCCTGCATTGGCAGGCGGACTCTCAACCACTGCGCCACCAGGGAAGCCCTTCTGCCCATTTTTTGATTGGGTTGTTTAGTTTTTTTGTTATTGAACTGTATGAGCTGTTTGTATATTTTGGATACTAGGCCTGTTGGTTGCATTGTTTGCAAATATTTTCTCCTTGTTTGTAGCTTACCTTTCTTCTGTTTATGGTTTCCTTTGCTGTGCAAAAACTTGTAAGTTTGATTAGGTCCCATTTGTTTATTTTTGTTTTTATCTCTATTGCCTTGGGACACTGACCTAAGAAAACATTGGTACAATGTATGTCAGAGTGTTTTGCCTTAGAGCTCTTCTAGGAGTTTTATGGTGTCATGTCTTAATGCTTAAGCCTTTAAGCCATTTTGAGTTTATTTTTGTGTATGGTGAGAGGGAGTGTTCTAACTTCATCGATTTACATGCAGCTGTCCAGTTTTCCCAGCACCACTTGCTGAAGAGACTGTCTTTTCCCCATAGTATATGCTTGCTTTTTTTGTCAAAGATTAATTGGCCATAGGTGTATGGGTTTATTTCTGGGCTCTCTATTCTGATCCATTGATCCATATGTCTGTTTTTGTCCCAATACCACGCTGTTTTCTTTTGTTGCTGTTGTTCTGTGTTTATTTATTTATTTGGCTGCACTGGGTGTTTGTTGCAGCATGTGGGATCTTCACTGCGACATGTGGGATCTTTAGTTGTGGCATGTGGGCTCTTGGTTGCGGCATGCAGGATCTAATTCCCTGACCAGGGATTGAACCTGGGCCCCCTGCATTGGAAGCACAGAGTCTTAACCACTGGACCACCAGGGAAGTCCCATACCACGCTCTTTTGATTACTGTCACTTTGTAGTATGTCTGAAGTCTGGGAGGGCATGGCTCCTGCTTTGTTCTTTTTCTTCAGGATTGCTTTGGCAATTCTGGGACTTTTACGGTTCCATATGAATTTTACGATTATTTTTTTAGTTCTGTGAAAAATATCATGGGTAATTTGATAGGGATTGCATTAAATCTGTAGATTGTTATGGGAAGTATGGCTATTTTAACAATATTAATTCTTCCAATCCAAGAGCATGGGATATGTTTCCACTTCTTTGAATCTTCAGTTTCCTTTATTAATGTTTTATAGTTCTCAGTGTATAGGTTTTTCACCTCCTTGGTCAGGTTTATTCCTAAATGTTTTATTTTGGGGGGTGTGATTTTGAAAGGTATTGTTTTTTTACATTCTCTTTCTGATATTTCATTGTTAGTGTAAAGAAATGCAACCAATTTCTGTGTGTTAATCTTGTATCCTGCTAGCTTGTTGAATTCATTTATCAGTTTTAGTAGTTTTTGTGTGGAGTCTTTAGGGTTTTCTGTATATAGAATCATGTTATCTGCATATAATGACAATTTTACCTCTTCCCTTCCAGATTGGATACCTTTTATTTCTTTTTCTTATCTGATTGCAGTGACTAGGTCTTGCAATAGTATGTTGAATAGAAGAGGCGAGAGTGGGCATCCTTGTCTTTTTCCAGATTTTAGTGGGAAGACTTTCAGCTTTTCATTGTTTTTAATATTATATGGGCTGTGGATTTGTCATAAATAGCTTTTATTATGTTGAGATATGTTTCCTCTATGCCCACTTTTGTAAGAGTTTTTTTTATCATGAATGGATGTAGAATTTTGTCAAATGCTTTCTTTGCATCTATTGAAATGATCATGTGGTTTTTGTCTTTTCTTTTGTTTCTGTGGTGTATCACATTGATTGATTTGCAAATGTTGAACCATTCTTGTGAACTTGGGATGAATCCCACTTGACTGTGGTGTATGATCTTTTTTATGTGTTGTTGGATTTGGTTTGCTAATATTTTTTTGAGAACTTTTACATCTATATTCATCAAAGATATTGGCCTCTAATTTTCTTTTTTGGTGGTGTCTTTGGTTTTAGTGTCATGGGTGATGGTGGCTTCATAGAATGTCTTTGGGAGTGTTCTCATCAATGTTTTGGAAGAGTTTGAGAAGGATCAGTATAAGTTCTTCTTTGTAGGTTTGGTAGAATTTGCCTGTGAAGCCATCTGGTCGTGGACTTTCATTAGTAGTGATTGGTCTGTTCAAATTATTTGTTTCTTCTTGATTCAGTTTTGGTGGGCTGTATGTTTCTAGAAACTGTCTATTTCTTCTAGGTTGTTGAATTTGTTGGCATGTTCATAGTATTCCCATATGGTTTTTTGTACTTCTGTGGTGTTGGTTGTTATGTCTCCTTTTTCATTTCTTATCTTGTTTATTTGGGTTCTCTCTCTTTTCTTCTTGGTGAGCCTGGCCAGAGGTTTGTCGATATTGTTTAACCTTTTAAAGAACCAGCTCTTGGTTTATTGATTTTTTTCTATTTTTTTTTAATCTCTATTTTATTTATTTCCTCTCTGATCTTGAGTATTTCTTTCCTTCTGCTGACTAGGTTTTGTTCTTCTTTTTCTAATTCTTTTAAGTGGTATATTATGTTGTTTGAGATTTTTCTTGTTTTTTGAGGAAGGTCTATATGGCTGTGAACCTCCCTCTAAGAAAGGGTTTTGCTGCATCTCATCGATTTTGTATGGTTGTATTTTTATTGTCATTCATATCAAGGTATTTTTAAATTTTCTTTGATTTCATTATTGACCTGCTGGGTTTTTTTAGTAGCATGTTGTTTAGTCTCCATGTAATTGTTTTTTTTTTTCTCTCACTGTTGTGGCCTCTCCCGTTGCGGAGCACAGGCTCCGGACGCACAGCCTCAGTGGCCATGGCTCACAGGCCTAGCCGCTCCATGGCATGTGGGATCTTCCCGGACTGGGGCACGAACCCGTGTCCCCTGCATCGGCAGGCGAACTCTCAACCACTGTGCCACCAGGGAAGCCCTACCTGTAATCATTTTTTCCACATATTTCTGTGGTTGATTTCTAGTTTCATGCTGTTGTGGTCAGAAAAGATGCTCGAGACAATTTCTATATCCTTAAATTTGTTGAGGCTTGTTTTGTGCCCTAGTATGTGGCCAATCCTAGAAAATGTTCCATATGCACTTGGAAAGAATTTCTTTTTTTTTGGATGTAATGTCCTGAAAATATCAATTAAGTCTAATTAACTGTTCTATTGTATTATTTAGGATCTCTGTTGCCTCACTGATTTTCTGTCCAGAATATCTGTCCATTGATGTGAGTGGGACATTAAAGTTTCCTACTGTTATTGTATTTTTGTCAATTTCTCCCTTTATGTCTTTTAGTATTTATCTTATGTATTTGGGTGCTCCTGTATTAGTTGCATATATGTTGACCTGTATTAGGTGCATATATGAATGTAATAATCCTCTTCTTGTATTAATTCTTTTATTATTACATAGTGTCCTTAGATCTTTCTTCGTGGCTTTTGTTTTAAAGTCTATCTTGTCTGATATGAATATTACAACCCCTGCTTTCTTTTCATTTCAGTTTGCATGAAATACCTATTTCCATCTCCTCACTTTCAATCTATGTGTGTCCTTTCCTCTAAAGTGGGTCTTTTGTAGGCAGCATATTATAGGCTCTTGCTTTTTTATCCAATCTCCCACTCTGTCTTTTGATTGGAGTGTTTAGTCCATTGACATTTAAGGTAATTATTGATAGATATGTATTTATTGCCATTTTAAACTTTGTTTTCCCTTTGATTTTATATTTCTTCTTTGTCCCTTTTTTGTTTTTCCTTTTGTGATTTGATGATTTTCTTTTGTATTATGCTTATGTTCTCTTCTTTTTGGTTTTTGTGAATCTATTGTGTTTTTGATTTGTGGTTACCATTTTTCAAGTATATTAACCCCTTCCTATATCTGCTTGTCTTAGACTGGTAGTCATTTAGGCTCAAACACATTCTAGGGAATGAAAAAAAAAATCTACATTTTCTTACTTTTCTCCTCCACATTTTATGATTTTGATCTCCTTATTTACATCTTCATGTTCATCCTTTTGCTGTTTCATTGTGGTTATTATTAGTTTCACAGAATTTTTTTTTTTTAATCTGTGTACTGGCTTATTTAGGTGATTTGCTTTCTGATTGTGATTTTCTCTTTCCTATGGATTCTTTTCTATTTAGAGAAAACCTTTCAATATTTCCTTTAGGATAGGTTTAGTATTGCTGTATTCTTTTAGTTTTTGCTTGTCTGAGAAATTCTTTATCCCTCCTTCTATTCTAAATGATAATCTTCCTGGGTAGAGTATCCTAGGTTGCAGATGTTTCCCTTTTAGGACTTTGGGTATATCTTTCCACTCCCTTCTGTCCTGCAGTGTTTCTGTAGAGAAATCAGCTGATAGCCTTATGGGGGTTCCCTTGCCTCCTTTGTTTTTCTCCTGCTGCCTTTAGAATCCTCTCTTTAACTTTTGCCATTTTTATTATAATATGTCTTGGTGTAGGTCTGTTTGGGTTTACCTTGTTTGGGATCCTCTGTGCTTCCTGTACCTGGATATCTGTTTCCTTCTTTAGGTTTGGGAAGTTTTCAGCCATAATTTCTTCAAATACATTTTTGATCCCCTTTTCTCTTTCTTCCCCTTCTGGAATCCTTATTATGCATACATTTGCACAATTTATATTATCCCATAGGTCTCTTATGTTGCTTTCATTTTTTTTTCATTTGGCTTTCTGTCTGCTGTTCTGATTGGGTCATTTCCATTATTCTATCTTCCTGGTTACTTATTCATTCTTCTGCATTATTTATTCTGCTATTCATTGTCTTTGGTTCAGTTTTCATCTCAGCAAATGAGTTTTCTAATTTTTCTTGGTCCCTCTTTATAGCTTCTAGTTCCTTTTTACAGTACTCTGCATTTCTGTCAATAGCCTTTCTAAATTCCTTCAGTATTTTCATTATCTCCTTTTTGAACTCAGTGTCTCTTAGACTGAAGAGGTCTGTTTCATTGTTTGTTATTTCAGGGGAATTCTCTTGGTCTTTTAATTGGGAGTGGTTCCTCTGCTTCTTCATTTTACTTATAGTTCTCTTGCTCTATGAGTTTAGGAGAAACAATTATCTGCTGTGGTCTTGGAGGGCTATTTATATGTGGAAGCCTCCCTGTGTAGCTTGTGTGGGTTTAAGAGTTTTTGGTGTGAGGGCTGTTTTTAGTCTGGATGTCTGCTACCTCTTTCCTTAGTGTGTGCTGGCTGTTACCTCTTGATAGTGGATGTGCAGATATTGTGGCTGGTGCCTGGTCGTGGAGTTCTCAGTGGCAGTGGCAGCTCACGTGTGCCCCCAGAGCGCGTGATTAGAATGGAGGTGGCTCGGGACTGCTCCTGGAGTCTGGGAGGGCAAGGTGCGCAGCTCGAGACTGCTCCTGAAGTCCAGGGAACAGCAGCGACTCGTGACTGCTCCTGGAGCTCGTGTAGGCAGTGTCTTGCTGCCTTAGAGCTCTTGCGGGTAGAAAGGCTATAGTGGTGGTTCCCGCCCCTCCCCTCACGCACTACTGACACAATGGCACCTGGCCTCTAAGGCAGCCCAGGCTTCCTCTGCATACACCATCAGGTGTGGTTGCACCAGGCTCCAGCCCCTTCAGGCTGTTTCCGTGCAGTCCATCCCAGTCCTCTCTCTGGGTCTGATCTCTGAAGCTCAAGCTTCCGCACCCAGCCCCCGCCTGTATCGGCAGATAGGTGTCTCAGGCTCAGAAGTGCAGAGCTGTGGTACTGACTGTCTGTGCATGTCTTTTTCTGTTCTAACTGCTGCAAACTGGTTGCTGTGTTCTCTGAGGTTCTGAACCTCCCCCTCTGTCCTGGTTGATTCCCCACTGGTGACGGGACTTCCCAGGGTACAGGAACCTTTCCTCTTTTACAGCTTCATCCCAGGGATGCAGGTCCTGTCCCGATTCCTTTCTCGCTTTCTTATTTATTTATTTATTTTTTGCCCCACTTGGTTACTTGGAGATTTTCTTGCCCTTTCAGAGGTCTAAGGTCTTCTGCCAGTGTTCAGTAGGTATCCTGTGAGAATTGTTCACATGTAGATGTATTTTTGTTGTATTTGTGGGAGGAGGTGAGCTTCATGTCCTAGTACTCTGCCATCTTGATCACTCCTCTACCACACATTGGCCTTTTAATCTTATTTAGGAAATTCTTTCTATCTCTGGGATAATTAAATCTATATTCTTATATTATCTCCTAAAATGCTTATACTTAAATCTCTAGTCCACCTGGAATTAATTTTTGGTATATGGTGTTATAGTCACAGTTTCCATGTGTATATCTCATTGTTCCATATTATGTTGTTACTGTCAGTTTGTTTGGGTTTAGCCAATATTTTCTTCTCATAATTCTTTTCCTCAGACCTTTCATGGTCTGCCCTTAGCACCTCCTTCTGTGGGGCCTGAGATGGCAAGCTGAGTTTTGCTTTGTCTAATCCATCTTTATTTTGATAAGTTTCTTTGCTGGGTTTAAAATTCCAGATTGGCAATTATTTTTTTCTCAGTGCATTGAAGGTGTTATTTTATCAGTCGTTGGCTTCTATTGTTGCTGTTGAAAATTCAGCTGTCAGTCTTATATTTTAATACTTTGTGGGTATTCTCTCTTTTCTCTCTGAGAGCTTTTAAGATCTCTTTAGTGTCCTGCTTATCTCAGGTGTGGATTTTGTTGGACTTCCTGGAGCTGAGGTTTGGTGTCTTTCATCACTTCTGGGATATTCTCTGATCTTTTGTCTTGAGAGTCTCCAGTTACTGTCTCTCCCTGTCCCCCGCCCCTTCCGGGACTTACTTACATATTTATTCTTCTCCATATTGCATAAGCTGTCTTTCATATTTTCCATTTCTTTGTCTCTCTGTGCTGCACTTCGGATAATTTTTTTAGATCTACCTTACCATTAATTACCTTGCCAACTTTGTCCACTCTGTTCAGTCTATCTTGATTTTTTTTTTTAAAGAGTATTTTCCCCCTTTATTGTGGTAATGTTCATGCCATTTTTTTTTTTTAGACAATTTATTTAATTTTGGCTGTGTTGGGTCTTCGTTTCTGTGCGAGGGCTTTCTCTAGTTGTGGCAAGCGGGGGCCACTCTTCATCGCGGTGCGGGGGCCACTCTTCATTGCGGTGCGCGGGCCTCTCACTATCGCGGCGTCTCTTGTTGCGGAGCACAGGCTCCAGACACACAGGCTCAGTAGTTGTGGCTCACGGGCCTAGTTGCTCCGCGGCATGTGGGATCCTCCCAGGCCAGGGCTCGAACCCGTGTCCCCTGCATTAGCAGGCAGATTCTCAACCACTGCGCCACCAGGGAAGCCCCAGTCTATCTTGATTTTTAATTTCAGTTATTATATTTTTTATTTTTAGAAATTTTATTTGTTTTTTTTGAAATCTCCTTGATCATTTTTAATATAAACTTATTTTTATTAACTTTGGTTTAAATTTTTAAGATTGAGTCAGAATAAAATCATTTTCCCCATTGTTTACCATGGTATTTTGACCCCCACCTGTTAGCATATTAAAATACAAAAGATGTTGTATCACGTGACCTTGCCAAAGGTGCAGATAGAGACAGTTCTACTTTTTTCCTTTCATATTTTTATACTGTTTCCTTGCCTCACTACAGTGGTTAGGACCCCCAGTACAACGTCAAATAGGATGAGTGAGCATGGGTGTTAATTATCTTGTTCTCCATTGTGGAAAGAACACATTCAGTATTTCACCATTAAACATGATGTTAGCTGGAGGTTTTTCATAGATGCCCTTTTCAGATTAAGGAAGTTATTTTCTGTTCCTAGTTTGTTGAGAGTTTTTAATTATAAATTGTTGTTGTCTAATACTCTTTCTATATCTAAAATGATCACGTGTTTCTCATTTATTCTGTTAATATGGTGAGATTTTCCAGACGCTAAATCACCTTGCTTTCCTGGGCTTATCTCTTCTTGATTGTATTATTCTTATTATTTTTTTTAAAATATTGCTGGATTTAATTTGCTGATGTTTTGTTTAGGATTTTTGCACCTATGACTGTAAAGGATATTGGTCTAAAATTTTCCTTTTTTCAATGTCTTCTCAGGTTTGGTATTAGGGTTATGCTAACCTTGTGAGGTAGGAATTATTCTTCCTTTATTTTTTGAAAGAGTTTATGTAAGATTGGTGTTATTTCTGTTTCCTTTTTCTATTTATTTTTTAAATTGCACTATAGTTGATTTACAATATTGTTAGTTTCAGATATACAGCAGTCATTCAGTTACACACACACACACACATATATTCTTTTTCAGATTCTTTTCCATTCTAGGTTATTACAAGATGTTGAATATAGTTCGCTGTGGTATGCAGTAGGTCCTTGTTTTATATATAGTAGTGTATATCTGTTAATCCCATAATCCTAATTAATCCCCACCTGCTTTCCTCTTTGGTAACCATAAATTTGTTTTCTTTGTGTGTGAGTCTGTTTCTGTTTTGTAAATAAGTTTATTTGTATTATTTTTTAGATTCCACATGTAAGTGATATCATATATTTGTCTTTCCTTGATCAGTTTTGATAGTCTCCTGTCACTCAATGTTTTAATACCTCTTAAGCATACTGAACATGCTTATTATTTTATCATCTTTGCCAATATTTCCAGCCTCTAAAACTTGGCAGATGTGATTCTGTGATTTCTTCTGGATTCTAATTCTTGGTGCCTAGTTTCTTTGTGTATTTTGTAACTTTTTGACCACTAAGTTCTGGTACTTTATCTGTGAGGAATTATTTGAAGTCTGGGTTGAAGATGAATTTCTCCAGAGAGAATTTGCATTTGATTCTATCAGGAACCTGGAGGAACAGTCAGCCCTGGAATCAGTTTAAACTAAAATCTCCACTTTAAGTTGTCAAGCAACCTGCTTAGTGTGAATCCTGGCTGCAAAAGAGGGGAAGTGGCCTCCTGTTACAGTCCACATTTCGCAACATTCCTAGGCTTCTGTTTTTCTTTCTCTACACCTCAGAGCCTGCAAAAACTGAAGTTCTTGATACCTGCAGTTCCTCCAGTGTCTTTGGATAAAGCTGGTTTCAGAGCTCTTGTTACTTCTCTGGCTTCCTGCTTTGTCTTGGATGGTGATCTTTGAGTATTCCTAAATCTTTTGGCAATTCCTCGTTGCATTTTGAAAGATTAGTTCTGTCTTATTCATTCTTTGTGTGTACTTTCAGCAAGAGGTTCCATTCAGGTACCTGTTTGTTGTCTCTAGTTCTGGTGCTTTGGGCTGCAGAGGTGTTGGTGGGGTGCAGTTACTGACCTGTGTCTTGTTTTCCAGCTCTCCGGGAGGTGCTGCGTAACCACTCATTTGTGGGCTGTGTGAATCCTCAGTGGGCCTTGGCACAGCATCAGACCAAGTTATACCTTCTCAACACCACCAAACTTAGGTAAATCGGTGCGAATGTGAAAAAAGCAGAGCTGCTAGAAGAGTAGTCCTGGAGGCAGAGGCAGGAAAAGCCGGGGAGAGCAGGATGACATAGTTGGAAAGGGCCCTGGCTTTAGAGTCACATGTCGTTTCACATCTGGGCTCAACCATTTACCATTTATGTGACCATGGACAAGTCACTTTCCTAATCTGTGTCTCGGATTTCTCATCTGTAAGATGAGAAATTTGGGTTATTACTACTTAACTTGCAGGGTTTTGTGAAGGTAAAATTACATGAGATGCCTGGGTTAGGTAGATGCCCAGTGCTCAATAAAAGTTGGCTGCTGTGAACTGGGTGCTAAGGGCTTAGTGCTGGTGGAGCATCGCAGCGTGTGCTGTGTACAGCAGGGTACTGTGGGAGATGCTCTGGCGGACGTCTGCTGCACCGCCCACTCTCAGCCCTTTAAATCCAACTGATTGGATTTAAAACCGGGGTCACGTCCCTGCCCTCCCTATACAGCCCATATTTTTTAAATGGTGAGTTGTAAAAGAAGTGATTTATAGGATTCTTTGCAAGTGGGGAAAAGGTGAGCAAACAAAAACTCCTTAACTTTATCACTACTGAGTGTTAGAACCTTTTACAGCACCAGAGGGGTGGGGACAGAGCACGGGTGATGACAAGGCAGATGGTCTTAGTGGTCTGACCTGTGTGCAGAGGCCGGCCACCAAAGCCCTGGTGGAGCAGGAGATCCCAGGACTGTTAGAAAGGCCACCGCGAAGCAGCACATCTCTGTCCTGCCCGTCTCGGGTTATCTCTCCCATTTTGTCCCTACTGCTTGGCTCTGAAGCATGGCTCTTAATGTCACTTCATTTTTATTTTCAGTGAAGAACTGTTCTACCAGATTCTCATTTATGATTTTGCCAATTTGGGTGTTCTGAGGTTATCGGTAAGTTTATTTCCTGGTTCTCATTTCTGAAACTTCAACAACTGGTCATTCCTGAAAATAGCTCTGCCTTATTATCTTATTTGTAGTATATTAAATTTTTCTAAATATGCTTAGAATAGTTTATTGTATGATTTGCATATGGAGGTATCTTCATATAGTTTTATACAAAGCAGAACAGTCATTTGGTAGCCAACTTAAATGTTTATTATTATTATTATAGAAATTAATACATATCTATTTAAGAAAACTTGGAAAGAGATAAAAATAGAAGTAAACATTCTTTAAAGTCCATGACCCAAACACAACTCCAGCTAACAAGTTTAGTCCATTTCTTTCAAGACCTTGTCATTGCCTAATTTTAATTTAGAGTTAAAAATCATACTATCTATGTAGTTTCATGTCTTCTTTTTACATCTGACATACTCTACAAAAAACCCTCTGAAATTTTTATTGGGATTGTGTTGAATCTATGGATCAATTTGGGGAGAAAATCTTTTGTTAATTTATCCCTTAATATTTCATATTTTTTGGATACTATTGTGACATTTTTATAAATTGTCAATCATTTGTTGCTAGTATCTAGAAATACAAGTGTTTTGGTACATTAATCTTATATCTTGTGACCTAGTTAAACTCACTTAGTAGTTCTAGTAGCTTTTTTATTGACTCCAGCAGATTTTCTACGTAGATGATCATAGCATCTGTGAGTAAAGACAGTTTTATTCCTTCCTTTCCAATCTGGATGCCTTTTCTTACTTTCTCTTGCTTGATTACACTGGCAAGAAGCTTAGTACAAGGTTGAACAGTAGTGGTGAGAATGGAAATCCTTCTCTTATTCCTGATCTTGGGGGAAGCATTCAGTTTTTGACTATGAAGTATGCTTTCTGCCATCGGTAGGTTTTTTGTAGATGACCCTTAGGCGGTTGAGGAAGTTCCCTTCTATTCCTTGTTTGCTCAGAGTTTTTACTCAGGAATGGATGCTGAATTTTTTCAGATGCTTCCTCTGTATCTGTTTAGATAATTGTATGGTTTTCCTTTTTTTAGTTTGTTACTATAGTGAATTACATTGATTGATTTTCATATTTTAAACCAGTCTTGCATTCCTGGGGCGAACCCTGCTTGTACATGATGTATTATCCTTTTTATATATTACTGGAATTGATTTGTCAAAATTTCGCTTACAACTTTTTTTTTTGGCTGGGCTGCGCGTCTTGTGGGATCTTAGTTCCCTGATCAGGGATTAAACCCGGGCCCCGACAGTGAAAGTGTGGAGTCCTAACCACTGGACCACCAGGGAAGTCCCTTGTTTACAACTCGTAACATCTGCATTCACGAATGATATTGGTGTGTAGTTTTCTTGTATTGTCTTTCTCTGGTTTTGGTATGGGGTAATGCTGGCCTCATAGAATGAGTTGGGAAATACTTTTTCCTTTTCCATCTTCCAAAAGAGTTTGTGTAGAATTGTTTATTCCTTAAATGTTTGGTAAAATTCATCAGTGAAGCCATCTGGGCCTGGAGATTTCCTCACAGGAAGATTTTTAACTAAAAATTCAATTTCTTTCATAGATATAGAGCTATTCATGTTAGCTTTTTCTTGAGTGAGCCTTGGTATTTGGTTTCTTTCAAGGAATTTGTCCGTTTAAGTTTTCAAATTTATTGCCATAAAGTTCAGAATATTTTTTATTCTTTTAATGTCTGTAGATCTGTACTGATGTACTGTACTCTGTCATTCCTAATATTGGTAATTTATATCTTTTTAACTTGATCAGTCTGGCTGAGGGTTTGATCTCAACTGATTTTTTGTTTCATTGATTTTTCTGTTAATTTTCTGATTTCTATTTCATTGCTACCTGCTCTGATCTTTATATTTCCTTTCCTCTACTTACTTTAAGTTTAATTTGTTTTTCTGTTTCAGAAGCTGAGGTCACTGATTTGAGATCTTTCTTTTCTAGTATAGGTGTTAAGTACTATAAATTTCTCAAGTGCTGCTTTAGCAGCTTCCCACACATTTTGATAAGTTGTTTTCATTTTCATTCAGTTCAGAATACTTTCTAAATACCCTTTTGATTTTTTTCTTTGACCCTCACATTATTTAGAAGTATATTACTTAGTTTCTAATTACTTGGGGATTTTCCAGAGATCTGGTATTGATTTCTAATTTAATTCCATTTAAAAAAAGTTATTTCATTTTATTTTTTGGCTGCATTGAGGCTTCGTTGCTGAACGTGGGCTTTCTGTAGTTGCTGCAAGCAGGGGCCACTCTTCGTTGTGGTGTGTGGGCTTCTCATTGCGGTTGCTTTTCTTGTTGTGGAGCACGGGCTCTAGGTGCGCGGGCTTCAGTAGTTGTGGCTTGCGGGCTCTAGAGCGCAGGCTCAGTAGTTGTGGCGCACGGTCTTAGTTGCTCCTTGGCATGTGGGATCTTCCCAGACCAGGACTCGAACCCATGTCCCCTGTGTTGGTAGGCGGATTCTCAACCACTGCGCCACCAGGGAACCCCTTAATTCCACTTTTGCGGAGAACATATTGGAATCCTTTTACACTTATTGAGACCTGTTTTGTGGCCCAGAATATAGTCTATGTTGGTAAATACTTTATGTGCACTTGAAAATGGGCTTGTTGAGTAGAATATTCTATAAATGGCAGGTGTATCAAGTTGATAATGATGCTCAAATCTCCTGTATCCTGATTTTCTGTCTACTTGTTCTGTCAATTATTGGGGAAAGGATATTGAAGCCTCCATGTAGTTGTGTCTATTTCTCTTCACAGTTCTGTTTTATCCTTCATATATTTTAAAGCTCTGTTATTGAGTGCATAAACATTTAGGATTGTTAGGTCTTTTTGTTAATTGACTCCTCTGTTGTTATGAAAAAGTAAGAACAGTGTATTGTGGGTTTATAATATGTAAAATGTATGACAACAGTTACAATGTCTGAAGGAGAGAAATGGAAGAAAATTTAGGCATCTTATTTTTCACAACAGATTACAGTCTTCTTCCTAATCAGATGATTTACCTGAAATGTCATTCGATTTAACTCACTCTCCCTCCCCCTTGCTTTAGTTATGGGTAAGGCAGTAGGAAGAAATGAATGATCTGCTTCGTGTCTGCCTTGTGATTTTCTAGAAATACGAAATTGGGGTCCTTAAAGCTACACAGAAGGAAAGTGCCGCCTCACGGCCTCGCCTTTCCCACCTGTTCAGCAGGTGTTTTTGTTGGTCACACCTTCTCTGTTGCAATGGCCATTGGTGAGGAGGAGGATGAGCTTCTGTTGTGGATTTTCAGGTGTTTTCTTTGGGGGAACTGCAGAATGAGTGTTAGATTTGTCGCTTCTCACCTGCTGTTGTGAAGATGGTTTTGTGGGAATTCAGGCTGCGTTGGATGCCCTGTTATGCTCATCCCTAATGTTTTTGATCCTTCCTAGGAGCCAGCGCCACTCTTTGACCTCGCCATGCTTGCCTTAGATAGTCCTGAGAGCGGCTGGACAGAGGAAGATGGTCCCAAAGAAGGACTTGCCGAATACATTGTTGAGTTTCTGAAAAAGAAGGCTGAGATGCTTGCAGACTACTTCTCTTTGGAGATTGATGAGGTGGGCGACGGTCATTTTTATACCTCCATTGTATTCTTCAGATAAGAGTCAAGTTCTGTAGTTGGTCCAGGATCAGGACAAGAAGGCTGGGCCCCCTCTCAGAAGCAGCCTGTGACCTCTGTGACATCTTCACTCCCTATTTGCATTTCTAAGTTCCACAACTTTTATCATCCATTCGTGCCCATTCCTGTCCCCAGGGTGCAGGACCCAGGCAGGAGGGAGAGCTGAATCCCACAGTCCCTGCAGGCCCCAGTGAAGGAAATGATGCTTTGCCACTTGCTCTCCTAAGAGCTTTCTTCCTCTTACCCCTTGATTTCTGGGGCTTTCCTTGATGTGTTCTTTGGTTGGTGAGCAGATCCAAAGAGAAGGTGGCTCTGCTACATGTCAGGACAGAAAGCTCTAAGTGCTTAGTTCTGCTGCCCCCAGTGCCCAGCCTGGTCAAGCACCTGGTTGCCCAGAACGGTTGGTCTGAGGACAAGACCTGGAGGAAGCACCAGGGAGAATTTGTTTAAACTGTAACGGCATGATTTCTTATCCCCTGTCCTGGCCTTTTTCCACAAGCAGGAAGGGAACCTGGTTGGATTACCCCTTCTGATCGACAACTACGTGCCCCCCTTGGAGGGTCTGCCTATCTTCATTCTCCGACTGGCCACTGAGGCAAGTGATGGAGCCAATCCTGATGACAGTCCTGTGGGTGTGTGAGTGTGTGTGTGTGGGGCAGGGAGGGCACATGGCCCTGCCGTCGTCTGTAATGATGAAGAGGAAAAGGGTAGCATGGCTAAGGTCCCTCTCATCCCTGCCCACCCCAGCAATACTCAGTAGTTCCAACTTACAGCTTTAATGCCTAAAAAGTCACGTTTAGTTTTTAAGTTGTCTGTTATCTCCATTTAGAAATGAAATGTGTTTAAAGCACGTACCTATGTTGAGGTATTGAATTCTCTCTTTGGAGCAGGTGAACTGGGATGACGAAAAGGAATGTTTTGAAAGCCTTGGTAAAGAATGTGCGATGTTTTACTCCATCCGGAAGCAGTATGTGTCTGAGGAGTCGACCCTCTCAGGCCAGCAGGTATGAGGGTGCGCACTGGTGCCCGGGACTGGGGGCACAATCTTGCCCTCTCTAAATTCCTAGGATCCGCTGCATGTAAGCTTCAAACACAGTGGTCAGCTCTTACGAGTTTTATTTCCTTCTGAAATATAGAAGGTGCCTCCAGAGTGACCTCACTGTCAGATGTACAAGCACAAGCCATCGCAGTGAGAAATGGGAAGTTTCAGGGCTAGTGGGTGGACTGTATCTCCCATTGTGAGCCCAGAAGCGTGTAGCCTTAGCCTTCAGGTTCTGGGTCAGTCTCCCCAGTCTCTTTCGGCTTGTGCCTCACTCTGCCTCTGACCACTGCTGTGCCAGGAGGACACGGCTGTACTTGGGTCAGGGCCCCAGCTCTTACGGAAGGTCAGCCTGGGTTCCTCATGTTTCTGTGTCAGATGACAGTGCTCTTTCAATCCACAACTATTTCGGAGGGTTTGGCTGGGTGGGGGAGAGGGGACTTTGAAATACAGGAGTACCTCAGAGATTTTACTGGTTCCGTTTCAGACCACTGCAGTAAAGCTAGTTGCGCAATTTTTTTTGTTTCCCAGTGCATATAAAAGTTATGTTTATACTATATACTGTAGTCTGTTAAGTGTACAGTATATAGCACTGTCTCTAAAAAGCCAGTGTATATACCTAAATTAAAAAATGCTGTTAGAAAAATGGAGCCAGTAGGCTTGCTCAATGCAGGGTTGCCACAAACGTTCAATTTGTGTTTAAAAAGAAAAGAAAAAAAAAAAAAACCCGCAACAGTCTGCAAAGTGCAGTAAACTAGGCCTGCCTGCAGTGTAAGAATGGAAGGGTGGGTACTTGATACACGTAACTGGCTCGGTGATTGCTCCTAGTCCTCCTCTGAGATGACATGCTGTTGCTCCAGCTTCATGGGTGAGGAAGCTAAGGGACAGTTTCAGCGGGTGCTCAAGGGTTCCCAGAGCCTGTGGGTGGTGGAGCGGAGATCCAGTCCCAGGTCGTGTTGGCCAGAGCCCCTGGAACCATCTCATTCCAATGGAGGTGGCAAGATAGCACACTTACCAAACTGTGCTGAGAGTATCCCGTCTGATTGGAAACACTGACTTCAAGGTGAGGAAGGATGGATGGGAAAGAACATCTTCTTTTACATGAGGCAGCCTAAGGCTTAGATGTAGGAGGGGAAGGGTGGAGTAAAATAATCCTCATTTATTTTTTCATTTCTTACCTGTGGAGCTTTTTGGGAAATAGAACTACATTGAGACTCCAAATTTAGTGGTAATTACAGAATGTACTTCCTACTACTGCCATCCAAACATTATGTTAGATCCTGCTACAGTAAACACACTCTCCCTGAATGGTAACAGTTTCTATGGGAGGAAGCATCATGAAAGCCACGACTGATTCTTTTCTTCCATCTCATCTCTCTGCTCAGGCCTGTAGGATCCCTGAGAGGCTGGCCTAGAAAAGATACTTCACAAGCATTAGGTCACACAGCCTATTATAAGCCACCAAGACTCTCCAGGCCCAGTGCACATCAGCCAGGAAACCAGTGTAGACTGGGATGTGAACATCTAACATGTCTCTTTCAGAGTGAAGTGCCCAGCTCTACTCCAAACCCCTGGAAGTGGACTGTGGAGCATGTCGTCTATAAAGCCTTCCGCTCACACCTTCTGCCTCCGAAACATTTCACAGAAGATGGAAACATCCTGCAGCTTGCTAACCTGCCCGATCTATATAAAGTCTTCGAGAGGTGTTAACTATGGTCGTCTATGGCCTCTGGGATGGGTCGTTCTTCCTCTGTATCCCGACATTGGTAGGTTGAACTCACACCTGCATTTTAACTAGTAGCACTCCTTCATGCATGGTGGATTGACTATAAATAAATAGTCAAATTTGTCCTAACATGGTTTTTTATTTAATTTCATTACACTTGAAATTTTCCTAGATCCATTTTCACCTAGTGTATACTGATTGTGTTGAAGAATCCCAAAAGTAGTTTGAAAGCCTCCTGGATGTCTGATAAGAATTCTAAAAGGGCCTTAAAGACTTTATAGATCATGCATTGATTCGATTCTTTCTGTGTTCTGGTGAATTTCTAATATCAGGTGATAAATATTATGTTGGTTCAGGTGCCTTTTTAAAAAAGAGGTCCTGAACCTATAAGAGGTGCTGATGACATTGTCAATTCAGCTTTCTGCGTAGTCACTCTATTAGTACCTTCAGTAACCAAAGCTAATTAATTTATTCTTAATTTAAAAATTTGAAGAAAATAGTTCTTATCCAGTCCAAAACAGGCATGAGTTTTTAAGTTAGCTCACTTTGTTAATGGCTATCAATACTACCAGCTTAAGATAAAGGAATTTCTAGGTATTCTTGTTTGAAGGGTGTTGTAAAAATACAAACTGAAACTGTAAGTACCATTAAAATAAGCTACCTTAATATTAGCCTGCATTAATAGAAATGTGCAGTCAGCACAGGGAGGAAGAATGCCTATAGTTTTGAGGTAAAGTCCAGATTACAAGGCTCAGTGAAGAAAGTTCTGTGGAAAAGAAGAGAAGAGTCTATTTTACGAGAAGTGGAACCATTCCATTTGGAAAAGACTGACAACAAAACAGCTCCAGGAGGAGCACAGGCTGAGTGACCGTGGGTGGAGAGGAAGAGGGATTTCCAAGGCCTCAAGAGGTGGACTACACGATGTTTCAATTCCAGGTATGTATGGGATTCTAGGATAAATCTGCATTTCAGAACATGCCTCGTCACTGCCCACTCCCACACATCAACTGAAAGAAAACTTACAGGAAATCATCTCAAAATATGGAAACCAATTTCCTGAATTACTTTATTTTTTAAAATTTATTTATTTTTGGCTGTGTTGGGTCTTCGTTGCTGCTTGTGGGCTTTTGCTAGTTGCAGCGAGCTGGGGCTCCTCTTCGTTGCGGTGCGTGGGCTTCTCCTTGCGGTGGCTTCTCTTGTTGCGGAGCATGGACTCTAGGTGCGTGGGCTTCAGTAGTTCTGGCGCATGGGCTTAGGTGCCCTGCGGTATGTGGGATCTTCCTGGACCAGGGCTCGAACCTGTGTCCCCTGCATTGGCAGGTGGATTCTTAAGCACTGCACCACCAGGGAAGCCCCTGGTTTCCATGTTTTAAACACAAAGAGCTAATTAATTATTCTAAAGAAGGGAATAATTATTAGAGATTTTATTCATATTTAAGTTAACTTTATTACCTAGTTTCAAGTCTAATTTTATCTTATGTGGCCTTAATTCATTAGACTTTCCCCCATATTTTTTCCGTGTAAACACATTGAAGATACAATAATCATTTCCATAAAACCACCTCAATTCTGAGCGCAAAAGAGAATCACAAATACTGTAACATGGCTACGACTCGATGATAAAATCCTCAAACTGGGTGCCTTTAAAGATGAAACTGAAGTTCTTAAAAGAAATTCTATATTCCAGATTATTTTTCCTTAAGGAGAGAAAAGAGGGGTGAGCTAGGCAGGCATGATTGCCAATGACTAGTTTTAAAGGCTCCTCTAAGAAAATGAATGTGTCAGTAGCCAACTGTAGTCAGCAAAAGGGTATATTTAATAGAATCTTCAGGCTGACTTCCCACCTGCCTGGCCTGGCCTGCCCTCCCTCCCTCCCTCATCGGGCTGGTCTGAGGTTTCATTCCACAGATGAGCAGCAGATGAAATACTTTTCAAGATACAGCACAGTTGATGTGAAGACTAAGGACCCTACTCTTACTTTAAGAGTACAGGCCTTGGACTTCCCCTGCCCCATGCAATAAAGCAAGTTTTATATACACTCCCCATATCTTTTTCTAACATTTTCTTATATAAATTTAAATATCTTACAAAAAAAGGCTTTTTCCTCCAAACATATAAATTTGAGTGAAACATATATTCCCCACCTGTGAACTTGTTTCTTCACTAAAATATAAATGCTACCTGATATTAAGGGTAAATGTCTTTTGACCACTGGAGATCACTGAAGTCTGAATTGCACTGTGGAGAAGGCACTTGTGTTTTCTGAGGTCTCCAGGAAGTACCTCGGTGAGCGCTGAATCGCTGTCCTCCAGAACCCGTGCCAAAGCCTCCGAGTGCCCAGTCACTGAGGCAGCTGGGGAAAAATGGTGAGTAAACTTGATTCTAAAATTATGGAAATAAAAAATAATAACGGCATGGACCAATTCTTAGTCTAGAATCAAACTACCAACAAAATCCAAAGTGTTCATTCATGAAGATTCAAACCTGTTTCATTCTCTCATAAATTATAAAATACAAAGGTGGCTATTTTAATGACAAAGCTCAAACAGTCCTGAAAGGGGTTTGAGTGGACGAAAGATCAGTCCTTCCAGGCGGGGCCCGGGCAGCAGGGCGGCCTCCCTATTGCTGGGCCAGCAGTGCTGTCCTGTTGGCCTTCATCTTCTCCAGCCGCTTCGCCAGATGGCTGTTGGTCATCTCCATCTCCTCGATCTTGTCCAGTGCTGTTCGTAACTGGAGACAGGAAGACCTTGGTCACTTCACATGGTCAAAAACGAAACCCAGCGCTACTTTCCTCTCCAGTTTCTGGGAAGTGGAAGCACTGCATGCGATCCTGCAGTTGCGTTGTTTTTCAGGCAGCCAGAGGTGTTAACCAACGGTGCTGAACATTAATCACAGGACATAGAGAAGCTGGAGAAACAGACCTCATCTAAAACAAAAATAAAAACTCTCCTTTTTCTTATTACCTAACTGACCAAAACATAAAAGTAAATGGCAGTCACTGTGTAGGTCAGAAACCAACACAGAACAGTGATTCCACTGCTGTTTCACTAAGATTGGAGCCAGGATTAAATTCCTTATGCAGCAAAGAATTTATCTCCAAAGGATTTTTTCTTTTTAGGAAAGTATTCCAAGAAGCATAATAAAAGCAAGTACCTCCCGTTGTAGCTTCCTCTTTTCTGCTTTCAGTTCATCCTCGACTTTCTCCGCATTCTCAGCAGCGGTTTTATATCTCAGCACCTGCCCCTCCAGGCGGCTGATCTGTAAATATGAGAACACAGGCCTCTGGTGCTGGCACTAGGAACCACCACTTTTTTGCAGCCAAGATGGAAATACAATGTCATGACAGATTCCAAGAATCTAACACTAACAAGTCCCCTCGGGGAGTCAGAGGTCCTCTCAGAACTCGACTGCTATTTATACATCTAGAACTGTCCCTAGAGAGGATGACAGCTGTAGTGTCATAATAGGGCCAATTTCCCACGTTAAGTTTTACGACAACCATATTGTTTAAAAGCCATAGTAACATCGCAGGAGGAGACTCCCCGATAGACTTTCTGAAATATACAATAAGGGATTATGTTATAAACTACAATCTTCTTGAAGGCTCTTGAAATAGCTACAAGAAACAGAATTATAGCTTCAGTCTCATTCCTTCATAGAAAAGGCTGAAATGCCCTATCAGGTGTTCTCCGCTGGCTTTTCCACATTAGAGCTTTTATAGAGATTCAACTGCAAAGGCAGCTCAAAAAACCTAGGCATTCATGGGGTTAATCACTGAGATGCAGGAAGCAGATGTGTTGGTACCGTACACAAGAAGGACTTACACTTTGCTCCAAGGTGGTTATATCCTGTTCTGCTTTTGAAAGCTTAAACTTGTACTCACTAATTTGTCTGTTGGCATCTCCTAGAACAGAAGAGAATAATAAACCATCTCACAGAGGTGAAGGTGTGAACGTGAGGTAGTGAGGCCCCCTGCAGTACAGGAGAGGACTGTGCAGAGGAAGAAGACAAAGCACACATGCACACAGGCAACTGCGGTATCTCCTGCAGCACAGGTTCTGGCGCATCTATGCTATGAGAAGCTCTAGCACTTGTGTTGCAACAGCATTTTAGAAGAAAATTCTCTCTTCACACCATGATGTGTGCAGGTAGAGGTTGAAGCAAGGAGCCCTGTCAGCGCAGCAGGGCCCCTGCCAACCTTACCTGCAGCCCCAGGGCCCAGGGAGCCTCTGTGCCCACGGGACCAGGCCACCCCCAACCCCGCTCCAGTTTCCCTGCCCCCAGCCCTACACCTTCCCATCTCCCCAGGTATCCTGCTCCCCGCCACAGCCCAAGTGCCCTTTTCTCCCCACCTCTGATCTAAGTCTAACCAACCTTTAAGGTCCTGCTCAAGGTCCTGCTGAATTTTCACCTCCTTCATGACTCTCCTTAGTTAACTAGAGCTTCTCCTTCCTTTGTTGCATTTTTTTGGACTCTCTTTTATGACATCATGCTTTCCTAACATTATATAGATATGTAAGGACAGGGGCCCTGTTTTGGCTTCTTGAATCTACCTCTGTTTCTAGCCAAGTGCTTTGCACGTAATGTATGCTTAATATTTACTGAAAATAAATGCTTTTCAGTAATATGTTGTGATAATGTGTTAAGGATAGAGCTATAAATCATTAGCTGTATATCTGACCTAAGAAGCAAACCATTTAAAATGAGAAGCTTAGAAATGCTGGGGGAGAAAACTTCCAGCAATCCAAATTTAACAAAAATCACTCTGAACTAATTACATTGTAATAGGAATCATAAGGTTTGCAGGAGATAAACCAAATCTACCCTACTTAAGAACTTTTCTACTTTTCCATAAAACTAAGGTTAAAACTACCTACATAATCTTTAATGCAAAAGGTTTTTCTAATTGGATAATTACTGTCACCCTAAAATTAATGTGGTTATAAAAGCCTCTCCCCAAAAGCCATCTCTGGTAGCGAAAGAGAACTACTCCCATTTCTGGGCCTAGAACTGAAGCTTTAGGATACTGTTTTTTAATTCTTAACTCCAGCAACTTATTATCAAAATGTGCTGCTTCCTTCTCACCAAACCACTCATTCCTTCCTGTTTTCAAAAGTATAAATCCCTGGTCTCAGCCATTTATTTCATGCGTGTTCTGAAATTCCATCCCCAAACACCATGCTTACAGACAAGGCAGCTGTCCAGAACTGAGAGTCACCAGGTTCCTGTCCCGGCCTCCGGTGCAGGGGAGCTGCCTGCTTCTGTCGCTACATGCCAGGCCCGGCCCAGCCCAGCCCTGCCCGGCCCTGCTCTGCTCACCTGGGTCACAGCCCCACCCCGGTCACTTGCCCTGCTTGCCACAGACGCCAGCCCTGTCGTGGTGCCTGCTCTGGGAAGATGTCACACATCAATGCACACCCATTCCTCCTCAATATGATTCCTTTTGAATTTGCTGTTTTAGGTCAAACTCTTACAAATCTGTGCACTGCCCTCTTTCTAAGACTGTTGGCGGCCACTGGACTGTTTTGGTCACTATCACAACCTCCTAACTAGTCAACCTACCTTTTGTTATGCCCCTCTTTTCATCTACCCTCCACTCCAAATCGGTATTTCTAGAACAAAATATTTGAACTATATCACAAGGGTTCCAACTGACATCTAATAGAGGAAATGATACTAACCTCAAAAGTTAATAGCAGTAAGTTAGTTTTAATAAGCCTGGTTCAAAAAGCTTGTCTATTTGCCCTAACTCAGAATATTTAGATAAAAGGGCCATGGAATAACCACTATTTTAAAATAAGTTATCAGAAAAGCCTTATTCAAATTGGAAAAATAAGTGTCTCCCCTGTGTGATTATACATTATCTAACTGTATATGAATGGCTGCTAAAATCTCCCCGCTGTGGGGATTACTGTGAATACAGTAGGCACTTTAAAATAATATGGGGTCAAAAGTAGAAAGGCAGAACAACTGAAATAATTTGGGTAAACTGAGTAGGCTTACTTTGTGGCCTTGGTTTAAATTCCATCTAATAAAGATTAATTTGGGTTAACAAGACTACTTCTGGGAAAATTCTGAAACTACTCCAGAGTAGTGTGAGTTAGTTCCAAATATATTCCCCTCCAGTTATCTAAGATAAATTCCATAGAAAAACATGTCATTAGGAAGGGTGCTTACAGATGACCCGGGGATGTGGAAAAGGATAGTGTCATGATGTCACTATTTGCAAAATGTTCTAGAAATCACTTTGCCAGGAAGTGGGGAGAGCATTACCTCTCAGGCCTTGTCACCCCAGGAAGCACACAGCCTAGTAGAAACCTCTTCAGTTCCATGACTGACCAGGATGGCTTTTCTAGTCCAGCTGAGAACTAACCAGTCTTCAGAACTGCAGGCTCTAACAGCCTGCTCACAACCACGTCCCGGACACAGCCCCACGCGGGTCAGTGGAGGCCCGGCCCCAGCCTTACTCTGCATTTCGATGAGCTGCAGGTCCGAGCCATTCTGCAGTCCCGCCAGGTCACCTGCTGTGCCATCGTTCCTGGAGCACTTCTGCTGTTCCTCCTCCAACTGCAGCTTCAGTTTTCTAATCTGAAGAGGAAGTAAAGGCTTATGCGTGAGATCCAGTCTCTCAAATGAAACAGATGCTTGGCCTGGTGTCCATATCTTAGAATAAGGCCACAAATCATTCATTCAGAAACTGTTTCCTGGAGTGCCTGCCATGGGGCACGCTGTGCTCAGGTGCTGGAGATCAGCTACGAGCTAATTATCAAAAGGAGCAAGCTCCAGGACCAGGTGTCCCAGTTAAAACAGCCATATTTTATTATTTGTGCAGGTCTGTGGAAAAGTACATCTTAGGAGTTTCTTTTTGTTATTTTTTATTAAAAATGGAAAATTCATGGGCAGTTAGAGGTTTCTTGTTTAGAGTTAGGTTAAATATTCTTATTTAGAAAAACTGTATACAGAAATAATTGGAAATATATTTTTGAGTTCAGCTACATAATCTACCTTATTTTACCCAAAATAAAGGACATTCATAGCAGCTTATTCATTAATAGCCCCAAACAAGAAACAACTGAAATGTCCATCAAGAGAAGGGTAAGTAAATTGCGGTCGATTTATACAATGGAATTACTACTCAGCCAAAGAAGGGAACATACTACTAATACGTGCAGCAACAAGGTGAATCTCAAACTGAGTATATGCTGCGTGAAAAACTCCAGAAAATGCAAACTGAAGGGACAAAAAGCAGGTCAGTGGTTGCCTGGAGAGAGGGAGGGAGGTGGGAGGGGAAGGAAGGTTTACAAAGGGACACAGGAACTTTGGCGAAGTTATGGATATTTTCACCATCTTGATGGTGGTGATGGTTTCACAGGTATTGCTGTGAGTTAAACTGTCCCCCCAAATTCGTATTTTGCAGTCCTAAGCCCCAGTACCTCAGAATGTGACCTTATTTGGAAACAGTCACGGCAGAGGCACTTAGTTGAGATGAAGTTACACTGGAATAGGGTGGGCCCCTAGTCCCCTAGTCCAATATGACTGGTGTCCTTATAAGAAGAATGCCACATGAAGAGACAGACAGGCACAGAGGGAAGATGTGCTAAGACAGAGAATGTCATCTACAAGCCAAGGGACCCCAGAGATGGGCAGCAAAATGCCAGAAGCTAGAAGAGAGGCCTGGAACTGACTTCCCATCACAGGCCTCAGAAGGAACCCACACTGCTGACACAGAGCTTCTCACCTCCAGACTGTGAGGTGAGAGGACATTCTGTTATTCTACGCCACCCGGTTTGTGGTGTTTTGTTATGGCGGCCCTTGGAAACTAATATAGGTATGTACATCTGTACACTTTAAGTATGTGCAGCTTACTTTATGCCAGTTATAACCTAATAAAGGTTTTTTTTTAATTTACAAAATAAACTAAAAAATAAAATTAGGAGGGACTTTGGGTTGGGAGAAAAGAAGGCCCAGGTGGAGACAAGAGTCTCACATGTGAAAAATAAGATTAGACAGACAGAAATGAACTGCATGCTGAGGCCTCTGGTCCACCCTCAGTTCCCAAACTGCACACCCAGCTAGGACTGTAGCTCAGGCACAGGACGGGATCTCTCTCTTTAGAACTCTCTGACTAGCCTAAAATAAAAGACCAACATAACCACACCTAAGGTTCCCAATAAGACACCCAGCCACACCAGGCTTCACAGAAACTTGGACGAGCCCTACCCACAGCCTCAGAGCTGCCCACCAGCTTTTTAGTCCTCTACTTTTAAACTGAAGACCAACTAAATGTACATAAAAGAACATCTGGAAGGAAACAAACTATGCAGATAGAAAAAAAGAATCAGGAAGCAAACCAACCAGCCTATCAATACCCTCTGAGATAAGGGAAAATATCTGCATCCTTGAAATGACTGCAGAAATAGAAACTCAATAAAAATGAGAAGATAACGGTGAGAATATCTTTTAGAAAGCAGAACAAATGAGACGAAAAGGGATGGAAAAACAGGAGAGAAACAATATCTGTCCCGAGGTCTGATCCCCCTCGCCACTCCCAAATCAAATCAAAGTCGTGTTTCTCCAAATGCCTACAACTCTTATCATCAGAGATCGAGGAAGGAGCACAAATCAGAGCAAGTCTGCCCTCTCCTACAGCGGGCCACCTCCGGACCAAGACCAAGCGTCCCCACGCCTCCTGCGTCCTTCATCATCAGGGGTCAAAGGTGAGTCTGCGTGCTCAGAGTTCCAGGTGGCTTCCCCAGCTGTCCTCGGCTCCATCCACAGGGGTCAAAGGGAAAGCTCAGCACTCCGACCAGGTCTGCCCCTCCCCTGATGGAGAAAGGGTGAGCTCAGCACTGGGACTAAATCTGTGCTTCCCAGACAACTCTGCCCTTTCAACCATGACATCACTATCTGCCTCGGGTCAACCGGGACTCATCTCATCATCCCCATCATTCCTGTTCAATCATTCCTGTTCAATGTCCATCTCGAAAAGGCTTGTCGTCCCTTTTCCTGCACTCCTTCCCAAAAGGCCCGGTACAAGCCCTACTCTGTCTTCATCTCCTAACCTTTCCCAAAGCCTGACACTCTTGCACTGCACCCTCTGGACTATCCTCCACCCTCTCTGTGCATCCCCATTACCCCATCGGTGCTCTAATAGAGACCTGCCCTCCCCTGAGGGGCCTGCTTCCTCTGCAGCCTGGCTGTCCTTTCAGCCCACCTCTCCCTGAGCCTGAGAATGGATCAGGTGTCTTCTTGCGTTCCTTGCTGTCACAAACTCTTCTCCCTCTAGCCTCCCTGAATTCCTAATGCAGTTCCTAATCACATCGCTTCAGATTATAAGTACTAACCCCACCTCATCATTGCCATCTCCCCACTCTTTCGTCACCATTTTAGCTCCTAACTCACATGATCTCCAGGCTACTCCTGCCTTAATTGTTGGCAAATTCAAAATACATCTAAGTGTGATCTCTCCTACAACGGATCTCTAGTTTCTGGAGCAAGGATCTTGCCACGTATCCCACCTTGCCCTCAGCCTCTCACTCCCACCGTCATATACTAGATCTCACCACTAGACAACAGCAGTCCCTACTGAATTCAGTTCCATGTATCTTCTCTCTAACCACTACTCTTGATCTTTCCAGCTCATTCCCTCTGGACCCAACTCCAAAAATCCTTCAACCCCACTGGCACCTATAGTCCACTGTTTCCATCTTCTCTCTGCTGTGCCTTGATATCTTCCTGGATTTCCCTCAAACCTCCTTACCCAGTTTAATCTCCAGGTCCGTCATCATCACTCTCTCGCACAAGCCCTCACCTCCTCTGCCCTATTATGCTCACCTGGTAAAATCTCTCTACCCACTCCATGCCTATGTATCTATGCAGCTACATGTGCCTGGAGAAGCACACACAATAAATGCATTCACGCAAAACTCCAAACCACATCACTGAAATCTGAGAACCCTAGGGAGAAAGGAGAGTATGGTACAAGCTGCCAGAGAGGGAAAAACGGGTCATAGACAAAAGATCAAAAATCAATATGTCCTTGAAATTCTCAATAGCCGTGCAGGAGGCCAGAAGACAACGAAGCAATTTATTAAAAAAAAAAAAAAAAGTTCTGAAGAACCTAGGGCCAGGATAGGAATAAAGATGCAGATGTAGAGAATGGACTTGAGGACATGGGGAGGGGGAAGGGTAAGCTGGGACGAAGTAAGAGAGTGGCATGGACATATATACACTACCAAATGTAAAACAGATAGCTAGTGGGAACCAGCCGCATAGCACAGGGAGATCAGCTCAGTGCTTTGTGACCACCTAGAGGGGTGGAATAAGGGAGGGTGGGAGGGAGACACAAGAGGGAGGGGATATGGGGACATATGTATATGTATAGCTGATTCACTTTGTTATAAAGCAGAAACTAACACACCATTGTAAAGCAATTAACTCCAATAAAGAAGTTAAAAAAAAAAGAATGAAAATGATTACAATGAGGAATTCTATACCCCCATCAAACTGTTAATCAAGTAAGAGGACAAAATGAAGACATTTCAGTCCTGCAAAGTTAAGAAAAATTTACATCCCCAAAACTCTTTCCTCAGGAAGCTACTGGGGGTTGTACCAGAATAAGAGAATGGACACAGAAGGAGGGAGGCATAAGATGCTGCTCCAGCCTGAAGCACAGGCAAAGGAAACTCTAGATGATGGTGAAAGGTGGTCACGTCTCTGTCCCGGGGGAGCGAGCCTCTAAGTTCACAAGGGGCGAGTCAGATGCACCAAGAACCAAAAGAGATGGAACTGAGGGAATACCTGATGCATCTGAAAACACCAAGAGTGGACTGAAACGACTATTGGAGAGTCTGCAGCTAGATTAGTAACAAATACATAGGAAACCAAGCAAATGACAAGAAAAACCACAATACTAACTTCAGGCGAACTAAGGAGTTGTGAAGGAGATGAATCCTAGAATGTTCCATGGCTCCACTGTGAGCAGTGTTTACAGAGTCCTGATAACGTAAACAGACTGGAATCTCACTGCTCCTTTATTAGGAGGATGTGGGAATGGAAAGTATACATGCGTGTGGTAGGGAGAGGGGATGAAGGAAAGATAAATCCTTACGTCCCATAGAGGGATGTCAACAGAGTAGCCTTAAACAGAACAATCAAGAAGCAACATAAGCATGTTATATAGAAGCATACAAGGGCGGTACACACCACAAGAATCAGCTAAAGGAAGCAAAAGGGATGGTTGGGGCTGGAGGTGGGGAGAGGGCAGGGCAGGGCACTTCTGTCTTCAGAACAGGCTTTTAAAACTATTTGACTCCTTAAACTTCGTGTCCTTTAATTTTTTTTTTAAAGAACAGGAGACAACAAAGATGAATTATCTTTTTATCCTTCAACTCTTACTTGAGTAATGATGTTTGAAACAAGCACATTTCTTTCTAGTGTACATTTTAGTTTGCTAACATTTTACCATATGATTTAGTCAGTTACAATTAACATCCCCTTCCAATGAGAAGAATACCTTTACCTGTGATAGTAGCTCTTCCTTTTCTCCAGCAAGTTTTCGTAGCCTTACATCTAAAACAAATGAAAAATTTGTAATGTTGTAGTACATAAACAATTTAAAATAATTCTTCAAATTCACAAATGGCAAACATCTGATAAACAGTTCATAGCTCTGAATATCAAGACATGAAGGCTTTAATGGTGAAAGGAAAAGTACTTAATTATTCAACACATATTTCCACACAACTGATATTTATCAGGGCACTAAATACAACATTTGCTCCCAAGAGCAGTGATTTTCCATCTGAAGACAAAATGAAGTACAAAGATCATTTCCTTGTTTCAAAAATTTCCAAGTTTTACCAGTAGATAGACAACTCAAAGCCAAGGGTACTCCCACAGGCTCTTAAGCCCTTAGCAGGAGAAAACAAACTATGGGAGAGAAGGCAGGGACTAAGAATGGGCCTGAGAGGGGTGCTAGAGCAAAGAAAACAGAGGAACACAATGATGGAAGAAGCAGAGGCCCACGAAGCTAGTTGGGGGAGGGAAGGGGACCAACTCTAAGATGTGTGCCGTCAAGAGCCATCTGAGGGGCTTCCCTGGTGGCGCAGTGGTTGAGAGTCTGCCTGCTAATGCGGGGGACATGGGTTCGAGCCCTGGTCTGGGAGGATACCACATGCCGCGGAGCAACTAGGCCCGTGCGCCACAACTACTGAGCCGGCGCGTCTGGAGCCTGTGCTCTGTGGCAGGAGGGGCTGCGATAGTGAGAGGCCCGCACATCGCGATGAAGAGTGGCCTCCGCTTGCCGCAACTAGAGAAAGCCCTCGCACAGAAACGAAGACCCAACACAGCAAAGATAAATTAACTAATTAATAAACTCCTATCCCCAACATCTTAAAAAGACAAACAAACCAAAAAAAAACCCCAAAAGAGCCATTTGAGGCTTGGTAGCAGGACTGCTAGGGCTTGCTCCTGGCCGGAGGGGAGGGCTGCTTCTTCCCAACATGCATTAAAATAGGCCCCTTGGGGCTTCCCTGGTGGCGCAGTGGTTGAGAGTCCGCCTGCCGATGCAGGGGATGCGGGTTCGTGCCCCGGTCCGGGAGGATCCCACATGCCGCGGAGCGCCTGGGCCCGTGAGCCATGGCTGCTGAGGCTGCGTGTCCGGAGCCTGTGCTCCGCAACAGGAGGGGCCACAGCGGTGAGGGGCCCGTGTACCGCCAAAAAAAAAAAAAAAGGCCCCTTGGACTGAGGGGACACCTACAGATGAGTTTTTTACAAAAGCACCTGACACCGAGCCAGCACTCCCCACAATCCACCAAGGTCATGGCCAAATGTTTCGGCACCTCCCATCAGGCAGAGAAAACCATCTGAGCTGCCCGTGGCTGTACACTCAGTCTATTCCCCACGGCAGCTCTCACTCACCTCGCCGGCATCCTCTGCTTTATCAAAGTTCTCGACAGTTACACTTCCAGAATTCTGTACGTTAGAGAATGTGCCCTTTAAAACGTTTTTTGGCTGCCCGCCCCCCTTTATATTATATCTATTCTTCTAGGAAACCTACATATATATGAAAATAAGACAAAGAAGAAAAAACGATCATTTTTTAATACAAAAGTGAGCTGATGATACAGTATCTACTTGTGCCATTCTTCTTCTCTAGAATAGGAATCTTAGTGGAGGCAATAGATGGGCATCTGAGTGGTTTCCTGAGACAGGTGTCATTAGGTTCTCAAGGGGTCAAATTTAAGAGGCTTAGCCCTTAAGAGGCTCAGAAGCCCTGCTCTGGAATAACACTCCTCTGATATCTTCTTGGTCGTCTGTTTGTTGCCTTAAGAAATGCAGTGGCAAAGAGCTACAGAATCCTGGCATGAGTAGCAGGACAGAAAACCAGATGCTCCAGGAAGAAGAAACTTACACGTACTCTGGAAGCTGCCGACCAGCCCACTGGTTCCCCCGGACGGATGTGCTAGATTATCTCTTTGCAGAAGGTTGTATTTAAGTGAAAAAGCAACATGTATACACCCACAGTGCTTCCAACCAGGGGCCTTACAGTTACACTTACTGCCTGTCAATGACCCCAATGCTGGTTTCCCAAGGTCAAGGATGTCTGAAGACAGCATGCCCAGATTTCTTCCCGTTAGGGATCTAGATAAGGCTCAGACAGACCTGGTGTGTTTTTGTTTTCCAAAAGAGGATGTGAACAAGCTGGAAGTCCAAGAGGACAGCATTAATCCAAGTCAATACAGTGGCGGTGTCTTACCCAGTGGCCCTTCTCCTGCCGACTCCAAGACCTGAGCGGCTTCCTGAGACACAACAGTGATGGCTCCGACCACTGGCTCCTGGTGGACGTCGCCGTTGGGAGTGCCATCGGGGATGATGACTAAGCCATGTTTCTGCAGAGAGGAAGAAACCCACCATCACAAAAAACGGCCCCCAGGGAAGGAGGACATGGCAGTGAGGCGACTGACCCTGTGACAACACATGCCTGCCACGGGAACACCTGGTCAGCACTAGCTACACGGAATCTAGCTCTGCAGAGACAGGACTCACACCTACCAAATCTGGGCTGAGGAGTGAACACTGTGCTTTGTATTCAGGCTGGAAAGAGGACAGGACGGAAGGAAGGAGGAACAAAGCAGTGAGGGCCTGGCGCGCGGGGGAGCTCACGTACCTCTCCCGTCTCCACTGCTGCCTTCAGCTCGGCCAGCTCCTCTCTGAGCGAGTCCCGCTCACTCCTAAGGCAGCCAATGTATTCTTTCTGTTTCTCTAGGGCCTGGTTTAGACAGGGTAGCAAGAGAAAGAATGGCACAGAAAAAGAGCAAGTGAAAGGTAGCAGAGAAGTACCTAATTCAAATTCAAAAAAGATAAAGGCATAGGAGACAAGGAAGCATTAAAAGCTTTGGAAACAAGCAGTTAGATATGGGAGGAAATACACAGTTATACGGGTATCTATCTCCAGAAGAAAGTTTTAATAGTAAGTGGTTAATCGTGCATAAATTTGGCAAAACATGCTTATCACATCAGGCAAGAAAACAAATCTTTCTTTTTCAGTCATTTAGTAATACTAAAATAAAGTCTTCCTTACAAACCTCCTAAGTACGTTTGTTTGGTAGACCAAAAAACCCACGTTTCATGTTAAACTAAAGTATATTCAAGAATATACCTGATTTTTTAAAAAATAAAAATTAGTTCTGGAGGAAAACAACCAGTATATATACAGGTATTTTAATTAAACACTGGCCGTAGTAATAGTTCTCCAGGAGTATGGTAAAATATCCCTCAGATACCGCTTAATTAAAAATAGCTAATCTCAGGCTTCCCTGGTGGCACAGTGGTTGAGAGTCCGCCTGCCGATGCAGGGGACACGGGTTCGTGCCCCGGTCTGGGAAGATCCCACATGCCGCGGAGCGGCTGGGCCCGTGAGCCATGGCCGCTGAGCCTGCGCGTCCAGAGCCTGTGCTCCGCAACGGGAGAGGCCACAACAGTGAGAGGCCCGTGTACCGCAAAAAAAAAAAAAAAAAAGCTAATCTCCCCCCCCCCAAAATTCTCAAGGATCTGTTTTTGTTAATTTAATTAACAAAATAATAACTAAGTAACGGTTATTTGGTTTTCTGATATACCTTCAAAATGTGAAAAACCAAAAAAAAATACTGACAAAATAAATATAGTCCACCTATGGCAGGTAGCAGAATATGGGTTTGGAAACAGGACGTTGAGTCCTGGCACCTATTAACTGACCTATGCCTCAGTTTCCTCACTGGAAAAGGGGATAAATAACAGCAGCATCCTACGGGCACAGGCTGAAAGGAGTACTCAGTGTCAAGCACCCTGCCTGCAGTGTGTAAGATGCAAGCAAGGCTCAGGAAAAGCCAGACTGGGTTCCATTTTTCCCACCATTGCCTAAATCTCACACTGTCAAGAGCTCAGGACAGTGGTGCAGAAGCAGGAACACACGTTTGGTCAACAATGACATACTGTTACTCTGTGTAATAAAATACCCCATACTTCAGAACCCACCCAGGATAAGCAGTCTGTGCAGGTATCTGACAGCTGCGCTATTTGAAAAAGCCTTTCTCTGCACATTTGTTCCTATATTTAATGTTTTCTACCAGCATTCCCATTAATCTAAGAAGTTAAACTACAACAGGTAACTTTCCTCTTGGTTTACAGAGTTTAGAAGTGGGCTAACTGCTTCGTTACTGACTGCTGAATAGCTGGACAACTTTTTAAATCATTATAATCCTATTTTCCAACCAATAAGTAAATAATGGATGATAGCAACTGTCATTTGTGTAGCTCCAGGTGTTAAATATACATATAATTTCTCTCAATATATTTTTAACTTAATTTCTCCCTTATATACCCTGTACTTTCCTTATGCCCATTTCACAGATCAGAAAACTGAGGTTCAGAGAGGCTACGTTTTCACCCAAAGTCACAGTAACTGGTAAAGCCAGAAAATGAATCCAGTTCTTTTTGGTTCCAAAGCCCTTGCGTACTCTTTATCTATCGTCGCCCCATGAAGGCCACAATTATGTTCCCTTATTGTCATCCCAGATAGTACTGGAAAAGTAGTTCACAGGGCAAGTCCTATTCCTTACCTGCCCAAACTGCAACATGAACATCTAACTTCCTTTCAACAATTTACATTCATACTGTGTGTCTACAGTCTGTGTGTAAGTTAACAATCTGCGTTTCTAGCACCATAAGGCATTTACTCTACCACTCCAAGCTAGTATTAACACTCCATTACATTACTAGCAAGTGTAACATTAGGACAGCAAAGCCCAAGCAATACTCTCCCATCTACTGACAGCCACTCTCATCTCTGCTGCGTTGGCTATTTTGGGTTATGGTATCTGTGTGCATAGTCGTGCCATGCGTCACCACACGTAACTGGGTCAGCAACCACTGTCACAACATGCTCTGTAGAAACACCACTGGAGATAAAAGACCCGTTAGGAACAGACCAATTTGAAACCCAGAATTCTATCAAATGCTAGTACATGCCATTTGCTCCTCTTCCCAATCTAATAGCAGATTTTATCTTTACTTTTGGACTTTTAAATTTCATCTTCCCATAATTATGGATGGGAAAATAAAATACATCCTGCAAATCCTTCCATTTCACCACAAAGTTTGAGGACTACTGAAGTATCTTATAATTGGACCAAATGTATTCACACTGGATCTGAAATCCTCTGTATTACCTGACCATATAATCACTACCCTTGTGTTTGTATTCCATAATTGTTCCTAGAGATTTTTTTTTTTAGGGTAAAAAGTACATGCTTGTGGAGATCTAAGTAATTCTTTACCCCTGACCTAACCTCAAATTCTAGTGTCAAGAAGCCTAAAGGCTGAACTTTTGGACAACAGGTTATAATTACATACAGGCACAAATATCTTTAGTCAGAATGGGAGTGAGCCTTGTTCTGGGCTATAGGGATATACAAGCCCTTCATATGTATTGATTATACGCATGACCACTGGGTGCTCAGAACTACACTAGAGGTACGACCACGAGGATCAATGAAAGAACTAAAGAAAACTGAACTTTAATATGAGAATAATGGCCATGTTCCTTCATGGAGTTACTAAATTTAAATCTTGATAATGAAGCTCCTAGAGACAAGTGATATATTAGGTAGTCACAGATCATATTTAAAAATGTGTCTTCTAAAAGTCAAGGGAGGACCACCTCACACACATTAGGATGGCTACTATCAAAAAAAAAAAAAAAGAAAGAAAAAAAGAGGAAACAAGCGTTGTCAAGGATGTAGAGAAACTTGAATCCTTGAACAGTGCTGGTGGAAAGATAAAATGGTGCAGCTGCTATGGAACACGGTATGGCTGTTCTTCAAAAAATTAAACATAGAATTACCATATAATATAGCAATTCCCCTCCTGGGTACATACCCAAAAGAAATCACCAAGAGAGTTTTGCAAACTCATGTTCACGGCAGCATTACTCACAATAGTAAAAAGGTGGAAGCAACCAAGCGTCCAGATGAACGGATAAACAAAATGCGGTACAAGCATACATTGGAATATTATTCATTCTTAAAAAGGAAGGACTTCTGACACATGCTACAACATGTCTGAACCCTGAGGATATATGCTAAGTGAAATAAGCTAGTCACAAAAAGACAAATACTGTATGATTCCACTTTATGAGGTACCAAGAGTAGTCAAATTCATAGAAATGAAAGTGGAAGGGTGGCTGCCAGGGGCTGGAGGAGGGGAAATTGGGGAGTTGCTATTTAATGGGCAGTTTCAGTTCTGCAAGATGCAAAGGTTTCTATGGATGGATGATGGTGAGGTAGCACAAGGATGTCAATGGACTTAATACCACCAAACTCTACATTTAAATTTAAATGGTCAATTTTCTGTTATTTTTTTGGACTTTACCACAATTAAAAAAATTTCTTTTAAGTCAAAGGAGGGACAAACTACTGATGCATGAAACAACTTGGATGAATCTTAAGGGGAATTATTCTGAGTGAAAAAAATGTAACTCCAAAGGGCTGCATACTGTATGATCCCATATACAACATTCTTAAGATGACAAAATTATAGCAATGGAGAACAGATTAGCAGTTGCCAGCACCTGGGATGGTGAAGGGGAGGCAGTAGATATGGCTGTAAAAGGGCAACAGGAGGGACCCCTTATGGTGATGAAAAGGTTCTGCATCTTGATTATATCAAGGTCAATACACCTGTTGTACTATAGTTTTACAAGATGTTACATTTTGGGAAAACTGGATAAAGGGCATACAAGATCTCTGTATTATTTCTTACAATTGCATGTGAACCTACAATGACCTCAAACATTTTTAAAAAGTTTAATTTTAAAAAAAAGCCTAGGGCTTCCCTGGTGGCGCAGTGGTTGAGAGTCTGCCTGCCGATGCAGGGGACACGGGTTTGTGCTCTGGTCCAGGAAGATCCCACATGCCGTGGAGCAGCTAGGCCCGTGAGCTGTCGCTGCTGAGCCTGCGTGTCTGGAGAGACACGGGAGAGGCTCCACAACGGGAGAGGCCACAACAGTGAGAGGCCCGCGTACCGCAAAAAAAAAAAAAAAAAAAAAAAAAAAAAAAAGCCAAGTAGATAGCCTCATCCACCAAGGGCAGACAGCAGAAGAGAGAAGAACTACAATCCTGCAGCCTGTGGAACAAAAACCACATTCACAGAAAGGTAGACAAGATGAAAAGGCAGAGGACTATGTATCAGATGAAGGAGCAAGATAAACCCCCAGAAAAACAACTAAATGAAGTGGAGATAGGCAACCTTCCAGAAAAAGAATTCAGAATAATGATAGTGAAGGTGATCCAGGACCTTAAAAACAATGGAGGCAAAGATCGAGAAGATGCAAGAAATGTTTAACAAAGACCTAGAAGAATTAAAGAACAAACAGAGATGAGCAATACAATAACTGAAATGAAAAATACACTAGAAGGAATCAATAGCAGAATAACTGAGGGAGAAGAACGGATAAGTGACCTGGAAGACAGAATGGTGGAATTCACTGCTGCGGAACAGAATAAAGAAAAAAGAATGAAAAGAAATGAAGACAGCCAAAGAGACCTCTGGGACAACATTAAATGCAACAACATTCACATTATAGGGGTCCCAGAAGGAGAAGAGAGAGAGAAAGGACAAGAGAAAATATTTGAGGGGATTATAGTTGAAAACTTCCCTAACATGGGAAAGGAAATAGCCACCCAAGTCCAGGAAGCGCAGAGAGTCCCATACAGGATAAACCCAAGGAGAAACACGCCGAGACACATAGTAATCAAATTGGCAAGAATTAAAGACAAAGAAAAATTATTAAAAGCAGCAAGGAAAAAATGACAAATAACATACAAGGGAACTCCCATAAGGTTAACAGCTGATTTCTCAGCAGAAACTCTACAAGCCAAAAGGGAGTGGCACGATATACTTAAAGTGATCAAAGGGAAGAACCTACAACCAAGATTACTCTACCCAGCAAGGATCTCATTCAGATTCGATGGAGAAATCAAAAGCTTTACAGACAAGCAAAAGCTAAGAGAATTCAGCACCACCACAACAGCTCTACAACAAATTCTAAAGGAACTTCTCTAAGTGGGAAACACAAGAGAAGAAAAGGACCTACAAAAACAAACCCAAAACAATTAAGGAAATGGTCATAGGAACATACATATTGATAACAACCTTAAATGTGAATGGATTAAATGCTCCAACCAAAAGACACAGGCTTGCTGAATGGATACAAAAACAAGACCCATATATATGCTGTCTACAAGAGACCCACTTCAGACCTAGGGACACATACAGAATGAAAGTGAGGGGATGGAAAAAGATATTCCATGCAAATGGAAATCAAAAGAAAGCTGGAGTAGCAATACTCATATCAGATAAAATAGACTTTAAAATGAAGAAACAAGGAAGGCCACTACCTAATGATCAAGAAATCAATCCAAGAAGAAGATATAACAATTATAAATATATATGCACCCAACATAGGAGCACCTCAATACATAAGGCAACTGCTAACAGCGATAAAAGAGGAAATCGACAGTAACACAATAATAGTGGGGGACTTTAACACCTCACTTACACCAATGGACAGATCATCCAAAATGAAAATAAATATGGAAACACAAGCTTTAAATGATACAATAGACTAGACAGATTTAATTAATATTTATAAGAATTCCATCCCAAAACAGATTACACATTCTTCTCAAGTGCGCACAGAACATTCTCTAGGATAGATCACATCTTGGGTCACAAATCAAGCCTCAGTAAATTTAAGAAAACTGAAATCATATCAAGCATCTTTTCTGACGACAACGCTATGAGATTAGAAATGAATTACAGGGAAAAAAATGTAAAAAACACAAACACATGGAGGCTAAACAATACGTTACTAAATAACCAAGAGATCACTGAAGAAATCAAAGAGGAAATCAAAAAATACCTAGAGACAAATGACAATGAAAACATGACGATCCAAAACCTACGGGATGCAGCAAAAGCAGTTCTAAGAGGGAAGTTTATAGCTATACAATCCTACCTCAAGAACCAAGAAACATTTCAAATAAACGACCTAACTTTACACCTAAAGCAATTAGAGAAAGAAGAAAAAACAAAACCCAAAGTTAGCGGAAGGAAAGAAATCATAAAGATCAGAGCAGAAATAAATGAAATAGAAACAAAGAAAACAATAGCAAAGATCAATAAAACTAAAAGCTGGTTCTTTGAGAAGATAAACAAAATTGATAAGCCATTAGCCAGACTCATCAAGAAAAAGAGGGAGAGGACTGAAATTCATAAAATTAGAAATGAAAACGGAGAAGTTACGACACCACAGAAATACGAAGCATCCTAAGAGACTACTACAAGCAACTCTATGCCAATAAAATGGACAACCTGGAAGAAATGGACAAATTCTTAGAAAGGTATAACCTTCCAAGACTGAACCAGGAAGAAATAGAAAATATGAACAGACCAATCACAAGTAATGAAATTGAAACTGTGATTAAAAATCTTCCAACAAACAAAAGTCCAGGACCAGATGGCTTCACAGGTGAATTCTATCAAACATTTAGAGAAGAGCTAACACCTATCCTTTTCAAACTCTTCCAAAAACTTGCAGAGGAGGGAACACTCCCAAACTCATTCTATGAGGCCACCATCACTGTGATACCAAAACCAGATAAAGATACTACAAAAAAAGAAAATTACAGACCAATATCACTGATGAATATAGATGCAAAAATTCTCAACAAAATACTAGCAAACAGAATCCAACAACACATTAAAAGGATCATACACCATGATCAAGTGGGACTTATCCCAGGGATGCAAGGATTCCTCAATATACACAAATCAATCAATGTGATACATCATATTAACAAACTGAAGAATAAAAACCATATGACCATCTCAATACATGCAGAAAACGTTTTTCACAAAATTCAACACCCATTTATGATAAAAACTCTCCAGAAAGTAGGCATAGAGGGAACCTACCTCAACATAATAAAGGCCATATATGACAAACCCACAGCAAACATCATTCTCAATGGTTAAAAACTGAAAGCATTTCCTCTAAGATCAGGAACAAGACAAGGATGTCCACCCTCGCCATCATTATTCAACATAGTTTTGGAAGTCCTAGCCATGGCAATCAGAGAAGATAAAGAAATAAAAGGAATACAAATTGGAAAAAAAGAAGTAAAACTGACACTGTTTGCAGATGATATGAAACACTACACAGAGAATCCTAAAGATGCCACCAGAAAACTATTAGAGCTAATCAATGAATTGGGTAAAGTTGCAGGATACAAAATTAATGCACAGAAATCTCTTGCATTCCTATATACTAATGATGAAACATCTGAAAGAAATTAAGGAAACACTCCCATTTACCACTGCAACAAAAAGAATAAAATACCTAGGAATAAACCTACGTAGGGAGACAAAAGACCTGTATGCAGAAAACTATAAGACACTGATGAAAGAAATTAAAGATGATACCAACAGATGGAGAGACATACCATGTTCTGGGACTGAAGAATCAATATTGTGAAAATGACTATACTACCCAAAGCAATCTAGAGATTTAATGCAATCCCTATCAAATTATCAATGGCATGTTTTACGGAACTAGAACAAAAAATCTTAAAATTTGTATGGAGACACAAAATAGTGTGTGTCAAATAGTCAAAGCAGTCTTGAGGGAAAAAAATGGAGCTGGAGGAATCAGACTCCCTGTCTTCAGACTATACTATAAGCTACAGTAATCAAGACAATATGGTACTGGCACAAACACAGAAATGTAGATCAATGGAACAGGAGAGAAAGCCCAGAGATAAACCCATGCACCTATGGTCAACTAATCTATGACAAAGGAGTCAAGGATATACAGTGGAGAAAAGACAGCTTCTTCAATAAGTGGTGCTGGGAAAACTGGACAGCTACATGTAAAAGAATGAAATTAGGACACTCCCTAACACCATACACAAAAATAAACTCCAAATGGATTTGAGACCTAAATGTAAGACCAGACACTATAAAACTCTTAGAGGAAAACATAGGAAGAACACTCTTTGACATAAATCACAGCAAGATCTTTTTTGACCCACCTCCTAGAGTAATGGAAATAAAAACAAACATAAACAAATGGGACCTAATGAAATTTCAAAGCTTTTGCACAGCAAAGGAAACCATAAACAAGACAAAAAGACAACCCTCAGAATGGTAGAAAATATTTGCAAACGAATCAACGGACAAAGGATTAATCTCCAAAATATATAAACAGCTCATGAAGCTCAATATTTAAAAAACAAACAACCCAATCCAAAAATGGGCAGAAGACCTAAATAGACATTTCTCCAAAGAAGACATACAGATGGCTAAGAAGCACATGAAAAGCAGCTCAACATCACTAATTATTAGAGAAATGCAAATCAAAACTACAATGAGGTGAGACCTCACACCAGTTACAATGGGCATCAACAGAAAATCTACAAACAATAAATGCTGGAGAGGGTGTGGAGAAAATGGAAGCCTCTTACACTGCTGGTGGCAATGTAAACTGATACAGCCACTATGGAGAACAGTATGGAGGTTCCTTAAAAAACTAAAAATAGAATTACCATATGATCCAGCAATCCCACTACTGGGCATATACCCAGAGAAAACCATAATTCAAAAAGACACATGCACCCCAATGTTCACTGCAGCACTATTTACAATAGCCAGGTCACGGAAGCAACGTAAATGCCCATCAACAGACGAATGAATAAAGATGTGGTACATATATACAATGGAATATTACTCAGCCATAAAAAGGAACAAAATTGGGTCATTTGTAGAGACATGGATGGATCTAGAGACTGTCATATAGAGTGAAGTAAGTCAGAAAGAGAAAAACAAATATAGTATATTAACACATATATGTGGAACCTAGAAAAATGGTACAGATGAACCAGTTTGCAGGGCAGAATTGAGACACAGATGTAGAAAAGAAACGTATGGACACCAATCGGGGAAAGCAGGGTGGTGGTGGTGGTGGTGTGATGAATTGGGCGATTGGGATTGACATGTATACACTGATGTGTATAAAATTCATGAGTAATAAGAACCTGCTGTATAAAAAAATAAAAAAAATTAAAATAAATGTGACACAGACACTAAGTAATAAGCAAATGCTGTTGGAAAAATGGTGCCAACAACAACAACAAAAGCCAAAAGAACATGTTATTATATGCTACACAGAAAGAAGATACCCACTCATTCACTCAATAATAGCAGGAAAATTTAAAAGTCAAATTATTTATACTGTAACCATCAGTACATCTTTTGGGTAGAAAAAAATTTTTGTTTTATTTTGAATAGCTATTGGACTGAGAGATTTGGGGGTTTTCTATGGCTGGTCCAAAATAATCAGTTTAATATGCTAAGATAATTATACAAAATAGAAATCATGGAGCTGCAGATCTGTGCTAAAGAAAATTATGTAAAATCCTAAAAGAAGCCCATTCTAAATAGTGACCAGATTTCAACTTAACTTTACAAACTACCTGCTTTTGCTATACAGTTTTCACGTCTCATTTTAAATTTCCCAAGTAAAAAATTTAAATAGAATCAGTAGTTCACAGTCACAATTCAAAACTCTTAACCGAGTTGTTAATTAATACCTCAGAAGGTTTTTCCAGCTTTAGACAGAATTACAGGAACTTGGTATTTTAGCAGCAGAAACTCTAAAAGGTAGCTTGCTTTCTTTAAAACTGCTTGGTCTACCACACTTTAACAAGTAATTTTGTTTCCCAAGTGTCTATTGAGAGGATAGGGTCCTTGGAGGTGTGAAATGACCTGGATACCAGAATGCCCCTAACTATGGAGGGTGTGATCCGGAGGGCTTCACATCCACGCCTGTCCACCACAGGTGCTCTTGGGGATTTTGGCCAGCTTTTCCCTACCCCACCTAACCTCTGGTAGAACGGAGGCTTCCTAACTATGTCTTCAGGCCAAGGGTTTCCTTCTCTCTTTTCCCTCCACGCTGCCCTTCCCTGACAAGTTAAGCCTCTGTGGAACAGAGAGCTCATATGCCATGAGGTGTACGTGGCTGCCAGTCAAAAGGCCACATGGGATGAACTGGCAGGGATTTTGTCAGCTCCAGTGTCCTTGGAATCTACCTGAAGGGTTTAGCAAAAAGGCACTGAAGACTTTTTCCTTATCTGGGCCCCTGCTTTAGGGAGTTGCAAGGATATGATTAGAGGTGACATCATAGTCTGGCAGCTCCAGCAAATCTTACATTCCTATCCACTTCCGTAATTAAAATGATTTTAATCTCTTCCTATTTTATTCACCAAAGATTTATGGGATGCTAATAACTTTTCCCCCACCCCCTATCCTTTTGCTTCTTATCCAAATTCTTACAATGTAAGGATATCAAATTACCCACAGAGTTTGAATTAAATGCCTGTGGCTGTTTCTGCATAAAAATCCTGGGGAAATAAAGAACAACTTCCTTAGAAAGTTCCTACTTGTAGGTTTTACAAGCCCAGAGTCAGCTGGAGAGAAGAGTTCTTTCCAGGCATAGGATTAGGTTTTCCCATGGAAGTTTCTGTCTTCTGCTTATTCATATTTCACTCTGTATAAATGCTCTAAAAATAGTCAAAGGACAGAATTTTAGGAATCTCTACGTTAAATTTACATTGGTCTATTCCTCATCAATGAGCTTTGGGCCAATGCCCAATTTGATCTCATACCCTAATGTTTTTATCTTTCCAAAGCAGTGTCTCCTGGAGTTCAAACACCTCTTTTGTCATGGTGTCTACTCTCTGCTGCATACGCTGATTCTCCTGCAGAGGAAGAGGGGAAGAGAAGTAATAAAAGAGCACAAAGAAAAAGGGGACGGGGTTAGAGGGAGGAAAACAGAACAAAAATAAAGCCAATAAAGAAACTTAACAAAAGCAGAAAGTCTGTGATCAACAGGAAAGATGGCATCCAGTGTCTTAGAAGGAAAGATGACATCCAGCGTCTTGGCGCTGTGTCGGTATGACAGCAAGTGAGAGGACTGGGGGCAGCTGCTCCAGCCACAGCTATGAGGCAGCAAGCCAGCTGGGGCTTCTGTGTACACCCAGCTCCACACATGTACTCTTCCTCTCATAAGTGCCTTTCCCCCAAACATGGGACAACTTACACTTTTAGAGAGGGAAATTCAGATTTTCTTATGAACAAATGATCCTTATCACAGACAACAAGCAGTAGTTTTGAACCCTATTTTTTTAAGAAGAACTAAAAAACTACAAGAGGGACATAGCTCAATCATTTTGAATTCCTGTTAGCAGAATCTATGATAGCAAGAACATCATAAATTACACATTTCACATCAGTTTTTAGAAAAACTAGATTTCTAGCATTTAGCAATTCTTAACTCTTCTGACTAGGCACTGATGCTCAATTTATACTCTCTTATATTTAGCAGGTTCTTTTATGCATTATTGGTAAATTATCATCTTCCACGTTCCCTACTCATACATTTCTCATCTACTTTACCACGTGGTTCTCCATTCTAAAGACCAAAAAACATTATTTTGGCAAAGTCAGGATTCTTCAGTTATAAGTAAATGTGCATATTAACATCTGAAGGATGTTAATTCTAAACATAAAAAGTACTTAAGGGCTTCCCTGGTGGCGCAGTGGTTGAGAGTCCGCCTGCCGATGCAGGAGACACAGGTTCGTGCCCCGGTCAGGGAAGATCCCACATGCTGTGGACCGGCTGGGCCTGTGAGCCATGGCCGCTGAGCCTGCGCGTCCGGAGCCTGTGCTCCGCAATGGGAGAGGCCACAACAGTGAGAGGCACGCGTACCGCAAAAAAAAAAAAAAAAAAAAAAAAACTCTTAAAACTAAGGTTTTTAAAGTTTGTATACCCTGCACCCTGGGCTTTTAAATTGGAAACCATACTGACAAATTGTAAAAATCAAGCATTAAAATAGCTCTTAAATGCAATCAACAAACTAAAAACTAGAACACTTAACCAATTCTAACATAAGTTACTGAATTTGAGAAGCAGCTCCCAAAGTAGTTTTATTATTCTTTGGAAACCATATGGGGAAAAGTACATATTTTAATTAGAAAAAGAAATAACAAGTGGCTGGCATATTGACACACATAAAAAAGAGGACAAAAAGGGAGAAGAATTCACGTGATTTTTAACTGCCAGCAGGATACAGAGTTTGGATAATATGCTTCTTGCCATATATGGAAAAACTAAGGCAATTAACTTCACATGTAATCTGATATTTTCAAAGGGTTCTGTGTTTGCATTTAGAATTCACAAATTCTATCTGCTTTCAGCAGGCTATGTTCAATTCAATTATTCTCAAGAATGACAAAAAAAGTAACACAAATCCACAAAAAGAGTCACTTCTTTTCTTCTATTAAATGGTTTTTAAAGTCATTTATAGGGGGAGAGATTAAGTGAGGCAGGCCCATGGGGGAAGAGAAAAAGAGGGAGGGAAGGGGGGGTGGTTCTGAAGGACGAGGGGCCTGGCTGAGTTGACTGTGATGCATGTGGCATCTCCGGGGTTGTCAAGAGCTGGCCTTTCTGGGACTTCCCTGGTGGTCCAGTGGTAAAGAATCCGCCTTCTAATGCAGGGGACATGGATTCGATCCCTGGTCAGGATACTAAGATCCCACATGCCTGGGGCAACTAAGCCCACGTGCCACAACTACTGAGCCCATGCACCCTGGAGCCCGCGTGCCACACTAGAGAGAGAAAACCTGCGTGCCACAACTAGAGAGAAGCCCACGCGCCACAACAAAGAGCCTGTGTGCCGCAGTGAAGACCTGATGCAGCCAAAAAATAAAAAATAATTTAAAAAATGAAACAAATAAATTATTTTTTTTTAAAAAAAGCTGCCTTCCTGATATCACCACGGGATCAACACTAAGTTAACATTAGACGTGCTTGATAACCTCACCAAGAAAGTGAGCATGACCCCTTCCCAACAAACCTCACCCCATATTTATAAAAAATGACAACCTCAAGAGGAAAACCACATTTAAAGAAAAACAGAGATGCATGCAAGCTGGCAGGCACAAAAGGATGATACATGCTTTCAAAGATTCCTTGGAGGCCCACACTCCTCCTTCCCTCCTAGGATATTGCTGTGGCCCTCAGAGCTCCTCCACCCCAGGAACCTGAGTCACAGCCCCGGGCAACCTTCACCTCTTGTCTACTACCAGGCGTCTTGACACAATTTCTTCTTTTCATTTAGCCATCTCAGAAATGCACCTACCTGAGTGACGATCAAAATTCTTATTCCCCAAGAATCATGTCCCCAAATATAGCATTCACTACATTCCAAAGAATCATGGTACTTTTGCCCATTTCCTAAGATATCTTTAGGAAACAATGTGCTTAGGAATAAAAGACAATTATAAAAGCTTCTGCTATTAAAAGGCGAAATATTTATAGGGTTCACAGTATTAATTTTTTAAGCCTGCCTTCATGTTTCACGTTTGTAAGATTTTAGGGTACAGCCAAATGTGAAGAGACAAGTTTGTGGCATTTTAACTCCCTTCCCTCCCAACACACATGCCCTCATCCAATTCAGTGCATTTTTTTCCAAAATTAAGTATTTCCACAGTTCATGTACATACCTCAATAAGCTCATCTCTTTGTCGGAGGCCTTCTTTAAGTTCATCCATCTTATGCTGTAGCACACTACACATATGTTTCTGCCTTTCTAACTCCTGTTATTAAACAAATGATACAGTTAACAAAGATCATGGCACATGACAGACTGGAACATCTACAATATACCATTAAGCAGCTAAGTGTTATCTCCAGAAACACACCTGCACTGCCCATGTATTGTTAACTTAGAAAAATTCTGTATTCTTTGGAAAGGCTCAGAAAATTCTCAATTTTCATCTCATACGATTATACATCTAGACAACCCAAACTAATCAATGGCAAAATTACTATGAACAATGAAATGACTTGGTAAAGTAACAGGTTATAAAATTAACATACAAAATTCAATAATCATCACAGATCAAAATAAAACCTAGAGAGAAGATATAATAAACACAATATCAAAAAATAAAGTAAATACATACATGTAAAATTACAAGATATACCCAAAATCAATATGAGGAAAATTATATAAAACATTCCTGGAAGACAGGGAAGTAGGACTGAACAAAAGGAAAGGCATCTTCTTGGATGAAAAGACTCAGCATCACAAAAATACATGTTATGCCCTAAATTAATCTATATATTTAATGCAGTCCAAATAAAAATACCATCAGGTTTTTTTCTCATCAGAGTAAGACAAGTTGATTATAAAGTTTATTTGGAAGAAAAACAAGAAAAGAAAAAGCTAGAAAAACACAAAACGAAAACGAAGAAAGCTAATCTTACTAGATATTAAAACATAAGGCTTATACAATTAAAACAATGTTGTAATGGCTCATGAATACAGACCAATGGAGTAGAATAGAAAATCCATAAATAGACCCAATTACATATACAAGTACATTAAACAACAAAAAAAAAACAAAAAGAGCAGCTAAAATCAATGAGAAAAGATAGACTTTTAAATGAAATGTTGGCATAACTGGATATACACATGGAAAAAGAAAATTGGAACCAAATTTTGTACCATACACCAGAACAAATGCACAGAAGGGAAAGAGAGAGAGAAAGACAGGCAGAGAGAGAGACAGAGAGAGAAGAAAGGAAGTAAGAACATACAGTTACTAGAGAAAAGATGAGTGAACTGCTATAACCAAGGAGCAGGTAAAAATTACCCAAAAATGACTCAAAAATCCACAAGCAAGAAGGGGAAAGGGGTAACAAATAAGACTACATAGAAATGAAAACTTTTGAATGGCAAAAAACACGATAAGCAAGGCAAAAAGACAAATGACTATAAAAAATTTTTACAATTTATATTTACTTTCTTTCCATATAGAGAGCCTCTAAAATTAGAAATAAAGAGGAAAAAACCCACTATTATGTAGAACAGTAGGCTAAAAAAATGGACAGTTCACAGAGAAACAAATTGCTTTGAATATGAAAAGATGCCCATACTAAGGGAAATGTAAATTAAAACTGTATTTCTCACTGAAACACCAGTAAGAGTCCAAAAACTTGACAATATACTCAGGGAAAAGTAGTGTGGAGAAGGAAACAGACCCTCTCATTTGTGGGAATGCAAAATTGTATAATCCCTACAAAGGAGAATTTGTTACATATAGCAGGATTACCACACCTTTTGACCCGGCAAACTTACTTTTCTGACTCCCATAGACACCAGCAAAAACACAGAAAGACCTATGCAGTACATTCGTCTTTGTAGGACTATTTTTAACAGCAAGAGACTGCAAACAACTCCAACGTCCATTAACAGGGAACTGGTGGAATAAACTATAGTACAATGGAATAAGTGTACAGTTATAAGAAAAGAACGAGGAAGAGCTCTCTATACTACAATCATCAGGTGATGAAACCCAGATGCAGAACAATATAATATGCTAAGAATGGAGGGATACAAATATGTGTGTGTGTGTGTGTGTATATACACACATATATATATACACACACACATACATATTTTTGAATGGCAAAAAAATGTCTTCTTAAGATTCAAAAAAAATGGAAGGATAAACCATTTAATTAAAAAAATTTCCTTAGGCAGTCTACCTGAAAAAGTATTCAGAGTAATGATAGTAAAGATGATCCAAAATCTTGGAAACAGAATGGAGAAAATACAAGAAACGTTTCACAAGGACCTAGAAGAACTAAAGAGCAAACAAACAATGATGAACAACACAATAAGTGAAATTAAAAATTCTCTAGAAGGAATCAATCACAGAATAACTGAGGCAGAAGAACAAATAAGTGACCTGGAAGATAAAACAGTGGAAATAACTACTGCAGAGTGAATAAAGGAAAAAGAATGAAAAGAATTCAGACAGTCTCAGAGACCTCTGGGACAACATTAAATGCACCAACATTTGAATTATAGGGGTCCCAGAAGAAGAAGAGAAAAAGGGACTGAGAAAATATTTGAACAGATTACAGTTGAAAACTTCCCTAACATGGGAAAGGAAATAGTCAAGTCCAGGAAGCACAGAGAGTCCCATACAGGATAAATCCAAGGAGAAACATGCCAAGACACATATTAATCAAACTATCAAAAATTAAATACAAAGAAAAAATATTAAAAGCAGTAAGGGAAAAGCAACAAATAATATACAAGGGAATCCCCATAAGGCTATCAGCTGATCTTTCAGCAGAAACTGCAAGCCAGAAGGGAGTGGCGGGACATATTTAAAGTGATGAAAGGGAAAAAGCTACAACCAAGATTACTCTGTCCAGCAAGAATCTCATTCAGATTTGATGGAAAATGAAAACCTTTATAGACAAGCAAAAGCTAAGAGAATTCAGCACCACCAAACCAGCTTATGACAAAAGCTAAAGGAACTTCTCTAGGCAGGAAACACAAGAGGAGTAAAAGACCTACAAAAACAAACCCAAAACAATTAAGAAAATGGTAATAGGAACATACATGTCGATAACTACCTTAAATGTAAATGGATTAAATGCTCCAACCAAAAGACATAGACTGGCTGAATGGATACAAAAACAAGACCCATATATATGCTGTCTACAAGAGACCCACTTCAGACCCAGGGACACATACAGACTGAAAGTGAGGGGATGGAAAAAGATATTCCATGCAAATGGAAACCAAAAGAAAGCTGGAGTAGCAATTCTCATATCAGACAAAATAGACTTTAAAATAGACTATTACAAGAGACAGAGAAGGACACTACATAATGATCAAGGGATCAATCCAAGAAGAAAATACAATAATTGTAAATATTTACGCACCCAACATAGGAACACCTCAATACATAAGGCAAATGCTAACAGCCATAAAAGGGGAAATCGAGAGTAACACAATCATAGTAGGGGACGTTAACACCCCACTTACACCATTGGACAGATCATCCAAAATGAAAATAAATAAGGAAACACAAGCTTTAAATGATACATTAAACAAGATGGACTTGATATTTATAGACATTCCATCCAAAAACAACAGAATACGCTTTCTTCTCAAGTGCTCATGGAACATTCTCCAGGATAGATCGTATCTTGGGTCATAAATCAAGCCTTGGTAAATTTAAGAAAATTGAAATCATATCAAGTATCTTTTCTGACCACAACGTTATGAGACTAGATATCAATTACAAAAAAAAATATGTAAAAAATACAAACACATGGAGGTTAAACAATACACTACTAAATAACCAAGAGACACTGAAGAAATCAAAAAGGGAATCGAAAAATACCTAGAAACAAATGACAATGAAAACACGATGACCCAAAACCTATGGGATGCAGCAAAAGCAGTTCTAAGAGGGAAGTTTATAGCTATACAAGCCTACCTCAAGAAACAAGAAACATCTCAAATAAACGACCTAACCTTACACCTAAAGCAATTAGAGAAAGAAGAAAAAACAAAACCCAAAGTTAGTGGAAGGAAAGAAATCATAAAGATCAGAGCAGAAATAAATGAAATAGAAACAAAGAAAACAATAGCAAAGATCAATAAAACTAAAAGCTGGTTCTTTGAGAAGATAAACAAAATTGATAAACCATTAACCATACTCATCAAGAAAAAGAGGGAGAGGACTCAAATCCATAAAATTAGAAATGAAAAAGGAGAAGTTACGACACCGCAGAAATACAAAGCATCCTAAGAGACTACTACAAGCAATTCAATGCCTATAAAATGGACAACCTGGAAGAAACGGACAAATTCTTAGAAAGGTATAACCTTCCAAGACTGAACCAGGAAGAAATAGAAAATATGAACAGACCAATCACAAGAAATGAAATTGAAACTGTGATTAAAAATCTTCCAACAAACAAAAGTCCAGGACCAGATGGCTTCACAGGTGGATTCTATCAAACATTTAAGAAGAGCTAACACCCATCCTTCTCAAACTCTTCCAAAAAATTGCAGAGGAAGGAAAACTCCCAAACTCATTCTATGAGGCCACCATCACCCTGATACCAAAACCAAATAAAGATACTGCTAAAGAAGAAAATTACAGACCAATATCACTGATGAATATAGATGCAAAAATTCTCAACAAAATACTAGCAAACAGAATCCAACAACACATTAAAAGGATCATACACCATGATCAAGTGGGATTTATTCCAGGATGCAAGGATTCTTCAATATACGCAAATCAATCAATGTGATACACCATATTAACAAACTGAAGAATAAAAACCATATGACCATCTCAATAGATGCAGAAAAAGCTTTTGACAAAATTCAACACCCATTTATGATAAAAACTCTCCAGAAAGTGGGCAAAGAGGGAACCTACCTCAACATAATAAAGGCCATATATGAAAAACCCACAGCAAACATCATTCTCAATGGTGAAAAACTGAAAGCATTTCCTCTAAGATCAGGAACAAAACAAGGATGTCTACTCTCACCACTATTATTCAACATAGTTTTGGAGTCCTAGCCATGGCAATCAGAGAAGATAAAGAAATAAAAGGAATACAAATTGGAAAAAAAGAAGTAAAACTGTCACTGTTTGCAGATGACATGATACTATACATAGAGAATCCTAAAAATGCCACCAGAAAACTATTAGAGCTAATCAATGAATTGGGTAAAGTTGCAGGATACAAAATTAATGCACAGAAATCTCTTGCATTCCTATATACTAATGACGAAAAACCTGAAAGAGAAATTAAGGAAACACTCCCATTTACCACTGCAACAAAAAGAATAAAATACCTAGGAATAAACCTACCTAGGGAGACAAAAGACCTGTATGCAGAAAACTATAAGACACTGATGAAAGAAATTAAAGATGATACCAACAGATGGAGAGATATACCATGTTCTTGGATTGGAAGAATCAATATTGTGAAAATGACTATACTACCCAAAACAATCTAGAGATTCAATGCAATCCCTACCAAATTACCAATGGCAGTTTTTTACGGAACTAGAACAAAAAATCTTAAAATTTGTATGGAGACACAAAAGACCCCGAATAGCCAAAGTAGTCTTGAGGGAAAAAAACGGAGCTGGAGGAATCAGACCCCCTGACTTCAGACTATACTACGAAGCTACAGTAATCAAGACAATAAGGTACTGGCACAAAAACAGAAATACAGATCAATGGAACAGGAGAGAAAGCCCAGAGATAAACCCACGCACCTATGGTTAACTAATCTATGACAAAGGAGTCAAGGATATACAATGGAGAAAAGACAGTGTCTTCAATTAGTGGTGCTGGGAAAACTGGACAGATACATGTAAAAGAATGAAATTAGAGCACTCCCTAAAACCATACACAAAAATAAACTCCAAATGGATTAGAGACCTAAATGTAAGACCAGACACTATAAAACTCTTAGAGGAAAACATAGGAAGAACACTCTTTGACATAAATCACAGCAAGATCTTTTTTGACCCACCTCCTAGAGTAATGGAAATAAAAACAAAAATAAACAAATGGGACCTAATGAAATTTCAAAGCTTTTGCACAGCAAAGGAAACCATAAACAAGACAAAAAGACAACTCTCAGAATGGTAGAAAATATTTGCAAACGAATCAACGGACAAAGGATTAATCTCCAAAATACATAAACAGCTCATGCGGCTCAATATTAAAAAAACAAACAACCCAATCCAAAATTGGGCAGAAGACCTAAATAGACATTTCTCCAAAGACATACAGATGGCCAAGAGGCACATGAAAAGCTGCTGAACATCACTAATTATTAGAGAAATGTAAATCAAAACAACAATGAGGTATCACCTCACACCAGTTAGAATGGGCATCATCAGAAAATCTACAAACAACAAATGCTCGAGAGAGTGTGGAGAAAAGGGAACCCTCTTGCACTGTTGGTGGGAATGTAAACTGATACAGCCACTATGGAGAACAGTATGGACGTTCCTTAAAAAACTAAAAATAGAATTACCATATGATCCAGCAATCCCACTACTGGGCATATACCCAGAGAAAACCATAATTCAAAAAGACACATGCACCCCAATGTTCACTGCAGCACTATTTACAATAGCCAGGTCATGGAAGCAATGTAAATGCCCATCGACAGACGAATGGAAAATGACGTGGTACATATATACAATGGAATATCACTCAGCCACAAAAAGGAACGAAATTGGGTCATCTGTAGAGACGTGGATGGATCTAGAGACTGTCATACAGAGTGAAGTAAGTCAGAAACAGAAAAACAAATATAGTATATTAACACATATATATGGAACCTAGAAAAATGGTACAGATGAACCAGTTTGCAGGGCAGAAATTGACACAGATGTAGAGAAGAAACGTATGGACACCAAGCAGGGAAAGCGGAGGGGGGCGGGTAGGGGTGGTGGTGTGATGAATTGGGAGATTGGATTGACATGTATACACTGATGTGTATAAAAGTGATGACTAGTAAGAACCTGCTGTATAAAAAATAAATAAAATAAAATTCCAAAAAAAAAAAAACCCAACTACAATGAGGTATCACCTCACATCAGTCAGAATGGCCATCATCAAAAAATCTACGAACAATAAATGCTGGAGAGGGTGTGGAAAAAAGGGAACCCTCTTGTACTGTTGGTGGGAATGTAAATTGATACAGCCACTATGGAGACCAGTTAAAAAACTAAAAATAGAACTACTATACGACCCAGCAATCCCACTACTGGGCATATACCCTAAGAAAACCATAATTCAAAAAGAGTCATGTACCACAGTGTTCATTGCAGCTCTATTTACAATAGCCAGGACATGGAAGCAACCTAAGTGTCCATCGACAGAGGAATGCATAAAGATGTGGCACATATATACAATGGAATATTACTCAGCCACAAAAAGAAATGAAATTGAGTTATTTGTAGTGAGGTGCATAGACCTAGAGACTTTCATACAGAGTGAAGTCAGTCAGAAAGAGAAAAACAAATACTGTATGCTAACACATATATATGGAATCTAAAAAAAAAAAAAAATCAGTTCTGAAGAACCTAAGGGCAGGACAGGAATAAAGATGCAGACATAGAGCATGGACTTGAGGACACGGGGAGGGGGAAGGGTAAGCTGGGACGAAGTGAGAGAGTGGCATGGACATATATACACTACCAAATGTAAAACAGATAGCTAGTGGGAAGCAGCCACATAGCACAGGGAGATCAGCTCGGTGCTTTGTGACCACCTAGAGGGGTGGGATAGGGAGGGTGGGAGGGAGATGCAAGAGAGAGGGGATATGGGGATATATGTATACGTATAGCTGATTCACTTTGTTATAAAGCAGAAACTACCACACCATTGTAAAGCAATTATATTCCAATAAATATGTTAAAAAAATTTCCTTAAGGAAGGAAGAAATCGGGATGAAGAGAAAGAGACAAAAGACTGACTTCTTTGAATATATTTTCTTTATTGATTTGATTCAGATCTGTGTAAATAATTCACAAAATTGTAAAACAAAAGTAAATTTAAAAGCAATTCATTGTGGAAGCAACCCAAGTTTCCATCAACAGATGAATGGATAAACAAAATGTGGTACATAAATACAGTGGAATAGTATTCAGGAAGGAAATTCTGACACATGCTACAACATGAATGAACGCTGAGGACATTATGGTAAGTTACATAAACCAGTAAGAAAAAGATAAATATTATATGATTCTGCTTATATTAGGTACCTATAAGAGTCAAACTCACAGAGCCAGAGAGTAGAATGGTGGTTGTGAGGAGCTGGAGGAGGAGGAATGGGGAGGTGTGTAATGGGGACAGAGTTTCAGTTTTGCAAGATGAAAAGTTCTGGAGATCTCTTAGACAACGATGTGAATAAACTTTACTGAAATGTGCACTTTAAAATGGGTAAGGTGGTAGATTTTGTTATATGCTTTTACCAGAATTAAAAGTAATTTCGTAATAAAAATTTAAAAAGCAATTCCTAAGTATTGAAAATAAAACGTAGCGAACCTAGCTATATACGTCCAGTTAGTAGTATAAGCACAGAGAAACTACTTAAAGTAACTTTTAAAAACAATGGTTGTACTATACATAACCTAGAAGCAAAATAACAACCAAAAAGAAAAAAAACAAAAAAACTTTTAACTATTTTCAGTAATTATACTGTTGGTGGTAATGTTGGTATTGCTATTCTAGGTATTGTGGGATAAAGCAATGAAAATAGACTATAACATAATTACTAGCGTCCCTAGTGACTCTGAGACCTGGGAGTGGTAGTGTGGGAAGAAGGAGATACACATATATAAGAGAAAGGAGGTCAAGTAAAAGCCCTACATCCTGAATATAAACTAGAAGTATAAGCATAACATATTTTGACTTTAAAAACAAAAAAAAATACACCATATACATATTTCCCTGATATAACCACTAAAAAGGTCTATAAACAGTTACCATCTTGGTGGCAAGTACACCCTTAGCACCCACACTGCTCCACTAAAAGAGAACCAGGGGTCCTTGTACTAACAGCTGATTTCAGGTCTGGAGCAGGAAATGTACCAGACGAGTCCAGAACACTTTCTTGTGCTAGACAGCAAAGAAGCTATCACAACCAATTAGACTCAGATCAAAATTACTTGGGAATCAACCTGAAGATGTTCACATTAGTTAAAGGTGGGATAACCTGAAAATCAATAAGAATAAAAGCTACAATGGATTGAAATCATCAAATGCTTGAATTCTTGCCTTCATCATGATTTTTTAAAAAATAATTGGGCACTATGAGAAGATGCCAAACAACCAATTCCTTATTTTGAAAACTTGTAAACAAAGGAAAAGAATCAAGTTTTAATCCTGCCTTTCCTATGTAAACTGTCTCATTGAGTAATAAGAGATGAGGGGAAATTTCTCTTTAAAGATGGACTTACACTAATAAATAAAGCATAGGAAAGTGAAAAGACAACCCATGGAATGGCAGAAAATATTTGCCAACCATGTATCTGATAAGGAACTTGTATCTAGAATATACAAACTCTAACAATGCAGTAACACAAAGATAATACAATTTAAAAATGCGCAAAGGATCTGAACAGACATTTCTCCAAAGAAGATGTACAAAGAATCAGTAAGCATATCAAAACATACTTGAAATCATTAGTCATCAGGGAGATGCAAAGCAAAACCGCACCTGCTAGAATGGCTAGGAAAAAACTCAGATAAAAACAAGTGTTGGTGAGGATGTGGAGAAATCAGAACCTGCTTACACTTGCACACACTTGCTGGAGGGAATGGTGCAGCTGCTTTGGAAAAGGGTCTGGTTATTCCTCAAATGGTTAAACATAGAGTTGTCATATGACCCAGCAATTCCACTCCTAGGTGTATATTTAAAAGAAAGAAAGACTTATGTCCACACAACAACTTGTACACAAATGTTTACAGCAGCATTATTCATCATAGACAAAAAGTGAAAAAACACCAGATGTCCATCAACACATGAATGGATAAACAAAATGTGGTATACCTATACAATGGACTATTATTAGGTCATAAATAGGAATGAAGTACTGATGCATGCATCACACAGGTGAACTTGAAAATATTAACCAAAGTGAAAGAAGCCAATTATAAAAGACTACAAATTATATGATTCCATTAATATGAAAGTCTAGAAAAGGGAAACCTATAGAGACAGAAAGTAGAATAGTGGTTACTCAGGGCTGAGGGGAGTGAGAGACAGCTAAAGGGTACAGGATTGCTTTCTGACGTGATGAAATATTCTAAAATTGTGGTGATGGTTGAATTTGTCTGTGAAGATACCAAAAAGCCACTGAACTGTACAGTTAAGATGGATGAAGTGTATGGTATGTGAATAATATCTCAATAAAGCTGTTTTAAAACAATAAAAGAAAATGAAAGAAAACAGTAATGATAAAATTAGAATATCTCATTTTGCAACCCCTAATCAACTAATGGATATAAGTATCCAGCTACAGCATCACAGAGAGAGGAGCCATACATCTGGGCCTCCTGAAGGGTTTAGTCTACTTCTCTATGAAGTAGACTAAACCTGTATTTGATTAAACCTCTAAACCTAACTAACTATTTACAGGAAATACAGAGGAAAAAGGAGCATGGTAAAGAACGACAGTAATGAAACAGCAAAATCCCCAAGACTGTCAGAAACTGTTAAAAGAAAAGCAATCCAGTTTCTTCAACACATAAATTGCAAGGGAAAAAAAGAGATGATAGGAAACCTATAAATAAAAACAGACTTATAAGACATGACAACTAATTCCAATGTGTGGAACTTATCTAGATCCTGATTGTTTTTTTAAGTGCGAAAAAGAACAATCATTTATGACATTGAGACAACTGAAATTTTAACAATGACAGGATATGTAATATGAAAGAATTATTATTAATTTTTAAGATGTGAAATGGTCTTGTTATATTTTAAAAAAAGAAAGTCCATATCATTTAAATTCATATTAAATTCATATTAAAATATGGGGTATTTAGGACTTGCTTCAAATAATGTGAGTGGGGGAAGTAGACAGGGCAAAATTGGCCATACACTGATGGTTTGTTAGGGGTAGGTAATGGGTTCAGGAGAGTTTGTTATACTCTTTTTTTTTTTTTTGTATGTTTAAAATCTGCCATAAAAGATTTTATTAAATCTCAGATAAGCTTAAAAAAAAAAAAGGAAAAAAATTACTCACTATAATGAATAGCTATTAAGAAAAGAATAATACACCTGAGACATTCCTAATCAGGCATTCTGTCCCTGAAGTAGGTATAGAGACAATATTTAAGATGCAGTTACCATAATTCCAGCAGGAAACACTAAAGACATTTTGAAAAATGGTATGAATATCATTCTCTACCCTCACAATCTGCTGCTATAATGAAACATACCAGAGTGCCTGACCTCTTTGTATGACTCTGAACAGGAACATCTACTGCACGAGGCAATATCTGTTTAGGAGAAGAGAGCTCAGGGTGAAGGTACAGCAGAGAGAGACACAACCACAAAGTCTTCTGCATCACAGTACCTGAAGCAGATCCCCAGGGTATTAAAAAAAGCATACAGATTTTTCAAAATCACAAAGCACATGATTTAAAAACAAAAACAAACTGAAAAGCCACAACTCTCTGTATACTAAGACATCTCTGCATCTTAGAAAATTATAGGAGGGAAAAATGAAGTTGGTTAAAATAGCTTATCATAAGGACTTTTTTTTATTTTTAAAATGCTCAAGGACATTTGAGGAGATGGAAAGATAAGAACTCGTTTTAGGACTGATCATTAAATACTTAGCATGAGATTTTCTTCTAATCTGTTAGAAGCAAAGAGCCAGAAATAGCTAAGAAAAATGTGTGGGAAGGCAGAAAAGGAGTCCAAGGACTAAGAAAAGTATGACAGCTCAGACACTCCACAATTGGCCTATGAGATACAGGAAGAATCAAAGAGGAAACATCTATTGTCACCAAATCTTCAATGAGCCACTGTCATCAATATGAAAATACCCAGAGGCCTCTTTGTCACTTTATCTAGACACAAGTTTTCTTACTTTAACATTTTTGTTAATAGACACTATTTTTTTCCGAGGAGTTTTAGATTTACAGCAAAATGGAGCAGAAAGTAGTGTTTCCATATACTCCCACTCCTCTCCCCGCCCCCCAGTAACAGCCTTCCCCCACTATTAACATCCCAAACCAGAGTGGTACATTTGTTACAATCAATGAACCTACATTGACACATCACTGTCACCTAAAGCCCACCGTTTACATTAGGGTTCACTCTCAGTGCTGTACATTCTATGAGTTTTGATAAATGTATAATGTATCTACCATTACACTATGATACAGAATAGTACTGCTGCCCTAAAAATCTCCTGCACTCTGCCTCTTCATCCCTCCTTTCCCCAAACCCACTACAAATACTTCCTAATACTTTAAAAGTGACCAAAACAGGCTGGAATGAGCATTTTTGGTCCTCAAGGAAAGAAATTCCTACAGTGTCTACAGTAATAATGCTGGTCCCTTAGAAGTTATATTAACAGCTTTTCTCCCTTTATTATGTACAGATACAGATTGTTGTTGTTTCTAACAATTCACCAAAGCTTATTTCCTAAATTATTATTATTATTTTTAAAACTTTTGCAATGTACTGGCAACGCATTTCTTGACAGTAATATCCACTTGTCCTCTGCTTGGACTGACTAAAACGCTTTTAAAAATCCAGTAAGCTTTTAAGAGAACCCAACTTGTTTTCTGCAGTTGTCAAAAGGCAAATCCAGGCCTTGGGCAGTGGCTTTTATTTTCCATCTGCACATTTTAACAATATAGCTTACAAATCTCTAAAGAAAACATCTGTTGATTTTTGACCCACATCTCCACACTGCAGTTTTTAAATAACTGGTTAAAGACGTCTCTCCAACCATTTAGGAAACAGGTTCTCTTGAAAAATGAGAGAAGAAACGAAAAGAGAGGAGAAGAAAAGAGAAGAAAAGAAAAGAGAATAAAATGAACCACCTCACTGAAAGCCTCTGGAGCTTTGGGCAGTTCCAGCCAGTTATAGCAGGAAGAAGTAATTCACTGTAATTGTCCCAATTAAGAGATAGAAAATAAAGATAAAATTTGAGCTGTATTCTATTTTCAGAAACTAAAGGAGGTCATAAGCTTCCCCTTATGAAAATAAGTTAAATCTTATAAAAATTAAGAAAGGAAAACATTTCAGGACCTGCAATCTTACGTTCTGTCAATTTCCTTGCACCAATCAGTTGTGATGGAAATATCATTCCCGGGGATGCTGTGCTCTCCCATCAAACCCAGTACTTCTTAAATGGCAGGTTTTAATTTTCTGACCCCAGAGAAAGGCATGATGTAAGATGAGCAATTACCTTTGATTTTTCTTCATTTTCTCTATAAAATTCTGCCATCTGTTCCTCCTGCTCTTCAATAACATCCTTGAGGGTATCTACTTGGTATATCAAATTGTTCTTCTCATTGTCTAACTGTGCATTGGAAACCATGGCTTTCTTGTATTTTTCTTCCACTTCAGACAAAGACTCCTAAATGAAAGTCAAAGTCATCAGCCTAATATCTAAAATATGTTCATTGCCTATATGCCATATAACAGGAAACTATAGCACTGGCACAAACACATGAAGAGGCATTTTTGCAAAATAAAAGCAGTTTGGGGAACCCTTTGTTTAGTAACATGCACATAAAACATGAGGATGACAAGAAGCCAAGGACGCATCATTATAAGCACTTTATGGGCTCTCTGCTATCCAAAATAAATTCAAGCAGCAGTGCAGCCTCTGAACGATGAAAAGGTGTGCAGACAACATATAAGAGTCATAGTGTAAAAATCATAAAATACAGAATCATTAATGGTTTCAGAAATGTTACTCCTGTAGTTTTTAACAACAGCTATTTGCAACAGAATACAGATACAACAGAAGACAGCCTCTCTTTACTCAAGTAAATTTCATACTTATTTGAATTGCACCACTTCCTGGACCTGTGTTTTCAGTACTTTCTTGGTCTGCATAACATTAATGTAAATGTATAAACATTTTGTCTAGCAACTTCAAATATTAGCCATTTTTAAATAAGTAAGCAATATAAAAACTATTATTTAAGCAAAAAGAGCTACCACTCAATGCCTAAATTTTTATATACTTCAAAGTTTTCTGCCTAAAATAGCTTACAGCCTGTTTCTTAATAACTACATCTATTTTGGTAGATTACTACTACCTAGCAGTATTTTTAAAAGTAAAAAGAAAAACATTTCACATAGAAAAAGTCATCACTTCTGGAAGTAAATTTTTATTTTATTTAAAAAAAATTTTTGGCCATGCGGCATGCAGGATCTCAGTTCCCCAACCAGGAATTGAACCCACACCCCTGCAGTGGAAGTGCAGAGTCTTAACCACTGGACAGCCAGGGAAATCCCTGGAAATAAAATTTTAAAATATTAATGCAAATGTTTAACAAAAGATCAGTGATATAGAACTGAGAGTCCAGAATCCTACATTTATGATCAACTGATATTTGACAAGGGTGCCCAGACAACTCAGTGGGGAAAGAGTAGTTTTTTCAATAAATGGTGTTGGGACAACTGAGATCCACATGCAAGCGAATAAAGTTGGACTCCTACTTCACACCAAACACAAAAATTAACTCAAAATGGATCAGAGACCTAAATTAAAAGCTAAAACTATAAAACGCTTCCCAGAAAACACAGAGTAAATCTTCATTACTTTGGAGTGGGCAATGGTTTCTCAGATACGATACCAAACTATCAATGAAAGAAAAAGTAGACTTTATCAAAATCTTTTATGCTACAAACAATACCACCAAGAAAGTAAAAAGACGACCCACAAAATGGGAGAAAATATTTGTAAATCTTTTATCTGATAAGGAACTTGTATCCAGAATATATAAAGAACACTTGGAAATCAATAATTAAAAGACACATCATTCGATTTTAAAATGGGTAAGGATATGACCAGATATTCCTCCAAAGATGGTGTACAAATGGACAATAAGAATACAGAAACTTTCTTAATATAATTAGTGATTAGGGAAATGCATATCAAAACCATAATGAGATACTACTTCAGATCTACTAGGATGGTTATTATCTATAATCAAAAAATGAGAAACAAGATAAGTGTTGGTGAGGATATGAAAAAACTAGACTCCTCATACATTGCTGGGAAGAAGGTAAAATACTGCAGCTACTTTGGAAAACAGGTTGGCAGTACTTCAAAATGTTAAACATAGAGTTACCATATGACCCAACAATTCTATTGCTAGGTAATCTACCCAAGAGAAATGAAAAGATATGTCTATACAAAAAGCTGTACACAAATGTTTACAGCAGCATTATTCATAATAGCCCTAAACTGGAAACAATCCAAATGCCTATCAACTCACAAATGGATAAACAAAATGTAGTAAATCCATATAGTGGAATACTACTCAGCCATTTTATACACACACACACACACACGTGTGTGTGTATGTGTATATATGTACATATATGTATACACACATATGTATACATATGTGTGTATACGTGTATATACACACACACACTGATGTGTTTTATAACACGGATGAATCTTGAAAACATTATGTTAAGTAAAAAGCCAATCACGGGCTTCCCTGGTGGCACAGTGGTTGAGAGTCCACTGCCGATACAGGGGACATGGGTTTGTGCCCCGGTCTGGGAAGATCCCACATGCCGCGGAGCGGCTGGGCCCATGGCCTGTGCTGCTCTGCAACGGGAGAGGCCACAACAGTGAGAGGCCTGCGTACAGCAAAAAAAAAAAAAAAAAAAAAAAAAGCCAATCACGAAAGACAACATAGACTAGTGGTTACCCAGGGCTAGGTGCAGGAGTGGGGAACATCTGCTGATTAGTATGGGGTTTCTTCTTGGGGTAGTGAAAATGTTCTAAAATTGGTGATGGTTGCACAATTCTGTGACTATGCAAAAAAACCCCACTGAATTGTACACTTTAAATGGGTAAATTTTATGGTATGTGATTTAAATCTCAATAAAGATACACACAAACACATATGCATACACTTAATAATTCTTCACAACCCAGGACTGTATTAACAGGTAAGATTTATATTATGATTGAGAACAAATGTACCCAAAATAAAGAATATAAGCCCAGTTAACTGTATAATGGTTCAAATATAGTAGGTATCTTAACACAATGCAGAATTTAGAATGATTCTCATCCATCTCAGAGACTAATAGCAAAAAAAAAAGTCCTCCTCACAACTCAGTCCCATACAAAATGGGGCATGACTGCATGAACACCAGAATCTAAGACAGTTCAAGCAGTAGCTGCAAGGACACAATATATAACATAATAAAACTGACATAAAATGTATGGAGTGTACTTTTTCCTTTAAACAAAAGACCACAGAAGACTATTTTAAACTTAAGTGTCAAGGTAGTTTGTTGTTGTTGTTTTGGCCACACGGCTTGCAGGGTCTTAGCTCCCCAACCAGGGACTGAACCCTCAGCAGTGAAAGATCGGAGTCCTACCACTGGACCGCCAGTGAATTCCCTCAAGGTAGTTTTAATGATTTTAATCTAGCTCACACAGTGATACCCATAAGGAATGAGTTTTACTTAAACGTGTCTAAGGCCGCGATGTTCAGTGTAGGTGCTGGACTAGAAGCAACAGCATTATCTGGGACCTGGTTAAAAACACAAATTTTCAACCACTCCGTCCTAGACCTACTGAATGAGAAAATCTGGGAGTAGAGTCCAGCAATCTGTGATAACAAGACCCAGGTGACTGTGGAGGGAGGGTAGAGGGGGGAAAAAACACCTCAAAGGCAGACATACTTAAGAATAATGTCATAAGCAGTGACTGAGCATCCTTTTTTAATAGAATATAGATATATCACACCACCATGCTTTGACCACCAACCAGGTAATTTTTTAAAAGATTTTTTTCCATTTAAAAGAGTCATTTCAAGGATAAACATAATTTGAAGTCAAGTTCAATTATACACTAACCATGAATTAAGGAAAGGGGACTTATCTGTTCAGAGTCTCAAATAAGGTTAATCTGTTTTTTGTATCTTTCAAAAAATGAAATAAATGGTAGATCTAAAAGGTAAGGGGAAAATGTTTAAGATAAAATAAAAAACGAGTAAGAATGCCTTTGAATCACTTGCTTTCCTGATACATTATGTTACGTACGAGACTTTAAAATGAATGTATTTATTGAATGTACTGGATTTGTTCCATTGATCTAAGATATTTCCAAGTCATATCTCTAAAACCTTAAAAGGGGGATTAAATCCTGAAGATGAGAGCAGTAAGACTAACTGAGCACATCAGCTCACTAACTCTGGGATCTTCCTGATGTTTACCGACAACCACACACTGCTGTCAGCAGTGTCCAGGCTTCCTGGGGGCGCTCTCCATAGGCCTTCCCACCCTTTCTGGACCATAATCCCCTGCATGAAGTTTCTGGCTGGTAGCTGGGCTAAGTCCAATCATGCTTGGTGGCTGAGCAAAGCCTTGACCATCAGGTCTACACTCTGTCCTTTGAGCATATCCTGAGTCACCTTTCTGAATGCCCTGCTTACACATTTTTAGAGGCCTGGTGTGTATTTCTATTTCAAATAGGGACCTACATGTATTCAGAGAAACTTAAGAGTAATTCATAATACTAGGTTTGAACTTCATAAGAAAACATAGGGAAGAGCATGAAAATCAAGTGCCATTTACAAGTAAATGTCTGCCTCACATGGACACTTCTACTGAAAACTGGTAGCCATCCTTGACTGGAAGAAATAAGGCCCATTTAAATTTACCTCCAAATGCTTCAAGGCACCGAATCTGTGTAACCCTTTTTGATCTATGTGAAAAACAATCAAAACAAAAAGAAAACCCAGTCCTCATGCTTCAGGGTCCTTCCTCCAGAAGGAATATTTATAGTAATGCTCTTTCTCTTAGATGCTTCTTCCTTCTACTCCTAATACTGACTGAATTTGGTGGCAGAAACAGGCAATGCTCTTTCATTTAGCTTGGAAGAATTTTAAGGTCTAATTCTCAAAAAAAAATATTCTTAGAACACTTTTTAGGGTTTTGCCCAACTCAATTTTGTAAGGCTAAGACACAAGGGATACGTAAGTATTTTATAAGGTTTAAAAACTGTAAGGCATAATATCTTTTCCTGAATATTCCAAAAACTACAGTACACATTTAAACATAAGCAGAGATTGGAAGTTCGCCTTTCCTATGCATTGCAGGTTAAGCACATGCTTGAAAGACAAACACTGTTAGTAAAGCTATGTGCAGTGGGGTTAATAGAATTTGTGAAACCACCATTACCAACACTTCTGCATACAGAGAACATGCTTGGGCTGCAAAATGGGCCCTGATACCTTTAGTTCCTTAAGCCCCTGCATGTATCTCCCTTCTACATCCTGTATCTGGTCCTTAAGGTCATAGATATCCTGCAGGACATAGGAATGAACCATTGCATAAAACCACACACAAAGTCTCAAAGGATTCAGATGAAAATGTGAATTACTTTTGCATATTCCAGACTAAAAGCAGAGAAACTGAGGTATACAAACGTAACTGCCACTGCAAACTGCTAAAAGGGGCAAACAGGCAAGTGATTGTGGGGCTGGGGAAGGCCTGGAGTAATCATTCTAACATAACAAATACTTCCTTGACATTAACTCCTGTGGAAAAAACATTAGCAAATGGGGCTGGCGCTGTGTACAAAAGCTATATAAGTTATAACATTTTTTAAAATACAATTTAAAAAACTGTATCAATCATTCAAATAATTTTTAGCATAACACTCCACCGATAGCTACTAAAATATGTAGTAAATTAATTATAAGCTGAAGATTCTACTGAGTCATGCAGAAGTTTTAAAAAATGTAAAACTAGAGATGAACAAAGTTGTCTTTCAATGACTTGGTTACTGACCACAATTAATTTTGGGGAAGACAGGTAAAGGGAGGGGTATTAAACAAATATTTTAAACACAGTGTCAAATGAGAGAGTCTATCCTGAGGACATCATTTAAATGATGAGAAAAGCCTTTGCTCCAAACGTTACCATAATCCTTATAAGAAAAGTGAAGCAGGCCAAATTTTAAATGGAAAATATTGTTTCCCTTGTACCTGACCTTGCTACATGAGGTCTATTCTGGATGGTTGATTTAGGGGGGAAATAATTGATACAGGGCCCTGAACATAACTGTACAATTACAGGCAGGATCAATTATCAAAGGCCCATTACACAGAGTTTCTATATTATATTTCCCCTGCCCCCTTCATTCCCTCCTTGGTAGTTTTGTCTGTTATTCATTCGTTCATTCGACAGACATTTATCAAGTGCCTATTAGGAGCCAAATGCTAGGATACAAAAATCTCATTTCCTTCAAGGAGGTTGTTCTCTCAAAGAAGAAATACAAGTAAACAGCGAGCACAAGCTCAGTCTGAGGCTGGAATGCCCCATCTTTTTGTCCCACTAGAAAATAGCACCTAAAGGCAAGAGTTAAGCTTATTCAACGTTGCACCCTTGTGCTTATGCCTGGTACTTAGGAAGAGTTCAATAACACTGACCCCTTCAAAGTCAGAACCAGGCTGACCTGGGCCTCCTTCTGCAGTGCCGCTGCCGCTGTTCCAATCCTCACCCTCTCCTAACCTTCAGCCCACTTTTACGAGCTGCCCATTTCACAAGCCAGACTCCTGCTCCTACCCTGCCCACAATCTTACTCAGTCCCCACCGGTCCCTCCCTCCTCCTCTACTGTGTCAGTGGGAAGGGGCGGCCACCTTCCATCCATCTGATCCCTGGACACTCCTCTCACCCACTCAGGCACTTTCTCAGTCAGCTACCCCTTCTCCTTCCTTAACCTTCATAGTCTCTCTCTACTGGCTCAATCCAACCAATGAAAACAACAACTAATGCTGCCTTTAAAAGAACACAAAAACCTCTTAACTTCCTCTCTCTCTGTACTGACCAAACAACTTCCATTCTCCAATACTCTCTTCAGAGCAAGTTGCCTACATTTTCTCCCATCACAGTTTCGACTTGCTCATCTCATCCCCATTGTTCAACCACAGGGTAACACTTCTCCTTGCCTCCAATGCTTCTTCCAGTCTGTGGTCAATCTTTAGGAATGCAAATCAGATAGTACTGCTCCGCTATTTAATATCCCCTAGTTGTCAGGGTAAACCTGAATTCCTGCCACACAAGGTGCTTTGTGATATGGCCCATCACTACTTCTCCAGCCTTCTCTCTCACCCACTACGAATCCTCACTTCTCATCCTACCCTCTGGCAACTTTGCTATACACATAATCTTGTGGGTCTCTGAATTTAACTATCTGAGAAAGCCTTCACCCTTCAGCTTCTTTGCCTGGTTAATTTTTATTCTTCCTTCACCCCCTCTCTCCACCGAAAAACCTTTTTTAAAATCTCTTCTAGTCTAATTTAGATGATGCTTCTCTGAATTCCCTTAACAGCCCTATTCTTACTACTGCCATGGCATCACACCACCTGGTTTTACTGGTTTATATCCATTTGTCTTCCCTATGAAACAGTGAACTCTTTAAGTCCAAAGTGTGCTTTACTGCCTGACTCTGTGGGGCCAAGTGCTCAACAACGTTGAACGAATGAATAAATGCAATTTTTATTACTGCCCTTCCCTCGTTCCTCAAAAAGAGCATGTCCAGCAAATAGACATTCAAATACATTTTGAAAGTGTTATTAATAAGAATGGAGACTCAACTAATGGTTTAAATGAGCTTACATTACTCAGGTATTTCTGTCATCCCAAATATTATTATACTTGTCTTATCATGAAACACTGAGAGATAACTGTATTCAGGCAGCCAAATAACACCATAACGGCTCAAAAGACTAATAATTCCCCAAATCTGGTTCCTTGTACATCCACATATTTTCCATTTAAAATATGGCCAATTATTTGAGAGAATTACTTTTATATACATTAGAAAGATTTTTTGGCATTTGTAAATTAGCAGAAGTCATTCCAATATCATCAAATGTTCAGGAAAGAGAATGGAAGAATTAACTATCTCCTTCCCTTCAGACCCTAGTCACATTCTTGAACTGCACTAACAATTTTTTTTAAAGAACTCATACCATACTTTTTTCTTCCTACCAAGACACATTAAATGTTAAATAGTTCCACTAGACTACAAAGAAGCCAAAAAATTGTTTATAAAAAGCAAACCAAAAATCGCGGTTTACCCGCAATTCACTTAATGAGGTGTCTGGATCTATTAAGCTGCTCGTGTCCCCGCTTCCTCGTCTGGATGAGTTTCCACTTAGAGGGGTTGTTGCTGAGGCAGAATTTCGAGATGAAGGCTAGAGAAAAAGAAATATGGCACTTTTAAGTCTTGTTTCTTTAAAAATATATTTGCTGTGGAAACTAAAAGTGGGCCAGGGTGGTGGGGAGAGATCTAACACAGTGTGACAAGAAGTTACCGAATGCAATCCACAGGCAATTTAGATTGGCTCTGGGGAGAGGGTACCCAGAGACGGGCCCAGGCATACTAAGCACAACTGTGTTCGCTCGCTTTCCTGGAATCTAGAATTCATAATAACTAAGAAGGAAATGGTTCGTGTGAGAGTTGTCTGTTTTCTAAGTTTATCTTTGCTGTATTGTAAACAGCACTGGGGTGAGTACATCTGCTTGATTTTAAACAGTTTTAGAATGTTATACTTGGTATGCTAGTTAGCAGTCCTCCTGTTTAGTTCCTGAAGCTGCTTCTTTAGAATCTTTTCTCTTCCTAATACTTTGCTGATAAAGTTGGCGATACTATTTGCAGCTGACAGCAACAATACCGTGTATCACTATGAATTTAGACTGCTCTTCCCACAATGAGTTTAAATGCGACATCATGCTACTGGAGTAATAAATGGCAGGGATTTGTGCTATTCAATACAGCAGCCAACTAGCCACATGCAGTGATTGAGCACTTGGAATGTGGTTAGTCCAAACTGAGAATTTTTTTTTTTAGGTATAAAATACACACCAGATTTTGAAGGCTTAGTGTAGAAAAAAGAATGTAAAATATTTCATTAATAAGTTTTCATATTGATTATGTTTAAATATTTTGGACATTTGGGTTAAATAAAATATATTATTTGTATTAATTTTATCTGTTTCTTTTTACTATTTTAGCGTGGCTGCTAGAAAATTTAAACTTACATATGTGGTTTACATTTGTGGCTTGCACTGTATTTCTGCTGGATAGAACTGGTACACCTTTTGGGGGCATAGCACAAAATTAATCCTGATAATTTCCCTAAGATGACTTTCTAAAAATATTTCTGGAAGAAAATTAGAGATTTTTTAAACACAAAGCAACTCCTAGAAAGGAGTTATTTTATTGTATTTCGAAGAATAATTTATCTATAATAGGAAAAAAACAAAACCCTCAGAGTTTGTCACCACCATTCCTAAAGACACTTCTTCATTTTCAGTGTTTAATGGCTTCTTCTAAGGATTAAATTCTAGAGGAATGAAAATCAAAAGAGCAGCCAAAAGTTTAAGAGGTGACATTCAAGGAAATAAAATGCAGTGTCTTTTCTCTTCCCAGTGCTTCACATGATTCAACCACAGAGGAATCCGGGGGTCAAGGACAGGAAGTAGATGAAGAGAGGAAGAGTAGCTCCATCAGTTAAACTGTTGTAAAATCAAGAATAAAATAGTAGTAGACAGTAAGTTATTGACCTTGAGAACTTAATTTCCTTAGAAATTTAGATACTCACCCTTGTGTAATTTTCAGCATACTGTTTGTCAGATTTTTCATCCAACTAGAAAAGAACAGACATAAAAATCAGAAAAGATGCTTAGCATTTTGATTTTTTTATGGGGAAAAAAAAGAAGTGACCTCATTTGAGTTCTCCAAGTTCAATCGATATTTGGAACCTAAAAGCAAACATACTAAAACTGAAATAAAAGTTGGGACACATAAAACAAGATGTTAAGAACTTTAATTCTTATCTAAGGAAGACATGGAGTAAGCAAGCTGTCCTTATGAAAAAATTTAGAACTTTAACACAGATTTTCTTTTCATGGTATTTGAAACATATTAAAGAAAACTATATGTTAAACTTAAATTTTATCATTGTAAAAGTTAACGCACACACACAAAAAAGTGTATACATCAAAAAGAAAATTCTGATAAAACCAAAAGCCAAAAAACTTTCTTATCTTAGCATTACTGACACAGGACACACAGATTAAGACTAGCATACTTCGACAAAAACGTTCAGATTGGGCTAGAGCATGTAAAATATATCATCAAAAAAATTTCCCCACAGCACTAAGGAAATTGGTTGCCCGGTTTTTGTTTTTGCTTTTTAAGTAACACACGCTCACGTATCCAAAAAAAGAGAAAAAAACAGCACAAAGGGTATGCAAAGTAAGCCTCTCTCTAGAGGTACACCATACCCAGATCTTCAAGGGCAACCTATACCCAGTCTTTAAAAAATTCTAACACATTAAAAAACAAAAAAAAAAAAAACAAAAAAAAAAAACAAAAAAAATTCTAACAGTAGTGTCCCAAATACAATCCATATCTTCTTTTTCCTCTTACCATGTTTCAGAGATCAGAGAAAGTACTTTATTTTTCTTCATGGCATTTGTCACTCCCTGACCCCATGATATTTATTAACTTATTTATTAATAAATAAACTTATTTATTAATTGTCTGATCTCTCTCTCTTAATGTAAGCTCTATGTCTGTATGTTCTTTTCTGTATTCCTAACACCAAGAATAGCACCTGGGGTTTCCCTGGTGGTACAGTGGTTAAGAATCTGCCTGCCAATGCAGGGGACAGAGGTTCGAGCTCTGGTCCGGGAAGATCCCACATGCCACGGAGCAACTAAGCCGGTGTGCCACAACTACTGAGCCTGCGCTCTAGAGCCTGCGAGCCAAAACTACTGAAAGCTGTGTGCCTAGAGCCTGTGTTCTGCAACAAGAGAAGCCACCGCAATGAGAAGCACGTGCACTGCAACGAAGAGTAGTCCCCGCTCACCGCAAATAAAGAAAGCCTGCGCGCAGCAATAAAGACCCAACACAGCCAAAAATAAATAAATTAAAAAAAAAAAAAGAATAGCACCTGGCATACAGGACTCAAAATTTCTCGGATGAACGAATAAATGAATTATATCCCATATGTACTTATAGACTTACCTCATTTATTTTAACAGCTGCATAGTACCCTATTATCTGGACATACCATAATTGAGTTATCCTATCTTCTGCAGATAGGCCTTACGGTTGTTTTAGTTGGCGTTTCAAGAAGGGAAGTACCTTAAAGGTTTAGTCTAAAACCCTGATTTTATAGCTGAGGAAAGAGAAATTCAGAGGTGAAAGATCTTGCTGAAGCATGCATAACTGCTAAATGTCAGAGCTGAATCCAGACCTCAGTTTTGTGAATTTTTCGTATTATTTACCTGTATATACTGTCCAAATTACCACTGGGGGAAAAAAGTCACAGAAAAATTTAACTAAATGAAAATATACCCAGACTCCAACTCCTAGACCAACCCTCCCAGCCCAATCTAGAGAAGAGATTTGAAAACCTTCCTTAGTTAATTATTAAAACACAAAATGTCATTATTTCTGGCTCAGTTCAGATCACTTCACTCTAACTTCCTCATATTTGACAGTTTTTTCTGTTTTTTTATTACCCACATTTATTTGTGTTCATTTTCTGTCTCAGTAAACACCTTTTATTATAAGTACCAAATCAGAATATAAATACTATCTCAGACTTCAAATTCTTTTTGCTACTTCTTACTGTAATACTCTTAAAAAAAAGGAACTGATTTTAGTTCATTTTGACTTCTTTAAACCACATATGAAATGTTTTAAAACAGGCGATGACAACAGTTTTTAATATTGGCAGTTATTGCCATAGAAAGGAATTATCTTCCTCACATCTATACTAGTAAGATATATTGCCTAATATTTAATGTGTTATTCCTCAGAGTGAAAGAAATATCATATCTAAATAAACTGACTTATTTTCCTTAGAGTATCTTCCAACTCTCTTCTACTAATGAGTTAAAGAGAAAAACAAGCAGCATTCAGAAACATTCTTCCAGGTCCATTTGAAACCCTGTCTCTTATCCCACTCTCACACAAATGACCCCCAAACCCACCCAGTTTTTAATAGACAGTCACCTGAGAATAATCTTACATTTCAGAGGCTGCATCGCTGACCCAGTCCACTGCAGGACTGATTCTGTTGCTTTCGCTATCTCCTGACAGATCCCAACTGCAGCACCTGCCCAAGCTGATCGTGTGCCAAACTTCAGGGACTGTGGAGGTAGCAAAAATGCCTAGAGCCGCCCCACTGCAGGGACTTGGCCAGAGACTCTTCAGTGCTCACTTTGCAGGCTTGTGCTGCATTATACGCAGCCTTCCGTTTAGACGAAAAGCTAGTGGAAACCTGGTATTCTAAAAGCCCTGGGAGGTCTACATAGCTGCATTGCAACGACAAGCTAGTGTTCAAAATGATGACCAAAAGAGTCTGCCAGATCCTCAAAAGGCTCTTAAGTGGAATAAGATATAATCATGTTTAATATACTAAGGTATAAAAGAGGGAAATGTTGGTAAAAGGGTACAAACTTTCAGCTAGAAGATCAATAAGGTCTGAGGATCTAATGTAAAACATGGTGACTACAGCTGATTTTAAAAAATTGTTATATATGAATAACATGGAAAAAATAAATATGCAATAATATGAAAAACCAGAAAACAAAGGCTATATGTACTATATAGTCACACTTTTGTAAAACAAGCAAAGTAAACTGAGATAGAGAAAAATACGGAAAATAAGTCATCAAATTGCTTTAAAAAAAAGTGGCTAAACAAAATGGTAGACTAAAATATAAAACAACAACAACAAAACAGAAAGCAAGGCTTTTTTCCTTAGTAAAGCCCTCAGGACTTGCTCATGAATACTGACTACAGCCTACTATTCTCAAAAACTTTCAAGTAAATATTATGCCATTACACTCCTACATAATTAAATTGGTAATTTTCCAATCAAGAAAAGGGTCCCCTTGATAGCTAGAAATGGAAAGTTAGCTGATAGGCTTGTATCAATAATATTTCATATTTGTATTAATGCACAAAGAAGAGCACATGATGGCAAACTTTATTGCTTCTTTTAAGAATTTCAAATTATCAACTCGTAAACAAAGTCTTAAATATCATCTTTTCCATATTTCAGTGATAAATGCCTTTGCCTTATTTATGTCTGGGAAATCTGAAAATGCTTTGCTCTTGACATCAGAGTATAGATTGTTTCTCTTTAAATCTACACTCCTTATTTGTTGAAATTAGTACATGAGAAATATTTCTTAGAATACATATCTTGTCAAATCTTTGAAACCCTTGGTTTCTTCTTAAAAGAAAGATATTTCTTATTCTCTGATTAAGAGGCCCTTTGACCTTCATTTCAGCAAATGGCTACTTTGACAGATAATTTTATCCTACTAGAATGGTAAAATACAATTTGAACCTTTTTGAGTGGAAACAGAATTCTAGTTGTGAACACATTTTTTTTTTTTTTTTTTTTTTGGCTGTGTTGGGTCTTCGTTGCTACGCACGGGCTTTCCCTAGCTGTGGTGGGTGGGGGCTACTCTTTGTTGCGGTGCGCGGGCTTCTCATTGCGGTGGCTTCTCTTGATGCACAGCATGGGCTCTAGGTGCGCGGGCTTCAGTAGCTGTGGCTCGCGGGCTCTAGAGTGCAGGTTCAGTAGTTGTGGCGCACGGGCTTAGTTGCTCCGTGGCATGTGGGATCTTCCCGGACCAGGGCTCAAACCCGTGTCCCCTGCACTGGCAGGCAGACTCTTAACCACTGTGCCACCAGGGAAGCCCCGTGAACACATTTTAATATCATCATTTGAAAGAGCTGTTTGGAAACAAAGATGTATTTTATTCCAATTTTTTTTTGCTCTAGAGAGGGGTCCAACATATATTTTAGGCTTTGCCAAGAGGTAAAATTAAGGATATTATATAGGTACTTAGATAACCATTAAAAAACAAAGAAAACTTTGGCTGGTAGGCTATAAAATAACGGGGCTGGCCAGATTTGCCAACCATTGCTCTAGAGAAGCTTGTGCTTATGTTACAAGGTATACAGCATGACTCGATACACATATACACAGCCTATATACATGTATATCAAATCATCATGCTATATACCTTAAATATGTATACTTTTTATTTAAATATGTAGACAGATCAAAATAACTACCTGGCAAAAGAAAAGAGTTTTATTTAATTAGTAGAGGCAGTGGAAGACTAAAAAAAAACTATCAACCTTTTCACTCCTGTGTAGTTACTAAAATAAATTGCCAAGAAGTAAACGTAAGGAGGACATAGCCAGTAATTCAGACATCACATTAGATGCTAAAAGAGTTCAAAGTTTTTAAGAGAAAAGGTGTATACAATAAATTAAATTGTTTATATCTATGAAAAAACAGGTTACTAAGCAAATTAATAAAATGGGCAATATTTCAAGGGAAGGACTTGGGAGCCAGTCTTCTAACTTTGTGTGCAGAGAGACTGTTGATGTGACCAAGGTCAAGATGGGACTGTTGCTCAGCCAGCCAGCTTCGAGCGCCAACAATCTGGAATACTTAAGGACAGCACTCAAAATTGTTTTCTAGGATTAGTCATTCAGAAATAGCTATTTAAATACAATTGGTGACATGCTAAATATAAATAATTCTCTCTTCATTAAAAAACTGTCTAATTTTTTGTTAAGAAACCCTGACTCATCTGCTTCAAAGCGCTTGATAATTAGGACAGCGTTGGTCCAAGGGCAAACAACACTAATGCCAGTTACGGAGAGACGTCACAGACAGAAAATCAGGCTGTTACATACATCAGGCAGGTAGACATCTGCTGGTCTAGGTTCCTTCATTAAGGTAAATGCCTCAAGGCATTTCTACTGGACAGTCTTTCCTAAATTCAGTTCCCAATGAATGTGAAAGCAATAGATAGGCATTTCTTCAAAACAATGCCATAATCCAAATGTTCAAAATCTATTCAGATTCTTCCCAGTTACTATAAGTTAGTGACTCTTTGCTAAGTAGGATATTTTATTGTTCAACCTTCAAAGTTTACCTAAAAAATTTATAGATTCTCCAAAATGAAAAGGGAAAAAAATTTTTGACTCATCAGGAATATCTAAATATGGGTTAGGTATTAGATGGTTTTAAGGAGTTATTTTTCATTTCATTAGGTATGATAATGGCACAGTAAATAAAGAAAAAAGTTCTCAACTAGAGACGCATACTGAACTATTTATTGGGAAATGGCACGATGTATGGGATTTGCTTTAAAGTACTTCAGGAAAAAAAGGAGGGAAAGGGGAAGAAATAGATGAAACAAAATTGGCAAAATATTGATAATTGTTGGAGCTGCTGATGGGTTCTATGGGGGAAAATTTCCACAAGAAAAATGTTGTAAAAAATTGGAACATATCAATATATACATTTCAAAACAAAACAAATAACTGTATTTTATGCTAGTGTGCTGAAATAAATATTTCCTAGGCAGTAAATTAAGTGCCTCATTTAAAAATAGCTATTTTGTTAGCTGTTAGTCACAAGCCTGAGACAGTGAATCCCCATGCGCTGCACTCACGCTGGTCAGATCTGGGATGCTGACATCATCCATGTCGGAGACCACGCTCCCCCTACGATTGGAGCGACTAAAATAATCAGCTGCAGAAACCTTTCAGTCAGGAAAAAAATGAGATGCTTTAAAAGTTAAGAAGAGAGAGAAGAAAAAGATAAGAACATTGGCATATGGGGGAAATTTTTTTTTTTTGGTGTGTGATAAAGTATCATGAAATGAAATGAGGAAACTGCTGTGACTTACCTACTCAAGAAGGTGAGAAAGAAGTGTAAAGGTTTCCTAAATGACATCACAGCTCCCTAAAATAAGCTCTTATTCATCTTAGCTAGAGTCCTATGCTATAGAGATCATCCATGTACTGCCTGAGAACCAGCGTCACCCTCACCATGAGGGATTCTAGGATAGCATTTACCTAAAGCCTCTACTATATTTCACAAATGTATAATGCATTATAGCTATCAGCTCTGTTAAGCACATATATCTTGAATGTGGAACTATCTGTAGAATATTTACTGTGCCTTTTACCAATTTCCACAGTTTCCTCTTTTTCATATTCCTCAGGACCGAGAACTGTAGAACAAAATAATGAACAAACTACATTGGCCTCTTTCTGGTTCCCCAAACATACCCAGTGTCTTCCCACCTTCGTCGTTGGCACTGGCCTAGGAAGCTCTCCTCCCAGCTCTTCAAGCAGCTCTTCAAGCAGTTCAACTCTCAGCTCAAAGGTCAACTCCCTCGGAGAAGCCTTCTCTGATCACCCCATCCAAGGGTGATCTCTCTCTCTCTCTCTCTCTGCCACACACGCACGTGCACACACACGCGCGCGCACACACACACACACACACACCACTCAATGTCTTCTATAATATCACCTGCTTTTTCTCTTCACAGTCCCCGGGTTTACTTTCTCTTTTTTGTTCCTATCTTTATCAGTTTATTTTCTATTTCTTTCACCAGGATATAAGCTCCATGAAGTCAGAAATCTGGTCTATGTGGCTTACCACATTATTCCCAGCACTTAACATGGTCCCTCACATATAACAGGTACTCCCTCCATACACATTTGTTGAATTAATAAATAATGAATATTTTTTACCTCACTCATCAGCTGTTCTTTACCTCAGCTCTGTCTGATTCCCTTGCTCAAAAACTCTTCTCTTCCAGAAAGGAATCTGGAAGCCCATCCACAGAGATGCCTTCCTTAAGGCTTACAAATATGAAGTTTTGCTAAGAGCTGAGATAATCAAGCAATAGTATTCTTGTTCACAATAATACAACTTAGATTTAGATATAATAATATAACGGTACCCACTATCTCAGAATTTTGATAGCTATTTTCTATATAGTAATTCATTTAATCCATAATATTAAGCCTACCTACAAAGATAGTCATTACATGCCCATTGTACAAATAAAGAAATTGCCATTAACACAACTAACAGGTTGGAGAAATGGTTCAAGCCCAGGAATCATCATTTCAGAGCCCCTGCCCTTTCCACTCCATCACTTTCTGGGGTACTTTCAGGTGTCATGGACTGTTGTTTCTCCTGCAGCTCTGAATATGAGCATTAACTGGCTTGCCAATGGACCACAACTGTCTTAATTAGATCACTGGATTTCTGGCAACAAAGCTCACAAACTCTTGCTGTTCCCCTTTTCTATGAAAACTTTGTGTTTACAATCTTTCACAAAACATGACTTGTATTAAATGACCTTCTATTTTCTTAAAGGAATTATAGCCTCTTACTTATTGGGCTCTTTTGTTTTAGCTCTAAGCTGACACACCATCCTCACCAATGTAATTTTTGAATCAATTTTTAAGTATAGCAAAAATGTCATCAGCCCTCTGTAAAATTTCTTGCTTCATCAAAAGAATAACCTGAAATTATATAATTTGTATTCTAACATAGCTATTTGTTACCTCTATAATTGTAACTCTAGTTGAATTCTAAGACCAAAATTTTTAAATTTTGCCATCAGCAACTCAAAGTATTCATGGGTCTTAAAAGATGTATAAACTATGGTTAAATTTAAATACACAGCGAAGAAAACAACTAATTAATGGCAGCATGATTTCTAATCCATAGTAATGAGTTTTAAACAATGTGGAGGCATTAATTTTGCTTGAGAAATTTTTTGGTTTTGGTGAATTGTGCACGTACATGCACGTGCATAAAATAGCAACAAAAAATTAAAAGTGAAAATCTGTCAAGTACACAATGACTAGCACATAAGAGGTGTCACTACGAAAGCTTACATAGCCCACTAAGAAAATGTATTCTCAGGAATACATTTCTGAAGGCAAATTATTCATATAAACTGAATTTGAAGAAAACACTCATTTTGTCAAGTGCAAATTTCATTTTCCAACAGATTTCACATGATCACACAGTGTTGCAATTTTAAAACTCATCGTATGTGTTTGCATGCAAATCACGCTCACCACACTCTCCCTTCGCCCACGGCTGGCACGACCAGAAGAAGCAATGCTTGCAGTGTCATCGTCGATAAACTATAGATATTAAAAGCAGATAATGAAAAAGATGCAATTTCACTACAGGTCTTCCCTGACTGAAGGCACATGAGGTAAGGCTTTGGGAAGCACACAAACACTCTCCATGAGCGTAATAATTAGCACCATCTATTGTGCACCATTAAACCAAAAAGCTGTTTCAAGGCATAATGAACGATCATTAAAAACCAAAAGATATTTCCAAAAAGCACAAAGAATAAAATAGTACTTCATCTTTTATTTAAGTTAAATGAACGAAAAGTGGGGGGCATGACTCTACTGGCCAAAACCAGCCAGGGACTTCATGCTTTTTAAACCTCTAGGCTCTTTGGGGTCCTATCAGGAGTCAATAAATACATTTAATGTTTTAGTTTGGGAGAGAAAATAAAAGAATCTTCTTACGTGAAATAATATAAGTCAAAGACAGAATTTCCTACCGGCAAGGACACTGAAATGATGATTCTTACTGTCCTTTATTCATTCCTATGCAGCAGGTGGAGATATTTCTAATATCACCACACAGTTTTCTTCCTCTTTCACCAGCAGTGGAAGACTCATCTTCAATATATGTAGGTTGCCTCCATTCTGACATCACTAAGAAACCATTCTGGCATCACTGGGATAATACCTCTGAGCCCCCTTGCAAATGAAAGAGCATTTAGCCAGCACACACGGACAAGATTCTACACTTGACTGAAAATATTACCATAATTTTGTTTGCAAGGGACCATCACAGTTGGGACACTAAAAATGCTACCAGGCCCAAGAACTGCCAAGTGGAATTTTATTACCCGGTGGGTTAAAAGTAAACTTCCTCCTTATCTGAAAACGTACCTGTAATAACTTTTATCTCCTTAAACATCCGTGTAATAACTTTTTGTTAGCTATTAGAGTAGAATTCTTGATAAGTGCCACTTGGAAATGGCAGAAGAAATGAGCCAAACATATATGTAGAAGAAAGTCCATATATCTCACCTATTCCACTCCACAAAGTAACCTATGTTGACCATGAAGAAACTGCTTAATAATTTCTCCAATTTTGACACTGTCAAGAATAACAAGGTAGTTCCTAAAGTCATCATTTGTTATTGAAAATGTTAATTATTAGAGTTTTTTGGTGGGTAATATGGCAATATATAGCATAATTTAAATGTAAATACTCTGATTCCCATCATTTCATAATTAGCAATTTACCATGCAGATCTACTCATACAAGTCCACAAAAATATACCTGCATAAGCATGTTCATTGTACAAGTGTCTGTAGTAGCAAAACTCTGACAACCTAAATGTCCATCAAAACAGGAGCAATTTTTCAAATTTACAGCCCAGGCACTAATGGAATGATCCATTGCCATTAAAAAAAAATGTGCTGACATAAACCTATCTCCAAGAGGCACTCAGTGGAAACAGTAACGGACATGGTTTACTTTTTTAAATCTTTTAAATGTCAAAAAAAGAATGAAAAAAAAAAAAGACTGACAAAAAAATGAAATAGATCTTTATATACTGATTTGAAAAGATACTTTGAGTAAAGAAAACAAGTTGAAGAGCAGTATGTATACAAGTCATTTACCTACTGTTCAAATAAAGGACACTCATATATACATGAAATATCTCTGAAAGGATATACAAGAACAGAGGTTGCATTTGGGGAATGGATATAGGAGGAAAGGGTCAGAGAACTTTTATTTTGTACTTTCCTTAAGCTAATATTACATTTATAAATTTTTTAAAAAGTTTGCGGGCCTCTCACTGTTGTGGCCTCTCCCGTTGCGGAGCACAGGCTCCGGACGCGCAGGCTCAGCGGCCATAGCTCACGGGCCCAGCCGCTCCGCGGCATGTGGGATCTTCCCGGACTGGGGCACGAACCCGTGTCCCCTGCATCGGCAGGCGGACTCCCAACCACTGCGCCACCAGGGAAGCCCTGGAGCAATTTTTAAAAGCTGACTTATTTGATTTCTTCTCCTCCCACTCCACTGATTGACAGGCTGGTAAGCAAGTGAAATGGTTCAATGTAGGAAGTAGACATGAAAAGGAGGAAGGAAAAGGATAGGGCAACCAACTCATAGTCTAAATTATCACCACTGAGAAGACAAGAATTTCCACACAAATGACAGTTATATATAAATTTTTTAAAAATTCTAATGGCACTGGTTCCAGACTCATTTAAGAAATTACGTGCTTAAGTCACGTTCATACAGAAACCACCCGTTAGGACAAATTAGTTCTTGAGTTTGTGTACTGAAGCAAAATGATAATCCATGCACAACAGAGTGAAACACACCACATCCTCAATATTCTGAATGGTGAGTACAGATTAATGAAACAATCAAAAGTGTCTATAAAGCATGCAAAGAGACTAGACAGCTCACCACAGGACTGCTTCGGGCTGAACTTGTTCTTGATGAGTGAAAACTGTATTCAGATGGCTATAAAGTTTCCAAGAAGAAAGGTTTTACAATTAACGATCAGCTCCTTTTCCTGCTGGGAATACATCAGTGCCCCTGGACCTAACTCGCCCCTGGCTCTCAGGTGAAGATAACTGTTCCTCCCCGGCCTGAACTCTTCTTCACTCCCACCACCCTCACCATCCAGCAGCCCATGGCAGGAGGGAGAAGAAAGGCCCTGAGAAGCGCTGTTCCCAGCCTCTTCCTAAGGAACTAATGAGCCAGAAAAGAGGTTTCTCTACTTGTATTGCCTTCATGCTTTAAGCCACAGTTTCCAGCAGGTGCCTTCTCGCAGCTTGGGTGAGAGCCACCATTGTCAAGCTGATGGATCACAGCTTGTAGAGTAATTATAGGTCAGATTAAATGACTCTGTAAGTAAACTGTGCCCACCTACACACCACCCTCCTCACCACCTCCACCTGCTTAGACTTACAGTTCGAGAACCATAAGGGTTATATAATCCACCATCATACAACGACGCCTAAAGAACAAAGGAAATGCCATTTATCTATTCAGCATCAAAGTTATTTTGAAAATGACATAACTTCTTTGCAGTACCTAGTTCCAAAAGTTTTGAAGAATGGTGTTAACGTGTACAGCCTCCTGAGGTGGTAACACTCATTTATGTATGCATAAATTCCTGCGTTAGCCTCATTAAAACTTCAAACTCACACTTCATTTAAAAAGCACCACTGGTTACAGCACTGCCTTTCATCATCACGTTATGAAATTAGGAGAACATTTACGACTTTATTCTCTCAAAAGAGGAAATAAAACAGAAAAGAAAGTAAGGTACAGAAAAGAAAGTGAGGTACAGAAAGCATTTTGCCCACTGTTACGATAAAATTAAGTACAAAGCCTCAGGTTCCCAGTCCACTAGAACAGGCCACAAGACAACAAACAACAGCTTGAAAGCAACCAATTCCAACTCGCACATTACACAGAGCTACTGTTTTGTCTTTCTAGTCAGCTGGCTCCATTAGAGTCTAGTATTAACATGGCCAAGGCCACAGCTGTTCCCCCCCAAAATATGACACCCCATGCATGGGCAGCCATCTCACAAAAGTATGCAAGTGTAGTGCAACCCATGCAAGTCTACCTCCTCTACAGGAAGCCGATTCTAAGCAAGGGCCTACCAACAGCCAAGCAGTATCTACTGCTATGATATGCTCATTTTTGCTCCTCAAAAGTTTTGTATTTTAAGCACAGGCAGCACAGTCTGCAGTACACATAGCATTAAAGCCATGTGTCCTTGACTATTCTGGAGGAAAGATGGCAAGCCAGAGTCAGCACCGTGACAATGGCCCCACCAGGAGTACACACGTTGGAAGAGGAAAATACACACCAGACTGGCACTTCTCAGAAGACCAGAATTTGCAGTAGGGGAGGCCTATGGAGAAAGCACATGATTTAACCCAAAGAAAAGCAACTGATAGCTATGAAGGCACCATACTCCCCAGGAAGTACTAACCCTGTAGCTCTTAGATGTTGCCAGAGGGTCACTGTATAGGGAAGAAGACTGATAAGAAACAAAACAAAATAAAACAAAACAAGCAAAAAAAAAAAAAAAAAAAGGAAAAAAGAAAAGGAGAATCAGCCTCACCATCATGCAAGTAGAAGACAAATTTATTTTATACTCCATAATTCATTAGTAATTCTTGAGTGTTTAAGGCAGTTAAGTGACACACAATGTGAGAAAAACTTAATCATTAGAAATCTCTTTGAATACCAATTTTAAGGGATAAGAAAGAAAAACACTCAGAATAGTTTCCTATAAATGGGTAAGTCCTACTGGTCTTTGAACATTAGTGTTAGGAGATGGGATGGGCACCTAAGAAAACACTCAGGAAAAGAGGGCCATGGCACAGGGAGTGTGGCAAACAGTGTCCACATCCCAGTCCCCAGCAGCTCCTGCGACATCTAATGGGCTTATCCTGATTATTGGGGAACCAGGTAAATGAGCTCTGAGTTATTGCTATAAACACTCTCCCAAATAGATTAGAAAACGTGTATTTCACAACAAGCCATGGACCAAGTGCCTTACTTTAATTAGATAAATTGTACTGGTCACAATGAATCCACACACTAACAAGGCACAGCATTTTTAAAAAAGGAATTAAATCTTTTTCCTGATGTCATCTCAAGACACAATTTTCAGTTTTTTTCACCAAGCCCAATCAGACATGGAAAATAAGATACATAAATATCTAAGTTATGTTTTGACAACTGAATTATTTCAAATGCACTATGCACTATATATTTAAACATGTGTTTTAAATGTATGATGTGCCAAATGCCTTGTAAAAACAAGAGATTCTAACATTAAATATAATTACATTCTTCTCATCCCACGTACAGTTTAAATTTTCACATGTATATTTTTAATAAAAGGGCATACACTGTGATATGTACTGATGCCTACAACTTATTTTGAAATGCATCCCCCCAAAAAGATGGACTGATGGATGGATAGAGGGACAGCTGGACAGATAATTACATGATAAAGGAAATATAGTAAAATATCAATTGTAGAATCTGAGTGGTAGGTACGCAGGTGGCTACTATAAAATTCTTTGAACTTTTTTTATATGTTAAATATTTTTCATTAAAAAAACTGGAAAAAAATGGTACTCATTTTAAATATGGTGATTCAATAGTTCCCATTATTTAAAGATACACTCACACAGACTATGTGAATTCAGTTACCACAAACTAGTATATACACAGCCATTCACAGATTAGTTCTAACTAGTCAAAATGCAACAGGGGATTAGAAATGTGTTGAAGTCGGATAAAACACACGAAGCCAAAAAACTTGTGACAAACCCGAGTATAGTAGGCAGAAGTGGGTTTGCTATGTCTAAGACTGCTATAGTTTCTCTGGTCAAAGTAGAGGCCACTCTGCAAAAAGCAAAATTAAACACATTTTTCTTAGGTTAAATGCTGTTAACCTAAAAACATAGAGGCAAAATCGGATATTGCCAAAACCCTTCTGCTCCAAAACAATGATTTTAAAGCATTGAATCATATTAGGTGAAAGTGAAAATAACAACTATTTCAGGTCTCTCAAAAAAGATTAATATTTAAAAAATATTAATATTAAAATATTAACTATTTTCAAACCAAGTCATTGCTAATTTTTTTTTTTTTACTTTAAAAACAAGAGTATAAACTCTCAGACAAAATGGAATGGAAATAATAAATGATTTATTCTCATGTCATACTTAGGAATGTCCTTGAAAAACCCAGGATGAATGAATAATTACCTTTTATAATCTATTTAGCAATGCCACAGAAATCATTAAAGTTATTTTTTCAAAACTCCTGGCCCTGCCCGAGGCACCAGGACTCACCTCTCCCCAGAGCTCCCAACACTGCCCCCACCAGGGCATCTCACTAATATCCTCTCCATTTCATTCTCTCCCCCTTCCTCACTGCTACCAGCCAAAGCCTCCCAACCCTCTCTCCACCCCACCAATGGTCAGAACCCTGCCCATGGGAACCTTGAGTTAGCAGGGAGCTTAGGACTGTACTTCCTCTGCCAGTGCTGTAGCAACCTGACAGGAAAGAGGTGTTCCTAGCACCCCAAATGGGCATTCTAGACATTTTTTCCTCCACAGAAATGTTTAGCAAGGTCTGCTGGAATGGAGAGCACTATTAGTTCCATAGTTTAATTACGTTATTGGTTGAAGAGTCTTCTGCAAGACAGCATGGGAACTCTGCCATTGTGTACTTTATTGTTTCTACCAGAAAATTAATTTCAAGTTCCCAAAATTATAAAATCTATAAAAACAATCATTCAGAATGAAACCTATATGTGACTTTGGTACTACTTATAATACCACAACTAAATCAATTCAAATTTCTAAAATAGGTATAAGAATCTCACTAAGCCTATTCTTAAGGTATAGTCCTCCAAAGGACAGTTCATACATGAAAATACATTGTTAATGAACTTCGTGGGACACTTTCCTAATGCTAGCCACTAGAGTTAGATATATTAACTTGATATTAAATCTTGTAAATGAAAACAAAATTATTTTTAAATAAGTTCTGATAAGTCATGTTTCAGTATATTATCAAGTTTCAATAATGCCTTAAGAGCACACCAGTGCAGTCATAATTCTTCAGTTCTGTAAAAGTAATCAGTGAATTTTACAGCCACACAAAATACTGTGATATGAGACACAACAGAACTAACCAGTGGGTCTTTATGAGAACCAGAAGATCTCTTCTTCATTCCATCAGAGTGACTGTCAGAATGATTCTGGAAGTAAATATTGAATACAAGGATCATATAGTGAAGTTTAAAAATAATTTAATAAAATTCATCTTAAAATCATACACAGAACGATCCACCTGAGATAGAGTAACCTACAGGCACTCTATTTCCCACCTGTTAGTAAATGATTCACTGCCCTTGACTGGCTAAGACACACAGCCTCTCTACACACCTGCATTCCCCCTCACCTCCCCTGTGCCATCCAGCTCAGTGTCTAGTCAACTAAAAACTTAATTAGGACTCAGAGCCAGGCAGGATATTTGTGGGGACCCTCACCCCACACCTCATTTGAGCCCCTGCCCATGGGACTATCTTCTTTAAAAAGGTATGAGTGACAAGAGAGTCTACTTCCTTCCACAGTCCTCCTTACCTAAAGGCCAAAAAGCAATCCCGTTCATCAATCAAAACAAGATTGAGAACAGAAAACATAACATTGTACTGCCCAAGACAGTCAGTCCTCTTAACCCAAGTTAGTGGTCCCACAGCATGTGCTGCTCAGAGGAAAGCAGCCAACATGGTATGTATGGATTTTCTTGAGTAGCAGCAGCATCATTAGACAATAATCTGACATCTGAGTCCTTTGAAGATAGCACCATCTCAACACATAATTTCTCCTAGGAGTACAGAGCCAAGTGTATGTGAGGGGATAGAGGACAGCAATACTACTAAACTGGTCCATTGGTAGACAAGAAGTCCAATCTAGGTATGCACCGTTGGCCTGTAATGAGGAGGTGCAGCTAGAAGGGTCCTAGCTATTAACAGTCTGCTCTACGCAAATCATCTGAAGCATGCACAGCTAGATCCTGAATCAGTAATTATACACTCATTTTTCTTTTTAGAATATGCATATCTTTCCTTTTATATATTACCCTGAACATTTAAGAGCTGCTGATATAGTCTAGCAACTCAGGCAATCTATTGACATATTAACCCAAGAAAAACATGCGATAACTAAACTTCCTTGGCCAAAATGACATACCATAAAAAAACCAAATCAAGCAAAAAATGAGTGGATGTAACTGATGCTTCAGTTGTCATCTGTCACTGCTGGATGCTTTCACACCTGCTGGCTTGTGACACAGAACATGAAACACAGTAGGGCCTGTGCTGCCTTAGTTCAGTATGTATAAAAACACTGCTGGAAACATGTCTTCCAGGTCAATGAGTATGTGTCAGCTGGGTGGCTCATTAGTTTAAGAAAAGATACTACTGCCAATCTTAGTCCTGAATAGGGAAGCAAATAATTTTTATCTGATCCTGATATTCTAAAAGACAACGTTATTCAAGTGCTAAATTATGCCACAATTGCACAACACTAGATTTTGCTTTGTTAGTCATACATTTCCCCCAAACATCATAACAAACCTATGAAAAAGTCATAATCTATGATTAGCATCATCAGGTGTTTATAAAGTAAAACTCTACATTTAACATGAAGTTATGCACTACATACTAATGATGAAAGTCTTGACGATGTATCCTTGAAAGCATCATACTGGATTTCAGGAAAAGGTGAAAGTTGGTTGTATTTCCAAAATCAGAAATATAAGGAGGGGAAAAAGTAACATTCATAAAATTATTAAAAATCCAGCAGTATTTTAAAAGCCCAAAATTATTAAACACAAAGGCTGTGACATTTGAATTAAAGAATATTCTTCCCCCTCATTCTTTCCTAGTATAGGTGATTGCTAAACTATACGTACAGCAAAAACTGCATGTTCTCTTTCAGAAACAGAATTTATAATCAGTAATGGTGAGATGATTCATCCCAGTACACTATAGCACAAAACACCCAAGGAAGCCTTTAAATGCAGGAATTAAGCATTCTGAAGTCAAAAGATGTTTTACTTTTTCTTATTGTGTCTGTCACCATCGTTTTCCATTATTTGAAACATGGCAAAAGCAAGGCATGGAGAGGCAATGAAGCAGGATCACATAACTAGTATAATAAAGCTTACAAAAAAAACAAAAACAAAAAGCAAACAAGCAAAAAAACAATTGCGGCATCAAAAGGGGGAGAGTTCTCTTATATCTGCTTGTGCACACACCTGAAAAACTTCCTTCCTCAAGAACTTTCTCTATGAAAAACTGAACAAAACTAGAAACTTGGCCAGAGTAAAGTGTGGATTACATACATTTATGACAAGACCAGAAAAACCACATTTCACGTAGGGTCTTTACAAAAATAATATGTGTAACACCACATTTCAAATCCAAGAAACTGAACTAAATAGTAACTAACTACTCAGATTTGTGGTTTCCTAACTTTATTTTTTAAGCATTCTAGCTCAGATTTTTTTAAGCAATCTGACCCAGAAGAGCAATGTACAAAACAATAAAACAATGCATAAAACAAAAGCAATAAACAAGTTCCTCAGGTAGTTTGGTAAAAATATCTTTCTTTGGCAACTTTTATACCCATTTAGGATTCTAGGGAACACTATTCAAGAACCTGATCTAAAGTAATGTTTTCCTAAGTGTGGACTGCAACTCATTAGTAGTTCATAAAATCAATTTATGGGTTCAACCAGCATTAAAAAAAAATAAAATAGAAGAGAAAATACTAGAGTTTATCATGTACAGTAAGAGTAAATACTATTTTGTGAAACTTCTGTTTCTATAATATATTTTATATACTTATATACATACAAACACACAGGCATATGTCTGCATATGTATACTGGATTTTGGTGTAAAATGCATTCCTTTTATAGAGGTTGCAATTTTAAAAAGCTTAAAATACACTAGAAGATCAAATTATATAGTGTAGTTCTAATAAAGCACTAAAATAATAGTTCAGATAGAACAAAGGCCTTCCCTTCATGCCCAATGAGATGGTCATGTACAAAAGATATTGCAGGACCCCCCGAAAATATACTTCATAAGTATAAGGCTAAGTGGTATAATTTTACCACCAGTGTAAATTCAGTGAAAATGATATTGCAATAAATACTAGAAAGTGCTGGAGCAAAATATCTGCATTTGCATGCTTTTCTTATATTATCTTGAAAACAGAATATAAAGAGTGTTATTACATGTGTAAAAAAAATCTTGTTTATCCAGAATTTTCTAAAATGCCTAAGGGTGTGCCTTTGGTGGTAAATGATGTGTAATGGTAAAATGTCACTGTGGTGAATAACATTTCACTGAAAATAAAGTTCCTTCTCTATGGAAGTTTCACTTAACGTCTTTTCTCAGTTAACAAAATATCTTTTTTGTTTAAAAAAAACCCCATGACCAAAACATGTATTTCTCAAGTCACACATTCTTGCATATAAACTATTCCATTCTCCCAACCAGATAAGTTCATTGACGGGATCAGTCATGTCTTATTAGTTCTTCTCATCCTCCCTGTAACACGAATGGCCTTTTGCAAAAGCTTAAGATTTAACAAGTTGAACTGAAATTGACCTATTTTGATTTTCCTTTTCCAAAATACAATGCAGAGCTCATATAGTTTAATTAATTAATTTATTTGGCCATGCTACACCGCTTGTGGGATCCTAATTCCCCAACCAGGGATTGAACCCAGGCCCTGGCATTGGAAGAGCGGAGTCCTAACCACTGGACCGCTCAGGTAGTTTTAAAAATTGCTGAATCTGGTAGAAAAAATCCATAACTTGGACAACCCACTTGCTACTAGAACAACTGAGTAAACAAAAAGAATCCTCCAATATGTGCCAGTTGGTATTTATGTTATTTAAAAACAAATGATTCATCAAAGGAGGGAGAACTGAAAATATTAAGGGCTCTAGCTAAATAAAATGTTTCCAAACTTGCTATTATAATCTATTCAAAAATGTTTCTTTTAACACTCAGAAAAAGTTACCTCAAACTTTTCATTTGGAAATTAAATTTTTAAAAAGTACAGAAAACAGGTTGTAGAAACAAAGTTCAGCAGGTGTTCATTTCTGTTAGAATGGACCTATTTCTCAAGCCCCCAGGACTCTGAGAGTCAACAGTGAACGCACAATACTAACACGGCACATTTCTCTGGGCTACACACCATGATGCCTTTCCTTTTGGGTGTACTGGCTCTGCTCCAATGTGTCCCCATTACGTCCTTCGATGGGTTCTTCCATGGAATTAAACAGTGTAGGAGTAAGTGACAAAACACAAATTGCAAGCATATTAAAATTAACTTCATAAAAATTATACTAAGGCAACTGATATATAAATAGGAACTGATAAAAAAAACAGTAAAAATCTCCACCAATTAAAACTGCAATGTATCTCTACCACTCTGATTCAAGATCACCTCATCTTCTAATTTTGGATCTCTTCCTTATAGTCTTCTTGTATTTCACTGTATAAAGCAGTGACCAAGCACTTTGTAAGATTTTTTTTTTTTAAGGTAGATGTTTTTTAAAGAAACAGATTGTTTCAGTTCTAGACTCAGGGCTTTGATTTAATCTTCCTTCCCCAAACCCACCATTCAGTCTTGAACTATCTTTGCTCTTTCTATTTTTATGGAGAATGTCTATAACACTGTTACCATCTCCAGCCCAAATAGCTTCTGGCAGGACACCTTTCAAGAAAGCAGTACCTGCAAGTTAACTGGACAAAAGGAAAGATCAAAGTCCTAAGAATGTGGCATAAAACCATAAATACATCTGCCTCATATCCAGGTACATATATCTAATGTTCATATATCAAATACAAGGTCCAAAAGTCTTAGACATTTTAATATACAGCTCATAAGTTAAAAAAAAAAAACTGGCGGAGAAATACCAACCCCCCCCCAAATAATATAGCAAATCCCAATAAAATTTAGGTCAGTGTTTTAAACCATCACAATTATTTTTACAGAGAACAAAAGTTGTCTACATATTTATTCAGTTTAATGTAGATGGTAAAGTTACTTTAAAAAGCAAATAATCTGATGCAAACTTAGAACTCCCAATATTATCTAGTTAAGAGAAAAAAGAAAAAAACTCTTATCTCAATTACATTTCTTTTAAACTATGTTATCAGTGAGCTTTCATTTCAAATCAGACATTTCCAGGAAAGTCTAAATATTTTAAATGTGCTAAATGTACACTCACACACAGTAAAGTTCCAAAGTCTCCTCTACAGGGTAAAATTTTTTGTTAATCTTTAAGTTTGCATACTGATTTTTTTAATTAGGAGCTTTACTCTTTTTCCCATAACAGCAAATTTTCATAATTACCATAATGAAATAAAATACTGTGAGAGTTCTAGTTATATCTTAAATTTATTTAATGATATAATTTCCATGAAATGAAAATCAACCTCATTACTTTATAGACACCCTGGATAAACAATTCCTTATTTATTTAATTGCAGATTTCTTTTCTGTTTGTTTACAGATGTTTTAAAGGCCCCTAAATTAGGTTGAACTTGGATGGTTTTACCATTAGGTTAAACTAATATATAATCAAGTTTTCCATACAAATTTACAAATAATTTGCTTGATAAAAACTGTGTGAAACTTCACACTATGAACATTACAATGAAAAGTAAAGGGAAAACTCATACGTTTTTTTGAAAAGAGGAAAGATGGGATTATTTTCAAAGCCCTTAAGGCTCAACTTTTAAGCTTCTGTTGACTAACTCCCTGTGAGAAAAAAAACAATATCTCCAGGGAGGAGCATGACAAGTTTTTCTTAAAGTATTTCTCAGCAAGATCAGCTTGGTGCTTTGTAACCACCTAGAGGGGTGGGAGGGAGATGTAAGAGGGAGGAGATAAGGGGATATATGTTTATGTATAGCTGATTCACTTTGGGGTTTTTTTTGTTTGTTTTGAGGTACACGGGCCTCTCACTGTTGTGGCCTCTCCCGCTGCGGAGCACAGGTTCCGGACGCGCAGGCTCAGCGGCCATGGCTCACAGGCTCAGCCGCTCCGCGGCATGTGGGATCTTCCTGGACTGGGGCATGAACCTGTGTCCCCTGCATCGGCAGGCGGACTCTCAACCACTGCGCCACCAGGGAAGCCCTGATTCACTTTGTTATAAAGCAGAAACTAACACACCACTGTAAAGCAATTACACTCCAATAAAGATGTTAAAAAAAAATAAAACAAAACAAAAACAAACAAAAAAAAGTATTTCCCCTGCAAAATCATTCTTAAACTACTGATTAGATTTCTATAAAGGCTTTTTAATATTCTTATAAATCTAAATTTTTATAATTAACCAAAATACTTATGATTCAAGAATTAGTTTACTAACTTATTCTAAAAAGACAGTAGATTACATTCACCAATAAGAAATATAACCAGAGTAAAAGACTATTTAAGAATACAAACACATCAATAATTAGTATACCAGAACACACTCAGTTTAATATAGTGTATTTTTATACGTTATACAAGATAGGAAGAAAACTAGACCTGGGGAGAATTAACAAATATAGACCTTAGCAAGAAAGATAATTTTACTGATGAAAAATCTAGATGTAAGTACATATACAATATTATCAATGTGTAAATTAAAAAAGCATTGCTCTAAGGTTTAAAGCACAATTCTTTAAGAAGAGACTCAGTTTCCTGGCACAATATGCAAGCCTTTGATGAGCGATTTCTCATTTATCTTGATTTACAATGATGTACGCTAAAAACCTGAGACAAACTACAAAATGTTAATCAAAATGTTGAAGCATGATAATTTCTAAAAGTATGATAAGACAGGCATTTTTAAAATCAGAAGCGCAATTTTCCCACTGACTAAAACTATAATTAGTCACCCAAGCTCCAAAATAATAAATTTTATTTAATAAATTGTCATTTTAAAAAATATGAAAGTAGGAAAAATCTGAAAGCTAGAACCATGCCGATGTTATTCTATAAAATTAACCTTATTATGTTGTGATGGTTTTCCAAAATCAAAGGTCCTTTTATAGAAAGTGAATATATATGTTAATAGATGAAAATATTCATGATTTTAGAACTGATTTACTTACAGCAATAATTTGAAAGCATCATTTTCCAATGAAATAGCTTTGCCAATATTTCTGTGTTTTAAAGAAAGGCAGGGGCTTCCCTGGTGGCGCAGTGGTTGAGAGTCTGCCTGCCGATGCGGGGGACACGGGTTCATGCCCTGGTCTGGGAAGATCCCACATGCCGCGGAGCGGCTGGGCCCGTGAGCCACGGCTGCTGAGCCTGCGCGTCTGGAGCCTGTGCTCCGCAACGGGAGAGGCCACAACAGTGAGAGGCCTGTGTACCACAAAAAAAAAAAAAAAAAAAAGGCAAAGGGATAGCTTTGCTATGGGGGTGTAAACAACTTAAAATACCAACCCTGTGACTGCCAAGACTTCGAATGGACAACGCATCCTCAACTCCCTGATAAAAATAAAAACAAACATAGTAAAGGTGTGTGAGTGACTATGGCAAGTTGATGAGGAAAAGTATTAGAGGCAAGTTTGTAGGTTATTACAAACCAGAGAAGGACGATGATGACTGGACCGGTGGGAATACTTGGCCCTTTCCAACTCATCCTGGGAAAGGAGAAAGTACATGGAGAGTTAATCACTCAGCTGACGGCTGTTGGTCAGAACAGCTGAGCACAGCAGCACCTTCCCCACAGCAGGCGGTAGGGACAGCTCAGCCTCAAAAGCTGGGTTTGGGGCTGCCATGTCCCTCAGTTGGAAAGAAAGTAGAAATAATCTTGGCAGTGTTTTTATTTGAACAAGTGTGTGTGTGTATCTATCATGTATCTGTCTGTCTGTCTGTCTATCTATATCTATCTATCTATCTATCTATCTATGGATAGATAGATAGATAGATCTGACCACTTATAGAAGGTACTCTATATATGACCAAGGGAGTTCAATGTACCAAGATAAAAATAAGCAAGTATACTTAAACAGAAATTGAGGTCAGCATTAAAAGCAGACTGTGATCTATTTTTTCATTATGATGTTTACCCAAGGCAGGAAGAAATGTTTATTTTATTACAGATGTGGTTTAAGGTGACAATGTGTTGCTTTAAAAAGATTTGGGTTATAATTTTGTGCTCATCGCAAAAAAAGTTTTTTCTTTTTCTTTTACCACTCTAACTGGAAAAGAAGAGAACAACTAAATGAAATAGCCCCTGACTGTGTGTTGTTAATATGAAAAACTACTTAAAATTAGAAGAAAACGAATAAATATTTCAGAATTGATAAAGTTACTCAAAGTTATGCCTTATGAAGATTGTTAAAAAAAACAAAAAACCTCCAAACAGTTGACTAATTAAACGTAATTCTAAACTTTTCCATATTCAGCTATTAGCACTGGAGCATTAAGTAGAGTCGTGAAATTAAATGACTAGTCCCTAGAACCTAATCAAGTGTAAGAAACTTCTGATCAGAATTTCAAAGTCCCAAGTGTTAAAGTAATTTGCATTGACAAAGAATCTACACAAAACTGTCCAGCTGAGTTCATAGCTAATCAACACTGCTTTTTCCAAAATGCATCAATCCTTCAACACCCCATGACGATACGGCACTATCATCATGCAGGCAGAGCAGACGGCTATGCCTGACCATTCATCTCAAATCCAGAAACAGTAATTCAACTGAAACACCACAATTTAATATTTTATTTTGGTCATGATCTTTGAATACAAGTCCAAAAAACTCTTGGTTGTCATGTGCTGTGTACATTGATGCATTTGATCAAATCTGTTCAGAAGTCGGTTTATAAGCACCAGTATGATTCAATAATTCAATATCCAATATGGTGTTCTGATTTTTAGGAATTCATCACCGATTCACATTTTTGTTATGTAATAGACACATGTAATCTGTAAGGAGCCAAGCAAATTTCTTCCCTTTCTTTGATTATCAGGTGATATACCACAAAAGTTTGGGGAGCATGTGTGTTAGCCCAGCAGAGTAGGTACAGCTTATTAAGTGGTAACCAGTTCTAGGCTAGTTAGCTTGGTTAGTATAAAGAGTCTTGTGCTACACAGGCAAGTTAATTCTACATGCCCCCTCCCAGTATTATTTGGGGTACTAGGGTGACATACATGGTTTAATGCTCAATCTTTATTCTACCCTTTCTTTTCATTCCACCTACTACACAAGAGCACTCTAAAAAACCCGCCTCTACACATGAAAAGATACTCAACATCATTAATTATTAGAGAAATGCAAATCAAAACTACAATGAGGTATCACCTCACATCAGTCAGAATGGCCATCATCAAAAAATCTACAAACAATAAATGCTGGAGAGGGTGTGGAGAAAAGGAAACCCTTTTGCACTATTGGTGCCAATGTAAATTGATACAGCCACTATGGAGAACAGTATGGAAGTTCCTTAAAAAACTAAAAATAGAACTACCACATTACCCAGCAATCCCACTACTGGGGATATACCCTGAGAAAACCATAATTCAAAAGGACACATGTACCACAGCGTTCACTGCTACAGTATTTACAACAGCCAGGACATGGAAGCAACCTAAATGTCCATTGACAGATGAATGGATAAAGATGTGGTACAATGGAATATCACCCAGCCATAAAAAGGAAAGAAACGGGGTCATTTGTAGAGATGTGGATGGACCTAGAGTCTGTCATGCAGAGTGAAGTAAGCCAGAAAGAGAAAAACAAATATCGTACATTAATGCATATATATGGAATCTAGAAAAATCGTACAGATGAACCTATTTGCAGGGCAGGAATAGAAATGCAGACGTAGAGAACGGACATGTGGACACAGTGCGGGAAGGGGAGGGTGGGACAAATTGGGAGATTAGGTTTGACATAAATACACTACCATGTGTAAAACAGATAGCTAGTGGGAACCTGCTGTATAGCTCAGGGAGCTCAGCTTGGTGCTCTGCAACGACCTAGATGGGTAGGATGGGTGGGGGAAGGGGGAGAGGGAGGTCCAAGAGGGAGGGGATATAGGTATACATATAACTGATTCACTTAATTGTACAGCAGAAACTAACACAACATTGTAAAGCAATTTTACTCCAATAAAAAATTAATTAAAAAGAAATTAAAAACCTGCCTCTAAAGAGCACAGCCCATTAAAGATGCAGCAGACAGATGAATTCATATTTATTCTTAATTATACCTATTATAAAAATAATCCTAAATAACAATATCTTATTAAGTATTGATATACCCCTAGATTCACACAGCTTTCTTTTTAGCCCCATTTGAAAAAAATGGCCTAAAAGGAGTTCAGAAGAACTACAGAATAAAATGTAAACCCATACAAGCTGGTTAATTTAAACTGAGAGAATACAGTTTATTCCATAGTCATAAACGACCCCTTAAACAACCACTATCCAACAGGACTTTCTGTGACAATGGAAATGCTCTATGTTTGTGCTGTCTAGTATGGTAGCCACTAGCCACATGTGGCTACTGAGCACTTGAACTGCTAGAAGTACAACTGAGGAGTGAAATTTTTTACTTTAATCAATTTAAATCCAAATCTAATTATCCACATATGGCTAGTGGCAACCATACAAACAGTAAGGGAAGCTCAAAGCAAATTCTCATTACACCAAAAAAGACTCAAAGCACACATTTTACTAAGAGTCTGCCATGGAGCGCTACTCTTCTACAGAAAGGCAGGTATTCAGGTAGTCTTAAATTACTCCCTCTACCTGGAATACTTTTGCGCAGTGGCAAATAGGAAGAAACAGAAGGAAACCCTTGTATAAAAGAAAAGACCCTAGCACCAACTCTAGAATTATTTTTAACAGCTAGAGGATTCTTAAAGATCATCTAGTCTGGGCTTCCCTGGTGGCACAGTGGTTGAGAGTCCGCCTGCCGATGCAGGGGACACGGGTTCGTGCCCGGGTCCGGGAAGATCCCACATGCGGCAGAGCGGCTGGGCCTGTGAGCCACGGCCGCTGAGCCTGCGCGTCCGGAGCCTGTGCTCCGCAATGGGAGAGGCCACAACAGTGAGAGGCCCGCGTACCAAAAAAAAAAAAAAAAAAAGATCATCTAGTCTGATCCCTTCATTTTACAGTACAAAAAACCCTGCAGCACAAAAAGATTAGGAATCAACAAAGTCAGAAAGCTGGGATCAGCATTCATATCTTCTAACTCACCAGACCATTGAACCTATACCGGCTAAATCCAGACTGATTACATAGAAAGAACATGAAGAAAATGGCAAGGTATCCCGGTTTTTACTCAGAGCTTTCTCCTCCTCTGGAATACAAAAAAAGAAAAAAAAAAAAAAGCTTCCTTTTGCAGGTATTTCTGGGATAGTATTGAAACTGCCAATTGGCTTTTCTTGAATTACTAGCATCAGAAAGCCAATAGAAAAAAATTCAGCAAACTGTGTTCTTAGGTACCAATTACAAGGCAGAGTATCCCTCTCTTCCACATCAGGAAAACAAAACATTTTCATTGTCCTGTGAGTCTCCTTATTAGTTTAAAGGATCCAAAGCTGAACGAACAGGACAATGCCTTTAAAGATGGATATTTATCGTTAAAGCTTTCTGGAAAATTATGTTTTGATACATTCAAGTTAAATTAATGGAAATAAAACATATTGTTTTTTTTTTTTTTTCGCGGTACGCGGGCATCTCACTGTCGTGGTCTCTCCCGTTGCGGAGCACAAGCTCCGGACGTGCAGGCCCAGCGGCCGTGGCTCACGGGCCCAGCCGCTCTGCGGCACGTGGGACCCTCCTGGACCGGGGCACGGACCCGTGTCCCCTGCATCGGCAGGAGGACTCCCAACCACTGCACCACCAGGGAAACCCCATATTCTGTTTTTAAAAGTTCACTTGGAGTGAGGATGAAGTGGTTTTATTAAAAAAAAAAAAAAAAGCCCACAACCCTGTGAATACACCTGGCCATCTTCTCTGACAACAAATACTTAATTCAAGGCTGCAGCCATTCCCTCAGTTTTAAATTAGGAAACTTGAGAAACTGCATTTACTCTTTCAGGTCACCAACACGCCACTGCTTCAGACATCCAGTTTATAAACAGAAGCACTGGCTAACCTAAGACCAATTGGAAGCCCGGAGAGACATAGGCCCTTTTCTTCTTGGTCCTTCTACCTCCCGCTCCATTACTAGCACATGGGGCACCCTCTCATCCCTTAGAATTCTGTGTCTGTCACAACGAAGCAAGTTGTTTACTTCACCAATCCTTTATCACCTATCTATAAAATGGAGATAATGTACCTATCTTATAATGGGGAACGAGCACATATATAAAAAGCATGAGCACAGTGCTGGCACACAGATATGCACTCAACAATAGCTTCATTCCTGAGCCTCACGCCCTTGGGTTCCCTATTCACATCCCAACAGCCTACCCCCAGACGAAAAAGTAATAAAATTAGGAGAAATTATTAATATAGGAAGATTCTCCCTTCTAATAACTGACAATCCAATTGTTTGTATATACATTATTTCATTATAAATTTATTAGTAATTTATATTTTATATTGTGACTATCACATGCCAACTTATACTATAAGCTCATAGACAGAAAGCAGCCAGAGAGACAAGGATAAGGTAAGAAGTGAGAGGAAAAATCAGTTTTAAAGCAGTAAAAGCAAGTGTCAGAAGGTGTTAGAGTGTTAATTATTTCCATCCGAAACTAAACCCCACCTTCCCTGCATGTCCAAATCCTACCTATTACTGAAGACTTGGGTTAGTTGCCACCTGCATTTTAAGCCTCTAACCCCCTTCCATGAAAATCTAGCATGTTCACTGCCTGACCTGCACACCTTTCACAGAGATAAAAAATATGTTTATTTTCATGGCCTTTAAACATAGGAATCACATATTAAACTTCTAACTTAGACTTTTCTTCTCATTTAATGTTTTGGTCTGCCCTAAGACATTAAACTCTTAGGCAATTTAATTTGAGAACTATTATACATAATTAAAAGAAGAAATTAGTATTTCCATTTTTGTAAATAAAACCGATTTCTTATATTCACACCAAACATTTTTAAGACATCATCAGTAATATTAAGCCAGTTACATGCAGAAGACACTCTAAATAAAAATCATTAAGCTAGCTTTAGTAACAAGAAAGGACAGGTTCCACTCCAAAATAACAAACACATACATGAGGATTCGCTTAATTTTAAGCAACCAAACATCTTTTTTCTCTCTTTTCTAAAATATCACAATGAGAAGTATGATAAAGTTTTAAATGTGTAGGTCAATACAGTCATAACTATTTTCATTCTGGGTATACCTTAGAATGCTATTCTAGAAGGGATTTGTTTATGCAAGTTGCTTGTTTAGCAACAATTAGATAGTGGTTCTTAACCTCTTAGGATCACAGACTCCTCTGAGAATCTGATGATAAAAATGCCTGTGGGCATTTCACATGAAAACATACATATACTCAAATCCTTGCCTGAGATTTTAAGGCTTCATGCCCCATCCCCCATGCCTATTCACATACCAAGCTAACAACCCCTGCAACAGGAGGCAGCTGGGAGACTTATCAACACTGAAAAAAGTTCAAATTTAAGAATGATTCACAGTAACTAACACTCTACTGGTTGCAGTTTGTTCTTGTAGCTAACAAATTTGGGAGTGATGGTAAAACAAAAAAAGTAATTTTCAGAGGAAATGAAAGAATGACTTGGGTCATCCCTCAATGAAAACCCTGCTGACTTAGTTTTTTTAAAAAAAGAGAGAAAGGAAGAAGGGAACAGGGAAGGAGAGGCGGGGTGGAGGGCGGTGGAAGGAATGAGAGGGGTAGAGGGACAAATCTGAGGGACAGAAGAACAAACCCATAGAAAGAAAACACATTCATCTACTCAATCTTTCTTGGTCAGGAGCATTCATGAGATGAGTGTGAGGCTGTAACTAGAACAGAAATGGCTGGACTCCAAGCACACACTTGGTCCACTACAGGCAGAAGAGACACTCTCTGACCTTTAGGTTCAAACATGACAAACACTCCTACTTGGCAAACGATTAGTCAATGTTTTACTTTGAGACTGCATATTTCAGCAACTGATCACAACATGCAGGGCAGGCAATCCTGGCCTACCAGCCACTTCTGAATCTGTCCCCATTTCCGATCAAAGGAATGATAAGAGTGCTACAAATGCAAAAGTTTCATAAACTAAAGCATCCAACATACTGCATTCTATGAAAAGTCTTAAATTAATCACATACATTTGCCCTGAACAGCAATGATTGTTAATTCAAAGTTGTTACACATTCAAAATACAGAACATACTAAGCTAAATATGCTCAATAATAGAGATATATGGTCCTCTGTAGTTTAGAGAACTATAAATAAAACTTATACTTAATAACTGTATCCTTATAATTTTAGGAGTATAAAAGACAATACATTGTCACATTTTCATTTCAAGCCAAGAATTGCATTCATATTTGAAGCTATGAGGTTAAAAAATTTAGCAATATATTAACTGCTTTTGGTTTTGTTTTTGAGCTGTGACAATATGGACTCTATGCACATCTCTTTAACACATTAACAGAAGATCCACCACCAACCTCTAAAGTGTTTAATACTGCCCTGCAGGTTTTACACCCCACTTCGTACTAATACAACATCAGAAATATTTTTTATGGGAATTTTCAGAGCTAGGTCAATGTCAGAAGGAAAGAGTAAAAAAGAGTATTTGTTTTATTTTAAAGCAACCCAATTTCTATATGCCTACTTAGAAAATTTTTTTGCTTTTCTTTCCGATAATTAAAACATATTGAAATGTATTAACTACAGAAAAGCATAAGAACATAAAACCAATCATAATTCCACCATAGATAAACCAAAGTACTGGTAGTAATCACTTCTTTCCAGTAGTTTTTGACCTATATACAGATACTAGTTTTTGTAACACAAAACTGGAGTTCCACCCATCTTACAGTTGTGCTTTTTTTTTCATTTTCTTAGATGAATATTTTCTTCTATTATTAAATATGCTTACAAACTGTAAGGTTGTATGATTTCAGTTTTACTATGCAGACATCATAACATAATTAGTCAAAATTCTAGGACATTTAGGACCACAGGAAATAACTTTGTCATCGCTAAGCCTACTTTAGCTGTTGCAAGCACTTATTACACAATAATAACTTATAATGAGTAAGAGCTATGTATGTGTTTGCTGTTATGATTTAAAACAAATATTGCATTTAACTTGCTGACATAAATGGCTTGTTAAAATATATACATCAGGTTATTCTATTCCCAGTGTTTCAGAAGAAACCAGTTTTACTTCAGACGGAAACTAGCCAAGTATTGATATTTTTGAGACCAACACTAAATCAGGGTTATCCACCCAAATTACCTCTTTTTGTTGCCGTTCCAGTTCTCGCATGCGGATATCTCTTGCTTCTGCTCGGGCAGCCCGTTTTGCTGCCAGTCTTGCCTCTGCCTGAAAAGTAATGTAAAGATTCAGCTTTATTTAAAAACCACCACCACCAGCACCACACCTGTACATCAGCTTGAAGGACAAGGAGCCAATGGGACATTACTTCCCAAAGAGGGTGGGGGGCAAGATGTCATCCACCAGCAGCCCGACTGACTTCCTCCATCAACATCCCGTCCGTACTCACTTCTTTTCCTAGTCCCAGAGTCTCTCCTGAAATCTGGGCCTTTACTGTCAACTGCTTGCCTTGATTACACATTCAAAACATTTCACACAATTCATTATATGTTTCTACACACTTGCTTTTTCCAGAATTTTCTTCCCCATCAATTCAATCATACAGATTAGAAACTGCAGGGCCAGCCTCTATTTCACTTTGAACCTTGCCAGTATTCCCTCTCCAAGTCCTGTCAATTCTGGACCACTGAGTTTCTCTCCAACCCATCTCAGGTTTCTTTATGCTCACTGTTCCTGCTTGTTTCAGGAACTCTTCCTCTCTTTCTCTCTTTCCATTGAGATATAATTCACACACCATCAAATCCACAACTTAAAAACATACAATTCAGTGGGTTTTCAAGTACATTCACAAAGTTGCACAATTATCACTACTATCTAATTCCAGGATACTTTCATCACCCCAAAAGGAAAACCTGTACCCATCAGTCATCACTCCCCGTTACCCAAACCCAGACCCTAGCAACCACTAATCTACTTTCTGTCTCTATGAATCTGCCTCTTCTGGACATAGCATATAAATGAAATCATACAATAGGAACTCTTTATCTCTTGTTTGGATACTGCAACAGTCTCCAAATCCATCTACCCAACTCCAGATTCTGCCCTTCAATTCATCCTCTATGTGGTTACATGATTGCCAGTCTGCCTTTGTTTCTGATCATGTCAATCATTCTGCTGTGTAAAATACTCCAGTGGCTCCCCATTACTCATGGTTAAAGCAAAAATTCCATAGACTAGCACAAAGAGAAGACAGGAGACGAAAAGCAAAAGCAGAGATTAAGGTTTCTCCCAGTCATCTCTCCACCTTATTTCCCATTATGTGCCCCACCTGTGCCAGCCGCATCCACCTTCCTCCACTCCTGGACTCTATCTACTGTGCTGGGAGGTTAAGCCTCTCTTCACAGACTGCTGGCAGGAGGTATTCTCCCTTCTCTCTTCTTCAGCTACCGTGCTACCTTCTATGAAGGGTTCCCCCAGTCCCTCTTTCACAGAGTAATACCCTATGGACATGTGCCTACTGTGGCTTATTACCCTGTATTAAATGTACTACATGGTATTATATGGTATTAAAATTACATACTTCCGTCACCCCACAAATTTCATGCCTCAGTGCCTGCTAAATAAACAAGAGATTTTCAGGTCATGGGCCAAAGTATCGAGGAAATGAGCCAACGAAACAGCTTGATGTACCACATGAAACAAAAAAATCTCTCTGGTTTCCCTTGCGGTGGTTTCCTCAGTTCTTGGCCACAACCCAACTCTGATTCAGATCCCCTCTCTTCTGATAATGACAGTAGCTGCTTCTTCTCATGCTATTATATTTGTGCCTAAGTCTCACACTAGGAAGAGACTCAGCCAATGTTTAAAGTGGTCTTCTGTGCGTAAGCAATTATACTGAGCACTGAAAATACAGAGTTAAGACATGCCACCTCTGCCCTGAAGACGTTCACAAACTAGCCAAGGGAGACAAACACAATGTTTAAAGGGAAGGAAGCATGCAGGGAGGAGCAATCAGTTTTGCCTGGCAAGGTCACAGCAGGCTTCTAAGAAGAGGAGACAGTTTAATGGTTACTACTTTTTCAACTACCCCAATTTTGGCAATTTCCTAGTCTGTTTAACTGACCTTTAAGTAGCAAAAACGCTGCAAAGTGAACGGAAATCTGCCAACCGAAAGCTCTCACACTGTCATCACCAGAGCAATTAGTGTTCTCACATGAATTTTACATTGGCCTCTATCATTAAAAACCCTACATTCCCCACCTTCTTTACCCCTCTATGAATGGTCACCATTTTCTTACCAGAGTTTATATTTTATAGAGAAAGACTTCAAGGCTAAGTTATGCTTCAGCAGATAACAAATACGTTTTAAAATTAGAAATTATCATTTTTCTGGGAAAAATTTTCAAATCTCTCTTTTTAACTTAAGAAAGCCACAGCAATGTGTAGGAATTTTCATTTACACTTATATTAGCTTTGCACTTGTAGCTTCCCTTAGAAATTTATTGAGAATGCCAATTTCATCCTCCTGAGATCTGTGGCCAATTCTGCACAATCTATTCTAAAACGGGACTTCTCTCACCAAACCTAAATTATAGGTAATTGAAATCTATTCTCTAATACAACTTCTTGCACAACAAAAGGACCTACTGTATAGCACAAAGAACTCTACTCAATATTCTGTAATAACCTATATGGGAAAAGAATCTGAAAAAGAATGGATATATGTATAATATATGTATAACTGAATCACTTAGCTGTACACCTGAAACTAACACAACACTGTAAATCAACTATACCCCAAAATAAAAAATTAAATTTAAAAATTAAAAAAAAAAAAAGGAAGGGACCTAACTGCTGTATAACAGAAAGAACATGGGCTTCAGAGCCAGAAAAACATCCTTCTCTTTGTTACTTAGCCAATTTTATGCAAAACTCAGATACTACCTCCCTTGGAGTTGGTATTAAATAAGGCAAGCTTTAAAAAGGTAAAGACGATTTAAAATTACTTTATCTGTTTTTTTTCTGTACATTGCTTCCACGTGCCTGACAGGAGTAGCAAGGAGCTAACGGTGATTCCAATCTGGTAAGACAAGACGTGTACTCTATTCTTATACTGACATATTTTGAAATAGTCAAATTATAAGTACACAAAGCATACTTCTAAGTACCAACACTAGCACTTTCCCCTCAGAATACTACTGCGTAAAAGAGCTACTGCAAATTCGTTTTAACCCACCCTGACAGATATAAAATAAAAAAGATAAAAAACTAAAGGACCATGAGGATTTAACTGAGTTCAAAACAAAGTTGGTTAAAAAAAAATAAACATGGAATCACCACTTGATCCAATAATTCCACTTCTGGGTACATACAAAAAAGAATTGAAAGTAGAGACCCAAACAGGTATTTGTATACCAATGGTCATAGCAGCATTATCCATAATAGCCAAAAGGTGGAAACAACCCAAATGTCCATCAGCAGATGAATGGATAAACAAAATGTGTTATGTACATACAATGGAATATTATGTAGCCTTTAAAAGGCTACATAATAGTAATAATTTAATAGTAAATTTTGACACAGGCTACAACATGGATGAATTCTGAAGACTTTTTTTTAAATTAAATTTTATTGGAGGACTTCCCTGGTGGCGCAGTGGTTAAGAATCTGCCTGCCAATACAGGGGACACAGATTCGAGCACTGGTCCAGGAAGATCCCACGTGCCACGGAGCAACTAAGCCCGTGCACCACAACTTCTAAGCCTGGGCTCTAGAGCTTGTGAGCCACAACTACTGAGCCTGCATGCCACAACTACTGAAGCCCACACACCTAGAGCCCGTGCTCAGCCACAAGAGAAGCCCACCACAATGAGAAGCCGGTGCACCACAATGAAGAGTAGCCCCCGCTTGCCACAACTAGAGAAAGCCCGTGCAACAGCAATGAAGACCCAATGCAGCCATAAACAAACAAACAAACAAACAAATAAATAAAATATATGAGGAAGTTGAGTCTTAAAAAAAAAGTTTTACTGGAGTATAGTTGTTTTACAATGTTGTTGAAGACATTATTAAGTGAAATAAGCCAGACACAAAAGGACAAATATTAAATGATTCTGCTTATCTCAAGGATCTAAAGTAGTCAAATACCATGGAGATAGAAAGTAGAACAGTGGTTTCCAGGGGCTGGTGGGGACAAGGGAATGGGGAGTTATTATTTAATGGGTACAGAGTTTCAGTAAGGATGATGAAAAAGTTCTGAAGATGGATAGTTGTGATGACTGCACAGCATCTAAATGTACTTAGTGCCACTGAACTGTATACTCAAAGATGATTAAAATGATAAATTTTATGTTATGTTTATTTTACCTCAAAAAAAAAAGGTTAGTTAACTTAAAAGTTAGCATAAGACATGAATGAAATCATAAGTATTCAGGAGCCTAAATCATTTAAGTATTTGTATGGTCTTTAGGCTGACATGACCCAAACTTTTAAATCAAGTTAACAGGAAAATTCAGGAACTGGAAATTCAGGTTCAGAAGTTACCTGTGAAATCCAGTAAGTACTGGACCAGGTTTCTAAACATTATTCTGATCATTATGCTTTCAAATATTTGGCACATAAAAGCTGATTAAAGGAAATATGTAATTGGATAGGTATAGGAATTTATTCTTCCTAGAGCAGTGAAAATGAAAACACAAAAAATAAAGATATGTTTGGATAGAACTAAATCTATTTCTCACTAAATGCTTGGGGCAAGTGGAAAAACAAAATGACAGCAAAAACCATGGGCCTTGATCACTCCTGGAATAAATGCTTTAGATTGTGTTAAATCATAAACCTTCTAAACTTGTTGAATGTTCACTTTATCACTCAACTAATAACTAGGAACCATACAATGGAAAAGATGAGGACTAATCATGTACTATGGTTTGAGTGCTTCTACATTAGGGACTTTTCCTCTACCATAAGAATCTTGTATTATGTTGTTTGGGGATGTAAAAAAAGAAAAATACATGAGATGCAATAAAAAGACAAATACGGTTGACCCTTGAACAACATGGGTTTGAATTGTATGGGTCCACTTACACACGGATTTTTTTCAATAGTAAATACTACAGAACTACATTATCCACAGATCAGAGGAACCCCAGATATGAAGGGCCAACTGTAAGTTACAGGGGGATTTTTGACTGCAGGGAGGGTCGGCATCCCTAACCTCCTCATTGTTCAACGGTCAACGGTAACTCCATTTTAGAATGGGCAAAGGATTTGAATAGACATTTCTCTATAGAAGATATACAAGTAGCCAATTAGCGCACAAAAAGATGCTCAACATCATTGGTCATTAGGGAAATGCAAATCAAAACCACACTGACATACCATTTCACACCCATGAAGATGGCTATAACAAAAAAATTTTTAAATGGAAAATAAATAGCGTTGGCAAGGATGTGGAGAAGTCAGAACACACTGCTGGTGGAGATGTTAAACGGTGTAGCTGCTACTGAAAATGGTTTAGCAGTTCCTCAAAACATTAAACATAGACCAGAAGACCTGGCATCCACCTCTAGATATGTACCTAAGGGAAACGAACACATGTGTTCACACAAAAACTTGTACATTAAGTATTCATAGCAGTATTATTCATAATAGCCCCCCAAATGGAAACAACCCAGATATTCATCAACTGATGAATGGATAAACAAAATGTGGTATCATCCATAGAATGGAATATTATTCAGACATAAAAAGGAATGAAGTACTGATATAGGTTACAACATGGATGAACCCTAAGAACATTATGCTAAGTGAAGGAAGCCAGACACAAAAGTTCACATATTGTATAATTCCACTTATATGATATGTCCAGAATAGGAAAATCCAAAGACCGCATGTAGATTACTGATTGCCAGGGGCTGGAGTAAGGGGGAGATGGAGAGTGACTGCTAATTGGTATGGGGTTTCTTTCTGTGCTGATGAGATGTCTCTAATTTGTAATTAGGAAGTGGCAGTGGTTGTGCATCCTTCTGAATACACTAAACACCACTAAAAACTGCACACTTTAAAATGGTGAATTTTACAGTATGTGAATTATATCTCAATTAAAAATTTTTAAATAAATGAGACACAGTGAATAAAAAATATGCTAAATTAAATAAATAGTAAAATATGTAAAACTCCAACACATAAAACTCAGTATATAAAATGGGAGAAAGGGACTCATGATCTAGTAAGTCTGGAAAATGCCAGGTTAAGTTTTTAAAAATCTTTAATAATACACATTATGAATTGCCAAGAAAAAGGTAAAATAAAAAAGCATTTCTCAGACTTACCTAACCACATTACTAAATAAGCCCTAAGTAATTCTTCAAGGATTATGCTCCAAGGAACACATGTGGGAAATAATGATTAAGCTCTGGCAATATATCAGGACCCAATTCAAACTGTTCTAATTCTGTTGGGGGGGGGGGCTTACCCTTGCTCTCAATATTTATAAAATTAAACAATGTTTTGAGAGTGATCTTCATAGAATCAAAACTCAAACTTTCAAGATGACAGAAAAGATGAGACCTCATTAATATTACTACCATCATTTGAACACTTAGCAAAGCTAGGTGTTTATTTTCCTTTAATCCACAAAGTAACACCTTGAGGTACAGAAGGATTAAGTAATCTGCCCAATATCTCCTGGCCAGCAAATATTGGAACTGAGATCCACATCCTTAGAATCTGACTCCAGTTAATGCTCTTAACTATGTTGCCACAACTTATATCTTTATACCCCAAGTGTAAGAACATATCCTTAGGCAAATAATAAAAGTTTACTTTGGATGAATTAACCTGTGATTTTTCAATTTAGCATAGATTCTCTCTTTTCTGTGAAACTGTACCATTCTGGTTCCCTTTTTTCTTTGACCATGACTTTACCCCAAATGTAGTGAATCTCCTTTTGCTCTACACAGACTTTCCTCTCATCTGTTTACTCCACATTTTCAACTATCAGCCAACGAGAATGATTCAAATCTAGCATCTCAAGCTCTGACCAGAATCAAAGCCTACATTTCTAACTGTCTAGTGGATCTCTTGTCATATACTAAGAGTGAATAAAAGCAACCTCATCTTCCCTCAGTGAATACGCTTTTGCTTCCCTATTTTTCAATCTCCAGAAATGGAACCCTGTTGAAAACTCAGTCTCAGGGACTCCTACTTCCTAACTAAACCTTCTTTACAATATCCCTTAAATGCAACCTTTAATATCCATTCCTACAGACTCCCCCTCTTACAAGCAGGCCCTTACACTTTCACCTAGGATACTTTATTTCCTAATTCTAACTTCACTTTCTCCATTCCAACTCTCCTCCTATCTGTGTTATTTCCACATTACACACTGTTAAATTAATCTGCACCAAGGAACAAGTGGTTGATTGGCCATAATATACTTTATGATGCCCAATACCCAAAAGCATCCTTACACTTTCAGAATTTTAAATTTAGATTCTGTTACTGCTTAGGTCAAATAAACACTGAACAGGCTAAAATAAACCAAATCAGCCCAAATCAATTTCCAAATCAGAAACTCAGCTAAGGCCAATCCTATTATAACTGTCCTGTGGGTCTACAAGTAAAGCAGGATCTATCCTATCCACTGGACAGTGCCCTCTGTTTCCTTGGAATATAACCCACATGTCAAACTTCATTTGGAACTATTCTGGGGGGGCTGAATATTCTGGGGGGAAACAAAGTTATATCCACTTAAAAAAAATAGTTTGAATCCATCATCCTAAGAGTCAAAGGCAAGAGAGTTCATTATAAAGCTACATGGCAATATAAATATAAAATATATGTATATACACATAAAACACAAATGTAAAGTTATATAAAATATACATATAAAACATATATGGACGTGTCCATATATAAAGAGACACACACCCTCTGTGCTATGATGTGAACTCCACCCTCCCTAGGGACCTTGCCTCAACTATCTGATCTCTCTCCTCTGTCTACACTCTCTTCCTCTACTGGTTTGTTCTTTCTCATCATAAGTAGGTTCAAAGTCTGTCTTATCTTTAAACAAACAAACAAACAAACAGTCCCATCCTGGTTCAGTTCTGCCTCGTCTTCTCTTTACAGCCAACTTTTTCTAGCACCTCCCTCCTCACTCCCCACTCCCTTCAAATGACTGCTTTCTGGCTTCTGCCCAAATCATTTCAGTGAAATTGCTCATGCCAAAGTCACTTATGACCTCTGACTACCAAACCCAATAGAATTTTTCTCTTCTTATCTCACTTGTCCTTTCTGGCTTCCCATATCACTGCCACGCAACTTCTGAAAACTCTCCTCTCTTGGCTTTCTGCAATACTAGCCTCTCCTGGTTTTCCTCTTGACTCTCTGACCTCTCTTCCTCAGAATCCTTCATGGGCTCATTTTTCTCTGCTAGCTCCTTAAACTTTAATATAGCCAAAGCTTCCAGGCTTCATCTCACTCTCTTCACTCTATGTTCCCTCCCTGGTTGATACTGAGAGTCTGCAAAGCTTTGTGTCCAACCCAGACTTTTCTGTCACAGTCCTGATCCAACTGGCTATTAAACACTGGGGCTGTCCCACTGGAACCTCGGATTTGCTATATCACAAATGGAATTTATAATCTTTCCCTTAAAGTTCCTCTTCCTCTTTATGTCCCCATCAGCTGTCCCATTACCCAGAACTGAAATGAAGGATCCCCGTAAGGCTCCTTCCTCCCTCGTTTATATCCCCCCGTCCATACCCTGTCACTAAATCTCAGCTATAGTTCTCATCAAGATTCTCTCTCTCTACTATTTCTTCAGTCCAAACTTCCCTCTCCATTCCCACTATCACTGCCTTAATTCAGGCTCTCATCAACTGTCACCAAGATGACAACAAAGCTTCTTAACTAGTTTTCTCCTTACCAGTCACTCTTTACATGGTGGCTAAATCTGAAGAAGGTTTTACCCTTCAAGGGCTCCCCCACAGATGCCGAAATCACACATGAACTCCTTAGCACACAAATCCCTTCCTGATCGGCCCCTCTGGTCTCTCCAGCGTCATCTCCCATTCCCCCCACCATCTCTCCAGCCAAACTGAGCTGTTATTCTAGCAGCTTCCCACATGTTCTAGTTGTTTCACACCCCTGTGCCTGAGAACACTTAGAAAGTGACACACACAAACCCATAAAACAATACTGTTTATAGTGATATGTATTAGAACCTTTAGAACAGGAACAGAAAGGATACCTCATGATTTTATTATAGTGGTTCCCTGTTGGGGTGGGGAAAGGGAAAATAGGCCTGGGGGTAAAATAAAGGGCCCTAAACTTGGTTTATAATGTCTTCTCCCTTCCTTCTGATCTTTATAAGAAAAGGTCTGCAATAACTGTCCCAAAATGTTAGCATCATTTAATGTAGACTCATGGGTACTGACATTATCATCAAAACCTTTCTGCATTTAACATTTTTCAAAAAGAATAGAACATAACACACACTCAAATGCCTTTAAAGGAAGGGAAACCTCTAGCTTTTAAACTTTTGTCCTGCTGTGATCATGTGACAGCTTTAAAGGGAGGCAAATTAAAATTTCATGATTTGACAGAAATGCACTGAACTGAGCCAAACATGGAATTGCCAGCCTGCATGTATATCCATAATATAAAATCCATGCAACTGGCATAAGAAAGAAAAATAAGGTATAATTTGGACCTTTACAGACCACACTTTAATATCAAGAAATTTGAAATACAAAATTCTAGAAAGTGAAACATTTAAGGCAAATGACTAATTCAGGTAGCTAAAGACTCAAGAGTTTACTGTGTTTAATTTTGTTTATTCTTCCGTGACATTCATGCCAAAAGAACACTGGAAGACAAATTAAGAGACATAATATTTATTGTGTTGCTATGGTTTCCAAATTAACAAATAAAAATCATTACTCAATTTCCTAGCAACTTCCCTTTAGTAGAAAATCTTAGGTACCATTTTTCTTAATTAGATTTTTTTTAACGATTATTCTTTTTTTTTTAAAGAGGTGCATTTCTTTTTTTCTTTTTTTTTTTTTTTGCAGTACGCGGGCCTCTCACTGTTGTGGACTCTCCCGTTGCGGAGCACAGGCTCCGGACGCGCAGGCTCAGTGGCCATGGCTCACGGGCCCAGCGGCCATGGCTCACGGGCCCAGCCGCTCCGCAGCATGTGGGATCTTCCCAGACCAGGGCTCGAACCCATGTCCCCTGCATTGGCAGGTGGATTCTTAACCACTGCACCACCAGGGAAACCCCTTTAATTAGATCTTACAATATAATTGTGTTTAACCGTTTTTTTAAAGCTTTTGGTAGTTGAAAACCAACTATATAAATTTTTCTGAGCATAAACACCAATATGTATTAGATAAAATCTAGGGATTTTAACCCATTTTCTTCTGATGTCAAACAACTATATCTTCCTTTTATTTAGAAAACTTCTGACAGCAAAATATTCTTTTGGAATGAGAGAAGGAATTTAATATTACAGACTTTATTACTGAGGTTTGACTACAATCTAGTAAATAGATAGCCCAGGAAGACTGAAACTCTGGCTCAGCAATGACGCATCTAACCGAAGGGGAAATGTGACCCACAGTTGTGGTAGAGATACTCTGTGTGTGTGCTGGGGGTGGCGGTGGGGCTGCTAGTAGCGTCCTTACATTTAGGATAAGGGTACTGCGCTATCTGAATTTTTTCTCCAAATACCTGTAACTCATGGGAATGGTGAAGATTGTGACAATGAACTTTACACCAAGTATTTTTTAGTCACGCTGACACAAAACTAAGTAATAGGGCTCAATAATCCTCCCTTAATTCTGGTTAGAGGGATAAATCAAGGAACAGTGAGATACCGAGAGTAACGCTGGCCATCACAGAGCCCTGGATTTGCGGGGGCGGGGGGGGGGGCGGGAGGGAGTGCCCAACCACATCGCCTACCCTCCTTCGCCTCAGTTCCAGTGGGTTTTGCGGGAAAAAACAGAGAGGTCTGCACTTGACAGGAATTGGCTGCATTCATGTACTAATGCCACTGGAAAGATTCCTAAATGACTAAAAACGACAACTTAGGTCTGCTCTTTCAAAGAATTTGTCTACTAAAAACAGTAAGTACAAAGGGGGAGAATTTTTAAAGAAAACTTTTAACTGGACAGAAATGGAAAGAAAAACATTCATTTTTCATAACCTTGAAAAATTAACTCATATTTCATAATCTTTTATAAATTTTTGTGTACCACCATTGAGTGTATTAAAGGCATTTGAAAGGTATTTTAAATAAGCGTAATTCTGCCTCCTGTGCAGTTAATTTTTCAGACAAATCCAATTTGCAAAGAACAACCTGAACCAAACACAAAAGGGTGATCAAAAAAGTGCCAAAATTAAGAAAGACTTAAGACATGACCTTGAAATCACAGAGTTCTTTAGGGCTCAGCCTGAGGAGTGATTATCCTCAACTCTACACTTTCTCCCTAGACAATCTCATCCACAACTCATGATTTCAATTACTTCCTACATGCGCACAAGTCTCAAATATGTATGTATAGCCCAGATTTCTCCTTTGACCTCTTGATCCAAATCCCCAAACTGCTTCTTCAAAATCTCCACTTAGATGCCTCACAGGCACGTTAAATACCACACGTCCTAACATAAATTCATGGTCTTCCCTCTCCAAACCTCCTCCTCGCACTAACGTTGCCTACCACCCCAAGGATGCACAACCCCAAACCTCCCCTCTCTGCCACCTAAGCACCGCCACTCGCTGGGCACCTCCTCCTATCTCTGCACTCCAACCGCCTCTCCCCATCCCTACTGTCATCATTCTAGGCCAGGCCACCAATGCCTCTGCAAGTCTCATGACTCATCTCTCCGCATCCACTAACGTCTCCTTGTGATATCATCTCCAACCCGCAGGAAAGTCATCCTCTGAAGGCACAAATCTGTTCACGTCATACCCCTACACAAAACCCTTCAATGTTTTTTCCTTTGCTCTTAGGACACAGACTAAAATCTTATATCAGGGTTCTCACCCTCAGCCCTACTGACATTTGCTGTGGGGACTGTCCTGTGCACTGTAGCATTTTTAGCAACATCCCTGGCCTCTCCCCACACATGCCACTAGCGTGCCCCTCCCCCTGTTATGACAGGCAAAAATATCTTCATACACTGCCAACTGCCCTCAGCTAGACAAAATCACTCTCAGTTGAGAACCACCGGCCTGTGTGACCTGGCTCCTGCCTACCTCTCTGGCTACTCTCCTCCTTGCTGTACGTGTCAGAGTTAACAGTGATATCACGGGAGGCAAATATTAAGAGTGTAGGAGCCAAAGTGCACATTTCAGCCCGACCCTTTTCTAGCTATGTGGCCTTGCGCAAGTTACCTCACTTCTCCATGCCTTGGATTCATCACGGATAAAATGAGAATAGTAGACCACCCCATAGAGTTATCAAGAGGATTAAATCTGTTTAAAGAACTTAGAATAGTGCCTGGTACATAATAAGAGCTCAGCAAATGTTAGCTGTGCTGTTGTTACTCCTTGAATTCTCCACACTCTTTCAGCCTCCAAGCTTGTCACACATTCTTCCCTCTGACTGTAAAGCTCCTCCCCGCATCTGACAACTGCTTCCCCTAAATCACTGCATTCCTCCTTCAAACTCAATTGAAAAGGCGCTTCCTCAGGGAAGCCTTCCCAAAGCCCCCAAAATGTCAAGTCCCCCATCACACACTCTTTAATGAAATCATTTACTGTTCACTCAAAGCATTTAGCACAGTTGTAAATAAATGTATTATTACATTTGCTCAATTCTAAGAATGCCACTGGTTGTGATATACACTGACAATCACAGCTTTCAAGACAGAAATTACAATATTAAATGTAGACATTAAATTTGAAGAAAAAAAAGAAGCTGAAAATCAAAGAACAGGTCCATTATGTAATGATTTTTTAGCGTCAATTTTCCCCTCTAGAACTTAAGCTCCAAAAAGGGAAATGACCATGTTAGACCTGTCCATTCCCTGTCCTCCTTACCTAACACAGCATCTACAGAGAGTAAATGCTCAATAAACATTTACTAAATGAATGACATTCAAAATTCACGTTTAAAAAAGGAACCCACTTTATTCTTTTCTTTTAATCTTTTTTTTAAGTTTTTAATTTTTTTTCTTTATTTTTTTGGCTGCTTTGGGTCTTAGTTGCAGCACACGGTATCTTCATAGAGGTATGCGGGATCTTTTCCCTGTGGTGCGCGGGCTTCTCTCTAGTTGTGGAGTTCGGGTTTCCTCTCTCTAGCTGTGGCACACAGGCTCTAAGGCATATGGGCTCTGTAGTTTGTGGCATGCAGGCTCTCTAGTTGAGGCGTGTGGGCTTAGTTGCACCGCGGCATGTGGGATCTTAGTTCCTCCACCAGGGATCGAACCCATGTCCCCTGCATTGGAAGGCAGATTCCTTACCACTGGACCACCGGGGAAGCCCCCAAGACTACTTTATTCTTAAATGAAAGATGGTATTACCCATAATTATTATTGATTATGGTAATTCTTTGCATTTTAAAAAACTGCTATCCTTGCCAAGAGTTTTTTATCCTTAGTTCGACATGGCCTAAAAATGAATACTCAAATAAAATAGCTAAATAACTATGAGAAAATCATTAGCTCTATCAAGCTATTATGATTATTATTCCATAAAACAATAACACTGGACAGTATCTTTTTTATTTATTTATTTTTTTACGGTACACGGGCCTCTCACTGTTGTGGCCTCTCCCGTTGCGGAGCACAGGCTCCGGACGCGCAGGCTCAGTGGCCATGGCTCACGGGCCCAGCCGCTCCGTGGCATGTGGGATCTTCCCAGACCAGGGCACGAACCCGTGTCCCCTGCATCGGCAGGCGGACTCTCAACCACTGCGCCACCAGGGAAGCCCTCTGGACAGTATCTTTTAAACTAAGCACAATTCTTCCCTTTGTATCCTTCTCAGGCTGCTAATCTATAATCAAAACCACAAACTTCTGGTTCTCACTACTCATCATTCCAGATGCCTGGAATTTACCTCTTTAAGCAGCAAAATAATAAAATCCAACCAAGGGTCCATCAACAGATAAATGGATAAACAAAGTATAATATATACATACAATGGTACATCATTCAGCTGTAAAAGAAGGAATTAAGTTATTTACAAGGAAAAAAAAAGAGGAATGAAGTTCTGACACATGCTACAACACGGATGAATCTTGAAGACATTATGCTAAGTGAAAAAAACCAGACACAAAAAGGACAAATATTGTAAAATTCCAGTTATATGAAGTATCTAGAATTAGACAAATTCATAGGGACATAAAGTAGATTAGAGGTTACCAGGGGCTAAAAGAGGGGGCAATGGAGTTACTACTTAATGGTTACAGAATTTCTGTCTGGGGTGATGAAAGATTTTTGAAATAGACAGTGGTGCTGGTTATAAAACACTGTTAATGTAATTAATGCCAATGAATTGTAGACTTAAAAATGGTTAAAATGGCAAATTTTCTTATATATATTTTAACCACAAATTAAAAGTGAATCATGTAAAAACCATTGAATGGTATGCTTCAAATGAGTGAACTATATGTTATGTGAATTATATCTCAATAAAGTTATTTAAAAAAATGAAATCCAAGTTCTAGCAGCTACAAATGTTAAACAGCCATAGTTTCTTTTTCTTCCTTATTATTACAAGTAGGTTTGCACACCAAATATGTATACACGTAAATTCTGCTCAACGTAAAAGTCTCCAAACATTCCACTTACTAGACCCTAACTCCTATAAAAGACGATCGCTTTCTATGCCTGTCATTGATTCTTTAGATTCAAGAGAGTTGTGTGTTATGAGTATGAATTTTCTTTGGGTCCTGAATCTCAAAAGAGATCACAGAATTTTAGAACTGCAAGGGCTTTCAAATCATCAGCTTCAAAAATAAGCAACGTTCTGATGACTTCCATTTGAAGAGATGTGCAGAAAACATGTTTTCTTCATAATTTCAGCTCTACAACAAGGAAAGGAGGAATATTCCAGGCTTCAGTGAGGCCATAGTAAGACTGCTTGCAAACCCTCCAAGAAGCTTCTACTTCTCATAGGAACACTCTTCATAACACTCACCAAACTGACCGTGGTAAGGCGGCATAACTGGCTTTCATCCATCCCTATCTTTCTCCTTTTGCGAGGCTAGCTGCCTAAGGGTCTCCATTTGATACACTCTGTGCTTTCGGGTAATTTTCACTGAAAGTCAACTCTCCAACTGCATTTCCCCCCAAACCTGTGGGACAATCAAAGTCAAACAAGCGAGAAAGGTAAGCATCCAGATTGGCCTTCTGATACCCTAGAGAACCTGCTGCTGACCTCCTCCAACACCTGCTCTTATGACATCTTCACAGAGTTGTGACACACATGCTCACCCAGCAAAGCAGCAACATGCCTATTACAGACACGGCGGGAGTTCTAGATCCATCCACATTCCTGCCTTCATGGAGCAATCTTCAAACATTTCAACATCTTTTAAAAATGCCAACAGGTTTTACAAGATAAGAAGAATTCTGGAGATGGATGGTGATGATGGTTGCACAACAATGTGACTGTACTTAAGTCCACAGAACTGTACACTTAAAAATGGCTAAAGTGGTAAATTTTATGAGTATTTTACAACAATTTTTAAAGTGCACTCGGTTCCACATTTTAGCATGCAAATTATCCAGTTTGCAGAACATATTCATGCCTTTTGTTTCTTTTGCTCTTCATTCCCTCTAGTTGCCTCATTTGGGGCCAACTGAGAAGCATGGATACTTTAGCAGACGGTAAGCAGGAGGAAAAAGAGGCTAGTTTTCTTTATTTATGGTATACCCTGTCTACCTCAAAAAACAATTTGAAGTGAGGAAAAGACAAATTAAACTCTTAGATTTAACTTAAAAAAAAAGAAAGATTAAGCTATTTGTCCTTTTTAATTGTTATGGGGGTTCTGTTAGTTTTTACTCCTAATTGTGTGTGTGTGTTTGTGTGTATTTAAATACAGATTTATAAGCTCAACCTCATAGATTCAGATTTAGCAAGTATGGGGTAACACCTGGGAATCTGTACATTGAAAAAGCAACCTGGGAGATTCAGATGATCAACCACGTTTTAGAACACCTATCTTAATAAATATATTTTTTGTAAAAGAAGAATATTTTACTTCTATTCTTACTTTCTATTTCAACTTATTAATAAGCAACAAAATAGCCTACTGGAAGCCTAACACTATGGTAAAGTTTACAGGCACTATTTACTTTAATTGTCACAGCAGCCCTATAATACAGGAGGCCCATAGTATTCCCATTTTACAGATGAGGAAAATGAAGTCCAGAGTAGTTACTTAACAAGATTACTCAACCAGCAACTAGTACAGCCAGAATTCAAAGCCACGCTTATAACTCTCCAAAAGTCCAGCTCTTCTGGAAGTAGTATGATACAGAAAAATAAACAATGGCTTTAAAAGCTGAATGTGAGTCCCAGTTCTGATACCTTCCAGACATTAATCTCTCAGCTTCATCTGTTTCCTCATCTGTAAATAAGGCTAATAACAATGCCTATCCTACCTAACTCATAAGGTTATTGTGAGAATCAAGATGTGAAAGTGCTTTTAAAATCATGAAAAGCTATAGAAAAACAAAATATTAATGGAGGAGATGGAGAAGACTGAAAACAGCCCAGCACAGTGAGACTATGTGCTTGAATCCAAGCTCAGCTATTTCTTAGCTGTGTGACCTTAGGGAAGTTACTTATCTTTTCTATGCAATGATTTCTTCATCTGTAAAATGGAGAATATAATAGAACCCATTTCACAATTTTGTGGAGAGTAAATAAACTAATTCATTTAAAATGCTTAAACAGTATTTGTCACATAGTAAGCACTCCAGTGTTGGATGCTAGAATGCTACCCAGTTTTGTAAATGAAGCATCACATCCAAAAAAAGAGTTCAAGCACCCAGTGACGGTACAGAAAGAGCCTAAAACATACTGGCATTTTCCCCCCTTACAGAAATCTGGGTATGTAAATTCCTCCAATTTTGGAAGCAAACATTTTGAGTAGTTTCAATTTTCAACTAAAACTACGTGGCTTCCAAAATACTTCATTCGGGTAAATACTTAAGACCATTGTAAAGTGTCATCCACTACTTCATTTTAAAATATCTTTTACCTTTTTATCTAAAAATATCTCAGATTTTTTAAAAGTAATTTTGTTAAAGTATTATCACAGTTTTGTCATCAGTTTTTAGATAACTTTCCTCTGCTTCAAATATCCTCCTACAAAATTTGACTTCTAATTCAAAAGCTGAGTAGCTTATAAAAGGAAAAACGTAACAGTGAGCTGGATCCAAAAAAAGACTGTGTAATATGTCAAAAGGAAACAGCACTAGTCCTAAATGAGTTATTTACTAAGAATAACAAAGAGGAAGTGATGAGGGAATAATTCTCACCCAAAGAATACAATTTTAAAATGCTCTAAGCAATTCTTGTACCAGGTTAGTATATGGTCAGGTCTGCAGCTGCAGATAAGAGGCTGAAACAAAGTTGGCTCCTCACTAAGAAATCACAGCTGGGAGTTATCTTAAATTTTCAATATGCAACAGGAAATGCTGCCAGAGATTCGATAGGTGACACCCCTTTCCTTTTTTGAGTTGTCAACAAACCAAAACAAAAATGCTCCAGAAGCTCTATTACTAGCTAAAAGTTAGACATAAAAATTCCACTGCAATTATTCAAAAAACAGCTAAGACACTGAATCTGAGCAGACACCAAATAAGGATTATTTCTGTTAACATTTATACAGTGCTTCCTGGAATATATTAACTGTAGAGCCCAATGAGCATTTTTGTAATATAGTTATCACATCTTCAACATTCTAATTACCTTAAGTTTCAATAATGAAGATTAATTATAAATTTCAAAACATCAGGACAAATACCTGGAAGTCAACTAATCCACAAAAATAAAATGAAAAATTAATTTTAAATGAGTTAAATAAATATTCAAGTAAAGAGACAGTAACTGTATTTTACTCTAATACAGTATTTTAGAGGGCATATTTAACATCTTATTTATAGTAAACATTCTGAAACTAGCTTAATGAATGAATGTCTGTATATATCTCCAACCCTCCACCCAGAATTTTTATAGCATTCTCATCTGTATAACTCAGTGTTGAGAGGGGTCTTCCAGACATTACCTCTCTGGCAATGCTACTCAAAGCTTCATCTTCTGCAGAAAATCGGTCTTTCACAGGTGTCCTTTTCCTTCCAGAACCAGGAGTCCCCATCTTGTCTTCTTAATAGTCTTTTAACTGTGAAAAGTGACTTCACTGTTTTCAGCCTTGAAATAAAAAGAAACAATAATTTAGGATGCTTCTCTTTATGTACTTTTAATGCTCATTTACACTTTTAACAAAGAGAAATAATATTTATATATTTATGTATAAATTAAAGAAATTAGTCACCAAACACTTTGTCCTCCACTATCAATTTATTTCAATAAATTTTAGAATATTTAAATTTATACTAATTACTAAACCTCCTAACTCTTTTTACCATGCTAAACACAGAATGTATTACCATATTAGCCTCAGAAAACTGCAAAGAGCAGTAATTCTACTTAACAGGTTAAAGTTACTACAGCTATTTCTAAAATCTATTTCCATTTGAAAGTCAAAAACATTTCAGAAAAGTCATTCAGCCTAAAACTTTGAGAGCACATATTTAAGAAATTTTAATATAGAGCCTTAAAGCTACAAGGGTAAGTTGGCTTTTAATGTAATTCAAGAAACAATTCCACTTAAACCATTACCACATCAAAAAACACACAATAAAAAACAAATGAAGGTTTATTACTCTGCAATTAGCAATAACCAACACCCTCTATGCAACAAATTCTGAGTGCCTGCTATTGCCAGGTAGGTACTATGGGAGATGCCAAAGATACTCCGATGAACAAAACAGTGATGACACAGGCCAACAACTAAGAATATATCTATGGGTCTATTTTTATTGTTATTATTATAAGATAGATGTATTTTTACAAAAGAGAAGAAAAATTCATCTGCCAGGATTAAATAACAAGGAAGAGAAAGACCATCTAAGCTTTCTAACACATGGTATATGAAATTAAAAATACTCCTGAGAGGGGCTTCCCTGGTGGCACAGTGGTTGAGAATCTGCCTGCCGATGCGGGGGACACGGGTTCGTGCCCCGGTCTGGGAAGATCCCACATGCCGTGGAGCGGCTGGGCCCGTGAGCCATGGCCGCTGAGCCTGCGCGTCCAGAGCCTGTGCTCCGCAACGGGAGAGGCCACAACAGTGAGAGGCCCGCGTACAGCAAAAAAAAAAAAAAAATACTCCTGAGAATGCATCCCAATTTATACGACCTCCTTCTCATTTAGTGAAATATCCATTAACTTAATTTTTTTCCCTAGCTTTATCAAAATAGACTGGCGAAATTTCATTACACAGTGAGTCACAAAGAAAATCTCAAGTAAGTTTATCCTAATAGTATGAACTATATGAAAAGTACAAGTGACTTTAATGTATTGTAATTTACTTGATTCAAGCAAAATAAAACAGAACCACTTCATTCTTCCAAAAAAGTTCTCTCCAATGAAAATTCAGGCCATTCCCATCTTAGCTGACACCATTTTTATTCCCACATAGCTGACTTGTATATCTGTCAATCAGAATGAAGACTGAAGACAGTTTATTATTCTGCCATAGAAAATATATCTGATACAAGAAAAGGATTCATTTAAGTGGAAATGGAAGAAAAAAAAGAATGTATATGTGAAAGCAGCAGTGGATAACTTCTAGCCAGAAATCAAGACAATTTCTGGAAACCACAGAGGAGTTTTTTCAGAAGTCTCCCATCATCCTCATCGTCAGCATCATTTTAAAAATCATTCACTTGTTTAATAGTAATGCTCTACAAATATTAGTCACCCACTGAGAAAAATGCAGCACGCAACACAAAGTTCCTTTTCAGACTGGAGTGACAATTTAGCTGATGTGCTGTGATATCATCCAGTATTTGTCCTTCAGCCAACTTTCCAAGGACTGACTAAAAGACATTTCACAGAAGCAGGCATTTCACAAAAACAGCCATTTTCTAATTCCAGACACACAAAAATAATTACAGAAGAAAGATTTGGCTGGAAGTGTAGCAAAAGCTTAATAGCAGTTTTGTTACGAGGACGAGATTATGGACGCATTTTTTTCTTCTTGATTCTTTAAAATTTCAATAGCATTTTAAAGAAAAAGGAAAAAAGAGATGCATTTAAAAATAAAAACATTCGTATCAAAGAATAAACTGGCCCCAAAGTGGATCACACCCAAATTAGGCTCAATATACTACGCAGCTGAGACATGCAATGTGAAGCCACTGCTGGTGGTGCTCTTTTGAATGTAAGATTTCTTTCTCCTCTTTCCCTGTAATCCAATTTCCATCCTTCTCAACCAACACTGTCTTAGACCTTAGAGCTGCCAGGATATTCCTAGCACGCAGATTTATATAAAGAATTATCTTTTCTTAAAAACGCCTAAAAAACAAAACTGTTTCAACAAGCTCCAGACTAACCCACCCTGAGAGAAAGATAACAGTGAAAGGGACAGAGGCACAGGCTAATGAGCAGGAAATGGGAACTTCTCTGTCTTCCTTATCCTTCGTGTCCTATCTACAAGGGTACCCAGGTGTTTACGTGCATGACTGGCCAGGTCCTGTCACCTTTTTCATTTGCACATGAGGCAAATCGACCATTACCTATTTCAATCTAGTGCTTTTGAAAAAAATTATATTATTTGTATTCTGTAAGCAGACACACTTACTAATACCAGAAAAATCTGGTTTTCAGCTCCTATGCAACTATCTTCTAACAACTCCAGAACATTCTACACCAGCGATGGAGGAAACCTTAAAAGAAATAAGATTTCTGGCACAGTTGATAGAAAACTACTTTTCAACAAAATACCAAAATTAAAGGTACAGACTCAAAGGTGACCGCGAATAAATTAGTTCCGGTTTCTGATTCTAAAGGACTTTCAGTAAGTTTCTATTCCAAGGAGGTTTTCTCAAGAACACTTTTCATCGGGAGCCATGTTAATTTCTCCCAGCTCTTCCTTAGTGCTATCAACTAAACCAAGAGCTAAACCTTTACATTCACTGACAAGAACAAAACTGACTGGTTTTTGTTAAGTCCTTTACCCAACATCAAGCTGATTTTCTCCAGATGGTTTTGTCATTAAGTATTTGTCTACCTAAAGGAAAGAAAGGATGTTGTGGAATATAAACCTTCCAAAACAGGTATATCAATTAGGCTTTCTCTTCTCCAATAAGCTTCTCATGTAATACATTTCTGAAAAATAGGCATTTTGCCACATTAAGTGGCATTTCAATCATGATATTGTTCACTCTCGTGAGAACAGAATATCAGTGTGCCACACTCTAAATATAGCACACTTAGATAGTTCTGTCTGGATCCTGATGGTTGCGGTTGCCTTATATCTAAATATTTCATCATAGAGAATTCAAAATATTGGCATAAGTCTTCGCGTCAGCATTGGTATTACAGTTGACCCTAGTTTGTACAATAAGACATTTGTTAGTTATTCATAAGCAAATCCAAGGATCCAGAATAGCACCTGAACTAAAGAATTAGTGTGATTGTAGTTGTTGCCGTTGGACAAGATTTAAAGTGAGAGGATCTGAGTTCAATTGGTTGTATGACCAACTGCTGCTTTGTCCTTCCCACTGCCTATGCCTTGCTTTCTTCATCCAGAGAGCAGAAATAACAACTGTCCCAACTACCTAATACGGCTAATGTGAGGCTCAAATGAGTTAAGATAAATGCAAGCACTTAAAAGACCACAAAGCACTCCAGAAATGTTCAAAGGGTCTTGAATTAACTAGCTCTTTTACATATTTAGCTTATGAAGCTGACAAAAGAGCCATCCTTGCCTTTCTTTAAAATTTCATATTTTTAACTAAATAAAAGTATCCTCAAGTTATTTATTCCAGCATGCATCATGTGATATCATTGGCCATACTAAGAATTCTTGGTGAAGCATGGAACAACATGGAAAAAATAAAAACACTTTTAACTATAATCATTATACTGTAGCACATTTACATAATAAAAACAAAAATAAGAAGAAAGTTTTAAGGTACTCTGTGGTATTCATAGTCTTTTCTGGAAAATCCAAATGAATACACAAGTTTTGCTAGTATGGCCTCATAATGCTCTTAGTTAGTGTTAGTCCTCTTATTAGAATACAATTGACTTAGAAGGAAAGACAGAGGTCATTAAATGGTACACTTAAGATCTGTGCACATCATTCTATATAAATTCCACCTCAAAAGAAAAAGTCCTCTAAACAAATACTGAACTCTAGTCAATGATGCACATGTTGAAATATTTAGGGTTGAAGTGTACTTATAACTGCTACTTATTTTGAAATGCATACAAAAACAAAAAAAGATAGAATAATGGATAGATAGAAGAATGGATAAAGGAATATATAGGTGACAAAGTATAAAATATTAATAGTAGAATCTAGGTGGTAGGTACGTGAGTGTTCACAGACCTCTGTCAACCTTTTTTTTTTTTTTTTTTTGGCCATGCTGTGAGGCTTGCAAGATCTTAGTTCCCGGACCAGGATCGAACCTGGACCCCTGCAGTAAAAGTGCAGATTCCTAACCCACTGGACGGCAAGGGAGTTCCCTTAACTTCTTTGTATGTTTGAAATTTTCTATAATAAAGTATTAGGAAAAAAGTAACCAGTGAGAGCTTCCCTGGTGGTGCAGTGGTTATGAATCTGCCTGCCAATGCAGGGGACACGGAATCAAGCCTGGGTCCGGGAAGATCCTACATGCCACAGAGCAACTAAGCCCGTGTGCCACAACTACTGAGCCTGCACTCTAGAGAGCCCGCGAGCCACAACAACTGAGCCTGCATGCTGCAACTACTGAAGCCCGCGCGCCTGGAGCCCGTGCTCCACAAGAAGAGAAGCCATCGCAATGAGACGCCCGCACACCGCAACTGGAGAAAGCCTGCGCACAGCAACGAAAGCCCAACACAGCCAAAAATAAAAACAAATAAATAAATAAATTTATTAAAAAAAAAAGTAACCGGTGAGAAAGGTAGATGACTAAATGAACAATAGGCCTGGGAACTGGGAATTGCAATTAAAAAATCTTGATTTGAAACAAAAACAGAAGGCAGAGGTAACCAGAGGATAGAAGAATACGAATAGCTATGTATACCTTAGAAAGATTAGGAAAAGGAGAGAACAGGAATTCCTGGACTGAAAGAAGAAAATGGAGGAGGGGGAAGGGCAAAGGGTTGGGTGGGGAGAAAGGAAAAAAGGAAAAAGAAAGGAAGGAAGGGAGGGAGGAAAAAGGAGGTAGGGATTATAATTAAAAATACCAATTCTGCAAATATCTAGATGAGACCATTACACAAAATGAATAAATCATTACCAGGACCTACAAAATTGACCAAAAAAAAAAACGTCTAGAACTTGAGGCAAAGTAAAAAATATATATATGAGGCAAAAAATACATGAGTCAACACTGGACGGCCTGGCAGAACAAGGAAAGGTAGATGCTAAGCACAAACTAAATCTCAGGAAAGTATCAGAACCTATAATGGTTAATTTAAACTCATCTTTTATAAAATATAATGCCTGTAAAGGGTCGAAGCGAACTCGTATAATCACATCTCCTACTTCCACATTCAGAAGTCCTAAGAATTACCACAAATGTTTTCTAAAGTTTCATATTTTGAATACATAGTATTCTCATATACACAACACAACTGACAATCTTTCCAATTCTTCTTTTCATACAATGACATGCCAGTGATGTACTTCCTTCCTTGCCAACAATGTTATTCAATAAATGAACTCTAATGGGCTGTATGTTCAACATGATTTATAATACTACTTCATCAACTGTGCACAACCTAAATTAGGAAGATGTCTCTTACCAACAATTGCATTCTCAGTTTGCCCTACAAAGTAAACCATGTTCTAGTACCACTCAAATGGCCTCCTTTCCCTACGCCTTTTAAAGTATCTCAGAAATACACGGTCGTATGTTCAGAGAATGAAAGGAAGGGAGAGAGAAAATTACATATTGTTGAAGATAGGTCACACTTAAAAGTGTGAAATAAAGCAGAAAACAAGAAAACAGCAGAAGTACTAGGGTTAACAGAAGCTCAGGTGACGAAAACAAAGATAAAACCAAAAACGAGAGAGAAATATGAAAGCATGCAATAAGGATATGATTTTTTAATGTAATTAATATGGAGATTGTAAAATTAGGAAATTTTAATAAAATAAATCATATACCTTTAATTTTTCCCTTTTCAACAAATATCTACTGAGAATTTGCAAGGTACTATGTACACACTAATCACTGCCTTCTAAGTAGGCAAAAGACTACAATGGGAAAATTAAAATGGTAAAGAGGTCAGAGAATGTACTTATACTATTTCTGCATATCCTTTCTTAACAGTGTTCTCTGAAGCACAAAAGTTTTTACTTTGAGGAAGTCAAGTCACCTAATTTTTTTTTCTTTTGTTGTAAGGCCTTGGTGGTGCATAGCTAAGAAAGCACTGCCTACCCCAAGGTGACAAAGATTTACTCCTGTGTTTTCTTCTAAGAGTTTTACAGTTTTAGGTTTTATATGATCCATTCTGAGTTAGCTTTTTATATGCTGTGATGCAGATATCCAACTTCATTCTTTTGCATGTGGATATCTACTTTTCCAAGTACCATTTGTTAAAAAGACAATTTTTTTCTCTCATTGAATTGTCTTGGCACCCTTGTTAAAAATCAACTGACCATAAAAGTAAGGGTTTATTTCTAGACCCTCAATTCCATTCCATTGATTGATATGTATATCTTTATGCCAGCATTACACTGTCTGGATTATTGTAGCTTTACAGTAAGTTTTAAAATTAGGAAGAATGAGCCCTCCAACTTTGTTGTTCTTCTTTGAGACTGTATTGCCTATTCTGGGTCCCTTATCTTTCCATACAAATTTTAAGATGGGCATGACTATTTCTGCACCAAAAACTGGTGCAGGGAAAAAAAAGGGGGTGGGGCAGCATGGATTTTGATAGGGATTATACTGAATCATAGATCAACTTGGGGAGTACTGCCATCTTAACAACATTAAGATTCCAAACCATGAACATGGGGTATCTTGCCATTTATTTAGATTTTCTTTAATTTCTTTCTACAATGTTTTGTGATTTTCAATGAACAAGTCTTGAACTTCTCTTATTAAATTTCTTCTCACATCACAAGGGTCGTTTTAAAGATCAAATGGATATAAACGTTTCTATAAGCTGTAAAATGCTTCAGAAACATAAGGTATAACTGACACCAAAAAAAAAAAAAACCCCCACAAAAGATCTGAAATCAAAATAGCAAAAGAGGTGGCAAAGCAAAACTCAGAAGTAAATCCCCTGGCTAAAGTTAATTTTAGTTGAGCCACAGGTGGGTGGGTAGGTGGGTGGGAAACTGTACATTTTCAAACACAAATCTAATCCAACATCAGACCTACATACTTTGTGGGAAGGCACTTTTCACTATTTCCAATTAACTAGATATGTAGCAACATCTCTTACTGAACTGTACAAGGGTGTGTTTTCTTTCTGAGGTATATGGAATTATTACTGAAATACTTCTTCCATGAAAAGGAATGAAAATCAGAATATGATAGAAGCATGTAACTAACCTCTGCCACTAATAATAAAATAGAAGGGACCAGAATTAAATCCCAAAGGGGGAAAAAGAATTAGCCTTAGAACTTAGGTTCTCCTTCTGATTGGGAATGAATTCTACTGACGATACTCATAATAACTCTATTCTAATAGTAACAAAAATAAAACTTAGAACATAATACAACAAAAGAAAAAAAATACATGAATAAAGACAATCATTTGAATTTCTTTTTAATCTACGGTAAAACAAAACACTAAGCTGAAAATGACCCAAACTGACAACAGCTTTAAGTCAAGGCCAGTCAACATGATGCAATAAACTGTGGCATTAGAAAACTCACGGGAAGCAAGCAAAGACAGGGACAAGTTTGATATCATGCCCATAAGGTACAGAAAGATGACAAAATGGCATGTAAAGTTTGATTGAAAATATGTAAAATTTTGTACATATGAATAATAAATGGCAAAGGCAATCATGTAAAAAAGAAAAAAAAAGAATTTTCTTTTTTCTTAAGCTTTATATACTGTTGATAATCACCTTACCAAAAACTGATTTAAGCTAAAAGCTACAATTCTGTGGCTATTTCATAGTATGAAAACTTGTAAGGATAACCAACTTTGACACTATATTAATAAGCTTTTAAGGGGGAAAGATTCATTTAGCCTCTCAGACCAACTGCAAAGTATGACTATAAAAATTTATATTGGTCATCTCTGGTAAAACCATAATTTTCTAACAGATTTCACATCAACCAATACACTTATGGACATAATCAAATTCTAAGTAAATGAAAAACACATTGCTAATTTTAAAAAGAATGAACACCATTATATTAACCTTAAAAATGTAATAAATTTAAAACTCTGACTCAAATCAACAGGTCAAAGTTAGAACAAAGAAGCAACCATTAATGTCCTCTAAAGTCTTGGGGAAAACATCAATGTTTAAGTCCACACGTTTTTATTATCAGAGCAAAATTCTCGAAAATTTTTGGGTTTCCCTGAAGACCTGTATGATTCCTTCCACCATGTAGCTCACCCACTAGGGAAAAAAAATAGTGGTGACATGAGGTACTTTTATAGCAGAAAGGAAGATGCCAGCATTTTCCCTCTCTTGAGCTGCGTTGGTCAGGTTTGTGTAGCTTAAACCTGTCTTACATAGTAAGACAAAATAATGCCCTGAAATGGTAGGCAAGATACTGATTAGGCTCATAAAAGGAAGAAGTCAACAAGATACAATGCGATATAAGTACAATGTTCATGAGGGAATGATTAGAGAGCAGAGCTGACAGCACAGCTGTGACAGTAGGTAATCCAAGTGCTACTCCAATCTAAAGACACAGGCAATGAGGTCCACTCTAGACACATCACTTCTGCTCAGAAAAGACTCAATACCAACAGTTGGTGGCCCCTTTTTATAAAAATAAAGAGAAACTGACCCTCCCATACCTGTTCACCCACTACCCCCATCCCCCCAACACACACACACACACACACACACACACACACACACACACACACACAGACAAGACACACACACACAGAAACACATACACACACACAGAAACAAAGAGAAAGAAATCATTAATAAAATAACTTCCCAGAAATTCAGGACATGAGTCACCAGATTCAAAGGGCCTACAGAATGTGTAACACAAGTCCTGAGTCCACAGGTATTTCATAGTGAATTATTATAGTTAATTTCAAACATGGGGGCAAGGATGATTTTACAAGCTTCCAGGGGTGGAAAAACCAGGTCACATATAAAGGATTAACAATTAGAATTTTCAGTCTTCTGGAAACAAAAAGTAATTCTGGCAACAAGAAGACAATAGAGTGATGCCTTCAAATTCCTGAAAGAAAATTACAGACAACCTATGCCCAGCCACACTGTTCTATTCTCATACTTGATTATTAAAAACACGTCAGACACACAAGTTCTCAAAAATTTACCTCTTTTACACCCTTTGTTAATAAGTTACTAGAAGATACATCTCTAATAAAAGAGAAGATCAAAAGGGAGGAAATTTAGCATACAGGAAATAAATCCAACACAGAAAAGGCAAAGGGAATTGATACCCAGCGAGGGTGAGACATCCCAGGAAGAAAGCTACAGATTGAAGCAATGAGATTCAAGAGACATAGTAGAGGGCTGTCACCACCCAAATTCCCACAGCCTTTAAGACTTCTTAATATGAGCTGATCTGGCCCAGGTTTGTATCTGAATTTACTTTGTCTTGACCCCATGTTGATGAAGTTCCCGCTGTCCTACCCCCAGGTGCCTAGATTGGCTGAGGCCTTATTTCACACCACGGACACATTTTGCTTTTACCTATTCTTAACGGCTAGAGCAGGAACTGCTTAGAAATAGCACTGTACTTCCCCAACCATATTTCTTCTAGATATTTAGTACCTTGTAAAAACTTCACCTCTGCCAGGTGCCCTGATTGTGATGAGTCTTATGGTTTCCCAAGACTCATAAGCCAACTTTCCCAAGGACTTACAGAAAGGACTCAAGGAAGACTCTGTTCAGCTTATCTTCTCCTGTAAGCCTTCATTTAATAGTGGCAATATGGACCTTTCTGTTCATAGCTAGGTTTATACTTGCCATTCAGGTTTTCAAAACTGTCCAAAAAAAGATACTCCTTAGGGATACATACTATGGTAGAAACTGACCTATTGTTCACCAAGGTCACTTCCCTTTTCTGCCCACAGCTATGCTACATTTCACAACCTTCCTTGCATTAAGTACAGCCATTTGACTGAATTCTGGCCAATGGAATGTGGACAAAAGTGACGTATGTATTAGTTCAGGCCCATCAAACTTCCCATGGAATCTACCACTCTCCCTCTCTGCCCTCAAATCTGCCAGCCAGACGCAGACAGCTCAGTGAAACTGTGAAAGTCTTTGAGCCCCAGGGAATGGCAGAGTCACTAGATGAAAGGGGCTCGAGTTCCTGGGTGGCTCTGTGGAACCAACTACTCCTTTGCCAGTGCTTCCCAACTCACAGCAGAGATGTGAGTGAGAAATAAGCTTTAACATGTTAAACCACTGAAACTTGGGGGTTTGTTTGTTACAGTAGGTTAGCCTAACTTGACTAACAGACACAGAAAGGTGGTCAAACTATTCAGTTTCTCAAAATTAAACCATGTATTGATTAGGAATACATATTTGGAGGGAGGGATGGGACTGCAGGGCTAGGCAGGGAATGGTCCCAAAAGAGTGATTAACGTGTAAAATGGGATTATGACTACCTGGAGGGGGAAAAGGTGACATTTAAGGATATTTACAGGAAACTTCTAGGATACTGTAATGTTCAATTTCTTGGCCTAGGTAGTAAGACTGCAGCTGCTCATTTTATTATTCTTCCTGAAGCTGTATTTTTGCTTTCTATTTCTCTACAGGTATTTCACAAATAAACCACTAATTATTTTGCTCAAAATAAATTAGAAAGAGTAGTAGACACTTGAAAAATCTGTTGGAGCATTTGGGAAAAATAAGGTGAATAGAAAACTAAGCCAAAAAAAAAAAAAAGGCCTTAACCCCCAGGGAAAAAAAGAAAGTTAAACAAGAAAGGAAACAATCATGATATAATTCTTGGCTTAACTAGTAAATAATACATATTTAGTTATAATGAAAACACAGATTTAAAATTCCAAAACTGGAATGTTGCAGGGAGAGGAAGTAGGAGGAAACAATGAAGAAATACCACAAAATAACAATAAAAAACAACAGTTTTCCACCATTTGAAGATATTTTAAGTGCACATATATGTTTTTTACACAAAATGGGTTTATAAAATATGTGCTATTTTGTAACCAGCTATGGCAGACAGACACTAAGGTGGCCACCCCACCATGACCCCCAACTCTTGCTGTTCACATCTTTGTGTAAACACCTCCCCAAGAATGTGGACAGAACTTATGACTTGCTTCTACCAACAGAATATGACAAAGCTTATGAGATGTCATTCCCATGATTATGTCACATTACATAAGACTGTCTAGCCTGCAGACTTGCTCTGGGCTCTCCCTGATGGTCTGATGAAGTGGTGAGACTGGGAAACACCAGAGGGTCAAGAACTTCAGGTTGCCCCTATAAGCTGAGAGCAGCTGGGATTTCCCTGGTGGCACAGTCGTTAAGAATCCGCCTGCCAATGCAGGGGACACGGGTTCGATCCCTGGTCTGGGAAGATGCCATGGAGCAACTAAGCCTGTGTGCCACAACTACTAAGCCTGCGTTCTAGAGCCCTCACGCCACAACTACTGAGCCTGCACGCCACAACTACTGAGCCCATGTGCTGCAACTACTGAAGCCCGTGCGCCTAGAGCCCATGCTTCGCAACAAGAGAAGCCACCGCAATGAGAAGCCTGAGCACCACAACAAAGAGTAGCCCCCACTCACCACAACTAGAGAAAGCCCACGCACAGCAATGAAGACCCAACGCAGTCCCCTCCCCAGAAAAAAAATAAATAAAAAAGCTGAGAAAAGCCTTTAGGAGCTTGAAGATAGCCTCTAGATGACGAAGTAACTTCTAGTAAGCAAGAAGCCTCAGTAATAAAACCACAAGAAAATTAATTCTGCCAAAAATCTAAGTGAGCTTAGAAGCAAATTTTCCCCCAGTTGAGTTTTCAGGTGAGAATTCAGCCCAGCCAACATCTGATTGCAGCCTCACCAGACCCTAAGCAGAGGACTCAGTTCAACCTCGCTCAGGCTCCTGCCCCAGAGAAACTGTAGGATAATAAATGTGTGTTGTTTTAAGTTGCTAAATTTGTGTACTTTGTTATACAACACAGAAAACAAATACAACTGCTTTTAAAACTGTGGATGAATGAATTCAGTAAAGTTGTAGGGATACAAAATCAACACAAAAAAAATCAGTTGCATTTCTATACACTAACAGTGAACAAACCAAAAAGGAAATTAAGAAAACAATGCCATTTACAATAAGAAAAAAGAACAAAATAATAGGAATAAACCTAACCAAGAAGGCAAAAGATGTTCACTGAAAACTACAAAACATTGCTGAAAGGAATTAAAGGACTCATAAATAAATGGAAAGCCACCTCAGGTTCATGGATTGGAAAACTTAATATTGTTAAAATGTCAAATACCCAAAGAAATCTACAGATTCAATGCAATCTCTATCAAATCCCAATGACAGTTTTTGCAAAAATAGAAAAACCCATCCCAACATTAAAACTCCTGTGGAATCTAAAGGGACCCCGAATAGCCAAAACAATCTTGAAAAAGAAGAACAAAGTTGAAGGTATCACACTTCCTGATTTCAAAACTTACTAGAAAGCTACAGTAACCAAAACAGTGTGGTATTGGCATAAAGAGAGACATATAGACCAACAGAATATAATAGATAGCACTAAAATAAACCCGGCACATGTGGTCAAATGATTTTCAACAAGGGTGTCAAGATCAGTCAATGGGGAATGGACACTCTTTTCAAAAAATGGTGCTGGTAAAACTGGATATCCATATGAAGAAGAATAAAGTTGGACCCTTAGTGTATGCCATATACAAAAATTAATCCTTAGTAGGTCAAAGAAATAAATGTAAGAGCTTAAACTGTCCATACACAAAAAGCTTCCTGACATCGGATATAGCAATAATTTCTTAGATAGGACACCAAAAGCACAGTCAACAAGAGAAAAGTTAGATGAAGTGGATTTCAAAATTAAAACTTTTGTGCATCAAAGTACACTATCAAAAGAGTAAAAAAAAAAATCAACCCATGGAATGGGAGAAAATATTTGCAAATCATATATCTGATAAGGGATTAATAACTGGAATATATAAAGAACCCCTAAAACTCAACAACAACAACAAAAACAACCCATTCAAAGATGGGCAAAGGACTTGAATAGATATTTCTCCAAAGAAGATATACAAATGGCCAAAAAGCATGTGAAAAGATGCTCAACATCACTAATCATTAGGGAAATGCAAGTCAAAACGCAATGAGATAGCACCTCATACCCACTAGAATGGCTATTATTTTTAAAAAGAAAGAAAGATAGAAAGAAAGAGAGAGAATAATTAAGTGTGTCAAGGATGCAGAGATATTACAACACTGTACACTGTAAAATGGCGCAGCTGCTGTGGAAAATGGTAAGGCAATTCTTCAAAAAATTAAACACAGAATTACTATATGATCCAGCAATTCCATTTATGGATATATACCCAAAAGAAATGAAAGGATGGACTCAAACAGATATACACTTGTGTTCGTAGCAGCATTATTCACAATAGTCAAAAGGTGGAAGCAACCCAAATGTCCATTAACAGGTGAATGGATAAACAAAATATGCTATATATCTATATCTATATGATGAAATATTATTCAGCCTCAAAAAGGAGTGAAATTTTCATACATGCTACAACATGGATGAAGCTTGAGGACATTATGCTAAGGGAAATAAACTAGTTTTTAAAAGACAAATACCACATGAGTCCACTTATATGAGGTACCTACAGTAGTCAAATTCATAGGGACAGAAGGTAGAATAGTGGTTACCAGAGGCTGGGGGGAATGAGGATTATTGTTTAATGAGCATAGAGTTTTCATTTGGGAGGATGAAAAATTTCTGGGGATGGATGTTGGTGATGGCTGCACAACAATGTGAATGTACTTAATGCCAATGAATTGTATACTTTAAAATGCTGAAAATGGTAAATTTTATGTTATGTGTATTTTACCACAACTAAAAAACCACTTTGGATAGAGAGCAAAAGATGAGTGTAGTAAGACAGGAGGACAGCGACCCTCTTATTTCCTTGACTATCTACTTAGACATAGTGATAACCATGATAGGGGAAAAACATCTAATCTAAACCTACAATGAATTTTCCCCCCCTATTTTTAGTCCTATAATCTATGCATCACTTAACTGGAATACTTCTCTTTTTTTTTTAATAGAAACAACATGTATGCTTACTAATTATATTGTAATTATACAATAAATATTACAATAAATACAATAATTATATTGTTTGTTATCATAAATGATTAAACCATTTAACAGAGAAATAAACATTTTAACATCCTAATCCTCTGCACACAGCATACTCTACTTAAGGCAGAAACCAGACAGCCAAAAAACTGCTCCTAGCTGTTAAAATGTTTCTATTGAGGAAAGTGGGAGATGTAGAAAGAATAACAAAGTGATCAGAATAAGCAACTTAAAAGTTAAATTTGTTTCCTAAAGCAGTAAAGATATTTTGTATCAAAAGTAGTTAAAATTTTGGTGTTCATAATGAAAGAAAACTAAGATATAGAGGGTTCAAATTGAAAGCACTAGAAAAAGATGACTATGATTTTAAAGTAATAATCTACTTCTGAGAAAATAAAAACACTCTGATAAGCCGCTGCACTCCAAGGTTTTCCCAACCTCTTTTCCGCTCTCTCCCCTCTGCTCTGTTCTAATCCCACTCTTTTAGGAGGAGGAGGGGAAGGCCGAAACAGGGAACGGATATAACAAGATAAGAGGAATAAACCCAATAATAGGAATAGAGAAGAGAGAAAAATATTCCTATTATTTTTTCTCCTCACACTGAATACTAAATACATCATCATCATCAAATGCTAACAATCCAAATTTCTGAGGGCAAGAAAAACTCAATTTCCTGGAGTGCCAACCTAACCTAAGGCAAAAGAAAGGAAACTATCTGCGGGCTTTGCATCTATAAATGAAGTCTGTATGCCAAATTCTTCAAACAACCTCCACTCTAATCCAAGGCTGCGGATAAATACGGTGACATGAACCTTGATCAAAAGACTGGCACACTAAGCTCTTTAACTGCTTTCTAGCCTAAGAAGTGAGATCAGTTAAAGAACTTCAAACCCAAGTACTTTATTCACTTAGTACAGAAAGACCAAGGTTTTCATGAGAAAGCACCTGGTACAGAAAGGCAGCTATGCTGGGACACAGCATCTGGTAATAAGCAAGAGTTTAAAGAGATAACTTCCTGATATTACACATGCTACTGTACAGTTCTATGGGAAGAAGAGAATGAGAATTTGGGAAGAAGCTGATTTCTCTGTATAAACTCAAAATAATCCTGTAAAACAGCCCATCATTCCCAGTGTCCTTTTGATCCCAGGGACAAGTGTGAAGGTCTCTGAATTGGACTACCATTTCAACTCGGGGCATGGCCTCCCTGTGTGGGTAACAGTAATATCTTTCCCCTGTTGTAAAACATTTGACTGATCCCCGCCAAACACTCTCAGAACCAGACATGACATCAATACTGGTACAATCCTGTGCTCCTCTTTGTGCACATTTTTCTAAAATGCTGGCCTCGTTAGTTCTCCTTAATCATGCTCATTCCCTAAAAAGGGAAGACCAAAAAAAACTGGATCCTAGGATACGCCTGCTAAGCACATTTTCACCCCAAAACTTAGCCTTAATCTTCTGAAGGCAAATGTCCTTTATAAGCTCCCTCTTCTGTTGTTGCCACTTTTCCTAAACCGCAGGCCTTCCTGACTTGCAGTGGGGCCAGGATAGATTGTGGTTATGTGGTGGGTTCTGTCAGACGAGCTTTGACAAGGCCTCAGAATAGACCCTGGGCACCAGCCAGGGAAACTGCCACTCACAAGTTCCAACTTCATCCTCATATGTTAGTCCCTCAGCACTTTTTTTTCCCACTAGTCTCTCTCATTTTAAAAGGGCAAAGATTCCTGAACCTCCTCCTGGTCATGAGTGAGCTGTATAACATTGAAATTAAAAATGTAAACCTCCCTTATTCTGTTCACAAACACTTTGAAGAATAAAGACTAAATCTGTACCTACCTTTTGCCTTGAGAAATTAATCCATCAATAGCACTTTGGTTTGCAAAAGGATTTTGGATCTCAAACCCCACAGAGGTTTATTTTATTAGGAATAGACTAGGCTATGGAAGATAAAGGAAGAGAGAAGGTAGGCCATTTATTTCCCATGTGACTAATAATATGGCAGCAGACTTCTGCAGGGCAAGAAATAAAACTATATACAATGTTTTTAATTGATATTGGTCATCAAATCCTAAAACAATCAAGCTACTACAAAAGGCACTCATTTAACTAGTATTACCAAATATAAATGAAGTAGTTCGTCTGTAATAGCACAGTCTTCAAGGTACAGTACTTTTATCTTTACCTGTATAAATAAAATTACCCAGCTGTCACTCTAAAATGTTGAAAATTACCTTATAAAATACATTTACAGTATATTTTTAAATTGTGAGGATAAACAATACAAAGCAATTAAGCACTCTTTTCTCCTACAAGGTTAAGAAAAAGGTAACTTCTATTATAAAATAAATCCCAATATAAGCTTGAAATAAATTTTTAAAATTTCACAATTTAATTCCCAAACTTACATTCACACTTTCAGAAATAAATTCCATATACACACTTATGCACTAGAGCGAAGACTTACATACGAGTTGTTCCTTACAGCAGTGTTAGTGGAAAGCTAAAAACAACCTAAATGTCTGTCAATAGGGAATGTTAAAATAAATTATGGAAAATGAACAAGCTATGGTTCATCTACACTAGGCAGGACATCCATTCTTTTTAAAAATTAGATGGACATATGTGCTAATATACAATGATCTCTAAGACATATCAAAGGTAAGAATGAAAGGTATAGGACATTCCTCCTAAACATAGGTGATTATATATGCAAGAGAAAATTTGGAGAGAGATACACAGGAAACCATTAAGAGTGGTTGTTTGGATTATGTAGTCAGCGTAGGGGGTGGGGGAAGAAGGTTAGAAGTTTATTGTGGAAAGAAAACTTCCTTTTCACCATATAACATTTTCTTTTCAAATGTTTAGCAATTTTAAAAAGTCCCACAAACATCTACTGAACCCATGAAGTGAGCACTCCCCTTCATGGATGCCATTTCTTCCCTCTTCTTTTTTTTTAAAAAATAAATAAATTAATTAATTAATTTATGGCTTCATTGGGTTTGCACATGGGCTTATTTGCTCTGCAGCATGTGGGATCTTCCCGGACCAGGGATCAAACCCATGTCCCCTGCACTGGCAGGCAGATTCTTAACCACTGCACCACCAAGGAAGTCCCTTCCCTCTTCTTAACCACCTGTATTCTTATCTACTGCTCTCCCCACCACTAGACCAAAACAGAAGCATACATATGGAGCAAATCTCAGAGCTTCTACAAGAAACAGAATTCTCTCTCCATTCCCCAACCAAAATAAAGATATAATAGAATAAATGAAAAAGTATTAGCATATAATAAACCCAGTTTTTAGCCCAGTGTTTGATTCCTTTTAAGTGTGGCTTAATTTATTGTAGGCCAAAAAGTTTTTAAAGTGAAAGCACAATGTGCAACACACAAAAAATCATTTCTAATGGTATCCTATCTATTACCTTAAAGGAAAGAATGGAGAAAAAGCCAAAGTTATTTTACTCACAGGGTAAATTTTGCTCAATTCCTTCCTTCTGAAGTTTTAAAAGTTGAGTTTTGAATGATGGTCATAAAGTCTTTATTTGCAAACTGGATAAGGTGGTACAGTTTTCCTGTTAAAGGACCATCTCTCCGTTCAGATTCTCCAGAGAGAAAGCAACCACCTAAAAGGAAAAGGCTATGAAATGGTCTCTAGGTAGGTGCAATGGAAAGTGCTTCTATGCTGAGGACAGAAGAACTGTATTTCCTCTAAAATGATCCTCATCGACATTCCCAACACGCTATAGGGAGTTTTTTAAAATATATATATTATCATCAATTCTGTTCCTCTTCCAACTAGGAGCAGGGTAAACAATTCACAAACAGCTTTGCAAGAAACTGCTCCCTCTCTCTCATTTCTAGTAAAGATCAGTTTTTGGTTTTGTTTTGAGAGAAAAAGACTTTACTTTGCCAAATATATTCCCCGTATCACTTTTTTCCTTCATTGTGGAGATGCTTAAATCCTGACCTAAGAAGGCTTCTCTTGCATATCTACCTATCAGGACTGTCAGTTCAGGCGGTTTCCACAAGGGATTTTCCAAAAGGGAATAGCTGTTCACTGGAAACTGAAACTCTTAAGTCACTATTAGCTGGACACAAATCAAAAGCAACATTAGGGAACGCTCTGAATATAAGAATGGATATCCAAGGAAATAAGATGCGGAAATTTAGTCAAAGAATTAAAGGAATTTAGTAAGCAAGACCAACAGGGTAAACTTACCATTACTTTACAACTGATAACTAACTAAAGTTCCTTATAAATCAAAATCAAGGTAAAATAAGCTGACTTCCAAAAAGAAGAAAAAGAAAAGAAGGCTAAGAGTATCAAGAACGCTGTGATTCAAAGTCATTTTGCTTAGTAACACGTTAAAAGCCAAAATGATCAAATTACATTTCTGCAATAAAAAGTTATTTCTAATTTAAAATGAATTCATTCCAATAATGAATCACCACTTCAGTACACACTTTCTTCTCCACCAGAACTTAAGTATGAGCTCAGTATAGTCTCATTGCACATCTTTAAGGGCAGATTCCCCCAAATGGGTAAGGCCTTTCACTCAAGACTCTTCTGTGTACTGCAGGTTCTTTCAGTGAAGTTTTTCCTGCCTTAAAGATGTAGCTCTCCTTTTCACCGATATTTATTTTGTTTCTAGACACTTACCTTCCTTTATTTATCTTCCCACATTTGGCAAAAAAAGAAAAGTGGGTAAAATCACAACAATCCACTTAGGAACTAACAAACTATTCTAAATCCAAAGCTTCTGCAAAAGTTCACTTTTTATTTCCTTACCATACTTCACGACAATAAATATGCAGCAACAAACCTAACAAAGCATCAATACAACACTTCCTATGAGCAAGGGCATCTAATTAAACAGGCAGTAACAAACCTCTAGCTTTCCTCTATTCCAAGTTTAATATGCATATCAATGATTCACAAAGCGAGTGACCTAACTTCCTAAATGAATCACACTTTCCGAAATTCTTATTCTACATGAGTATAATACTGGGTCATCATCTCTACATGTGTTAAACAGAGCATGATGTTTGTTAAACGGTTAATTCTGCAAGACCTTCAAACCACAGCAAACGCCAAGTCCCTGCCAACTAACCCTTACCTGCAACACTTTGCCTTTTCCAACAATTGCACCTCTTCATACAGAAGCATCCCCCAAATAAACATTTTACCTTGAAACAATGTTATTTTAAACACTAATTAAGAACTGATCCATCCACACCCTGCTCTCCATCTCTGTGGTTCCATTACTGTATCCACATTCTCTTCCCATTGTGATGCCATAAAAAAGTAACGGGCACTGTTATCCTTACATATTATCTTTTAATCAATGAACCTACGCTGCAGCTTTTCTTTTTAGGGCAGAAATGCTGAGTCATTAAGTGGAAACTCAAAGAAAATACGCTACAAAGAGTTACAGTTTAGGATGCAACATTTCCCTGGCCAGGTCTCCGCAGCCTTATATTTGTATCTCCCACGGTGGAAAAAGTAGAGCAAACACTTGCACTTTTCCGTCCCCTCGAAGAAAGAAAAAGACACGGGTTTCCTTAGGTCCTCCGGCTTCCTGCGGGATATCCACGAGCACGAGAAGCAGGCCTGGCTGGAGCTATATAGCTTAACAATCTGGGTGTGAATAACACCTCGCATTAGTCAAGCATTAACCCTGACACTCCTAACAAGCGCCTGTTATGCCCGCGCTTCAGCTCGGGTCAAGGAGGAAGAAAAAAAATCCCACAAAAGCGCTACGCCCTCCACCGGCCTGACACCCTTCCCCGGGGTGGCCGGACGGGTACAGAACCGAGGGAGTGCCGCGTCCGGGGTGCAGGAGAAGGAGCCCCGAGCACTCGAAGCGGAGAGACAGCGGCCCGAGTTCATTTCTCCCACAATGGGAATAAGGCCGTCCCCGCTCGCGGACCGAGGCTGCGCGTTCGAGACCCGGCGTGAAGCCCGAGGACGCCGCAGGCAGGGGGCAACCTCGACCCCGGGGTCCGCCTGGGGTCCCGGCCCCTAGCAGGAGTCCGCGGCGGCGCGGACCTCGCCAGGCTGCAGAGGCCGGGAAGGTGGCCCCGCTCCTCGCTCCTCTCCAGGCCGGCGGGAGGAGCGGCCCTTACCTGTCTCCGGGCGCGGGCTATGGCTGCGACGCCGCCCGGGAAGGGCCGGAGCGCAGCTCGCCGGCCGGGAGCTCGCCGGGGCGAAGGGCGAGGGGCGCGGGGGACGGACTGAGTCCTGGGTCCCCGGCCAGGCGGGCCGGGCTGGATGCGGCGGCTCCCGGCGCGGCAGCCGGTCGGTCAGTCACGCCGATGTCCCTAGGCGCCGCGGCTGAGACAGCGGGAACCGGCCCCCAGGAGGAGCCGCAGCCCGAGCGGCGGGCGGCGGAGGCGGAGGAGGGGCGGGGCCACAGTGTCTACGACCCGCTCACCCGGAAGCAGTTGTGGTCGCGGTAGCGCGCGCTGCGGGACTGGCTTGTCCCCCAGCCACCGGCTGCGCACCGCCTGTGGGGAAGAGGTTTGGGACCGCGGGTAAGGTGGAGGCCCGGGTGGCCTCCCGAGGTGGCTCCTCCGGGCCCGCGGGGCCCACCCAACCCCTCCGACCCAGGACCGGGTCCGGGAATGTGAATTGATGCGCGTGCCCGTTCGAGGCAGCCCCGGCCCTGGTTACCTCCAAACTGTCCGGCCTAGTGGGCTTGGGTGAGTGGGCCCGGGTGGCAGTTCTAACGGTAGGAACGAAGGTGGGTGGGTGTGGTCGAAATGCTGAAAGCCTTATTTCCAAAATGAATGATTTTGAAATGATTTCCGTAGAAGAATGCTGGGGGCGAGGGGGGAAGAATATAGAGTCCGTTAAACATCTGATGGACACGGACCTGTCCTTCATTCCGGAAGTATCTCTCGAGATCCACCAGGTTCAAGGCCCTGGAGAAAGACCGGGTCCTGCGCTTTGGGAAGCTCATCTTCTAGTAGGGTAGACGGATTTAAGCAAACAAGGCAATGACAGATTGCGATGCGGCTCCGCAGGAAATACACAAAGGTGATGAGAGATTTTGTGGGCGAGACCTCTGGCAGGATGGGATGGTTGGAGAAGACCTCTAGAGGGAAGTGGTAGTTGAGCAACCTCCTGGGAAGAAGGCACGAAATACACTTCGACACCACTTTACATCCAGGGACTGTAGGTTCCAGACCCCCCTGAATAAGCCCACAATTCCATGTTAAGAACCTGGCTCTAATGCCTTCCAAGGGCTGTTTCTCTGCTGCCCACCCCTGCGATTTCAGAAGGGTTGCTCTCCCTTTAGAGTTCATGAGGGCTGGAGTATGGCACTGCGAGGGAGGCATGAATTAGGGAACTTTGGTGTCTAAGCAGTGAGACTTCAACAGGTGGCTTCACCACAGGAGAATTATCATACCATCAGCCTTGAAAGACAAAATCTCTAACCTCGCACTTTCTCTTTCCATGTCACTATTTTTCTCAGACCTGTGAGCAAACACTGAAACTATGGTTTTCACCTGGGATCAATAGGGGCTTAATATTCCCAAAAGATCATACTATGTTATGATCTGAATAAAAGGATTAATGACATATTTTTGCTAAATCAGTTAAAGATAAAATAAAAAGAGGACTTTCAAGAGAGAACCTATTCAGGTACCTGAATAATACCAATAAATCCAATAATGTTTATTAAATATTTAAGTTTATATAACTGCATAATTAATGGAAAGATTGGGTAATATTAGGATTAGATGCTCTTGCTTTTTAAAATTTTACTCCTTAGCCACTTGTTTTGGCTCATAGCAAACTAACAGAGAAAGAAAGGTTTTGCCATATCTTCTGGGAAAACTGGGAGGAAGCTCACACTTATTGACTACCTACTATTTGCACAGCATTGTACTAAGCTATTAAATATATTATCCCTTTCAGTACTAGGACCAGCCTTGAGATATGGAGATTATTATACCCATTTTAGTAACAAAGACACTGAGATTCAGAGCAATTATGACTTGCCTAAGGTAACAAAACTAGTAGCTGAGAGTCAGAATTTGAAACTCCAGTCTTTCTGGTCCTAATTCCCCTTTTACTTTATGCTATATTGCTGTACTTTAATATTTAAAAAGGAAATATAAATGAAGTGTACGGCCAAGCAAATTTCTATATTGCTCTTATAATTTTATTATAAGAGTATACTTTAAGGTAGAGTGGTATGAGGCAATTTTGGAACTTCTCTGTATTTTTACTTCTTCCACTATAGGATATTTGCCATCTGTTGCCAAAAAAACTATTCCACTTGTTTTAAAGTTCACAATGGGGACTTCCCTGGTGGTCCAGTGGCTAAGACTCCGCACTCCCAATGCAGGGGACCTGGGTTCGATCCCTGGTCAGGGAACTAGATCCCATATGCAGCAACTAAAGATCCTGCATGCCGCAACTAAGACCTGGCGCATCCAAATAAATAAATATTAAAAAGAAGTTCAGGGCTTCCCTGGTGGCGCAGTGGTTGAGAGTCCGCCTGCCGATGCAGGGGACACGGGTTCGTGCCCCGGTCCGGGAGGACCCCAAATGCCGCGGAGCAGCTGGGCCCGTGAGCCATGGCCACTGAGCCTGCGCGTCCGGAGCCTGTGCTCCACAACAGGAGAGGCCACAACAGTGAGAGGCCCTCGTACCGAAAACAAAACAAAACAAAAGTTCATGATGGCATGTGTCTTTTAAAGGCTCCCAAGAATGTTATAAAGTATGACACTAACATTTTGTCATTGCAAGGGGATCCTGACTAAATGCATCACTCTGAACTGTTTCACAACAGTCTTTCCCTGCACATTCTCTCTGCCAAAAATATGGGTTCCCAAATCTTTATGGAATAATTCTGACATGTGAATGCCCCCAGGTCTGTGTGGGTTGTCCGCTCTAGGGACATATTAATAGATGAAGGAAAATTTTGAAAGTGTTTATATGGTTTTGAGCAATGAGGTGGTAGGATCTGTACATTTTTGTTCATTTCATATCAGATCCTTCACATTTTTCTTTGATGATGTCAAGAAATACAAATTTTCCTTTCTCAAGAGCAAACACTCATTTTTGTGGCTTTCACAAAATTGACTTTTGCAAACACAACACTATGTTTCACTCTACACACATCTCTGGAAAACATTAGTTCAAACATTAAAAATAGGATGCTACTTTTCAGAGCCCAGTATTTTTATTAGTAAAGTGTATATGTAGCATACTTTGAAAGAATTTTTAAAATTTTGGTTAACTCCTTACAAACCTATGGAAACCTAGCAAAGCAACAGTCTGTGACTGCTGACTATGTATATTTGCTTTAAGCTCTCTTTCCAAACATTATTTCTTATCTAGATTTCCTATTTTTTTCTTGCTTTCCTATTTTTGGGGGTGGGGAGGGGAAAAACTATAGATTCACAAGAAGTTACAAAAATAGTACAGACAAGTCCTGTGTACTCTTTACCCAGTTTCCCCCATTGGCAGCATCTTACATAACCTATAATACATTATTAAAACTAAGAAACTGACATCTTGCTATCGTTAGACTTTTAGTTTCTTTTTGTGTTTCATCATATCAGAAAATTACCACTTTGCAACAATTCATTTCTGTTATATCTGGCGCTTCTCCCTTTCCTTAATTAGCAGACGACAATATCAATAAGCTTGCCACAATACTCGTCTGGAATTACAAGTTTACTAAAAAATTCTGTGGGTCAACACACTTAAAAGTGATTTATTTGTAAGATTTTTGTTTTTTCTGCTTATATTGTTCCATGTCTTCCTGCCCTAATAAACCTATAAATGTATACAACCTGCGTATGTGTGTGTTTTAATACATCCTCTGACCACTGAAATGTTTTCAAAGAGATTGCTATTAAAGTAAAAGAATGCAGGGCTTCCCTGGTGGCGCAGTGGTTGAGAGTCCGCCTGCCGATGCAGGGACATGGGTTCGTGCCCCGGTCCAGGAAGATCCCACATGCCGTGGAGCGGCTGGGCCCGTGAGCCCTGGCCGCTGAGCCTGCGCGTCCGGAGCCTGTGCTCCGCAACGGGAGGGGCCACAGTGGTGAGGGGCCCGCGTACCGCAAAAACAAACAAACAAAGAATGCAAAGGTCCTCATTTGACTGGGAAAAGAAAGAAAAAAGTTTGTAAACATCTAACTATCCGAATGAGAATGCTGTGGTCTGTTGGTTTGGAAGCCAGATCTCACTTATGGCTAATTCCAGCTCCATATGGATTCTCCTAGCCAGAGCAGCTCATCCTTTACTCCACCAGAGAGCAAACGAAGGAAAGAGAAGTGTAAGTTACTTTCTTCAGACTTAGTGATGAGGAAAGTTTGATGAGAAGGGAGAATTTGGAAATTCGTGTAGGTATCAGTTATGTATAAATGCCTAATCACAGATAATCAAGTGATGGCTCCTCTGCATTGTATATACATTGTAAATGAGTAATCAAACATTCTTCATATTACAGTTCATTTAGCAAACTTACTCATCTACTGTATACCAGGCCCCCAGTTAGGCACTAGTAACACAGGAACACAACAGGATCTTTTTTTTTTTTTTTTTGACGGCACGCGGGCCTCTCACTGTTGTGGCCTTTCCCGTTGCGGAGCACGGGCTCCGGACGTGCAGGCTCAGCGGCCATGGCTCACGGGCCCAGCCGCTCCGTGGCATGTGGGATCTTCCCGGACCGGGGCACGAACCTGTGTCCACTGCATTGGCAGGCAGACTCTCAACCACTGTGCCACCAGGGAAGCCCAACAGGATTTTTTTTTTTTTCTGTACGCAGGCCTCTCACCGCTGCGGCCCCTCCCGCCGCGGAGCACAGGCTCCGGACGCGCAGGCCCAGCAGGCACGGTCCACGGGCCCAGCCGCCCCGCGACATGCGGGACCCCCCCACCCGGGCCGGGGCACGAACCCGCGTCCCCTGCATCGGCAGGCAGACCCCCAACCACTGCGCCACCAGGGAAGCCCAACAGGATCTATTTTTTAAGTATTAAGCTCTTACTATGTGTCAAGATACTTCCTAGATGCTAGGGATTCAAGGAGAAGTTAAAAAGCTGTGTTTCCTTCTCTCAGGAAACTTACTGTCTGGTAAGGGAGATAAACGATCACACAAAATTAACTTTATAATCCTAATAGGTATTACTAAGGGTAGGTATGTGGTGCATGAGGGTGAGGTAGGAGAGACAGGCCCCAGGCTGAGCAGCTGTAACTGGTCTCCTGCTGATGCTTTGAGATGGGAAACCAGCAGGAGCATTGGGCCCTGACTGGGTGCATTCTTGTGGATTTCCCGGCCCAGCACATGTGCAGAAGAGGCCCTCAGTCTAGGGGAAGGACAAAAGGAGGGAGAAGATGCCAGCTGGAGTCCGTCTTGGCTGAGAGATGCGTGCGCACACCAGGACAAGCTATGGAGATGACTGGCCAGAGACAAGCTGGAAAACTGCCCCTAATAAGCAATCTAAGCTGCCCCTACTGGGGGCAACTCACTCTGAGCTCACTGTGTGTTCCACACATATTTCTTTTTTCACACATACTTTGTTCCTTCCACACGTACTTTGTTTCTAATAAATGCTTTTATCTTTTACACAATCTTGGTCTCTTGGCTGAATTATTTCTTCAAAGAAAACACAAAGGTCCTTCTTCCAGCTTTTGACCACAGGAATCAAGGGCATCAAAGTGGAACTCAACCTAATCAGAAGTATCAGAAATGACTTCTCCTAGCAAGAGATGCTCTGAGCCAAGATTTAAAACTGCTTCAGAGTGAACTCAGTGCAGAAGTTAGGGAAGAGAAAGGAAGAACATAAAGACCTCAGGATGGGACAAGCAGTCTCAGGGTCTATAAAGAAATGAGGGAGATAATGTGAGATGAGTCTAGAGAACCAAAGGCCCACCATGCAGGGCCTTACAGGCTTCCTAAGGATTCTTATCTTTGTTTTGAAAGCAATGCAAATGAATTGAAGAGGTTTTAGTAGGAATGACATGATCAGACTTTGTGGTTTTAAATGATCACTCTAGCTTCAGTGTAAAGAATTCATTCTTTAAATAAATGTGACCTGGGTGCGCACTATAGGCCAAGCACTGGTCTGCACACTGAGTACACAGTGGTGGACAAAATGCACAGACTCCCTGTCTCTGAGGATCTTACAGACAATACATAAATGGTACATAAGATGGTGGGAAGTGCTATCAAGAGTATTGGAACCCAGGTAAGAATAAGAGGGTGGGGTGCTGTTGCTATTTTATTAGCTTGAACTATATGAAAGTACTGATCTTTTTATATCTTTTTTCTTTTTAACCTCAGGATGATATTAAGTTTATGTGGTACAGCCTGGCAGGATGACATTAGTGTTATACGGTTCAACCTAATATTTGGTAGAGTCAGAGAAGACCTAATGAGGTGATGCAAAGAAAGAGGCAAGCTGTGCAAATTTGTGGTGGGGAGAGCATCCCAAGCTAAGGGAAAGCAAGCGCAAAGGCCCTAAAGCAAGAATGTACTTACCATGTTTGAGGAGCAAAGAGGAGGCCAGTGTGGCTGAAGAGTAATGGACAAGAGGGAGGAATGGTAGTAGGGACCAGAGCGTGCTGGGTCTTGTAGACCACAGTAAGAAATTGGCTTTTCCTCTTTGAATGATGTAAGCTGTTGAGGAGTTTTGAGCAGAGGAGCTACACAATCTGTCATCTTGAAAAGGACTGCTCTGTTATTGGTATACAGAGGGATCACTGTAAAATTTTTCAACTTTGCTGTATCCTTTAAATTTTTCCTAATAAAATGAGAAGACTTTCCGCTGCTGGATTGTAAACAGACTTTAGTGGGGGGAAGGATGAGATCAGGAAGACCACTATTGCAATAATTCAGATAGTAGTGAAGATAGTAAGAAGTGGTTAGATTCCAAATATATTTTGAAGATAGAGCCAGTAAGCTTTGCTTATAGAATGGCTGCCAGATGTGAGAAAAAAGATAACACTTAACATTTAGACCTGAGCCACTGGAAGGATGGGGTTGTCATCTACTGAAATCTGAAAGGCAGTCTATTCAAACAGGTTTGGAGGAAAAGACTTTTTGGACAAGGTGAGTTTGTGATGCCTGTCTTAGATGCCATCTAAGTGGAGACATCAAATAGGCAATTGAATATACAAATCTAATTCACAGGAAACATCCAGGTAGGAAATACAAATGTATGAATCCACCTAAAGACTAAGATATAAAGATCAGTGCTTTGAGAATTAAATGGAGATACTCAGTTTAGCCTAAAGCCTGTCATGCTTTTTGTTCTAGGCTAGTTTTTTTTTTTTTTTTTGCGGTACGCGGGCCTCTCACTGTTGTGGCCTCTCCCGTTGCGGAGCACAGGCTCCAGACGCGCAGGCCCAGCAGCCATGGCTCACAGTCCCAGCCGCTCCGCGGCATGTGGGATCCTCCTGGACTGGGGCACGAACCCGCGTCCCCTGCATCGGCAGGCGGACTCTCAACCACTGCGCCACCAGGGAAGCCCTCTAGGCTAGTTTTGTCTGTAGTTACCAGTTACATTATATTACCATTCAGAATATTTATATGCATCACTATCTGCTATTCACTTGCATTCTAAAGGGTTTTGTGTTTTAATGTTGGTCTTATCTAAACAGATTATACATTTCTTGAGAAAAGATCTATTTTCTTTTACACACTCCACAATGCCATATCACAAAGACATTTTACAATGCTCATATAATAAATTATTGGAATGTAGAGTTTGTTGTTATCATAAAGCATCAATTTTCTTACAAATATTTAATTTGGACACTTGTAGCTTCATAAGTTTACACTTAACGAAAATAAGGGTAGACTTAGAATTTTCAGTCTTTTGCCCCTCACGCCCATATCACTTTGGATGAATAAGAGAGAGCCTTCTTGGGGAAAAGAAAAAAAAAAAAAAAGGCTCAGCCCTCCTCCATATTAGCTTTATACTCAAACTTCACGTGATAGCAAGACAGTTCCCAACAACTTCAAAGTGTACCTCCACCCCAGTCCAAGTCCGGCAAGAAAGAGATCCTTCCCAGTAGTCCTGGATTCACTAATTGAACCAACCTGGTTAACTGCCCATCCCTTAACAAATTACTGAGCTAGGAAAATTCTGTGCTGTGATTGGCCAAATATGAGTCATATGCTTCACCTCTGGTTCACCCAAAGAGCATGAAATATAGAAGAGGAGTGGTTCCCTGGGGAAAAAAATGGGTTGCTGTCACCAAAACAAGGAACTGGATAGTGATGTCAAAAAACAATGCATTCTACACCTGGTAACTCGAAAGGCCTAAACATTGTTCCTTCCTTAAGCTTTTAAAAGAAGTCAGTAATGCCATGCACTCATGTTGAATCTTTTCCGATTCTGTATGCAATACTTTATTTCGCCATGAATCACTAGGCTGTCATATATTCACTTGTTATTGCTGAGTGAACCTCACCAAAAGTAAATGCAGGAACCTCAAAGTTAACCAGCTGGAAGGGTCAATATTTCAGCACAACACTTTCCAGGATACTCCCACCTAGGTATTGCAGGTAGTTTCTTGTCCTACAATTATTTCCTATTGTCAGTCTGCCTGAAACATATTTTTTTGCCCTCAACAGCCTGCAGGCAGGGCGGCTGCTAGCTAAGGTGCCTGGAAAACCACTGCAGAAGCAAGTGACAATGAATCAGCCTAAATTCATCTTCTAGAAGGACATTTACATAGTGTAGAATCTTGAAAGCAAAATGTATCTACAGATATGTCTTTTCAGCTTCTTTTCAGGTTCACCGTTTCCATTCCTTTCTATACTAACAGGTTACTTTCCCCACAAGATGTCTGACCTAATTTATGTGGCATTTTTAACATTTTAGTTTAAATTTTGCTGCAGTAAATGGATAACTTTGCTATAAAGAGAATGTTGACTCTATCTATTTGTCTGGAATTTGGGGTGGCTCCTCTACTTTGCTGCTTCCCTGGACACCAAACATAACATTCTCTGTCCTAGGACCTGCTTCAAGTTGGTCATGAGACTGGCCGAAAATCAAACCAAATCTAAATGAATGGTTGTTGAAGTTAATCTCACATCCTGGAGCTGTGTGTGCCACGGAATAGCCTGCTTTTATTAACAAGCACAATTCTGATCAGAATCACTGCTCTGTGGTCCTGTTCATCAGAATTTCATGTTTAGAAATTGGATTTGGGTCTGGTTACTTTTAAATTTATTTATTTATTTTTGACTGCGTTGGGTCTTCGTTCTGTGTGCAGGCTTTCTCTGGTTGTGGTGAGCGGGGGCTACTCTTCGTTGCGGTGCGCGGGCTTCTCATTGCAGTGACTTCTCTTGTTGCGGAGCACGGGCTCTAGGTGCATGGGCTTCAGTAGTTGTAGCACATGGGCTCAGGAGTTGTGGCTTGCGGGCTCTAGAGTGCAGGCTCAATAGTTGCGGCGCACGGGCTTAGTTGCTCCGCGGCATGTGGGATCTTCCCGGACCAGGGCTCGAACCCGTGTCCCTGCCAATCCCCTGCATTGGCAGGCGATTCTTAACCACTGCGCCACCAGGGAAGCCCAGGTCTGGTTACTTTTAAATTTTCTATTGCAGGAAAAGGTAACATAGGATAGTGTTAAGCATGTATTTAAATGTTAAAAGTAGGTTACTGAACAATATGTTCTGGATGATTCCATTATTCTTAATATTATACATAGAGAATTACAGGATGAGATACCCAAATGTTAACCTTAAGAAATGAAATTATCAGTGATTTGACTTGATTGTTTACTTTTCAAAATATTCCTAGATGAAATGTACTACATCTGTCTCAAATAAATTAATTTTTAAAGATTTTTTCTTGATGTGGACCATTTTTAAAGTCTTTATTGAGTTTGTTACAATATTGCTCCTGTTTTATGTTTTTTTTGTTTTTTTGGCCCAGAGGCACGTGGGATCTTAGCTCCCTGACCAGGGATCAAACCCGCACCCCCTGCATTGGAAGGTAAAGTCTTAACTACTGGACCGCCAGGGAAGTCCCAGATAAATTAATTTTTAAAGAAAAGAGTTTATAATACCAATACCCCAGAGTCAAAAATATGCAACAGATACAACTGAAAAATAGATCTAATTATGATTCTCACTGCTCAAAACCATTGTAGATTTTTCTCTTGCTTGGCATACATCATTTATTCTTTCATTTAAAACAAAAAAGCATGTCCTGGATGCTTGGGAGTAAATGAACAATACAAGTGCGGCTCCTGCCCTCCTAGAACTAACTAACTAACTAACTAACTGACTGTCTAGTGGAGATATAATGAGTAAGCTGACAGCAAACCCAGTGTGTCATATTCAACAGCAGTTTCATGCACTCCCACCAAAATACCCAACCCTCCTTTTACAGAATAAATTCTGGCCTTGGCACATCAGCTGACAAGCATGTTGAACTCTCCCATGGTGCCACTCACTGCTGGTCCATGCTTCAGTCTGAGCCTCATCCCCATTGCTGTCCGCACGCTAGTTTTCAATTATTAGAGCAGCGTTCAATTATTTGAGTATTCACATACATAGATAACAAACTTGTGGTTACCAAAGGGAAAGGAGGGATAAATTAGGAGGCTGGGATTAACATATACACACTACTATGTATAAAATCGGTAACCAACAAGGACCTAGTGTATAGCACAGGGAACTATACTCAATATTTTGTATTAACCTATAAGGGAAAAGAATCTGAAAAAGAATATATATATATAACTGAATCACTGTGCTGAAACTAATATAACATAGTAAATCAACTATACTTCAATTAAAAAAAAAAGAAAAAATTATTCGAGTATTTACTTGCTCTTATTTTGTAAAAATGAAAGCACAAATACTAGTTATAGGAAATGTAGATCTTGTAAGTGTAGTGTGAATGATGTAAAGATGAAATCCTCAAGTGTGCCAGAAGCAGTGAGTGTCTAGCCTCAACCAGACGATGAGACATTCATGAAATGAAGGCCTGTAGACAGTGAAGGAAAGAAGAAAATCAGAGACCAAGCAGAATCTTGGAAATATTCATTGTTCAATGTCATAGCTAAAAGTTAAGCTATGTTTAGAGATTTCGATCTTACTTTTTAGCTCTGTAGGAAAGGATTCCTCCTAAACCAAGGAAGTTTATTATTTGATTGTTAGATACATTTGCAGGTGTGCTTTACATTTGAAAGTTGGGAACTGCCTTTGGTGGTTCACCATTGCCTACAGAACTTTTCTAAATCATTTATCACATCAGTGATGTTAACATCCACCAGTTTATAGTAATATTAAGAAAAGAAAGAACTTACAAGTTACCTATAAGTTGTTACAGTAAGTTGCTAAATTATACATTAATGGTAATCGGTAAATAAAACATTTATTCTGCCTTTCTTGTACAAATTGTATTTTCGGGTAGCCAAAGAGTTGTTAAGGAAAAGTCCTTTTGTATGAAATATTTCCAACTAATAAATGTAAAAGGAATGATTTAAAAACTCATCATTTCGGAGACTCAAAAAAAAATATCAGATTTAAATGACAATCATCGATGGCTGCTAAACCCATTAAGTGAAAGACTGATGGATAGAGTTATATGGATGGATTGGGCTTATAACACCTGGACCCACTGATCAATTGTAACATCACTAAGAATTGAACAACCATACATCTACACGTCCTAAGGTGGTGCAATCAAAAATATAGTGAATCACCTATGAGGTATTTTTGCCACTCCCCAAAATATTTTGAGTTTGAATCCAGTCAAGCCTGTAAATGTAACTATCAATTTATGGAGAGAAGGGAGAATGAACAATATAGGAAAGTGTCAAACAACACCAAGAAGATGCAATCAGTTAACCCCAGAATGTGGAAAGTTCTACTGGGCAAATGAGAGGATTTCTTCAACAAAGAAATTACCTTAATAAATTAAAAGAGATTTAAGACACCTAACAACCAAATACAGTATATGGATCCTGATTTGACCAATCAATTATAAACAGACGTTTTTGAGACAATGGGGAAATTTGACCAAAGACTGGATATTAGATGATATTAAGGAATTATTATTAAAGGTTAATAATTTTGTCAGTGTCATAATGATATTGTGTCACAGCATACAGTGGTTATGTTTTTGAAAACAGTCTTTTGTCTATTATAGACATATAATGAATAATTTAAGGGTGAAATTCTATGATCTCCAGGACTGCCATTAAGATACTCTAGAGGGAAGGGGGGAAATGGCAGGACAGATGAAACAAGATTAGGCGAGGGTTGATAGGTGTTAAAGCTGAGTGATGCGCATATGCTGGAGATGGGATATAATACTATATTCTCTATTTTATGTGTGTGTTTTAAATTTGCCATAATAGGAAGTCAAAATTTAAATCAATACATACATACATACATACATATATAAAGGCTTTAGGGCGGCTTACTTCTGCACCTGACTTGTTACCTGGGGAAGAGACTGAGTGAATGAATCCAAAAAACTATAATATTGGGATCCCTGAGCCAGTTAGTATGGGTGCACTTGTCTAAATGTATAATCCTGAGGAAAGGAGCATCTTCCTTTCTTTTTTGTGGAACCCCTGAGGGGAAATGCACCAGTAACGGCCACAGTGAGGACAAGAAGCTCAATCCAAATCATTTCTTTTGGACGGCCTGTGTATCCACAGGTGATCAAAGGAGTGGTAGCTGAAGCCCTCCCTGACACCTGGGGCTGGGGTCTGAGTTGTGGTGTGATTATCTTAGACTGGGGCATACGTAAGAGGTATAAGGACAGTGTGCTCAAATCCTGTGGGCAGCAGTGGATGTTGACAAGATCATTGCTTTCCAAGGGCATAGCTATGGAATGTTCCAGAGCCAGCAGTGACGCCAGGCTCCCAGCTGCTACAGCACTAGGGTAACAACTTCCAGAGCAATCAGCCCTGGTTGTGATGGCTGTGATTCCTAGACACAGGGGAAGGAGTGGAGTGAGAAGGAGAGAAGGGGGGGTCTGGGTTTCCCAACTGATCTAGACGTATGGGGCTTGCATTGACAAACCAGAGACATCCCTATGGTGAGACACTGTGCATTTGTCAGCTGGTGAAGCAGGATTTACTCATTACCCAGTTCTCGAATTGCATGATTCTATCATTGTATTACATGGAAATGACTCTGACCATGATTTGGTGGTGTGACCAGAGTGCTCCTCCCACTTCCTTGTCTCTTGCATAATCTTGGGCAGGTCACCCTTCTTTAAATTAGGATAATAATACCTTGCCTTTCTACCTCCAGGGCTGTTGTGAGGATCTTAAGAGATAATATATGGAAGTATAATTTTTGTGAACTATAAAATGCTATTCAAATATGTAATTTGATATAAAGGTCAAATATTCTGACCTTAAATGACTAGCTGATTTATATCTTTTTTTTTTTTTTTTGCGGTACGCGGGCCTCTCACTGCTGTGGCCTCTCCCGTTGCAGAGCACAGCCTCTGGACGCGCAGGCTCAGCGGCCATGGCTCACGGGCCCAGCCGCTCCACGGCATGTGGGATCTTCCCAGACCAGGGCATGAATCCGTGTCCCCTGCATCAGCAGGCGGACTCTCAACCACTGCGCCACGAGGGAAACCCCTAGCTGATTTATATCTTAAAGCTTCTTATTTCTTTGATTCTATGCTAGTAATAAATATTTAATTAGTACATTATAAAACTAGATAGTCAAGAAACAACTACAGAGAAATTTAGTGTATAGTATGATCTTTCTGCATTCTCCTATGTTACATAGGAATTCCTGGAAATAAGAAAATCTTGCCCAGTTAATATTTTATAGTTATATCCTTGAATACATGCCCATCAATTTAGGAGACAAATAAGTTGCTACATATTCCATAAATCATGCTTATTATTTTATAATCTCAATTTCATAAATCAATATTTCTTCTATTCAATAATATATAATCAACTGGGGAACAAGAACAGGGTTGGCAAACTATGGCCCATGGCATAAATCTGGCCACCACCTATTTTTGTATGGCCTGCAAACTAAGAACTGTTTTGACATTTTGAAATTTAAAAAAAAAAAAAATTCAAAACAAGAATATTTTATGACACATGAAAATTACATGAAATTCAAATTTCAGTGTCCATTTATTTATTGGAACACAGCCACACCCATTCATTTACCTACTGTCTATGGCTACAATGGCAGTTGAGGAGCTGTGAGAGGGACCACATACATGGTCCACAAAGCCTAAAATATTTACTATCTGGCTCTTTACAGAAAAGTTTGCCTATTGCCAGAATAGAAGGTTCAAAGGGACAGAAATTTAAAAATTTTGTTATTTTTTTATCTCAGGATAAATAAACCTGGGATATATGGACTCAAATTATGTATATGCAACAAAAGAAACCCACAGTTATGGTTTTAATATACAATGACTGGTTTTGAGTCAATTAAGAAAAAGTTATATAATAAGTAAAATATAAATAAATGGAATGCAATTAAATCCTTAAAAATATGTTCTCATTTTGCTCAATGTTGGTAGCAAAGTAAAGAGAATTGGGAGTAGTATATTTATTCTCTAACATACAATAGAAACCGACTTTAGTAAGGGAAAGAGGAAGTTCGTTGGAAAGAGGATTCTTGAGCAGTTCCAAAATTGAGGGAAGAGCTAGAGATCATGACCTTTGGAAGGACAGCAGACTGGTAAGCTCCAGGTCACCAGCAGCAAGAGACCCTGGATCTGCTCTCAGGGCATTTCCACAAGACTTCAGGAGGCTTCTATTTGAATTTTTGGGAGAAATAAATTGATGGGCCCAGTTTATGGCCCTGGAGCCCAGGGAACGGAGCGATGTGTGTGGGAACTCACTGGAATTCCATGGTTGGAATGAAGAAGGAAGAAAGAGGAGGTAAGAAGGAGGATGGGATGCCAGGCAAACAAAAACCAGCAGATGTGCTCACAGGGAGCTTCTCAGGAAACACAGGCTTTAATCCCAACTTCAGCACCAAATGGGTAAATGTGAGTAAGTCATCTCATTGGGGGTCAGTTAGGTGTATTTCCATTTCATGTTAGTATAAAAGGAGGGGCATAATTAGGCCCACCTGCCATAAAACTCTTCCTTGGCCACAGTACCTAAAATTCTCACCCTCAGGACAAATTTTTTTAAGTTAAAGAACAATAACTTTTAGAGGATCAAATTAAAATATAATTGTGTAACCACTATCACCACTTCTATTCAACATTGCACTAAACTTTTCAGCCAGCACAGTAAGATAAGAAAGTGAAATAATAGGCATAAAGGTTGTAAAGAAAAAAGTTACCATTTTTTTACAGGTGTGATTATATACATATACTATTCAAAAAATCTATTAAATATTACAATTAATAGTGAATTCAGCAAAGTCACTGGATGAGGGTCAATATAAATTTCATCTTATTTCTGTACCAGCAACACAATAACAACAAAAATAAAATGAAATTTAAAAAATGGTACTATTTACAATAGCATCAAAAAACATTAAATATGTAGGACTAAATATAACAAAAGATGTGAGCCAATTTCCTCAAATTGGCTATAAGTTAACGCAATCCCAACGAAAATCCCAGAAGACTTTTTATTTTGGTGGAAATTGATAAGCTGACTCTAAAATTTATAAAGAAATGCAAAAGGTGAAGAATAGCTGAGGCAATTTTGAAGAAGAAAAACAAAGCTGGAGCATCTAGGTCACCAGATATCACATCTACTAGGATGGCCAACTGTCCTACTTTGCCAGGGACTGAGGAGTTTTCTGAGATGCAATACTTTCAGTTTTAAAACCTAGAAAGTTAAATATATCAAATCACTATGTGGTACATCTTAAACTAATGCAATGTTATATGTCAGTGATATCTCAATAAAAATGTTGGGTGGGGACCAAAACGTACTGGGAAAACCAAGACACGTCAGTCACCCTAGGACTTAGTATAGAGCTATAGTTATTAACATGGTGTGATATTGGCTCAAGTATAAACATATAAACCAATGAAAGAGAACAGAGAGACCAGAAATAGATTCATACATATTTTATCATCGGCTTTTGACATATGGCCCAACAGTAGTCCATTTGGGAAAGGATGGTCTTTTCTGTAAATAGTGCTGAATAACTGGCTATCCACAGGGAGAAAAAAACACCTCAATTTCTAACTCATAACACAAAAAATAAATTCCAGATGAACTTTGTTTCTAAATTTAAAAGATAAAATAATAAAGCTTTTAGGAAAAAAATAGGAGAATATCTATTCGACCATGATATGGATAAAGATTTCCTAAGTAAGACACAGAAAATGCTAAATATAAAGGAAAAAAATTGATAAATTGAACTAGATTAAATTTAAGTGTTCGTATTCATTAAAAAATATCTTTATGAAAATGAACTGCAAGCAAGCCACAGAGTGGGAGAAGATATATGTGATTTATATATATAATTCATCAAACCTATGTAATATATAATTATATAAATACAAAAATGTATTTTATTAATATTTAAATAAATATATTTAATATAAATATGTTGTTTATATTAAATGTAAAATTATAATATATAACAAATATATTTTTGTATATAAATCACATGTATCTCCTCCAACTCTATATATGTGTATGTTTGTATGTGTGTGTATATGTGTGTATATCTATAAATCTATATTTATATCTATACCTATCTTATTTATATATATATATATACACACATATACCATTTGTTAGGTATATATCTGACAAAGGACACATATACAGAATATATAAAGAGTTCCCATAAGTCAATAAGAAAAAGTCATATGAAATGGTGCTTGACTTCCTTAATCATCAGAGAGATGCAAATTAAAACCACTATGAGAGAATACTACATGTCTACCAGAAGAGCTAAAATGAAAGACAGGGAATTCCCTGGCAGTGCAGTGGTTAGACTCCGCGCTCTCACTGTTGAGGGCCCGTGTTCAATCCCTGGTTGGGGAACTAAGATCCCACAAGCCACATGGTGCAGCAAAAAAATTTTTAAAAATTTTAATAAAAGGAGAAAGAGACAGACAATATGAAGTTCTGGTAAGGATGTGGGGCACAAAGAAATTTCACACGTTGTTAAAAGCAGTATCAAATGTACAATCATTCTGGGAAGCTCTTTGGCAATGTCTACTAAAGCTGAACACATTCATACCCGATAACCTACAGATTCCACTTCTGGGTACATACCTAGGTACATACCTAGACACCTAACATAAATCTTCCTAAGGGGTTTAGACCTGGGGCCACAAATTCAAACAGCCCCATGACCACGTCTAGACCTCAAGGTTCCGCCTCTCTCTCTCTCAACGGCTGACTGCTCGTGAGTGGGCACCTTACCCATACCAGGCGCCGTGGACGCAGTCGAGGCTCTGCCCCGATCCCCTTGCCTGGGCAGTGCACCATCCCCCAGCTGCTGTGAACGCTGGCTGCTAGCAGCTCACAGCTGCCCTTTCTCTTGAATCGCCTTGCCCAGAAATGCTTGAGAAACTATGCCCTCCCCCACCAGAGGCAGCCCACAGTCAATAACTGATGGGTATGGGGGTACAAAAGCAGGCTCCATGCTTCGAGATGGGGTAACTGCAGTGCTGTACACTCTCCAGATTCCAGGGTGGGAGCAGCCTGAGGCTAGAAGTGCAGCTCTGTCTCCTGCTCCATCCTGCTTCCCTCACTGCCTATCAGGTTTCTCCTGAGAGCACTCCCCCAATAAATCACTTGCACCAGCATCCCTCCTCTTCTAGGGAAACCAAGGTAAGTCATAGGGCCCATAAGATCCTCTTTCCCCAAAGAGCCGAGCGCCTAGGCACACTGAGACGGCCCCATCAATGTCAACACAGCCATGCACTCCTGGAGCTCATGGTCTTCCCCTTGCTGAGCTGTGGTTGTTCAGCTTCCCTTTGGTTTCATAAAAGACCCCGGGAGCTTTCTGATAATCCCCCTTTCTGTTCAAGTCAGCCAAAGTCCATTTCTCTTCCCTGAAACCAATATAACCTTAACTAGTATGATGGGTAATCCAGGCCTGACCTAACATGGCTTTGGAGATAGGACTCAATCCTTTGTGGAAGAACATCAGTTGGAATCCTGAGGGAAAAATTGATTACCCTTCCTATTCCCTTGGCTTCAGTAACTGTACGTTTTGCTAGGAATGCTCCCCATCTTTTAATCCTCCAGGAATTTGCCTTGCTGAGGAGTTAATTTGTTACCCAGGGCTATGTTTCCCCGAGACCTTGATTCCCTGGAGGCAGAGAGCTGAATTCCTTCCACTGGTCGTCATTCTCTTGCATCTCTGTTTCCAGTCCTGTGCAGGAAGCCTCTAGCATTTCTCTAAGCCTTCTTATCCCTAACATGTACTTTTCTACATCCTCTTATTCTCTCTGTGTGTGCATACATATGCAGTGTGTTTGCACACATGTTAGGAAAGCAAAAAGAGGAGGTGGGGATATCGCAGGAGGGTGGTTGGATTTCAAATCACTCAACCATGGGTTATAAAGAAAGGGCGACACAACACCAACCTGATTAGTTCCACTCAGAATTGTTCACTGATTCATCAGAAAATTGATCCTTCTGACCCAGACTCTCCTCTCTCAATGGTCAAAGGCAGCTTTTGTTTGAGCCAGTAATTGTGCCTCTATAGCAATTTTATGTAGTCTAGCCCAAGACAAGTTTCTACCTGAGACAAATGTGGATATAGCTGGATAATTTTTTTTTTGGGTGGATAATATTTGAAGATATTAACCTACATCCTGTTTTCCAGTGGACATCTCCTCCTCTCCCCTTCCTCCACTTAAGCAGACCGTCATGTGGTCTCAGGGGAGCCATGCTGCAGGGTGAAAATTTGACACATCTTTCTGGCTTGTTCCTAAAGATTGGTAGAGGCCATAAACTGATGGTCCACTGGTCTTAGAGCTCTCACAGATGAGGTTTGCTTGGCCCACATGGTACTTTTTAAAAGTCTGATTTGGGCCACGCAGGGCTCGGCTCTCCAGTTTATCAGAGTCCCCAACACTCCCTATTGTCTGCCACAATTGACATTTCCTGCTTGGCTTCAGTGTACACTTGAATCTGTGACCCCCCCCAAAAACCATTAAGGAAGATTATGTTTGGTACCCTAGAAGCAAACATTCTGCTCTCTGAGGAAGAAACAGGAAGATTAAGAGAGGAAATTTCCCTCTCAGAAGAGAGAAAGCCACAACGTAAGGCCCAATGATGGCTTATGACTATGATTTCATTGCACGCAGTTTAAATAACAACCCTAAGCAAGACGGATGGGTGAGTGGCCATCGTGAGGGAAGACAGAAATGTGGATCTAAGTTAGAGAGAAAGGAGGGGAGGCTGTGGTCTAGGGTCTCATCTGCTCAGCATCCCTTCCTTCTCCTTCCGGTTGGAGCACCTTGATTACCCTTGGGAAACTGCCCCAACGCATTGCATAGAATCTTGGAGTTTCAAGTGCCATGGCCAAGGGGTATGTGTGACCAAATGACCCAAACCAGGCCATTCACACTCTTTCTTCAAGGAATTTGGACCTTGAGCACAGGAAGATAAGGGTAGAAAACCTACCCTGATGGAGGATCCTTAAAGAACTGCCCACTAACTCCTGCTACCTGGACTCCTTAGGTACCCTAATTCCTCTTCTTTCTGGGGCCTATCATGTCAGATTCTGTAAATTCTCTGAGCTTCCCCATATTATTCCAATAAGGTCTTTTAAGGGTCAGTTTCTGTTGCTGGCAGCCTGAGAACCCTGCCTTGTACAAGAGGGTTCCTGGAGGATGTGGGATGTGAGCCAGCAAGAATAGCTTCTTCCAGGTGAGGGGCACATTCTCAGCAGAGCCTCTCATGAACTCTTCTTGGCCTGACTCAAAGGGAAACTTCAAGGGAGGAAGTGTGAGGAATCGGGGTGTGGGGAGATATGGGGAAGGGGCTAGAGTGGGAGAATCCTTTCTTGCTTGTCTGCAGAGTATAGCCTTTCTCCCAGAGCAGAGGTCCCCATGATGTTGTTGCAGTCACTCCTGAGACGTAATCAGTGAGCAGCAGAGAACTGGGCAGGATGCATTAGAAATTGGAGATTCACCAAGGAAGTGAGTTCTGTAGGAAGCCTCATCCACCAGGTGAGTTGGGGCAGCAAAGAGTTGGTGACCATTATTTTTATTTTTTAAAAAGATATGTATTTATTTGGTTGTGTCGGGTCTTAGCTGCAGCAGGAAGGTTCCTTAGCTGTGGCTCATGGGCTCCTTAGTTGCGGCTCACCAGCTTCTTAGTTGCAGCAGGTGGGCTCCTTAGTTGCAGCAGGCGGGCTCCTTAGTTGCGGCTCAAGGGCTCCTTAGTTGTGGCTCGCCAGCTCCTTAGTTGCCGCTCGCCGGCTCCTTAGTTGTGGCATGTGAACTCTTAGTTGCTGCATGCATGTGGGATCTAGTTCCTGGACCAGGGATCAAACCTGGGCCCCCTGCATTGGGAGCGTGGAGTCTCCCAACGGAGTCTCCAGGGAAGTTCTGGGAACCATTACTGAAGAGATGTAAGAGCAATGGAGGAGGGGAGAACATGAGAATGCAGTGATTGCTTGTAAAGAATAGAAAGGACTCCTGAGTCAGTCTGCCTGCACTTGAATCCTGGCTCTGTCACTGACATCGTGTGATCAATTTTTTCACCCCTAAATACTCCCTACCTCAATTTAATTTAGTGGCTGGCAAAAACCAATCACTTAATAAAGGATGACTAGTGTTATTATTTTTATCACTAAAATGTTATTCTATTAATCCAAATTGTTAATTATCAATTATTATTATTACCAATTAAACTTCAGATTCAAAGCCACAGACCATGCCTGCACACCCACCCACATACAAAACACACAATTATATTTCAGAAATACCCCTGGGGCCCAGCCTGAAACTACAGACTAGTAAACCCGAGACAAAGCCAATAAGGTATCAAAAAATAGAAGATCCAACGGGCATAAACTTGTACCACTGTGTTAAAAGGGAAATGTGGTCTGAGACACAGAGCTATGGGACGGACAGGGACCCAGGTGAGTGGCAAAGTTGGGACAATAACCTGGGATTACTTCCTGTTCTGGTAAGATTCTTGGAAACTAGATACAGACACAGCCCATGCTGCTGAACAGGAGCACAACGATCTGTGATGTATCCTGTGAGCCCAAGGAACTGGACCTGAAAATGTAAACTGTATTACTAAAATAATTGCATTTATCACTCTTCAGGAAGATGGGAGTGATGGAGAAAGTGCTGGTCTGGGAGTTAGAAGTCCTGGAGTCACCAGAAGGTCTATGAGGACTTCTGGAAGGGATTCACTCTCTCAAAGCCTGGCTTTCCCATGTTAGTATCCCATGACCGTGGCATGCATGGCCCTCCTCCACCCTTGTGAATATGGCCCGCTCTGTCTGGAACACCCTAATCTCACTCCTCCTCCACCTCATCCAGATGCTCTCAGGATCTCTGAGTTGTCTTTTTTTTTTTTAATTTATTTATTTTTGGATGTGTTGGGTCTTCGTTGCTGCGCGCGGGCTTTCTCTAGTTGTGGTGAGCGAGGGCTACTCTTCGTTGTGGTGGCTTCTCTTGTTGCGGAGCACGGGCTCTAGGCACATTGGCTTCAGTAGTTGTGGCTCGTGGTCTCTAGAGCACAGGCTCAGCAGTTGTGGCTCACGGGCTTAGTTGCTCTGCAGCATGTGGGATCTTCCTGGACCAGGGCTCAAACCCATGTCCCCTGCATTGGCAGGCAGATTCTTAACCACTGCGCCACCAGGGAAGCCCAGGATCTCTGAGTTTTAAACACAATGTGTCCTCCCCCAGAACCGATATTTTTTCCCAAAGGTCAGTTGGCACACATGGACATAGACCTTTGGTCATCACCTGCTAACGTGTGGGCCATTTCCCTGGGTCACTTCCCACCACACTCCCGCATGGCAGGAGGGACAAGTATTAACCTCATTGTACAGATGAAGAAACTGAATCTTAGTGAGGTGAAGTGACTTGCTCCAGATCACAGAGCTGGGAAGGGGCCACTCAGCCCCACATCTACCTTGTCTGCTTCAAATCCAAGGTTATATCCTAAATAGCCTTATCATCTGCAGGGTATGTAGACTCTGAGGGACCTTCTGCACCCAGGGTCTGGGGAACAGTCCCCTTCAGGTAGAGGGGAGCCCTTAGGGAAAACCCCAGGATGTATCTAGAATCATCCAAAGATTATATCAGTGATTATATCAGTGAACAAAGCAGAAAGAACCCCATCTCTGTGGAATTTATGTTCTGGTGGAAGAAAGAGACAGTAAAGCAGTAAAGCATAAATGTAACAAGTAAGTAGATGATATAGTATTATTAAGAGGTAATAAGGGCTACTAAAAAAGAAAGAATGAAAAAAGGTAACAGGATGGGGGGAAGTGTTGCAATTTAAAATGAAGTGGTCAGCCATACTTTGCAATCAGGCTTACATGTGGCATGCTTTTCTCATTCCATCTTTATAAATCAGCAAAAAATGTTTTTTTGTTTGCTTATTCCACCAGTTCTACTGTGACATACTCTGCATATAAAGACATGTAGCAATAATGGGGGGGGGGGGAGGGTAATCTCACAGTGTCTTTGGAAGGGCCAGAACTTGCCTTAAATCTTTCTCAACCAAATAAGTATTTTGTCTATTAGTGCTTGCGAGAATTTGAATGTAGGATGGATTCACCTGCACAAAAGGAAAAGATTTTTATCACATTTTTTTATATAGAAATAAAGTGAGGAGGTATGTAGTACATGAATGGTACAAAAATGGTATGTAGTACATGAATATGCCTTGTTTAATTACAGAAAATTCCAAAAGTTGTACTATATATATATTTTTTTTCTGTGTGGAAAGGCAGGAATGCTTTCCTGGACAGCAGATGAGTGAGCAGTAGCTTTAGTTTGTTTGTATGTGGGTACAGTTGGAGCACTATGTATGTATGTATTCTGGACTACTTTGAGAGAAGTATTTAAATGTAACAAGGTTAAGTGAACTTGAGTTATAATATATTTGGGGAATCAGTTCAGTACAAATTGTGACTGTAAACATTGTACTGTAAATGTTTTGTAGTTTTCCCCCAATAAAACTTTTGGGGAAAAAAGTGGAAAAAAAAGTAAAAAAAAAAAGGAGTGGTCAGGGAAGGTCTCTCTGAAAGGTGACATCTGAGCAAAGACTTGAAGTTCAGAGACTGACTCCCGAGATATCTGGACAAAGAGGATTCCAGGCAGACAGAATTCTGAGCCAGTGCAAAGGCCCTGAGGCAGAAGCATTCTGAATGTGTGGGAGGAACAGCAAAGAGGACAGTGGCTGCAGCAGAGTCAGCTGGGGTCAAAGAGATTAGGGAAGGCAGGTCACAAAGGGCCTCAAGGGTGACTGTAAGAACTCTTACTCTGAGTGAAATAGTAAGCCATGGGAGGGTCCCAAGCAAAGGAGTAACATGATCTGACTCACATTTTAAGACTAACTCTGGCTGCTGTATTGGGAGTAGATTGCAGGGAGAAAGGGTGGAAGCATCTGGGCCCATTAATATCAGCGGGTCAGGGAGAGGACAAGAAACCAGCAGAAGAATGGATGGAGAGTTAGGAGATAAATCAGAGTCTGTTTTCCTAGAAGCTACAACAAGAAAGACTATTTTTTTTTTATTGAACTATGGTTGATTTAAATATAGTGTTAGTTTCAGGCATACAGCAAAGTGATTCATATATATATATCAGATTCTTTTCCACTATAGATTATCACAAGATATTGAATATAGTTCCCTGTGCTATACAGTACGACCTTATTGTTTATTTTATATATATAGTGATATGTATCTGTTAATCCCCAACTTCTAATTTATCCCCCCACCCCTTTCCCTTTTGGTAACCATAACTTTGTTTTCTGTCTGTGAGTCTGTTTCTGTTTTGTAAGTAAGTTCATTTGTATTATTTTTTAGATTCCACATATAAATGATATCATATATTTGTCTTTCTCTGTCTGATTTACTTCACTTAGTATGATACTCTCTCTCTAGGTCCATCCATGTTGCTGCAAATGGCAATATTCCTCTTTTTTTATGATGAATATTCCATTGTCTATATGTATCACATCTTTATCTGTTCATCTGTCGATGGACACTAGGTTGCCTCTGTGTCTTGGCTACTGTGAATAGTGCTGCTGTGATCACTGGGGTGCATGTATCTTCTCGAATTAGAGTTTTTGTCTTTTCTGAATGTATGCCTAGGAGTGGGATTGCTGGATCCTATGGTAGTTCTGTTTTTAGTTTTTTGAGGAACCTCCATACTGTTTTCCATAGTAGCTATACCAAGTTAACATTCCCACCAACAGTGTAAGAGGGTTCCTTTTTCTCCACATTTTCACCAACATTTGTAACCTGTAGTCTTTTTCATGACAGCCATTCTGAGAGGTGTGGTTTTGATTTGCATGTCTCTAATAATTAGTGATGCCGAGCATCTCTGGGGCCTTTACTGGCTGTTTTCTTTCTCTGGAATGACTTCCCTCCAGCATCCCTCCTCAGAGAAGCTGCCTCTCTGAGATGCTGTCCCATCCCCGTTTAATCTCTTTCTGTGCATGTCGCACTGTGTGGAGTGATCTTATTTCATTTGTCTACTTCTCTGTGTGCCCTGCCCCCTCCGCTTCCACTGCTAGAATCTAAGCTCCAGGAGGCCAGGGACCTTCTCTGTCTTGTTCCTTTAGGTATCATCAGTGTCTAGAACAGTGCCTGGAACATTTTAAGCTCATAATAAATATTTGTTGCATGAATGAAGAAGTCCCTGATTTCCCCTGACCAGGAGACCAAGGACCCATATTACACAGGTAGTGAATGGCAGAGCTGGGATCTGACCCCATAATTACCAAAGGCATGGCTCCTCTCTCCATGTCACTTTGCCTAGGGAACCTGGAAAAGCATATCCGTCCCGTTTTCTGTTTCTTGATCCCAAGTTTTATGACCTTGCCTTTGGTTCCCATGTGGGATCACAACGGCCATCCCTCTAGGTCAAGTACTAATGGCTGAGTTGCAATGAGATAGAATCTCCTTAGCTGTTTTTCTTCATTCTAAGATGGCTACTTTTTCCCATTTCAGCATTTCTCCAATTGTAATGCTTTTTCAAAAAAATTTTCTTAAATTTATTGATGCTTGATTTGTGACCCAAGATGTGATCTATCCTGGAGAATGTTCTGTGTGCACTTGAGAAGAAAGTGTAATCTGCTGTTTTTGGATGGAATGTCCTATAAATATCAATTAAATCTATCTGGTCTATTGTGTCATTTAAAGCTTGTGTTTCCTTATTAATTTTCTGTTTGGATGATCTGTCCATTGGTGTAAGTGAGGTGTTAAAGTCCCCCACTATTATTGTGTTACTGTCGATTTCCTCTTTTACAGCTGTTGGCAGTTGCCTTATGTATTGAGGTGCTCCTATGTTGGGTGCATATATATTTATAATTGTTATATCTTCTTCTTGGATCGATCCCTTGATCATTATGTAGTGTCCTTCCTTGTCTCTTGTAACATTCTTTATTTTAAAGTCTATTTTAACTGATATGAGTATTGCTACTCCAGCTTTCTTTTGATTTCCATTTGCATGGAATATCTTTTTCCATCCCCTCACTTCCAGTCTGTATGTGTCTCTAGGTCTGAAGTGGGTCTCTTGTAGACAGCATATATATGGGTCTTGTTTTTGTATCCATTCAGCAAGCCTGTGTCTTTTGACTGGAGCACTTAATCCATTCATGTTTAAGGTAATTATCGATATATATGTTCCTATTACCATTTTGGGTTTGTTTTTGTAGGTCCTTTTCTTCTCTTGTGTTTCCTACTTAAAGAAGTTCCTTTAGCATTTGTTGTAGAGCTGGTTTGGTGGTGCTGAATTCTCTTAGCTTTCGCTTGTCTGTAAAGCTTTTGATTTCTCCGTTGAATCTGAATGAGATTCTTGCTGGGTAGAGTAATCTTGGTTGTAGGTTCTTCCCTTTCATCACTTTAAGTATATCATGCCACTCCCTTCTGGCTTGTAGAGTTTCTGCTGAGAAATCAGCTGTTAACCTTATGGGAGTTCCCTTGTATGTTATTTGTCATTTTTCCCTTGCTGCTTTCAGTAATTTTTGTCTTTAATTTTTGCCAATTTGATTACTATGTGTCTCAGCATGTTTTTCCTTGGGTTTATCCTGTATGGGACTCTCTGTGCTTCCCGGACTTGGGTGGCTATTTCCTTTCCCATGTTGGGGAAGTTTTCGACTATAATCTCTTCAAATATTTTCTCGGGTCCTTTCTCTCTCTCTTCTCCTTCTGGGACCCCTATAATGAGTATGTTGTTGCATTTAATGTTGTCCCAGAGGTCTCTTAGGCTGTCTTCATTTCTTTTCATTCTTTTTTCTTTATTCTGTTCCACAGCAGTGAATTCCGCCATTCTGTCTTCCAAGTCACTTATCTGTTCTTCTGCCTCAGTTATTCTGCTGTTGATTCCTCTGGTGTATTTTTCATTTCAGTTATTGTATTGCTCATCTCTGTTTGTTCTTTAATGCTTCTAGGTCTTTGTTAAACATTTCTTTTTTTTTTTTTTGCAGTACGCGGGCCTCTCACCGCTGTGGCCTCTCCCGCTGCGGAGCACAGGCTCTGGATGCGCAGGCTCAGCGGCCACGGCTCACAGGCCCAGCCGCTCCGTGGCATGTGGGATCCTCCCAGACCGGGGCACGAACCCGCGTCCCCTGCATTGGCAGGTGGACTCTCAACCACTGCGCCACCAGGGAAGCCCATTTGTTAAACATTTCTTGCATCTTCTCGATCTTTGCCTCCATTCTTTTTCTGAGGTCCTGGATCATCTTCACTATCATTATTCTGAATTCTTTTTCTGGAAGGTTGCCTATCTCCACTTTGTTTGGTTGTTTTTCTGGGGTTTTATCTTGTTTCTTCATCTGGTACATAGCCCTATGCCTTTTCATCTTGTCTTTCTGTGAATGTGGTTTTTGTTCCACAGGCTGCAGGACTGTAGTTCGTCTTGATTCTTGTAATGCATTTTACAATTGATGAGTACTTAACATAGTTTCCTTTCCCTCTTGAAAGCTCTTATTAAACCTAGGGTGTATCCTGCAGTAATGATGTCCTAGAATTTGGAAGTAAATTGCAGTGGAAACTCTGTATTGGTTTCCAGAAAGCAGTGGTACTTGGAATAAATGGTGGAAATTTCTCTCTTTCCCTTGGGTTGTATTCTTTCTGTTTAACACAGATACTGTAAAGAGCAGCATCAGATATTTATTTTGGTGTTAATGGTATATTGTTTTTCTCCTTGTCTATCTTCCTGATAGGATCTGGGAATTGAATAACACAAGAACACAAAAATATATCTAGATTTGTTCTGACAAGTTTCATATCACTGAATATACTTGGAGGAGGAGAAAATTTGACCTTAAGAAAAATTACATTGAGAAATCCAGCTGCTATTATAAAATCCATGCAGCACAGAGAAAATGATGCTTCGTGTATTGTGGTACCCATGTAATTTATGTCAACAGAAAGCCAATAACTTCATAATGATCTGAAAGTAAATTTCAGTTGCGAGATCTTGGGCTCTCTCCTGATCTGATAGAAGGAAGCATGCTGTATAAACTTTCAGTTCCCAAAAGAACTTTTGGTGGGAGGTGGGGGGAGGGGAAGACAGATGGTTCTCAGATTGCTCTGATTTCTCATCAGCCATCACCAAAGGCTGCCAGGCATTTGACAGAGAGAGAAGATTTATGCAGGAGCATCACGGAGTTAACTGAAAACAGAAAATATGATTTTAATAAACATTCTTCCTAAAACTAAGGATGTCATTTTAAATTGACATGTTGAAATTGATGTTTCTCCAACAAATGTAGATTCATCCGGTCTTTAAAAAAAAAAAATCCAATCTTGATGCAAGTTGCTTAATTAACCTTTGGACTTTGGATTCCCAGTCTGGATCTGGCAGGTATTAATAACGTTTGTCTGGAACCACAGTTGTGCAACAATTATTGCATACTTTTATTTTCTGTCAGTTGAATTATGTTTTGAGTGTGTACCCCATCCTACTGGCTGGTGGGCAGTGACCTCAGCCATCTGCTCCACACTGGACCACCGTTCTAGGGTCTTGTGAAGTCAAGTCCCGGGGAGCGTCCTTTAGTGACCAGTTCCCATGGGGTCACTGCTGACACATCCACCATCCAAGCCCACTTCTCTGCTGCCCCCTTGCCACTCTAGGGCCTGGGAACCCTTTGTACAGCTGTCCATATTCTTATCTCCATGGTCAACTGATTATTCTTCTTTGGAGTCCTGACCTTTTACCATGTCTCTACTTGGAAGCCTGGGGCTCCCAAGGCCTATAGAATTCTGTTTCCTCAAGCCAGGAAGAATCTCTTTGTATGGCTTGAGGGAGCCCTTCCTTCCTCCTTCCCTCTCTGAAAACTCCTTTCTCCTTCCCTATAACCTCCGTAGATCCTCCAAATTCTCCCTCAGGCAGGGCTGGGATTAAGGTGAGGGGAATGAGGTATTCTCCTCAGCCATTAAATTTATGAGTACAACCTTAAAAACTGTGATTTTAGGGGGTATTTATTATTTTTTTTATTATTATTTTTTTTTTTTGCGGTACGCAGGCCTCTCACTGTTGTGGCCTCTCCCTTTGCGGAGCACGGGCTCCGGACGCGCAGGCTCAGCGGCCATGGCTCACGGACCCAGCCCCTCTGCGGCATGTGGGATCCTCCCGGACCGGGGCACGAACCTGTGTCCCCTGCATCGGCAGGCAGACTCTCAACCACTGAGCCACCAGGGAAGCCCTATTTTGATTTTTTAAAACTATTGCATTAAAATGTTATTTGATCTTGATTATTAAGTTTTGTGATGGCTCCTTAAATTTTGCAGCTGAAGAGACTGCCTCACCCTAATCCTGGCCATGGTTTTTGGAAACAAAAGCAGAAGGAGACCCTATGGCTTGCATCTCTTTTTGTCTTGCTGTGTACCCTGAAACCAGTTTGAATTGAGGGAAAGAGGGAGGGGACATGCAGGGCGGATGAATCATAAATTAATATCTCAGGATACTACCTGGCCACACACAACTAGAGGGCTGGGCTCTGTCTCAAAGGCTCCTTCCAGCTCTCACGCCTGGTGCCTCTAATACTGAGGAGAGGATGAGATGGCAGTTGGTGATTCATAGACAGATGTACAGAAAGGGAGATACCTGTTCCCTCACCCACCTTAGTCATCAGCAGCAATTAAAATTGCTTTTCAGCTCAGATTCTTCACCAATCAACAAAGGCTCGCTGGCTAGAAACATCCCAGCAGAGATGACAGTGGTCTCTGATCTGTTGGATGCCTCTTAGTTTCCATTTCCTCTTTTCTCTGAGGCTCATCTGTTGACTTTCTGCTTGTGGCCCTGGGCCGCTCTGCACTTTTGCACTCATTAAAAAACAAAAACAAAACTGCTTTTTCCTGAAGAGTCTCCATTCCCCAAAATGCCATCAGCGAAGTTTGATTCTATTTTTTTAAATTAATTTATTTCTTTTATATTTTGACTGTGTTGGGTCTTCGTTGCTGCATGTGGGCTTTCTCTAGTTGCGGCGAGCGGGGGCTACTCTTCATTGTGGTGCGTGGGCTTCTCATTGCGGTGGCTTCTCTTGTTGCGGAGCACGGGCTCTAGACACACAGGCTTCAGTAGTTGTGGCTCGCGGGCTCTAGAGCGCAGGCTAAGTAGTTGTGGTGCACGGGCTTAGTTGCTCCGCGGCATGTGGGATCTTCCTGGACCAGGGCTCGAACCCACGTCCTCTGCATTGGCAGGCAGATTCTTAACCACTGCACCAACAGGAAAGCCCAAGGCACTTTTCTTAACTCAAGTGTACAATTATCTATAGAAGCTGCATCTTTGACCAATGTCACGAAGTTGCAAGTAAGGTGAGCAGGTAGAAGGGGGTGCATTGCTAGGTCATGGGGGGCGCTCACAGAAGAGGTTTTCCTGAGAAAACCCGGGGTCACGGTACGGACTCTCCAGCTTCGCTGACTCTCTGAGGCCCAGCAGCCTTGAACCGGGTGTCACCCCCCAGCCTCCCACGTACAGCTAGCTTCACCCCAGCTTCCTGGGGCTCCCTGCCTGGCATCTGTGGGTGTCAAGGTGCCCACTCTGGCTCCCGGGTCCCCGTTACCCTGTAGCTTGTCTCCTCAGAGCCAGCAGGGCCAGTCTCTCAGGGGTCCATTTCCAAACTCCTGGGAAAGGACTTGGATCGGCCCAGTGTGGGTCAGGGGTTCACATCTAGCCCCCGCCACTGTGTCTGATGGTGGTGGAAGATCACAGGGTAAAGGGCTGCCCCTTTGGGAGGACAGTGGGGTTTCCTAAGAAGAGGAGGGTATGGGCTGGGCAGGAAATACTGGGTCTCTCTGTTGCCACCCCTAAATGCCACTTCCTGCTTTCTGTCCATGGCTCAGGGGCACACCCCTGGTAAGCTCCCCTTTCAAGGAAAAATGATCCTCTTCTGATGGTCCACCTCCCTGGTCTTCTCTGTTTTGGGTTCTGAGGCTGATGTATTGCTTAGAGAGACCTTTCCCACACCACGATTAAATATTAAAAATTTTTCCTATGTGTACCTTTATTAAACACTTAAACAGTAAATATTTCATCGATCCAGAATTAATTTTCATGCAAGGATTTAGGTAGGAAATTCAGATTTATTCTTCCCCCCAGGTGGCTAGCCAGCTGCCCTGACACACTTTTTTTGACTTATGCATTGTTTTTTCCTTTTAAAGAGTACCTCATTAGTTACATACTGAATTTCCTTATGCTTTAAGTCTGTAACTAAAGTACACAGATCTTCTTCAACTTATGATGGGGTTGTGTCCCAATAAACCCATTATAAGTTGAAAATGCATTTAATACCCCTACCCTACTGAACATCATAGCTTAACCAAGCCTAGCTTATATGTGCTCAGAACACTTACATTAGCCTACAGTTGGGCAAACTCACCTAAAACAAAGCCCATTTTATGATAAAGTGTCAAATATCTCATGGAATTTATGGAAAGTGTACTGTACTGAAAGTGAAACGTGGGATGCTTGTCTGGGTACAGAATGTCTATAAGTGTATCTACCTTCATGATCAGGTGGGTGACCGGGAGCTACCTCTGCTCAGCATCACGAGAGAGGATCTATCACACATCACACACATCACTAGCCCGGATAAAGATCACAATTCAAAATGTGAAGTAAAAAAATAAGTTTCTACTGAATGCATATGTCTATGCCCCACCATAAAGTCGAAAAATCATGTTGAAGCATTGTAAGCCAGGCACCATCTGTATTCTGTTTCATTAACCTGTTAACCCATGTGCCAGAGTCACCATGCTTTAATGACTACAGGCTGCTTCTTTTACACCGTGGAGTTGTTTTGTACATCCCACGGTTATTCTGATTGCTCATCCTCATAGAGGAGACTGGACCCTGGGGCAGGTTCCCCTCTCCACAGAGTGAGGCCCTTTGCCATGGGAGTGCCTGCTTTGTGTTGGGCGTTTCCCCTCCATGCCCACTTCAGCTGACCAGAGCTGCCAGGCTCACGGTCCCCTCATCAACCAGCCCAGCTGCCCATGCGGGAGCCATTCTCAGCAGGGCCCGAGCACCTGAGCTTGCTCCCCACAGGTTCAGTGCACGGGTGAGCTGTGGGAGAGTGAGGTCACCCTGCCAAGGACCACATTCCATCTGGCCCTGACAGCAGGGTAAGGTGCCATTCTTCTAGGACTTGCTTTTGCTAGGACTGTACCCCTTCCCCATCTCTAGCCACGTTGGCTCAGAGTTGAAAGACAGGTGAAAAGATGGGTGAAAGCAAGGTTCCTGGGATCACGTTACTTAACTTCCAGTTGGACCCTTCTTAGAAGCCTGTTTAGCAGACAGTGAAAAGGCTGACACTACTTCTAGGGTCCCCTTTGTCTGTAATTTTCCAGTTTTTAAGTTTTAAGCATGTGTTTGCTCCCCTTCTGGTTTCCTGTTGCAATTTAGAATTTTTGACCCTAAGTTCATTTAGTTACTTTGATGGAGACTTCAGAAATGGGAGAAGAGAATTAAATGCACAGACTTGATTACCCCGTGGATGGGAGATGCTATACTTTTTTAAAGGGAATAATGGGAATATAAATGATCCCTTTCCTTAAAGGCAGTATTTCTAAAATGTGGGTCTGTGATAGGTTGTATGATTTGTCCACAACTCTACTTTCCCTCCTGGCCCTTGTCCTGGCTTCCCTCACCCTCCGTGGGAGGTATATCTATCCCGGCCCTGTTGATATTGGCCATGTGACTTGCTTTGGCCAATAGGATGTGAGCAAATATGATGTGAGCAGAGGCTTTAAATGTGCTTACCTGTTTAGCTTGGCCTCTTGTGCTTCTGCCATCTGCCACAAAAAGAGCATGAGCTGGCTCAAAGACGAGAGACACCAGGAGCAGACCGGAACCCGGCCTGCAGTCCACAGCAGAGTGGCTCCAACTGACCTGCAGACCGGTGGATGAGAAAAACAAATGATCATTGTAAGCCACTGGAAATTGGGGGTTGTTTGGTACACAGCACAGTACTATTGCAGCCAAAACCTGACTAATACTGAGTCATATATGGATCCGTTTTAGAGAAAGAAATTTCTAGCATACCCTCTGTATGCTTTACGTAAGTCCTTCAACAAATAATACTGTATATATGTGTATACTGGGGAGAGGGATAGTAACAGGAAGACCAGTTAGAAGAAGTAAATCATTTTATATAACGAAACTTAAATATTTCAAACAATACTAGGCATACATTTCTTATTCGTATAATTCATACACGACCATAAAAGCAAAACAAAATTACAAGTTAACTTCAAATAAAGCTACATCAATAACCTTCATCAACTCAGTGGGAGGGACAATGCTTCCACTAAATTGTCTTTGCACTGCACCTATGCTCCTTGCTGTTCTGTCTCAGATTCTTCTGGGTCAGGTGTGTCAGAGCCTTGCGATGATGGAATTCCCACAGCCCTTCTCTACAGTCGCTACGGTGCTCGCAGCTGAGTCCTTTGGCTTTTACTTCTTAGTATAACTGCTTCCTTAGGAAGTCAGTCCACCTCTGTTCTGTTTCACTAACAGGCAACAATTAAAACAGTAGTACTGGACACAACCAAGCAATATCCTAACAAATGTGAAACAAAGGCCTGGAATGTGGTTTGATGATTTTCCCTTCATTTATCAGGCTGATGATCCGGCATATGTATGTATTAACTTTTTAAGGTTATCATAGAAACAAAAACACGTGCAAAGAGTTCAGAAATCCTGACGAGAATGTCAAATCCTCAGCCTACTCATCCAGTTTGGGCCCCGCCGCATTAAAGCTTTCTGTTGATGTCGCTCAAGACAAAGAGACAAACCAGACTTTTCACAGTCTGGGCAGCAGGTGGCGCTCATGACCTTTAGAACCACACGGGGGGCCTCAGTACTGAGTGCATCGGTCTGTTTCGGATACCGTTTGCTGGTGTTGCATTGCAGTGAGTTTGTCGTTTTAAAATCTTTTTAAAACACCCCCTCTGCACGACCTTATCTGGACTGAGTCAGCCAAATTTAGCCCAATGTAGCACAGGCTGGTGACTGGGCTGCTGTTTGGTCCTTGGGCTACGTTCTATTTTTTTTTTCCTAGCAACGCGGGCTTCCTACCCTCCTTAGACACAGGCAGGCGGCTTCTCCAAGCTGGTCTCCTCCAGAGCCCTGCACCTGCAGGGGTGTCAGTCCTTTCTGCTCTGCTCTTCCATCAGTCTAAGGGGCATCTAAAAGGGCATCTGTGGCAATTTTACCCTTAGCAACATGCATTACCTTCAATCGTGTGTAGATCACAAGATATTTTATCTTCAACTTGTATGTGGCCTCAACCACTCTAAGCCTTGGTTTTCCGTTCGGTAACTTGCAATAGCAGCATGTTCGTAAAGAATGGCCACTTACAGGATGCCTCACTTATATAAGGAAAATCACCCTGAGTTCTTCAGGACGGATAAAATACAGAATCTATAGTAAAATTTAAGCAATCACCTTGTTCAGCTGAACGTTTAATGCCCAGGGAGGAGAAAGAAAATTGCTCAAGGGAGCACAATGGGTAGGTAGAGTGCTCAGGTCTTTTCTCTCCCAATGCAGTGTTTAAAAAAATCTGTAATGGATATTTTCCCCCATTGCTGCTGCAACGCTACGCACGCTGCTGGGCCAGCACTGTGTCGGGGCTTCTCACCTGGGTCTGTCCTGCCCAGGTAATTTCTAGTGTTGAGAACAATTGAGACCACACTCTAGAAAGAGAATATTATATATATTCAGTCTTCATTAACCTAACCCAAATCTGGGGTGTCCTAAAGTGTGGAAGTATAGCCAATAGGATATTACATTTTATAATTTGCAGATGTCTTTGATGACATATATATTTATCTATGCTTCCAGATTTTAGGGACACTCATAGCAAGTATTGTTTTTTTTTTTTTTAATGTCAAGGGCTATTTAACATACAACAAAACGCACTGATCTTAAGTGTTTAGTGTGATGAGTTTTGACAATCGAGTAATTGCTTTCTGAGAACACAAATGAAGTCTAAAGGGGGGTGGAGTAGCACAATTTGTATCTGAGGGAGAGCAAATTGCTCTCTTCAGGCCTGTCTGGGAAGGGAGAAACACTGACATCCCAGAGCCCCTGTCAGTTCTCCTGGGCTTCTCCCAGACCTCCCACAGCTTGTGGGAGAAGATGCGTAAGCCAATTTTATTGAGATCTCAAAAGACAAGGTGACCACACGCAAGAGCTGTAGCTGTGTGTGAATCACAGGCTCTGATTTGTACTCCCAGGGCCCTCACTAAGGATCTGGGAGTCACCTTTCACTAACGTAGCAAACACCAGGCCTGTCTAGGTCCACTGTGGGGACTCTGTGTGGCTCCGGGCTTTAAATGCTTGAATTTTAGTTCCTCATTTCTGAGTCTTTGTCATCAGTCTCCATCTTATGTTTCCTCCTGTGTCCCGCTTATTCTAGTGGCAGGTTTCTACAAAGTCTGTTTCTGCCAATATGTTTAGGGTGGTGTGAATCTGAATCTGTCATTGAGGGTGGGCAGGGAGGATCACCTTTCTTTACTTCCTGATGCTGGAGTCCCACTCTGCTGGATTGACAGGAAATTTTACCTTGGGTGTTACTGTGGGCACCTTTCTACCCTGAGGTCGTGCAAAGGTCCTGGGGTCATTTATAGAGATAAAGCAAAGGGGAGGCCTCTCCAGTCATGAGCCATGGGTCTATTGTACATTGGTTGATGCTGAGACCACCCATTGTCCCAGCCCATCAGGCCTATTCAAGTTCAGCTTGGAGCACCAAAATCTTTGGTGAGGCCGGGGGCTTTGGGTCATTTGTCTAGCCCCCCAACCACAGTGTCCCCTTGAGGTCTTGTGACCCCCTGGAGAGCTGTCCCCAAGACTCATGGACTCACCGATCTTCCCAACTCTGTCCTGCACTCTGTCCTTGCCAGCATAGCCACTCCTCTCTCGACTCCGCCTCTGGGACACCTACTATTTCCTCATCAGTGAGCCATCGCAGGGAACAGGAGAAGGCCAAGCTTCAGACTTCAAGTCGCTTCTGCATCTGCTTTGCAAAAAAAATACCCTGAGGCAAAGAATTACAAAGGCTACTTGCATGAAACCCAAGATGAATACAAACAGCATCTAGTAAAACACGGGTTAATATCTCCAAAAAAAAGAAAGTATTCTGCCCAATGTTTACAATACCCTAATGGCCTGTTTTGCTTATGATGTTTCAGAGTTCTCTGTCACTCACTTTCCAGAACATTCTGTGTCCCTCTTGTATGCTGTGATTTCTCTGGCATGATCAGGATGATCACAGCGGGGACTTCGTTAGTATTTTTACCTGGAAATAGTCACTTTCTGGACTAGTTTGAGCAGAAGACCACAACCTCACAACACCATCCATAGTATCTGGGGCAGCTGTCCTCAGAGGCATTGTTGCTTAGTTACCCACCCTTATTCTCATGCTAGCAGTAAGATTTTTGGGGAGAGCTGGAATATTGTCTCCCTACGTTTTTTTTTTTTTTTAATTAATTAATTTATTTTTGGCTGTGGTGGGTCTTCATTGCTGCGCACGGGCTATCTCTAGTTGCGGCGAGCGGGGGCTACTCTTCGTTACAGTGCGTGGGCTTCTCATTGCCGTGCCTTCTCTTGTTGCAAAGCAGGGGCTCTAGGTGTGCAGGCTTCAGTAGTTGTGGCATGCAGGCTCAGTAGCTGTGGCTCGCGGGGTCTACAGCCCAGGCTCAGTAGTTGTGGCGCATGCACTTACTTGCTCCGCGGCATGTGGGATCTTCCCGGACCAGGGCTCGAACCCGTGTCCCCTGCATTGGCAGGTGGATTCTTAACCACTGCGCCACCAGGGAAGGCCTCCCTATGGTGTTTAAACACTGAGATGAGCATTAATTATACGGAGAGGTTTGCTCTGATGTACTGGAAAGAGGATTGGAAAAGGCAAGAAGGGGCCTCTGGAATAATCTGGCAGTTGTAGATATTTGTTCTGGGCTGAGGACGGCCCTGAGAGATCACATTCGAAGGGTGAGGCAATGTTGTAGTCCCAGGGGTATCCAGGTAAGGCTCTCATTCCCCGTCCTCATTTCCTGTCCTTGCAAAGTCATCGGAGAGAGGAAAGATGGGGGCGATCACATACAGTGCTGCCTTCCATGATGAGCTGGCACATTCCGGCACTGGTTCTGGCTGGTTTGATGTCTTATGCACCCTGGCAATGGAAAGGAATAAATTGCTCTACTTCAAATTGAACTGAGGTTTGGTGGAGTTTTTCCTCATCATGCTCATTACCAGGAAGAGAAAAGTCTTAACAGTTAAACAAGAGTTAGCAGGTGGGAGAAAGAATTAAAGGCCGAGTGAAGCTTTGACTCTTTTGAACCTTTTTGGGCGAGATTTTGCTTGTGTCTTCAGGCTCCACAGCCCGGCACATCACAAAGGAGCCACCAGGTGGCGCTGCCAGCAACCTCACGTTTGAGACTCCCCCGGTGAGGCAGGATTACTGGGAAATCGGTTCTTGTCTCCAGGGCACTGCGGTCCGGCCGGGGAGCCAGCTTGGCTCTGATCAGGGAGTGACCTGAGTTTCACAAGATGCAGCAATGCCTGGGTCTGGCGCCTGCTTCCTGACCCCCGTACCCGAGGGATTAGAGTTGTATTGACTTCCGATAAATGCTTTCCTCCACAATCTGCGTTTGGTATCTTTCTCATTTTCTGCCCTGCTAGGTTTAGTCTCTCAAAATGGGATATTTCTGTCAGACAAGACAAAAATTATGTCACTGTAACAAGATGTTCTTGCTCACGGCCACGAAAAGCTTCACGGATAAGCTCTAAAGTGCGCAGCCCTGCCCCTGACCCTCATCTAGCTTCCTTGACTCGGCTTCGTCCCATCCCAGAGGTCAGGGTGGAGGGAGAGTGGATGGACCAGGCCCAGGGACGGGCTGGAGCTTAGACAGGGGCTGAGGAGAGGGACGAGCTGAGGCTGTTGGGTGGTCAGAGGACAGGGTTGAAGGATGGGGCGAGGCTGTGGGAGGGGCTTATGCGCACACTTTGCAAATTGTGAAAAGGTGTTTTGACACTTTGACAGGTGCATGTTGCTATAGATGCCATAAAAGACTGGATACAAATGTCCTAATGATTAGAAGAACCTTGTCAGATTGCTGCTTTGAGACGTCCTGATTCCTCCGATGGGCGGCTTCTGCCTATGGGAACATCTCTCCCAGGATGAACCAGGACGCGAGCTGAGTGGCATCTGCAGGAATGGAATCTCTGACGGATGGTGGGTGGGGCCTGGAGCCAGCTGGGGGCCTGTGGGCACACTTGAGGGTGCAAAGCAGTCTGGGTTCATTTCTGCCCAAATCTCAGTCTGTGAGAAAAAGAAAGTTTGTTAGGGTTTGAATGTCAGTCCTGGGGACAACTAACTCTCTTTCTCAACAGCTAACAGACCAAATTCCTGACTCAGAGAAGCAATAAATGCTTCGAGCTGCTTTGCCCAAGCTTGCCCTGAACCAGCTGTCAGGAAGAAGAGATAAGGTCTCAGACTGAAATGTTCAAATCGTACTTTTTTTTCTAATAACAGAGCTGCTGACAGTTGTGAGGCCTACACCATTTTACCCTACTAAAATAGTTAAGGTCAGCCAACATTTTAAAATCAAAGAGTTAAATTGTGTTCAATGTGCCCAAGACACACTGTTGGTTATAGCTTCACAAATTTGAGTTTTCATATATTGAAGACGGTCAATTTGTTATAAAAGAAATTCTCTTTATATAATGAAAACGTGTTTTTAGCCCTGCATATTGCAAAGCCTGAGAAGTCTTTAGGTTTGGAAGGTATATGGGGGTATATGGGTATATGTGTGTGTGTGTGTGTGTGTGTGTGTGTGTGTGTATCTGTGTTTGTATAAGAGAGTCTAAATTTTTGGGACTTCTTTCAATGTGTAGTTTTCTAGAGCAGTGTGCTTGCCAGGATTAGCTGAAAGCCTCTTAGAACCTCTAGAATGCTGCTAACTTCCAGGAAAATGTATTGCTTCTTCTAGAAGGTTAGGGAGAGTTAGGCCAGGTCAAATACATAGGAGGAATGTGTGCATATTATCTTACCCAGAGCTCTGCCTTTTCCACAGTTGTTCCCAGCACTGTCCTGCCCTTCCTTCCATGAGAAGAGAGAAACATTCTCCAACTTTAGTTTCTTCAGTGTCCATGACTGTCCACGAATTGACCAGTCTCCTTGATGAAATTCCCTGAATTTTTTGGGGGGGAAGAGAAACGTGCTGAGTGTATCGGTCAGCTGTTACTGTGTAACAAGCAAGCACACAAAAAAATCTCCATGGCATACAACAAAAAGCAGTTATTTAGTTCCTGCATGTGCAGGCTAGCTATACGCCTCTCGATCTCAGCTAAACTAGTTCATGCATCCTGAGTTGGCTGGGGGCTGACTGATCTAAGTGGGGTGTGGCTGAGCCCTTCTGCTTTGACTGCAGTGTTTGGGGAAGCTCCACTTCTCCCTGCAAGGCTGAGGGTTTCTTGGGTAGTGTGTCTCATCCAGCGACCCGCCCAGGGCGTGTCTTTATTATGGCAGTGGCAGAAGTACAAGAGGGAAGGTCCCACTGCAAACGCCAACTTTGTGTCACATCTGCTAAGATCCTGTTGGCCAAAGCACGTTTTATAGATGATCCTGAAGTCAAGGGACAGGGGAAGTACTCTTATTCACGCTTACATGGTTGACCTGCAAAGTCACTTGGGAAGGGAAATGGATAATAGTGAGGGGTAAAAAGTTGGCGCCCTGATGTAATCTACCACAGTGTATGAAACACTTCTCTGAAATGCTCAGAAAACATGGACGCTCTGTGTTACCTTTAGCCTGGCACTCAAGTCTAAAGGGACTCTTTCCTTCACCATCCTCTCTAACTTCTTACAGCCCTCCCCTACTGCCTCCCAGATAACACATCTTAAACATGTCCACAGGGACTTCCCTGGTGGCAGAGTGGTTAAGAATCCACCTGCCAATGCAGGGTTCGAGCCCTGCTCTGGGAAGATCCCACATGCCGCGGAGCAACTAGGCCCGTGTGCCACAACTACCGAGCCTGCGCTCTAGGGCCCGCGAGCCACAACTACTGAGCCTGTGTGCCACAACTACTGAAGCCTGCGTGCCCAGAGTCCGTGCTCCACAACGAGAAGCCACCGCAATGAGAAGCCCGCGCACTGCAACGAAGAGTAGCCCCCGCTCGCCACAACTGGAGAAAGCCCGCACACAGCAACGAAGACCCAATGCAGCCAAAAATAAATAAATAAATAAAATTGAAAGCAAGCAAACAAACAAAAAAACATGTCCACTGTTGCCTGGGGAACCCTCTCTAGTTTTTGTTTGCCTCTAAGCCCTAGCCAGTTTCACAGTGGAATTCAGGGTCTGCCTCTTCCACGCAGCTCCACCCCTGGCTGACTGCCTCTCCGAACTTACATTATCACTCGCCTTTCTTGGCTGCTGATCTGGGTTTGGAGATCTTGGAGGGTTGCACAGATCAACTGCACCTCTGAAGCTCCATCATCCAGCCTGCATGGTGCCCAGCATGCAGCAGGTGTGCTCAGTAAATATATTGTTTTTGGCCAGGAGCTGGGAATGAAAAAGCAAAGAAAAGTCAGTCTTCCAAACGCTAGGGGGTGGGGGAGGGCCAGGGCTTCCCCCTCAGGCAGCCATCAGGGCTCCCTGTCCCCTCGGTTCTCACACTGTAGTTAAGATGAGGCTGAGACAGGGCAAGTCACGGGCTCATTTCAAGTCCTCGCACCACCCTGGGTACCTCAGATCCATCCATCTTCTGATTCAGTGCCTGAGTCTCAGCCTCACTGAGCTCCCTTTGTTGGTTCACTCAGGGCTGATTAGGTGATGGGTAGTGAAATGTACATTATGAGTTGAAAAACCGTCTTCTCATAGTGTCGTTCCATCCCATGGGTCTCATCTCAGGAGGATTTTTTCCCTGTTGCTCCCTCCCCTGGAATACCTTTACCCTACAACCGTAGTTTACAATAAGGTTCCCTCTTTGTGCTATACAGTTCTATGGGGTGACAAATGCATAAAGACATTTGCCATCACGGTTTCATACAGAAAGACTTCACCAGCCTAAACATCTCCTTTGCTTCACCTGTTTATGCCTCCCACTCTCTCCTCCAAACTCCCTTGTTCTGTTTTGATAAATGGATTAGGAAAGGCAAGATACTATTCCACGACCCTGGAATATTAGAGTGGCTTTGGCTCTTGAGTTCTGTGTCATCAGGAAGGCCAGAGGGCTCCTCTTCTACAGTCATCCTGCAGGGTTAGATGGAGAGTCACTGTAAGTGAGGCAGAGGGTGCAGAGCGCCCAGCACATGGCTGGGGTTGCACATAGGTTGGCCCCCTCCCCCTTTGCCTCTGGTGTGGGTTAGCTGAGCCTTGGCAGTTGGAGAGAAGCATGAGGCCGCCCTGGAAATCCAGGTAATTGTATTTCCTTGAGAGAAGTCTTTTCCCTTCCTGCATCCTGAGGGGGATGAACATCAGGCTTCTCTGGCCCCAGGCGGGGAAGAGATCTAGTGGGAAATTTCATTTCTCTGTGAGTTTAAGGAAGTCAGAGGCCAAGACTTTCATTAATCACCATGAGGACCCTCTGTGGCTCCACTGCTTGTGGGCATCACCTGTCCTGAACTGTCTTCTTGGGATGGCCATTCAGAACAACCCGAACTGACCCTTTGCGATTGGTTCTGACCCACCCTGACACCAGGTGCTGAAAGGCTGGCTCCCTCCAGCAAGCCCCCCTACCCCTGCCCCCCAGTTCTCCTCTGACGTGGGGATACTTCTTCCTTGATGAAGATTCAGCCCTCTGTGGCAGAATTTCACAACACAGACATTTCTGTTTAGCACAAACTTTCATAATGCGGGTTGGAAATGACGCAGTTTAATTAGGAAGCCTGATTTACAGTGAGGAGAGAGATATTGATTCTGACACGGTGCTTGCTCCACGCACATAGGAAAAATTTGTTGCTCACAATTCAAAACGTTGTTGGAATGACTCTGTGCTTGGTTTAGCTTATCGGTAGTGAATTGATCAGGGCCGTGCAGGAAACCGATGGCACATGCAAATGCAGCTGAGGAGAGTTTAGTGAGGTGTTTGCAAAGGTGTGGACAGGGTGAAGAGCACCAACAAGGAATGGGAAGGCACCGCAGGACCAGAATCAGTGAGAAGCCATCGCCTCCCGTGATGGGCAAGAGGTGGGGACTTGGTAGCAGCTATAGGTGTCAGAGAGGGACTGTCTGAAAGGAGCTGTGACGTTAGGTGGAATAATGCAGACACTGTCAACGTGCCGTCTAGCAGGGAGGGAACCAGGGACACCTAACTTCTCTCCCCTCCCCTTGCACGATGGTACCTCCACTGCCAAATCCAACCAGAAGCTAGAAGGCAAAAGAGCCCAGATGATGCATTCCACCAAGGTCAGTCTTCTGGGGTCCTGGGCAGGGTGGGGGAGTATGGATAAGAGCAGGGGAGCAGAAGGTGAGGAGTACCCAGCACACTCGGGTTATAAGCAGGATAAAGGTGATAAGAATGTGTGAGGATATCAGGGCTAACGAAGGTGCTGCTGGTGAAAGGGAAACACTGGCATTAGTTGCACATGAAATAAAATCCTATATGTGCTCAATGATGTCTGATTTTGCAACTACTGGGTAGAGAGTTGACCCTTGAGCAAAGTGGGAGGTAGGGGTGCCAACACACATGCAGTCAGAAATCCAAGGATAATTTTACAGTCAGCCCTCCGTATCTGCAGTTCCTGCACCCTCAACCTCACTCAGCCATGGATAGTGTAGTACTGTAGCACGTATTCACTGAAAAGAATTGCGTACAAGTGGACCCATGCAGTTCAAACCAGTGTTGTTCAAGAGTGAAAGGCCACTAAAACAGTATGGAGGTTCCTCAGAAAACTAAAAATAGAATTGCCACATGATCCAGCAATCCCCCTCCTGGGCATATACCCAGACAAAACTCTAATTCAAAAAGATACACGCACCCCTGTGTTCATAGCAACACTATTTACAATAGCCAAGACACGGAAATCACCGAAATGTCCATTGACAGATGAATGGATAAAGAAGATGTGGTACATATATACAGTGGAATTCTAGTCAGCCATAAAAAAGAACTAAATAATGCCATTTGCAGCAACAAGGATGCAACTGGAGATGATCATACTCAGAAAGAGAAAGACAAATACCACACAATATCACCTCTATGTGGAATATAAAATACGACACAAACCTATTTACAAAACAGAAACAGACTCACAGGCATAGAGAACAGACTTGTGGCTACCAAGGGGGAGGAGATGTAGGGGGGACAGACAGGGAGTTTGGGATTAGCAGATGCAATTATATATAGAAGGGATAAACAACAAGGTCCTACTGTATAGCCCAGGGAACTATATTCAATGTCCTGGGATAAACCATAATGGAAAAGAATATAAAAAGAGAATGTATATATGTGTATAACTGAGTCACTTTGCTGTACAGCAGAAATTAACACAACAGTGTAAATCAACTATACTTCAATTAAAAAAAAAAGTCAATGGCAACTATAAAGAAAACCTCATTTAAAATATCTACAGAAAAATAATTCATGAATCTAAAATTCTTGAAGTTCTGCCTCTTCACCACTGCATGCCTATTTCCACTGAAATAATAATTCTTTTATTGTGGTTTTAAAAAAAACATAGTGTAAATGTACCCTCAACAATTTACACTGGCTTATTGGCCATGTCTGTGTTCTCAGGCCCCAAATTTTGCACACAAAATTCAATCAGTTCAGCTTTTCATCAGAAATGCCACTGAGGTTTACAACATTTACCTTTAGATTTCTTTCTCCAAAAAAGTTTAGAATGGAGTCTTGGATGTCCAGAAACAGACACTTCAAGACAAGGATTCATGTGCAAATGATTTGTGAGGGAAACTCTCCGAGGAGAAGCTGGAGAGGGAGTGTGGGAAGCCAAGCAAAGGTGTGAGTTCAGGGCAAGTCGCTGCCTAATAAGCTTAATTGTGAGGGGGGCTCTGGAGTGTTAACCCCATGGCAGAGCTCGTCCAGCCTCCAAGGCAGGGAACTAGGCTCTTATACGCCTACACCTGTCAGTGACGGCCATGGGCGACATGGGGGATGTAAACTCCTGGGAGCCTCTGATTGTCTACTTATGTGTGGCAGTGCAGCTCCAGTAGCCTAAGAGAAGCTCTCTGAAGAGATCTGCATGTGTAAACCACTAGGAGTGAGGGTGCAGAGGCTGGAGCAGGGCCTGCATAACCAACCAGGGCATCTGGGTGGAGCACTGACAGCAAATGTCCCCTTGGAGTCTCCTGTATTGACTGCACGGTACTGGAGGCAGCTAGAGCAGGGCTCACCACCGTGACAGTCCTTTCCATTTTCTTCTCTCTCTCCTGATCTGAGGTTATGTCCCTCTCCTCCCCATACTTGTTATAAGATAGACACATTTACTTTATTTATTTATTTTTTGCAGTACGCGGGCCTCTCACTGTTGTGGCCTCTCCCGTTGCGGAGCACAGGCTCCGGACACTCAGGCTCAGCGGCCATGGCTCATGGGCCCAGCCGCTCCGCGGCACATGGGATCTTCCCGTACCGGGGCACAAACCCGTGTCCCCTGCACCGGCAGGCGGACTCTCAACCACTGTGCCACCAGGGAAGCCCGACACATTTACCTTATATCTGCATGGTTCCTCAGGAGAGAGACCACCAGTCCAATGCTTCCTTTTATTTACAAGGAAATATAGGGCTGCCCATCTCACCTCTCACTGTGTCAGAACCCAAGATTGTAGCAGATGACCATATTTCTTGTGTCCAAATCTTTGTATTTATTGGAAATAGATACAAAATATATTTACAAAAAATATTTTTACTGGAAAGTGATGATTTAGTTTTTTGATTATCCATGCAGTTTGATACCACTTTACTTTTAATTATCACATCCTTCAGGGGACTGGGAGGTGAAAAGAGAGAGGCTAAAACTCAAATGGGCTAACATTCAAATGAACTTGGTTAGTAAGAGTTATTATTGTATGTTGACCCCTTCTACACGGTGTTTGCATTAACGTGACTCATTTAAACAGGACACATTTCCCTAAAAGTAGTCATAATTTGAAGTGATGTCATCAGTAAGTTTCTTACTGATTTTGAATGATGAGAGCAAAGGCACATTATCGATCGATTCTAGAAGCTAAAATTAGTAGCTGAAGCCAGTGGACATGGGACTCTTTCTTGTCTGGAGTGAGGGGGAGAGGGAGGGATGACCTCACACTTTCCAGCACAGTTAAGTCCGTGATGCATTTGTAGCCACTTCCTTTGTGGTATTCCAGCTTCCTGATCCCCCCCATTCTGGATGTATCAGGTGTCCAACAGTAGCTAAAGCAAACACAAGTTAACATATGTGTATGTTATCTTGCCACAATTCTAATGCAAAGAATGACTATTCTCTTAAGGATGGGTCTAGGACAAATGGGGCAGTTTAAGAGGTTTTTTTTTTTTGCTACTTTACGAAATCAGACCTCATGCCAAAACTCTGCCAGTAAGCAGTTCTCAAAAGGCAGTTTAAATGAGTGTCTGTTAAGATGTGGTAAGTGTCTCTGTTCGCTTGAAGATAAGGTTAGCAATGTCACATTATTAAAATCTGTGTTAAATGTCTAATCCAATTAAATTTCTCTGTCTTACATTTACTACTGTACTTACTTGTAATGGGGTTAGTAGATGCAAACTACTACATATAAAATGGATAAACAACATGGTTCTACTGTATAGTATAGGAAACGGTATTCACCATCCTGTGACAATCCATAATGAACAAGAATATGAAAAAGAATATATATATATATGTATAACTGAATCACTTTGCTGTACACCAGAAATGAACACAACACTGTAAATCAACCATACTTCAATAAAATAAATTTTAAAAAAAAGGAAGGAGCCCTGTGCCAGCTTCCCAGATCCAGAAACGACAGAACAATACGGAGTTTGCTGGCTCGCAATGTAGGCAACCACAGCTGTGCCTAAGAGGTGGAGGAGAGGATATTTATCAGTGAAATTGAAGAATCTTCCAAAATCTTCATTCTAATCTTCATTGGTCTTAACTCTCTTCTACTAGAGCTACCCAGTTATAAACTACCAGCAGAGATCTGTGTCTGTATAACACAATGTTTCATGTTTGAATTTGGTTCATATAAAGAGCAAAAACATACCATGACACGTTGAATGAATAGAGCTAAACTTTTCTAAGTATTTCTGATTCATGTCCCTTTGCCCCTTAATTTCTAAAATATACACAGCTCATACAACTCAATAACAAAAAACAAACGACCCAATCGAAAAATGGGCAGAAGACCTAAACAGTCATTTCTCCAAAGAAGACATACAGGTTGGCAACAGGCACATGAAAAGATGCTCAACATTGCTAGTTATTAGAGAACTGCAAATCAAAACTACAATGAGGTACTACCTCACATCAGTCAGAATGCCCATCGTTAAAAAGTCTACAAATAACAAATGCTGGAGAGGGTGTCGAGAAAAGGGAACCCTCCCACATTGTTGGTGGAATGTAAATTGGTGCAGCCACTATGGAAAACAGTATGGAAGTTCCTCAAAAAATTAGAAATAGAGTTGCTATATGATCCTGCAATCCCACTCCTGGGCATATATCCAAAGAAAGCTCTAATTCAAAAAGATACATGAACCTCAATGTTCACAGCAGCACTATTTACAGTAGCCAAGACATGGAAGCAACCTAAATGTCCATCCACAGAGAAATGGATAAAGCAGAAGTGGTATATATATACATATATATACACATACACACACACACACACACACACACAATGAAATATTACTCAGCCATAAAAAAGAATGAAATAATGCTATTTGCAGCAACATGGATGGACCTAGAGATTATCATACTAAATGAAGTAAGCCATATAGAGAAAGACAAATATATGATATTTCTCAGATGTGGAATCTAAAAATATGATACAAGTGAACTTATTCACAAAACAGAAATCAATCCACAGACATAGAAAAGAAACCTATGGTTACCAAAGGGGAAAGGGGGAGGGATAAATTAGGAGTATGGGATTAACCTATACACAACACTATATATAAATTAGATAACCAACACGGACCAACTGTATAGCACAGGAAACTATACTCAACATTTTTTAATAACCTATAAGGGAAAAGAATCTGAGAAAGAATAGATATATACGTGTATGTATAATTGAATCACTTTGCTGTACACCTGAAACTAACACAACACTGTAAATCGACAAAAAAATTTATATAAAAAAAGGCATCAAAATACAAGAGCTTGTTCATGTATTTTTTTAAAAGATGAAATGATAGTTGCTATCAAATCACGTGATACATAATTTCCTCTAGAACTATTTATTTTTTTATTAAAAAAATTTTTTTAACATCTTTATTGGAGTATAATTGCTTTACAATGGTGGGTTAGTTTCTGCTTTATAATGAAGTGAATCAGCTGTACGTATACATATATCCCCATATCCCCTCCCTCTTGCGTCACCCTTCCTCCCACCCTCCCTATCCCACCCCTCTAGGTGGTCACAAAGCACCGAGCTGATCTCCCTGTGCTATGCAGCTGCTTCCCACTAGCTATCTATTTTACATTTGGTAGTGTATATATGTCCATGCCACTCTCTCGCTTCGTCCCAGCTTACCCTTCCCCCTCGCTGTGTCCTCAAGTCCATTCTCTAGTAGGTCTGCGTCTTTATTTCCGTCCTGCCTCTAGGTCTAGAACTATTTAAAGTGGGACCTTCCCGGACCGGGGCATGAACCCGTGTCCCCTGCATCTGCAGGCAGACTCTCAATCACTGCGCCACCAGGGAAGCCCTCTAGAACTATTTAAATGAGTGATATAATGGTCTGATTTCAAAAATATCAATACTTATTACATGCTGAATACTATATCCTTTGCAATTCTTTAAATTTATGAAGAAAAGTGTGTGATTATGTACATTGTTTTCCAAATTTCTCTTAGGGTATATGTGAATAAGAAGGCTGAAGACTGTACCGTAGATAGATAGAACAGGAGGATATCTTAAAGACCCTTTAGTACAGACCCTTAAAGACCCTGAAGTCTGAAGTCCAAGCATTGTTCTACATGTGAGGGTCAGTGCATCTGATCTGCTTTCTGGGCTTCTTTCATGATGTCCACTCAACTTGTATATGTATCTTCCAATTATCTATATCTTTGCCTCATGATCTACTAACAGTAACATAAAGGCAACATTTCTTATGAAATCTGGCACGAATAGAAGGGAATGGGCTTGATTCACCTAAGAAAGGAAACACTTAGAATATTCTGTAACTGCAAACTATGTTCCATCTTATCAATTTCCCCATATTCAACTGAGACTAGCTCATTTAGAAAACTCCCTAAGACTGGGACTTCCCTGGTGGCTCAGTGGTTAAGAATCCGCCTGTCAATGCAGGGGACACGAGTTTGAGCCCTGGTCTAGAAAGATCCCACATGCTGCGGAGAAACAACTACTGCTCCCGTGTGCCACAACTACTGAGCCCACGTGCCACAACTACTGAAGCCTGCGTACCTAGAGCCCATGCTCCACAAAAAGAGAAGCCACCGCAATGAGAAGCCCGCGAACTGTAACGAAGGGTAGCCCCTGCTCGCCGCAACTAGAGAAAGCCCACATGCAGCAAACAAAGACCCAAGGCAGCCAAAAAAGAAAGGAAGGAAGGAAGGAAGGGAGGGAGGGAGGGAGGGAGGGAGGAAGGGAGGAAGGAAGGAAGGGAGGGAGGGAGGAAGGAAGGAGGAAGGGAGGGAGGGAGGGAGGGAGGGAGGGAGGAAGGGAGGGAGGGAGGAAGGGAGGGAGGGAGGGAGGGAGGAAGGAAGGGAGGGAGGGAGGGAGGGAGGGAGGGAGGGAGGGAGGAAGGAAGGAAGGAGGAAGGGAGGGAGGGAGGGAGGGAGGGAGGGAGGAAAGAAAGCTCCCTAAGACTGAGGATTAAGTGGGGCATGTGGATCCTTGGGGCTTTTGTGTGGGTAAAGGTCACAGCCTACTCAATGCCCAGGAGAGACATGGCTCTACTTCCTGAAATATCAGTTTCACTTAAAAAATGGATTGACATATATACACTAATATGTATAAAATGGATAACTAATAAGAACCTGCTGTATAAAAAAATAAAGTTCAAAAAAATAAATAAATAAACTAAGCCTGTCCATGCCTCTTAATCGCTTTGTCACCGTTTACCCTTCCCCCTCCCCATAGCCTCAAGTCCAACGGTGACAAAGCGATTAAGAGGCATGGACATATATACACTACCAAACGTAAGGTAGATAGCTAGTGGGAAGCAGCCGCATGGCACAGGGAGATCAGCTCGGTGCTTTGTGACCGCCTGGAGGGGTGGGATAGGGAGGGTGGGAGGGAGGGAGACGCAAGCGGGAAGAGATATGGGAACATATGTATATATATAACTGATTCATTTTGTTGTGAAGCTGAAACTAACATACCATTGTAAAGCAATTATACTCCAATAAAGATGTTTTAAAAAAAATAAATAAAATAAACTAAGCCTGAACCTACTGTGAAATAGGATGCAAGATATACAATAAAAGTTTAAAGCTATCACACAAGACTTCCAGGAAGGTTTGAAATTGTGGTAGGAGCCGGCAGCTGTGCCTCCAGGACCCACTGGGCGTTGAGTTCAGCATTTTCTGCTATTAGGGAGTGTTCAGTGAATGTCTGAGAAACCTGCTCTAGGGTTTCCCCTGTTTCTGGCGGTCCTTGTTGCCATGGGAGAGAAAGGACCCCAGGCATCATTAATGCCTATGCTTCACATTGTACAGATGTGGCCCTTGTCATCTGGTCACGCTGCTGGCCCTGCCCCTGAGGCCATCCCAGATATGGTGTTTGAGAGGGGTTGGCAGAGTTTGCAGAAGTTCTACTGGATTTTCTTCTTGGCTAACATTCAAAGGGGAACTTTTCTTTGTTTGGGTTACAAGGAGGTCAAGATCTCATTAACAGTGATGACAGATTGTAGGAGCTCTAAGAGAGCCTCATGCCAAATGTGAAACAACCAATATGTTTATGAAATCATTTAATCCATAATCATGGCATATAATGAAAGGGGCTGGTGGCTTGGCATTGGCATTTACAAGGCCGACACCATGATATGTTTCTGTGAATTACGGATTCAGCAAACTGTGTAATTTATGAGTCATGAGAAAAAAAGGATCCATCTGGGCAGTTCCTGAAGCTTGTTGAAGAAAGGTGATGTCTTTAATCAACCTGAATATAAAAATCATGCTTTTGAGTTATTTTACTGTTCTGTGCAGTGCTGTGTTCCTCTGATCCTTAGCATTTTCTGAGGGATTTGGGGAGCAGAGGGGGTAACATTCTTCTCAGTTTTGCTGATCATAAATTTTTTATTTTCCAAAGATGCTATGGATGTGGTGCGATTCTTTTCTGTTGCAATTCAAGAGACAACAGAGCTGTGACATTGAGTGTGCTGCTGGTATGGACCTTGAAAAATTACTTGAGTTCATCAGATAAATCGAGAGCCATAATTTGGCCCTAAATAAGGCTGCAGACAGAGCATCTGTGAGATTTCTGTGGACTTTGGGTTTCTCATCATTTTCCATAGTGCAGTGCAACCCCTCTCTGTACTCTGGCTGCACTGATCAATATTTCAATGGGTCATTAACTGTGCTCACAGCTATTTATTCCTTTATAACCACCTCAGAAAGGCCCCATATGTCAACCTCCTCAATCGTGTATCTGTGTTGGGTTTGGGACTGCAGGTCAAATTTAATATACATTTAGCAAATCCAGGCCTACCATGACCTTTGGTGTCTTCATCTGGAAGGTGATGATAGTACTGTTAACGTTTACGCAGGTCATGAGGATGAAATGGTCCCAGGTATGAAGCACCAGCACAATGATGCTCAATGTCAGTTTGAGTGCCTTGCTCCCACTAGTATTAAATATTCGGCAGGGTTCTCCCAGGGCAGGGAAAGAGTGCTGGGGTGTAAATACATGCTTTCTTAGCTTTAATGGGGGTGGCGCGATGCCCAGAGCTGATCAAACCATGAGTGTCAGCTTGTAGGTGAACCTCAAGAGAACCTAAGTATTGGCTGCACATCATTGTTGCAGGGGTTATATACACATTTTTTTCCCCTTGTTATTCCATATTCTTTAAAACCCACATTTTGAACACAACACTGTAAGTCAATTATACTCCAATAAAGATGTTAAAAAAAACCCCCACATTTTGAAGAAGCAAGGTACAATTCTGCCTGTTAAATTTCAGCTACTGTTAAGGCTCTCAAGTGCACTGCTCTCTGCAGTCACATTTTATCTATACAATTCTGCTTGATTTTAGTATTAGAGCTAAGGTATATGTGCTAAAAATGCTTTCTGTGAGTAGCCAGAATCCATAGGGGGAGTGGCTTGGCACTGGAATGCAGTTCTAGATTTCCACTACGTCTGTCTCGTACCCACATTTTTTTTCTCATATATTTGGGATGCTTGAGTGATTTAGGCTGTGATCAGATGTGGCCAGGTGACCTGAAGATAACACTTTACAAACCTTAGTATGACCTCAGTATTCACAGATACACCTCCTTTGGGCACGAGAGAATTGTCTCATACTCACGACCTAGTCCTGGGGTTTATAAAAATAGAAATATTAGGCCAACTTATATTTTTAGAAAGCGCTACCTCCGTATCTTCAGAAAAATAATTTATGATATGTGCAGAAATATGTCTATAAGAATGTTCATTGCAGCTGTTTATAACAGCAGAAAAAAAGAACATTTTAATTATCCATAATTATTGAGACATCAGTTTGTTTGTAACCTTCACAAAAAATAATTCCACTTCAAATGTCAGTCGAGAAGAAAACCCTCTAAAGCCACTTCAGTCCTTTAAACTCTTCTCGAGCACATCTAGAAATGCCTCAGGAAAATGGTCAGTGGCAGGGCCAGAGGGGAAAGGGCCATATTTATAAAACATAAAATTTACTCCTGGGAATTCCCTGGCGGTCCAGTGCTTAGGACTCTGTGCTTTCACTGCTGAGGACCTGGGTTCGATCCCTGGTCAGGGAACTAAGATCCCGCAAGCTGCATGGCAAGGCCAAAAAAAAAAAAGCAAAACATTTTTTCAACTACACTTCAATAAAAAATTTAAAACATTTACTCCTGTCAGAAACACTTTAAACAATGGGAAACGATCACACCGCCCTGTCTCTCCAATGTTCTTGGTAACAAGTGACAAGAGGGAACCGCCACACCTGGGAGGCGATGGGGTGGTGTGAGGGGTTGGGAATCATGTTGATATTTCCACCTGAATTTCAAATTGCCCTAGAAGTCTTGGGCTTCATCTTTAAAAGTTAACATACATTGTTTTTTATTCTACAATAACCCATACTTTATATTAATAGTTAGGAAGTTGGACACTATTGCTATTAAGTAACATTGATGCCCCAAGAAGCTGTGCTATGTTTATCCTGGGCTCTGAGAAGCCAAGGGTCAGTTACCCCAGTTTCAAGCCTGAAGCTGAGTATAATGTCGCCTTTATTAGAAACAGTCTCTGACACTCTATCTCAGAAATATCTGCACTGATGGCCCCTGGGCCAGTTGTAACTCTTAGTGAGGTAGTAATGCTGGCTATGGAGCATGTCGGGGGCAAAGGGGAGAACCCAAGAGCAGATGAAGAGGGCAGGTGGCGGGGAGCCCTCAGGAGAAGCACGGCAACAACCTGGACATGGAGATGACCTTGGTCCTGGAGATGATCAGCCTATGCAGCTTTGTCTCAGCAGGAACACGGCCACTCTCCTTAGAGCTAGGCATGCACATAGGAAGAGCGTCTGATTCCGGGCAATGAGGCAGGTGTACCACAGATAAAACGTGAGGATCAGCTCATTGTTCTGGCTGTAGTCACAGCTGGAATGAGGAGGAGGAGGACCCAGTCTAGATACTGGGCTGTCTTAGAGGAGGTGGGAAAGCAGGGCTCAGTCTGTCAGGCACTTGGGGCCAGAGGAGAATTTCTCTCTTGGTTTCTGACACTTACATAAGATAAAAAAACACAGGCACTTAGAGACCCTTGCGGGGGAGGGAGGGGGACAGATGAGTAGGCTGGCTTTTGAGGGGAGAGGGGATTCCGTTCAGCTCTGCCTAAAATCAGGGGCTTCCTGCTTTACAATGAAGACTGGAGAAGATGGGCTCCCACCTCCATTGGCAGCCCCTGGACCTGACTGGTTTTAGGAGGAGGCATCAAGGATGACACTAGGACTGAGACCACGGACTGCTGCTGGGTGCAAGGGCCAATGAGGACCAGCAGAAGGGGAGAAGAGCACAGGAGAACAAATATTAAAAAAAGAACACAATCTCAAAGGCAGAGGGGTTTGAGCATAATCACTAGCCAAGGAGTAAAAAAAGGATTACTCAGAATTGACTGTATTCCTGGCAGTATGAATTGTCGAAGGAAAGCGAGAGGTTGGCTGAGCTTTCTGTGTAGTTTCAGCTTGGGGATAATGAGACAACATTTGGTTAAGGCTAAAAATGTTCGGGCATAGATTTACTGTGAATGAGTCACACACAGACGATCAGCTTGAGGTTGAAAACAGGTCCAGGATTTTTTTTAGAGCTTCATAATTCACTACAATGTCTTGGTCTCCCAAGGAGATAGACAATTCCTCATTTTTTTTTTATGAGAAGAGAAATATGGATTTGTTTTTGTACAGGAGGCCTGGTTCCCTTCTCTCACTGTCATTATTTTGAAAAATGAAACATAGGGACGTCCCTGGTGGCGCAGTGGTTAAGAACCCGCCTGCCAATGCAGGGGACAAGGGTTCGATCCCTGGCCCAGGAAGATCCCACATGCCACGGAGCAACTAAGCCTGTGCACCACAACTACTGAGCCTGAGCTCTAGAGCCTGCGAGTCACAACTACTGAGCCCACGCGCCACAACTACTGAAGCCCGCATGCCTAGGGCCCATGATCTGCAACAAGAAAAGCCACCGCAATGAGAATCCCACGCACTGCAACAAAGAGTAGCTCCTGCTCACCGCAACTAGAGAAAGCCCGCACACCGCAGTGAAGACCCAACACAGCCAGAAAATAAATAAATGTTCCTTAAAAAAATAAATAAAATAAAAATGAAACATAGTTAGACAACTAAAATGGGTTGCATGAGATAGGTGGGCATAGGCTGAGGAATTTATGACTTTATGAAACTCCTTTGAAGTCACATAACTGCATCTGTCAATTTTACATAATAAAACTGACCATACAAGTAACTTTTAGGGGGTATAAAATACATATTCAAGAAATATGTATAATACTATATAAAAAGGACTATATTCCTCACCGAGACATCTTTTAAAGGATTCATTTAGTTAAAAATGGGATATTTTTGAGACAAGCATGAGAAAAATATTTGTATGTAACTAGGTTTCTTAATGCTCACTGAGAATGTCTAAATGAATAATTCTCTTCTTATTTCTCATTTTCCAGTCATTGGAAATCTAACAGCTAATTCCAGGATGAACACTGGAACCTTTATAGGACCTACTGAGTGGAAATATTTGATGGTCCTGAAGCACAGCTAGCCCTCTAGCCTCTGCAAGAGATGTCTACTGGCTATACAGACATCTCATCCCAGCTCTTCAGGGATGGCTTAAGTTTGGAGAATAGGAAGCATACTTCCTGAACTGTCCAGGAAAGTCCATATTGTAGAGTTTCCCATGTATGCTTTCTACAGGAAGCTGGTAAAATAATTTGCTATACTCTGATGCTGTGGATAGAGGCTTCATCAGCACCATCATCATCATCATCATCAATCATCATAATTTTAAAGACTTGACAGATTCACAAATATAAATATATTCATTCTTATATGTTTATATATGGATGTAGTACTGTGTTAGGTATTGCACAGCCGCCAAGTCAGCTTTAAGTAGCTGCCATCACTGCAGGGAAGATGAAAGTCAGGCAAGTCTGCAAGTACACCAAGCAGAACATGACTGGTACAAGGTACAAGCCTTGAGCCAGCTCAAATGCTTTCTAAACATATGCTGACACTATAAACAAACAAACAAAAATCATAGTAGCAACAGATGTACCAAAAATCAGGGATTGTAAGACAAGTAGGAAAGATTACAGCATTATGGGGAAAAAACCAACTCTTAAAGCTTGTGCTAAGTAGTTGATTAATATTAGATTTTAGAAACCCAAGGGAGAACTCTGTGTGAGACTGTTGCTTGTACTGTCATCATGTCAACATCTTGCTATTTCTATATTCAAAGAAAAGCAATCTTTTAATAAACCAAGGACATTTCTCACATTTCAACCTCCATTTTACCTGCTCTGTTATATATAAAATTGTGACTGATTTCAAAAGTATAGCTGATTAATGATTATAGCCATCTCTACAGATGAGATGGATCAAATGAGATAATAGATGTAAATGCATTTGGAAAACCATCAAACTGTATTTAAATGTGAGTTGTGATTTATGTCTATCTACTCTTGTAGTTTTATAGATATTTTAACATCCTTCATTATTCTACTTTTTAAAAAGTTCTTGAATATTCTCCAGACTAACTGGGAATTGTTTGGTTAATTTTTCCAAAATATTTTGTTGCAATTTTAATTTGATTGTATTAAGTTTATATATAATTTGGGGAGGATTGACATCTTGACCACAATAGGTGTTTTAATTTGATAACATATGTTGATCTCTTGTTGATTTTAGTGTATTTTAAATTTCAGTTATTGTATTCTTCAGCTCTATTTGCTTTGTTTTAAAATTAATTAATTTGGCTGTGTTGGGTCTTAGTTGTGGCATGTGGGATCTTTGCTGAGGCACACGGACTTCTCTCTAGTTGTGGTGCGTGGGCTCTGGAGCACGTGGGCTCAGCAGTTGTGGCGCATGGGTTTAGTTGCCCTGCGGCATGTGGGATCTTAGTTCCCTGATCAGGGATCAAACCCGTGTCCCCTGCATTGGAAGGTGAATTTTTAACCACTGGACCACCAGGGAAGTCCCTTCAGCTCTATTTTCTAACCCAATGCTTCAAATTCTTACTGTGTTCATCCATTCTTCTTCCAAGTACATTGAGCATCTTTATGATCGTTACCTTGAACTCTTTATCGGGTAGTTTGCTTCTATAATTTGGCTTTAGTAACTCAGTGGAGATTGTGCCATTAACCGAGAAGGGAGAGATTGGTCACTTCCTGTTTGTCCTCACATCCTTTCCCCATCATACCCATGTTATGCTCTATGCCATAAGACTCCTTATTGCCCAGGCTTCATTGTCAGATGGATTTTGGTTCGGCCAATGGAGGCAATGGCAGAAGACTGATTAGCAAGAGGAAGGGAGAAGCCAGGTGTCTTCCCTCTCTGTCTGCATCAGGTATCTCTAGCCGAGGTTTTGTCTCTTCTGTGACTCCAGCTTCTGTCAGTCTTCATGGTCCCATCTCTCCCTGGACAGCACTGGCTTCCGGATTCTGATGACACCTCCACCTCTCCTTCCTTCCAGCCCTTCATCAGATGATGGTGACTTCCTGCTGTGGCTAATCTGTGGCTGCTCCACCATCTCCTGTCTCCATCACTTGTGTTGTCAACTCCTGGTATTAAATCCTCTCTGTTGGAAAGACCTAGAGAGACTCTGTTTTCCTGATTGAACTCTAACTAATACACCTGGGTTAGAACAGCACTGGTTGGAAGGAGAGGTGAAAATAGTTTCCTGAAATTTGAGAAGTCTTTTAGATATCAAAGTGGAGATGTCAAGAAGTGACTGCTTGATGGGAGAATTATAATACTGAGCATATTATATGCCATATTATAATATTGAGCAGTTCTACTCAGAATTGTCAAGGAAAATCAGGACATACAAGGGTCAACATGAGTCTTGGAACCAGACAAACAGATTCATTTCCTGTTTTACTACTTACTGACTATATCAGTTAGAAATATAGCAAAAAACCCCGCCAAACCATATGTTCATGTTTATAGCTTGACACTATAGAAATGTAATGCAGCTAACCTCCACACACCCAAAAAAGTGGGTATGTCGAGAAGGAGATTGGACATGAACCCAGAATTCAGGGGAGAGGTGAAGAGATGCCAATTTGAGGCTCTTCAGCATATAGATGACAGTTAAAACTAGGGCTGGATTATGTAACCGAGGGAGAAAACACAAGAAAGAAGAGAAAGGGTCTAGGACTGCCCTGGGGAATTTTGACACTCAAAATTCAAATGGAAGAGGAGGAATCTGTGAAAGAAAATATGAAAGACTTGGGACTTCCCTGGCAGTCCAGTGGTTATGACTCCACGCTTCCAATGCAGGGGACACGGGTTTGATCCCTGGTTGTGGAACTAAGATTCCCACATGCAATGCGGCAAAACAGTAAAAAAATAAACAATAAAATAAAATAAATAAATAAAAAGGAAGAAAATATGAAAGACTCGTCCAGAGAGGTAAGAGGAAAATCAACAAATTTGGAGTTGCTGAAAGAAGAGAGGAGTTAATTGAGAATGCGAGGCTATTTCAAAGGATTACAAGATACAGAGTGATTAATATGAGAAGAAAAAATCCACCAGATTTGTCAGCATAGAGCTCTCCCAAGGCCACAGCAAGAGCGGCTTTCTGGGAGGGGCGTGGATTGGAGTGAGGTGAAAGAAAACAAAAACACCTTTTGTGAATGTCACCTACACAGGGACTCTGAGGCTTTACTTCCCTGGCTGCGAGTTACTTCTCTGGCTTGGCATTAGATCTCCTTGGACTTGTTATAACAGGACCTGAGGATGCTTGCCTTTGGTGTGAGATGCTTCTAACCCTATAAGTGGTGGGGGCAGAGGGGGGGTGATGCATGTGACCTTCTCAGTTCAAGAAATGAATTTCTTGACTTTATTTTTTCATTATTTTTTTATTATTTTATTTTATTTTTGCGGTATATGAGCCTCTCACTGCTGTGGCCTCTCCCGCTGTGGAGCACAGGCTCCGGACGCGCAGGCTCAGCGGCCATGGCTCACGGGCCCAGCCGCTCCGCGGCATGTGGGATCTTCCCGGACCGGGGCACGAACCCGTGTCCCCTGCACTGGCAGGTGGACTCTCAACCATGGCGCCACCAGGGAAGCCCTATTTTTTTATTTTTAAAAAAATTATTTATTTTTGGCTGTGTTGGGTCTTCATTGCTGCACGCGGGCTTTCTCTAGTTTCAGCGAGTGGGGGCTGCTCTTCGTTGCGGTGCATGCAAGGGCTTCTCATTGCAGTGGCTTCTCTTGTTGTGGAGCACGGGCTCTAGGCACGTGGGCTTCAGTAGTTGTGGCATGCGGGCTCAGTAGCTGTGGCTTGCAGGCTCTAGAGCGCAGGCTCAGTAGTTGTGGCACACGGGCTTAGTTGCTCCGGGGCATATGGGATCTTCCTGGAGCAGGGCTCGAACCCATGTCCCCTGCATTGGCAGGTCGATTCTTAACTACTGCACCACCAGGGAAGTCCCCTTGACTTTATTTTTAATAATAGAAATGGCCCATGTGTGAGACACATGGGCTTGCCTGGCAGGATTGGGGCAGTGATGTTGGAGTTCTGAATAGGTACATGTGCTAATGGTTGTCTGATCTTGGAGGAAAGCCTCTCCACTGGGCCATGAAGATGAAGGCTGAGAACACTGTGCATCTCACACACGAAGCCACGCCCTCTATACTCTTAGCTATTGTTTAGCCCGATGTTTCCCAGACTCCTCTTCATCATTGTCCCTTAAGGAACCTGTTTAGGCATCTCTTCCTAACTGCTTCTACTCCATGAAATTTCGAACCACAGATATGCTGTGTCTCTGTTTATGTACTATTTGTATATCTTTGTTTACACATAAATGAGTAAATGTTTTTTCACCCTCCTAAAAATCAAATTTATTGTGATATCACTCGTGTTGAGAATGCATGGTCTTAGAATAATTATTTATATCATCTAGAGTGGGGCTCAGCAATTTTTTCCTATAAAGAGCTAGAGAGTACATATATTAGGCTTTGCAGGCCATATACAGTCTCTGGTCTCTCACATACTCTTTCCTTCTGAACGACTCTTTAAAAATATAAAAATGATTCCTAGCTTGCTGGCTGTACAAAAACAATCTAGCTGTGGGCTAGAGTTGACTCACATCTCAGTTTGCCAACTCCCTGATTTGTAACAATAAAAAGGGTCAAATTTCAGAGTTTAAATAATTTTGTGTGTGTGCAGATTTCTTGCATGGCAGTTTGAAATACGTGATTTTGTTTTAGGTTTAAAAGGCTACACAGAGTTCATTCATTTGCCAAGTAATGACTGACAATTTCTTGTGCAAAAAGTATAAATAATTTCTTTTTCTTTCTTCTGCGTGATGCTGATTTGCATGCTTTCCCTCTAATGTGGGTGAGGCTCCCCTGTCTATAACTTGGCCTGAGCTCCTCGGGGGCATGGGAGGGGAAGCTGGTAGGAGCAGTTACGAACGCACTCCGTAACTTCTATATTATGGCAAAACAACCAAGTAATAAGTGTTGAAATGAGCCAAAACAGCCAGCGATGTGCAGATCATGCCGTGGGTGATAATCAGGGGAAGGCTAGAGTGGTGTAGAGGGACTGGCTCAGGGACTGCGATTGGATAGAGTTGGGTTTGTATCTGCACTGCCCTTGGTCTAGCTGCATGACCTTGGACAAGTCACTTAACCTTTCAGACTCTCTGTGTCTTCCAACTGACAAGGCAGGTGATAATAAACCACCATTACAGAGGTGCTGGGAGGATGAGCTGTGGTCCTGATCCCTTACAACAGCTCTGTGTTTTATTGAAATGCATTCCCTGTGTTGCTGGGGGTGGGGCTCAGCAGAGCAGCTCTACGAGGCTGGGCTTCGGGATCCAGGCCAGCAGGGGTGGCCTGTCTCACTCGGGCCTGAGATTTCCTCCATATTCCAGCCAGACCACCCATTTTTGAGGGGGAGTCACTCTTGGAGACTCTGACCTTTTGGATTGGGGTGCGAGTTGAGAATTTACATTTTAAAGCCTCTCCATGACCTCCCATCACCTCTGGTTCCCACCCTCAGAAACACTGTTCTGGAAGGTGGGAAGAGAAATGTAGCGAGCAGGGGTCTCAGCTTTTTGTGTGTGAAGCAGCCCTTTGAATTTGGGGCAGCACTGTATGAGGGATCATAGGAATTGATCTGCCATTAGCAAGCCAGCAGCCTCTCCAGCATGATCCCATGACTGTATAACAATGTCTCACGCTGCCTTCGAAAGTGTCCATCACCTCAGTGGCAACTGGTCTGCCCCTTAGAATGATGCTTCTGTTTGAGCAAAACAGTTACTGTTCTGACCACACTCCTCAATGTACCTGGGGGGCACAATTGTCACGTTCTTCCTTGGGGTCCTGTTTGACTTCTTGCTGAGCCCTCACCTTATTCCCAGCAAGTTGCGCTCCCCTCTACCTTGCTCTGCAGTGCAGAGTGTCAGCTGACACTGGCTTGGAATGTACCCCTGTTGAAGGAAGAGCAGATCTTAAGCACGACCAACAGTTGGGGGTCTATTTGTGCAGCAACTATTTTCTGGGGCTCTGGGGTTGAGAGCCTTGGACATAGACACATAGACAGATGTGGAGGGAGAGAGATGTGCAGAGCCCTAACGTGGGAGTCGAACTAGAGACATGTGGGGCACCATTCAGTGAGGTGCAAGAGTGAAATATTTCCATGAAAGCCTTTTTCACAGGAGTCAGTGGTTGCAAACAATTCCCAGGCCAAGTTAAGGCCTCCACTTCTTGCTTCTCTGATGCCTTATGGGTGGGAGGCTGTGTTGCATGTGTGGACTGAGTCCACACACACACGGATCAGCTGGGTCGTCACAACAATGCTGGAGCTTTCCAGCCGTGGGTCTGGCTTCAGGAGTTCGGGCGTAAATTGAGACGAGTCCTTAGAATTCACTCTGTTCCTCCTCTGGGGCATGTTCCTCCTCTGAGCCACAGGAGTTTGTCCTTGTGGTTTCTTTCTCTTTTCTTTGTTGTTGAAAGCACAGCGTGTTCATGTTAATTGGATTTGTCTGACTGAAGCTGCTTTCATTATGAATGTAAAATGACTATTATTATTTACAAGAATTCCAAACAAAAACATACTCCTTATAAATGAATGTAAAGTTAATGTTGTATAGAAATGGCATAATTTTAAAACTGAAGACACAGACATCTGTCAGTGTTTTTGCCATCTGCATGGTTTTGGAGGCATTAGGTGGTTAAATGAATTGCCCCCAACATACCAACATCTCGCAGGCCCTGGAGTGAAACTCTGATGTTTATAAAAAAGGTTTCCTTTGAGTTTTTGCAGAATGGAGTACCAAGAGGCAGGGTTTTCAGTCCTGCACCCAGTGCTGCTCAACACATGGCCTGAGGACTGTGACAGTCAGACAACGCTTTGTGCCTGGTCCATGAGGACACTGAGTATGGAAATAGTTAGCACACGTTTAGAGTTCTGACAGCAGTTTGGCATTGCTGCTGCGTCTAAGTGCTGACCAGTGGCTTTGTCTTTGAATGGAATGTAGACCAGTCTGGTGGTGAACTTCGTGATGAGTTGCATGTGGTGTGAGCCACAGAGTTGTCATGCCCGGTAGGGCCACATGAAAAATTGGAGATGAGTATCCTGAGCTTGCGGAAACTGCTTTAAACCCTCTTCTTCCATTTCTGTCAACATACTTCTGGGGGATTCATTTTTCTACTATGAGTCTGTGAGTCTTATTAAGACAAAACACAGAAATCACTTAGATATACCTTATTTCCTGTGAATAGTGCTGTCAATCCAATTGCAGATGGCAAATGCCTAGGAGGTGAGCACAGATCTGGACATGAGAGAGGAAGCCAGCGAGTCAGGAGCCAGGACAGGTCTGGGCAGGGGTGGAGCTGGGGGCAGTGAAGTTTGAGGGTGAGGAGTGGGGCACCCTGTACTGCCTCCTTATTGGGGTGTGGGCGATGAATGGAGAAGAGCTGGGGAGAGGAAGCCGGGGATAAGAACCTGGTCTAGTTATACCTCCCATATTTTAATCTTGCAAACAGTCTAAGAATGTAGTTGTTCCAAGCTCAGGCTTCAAAATGGATAAAAACAAGCGCATACGAATCCCAGCATGCCCATTATCCATTGAACAGAACACCTGGAGGTTAGCTGTCTTCTCTAGGGAATGAAAATAAAGGTTTTCTGGTGAGGTGCTTATGCTAACTGCTACCCATGGTGCAGTTAGAGCTTGAAATAGCACAAGGAACTGCTGGGGGTAGGAGGGGGATTGTATCGAAGTTTGTTTGTCTTTGAATTATAGTTAGGGCCACAATAAAACACAAGGAGGGAATGTTCTGCAAAAACTAGGAAGTTAAAAAGTATTTTTATTTCAGAACGTTTCAGTTGGTGCTAAAATGTCAATTAAATCAGCAGATGGTTAGCTATTCTTTTTTACAAGTTCAAAGATACGACTTGAGAATTAAGAAGACTGACAAATCCTGTAGACTTCTATTGCATTTCTTCATTTAGAGATATGAGACATCTTTCAGTCAATTTTATAAACATTTGCCTTCTGCCCCCCAAGCCCCCTATGTGCTTGGCAATGAACCAGTTGTGGGATCTGGGGCACTGGGATAAATTCATATGGTTTCTTTTGGTTCGACTGGATTATTATCTCAGCTTTTCAAACCGATGGGTGATCCTTATTTTTTTTTTGGCTGCGTTGGGTCTTCGTTGCTGTGCACAGGCTTGCTCTAGTTACGGCGAGTGGGGGGCTACTCTTCGTTGTCGTGCGCGGGCTTCTTACTGTGGTGGCTTCTCTTGTTGCGGAGCATGGGCTCTAGGCACACGGGCTTCAGTAGTTGTGGCACGCGGGCTCAGCAGTTGTGGCACATGGGCTTATTTGCTCCACGGCATGTGGGATCTTCCCGAACCAGGGCTCGAACCCATGTCCCCTGCATTGGCAGGTGGATTTTTAACCACTGCGCCAGCAGGGAAGTCCAATGGGTAATGTATTTTTTAATTATGTTGCAAATGAATGAAGTGAAAACAGAAAACTTGTCCGAAGTCACCCAGGTAGGTACTGGCAGAGTTGGAGCTGGAATTCAGGCTTGTTCACTGGATGGGGTTGACATGGGGTCTTGCTCAGATACTCTCGTTCACTGCTGAAAGCATCAAGTCACGGAAAATCATTTAACAGTCACCAGGCAAGTCAGATAGGAGCAGGACACACTAACAGAAGCCAGTGTGTCTTATTTACTGGTGTTTAGACCTAATCTGGAAATAGCAAGAAAGCAATAGAAGCCCTTATCTCTGATAGAGGCAGGGCAGGGCAGGCCAACAAATTATGATGAAGATAGAAACAGCAAGGAGGCACTGGCCTCGTCTGGTTCTCTTCTTATTTATTCTTGACAAATGTGATTTATGAATCCCAGTTCTTTTGTCCCATTAGAGAATGGAGCTATCAGCTTCCGGCCCTGACGCCATAATTTTGTTCTAAGCCGTTCTGTCTATTCTTCTGCATTCCCTGGCCACACTTGTGCACCTGCTTGTCAGTTCCATAAATCATTATAGGTAAGCAAATCCTTCTCTTAATCTTTTGGAAAGATAATATGACCAATATTTTCTGAACATATTCTTGCCAGGCTTGCTCTGGGGAGATAAATGGGGCCCGTCTTGATGGTGCATCACTAAACAATAGCGTGATTTATGAGAGACGTGGGATTTGCTCATTGTGGCTCTCCCAAAGACTTTTCAAATGTCTTGGAAGAATCACGGTAAGTTGAAAGAAGACATAGTAAAGATTTTTGACAAAGGCTTTATATGTAGGATTTCTGCAGCTGTTTCTATACACCAAGATGAAGTAGAATGTAAAAGTTTTTTTTTCCCTTTTTTTTTTTTTTGCAGTAGGCGGGCCTCTCACTGTTGTGGCCTCTCCCATTGCGGAGCACAGGCTCCGGACGCGCAGGCTCAGCGGCCATGGCTCACGGGCCCAGCCGCTCTGCCGCATGTGGGATCTTCTCGGACCGGGGCACGAACCCGTGTCCCCTGCATCGGCAGGTGGACTCTCAACCACTGTGCCACCAGGGAAGCCCAGAATGTAAAAGTTTTAACACAGTCTCTTAAATTATCTAGATTTTTTTTTGAGAGATGAGTCTTAGTTATATTTTTTTCTGTAGTTTTACACAGACTCCACCAAAAATGTCTCAACCAGAAAGGCACCTTCTAGCTCCCAAAGACACATATTATGCAGTCTGCTTCTAGAATGAAGGGAATTTAACTAAGATACAGGAATGTATTCAGCCTGTGAGAAAGCCCTTTACTATAGCATAACCATGGTCTCGCACAACTAAAGCAAGGAAATATCAACAGAACACATTCCAGCATAAACGTCAGAGATAGAAAGTGTGTCGTGGTTGAGATATGGCTGTGGACTTAAACACGGGTGGGTTTCAATCCCTCTTGTCCACGGAGTGAACTTGACCTCTACTGGGTGCCTGGCTTAAGATTACTTGTCTTGCTCCCTTGTAAAATAAGGATAACGTGTGTGTATCTCAGAGTGTCGTAAGGATGACAAGAGATGTTATCCTGGCTTTCCATGAAGCATTTTTTTCCTCCTCGGTATAGAGACTTGGACGGAACAAACCTACTCCTCAGTTTATAGCACGTGATTATCTTGATTCCCTGCACAGTCTCTCTTTTATTAATTCATTTATTGTCTCTTTCATCTCTCATTTCATATCCTGTGTCCTGCTCCCAAGAGACACCCACTCCAGGGGAAAATTGGAGGGATCACATCATGGTGTTTAAATCATCTGACCCACTGCCTTTTGCTCATCAGAGTAAAGACAGCTGAGTTTCAGTTCCCAGGGCTGTCTTTTTAATTTAGTTCCATCCACAGAATCTTAAGAATACCAAGATGATAAGCTTCAGTGTTGGCAGAATGAGTCTGGGACCTAATTTTTTTCAGGATAAATAAACACACACAGAGACACATGCTTTTCTTTCTTTTTCCTTTTCAGGAGACATCATGGGATTTTGTTTTTGTTTTTGGTAAGCATTCACTTATGCCAGTTTTTAAAAACTGCCCCTTTTCTTTTTGCTGTTGGAATAAGAGGGGGGGGGGTCTCTGATTTGGTCTTTACCACTAGTCAGGGGTGGGACTTGATGCCCTGGGTCCTGCTCTAAATCCATGCAGTTTCTGCCTGAATTCCCTTTGGAGGTGGAGGTGAATAATTCCTAGCCCAGTTCATTCTGGGTCTCTTGGCAGGGGAAATGGAATTTTTTTTTTTTTTAATATCCACTGTCTTTTTTTTTTTTTTTTTTTTTTGGCCACGCAGCGTGGCTTGTGGGATCTTAGTTCCCCAACCAGGGACTGAACCCATGGTTTTGGCAGTGAAAGTGCAGAGTCCTAACCACTGGACCACCACGGAATTCCCTCCACTGCCTTTTTCTTTCTTAAATAAATGGAGTTCGTGACAATCTCTAGTGCCCATTATCTACTGCTGTTACAGCATGCAGGGATTTCCTTTTTGGGGACTAACAGATTATTGGTGCCCCTCTATTCTTCCAGGATTGTTTTCTTGGGGTTGCAGGATGCAATCAGATGACAAAGAAAGATCCCGAGGAAGGTGAGAGTTATGTGGGTGGCTGGTACAGCACCCCGATTGCCATGCCACCAGAATGGCGGCATGGCAATTTACAAAACAAAACAAGTTTTTATTTTGTAAATCTTGAGGCTATTAACAAATAACGTTTCGCAATTTAAAAAAATTTCATTACAGACTGTACCCTATAAAAGGAGTCTTTTCATGCCTTTAATTCTGTTTAATTTGATATTTATATTACTGCCATGGGTTTTTTTTCTTTATTAAATTCTTTTTTCTGGCCCATAGTTTCACTTTTAAAATCTCTGTACCATTTTAAGTTAGGAGTCTGTCTATGCAGGATGCAGCTGGGTTTACATTTTGACCAAATCTGAGAATTCTCCCCTTTTGATAGGGGAATTTACCTCAGGTCATTTGTTTTCTAATAGAAATATTTAGCCTTTGACAACTTACTTTTCTGCTTGCTTGTCTACCTATTTCCTTTTTATTTTCTTAGTCACTTGCTAAGTGTATGTCAAGCTTTGTTTTGCTCTTATTGTTCAACTTTTCTGAAACATTAATCTCTTTCTCCAATTTTTAAATTCAAGGTCCTTATGTCATTCTTGGGATTAAGATTTGATTATATTTCCCCCCTCGCCATACCATTTCCTGATCTTTGATACTCTAATTTGGGATTATAAATCTGGACTATTATTACTGTTGAATACTTTTCCTTATGTTACATATCTGTAGCTTTGATTCTGGGTTTTTTTTTTTATGAGCATCAAAACAGAATTCAATTCTGATTCCTGTGTTTTTAATTCCTTGCCATGATTTCTCAATGACTTCTTCATTTTTTCCAGTGAGTTGTTATCCTGAGTCCACACTTTAGCCTGTTGCTTTTCTCGTTTACTGTACATTTAAAAAATAGAGTTGATACGTTGTACTTTAGTGAGATCATAAATTAGATTCGTTATAAAAATTTCTTTTGTATCTTATAGCAGTTTCTTTCAATGTTTGCTGAATCATGTACGAAGTAGCGGGCAGGGGAGGTGAATAAAAGGTGGGTCCCAGGTGTTTGGTGTGAGCAACCAGGCAGAAGACATGCCATTTGGATATTCCATTTTGGACAGGTGAAGTCTGAGATATCTCCTAGATCATCCTCTGGTGGTATATTAGGTTTAAAACTCAGTGGAGGTAAAGGTAGTTGTCACCTATGTAAGGGTCTTATTTAAAACTATAGGACTCTCGAGTTTATCAAATGAGGATAAAAGGAGAGAAGAAAAGACCCAGTCCTGAGGAATGCCAACATTTAGATTTTGGATAGAGGAGGAAGAGTCAAAAAGAAGCAAAGAAGAAACCGATTATGTAGGAGGAAAACTAAGACATGATATGTTACAGAATCCAAGAAAGGAAAGTGCTTAAGGCCACTTGTTGGTTTTGGTGTAGCATGAAATTAGCCACTTAGACAATCTAGACTTGCCAGTCAAAATAAACTTCGGCCAGCCAAATATAAAGTTGAACACGAAGTGGATGGAATAAAGTGAATAACCATCTAGTTAACATTTGGAATATCAGAAAAAAATAACCTGCCTACTCTCTAGCATCCTTCATTCCTCCTGTGAGGATGGGTAGCATAATGGTTTTAGAGACTTAAAGTGTGTCTGAATGTCTGGTTCTGGAACCATGCATTGCTCACCCATTCTAGCTAGCTTAAATAGAAAAAGAAGTTATTGAATACTCACGGAATCAGGCGTGGAGGCTCTGAAGTCAGGAAGAAAACCAAACTTATATTCTCTAGGACTCCTCACATGTACAGTCCCATGATGACTGGACACCCACCTCACACTTCTCATCAAGGACAGTGACCTGCCTGTTGGTGGGAATGTAAATTAGTGCAGCCACTATGGAAAATAGTATGGAGGTTCCTTAAAAAACTGAAAATAGAGTTGCCATATGATCCAGCAATCCCACTCCTGGGCATATACCCAGAGAAAACTATAATTCGAAAAGATACATGCACCCCTATGTTCACAGCAGAACTATTCACAATAGCCAAGACATGGAAGCAACCTAAATGTCCATCAACAGATGAATGGATGAAGAAGATGTGGTGCATATATACAATGGAATACTACTCAGCCATAAAAAGGAACAAAATAATGCCATTTGCAGCAACATGGATGCAACTAGAGATTATCATACTAAGTGAAGTAAGTCAGAAAGAGAAAGACAACTACCATATCACCTATATGTGAAATCTAAAATATGATGCAAATGAACATCTCTATGAAACAGAAAGTGACTCAAAGACAAAGAGAACGCACTTGTGGTTGCCAAGGGTGACGAGGGTGAGGAAGACTCCCTAAGAATTGGGAGTTTGGGATTAGCAGATGCAAACTACTATATATAGGATAAACAAGAAGGTCCTATGGCATAGCACAGGGAACTATATTCAATATCCTGTGATAAACCAGAATGGAAAAGAATGTATATATGTATAACTGAGTCACTTTGCTGTACAGCAGAAATTAACCCAACATTGTAAATCAACTATACTTCAATAAAATTAAAAAATAATAATAATTGAAATTAGCCTTAAAAAAAAAAAAAAAGGACAGTGACCTGAGACACTGCTGTGAAATCCTCTGATGTTACAGTTTCTAAAAGATTGATATTTCTCTCCCAAGCTCCCTCTCCCTTTCCAATAAAATGGACTCTGTGCTGCATCCTTCCATGTCTTGTTTTCCTCATGGAAATCTGCAGGGCTGTCTGTTTTACTTCCTGTGTCCTAACTGCAAGGAAGGCCAGGAAAGCAAGTTCCCTGGTTTCCATCTTGCATTGGTGGGTCTCACAATGTGGAAAATCAACAAAGTATAGGAAGGGTGTTCAAAAGATGCTGGAAAGCTACAAATAAGATAAATACAGGAAATACAATGAATCCCAGTAAGATCACCTAAAGCCTCGGTTATGGGAAAACTGAGAAAATAGTCCTGATCTATTTTTGTAATCAGTCTATGTTGTTTATTCTCATAGCATTTTAAAAGTTAGTTATCTCGCTAAAAATTTTGACTTTTAAAGCACATGAAAATAATAAATGAGCATGATTCTTATTTTTTCTAACTTGCCTATACCTATCTTTTCTTCTTTTTATTTAATCCTTTCAAATGTCATTGTCTGAAACAGACTCTGAAGTGGTCATTTCAATGTAGGAGGTTTTCTGGGGGATTTTCTTGGGTACAACACCTGTAAAGATGGGAGAGTATTAGCACTGGGCAGAGGGAGAAATAATAGCACCACCTCCAAGATGTGAGAGCATTTCTTTTTTTTTTTAATTAATTTTTATTGGAGTATAGTTGCTTTACAATGTTGTGTTAGTTTCTGCTGTGCAGCAAAGTGAATCAGCTATACGTATACATATATCCCCTCTTTTTTGGATTTCCTGAACCAAAAATAAGAATCACGTGTAAAAGAGCTCTGTGATGAAGTAAGACTGGAAAATGCTGGATTACACGAAGTAAAATAGGTTTTCCTTTCTTTCTTTTCTTTGTTAACAGAATTTATGCATTGTGAATCTTTGAGAGAAGTAGACAGAGTTTTCTAATTCATTTTACCATGAGGCTCCTTTCTTTTTTTTAAGCAACACACTTTTGGGAAATGCTGGATTACACTAATTCCACTAGCGCCAGGGGATTTACAGTCGATGTACATGGAATTAGCTGTCCTCCACAGACCTGACCTTGATGTTCAGACAATCCTCCATTCTTCTTTACTATTTAAAAAATTAATATAACTCTTCTCTTATGAAAAAAGCAATGTATTGTTATTAGAAGATTTACATAAATGAAGGAGTGACCAAAAGCACCCACAACCTTACAATCTGCAGATCACTGATAAGACCTGGATGCATATTCTTTCAAAACTTAAAAAAATGCATATATATTTATAGTTACTAAATATGGGATTGTGCCTTAATTTATTTTGTGCCCTGATTTTTCAATGAACAATACACAATAAACAGATTTTCATTTCCAAACCATACACTTAGAGGATCATTTTTAATGTAGTATAGGTATATTGTAATTTATTTAATCCATTCCTTATTTATTTATTTAGCTAGCTCGGTGGCTGCACCGAGTCTTAGTTGCGGCACATGGGATCTTCATTGCCACGTGTGAGATCTTCATTACGGCATGCAGGCTCTTTTTAGTTACAGCATGTGGGTTCTTAGTTGCGGCATGCGGGATCTAGTTTTCTGACCAGGGATCGAACCCGGGCCCCCTGCACTGGGAGCGTGCAGTCTCAACCACTGGATAACCAGGGAAGTCCCAATCCATTCCTTAATGATCGACATTTAAATCTGCCTACAGTGTTACTATGCAAACATTTCCCTTATTAAAAATAGTGCTGTAAGAACATTCCTGTGTCTAAATCTTTACATACTCCCTTAACAAGTCTCCCTTAATTTAAATCTCCCTTAACAAATCTCCCTTAATCTTAGAGAAGTTAATTTAACTGCCTCATGCTTCAGTTTTCTCATCTGTAAAATGGGACTTTTAATAACATCTATCTCTTGGGGATGTTATGAGGATAAAATATAGTGTCCTTTTTTATCTTTCTTTATAGCCATTGTTTTAAAGTCTATTTTGTCTGAGTATTGCAACCCCTGCTTTCTTTTCATTTCCATTTCATGAAATCTTTTTCCATCCCCTCACTTTCAGTCTATGTGTGTCCTTTGCCCTAAAGCGGGTCTCTTGTAGGCAACATATTGTAGGCTCTTGTTTTTTTTTAATCCAATCTGCCACTCTATGTCTTTTGACTGGAGCATTTAGTCCATTGATTTTTAAGGTAATTACTGATTATATGTATTTACTGCCATTTAAAACCTTGTTTTCCCATTGATTTTGTATTTCTTCTGTCCCTTTTTTTTTCTTTTTGTTTTTCCTTTTGTGGTTTGATGATTTTCTTTTGTATTATTTATGTTCTCCTTTTTGTTTTTTGTGAATCTATTGTATGTTTTTGATTTGTGCTTACCCTGTTTTTCAAGTATATTAACCCCTTTCTACATTTACTTCTCTTAGACTGGTAGTCATATAGGCTCTAGGGGAAAAAAATCTACATCTTCTTATCCTCATCCCCCACATTTTATGATTCTGATGCCCTCTTTTACATCATGTTTCGTGTTCATCCTTTTCCTGTCATTGTGATTATCGTTCTTTCACAGAAATTTTTTTATTTTATTTTTTAAAATCTGTACTGGCTTATTTAAATGATTTACTTTCCAATTGTGATTTTCTCTTTCCTATGGATTCTTACTTCTTTTCTATTTAGAGAAGACCTTTTAATATTTCTTTTAGGATAGGTTTAGCATTTCTGTATTCTTTTAGTTTTTGCTTGTCTGAGAAATTCTTTATCTCTCCTCCTATTCTAAATGATAATCTTGCTGGGTAGAGTATCCTAGGTTGCAGATTTTTCCCTTTCAGGACTTTAAAAATATCTTGCCACTCCCTTCTGGCCTGCAACATTTTTGTAGAGAAATCAGCTAATAGCATTATGGGGGTTCCCTTGTAATTAACTCTTTGTTTTTCTCTTGCTGCCTATATAATTCTCTCTTTAACTTTTCCATTTTTATTATAATATATCTTGGTGTAGGTCTGTTTGGGTTTATCTTGTTTGGGACCCTCTGTGCTTCCTGTATCTGGATATCTGTTTCCTTCTTTAGGTTTGGGAAATTTTCAGCCATAATTTCTTCAAACAGATTTTCAATCCCCTTTTCTCTTTCTTCCCCTTCTGGAATCCCTATTATGTGTAGGTTGGCATGCTCTATATTATCGCATAGGTCTCTTATGTTGCTTTCATTTTTTTTTTTTTATTTGGCTTTCTGTCTGCTGTTCTGATTGGGTAATTTCCATTATTCTATCTTCCAGTCCACTTATTTGTTCTTCTGCATTATTTACTCTGCTATTCATTGCTTTTAGCTCAGCTCTTGTCTCTGCAAATGAACTTCCTAATTTTTCTTGGTTCCTTTTTATAGTTTCTAGTTCCTTTTCATAGTAATCTGCATTTCTAACAATAGTCCTTAATTTCTTCAGTGTTCTCATTATCTCCTTTTTGAACTTGGAGTCAATTAGACTGAAGAGGTCTGTTTCATTGCTTGTTCTTTCAGGGGAATTCTCTTGATCTTTTAATTGGAAGTGGTTCCTCTGCTTCTTCATTTTTACTTATATTTCTTTTGCTCTATGAGTTGAGGAGAAACAATTATCTACTGTGGTCTTGGAGGAATATTTATATGTGGGAGTGTTCCTGCATAGCCTGCATGGGTTTCAGATTTTTGGTGTGAGGCCCGTTTTTACTATGGATGCCTGCCGCCTCTTTCCTCAGTGTGTGCTGGCCGTTATCCGCTTGCTAGGTGGTGTGACTGGTGTTGTGGTGACCAAAGCCTGCCCTGGATGTTGAGCGGGGCCTCCTCCTTGCTCTGTGGTTGTCACAGCCCTGTCAGGGGCTGGGTCTGCTCCCTAGTTGTTGGAGTGGAAGCCCCCAGATCCATTTCTGAGCTGTGGCGTGAGCTAGGTAGGATTGCTCCCACTGGGAGAGGAGCCACTGAGTATTCCTCTGCTAGAGCTGTTCACTGGTGAGTGTGCTCTGTGGTGTCACCTGTCACCCGTTGTGTGGGCTCACAAAGCACACTGTCGTTGGCACTGCCCTCAGCCCTGCCTCAACCGTGGGGAGGCCGGAAATCGGCCCTGGTGTCCCTGAGGCATTGTTTTCACAAGGCCACCAGCACAGATCCACTAAAGTCAGGTCCCAGGACCGTGGTCCTCCTGCCCCTGGACCCACTGTGGGGGCTATGGAAGCAGCTCAGACCCTGGCCCGGCCCGGTCCCCATGTGCACGTGCTCACAAAACCCCACAGCTGCTAAGGCCAGACCCGTCCCAGCTGTGGGAGCACTCGTTGTCCCTTTGGAAAGCCAAAGGCAGCAGAGGTATAAGTCTGCAGCTTGCGCAGCTGCGGGGAGAGATTTCGGCCCTGCTTCCTAAGTCGCGAGGCCCCAGGCTCAGCTGTGTTTTCAGCCCTACCTCTGCACGTGGGCAACCCACTGGCATCTGCTCCCAGGGCCTCCAAGGCACGAGCACCCAGGCGCCCGCCCCCACCAGTGGATGGGCGTCTCAGGCTAGGGCACACAGGGTGGTGGCATGGCTGTCTGTGCGGGTCTCTCTCTGCATGCCACAGACCAGTTGTTTTACTCTCCTCTGAAGCTCCCTTTCTGTCCTGGCTTATCTCCCTGCCAGTGAGGGGGCCTCCCAGGGTGCAGGGACGTTTCCTCTTTTTCAGCTCCCTCCCAGGGGTGCAGGTCCCATCCTGCTTCTTTTTTTTTTTTTTTTCTTTCATCCTACTGGGTTACATTGGAGATCTTGATTGTCCTTTCAGATGCCTGAGGTCTTTTGCTGGTGTTCAGCAGGTGTTTTGTGAAAATTGTTTCACTTGTAGATTTTTTTTTTTTTTGGTCTCATCACGTCCTTGCAGGATCTTAGTCCCCGACCAGAAACTGAACCTGGGCCCTGGCAGTGAAAACGCTGAGTCCTAACCACTGGACTGCCAGGGAATTCCCTGTAGATGTATTTTTGATGTATTTGTGGGAGGAGTTGAGTTCCATGTCCTACTCCTCTGCCATCCTGATTCTCCAGGAGGATAAAATAAATCTTCTGTGTGCATGTTCAGATCACTGCCTAGCACTTAGCACCCAAGCGGTGTTGGCTATTATTATTTTATTGCCATACTTTATAATTTGTAACCTAACCAGCTGTACTCACCGTTGCCTTTATTCGCTGGCTCCTCAGATGCTGGTCAGGGTTCCCCACCCTCCCACCAGGTCATCCCTACATGACAAACATAGCCTGCCCTGTGCAAGTCCCAGTAAGCCCAGGTCTCTAGGAGCCTAAGGAGGTGATCTGGGGGTTGTAACCATCATGAGTGCCCCACAGCCTCATATAAGTCTGCAGGGACCGAGCCAACAAGAGAACACCCCAGTCCTCAACCCCCAAACCCCACAGGTTTCTGGATGTGATATACTGGGAAGGGTATGCATTGGTGGGTACTCTGCTGGCTTTAACCTCTCTCTCTTTGTAAAAGGAGAAAGATGGTGTGTTTGTGGAGACCTTTTCTTCATTGGTGCAGACTGATCTTTCTTGCCACAATTAAAACACAGTTGGGGGACTTCCCTGGTGGCGCAGTGGTTAAGAATCCACCTGCCAATGCAGGGGATACGGGTTCAAGCCCTGGTCTGGGAAGATCCCACATGCCATGGAGCAACTAAGCCTGTGCGCCACAACTAGTGAAGCCCGTGTGCCTAGAGCCCACGCTCTGCAACAAGAGAAGCCACCGCGATAAGAAGCCCACACACCACAACGAAGAGTAGCCCCTGCTCGCCGCAACTAGAGGAAGCCCGTGCACAGCAACAAGACCCAACACAGCCAAAAAATAAATAAATTTAAAAAAAAGAAAAAAAATTTTAAATGCTTAAAACAAAAACAAACAAAAAACCAAAACAATAATACACAGTTGGGGTGTGGGGTAAAGGGCTGTTTTACCCTTAAAGCCCAGAACACTCCTGTTTGTTGTGGAATCTCTTCCTGTGAGCTCCCAGAGTGGCATCTGGGAGGTCACAGCACATCCGATTGTGATTAGACTTGCTATGCTGGAAAAAAATTGAAGGCTGAGCCACAGGCTGGCTCTAAGAAGCTGCCGTTGGGGGTGGAAAAGTCTCTTATTCACACTCTTGGGATGACTTGTCAGAAACCTGGTGTTCTGATCTCCCCTCCAAAGTCCCAGATCTGCCTGACCACTGTCCCCCCATGCTGATCCTCCTCCCCATCTGCTTTACTCAGGCCCTTGAATTCTTCCTTTAGATTTAGCTTCATCGTACGAAGGAATCTGGATGGCCCCTCAAGTTTTTGATCAATACCATGTCTGAATGGAAAGTCTTGGCTCGAAACCACTTCAACACTAACCTGTTCTGTCTGACTCTTGAGCCTGCTGTACACCTGCCTCCACAAGGCTCATGGTAAATCCCTCTTGTCTGAACAGAGGACCTTTCCAGCTTCCTGTCCGTGTGTGTAGTCCTCTTGGCCTCACCCCTTTAAGCCAGGAAGTCTTTCCTGGATGTGGACATTTAGCCATAGAAACAACAACTTTAACCGTTGGCTCAAGTCCCCTTGGAGGTTCCCTCTCATTCTGCTTCTGTGTGTATGGTCGTTTCATGCTTTTCTCTCACTGCAGACTGGATCAGGTACCCACCTAGGAGACAATAATTGGTGGCCAGGGGAGCCAGCAGTTACAAACATGACAAACCCAGGAGGCTCATGTATACAGAGTGGTGGGTGGAGGAAGTGGGGGAGTTTGATGAAGAAGGGGCAGATTATCCCTTACTGATCATTACAGTAGGGATGCTTAGGCCGGCAGGAGAGCAGATACTAGGCATTCGTCAGCTTTTGCTGTAGTAACAAAGAACCCAGGTCTCAACAGAATAGAACGTTTATTGCCTTCTGAAATGAAATGAAGCCTGCGAATTGGCTGCGATTCTGGAGGGCTTTCCTGGGCTCAAGGCATCTTCTCATTCTAGGACTCAGGCTAAAGCAGTAGCCTTTCTTTTCCATGCTGTTCTCATGGAAGAAGAATGCAAGAGGCCAAAGTAAAGGAAACGAGCACATTCAAAATTTCTGCTCATAAGTGGCAAATATCATGTTTGTCCACATTCTAGTGATCCACTCCAGTCCTGTGTCTAGCATGTCAGTGGGGGAGCCTGGGAAACACTCCAAGTCAGGTGTCAAGGGCTGTTGATGAATGATCTTCATCACTTATTGTGTGGGAGGGAGCAGGTGGAGAGCGTGAATGGGACTTAGGGCAGGACCACACGTGCAGACTCCTCTTTCAAGGAACTGGACATTTAAAGAAGTGGAGATGGTGGGACTTCCCCAGGAGTCCAGTGGTTAAGACTTCGCCTTCCAATGCAGTGGGGTGCGGGTTCAATCCCTGGCTGGGGAGATAAGATCCCATGTGCCTCACGGCCAAACAAATCAAAACATAAAACAGAAGCAATATTGTAACACATTCAATAAAGACTTTAAAAATGGTCCACATCAAATAAATAAAGAAAGAAATAAAGAAGTGGAGATGTGGTCAGTTGTGAGGGTGAATCGTAGATCAAGTTTTAAGTTTTTTAATGGAGAAGACTTTTCTGCAAAGAAGTTGGAGAAGATAGATGGCGGAAGAGTAAGACTCGGAGATCACGTTCCTCCCCACAGATACACCAGAAATACATCTACACGTGGAACAACTCCTACGGAGCACCTACTGAACGCTGGCAGAAGACCTCAGACCTCCCAAAAGGCAAGGAACCCCCCACGTACCTGGTTAGGGCAAAAAAAAAAATAAACAGAGACAAAAGGATAGGGACGGGTCCTGCACCAGCGGGAGGGAGCTGTGAAGGAGGAAAAGTGTCCACACACTAGGAAGCCCCTTCGCGGGCGGAGACTGTGGGTGGCGGAGTGGGGGAGCTTCGGAGCAGCGGAGGAGAGCACAGCAACAGGGGTGCGGAGGACAAAGCGGAGAGATTCCAGCGCAGAGGATCGGGGCCGACCGGCACTCACCAGCCGAGAGGCTTGTCTGCTCGCCTGACGGGGCGGGCGGGGCTGGGAGCTGAGGCTCCGGCTTCTGTCGGAGCGCCCGGAGAGGACTGAGGTTGGCAGCGTGAACACAGCCTGCAGGGCGTTAGTGCACCGCGGCTAGCCAGGAGGGAGTCCGGGGAAAAGTCTGGACCTGCCGAAGAGGCAAGAGACTTTTTCTTCCCTCTTTGTTTCCTGGTGCACGAGGAGAGGGGATTGAGAACGCTGCTTAAAGGAGCTCCAGAGACGGGCGCGAGCCGCGGCTAAAAGTGCGGAGCCCAGAGACAGACATGAGACACTAAGGCCGCTGCTGCCGCCACCAAGAAGCCTGTGTGCGAACACAGGTCACTATCCACACGCCCTTCCGGGGAGCCTGTGCAGCCCGCCACTGCCAGGGTCCCGGGATCCAGGGACAACTCCCCCGGGAGAACACGGCGTGCCTCTGCCGCCGCAGGCCCGCCACGCACTCCGTGACCCTCCCTACTCCCAGCCTGAGTGAGCCAGAGCCTCCGAATCAGCGGCTCCTTAACCCCTGTCCTGTCTGAGCAAAGAACAGACGCCCTCCGGCAATCTACACGCACAGGCGGGGCCAATCCAAAGCTGAGCCCCTGGGAGCTGTGAGAACAAAGAAGAGAAAGGGAAATCTCTCCCAGCAGCCTCAGAAGCAGCCGATTAAAGCTCCACAATCAACTTGATGTACCCTGCATCTGTGGAATACATGAATAGACAACGAATCATCCCAAATTAAGGAGCGGTGTGGATGAAAGGCTCTTGGTGCTGCAGCCAGGAGTTAGTGCTGTGCCTCTGAGGTGGGAGAGCCAACTTCAGGACACTGGTCCACAAGAGGCCTCCCAGCTGCACATAATATCAAACGGCAAAAATCTCCCAGAGATCTCCATCTCAACGCCAGCACCCAGCTTCACTCAACGACCAGCAAGCTACAGTGCTGGACATCCTATGCCAAACAACTAGCAAGACAGGAACACAACCCCAACCATTAGCAGAGAGGCTGCCCAAAATCATAATAAGTCTACAGACACCCTAAAACACACCACCAGACGTGGATCTGCCCACCAGAAAGACAAGATCCAGCCTCATCCACCAGAACACAGGCACTAGTACCCTCCACCAGGAAGCCTACACAACCCACTGAACCAACCTTAGCCACTGGGGACAGACACAAAAAACAATGGGAACTACGAACCTTCAGCCTGCAAAAAGGAGACCCCAAACACAGTAAGATAAGCAAAATGAAAAGACAGAAAAACACACAGCAGATGAAGGAGCAAGATAAAAACCCACCAGACCTAACAAATGAAGAGGAAATAGGCAGTCTACCTGAGAAAGAATTCAGAATAATGATAGTAAAGATGATCCAAAATCTTGGAAATAGAATAGACAAAATGCAAGAATCAGTTAACAAGGACCTAGAAGAACTAAAGATGAAACAAACAATGATGAACAACACAATAAATGAAATGAAAAATACTCTAGATGGGATCAATAGCAGAATAATTGAGGCAGAAGAATGGATAAGTGACCTGGAAGATAAAATAGTGGAAATAACTACTGCAGAGCAGAATAAAAAAAAAGAATGAAGAGAACTGAGGACAGTCTCAGACACCTCTGGGACAACATTAAACGCACCAACATTCGAATTATAGGGGTTCCAGAAGAAGAAGAGAAAAAGAAAGGGACTGAGAAAATATTTGAAGAGATTAGAGTTGAAAACTTCCCTAATATGGGAAAGGAAATAGTTAATCAAGTCCAGGAAGCACAGAGAGTCCCATACAGGATAAATCCAAGGAGAAATACGCCAAGACACATATTAATCAAACGGTCAAAACTTAAATACAAAGAAAACATATTAAAAGCAGCAAGGGAAAAACAACAAATAACACACAAGGGAATCCCCATAAGGGTAACAGCTGATCTTTCACCAGAAACTCTGCAAGACAGAAGGGAGTGGCGGGACATATTGAAAGTGTTGAAGGAGAAAAACCTACAACCAAGATTACTCTACCCAGCAAGGATCTCATTCAGATTTGATGGAGAAATTAAAACCTTTACAGACAAGCAAAAGCTGAGAGAGTTCAGCACCACCAAACCAGCTCTACAACAACTGCTAAAGGAACTTCTCTAGGCAAGAAACACAAAAGAAGGAAAAGACCTACAATAACAAACCCAAAACAATTAAGAAAATGGGAATGGGAACACACATATCGATAATTACCTTAAATGTAAATGGACTAAATGCTCCCACCAAAAGACACAGATTGGCTGAATGGATGCAAAAACAAGACACATATATTTGCCGTCTACAAGAGACCCACTTCAGACCTAGAGACACATACAGACTGAAAGTAAGGGGATGGAAAAAGGTATTTCATGCAAATGGAAACCAAAAGAAAGCTGGAGTAGCAATTCTCATATCAGACAAAATAGACTTTAAAACAAAGACTATTAGAAGAGACAAAGAAGGACACTACATAATGATCAAGGGATCAATCCAAGAAGAAGATATAACAATTGTAAATATTTATGCACCCAACATAGGAGCACCTCAATACATAAGGCAAATACTGACAGCCATAAAAGGGGAAATCGACAGTAACACATTCATAGTAGGGGACTTTAACATCCCACTTTCACCAATGGACAGATCATCCAAAATGAAAATAAATAAGGAAACACAAGCTTTAAATGATACATTAAACGAGATGGACTTAATTGATATTTATAGGACATTCCATCCAAAAACAACAGAATACACATTTTTCTCAAGTGCTCATGGAACATTCTCCAGGATAGATCATATCTTGGGTCACAAATCAAGCCTTGGTAAATTTAAGAAAATTGAAATTGTATCAAGTATCTTTTCCGACCACAATGCTATGAGACATCAATTACAGGAAAAGATCTGTAAAAAATACAAACACATGGAGGCTAAACAATACACTACTTAATAACGAAGTGATCACTGAAGAAATCAAAGAGGAAATCAAAAAATACCTAGAAACAAATGACAATGGAGACACGACGACTCAAAATCTATGGGATGCAGCAAAAGCAGTTCTAAGAGGGAATTTTATAGCAATACAATCCTACCTTAAGAAACAGGAAACATCTCGAATAAACAACCTAACCTTGCACCTAAAGCAATTAGAGAAAGAAGAACAAAAAAACCCCAAAGTTAGCAGAAGGAAAGAAATCATAAAAATCAGATCAGAAATAAATGAAAAAGAAATGAAGGAAACGATAGCAAAGAGCAATAAAACTAAAAGCTGGTTCTTTGAAAGGATAAACAAAATTGATAAACCATTAGCCAGACTCATCAAGAAAAAAAGGGAGAAGACTCAAATCAATAGAATTAGAAATGAAAAAGGAGAAGTAACAACTGACACTGCAGAAATACAAAAGATCATGAGAAATTACTACAAGCAACTCTATGCCAATAAAATGGACAACCTGGAAGAAATGGACAAATTCTTAGAAAGGCAAAACCTGCCAAGACTGAATCAGGAAGAAACAGAAAATATGAACAGACCAATCACAATCACTGAAATTGAAACTGTGAATAAAAATCTTCCAACAAGCAAAAGCCCAGGACCAAATGGCTTCACAGGCGAATTCTAACAAACATTTAGAGAAGAGCTATCACCTATCCTTCTCAAACTCTTCCAAAATATAGCAGAGGGAGGAACACTCCCCAACTCATTCTACGAGGCCACCATCACCCTGATACCAAAACCAGACAAGGATGTCACAAAGAAAGAAAGCTACAGGCCAATATCACTGATGAACATAGATGCAAAAATCCTCAACAAACTATTAGCAAACAGAATCCAACAGCACATTAAACGGATCATACACCATGATCAAGTGGGGTTTATTCCAGGAATGCAAGGATTCTTCAATATACGCAAATCAATCAACGTGATACACCATATTAACAAATTGAAGGAGAAAAACCATATGATCATCTCAATAGATGCAGAGAAAGCTTTTGGCAAAATTCAACACCCATTTATGATAAAAACCCTGCAGAAAGTAGGCATAGAGGGAACTTTCCTCAACATAATAAAGGCCATATATGACAAACCCACAGCCAACATCGTCCTCAATGGTGAAAAACTGAAAGCATTTCCACTATGATCAGGAACAAGACAAGGTTGCCCACTCTCACCACTCTTATTCAACATAGTTTTGGAAGTTTTAGCCACAGCAATCAGAGAAGAAAATGAAATAAAAGGAATCCAAATCGGAAAAGAAGAAGTAAAGCTGTCACCTTTGCAGATGACATGATACTATACATAGAGAATCCTAAAGATGTTACCAGAAAACTACTAGAGCTAATCAATGAATTTGGTAAAGTAGCAGGATACAAAATTAATGCACAGAAATCTCTGGCATTCCTATACACTAAGGATGAAAAATCTGAAAGTGAAATCAAGAAAACACCCCCATTTACCACTGCAACAAAAAGAATAAAATATCTAGGAATAAACCTACCTAAGGAGACAAAAGACCTGTATGCAGAAAATTATAAGACACTGATGAAAGAAATTAAAGATGATACAAATAGATGGAGAGATATACCATGTTCTTGGATTGGAAGAATCAACATTGTGAAAATGACTCTACTACCCAAAGCAATCTACAGATTCAATGCAATCCCTATCAAACTACCACTGGCATTTTCACAGAACTAGAACAAAAAATTACACAATTTGTATGGAAACACAAAAGACCCCGAATAGCCAAAGCAATCTTGAGAACGAAAAACGGAGCTGGAGGAATCAGGCTTCCTGACTTCAGACTATACTACAAAGCTACAGTAATCAAGATAGTATGGTACTGGCACAAAAACAGAAAGATAGATCAATGGAACGGGATAGAAAGCCCAGAGAGAAACCCACGCACATATGGTCACCTTATCTTTGACAAAGGAGGCAGGAATGTACAGTGGAGAAAGGACAGCCTCTTCAATAAGTGGTGCTGGGAAAACTGGACAGCTACATTTACAAGTATGAGATTAGATCACTTCCTAACACCATACACAAAAATAAGCTCAAAATGGATTAAAGACCTAAATGTAAGGCCAGAAACTATCAAACTCTTAGAGGAAAACATAGGCAGGACACTCTATGACATAAATCACAGCAAGGTCCTTTTTGACCCACCTCCTAGAGAAATGGAAATAAAAACAAAAGTAAACAAATGGGACCTAATGAAACTTAAAAGCTTTTGCGCAGCAAAGGAAACCATAAAGAAGACCAGAAGACAACCCTCAGAATGGGAGAAAATATTTGCAAATGAAGCAACTGACAAAGGATTAATCTCCAAAATTTATATGCAGCTCATGCAGCTTAATAACAAAAAAACAAACAACCCAATCCAAAAATGGGCAGAAGACATAAATAGACATTTCTCCAAAGAAGATATACAGAGTGCCAACAAACACATGAAAGAATGCTCAACATCACTAATCATTAGAGAAATGCAAATCAAAACTACAATGAGATATCATCTCACACTGGTCAGAATGGCCATCATCAAAAAATCTACACACAATAAATGCTGGAGAGGGTGTGGAGAAAAGGGAACCCTCTTACACTGTTGGTGAGAATGTAAATTGATACAGCCACTGTGGAGAACAGTATGGAGGTTCCTTAAAAAACTACAAATAGAACTACCATATGACCCAGCAATCCCACTACTGGGCATATACCCTGAGAAAACCATAATTCAAAAAGAGTCATGTACCAAAATGTTCATTGCAGCTCTATGGAAACAACCTAAGTGTCCATCATCGGATGAATGGATAAAGAAGATGTGGCACATATATACAATGGAATATTACTCAGCCATAAAAAGAAACGAAATTGAGCTATTTGTAATGAGGTGGATAGACCTAGAGTCTGTCACACAGAGTGAAGTAAGTCAGAAAGAGAGAGACAAATACCGTATGCTAACACATATATATGGAATTTAAGGGAAAAAAATGTCATGAAAAACCTAGGGGTGAAACAGGAATAAAGACACAGACTTACTAGAAAAAAAAAAAAAGAAGTTGGAGAAGACACAGAGAGAATATGATGAAATAATTTAATTCTTTTAGCCTACATTCTTTGAGAAGTTACTTGGTGTGGCCATTTTACATCTGTCATCTTATCAGTCTTCAACAGCTTCACGAGGCAGGTACTATTATTATTTTTGTTTTACCAACAAGGAGAGTGAGGCCGATATTATATAACTTGCTTAGTCACACAGTAAGTGGAGTTGTACTTCACCCTAGTAGATGGACTGTAGTCTTTATTTATTACTTATTTTCTATATAAGGATGGCAGAAACATGTTCTTCTCCTCCCCTTCTCCCGCCGCATCCAAGAAATCCAATACGCATGTAGGTGTACTTTGCATGTCCTGGGGTAGATGGCAAATGTCTGAGATCATTGAAAGGCACGAGGTGAGCTCATCCTGCTCACATGGACATCCTGCCTTCCTATCTGACCCCAGGTGTGCTAAAAGTGTTGGGAAGCTTCACAAAGAATGCATTGGGCTTTTGGTAAGGCTTTCTGTATCTCTGGTAGATGTGGCCAAAGCGGCCGGAACTCTTGGTGATTGCATCCAGATGTTGCCTTTAGCTGGAAAACAAACTCTACCTCAGCCTCCTTCTGGATCCAACAGAAGTTTTGGGTTTAGTGTACTTCTTGGTGGATTTGCTGACACATTTCTTTTTATTTAGGGCCAAATGTTCTGAAAGCAGAGCCTGCATTGTATTTGCCAAACACGCATAAGAGCACAAACAAAACTCATGTTTGCAAGCCCCAAATAAGTGCTTCTTATGCCTTAAGTGTTTCTGGAAACCATCCAGCACCACAGTGTGTAAGCTCTCTGAACAATTCTTCATAATTGTGTATGCAAAGAATGTATATTCACAATGGCGTGAATGTCTCTAATTGCCTTTGATTACATGGCACGCTCTGTCCTACCCTCCTGAAATGAGGGTTCTTTAAAAACCAATGGCTTCCTAAATTTGATATAGGTTCCTGTGGAGTGGAATTTTGTACAATGGAATTTTCTAATTGGAGCTGGGATGAAAAGAGAGGGAGGAGAAATGGAAGGGACACCAAATTCTAAACAAATAAAAGAAAAATCCAAATGTAAATTATTACATCCACTGCTTTTCTCCCAAACAACTCTGGAGGCAGAATAGAATTGGCTCCTTGGCCAAGTTCCTGCTGGGTGGTGGACTTGTGCAGCCTTAAACAGCCATCTGATGCTTCTTAGAGTCTTGTTGGATAAATGTAAAATTCAAAAGGGCCAACAATAGGCAAGACAGAAGATGTGGGAGAAGTGTGTTTCATATTTTCTATTCATGCCTTCATAGTCTCCAGTAGCCATCCCTCCCTGTCCATGCTGGGGATGGGGTTGAACAAGACTCATGAGGGACCCTACTCATCAGATGGTGGTTGCCCGTGTGGACTGTCTGGATGGGGGATGGAGAGATTCTCCAGGATTACTTCACACTAGATGACAAGGAGTAAATGGGTTGGCCGCTGGCAGTTGGTGATCCTTATCAGAAGACAATGGAAAGGACAACAACTTAGCACCATCTTGTTTTACTCAAAACTCTTCAGTACTCAGGCTACAAAGCTGAGCTGATTCCTGCCTGCTCTGGGTCCATTCATGTCCCTCGGGGCTAGGCCTACTTTTTGTTTATATATTTGCTTAGTCATTCACACTGGGGGAAAACTAATCAGACATAACAAATAAGTGCAGAGGTATGCTGACAGGGAAATATTTTATAGGCTACATATTTTATCAATTATACCCAGTTGTCACACAAACATTGTACATGTGCTTCAAGCAGAAAACTTAAAGCCAGCAGTGATACACATCATAACCAGTTTTCTCTGAAGTCTGAAGAATACTGTTGACCACACAATGTTAAAAAAAAAAACCCTTCTTAGCCATAGCTTCATAGCCAAAATTTTTCTTAATGAATTGAACCTGAATTTACCATTTTACAAAAGGCAACAAGAATACCAATCACACAAATGGACTACATACTCACACACGAGAAGACAGAACTGTCACAAATGCAATGAGAGGAGGACGGTTATGGAGTCCCAAACACTTCCCAACACAAATGCTCCTCAACATCAGACACACGTCAGAACCAACGGTCAAAATGCCCAGATAGCACCTCATGCTCAAAAGAAAAGTTTGCCATGTGCGCACCGGTGGACTTACTCGGTCTTGGAGCTCGTCAGCTCGTCCTGAGGCATCTTTCCGTGGCACCAAGGAAAAGCGTTTGTTGGCAGCCAGTGTCGAACAGGGGAGAAACAGGGCGGGTTCCCAAAACGAATGGTTTGGGCAGCTGCTAGGAATGTCCCCCCAAATCCCCTCCCGGGACCAGTGACGCAGAAGTAGCGAGCTCCTCGCAACCATACTGGTGCGACGTCATGACGGCGGCTCTGCCGGTGGGGAAGGAACCGCCCCCAACCCACTGTGAGCCAGATATCGCGAGAGCCCAGTCTCGTGCTGGGAGCCGAAAAGCTGTTAGCGAAAGTGGGTCCAGTAGCTTACTGCTCAAAAGCCAATAAAGAGGGCTTCCCTGGTGGCGCAGTGGTTGAGAGTCCCCCTGCTGATGCAGGGGACACGGGTTTGTGCCCCGGTCCGGAAAGATCCCACATGCCGCGGAGCGGCTGGGCCCGTGAGCCATGGCCGCTGAGCCAGCGCGTCTGGAGCCTGTGCTCCGCAACGGGAGAGGCCACAACAGTGAGAGGCCCGCATACCAAAAAAAAAAAAAAAAAAAAAAAGCCAATAAAGAGGCAAGGTGGGTGGAAAGGGAAGTTTGTTTTATGTTAGAGGCTAGCAACCCAGCAGTGGAGAGGCATAGGGCAAGGGCTTTTATAGGTGAAGGGAGAGGGCTACATGCAGAAACAGCAGAGTCAGCTCTGACAGGCATCTTGAAATTGATCATGCGGTGGTCTGATCAGCATCATCTTGATTGTTTTAATTACAGTTAGTTTTCAGTTCGAGGCTTAGTTTGTTCCCATTTATTTGAGGCCAGTTCTCAGAACTGTGGCAGCTTAAGTCATGGCTACAGTCTGGTCATCATCACGTACTGAATGGTTAACTTCTTCCATCTGGTGAGGGTTTCAGTCTCTACAAAACAGCTCAAAGGATATGGGTTGTCTTCCTGCCCCTTCCCCCAGTGCTTGGTGTCTTGTAATGTTTCAGACAGAGAAAATTGCTCAATAAAAATGCAACTCTACTTTTCTTAGCTGTGCTCTAGACCATGGCTTTTTTGGTTAGTATTTGAGTTCTGTTTGTTTGTTTGTTTGTTTTTGGCCACGCCACGAGGCTTGTGGGATCTTAGTTCCCCCACCAGGGATCGAGCCCAGGCCCCTGACAGTGAAAGCACTGAGTCCTAACCACTGGACCACCAGGGAATTCCCTGTTTGTGGTTTTTGTTTGGGTTCTGCAGGGGATAAATCCAATCCATCTGTTTGGAATTGGGGAATGAAGAAGTTCAGTGAGTAAGAGTGGGGAGCATAGATATATGTCTTTGCAATAAAATACCATTTATTGAGCTATATGCACAATGAGCACTGCATTAAGGGCCTTTTGAAACATTTTCCCCTCCAACAGATATGCAAAGCACATATTATTATTGCATTTTAACCAATGGGGAGACTGTCAGTCAGAGAGCATCAGACACTCTCCATGCTTTGGAATATAACTGGATATGTCTGAATCCAGAAGACGTGATTTTTCTGATAATAGTCAGACTCATTTTGGAATTGCCAGGGTCTGTCCTCCAGTCCCTTTTTCCCTTGGATTCCCTTTTCCTAATCCCCAGTGCTCAGTGACAAGTCCTAGTGTGATCCTCTAGTACACTGAAGATTGATCTGATAGCAATAATTTATACTACTGCATTACTGATGTTCTATTTTGGAATGCATTTCAGAAATGGGGTTTTGGAGACTAGTTTCATGAAGAAGAGCTAACTTTTCCCAAAGGGCCTTACAGAAGTCTGAAGATGCTGGAATAAGGTTTGCCAGCATTGCTGCTTACAGAGTTTTGGTGGACAGAAATGAGGCCAAACAAGATAGTACCCTGCAAAGGGACCATGGTGCCCCTCCTAGATCCCCTATATTGAGCTGGTGTACCAGCTTCCCAGCTTCCCTGAATGTTGGCTGCTAATGTTTCACAGCTGGAAAATTGTCCTGGGCTGAGGGAAGATACCTGGCCTGAAGAGCTACGGAAGTGACTAACATGACAAAGTGAGAGAGTGGCATGGACATATATACACTACCAAATGTAAAATGGATAGCTAGTGGGAAGCAGCCGCATAGCACAGGGAGATCAGGTCGGTGGTTTGTGACCACCTAGCGGGGTGGGATAGGGAGGGTGGGAGGGAGGGAGACGCAAGAGAGAAGAGATATGGGCACATGTGTATATGTATAACTGATTCACTTTGTTATAAAGCAGAAACTAACACACCATTGTAAAGCAATTATACTCCAATAAAGATGTTGAAAAGAAAAACACACACAAAAAAACAAGTAGCCCCTCTGTAGATCAGGATAAGGCCAGACTAACTACACCTGAGCCTCTTCCTGTTCTCTTTGTTTCTCAAGTTCTTCACCTGTGAAATAGGAATAATAATAGTGCCTATCTCCTAGGATTTTAGTGAGGATTAAATGTGACAATACATGTGTATCACTCAGAGTTCGATCAGAGAAGCAGAACTGCTGTAAGTTACATAGAAAACAAAATTATTATAAGGATTGGACTTTGCAATTGTAGAAACTGGTGGAGGAATCTATGCCAGGCTGTTGTCTCTTCATCTAATGTTAAGCTTTAAGTAGCTTTATTTTTTTCCCCAAGTTTTATTGAGATTCAATTGACATGTAACGTTGTATTCGTTTATAAAGTAACTTTAGGTTAAGCAGGTCAGCAGTAAGCTAGGAAAAGTGGGTGTGATTGAGAACAAAGACAAACTGGAGCCCATGAGAGTGAACTGGGACCCATGTCTGTCTCTCCCCACCTGCAAAACTCAGTGCCATGGCTGACATGCAGGAGAAGCTGGTGCCCTTCACCAAGACATCATGGATGCCTGTGGAGAAGCTGCAGGAGGAAACAGAGCAAGAGTTGGAGGAAGTGACCATGACCACACGAGCCAGCTGCCATAGTGCCTGGTGCCTCATCCTGACCTTTGAAGCGTAAAAAATATGGTGGCTGCTTCACTTCCACATTTCAAGTCTCATGCAGAATTTCTCTTGTGACTACACTGACCTGGAACCACTCAGAGAAGGGCATTCTGGGAGATGTAGCTCCAGCTCAGCTATGTGGTCACAGTGCAAAGCCTACAAAGCCCGCACAGCGCGTTAAAGACTGGGCATGTAGTATGATAATAAATGTTAATTATCGGTGTGGCTGAATTATGAGGAGAAACAGGCAGAGGGTTTCTGGTCTGAGAAAACCAGGAAGAAGGGTGTTGGTCCCCAAGGATCCACTGGAGGTGCACGTTTGAGGTGGAGGGTGTTACTCTGCGAGGTGGAAATCTTTCTGCTTCCTGATGTCATAGTTGCCGACACTGTCCCCAGCTGGCAAGTTGGACCTCCATCATCTTGCGGCATATCAGAGCACTCTCCCCCTCCTGATGCACAAAGGCCTTCCTTCTTAGCCCTTCTTGAGCACCTTTTCTTCTGAGAAGAGGCTGACTGTAGCCAGAGGAACTCAGCTCGAAGGGGGAACTCTGTGTTTTGCACGACTGGTGCCTCAGCCTCTGGAGTTTTGGCTTACTTGCTTGTGTGACGTCAGTAACTCAGACTGTTTACCCAATCAGAGCACCATCTGCCTCAATAACACCCACCCCTCCCCATGCTGTCCCATAAGACTCCTAACAATGTTAGGAGAATGGTGGGCTTTCTCCAAGAGACCCCAACCATGCTCTCTGTGGAGCCCTGTTGACACTCCGAGCGCTCCCGTGAAGCACTGACTGGTCTTCACGTATGAACTGAAAGTAAACAAGAGTGAAGAATCTGTAAAAAGCCCTCTGATGTATCCCCTCCATGCCTCAGTTTATTTGTATGGAAGATAAGGTTGTCAACCACCTTCCTCAAAAGGATATTCTGAGGTTTCACACTGGAGACTTGACATTTATTAACCAGGGTCATATGAAAGCCCTGATTTAATCTCCAGAAAAATGCTTTGTGTTTCAGTCATAGGGACCATATAAGCATAAAGAATTTTGCCCATAGCTCTTGAAGAAGGCTGCAGTCAGTCAACAGGGGCGTGGGCCAATCCTTGGCATGTTCTGTTTATAGCTGTGTCCAGACAAGTGGAGAATCAGAGAAGATCAGTGTATACTAGGCCGGTTTATTAACTATTAACTGTTCACATACGGAACAAAGATAGTCCGAAAATATTTACCGTAGAATAGAATCCTTCGAGTCAACAGGTTACAACTGGGCAACAGCCTCTTAATAGGATAATACCACTCTTGGGGGACAACAGTAAATATTGTTGAGCCTTCTGTGTGCCGGCCACTACACTATACACTCATATAAATATCTCCTTTAATTCTCTCAATAATTCTTCCAGGTGGGTATTATTATCTTTGAGGCTCAGAAAGGTCTAGTAATTTGTCCAAGGCCACAAGCTAGGAAGGAACTAAATCAGGGTTCTAACCTAAGTTGTATTAAAAAAGTCCATGCTCTTCTCACTGTATTATCAAACACCAATAGTTGCCTTCTGGGTGAACAGCTATATTATTAAGCACTTGCTATGCTCTTTTTGTGGTGAAATGGTAATATAGGTAAAGTAAAGATAAAACAATCTTTTAAGGACTATAGCTATCATATTTTAGAGTGCACAATTATTATGAGTTCTTATTGGCATAATATATTAATTAACCATATTAGTATAATATAATTAAATTAGTATACCTAGACTTATAAAAAAGCAAATAATGTCACTATCCTTGTGTGTTTGTCAAACAGATTATACTCCTTGAAAGAAAGATTGTGTGGGGATTCCCTGGCAGTCCAGTGGTTAGGACTCCGTGCTTTCACCGCCGAGGGTGAGGGTTCAATCCCGGGTTAGGGAACTAAGATCCTGTAAGCCTTGCAGCGCAGCCAAAAAGAAAAAAAAAAAAAGATTTGTTTAAGTGGAAAACTAGTAACAGCTGAATCCTTGTGAAGGGGAGGCCAAATACATCCAGTTCTGGGAAGGAAGCTCCAAGGAACTGAAGAATACAAATGTTAAAGAGAAACCAGAAGCATGATTTTAAAAAGCTTACTTGTGCGGTAAAATCATGGTACTTCAGGTCATTCCATTTCTGCTGTTTGGTCAGGAGTGTAATGTCTATTTCTCCAAGAGTAAATCATCACCAAGAATCCCTCATTGCTTCTTGTCTGCGGTATGTTGGAAAGGTCAGTTTGCAAAAGTAGTCTATTTGCTGTAATTATCCAAATTTCAAATTAGAAACACAATAAAAATCCTTTTGTGTTCAGCATGGAAAGAAGACATTGGTAAGCAAATGAGCATGCATTTCACTCACATCAACAGTCAGCTGAGCTTACTCAATACATTTTACTTTTAACATCACTCATAACTTGAGATTTAAAAATAATAAAATGCAAACAATTCCCAGTCTTTTTCCCCATTCCCCCACCCAACCTGAGGTGTGTCTAAAAGCAATACAGATGGAAAGGGGTAGGTGTACAAAGGGCCTTGTGGAGCCATGTCAGCAAGTGCTTTGTAAGTTGTTTTTCTGGAGGTGGTGATGAATCTGCCTCACTTTGTGACAGGGACTGGAACTGCATTCCCTGCCAAGGACAGAACAAAATCCAATCTCTAGTCCAGGTCCTGAATTTGATCTCTAACCTGGTGGGCTTTGCTGACTGATTTAACATGCTACCGGCAGACGTCATGGTCGTCTATTGCCATGACACGGATGTGCTAATAGATGGTGTGCTGGTCATGACAGATCGGGCTGGGGATTTTCCTGATGATGTCAATACTCATGGTACTCCGAACTTACCACAAAGATAGTGATTTCCTTCTCCAAGGCAATCCAGCCTGGCATTCTACCCTCAAGGAGTTTAGGGTATATTCACTGAAATAAATGTAAAAAAATTACCACCAGTCAAGCAAGAAGTGACAGATGCCAGCTAAGTGGTTCTGGTCAGGGTTATGCCACTTCAGAGGTGCTGAGCTTGGTCTGGGGCAACTGGACTTGCTGGGCTTGCTTCTGTAGAGCCTGGGAAGCCACTAGAGGGTTTTGAGCATGGAGGCAACAGGATCAAAACAATGCTGTAGGAAGATGATTCTGGCTTTGGGGCTGACTCTGAAAAAAACCCACTAGTCTTGTAGGTGGCACAAACTGGAGCTGTGATGTGATTCTCATCCAACAGTGATTGCTGTAATTTTTCTTTCTTTTAAAACTCCCTGAACCAATATTGAAAATTTCCAAGAATATTTTTAGAATCTCTTCTCTTAAAACTGGTTCCTTGGGACTTCCCTGGTGGTCCAGTGGTAAAGAATCCACCTTCCAATGCAGGGGATGCGGGTTCCATCCCTGGTTGGGGAACTAAGATCCTACATGCTGCGGGGCAACTAAGCCCACGTGCCACAACTACTGAGCTCGCGTGCCTCAACGAGAGAGCCTGTGTGCCGCAAACTACAGAGCCCACACGCCTTGGAGCCCACATGCCACAACTAGAGAGAAGCCTGTGTGCCCCGGCTAAGACCCGACGCAGCCAAAAAACTAAAGAAAAAAACAAACAAACAAACAAAAAACTAGCTTCTTTACAGTTTTCTCCAGGGAGCTAAAGAGAACATTTACTTAGGAAATGACTTTGGTGATTCATCCTAAATGTAGAGGGGGAAGCTGTGGTGGAGAGCCCTGGTTGGCATTTCCTTCCTCCAAGGGTCGGCACTAAAGAAGTGATTGGAGGTCCTTGCAAAGTGTCTCTCATTTCAGTCCCACGGCTGCTTGCTCTTGACTTCCTTGTCTTTGAGAAAGCACATTAGCAAAAATAAATGAGAACATAGATGATCTGAATGCTTTAAGCATTTATTTAGTAGACACATATTGAGATTTACAGACTGCAGACATAGCTTTTCATTTTTGCCAGCATCCATTGAACATTAGTAAGATTATTCACATATTAGAACAACAAAAAAATCCAATTAATTCCTCAAAGCAGGAACCAGATGGACCATATTTTCTGAAAATGGTTTTAATCACATACACATACACACACACACACACACACACACACACACACACACTAAAAAATTTGAGAGAAAAATCAAAACTGTAATTACAGAGCATTTTAAAATGAATGAAAATATGGTCAAAGCTGAACTCAGGAAAAGTTGTTGCCCTGGATTAGTTTTTACCTTAATAAAGAATGAAAATAAATGAATAAGCACATTTTCAAAGAGCTGGTTTAAATGGAGTAGTAGGGCTTCCCTGGTGGCGCAGTGGTTGAGAGTCCGCCTGCTGATGCAGGGGAGATGGGTTCGTGCCCTGGTGCGGGAAGATCCCACATGCCGCAGAGCGGCTGGGCCCGTGAGCCATGGCTGCTGAGCCTGCGCGTCCCGAGCCTGTGCTCCGCTACGGGAGAGGCCACAACAGTGAGGGGCCCGTGTACCGCAAAAAAAAAAAAAAAAAAGGAGTAGTAGACAAACAAAAATACTGCCATGCATAGAAAACATGGGGTCAGGTGGGTAACCTGAGAACCTGAGTAAATGAGGCCAGTGTAGGAAATCTAAAGATGACCGACCATTTTTCTTGGACATAGGTATTTTCCTTTTCCAGGGTGTATGTTCAGTACTTCAGTATATCCTGACTTCCATGAAGACATGGAAGATGTTTAATAGCTGTTTAATCTTGATGATGAGATGATAAAAAAAGATCTGCCACTTTCTCATTTTTAAAAAGGAACTATAAAATAAATTGCTATTAACTTGTTAAAATTTCAAGGTACCACTAACAGTTTCTATTACCCACAGGAAGACTGAGGACTATTTAAAACTCCTTATTGGAAGCTAAGGAAAAAATATATTCCAAGGGTCAAAAACACCAGGTGTTATACAAAGCACACAACAGAATGGCAACTGAGAAAAATCTGAGAGATCGTTACAGGATGTCATCAAACTGTCGTTACAGGATGTCATTTTTTGTCCGAGTTGTTTGTAAGGGTTTTTGTTCTGTGATAAATCTGTGGAATGCAACTGCTCATTCAGTTTCCTGGGGATGCTATTTTGGGTGATGCTGAACTTTCTTTTATTCTCAGATTTATACCACCAGCCTACGCCCTGCTGGTCAGTATTTGCTAAAGTTATCGGAACATGAAAAAGCCACTCTTCCTTGTGAGTTTTTCATCCCTTGGGTACACAGATCCCACTTTCTTCTACTCCCTGCTGACTTAGATTCCAGAGTAGACTATCTTTCAGCCTTCATTTTTTACTATGATTGCCCACTTTTGTCCTTTGCAATACTTCATAGGTATCTTAGTGATATTGTAGGAAGAAAGGGGCTATTAGGTGGACCCGATATTATACAAGAATTCTCTACTGAAGAACTTTCCAAACGATATTCCTTGGAATGTTCTACTTGATGCTAATAGGTATTCCATAGTTCTAGATCACTTTATTTAAACCTAAGTTCTATTTGAGCACACAACACTTTTTCATAGCTACCTGGGTCTGTCTGTAGGCTGGGGCTGACAGGTTTCCTTCCTGGCTCTTTTGTCCTTGGAGCAGCCAGTGATCTGGACCAGCTTTTGGACTTCCATGGTGCTTCTTTTCTTTTTTTGCCTTTAAGCAATACTCGGCAGCAGGCTATTTACATGTGTTGTGATCTTCCCATTGATTTTATTTTTCTTTCTTTAATAGCAAAGAGGACAAACTCTAATAAGTTTCTACCATCTCACTAGTTGCTTTCAATATGTAATACAGATGCTGGACTCTTCATCCTGATGGGAGTGCGTGTGTGTGTGTGTGTGTGTGTGTGTGTGTGTGTGTGTGTGTGGTATAGAGCTGTGGGGGGGGAGCAGTCTGTGAAATCAATCCTGCTGGTAGCCAGCTGGACATCTACATATGGGCTTTCTTTGCAGCCCCACTGCCCACGTTAGAGGTGCCTCAGATGTCTGCTAGTGATGGGAGGGTGAAAGAAGTTCTATTCTTCACCCCCTGGAGCCCTGAGGAAGGTTCAATCAGTTCTTCATTTCAAATTCACCACGATGGAATCCAATCCTACAGCACTGGTGGTGAAGTGCTGGGCACAGCGCCTGTGGTTTACCTAGATGTGTGCCATCCCTTAGCTGGAGGCAGGGGGAGGTAAGGGGATGCAAGGCTTTTCCCTCACACTGTGAATATCTCCAGGCCCCCTTTTTCTTCTTCATATTAGCACTTTCCCCTCCTTTCCTGTCCCCTCACCTGGGTCTGTCTCCTGAGGTCTTCATCTCATCCCTATTCCAAAACTGTGGTCATTCTTCCAGCCATTTCTTGAGTTGTGGAAACCTTCAAGACTTTGGTAGGTTGAGATTGGTTCAGGATGGTGGAGTAGAAGGACATGTGCTTACTCCCTCTTGTGACAGCACCAGAATCACAACTAACTGCTGAACAATCATTGACAGGAAGACACTGGAACTCACCAAAAAAGATACCCCACATCCAAAGACAAAGGAGAAGCTGCAATCAGATGGTAGGAAGGGCACAATCACAATAAAATCAAATCCCATAACCACTGGATGGGTGACTCACAGACTGGAGAACACTTATACCACAGAAGTCCACCCACTGGAGTGAAGGTTCTGAGCCCCACATCAGGCTTCCCAACCTGGGGGTCTGGCAACAGAAGGAGGAATTCTCAGAGAATCAGACTTTGAAGGCTAGCAGGATTTGACTGCAGGACTTTGACAGGACTGGGGGAAACAGAGACCCCATTCTTAGAGGGCACACACAAAGTAGTGTGCACATCAGGACCCAGGGGAAGGAGCAGTGACCCCCATAGAAGACTGAACCAGACCTACCTGCTAGTGTTGGAGGGTCTCCTGCAGAGGTAGAGGGCAGCTGTGGCTCACCATAGGGACAAGGACACTGGCAGCAGATGTTCTGGGAAGTACTCCTTGGTGTGATCCCTCCTAGAGTCTGCCATTAGCCCCACCGAAGAGCATGTAGGTTCCAGTGCTGGGTTGCCTCAGGCCAAACAACCAACAGGGAGGGAACTCAGCCCCAACCATCAGCAGACAAGCAGATTAAAGCTTTACTGAGCTCTGTCCACCAGAGCACACCCAGCTCTATCCATCACCAGTCCCTTCCCATTAGGAAGCTTGCACAAGCCTCTTAGATACCCTCACCCAACAGAAGGCAGACAGCAGACGCAAGAAGAACTACAATCCTGCAGCCTGGGAACAAAAACCACATTCACAAGAAGACAGACAAAATGAAAAGGCAGAGGACTCTGTACCAGATGAAGGAACAAGATAAAACCCCAGAAAATCAATTAAATGAAGTGGCAATCTTCCAGAAAAAGAATTCAGAATAATGATAGTGAACATGATCCAGGACCTTGGAAAAGGAATGGAGGCAAAGATCGAGAAGATGGAAGAAATGTTTAACAAAGACCTAGAAGAATTAAAGAACAAATAAACAGAGATGAACAATACAATAACTGAAATGAAAACTACACTAGAAGGAATCAATAGCAGAATAACTGAGGCAGAAGAACGGATAAGTGACCTGGAAGACAGAATGGTGGAATTCACTGCTGCGAGACACAATAAAGAAAAAAGAATGAAAAGAAATGAAGACAGCCTAAGACACCTCTGGGACGACATTAAATGCAACAACATTCGCATTATAGGGGTCCCAGAAGGAGAAGAGAGAGAGGAAGGACCCGAGAAAATATTTGAAGAGATTATAGTCGAAAACTTCCCTAACATGGGAGAGGAAATAGCCACCCAAGTCCAGGAAGTGCAGAGAGTCCCAGGCAGGATGAACCCTAGGAGAAACACCCCAAGACACATAGTAATCAAACTGACAAAAATTAAAGACAAAGAAAAATTATTAAAACAAGGGAAAAATGACAAATAACATAAAAGGGAACTCCCATAAGGTTAAGAGCTGATTTCTTAGCAGAAACTCTACAAGCCAGAAGGGAGAGGCACGATATATTTAAAGTGATGAAAGGAAAGAAACTACATCCAAGATTACTGTACCCGGTAAGGATCTCATTCAGATTCAACAGAGAAATCAAAAGCCTTACAGACAAGCAAAAGCTAAGAGAATTCAGCACCACAAAACCAGCTCTACAACAAATGCTAAAGGAACTTCTTTAAGTAGGAAACACTAGAGAAGAAAAGGACCTACAGAAATAAACCCAAAACAATTAAGAAAATGGTAATAGGAACATACATATTGATAACAACCTTAAATGTGAATGGATTAAATGCTCCAACCGAAAGACACAGGCTTGCTTAATGGATACAAAAACAAGACCCGTATATATGCTGTCTACAAGAAACCCACTTCAGACCTAGGGACACATACAGACTGAAAGTGAGGGGATGGAAAAAGATATTCCATGCAAATGGAAATCAAAAGAAAGCTGGAGTAGCAATTCTCATATCAGATAAAATGAACTTTAAAATAAAGAATTTTACAAGAGACAAGGAAGGACACTACATAATGATCAAGGGATCAATCCAAGAAGAAGATATAACAATTATACATATATATGCACCCAACATAGGAGCACCTCAATATATAAGGCAAATGCTAACAGCTATAAAAAAGGAAATCGACAGTAACACAATAATAGTGGGGGACTTTAACACCTCACTTACACCAATGGACAGATCATCCAAAATGAAAGTAAATAAGGAAACACAAGCTTTAAATGACACAATAGACCAGATAGATTTAATTGATATTTATAGGACATTCCTTCTGAAAACAGCAGATTACACTTTCTTCTCAAGTGCACACGGAACATTCTCCAGGATAGATCACATCTTGGGGCACACATCAAGCCTCAGTAAATCAAAGAAAACTGAAATCACATCAATCATCTTTTCTGACCACAACACTATGAGATTAGAAATAAATTACAGGGAAAAAACCATAAAACCCACAAACACATGGAGGCTAAACAATACATTACTAAATAACCAAGACATCACTGAAGAAATCAAAGAGGAGATAAAAAAAATACCTAGAGACAAATGATAGCGAAAATACGATGACCCAAAACCTATGGGATTCAGCAAAAGCAATTCTAAGAAGGAAGTTTATAGCAATACAATCCTACCTCAAGAAACAAGAACAATCTAAAGTAAACCATCTAAGCTTGCACCTAAAGGAACTAGAGAAAGAAGAACAAACAAAACCCAAAGTTAGCAGAAGGAAAGAAATCATAAAGATCAGAGCAGAAATAAATGAAAAAGAAACAAAGAAAACAAGAGCAAAGATCAATAAAACTAAAAGCTGGTTCTTTGAGAAGATAAACAAAATTGATAAACCATTAGCTAGACTCATCAAGAAAAAAACTGAAAGCATTTCCTCTAAGATCAGGAAGAAGACAAGGATGTCCACTCTTGCCACTATTATTCAACATAGCTTTGGAATTCCTAACCATGGCAATCAGAGAAGAAAAAGAAATAAAAGGAATACAAATTGGAAAAAGAAGTAAAACTGTCACTGTTTGCAAATGACATGATACTATACATAGAGAGTCCTAAAGATGCCACCAGAAAACTACTAGCGCTAATCAATGAATTTGGTAAAGTAGCAGGATACAAAATTAATGCACAGAAATTTCTTGCTTTCCTATACACTAACAATGAAAGATCAGAAAGAGAAATTAATGAAACAATCCCATTCACCACTGCAACAAAGAGAACCTAGGAATAAACCTACCTAAGGAGGTAAAAGACCTGTATGCAGAAAACTATAAGACACTGATGAAAGAAATTGAAGATGGCACAAACAGATGGAGAGATATACCATGTTCTTACATTGGAAGAATCAATGTTGTGAAAATGACTATACTACCCAAAGCAATCTACAGGTTCAATGCAATCCCTATCAAATTACCAATGGCATTTTTTACAGAACTAGAACAAAGAAATCTTAAAATTTGTATGGAGACAGAAAAGACCCTGAATAGCCAAAGCAATCTTGAGGGAAACAGGGCTGGAGGAATCAGACTCCCTGACTTCAGACTACACTACAAAGCTATAGTAATCAAGACAATATGGTACTGGCACAAAAACAGAAATGTAGATCAATGGAACAGGATAGAAAGCCCGGAGATAAACCCACACACCTATGGTAAACTAATCTATGACAAAGGAGGCAAGGATATACAATGGAGAAAAGACAGTTTCTTCAATAAGTGGTGCTGGGAAAAATGGACAGCTACATGTATAAGAATGAAATTAGAACACTCCCTAACATCATACACAAAAATAAACTCAAAATGGATTAAAGATCTAAATGTAAGACTGGACACTACCAAACTTTTAGAGGAAAACATAGGAAGAACACTCTTTGATATAAATCACAGCAAGATCATTTTTTGACCCACCTCCTAGAGTAATGGAAATAAAAACAAAAATAAACAATTGAGACCTAATGAAACTTAAAAGCTTTTGCACAGCAAAGGAAACTATAAATAAGATGAAAAGACAACCCTTGGAATGGGAGAAAACATTTGCAAATGAATCAATGGACAAAGAATTAACCTCCAAAATATATAAATAGCTCATGCAGCTCAATGTTAAAAAAACAAACCCAATCAAAAAATGGGCAGAAGACCTAAATAGACATTTCTCCAAAGAAGACATACAGATGGCCAAGAAGCACATGAAAAGCTGCTCAACATCACTAATTATTAGAGAAATGCAAATCAAAACTACAATGAGGTATCACCTCACACCAGTTAGAATGGGCATCATCAGAAAATCTACAAACAACAAATGCTGGAGAGGGTGTGGAGAAAAGGGAACCCTCTTGCACTGTTAGTGGGAATGTAAATTGACACAGCAACTATGGAGAACAGTATGGAGGTTCCTTAAAAAACTAAAAATAGAATTCCCATATGATCCAGCAATCCCATTACTGGGCATATACCCAGAGAAAAACATAATTCAAAAAGATACATGCACCCCAGTGTTCACTGCAGCACTATTTACAATAGCCAGGTCATGGAAGCAACCTAAATTCCTGTCAACAGGCGAATGGATAAAGATGTGGTATATATACACAATGGAATATTACTCAGCCATGAAAAGGAACGAAATTGGGTTATTTGTAGAGACGTGGATGGACCTAGAGACCGTCATACAGAGTGAAGTAAGTTAGAAAGAGAAAAACAAATATCGTATGTTAATGCACATACGTGGAATCTAGAAAAATGGTACAGAAGGAACTGGTTTGCAAGGCAGAAATAGAGACACAGATGTAGAGAACAAACATATGGACACCAACGGGGGAAAGTTGGGGGGAGTGGGATGAACTGGGAGATTGGGATTGACATATATAGACTAATATGTATAAAACAGATAACTAATAAGAAACTGCTGTATAAAGATTAAAAAAAGACTCTGGTAGGTCATAGCAATCTTTGTCCTTGCCGTTTCCGCAGACAGGCAGGAGGAGAAACAGAGTGATGGCTCCTAAAATCTGTGTGTGTATGTGTGTTTGCGTGTGTGTGTGTGTGTGTGTGTGTATAAAAGCATCCATGGCAATCTGTGTTGTAAGGAACACCTTGTTTTTTCTCTGATTACCTGCATGACTCCAGATCTTTAAGGAGCACTAGGCATCTTGCATTTGGAGGGTTCACCTCCTGCCAATACTTGATGTTTGCAAAAACTTATGGGCCACATTGTGCAGAAAAGTTTTTTTTCTCCTTTCTAACGCTGGCTCAAATTACAAAGTCCCTGTTCCAATTATCTATTTTTGTGTAACAAATTACTCCCAAACTTAGTGACTTAAAAAACGTATTTATCTTGCTCATAAATCTTACACTTGGGCATGGCTCAGCCAGATGATTGCTGCTCTGTGATGTCTGGGTTGTTCTCAGCTGCAGAAATGTGTGGTCTCACACTGGTTTCTCTCCAGCATTGTGGCCTCAGCGTAGATAAACTCACATGGCGGCTCAGGGTTCCAAGGGGGGAGTGTTCCAAGAGATCAAGGCAGAAGCTTCAGGGAGTTTTTTTCACCTAGCCACGGATATCATGGAGAATCACTTCTGCTGCAGTCTACTGGCCACATAAGACCAGCACAGATTCAATGTGGGGGGGGCCTAAACAAAGTCAAGAATGTCAGGAAGCAGGGATCATTGAGGGGATCACCTTGGAGCCTGGCTACCGTAGCCTCTTTCTGTTCAACTTTGAAAGGAAAACTGATTTTTTTAAAAAAATTAATTTATTGATTTTTGCTGTGTTGGGTCTTCGTTTCTTGTGCGAGGGCTTTCTCTAGTTGTGGCAAGCGGGGGTCACTCTTCATCGCGGTGCACGTGCCTCTCACTATTGCGGCCTCTCTTGTTGAGGAGCACAGGCTCCAGACGCGCAGGCTCAGTAGTTGTGGCTCACGGGCCTAGTTATTCCGCAGCATATGGGATCTTCCCAGACCAGGGCTTGAACCCGTGTCCCCTGCATTAGCAGGCAGATTCTCAACCACTGTACCACCAGGGAAGCCCAAAACTGAGTTTTTAAAATGCAGATTAAATTTGCATAGGATGTAACAAAACTGTACCCAAAAGCTTCAGTGGATATTCCAACAGAAAGAAGAGATTAGGACACATGTTTTCTATGCTCTTTCCAGCCATTGTGTTGTCTTTATTAAATGGAATATTGAATTAGAGGCAAAGAGTGTTTGTATTCTGGTGTTCCATTTTATAGAATGGCAGTCATGTTATCCACCCCGGCTCTCGAAGAATCCATCTTGATTCTGCACACTCAGTTTTGCATGTTGTATCAGAGAGGGAGGAAATTCTGGATGCTGGCTTTAAAATGAGAGTAAGGCATCCACACTACTGTGAAACCAGCAGCCATCCCGTCTCAGCTCCCAACTTCACACTGAGCAGTAACAAAAGAAATAAACGGAGACTAATGATACTTTGGTTTGGGAAATAATGCTTACATGCACAGGATGCATCCACTTAAGTCTTTTAAAAACCAATTGTTCTAATGATTTTATTGCTCCGTAACAAAATAAACCAAACCGACATTAATTCGAAGGTCATTGTGAATTGAAGTTTAACTGCATTAATGACTGATAAGATGCAAGTTTGAATGCTAAGAGGAGGCTTGAGGAGGAAGGCATCACAGTATATTGCATTCTTGTAAACATTAGTACAAATACAGAGTAATAGAGATTCCTCTAGTTGATGCTAAACAGGCCCCAAGTTCCTCTGTTTTCAAAGGGATGAAGCATTAAGGATTATTTTCCACTTTATATCTGCTGGGGCATAATATTCTGCCCTAAAGAAGAATGGATTCCTATTTGGCTACTTTTCTCCTAAGATGCTGTTTTTGGTTCTCCTCCATGTTTCTGGTTCCCTGCAAGGTGGGCTCAAACTCCCTTCAAAAGGGAGTCCTACAGGATGGCAGGAGGGGAAACCGTCCCCAGACAGAGGATGTCAAATGAAGATGAAGCACTCATGGAGACTTTTTTCCACACTCACTTCCCCAGCTCCATCTCCTTGGGGAAAGGACTTCATAATTGAAAGGGCTGTATAATCGTAAATAACTAAGAGCTCTTTGCCCCACCTTACCCCACTGGGCCCACTGTTTCCTTCCATGTCTCGTATCCTGCCTCCGCCACCTTTGTCAGTAACTAGAGTAGCCGGAGGGACTGCCTGACAGCAATTTTGGGGCAGATCAGGTCTTTGCAGTTGGTGCCACATCAACTTATCCCTCACATCTAACGCAGGCCACCAGGACTTATTCGGAGGCCAGAGAGACAGCTCGATCACAGTGAGGGGCTTGTGGGGAGTACTGGGGGCTAGGAAGTAGGGCTTCCTGATGCTCTGCAGAGAGACTGCTGGGGGCTTAGATGTGATGATGCTGATTGGTCGGTACTGGGGACAAAGGTCTGGAACCAGAATCACACTTGGCTACGTGGATCTGAGCCTCAACTGGGGCCACTCCACAGACTGGAGCATCCTCCAGCGGGTCAACTGACACCACATGGACAGGGAGGGAGTTGAGTCCTGGGGGATGGCGGTGGTTACTCGGCTCTGCTGGCCGACTCTCTCAGCCTCACCCCCATCTTTGGGCAGCCTGGATGTGCTGTGGGATGCGCCTCCTGCCTTGCGGCTGTTCCCCCCACAGTCTCAGATTCTTGAGTCTTGTCTCACTGTTTCCTGGGTGGCGGGTCAGCGCGGCAGCCCCTCTGGGTTAACACAGTGTGAGGTGAGGCATCACCGCAGTTTGCCGACTGCAAAAGGAGGAGGGGCCAGCAATCAGATGTCTTCTAGAACGTCGAAGGGGACCAGACCTCTCTTCTTTCCACTGAGGACTCTGATAAAGCCGTCTTGTTCTTCTTCAGAAGTCACACAGATCTGGAAAAAAGGAAGAAAAAAAGAAACGTGTCAATGGGAAAGAAGCTAGAACCCGCAGCTTGAATCACCGCTGGTTGAAGTCAGTGGAACACCAAATTGGAAAAGGGAGACTGGTTTAGGGAAACCGTGGCTCGGTGAGAAAAATATTTGATAAGAAATTAAGCAGCACCCTGGGTTTGGAACTAGGTCCAGGCGTTGAATGTTTTCTGAGATTCAGCTTCACGAATGAGGATCAGTAAAGCAGGATTGATGATTCTGTGTCCCCCTGAAGAGTCCCTATGAGGACAGAATGAGATAATGCTTATCACAGAGCCTAGCATGCGGCACGCAATGAGTCCTCAATATATTATTTTAAAATCCAAAATAATGGCTACCATTTAGCAGGCTCCTGTCATATGCCTGGAAGTTTATACATATAATGTCAGGAAGTCACAGGAAGCTATTTCATTCCTGGTCACAAGAAAATAGACGCTATCATCTTGCATATTCCAGAGTAAGACCACCTATGCTGGACTTAAAAAAGGAGGTGGTTAAAATCCATTTGGGTATTTTGTCATTCACCACTAACAGGCCATTGAAGGGCGTGTAAGGGTGGCTGTGGCCTGCTGTAAATGAGAAGCGGTTCTGAAGGGCTGTCAGCGTGCTGTGAGTTTCTCCTGCTGAACCTGCTTCCAAGGGTGGTGAGTTTTGTCTTTGGTTGGACTGCCTAGAAACAGAGCCTGAGACAGGAATCCCTGTGCAAGTGACTTGCTGTGGGAGTGCTCTCGGGAGGTGGGACATGAGGGAAGCAGGATGGGGCAGGAGGAGCTGGCAAGGGTGTGGTCTCAGCTGGAGGTGAACCTCAGCCTGATCCCACAGCGGGCGTCGTAGCGTTAACTGTGTCATAGGATTGACCCACTTTCAAGCAAGGGGTCTGGCATTTTGGACCCCACATTAGTCCTTGGTCACTGGCTGCTGACCTGCGGAGTGAGAGCGTAACTCTGGTGAGGCAGCTTTTGTTCCACCAAGGGGTATTCGCTGGAAAAGGGGCAGCTATGAGTTGTTAGTCGCTGACATAGCAGCTGGAAGATGGGTGCACACGCCTAGTGAAGGGGATGTAGGCAGGGCACCAACAGAAACCAATAGAGCGGGTTCTTCTTTTACACAGAATAAGGAGCTTTATGATTAAGTATTAGGATACTTAAAGAGCTTGATTTGTGACTCCTGAGGCTTGGGGCACACAATGGACTGGTATCTGATTCATGTTTCAGAAATCTACCACCTGCCGGTTAAGTGCCCCTCTTGGCTCAGTTCCATTTTAGTCCTATCTGGCTAAAGTCCTTCAGTCTAACCCACTTCCGGGAGCGCATATGCTAATAATGTCTAAGGTTTCCCCCTGCATTGCCTCCAAGCTCGTTAACATTTAAATATGCTGCCACTTATAGCAGAAGAAGAGTCATTTTATTTAAAAAGATTTCTTGCCTAGCATTCTTAGACTCAGTTTTCCCCTCAAAATACCTGTGAAAAGATAGGGAGTTGGAGGTGGGGAAGAAATGTCAAAATACTGAACGCCCAGACTGACAGCCATTCCAGAACCTGAAATTTCCATAAGACCTTTGGAGCTGAGCTCAACTGATGACAGAAGCAAGTTGTGCTGCTGGACCAAGGATAAATCTACCAGCCTAAAAGATGACGCAGACCTTGTTGGTTGATATCAACAGTCATTACTGCCCCCTTCCCATGCAGCAGAGTCTGGACTTTTGTTCTGTTGTCTATCCTTAACCCTGCAGGACTCATGTAAATCCTAACTGGTCCAAGTCTGTTTCTACCCTCCTTGCTAATGAGTCTTAGTGGTTCCCATGGGACTCAGTTCCAGCCAATGAAACAGGATGGAATATCTGCTCGGAAACTTCTGGGAAGAGTTGCTTTCCTCTTAAAAGAGATGCACTAGGAAGAAAATCTTTTTCTTTTTCTGGTGAGGATTCCTGGAGTGGCTGCAGCCATCTGTGACCACTAGGGGAGGTGGCTAACCTTTCAAGCATAGCGGAACAGAGGGGTGGAGGAATCTAGATCCCTCTTCGATCATGGGATCAAGCTGCGGAATTACGAATACAAGAACTGCCCTGTATCCAGACATCTTATTATATGAGTAAAATATACCTTTTGCAGTTGACTCAATTGGAGTTTTGTGACTTGAGATATGTATTAGTTCACTTCTGCTGTCATAAATTACCAGAAATTAGTGGCTTTCAACAACACAGTCTATTATACCACAGTTCTCTAAATCCTATGGCTGGTGGGCTTGGCCAGTTTTCTCTGCTCTGGGTTTCACAAGGCCAATACCAGGGAGTCAGTAGGGTCCTATTCCTTTCTTTCTCTTCTATTTCTCTAGGAGAGAATCCAATTCCAGGCTCATTTAGGTTGTTGCCGAATTCAGTTACTTGTAGTTGTAGGACTGAGGTCCCTGTTTCCTTGCTGGCTGTCAGCCAAGGGTCCTTCTCAGCTTCTAGAAGCCACCTGAATTCCCTGACTTGTGGCCCCTTCCTACAGCTTCAAATCCAACAAGGGTGGGTTGAGTCCTTCTCACACTTAATCTCTTTCTGACCTGCCCTTCTGCCTCATCTCTCTTCTGCCCTCTTTTGCTGCATCTCCCTTTCTCCAGCCAGCTACATTTCACTGCTTTTAAGGGCACAAATGATTAGATTTGGCCAATGTAGACAATCCAGGCTCTCTCCCTGTCACGTGGTCCATAACCTGCAATATAATCACATCTGCAAATTGGCTTTTACATAGGAAACAAATCCAAACAAATCTGAATTTGTTTCCTATGGTGGCTATAACAAATTACCATAAATTTTGTAGATTTAAACAACACAAATTTATTATCTTGCAGTCTTGGAGATCAGAGTCCCCAGATCAGGGTGTCATTAGGTCTGTGTTCCTTCCAGAGGATCTAAGAGAGAATCTGTTTCCTTACCTTCAGCTTCTAGAGGCCACCTGCATTCCTTGGCTCATGGTCCCTTCCTGCATCTTCAAAGCCAGCAGCACAGCATCTTCAAATCCCTCTCTTTCTTCCTCTCTACTTCTACTGTCACATCTCCTCTGACTAGGACCCTCCTGTCTGCCTCTTATAAGGACCCCTGTGATTACATTAGGTTTACGTGGGAACCTACTTAACTTAAAGAAAACCTGCTGTAGAGGAAAGCGGGTTGATTGAGAAGAAAATACTACAAGGAAATAAACACTAAATTAAGATCAATGTTAGAAGTGATGAAAGCCTGAATCAAACTTCAGAAAATTAAAGTGAAGTGCGGGACTATCTTGAAACATTCTCCTAGGAAGAAGTGAAGTGATAAAGTGGGAAGCAATAAAGAGATTAAAACCATAAGGGAAATATGATAAAACAGAGATGATTCAACTGAAGCATTATTAAGTTCCTGAAGGAAGAAGCATTAAGATCAAAAGGCAAAGGACCAACTGGGGGAAACGCTGGCCACACATGATAGATCAGGTGCAAATATTTTTAAAGGATAGAAAACTTTTTCAGTAGTGTAAGAAAACAAGAAAGTACACAGATTATTCATAAAAGAAATACAAATGTGTTAAAATTTCAACCTCTCTAAGCATCCAGGAAATGAGGATTAACATGAAATATTATTCACTTATCAAAACAACAGATATCATTTTGTATGATATACAAATATGTAAAAAATAGTAATGTTCAGTTCTGGCGAGGATGCGGTAACCTGAATATTTTCATAAACAGCTGATGTGGGTGTAAACTGGCACAAATGTTTGGGAGGCAATTTGGCAGTATGTATCAAGAACTGTAAAAACTGTTTATCTGTTTTCCTGTAAATTCTAAAGCATATCCTAAAGAAGTAATCAGAGTTATAAAAAAGAATCTAGGTTTAGAGATGTTCATTGCAGTTATCCATAATAATTTTTTAAAAGCTCTGAATATCCGATCATAGAGGAAAACGTAATATATTCTTGTACACCTACACTAGGGGTTGGAAAATTTTTTCTGTAAAGGACTAAATAGGAAACATTTGCAGGCCACGTGGTCTCCACTGCAATGACTCAACCCAGCTGTTGCGGTGTGAAAGCAGCCGCAGGCAATGCAGGCAATACATAGATGAATGAGTGTAGCAGTGTTCTAATAAACTTTACTTTAAAAACAGGGCCAGACTGATCCATTGGTTATAGTTTCCCAACCTCAGATCTACATGATGATATGTTATACAACTGCTAAACCATGTGTGTTTTTTTTTTTTTTTTTTGCAGTACGCAGGCCTCTCACCGCTGTGGCCTCTCCCGCTGCAGAGCACGGAAGCACAGGCTCAGAGGCCATGGCTCACGGGCCCAGCTGCTCCACGGCATGTGGGATCTTCCCGGACCGGGGCACGAACCTGTGTCCCCTGCATCGGCAGGCGGACTCTCAACCACTGCGCCACCAGGGAAGCCCAAACCATGTGTTTTGATAAACATTTAGTAACTAAGTTTAAAAAACAGTTGGGAAACTAAATATAATATGATATCAAAATAAGAATTAGAAGAAAAGTCTGGTGGGAAATAACATAAAAGTAATTATGTCGATTGATGGCTGAATTACCTGTGATCTTTATTTTCTTCTTTGTAATTTTTGAGGATATTTTCCAAATTTTCTCCACAATAAAAGCATTTTAGTTTTATTAATCTAAAAATGATTTATCCATTTTTCTTTAAAGCTTTTACAGAACACAAGAATCAATTAAAATAGTTCTCTAGGGATGACAGAACTATGGATGAATTAAAACATAGTTTTATGGTGTTTAAGTTGATTTAATAAGGATAGTTTTTAAATTTCAAAAATGAAGAAAACATACTCGTGTCCATGCAAACTCTAGGTGTGTTCACAACAAAAAGATAACTTAATTCTATCTGCAGCAAAAGTTCTGTGAAAAAATAATGTAATAATTGTGAGACAAATTAACCCCTGAGGCAGAAATTTCATCAAAGAGATGCATTACATTTGTTTTCAGGATTTAATTTCTTCTACTTCCCTGCTAATGACCATTTGTCTCTTTATATTTTTAGAGTTTAAATATCATGCTATTTTCTGATGTTTACTAGGTAATTTTAGGTGGCACTGGCCACTGTAGATGGATTTCCCGGTTAGGCTTTTCTCTGAATGATGACGGCAGCAAGGGTAATGACCCCGTTCAGCACCCACGGTGGTCAGGCACTGTGCTGACGCTTTACACAGGTGATTCACCTCCATGTCAAGAGATCGATGCTACTATGCCAATTTTACAGATGAGAACATTGACTTTCAGAGATGACTTTGTCAAAATCACACAGGATATAGATCCATTTCTGTATGATACTGGAATCTGTGTTTTGCTACTACATTAGACTCCCCTCAATCAACAAGCATGTTTTGAATTTTTACACGTAAAATAATTTAAGACACTAAAGTGGAGACAAATTTAAAATTTCTTCTCAATAATAGATTTTTAAAATGGAATTTTCTTTCAGGGGGCTGATATTTTCCAAGAATTGGTACACACATTGATGACAAAGATCGAAAATAGAGATTTGTATAGGAGTAAAGAGATCTCAGTGCCTTTTGTTGACCCATATGTAATTGGAAATAAAAATGCCTTTAGGGTTTCCCTGGTGGCGCAGTGGTTGAGAGTCCGCCTGCTGATGCAGGGGACACGGGTTTGTGCCCTGGTCCGGGAAACTCCCACATGCCGCGGAGCGGCTGAGCCCGTGAGCCATGTCCGCTGAGCCTGCGCGTCTGGAGCCTGTGCTTCTCAACGGGAGAGGCCACAACAGTGAGAGGCCCGAGTACCACAAAAAAATTTAAAAAATAATGCCTTCAGTTGCCAAAGAACTACTATAGGGCTTAAAAGTGAAAAATGGAAATGAAGGTCATTCTCAAATCTTAGCTTTGATCGGAGCACCTGGGACGTCTGTAAAAAAAGGCTGATTCCCTGCCTTTGCCCTGAAAGTTTCTGCTTCAGCAGGTGTGGGATGGAGTTAGAAATCTGCATTTTCAGGGACTTCCCTGGTGGCACAGTGGTTAAGAATCCGCCTGCCAATGCAGGGGACACGGGTTCCAGCCCTGAACTGGGAGGGTCCCACATGCCGTGGAGCAACTAAGCCCGTGCACCACTACTTCTGAGCCTGCGCTTTAGGGCCTGTGAGCCACAACTACTGAGCCCGCGGGCTGCAACTACTGAAGCCCGTGAGCCTAGAGCCTGTGCTCCACAACAAGAGAAGCCACTGCAATGAGAAGTCCGCACACCGCAACGAAGTGTAGCCCCTGCTCGCCGCAACTAGAGAAAGCCTGCGCGCAGCAACGAAGACCCAACACAGCCAAAAATAAAATGAATTAAAAAAAAATCTGCATTTTCAGCAAGCTCCCAGGTGATTCTGATTCACATGATGCAAAGACCACACCTTAGAAATACCAGGCTAGACAAATATCAGGGTTATAGCCCTTTCCTAAACAATTATGGGTAGATTCATGCAGTTCCAGGTTCAGGCCAAAATGCTGTGTTGTGTCTCGAGCGTGTCTAATTAAAGATGGTGGGTTGTTTGTCTCACCCCCACCCCGGCAGGTTGTCAGTTCAACCATGAGAGTGGAGAATGTGAGCTCATTCCCAGAAAAATTTTTTTTCGGGGGGAATACGGCCAAGGGATTGGTAGAAGTCTTTGAGCAGCTGTTCTGCTTCTGGAAATTGACCAACTGAAGCAAATTTTAACTTGCCTTCTGTTTTCACTGATTTGTATTTTAATAACGTAAAACAATGTTTAATCTCAAATGGGGAAGCAAAAGATTATTCTGAGAAAAAAATCAAACAAGCTAGCAAAATTATGTAATAATGCTTTGCCAATAAAGATGAACATCCTTCCCGAATGTATTTCATTCAAAAGACTTTCCAGATTTTGTAACAGGAAGGATACAGTGGGTAATCCTGGAGAAGTTTGAAACACTGGTATGGAATCCAGCTGGGAAATGTCCCGTTTGCTTTGTGGGATGTTTATGGCATTAGAGATGGGGTCTCAGTCTGATAAGGGTGATTCCATTGCCTGGAATCAAGAATGATTCAGTAGGGCTTCTGTATGAGGAAGAATTTGTTTCCAAGGGCCCTTCTGGTCCTAGGACACTTGCCCTGAGGACACTTGCTTCCCGGGGAACCAAACTATGCAAAAGGCACTTTACATTCTGTTTGTTCCGCATTGTCCAGGGCACATGGCTCAGTGGAAGGCAATGACTTGAAGCTTGCAGACCTATCTTTAAGTTCCAGCCTGGCCACTTACCAAGCTTTTGCCCCTTGAGCAAGGTACCTGACCTCTATGAACCTTTGTTTCCTCATTTATAGGGCATGTATAGAACTTCAAAACACTGTAGGTATATAAGCTCTATAAATAATATATAATCTATATGTTTGGTTCCCAGGGAAGGCAAGTGAGCTTCCTAACACTTTGGTTTTGCATGTTTAGATCCTCCTACACTAATATCATTGGACTAAGAATATCTTTTCTCAAAGTGAATACTTCGCTTGTGACTCCACTCATTCAGACTCACATGTACTGCTATTTGTCAAAATGAGTTACTCTGGGGCTTCCCTGGTGGCGCAGTGGTTGAGAGTCCGCCTGCCGATGCAGGGGACGCGGGTTCGTGCCCCGGTCCGGGAAGATCCCATGTGCCGCGGAGCGGCTGGGCCCGTGAGCCGTGGCCGCTGAGCCTGCGCGTCCGGAGCCTGTGCTCCGCAACGGGAGAGGCCACAACGGTGAGAGGCCCGCGTGCCGCAAAAAAAAAAAAAAAAAAAAAAATGAGTTACTCCGTTTTGGTCATACTTGGTATGTGTTTGTGTGCTTTACTCACCTGATTCTCTTTCAGTGTTATCTGCCCCTGTTCCTTACACCCAATGAAGGTTCTAACACATTTAAAAATCTTCTCATTTTGTTGTACTCTCTGAACAAAGTTGGCTGGAAAGAAGCCAATCCTGTCTTGAATTTTCCCCTGAAAGGAAAAAGGAGGCATGCATCCACAATTGTAGCATTCATTGTGATTATATTTACCAAATGACTTTTCTTCAAGAAAAAGCAATACTTACTTTCCACCAGTCTTCATTGGAGTCCTCTAGGAGAGTAATCATGTCTCCTGGCCTAAAATGAAGAATGAATGAGTTGGGTGGGGAAGTAGAGGGGGTGAAAGAGAAAAAGATGGTCCTTTAAAGTCAGAAGTGGTAGCTTTTCACTTACACAAATAATCCTAAAATAAATAGGACTAAAATAAACATGACTTTTACCTGTTCTTCCCACCCATGAAAGTAGCTTTGTTAGATACTGAAAGCAAGTGTAATTTCTGTGCTGTAGTTTAAAAATAATCTTAAGCTTTATTTTTATATTATACATAGATGATCATCTTTGCATTGAAAAAAATTCTAAAATTTGGAAGTCTAAAATATGAAAACTGGAGTTTTTTCATATTCTGCCCCATAATCCTCCTCCCATTGCCCAGAGGTGACCACTGTGAGTGGTTTCCTGTGCCCTCTTCTGGACCCTTTTTCATGCACTGACATTTATATAGAGATATAGATGTATTTGGCTGTTTCTTTTGTTTACTAATGACATCTGGAATGAGACATTATTATCAGCTATGTCTTCTCAGTACCTTCTTGAAACCATTTTTACTTAGTTCTACTTCCCTTGTCTGCCACCTTTTATGTAGGTATAATCTGGAATTTTGTTTTAGACTTGTGTGTGTGTCTGTTATATCCTTCATCAAGAATTACTTGGTTTAACTGAAGAATTACATAATGTTTTTGCTCTTGGTATTGTTAGTAGATATGGTGATTATTTGCCACTTCTTATTGGACTTTCACATCCATGTGTATGTGTGTGTGTATGTATGTGTCTTTTCATTCCTTCTTCTCTGCACGTAATGACACTTTTACAATCTGAAGATCGTATTCTTTTTCAACTTGGGAAAATCTTGTCTATTTTTTTCACTGTTTTCTCCCATTCATTTTTCTCTCTTCTTTCTTCCTGGAATTTCTATGCAACACATGTTGGATCTGCTGGATCAATCATCTATACCTTTTGTCTCTCTTACACATTTTCTGTCTTAAAAAAAGACTCTGTTTGGGACTTCCCTGGTGGTCCAGTGGTAAAGAATATGCCACAACTAGAGAGAAGCCCGCACGCCGCAATGAAGAGCTCGTGCGCTGCAAGGAAAGATCCCGGACGCCGCAACTAAGACCCGATGCAGCCAAAAAACACAACAATAACAATCCCTACCCGCCCCAAAAGAACAACTCTGTTCTAAAATTTTTCTCAATTTAATCTTCCTAATTGCTTAATGGGCTTGTCTCTTCTAATATTTATTATAATACTGAGAATTAAAAAAAATTGAATTTTCAAGCATTCTGTATTATTTTCTGAAAGTTTCCTTTTAACATTTGTCACTTTATGTTATGGATGGAATAGTATGATGGATCTTTCTGAGGATATTATTATATATTTAGAACAATATTTCTCCCCTTTATTGAATGATTTGTTTCCACTAGGATTAGTTAGCCTGTTCTTTATCATATTACTTTACTTCTCCTTCCTATCAAGGTATTTTCTCCAACACCTGTTTCTCGGCTGTCTCTTTATATTCATGACTGAAATCAGAGGGTGTGAATCGCTGGCAAGTTTCTCTGCTATCACATACCTCTGTATCTGCAATGTATGAGGGTCAATTTCAGGCTCTGCTTAAGAGAGCAGGGTGTGTCAGTCGATGCATCTCATCTTTGGATGCTTGAGAGTATAGCAGACAAGCAGTCTGGAGCCTCCTACCACCACCCCAATGGCTAAAACAAGGGCAGCTTTCTTAACCCCAGGGAGGGAGAAGGTTAGATTATTTTCCTCCAAGTAGAGCTATCTTTTCCTTCCCTCCTGCTCTCTAGAAGCTCTGGAGGTCCAGAATTATCTCAACACAATTCTTTTTCTTTCTCAGTCTTTCATGCCCACACAGGAGCTCTCCTTGGGCAGGGGTTCCCTTTCTTTAGAGTACAGGTAATGGTTTAATTCTAAAGTCAAACATCATTGCTGCCTATTTCTCATTCTAAGTAGTAACACGGTGTTATGAACACTGTTGGGACTCTGTATCAGTTATATATTGCTATGGTAATGCTGTGTAACAAACAGCCCCCAAACCTCAAAGACTCACTCACATTCTTGGGTGTTGGCTGTTGGCTGGGATGACTAGGGTGATTTTGCCTTATTCCATGTTTCTCATACCCCAGAAGGTCAGTTGGGATTTTCATGGCATTGCCAGGGCAGCAAATGGAAAAGTGAAAAACACATAAGACCTCTATGGCCTAGGCTCAGAACTGACACATTTTCATTTCTGCCTCATTTTATTGGGCAAAGCAACTCTGCAGTGAGAGGAACTGTAAAGTCTCATGGCAAAGGGTATGGATAGAGGGTTGGTGAAGAATTGGGGCCATTAATACAATTCAGTCACCAAGACACCATCATGCTCTTTAATGAACCTGTTGTGAATTCAGTGTCTCTTTTGTGCTCTTACATTTAAACTTGTTTTTTTTCCTGAGCATCCTTTGGTCTCTGGTCATCTGCCTTGTTCTCTATTTGCTGTAGTCTCCCAGGAAACTCCTAAGATTTTTTGGTCTCTGATAGTGTTATTTCTTATTTTCTAGTACTATGATGGATGTATTCTTTAAAAAATATATTTTCTGACATTTTAAGGGATTGGAGCAAGAAGGGAAGTAGATTTGTGTGCTCCTTTTGCTATTCTGGTTCAATCTCCTCTGCTGTCATTTTCAATTTTCAGTTAATATCTATCTTCTTAGGGGATTCCAAATATAACAGGCTTGTCGCACCTGAAGCATTAAACACAACGGGCATTTTGGTATTTCAACAGTCACAGTATCATGCTGATGCCACAGAAAGTGAGAAGGCTGAAAATCACTCTTTTCTCAGGTGAGGGATTTAATTAAGCAGCAAGGATAAAAGTCAATGTAGAAAAGTCCTTCTAGCTCCAGCAGATTTCATTTAGCCTAGTAACCTAAGAAACCATGTGTTAAACTACATTGACTTTGCTGATGGTTCGGTAGAAATTGTTAAGTAGGGAATCAAGGTTGGAAGAGGCGACTTTTCCTAAGGGTGTAAAACAGTGCTGCCTGAATCCAGCTTCTATTTTTATGGTCTAGAGAGTCAGTCTTCACTGTGCCCAGATGTGGACAGTCCCTGAGCCCATGACGTATGTTAACTAAACCACACATTAGGATAAGACAGAGATTGGAATACAAGCTATAATTTTATGAGAAAGACTAGACATCCTGACATCCTGACAGTGTGATGGAGTTTCTGTCTTTTCCTATAAAAGAGCACTGCCAGCATCTAAAATTCCTTGGTAAGTGAGGAGAATTACATTCATCCCTTTATCCTTTGTTGTTTTGTTTACCCACTCATTGAACAGATATTACAGAACACTGACTCTGAAAGAGTGATTTTACTAGGCACTGGGTATACTTTGGTTAGTAAAGTCCTCACTGGAGCTAATATTCTAGTGAGAATGATAGATAACAAGCAAATGCATAATTAAACTTTTAATAAATATAGAATGTGTATATATAACTAATAAATATATATGAAGGAAATAAACAGGATGCAGTCATAAAGAATAAGAGTGGACCCCTAATGATATTATTTAAATACTCTAGTCATCAGGCAGAGACAGCTAATGTCTCTTTTTCAGTTCGGGGAGGATCTTGCTCTAGGGCGGCACTTGAATCCAAGACAACAACGCTCTAACATCTGGGCAAGCACACATGTGGCTTGTGGGATTTCTACTGCCCTCTTGCCTCTGCCTGGCATTTTTCTCTTCTCTTCCCAGCATTCTTCCCCACTGCGGCTGCTTTAGATCCTTTCCCGCACTGAGCTCCAGGCAGTTGATCTGAGTAGGCATGCAAGGTAAAATCACTCTGTGTAATATAAGGTTTTTAATTAATTTTTAAAAATATGACTTGACAAGTTTTGAAACTCTGGCAAGAGACTGGTCAGTTCCTCCTTAAACATCTGATTAAATCAACACCCACACCACTTCCCTCATGAGGCTGGGATGCTCCGGGGCACTATGTACCAGCCCCATCCCTAAATGCCCTGGGGCCAGGTACCAGACAGCTAGGGACAGCCTCTGCACCCTGGAGCCTATGAAATTATTCAAATTAGCTAACCCACAGGAAGCCTGGGAAACCTCACTAATCCCAGCTGCTGACCATACATAAGCTGCCCCTACAGCTCCAGCTGCTGTTATCCTGACTCCCTGGTCGGCCAGTGTGGCCCTGTGTGGCAGCCCTTTACTCTCAACTGTGAATTCTCTTCTAACCTGTTCTCAACTTAGTTCTCTTCTCCTACCTGTGGTGTCAGAGTGCCATGTCCTGCCATCAAAGAACTAAGTCAACACTCTGCCTACCTGCTGTACATAGGAAGAGCCTCGCCATCGATCCTGGAGGAATGGAGGCCTAATGCTTAAAATTCTCCTTCCCTTGGTTGGTCCTAGGATGGACACTGCCAGCGCATGACTCTCTGCCTCTAGCTGTTTCATGCCTCTGTGGCTGACCAGGCCCCTTTCCATGAAACAGTTCTTTCTTATTTCACATTATCACACTCCAGGCATGTTAGAAGAAAGTCCTGCTCTGGTCTAACAGCTATTTTCTTTCTTCCAGGTGACTTTATGTTCCTGATCCATTATATATCGATTTTATAATTTAACTCTATATTTCCAAATCTTGGAGATGAACTCATCAGGCTCCCCAATACTGAAAAAAGCATACTTTTGCTTAATTCAACCAATCAGAGCATCCTAAGTTCAGGTAAAAATTCTGCTGTATTGTAACCCAGAATTTTATACATTGATAAAAAGTACAATGCTCTTCAGACACAACACAAGCATGAGCCTCCTACTTGGAGCAGATAGATCAGAACACCGCAGCTGGCCTTTTCTTTTTGTTTGTTCAGTACAATTGGTCTTAAACCCAGAGGAAAATTTTCAGGTTGGTTATGTCATGATTCATGGAACATCTTGAAATGAAGAGGGAACTGTGGGCTATCAGTAGGAGTAGGAATAAAATAACAAAGCTAACTACAGAATCATGGCTTCATGGTGAGGAAGACAGAAGGTGTGTGTATGTGTGTGTGTGTGTGTTTGTGTGTGTTTATGTGCATGTGCATGTGAGCCTGATGGTTGCATCTGGGGTCACTTCCAGAAGTCCTCTGCCTCCCTCATTTCACGATTTTCCACTTGGACACAGAACCCGTCTCGCCCTCAATCAAGTAAACTGGTTTCAGGGACTCAGAGGGCACAGTGTACATGGAGCGTATGAATGATGCAAGCGAGCCTGGCCATCTACAGGGAACTCTTCTGCAAGGTGTTATGAAGATGGTTGAGTCTTTCATGGGTGGGAGCTCCTGGAGGGTGGATTGTGAGCTGTCCTGAGGCCCCCCATCCAGCCTCTCTCCAGCTCCCACATAGAGCACAGATTCCTAGGGGTGGAGATAACTGACACCCTTCCGATGGTCACTGCTTCCGAGAAATACCTTCTCCACCGTCTGAGACAACCTGAGACCTCAGCTCGGCCCTCCTATGGGAAGCCCATGGACAAGGCAGGATGCTCTGGGCCTTCTTTGCTTTCATAATGTTTTGGATATACTGAATATTTGGGACAACAAAGGAAATTTGTCTTTCTTTATCCCTCCATCTTTGTCCATTGAGCTGAAGGAAATGACATGGCATTCAAGTATTTTTTGAATGCTTATGACACGTTAGGTCTTGGGTGTGCACTCAGGGTACAAAGATGAAAGGATTAGTCTATGCATCAGTTTTCTTATCTGTCAGGTGAAGATAATAATTGTACCCACCTCAATTTTTTTGAGGATTAAATGAGTTAATACTTGTGAAGCACGTTTAGATAAGCCCACAAGAGATGGTGGCTATTATGGTTGCTAAGGCATAGTTATTGCCATCAAGATGTTGGTGATCTCAAAGGGGAAAGACATGTAAACTGGTAGCTTATAGTGCCACTGCTAACTGAGAAGAAATATGCTCGAGGGGCACAAACGTGTGGAATTGACCCCAAATAAAAATCGCAGACATACATGCCTCTTTGAGACTCAGCTACCTCAGTTATATTTACATAATTACAAACTATGCATTATATCTATATCTGTATATCCACCTCTATACAGTGAACTATATTTACTTGGCAAAATTGCTATGTGCATTAAATGAGAATGCATATGCGGAAGTCTTCAGCGCTGTGGCTGATATACAATAAAGGCTTAAAAATTCTAATTTCCTCCTAAAAATGCAATTTTTCACTGGGAAATGAGATTTAGTAATCAGTACTTTTAAATGAGTGTCCCCTTAGGTTCTGGCAGGGACAGTTCCTTAATGTGATAGCCTTTGACCTCTTAAGTGGCTTCCGACACTGAAGTTTGATGTGATTCGGAGTTTTGGAAAAGTGTTTCCCTCTCTTTATGCCCCCACCCCTCATCTCTTTTGCCCCTTGACTCCAGGTAGTGACCACAAAGGTGTGGCAGGGCCCGGGGTGGAGTGAGGATTCTACCACGCAGGTGGCTGATTGCAGGGGAGATGATGGAATGGTTGAGGGGCTCCCACACAGCCTGGAGGGGACGGCAATGTTCACTGAATGAAGTGCGCATCACCAGTAGCATTTTCACACAAGTAAGAAGGTCAAGAGAGACTCTACCACTTATAGGCAGGTTTGATTCCACCACTAACTCCACTAGATCCGGCTGATTCTTGTACCACCCAAACTTTGTGAAAACTCCTTGGAATTGCCCATTTTACTCTGCAACTATTTGGGGATTTTTTTTTTATTTCTTAACACTTTCCCATTCATTAGGCAAAAAGGACCCCCAAATCAAGCTTACAATCAACCATGGTCACTGGGCCCAAACAGATCTCCTGGAGAAACCAAGACAAGGGGAATAAAAAAGGGGCCAGCCAAACTGCCCCATTAATTTTAGATCTACTGCTTAATTTTTCACTAGACCCATTTCTCAATTTCTATAATCCTGGTCCGGAGCCTTTTATAGTCTCAGCACATGGATCGGTATAACAAGGAACTCCTGAACTCTGTAGTTTGATTTTGTCTTAAGCCTGGCATCCATAAGACTGCCTGCACCTTCTCAAGTCCAGAGACCAGCTCAGAGAAAAAGCATGCAGCTAAAGGGCCATTTGGATGGGATTTGGTAAATGTTCCTGAACTGTCATGGATCACGCTCTCCAGAACCTAATTGAAAAAGGCATTTGAGTGAGAGGGAGGCTCCTAAACACATTAGTGACATTCAGGAAGATTTGGGTTTCTTGACATAGTGCAGCATCAGAGCATAATATGCACCAGAGACTTTCCTCAAATAGCCTTAATTGCATTTTGATGTCCTGGCGACTGTGAAGATGATTTTTAAATCAAATTGGTACATAAGAATTACGTTTAGTTTTAATTAAGTTGATGCATTTGCCAAGCAGTAATGTACTTAGAGAATGGAAACGAGACATCAAGAGTCTTATTTTGTCTTACCCTGTCTCAAGGGCTCTCCTTTTCTTATCTTATGGAGGGTTTATAAAAACCTTACAGAGTGAAGCATATTACCAAATAAAAAGCCCCAATGCAGACCAGTGTACTGAGCATTGGCTGAGGGTCAGGAAACCTGCATTTTGGGTTGGCCACGGGCACACTACGCATCTTTGGAGAAGTCTGATAGGTCACAGTTGCTCTCAAATATAGCAGGTAATCAGAATCCAGAGAAACACTTAACCATACAGATTTCCAAGTGGATCTGACTCTCTAGACCTGGGTGCAGCCCAGGAGTCTCTATTTTAATAACGTTCTCCAGGAGATTCTTAAGGATTGGAACACGTGGTTTAACCATCCTAACCATAATTTTCTCTGTAAGATACTACTTGCTTGAATAACCCCACAGATTTGTTAAAAGAATGCAAGGGGCTGTCAGGGACAATTTGGAAGACTTTGAAATGGGCAAAACCGATGACTGATCTGGTGTCCTGTGTGGTATGCCCTTCTGGGTCACCTCCCCCTTTCAATGTCTTTGAGCTATTGCACATCTCTGCAATAATGCAAATGATCCTTATCTATAGAAATGCAAGTGAATTGTGTCTGGCAGAATGTAGTCAATTACTACTGTGAATATCGACCAGTTTTGCATCTATTTGGAAATTCACATCAGCACTCCTAATTGCCTATATATGGGTGCTGTGTGAATTCTCCTTTGTACTGGTTCTCTCATTCATTAATGATTCAAATTAAATTTCTGACATGTGCTCATTTTATAATTGTATAACAGCTGTGATTTTATCTTAATTTTTAAAAATTATCCTTGACCGGGAGTGACTTTTCATGAACCCACTCTATAGATCACAAGCTTCCTGTTCTTTCGAACCAGGCTTAATAATCCAAATAGATTTATAAGGAGTGATGTGAGTGGCCAAAATGGGAGAAATTAATGCATTATCTGAATCTGTTGATTAATATAAATTGTCAACCTTATCAGAGAGGAAACCTACCACAGTCAATGTAGGGTGGAAAGTTTCAGGTGGGAGAAAGACAAGTGGACTGAGAATCAGCCTCCCTGTGTAACTGCTCCGAGCCTCCACTTTCTACTTGTGAGTTCTTGGACTTGGTTCTCCCTCCCTCCCCTCAAAAGGGTAAAGGACCATAAACTGTCTCATTGGAATATGAACTAAACAGCTAGGTGTCCATTTGCTATGCTTGGACACCTAGTCCATTCGCTAGACTGGGAGGAAGGTAAGAATCTAAATATGTTTCTGCGATGAATTTCCACTTCTTTTATAATGGGGTTTGCAATTGGCTCGCATTTGGCACCTCTTAAAATAATTCTCTTGTTCTATAGTTTAACTTATTCTTCCGTTATCCTTTCCTCCCTGGAAAGAGAGAATAGAATGACTGCTCACTATCTAAGCCGCACAGGCACCCATGTCCCCTCTATCTGGAAGCCTTGGCTACGCTGTGATGCCACCTCCTTGAAAAGCCTTCCCTGGCTTCCCAAGGCTGCTTCAATGCCTTCTTTTTTTTTTTTTTTTTTTAAGATTAAATGAAATGATGTATTGTAAAGAACTTGATACATAGTAGATGCTCCCTAAATATTAGTTTTCTTTCTCTCTTCCTTTTAAGTTTTGGGTCACAATCCTATTCTGCAGTGGGATGATGTGGTTAGAAGCACTGATTCTTCCTAGGTGATGCTTCAATGCCTTCTTGAGGTGCAGTAGCAGCATCCTGGACTATATCCCCGCCCACAAGACCTCACATTGGAGGTACTTTCTTGTCTAGGGCTCTCAGCCTTATGGCCACTGGAACTCTTTGAGAACAGGGCCTGTGAACTGTTCACCCTGCAGAGAGTACATGCTCATTCACCACGTGATGAGTGGTGGGTAGATGAAACAAATCCTGGAAACAGCCATACAAGGGTTAAAATCCCTTTTAACCTGATTTTAAGTGGTGCTTGCAATAAATCAGGAAGAGGTGAATTCAGGCCATCCCATCTCCAGAGGTTCTTGTGAATATTAGCTAATGAGACAACCGGTTGCTTGGCTTTGTTCAGACTTACCCATGGAAAAATCCAGGACTCACTGCTTCCAAGAAAGAATCTGGCAACTCAAGACTCTAAATCAGGAATCTAACTTGGAGTTACAAAAGAAGATATGTTTTTCTTTTAAGGCCCCCAAATTTAGGTGTTCTGACACACACACATGGAGTGGCAATTAATTTGTACCTCCCTTAATATTTAATAATATTCGAACAGCAGTTTCCCCAGTCCCCCTCTTGGCCCATAAGAATTATTTTCCTCTCTTTTTTTCCCCCTTATGAAACACAGCCATTATCATATAAATCTGTCTGGGGACAAATAATAAAAATGAAAATGATTTAGATGTGGAAAACCAAAAGGGACTCTTTGGAATAGGTATGGTCACTAAAATATGTATTTGAACCTTAGAGTCTTTTATTTATTCTAGATCTTTTATTTCAGAGTCGCTACCGTGTTTTAGGGGTTTGTGCTTACTCAAAGTTTTTTACATCTGCTGATTATTTAAATGGTATGTCGACTTGGCAAAGCCACTAAAGTTATTCTTATTGATTTTAAAAAGATGCACTGGTGTGAATAATAACTGATATCTCCATGAATGTTTTGCAGACTTCTGAACCCAGAAGCAGTGAGGGTAATGAGGCTGGTTACAGTGTAAATGTGGAGGGCAGGATTTACCTTCATCAAAAGGCTAAGCATGGGTTATCAAGCTTTTGCTACTATGTGTGTGTAAAAGTGTAAAAATGCAGGTGTATCTGAGTGTGCGCATGTATGTGTGTGAGTGTGTGACTGTGTGTGTTTGTGTGTATCTGACTGTGAGTGTGTGGGAGTGTATGTACATATGTGATGTGTCACACACATACACACTTGGCCAGAATGATTGACACATGACCTTTGTGAATTCACAAGGCAGTGTAGCATGATAATGAAGTCAGTCCTGATTATAATGGGGTTCTCCAGTTTGTATTTCAACTAGCATTTTAAAAAGCTTTGCTCATGAATTAAGCTGGCATTCCATAAAGTGTAATTTTCAGGACTCCTCAAAAACCTGAGAGTAAGGGTTTTTGGAGGAAATTGTCTAAGACCCTTAATGACAGAAAGTTATCTACTATACACGCTCATTACACTTAGACAGAGGAACCCGGGTGCCTCTTTAACGTTATGAGACCTCAAATCATCAGCAACGGTCTGGAGAGCCCTGCATGATGGCATCACAACTTGTGTATCAGTGGTGAAATTCCATACCTAGAGCATGTCATGTCAGCAACCACAAAACCTACTCAGAAGATGAGGGACAGGGTGTCACAGCATCCTTATCACCAGACCAATTAGATAAAGTCTCCTTGGATGTGCTCAAAGGCGAGACAGAAACTTAAACTGTGTTTTTTCTACTATATATCTTTAGGGTAATTGATCAGAAGACCAGGAAATAAAACATATTGTGAAATGATGCAAATTATGAAGAGAAGGAATCTAAAATATATTGGGTGGGCTTCCCTGGTGATGCAGTGGTTAAGAAGCCGCCTGCCAGTGCAGGGGACACAGGTTCGAGCCCTGGTCCGGGAGGATCCCCCATGCCACAGAGCAACTAAGCCCGTGCACCCCAACTACTGAGCCTGTGCTCTAAAGCCTGTGAGTCATAACTACTGAAAGCCCGCATGCCACAACTACTGAAGCCCGCGTGCCTAGAGCCTGTGCTCTGCAACAAGAGAAGCCACCGCAAGGAAAAGCCCGTGCACCGCAATGAAGAGTAGCCCCTGCTCGCTGCAACTAGAGAAAGCCCGTGTGCAGCAAGGAAGACCCAACGCAGCCAGAAAAAAAAAAAAAAAATATTGTGCACCTCACTCTGTCCTGGGCATGAAATCTCACTGTTTTTTTTTTTACATTATCTCGTTAAATACTCTGTCTCCCTAGGAAGGAGAAAATGGAGGCTGCAAGAGATTAAACAGTTTGCTCAAACTGATGTAGCAAGCATGTGTCAGAGGTGGAAGGCAGTCCCGGGTGTGACTCTTAAGACACTGCTCCTTTCTGCCCTATGCCCTTGTTCTCTCCTGCTCTCTGCCCATGACGGTGGGAAGATTATCATGATCTGAAAGCTCCAGAGATTTGGGGAGGTAATAGCAGATGAATTTATGAAGGAAGTTTGCCCTGAAACTGTAGCGAAGCTGACTGTGTGAAGCCTCTGCCTTTAGACAGTGTTTGGAGACCAGTGATGGGACCACAGAAATTCTAAGAGGAGTACCACTGCCCTAAGAATAAGGAGGTAGCACTCTGGGTTCCTCCTCTCTAAGGCTCACTCCTCCATGCCCAAACTGCGTTTGGCTTAGCAGGGCTTCTGCCAAATTGTCTTAAACTCCTGTTCTTTGTGAATACACCTATAGGCTACTTTTGGTCTCTTTTTCTACAGTTTCTTCTGGACAAATCATATTCATCCTGGGCTCAAAGCCCATCTCCTCCAGGAAACAGGTCCTGGTTAAACCCTCTGAGCTGGGTTTGCTTCCTCTTTTATAGTTTCCATTATGTTATCATGGACTTTCTTTGCCCACTAATTGTATATGCCAGGCACGACATTGGTTCATTCATTTAATCTCCACAATACTCATTCATTCATTCATGAAATATTTATTAAGCATCTGCTATATCTCAAGAACTGTACTACACTCCAGGGTCAGAACGGTTCGCAGATACAGACTCATTCTCACGGGCTTTACAAGGGAGATAGAAGTTAACCAAGTAACTCAAGAAATAATAGATACAAGATGAGATAAGTACTTTGAAGAAAAGAAATATGGTGTCACGAAAGTATGTAACAGAGGATCTCATCACCCAGGTTGTGCTTATCAAGAAAGACTGCACCAAGGAAGAGAAATCAGAGCTGAGATCTAGCGGGTGCATAACAGTCAACTGGAAGCAGGTGTGTGTGTGTGTGTGTGTGTGTGTGTGAGATGGTGGTGGTGGTGCGTGGCTAGGAGGCTGAGGCGAGAGGAGGAGTAGACTGCAGGAAGAAAAAGTCCTTGGCAGGTGAGAGTGTGGTCCTTTTGGGGAACAGAAGATGGAGCAGAGAGGTGAGGGGAACAATGGTGCAAGACAAAGCAGAGAAGTCACCAGGGATGAGGCTGTACGGGTCCCAGAGGTCCCTGTAAGTATTTTGGTCTTGACCCAAGGAAGTGGGAGAACATTAGAGAGTTTTAAACAAAGATTTGAGTGTCATGAGCAGATCTAAGGCAGGCACAATGATTATCTCCTTTCCCAAGTGTAGAAGCAGAGGCTCAGAAGGCTTGTGGAACTTTCTCAGGCTTCATGGGGGTCACACAGCTAAGTGAGTGGCTTGGCTAGGGCTTAAATCCAGGCCAAGTGATGCCCACACTCTTTATTCCTTAACATTCGGTGAATCCATGTCGTATGTCATTCTTTCTCTCTCACTTCTTAAGTCTGAAAAGGAAGCATCTACCTCTGGAGTATGAACAGAACTGATTGGAAGCAATATTATTAAGCTCCTACCATGTTATCTTATTTAATCACAGCCATCCTATGAGGGCAGGGCTTATTATTACTATTTTCAAGATGAGAAAACAGAGGTTCAGAAAGTTAGGTAAGATGCCCTATTGTCAGAAAATAGAGATGAGAATGGTATTTTGTTAAAAGGATTTTTTCTACCGCATGGTTTAAGGAGAAAAAGATAATTCACAAAGCACCAGTTCATTCAAGGAATGATACTAAATCCCCGAAGCATCGCCTTACATGTTCTAAATCAAGAGCTTGGCTTTTAAAATGGGAACCTACAATCTCTTTACAAAAAAAAATGAGTATGATTTATCACTCCAATCTTGCAGTCTATGTAACGCAGACATTTCACTTCTGGGAGTGAACAGTCCTGGTTTGCCTCGAAGCAGACTGTAAACGTTTGATTCGTGACCAGACAACTTGACTTTTAAAGGCCTGTAACCGACTAACCAAAGCACAAAAACTTACGACCACCGCCAGGCAGCTGGACTTTACTCCTCAGTACCCCAGTAATAGTCTAGATTTCTCTGGAGTTATTTTTTCCATCTGACAACTTCAGAACAATCTTCTAATACGAAACTGTGGGATCTGCATAAAGGGGAGTTGTTAAATTTTAAATTCTAGACACCCAATTGATAATCTCAAGAAGGACCCAGTATACTATTTATTGCAAAGTAAATATAAGTCACCCTTGTCTTCATCAGCAGATAGTTAACGTGGACTGTCAGTTGAGGGCAAGGCACCACCTCAGCGATGAATTCTAGGCAGATTCTACCTAGCAGAGTTTGCTGTATCTTTGATGGAAAAGGGCTTCACCTGACAAATGCCATCTCATCCTGCTGCACCTAAGCCAGGCTGTTTAGGTAATGTTTACAGCTCCAGCCAGTGAGTCCAGCATGGTGATTCTACCTCAAGGATGGAGAACATTCAGATGTACAATAACCTAATTGTCTGAAGGAATCTAAGGAGCTAGGAACCAGGCCTGAACTCTGCCCTGGAAAGGTCCAAGAATCAACTGGAAGCAGACCACAGACGCATAATGAAAACTGACCTTGGGTGTGAGCCGGGGCGTTCCCAGACTCCTGCAGGACACCCACATCTGCTACGGACTCCCACTGGGTGTTGCACCAGGAGGGGCAGCTGAGCTGCCAGCGTTGACCCCGGTGGCATATGGGCCCCAGGAAACAGGGTCTAAATGGAGGGTTTTGGTAGCTCTCTCCTTTTAAGGGGTTTTGGGGAAAGTGGAAGAGAAGGCTGATTTCACTGGGGAGGAACTATATTCAGGCAAAAGCCAGAGGGACCATGCCGGGGAAATGGCACAGATCTGAGATGCGGAAACGTTCAAAGAGCTCCAGGGTGGAGACAAGGCGTTCCAGAGTCATCTTCAGGGATGATCGGTGACTGATAACTTGACCTACACGGCATTCGGACAAGTGGAGTCCGCCATAAAAATGGAGGCTACTTCCCTAATACTCTGACATTTAAGTGGTCTTCTGTGCTGATTTCTCTCTCCATGCTCTTCAGAAGAGGAAAGAACCCATCTCTAAGGGCCCATTTGGCTACAAAAGCAGCCCCTTGTATCCTGCTCTAGGACTGGAAAACACCAAAGACTTCTCCTGAGATTACTTGTGTTTTGGGTCATAAATGGAGGGAAGGAGTGAATTCTTTTCTTTGAGATAAGCCAGTGCACGCGACATTGCAAACACCTCACTGACTACCAGTTCCTGAGTGTTTACCATGATGGTGCTGTATGTTTTAGGAACCTTATTCATTTCACCCTCACAAGTGCCTTAAGGGGAAAAGGTCATTATTATTCTTTTATAAGTAAGGAAACCAGAGTAATGAGATGTTCAGACACTGCTTAAGGTCACACAGCAAGTAGGGTGTGAACACAGGACTGACTGCAGTCACACTACCCCTGAAACGTGAAGAGACTGTGGTCCAGAGAAGGACCTCATGAGGGCCCCGAGGCTCACCTGCCCTCCCGTTTCAGTTACCATGAAGTGCAATGGTTCCTGAAACAGAAGTAGCTCCGGGTAGGAGCCAGGAGGAGCTGCCAGTCTCCAGCAGGGTGAACAAAGAGTTTTAATTTGATTGGTTGATCAGTGTTAATTTGGGCAGTAAGTACATTTTTGGTTCCCTGTTGGACCCCACAGGATGCCAAGTGCATCTGTTGCTCAACCTTCATGAAAACTCCCAGCAGCAGCTCTGGTGACGATGTGCTAACCGCTTTTAAAATTAATTAATTAATTATATTTATTTATTTATTTTTGGCTGCGTTGGGTCTTTTTTGCTGCGCGCGGGCTTTCTCTAGTTGCAGCAAGCGGGGGCTACTCTCTGTTGTAGTGCACGGGCTTCTCATTGCAGTGGCTTCTCTTGTTGCCGAGCACGGCTATAGGCACAGGGGCTTCAGTATCTGTGGCTCGTGGGCTCTAGAGCGCAGGCTCGGTAGTTGTGGCGCACGGGCTTAGTTGCTCCGCGGCATGTGGGATCTTCCTGGACCAGGGCTCGAACCCGTGTGCCCTGCATTGGCAGGCGGATTCTTAACCACTGCGCCACCAGGGAAGCCCTAACCGCACTTCTTAAAGTGTGGTCCCTGGCCCAGCAGCATTAGCACCACCTGCAGACCAGCTAGAAATACAGATTCTCAAGCCCCACCCCAGACGTGCTGAGTCACAAACTCCCAGGATAAGGTCCAGCAATCTGTGTTAACCAGCCCTGCACACTAACATTTGACAATCATTGCTCTAAGACACTTGGAGGGAGCGCAGATTGAATTATATTTTTTCACATGGAATGATACTGACTTAAAATTTTTCTTTCATTCTTTTTTTCCTTTTAAAATATTTTTACCTCATTTCCAGATCTTCATTCTCTTGTGGTATAAATTTGTACAAGGCAACATAGGTGTTCATCTGTAATTGGTCTTTGGAAAGAGGTCCCTGAAAGAGAAAATAAAAGAGAAGTGAGAGAAGGAAGGAGGAAGAAATAGAGAGAAGAAAGAAAATAGGAAATGGAGAAGTTAAATGTAATTCCAGTGTATGGATCTTAAGTGTTAAAATACCTAAATGTTATTAAATACTTTGTTCCAAACATAGATTTATTTTTAATTTCCCGGCTGAGTTGATTTCACCACAAACTATTTGAAAACATTTATATAGAACTCTTTGTCAGAAATACTGCAATTTTCTTCAAATCAATTTTTTTCTTTGATATAGTTGTTCATGAAAGGTGGGCCCAGGCAAGAGAATATTCTCTCTATAGACAGGAGACATGTGAATAGTAGTAAACAACTTCCCTTTCCTAAAATGGACTTTTTTTCAGTTAGCCTACAATTCTGTATCTAGCATATCAAAGGGATCTGGGTATATTCATCCAGAAATTCGTTCATTCATGTTGTGGAAAAATTACAGGTTTGGGCATTAGACTGATTTAATTTATGTTATGGTATCACCATCTACTGGCTATGAAACTTTGCAGTAATGATGATAAAAGCTACCATTTTTGATGGCTTACTGTGTGCCAGGTATTATGGTACATGGATTAGCATACTCAAACCTCACAACAGCCCTGTGAGGTCGATTCCATTGTGTTCCCGATTTGTACACTATACAAGAGTCTTACAGGTATTGTGTAAACATTAGCTATTATTATTAACTACATAAATGTTAATCCTATATAAATGTTTATGCTTTATAACATACATAATTTAAAATTATATAATATGTAACAGATATTATATGTTGTATATGTATACACTATATATGTAATACATAATTGCATAATATATTTAAATGCATAATATAATAAATATATGCCATATATATAGAAAACATAAACACAAGTTGTACACAACTACATTCTTTTTGTTTGTGATTCACTCTGCTATCCAAAGCTCAAGTACTTTATGAAATATTATTCTGTTCTAATTGCATATGTAAATTACCATAAAATATAATAAATATATACTTATGTACTTTAAAATAGTCATAATATATTACATAATTATATAATTAACACACTGTAGAGCATATATCAACTTGTATGTGACATACATAACAGAAACAAAAGCATACAGTATAATGCTTATCCTTTGTACCCTGGATGCACTGTAGTATTTGTTTTGCTCAATACTGTCTACGCTATGTACCTTATGCTACATTATTCTCTAAAAATGCTGGTCTGGGCCCCCCTAAATCCATTTCATGACCCACTTGGGTGGTGACCTACAGAATGATCTAAGGACCCTGTCTGGTCTGTTTTCCAAGACATCCATGAATACCTGGTGGTTTATGTTCTTTGCTTGGTCTCTGAAATCGTCAGTGCCATTTTCTGGATACGTGAACACTGAAGGAGACAAGAAAAAGCAGGGGCTTTATTAATCCAGTCACCATGTTTTGGAAACATGCTTGAAAGATGCAGCTTTATTTATTTATTCCCAGCACCATACCTTCGACTTGACCTCTCCCCACCTTTTCCTCATCCTCAGTGACCCATCTCTCGTGTCATCTTCCACGTGATGCTCCCCCTGTCTCCCTTGAGCATCCTGCACCACCCTCTCTGCACGCCCACACCTTCATACAGGCCTCCAGGCCAGCACGCATCCTCCTGCATTGCTTGGTCTCATTTGGCAGAGCTCTTCTCAGGAGCAGAAACCATGTTATTAATCTTTGTTAAATGTATCAAATCATTTGTTAAGGGGATGGTAGGTGAGGTATGGCCCAAATTAATTGCATTTGAATTCACTTTTTCAAATATCAGATTCTTTGATCTCTATTCAATATCTTGACTCTAGTTTCTTAATGATTTCTACATTCTATTTGCAGAGTAAAGCTTTAGTTTTAAACTTCAAAATACTTTTTCAATCTCTTATTGTCAATGCATTGGGGCCGCTGTTGAGAAAGAAAATTGAATAGTGGTTTCTCATTTAGTTTGTTCTTAGAATACATAATTCTCTGCCTTTTGCATATAAGCAGCCACTCTGTGGCCTTCGCTGAAGAAAAAGGCTTCTTACAACGGGCAGGAGTTTTCACTGTCCACACACACAGCTGTGGGAGGTCCCTGATGGGTATGGGGGGCTCTGTCTTAGCTAGTTCAATCAGTCACAATTATCTCAGAGACCAACATCATGTATCTTCCTTAAACAAAAATAAAAGGTAGCAAGTGTTTCCAAATCTATACAATAGGGTTGTAGTGTTGAAATTAATCTACCTTTTAGATGACTTGACATTCAATAATAACACATTAGGGCTTCCCTGGTGGCGCAGTGGTTGAGAGTCCGCCTGACGATGCAGGGGACATGGGTTCATGCCCCGGTCCGGGAAGATCCCACATGCTGCGAAGCGGCTGGGCCAGTGAGCCATGGCCGCTGAGCCTGCGCGTCCAGAGCCTGTGCCCCGCAACGGGAGAGGCCACAACAATGAGAGGCCCGTGTACCGCAAAAAAACCCCCAAAAAACAACAAAAAAGCACATTAGTCTTCCCTTTGGTCCTCCTTCAGAGGATCAAGGATACCAGCAGAGGAAGAGAAACACACCACGGAAAGCTCTGTATCCTCTTTCATTTAGTGCATCGACAATCTCCACTGTCCTTAAAATGGACTCGATAACTGTGATGTAGAAAACACACTTCAGAACAAGAGCCCCTGTAAATGTACTGATGCTTAGCAAACATCTGTTGCCCATGGTTTATAGTTCCAGAGCCTGTGGGTGCAATTCCATTATCCCTAGGAAGCCAATATGCAGTCACTGGAGGAGCTCGGCTTTGTAGAAAAATGGAAAATGAAGGGCCTTGTCTGCCTCAATATTTGGCTACGCAACTTCTCGGTTTCAAGAGTAGAGACGAGCAACACTCTTCTCTGGTTTTAAGTGATTACCTGAAATCTTGGCATAATTTGATTCCATAAGTATAAAACTGGATACATTTAAAGAATACTGAATATTTGAATGGAAACATGGGAAGAGCATCTTAGAAAATTCTTGATTGATCTAAAAGGGGGACGACATAAGGTACATATGCAATATTCAGTTTGACTGATTTTATAATTTTGTAATTTCACATTATTTTAGCTTTTCATTGACTATCCATTAGCCATCACAAAAATGTGTATCATTTTGTGAACTATGCTGAAAATTATTTGAAGTGACTCCCAATGTGTTTTCAGCTATATGGTTGCAAACAGAACTGGAACACTGCCAAAAAAGAATGATTTTTTTTTTTTAAAAAGCTCATTCCTTCTGGCTATTTCTAAGACTTTGATTTGAGGGGAAAGGCATAAAGAAAGGTAACTATTTTACAAAAAAAATGTATCAGACACCTTTTATGTTTGGTACTTTTAATTCATTTCATTAAAAATAATTTGGCCGTTGATTTCACCCATGGACACACTCAAAATCTATGTCCATTACACAGGCATATTTTCTAATGTTACAGATGCAAAATGAATCTTTAGTTTTTGCTAGTCCCCAAAGAGCTTTCCTCTTTTCCTTTTCTATATTCTGTCTTTATTTTTTACTTTGCAGTCCTGGGAGGCCCATGTCTGCCTCAAGATGATGATTTGGTTTTTCTTCTTTAACCTGGTCATGTACAAGTTACATTATCAGCTTATTTGACATTGACTCACATTTGCATCCCCAGAATAAGTTCAACTTGGTAATTATGCACTGCTTTTCTAAAAGGCATTATTGGATTCAGTGCACTAAGATGATTTTATTTCAGATTTCTGCATCCATATTCACGAGGGGGACTAGCCAGCGATTTTGTCTCATGCTGTCTTCCTTTGATTTTGAGGTCAGTATTATACCAGTCCCATAAATTAAGTTAGAGAATGCTGCTGCCCGTCCTCCTGTGCACCTCCTGTTGTCCTGAAAGAGCTTATGTAATCTGAAAATTTTACCTTCCTCAAATGTTTTTTTAAAAATAAATTTATTTATTTATTTGTTTATTTTTGGCTGCATTGGGTCTTCATTGCTGCGTGTGGGCTTTCTCTAGTTGCGGCGAGTGGGGGCTACTCTTCGTCACCGTGTGCGGGCTTCTCATTGCGGTGGCTTCTCTTTGTTGCCGAGCACCGGCTCTAGGTGCGCGGTCTTCAGTAGTTGTGGCTCGCTAAGCCCGTGCACCACAACTACTGAGCCTGCGCTCTAGAGCCAGTGAGCCACAAGTACTGAGCCCACGTGCCACAACTACTAACGTTCGTGTGCCTAGAGCCTGTGCTCTGCAACAAGAGAAGCCACCACAATGAGAAGCCTGTGCAACGCAACAAAGCGTAGCCCCAGCTCGCTGCAACTAGAGAAAGCCTGCGCGCGGCAACGTAAACCCAGAGCAGCCAAATATAAATAAATAAATAAATTTATTAAAAAAAATGTTTGGTAGAGTTTATTTATAAAGTTGTCCGGGCCTGGTATTTTTGTTGTGCAAAATCTTAAAATATTGAGTGTTTCCACCATAACTGGAAGCAAAGTCAAGTTCTCTACGTATTTCTGTTTCCTCTTGAGTCAGACTTCGGTCATTGACAAGTTTCTTGGCATCTGTCCATTTAAAAAATTTTAAATGTATTGGTATGAAGTTGGTCATAAGATTCTTTCTTGTCAACCTCTGTTATATTCCTCCTTTTTAATTACTTTTTGTTTCATCTCTCTCTCTCTCTTATTCTTAAAAAATTATTAGTGATTGTAAATTTTATTTTTTTTAAAGAACTGTTCTTAGAATGTATTGACCTACATGTGTCATTTAATAATTTCTTCTCTTGTCTTTATTAATGCCTGCCTTCTGTATTCTTTGGGTTTGTTCTATTTCTTTTTCTGACTTCTTGAATATGATGCTTAGATTATTACTTTTCAGCTTTTATTTTTTAGTGGAATAATTTTAGCACTAAATACTCTAGGCACAATTTTTGCTGCATCCCACAAGTTGTGATAGGTAGTGTTTTCATTATTATTCAGTTTTAAATATATTTCAATTTTCATTATGACTTCTTTTTTTGACATATGAGCTTTCTAAAAATATGTTTTGAATTTCCTAAAGTATGGGTTTTCCTAGTTATATTTTGAATATTGATTTCTATCTTGTTTGCATTGTAGTCAGAAAGATGTGTTCTGTATCATATTAATTCTGTGAAATGTGTGAAACTTGCAGTATGGTCCAGTAGGTGAACAATTTTTATTTATTTTTTTGTTGCATTGTGTGGCATACAGGATCTTAGTTCCCTGACCAGGGATTGAACCCATGCCCCCTGCAGTGGAAGTGCGGAGTCTTAACCACTGGACTGTCAGGGAAGTGTCAGCAATTTTTATAATAGTTCCATACATTCTTAAGAAGAATGTGAATTTCCCATTTGTTAGATGGAGTGTCCTTTTAATTTTATATTATCTTATTTTTTAATTGAAGTATAGTTGGTTTACAATATTGTGTTAGTTTCAGGTGTACAGCCAAGTGATTCAGTTATATATTCTTTTGGAGCATTCTTTTAAAGTCAGTTAGATTTGGATTGTCAAGTGCGTCCTCAGATCCTCCATGTCTGTACTGAATCTTTTTGTTTATCTGATTTGCCAGTGACTGAGAGGAGTGTTAAAAACTCTCATCATGAAACGCGATGCCAATTTCCTAATAGTTCTGTCAATTTCTCCTTGAGTTTTTGTCATTTTGAGGCTATGTATTAGATAGATGATTCTCTCTCTGCTCATGACCTTGCTTCCAGTGGAGTTTCTGGCAGTTAAGCCAAAGGTGAAGACCAACAAATTTGCCCATGTATATTTCTGATGCACCCAGGAACAGTGTTGAAAACAACCACCAGAAACACTCAGACCTGCCCAAGAGCTTTTATAACATAAGAGAGAAAGCAGAGACTGCACTCTTAGCACTAAAGACATGAGTATGAATTGTACCTTCTTCTGAGGTGGCCTTGGAAATATTTCTCAAGGACTTTGACATAACATCTGGCTGGAGGAAATAATACCTGTGTGCCCTATGTACATTTTAGAACATACATGAAACAGGTAAAGCAGAACCGGAGGCTCTCCTTGCCAAGAATGTGAGACGACGAGTGGGAACTTGGACTATATATAAGCAGGGTGTTTTCTCTATGTTGTTTCTCAAACTACATGGACAGAGCATTAAATCCAAATCAAAGGAACACGTTTTGAAGCAAACTGATGCATAATTAATCCCTCTTGCTTCTAAGAGTGCACATGAAGAAAGCTACTGCTGATCAAAGGAATAGTTAATAGATCTCCAAAGCTTTTTAGAGGTTTATCACTTACTAAGTTCTTTCAACAGATTGCTTTGAATAAGACTGTGAAAATGCCCCTTAACATGAAAGAGACAGCAAATCATCAACTTTGTGTCCTTGAGTGTATTACTCCACGTCTCAATTTCCTTATCTATCCAGTATTTGTTGCGTGTATATGTCTGTGTGTCCCTGTTTGTGTGTGTATATTGGAGGAGAGGGGTTAGACTAAATGGCCTCTAATCCGGCTTCTCAAACGTTAACAAGAATATGAATCACAGGTCCATATGGAAATTCTGATTTTTCAGGTCTGGGGCAGCCTGAGATTCTGCATTTCTAACGGGCTCTCAAGTTCTGCCCAGACCGCTGGTCCACGGGCCACATGTGGATTAGTGAGGCTCTAGGCTGCATCTCTGACACTTCGTGACCTGACAATGACTTCATTAATAGCAATGGTGCTTCATATTGATGATCCCTAAATACAGCTGTTCACATAATAAAACCCTAAGAAGACCTTTTTTTTTTTTTTTTTTTTTTGCGGTACGCGGGCCTTTCACTGCTGTGGCCTCTCCCGTTGCAGAGCACAGGTTCCGGACGTGCAGGCTCAGCGGCCATGGCTCACGGGCCCAGCCGCTCCACGGCATGTGGGATCTTCCCGGACCGGGGCACGAACCCGTGTCCCCTGCATCGGCAGGCGGACTCTCAACCACTGCGCCACCAGGGAAGCCCAGAAGACCATTTTTGAGTGAAGAAATCCCCAGGGCAAAAAGAGACCTCAGCTACAGAGGAATGGGCGACAACATCCGTAAATCTGGACCAGGGTGGTGGAGGCAGAGAGGGAAGATGTGGGCCCATGCTGGGTGTGATGTTGAAGAGCAGCAGATAAGATCTGCGAACAGATTGGATAAGAGGCGTGAGATGAAGGGCGTCAAGGCTGATGCCAAAAGCCTTGGCCTGATCATCTAGTAAAATGGCGTTCCTACAACAGAGCAGGAGCAACTGAGGAAGAGCTGGTTTCGGTAGGCAGGGGTGGGGGGTGAGTGAGGGAATCAAGGGTCCATTTGGGTGTGTTAACTTGAAGATGCCTGTTCTCCATTCAGATGGCCGTTTCCAGTAGGCTACAGGCATCCAGAGGCAGCAAAGAGGCCTAATGCTAGGAATGAAGTTTTAGAGTCATCAGTGTACAGATAGTATTTACCTTTGTTATCTCATTTAAAGATCACAACACCCTATGGATTTGTGTTATTAGTATCCTCATTTTAGAGGTGAGGTGACTGAAGCAGAGAGAGGCTAGGTCTCTTGCAGACCACATGATCACTAAGTGAAGTCCAGCATCTACCTCCACAGCAAGGAGGGGCCAAGGACCAAACACATCCAGTGCGATTAATGACGAGGATGCCCCCTGCGATTTGGTGAGAAGCGTCAGGGGAAGAAGGCAGGCAGAACTCAGACTCAGGGGACAGAACAGCTGATAGACTTGCAGCACTGAAATGCAGCTCTGGCTTACATTCCAGCCTCTGGTGAGTTTGGTCCTAAGATACTGACAAACTCCAGGGCTGCTCACCAAATTCAGTTGCTGGATCTGCAATGCTGGACAGAAGTGGGCTGGGAGGTCCTGCAGGGTTACTGCTCTGCCACGAGGTCCTCTGGCAGCTGGCACTCTCTGATTTGTCTTTCTAATGGCACTGCTAAGTGCTTGACGGACGTCTGCACTGATCTGAAAGTAGTGTTTTCCCCATTTGATGCCAAAGACTTCTTACCCTAGCAGTGTGCTTTAGCTGGGGGTGGGCTTGGCAAAGGGGGTCCTAATGGACGCTGATGCTTATTTAGAAAGGAGCGTCATGGGGTGCTGCCTGAGGGAATCACAGAGGCCCCATCCTAACTAGAGAAGAGAATGAATGGATTCCTAGAGCTAAGGAAGTGAAGTGACACCTTGTAAGACAGCAGCTGACAAAGCAGCTATGGGGTATTTGATGTAGAAGTCCTGCTTCCAGCCTGGAAATGGCAGGGACATTTAGTCAAGTGGAAAATCTGTCCAAGGCGGTGCTTCACCTGCGGGTATTAGAGCTTCAAGGGATAACTTCTGCCAGGAGAATGCATTCAGCCCAAGGTAACAACGCAGGTCAGGACCTGCAACCGTACTGGGTTATGAGTGACCCGAGGACAGCTTTGTGACCTATGTAGTTTTGCTGCTGGTAGTAAATACTTCATAAATAGTTTTTGGATAAATGAGTGGAAATTAAGTAGCTGTTGACATCAAGAGGCTCATCGAGATTCAGGCATAAGGTGCTGGTTATGTTTCTTTAAGTTCTGGTTTAAGAGGAGGTTCTTTCTCAATGTTAGCAAGCAATAGCATGTAGTTAGCATCTAGTAAGTATTCTAGAAATCATTATAAGAAGGGCTTATGCTATTAGCAAACTAAATGATATTAATAAAGAATGTCTGGCCAGACTGTGCAGATCAGTCTTTGAGTCTTAGTTATCTCTGCTGGGAAGGAGCCCAGGTGAGGCCCACACTCCCCAGCACCACCCCTCACCTGGAGTACTTCCGGTGTAGCATGGAGTGGTTCTCTCTGGGATGCTTTGTTATCCAGTGTAGGTCAGTGGGGGAAGTGACGTGTTAACAGAAAGGCCTGGAAGGACCTCTATGTCCTTACGGCATGAGAACTCAGAAGACAGAACTTAGGGAATGTTATAGTCAAATCACTGAAATCCACCAGTGATTATGCCCGGTTTCCCTCCAGAATATCAAACACTTGCCCGGACTGAATTCCAGAGCTGGCAGAGAGAGGGGCCTGGAAGTCAGGTGTGCCTGCCTGCTGACCTGGATGACGGATGTGATTCCCGTTTGTGCTGGGCGGTGCTAGATCCCCACACCCCCCACTTACCGCTGTTGCTACGTTTCCGTAGGCCATACACGCCTGCTGGCCCGTCAGCCTCTTCAGGAACCTCGACAAGATCTGAAATCTTGAAAAGAGGGAACAGAGTGGAATGAGCAATGTCATTTCAGGGGCCGAATGAGCAGAGATTGTGATACCAGTAGAAGAGCGAAGGTGGAATTTACATGACACTGTCTTAAGAATCGCATCATTGCTCTTCTGTCTGTTTGGTTAACTTCAGAGAGGCTGTGTGCTCTCTTACGGGCACTGTCGCTCCCTCCCAGTGTCCAGAGCAGGCTCTGGGGTTGGCACATGACAGGTGAATGAGTGCCTATATGCACAGGCCACAGTTAGGTTACTTCCCAGGAAGAGACAGTGAGAAATCAGAATTCCTGCTTACATCCTGTCCCTTAAAATTGTCAGTAGAACTACAGCTCTTTCTAGGTGAGTGTTAAATATTAATTATAGAGAACAAGATGCACTACTGAGGGATGCATGACTTAGGTATGAGTTCAATGCTATTTCCATTGCTGCGAAAAGTAATTGCTCTTGCAATAACAAATTTTTCCCTTTCTTGTGTATAAGAGAAGTCATAGTTAGACTTTAGGTTACAGAAATAACAACAACAATAATAAAGCAGCACTCTAAATAGCTAATTGTTACCAATCATCTAGCACGTGCTGTTTTTACATACTTTATATGAATCATCTCATTTATGCTTCACAATAATCCTCTGATAGGCCTATTTTTCAGATAGGAATCTGAAGCCCAGAGACAATCAAGAACTCAACTTGAGGTCTCAGAGCTCGTAAGTGGTGGAGCTGGGGTTTGAACCCCTGGTGTTGTCTCCAGAGCCCATGCTCTTTTTTTTTTTTTTAAAGTATAGTTGATTTACAATATTATGTTAGTTTCAGGTGTACAGCATAATAATTCAGTACTTTGCAGATTATACTCCACTAAACTTATTTCAAGGTAATAATTCTCTGTGCTATACAGTAAATCCTTACAGCTTATCTATTTTATGTATAGTAGTTTGTATCTGTTAATCCCATATGCCTAATTTGTCCCTCTCCCCTTCCCTTTCCCCTTTTGGAACCATACATTTGTTTTCTATATCTGTGAGTTTGTTTCTGTTTTGCATATCCATCATTTGTATTATATTTTAGATTCCACATATAAGTGATATCAGACAGTACGTGTCTTTCTCTGTCTGACTTATTTCACTGAGCATAACATTCTCTAGGTTCGTCTCTTAAGCACTGTGCTTCACCCAGCAGTATAGCTGGACTAGCTCACATGCGCTGGTGAGAGCCTTTAGGGTCATCACACTGGTAGCTTGAAATTGGCCACAGTGGGAGTATTTACACCATGGAAATTGGCAAATGCTACAAATCAGGGTCCAGCCCTCGTTGGTCATTAAACATTTACACCACAGATGGCCTCTTTCAAAGGGTCAGATGCTCTACTTCTATCTGTGCATCTCTCGCCTCTTTAAAAGAGGAATTTAGGGGGCCTCAGAGGAGAGTCATATTTGTAAAACAATTTATTTATATCTTACTAGAGAGGAACAAGTTTGCCTTCCTAACTCTCCTCATCAGCTCTAGAGTACTTTAGTACCACCTTCCTGAGACTGATTTCTTCTTACAATTTAACTTTAAGATTTATTTCAGCCATTCTTCCTTTCATGACACATCAGAAAGAAGAAAAAAAAAATGTCACAGGGCCTCTAAGTCACTTGTACCCTGTTCCTCTGAAGCTCACTATTTCTGAATAGAAGTTGCTATTATTATGTTAATTTAATCTTACAAAACTGAAGATCATTCCTGAACTAGCTAACCAACTCCTAGAAAGTTTTCGAATTTGGTTTCTGCTGTCTTCCCAAAGCCATCAAGCCTTCTGTATTCTAGAACATTTGAAAGCACATGAGAGGAAACCTAACGATTTAGAAACAGCCAGGCAGCAACCTCCCAACAATGTAAAGCAAATGTCTCTAGCCCTGGAAGAAAATAAACCTTTGCTATGTGGGAATATGTTCGCTTTAGGATATAACAATACTGCCAGGATGGCAAGAGGCTGAAGTTCATTACTACCGACCCTGCAGGAAGGAAGCAGAGTCATGTTAAAGTAGCAATCAATTGTTTCTGTTTGCTTCCACTGAGGCAATTTGGACTCTGGGGAAAGAGTGAAGTGACAGATATTTAAGTACAATTTCATTTGTCTTTGTCTCCCTGCAGCTCTCAGAACAAAGCCTTCACAGAGCAAAATTTCAAGAAATATTTACTGATGGAACCAGCGCCAGGAAGTATAAGCGGGCTATGATGAATGAACACGTTATTGACATTGAACAAACTATGCTTTTTGCCCCTAAAACCAGTCTGTAGGGTCGAGATATTGCCAGAAATAAAGCTGTTTTAGACACGAAAGCAGACTGGATATCCGTCAGTTATGCCTGTGATGGTCTTTCTGCTCATAGCATCAGTCACAAACGTGGAGGCGAAAACGTTCACTGTCTCCCGCGGAGTGTTTCTCAGGATGTCTCCTTGCTGTGATGAGCAAGAGCTCAGAACCACAGCAGCAGACATTGCTGCTCATGCGGGCAGGTCAGGCCCATCTCTGGGGAGCCTTCTCTCTGCTACAGAATTGTGTGGCATCTTGGGGCATTCATAGAAACTTCGGTTGGGACAGTCAGAGAGAGGATGACGACACCAGGTCACAGAGATGCACACAACATGCATTTTAGATCAGGTAAAACATAGGAGAGAGGTGCTTGGGAGGGTGTGTGTCCCATGGAGGGAAGCGCCCCGCCTCCATGCCACACCCCTCTTCCAGGGAGGGCAGTGTTTGTGTGAAAGAAATCAAAGGGTGCATCTTGCCTTAGAGAGAGAGGACTGAGAAAATGTGAGAAATGGCTGTATTCTTGAACTGGGATGTAGCTGGAAGGAGAACTGGACACAGCTGGGACTTCTCTGCTTCTGCCCCTTGTTTGGGTCGAACCTTTCTATGTGTCAGCAGATAAGCTACTAGTGGTGGGAGGGGGAGGGAGAGAGAGTCAATGAGCCTGAGGCCAGGAGCGTGGTCTTTAGGAGGAAAGTAAAAGGATCTCTGAGGGTTGGCCCCAGAAGGTTAACCTTTAGTGGCCCAAAGGCACTTGGAGCTCCCTTTAAAGGCTGCCTGACCCCCAACAGACTCCCCCGGCCTGTGGGACCCGCACTCCACGGTGCCCGAGGGAGGAAGAGGACAATTACCGAGGTTCCGGGAGGTGAATTGGAGCCGCTGCCAGAGCTGCCCTTCTTTGTTCTCTGGGCCAGGGAGGTGCCGAAGCGGAGGGTCTCATAGACAGGGTCCACCTTATTGCCGCAGGCTGCATTAGAAGAGAAAGCTCACCTGAGAGAAGGGTTTCCTCATATCACAGTCGGGACAGACAACCACCTATCATACCTCCTGGGTAAATGGCATTGAAAAGTAGGTCCTGCACAACAGACCCTCTTACCCCTGGGGAAATGGAGCTTTTGTGGTCAACTTTCCTCACATGCTTCCCCCACGACCTGTGCCCATTTCCCAGGTCCCTCCACTGCACTCAGCCCACTCTGCTCCCAAACCTTTGCTGATTGACTGGTTTTCCTCTTTGTTATCCACCCGCAGGACTCCAGTGCCAAGGTTCTTCCCAGCTTTATTTCCTCTAGTGAAAGGCCCTGCTCACCAAGGTACGAAGTCTCGTGACACAAAGTTTGCAGTAGGAGGCAACCTTTTTGAAAGACTTGGACATTACCAGGCTTCCTGGGATTTCTAATTAAAAACTTTCCAGTTTGTAAATTTCTAGTTTAAAAGTTGCTTCCCCTGCCACCACCAAAGGGCAAACATAAATGTAGAGATTTTCAGAAAGGGAGAAGAAATGGAACTGAAGGATATTGAGGAATATATTCAAGCCAGAAATACCTAAAAATGTAAGACATTTTTTCCTCATTAAAGAATAAACAATATTCAGTAAGCTCCTTCCAAGCATTGGTCTATAATGTATATCTATTTTCTACAAAAATTATGAAAAGCAGCCATTGCTGTTTTCATCGTATAGGGTCCAGCAGGTTGAGTAGCTTGTTTAGACACAAGTTGGTCAATGGAGGAGCTGGGCTGTGACCCAGGTCTATGGGATGCCAGGCTCCATGCTCCTTCCACTCTGCCATGCTGCTGATGGCCTTTGGACCTGAGTTCTTGGAAGCTTCATCAGGGAGAGGACAAAAATTTCTAGAGAATTTGGTTCACCTTAAGTTTCCCCTCCAGCAAAACAAACAACCATAACCCAATTAGCCACCAAACAAATGCCACCCCCCCGGTCCCCCACTGGTACGGCAGCACCGGGACCTGGGAGAAGAGCAGCCATCAGCTCTGACGTCGCTGCTCCAAACCCAGCTCAGTCCACCGGGTCCCAACTCACCAATGGGCATAACTTCTTTAATGCATCCAAACTGTTCATGAATGAGCAAGGGGGAGCTGTAGTAACGCCGAAACCCCTTTGGCTGGAGACAGAATGAGAAAAAGAAGGGCTCAATGTTATTGATGAGATGGAGAAAACCTCACGAGAACTCTAAAAATGAAACCAGTTGGTTCCTCTGGGGGTGCCTCCCTGTCTCCCTTTAAGATGCTGACATGTCCTGTAATTTATCCCTGGGGTTGGGTTGGGAGGTACAGGTGTCAATAAGCAAGCTCCACTCCCTCCAGAAAGCAAGCCCCCAGCCCTGCCCTCCCCCGTCCCACTTCTCCTCTGCAGGTGCACATTGCAGCCTCCTTTATGTTGGGCTCCTCATTACTTCCCAGGATACAAATGGACCATTGTGTGTTATCTCACCACGTGATTTATTAACATCATTAAAAGGCCTGGGCATGGGCAAGCAGACCTCACAGGTAGACCTGAAGTCCCTTGTATGTCTGATGAGCTCTACGCAGAGCTTTGTGTTCTAGATTCCGTTCTGGTTTTCCGACCTCTCATCCATGGTTTCTGCCTTGGCTTGTGGGAATCACCATGGGAGGAAAGGAGGGGAGCACGTGAGGCAGGGGTTTTGGAGAAGAGGACACTGCCAATCAGAGTACGGAGATGAATTCTCTAAGAATCCTGACTTACTGTACCCCAGTGTTAGAAGGGAACTGAAGGGTCCCACCCCTACTAGAATTCCAGAATCCCTTCCAATGTTCCTAGCAAGTGGTATCCTCCTGTGAACACTGCTGGGGATGTGGAGAGCAGGAACTCTCACTAATCCTGGAGGCAGGTCTTTGGTGACATCATCTCTGATGGTTAAGACTTGGAACCTACTGATCCTAGGCCTTTTCCCTGAAGCCACAGAGGACGACAGAATCCTGTGTGACAGATCTTAAATTCTTCTGAAGACAGCTGTCATGCCCCAAGTATGTCTAGGGTAGACATTCTTGGTCCCTTCTATAATTCTTTGGCCATCTTAGTTTCAACTATTCTCAAAAGTGTTCTGGGTGGCTTTTTTATCATTGTGTGGCACCAGTACTGAAGTCCACCCCTGAGATGCGACGATCAGCCCAGAATGGGCCAGGCTGAGCCCCCAGCCCTTGGTTTGGCCACCATGATCTGTTACAGTGGTATAGATGTTTACTACTCTCTCCACTTCTGTGGGGTGGTTCATCTCTATCCCATTCTTGATACGCACTGAGCTGTCAGACAAGTAAGCTGGGGCCGAGGGGGTTCCTGGGATGCCTGCTTTCTACTTGCAAAACTTGGACAGTCCCAATGCTAAAATTGGGAAAGTGCCGACCCAGGACAAGTTGTCCACTCTATGAAGGACACTGAGCCCCTTCCACACGTGCAACATGCATCTCCTAAGTTGACAAAGCTCCTGCTTCCTCAATCATTATGCCAACAAGGAAGCCAAGTTGTCCAGCCAGAGACGTGGGGGGTACCTTCCCAGTGTCCAGTTCTCAGGGTGCTGCCGAGAAATATTTTGAATGGAGTGACCTCATCGGGCAGGCAGGTGCCCTGAGCAGCGGTTCCGGGGCACACTCCGGGCACAAGCCCTTACCAGCTTGCCCATGCACCGCTGGGGTGCCAGGCCGTCCATGCACTTGTGGTGGACACTCATCTTACAGGCCTTACAGCGCAGTCCATGCTTAGCATTTGTTCCTGTCAGATACATGGTGAGCTTTGGTTAGGATACAACCTACTGTTCCCTGGAGACTTGTATGAAATCACTGAAAAAGTGGTCATTCCCATAACCCAGCTAATTCGTCTTTCCTGTGATGTTTATATGAAGATTTAAAAATGGACAAAATATTATGGTAGATTTTTTTACCTTCGTCCATATTTTCTACCCAAAGTATCAGCTCTGGTTTCCTTCCACCCCTTTCCTGTTTATTCCTCCAGACAATCTCAACCTCCTCTGCCTCCATTGCTCACTCAATTCAAGCTTGCAAATCCCACTTTCTTGGCTCTGCATATGGATCACATTTCTGCTCTTCTGTGTATCTTGCTGAGTAGTCCAAGTCTTGAAATTCTACCCATTTTTACCTGAATTCCCATCACACAGTCTGAACTATTGGGCAAACTCTCTGGAAAAGGACCAATAAAGGGGGAACAGCGTGGTCTGTGTGAAAGTGGGGCTGATGATGGTCTAAAGTGGGGGATAGAGGGCTCGATCAGACACCAGCTCCTGCCTGGGGGCAAAGGAAGAGGAGGTGGGGGGCAGTGAAACTACCCCTGCAGTGAGTCGCTTAGTGTCCTGGGACACAGTGCCATAACAGGTGAGAAGAAAGAAAGCAGAGGAGGGAGGAGAGGCAGAGAGTCACCCTGGCCACCGTGTCCAAAATCTTGGCCTGCACCAAGGCCCAAGGCAGCAGCACTGGAGAGGCATCGGGAGGACAGACCAGAGGGCGGGATGTGGGAGCTTCAGGAAGACAGGAGTGGTGCTGGGCACCTCATTTGTTGTTTTACGAAGTGGCTGGATGGAGGCGAAGAGAGGATGCTAAAATGAGATGTCTTCTGTCTCCACTGAGTCCAGGACAGAGGATACAGGACAAGAGGTACCATCTTCTCTGACTTATGAAAAGGAGGCGGCAGGCTTCCAAGCAGGTCTTAAAAATGAGGCGCCAAAATGGATTTCACAGCCCTTAGGTGACCAAGCAAATCAAGCCTATTGGAAAAGTGGAAGGGAGGTGGGAGGCTGGAGGGAGCATTTCTTTGTAGAGTTGTTGAGACACTATTAGTTTTATCCCTAAAACTATGTTTCTCTACATAATGAGAAGAAGGAGGTGCTTTCTTCTCTTCTCAGTCTCCTCCTACTGAGAGGGATTTTGAGGAGATTTGGACACATGGCTGTGGCCACACCCGTGGGAGCATGTAGGTGAGGGATACGGGTGACCAGTGGTCCTGCCAGCCTACCAAGGAGAAACAGCCATATAGGCAAGGCCCGCACCTTAAAAGCTTGTCAGCAAAAGGATGTGTGAATACTTTCCATGGATCACGTGGAATGCTGCCCAAGAAGACCAGCTGGAAAGGCAACGAGCTTCCCTCAGTAGGAATTAATATGTCCATATGCTGTGACACATGAGGTCACAGGTCTCCCCTATATATCATAGCTGACCACAGACACAAAGCGAGGACAGCCCAACACACATAAAATCCACCCTCTTCTCCACCACTGCCTCCTCCAAACCATCACCACGCCTTGTCCGGACCAATTCCTGACTGAATTGCCTTATCCATTTTTGCCTTCCTCCACTGTGTGTAGAACCTCCTACTTAATGGTCTCTCAGTAGGTTTCCCTGCCTTTCTGATGTTATACAAAATGCTCACCATGGTGGCGAGACTTTGTATGATTTGGTGGGAGCCCATTTCTAACTTTGTCTCAGGCCGACCCCTCTTGTTCACCAGGGTCTAGCCACATGACCTTCTTCAAGTTCCTTAAATGCACAAGCTCTTGAATCCCTCAGGGTCTTTACACATGCTGCCCTGTGTGCCTGCAATGCTTGTCTGTAGCTCCTCACTTGTTTCACTGTCCTCATCCTTAGGGCTGCTTGTCATTTCTTCAATGAGGCCTTCTGGGGAACATTCCCCCTCCCCCCCCAAATTATCTTTTTTTCCTGTTAGTCTTTTCACAGTGCTCTGTTGTTATCTTTCACAGCATTTATCACAGTTGTTATTTATTTGAGAGTTCGTTTTTGTCTTTTCCTCTGGACTATGAACTCAATGAGGCTAAGGACTGAGTCTGTCCATTTGCCACTGTATACCCAGCTCTGGGTATGATGCCCAATAAATACGTATTAAAGAAATTAATGAACGAATTCTTTTGTAGTCAGTCACACACATACTGAAATCAGTGGTGACTGATTTAGATAATTAATTGAAGTTGATTTCATCGATGGTGTAGGAATGGCATTCAAGAGCTGAAAGAGGACTTGGAGATCATCTATGTGTATGATTTTATTTTATATTGTTTTTTTAACATCTTTATTGGAGTATAATTGCTTTACAATGGTGTATGTGTATGATTTTTATTTCACAGACGGAAGCCTGAGGGTCCAAGCAGTAGAATGACTTATCTCAGGTCAGAGGAGGTCCTGCTTAGTTTCACTCTTTCCCTGCTTGACCCAAACATTTCCTCCTTTTATTTGGCTTGTTTAACCTACATGGGGATGCAGTTGAGGATAATGAGATGATAAAATAGGGTCTATGAGAACCTGACAGTCAGCTGAGAAAAGCAACAGGAAAACTCTTGACTGGACAAAGCCCTAGAAACCCTTCAGGAGGTATTACCTGAAAACTCCTTTCACGAAGGCATCATTTAACACAAAGTGTGTCTGCTGTTATAAATACAGAAAGTCAAAGTGACATATAAACACACCATAAATTCCTGGGTATGTGTGCTTGTTCATAAATACTAGTTGGAAAATCTCTTTTTCATTTTGAGAATAACCACTTAGCTGAAAAAATTGCAATGTCTTCAAAAGACTGGACTTTGAAGGCAGTAACTTAATTTTTGTTTTCAAATAGAGAATGCTATTTGTGCCTTATGTGAGAATGTAAGTAAAAGCTTCCAAGAGGAAAGTTATTTCATTGTGTGCTGGACTCTGAAATAGAGCCATTATATATTAAGGTACATTTTCCTTCAGACCTGAACACCATAATTTCAGTTTTCCTTGCTTGTTCTAAAACACTCCACTATATGAGTCAGACCACCTGCAATTATTTGGTTTCAGATGTTCCAATTTCTACCACGGAATAACAAAAGTGACTGAAGAGGAAAGCTTGTATTCTGTGGCTCAGAGACTAGTTCAAAGGAATAATTTACACCCCAGCAGTGGCATTAGTTTACTGTAGCAAGATATGGAGAAGCTATAATCTAACTTGTTTTATCACCACTGATCTCCATCACAAAGGCATCACTGAATGTGACCGTTATGCCTCAGTAGGGTGGGAAAAACATGATTTTAAATTTGAATCTGTCTCATGTGGGCTCTTTAAACTTAGGAAAACTACTAAAATTCTTGGAGCTTCAGCTGTCTCATCATCAAATGGGAATAGTACTAACTACTCTCAGGGTTGCTAATAGTAATAGCATCATAATATATGCAAAGGGGATGGCATGGGTTTACACACTTTGAAAAATAAAGATATCACTAGATTTTGAGTAAATATGGTGGACTGGCAACATGAGTTTCCCACTTATTCATACCAAAACCCCACTAAAATTAGCAAGAATGAAAAAATGGTATAAACGCCCAAATAACAGAGTTACTGGGAGGAGTGGCAAGAGTAGAAGAAAGTTCAACATACATACATTTGGAAGATAGCAACTGAAGGTGTGGTAAGCAATTTAGCAGAAGAGAGGAAGATTGGATTTCCCAATAGCAACTTGGAAACTAGAAGGTCATGGAGCTTCAAAAACCGTGGAATTTCAAAATTCTGCAAGAAGAAAATTTCCAACCTAGAATTTTATACCCAGCCAAATTACCAACAAGTATGAAGGCAGAATAAACACATATTCAGATCATCAGGAATTAAAAATATTTAACTTTCCACACACGCTTTCTTAGAAAACTACTGAAGAATGCACCTTAGAAAGATGAAGAAATAAATCAAGGAAGAAAAAAATATCAGACTCAGTGTGCAACACAAGAACAACATAGAGGAGAGGTAAGTGATATGCCCATATGACAACACAGTAATAGCCCTAGACAGGAGCCACACATGAAGTGAGGCAGTAGACTTGGGAAAAAATGGAACTTAAACATTTACAGAGCTTTTTTAGATTTGGATATCATAATAGATATGGCATTAGACAGATATATGAGAGTATATAAAAAAAAACAATTATAGGTGCATGAAAAGTCAAGGAAATGAAAAAGGCAATTTCCAGTATGAAGCAACATAAAACCTGCGTAAGGAAAGAAATGTAATCATGGTACAATACTAGAATCAGAAGTGAGCAATGGTCATAAGAGTGTATAAAGTGACTAGTTAACACAAAATTGTGATAAAACTACTTGGGAAGACGACAGAGCAAGGGAGCAGCAGACTGTGATGTGACTCTTGTGGGAAAAGTGAGAGTGAGGAAGAAGTGAACAAGCAGGGGTTGCTGGAGGGGTTAGAGCTGAATCCTCATCCTCTATAGCAGGAAGCCAAGACATGTTTGATTCATCAATAAATAGTAGTAGAAGCACAGGATTTAGAAATATTGAAATGAATGCTAGAAGCAACGATTAAAAAAGATGAAAGTGGTTGACTTTCAGAAGCGAGTCTGGGTTATAGGATGAGACAGTTTCCACTGTAGTATTTTCAGTACCATCAGTACCACCTTTAAACTAGTCTCATGTACTACTGTGACAAAAAGCAAAGTTGTACTTGCAGGAAACCAGGTCAAGTCAGCCCCTTGGAATGATGTGGTCCTTGGAATATGGAGATATAGGGAAGACATGGGGCCAGATCTTCACAGAAACCATCAGTTCTTCCCTGGGATATGAACTTCTAGGATAAATCTAAGATATTTCTATGAGTTACAGTTGAAAATTGTTAAGAATGTGAGTTGTGATATTGAGATGGATTTTGGAATGGATCAGTGAAAACCAATACAACACTGATTAACTGTTGGGCACTGAGCCATTTTATGAGCCTGGTATCATTTACCACTATGGATAAGTGAGCTGTCCATAGAAAACCAAGTGTTGAAGCTCCAGTGAATGAAGAAGTTTATATATAGATGTTAGGAGAAAATATTGAAGGGGTTTTCTCAATGCAAATGGCTGAATCAACTACACTGGATGACAGGCTTTTTAAAAGAAATGATATCGATTACAGATATCTATAAAACAATTGGCCAGACTAATTTTGATAAGAATTTGCCATCGAGGCATTGCTTACCCCTTGGCTGAATTTCATATAGTATCAGAGTTAAAGATAAAACAATTGTTGCCCTTGAGATCACTTACCTAGAGGAACAATATGGAGAATGGGTAAAAATAAGAAAAAGAAATGTGTAAGAAAAGAAATGTAATCATAGTACGGTACTTAATCAGCGGTGAACAATAGTTAACATTGTTACTGATAATTAATTTGCTTCCAGATTGTACAACCATGGTATCAACTCCTACAATTTATTTGATAAAATTAATGTAAATTAGACAAGAAAGATACCTTACTATGATTTGGGAAAAAAAACTTTAAAAAATCTAGAAATAAATAATATATATGTTATATATATATGAATATCTAGAAATAGATTCATAAATATTTCTTGGATTACATAAAAAATATATAAATGATTCAAAGGTAAATACAGATGAGATAGTTCAAAGATGTTCCAGGCCCCTGTTCTTACCGGTTTAGCTACTGGACTCCCCTCAGCCTCTGGCAGTACAGGCCTTGGCTGGGAGAGGAGACTGCAAGGGATCAGGAGATCGCTTGCATCAAGAGTCTGCAAAGCCTCGGAGGGCCAGAAGCCAGGCTCACAGAAGGGCCTCAGAGCCACAGATGAGAGCAAAAGTGGAGGGTGTGTTTTCAGTGCCTGGGCAGACCAGAGGCATTTAAGGGCTAGGGACTATGAAAACAGTAGTAAAGATGGTAGAGTTAGTATTTTTAAACTAAAGGCCATAACAAAACCTCCGATGGGTGATAAAAACCGGCATTATAATGCAGCTAGCATTATTCATGGGCCATTTGCCTTTCAATGAACACTAACACAAGGAATGAAACAGAATTCCTTAGCATTCCCTCCCTGATGGGACCTCTGCCGACTCTCCTTGCTTCATTCTCAATATGCTCCACCTTGAGCTACTCCTTGGTTTTACCAGATCATTTGTGGCTCCTGGCAAGGGTGGCCGGCTCCTGCCACTTGAGCGCTGCTCACATTGCCTCCTCTGCCTTTCTTGCTCAGGTGCTCAACAGCTTCCCATTTTCTTGAAGCCCTTTTAAGGATTTTCCAAAGCCTCCTGCACACACACTCTCCCTGCTTCCACCACCTCAGGACCCACACTCTCCTCTGTTCCCTTACTGTTCCCAGGTACGTTTCCCAAAAGGCCCTTGACTTGGAGTGATGGCTTATTCACCTCTAGAACCCCTGTGGCCAGGAAAGGGCTTGGCACAAAGAACATCGCTGTCCGTGAGGAATGATCAGCCTACTCAGACCTGGGCCAGAGAAGTGCCCAGGCTGAGAGAATGCTGGGGTTCTGCCCCACTCATGCTGTGGAAGGAGTGAGGTTCCTTCTTGTGGCCCCTGGCTCCCGGAGGCGTGTGTGACTACCAGGTTCTAGTCACCTGCAGATCTTTACTCCCTGGGCTCCCAGCTGGTCAGTCTTGCTTTTCATGCCAATGTTCCAATGTGACTGCATCCTGGTTTGTTGGGACCCAGAACTCTCCAAGCTCCCGGTTGACCCTACAATCCAGGCCAGAATACTGTTCCATCTGATGACTGCCTGACCTAGGAAGGGGCTGAAAGCCGATTCTGGGAATCACTCCTTCCACCTCTGCTACTGATTCCTCAAACCCTCCTCAAAGCAGATGCTGATAACTGTCTGGACCTGTCCTCATACTGTGGTGTACTAGAAAGAACTTGAGCTTCAGAATTCGAGCAATACAGCTTAAACTGGCCCCAAACTTCGGAAATCACTCAATAGTTAGAAAGTTTTCTGATAAAGGGGAAAAAATGGGAACATTTTTCCCATCACAGTTGAACTCTACTCATGAGAACTTGATTAAAAATAACCCATGCTCTCTGTCCCCTACTATGAGTTCAATTGAACAAGATGGTTTGAAGACCCCTGGGCCATCTTTCCCTGACTATATTCCCCACTCCCTGCCACATTACATCTTTTCCAACTCCTTCCTAGCTTAAAAAAATTAATGGCATTCATTGTTTATAAATGCTTCTGTTGATCTTTCCTATTTCGGTTTCTGACTCCTAGTGGAAAAACTCTCCCTACTTCTCCCGCCCCTCACCCACACGGAGCTTCAAAAATAGCAACAGGAGTTGGGTTGGCTCAGGGCTTTGTGTTTGGAGTCCATAGCCTTTGCCCTCTGGGTCATTTCACGTCCTAACACCATGGCCAGCAAGCTTTCCTTTTGTTACATGTGTGTGGCTTGAAGTTTTGAGACATGTCTTCCTGAATGATCACTTTCTCATGACCATCTGGAATACCCCTGACCTCAGTAATAATCTCTGCTGCTCTCTGTCTTCTCCTCTTTTCTGAGGTCTGCAGTTTTCACAGTCTCATTTGCTTTCTTCAGAATTGTTCTTCTAGCTTAGGGCTCAAGAACTTGTACTTATCCTCAGCTCTCCTAAGAATGGATTGGCCAATCTATGCTATACCCCGTCTCTCCATCTCCAAAGTGCTTCCCGAGGAATTTGGCATGCTATTAATCTCAACCTTTCATACATACAGATAGCTTTAATCGTACTGAACAATTTTTGAGTTTTTTAATACACAAAGAACATTCACTTGTATCAATGTATTTAATTATCAGTAAATTCCATGAAGTAGGTATTGTTATTTTCAATCTCATTTGAAAGACACTGGGATTAAAAGATGCTCAACATCGCTAATTATTAGAGAAATGCAAATCAAAACTACAATGAGGTATCACCTCACACTGATCAGAATGGCTATCATGAAAAACTCTACAAATAATAAATGCTGGAGAGGATGTGGAGAAAAAGTAACCTTCCCACACTGTTGGTGGGAATGTCAATTGGTAACAGCCGCTATGGAGAACAGTATGAAGGTTCCTTAAAAAACTAAAAATTGAGCTACCATATGATCCTGCAATCCCATTCCTGGGCACATATACAGAGAAAAACATAATTGGAAAAGACACATGTACCCCTATGTTCATAGCAGCACTATTTACAATAGTCAAGACATGGAAGTAAAACCAAAGTGTCCATCGACAGATGAATAGATAAAGAAGATGTGGTATATATATATATATATCTATATATCTATACACACACACACACACATATACAATGGAATATTACTCAGCCATAAAAAAGAATGAAATAATGCCACTTGCAGTAACATGGATGAACCTAGAGATGATCAGACTCAGTGAAGGAAGCCAGACAAAGACAAATATCATATGATTATCACATATATGTGGAATCTAAAAAAATGATACAAATGAACTTATTTACAAAACAGAAATAGACTCACATAGAAAGCAAATTTGTGGTTACCAAAGGGGAGCCAGCGGAGGAATAAATTAGGAATTTGGGATTAAAATATATACATCACTATATATAAACTAGACAACCAACAAGGACCTACTGTATAGGACAGAGAACTATACTCAATAACTTGTAATAACCTATAATGGAAAAGAATGTAAAAAAGAATATATATTTATATATATGTATAACTGAATCACTTTGCTATATACCTGAAACTAACACAACACTGTAAACAAACTGTATTTTAATAAAAATTAAAAAAAAAGAAATTGGGATTGAGAGAAGGTAAATCAATTGTCCAAGGTCACTCCATCTACTAAGTGCAGAGCCAGAATGCAAACACCCACCCCAACCTCTCTGCCCCATTCTGCCTCTCTCCTGGCTCTCTCTTGCAGTTCTGTATTTTGAATTTGTTTGCAATGATCCACTTGTAGATGCTCACTAGTGCCACTTATGATGACTGTCAGGGCAGTGAACGAAGTTCCACTTCTACAAATCTGATGGGACAAAGCCCTTACTTCTTTGCCTTTGTCAGCTACTGGAGGTTTTAGAATAAGCATCAAGCTAGGGAGCTTGAGAATAATTCTTTGGGCAATCAGGTTGAGGAAGCATTCCTGAGAAAAGCAGTAATTCGATGTCAGTTTGCTTTCAGAAGAGGGTTGGCAGCAGTGTCAAGGGGATGAGGCGGTAGAGATGGATAAAAGAACATAGTTTAGGAAGTTCTTGAAACAGTTCACATGAGATGTGCTGAAGCCTGGCCTGAGGCAGGAACAGTGGGAAGAGGGGAGGGAGTTGGCCATGGAGAAGTCACAGAAGTAGAACTGACAGAGTGTGCTGCTCATGGGTGGGGTTTCTAGAGAGAGGGGCTGGGAGAAGTCAAAGATAGCCTTCAGGTTCTGGCCAGGTAGATGGGAGCACGCAGGTGCCATGTGCTCCAGTAGGAGAGGCCAGCAGTAAAGCGGCAGGTTTTATGGGGGAAGGAGATGATTTGCTTCACTGTGGGAAGATGTAGGCATTTCAGCATCCACAAGGCATCTGAGCAGCAGAGTTCCGGTAGCTAAAGTGAGAGACCAGAGCTTGGGAAAGAGGCCGGCCAGCACCAGTACATGCCCCCTGGGACAGCAGGACAGGAAGACAGGGACAAGCAAAGAGCCCTGAACCTTACTGCTAAGTGGGCACCACTGCTTTTGGGCACTGTCTCATTGAATCTTTATGCCACATCTATCAGAGAGATATTTTTATTTCTATTTTTAAAACGAGAAAATCGACGCTCAGAAAGTGTTCCTGGAAATCTCCTTCTCAAAGAGGGCTATCAGGCTGATCTCACGTGAAGTGATACAGTCCTTCTGGGTCAGAGTCAAGCGGGTTCACTGTCCCACCTCGGTTATAGTAAGTCATTCTTGTGACTTCTCTTTATGGCATTACAGTGCTTGGATCTTAGACTGTAAGGGATCAGAATGGAGCAGATGTAAACTCTTGAAGCCATGTTCTTGCCGTGTCAATGGAAACACACATTTCCCTGATTGGAGGTATAAAGTGTGTGTGTGGTGAGCACACATGCTGGCAGGTATCTACGTGTGCACTCCTGTGCTCGCTTGTTGTCATGTTGTTGGGACGAGGAGTGTGGGGTAGCTAAAGGCTTATGGATCTTTCCAGATAAGCTTAGCATGTGATAGAATAGTCTATGCTGTATTTTTCTGGTTCAGCAACCAGACAATGTTCGATCAACTACAAAGAAAATGCATTAGTATTTCTCTTCCCCTCATCTTCTGTCCTTAATAGCTGGGTCACAGTATATAGGTGTCTCCCTTACACACACACACACACACACACACACACACACACACACACACACACACACACACACACACACACACACACACACACACACACACACACACACACACACACACACACACACACCTGCCAGATGCTTTGAGCCCCAGACACACACAAAGGGCTGTCCTATTTTTTTTTTTTTTTACTACTGGCCCAGTTCTGTCATTTATGTGATATCCCTGGGGCTGCACAAGCAAAGGGACCTTTCTAAAGTAGGTCAGTGGAGTGTTCTCTGCCCTGGCAGCTGAATGCAGGCACAAGATACGCATCTTCCAACAGGTTTCTGCCTCCCCTGTTTTTAACAGGAGATGGCCTATTCCAGGAGATCCCTAGCTTCCAAACATGGAATTAATCATGGGTCCTTTCTACATTTGTCTGCCATGGCTTGGTCTTAACCTCAAGCAGGAAGGCATAAATCAGCAACATCACAGTCAGGAAAATGTTTTGCAGCCACAAGTTTAGAAAAGGCTTAAAGTGTATCCAGAATTCACTGCCTACTTTCTGTCCACCCAATTCCACCTTGATAGATTTCTCCTCCTTTCCTTCTGTCCTAGGCAGCTTTTTAATTTCTTGGTAGGTGGGACAAGGAGGAAACATATGAAGCACAGAGGGTCTCAGAAGAACATGGAAATATATATATTCAGAATCTATTGGCTATGATATTACTAAATAGCATCTAGTTGGTGACCTAGACCTTCGGAGAATGACTAAAAATGTAACAAAAGACTGCCTTGAATTATCATTCTCCCCTGTCTGGCCAGTTATTTATGCAGTGGAAATACTCTCCTGTATTGACATTTCTTTCCACTAAGGTATGATTTTAAAAGCCTCCTGAAATACAGTTCTCTTCTTTGGGGCACGAATAACATCATTTCTCTGGAAATCATGTCTATGCTGTGATTCAAGAAATCACCCAAACATCTGCAAACATCATGATGGAAAATAATTTAAGAGGGACAGTCTCTTCCCTTTGGCTACCTTTTTTTTTCACAATTTTCCCCTCAAATTTGGCCATTTAAGACTTTGGTCAGTTACTAGTAAAATAAACAGTTCATAGGAATGAAGTCCCTCATTTTCTTTCGTACACTGATAGGATAGCAGCAGTGTTTGACAAGCTGAGAAATTTTTATTTTATTTATTTATTTAATTTTTTTTTTGCGGTACGCGGGCCTCTCACTGCTGTGGCCTCTCCCGCTGCGGAGCACAGGCGCCGGATGCGCAGGCCCAGTGGCCACGGCTCACGGGCCCAGCCGCCCCGCGGCACGTGGGATCCTCCCGGACCGGGGCAAGAACCCGCGTCCCCTGCATCGGCAGGCGGACTCTCAACCACTGCGCCACCAGGGAAGCCCTTTATTTTATTTTTTATGCATATAAAGATTCTCTCGTCACCACCTGGTCCCCTTCTTATTCTCAGTAATCGTGACATGTTTAAGGACAGGGTGGGAGGCAGTGCCCATGTCTTCCTAATGTCAGCAGATGTGTACCTTAAAAAAAACAACTTTAGGAACAGATGTGGAAGTATGGCTATCACTGAGATGAACCAGCCTCTAACAGTTCCTTTGGTTGCCCGACTTCCCTAACTAGTCCCCCAAACAGGACTCAGATATTCTCCCATCAGTGATGCGGCTTTGGAACATCCCAGTCTGATGCTCTGGACAGGGGTGTGGGATGGGATGGCCTTGGAAGGCCAGTAAGAGCATCACGAGGCCTGTTAAACCCACCCTCCCCAGTGGACACCACAGCATCTGCATGGAAGGAGGCCCAGCAGGTCTTCATTTGCAAGAGTCAGGGGCTCCTCCTCACTTCTTCCAGTTTCTAGATAATTCTGGTCTCTTCTCCTTTGGTACCTCTCAGTCTCCTCACTTGAATTTATGAAGGTATTAGACATCAGCACCGGGCCGGTACACAGTTGGTGTTCAATGTTTGATGGATCCATGGCTGTTGAGATTACCTGCAGTTCTACTTCTTCTTTTTTTTTTTTTTGCGGTACCCGGGCCTCTCACTGTTGTGGCCTCTCCCGTTGTGGAGCACAGGCTCCGGACGCTCAGGCTCAGCGGCCATGGCTCACGGGCCCAGCCGCTCCACGGCATGTGGGATCTTCCCGGACCAGGGCACGAACCCGTGTCCCCTGCATTGGCAGGCGGACTCTCAACCACTGCGCCACCAGGGAAGCCCCAGTTCTACCTTCTTAACTGTGAGTATTTTTCTGTGTATAATAAAAATAATCATAACCATAATTCTCATAATAGTTATCAATGGCTGAGCAATCATTTATCTATTTATTCATTCAACAGATTCATACTGAACACCTGTTACAGGATGGGTGCCAGACTTAGCGCTGAGGATGCTACAGCGAACACAACACACCACAGCCACTGCCCTCAGGAGTTTACACCATCAGATTTGCCATTCACCTCGTCTGCGTGACTGCATTAATCACCTGTCTCCTTTGCTCCTTTCACAGTGTTGTAAGGGAACATGCATTTTAAAGAATTATATTATACTAAACAGAAGACAATTATAGACAGCATCTGCTTTTGGTTGACAATAAAATACAAGAGAATCAGATACTACAATAAAGGAGTCAAAATAAGGAATAGGGACTTCCCTGGTGGTCCGGTGGTTAAGACTCCACACTTCCATTGAAGGGGGTGAGGGTTTGATCCCTGGTTGGGGAACTAAGATCCCACATGCCAAGTGGTTCAGGGGGCCAAAAAAAAAAAGAAGGAATAAAAAACCTAGAAGAATGCATGGGGAATACAGGACAGCAAAAAAATAAAATTTCACAATCAAAATCCTTATTAGAAGAAGTGAAGGTCAGAACTGATAGTACAGATGATTTAATTACTATCATAAAGCAGCAGTTCTCAGATCTTTTGATTTCATGGACTAAAGTAAAAGGCGAGAGTGTGCAACTGGCTTCAGTGAGAGCAGAGTGGACAGGGGACGAAGCCGCAGAACACGCTGAGGGACATTAAGTGGAAACCGCAGGAATTCCCAGATTGGACTCTGCTCACCATTCTGCCCCAATCTGCAAGAGATGCATTAGCCAAGCAAGGGGGCCCATGGCAATGGCCTTCCTTATGCCTTTGGTACCATATCCTCTTGAAAAATATTACTGGAAATATACTGGACAACTGAGAAACAAAAATAAGAGCTGAAGAATGGAGATGTTACGTAAGAATAGAGCTGGTGGTAAATACTAAAATCAGTTACAATTGGAAATGTCTAAATCAATGTATAAATCTTGTTATAAAAGGTATGTATACCTTAAGATTTATTCTCAAATGTCTGAATTGCAAAACACTGGAAGAGCAATAAAAATATGGATTGACAAGAGTGCTGTACTTAATTCGCAAAAACAAGAAGTGGAAATACTATTGCTGGCACGATGGGAGTTGGGATTAAAAGTTGGATAAGCTTATCTGCAATAATAGAGGAATAAAACTACCATATTTATTATACTTTTTAATAACTTGAAAAATGTGGAATAACGAGTGCTTTTTGAAAACCTCAGAGGTAATTGTTAGGAGAAGAATATATTACATATCTTTCAAACTGTGGAGGTTATAAAAGGAAAGAACATGTAAATCACACGTCACATACACGTGCACGCGCGCGCACACACACACACACACACACACACACATACACGAACTGGAAGGAAACAGGAAACACAGAATAGAAATCATATAGTACCAGACAAAAGGAAGCCAAATATTTCACTCATAACAATGAATACTAATGCATAAACGTCTTCCATTTAAGAAGAAAAATTTAGGTTGGAAAAAAAAGAAATCTAAAATCCAATTATGCTTATTTTCAAAAGAAGCACTTAGATGACATGACAAAAAAGGTTTAAAGTTACAGGTAGATAAAGGCATATCAGGCAAGTATTAAAAAACTAAGGTGGAAGCATTATTATAACAATGGGATTCATGACAGAAGTATTAAACAGGATAGGTAGCTGTTTTATTTGGCTATGGATATAATTCACAATGAAGGAATCCATGTAATGTCCCTTTGCGCGCTGAGTAGCTTTACATGAAAATGTGCAACACAAAGGAGAAATACAGAGAAAGATGACAGATGAGAAAATTGACCTTCTGTGTCAAGCTTCCTTCTGGGCAGGCTGGAGACTTGACACACCACGGGAATGGCTTGCAAAGGGATTAGGGAGTTTTCCATGTTCTTCTATTTCTGTTGGTTGGTATTTAAGGCAGGCGATTTTTCTCCCACTCACTCACTGCTCTTTTTAAAATACCCACTACATGTCGGTGGGTGCTGTGCTGGCTGCTGTGGGAATAGGCACCTGCATCACACCAGATCATTCCTTCAAGGGGCAGGCTGTTTGAGAAATGACATGAAAGTTCAGAGAAAGTGGTCACCACAGGAACTGGAGAAAGTCTTTTAATTGATTTGGTGCTGGCATGGATAGAGAAATGGGGCAGGAAGGAAGGGTGTCCCAGATCTTCCAGAGAAGAGCAAAAACGCTGGGGCACTGACAATGGGCTCAAAACACATTAGGACCATTGCAGGGTAGCGTGGTGAGCAATCTGGTAACATGGGCAGTCCTCTCCAACTTCTATGTTCCTGTCTTCTGTTTTGGCAGCAGGTCAAGTGATACCATGCAGTCCCATGTGAGGTCCCAGAACACAACATTAGGCCCTGACAGAAGCTGCTTCCACCCCTGTGTGAGGCTCTAACATACCTCCTTCCTTGGAGCCTACCAACATCCATTTCTGCTCAATCTTTGCTGGAAGGAATGTGGTTTACTTTTTCATTTAAGTCATTTTAAATGAGACAGAATGTATTTCTTAAAATACATGGCAGGGCTTCCCTGGTGGCGCAGTGGTTGAGAGTCTGCCTGCCAATGCAGGGGACACGGGTTCGTGCCCCGGTCTGGGAAGATCCCACATGCCGCAGAGCGGCTGGGCCCGTGAGCCATGGCCGCTGAGCCTGCGTGTCCGGAGCCTGTGCTCCGCAATGGGAGAGGCCACAACAGTGAGAGGCCCACTTACCGAAAAAACAACAACAACAACAACAAAAAAAACATGGCAGCAGGCATAAAATTTCAGGAAACTAATGGAAGATGCTAGCTGAAAAGTATTTTGTGCCCCTTTAGTTAAAAGGTGCTGAGTACAATGTTCTCTGAGAACATGGGATCTGAACTGAAGTCTTAATAACTCTTTAATGAACTTGCTTTTGCAGGCACTGTAAAGGCTTTCCAAATTGTGTCCATTAAAGAGAGACATGCCAAATAGTGTTCAATGACAGCCGAGTGGAATTAGGGAAAAGAAAATCTTCAGGAGGGAGAACCCCGTTATCACCCATTTGCTCCACTGCCTCTGTTCTCCACTGATAACACCCGGTTGTCTTCAGGATAGCAGGACTTCAAAATGCTAACATGTGCTGTGATTATACAAAGGGAGTGTAGTGTACAGCATTTTCCAAACATATTTTACTATAGAAAATCCTCCCTCCCCAAATCTACGAAGCCTACTTCTGGGAATACTTTTAGAAGCTCTTCCTTTTAGCATCTTGAACTCTGCCTCACTGTATCATCTATCATTGTGCACCTGGGACCCTGAGCAAGTTTAAACCCTCTTCCAGATGAGATCACTTCAGCTATTTGAAGACAATGACTGTGTTCCCCAAAGTCTTCTCCCAGCCAAGCATTGCCACCTCCCGTAAACATTCCTCAGCCGGCAGGGTCACTATCTCCCTACCCTGGGTGTGCTCCAGTTTTATTTACTTTCACGTAAAACTCTGTCCCCAGAAGCAACACAATTCTCTCAAGGGGGCCAGATAAGCAAAGAATACAAAGAAATTACTTCTGTTGGTCCAGGCATTACGTTACCTTTTTGTCCCCTAGTAGAAAAGTAGCAGTTTACTGCTACTTGTAAGCAATTAAGACTCCAGAGATTAACAATCCCATAGGGCAAACCACTGAGGTCTAGGTACCACATTTTATGATGGACACATACCACAGCCCAAAGGAAAATATACATCTGAAATTTAAGAAAAAGGTTCTAGAGAGCACTTGTATTTTCTTATTTATAAGCTGCACAGCTCCTAAAACAACTGTCCACCTAAATGACTGATGGCATTTCAAGAGTTTTAATTCCATCCTGAGAATACATAGATTTTACATTTGCTTTTTTTAATATTCCCCTTGATTTCTGTTTGGCATTTTCCACCAAGAAACAACTTCAACGGTGAGTGAATATTTCCATTCAAGGTGTGGTTAATGTTTCAATGTTTATGGCTTTTTCAAGCAATCAGATGAGGTCCGAATACGTCAGGAAACAACTAAATTAATGGTCAAACAAAAGCATAGCAGAAAGTTCCGTGACTCAGTGTAACGTAATATTTCCTGTCCTTATATTATCCATTATAATGATAACACAGTGTTATAGCTACAACAATGCCACGGTCCATCTGCATTTCACATTCATTCCTAGTGGAGGATGTTTTTATATTGCGTCTTGTAGCATTAAAGTGTGTTTACAGAGATAACTGATGCTGTTAGTGCCTCGCCTAGATTTTACTTATCGTACTGACACTGTGAGTATTGGCTCCAAATGGCTCACAGGTGCCCTTTTTCAGAGAATTGTTCTCAGCCAAATGGGATCCTCTTTGTCTGGGATGTCACACTCCCACTGCCCCCTGGGGGGCAGCCACGGCCAATGACTGAGCGACAGTATACAAAGGCCAACACCCTGGTCTCAAGTGGGGCTACTTGGCGATATGATAAAATCTGTGTTCCAGAACTCCCCCTGGGTGGGATCATGTGACGTCAACTCCAGCTGAGACCACATCCTTGCTTGACTCCTCCCCCTGCCTGGTCCTGTTTCTCTGATTCCCCTTCTCCAGAGGGCTCTCCCCATAATAAACCACTTTCACTAGGATCTCTAACTCTGTCCTGTTTTAGGGATTATTACCCAGGACAAGCCATTATTTTTATTATTTTTTTATTTTTTTTTGCGGTACACGGGCCTCTCACTGTTGTGGCCTCTCCCGTTGTGGAGCACAGGCTCCGGACGCGCAGGCTCAGCGGCCATGGCTCACGGGCCCAGCTGCTCTGCGGCATGTGGGATCTTCCCGGACTGGGGCACGAACCTGTGTCCCCTGCATCGGCAGGCGGACTCTCAACCACTGCGTCACCAGGGAAGCCCACAAAGCCATTATTGTTTTCCCCAGTGGTTGCTACTCGGACAGTTAGAAAGTAAATGATCCTTTGACTGCAGTGACTGTATGAGGAAACTTGACATTTTAGGCAACGAAATCCAGCCTGTTTGCAAAATATTTGTTTAGAAAATATGTGCCCATCTAATATGCTGTGTCTTCTAAGTGGCTGCCAACTAAAAACATTTAGCTAATTTAAAAATAGTTTTGGGGGCTTCCCTGGTGGCACAGTGGTTGAGACTCTGTCTGCTAATGCAGGGGACACGGGTTCGAGCCCTGGTCTGGGAGGATCCCACATGCCGCGGAGCAACTAGGCCCGTGCGCCACAACTACTGAGCCTGCGCGTCTGGAGCCTGTGCTCCGCAACAAGAGAGGCCGCGATAGTGAGAGGCCCGCGCACCACGATGAAGAGTGGCCCCCACTTGCCACAACTAGAGAAAGCCCTCGCACAGAAATGAAGACGCAACACAGCAAAAAAATAAATTAAAAAAAAACAAACAAGTTTTGGAAACAAGGGGTCAGAATGGAGTCCCTTAGAAAAACCTCCTTAATTGACGGAGTGGACTCATGCACTGAGTTCATTATGCTAATAGCACATATTGACTTGTTCGAGTCTTTGCAATTCCAATGAGATGCAGATCACCGCAAGGAAATTCAATGCTCTCCTGAAACGAGTCACTGTAGAGAGTTCATTGTAAAGACAGAGTGCCCTAGATGGAATACACGTACTGGGTGCCCAGTGAAGACGTGTCCCCCACCCTAACTCCCACTGCCAAGGCCTAAAGATGGCAAGAGTGGATTGTTTTGGTGGAGGAAGTATTTTTCTTCTAAGCAAGTACAAGAGGATTCTCCTAGTCTGACTGGCTCTTGAATCCTGTTGACCCAAAGGCTTGGGCATCCAGCACTGGGGCTGGTGAACACACCTAACTGCCTATTTCTCTCATGTCTCCGTGAAAGACTGGCTTGATCATCTTTGGCTTGCACAGGTGACCACATTTCTGGAAAGGAGGTGATCATAAAGGGTAGCCATGTCCTGGAGGCGGGGGGCATGCCATAGTGCCTGCTTAACCCAAGGGGCCTAAGGGCAGGGTCAGCAGGGGAGGAGCAATCTCAGGTCTAAGGTCAAGGGCAATGCTGGCACTAGGGAATGAGGGAATGAGTGAAGGAGCCAAAGAAATTAGAAAGAGATGGGCAGGGAATGAGGCTGGGGTCCTGGTCTACTTTTACTGCCACTTTCCGGTGGCAAATGTTTACGCTTTCCAGCTTTAAGGCCTAGGCAGCTAGGCGAGGCACACATCTGAGACCCTGTAAACCCAACTCTGAGTGTCCGTTCCAACTTAGAAATCCTAGACAGCGAGGATGCCAGATTCCGTTTATTTTTATACAAATATCCATCAGCTAGAAAGTGCACAAATGAGATTTGATTTTTCTTGGCCATCATTACATAACCTTTGGTTCTCAGTTGAGAGGAAAAAACCTGCTTTAATATGTTCCCTGGAATGTCATTCTAAGGGGATAGTAGCAGGGGGTCTTTCCCTGGAATTTAGAAAATGAAGATGAGCTGAGGCTTAAAGAATACAAATCTTGGGCTTCCCTGGTGGCGCAGTGGTTGAGAGTCCGCCTGCCGATGCAGGGGACATGGGTTCGTGTCCCGGTCCGGGAAGATCCCACATGCCGCGGAGCGGCTGGCCCCGTGAGCCATGGCCGCTGAGCCTGCGCATCCGGAGCCTGTGCTCCGCAACGGGAGAGGCCACAACAGTGAGAGGCCCGCGTACCGCAAAAAAAAAAAAAAAAGAATACAAATCTTCAGGTGATTATGTAGAGACAGGAGGTTAGGTTTGCGGAGTAAAGAAAAAGGGCAGATCAGCTGTGCTCTATCACAGATGACAAGCCCTGGGCAGTGTTTCGGGAAGGATAACGTCCATGAGCCTCTGCTTTACCTCACTCCTCTTCCTCTCCTCGCCTCCTTCCTCTGCCCTGTCCCTCTCCTCGTTCCCTCTGGTCTCACATCACCTCTCTAATACCCTTTCTCCTTTCCTTGAAGGAGCCTACTATTTGGTTTACTTGGTTTTCATCTTTGAAAAGAGCAGTGTGCCTTGTTGACTATTTTTTCTCTTTCTTCTCTTTCTTTTTATGTTAAAAAGGCAGTTACACTATACATTTAATTCTGAGAAGAGAAAAGTATAGTGAAATTCTCTTTAACACAAAGCATTTTTTTGGTGTGATTTTCAAAACAGAATCTTTCAAAATTGTCACTGTACTTGAGGTGTACCTGGAATCCTCTTTAGGGTAATGACTGTGACATTCCTCGGAGGTGAACTCACTTCCATTAGTTGTTTTAAAAAGACACAGGCTGTCGGTCTTTTCACACTCGTCATGAGACTGAAAATAGAGACTCATCATCACCTATTTAAGGGTTATGAATAGCACTGCCTTGAAAAGGACAGTGGAAATCTGTGTGGAAATTGAAAATGATGCGTCAAATTCTGAAGCTAGGTAGGTAGACACAAAACTGAAGTTGGAGGCCAAACTGCCTCAGAGTTCTGAGCACAAGACATGATGAGACCCCCTCCCTGCCATGGTAATGGTCAGATGCCAGGCATCACTTCCAGATGCAGAAGGGACGTGGAAGGTAGTTTAGCTCTAAGACTTAGTAGTGTCTCCCAGACAAAAAAGGCTCCGTAGTGCAGAGGCCATCCTAAGCCCAGTGGTAGGCTGGATTATTAACATTCTTCACTCTGTCCTTCGCAGGTGGCTTTGCTATCCCTGCTACTGGGGGCAGAGTGCACTTCTCCATCCCTGGACATGGGTTTGACCCACATCCCGGTGGAGTATCCACAGAAGTGACAGTTGGGTTCCTCCAACCCAAGGCCCTCTGGAAGCTCTGTATGCTTCCACTTGTCCTTGCCATTAGAAGGACATGGCATGCGCAGCCCGTGGGTCCAACGAAAGGGTAAGCGATAAGGAAGAGAGAGAGGACACAGTAATTGAGCTGAGTTTGGATCAGCCAAGCCCCAGGTGATCTGAAGATGCTGAGTAAGAGTAAAAGAAAGCTGTTTTGAGCACACTGGCGTTTTAGAGTAGTTGTGATACGGGGATTTTTCGGAAATCCTTGACTGACACAAAGCACTCTTCCTAAATGTGGCCTGTTAGAAGGAAGAACATGAATAATAATAGTGACTAGAAAATGACAGTGTGAATAGAGAATGGTTTTCTGAGGATGAGGACAGGCCTGCGTGTATGGTTGCAAAAGTGGCTGATGCCGCTCCCCATTTCGAATAAACACCCCCCCACACACACCCTTCCCCCGCCAACTGGTTCTTGGCCAAGGGTGAAGGACACCGCAGAACCCTGCCTTCCTGGCTACACTGGAAACCACTGATATTTCCACGTTCAATGATGACAGACACTGGTCTCTTTGGGAAGCAGCAGAGGCTCATTTCAAAGAATATCAGATAATTAAGTAGGGGAAGATCTTCAAGACGACCTATGCCTGGCAGAAGTTAAACTACTCACTACTCATAAGGCAGGCCCTTCAATTACTGGTCAAATGCCTCAGTTAAATGGTTATATTCTCCCTGAAATTTGTCTTTTAACTTTAACCCTTGCTCCCAACCCTTCCCTCTAAAGGCACAGAGAGTAAGTCTCTTGACTTTTCCAATATGGTATTTTAAAACACAGTTGCACATCCAAAGTCTTTTCCACACCAAACTCCCAGGGTTTCCTCACAATCTTATTTTGGCACACCACTCACCATTCTGATCACTCTCTTCTAGACACCTGCTTGCTTGTTCAAATCCCTCACGGAATGGGAAATGCAGAACCAGAGGCAATCTTTAAGGTGTATGTAAAACACTGCTGTGTAGATGAGGGACTAATTATTTTGTTACCATGACATTATTTTTAAAATTATTTATGGCTATAAAGTGTCAAAAATTTTTTTTGTTACTCTAATTTGGTTTACCCTCTAAATAGCTTTCTCTTCCTTAGGAAAATGACTATTTTCTTGTTTAATAATAATGATAATGATATCAATTCCAATACCCTTCCTCTACTGAGGTTTATTAGATGCCTGGTACTTCCCTTCTACCAGTTCATTAGTCCACACAAAACCCTGAGGGTGGTATTATCATCTCCGCATAAAATGAGGACACAGGTTCAAAGAAGGCAAGTCACTGGCACGAGGTCACACAGCTGCACGGGGCTCTAATCCAGGCTGTCTGGTTCTACATGCATGGTCTTTCTACCGTCCTCACTCCCTCATCTCATTTCATCTGGGAAGGGAAGGAGCTAATTGTTTCATGGGAATAGCCAGGAGCAAAACATGGGTCCGCGCTCTCCCCATTCTGTGTACCATATGGAAAGGTACCTCTCTGCCCACTTCAAAGTAAGATGGCCTCTCACCCTGTGACATCACAAAGCCTTTGGCTGGAATATAACTATCACATGACTGGCATCAGAGACAGCATGGAAAGGAATCCACGGAGGCCAGTCTTGTGATCTTCAACTAAGGTTTTCTTCTATTGCCATGGTGGACACTGCTGATGCCCTACCCAGATACCCCGTACTAGGTAGGTATAGACAGAACAATGGCCTCCCAGAGATGTCCATGTCCTAATCCCCAGAACTGGTGAGTAGTTATGTTACGCGGCAAGGGGAACTCAAGGGTGCAAATGGAAGTAAGGCTGCTAATCAGGTGACCTTGAGATGGGAAGGTGATCCTGGTTTACCCAGGTAGGTCCAGTGTAATCACGAGAATCTTTAGGAAAGGGGGAGAGTCAGGACCAAAGGGATAGTGGTGTGAAAAAGACGTGACCTGCCACTGCCACGCTTCATTGCACTGAAGATAAAAAGGGGTCACAAGCCAAGGTGTGGGCAGCCTCTAGAAGGTGGAAAAGACAAGAACATGGATTCCCCCCTAGAGCCTCCAGAAAGGAATGCAGCTCTGTGGACACCTTGATTTTAGCCCAGTGAGACTCACTGTGGACTTCTGATCTCCAGAACTATAAGATAATACACCTGTGTGGTTTAAAGCTACCAAGTTTGTGGCAATTCGTTATAGCAGCGAAACCTCACTAATAACACTGGTGGTATGTGTGCTGGCTGCTCGTGGCTCACAGCTGCCCCTTTCTTCCGAAAATTGCCATCGGCAGAACATGAGCCACTTTGCTCAGGGGTTTGAAATGACCTCCATCATGGGAGGAGGAGGGAAGCCCACTGATACCAAAGGCTGGCCTCAAGGAAGGACCAGCTGGTGAAATTCATGCTCCAGACTCCCGCAAGATCCACCTAACACCGCTTCCTAGTTGAGTTCCTCCCCTTCTCCATCCGCTTCCCTCTCTCCCTCTTGTCCTGAGAGCACCCTCTCAATAAATTACGTGCACTTGAGTCCCCATGTCAGGCTCTGCTTCTAGGGAATCCGACCTGAGACAACTGTCATACTCAGAAGAGGTGCTGGCCCACGGGAAATGGGTACTGAAGGGGAAACGGGGGGCTGGGAAGGGTGGGTTTCAGGGTTGAGGAGCTGTAAGGTGTGATGAATGACATATCAGGCCACACTGGGCCCTGGCTCCCAGCTTGGGAAACAGGCTCTTGATCTTAAAGTGTTCTTCCCTGAAGCCTTCACGGCCAAGCCCAGCGCTGCAGCACCCAGGCCGTAAGTGAGCAGGAGGTATGGCGTGGGCCTGGCATTGGGACCCCACGTGGGGAAGGCCTGTCTCTCACACCTGTTACCCTCTCAGTGGCTGTCCAGGTGCTCTAGGCTTTGCTTGGCTTCATGTCTGCAGGATCAGCACCGTGTCAGGAGGACAGTCCCCATCTCGGTCAGCCTTGCATCGTCTGATTCCCAGCCTCATTTCCTCTCTTAATTCCAGCCTTCTGCCCTTCAACTTCTCCTAGGGTGGGTACATCCTAACTGCCCCCTGAGAGCACACATGGGCATCTCCTTCCCCCTCCTCTCTTGTTCTGCAGTGACCCGTCCATCACCAGGACACGCTGCTGTTCTTGAAACAACGGGTTTCAACTCACTCTGAGTTCCACCCAAAGTACCTTTCTGGTTTCCTCCATCTGTTTGGTTACTGGGTTTCTACCGTGGGACAGGCAGAAGAGTGTTAACTGCAGAATTTCTGTGCACCTGGCTCTCAATGGCTCAGGTCTTCCTTCTAGCTGGGACATTTTATAGGCCATTCTCTTCATCTGGGCACAACCCCCAAGATGCTCAGGCTATCACCATTTCTCTGAGGTACCAGGAGTGAGTCCTGTCCGGGTCCAGAGTTGTAATCACCATTCCAACCAAATCCCCTGTCCTGCCTGGGTCAGTGCCTCCCTGAGGTCTCCTGCCTTCCACAGCTGCCTGTCTATGTCACTCACCTGGAGCACCAAGCCACAGACCCCCTGCCCAGGCGACCCCAGATAGACACAGCCACGCATACTGGAGAGGACCCTGCAATGCGTCACTCAGATCTCCCTGCAGAACAGAGGCGTTCGAACCCCAACTGCCCAGCACCTTGATTGCCTCCCACGGATTCCCTCTCCCTTAACTGCCCTTAGCTAAAAAGAACTGCTCTGTTCAAGATTCTGCCCCCTCCCTGGGGGCTGCCCGTACCCGGTGAGAGGTGATGCAAGGGTACAAAGTCGCAGACCTCTGGCCTCAATGCGAGATGACTGTACGGGGCTTGAGAGCTCCCTGGGGATCGGCTGGAAGCTTTCTTCCATCTGTACCACAACCCAGCGTCTCCCTCCACCCAGCCCTGCTTCCCTTACCTGTTGACACACACTGTCACCCCAAACGCTCTCAAACAACCCTCCTGCATATCAGACAGACTCAGAGTCTGTCCACGGGGACCTGGACTCAGGTACACCCCTCTCACCTGGCTTTGCAGGGATGCAGGGACCTGGAGGAGGAGGCAGAGGGACGGCTTACCCACGATCATGTGGTTGCAGACATCACAGAAAGTGGGCTTCTTGAAGATGTGCTCCTGAAAGGCGTGGGCCTTGCCGCCGCCTGGGTACAGGCCGGCCCTGGTGACTGTGGACGTCAGGCATCCGGGGGCAGGGAGCAGGCTGGAGCTGGGGCTGACCTCCGAAAGCATGTCGGCCTGCAGTTTCGCATCGCTGTTGGTTCGCTGGAAGAAGTTGTCAGCACTTTTGCTCCGTAAACTCTTGGTCTTGAAAGAAAGTGATCGTTTTAGTTTCTGGAGCTGCAATGCAATGACAGAACAGACTTACGATCAATCGTGCAGACTCCTGCTGTGGGGCTGAGGCCTGCTCCATGGACTGCTCTGTTCCTACGGACTTCCTCAGCCCCTGGGGAGGCTCACAGATGTCCCTGAGGGGGCGGGTGATGTCAGCAGCCCCTATTCCACCGCCTGCCCCTCCTCTCTGCCTCCCTGCCCTCCCACCCACGTGTTGTCAAAATATCCCACCGCTTTGGACACCATTTGCCTTTTGAATTGGAATCACTGGAAATATTAATTGTATGAACTCCTGGGCTCAAAGGCTGGGTCCCTCATGCTGGGGTCTCTGCTGGTCTTTCTCTGCTGTGGTCCCTTGGCAGCCATCTGTCTGTTCACATCGCAAAGCAGAGGAGGTCACTGTCTGACTCGGAATTAATCTGGCTAAAGTATCACAGAACACAAGCCGGAACTTCTCAAGCCTGCTTGGGTCCGAAGCAGTGCGTGTGCGTGTGCGTGTGTTTGAGGAGGGCACGGTGTGAAATTATCCATTTGACTTTCTCTGCTCCTCCCTGTGCCCTGCCTCTCGGTTTTGCTCATGGCAAACTAGACCATTTCTCCTTTGCCTTTGGGACCCATGGAGTGGCACCACACGGGGCTGGAGGAATCCTAACTCGGTTTGGTCCAGTCTGCACCTCCAATCTAGTTTTCACATGGCAGCCGGAAGGGTCTTTTGGAAACAAGATGTGAGCCTGTTGTTTAAAATCCTTCACAGAGCTTCCTTTGTTCTTTATAAATTTAAAGAAAAGCTCCTTGCCATGGGCTCCAGGGACTGGTAGATTCTGGATCCCAGCGACAGCTCACACACCATCCACCTTGCTCTGCCCATCCCAGCCACAGCGGCCTTTTAAGTCTCTGGCATTTATTATGCTTTTTAATCAGCAGCCCTTAGTGCATAGTTTCCCCTCTCCCCAGATAAAAGAAATGAACCACTTAGCAGCTGCATGACCTGTAGTAGGTCACTTCACCTTTAAGGCAGTTTTCCTTTTGTGATTGAATATCCATGCCTGTTGCCTGGAATTGATGTCTAAGCCCCAAAGCTGTAGACAAAACAAGTGCTCAGCACACTATTCTAATAAAGACCTCCATCAAGTGTGGTCAGACACCCCTACTGGACACACAAGATGTCTTGATCTGGCCTTGCCGAGTCTAGCCACCTAATCTAGCCATCAGCCCCCCCCAACTTCTCCCACAGAAGATCAGGAAGATGTGGTGGTCTTAGTGCTTGGGGTGGATGCCACAGTTCTCTACCTTCCCCTTCCCATGCCCCTTTGCAAGGTGACCTCGCAGCTCCTCCCATCAAGGCTGGAGTTCCTCAAATCTTGTTGGTTTGGGGAATTTGACCAACAGCAGGCGGCAGAGCAACTTTAAGCCACTTCCAAGTCCAAATCTCAAGATGCCCTGTATGCTTCTGTTTGCCCTCTTGGAAACCTGCCAAACTGCCATATGCACAAACCCGATATAGCCTGAAGGACGATGAAAGACACACAGTCCAGAAGCCCCCATCACTCGAGTGACACCCCTGAAGCAGAGCCACCTTGCTCCCTGCAGGGAATCAAGGAGCATAGATGGGACCAGTAGAACTGCCCAGCTGAGTCCCGCTCAAACTGTCAACCCATAGGATCATCAACTAAAGAGATGGCTGGTGTTTTGAACCATTGAGTATCTATCGTGTGTACACAGCAATACAGTGCTGTTCTCCCCACCTTCCAAACATGTGGTGGGATTGTGCCTTGTTGCCCATTTGAAGGTGGCCGGGACCATGTGAAGTCAGTGTTCTACTTCAGGGAACTGTATGGCGTCGGGGGTGGGGAACACCCTTGCAGGGGGCCTTCTAGAGAAGCCCCACTAAGACCAGCAATGGAGCATCATCAGCCCGAAAGGGCTAGCCTGAGAAGCAGCAGTAACCTACATAACAGGTGAGAAACTGTGGGCCGCCAAGACTCTTGTCCCTTTCCCTCCATCCCACGGCCCAGACCCAGCAGAGGGGCTGGAACTGCCAAAGGAGCAGGAAGGAAGAGTTCCTGGATCATCTTGGAGTGTTTGTTACCGAACCGTAACCTAGCACATCCTCACTGATACAGGGGAAGGGAGTCACGAGCCCTTGGGAGCACAGCACTTATTTTGAAGAGGACCCTCCATCTCCAGCAAAGCTAACTGCGAGGGGGGGCTATGAAGCAATCGCTCTGTGAGACTGAGCCCCACAGAGGTGAGGGCCTGGAACCAGCAAAGGAGCAGAACACACCTTCTGCACGTCAAGTCCTTCTGGCTATAAATTGGACTGACGCTGGAGGAAGGTAGACTTAGACAGGAGGCGAGTGATTCAGATACACACACACACACACACACACACACACACACACACACATATACATATATAGTAGGATAGTAAGAGGTTCAAACTACTAGGTATAAAATAAATAAGTTGCATAGATGTAACATACAGCACAGGGATAAGCCAATATTTTATAACTTTATATGGAATATAATCTATAAAAACATTGAACCACTATATTGTACACCTGAAACTAATATAATATTGTAAGTCAACTCTACTTCAATTAAAGAAAAAAGAACTTGAACATAAGTATCTGAGTCTACATCTGGGGACTTTTCCATACCCTGGTTCTGCTATTTTGTATTCTGTTAACTCAAGAAAAACTTACTTAGGTGTTGAATAAAGTGGCTAATGGATTGTCAAGTTACAGGCTGAATCCTCTGTGTATTTCATACACTGTTTCTGATCCTTGATTTTTCATTTTGAAAGCACTGCAGAACCCCTCTAAAGCTGCACGTTAGATTTATAGAAACCTAGTAAACGGTTTTTGCTTTAATAGCAGCTTGGAGAATCAGAGCAGCAAATAGAATCCCAATTCTGTTTAAAGCCCCATCTGATGCTTTGTCTGGTTTTAACAATCTATTTAGCTAAAGATAAGGGCTAAGGGCGGTTTCTTTTGTCAAATGAACAACAGATCTGCTTCTTTCAGATAATTAAGAAAAATCCCCAGAGTTAGATTACACCAAATGAGGAAAAAAAAAAACTACTGACATTAAACATTAGCTATTAGGTGTTAGAAAATTATGCTGAATTCTTCAATTCAGCAGGGCTCTGGATTGCTCACCTATGAAAGAGCAACACAGTGAAAACTGCATGACCTATTTTTTTTTGAACTTGTTATTTAAAAATAATTTTAGTAATACAAAGATTGCAAAATAGTAGAATCCCCGTGTAACTTTCACTCACTTTCCCCTAATGTTAACGTCTTACATAGTACAATATAGTAAATTGATTGTAACCAGGAAACTGACACTGATATAAAACTGTTAACTAATCTATGGATCTTATTAGATTTTTCCAGTTGTCCCATAATGCCTTTTTTTCTGGTCCAGGATCCAATCCAGGATTCCATATTGCATTTAGTTTCATTTCCTTAGTCTCTTCGATCTATGTTAGGTCCTCAGTCTTTTTTTGTCTTTCATAACCTCTACCTTTTTGAGGTTTACAAAACAGTATTTTGTAGAATGTCCTTCAATTTGGGTTTGTCTGATGTTTTCTCATTATTAGATCGAGGTTATATATTTTCAGTAAGAACAGGACAAAAGTGATGTGTTCTTCTCAATGCAGCATATTAGGAGGTACCTGACATCAGTATGTCCTATTACTGGTGATACTAACTTTGGTCAGTGGGCTGAGGTGATATTAGCCAGGCTGCTCCACTGTCAAGTTACTATTTTTCTCTTTGTCATGAATGAGTTTCATGTAGGGGAACTACTTTGAGATGATGTAAATATCCTGTTTCTCATCATGCATTTGTCCTCTAATTTCAACATCCATCGATGATTCTTGCCTGCAAAACTTATTACCTGGTGTTTGCCTAATGGTGATAGTCTATTTCCATTATCCTTCTATATTAATTAATTAGTATTCTCCTCCTCTTCACCTATTTATTAATTATTTGTTTCTATTAGTATGGACTGATGGATCTTTGCTTTATTCTGAGTTACAATTTCCTACTACCATCATTTTGTTACTCTAATTGTCCCAGGTTTGGTCACTGGAAGCTCCTTTTGGTTTGAATCTGTGTCCTTTTCCACATGCCCTGAATATTTCTGAAGACTTCCTTACTTGCTAACACTACAGGGTTCTCCAGGATTATCTTATATTTTCCCTGTTCCAGTCTTGCAGCCAGCATTTCTCCAAGGAGCCCTGGTTAGTTTTATTAGGGAATGGTACCTATGAACTGCTATCTGGGCAGAAAATAACTGCTCAAAATTTAATCATTATCTAGTAGTTTATAGATCTTTTTATTGTTATGAACATAGTTTATAGATTTATAAAAACTTCATCTGCCATTTGTACAGCCAGGAAGAAATGAAAATGGATTTTGGTGAAAAAATGCAGGTCTCTGCCTCAAGAAAATACTAGAAGCAATCAAATGTTCATCCATAGAGAAACAGTTAATTAATCCAGTACCCCATTCGATGGAATATTAGACCACAATTAAAGAGTGAGTTACATCTCCCATGCTTTCTTTTTTCACTCACAAGACTGAGTTTAGTGCTGTAAAATGAATATCTGCCCATGTATCTCCCCAAGTGAGATGAAAACTTTCCTCTCCTTTTCCCCTCAGTTTGTCACTCATCTCTGACTTTATTTACTCAATGCGTTTGCGTAGGATGAATTTAAAATTCTATGGAGTCAAAATTGATCAATGTTGCTGCTGCTCTTAACGGCCGACATTTACTGAAGATGTACCATTTGCTTATTCTATGTGATTCCTGAGGCTGCTGTCTCAGTCAACTAATGATATGTACTTAACATTGACCTCCCTTCTAGCTCAAGACATAATACAAGGACCCTAACAACATCTACCTGACTCCTAAAGTGATCAAAGGCGACTTTTCTCACTATATTTAGGCAGAAATTCCAGATCTTGAAAAACTCGTTTCATTTAGAAATGAAAGAACATAAAACATAAACCAATAATATGGTGTGTGTGAAAACCTCTAAAACATAAGTAAATATACCACTCAGGTGGTAAAGGAAGAACATAGTTGTGAAAACACTTACTATTGGAATAAAAAGTAAACTTTATATACACTCTGTGCTTTCAATACATTTGGAAACATATAATCTCTGAAAAATAAGATACGAAAGCTGAGATGATCAAACTCAGTTAGAAAGGAAGGGATTCGCTAGAGTTAAGAAAAGAATTTGTAGCAAGCAGTAAATACCACAGTAAAATTTAAAACAGGAAAGGTAAAAGCAACAAGGACTCACTCTGCAGAAACGTGATCCTACGATGTGGGGTTATGTTTGAGAAGCTCACATAAAACACAGGACTTATTACAAAGATACAAGAAGATGAAAATCATTAGAGAAGACATAAAGAAATAACTGGATCCTGAAGAAGACTTCAGAATGACTGGAACGGCAGCATTATTCAAAGATAAAAGAGAATTCCTGGGCTAAATGAGGGAAGAAGACAAACCCATCAATGAGGGAACCATCATGTGTCCGGTCAGCCTGGTGAAAAGAGCTATCTCTTTTCCTGCCAGCAAGTTCAAGTGTCCTGTCAGAACGTCAAGGTGTCAAAAGAAAAGGAGGACATCCAAACACACAGGCAGGAAAGTGGGTCACCCATGAAGAAAGAAACCTTAGACTCACTTCAAGTTTCTCTTCTCCAATGTGAAACAATGTAAGACAAAGTTATGACCCAAGTATTCTCAACCCAGACAAATGACCACTCAGGAGCAGAGAAAACAAAAGCACTGGAAAATATGGAAAACTCGAGGCATAAAAGAACTTGCGCTTGAAATAATTTCAACATGGTTAAGTTAAAATGACTGGTATACACAGTTCACAAAGACAATTCACCTATTATAAATACTTAATGAAACAGATGACACGTAATTCAGAACAGATGACACGTAATTTAGTTTTAACAATAATAAAAATACCACGAGTTGTAGTAACAAAACACAAGTAGTGAGGGGGTGGAGGATGGAGGAGGAAGCCAGCTTGTGTTAACTTCCTCATTTCTGTGGAGGAGAAGTAACAAGGACAACAAGCACGGTATTAGTTACAGCTGACATTTGAGTCCTTCGGATGTGTCACATACTATTCCTAAAACTTCACGTGTATCATCTCCTTTAATCCTCCAATCCACCTCATCAGGCAGTGACTGTGTGGCACTGTGCCATTAAACCCACCCTACAGCTCTATGAGGGACTATTATTCCAATTTGTAGATGATGTCCTGGGAGTCAGAGTGGTAAAGGACATACTGTAAGTGATAAAGCCAAGAATCAGTCCTGCTTACTCTGACCAAGCCAGGCATTTGCAGCCAACCCAAGCTGACCACGTTCCTCCACCCTCACTCGGAATTTCAGCCATAAGTGACCAAGGAGGATATACTTTCCTGCCTCTGCGCCTCTATTCATGCTGTTTCTCTATCTGGGAACACCCTCTCACCCTTGGAGAAAGCCACCTGCTATGTCAGGATTGTCACAATTGGAGTTCATTTTATTTGTTTAATTGTTTCTTGTCTCTGTCCTTAAGATGTGAACTCCATGAAGCCAGGCAGGTTTTCTGTCTTGTTCTCTGGGGAGACCTTTGCAATTAGTGTTGAAATGCCTGGTACGTAGGAAGTGCTCTAATAGATCCATGAAGACGCCTCCATCATTCCAATCAGAAGTAATTGCTCCTTGAGTGTACCATACATAATGCTTGCATCACAGGTCCAGTTCTTATTTCAATTTGTATCGTATTCACTCTCTTTTTATGTGTCTCCCACCCTAGATTTGTGAATTCCTTGTAGATTGGATTAGGTCTCAATCAACTTTATATCACTCCCAAAGCAGTTCTCAACCTTTTTTATTTTTGTAGGACTCTGCTTTTTTTTGTGTTTGCCCCCCCCCCTCAAGGCAGACTCTGTTAGCTGTGTACCCAACTTCCGGTCCCTACTTCTCTTTTCCTTACAAAACCTCCATTTTTTCTTGGAACAGCAGTGTGTCCAGCTTTCCTGACGGCTGGAAATGGCTTATGACACAGTTCTGGCCAAGGCAATGTACATCCAATGTAGATTTCTCCAGAGTTTTGCTTTCCTGATAAAAGAGGGAAGACTTGGTTGCTCCTACCTTTCTCTCTTTCCTTCTTGTCTTGAACACAGACATGACGTCTAGAGCTACAGCAGCCCTCTTGCTATCCCACGACAATGGGGACATAAGCCAACAGGCCAAGGTGGCAGAGAAAAGGAAGATCATGATGGCTTTGCTGAGTAGCTAAGCCAAGGCCAGCAACTTCTTATCTCTAGGCTTCTTACTATGTGAGAAAAACCAACCCATACTTGTTTAAATTACTGTAAGTTGGATTTTTTGGTCCCTTTAACCAATATTTTCTATAACTTGTCCAGCTGATATTCTTTTTTTTTTTTTTTTTTGCAGTACGCGGGCCTCTCACTGCTGTGGCCTCTCCCGTTGCGGAGCACAGGCTCCGGACGCGCAGGCTCAGCGGCCATGGCTCACGGGCCCAGCCGCTCCGCGGCATGTGGGATCTTCCCAGACCGGGGCACGAACCCGTGTCCCCTTCATCGGCAGGCGGACTCTCAACCACTGCGCCACCAGGGAAGCCCTGTCCAGCTGATATTCTTAACTGGTACAGCACTTACATGCTACCCTCCCACGGGTATATGTAGATTTTTGACAAACCCAAACTATTATTGCAGGAGAGTAAATCACTGCAAAATTCTGAACTAAGAGGAGAACGAGACTCCGAAAGGGTAAGTGTCTGCCCACAGTTATGCTGACAGTAAGCAGCGGAGTCGGAATCAGATTCAGGTTTCTCAAGACTGCCAAATCCATGCTTGTGCCCTGCGCTTGTCGCCTCATCACAAGGTACACGTGTGCCACCTGCAAAGCCGCATCCCTTGGCTTAATGGAGATATGGGGCCTCTGATCACTGCCTTTCAAAGACCTCACCCTGGAGGAACACTCTCCTGGGTGTAGCTGCCATGGTTTCAATTCCTATGATGAGGGTGCAACTTTGTTGGCCAAATACTGCCTGGCTGTCCTGGATACTTCTTTTTTTTTTTTTTTTGCGGTACGCAGGTCTCTCACTGTTGTGGCCTCTCCTGTTGCGGAGCCCAGGCTCCGGACGCACAGGCTCAGCAGCCACGGCTCACGGGCCCAGCCGCTCCGCGGCATGTGGGATCTTTCCAGACCGGGGCATGAACCCGTGTCCCCTGCATCGGCAGGCGGACTCTCAACCACTGCGCCACCAGGGAAGCCCCCTGGATTCCTTTTTTAAGGGCCACTTTAGAACATCCCCACCAGCACATTTTCATCCTGGTCATCCTCCCAGCCTGAGCTGGAAATACGTTCTGTGTGTTTGAGGAACGCCAAGGAGCTTGAGCACCGGTGACTAGGACAGACCGAGAGGGAGTTGAGGAGGCAGAGGACAAAGATAAGGTTACACACGCAGAGGCTGGTCCTGCAGGACCTCAGAGGCCTTGGGGTAGGACTTTGCATTTATTCCCAGTGTGATGGAAAGACACTGCCTGACTGAGTGATCTGTATCTGTAAAGGACTGCACTGGTTTATGCATGGAGAAAGGACTAACATTTTCATAGACAGATGATGGCTTAAGCGAGGGCCATGGCAGTGGAAATAGTAAGAAATGGTGTGTTCTGGGCATATTCTGAAGTAGGGTTTCTTAGTGAGTTGCATGTGGTGTGTGAGGAAAAGAGAGAAGCCGAAGATGAATCCAAGGATTTTTGTCCTGAGCAGTTGCCACTGGAGAAATGGCCATTTACTGGGATGATGGACAGTGGGAAGAAGCATGTCTGATGGGGAGAGGAGATGAATACTGGGCATTTGTTTTTGATGGGCTAATTTTGAGATGACTACTAGAGATCCATGTAAAGATGTGGTTAAAGAGAGTTCAAATCCCCTAAATTTCCAGTCCCAAACATCACACCGATTTTTACCAGCCAGAGGCCAGATGCGAGGCACCAGAATGAACTGTGTGGGCTCTGTCTGAAGATGAAGACAAACAACAACCAGGGATCCAAACAAACACTCTGAGATTTTAGCTTTTCAAACTCATTTTGCTGCTGAACCCATTAATATGTTACCAAGAAGATGGGTGTGTTTGTGAGAAATATACCTACCGATACTATTTTAATGCAGATAATAGAGAGAACTGCTCCCCTTTAAGACTGTCTCCAAAACAAACAAAAAATACACAAAGACACATATAAACATGGTTGTTCTGCAGCATGGTAATGTAATCAGTGGCAGAGGGCTCTGGGGAGCTGACTGCCTGAAATGGTCAAGCTGTCTGGGTCTGAGGCCTGGTTTTGATTTCTAATAGCTCTATTAACCTCTTCAGGAATGGAAAACATAGGCTGTAGAGATAATGCAAAGAGATAATCTCCATAAAGCTTTTAGCACAGAGTCTGAGACATAGGATAAACCCAATTAATATTAGCTATTATCACTTACATTCACAGAAACATGTAATACAGACACACGTAACCCACTGAACACACACTTTCACACCGGTGCACTGAGAAACACACACTAGAAAATCTACATTTACGGTACATACATGCATATATACAGAAAATGCCTTAAATTTTCTCATTCCCTTGCTGCCTGTCTTGCTTGCATTTGACTTGATAACATTCCTTTTTAATGATTTTCAAGAATGGAAGGATTATTTTCTTTTCCTTGCAAGAGCTGGCTATTACTACTGATGCCTGCCATGGCTCAGGGCTGGCTGTCCTCCTGAATGAATGACAAATACCCTCAGCAAATCACTTTCTCTAAAAATAGACCACCCCAGATGATGTTTGGCTTCCATTCTCATTTCCATATACTTTGAAAAGAAAAAATTCCATTCTTGTTAGAGACTAACTGCTAATCTATCCCGAGCAATGTGACTCGATAAAAATGAACGAATCTCTCGAGTTTTGCAAAATGCCCTAGTTTTGCCTCATCTGTTTATTGGATTTATGTAAAATATAAATGGAAGGCTGACAGATTTCTCCATATTCTGCCCGTTGAATGTTCATTCTGTTTGGCTTTATGGAGCCATTTACCTAGAGCATTTTACCTTGACAACTTAATGCGTGACTTGCCTTCTCTATTTCTTCCTCCAGATGTGTGTGAATGGATTGAGTGGCTACAAGACACCTTTCAAATTATAGTCACTGTGTAGAAGCAGATGAATTGCTTTCGGCATTATTAGCCAACTAAACTTCTGATGGACACAATTCCCCCAAGAGTTCACTTGGTTTTCTGGGCCAAGGACCACACGGTTTATATCATCCATACTGTTGGGATGCATGTTTACGGCAAAACAAACAAACAAACAAAATTAAAAAGAACATTTAGAGTGAATTTTATATTGGGAAAATCAATACTGTTGGCCCAATATGCATAAACCAGCTAAATTCTGATTTGGACCACCCTGCTTCCTTGATTTGAATTGGAGAGAGGCACTCACTCAAGATCTTAACGCCAAAATCATTAACATCTCCTCTGAAGTCTGTCTTGGCACATTTACTCTGGATTTTCAAACCGGGGAGCACTGAATCTGGAAGACTATAGGGAACATGTCAAATCTATACTTATATCCTTCTAGATGCCATTCAGTAAAATCAGGGGCAATGGATTTTGCAGATTTCATGCTGGTAACTTTGACATCATTCCCTGGACAGAGCTAACTCCTCTCTGTGTAACTGCTGTTATCATTATCTTCATCAACATCATTAATATTTCCAACTACAGTATGTAAAGCAAGGGAACCACAATATTTCACACTGATTCACTCTGCTCTGGGGTGGGTACCACAATTTAAGATTGATATCCCCCCAGCCACATACAATCATTTAGGTACCTACGACTGCAAGTGCTAGGAAACCTAGATTCAAACTGGCTTAAGCATAATGATACTGCTTCACATAACACGAGGTCGTAATGCAGGAGTCACTAGGGATGGCTAATTCAGCAGCAGAATGACATCACAGAGGATTCAGGTTCTAACAGATTACTCTGCCTTTTTCATCCCAGCCTTAAAGCTGGTTTCCCTCATGGTCAAAAAAATGGCTGCCAGTTTGCAAATATTCAGTAGCAGGAGGGTGATGGCATCTCCCCTTATGTCTGTTCTTACCAGCCTGCCTGGAAAACCTTTCCCTCAAGCTCACCATCAGATTTCCCTTCTTATTGGCCAGAACTGTAACCACATGTCCTTCCTAAACCAATCACTGGCAAGGAGAATGATCCACTTAGACCAGTCAGGATTTACCTTCTTGGTGCACGGGCTGAGAACACTGTTTCCCGAAGAACAGGGCGATAAAGAGAAGGGCGGGCACCAGAGCAGTATTAGCATTTTATAAGGAAGGAGAAAGGAGTAAATGGCTCTGGGGTAGGCAACTAACAGAGTTTTGGAAACGTATGGCGCTCCCTGGTGGAGACCGACTGAACTAGCGGTAGGTGAAGGAGGAGGAAATGAAGGAGGAAGGAGGGGGCAGGAGAAGAAGATAAGGCCACAGGGGAGCAAGAGCACATTATGCCCTCCCCTACAGTATGGGAAGGATCTGTGAATATGACGGGATAGTCACTTCCTTGGTTAGATTACATTGTATGAGAAGAGTGATGGGATCATCACTCCAGGGTTATTACTGTGCCGTGTTGTATAAAACGCCATCCTAGCAGGCTGGAGTGAGACCGTCCTGTTGAAGTAAGCTTGAAGAAGCAGCAAGCTTCCAGTTGGGACCAAGGTGGCTTCTAGTTACTGACAGCATCCCTGGCCTGCAGCTGGCAACGAAATGGGGACCTCAGTCGTGCAGCTGCAAGGAACTGAATGCTTCTCACAACCAGTGAGCTTGGAAGAGGACCCCGAGCCTCAGATGAGATGGTAGAGCAGGCTGACACCTTAATTTCGCCCTCGGAAGATGCTAAGCAAAGGAGCCGACTAACCTGTACCTAGATTCCTGACCCACAGAAACTATGAGATTAAATAGATGTGTTAGGGTGCTAAATTTGTGGTATTTTATTATGCAGCAACAGAAAGTTATACACCCACTTTGGACTGTCAGATGAGAGAAATAAACGTATTTTTTGTGTTAAGCCATTGAACTTTGGTGGTTCATAGCGGTGTGTTACCTTAACTAAATAAATACAATGGCATTAACAAGGCTGCTCATATAAAGGCAGTAAAAGCCCCAGGAAATGCGCAGGGACTCTCTCCTCTGGAAATCTGGTCATGGAGGCGGTCTCCTGGGGCTGTACCCGCTCTTGAAATGGAATTCTGAACAGCTATGAGTTATCAGTTGTCACCCCCAGGTTACAGCACTTTTCGTTTATGGGATCTGGCTTGTTCCAATTAATTAGAATCTGTGCCAGAAATTAAAGCACGATACCTTTGAGAACCACTGGGACTGTCTGTCACGTTTATGCAGCAGGAAAGGCCTTTTGCATTTCTGGCAGGTACTAAGGTGTTGCTGTTTTTTTTTTTAATAAAATAAGCAATAGTCTACCCAAATAGGGAAATAGGATTCCAGCCTTTTTTAGCTGTAAAATGTCATACGACTTTTTGAATAGACCTAATGGCTCTCATTTAAGTGAACATATAGTATATACCAGGTACTGTGATAGAAATCTATACGTGCTTCCTCATGTAATGTTTGTCTCAACCCTGAAAAAGAAGTAATATAAATCCCATTGTATTGATGAGGAACTTGAGGCTTAGAGAGGTTAAACGATGTACCTAAGATCACAGCTTTTGAATGGCAGAGCCAAGAATCAAACCCAAGTCCGTGTGATTCATTCATCTACATATGAATTCATTTGTCATTCATCCAAAATTCCATTTCCAGGCACCAGTGAATTTCTATGAATTTACTCACATATAGTTTTACTTAAAAATTTCCATCAAATCAGTATATGACAAATATATGATATTGCTTACATGTGGAATCTAAAAAGAAGGGTACAAATGAACTTAGTTACAAAACAGAAGTAGAGTCACAGATGTAGAAAACAAACTTATGGTTACCATGGGATGAGGAGGGGAGGGATAAACTGGGAGACTGGGATTGACATATACACACTACTATATATAAAACAGATAACTAATAAGGACCTGCTGTATACCACAGGGAACTCTACTCAGTACTCTGTAATGGCCTATATGGGAAAAGAATCTAAAAAGAAAAAGAGTGGATAAATGTATATGTATAACTGATTCACTTTGCTGTACACCTGAAACTAACACAACATTGTAAATCAACTATACTCCAATAAAAATTTTAAAAAAATGATTACAAGTAGGGACTTCCCTGGTGGCGCAGTAGTTAAGAATCTGCCTGCCAATGCAGGGGACACAGGTTCGATCCCTGGTCCGGGAAGATCCCACATGCCACGGACCAACTAAGCCCGTGCGCCACAACTACTGGGCCTGTGCTCTAGAGCCTGCGAGCCACAACTACTAAGCCTGTGAGCCTAGAGCCTGTGCTCCACAACAAGAGAAGCCACCGCAATGAGAAGCCCATGCACCGCAACAAAGAGTAGCCCCCGCTCGCTGCAACTAGAGAAAGCCTGCACACAGCAACAAAGACCCAACACAGCCAAAAATAAATAAATAGATAAATAAATAAATTTATTTAAAAAAATGAGTACAAGTAACACTTGGGAAATCTGAATAAAATAGGTGGATTTTATTAATGTCAATATCTTGCTTATGATATTATGCTATAATTTAGCAAAATGTTATCACTGGAGTAAACTGGGTGTAATGTACAAGGGATCTCTCTGTATTATTTCTTATAATTGCATATGAATCTATAATTATTTCAATAAAAACTTCAATTAAAAGAAGTAAAAAATTTCCATCATCTATTTATTTTGATACTTTTTACATACATAAATTATCCTGCACATTTTGTCCTGTGATTTGCTTTTTCCATGTCAGATTATAGACAGAAATAACTAATTTTATTAATATTTCTCCATGCTATGGATATAATGCATTGTACTTAATCATTATAATAGTGATGGAAACTTGAGGCTGCCCTAATTTTAGCTATTGCAAGCACTGCTCGAATAAACATTATCATATGTATATCTGCATGCACAGGTACATTTAATAAGAGTAATATAATAAAAACTAATATTGGTGGGTGCAACTTATGGGCTGGATATTGTGGTAAGTGCTTTGCATGTGTTACGCATTTAATTGTCACAATTACCCTTTGAAGTAGGTTTCATTATGATCCCAATACTACAAATGAAGAGGCTGTGGCTTAGAGAACTGCCACTAATTCCCCAAGAAGGATGGTGGAATGGACTTGCTGGTTTTCATTTTTAAAAAACATGCTGTTGTTATATGATTGGAACTCACTTGAGTTTATGTATTTATTTAGAGTGGATTGACATCTTTACAGTATTAGTTCTTCTAATCTAAAAAATGTCATGCCTTTACACTAATTTAGGTCTCCTTATTTGCTTTCCATAATGTTGGCATGTTTCTTCACATTGCACATACATACTTCTTGTGAAAGATATTCTTCAGTATGTCATAGTTTTTGCTGGTGTAAAGCAAATTAATGGATTTTGTATTTTGAGCTTGTCGCATACAGAATTGTCTTTATTAGTCATGAGAGTTTCACTTGATTATTTTAAACAGACTTTCATATAAACTGCTTGTCATGGCAATTTTGTCTCTTCATTTTACTATTTATTCTTCTTGCTTATTTTCCCATCCTGGCATTTCTGGAGCATTGTTGAATAACACAGGCAAGAGTGAGCTTGTCTTGTTCCTCACTTTAAGGGGACTCATGATTCACTGCTACATTGGGGTGTTTGCTTCAGTTTTCTGGTGGATAGTCTTTAGCAAGTAAACACATCCTAGTGTACCAGGAATCTTTTTGATAATCAGGAATTCCAATTGATTCTGCAACAGTGGAGTCAAAGCAATTTTCTCCTTTTTTTTTTTTTTTAAATCAAAGTAGGGAATTACATACATTTTAAATGTTTTGCTGCCCATGATTTTTGGGGGTCCATTCTCCTTGGTTATGAGAAATTCATTATTTAATATACTGATGGCTTTGTGAATACTTTATGCAGTATTTAATTTGTATCTATGCTCTTTCGAGAGAGATGATGACTTTCTTTTCCAGAGTCATCCCAATGTCGTGATTTTGGATTCAAAGTTGAATGTACTCTTTCTTCCCTTAGAATCTGAAACCATGGTGCCTTTGACTTTTACACTCACTCAGCCTGATGTGACTCATTTTCATTATGAGAAGGTCACCTGTTTTTTAATTTCCGGAGACATTTAGGGATTTTTCTCTATTCCCGAAGTTTAGAAAGGTCATTATGACTCTGCTAATTGTGTATGTATAGTTCTTTCAATTTTACTTTTCATATCATTCTTATATTTTCGCTTTTACTGCTTGACACTTACATTTGACTTTTATTGCTCACAAATTGCTTTCATTTTGAACATTTCTGAATCCAATATTTTTCTACTTAACTTTTTATTAATTTTATTTATTTTTCATATTTAAAAAATCCTTAATTTTTTTCTACTTGTTTCTTTAATTATCTTCTGACCTCCATTTCAGCTGTTCTGTCCTAGTGTAGATGACCTGTTGGCTTCCTGTTTCCACTTTCAGTATCTCCAGACCTTTATCTTATAAATTATCTTTCCTTTTCTATCTCTTTTGGGAAATTACCCTACTTTACCTTCCGTTTTACTGATGCAGTCTTCATATTTGTTCGTTGTATTTTTCAGGCCTTGCATTAATTTTTTTTTAGATTTTGGAAATCTTATTTTTTCCAAAAATTCATTCCTAGCATTGGTTGTCCCTTTTTTTAAAAAAATAGAAACGAATTCTTTTGATACTGTCACAATACTTCTTGAATCTCTCTGAAGATACCAATTAGAAAGTAATTTTATAGAGTTGCCGTATGATCCAGCAATCCCACTCCTGGGCATATATCCGGACAAAATTCTAATTCCAAAAGATACATGCACCCCTATGGTCATAGCAGCACTATTCACAAGAGCCAAGACATGGAAACAACCTAAATGTCCATCGACAGATGAATGGATAAAGAAGATACAGTACAGATATACAATGGAATATTGCTCAGCTGTAATAATGCCATTTGCAGCAACATGGATGGACCTAGAGATGATCATACTAAGTGAAGTAAGTCAGAAAGAGAAAGATAAATACCATATGATATCACTTATATGTGGCATCTAAAATACGACACAAACCTATTTACAAAACAGAAACAGACTCACAGACATAGAGAACAGACTTGTGGTTGCCAAGGCGGAGGAGGGGTGGGGGAGGGATGGGTTGGGAGTTTGGGGTTAGCAGATGCAAACTATTATATAGAGAGTGGATAAACAACAAGGTCCCATTGTATAGCACAGGGAACTATATTCAATATCCTGTGACAAATCATAATGGAAAAGAATATATAAAAAAAGAATGTATATATATGTATAACTGAATCACCTTGCTATGCAGAAGAAATTAAAACATTATAAATCAACTATACTTCAATAAAAAAAGTTATTTTAGTCATAATCCTTGTGTTATCTCTCATTTCCCTCGGTTAGTTTATTTAGTTGTGCTTACTCATCCTTCTTACCTACGCTTTTGTTGTCTGTTCTTATTTATGGGTGAAAAACTAGCTTGATCACACAGGTAGCTGGGATGAGCTTCCTCTGCAGGTACGGCTCTGAGTACCTCACTCCCTGGATCCATCTGAGTTGGGAAGGCTGACAGGCAGCCTCTGCTTTAGGATATCTGGGTGGGGATCGAAAAGGCAGGATGGAGGCTCCCACAAATCCCAACATATGGAGGGTTTTACTTTGAGAGTTGAATGCTTTCATACATTTTATTCCTGGGTAGAGCTGCCTTCTGTCTATTATTTTCTTGGAGTTACAGTTTTTGAAGTCAGGAGTTATCTTGGGCTCTTCTCCTCTGTCTGGCCCCTGAATCCATTCTGGGTGACTTCCTAGGCTAATGCTTTAGGTTGTTTAGACATAAGTCCAGAGGTGTTAGCCTCCAGCAGGAGCGTATATTTCTAGCTCTTGGCATCCTTGGGGAATGAGGAAGAATGACAGAGCCTCTGGGTGGGTAACTGCCAAGACCACCCTTGCTCTTTGCATCTGCTAAGTCTCAGCTTGGTGGGGGGATCTCCTGAGCTCTGCTGGGAACATCTGCTCTCATGGCTGTAACTATTAACTCCAGAATCTGCTTTGGACAAGTTTTCTCTTATCTGCTTTCTCCATTACTTCAATGCTCTCTGCTTCATATCTTCCACAATTTCCTCACAAATTCTGGCCTGCTGATGGTATCATTTCTTGTTTTACCACCGTCATTGACATAATCTTTTAACCTACGTTATCTGTTATATCAATGGGATTTTGCGAGGAAAGGCAATTAAATACCTACCCCTGCTCTAGATTTGAATGACGAGTCTTCAACGATCTTTAAAATAAGGCTGACCATTCACCTGGACGAGTTACCGCCGCCTCAGCCTCAGTTTGCTCACCTGTTGTTTGGAACAAATATTAACCTACCACAGAGGGACTGTTGTAAGGATCAGAAACTGGATTCAAAGTACCTGGGTGACAGGGACTCAGTACATGGCACCTGCTCTTACTATCTGCACTACAGTGATTTTGCTGTGCCTCACTGGAGGGGAACACTATACCTACCACTGGACGGGCGGTGCGACTCAGCCCGACACGGGACACAACCTGCATGGCTTTCCTTACAGAAGCGCGAGAGCGAGCAGCCTTCAGCACCCAGCCTCAGCTACGCACAGAGTGGGGAGGCTCAGAAGAGTTAACCAATGGCTGTAAGCTTCTGGCTTCTCATCTCTAAGGTGGGCACAAAAACAAGAGCTGTTTGGGAAGGCTCTGTGCAGGTTAAATAAAGTAAGGCCTGGAGAGTGGTATGTAGTGACCAGTCCTTCCTCTGTCCTCTTTCTCCTCTTTTCATACTCACTCTTCCCCTCCCTCCCTCCTCCTCCTTTCCTTCATCCTCTCTTCCTGTGTTTCCCCTATTATTGTTGTTGTTGTTGCTACTGAACCAGGACCCAGAGAATGTATTAATCCTTTTATTCACTAAAAATAGTTTTTGAATATTTACCCTTTCTTTAGCCTCATAAGGGAATAAAATTTGAAAACAGATACAGCGCTTTCCCTACAAGCCGTTACTGCTTTGGAATGTAGATGTGGAAAAGGTAAATCAAAGAAGCAGCAAACCAACCAGCAAACAACCAATGGGAACTTAGAGCCAGAACTGGGTACAAATTTCAGTGTAGACTCGTATCAGTCACATGCCCCAGGGGAAGTCACTTTGCTTTCCTTAGCCTTGACCTTTGTGGTTTCCTCATCAGTAAAATGAGGAAGAAATGGAACGATGTACACGGATCACCTTGCACAGCAAGGCCTAGGGAAATGTCCATCCCCTCTCCCTTCCCCTTCCCTGGCTCTGCCAAACCCTGTAGTGGGGATTGCACTGCAGGGCCAGCTTCGTGGGGTCACCACCTGTGTATGGTCACTCAAAGCCCTGCACTGAGAAGAGCCCTGGGTTTGGTTTAATCCTCTGCTGTTGCTGTCGAAATTCTTAATATGTTTGAACAAGGAGCTCTTACTGTCATTTTGCACTAGATCTGTAAATTATGCAGCTGGCTTTGCTTGCTGTGACACAATACATGGAAGAATCTGTACTTGTCTTCCCAGCAGACAGGGACGAAGCAGATTCCCAGATGCATGAAGGCAGCAGCTACGGAATCTTACGGCCGGCTGTCTGTGGCTTCAGCTCTCCCAGTGCCATTTCTATGCAAGTTCCCAAAGCAGCTGGCACAGGGCTCCTTGGGTTTCCTGCAGCACTTGTAACTATAGCTCTGATTTGACACACTTACTATTTTCTATCCGGGTCCTTAAGGTAGTTCTCTGCAAGGTTCTGGAAGTGAAGCAACTTCCTGCCTTTCTGTTAATGACTTTTAAAGGAATGAGCATGTTTGGAGGATAACAAAACTTCTAGGAATAGGCCGGAAAAGGCAGGCTCATGCTGTGCATGTACTAGAGTATGTCCTCGAACGTGAAACCCCTGCCAAGGAGATGTACAGCTGGGAGGTGTCCCTGCCTCCTTCCTGAACCTTCGGTTGGCCATCTGTTCCTTTATTTCCAGAGGGGATAGAGACTGCTTTTCACAAGCCAATATGACTTCCAAATGGAGGGACAGCAACCTTTTTAGAGGTCTGATTTCCCAGTTGTTTCAAAATGAACCCCAAAAGTTGTTTGTTTGAGCAAAGTTAGTCTCAACCATATGAAGACCTCCTTTGCCTTCTTTATCCAAGTCCACAGCTGGGGAAGGAGGCAGGGGCTATGGGAGGGGGAGAGAGGCTGGGCCAACCCAGCGTGGTCCTGGCGCTTCCCTCCTCGCCAGCTGAGTTCACTCTGGCCATTTGTGGGGTGACAGAGGCTATGGCCTGAGCCCTTACATACACGCAGACCGTCTTGAGTCAAGAGAACATCTGTATGTAATTACAGCCACAGCAGTAAATTAAGAGGATGGGTTCCACAAGGATGAAGGTATCTCAGCGGCAGTACTCAAAGTGTGGTCTCTATACCAAGCGTCAACATTACCTGAATCTTCCAGCACCAAAAGTCTGTAACGACCAAGCACACACGCCTTGTCTCTCGATTTACTGGCCCGTCGTGGGGTAAGCAGTAGAAGCTTAGACTGGGTAACAGCCGTGGCCACCACCTCTCCCCCCAGACCCCCCGTTCACCCTCCTTCTGCCGTATGATGCCGTGGTGCATTAGGGGGTAAGCAGCCAGTTCCCATGGCCTACAGCTCTTAACATGCTTTCATACGGTGGCTGCCTATCAAACTTTTTTCAAATGTAGCGCTCTTTTTCTGACTAAAAAATTAGCAAAATTCCTAGCTGTAGAGCATGGAAAAGGGGAATGACTGCTCTAGCTGAAGCAGCGCAGGTAGAACCCCGAGGTAGTGGGTGTTGTTGGTGTCCTGCCCAGATCCTCTCTACTGGGGCCCTTGCACCCACCTCCCAGATGCCTAGGTTTGCAGATCATTCTTTGTTCCCAGAATTGCCCTCAGCTAATGGAAACTGTCTCCCCTGGGAGACTGTGCAATGTCTCCCTTCCCCTCCGCCGACCCCTGGGGTCAAAGACTGATTGATACAGAGTAAAGCAGTCCTGCCCTATTGCTTTAAGGCCGAAACAACCCTGTGGGGCTGTCTGTGCCCCAGAGCCCCGCTGTGGATCCGGCCAAGACCACCTGAGACTACATTCTTGATCAGCCTCATCTCCTGTCCTCTCCTGCTTTCCTTCCTCCTTGTAGGTTTCTCCTGAGAGTACACCCTCCATAAATTACATGCTTCTGAAACCTCATGCTTTTCTTTTAGAGATATCAACTTAAGGTGAAGGAGAAGGGGGGAAAAAAAAAACCTCAGTACCTTCTGCAGCTACAGCAACTTTACATGTTGGAAACAGGCTTCCTCAAAGTTGGACCTATATGATTTGATGATTCTGACCACTGAGAATGAGGTCAAAGCTGTTGCTCTCCCCATGGGCCTCTGTCTACCCCACAGCTGCTGTCCAGAGCCTGGGAACCAAGGGCATGGGCTCTAAGAATGAGATTCAGGCTCTCTGTGCAGCTGTCCAACCAGGTTGTGGACAAACTTACAAGGGAAAGTCTAATTAAGAACCAGAAAGTGTCCTGCCATGAAGCTAGATGGCCTGGCATATTGCTCTTGGCTCCTGATATACAAGCTTAAAATATCTCCCATCTTCAACCCCATGATTTATTACAAATTAGAGTATCAGGTTTTTTACTTCCTGTTGTCTGCCAAAGTCACCCTATAGGCAGTCTATAAATGGAACTTTGCCAAAATAATTCTAACCACAAGGACTAATAAACAAATCACCTATAAAACCACTGCTTTCTCAGATAAGTTCATAAAATTCATGAAATTCTAGAGCCCTTGGGTTATCAGAACCAGATTGAAAAGAGACCATTCTGGAAAAGAGACCAAAAGAGACCATTCAGTGATTAAGAATCTGCACATTTGAGGCGCTTCAGTGGGCTAAGTTGTGGTCTGACATGAAGCCTCCTGATTGTACATCGTGTTCTCTCTTTCATTCATCTGAAGAACCATACACTACATGCTTTAATTTTGTAAGTTGTATTTTTTTCCTTTTGCTCTTTTTTTTCTCTCACACAACATATTCATGGAACATTTATTTTGATAATGTTACTGTACTTCCAGGCTATATACCTGAGGAGAACAGATAGAGTCCGGTATAGCAATTAGAAAAAAATCACTCCATAGAAATTGACAATAACGAAACCTATTTTGGAATTTATCTTTTCAAATGTTAACTGGAAGGTCGGATCCATTGGGGATGAACACCAGCAAACTGATCAACACATGAAGGATCCAGTACAAATGGATTAATGAAAAAAATGGATACCAGAAACTTGAGCTTAATCAATTTGTCCTTTAAACAAGAATTAAGAAATATCAAACCTATCAGGAACTCAGCAACTGATTATGGAAAATGCAGCTAAGAACCAGAAAATGTAAGCAAAAAGTTCTGATGAACCAATCACTAGGTAAAGTCACTAAGTAAAATCAAACCACTGAAACCCAAAAATCCTCTATTTACTTCCCTGATAGTCCATTGAGTTCAGTTTCTGTTTCCTCTTAAGGAACATGAAATTCCAACTAGTGTGATGATTTATTTTCCAATACAAAAGCAAATGAAAAGAAGCATGTTAGAAGACTCAAAGTAGCCTGCAGAGAGAGGATGGTCTTTGTGTAGGAAGAGTATGAAAAATGTTAGAGTCAGACACAAGAAGCAGGACGGCACAGCAGTATGGAGTCATTAGTGCAAGAGGAAAACTCTCCTGCACGCGAAAAGTTCAATAACTAGTGTTTAAAATGGTGATTCTGAATAATTAGGAAAAGGAAATTACAAAAGCAATATAATTGCTTTGAAATTTACAAAGCATTTGCAGCTCTATTAAACGTGAATGAAATTTCATGTGGCATATTCTGCTTTTGAAAGTACGGAGAAGTGAACCTTGCAAGCAAAATTCTCAATAGGGAAATGCCTGGAACATAAAAGGACATGTTCTCTTTTATCTGGAAGGGTTGACCCTCCAGAATGACTCCTTTCCTGAGCATCCTTGCCTGAAAAGTTTTCTCTGTATTTTTTTACACTTGGAAAGATGGTGCAATCATTGTGCAAAGTCTTGGGAATGGTCACAGAAGTGGGTGGCAATGTGGGAGAGAGTGGAGACAAGATCTTAGGAGGAGAAAAGTTTAAGGACTTATGAAGTCAGGATATTTGGAAGAGCCATCTGCAGTATATGAAAATCACCGATGTTTATGACAGGGGTAGGGTTGGAATGAGTGAGAGTGAGCCTGGAGAATGGAGAGACCTACTCGGGTTGGTAGATGACTGCTGATTTTAGCAGTGGGTAGAAGAGACTGAGTGTGTGGATTTTAAAGCTATACATTTTAGAGGAGGAGAGATCAAAGTCTGGAAGCAGTAGTGAGGCAGCCTCCTCAACTACCAAGCCTGATGAGGGAGAAAAGAGCCACCATTTGAGAGGCTGCAGGGGAATGGCTGGGCATCAGAGTCAGAAGTGAAGGACACATCAGAGATGTTGAGGAGAGGATTTACTGAAGAGTAAATTCCAGAGGGTAGAGTAGAGAGTACCGACCGCTGGGGAGCGTGGCAGACAGAGCTGACGATAGATATGCAGACCTGTATGGAGATTAAACTGTGAGAAAGGAAGGGAGCTCTGCAGCCTTGTGCTCTTCTGGTGATTGACATGCCAGGGAAAGGGGTATCATGGGAATCTTTTCCAAGGTTTCCAAGTTACCTTGTTCTGATAAAACTGAGAGTGCTGGAGATGAAGAGAGGAAATGTGGGGGTCTTACCGGGGCACAGAGCACTCTAGGACCTCTTTTCACTGCTCTCTCTCTCATGTCAGTTTGGAGGGCAAGGTAGCAGTGGCATTCCTGGGAGCTCTGGATCCCTCCTCTTTATTCTTTCTCTTGTGGCTGACCTCAGTCCTTCATGCTGTGGTCACACCTGCTTCCAGACCTGAGGAAAACATGCTGACTGACACTTCAGCTACGGGGGCCATTAGGAACAGACAACAGGTCCAAGTTTCATTTTCAGATAAATGAAGCACCCTCTGAGGGCTGACAGACATCTTGTCTCCTGTCCACCTGCTTCCAAAAACCTCTCTATTCAGGCCCCCTGGGGGTCACTGAGGATGAGTTCTGGTTTTCTGGCTTGGCTGACTCCATGCATGATGCTCATCTCTGGATGGGAACACAAGAAGAAGAACACACGAGAACTGAGCTGGCATCTGAGTTGAGAACGATGAGTTTAGTTGAGGGTAGGTTGAATTTAAAATATATGGAGGGCATCAAGACAGGTTGCCCAAAAGGCAGTGGGATATATTGGTCTGGAGCTCAGAAGAGCGATATCTGTGTTGGCTTCAGATTTGGGTGCTATCAGCTGGTGGATGAAATAAAAAGAATAGGTAAGATGTCCCAGAAAGACCCAGAGAGATTATGAAGAGTGAGAAGGGCTGAGGGCTGAGAATAGAATGCTGGGGAAGACCAACCCTTGAATGATGGGTGGAGGAGAATGTGATGGCCAACAGGACTAGTGAGGAACTGTTACAGCAGTAGAAAGGGAATCAAAGGAAAAAATGAGACTTAAGGAGGGAGCACCTCTCTAGATAAAGGTGGAAACGTGAGCACTGGTATTTAACTTTCCTGATTCCAAATCCAGATCTAAGGGACCACTGGTATATAAACACAGAGAACTACAAAAAAAGGGATTTCATAAGATAAGAACACACAGGAAACCTGTTAGAAAGAGTGAGGATGAGATAAGATTGAAGGAAGGTCCCAGGGCTGTCCTATAATAACTCATCCAGAGATATTATGAAGATTTAAATGAAAGGAATAATTTTCAGGCAAAATACAAGTTAACAAACCTGATTCATGTCAGTTTAGGAAAAGAGAATAGAATAAAAAATACGAAAATGTTTTCAAATTTTATTTTAAAATAGGTGCCAGTTTTAGATATTGTCCCATTTTTTTCAAACATTCAAAGTGGAGATCTGGGTTCTACAAACTATTCACAGAAAAAAACCAAAAAGAAACAAACAAAAACATCCATGTATATCTTCCCAAATAATTTTTTTAAACTTGGCATATCCTTAAAAATAATATCTGACCAAGGACACAAAATGACAGAGAACAATCTTTCTTATGTATATAGATGTAAAAATAATAAAGTACTGGCAATGAAAACCTAGTAGTTTATTAAAAGAAAATCCCCATGGTCAAGTGGGACCTTTTCCAGGAATGTAAGAAGAGTTTAATTTAGGCTATCTATTAATATAATCCATCACATAAAGAGGCCAAAGGACAAAAAAAAATCACATGACTACTTTGATACTTGCCAAAAAGTCATTTGAAACAATTCCACATCCATTCCTGGTGGAAATTCTTAGTAAGCTAAGAACATTACCCAAATTTACATAAGAAACACTGTCTCAGTTTAATTGCAAACAGAGTGGGAAGTCTGGAATTTGTGTAGAAGGAGGACTTAAGAAATGATTTAGTTGGAAATGGATTTGTCTTAAAGTTAAATTTGCAAAGTACCACCTGATGTTTCTCAGGCTGAATGTGTAAATTTTAAGTGGCTTGCAGAGTAACTTGAGATACAAGAGATCTAAGAGTACCCCTTAGTACCAACACTGTACAATATACCCTACACTCAATGTACACTTACAGCAAAACTTAGGTAGCACTTAAAGTTAGGTACTAGCCCAATACCTCCACTGATACTTATTGTATTTTGGGATATCTACTGCAATAATATTCTGTCCCTACCTACCCCACTCCCCTAACCCCCAAAAGAGATAATTATAGTTAGAGAGGCAAAATTATTTTTGTAGATACTATGATAATCTAATAATAATAGCTAACATTGACTCACTATGTGCCATGCACTGTGTTAGGCACTTAGGATACACTCATTAACCTAACCCTAATGACAGTGCTGCAAAAGACCATTAGTATGCTCATTTTACAGAAAGAACAGTGAGGCTCAGGAAAGTGAAGGACAGGGAAGCTCATTAAGTGGCATCCCAAAGCCATACATTGGGATTTGAACACAGCTGCTTCTGACTCCAGAGCCCACAATGAATCAGTAAGCAACACTGTACTTCTTTATTAATGAATAAGAAATGGAATCTAAAAGACCTTAGATTACAAAATTAATATAAAACTAGTATAAAATATCCAGGAAATAGCTAACAGAGGATTGGGCAAAAAGTATTTGAAGAAAATTACTAAGCATTTATGAGTGGCATAAAAGACGTTTCAATAACTAAAGATATATACTATGTTCCTGGATGAGAAATCCCACTATATGTAAAGATTTTGCTGAAACAATCTTAAAAGTTTCATGCAATTCTTCTCAAAATATCATATTTATAACTTGATGGAAAATCAAAACAGTGAGTGCAGTTAAATAAATAAATTCCCAGGAAGGTACCTGTATTATCAGTTATCAGTCTATTATAAAGCTACAGTAATTAAAACATTATAATTGTAATGTCAAAGTAGTGTGTAGTAATAAATGCAAAATCATTAGAATATAACAGATGACTGTAAAAGACAACCTAGTACATATTAACATTTATTACATAATAGATCCAACATTTCAAATCAGCGTAAAAATGAATTGTTCAATAAGTGGTTTTTTTCATTCAGAAAAAATTAAAGTTCTTCCTTACCACATAACAACATAAATTCCGAATGGATTAAAGTGATAAAAGTAAAACGTATATAATAAGGAGCTAGAGAAACACACAGATTAATATTTATTTGCTCCCAGGGTGGGGAAGACCTTTCTAAATATAAATGGGAAAAAGAAGCCATAGTTAAATAAATTTGAGACATTTAACAACATAAAAAAATAATCTCCCATGTTGAAAATGTAATAAAATTGAAAAACAAATTTGAATCTGGGAAAACGTTAGCAACATATATGAAAGATTGTGGTTTTAATATTTATAAAGAATTTTAAAAAAATCAATAGGAAATAAATGCTCTATTAAAATAGATGAATATATAATTCACAAAAGAAAAAATATTTTAATATAAAAATAATACTTTCTAGTGAATAAATGAAATAAAACAATAAAAAATTTCAATATATCTTTGCCCTTCAAATTTGCTGATAAAAGGCTATAAATCTAAAAATAACAAAAATAACTAACAAGAAAGAAAACAACTCAAAAACCAGGCAAAGGCCTTGAATGGACATTTCTCCAAAGAAGATATACAAATGACCAATAAGCACATGAAATGATGCTCAACAACACTAATCAGTAGAGAAATGCAAGCAAAAGCCACAATGAGATAGTATCTCACTCCCATTAGGATTAAAAAAACCCCAGAAAATAACTAGTGTTGGTGAGGATGTAGAGAAATTGGAATCCTGTTCATTCCTGGTGGGAATCTAAAATGGTACAGCCATTGTGAAAAACAGTATGGTGAATCCTCAAAAGATTAAAGATAGAATTACCATATAATCCAGCAACCTCACTTTTGGCTATATATCTAAAGGAAATGAAAGCAGGGACTTGAACAGATACTTGTACACCCGAGTTCATAGCAGCATTATTCACAATAGTCCACTGATGGATGAATCGATAAAGAAATGTGGTATATACATACAATGGAATATTGTTCAGCCTTAAAAAAAGAAGGAAATTCTGACTTATACCACAACATGGATGGACCTGGAAGATTTATGTTAAGTTATGTTAAGATAAGCCACTTACAAAGGGACAAACATTAAATGATTCATCATATATGAGGTACCTAGAGTTGGTCAAATTCATAGAATCAGAAAGTAGAATAGTAGTGGTTGCCAGGAGCTGGAAAAGGTAGGAGATGGGGAATAACTGTTTAATGGGTACAGAACTTCAGTTTGGGAAGATGAAAAAGTTCTAAAGATGCTGACGGTTATACAACAATATGCATATATTTAATGCCACAGAAAACTACACTTAAAATGTAACCATTTAAAAATTAGTAAGAAGGTAAATTTTATGTTATGTGTATTTTAACTCAAAAAAAAATCCTAGGGAGATTGAATTTTACTGCCTACATATAGTGGAGATCTGAAAAGAAAGAATGAACAAGAAACAACTTTCTCACCAATTCAGGTTGATGAGAAAGAAAATCTTAGTATAGACATAAGGTGGACAATAAACAAACAAATATTTCCTTGGGAATTCATAATCACAGATCTGCCTTCACATAGATTTGGGGCTTAAATTTATACAACACAACTTGGTCTGAGAATCCCCAAACTGAAAAAAAGTAACACAAGATTTAGGTTCTCAGGTAACGATGCCTTGGGGCACTTGGTGGAAGCAATCTCTGTACAGTGGACTCTATTACTGGAAGAACTAATAGTATGAGGATGTCCATTCTCTCCAAATGGATTTGTAGATTTAACGCAACCCCAGTCAAAATCCTAGCAGGTGTTTTTGTGGAAACTGATTAGCTGATTCTAAAATGCATAATGGAAATGTCAAGGGCCCAAAATAACCAAAGCAGTTTTGAAAAAGCAAGGCAAAGCCAGAAGTCTTACTCTGCCAGATATCAAAACTTTTTAATAAAGCCATTATATTTAAGACAGTGCTGTGCTGGTACAAGGACAGACAAATAGACCAATGGGGCAGAGCATCAACCTCCACATAAATCAAAAATATAGCCATCCAATTTATGGCAAAGGTGGCAGTGCAGTGCCGTAATGAATCTTGACCCCTACCTCACACCCACAGCAATTTCAAATGGATTATAGACTTATGTGTGAAAGGCTAAGCAAAAACATTTCTAAGAAATACTAGGAGAATACTTTCATGCCTTTGGGGTAGGCAAAGATTTCATAAGGAGAACACAAAAAGCACTAACAACCATAAGTGAGAAAATTAATAATTTGACTACACTCAATAAGAATTTCTGTTAAGAAAAGAAAAGCCACAGGATAGAAGAAGATATCTGCAACACATTTATCTTTAAAAGTACTTGGATCTAGAATATGTAAAGAATTCATATAAATTTTTAAAAATGACATATAAACTAATAAGAAAATAGACAAAAGATTTGAATAACTACTTCACAAGAAGACATTCAAATGCCCCAAAGCATAAAAACTGCTTAATTCGGGACTTTCCTGGCAGTCCAGTGGTTAAGACTCTGCCCTCCCAATGCAGGGGAGAAGGGTTTGATCCCTGGTCAGGGAACTAAGATCCCGCATGAGGCATGGCCAAAACAAAACAAAACAAAACAAAAAAACCTGCTTAATTCATTAGTCATTGGGGACATACAAGTTAAAACCACGGCACAATACCACTCATCACCTATGAGAATGGCTGAACTGAGAAATATAGACAATACCAAATGTTGGTGGGATGAGGATCAGATGGAACTCTTATACATTGTTGATGGAATTACGAATTGGTACAGATGCTTTGGAAAGCTGACAATATTTACTAACACTGAACTTATGTATACCCTACAGCCCAGCAAGGTTGCTCCTAGGTATACACCCAACAGAGGTGCCACAAGGAATATGTATAAGGATGGTCAAAGGGGTATAACTTCTAGCAGCCAAAACCAAGAAACAATCCAAATGTCCACCATCAATAGAATGGTTAAATAGTGGTCTATTCACACAGTGGAATTCTATATAGCAATGAAAATGAAAACTATTGCTACATGCAATGGTATAAATGAATCTCACAACATAATGCTAAGTGAAAGAAGCCAAGCATAAAAGAGTACACACTGTATGACTCCATTTATATAAAGGAAGGTTAATTTATGTTGTTAGAAGTCAAAATATTATTTACCTTTGGGAAGGCAGTGACAGAAAAGGGTATGAGGGAGATTCTGGGGTGCTGATAACATTCTATTTCTTGATTTTTGTTTTGGTTACATACGGATCAATAATTTATTTTTTGAAAATTCATTGATCTGTAATCTTGTGTGCACTTTTTGGTATGATGTTATACTTCAAAGTTTACAAGAAAAAAAGCTATGATAGGGCTTCCCTGGTGGCACAGTGGTTAAGAATCTGCCTGCCAATGCAGGGGACATGGGTTCGAGCCCTGGTCTGGGAAGATCCCACATGCCGTGGAGCAACTAAGCCCATGTGCCACAACTACTGAGCCTGCACTCTAGAGACCGTGAGCCACAACTACTGGAGCCCGCGTGCCTAGAGCCCATGCTCCGCAACAAGAGAAGCCACCACAATGAGAAGCCCGCGCACTGCAATGAAGAGTAGCCCCCCACTTGCCGCAACTAGAGAAAGCCCATGTGCAGCAACGAAGACCCAACACAGCCAATAAATAAAAATAAAATAATAATAAAAATAAAAATTGTAAAAAAAAAAACTATGATAGATCTTTCTAGAGAGCACTGTGTCAGTGAGAATAAAAGACCTTCGAAGTGTTTATATCCAGACCTAGCCATTTTGCTTCCCATGAAACGAATCAGAAAAATATTCAAATGTTGATGTATCAGGAAGCCCGTTTAAATATTGATATTTTTTTAAAGCTTGAAAGCTGAGAAAGAATCTAAATGTACCATCAGAAGAGACTGACGAAATAGATATGGTACAACAATGACATATACCATCTTTATTTAATACTTACCTAAGAATACAAGAAAACTGTTTATGTACATTAGGTAGAAGAAAAAACACAATGTGCATTTATGTATACACTATTTCAATTCTGTTTCAAGCGTGTGTGTGTGTGTGTGTGTGTGTGTGTGTGTGTGTTAAAGGAAACCTGAAATACAGCAAAAAAACCTAACAATCCTTATGTCTAGGTCATTGTGTGATAAATGAATTTTTACATATTCTCTGCTTTCCAGTTTTCTACATTTAGTGCTTATTACTTTTATAATCATGAAAACAACTTAATAAGGACATAGTCAACCTTATAAATCCAGCTGTATCTGAGCAACGCTTAGATTCTTTGGCAATGTGGAGGAAACAGCAGGTTACTTTTGCCAGAACCATTTCTTTGGATTGAAGTATAAATGGGAAGTGAAGAAGAGAAAGTAAATACAAATGATTCCAAGTATCTTGGCTGGAAGGGAAAATATCTTGCTTTCTTTGACATTCTGTAATTCTTTTAGTCTAGACCAGTGTTTCTCAAACTTGGCTGTACAATGAAATCACTAAGGAAGCTTTATAAAAATGCTGATTGCTGGGACTTTCACTCACAGATTTCAATTTAATAGGTCTAGCCTATGGTCTGGCTTCTCCAGGGGATTTGAATGCAAGGCCAAGGTTCCATTTTCTTTCTTCTCCCCTGAGTAGAAGTTAAATTCCTTATCAATAATAGCTTCATATATATGTAATGGGTGAGCTGGCCACAAAGTAGGCAGTCAATAAATAGTTGCTGATTGATGGACACAGAAACCTTTCCGGGAGATGCAGGGCACATCTTCATGGTTAGGAATTGCTTCTCGATAGCTTAGAAGGTGGTCCAGATTCAGAGAGAAGCATCCACGAATGAGGGGACACCTTGGTCCATGGCTCCAGTGGTGCCCTAGGTGGCTTATATCAACCTTTCAAAATCAAAGTCACATGCTGGTGAGTCTATGGCTAATCTTCTTGGGGATGCAACATAGCTAAGATGAAATCTCACTGCAGTCAACAGTATAACTGAAAGTGCAAAGGGAGGAAAACTCAGTTATACTATGGGAACGTCATTTTTGATTATTGAAATTCTTCCAATGATGACATTTGTGATTGGTCAGTGACAGAATCATCTAATTTGAAGCAGGAAGAGAAAGTAAATAACGCTTTATGCTTACAAATGCTTTCAACATATTGGGTGTTTTACCTATTCTCAGGCTTTACAAAAAGCCATACCAATTGGGGATTAGCATCCCCATTCTAGATTTTAGGAAGCTGAGGCTCAGGGAGGTTAGGCAGCTTGCCCATAGACACAAAGATGGCAACTGATAAGAAGAGATTTGACCTCTTGTTTATTTGACCTCAAAACCTACAATCCCTTCATATCATCAAAATGTGACTTTGTGTCATATAAGCGATGGCAAAGGGCATCCATACAAAACTTCATGTGACACCTTAGTAAGATTTCTATGTTGTCAATAAGTTAGTAGGAGAAAAGACATTCATTGCAATAAGGGATGCTGAAACATGAAATTTTTCTTAGTATTCAATGGTCTCTGTCAAGCACTTAGAAAAAAAATTAGATTGGTCTTTCTGGGATAGTTAGTGGAAAGATACAGGGGTGAGGTTCATTAGTGGCTTTCAAACTCTTTCAACTAGACTAATTTTATGAAAAACAAAACCACATAAACTAGATTATGACTTGTGCTTACTGGAATTTACTCTGAGGAAATTGTGCTGGGGTATCCAAGGTCCAAGACGGGGACCTTCCTTAGACTATTGGCAGTAACTACCTGTGTGATCTTAGGCGAGTCACTACCTCTCTCTGGGCCTCGATTTACTCAACAGAGGAAGAAAAAAGGGAGGGGATATTTAAATAAACTTTGAAGGCTACAAACACTTTATTGAGCTGGTATAAACTATGGATCCTTTCCCCAGACAATGCACATATACATGTACACAAGCAATTTTGAAAGTTCTGGTTGTTCACAGATATTCCAAAGACAACTTGTGGACCTCCAAAGAATATACTGATGCTTGACTTAAAACACCTGGAGTATGTGATAATGGGATTGTAGTCATGTTTACAAAAAGAGCCCTTATTCTTTAGAGATGCATCTGGAAATATTTATGAATGAAATGCTTTGATGCCTGGAACTTGCTTTAAAATGATCCAGTGTGCATGGGGAGGGGTGGGGGTAGTGCTGGGGGTAACAGATGAAGCAAGATTGTCCATGAACTGATAATTGGTGAAGCCAGGTGATTAGGTACATGATGGTTCTTTATAGTATTTTCTCTGTGTTGAAATTTTCCATAATAAAATAAATTTACACAATAAAAATTAACCATAATTTTACAAATACCCAGAATAGATCATCTCCAGTGTTTCCAATTCTAATATTCTATGATTTAGCATTCCAAAGAATCTGCAGAAATGGACTTCCGGAAACATTTTACGTGCTCAGGGCATTGAATCATTATCATTCTTCTCTAATGGACCCTCTAGACCAAAGGGTTTGCTGTGGCCCGGTTTTCCAGATGGTTCTGTGATATTCCATTTAATCACTTCTGTAAATATACTTTTAGGGAGAGAGTAGTAAAATCAAATGCAAAGAAGCTGTATAAGAACTGGGCTTTAATCATTTCACATGATAATGTGGCTCAATTTATTTTCAAAGATTTCTTAAGATGAGAAGACCAAAATATGGTTGCAAATGGCTTTTAGTAGCATATAAAATACTTGGTTAGGATGTTAGGTGAAACAGTACAGGATGTAAAACAGTACACAGGCATGAGAGACGGCTGCAGGTGGTTGACAACTTGTCCTCCAGAGCCATGCTGCCTGGGTCCCTGTCCATGCTGTGTCACTCAACTAACTATACAATTGTGGGGGAGTCACCTAACCTTTCTGAGTTTCCGCTTCCCTATCCATAAAACAGAAATAATAGCAGAATCTCCCTCACAGGGTTATTATGAAGGGTCAATTTGTGCCTGACAGACCAAACACTCAGTAGATGCTCACCATTTTTCTCTCAACTGTGTAAATATAAAAATTAATGAAGGGCTTCCCTGGTGGCGCAGTGGTTGAGGGTCCGCCTGCCGATGCAGGGGACATAGATTCGTGCCCCGGTCCGGGAAGATCCCACATGCCGCGGAGCGGCTGGGCCCGTGAGCCATGGCCGCTGAGCCTGCGCGTCCGGAGCCTGTGCTCCGCAACGGGAGAGGCCACAACAGTGAGAGGCCCACGTACCGGTAAAAAAAACAAAAACAAATGAAAAGAGGCAAATATACAATCAAGATATCAGTAGGTGTCTCTGGACTGGACCAGTGGGGAATTTTTTAAACTTTTTTTCAGGACTTTTCAAATTTCCACAGAGTATTTGTTACTCTTATCATGAGAGAAAAAAGTTATTTTAAAAATGTGTAGTGAAACCTAACAATCAAAACAAATCAACATATATAACCAAACAGAAACAGACTCACAGATACAGAGAATAAACTAGTGATTGCCAGAGCGGAGGGAGGTGGGGGGAATGAGTGAATGAGGTGAAGGGGATTAAGAGGTACAAACTACTAGCTATAAAATAAGTAAGTCACAGGGATGCAACGTACAGCACAGGGAATGTAGTTAATAATATTATAATAACTTTGCGTGATGACTAATCTATAAAGACATTGAATCACTACGTTGTACACCTGAAACAAATACAGTACTGTAAGTCAACTAGGCTTTAATAAAATAAAAGAAAAAACTAATTTTAAAAGTCTTTCTTAAGAAAGTTTACTGTCCAGAGGGGCTGAACCATGCTGTCCCACACGGTATTTTGACAAACAAACCACTTCAGAGGAGAGTAAGATGGGATGACTACATGTCCACATTCTCCTACCGGACGCTCATCCTCAAGGTGGAGGATCCTTCTTAACGCCAATAAGCTTTAAAATGTGGCACTGCTGGTGCAGAATAAATAGAGCCTGCCTCTACTACCCCTGTTTCATGCCATCCTAATGTTCCCTTACCATAACCCCTCCACATCAGCAGTTTAGCCTTTTTAGAAGCATGGGCCCCTTGGAGAGTATCAAAAACACTATGCCCCCCCCTCAAATTTCACCTTCAGGCACAACATTTTGCATTCAATTTCTTGGGGTTCACAGGCCCCCCACAGTCCATCTCCACTGATTAAGAACACCTAAGCCATGACAGCAAATTTAGGAATGTACAAATACACTTTGAGAAAAACTGACGTGTGCAGATCCAAAACCATAAACCAGATAAGTTGGTGGATAATGACGGGTATTACATACGTAGGTTTTGCTTTGCCAAAGAATTTACATTAGGATATCTATAAATAGCAAGCCCATACAGTGTGTTTGAACTGTGCTTCTGTATAAGCAAATCCTAAGCGCTTTCCAGAACGTACATACTGCAGAGCAACAGGCCCAATTCAAAAAGTTGAATACTAGTTTCTCTCTTGAGTTTAGCTGCATTCATTTACAGTATTCTAGATCACCTTTGAAGTGGCCACTACCCCATATCACTTAGGTGAATGAAGGTCAATGATGGACAATGATAAGAGAGCCAGAAACTTCCGGTCGGAGGGGTAACGGTCCATGTGTAGGGGTTGTGAGATGGATTTGGAGTGAATCATCTATGGTGAGATGGATCCCATCTCCTTATCTCAGGAAGGAAAAGGGTAAACATGGATCGAGTCCTTACACTGTACTGGGATGTACAGTCCTTACACTGTACTTACTATGCCTCACAATGATTCTGGAAGGTGGGGTTTTGCCCCCATTTCCAACTGTGTTTTAGAAAAGTTAACACATATTTCAGGTCAGATATTTATCCAAAAAATAAAATAAAGATAATGCAAAGCTCTTTGTCTTGGATTAGCATCTCTGATGGCTAACTTTTGAAGGCTGGGGTACACACAGTGGGCAGCATCACTTAAACTGAGAGCCCCTTAGCTGTGCTTTTGATCCTGCTGATTTGTCAATGGCTTCCAGGGATGTGTGTGAAGGGAGATAAGGATGGGACTCTTCTTTGCCCCATCTGACCTGCCCTCCAGACTGGCATCCTCCTTTCCTTCATTCCTACACAGGAACTGCCCCACATTCCAAAGACATCCAGGGAACACAAAGGAGATCTGGATAAAGAGCCAGGAGTCCTGCCCTTAAAAAATCCATATAACTACAAACTCCATCTTATGGTTTTCACTCCCGGCTGAGATGCCATTTGGCATCGCACAGCTAGCAGCCGCATTTTACTTTATCCTCTTCCAAGATTTCCAAACATGTGCCTGGCACCCACGAGAGTTTCAGAGGAAGTGTACCAGCGACAGAAGTGCTGCGGGGTTGGTTTTGTGTATGTCAGTGTAACTCTCATGAAAGCAAGTGTAAGTCCGAGGATTAACTTCCACAAGAGGAACATCAACTTTCCCGAGAACGCGTCATTTCCCTAGTTTTTCTGAAATGAACTGTATCTGAGGTTAGTGATGAGCCCTGTTAAGCAAAGGGTCTCAGACCTTTGGGATACAGGCAAACCTCTGCTGGTCCGCAAGTGCCCCAGCTTTTCTGGAGGAGTATCCCTCGGCTGTTTGTCCCTCAGCCTTCAGAAGCCACCTAATACTTGCACGCACTTTGGGTACATGCAGGTTCAAAGCACAGAACAACCCCGCCACCACCACCCAAGAAAGCTATATGAACCAGGAGTCTACTGAATTGCGGGTGCTCGCAGGGTGGAAGCCCTGCGCAAAGCCCCCGGGCTGTGTGGGCAAGAAAGCTGGGTCTCCAGGGATGTGGTCCAGCATCGCTATCAGAGAGTCCTGCCGTACATTCAAGTCTCAAGGGAGGTACAGTCCTTGAGAGGAACTGGGGACGCGTCTCAGACTCTGGCGCCAGCGCCAGTAGGGAGGAAACAAAGGTGGACAGAGGAGAGAAGGAGAGTGAGTTTGTATCCTCTCGGGGCAAGCGTGCGCGGTACCTTGGATTCCTGGCTGCCGGTGGATGCAGGAGAGGGCGGTTGTTCGGCGTTCGTCGTCTCCTTGGGCAGCCCGTCCACGCCGTCCTCTCGGGCGCCGCTCGGGGGGATCATTTTGGCGGCGCGGGAAAGGTGTTGGGCTCCCGGAGGAAGAGCGAGGCTAGCCTCCCTGCGGCGCGCCCTCCTCGCCGCGGGCCGGCTTGCTCAGCTCCGGAGGCCGGGGACTCCCATCCTAGCCGAGGCGCCGACGCGCCCTCCTTCGGCCTCGCCCCCGCCCCGGCCCTGCCCACCTCCCCGGCACCCCCGCGGGCAGGGGGGAAGCGCGCCGCCCCACTGCGCCCGCGGCCACCTCGCGGGGGACCGCACAGTCGTGACTGGGCACGGGCTGGCCCGCCCCCCGGAGAAGAGGGGCGGGAGGTGGCTCCGGGGCGGGGCTGCGCGGGGCCCCGCGGGGAGCAGCGGGGCAGAAGTGGGCAGCGCCTTCGGGAGGCCCTCCGGGGAGGCTGGGCGCGCGCAGCACGGTCGGGGAGATGCTTTAGGAAGTAGACGGAAAATTCAGACCAAACGCCCGAATGAATGATCCAGCTGGAGAGACCACCTGCAGTAACTCCCTCCTGTACCCTGAGAAATATCGACTCTCAGGGAGCCGGTGACTTAGCCAAGTTATTTATAGGGTTCAGTGACGGAGGAAGCAGAGCTGGAGTTCCCTGGCCTGAGGGCGCTCCTCTTTCCTCGGTTCAGTTTTGGACTAAAGCAGGGGGATACTGCAAAATGTGGATGTGTCCTAGTTTTGTTGTGCATTTATGTGCTAAGCCGTCACACTTTTAACCGTATTTAATCCTCAGAGCCACCTTATTAGGCTAGGTATTATCAGTCGCATTTATAGATGAGAAAACTGGGAGGCTCAGTAATTTGCTCCAAGTCGCTAAACTGTAAATGGTGGAGCTGGGATCTGAACCCATTTTGGCGTCAAAATCCATGCTTTTTGGACTGTGGAGCCTTAAATCTAGGCCAAATCTTCATAGCTGAGGAGCAAATGGGTGTTGCAGTACAGCAAGGATGTCAGGGCTGTTTACAGAGGGGCAAACCAGTACCTACACCTTAGTAGGACTTTCGGAAACAGAGAGATGGCCCCATGGGATAAAGGGGCAGAAGAATCCAGTATCTTTTGAAGAAAAACTTCAGTGTTCAGGGAAAGGAAATGCATCTGGATTTTTAAAAAATAAATTTATTTTATTTATTTATTTTTGGCTGCATTGGGTCTTCGTTGCTGTGCATGGGCTTTCTCTAGTTGTGGTGAGAGGAGGCTTCTCTTGCTGTGAAGCACGGGCTCTAGGCGCACGGGCTTCTGTAGTTGTGGCATGCGGGCTCCGCTGTTGCGGCTTGCAGGCTCTAGAGTGCAGGCTCAGTAGTTGTGGTGCACGGGCTTAGTTGCTCCGCGGCACGTGGGATCTTCCCGGACTAGGGCTCGAACCCATGTCCCCTGTATTGGCAGGCTGATTCTTAACCACCGGGCCACCAGGGAAGTCCTACATCTGGATATTTAAAAGGCTCCCCCCTCCCCAAATACAAAACTCCTTAATTTTCCAACAGGAAACTACAAACTTATGTTCAGATTTTATTTAATAGCTATAAATGTTTGCAAGGCCAGTTTCACGGTGTTAGCAAATGCAAGTTCTTGTGCCCAATGCACAGTAAAGCCAAACAAACTGAAAAATTGGAGTTTGGAGCAGAGAAAGGTTTATTGAAGGGCCATGCAAGGAAACAGGTGGTTTGTGCCCCAAACCCCCAAACTCCCAAACTCCTCCAAGGGTTTCAGCAAAGCACTTTTAAAGGCAAGATGAAGGAAGGGCGTGGTTAGTTGTTGTGAACTTCTTGGTGTAAGAATTCTTTGTTCTTCCAGCTATCCACACAGGTCAGGATGTTCCTGTAAACCTCTAACAAGGCGACTGTTATTCTCTGTTTTGCAACTTTTTATTGCTATATGGAAGGACTCTTAAAGGTCAGAGAATAGGCCATGCTGTATATTTCAGGCTATAGACAACATTCTTTTACAAAAGGTGCAGAGCCAGCATGACTAAGTGCAGACAACGGAACACAAAGGTTGAAGTGAAAAGGAACAGATGTAATATGGAATCAGGTTTTCCTTCCCTATTACAATGGGTATGCAGCCTGTGCAGTCACACAGGGCCCTGCACTTGGGTTAATGCTCTTCTGTCACCATCTTGAAATTCTTGATACTTTTTGAGCAAGAGGCCCTGCATTTTCATTTTGCACTGTACCCTGTGAATTATGTATTTGGTCCTGCATGTTTGCCCTAGCTCATGTCCTTTGGAAAAAACAAACCTATTACTCGTTCCATCCTGGACATCAGTTGAAAGCTTCTGTTCTAAGTGACAGCCTCTTACTTGGCCCTTGGCTCTGAGTGCTCTAAATACCCCTGTGACCCTTAGCCTCTCATACGACCAGGCCATACTGGCTAACCTGATGACTACAGCTTTTTCCTCCTCAAAACACAATTCTTTTTGGATTGGGTTGCTTGTTTTTTTTGTTATTGAGCTGCATGAGCTGCTTATAAATTTTGGAAGCAATTACACTCCAATAAAGATGTAAAAAACAAACAAAAAAACACAATTCTTGTTTGCTCAATAGAGACGAAATTGTAACAGCCAAAGTCACAACAGTAACAGCACACAATGGCAGGAGCAGCAGAATCAACACATCTTTCTTTTTTTTTTAAATACATTTCATTTTATTTATTTATTTTTATTTTTGGCTGCATTGGGTCTTTGTTGCTGTGCGTGGGCTTTCTCTAGTTGCGGCGAGCGGGGGCTACTCTTCGTTGCGGTGCATGGCTTCTCACTGAGGTGGTTTCTTTTTGCTGTGCAGCACGGGTTCTAGGCGCCACAGGCTTCAGTAGTTGTGGCACGTGGGCTCCGTAGTTGTGGCTTGAGGGCTCTAGAGTGCAGGCTCAGTAGTTGTGGCACTCGGGCTTAGTTGCTCCATGGCATGTGGGATCTTCCCGGAGCAGGGCTCGAACCCGTGTCCCCTGCACTGGCAGGCAGATTCTTGACTACTGCACCACCAGGCAAGTCCCGGAATCAACACATCTTTATCAAGCATGTATTTTTTGTACCAGACATTGTGCTAGAAACTAATGATACTGCAGAAAGAAAACAGATTAAGACTGTTCTCCTGGAGTTATGTGGCAGCCTGGATGGGAGGGGAGTCTGGGGGAGCATGGATACATGTATATGTGCAGCTGAGGTGCTTTGCTGTGCACCTGAACCCATAACGTTGTTAACTGGCTACACTCCAATATAAAATAAAAAGTTAAAAGGAAAAGACTGTTCTCCTGGAACTTTGAAACTGGTGAAAGATACAGATTAATTAAATCACACACACACACACACATTTTTCATGAACTGTGATAAGGAACAGTACAGGACTCATAATGACTGTGTACAGATGCAGGGTCTGAACTAGTGTGGGACCAGAGAGGGGTTTCCTGAGAAAGTAAAGCCCCCAGGGTCCATGGAAAATTACAGTCTTGGTGGGCAAGCGCATCGTGGCTTATAACAAGACATATTTCATCTTTGGATTTTTTTTTTTTTAAGAATTGAAGAGCAGCTGTAAGATGACATCTTTCATTTTAGTAAATGCTTAGCTTTGATTAACGCTAGTCATTCTCCAATAACCTAAGTTTAAACATGGTCCCCTTGAGGGAAATGTTAAAGGAGCTAGTACATCCTTCCTCCTCACTGCACCCCCATCCTAGTAACAGAAATCCTGGTCTGATAAATAATAGCTACCTTTCCTAGGAAATTGTGGAATTACCTGTAGCTGCCAAAACTAATCAAGCCTTTCCTCGTGTGCTGCTTTCACATAAATCCCTTTCCATCTCATGTTTTGTTATTTAGCTAACTTCTTTTGTTCTTCAAAACACATCTCCAAACATTTAGTACTCTTGAAGTCTCCTTTCTTGACTCCTTTGGTCTGATTTAGGTTTCCAAACCAATGCCGTGTTCTCATGCCATCCTTCCCTGAGTAATAAATGACGAAGTGGCCTGTCCTCCTATGGGCTCTGAGCTCCACTAGGGCAGGACCATGCCATGCTTATCTTGTTTCCTCTGCCTCTAACTGCTAATGAAAGGAGACTGCTTTCGTAGCCTCCGAGTTTAGACATGCCCTAGGCATTAGTTACTCCCTGTGCCCTGCACACTCTGAATGGAGAAAGACCCTGGATGCTTCTAGAAAACAGTATGATTTAAAAATCAAACAAACTCCTAGATATTGAGGATTTTGTCTTTATTGGTTTAAGAGAGGACCTTAAACTGAGAGTCACGCTGTCTGTGAACGGGGAGTTCATTGGTTTGGGGGGGTAAGGGGTCTGCACAAAAGATGTTAGGTCCACAGCTTGTCTCTGGGAATGGGAGTGCAGGTGGACAGAATACTGCTTTGTCTCAGTCTGTGGGGAGAGGGCTGCTGGCAGGAGATGGCACTATATTTGTGTAGGATGCCTTGAGGCTTGGGTCACAGGCATTGCCACCTTGGGACCTAGGCGACCATGCCTGATTCCAAGTGCTGCAGTGATGAGAGTCATCCCACGTTGTCATGAAAGCCGGCCCTGACCTGGTATTAAGGGGACATTGGTATATTGGCAGTGATGCCCAGAGGACAGTGGAGAGGACTGATGGTCTCCATGTACTGGAGTTAGTGGATGGTGATTCCCGGAGGTCACCTGATAAAGCGCTGACATCCCTGAGCAGAAGTGCACTTTTTCATGGCTCTGTGTGAGATGTCCCTTTAGGACTTCCAGTGATGCTGGGGAGAGACCTCACAGAAGACTGGAGGTCCTGCATTAGAAGCTGTGGTGACATTTCAGCCATGGGTGTCAAGATGACCTCATTTCTATCGGAGGCTGGGAACTTCAAGTTGCAAATAATTATCCTAAGTCTCGGGACTGGGGCAGGACCCTGTGATTTTCGTAGCTTCCCTTCATGGTCCATTTCACTCTGGTTACTGGTTAAATATCAAGCCAGCAGAAGTATGAGGTGTGCAGAAATGTATCTTCACAAACTTGAACTTGATGCTCCCTCTCCTGGTTTATTTACTCATTCATTCATTTGTAAAGAGACCAAAACCCTCCTCCTGACTACATGCAACTGCCTTTTGCAGTAACACTGGTGAGCAGAAGAGTATATGATGCTTTCAGCCTTCTCCCATTGCTCTGCTCCAAATCTGGATAAAAAGACTCGACTTTCACTCTATGGACTTTGGCTTCTTCTAGAGCCATTTAATAAAAACATACTATCAAGACTACTTGACTAAAACAGCCATAACTATGAAGGGTACAAAAAAAAACAACAAGGAAAAGGGAAAAAGGAGGATCATTAGAATATCCAGGGGGCGGAGAACTGACAAGGGTAAAGGAGAGAGGGTCTCAATAAAGGAGTGGCTCTCCATGTCTGATGCATCCGAGTCATCATGGGTAATGAGACATATGAAAAGGGCATAGGGTTTGGCAATTAGATTGTTGATAATAACAATGGCTAACATATATTGGGCTTCTACTATGTTATAGACATTCTCTATATGTTATTTCACTTAATCCCTACAAAACCTTAGCAAGATAAAGATAATTATCCTAGGTCCCACAGTGAGCATGGGATTTGAACTCAGATATATCCTGCTTCTGGGCTGAGTTTTGGCTCTGCTCTGCTGAACCCCAAACATTGGCAGAACCCAGATCTGGTGAAGAGGCCACAGGCCTTAAAGGGAAGGAATGATGCAATTTGAGAGCCAGAGGCATAATGAAAGACACGGGGAGAGTCCTCAAAGAATGAAGCATTGCCCACTCCATTCTTTTACCTTAAGAGTAAATAATAACCACATCTACACTTTGAAAGGAATAGCCAAGAAGTCAAGACAAACTAGGCATTCAGCCTGTAAAGGAGGGCCAGGAATCCCAGTATTAATCCTCACCCTCTGGCTACCTTGTTTGATGCACCTGCCTTCAAGCCCAGAGAAATCAAGGGCTTTGTCCAAAGTCTTACAGCTAACAAAACAATAACAACCACAACAACAACCCCTACTGTGAGCAACTGTTAACGCCTGTCTGCAGTCCTCACAGCAACTCTGGACTGGTCTCTCGTCAGCTACAAAGTGAATCATTAAATTTGGAGACTCATATTGTCAAGGTGAATGAGATCCAGCTGAAGCATCCTCACCTTGTTTTTTCTAAGTACCAATCAACAAGAACAACAGTAACATGAATAGTAGATAATATTTGGAGAGCACTGTTTGGCTGCATTGGAATCGTCTCCCACTGGAGGTGCCTAGAAAAGGGCACAAGGTCGACGCCTCACGTAGCTGCTTTCTGGTTAAGATCTGCCTTTTTCTCTAAAGACGGCATGCATGGGCTGCTTCTAGTTGGTTATTATCTCAGTGAGAAGAGAGCAACTTTAATCTTTATTCTACATTTAGTGGAAAGGCCATGAACTTGAACTCCAAACATCCCAGCTCCTCTGCTCACAAGCAATGAGATCTTAGACAATTGGTTTGATCTCTCTCAGCCTTGGCTTCCTTGAGTCCAAAATGGTATAATAATCCCTATTTCAATGGATTTCTATAAGTATTAGAGGATTAAATGTCTGGTTTTGATATTATTATTAGTCATATGATTTTGGTCAAATATATTAGCTTTGAGTTAGGTTTTCTGTTCATTTCCAAAACAATAGCTTTATCATTATTCAGGCAGTATTCAAAAAGAATAGAGAAGAAAGTAAGAACCTTCCACCACCTACTGGTAATAACTATTAGCATTTTGGTAAGCCTCCTTCTAGAAGCACATACATATATTGGTATATATATATATTTTAAATGTTTATTAGAGTATAATTGCTTTATAATGTCATGTTTGTTTCTGCTGTATAACATAGTGAATCAGCTATATGTATACATATCTACCTATATCTCCTCCCTCTTGAGCCTCCCTCCCACCCTCCCTATCCCACCCCTCTAGGTGGACACAAAGCACTGAGCTGATCTACCTCTGCTATTCAGCTGCTTCCCACTAGCTATCGGTTTTACATTTGGTAGTGTATATATGTCCATGCCACTCTCTCACTTCATCCCAGCTTCCCCTTCTCCCCTGTGTCCTCCAGTCCATTCTCTATGTCTGTGTCCTTATTCCTGCCCTGCCACTAGGTTCATCTGTACCTTTTTTTTTAGATTCCATATATGTGCATTAGCATACAGTATTTGTTTTTCTCTTTCTGATTTACTTCATTCTGTTTGACAGACTCTAGGTCCATCCACCTCATTACAAATAACTCAGTTTTGTTCCTTTTTATGTCCGAGTAATACTCCATTGTATATATGTGCCACATCTTTTTTATCCATTCATCTGTTGATGGACACATGGGTTGCATCCATGTCCTGGCTATTGTAAAGAGTGCTGCAATGATCATTGGGGGGCACGTGTCTTTTTGAATTATGGTTTTCTCAGGGTATGTGCCCAGTAGTGGCATTGCTGGGTCATATGGTAGTTCTATTTTTAGTTTTTTAAGGATACTGTTCATATCATCCATACTGTTCTCCACAGAAGCTGTATCAACTTACATTCCCACCAACAGTGCACGAGGGTTCCCTTTTCTCCCCACCCTCTCCAGCATTTATTGTTTCTAGATTTTTTGATGATGGCCATTTTGACCGGTGTGAGGTGATACCTCATTGTGGTTTTGATTTGCATGTCTCTAATGATTAGTGATGTTGAGCATCTATTAATCATGATGTATCTTAAGTGACACCCCTAGAAGTAAGCAGTAAGACTGATGTTCAAAACACAGAACAGGAACGTCAGCATAAACATCTAATAGCTCCTGCTGTTTATCCATAAAGCTTTGCACTTATTTTGAACAATGTTCTAAAAGCTTGTAGACTCATGCTGGGGACAAATGAATCTCAAAAATTCTCTTTACAATGTTTTCCAGGGAGGGGTTATATTACTGCTTTGTCCTTCTGCCTTCCGTAAACCTCTGTGTTCCTCCGATAACTCACTTGGCAGCCCTGAGCCATCCATCAGGCACTTGACAACTGGCCTGGAAAAGATGACTCAGGCCTTAAGACTTAAACACCATTTTCTTCCCTCCATAGCCAAGGCAAGCTTACCCATAGAGCCTGGACTTAGGAAACATACCTATGTTTCATCTGTCTTTTTTTCTTTTTTAAAATTATTTATTTATTTGTTCTTGGCTGCATTGGGTCTTCGTTGCTGTGCGCGGGCTTTCTCTAGTTGCGGTGAGCCGGGGCTTCTCTTGTTGTGGCGCACGGGCTCTAGGCATGCAGGCTTCAGTAGTTAAAGCATGCGGGCTTCAGTAGTTGTGGCTCCCCAGCTCTAGAGCACAGGCTCAGTAGTTGTGGCACTCAGGCTTATTTGCTCCATGGCATGTGGGATCTTCCTGGACCAGGGGTCGAACCCATGTCCCCTGTATTGGCAGATGGATTCTCAACCACTGCGCCACCAGGGAAGTCCCTCATCTGTCTTTATTCTTGCAGAGTTGGCCAGAAAAATGGGAATTTTGCCTCCTCAGTTCATAATGATAACTTATTTGGTGCAGGGTACAGTGAGAGATGGTATCAATGGAGCTGTTATTCAACAAACCTTTGGAGGTGGTTGTTTGCATCTTACTCCCCTGTTTCCTCCTCTAAATGCAAGCGGCTACAACACCTAAGTCTACCAAGTAATGGCTGAGGACATTAAGGAAGCCCAGACTGGCTAGTAACTCTACTGTGTGGAATCACTGAGTTCCTTAGAATGCAGTTAGACCTGCTAATGTATACAATGAGATAAACACCCAGATTTTAAATAAGATCTGCCCTATTTTACCACTTGCTTTTCTTTAACCCCTTTATCTAGTAAGTCACCATGTCTTCTTGCTCCTACCTCTTACATGGTCATGGGGGTAAAGAATTATTATTCAGCTTAAGATATTTGAGATCATTACAAAATAAGGTAGAGATGTCTAAATAAATGAAGTCCTTAACTGATTCACTGATTTATTTATCGACAGTTGTTGAGACCTGCTATGTACCAGGCACTTTATTAGTTCCAGCATATTCCCTGACCCAAAGAAAAATCCAGCTTCAAAAAGAAGGCAGAACTGGGACAAACAGTAATCCTGTGTATGAAGAGCAGGCCGCAGGAACCAGGGGAAGAAAGAGCTAATTACACTGAGAAGCAAGGGGGAAGATTCACCAAAGGAAAGAAAAATTAATATTGGAAGGTAAAGTTGCAGTTTTCCAAAAGGAGCAGAAGAAGGTCATTCTAGAGATGACGTGAACACCCAGTGCCTGATACACCAGGATGAAGACTTCTTGCTATTCTACCTAAATATTCCAAAGCCATGTGGCTGACAAGGTCTTGGTGCTCTAGCCGGGTGTCAGGCCTGTGCCTCTGAGGTGGGAGAGCCGAGTTCAGGACATTGGTCCACCAGAGACCTCCCAGCCCCAGGTAATATCAAATGGCGAAAGCTCTCCAAGAGATCGCCATCATAACGCTAAGACCCAGCTCCACTCAACATCCAGCAAGCTACAGTGCTGGACACCCTATGCCAAACAATTAGAAAGACAGGAACACAACCTTACCCATTAGCAGAGAACCTACCTAAAATCATAATAAGGTCACAGACCCCCAAAACACACCACTGGATGTGGTCCTGCCCACAAGAAAGACAACATGCAGCCTCATCCTCCAGAACATAGGCACTAGTCCCCTCCACCAGGAAGCCTACACAACCCACTGAACCAACCTTACCCACTGGGGGCAGACATGAAAAAAAAAAAAAAACTACAAACCTGCAGCCTGTGAAAAGGAGACCCCAAACACAGTAAGGTAAGCAATATGAGAAGACAGAGAAACACATAGCAGATGAAGGAGCAAGGTAAAAACCCACAAGACCTAACAAATGAAGAGGAAATAGGCAGTCTACTTGAAAAAGAATTCAGAGTAATGATAGTAAAGATGATCCAAAATCTTGGAAATAGAATGGAGAAAATAAACGTTTAACAAGGAACTAGAAGAACTAAAGGGCAAACAAACAATCATGAACAACACAATAAATGAAATTAAAAATTCTCTAGAAGGAATCAATAGCAGAATAATGGAGGCAGAAGAACAGATAAGTGATCTGGAAGATAAAATAGTGGAAATAACTACTGCAGAGCAGAATAAAGAAAAAGGAATGAAAAGAATTGAGGAAAGTCTTAGAGACCTCTGGGACAACATTAAATGCACCAACATTTGAATTATAGGTGTCCCAAAAGAAGAACAGAAAGAGAAAGGGACTGAGAAAATATTTAAAGAGATTATAGTTGAAAACTTCCCTAATATGGGAAAGGAAGTAGTCAATCAAGTCTAGGAAGCACAGAGAGTCCCACACAGGATAAATCCAAGGAGAAACACTCCAAGACACATACTAATCAAACTGTCAAAAATTAAATACAAAGAAAAAATATTGAAAGCAGCAAGGGAAAAACAACAAATAACATACAAGGGAATCCCCATAAGGTTAACAGCTGATCTTTCAGCAGAAACTCTACAAGCCAGAAGGGACTGGCAGGACATATTTAAAGTGATGAAAGGGAAAAACCTACAACCAAGATTACTCTACCCAGCAAAGATCTCATTCAGATTTGATGGAGAAATTAAAACCTTTACAGACAAGAAAAAGCTGAGAGAGTTCAGCACCACCAAACCAGCTTTACAACAAATGCTAAAGGAACTTCTCTAGGCAGGAAACACAAGAGAAGGAAAAGACCTACAATAACAAACCCAAAACAATTAAGAAAATGGGAATAGGAACATACATATTGATAACTACCTTAAATGTAAATGGATTAAATACTGCAACCAAAAGACATAGACTGACTGAATGGATACAAAAAAAAGACCCATATATATGCTGTCTGCAAGAGACCCACTTCAGACCTAGGGACACATACAGAATGAAAGTGAGGGGATGGAAAAAGATATTCCATGCAAATGGAAACCAAAAGAAAGCTGGAGTAGCAATTCTCATATCAGACAAAATACTTTAAAATAAAGACTTTTACAAGAGACAAAGAAGGACACTACATAATGATCAAGGAATCAATCCAAGAAGAAGATATAACAATTGTAAGTATTAATGCACCCAACGTAGGAGCACCTCAATACATAAGGCAAATGCTAACAGCCATAAAAGGGGAAATCGACAGTAACACAATCATAGTAGGGGCCTTTAATACTCCACTTTCACCAATGGACAGATCATCCAAAATGAAAATAAATAAGGAAACACAAGCTTTAAATGATACATTAAACAAGATGGACTTTACTGATATTTATAGGACATTCCATCCAAAACAACAGAATACACTTTCTTCTCAAGTGCTCACGGAACATTCTCCAGGATAGATCATATCTTGGGTCACAAATAAAGCCTTGGTAAATTTAAGAAAATTGAATTCATATGATGTATCTTTCCCAACCACAACACTATGAGACTAGATATCAGTTACAGGAAAAAAAAAGGAAAAAATACAAACACATGGAGCCTAAACAATACGCTACTAAATAACCAAGAGGTCACTGAAGAAATCAAAGAGGAAATAAAAAAATACCTAGAAACAAATGACAATGAAAACATGATGACCCCAAACCTATGGGATGCAGCAAAAGCAGTTCTAAGAGGGAAGTTTATAGCAATACAATCCTACCTCAAGAAACAAGAAACATCTCAAATAAACAACCTAACCTTACACCTAAAACAATTAGAGAAAGAAGAACAATAAACCCCAAAGTTAGCAGAAGGAAAGAAATCATAAAGATCAGATCAGAAATAAATGAAAAAGAAAAGAAGGAAGCAATAGCAAAGATCAACAAAACTAAAAGCTGGTTCTTTGAGAAGATAAACAAAATTGATAAACCATTAGCCAGATTCATCAAGAAAAAAAGGGAGAAGACACAAATTAAAAGAATTAGAAATGAAAAAGGAGAAGTAACAACTGACACTGCAGAAATACAAAGGATCATGAGTGATTACTACAAGCAACTCTATGCCAATGAAATGGACAACACCTGGAAGAAATGGACAAATTCTTAGAAAAAGCACAACCATACAAGACTGAACCAGGAAGAAATAGAAAATATAAACAGACCAATCACAAGCACAGAAATTGAGACTGTGATGAAAAATCTTCCAACAAACAAAAGCCCAGGACCTGATGGCTTCACAGGTAAATTCTATCAAACATTTAGGGAAGAGCTAACACCTATCCTTCTCAAACTCTTCCAAAATATAGCAAAGGGAGGAACACTCCCAAATTCATTCTATGAGGCCACCATCACCCTGATACCAAAACCAGGCAAAGATGTCACAAAGAAAGAAAACTACAGGCCAATATCACTGATGAACATAGATGCAAAAATCCTCAACAAAATACTAGCAAACAGAATCCAACAGCACATTAAAAGGATCATACACCATGATCAACTGGGGTTTATCCCAGAAATGCAAGGATTCTTCCATATATGCAAATCCATCAATGTGATACACCATATTAACAAATTGAAGGAGAAAAACCATATGATCATCTCAATAGATGCATGAAAAGCTTTCGACAAAATTCAATACCCATTCATGATAAAAATCTTCCAGAAAGTAGGCATAGAGGGAACTTACCTCAACATAATAAAACAAACCCACAGCCAACATTGTTCTCAATGGTGAAAAACTGAAACCATTTCCACTAAGATCAGAAACAAGACAAGGCTGTCCACTCTCACCACTATTATTCAACATAGTTTTGGAAGTTTTAGCCACAGCAATCAGAGAAGAAGAAGAAATAAAAGGAATCCAAATCAGAAGTGAAGAAGTAAAACTGTCACTGTTTGCAGATGACATGATACTATACACAGAGAATCCTAAAGACGCTACCAGAAAACTACTAGAGCTAATCAATGAATTTGGTAAAGTAGCAGGATACAAAATTAATGCACAGAATATCTCTTGCATTCCTATACACTAATGATGAAAAATCTGAAAGAGAAATTAAGGAAACACTCCCATTTAACACTGCAACAAAAAGACTAAAATACCTAGGAATAAACCTACCTAAGGTGACAAAAGACCTGTATGCAGAAAACTATAAGACACAGATGAAATAAATTAAAGATGATGCAAACAGATGGAGAGATATACCATGCTCTTGGATTGTGAGAATCAACATTGTGAAAATGACTATACTACCCAAAGCAATCTACAGATTCAATGCAATCCCTATCAAACTACCACTGGCATTTTCACAGAACTAGAACAAAAAATTTCACAGTTTGTATGGAAACACAAAAGACCCCGAATAGCCAAAGCAATCTTGAGAAAGCAAAATGGAGCTGGAGGAATCATGCTCCCAGACTTCAGACTATACTACAAAGCTACAGTAATCAAGACAGTATGGTACTGGCACAAAAACAGAAATACAGATCAATGGAACAGGATAGAAAGCCCAGAGATAAACCCACACATGTATGGTCACCTTATTTTTGATAAAGGAGGCATGAATATATGATGGAGAAAGGACAGCCTCTTCAATAAGTGGTGTTGGGAAAACTGGACAGCTACAGGCAATAGAATGAAATTAGAAGATTCTCTAATACCATACAGAAAAATACACTCAAAATGGATTAAAGACCTAAATGTAAGGTCAGACACTATAAAACTCTTAGACGAAAACATAGGCAGAACATGCTATGACATAAATCACAGGAAGATCCTTTTTGACCCACCTCCTAGAGAAATGGAAATAAAAACAAAAATAAACAAGTGGGACCTAATGAAACGTAAAAGCTTTGCACAGAAAAGGAAGTCATAAAGAAGACAAAAAGACAACCCTCAGAATGGGAGAAAATAGTTGCAAATGAAGCTAATGACAAAAGATTAATCTCCAAAATTTACAATCAGCTCATGCAGCTCAATATCAAAAAAACAAACAACCCAATCCAAAAATGGGCAGAAGACCTAAACAGACGTTTCTCCAAAGAAGATACACAGATTGCCAACAAACACATGAAAAAATGCTCAGCATCACTAATCATTAGAGAAATGCAAATCAAAACTACAATGAGGTATCACCTCACAGAAGTCAGAATGGCTATCATCAAAAAATCTAGAAACAATAAATGCTGGAGAGGGTGTGGAGAAAACAGAACCCTCTTGCACTGTTGGTGGGAATGTAAATTGATACAGCCACTATGGAGAACAGTATGAAGGTTCCTTAAAAAACTACAAATGGAACTACCATATGACCCAGCAATCCCACTACTGAGCATATACCTTGAGAAAACCATAATTCAAAGAGTCACATACCACAATGTTCACTGCAGCTCTATCTACAATAGCCAGGACATGGAAGCAACCTAAGTGTCCACTGACAGATGAATGGATAAAGAAGATGTGGCACATATATACAATGGAATATTACTCAGCCATAAAAAGAAATGAAATTGAGTTATTTGTAGTGAGGTGAATGGACTTAGAGTCTGTCATACAGAGTGAAGTAAATCAGAAAGAGGAAAACAAATACCGTATGCTAACACATATATATGGAATCTAAAAAAAAAGAAAATAATGGTGCTGAAGAACCTAGGGGCAGGACAGGAATAAAGTCGCAGACGTAGAGAATGGACTTGAGGACACGGGGAGGGGGAAGGGTAAGTTGGGATGAAGTGAGAGAGTGGCATGCCCATATATACACTACCAAATGTCAAACTGATAGCTAGTGGGAAGCAGCCGCATAGCACAGGGAGATCACCTCGGTGCTTTGTGTCCACCTAGAGGGGTGGGATAGGGAGGGTGGGACGGAGATGCAAGAGGGATCGGATATGGGGATATATGTATACATATAGGTGACTCACTCTGTTATACAACAGAAACTAACACGCCATTGTAAAGCAATTATACTTCAATAAAGATGTCTAAAAAAAAAAAAGAAGGTCATTCTAGGCATGTTAAGATGAGTATACTTCTCTGCTTATACTTTCTGTGGCTCTTTATTTTATTATTATTACTTTGGGGTAGTGAAGGGACCTGGAATTGTCACCACCAATTTTTGCAATTCTCCTTTCTCATTGAATTTGTTTTAGTCACTGTCCCAATATAACCCAATTCTCAGTCAAAATTCCCTTCCTTCAGTGACAGCCACTATAATGTTTTTAAAGTACATATCTTATATATGTACGCACACTAGAAAAATATGTGCAGTTAATTTGTGTATGAGTGTTCTAAATTGCACAAAACATTGCACTGTAGCATATTTTCTCTTTCTAACTTATTTCAGGAAACACAGTTTGAATTTTTTTTAACTAAATTAAAAGTAAAATATGTAAAAATCAGTTTAAATGGATGAAGACCAATGCTGTTGAATGTATTCTCTTTCATTGTTGTATAGAATTCGATTGTTGAATCTGTCATAATTGATTTAATCCATCATCTGTTGATGGTTAGGTTGTTTTCATTTTTTGCCTATCATGAAAATACTGCTGCTTTGAATATTCTTGTCTATGACTTTGGATGCAAATACGTAAGCAAGAATTAAGGGTTCCAGTTGTTTTCCCTAACATGGATACTGCATTATTTTAAAATTTGATCACTGTGGCTTTATTTGCATTTCACCATCACACTCTAATTTTCACATTTTCAAAGTTTCTTTCAGTGTAAGTCACTTCCACTTCCTGCTAATCAGATGTGGGGTTGACTGCTGCAAAGGAAGCAGTTCTACACATTGATATAGACAAAAGACCCTTGCCATTTTGCATTTGCGGATGTGTTGAGGCACCTGAGTTAACACATGTCCCTGGCAATTGTATTCAAATCCAGGCTGCATCTCACCTCATCTCCTCCTTTCTTCCTTGGACTTACTTTCAATTGATTCCACATCACACAGTCCCAGACTATATAAAGCATCACATGATAGTGTTTGGTCCCAGACAACCTGACATGAGATCACTCAGTATTGCCAACCTCTGTCTTAGATGAGGGTCCGACTACATTGACTATTGTGGCCCATCCATAAACAGTGACCTAAGCTATGGCATTTAAATCACAGGAAACATTCAACAAGGATGTTGAACCATCCAAGAGCAACAAGCATGTACTGAGTGCTTTTATGGGCCACCACTGTTTTAAGTGCTTTTATGTGCATTATCTCGCCTACGTGTGAGAGGTAATAATATTATTTACACTTCGCAGGTGAGGGCCCTGTGGCTCAGAGAGGTGACACATCTTGCCCAAGAGCACAAAGCTATTAAGTGAAGGCATTCTGGTTACAGAGTCATGCTTTTGTATGTTATACTGCCTTCAAATTGAGCACCCTGCCAGGATTCAAAATACAAGTGGGAAATTCAGATATATTCTTGTGACTTAAGCACCTTATCTTGCATTTATAGGCACCTATAATTAGGGCCTATGGTATAAATCAGTTCAAACAAATTGGAGGAACTGATGCCACAAACACTGCTCTTATTGAAAAGCTCCCTCAATTTGGGTTTTGGAGCCCTAATGCATGTTCTTAAAAACATTCAGCTTTTAGGTTCAGATGGAACTCAGACTGAAGCTATACGATAATGCTGTTGTCTATCTGGAAACAGCCATTTGGAAAGGCATTACTGAAGATTCTTTTGATAGTTCTGTCATAAAGGGGGAACCTGTTACCTTGAACACGGTTTTGCATTTCAGGATTACTGCAGTTGAGGAGGGCACTGAGTCAGGTGGAGCTCAGTTCAAAGGTGTGAAATATCAATTAGCTTATAACTAATTCAAAAAAAAGTAAAAATTTCAAAATGTAAGTATTGTACAGTATAATTATGGCTAGTTTAAATTGATGTCAATTTCTGACTTCCACTGGAATATGAATGCTCATGGCTGTTGGATGTTATTTGAAGTTACTTAGAAGAAATTAAATACACATAATTGAAAAGTAAACGTTCACATATTTTCCTAACTGTGCTCCATTAGGACAGAATTTTAATTTTCAGGAAATTAATTCTGTTGAACTTGATGTTTAAGACAGAGAAGTGGAAAGAATCAAACCACTTTGCACTTAATATTTTCAGGAGGCCATTAGCAAACCCACATATCCTTCCTGTGATGTAGTTGAGTATTATATTCCTCATGCTTCCCCCGTGGGAGATGAATCAGGAAGATGTTATGTACCACGGAAGTGACAGAAAACAGAAAATTCAGCTGCTCAGACTGTTGTGCAGAGGCAATGGTTAAAAATAAGAAGAGAAAGTTGAATTTAAGGGGAACCCCCCCCACAAAACCACAGCATTTCACCAAATAGCATTTAAGAATCTATTAACGGATGTAAGAAACACCCAAATAAACCAAAAAATCAGACAAACAAAAAATCACCATTGTTTATTTTTAAGATGTGTCCCAAATTTTATGGCTTTAGTAGTTACAGAGCATGCAGCACCCACAGGGCCACTCTGGACCTCTGGAAAAATTAAATTCTAGGTATAAGCATATAATGTACAACTAGTCACTATCTAGTTACTATTTATATAAGTGCTTTATATGCATTGTCGTATTTAATACTCTCAGCAACCTAGATGATAATTATTACTAGGATTTCCATATTATAGATGAGGAGACCCAAGTTTCAAAGGTGAAATAAATTATCCAGAGCCACTGAGTGTACCAGTTAGTTTTTATCCTATAATAAACTTACTCTATAACAAACAGCTATCATTTATTCATCTCAGAAGTCTGTGGGCAAGCAACTGGGGTGGGCTTAGCTGGGCGGTTCTACCGCTAGTAGGGTAGAACCTACTGGGCTCACACGCAGGTTCGAGGGCACCAGCGCATCTCATGGTCTCTGATCCAACAATAGGCTATTGGGCCATGCACATGGTGGTCCCAGGAACCCAAAGAGAGGACAGCCCCAAATGCTCAAGCTTCTGCTTGTTTCACAAAGCAAATGACCTGGCAAAGCCAAATGCAAGGAGTAAAGAAACAGACCCTCTCTTGACTGGAGCAGCTGCAAAGTCACATTGTGAAGGGGAGTGGAAGGATTTTGGCTGCTTTGAAATCCATTAGTCAGTAAGTGACAAAGCCAGCCTTTGTCCAGATTTCAAAACCCATGTCCCTAATAATGATCCTACAGTGCCTCTCAAAAATGGATCCCTTCACAGTTTTCAAGATGACTGTCCCACTTTTTGAAAGGAACGTGCCTTCTCTTATTTTATAAGCCCCTGCTATCCTCCAACCCCTGACAAGCATTAGTTCTCTGTCTGTACTACTGTTCTGTGCATCCATCCACTAGGGCATTTATCATATTATAATGAAGTATTTATCATAATACAGTGTTTACTCTCTAGACTAGGCAGGGATCATGTCTAAGTATTATACAGCCCTGATGCTTGACCCAGACTTTGGTACAGAATTTGTGCTCAAAAACAACTTGCCAAAGAAAGTTACGATAATTTACCTGTTTCTAATCATCTGCTTCAGTCGGGGCTGACAATGTCATCGAATAGTTAGCAACGTTTACTGTTATCACCTTCAGTTAAACATCCTCAAGTCCTTTGAAAAACAGCAATGATAAACCTTTTATTTTTGATCCCCCAATTTAAAAAAAGGTCTCCACTGCTTTGTTACTTTAGGTTTCCCCTATAATATCAGTAATATTAATTTTAAAAAATTAGATGCACAGAGCAAGAAAGAAATTTGGAACCAATTTCACATCCAGTTTAGGAATGTCAAGGATGGGGTGTAGGTGAGGTTCTCCAGCTTGTCTAAGCTTTTTAAGAAGGCCACTTTCAGCACTCCAAGAGAAACAGGTGCTCAGAAGCCCCCTCCTTTCTTGGAAATTTAGCGGTGCCATTGTGAAATACTGCCTGGAGGGCCCATGGCTAGATTTAGAACCATTGCTTTACTTGTGATTTCCTTCTTTTCAGTAGCTGATGTGACTCCAGGATGCCTCTGTGGCCATTTCATTTATTTTCTCCCCACAAGTCCTCGAACTTCACGTCACTCTGGGCCTTACTGCTCATCTGTACTTTGCTGTTTGAATGTTCCTTGCACACTCTATATGCACACAGAGGGAGGCATATGGGCAAGCACAAAGGAATGGGAAGTTCGTGCAATTCACGCTAGATGCAGGAGTGAAAGAGGTGTAAGAGAAAAATACTCAGATTGGCAACTTATTCTTTAAATTTTTCTTTAGTGTTTCCACTACCACCAAAAAGCTGGTAGAATGCTGACTTATCCATGTTCCTCACATTAAATGAATCAATATTTACTCTGACTGTTACACACACAGCACTTCTGTACTTGACACTTGCCAGCTGGGAGACCTCGGCAAGCTACTAATCTGTGAGCTTCAGTTTTCTCCTGTGTATCCTGTGGCTTACAGTATTGATGGGAAGTTGAGACAGATTACCCATATAGAGCACACAGCCCTGTGCCTAACCCAGGGGAAGTACTCAATAAAACGGACTACTAGTGGGGACTTTCCTGGCAGTGCAGTGGTTAAGACTCCACACTTCCACTGCAGGGGGTGTGGACTGGATCCCTGGTCAGGGAACTAAGATCCCACGTGCTGCGCCTTGCAGCCAAAGAGAGAGAGAGAGAGAGAGAGAGAGAGAGAGAGAGAGAGAGAGAGAGGGACAATTCCATCATTGTGATTTGTACAACAACAAAGAAAATAAAGTGTTTAAAAAAATGGACTAGTAGTTACTACCATTATTAGTATTACACAGTACACTGGTGTTCCCGAGTATATCTCAGTTTTTAGCTTAACTTTCTGTATTTTATCATTTTTGAGTTAAAGATATTTTAATTTAAAGAACAGATTAAAAGGAATTCCTTGCAGTCCAGTGGTTAGGACTCTACACTTTAACTGCCAAGGGCACAAAGTCAATAAAAAAAATACATAAAAATAAAAAATAGAACCCAAATTTCCACTACCATTAGCAAATCCAATTATTTTCATTTTTCCACGTCCTTGTTCAGTCCTTATCCATACGTACAGGTAGTTCTTCTCTTAGTTTCAGTCATTGTGAAGGAAAGTACTTTGGTGTATTTAACATTTTGTTCACTAGTGTTATACCCTGAAATACACTTCAGTGGCCTGATTTAAAGGTTCAAGTAACAATAGCTAGATAGAATACCAGCGCTGTCATCCACAGTAAGTTACATAGTTCTTTATGTTTAGATAATGCTTTGCAATTTTTCATATATGCATTTTTATTTAACACAGTAATCTTGGAAGATTATAATAATGGAATGAATTACTATAAATAACGCTTTTAAGTGCTTACCATGTGCCAAGCCTATTCTAATCATTATTATCCCTATTTGACTCTCAGGGAAGCCAAGTGTCTTAGTGAATCTCACAAACCCAGTGAAACATTGAAATGAGTCTAAAAATCCAGAACCTCTAGTTACTACTCCAGTCTTCTTTCCAATTTACCACCCCCTTCCAGAAAACCCTAACTGTTGGGTTCTATCTAGATCCTTCACGGCATACGTTCCCTCTGGGCACACGTGCTGCCATGTAATTTTCTGTTTCATTTTTTCACTTGGATACTTTTAAAGCTTGCCTTGGCCACACATCTTGGGCACAGCCTCTTATCTTGGCAGGATCAATTGGTGTAACCTGTAGGCACCTATGATAGCATTTATTGTCCCAAATCTTCCAGAAAAGTCTGAACCCAGTGATTAAACCAAGAGCAGGAAAACCAAGCATGTCAGCAGGAATGGCCTACCCTTCACTTTAAAGATGAATGCTCTTTCTATTGGCGTCATTCATTTCTATAAGTACATTTCTTTCTTCTGGGACACACTAAGTCCAAGTATCACCGGGTCAAGAGTTCTTTCCATGTACAGTCTTTTCCTTTGGCATTATTAAAACCTCACTAATCAGCATTTTTCACTCTTGTTTAAAAGGTTCTAGACAGGAACTTAAGAGTTGTGATAGCTATTAACATAAAGCTAAAGATAACTGCCATGGCACGGAGGAAATACATGGCAATCTATTCACTGACGTGCATTCCAGTTTCCTTTTGGTCAAATCAGGAAGTTTGGTGAGATGTTCTTTACTATTTTACTTGCATCCTTCCTGCACTATGATTCTATTCTTGTTTCTTGAGGTATTCACCCACCCACAACTACCTACTTTGTTAACTGTCTAGTGGAAATTTTAAAAAATTCCATAAGTGTCATTACAAAGACATTCCCATGGGAGCATCCCGTGTGCCCATTTTCCTATTAATATAACTACATTGAAGTGCTACTGAAGTTCTTTAGACTCTTTCTGTGTGAAATATTAGCATTGCTAAAATTATAGACACAATGACTAAGGCACAGAGGAAGATACGTAAAATAGCATAAATTCAAAAACGAGACATAACTTCTAAAACTGAAACTGAAATTCTGACAAGTATTTAGTCTTGTAATTCCTACTTTATGATCCTTAGGGATCATAAATTTATCTTTTAGAATTTATCTTTTGTTTGCAAGAACCATGAGATCAAGAGAGCTTGTCCTATTAAATTCATCAGACTTTTTGCGCTTATTAATTTGAAAAAGATACATGTGGTACAACTGTGTTTTAGCAATAGAATATAATATGTTAAAATGACACATTGTTAGGTAAGAACTCTCTTAATATTGCTAAGAGAGTTAGCAATTATTTTATGCTCCAAACATGTGTTAGTTTCTATATATTCTTTGCCTCCAAACTTGCCCCAAATTCTGCAATCCAGGTTCTATGAATTTCATGAATTCCGTTTTAAAATTCAGGAAATTGAGATTTAGTGAGTGACTAAAACATTGATCTCAGAATTGATATCAAAGAGGACTTCCCTGGTGGCACAGTGCAGGGGACCTGGGTTTGAGCCCTGGCCTGGGAAGTTACCACATGCCACGGAGCAACTAAGCCCGCGAGCCACAACTACTGAACCCACGTGCCACAACTACTGAAGCTGGTGTGCCACAAATACTGAAGCCTGCATGCCTAGAGCCCTTGCTCCACTACAAGAGAAGCCACTGCAAAGCAAAGCTTGTGCACAGCAATGAAGAGTAGCCCCTGCTTGCCGCAACTAGAGAAAGCCCATGCGCAGCAAAGAAGACACAATGCAGTCAAAAATAAATAAATAAATTCATTAAAAAAAGAATTGATACCAAAGAGTAATTCAGTTTTTCCTTATGAACTAGTATACAGAAAACAACCACCTGCTTAATTAACTGGTCATATTTTATTTTCTTGGGTATATTTTTTAGGTCCTCCCCTCCTTCACTTTTCCTTCCCTTTCCTTACTTTTCCTTCATTCCCTCCTTCCCTTTCCTTCCTTCCTTTCCTCCCTCCGTTCCTTCCCTCCCTTCCCTCCCTCCCTCCCTCCTTCCTTCCTTCCCTTCCCTTCCCTCCTTCCTTTCCTTCCTTACTAAATGCAAACAAGACACATGACATAGATGGCAATTATAAACAAAAATATTAATTACAAACACTCATGTACAAATGATACAGCTTAAAAACAGAGCACTGTCAACACCTTCACTGTCTCTCCCTCAACCCACTGCTATGGCTTTCTGGGTAGTTTCCTAAGACCAGTTAACGGAGAAGGAAAATGAGAGTATCTTAGTCTGTTTGTGCCATTGTAACAAAATGCCACAGCTGAGTAGCTTTTAGACAACAGACATTTATATCTCATGGTTCTGGAGCCTGGTTTCAGAGAGGGCTATGTCCTAATTGACATTACCCAATGATGATATGGCAGGTTTTTGTGCTCCCATGTATTCCCTATGTTAGAGTTTCAAACTTTTCTACACAAGAGAAAATCCTGGGTGGACTGGGGCAAAAGAGGTGAGTTAAAGGGTGTGTCAGTCTATCTTGCATTTCCTTCTCAAAGTCCACTGTCCCCGTCTCTTGCACTTTCCATCCTACTCTCTGCTCAGGGAGGCTGCCCTATATGGAATTCATCAATGATCTAGGATTGCCAGATAAATATAGGATGCAGAGTTAACATTTAAATTTCAGATAAATAACAAAATAAAATTTTAGTCTGTCCTGTTAAGTATTTGAGATATATTAAAAAGTCATTTGTTGTTAATCTGTGTGCCCTGCACTTTTAATTTGTTAAATCTGGCAACCCTACTTTCATCCCCTCTGGTTTTTGGCTGAGTTGCACCACTGGGGAACTCCAGTAGGACCGAAGGGATGTAGGGAGGGAGTCCAGAATATTTACTTTCCTGCCTCACTTTGTGTGAGTCACCTTGGGCTGGCTTTGTTCCTTGACTGAAGCCCACTGCTCCTTGTAAAGAGACCTTTTTTATGGGACTCTCCTTCCAGGCTCCAGGTACCAGTTCTTCCCCTTGATTCTGTAGGCAGAAGGATAGAAACAGCTCTACTGGTGTTGCTAGCCCTGTGTTACTGTGCTATCCTTGAGATCACCTCAAATCTCATTATCGGTTTGTAAACAGTCTCTTTGTAAATTAATCCTCCTTAAATTATCTTACTGAAGGAGCACCGAAAAGACCAAAGTTCAGGTACTTGCAAAAAATTGATTCTGTTGCAGAGTGAAAGATAAATGGAATGTAATCCTACAATTTCTTATTTAGTCCAATACCTTGCTTTCACTTTGGATCTATTGGAGTCCCTGATGTGTTTAGCCAGAGGGTGTGTCTCCATCCTCATGGAACTTCTGATCTAGTAAAGACATCGAATGGGAGGGAAACCAACTTTGGTTCATCACCACTTCAGCTGTTTTATATGCATTTTCTTAAGTCATTCTCCTAACAGTTCAATGAAGAAGGTAGCTTTTCAGATTAGGGAAATGAGGCTCATAAAAGTTAATAGGAAATTTTAAGCATCTTTTCCAAAGATTTACCACCAGAGCATGCCAGAACCCTAGTTCTCATGAGGCTCCCCTTCCAGGCACTGTTCTAGCCAAGATTTATTGGGCCCATAATATAAGCCAGGTGTTGTTCTCAGCACTTTACATATATTTACTAATATAGTCCTCCCTAAAACCCTGTGAGGCAGGCACAAATAATAACACCATTTTACAGCTAAAATATTAGGCACAGAAAGGTAATTTTCCCAAGTGGTTTCACAGGCAGAACAACTGGTAGGACCAGGATTTGTGCCCATTTAGATGGGCTCCAGAGCTCTCACGCCTACCCACCATGCCTCAGTGTCATGTCTTGCTCCAAATGAGAGCTGTTCTTAATCTTGTGGGTCAACCCCAAGAAACAGGTGAGATAAGGCAACTCACGTGGGCATCTGGAGAAGTGGTCTGCATGGTGCTGGGCAAGGGGTCTGTCTTCTGTGCAGTGAGATGCTGGGCAATCCTGCATGTGGTTGTTCCTGGAGTTGGTCTGCATAAGGGATGGATGTTCTCTGGTTCAGAGGGAGCAGCAACAGCTGAGGGTCTCATTTTCCTCTGGTCCCTCAGCACCTTGCACAGATGGCCTACTGCCTCCAGCTCTCCCACCCTCTAAGCTCACCCTCTTCAGAATCTGGCTACAGTGAGTTTTCTGCCTCCCCTCAGCTCCTGAAAGCCACTGAGTTATGGGAACTTTGAATTTTTCTCTCAACCTCAACAACTTCCATTCCAACATAAAGCATTTTCTTTCTAGCAATATGAGACAGCCCAATTAAGGAAGGTCATTAGGACAGAGAAAAGGAGAAGGATGTAAGAGGGAGAGATGTAGAAAAAATTAAATTATTAGTATTGTTATATTCAGATGGCATAGTTGTCAATCCAAAAAGCACAGGGAACTAACTTAAAGACTATTAAAACTCATTAGAAGATAAACAAGGTCCTACTGTATAGCACAGGGACCTATATTCAACAGCCTTTAATAAACCATAATGGAAAAGACTATGAAAAAAGAATACATATGTGTGTGTGTGTGTGTGTGTGTGTGTGTGTAACTGAATCACTATGCTGTACACCAGAAACTAATACAACATTGTAAATCAACTACAATAAAAAAATGGTGTTGGGAAAATTGGACAGCATGTGTAAATCAATGAAGTTAGAACACACCCTTCACCATACACAAAAATAAACTCAAAACAGCTTATAGGCTTAAACCTAAGACATGATACCATAAAACTCCTAGAAGAGATCATAGGCAAAACATTCTCTGACATAAATTGTACCAATGTTTTCTTAAGTCAGTCTCCCAAGGCAATAGAAATAAAAACAAAAATAAACAAATGGGACCTAATCAAACTTACAAACTTCTGCACAGCAAAGGAAACCATAAACAAAACGAAAAGACAACCTACAGAATGGGAGAAAATATTTTCAAATGATGCGACCGACAAGAGATTACTCTCCAAAATATACAAAGAGCTCATACAACTTGACAACAACAAAAAAACAACCCAATCGAAAAATGTGCAGAAGACCTAAATAGACATTTCTCCAAAGAAGACATACAGGATGTCCAAGAGGCACGTGAAAAGATGCTCAACATCATTAATTATTAGAGAAATGCAAATCAAAACTACAATGAGGTATCACCTCACACTGGTTAGAATGGGCATTATCAGAAAATCTACGAACAACAAATGCTGGAGAGGGTGTGGAGAAAAGGGAACCCTCTTGCATTGCTGGTGGGAATGTAAATTGATACAACCACTATGGAGAACAGTATGAAGGTTCCTTCAAAAACTAAAAATAGAATTACCATATGACCCAGCAATCTCACTAGTGGGCATATAACCTGAGAAAACCATAATTCAAAAAGACACATGCACCCCAATGTTCATTGCAGCACTATTTACAATAGCCAGGTCATGGAAGCAACCTAGATGCCCATTGACAGACGAATGGATAAAGAAGATGTGGTACATATACACAATGGAATACTACTCGGCCATAAAAAAGAACGAAATAATGCCATTTGCAGCAACATGGATGGACCTAGAGATTATCATACTAAGGTGAAGTAAGTCATAAAGAAAAAGACAAATACCATGTGATATCACTTATATGTGGAATCTAAAATATGACACAATGAACCTATCTATGAAACAGAAACAGAATCATGGACATAGAGAACAGACTGGTGGTTGCCAAGTGGGAGGGGGTTGGGGGAGGGATGGAGTGGCAGGTTGGGGTTAGCAGATGTAAGCTTTTATATATAGAATGGATAAACAACAAGGTCCTACTGTATAGCACAAGGAAGTATATTCAATATCCTGTGATAAACCATAATGGAAAAGAATATTAAAAAAAGAATGTGTGCATATATATATATATATTTATATATATACCTGAATCACTTTGCTGTATAGCAGTAATTAACACAACATTGTAAATCAATTATACCTCAATAAAAAATATTGAAAATAAAACAAAGCCAAACAAAAAACCCCCAAAAACTTATTAGAGAGTTCAATTGGGTGGTTAGTTAGAAAATTAAAGTGTAAATGGCAACAGGTTTTCTCTCTGCATGTAATAAATGAGAAATATAAAGCAAATCAGGCCCTATTCAAATGGTAAGAATACTTTTAAAAAATATTAAGAAACAGAGTTCATAAAATTATGCAGAACTTACATATAATAAATGAAATAAAACACAACAAGAACAACAAAAGCTACTACATGCCTGATGCACACACTAGGCACTTAGTCTGTAACTGCTGAAGGAGTAAACAGAGTACAAAACTAGAGATTTTAATAAGTGGTGAGAGGTATCTTGTTTCTGAATGGGGAGACATATTACCAAACAGTGTCACCAAAATTATTATCAATTTTATTTTCCGTACTCTGATGTCTGAAATGTGGGCCAGTTTGAACTCGGACAACACAGTGAACTCTCCTGAGTTTTCATTTCCTCATCTTTACAATTTAAGTCATCCTCCGTAGTTGTCAAAATGACTGAATAATAAAATTGTCTTTGAAAGCTCTTTTTATAATGTGACTGATTATACACACACCCTTTGGTAAGAGAAGTCAGACCTGTGAGTAGAGTCATGCCACAGAAAGGGGTCACTCTGCTGGGATCTACACTGACATCTTTTTCTTCACCGTCGAGGACTCAGGTACTCACACACACTGCCACCTGTCCCCACAACCGTGCAGGCAGCCAGGAAAACAGGTTTCAAGCTCAGCCTCCTTGACATCACTTAGAATGACCAGGGTAGAACATGCATTCAGTCTGAGGACGGCCTCGAGGATCTTTGCGCCCTGATGTGATGCTCTTTCAGCCTCCTCAACAGTGACAATGGCAGAACAATCTGCAGCTGACTCATCACCCCATGAACATTAAAAGAGAATTGGGGCCCCCCAGAGTTACGGGGTTTAGTAGAAAGGCAGAGGGGCATGATCGTGTGGGCAGATATTTTTAACTTTAACGTAGGATAAAAAGTGGGCAGAAGGGTCTGAGAGCCCCGTGCAGAGAATCCAACTGGAACTTACATGACACCTAAACTGTCCTAGCCCCACCCTCACCTCCATCCTAATTCCAGCCTCAAGATTTGAGATCACTGGGGTGAGTACTTCCTTGGAGTCTGTTGTGAAAAAGCAGCCGCCCCTGAAAAAAAGTGGAGCATATCAAATGCAGGACTGTTCCAAATTAGTCTTGAAGCTGGGAGATGATAATGTAAATTGCCTTGGTAGGACCACCTAAAGGGAGCTTTCTTTGGAAAGTCTATTTTTAGCTCAGAGCCAGAGAGCAACAAAGACCAGCAAGAAAACTGCTCCTGCTTGACAAATGATGGAACGCACACACCCTGGAGTGGGCTTTCCATCCCCTTTCTCTGCACCACACTTGGAAGGAGTAAGGTAGAGCCTAAGGATAAAGGATGCCAGGAAAGGCTGCACAGCCTCAGTTTCTGACATGGTTGTGATCCCGATTCTGCTCAATTTCAGTGGCAGAATTCTTTATTTTAAGGGGTTGGAAAGTGGTGGGGAGCTTCTCAGCTGAAGCACTGTCTAAGCACAGCATACCATGCCGGGATGTGATCGGCATGGTAGCTTCCCCTTTCTGTACCTCAGCAGCTTTCCTCGCTAGCAGGTGAAGGCCGATGCTGTCTTTGAATAGTTGTGCTTCTCCTTCACCCTTCCTGTGACCACCTCTACTCCCACCCTCTGTCCCCCTAAAAGTTAAACAAAGAAAAATCTGTGAAGGAAAACAATTTAGGACACCATCTATTGCCTGGACTATATTAAAATCAACTCCCAGATGGTTTCTTCTCTTGTCCTGCTCATTCTTCTGAAAAGTGCCTAAGGGATATTTCCAAAACAAGCTGACTGTGAACCCCTTGCAAGTGTACAAGCTCTTTCAAGGAAGTAATCATCTTTGTGTCCTTGGCTCTAGACCCAGTGCCTGATACACAGTAGATGCTGAACCAATATTTGCTTAACTGGGACAGAACTGAAGGTCTGTCATTCATTAGCATGCATGACAAAGCTTTCTCCTCAACCCATGTGGAGGTCTGTGTGTGTCTCCCCACCTCCACCAAATTTCCAAAGGCTGCATGACCTCACAGTTAGTCTGTAAAACGCATTGTTCTACAAGTGTTTCCCTGGCAAGAAATTGGAATTACCTAACAAGGCATAAGTGGAAAAGAAGCAAGCTTTAAAACCTTCGAGTCCTGTGAAATAGCATTCCACTAACCCATGGGAAATGCTCTGCTGAACAGCCCATCTGTAAAAGGTGTGCCTCAACTCCAAAGAAAACATACAGATGGCCAACAAACACATGAAAAGGTGTTCAACAGCACTAATTATTGGAGAAATGCAAATCAAAACTACAATGAGATATCATCTTACACAAGTCAGAATGGCCATCATTAAAAAATCTACAGACAATAAACGCTGGAGAGGGTGTGGAGAAAAGAGAACCCCTCTTGCAATGTTGGTGGGAATGTAAACTGATACAGCCACTACTATGGAGAACAGTATGGAGGTTCCTTAAAAAACTAAAAATAGAACTACCATATGACCCAGCAATCTTACTACTGGGCATATACCCAGAGAAAACCATAATTCAAAAAGACACATGCACCCCAATGATCATTGCAGCACTATTTACAATAGCCAGGATGGAAGCAACCTAAATGCCAATCAACAGAGGAATGGATAAAGAAGATGTGGTACATACATACAATGGAATATTACTCAGACATAGAAAAGGAACAAAATTGGGTCACTTGTAGAGATATGGATGGAACTAGAGACTGTCATACGAGTGAAGTAAGTCAGAAAGAGAAAAACAAATAATCGTCTATTAATGCATATATGTGGAATCTAGAAAAATGGTATAGATGATCTTATTTGCAAAACAGAAATAGAGACACAGACATAGAGAAAAAACGTATGGACACCGAGTGGGGAAAGAGGGGGTGGGATGAATTGGGAGATTTGGATTGACACATATACCTATATATGTTTTATATCTATAAAGTAGGTAACTAATGAGAACCTACTGTATAGCTCAGGGAATTCTACTCAGTGCTCTGTGGTGACCTAAATGGGAAGGAAACCCAAAAAAGAGGGGATATATATAAACGTATAGCTGATTCACTTTGCTGTACAGTAGAAACTAACACAACATTGTAAAGCAACTATAGCCCAATAAAAATTAATTTAAAAAAAAAGGGTGCCTTAAAGGCTATTCTTCAAAATTGTGGACATTAGCCACTTTATGACAAAGCAACAATTCCACATAGTTCAATATAATATTTACTGAGAGCCCACTAAGTGCCAAGGCTTGCAGGGGTATAGAGGGGAAATAGGCAGACCCAGTCCCTGCCTTTATGGACTTTGTTAAGTCTCACATATAGCATGTCTTGAGCTTTGTGACAGTGAAAAGTCAGGTGCTATAGGAATACATAATGGAGGGGGAGGAGAAGGGAGCCCGGTGGCAGAATCTGCTACCACTTGCCAAAATCCAAATTCTCCTCTTCTTCCTGGGAATGCAGCTGGACTATATTTCCCCATCTCCCTTGCATGATCCTAGGACTGATAACGGAATGTGAGAAGATGTGATGTGTGCCAATTTTGGGTCTGGCTCATAAAACCTCCTGGAAGCCATGCACTGAAGAAGCTGACAACCACATCAGCCTGTGTACTTGAATTATCCTGCCTTGGATGGCTACATGAGTGAGATGTAATTCTACTGGGTTTGAGCCATTTCTGTGCTGATGTCTATTTGTTATAGCAGCTAGATTTACCCTAAATAATACAGGGGACTATTTAGTTTAAAGTCAGAAGAACCCTGGTGGAAGTAACATTTGAGTTGAGACCTGAAATGTGAATTAAGGTTAGTTAGGCCATGCCCAAAAGGGAAAGTTAGCAGGGTGCAGGACCAAGTCTATAAAGGTGCTGAGAAAGCACCTGGGGAATGGAAGGGAGTCCAGTCAAGTTGGGAATCAGGTAGCCTGAAACACACTTTGAGAGGAAGACTGAGGCCAGATCCTACAGGACATTTTAATCATATTAAGGATCTGGGGTTTTCTTCTGGGGGAAAAAGGGGAATCTCTGAAGGATTTGAACCAGAGAAGTGACCTGTTGCACAGAGCTATATGCAAGCATTTTGCAGAAACATACATGTAACATTTCCCCTGAGAATGAGTGTGCCTGTGAAAATGAAACATGGTCAAATTACTTTCTCCTCCTGTACCAGTTCCTCCTCTCTACTGACTTGCTGCTTGAAATTTGTGAAATATTAAAGCAAAGGAATAAGGAGTGACTTCCTCAGACAGTCAGAGGAGCAAGTCCATGAAGGCAGAAGTGGGAAGTCTTTGGTGTCTCTGCATCCAAAATTTTCTTTGTCTTGGTCTTCTTCCTAGAGTATACTTCCCCCACTTTTAATGTCTAGTATAGGGAGATAGCATTCATTTATATTTTTTCAATAATTTAATAACAAACATTTGGTGAGTGCCTACTATGTGCCAAAAACTGTTTTAGGCTCTAGAATTGATATAACTGTGAACGGAGGAGGCAAAGCTCATGTTTTGTGAATCTTACATTCTAGGGTATGAGATAAAAAAAAGTCATGTTATCATGCCAGTCAGTGTAAGTATTGTGGGAAAAAATAAAACAAGGAAGCAACCAAAGAGGGACTGCTATTCTATACAGATGTTCCAGGGAAGGTTTTATCTGGAAATAACATTTGACCCAAGACCTGAATGAAATGAGAAAGAAAGCCATGGCAATTTGTGGAGGAAGAATCTTTCAGGAAGAGGGCAAAGGTGAAATGCCCTGGATGGGAATGTGTCTGGCATACATGAAATTCATGAGTGTGTCAGGGAAAGAGACAGCCAAAGAGACCCCTCACAAGACCACTCTTATTCCAGGGTGACTGTGGGCATACCCAATTCTGCACCCCACTAAGGACAACATCAGAGGCTTAACACTGCAAGATGAGGGGACAGACTTCAATAAAATAATCCAGCCAGTCACTAGACAAATAAAAAATCAAATAGCAAGTCTAAGAAGGGGAGTACCTATATCCAGCCAGTTGTTATAATATTTTATCTAAAATATCCAGTTTCCAACCAAAAAATTATGAGGAATGCAAAGAAATAGCAAAGTATGAACCATATACCATAAAATGCAGGCAATGGAAACTGCTTCTAAAAGAGACCAGATGTCAGATAAAATATAAAAAGACTTCAAAGGAGCCATTATAAAAATGTTAAAGAACTAAAGAAAACAATGATTAAAGAAGTAAAGGAAGGTATGACAATACTGTTCCATCAAATAGGAAATATCAGTAATGAGATAGAAATCATACTAAAGGGAAAAGTGGAATTTCTTGAATTGAAAAGTAGAATAAATGAAATAAAAATTCCTTTGAGGGACTTAACAAAAGATTTGAACTGGCAGAAGAAACAATTAGCAGCCTTGAAGATAGACCGATGGAGATTATGTAATCTGAAGAAGAAAGAGAAAAAATTAATAAAGAGAAACGAACAGAGCCTCAGAGAAACACTGGTGCATTAAGTGTGCCAATATGTGTATGATGAGAGTACCAGAAACAGAGAAGTGAAAACAGTAGAAAAAATATTGATGAAATAATGGGGATGAAAACATCCTAAATGAATGGAAAAACACTAACTTACACATCTAGGAAGCTCAGCAAACTTCGAGTAGAATAAATTTTCAAAGAGACGCAAATAGACACATCACAGCAAAAATGCTAAAAGCCAAAGATGACGAGAAAATCTGGAAAAGCATCAGGAGAAAAATGATTCGGTATTAACAAGGGAACCCAGTAAGATTAACATCTGACTTCTCAGCAGAAATAATGGATACCAGAAGGCAGTGGAATGATGTATTCAAAGTGCTAGAGGAAAAAACCTGTCAATCGAGAATCCCAGAACTGATGTCACCAACATAATGACATAGGTTGTTCCTAACTTCACTCCTCCTCACAATAAGAACAACTAACAACTATTCAAGAACATGACACCACTGAGAGAATCCTAGAATGCAGAGGTGAGGCTGAAGTCCCCCTGCCCACTGGAAATGTGGCCCTGAAGCACGTTTCCAGTGAGAAGCTCATGTAACCAGGTAATCGTTTATAAGAAAGAAAGGCTAAACTAAATGATCTTTCTGAAATATATTATTTTCCAGTCAGGTAGACCTGAAAAGTGCTGTGAATAAGCTGCAGGAAGTAGGCTGGGGGCTGCTCTGCTCCTTACTTTTCAGTTGTTTTGTGGTCTAGATTGCAAAACAAATTGTTGGAGTGCATTTGTAATGCATTCCTCATAGCCCTTGCTGGGACTCTGAGAGGGAAACAGACGCTTTTCAGAAGACTGCTTAGTGGTAGGTACCAGACTATAATCATATAAGTCTGATTTTATAGAGAAGGAAACTGAGATTGAAAATGTTCAAACGGTGTATCCAAGGACAGACAGCTAAGAAACCCAGTGGCCAGGTTCATAGCCAGGTCCAAAGCCCTGAGATTTCTACTAAACCATACTGCCTTCTTTTACAGGTTAAGTAAAGTTAAAAAGCTAATCAAGCTTATTCCCCCAAATCTGTCCCCAGATGTCTGCTCAGGAGAGTACCTACATTTGCTCAGGCAAAACCCATCGTATGAAAAGACTGAGCATAAGGCAGAAGTAAGCACACTTTTTTTTTTATAAAGGACCAAAGGGTAAACGTTTTAGGTTTTGTGAAGCTTACTGTCTCTTGTCCCAACTACTCAACTCTGCTCTTATAGTGTGAGAGCAGGCTTACTGCAGACAATACGTAAACAAATAGGTGTGGCTGTATTCCAGAGAAACTTAATGACACTGAAATCTGAATTTCATATAATTTTCACAGTATATTTCTTTTTCCCCCTCTCAACCATTAAAAAGTATAAAAACTATTCTTAACTCCTGGACTGTACAAAAACAGGAGGAAGGTAGGATTTGGTTTGGTCTGCAGGCCATAATAGTATACACACACAATGCTTGATAGTACTCTGATCATTAAACTCCTTGAATCTAGAGAAGGATTTTTCTCATGCTGAATTTTCAATCTTAATTCAACACACAGTACTGAAAGAGCAGTGTTTTAGAATAGGTAGAGGAGATATAGAACATGATAGCAATAGTAGGGAAAAAGCAGGTGACAAGCAACAAGAATAAAAAATTAGATGTGCTAAACTTCTAGAACACAGTTGGTTATGCACAGGTAATGTGTTTATCAATTTGTTGAAACAATACCAGGCTTATGTATGTATTTAATTTAAAGCAGTCTCAAATAAGACTTGTGGATTTTATAGAATTAATTTTTAGGGTAATCATTTAAAATGTCAAGATTGAATAGAGACTCATGTAAAATGAGTATAAGAGAAAAAGGCCTTTAATGGGATTCAATTATTTCGCTGTTTGGATAGTGCTTTGGAGTGGACTTGACGATTAAAGAAAAAAAAAGAGAAAAAGGAGTGGGTTTTATGAAAAAAAAAGAGAGAAAAAGGAGTGGGTTTTATGAATGACTGAGTGAAATATGACCATTTCTCATATTTCATGTCCAGAGAACTGAATTAATGATAATAACACATTGTATTTGTGTAATATTTCATTATTTATAAAAAAGTTTCCCCATATGGCATCTTATTTAATTCATATACATGCTTTGCTGAGGTAGGTGTTTCACTAGTTTAGTAATGAAAACCGAGGCTTATAAAGTTTAAGTGATTTTCAAGTGATACATTAAGAACTTACGTTTAGAACTGGAGCTCAAATATTTTCTGATTCTTAGTTGATTATCCTTTGGGATGTTGCTAGGTATTACATGAAAAAGACAGTTCTATAACCAAACTATTTGAAAAACGCTGGGATAAACTGGTGTCTTTGCTTCAGGACTTCCCAGAACCTTTCATTAAACTAATGTGAAATGTAAATTCCCAAAAGGAGAATATAGGATGTGGTATTTCCCAAATTTATTTGGTTCTAGAGTCCTTCTAGGTCAAGAGCTTGTGTTTCACGTGGCTCTGAATAAGAGTTAAGATTGGGCAAAAGTACCTAAACCTCTCTAAGCCCCTGTATCCTTGTCTCTAAAAAGCAGAGACATAGAGTTGATGCACTTGGCCCAGTGTCTGCTACATGTAATTGCTTAATTATATGTAATTGCTGGATTACACATAATTGTTTGATAGCCATATATATATCAAGCACACACACTGGCAAGTCCAATCTCTTTTCAAAGATGAAGAACAATTCAGGGAAGTGACATGGTTCTCTCAAGTCATGAGGTGAGTAAGAGAGCTGGAACACAGACTTAAGTCTTCTAAACCTAAGGGCACAGTTTTATTTATCAAAACAAGAAAAATGGAACCAGATACCTGTTTTGATATTCAGGTCTGAATGAAAACTGGAAGATCATGGTCCTCACCTAGATTTTTTAAAGAGATAAAATAAACATGTGAATATCTGACAAGAGTGAGATGTCTGGCTGGTATTTTTGCTCACTTTCTATCCAAGGGATGTGTTTTCCTCTTTGATGAGATTGATTTGTAACTCCCTTCATTGTTAAACTACTGATCTCAATTTAACTACACAATTTGGGAGAGTTGGGGCTGTGCAATTTTTCCAGAAAATGATTAAGAAAAACTCTAAGAATATTGTGAACTGTATCAGGAACATGAATTCCTCTAACGAGGCAGTGGATCACTACTGATATTTTTCTCTCTAATTGGACTCAGAGCCCTGATAGTTTTTCATGAGTCGTGGCAGCTTGCTTTCAGCAAATGCATTTTTCACTTTGCAGTGGAGTATAACATGCTCTCCAAAGCCTGTGACACTCCTTTTCTTTCTCTAATTTGTTCCCCAACTTGAAGGTGAACATGGAAGCTTTCAGATACCTGCTATTCACAGTGACATGATGTTCATTTGACTTTTGTAGCCCTACATGTACAATTTCTGTGTTCCTGTAATATGTAGATGCATGGGGGTGGGGAGGGGTTGGTACAGAGCAGATGATGCCCAATGAGAAAATGGCTAAGGTAGTGGAGACACAGAAGAACCACAGCCATTCACACTCTTCCCCTTTGCACTTCATCTTGCTACTCTCCACTTGCCAGAGGAGGTGTTCCTCACAGGGTGGATTCCAAAACTGGAAATGAGTGACTTTATATATTTTATTGATATATGTATTTTGAAACATAAGTTAAAGTCCCAAAGAATGCTGTGAGACTGTAATAGGGAAGAACAAATCTGACTCCATATTAGATCTGTTCCTTTTAGTTTAAACCTTTGTGCTCTGCTTCCTGTGCTTAGTCGTTCTGGCTTTGCATCTTTTGTAAAAGGATGTTGCCTATCGGACTTCTCTGGTGGTGCAGTGGTTAAGAATCCGCCTGCCAATGCAGGGGACATGGGTTCGAGCCCTGGTCCGGGAAGATCCCACATGCCGCGGAGCAACTAAGCCCATGCACCACAACTACTGAGCCTGCACTCTAGAGCCCACAAGCCACAACTACTGAGCCTGCATGCCACAACTACTGAAGCCCATGCACCTAGAGCCCATGCTCCACAATAAGAAAAGCCACCACAATGAGAAGCCTGTGCACTGCAACAAAGGGTAGCCCCCGCTCGCCGTAACTAGAGAAAGCCCATGTGCAGCAACGAAGACCCAATGCAGCTAAACATAAATAAATAAAATAATTTTTTAAAAAAGGATGTTGCCTATAGCCTGCAATAAACAGCATAACTCATTCTCAAGGCTTTAGACCTTTAAGAGTCCATTCACATATAGAGATAAGAAGTGGCAGAACAGAGAATAACATTTGTCTTGTTGGAGGTTTACAGGAACATCATGACCTGACCTACACGGACAGATGTAAGAACAAAGGATTCTGACACCAAGAAGTTTGCAACAACTGACCACGCCCCTCCCTCACCTTGCCTTTAAAAGTGCTTTGCTGAAACCCTCCAAGGAGTTTGGGGTCTGTGGGGCACAAGCCACCCGTCTCCTTACATGGCCCTGCAATAAAACTCTCTCTGCTCCAAACTCTGATTTCGGTTTGTTTGGCACTGTGCATCGGGTAACAAGACATCATGAGAAACATGTCCTCGTGAAAATGGTTTCCTTGTTTACTGGGCTCTATTTGTTTAAAATGAGGTAGTAGTGGGGACTTCCCTGGTAGTCCAGTGGCTGAGACTCCATGCTCCCAATGCAGGGGGCCCAGGTTCGATCCCTGGTCAGGGAAGTAGATCCCACATGCATGCCGCAACTAAGAGTTCACATGCCGCAACTAAAGATTCTGTATGCTGCAACTAAAAAGATCCCACATTCTGCAACAAAGATCCCACGTGCCACAACTAAGACCCAACACAGCCAAATAAATAAATAAATAAATATTTAACAAAACAAAACAAAACAAAAAAGAAAATGGCTAAGGTGCAACTAGGGTGATTAGAGGAGCAGCAAGCCATACACTTTCAATCCAAGATGCCTACATGAATGTGCCATATAATTTACCATATTTGAATCATTTAATGGTACAAAACAGAAAGTTTCCAAATTATTTTTATCAGGCAGATACACATTCTTTAAAAAGTCTGCCAAATCTAGCACAATAGAAAAAAAAACTAGAGACCAAATTTAGTTATAAATATCCATGCAAATGTCTTTAAAGTGTAGCAAGTGTACTCCATTGTGCTTCCTGTGCCTGGTGCTTAGGAGATGTAATGATTGACAAGTTGCAGTGCCTGTCCTCAAGTAGCCTAAATTGAGACTAGGGGATCAAGGCAGAAAAATGATTTTACTACATAGTAGGGTAAGATAAGGACTATTGCAGATGACACATGTATTGCTAGGGGGGCTCAAAGGAAGGTACTTGGTAATATTTGGTTTGGGCATATGAATAACAACTTGGAAGAGCTGCTCTTTGGGTTGAGTGGTGAAGAATCATGGCTAAGGGTCTCAGTTCTGCCTTTGTTCTGCCCAAGTCCAAATCCCAAGTCTGGGATTTAATTCTTATATACTATTTAATTGGTCCATCTTCATATGTAAGCTCACCTTTAGAGTCTGGGTACCCTGAAGAATACAGGGTCATACTAGGTTATTCTTGTTGGAAGTGATCACTTTCCTTATGTAGTTGTAATAGATAGCAAACATGGCCACAATTCTTTGTAGCTCCTCCCATCAAGAAGCAGAATCTGTTTCCTTATCCCTTGCATCTGGGCTGGCTTTGCCATTGACTTTGACTAGCAATGTGATGAAAATAGCAGTGTACCGGTTTCATGCCTGGTCTTTAAGAGGTCTTACATTTCCACTTACTGTTTTTTCTTTTTTCTGTTTTGTTTTGTCTGTTTTGCTAAGACTTTTATCGATATTTATTTTTTAATAGGATTACAGAGCTGGAAAGGGTCTTGGAGCTCTCGTCCTCATTCTTTTTTTTTTTAAATTTTATATTGGAGTATAGGTGATTAACAACGTTGTGTTAGTTTCAGGTGTAGAGCAAAGTGATTCAGTTATACATGTACATATATCTATTCTTTTTTGGATTCTTTTCCCATATAGGTTATTACAGAGTGTTGAGTAGAGTTCCCTGTGCTATACAGTAGGTCCTTGTTGATTATCTATTTTATATAAAAATATGGAACGCTACACGAATTTGCCTGTCATCCTTGCACAGGGGCCATGGTAATCTTCCCTGAATGGTTCCAATTTTAGTACCTGTGCTGCTGAAGAGAGCACTTGTCCTCATTCTTTTAAACTTCTGAGAATCTTCTTCTGAATTATAACCAATGCTCTTATAACACTTGCACAAACACACACACTTCCCAGCCATAGTTTGGTGCAGGCTTTGGTAAATTTCTGGAACTCTCCAGCCTCCCCTTTCTTGGCAGAGAAACTCACCCATTTTTTTAAAAGATTGATGTTATTGAGGTACGTAAGTTTCATGTGTACAACATTATATTTCTACCTCCGTATAACCTACAGCTTGCTCTCCGCCAAAAATTGTTTTCCATACATCACCCTACAGTTGATACCCTTTACTTATTTTGCCCTACCTCACTGCCCTCCCCATCTGGTAACCACTATTCTGTTCTCTGTATTTATGTGTCTGTTTTGGTTTGGATTGTTCATGAATTTTCTTTGTTTTCTAATATTCCATACACGTGTGAAGTCATATGGTATTTGTCTTTCTCTGTCTGACTCATTCCACCTAGCATGATGCCCTCAAGGTCCATCCATGTTGTCACAAATGACAAGCTTTCATCTGTTTTTTTCTTTTTTGGTGTCTGTTTACTCACTGTTGATGGAGCCACATGCACAAGCTTGCACCATCCTGCTGGAGGAGGAGACTAGGTGGAGAGAGGATCCAGTCACCCAACTGTCCCAGCCGAACCCCCGATGTGTCAGCCTCACAGCTCAAGCCTGGCTGCTGCCAGGAATTTCCAAAAAGTTTCCACCTTTTTGTTCGTGAGTACTGATTGCATTTAAAAGTTACTCTGGGGGGGGACGAGGGGAAGATGGCAGAAGACTAAGACGCGGAGATCACCTTCCTCCCCACAGATACACCAGAAATACATCTACACGTGGAACAACTCCTACAGAACACCTACTGAACGCTGGCAGAAGACCTCAGACCTCCCAAAAGGGAAGAAAGTCCCCACGTACCTGGGTAGGGCAAAAGAAAAATGAATAAACAGAGACAAAAGGATAGGGACGGGACCCGCACAGGTGGGAGGGAGGTGTGAAGGAGGAAAGGTTTCCACACACTAGGAGGCCCCTTCGCGGACGGAGGCTGCGGGTGGCGGAGGGGGAAAGCTTCGGAGAAGGAGAGCACAGCAACAAGGGTGCGGAGGGCAAAGCGGAGAGATTCCCGCACAGAGGATCAGGGCCGACCGGCACTCACCAGCACGAGAAGCTTGTCTGCACACCTGCCGGGGTGCGCAGCGCTGGGAGCTGAGGCTCGGGCTTCCGTCGGAGCGCAGGGAGAGGACTGGGGTTGGCGGCGTGAACACAGCCTGCAGGGAGTTAGTGCACCACGGCTAGCTGGGAGGGAGTCCGGCGAAAACTCTGGACCTGCCGAAGAGGCAAGAGACTTTTTCTTACCTCTTTGTTTCCTGGTGCGCAGGAGAGGGGATTAAGAGCGCTGCTTAAAGGAGCTCCAGAGACGGGCACGAGCTGCGGCTAAAAGCGCGGACCCCAGAGATGGACATGAGACGCTAAGGCTGCTGCTGCCGCCACCAAGAAGCCTGTGTGCGAGCACAGGTCACTATCCACACCCCGCTTCCGGGGAACCTGTGCAGCCCACCACTGCCAGGGTCCCGGGTTCCAGAGACAACTTCCCGGGGAGGACGCACAGCGTGCCTCAGGCTGGTGCAACGTCATGCCAGCCTCTGCCACCGCAGGCTCACCCCGCACTCCGTGCCCCTCCCTCCCCCCGGCCTGAGTGAGCCAGAGCCCCCGAATGAGCGGCTCCTTTAACCCCGTCCTGTCTGAGCGAAGAACGCCCTCCGGCGACCTACACGCAGAGGCGGGGCCAAATCCAAAGCTGAGCCTCGGGAGCTGTGAGAACAAAGAAGAGAAAGGGAAATTTCTCCCAGCAGCCTCAGGAGCAGCGGATTAAATCTCCACCATCAACTTGATGTACCCTGCATCTGTGGAATACCTGAATAGACAATGAATCATCTCAAATTGAGAAGGTGGACTTTGAGAGCAAGATTTATGATTTTTTCTCCTTTTCCTCTTTTTGTGAGTGAGTATGTGTATGCTTCTGTGTGAGATTTTGTCTGTATAGCTTTGTTTCCACCATTTGTCCTAGGGTTCTATCCGTCCTTTTTTTTTTCTTAAAATATTTTTTCTTAATTATTTTTTATTTTAATAACTTTATTTTATTGTTTTACCTTCTTTCTTTCTTCCTTTCCTTCCTTCCTCACTCCCTCCCTTCTTTCTTTCTTTCTTTCTTCCTCCCTCCCTCCCTCCCTCTCTCTCTCTCTCTCTCTCTCTTTCTTTCTTTCTACTTTTTCTCCCTTTTATTCTGAGCTGTGTGGATGAAAGGCTCTTGGTGCTGCAGCCAGGAGTCAGTGCTGTGCCTCTGAGGTGGGAGAGCCAACTTCAGCACACTGGTCCACAAGAGACCTCCCAGCTCCACATAATATCAAACGGCAAAAAATCTCCCAGAGATCTCCATCTCAACACCAGCACCCAGCTTCACTCAACGACCAGCAAGCTACAGTGCTGGACACCCTACGCCAAACAACTAGAAAGACAGGAACACAATCCCACGCATTAGCAGAGAGGCTGCCTAAAATCATAATAAGTCCACAGACACCCCAAAACACACCACCAGACGTGGACCTGCCCACCAGAAAGACAAGATCCAGCCTCATCCACCAGAACACAGGCACTAGTCCCCTCCACCAGGAAGCCTACACAACCCACTGAACCAACTTTAGCCACTGGGGACAGACACGAAAAACAATGGGAATTAAGAACCTGCAGCCTGCAAAAAGGAGACCCCAAACACAGTAAGATAAGCAAAATGAGAAGACAGAAAAACACACAGCAGATAAAGGAGAAAGATAAAAACCCACCAGACCTAACAAATGAAGAGGAAATAGGCAGTCTACTTGAAAAAGAATTCAGAATAATGATAATAAAGATGATCCAAAATCTTGGAAATAGAATAGAGAAAATGCAAGAAACATTTAAGAAGGGCCTAGAAGAACTAAAGTTGAAACAAGCAATGATGAACAACACAATAAATGAAATTAAAAATACTCTAGATGGGATCAATAGCAGAATAACTGAGGCAGAAGAACGGATAAGTGACCTGGAAGATAAAATAGTGGAAATAACTACTGCAGAGCAGAATAAAGAAAAAAGAATGAAAAGAACTGAGGACAGTCGCAGAGAGCTCTGGAACAACATTAAATGCAGCAACATTTGAATTCTAGGGGTTCCAGAAGAAGAAGAGAAAAAGAAAGGGACTAAGAAAATATTTGAAGAGATTGTAGTAGAAAACTTCCCTAATATGGGAAAGGAAATAGTTAATCAAGTCCAGGAACAACAGAGAGTCCCATACAGGATAAATCCAAGGAGAATACACCACGACACATATTAATCAAACTGTCAAAAATTAAATACAAAGAAAACATATTAAAAGCAGCAAGGGAAAAACAACAAATAACACACAAGGGAATCCCCATAAGGGTAACAGCTGATCTTTCAGCAGAAACTCTGCAAGCCAGAAGGGACTGGCAGGACATATTTAAAGTGATGAAGGAGAAAAACCTGCAACCAAGATTACTCTACCCAGCAAGGATCTCATTCAGATTTGATGGAGAAATTAAAACCTTTACAGACAAGCAAAAGCTGAGAGAGTTCAGCACCACCAAACCGGCTTTACAACAAATGCTAAAGGAACTTCTCTAGGCAAGAAACACAAGAGAAGGAAAAGACCTACAATAACGAACCCAAAACAATTAGGAAAATGAGAATAGGAACACACATATCGATAATTACCTTAAATGTAAATGGACTAAATGCTCCCACCAAAAGACACAGATTGGCTGAATGGATACAAAAACAAGACTCATATATATGCTGTCTACAAGAGACCCACTTCAGATCTAGAGACACATACAGACTGAAAGTAAGGGGATGGAAAAAGATATTCCATGCAAATGGAAACCAAAAGAAAGCAGGAGTAGCAATTCTCATATCAGACAAAATAGACTTTAAAATAAAGACCATTACAAGAGACAAAGAAGGACACTACATAATGATCAAGGGATTGATCCAAGAAGAAGATATAACAATTGTAAATATTTATGCACCCAACATAGGACCACCTCAATACATAAGGCAAATACTAACAGCCATAAAAGGGGAAATCGACAGTAACAATCATAGTAGGGGACTTTGAACACCCCACTTTCACCAATGGACAGATCATCCAAAATGAAAATAAATAAGGAAACACAAGCTTTAAATGATACATAAAACAAGATGGACTTTATTGATATTTATAGGACATTCCATCCAAAAACAACAGAAAACACATTTTTCTCAAGTGCTCATGGAACATTCTCCAGGATAGATCATATCTTGGGTCACAAATCAAGCCCTGGTAAATTTAAGAAAATTGAAATTGTATCAAGTATCTTTTCTGACCACAACGCTATGAGACTAGGTATCAATTAGAGGAAGAGATCTGTAAAAAATACAAACACATGGAGGCTAAACAATACACTACTTAATAACGAAGTGATCATTGAAGAAATCAAAGAGGAAATCAAAACATACCTAGAAACAAATGACAATGGAGACACGACAACCCAAAACCTACGGGATGCAGCAAAAGCAGTTCTAAGAGGGAAGTTTATAGCAATACAATCCTACCTTAAGAAACAGGAAACATCTCGAATAAACAACCTAACCTTGCACCTAAAGCAATTATAGAAAGAAGAACAAAAAGCCCCAAAGTTAGCAGAAGGAAAGAAATCATAAAAATCAGATCAGAAATAAATGAAAAAGAAATGAAGGAAACGATAGCAAAGATCAACAAAACTAAAAGCTGGTTCTTTGAGAAGGTAAACAAAATAGACAAACCATTAGCCAGACTCATCTAGAAAAAAAGGAAGAAGACTCAAATCAACAGAATTAGAAATGAAAAAGTAGAAGTAACAATGACAAGGCATAAATACAAAAGATCATGAGAGATTACTACAAGCAACTCTATGCCAATAAAATGGACAACCTGGAAGAAATGGACAAATTCTTAGAAATGCACAACATGCCGAGACTGAATCAGGAAGAAATAGAAAATATGAACAGAGCAATCACAAGCACTGAAATTGAAACTGTGGTTAAAAATCTTCCAAATAACAAAAGCCCAGGACAAGATGGCTTCACAGGCGAATTCTATCAAACATTTAGAGAAGAGCTAACACCTATCCTTCTCAAACTCTTCCAAAATAGAGCAGAGGGAGGAACACTCCCCAACTCATTCTATGAGGCCACCATCACCTTGATACCAAAACCAGGCAAGAATGTCACAAAGAAAGAAAACTACAGGCCAATATCACTGATGAACATAGATGCAAAAATCCTCAGTAAAATACTAGCAAACAGAATCCAACAGCATATTAAAAGGATCATACACCATGATCAAGTGGGGTTTATTCCAGGAATGCAAGGATTCTTCAATATATGTAAATCAATCAACGTGATACACCATATTAACAAATTGAAGGAGAAAAACCATATGATCATCTCAATAGATGCAGAGAAAGCTTTCAACAAAATTTAACACCCATTTATGATAAAAACCCTGCAGAAAGCAGGCATAGAGGGAACTGTCTTCAACATAATAAAGGCCATATATGACAAATCCACAGCCAACATCATCCTCAATGGTGAAAAACTGAAAGCATTTCCACTGAGATCAGGAACAAGACAAGGTTGCCCACTCTCACCACTGTTATTCAACATAGTTTTGGAAGTTTTAGCCACAGCAATCAGAGAAGAAAAGGAAATAAAAGGAATCCAAATCGGAAAAGAAGAAGAGCTAATCAATGAATTTGGTAAAGTAGCAGGATACAAAATGAATGCACAGAAATCTCTTGCATTCCTATACACTAATGATGAAAAATCTGAAAGTGAAATCAAGAAAACACTCCCATTTCCCATTGCAACAAAAAGAATAAAGTATGTAGGAATAAACCTACCTAAGGAGGCAAAAGACCTGTATGCAGAAAATTATAAGACACTGATGAAAGAAATTAAAGATGATACAAATAGATGAAGAGATATACCATGTTCTTGGATTGGAAGAATCTACATTGTGAAAATGACTCTACTATCCAAAGCAATCAACAGATTCAATGCAATCCCTATCGAACTACCACTGGCATTTTTCACAGAACTAGAACAAAAAATTTCACAATTTGTATGGAAACACAAAAGACCCCGAATAGCCAAAGCAATCTTGAGAACAAAAAACAGAGCTGGAGGAATCAGGCTCCCTGACTTCAAACCTTACTACAAAGCTACAGTAATCAAGACAGTATGGTACTGGCACAAAAACAGAAAGATAGATCAATGGAACAGTATAGAAAGCCCAGAGATAAACCCACGCACATATGGTCACCTTATCTTTGATTAAGGAGGCAGGAATGTACAGTGGAGAAAGGACAGCCTCTTCAATAAGTGGTGCTGGGAAAACAGGACAGCTACATTTACAAGTATGAGATTAGGTCACTCCCTAACACCATACACAAAAATAAGCTCAAAATGGATTAAGGACCTAAATATAAGGCCAGAAACTATCAAACACTTAGAGGAAAACATAGGCAGAACACTCTATGACATAAATCACAGCAAGATCCTTTTTGACCCACCTCCTAGAAAAATGGAAATAAAAACAAAAATAAACAAATGGGACCTAATGAAACTTCAAAGCTTTTGCACAGCAAAGGAAATCTTAAACAAGACCAAAAGACAACCTTCAGAATGGGAGAAAATAGTTGCAAATGAAGCAACTGACAAAGGATTAATCTCCAAAATTTATAAGCATCTCATGCAGCTCAATAACAAAAAAACAAACAACCCAATCCAAAAATGGGCAGAAGACCTAAATAGACATTTCTCCAAAGAAGATATACAGACTGCCAAAAAACACATGAAAGGATGCTCAACATCACTAATCATTAGAGAAATGCAAATCAAAACTATAATGAGATATCATCTCACACCAGTCAGAATGGCCATCATCAAAAAATCTAGAAACAATAAATGCTGGAGAGGGTGTGGAGAAAAGGGAACAGTCTTGCACTGCTGGTGGGAATGTGAATTGGTACAGCCACTATGGAGAACAGCATGGAGGTTCCTTAAAAAAACTAAAAATAGAATTACCATACGACCCAGCTATCCCACTACTGGGTATATACCCTGAGCAAACCATAATTCAAAAAGAGTCATGTACCAAAATGTTCATTGCAGCTCTATTTACAATAGCCCGGAGATGGAAACAACCTAAATGTCCATCATCGGATGAATGGATAAAGAAGATGTGGCACATATATACAATGGAATAGTACTCATCCATAAAAAGAAACGAAATTGAGCTATTTGTAATGAGGTGGAAGGACCCAGAGTCTGTCATACAGAGTGAAGTATGTCCGAAAGAGAAAGACAAATACCGTATGCTAACACATATATATGGAATTTAAAAAAAACTGTCATGAAGAACCTAGGGGTAAGAGAGGAATAAAGACACAGACCTACTAGAGAATGGACTTGAGGATATGGGGAGGGGAAAGGGTAAGCTGTGACAAAGCGAGAGAGTGGCATGGACATGTATACACTACCGGACCTAAAATAGATAGCTAGTGGGAAGCAGCCACATAGCACAGGGAGATCAGCTCGGTGCTTTGTGACCACCTAGAGGGGTGGGATAGGGAGAGTGGGAGGGAGGGAGATGCAAGAGGGAAGAGATATGGGAACATGTGTGTGTGTATGGCTGATTCACTTTGTTATAAAGCAGAAACTGGCACACCATTGTAGAGCAATTATACTCCAATAAAGATGTAAAAAAAAATGTTATTCTGTGTTCTTCAAAGTTTTCTAGCTGTATGCGAGCCACAAAGTTGATGGACTTAAGTGAGCAGTTCTCATTAAGACTGTGAGACATGTGAAAGCTATTCAAATGTGAGTCAGGAAACCCGGTTACTGCACTAATGAACCATAAGGCTTAGAGCAAGACATTTGGCTTGCAAGGGCTTTGGTTTCCATCATGAAATGAGGGAGCAGAACTCGGTCTCCAGGGTTCCAGCACCTCCTGCCACTTTGAGTCACTTTCGGGGTCCACTGCACACTAGGGTTAGTAGCAATTTTCTGCTATAACAGAAAATAATTTCCACCTTCAAGTTTATATTATTTTATTTAGTTTTAATTATGCTCATTACTCATATACCAGTGATTACTGGTATTCAGACAACAGAGTATTCATATATGAAAAAAATCATCATATTCCCATAATTCAGATGTAAACTATGTGAACACTCTTAATAGCCCACCCTTATTTCTAATCAAATATGTATTCAAAAATAAATTCGTAAAGTACGTATCCTCCTACCAACTGGTTTTTCAGTGTCGGTATACACAGAGGTCTAGAGGTTAACGGGCTGCATTCTGTCCTATGGATTAACCACCAGTCTATGTTTTCACATCCTAGCTATTGCCAATTTTTATTCTTATCAACAATGTTGTGACAAACAAGACTGAATTCCCTACATTAGAGGAATAAATATTCGAAAAGCAGAGCTTCAGTGAGGATCTAGTCCAAAGGACAAAAAATAATTCTATATTTTTATATGTTTCATTGTGACATCGTGTATTAGATAGTTTCCTAAACTCACGTCTGAAATGGGACACTGAAAAATTCTGCAATGAAAGTGTGTAGACCCCCTGCTGAATCTGATTAAAGTGAGGGTCTCCAGGGCAATCTTTAAATGCATAGCTAGCAAAAGCTTGCACAGACGGCATTTCTTTAGTATATTTGTTTATTGACCTAATTAGAGAAGCGCCAGAGAACAAACCACTTTTAAAACCTTATCCCCATTAGCTATAGATGATGAGAGTTCCCCAAACTCAAAAACATATTCTGAGATCAATGAAATGAGCATCTAGGGAAACAACCTCCTGTTTCATTTCCAGACAGGCAGCAGAATTTCATGTTAGCCACAAAGAAGATTTAGAAGTCCATCAGAAACAATATAAGCCAGAGCTGCCCCTGAGGACAAACAAGAAAATCTGAACATTCACAAACCGAGTGGCACACTGCTCCACAGACGGTCACACGTGGTCTCCCATCATACCCTGCACATCTTTAACCTTCTATTAATTTTTGTTCACTCCAAAAAATTTTTGTGTACCTCACAGATACCTGGCCAGGTACATTTTTTAATACCTCAAGTCAGCTCTACCTTAAAATACACACGCTCATCTCTTCCCTTGCCTGTCTCTCTTAATAGAGTGTGAGGCCATTGAGGACAGGGTCCATTTGCTCTGACTGCATCTGGCACACAGGAATAATAAAAATTGTTACTGGTTACTGTGTGCCAGGCATTGCACTGAGTGAATGTGCATATATGGCAGGTTAATTAGACTGTTCTCCTTCCTGGAGTTTCCCTCCTTTGTTGGTTATCAATGGGTAAGCAGCATTTGTGTTTCTCTGCCACAGGGATCTTTGCAGGACAGGAAGCAGATGTTGTTAAGTATCACTGGCTCTTCCTAATGATTAGGACTGGAGAGCTTGTGCTTGGTTTCCTGGATGGTGATGTAAGAGAGTGGTGGGTAGAAAAAGGAGGACAGAGAGTTATATCGCCCTTCTCCAGCTCAAACTATTACAGACAAATTAGAGGCCCAGGTACCCAGCATATTTAGTTTTTAAACCATGAAATTCTCTGGCAAACTTGGATGGTTGGTCACTCTAGATGAGATGATAGTCCCTCAGAGAAGGCAAAGTCTTCAGTGGAGAGCTTGTGATTTCACTTGGAGAGAGAGGAAGACTCCAGATACAGGTGCTCCCACATTTGCTAAAGATTATTTTGCTCTAAGTGCTACCTAGAAATGACAGGGAGGCTGGGCCTGAAGACATTCTTGAGTTTGTGACAGCAGGAACCTCAGGAGAAACCAGGGTAGAAAATTAGAGCCTTCTCTGATGTCTTCGCGTCACCAAATATTTACTGAGCTTCTGTGGCCAGTACTGCATGATGAACTGGGGATACAAGAATGGCTAACAAGTCACTGCCCTTGAAAAACTGAGGAAGACAAAATAAAATTTACTCCACAGTCTGGAAAAAGCTGCAAAAACAAAAGAGGGAAGCACCCAGAGCATGTTCTTTGGAGACAGGGGTACTGGGATGCCTTCCCAGATAATGACAATGCCACAGGGTAGCCAGTCAGCCACTACCTCTGTGAGTTTATGTGAAGGGAAGAGAGAAAGCAAGGGTGCATTCGAGACTTCCTCAAGGAGCTTGCACCTTAATGGGGTTTATACCACACACACATCAACGACTTAGGGCAATTTCAAGGCAGCAGGGACAGTGCAAATTGACTGAACAAGCGAAGAACTGAAGTCCACAGGGGCCCCAGATAGAACCATCGGAATGAAGGGGGACGAATGTGTCTCCACAGAGTGAAGTTTTGAATCCAGACATCATACATGGATGGAAAGAGATTGGAAAGTAAAGTGAACATAGAGTAAACTTTCATACTTTAAAAGTGAATGTAAGTTGAACAGACAGCTTTCATATGGAATAGCACCCCCACCCCCGTCTCTGGAGGTGTGTACTTGAACAGAAAAGACAATATCTGGAGGAAGGGATGTAGGAGATGAGACTGACTTGATTATTTCCTGTCAACAGCGTAATGGGCCACACCATGCTGAGGACTCTTCAAATTTTGTTCCAAAATTCAGGCAACATCTTCACCCTCACTCATCAGACCTGTTTCCTTCAAATTTTGTTCCAGAGGGTGGCTCCAGGTCTCACTCCCTTGCTTCAGTCAGAACCACTATTTTTTTTTTTGTTATGTTTTATAGACTTCAGTTTTATTAAGGTTCCAAGTAAGACGTTCGAAATCTACTAAAAACGAAATCCTCCACACTGGACCATGATTGTGTGGTCCCTTGGGGCAGAAGGACCTTCTGTTCACCATCTGTGCCAGCATGGAGCCTGTCCTGGGGGAGATCTACAGTCCCCATCCTAGGAGCGCAAGGGCAGGCCTGGGCACGTGGAGCTCTGTGAGAAGTCAGAAGAATGGAAAACATAGGATTTGCACCAATTCCTTAAAAACACTGGTCATGCTTCTCAAAATGTTTAATAAAGGGGAGCGTCACTGTCCTCAGCCAGACAGAGAGAACCCTTCATAAACAAGGTTGCCACTTGTAAATGCATTTCCTCCTCACAAATTACCAGCAAGATGGGCTTCCTGCGGGGCAGCTCTCAGGATCTGAAAGGGACTAACAGTTGTGTCAGGAGAGCTCTCCCTCTAATAACAAGCTACTTTAATCATGTTATAGTTGTTTGAAGAAAATAGGCTGAGACTCACTAAAGTGAATCCTATAACAACTCCCTACAAATGATAGCACTGCAGCCTTTTCTTCCCTTTCCTGAAATTCTCTTTCAAACCCAAACAGAACAACACTGCACATGTGTAACAGTTTAGGGATATAAAAGTAAAAATATGTAATCAAACACCCCTCTGGATGCCCTCCTTTAACTGCCCTGGGTGGAGTTAGCTGCTCCCACCTCCGAGTTCCCCTGGCTGTGGAGAAGTTCGTGGAAGCCTGCCTCTATGGAAACAGCTGCCTCGGTGGAAGCATCACCCCTGTGGGCCTGAAGCCCAGGATCCCGTGTTGCGCTTGGGGCCACTGTTGGTCTGTAGGACCAGTGTTGGGAAGAAGAGCTGGACAGAAAGCAGGCGGAGGGCCAGGAGAAACCGCGGCCCATCACGTCCTCAGCATTGATTCATCACCATGTGTGACCACCAGGACCTTCTCAGAGTGGTACCCTCAGCTCTGGACAATTAAATGTATGTGTCGGGAGGTTAGGAGAGAAATCTTCACTTAAAAGTAGATGATGTGAATCAGCAGCAAGCTGATCAAAGACAGATCATGAAAGGGAGAGAAAAAGAAAGCTGAGGATGGGACAAAGGAGACAGAGTGTCTAGACAGGTTGGCTGAGCCAACTCAAAGGACACACCAACACCAAGGAGAGAGCTTCAGGGAGGAGCCATGTTCAGCAGAGTCACACGCATAGGGGTGGAGTGAGGCCATGGCCAGCCGGGCCAAGCAGTGTCTGCAGCTAACTTACCACTCTGGTTCTAGATCTGGGGTTCTCAACACATTCCTTCCAAAACCCAATATGAAGCAGAACCTTGCTGAGAAAAGGCAGCAATGTGGAATGTTTGAGTTTAGACCCACTGAATTTCACTATAAATCTCTGATTCTGAAGAAAAAGCATTCAAAAAGTGGCCTGATCTTTTCCAGTAAGTCAGTCCATTGCTGTTTATGCTGAAACTCCATGTAAAAAGTCTCTGAACCACATTTCTGAGTTCAGCTAAATTAAACACACACACCCCCACATAAACACACACACACACACTCTCTCTCATATGTATGGATATACGTACCCACATACAAATATAGAGAATGTGATTTTTTTCAGCCATAATATTCCTCATTCCTTCACCATGCTGTTAAGATCATTTGGTTCTAAAATAAGAAAGCACTAAGTATCTATTTGAATGGTTTTCATAGACTTTGAAAATCTCCTCTAGGGTGTATTTTAAAATCATGCATGCATCCACAAGTTATCTCTTTTCCTGCTTGATTCCCAGTTGAACTTTTGTGCTCCTAGGTATGTTCTTCCATAATTATAAAACAATCGAATTCGTGCTCTGCAATTCAGTTTAGCCAGTCGTTTAAAAAATCCTGTAAATAACAAACATCTTAAAATAAAAACCAAGCATGAGTTTATTCCTCTACCAACTGCCCTTTTGGGCTTTATCTAAAGAAGTGACAGAGATTTGCACCTAAACCTCTAGAGAAGGGTTTACTAATTCAGAACCACACCTTTTGAAATGTTATGCTATCCTCTCTCCTGCCATCTGCAGCAGGATCCCTCTGCCTCACTGATGTCCAGGAGACTTCCTCTAGCGTATTCACTACACCTGGCATAGTCTCAGGAAGAGGGTAGATTCTTAATACATGTTAGCTCTCCTACATATAGTCACTTTATTTCAAGCATTTTATTTGTTGGTCTACAGATCCTCCCATCTGCCTGCTTTAATAAAGAGAGAATTGGAGTTATATTAACTTTTTCTTTATAAAATTTTATTAGGAAAAGTTAAGTATAAAAAACACCTATAACCTATTGTTTGGAATTCAAAAATCTAACTTTTTGTTATAATTTTGCATATTTTAGATTGTAAGACATAGAAACGTGACTAATAAGATGAAAGTCCTTTTTGTACTCCCTTAGATTCCATATATGATTTGCCTATTATATACCAAATTCCCCTAATGAGTTATTTTGTTACTGGGCTATCCATTTAGACTTACTGACCAAATTCTTTTAACTGTTCCTCTACCAGTGCCATAAAGCTTTAATTACTGTATCTTTATTTTGAGTTTTGATATTTTTGCTTTGTGTTACATTTTTTTAACCTTGAATTGCTATTCCTGGATAATACTGTCATGTGACTTTTAGAATCAGTGATATTGACTATATGGATGAATTTGGGGAGAATTTATATCTTTAACATATTGAGTCATTTCAGTCATGAACAAAGCTTGCCTTTCTCTTTATTCGTGTATCTTCATTTATCGTTTATCTCCTACAATAACACTGGACAATTTCTGCACTAAGGTCACATTTGTCTTTTATTAGATATGTTCCCAAGTACCTTATGATTCTTGTTCTTATTGTGAATGGGAACTTATCGGTTCTTACACTCCATGTAGATAAACACAACACCTGTACATACTTGTTCTGCCTTTTTATTTCTAATCCTTGTGCCGCCCACTCCCCTACCTGCCGCCCCATCTTACTGAATTGAGTGGTGCCCTTTCAAATTAAACTATTTTCTGATCTTCAAGTAAGATGCCTCCTATGTGGGTGTCTCTGATGACTGCTGCTCAGGTATTTTCTCGTCTTTGTCTGTGAGCTTATTTTCTTTTTCTTTTCTTTTCTTTTTTTTTTTTAGTATGGTAATTTCGCCTGTATTTCTTTCTCATTACTTAGGAACATTTTTTTTTTTTTTTTTTTTTGCGGTACGTGGGCCTCTCACTGTTGTGGTCTCTCCCGTTGTGGAGCACAGGCTCCGGACGCGCAGGCTCAGCGGCCATGGCTCACTGGCCCAGCTGCTCTGTGGCATGTGGGATCTTCCCGGACCGGGTCACGAACCCGTGTCCCCTGAATCGGCAGGCGGACTCTCAACCACTGCGCCACCAGGGGGGCCCTATTTTTAAAAAATTTTTAATGCAGTATAGTTGATTTACAATGCTGTGTTAGTTTCAGGTATATAGCAAAGTGAATCAGTTATACATATATCCATTCTTTTTTTTTTTTAGATTCTTTTTTCATATAGGCTAAAGTATTGAGTAGAGTTCCCTGTGCTATACAGTAGGTTCTTATTAGATATCTATTTTATATATAGTAGTGTGTATATGTCAATCCCAATCTGTGAGCTCATTTTCAACCTGAGTCCTCTTCTGTGTGGGTCTTAGGTGAGTTTTAGCTTGTGCAGACATTCCTATTGGAATGTTGGAGTTACATTCTGAGTTATTTCTCCTCTGGCTTTTATAGTTTATAGGTTCTGGACAAGTTTTTGCATCAGTCTCTTTGTGCTTACACATCACAAAGGTTTTAAAGATTTTGGGTCCCCAACATCCTAGGATCCAGTCTAGAAACTTTGCTTTCTTGCTGCTTGCTCTGTTTCTACCCATGTCTCAGGGCGCTCACCAGCCCCTGGGTCTTATCTTTGAGCTGATCATGTGAGCTTCACAGATGGGGACACACTGCGTGGCTCCCAGATTTTTTCTTTTCATTGAAGTATAGTTGATTTACAATGTTCTGTTAGGTTCAGGTGTACAGAAAAGCGATTCAGTTATATATATATATGTGTGTGTGTGTGTGTGTGTGTGTGTATTCTTTTTTAGATTCTTTTCCATTATAGGTTATTACAAGATATTGAATAGAGTCCTGGGCTAGACAGTAAATCCTGTTATCTATTTCATATATAGTAGTGTGGAAACTATATAAAATAGTTAACCAACAAGGATCCCAGATTTATTTAAGCGGGGAGCTCACGGAGGAGTCAGGGTCTTGGCTATCATAGCCCTACTGACTCCCATTATTTTTTTAAATGAAAGCAGCCTCTAAGGCTGGTTTGGTTACTCTGACAGACCACGCGATTTTAGTTTCACTCACAAATGAAAGATTTTCTCTGTAACTTTCTGGCACTAGCAAAAGGTCTTTTCTTAATGTTGAGCATAGCTTTCTACTTTACATTTTAAAAATATATTTCACTAGCGTGTGTGTGTGTGTGTGTGTGTGTGTGTGTGTGTGTACTGTTTTGAAGAAAGATTCTCATCAAACATCAGTTTCTTTCAGAAAAGAAAATAATCTAGCGCAAGGGAAAAACGTCCAACAGCAGAGACAACAGGTACTTCGTGAGAGCACTGCAATCTTTCTCATTGAGTGGAGGTGGGGCAAGCAAAGAAAAAGACCGGGATATTTAAAGACTTGATGCATAATTTATGTGCAGGGTTATTTTTGCAGGCTGTTGTAATAGCAAAGGAGATGGGAAGGCATCAGCAAAAACCAAATGAAAGTGGAGCTTTGATTAATCTTAAAATAAGTCCCCAAGAAAGAAGCCCCATGAATTCCATAGTTCCTCCCTCAACAACTATGGGCAGGTGTGGCTATTTAAAAGCCTCACAGAATTGTGAGAAAAAAAAACCCATTTGCCCTTCAGGTGAGGTCACTGTAAATGTCAGCGTTCTCCAGCATCCGTAATCTGCAGGGTGGAGATGGGGCAGTTTGAAGCAGAAAACTGGAGCTCTTTCCCCCAAAAGCTAAAGCTTGATGAGTGCTATACATTTATTACAGGCAGTGCCACAAATAATTTGTTGGTAAGTAATAAAAAAACTTATTCAGCAAGGTTGTAAAAATAGTCGACAATGTTCATCCCTTGTGATGCAACAGATGAGTTACAACTGGGCTCTCAGCAACAGCTATCTGTTGAGTGCCTGCTGTGTGCCAGGCCCTGCTCTAGGCTCTGGGCATTCGGCAGTGAACGAAGTTCCTCTACATTCCGTTCTAGCTGTGGAGGATAGATGATAGGCAAGTAAACAACTCTGTGAAAAACATAATTCTGGGAAGTGGTAAGTGCTATGAAGACATTAAAATCGGATGACTAGATAGAGAGTTTCTAGATGAGGAGAGTGGCCTCAGCCAAGGCAGCCAGAAGAGGTTGCTTTGGAAAGGAGGAGTCATTTGACCTGAGTCCTGCATTATGGGAAGGGAGGAAGGGAGAGGAAGAATTCTACGCAGGAGGTAGCAAGGCACAGGCCCCCAGACCAGAATAAACTGAGTTCTAGACACTGAGAGCAGACCAGTGCAGCTGGAGTGTATGGGAGGAATGGGCAGACAGCATGGTATAGTGTGATGGAGGACATGCATCTACTTGTCTAAATAAGACGTGTATATACAAATCTGGGTTTTAAGGGTGAAGCATAGAGTTTATTTATTAAATAACTGGAGGAAGGGTGGTGGGTATTCAGAAGCCTTTATATACTATTCCTTTAAATAGTAACGTTCCCTACCCACCTAGAGGGGAGGAATGTAATTCATTGTGTACATGCCATTTTGATAATAGTTTCTTGTTTTATTTTCCAGGGCATGGTATTGAGGCTCAATGAAGTTAAAGGACTGCTCAAGGTCATAAAGCCAGGGCTGGTCCACAAGCCTGGCAGGTGTCAGTCCCCTCATGGAAGGGGGCTATGGCACAGGGGGCAACTTCCCCTGCCCCAGATCACAGACGGTAAGCCTCCTACTGGGCATGACAGCATAGCCCCTTTAAGCTTTGTAAAGGAAGCTGTACTTATGAAGGCAGAAACACACCAGCAGTGCCCATGACATTTGCAAAAGCCTCACATTTCTACTGTAAATTGTCCTTTCAACAGGATAATTTCAAAAAGATGAAGATATGAACAACAGTAGTTGTCCAAACAAGGAATGCACCAAGTGCTGGGCTAAGGACAAAGAAGATGTGTCTCTTTAAGAATTCACTCATGAAAAAAGAAATGCTTGGTGTTTGCTGAAATGACACCACAATGTGTGAGAACAAGAGCAGTTTGAAAGTTATTTGACAATTTCAACAGTTTTAAAAATGTTCAGTCCTTTGACCCAAGAATTTTGCTCCTGGGAACATAAAAAAATTTGAAGAACTGTAAGAGTGTTACTTACACATGATTATATCATTTACGGCACTATTTATAATGCATGAAAATAAAACAGAATGGAATATTCCCAAACAAAGGCAAACGGTAGATTGACCATGGAACAGACTCTTGATGAGTTATTGCACTGACATTTAAATTAATCCTTATGGAGATGACACAGCTCCATGAAAAATTACCTAAAATGTAATATTTAGCTGAATAAAGCAGAAAAGTAAAGAATGAGCTAACCTTAATAACACTCTAAAAAATGTGCCAGCACATTTAGAAGACCAAAAACGAACAAGAAGAAAATGTTAAAACTGGCAGTCTGTACCTATGTTGCCATTTCAAGAAGTTTCTTTTGATGCCCTGCTTTTATTTTTTTTGTTGTTGTTTGTTTGTCAAGTTTCTTTATTGTAAAATGATTCTTTTATCCCTATTTCCATACTCTGGGCTCTTTGGAAGGAAATCACTATGCCCACAGCCCACCCTTTTTTTTTTTTTTTTTTTTAATGTGGGCCCTCTGGTGTGAGGTCACTCCTGCCTGGTTCCCACCCCCTTTGTGATGTGGGCCTTCTGGTGTGAGGTCACTCCTGCTTGGTTCCTCAGCTGTTTATGATGGGATGCCCTGCTTTTTATTTCTATAATAAATAAAACACATTCTAGCAAATAATTTGTTTGGAGAACTGCTTTCATCTTGGATGTTGGAAATGACATCCTCCCATCACAGTCCTGTCTTCTGTCCAGTGGTCATCCTTGCTCAGAGCTGTGGGGCAAGGGGAGAGGAGGCAGCAGGAAAGGGAGTTGGAGGGGGGCCTCTGCATGGTCTGCTCTTGCTCAGAATCATGGACGGATGCCGGTGGCAGAAAAACTTGAACATCTTCTGATGGAGGTCTCCCATCCATGTCCTGAGAAACCTTCCTCCCTGAAGAGTACAAGGGAGATGCCGTCATGACAAAGGGTTGCAGATGGTCTGAGATGGAAAACCTTCCATTTGCAGCCTTTGGAGAAATAAAACTCGATGCCAGAAGACCTGTCAGATGTAATGGGCCAACAGAATGACCATGGAAGACGTTTGTTTCTTTGGCTTAGAGGCATCCAAAATAATTGCACTTCTTCTTTTTCTCTAGTTCATAGTTATTGGTCCCGGTGGGGTGAACAGTAAAAAATAACATAAAATCCCTAAAGTTCTGAATGCCTCACTTGCAATTGTTAGTAGATTTATCTTCCTAATGATCTTCCCATTGATATATCTGTGAAAACACACACACACACACACACACACACGCACACACACACACACATACACCCAATAAAACCTTGCAATGTACTGGTAATGGGCTACATTCTTGTAAAAGTTTCCCAAAGGGATTGAGAAATGTTGGAAGTTCGCTCATCCCTAAGCATCTCTAAATGAACAGCACGTCAAAGCAAGAGAAAATGAGAAGGGCTTTTACTTCCCCCCACGCCCACATATCCTTATGTTAGAAACTCAGGGTCTGTGCTGCTGAACATATCACCTGCCTGAATATCCTTCCTCTCACCAAGCAGCATCCTGAGCCATCCAGAGGCATTTGCTCTTTCCCTGAACTCCTCCCCTGGCCCAGTGGTACCACCCTTTAACATATCTGGCAGAGACAACTCTCAAGAATGTGAAGCAAATGAGGGTGAGAAAAGGAGACTAACCAGTGCCTCCTGGGAGAAGCAGCAGCAGCAGCGGGGGTGACAGGAAGCCCACTCTCCCTATACTGCTTCTTGCATACAATTTTTATAATTACCTCAAGGTAAGTCAACTTTCCAATAGCCAGGGACCATTCAAGAGAAGACTTGGTTCAGTAGCGCTGCCCTAGATATGGGTCAACATTTGTCAGGAGCTGTGCTCAAACCCTTGCCCTCAGTTGACTGTGCTGACCGATTCTAAGAATACTACCAGGGAGATGGTGATAGGAACCGTGGGAAACACATACACCCCGCATGTTAGAAAATGCTGGCCCTGCTCAGAGCTCTCTTCTTCCTATCTGAAGACAAAGAAATGCAAGTTAATGCTCAGAGAGTCTCTCATGTAACAGAAGGGAGTATGTTCCCTGGATTTGCAGAGGAAAGGTGAATTTGTGAAAAGTATTTACTAAGGGGACCAAAAGGAAAATTTGGATAACATTTACTCTTTGTTCTCACTAATGTATGTGATAGTATTGTTTATAAAATTAGAGATTAGGAGTAGAAAGTTACAAATAAACGTTTAAGAATTAGGATGACCTTAACTTCATGTTGGCAAAACTGGAAAACACTGCAATAGATCAGTGCCTTTAATATACCGGGAAAAAGGACTTCCCACCTAGAATATCTACCCAGTCATAAAGGTTTTGTTACATATGCAAAGCCTCAAAAAGTGAACTTCCCATACTGTGTTTCTGAGGAGGCTGCTAGTACTCTAAACAGAGAAGAACCGTGAAAACCTAGTCTTTGGGATGCCTTGAATGGCAGGGTGTGGGAGATGTCTTTCCTGCCTCTAGCTCTACACACCATTCTTTTCCTCTGAACTTTATAATCATTGGATGCAACACGCCACCACTATTTTCACTGCACTATTTCCTGCACAATAGCTTTCTGAGAGTTTCAGTCTCTAAAAAGGGGAGGGAGGAAATTTTAGATCTTTCAAAAAGCAGCAACCCCTTTGGATCAGCAACTTCTTGCCTAGAAAAGTATCTCATGGACTCCTCACAGCAGGCTGTACACACAAATGTGTGAGGACCAACACTGCAGCATTGAACTGGTGAAAACCTGGGGGCCCAGTGTCCATCACTGAGTGATCACTGGAGTAATTCCACAGAATGAAATTCTATGTAACAATGAAATATGAAGGAGGTGCATGCATAGAACTGACCCAGCAAAATGTCCCCTGTTTATCAGAAGCCAGAGTTGCAGAACTGTAAATGAAACGTGCCAGAACGCTTCCGCTGCTGCCGCCCCTCTCCACCCTGTCCTAGGGCCCTGGGGACTGACCTGTTCTGAGGACCTCAAACTACATCTCTGCCCTCTGATTCTGGTTGGAACTCAGAAGAGGCAGGAGGGAAGAAGCAGAGGGTAGACTTTTATTTCCCTGGTTCTCTGTCTGCAAGCTGGCTGGGTCCTGTGACTTGGGCCTCTGTGGGGTGTACCTTCTCTGTCTTCAGGTCTGGAACCACTCCCTTGGTTCTAGGGAGGTGATGGCGCCTGCTGTTAAAGCCCCAGGGGACTGCAGTTTCCCTGCATTCATGCTGCTACAACTTTATACCTAATTCGAATATTAAACTCTCCTCACTTTGTTTGAATTTGAGGGTGTTATTTGTTTCATGTTGTGACGCTAACTGGTACATATAATACAATCCCATTTTTACAACAATGCTTTTCATGGTCAGTTATCTGGAAAGATGAAACCAAACTATAAACAGTTGTAAACTCTAGAAAATAGATTTGGGAGAAGAAAGAGAAGGGACTATAACTTTTACATTATCTACTCCTGTATTATTGGAATGTTTCTGATGAATCTATGTTACATTATATTGTATATTTATAAAATGAATTATAAATTTATTATAATAAACTAATAACTTAAATAGCAAAAAACCCCACCCAAATACAGAAAATAAAATCAGTACTTAAATTTCTGATCAATAGACCTGGGGTTTCTGAACCAGAATCTAGTTACTGAGAAAGAGCTCATTTACCCTAGCTGATTTCATGTCAGCAGGTTTATATATAGGGAGTAATGGGCTTCTGAATTCATTAAAATATGTGTTTCAAAGCATTTACTGATGTTTCCGGATATAATGGGGGCCCAATGAGGCTTGATGAATGAGATTACTGTATCTCATGATTTAAAGTTTTACTTATATTACATCATATATCAACTTCCTTAAGATTTCAGTAACTAATGCTTTTATTTCATTTTCTGGAAATTTTTTTAAAGCATATTCCATTACAGCATAATATCTGAGAATTAAGTTATTTTTATGCTGTGCCTGTACTTAATTGGTAGGTTTCAGTTCTCCACATGGAAATTTCGTTTTGTGTCAGGACTTTGGAATTGGAGGTTTTGCTACTTCAAAATATAGCACTTCCTTTGGGAGTTGGGGCCACTATAGTAAAGCCAAGTGGGACACAAGTTCAAGTTATTTTCCAGGAAAACCAAAGCATGTAAGAATGTATTTTTGACTTTTAGAATTTTACTCCCATGAAATCAATACATGTCTAATAAATAGTATCTTTAATTAGTAAGTTTTCTATTGAAGACAAATTTGATTTTAAAGAGGCTATACATTTGAGATAATTTATTCCGAATTTTGTCTCACCTCCATATTTGCTAAGATAAGCATATATGTCCCCACTGGAAGAACCTGATGAGAGGGCATAATCTCCCACAGGAGTATTAATTCGGGTCCCAGAAAGCAGCATTTAAGTGCACAAGAACATAAAACAATGTTTTAAGAACGTCTCATTCATTCCTCAGTAACTTAACAAGCGTGTTGCACAACTTTGACCTGAGGGATATCAAGGTAGAGACAAGGGCTTGTTCCTGAGAAGCTCTAATCTAGTTGAAGTAACAAGGCACATCTAGAGAAGCAGGACTTCTAAACCTGAGGAGTGCAGAGACCCCTTTGCAGGAAAACAAAGTATTTTAGACCCCACAGGTTGATATAAAATGGTTTATCATAATGTTATCTACAAAATTATAAACAAGTAAAGCTATTTAAAGTTTTAATACTTCTTAAAATGATGACTTTCTTCATATAAAAACCAAATTAAATAAAAAGAAAACTACAAATTAAAATACATGAAATTAACATTAAGGTAATGGGAAACATGGTTTTGTAGAAACCACACTGACACACATAGAATGAACTTGAACCACTGGGCTATGTATGGTTCGTTTTTCTATTCAGGTCATGGTTTTTTCATTCTTGTGGGCTGAGTGATGACTCAGTTCTCATATAAGTACTATGGAACTTTTCACCCACCCACCCCCAGTTTGCCATCTCCCTATTTGCCTTCATGTAGCTTGAAAGCATCTTTGAAGAATGAAGCCTGCCTCTACTATTTCTTTGATATACCACTGTTAAAATAGAGCTCAAACATCAACTGAGGCATGGAAATTGTGTGCAGATGGTTAGATGAAAGGTGTTCCAGTAATGAAATACTTAATATTTATAAATGTTTATAAAACATAACTTAAAATATCATTGAGAAATTTAAGGCTGGAGTATATACCCACAATCCTCTTCAGGAATCCATAGACCCCTGTTTAGGAAATTCTCATAGATAGAATATAAATTAAACAAAATATAACAATATAACTTTCAATAAAATAAGTAAAAAAATATGGGAATGGACAGCATGATTAGGAAAATAAAACTCTTCGGGGTGAACTGTTGGAAATGTTTTGAGAAGAATGTAATCACTCCCTACTTTTTAAACTTTATTGTTAAAGAAGGCTCTCAGGTGGTTTTAAGGAAGAAAAATGTTCCTTGGTCGACTCTTTGTCAGAAATATTACAGGTTCCCCCTTGAATTATGTGTTTTCTGAAATACTGCTTTGCAAACGCTGCTCTATTCATAACCGGAAGCTCAGTGTGTTCCTCAGAGCTGAATTCCAGTTGGCAAGGCTTCAATTTTTCTAATTCCTCACCAACAGAAGTTTGTTTTTTTATTTTCATTAGGCCACAGCAGGTCTTTGAGGCCACAGGTTAAAACTCATTAATGTTCTGGAACACGAAAGCTTAGTTTCTTGGTTTTTAATTGCTAATTTCAGCTTCTTTACTGCAGGTTACCTGGAGCCCAAATTTTATTTCCGAACGGTCCTTTGAGTCACCAAACCCTGGGACATCCCTGAGCAAGAAATGCTATCACGTAAAGAACAAGCAAATTCAATCTGACAAATGACTTGTGCAGCCTAGCATAAAAAATCTGCTGTGCCTAATTGTGCTTACTTGAAATAATTATGGCAACTGGCTGATATAAACTTCAACGCATTAAAGAATAAACATGGAGCTGAGCAGGATATATGCATTTATATACTGGTATCTGCATAGGTATATGTATTTATGTATTTGCATGCATATATTTATGTGCATATAGCTATCTATTTATAAAACGCTAAAACCAACAACAAGTAAACCTGCAACCACAAGTTGGGAAAGTGAACTCTTGACAGGATTTATGCTGACTGGTGATTTGGATTCTGCGGTTACACTTCTAGTTCACAACTTATTTACCCTTTCAGGCAAAACAGGGCAAAAACTGCTTTTACTTGCTCAGCTTTCCAGATCTGTTTTCCCCAACTGTCTGGAAAATTCACATGTTAATTTTTCCTTTAAAAAATTTACAGTTCAATTACATTCTTAATGCCAATGATTCTAACGTAGAGAATAAAAATAGACATCCTTGCCTCACGTCCCCAACCTTTCTCTTTTCACGGATAAGCCTGTGAATAGATAATGTGTGTGTCCGTCAGTCCCTTTCCTTGTACCTTACTAATGTTTATAAATGCGTGTTTTTGCAGACGTAGAGAATGGACTTGAGGACACGGAGCGGGGGCGTGGGTGCGGGGGAGAGGAGGCTGGGACGAAGTGAGAGAGTAGAATGGACATATATATGCTACCAAACGTAAAATAGATAGCTAGTGGGAAGCAGCCACATAGCACAGGGAGATCAGCTACGTGCTTTGTGACCACCTAGAGGGGTGGGATAGGGAGGGTGGGAGGAAGGCTCAAGAGGGAGGAGATATGGGGACATATGTATACGTATAGCTGATTCACTTTGTGATAAAGCAGAAACTAACACACCATTGTAAAGCAATTATACTCCAATAAAGATGTAAAAAAAAAAAAAAAAGGCAACCAAAACAGCAACTCATGAAAATTACATAGAGATCATGCAGACTTCATCTATAATGCTGAAATTGTTAAAGTCACAAGTAAGTTTCCTACATGAAAATAAAAGCTCTTTTCTAAAGGCATAAAAAGTTATAAAACAAAAGACAAAAACGTTAATTGAGTTCTAGAAGTTAGCATGATTCTTGGTAATGCAAAAAGGATCCAAAAACCTGAAGCAAATACTGAATCTTCAATTCTAAACTGCAGCTTAAGCAAACAAGCAAGTGACAGCAAATCAAAGGAAACTTGATTTACTCATGAAGAAGTTAAGAAAATCAAACCAACAAAATATACGGAATCCTCAGCCAATGTATTCTATCATATTAACGTAATATTTGCCTTGCTAAAATAGCATTAATTTTGTTTGAATATGTACTAAAAGCACAACAACATTAAAATGTTTAACTTTTAGATTGTCATGTTATATTAACAAATAAAGATTGGGATGAAGATAAAAAAAAAAAATAAACACGTCTTTCTATTTTTTCCTCATAAACAGTCTTGTATTATATCAGAGGCACGTATGTTCACTTAGCAGCATGAGTAGGGAATATTTTGATGTCAGTAAATTATGTATATTTCACTAATTTTAATGGAAACAAATAATCAATTATATGGATATTCCACATTCCACATTTAAACATTCCTTTTCTGATGGGCATTAAAGTTGTTTTCCTTTTTTTTCATTATTCTACAATAAACTTCCTTGACTGTATAACTTTACACATGTGTGATAGCCTTGACTGGCTTCATGGATGGGCAATGTTTGCATCCACACAGGGCTGTGTGCTCAGAAGAGGGTCCCCTCTGCTTCAATGTTGTGCTGTTACTGTCTTGAAATTCTCCCTCACTTTTGAACAAGGGTCCTGCATTTTCCTTTTGCATTGGACCCCACAATTTGGGTAGCCAGTCATGTGGTGGTCTTTTTGAAAGACTGGGATAAAATTTCTGGGTCAGGGTGTATGTATGTATTACATTTTGATAGGCCCTGTCTAACTGCCCTCTTCCCTTATACTGCACGACAGAATGTGAGATCGCTCATTTCTCTTTGCTTCCCTCTATTCACGTGGCATGTTTTTTTGCCAATACAATGCACAAAAAACATTTCATTAGTAGTTAATATTTCATTTTTCATTAATATTTCATTGTTATTTAGTCTGTTTTCCCTGAATAGTAGTGAAGTTGAGATCATAATAGAGTTGGATGATTGTTTTTGACCCCAGTGCTTCAATCTTTTTCCTGCATTTCAAGTATTTTTCACCTTGTGATGCTTGCTGAGGAAGAAGCTACCTCTCACTGGAGGAATCGGAAATTCCAGCCAGCTGTGAGCACAGCCCAGTGGAAGGCAATGCTGAAGAAGGGTTACATGGGCAAATAGAAAGATCTTAGTTATTGGGATCAGACCTGCTTTTGTGTCTGTTTTCATTGTAACCTTGGACAAGGTCCCTCACTTTTCTGAGCCTTAGTTTTCTCATCTGCCAAACAGGAATACTTGTAATCCAGGCCTCATAGGGCTGTTGGGAGGATTAGGTGAAATAAATTATACATGGTGCTGGCTCTTTCTTGAGGCCCGTAGGCTTAAATGACCTTTCTCTTCTACCCACTCTTAAAATGGCTAAAATTCTTACCACTGCTATAAAATATGGTGAAAAGCAAATATACATTCATCTTAGAAATAAACACAATTGGTAACACACTCTCATTTTTATCTGTGGTGGTATTTATAGACTCTGGAAAGTTTTCATATACCACCTAGATAAAGATTATAACCCAACAAGTCTTTTTTAAGAAGGGCTGGAGGGGGGGGATCCAGGAACATGCATTTTGATAAGCATTTCAGGTGATTCTAATGCAGGTGGCTGATGCACCACACTTGGTAAATGCTGTCCTGGGGAGCTGAATAAGCCAATGTTTTCTGATGCTGTTTAATTAAAAGAAAATAATAAAATAGGTAATTGCTTTAGAGCTGCTCTAGTTTGCCTTTCCAGGCAAATCATCAGATCTTCCTGCCTCTCCTCACCACCTGTCTTCTTCCCGTCCCTACAATACACATATATTCTTGATATTCCAGATCTTACACATTCATACTTTTGCTCACACTGTTTTCTTTCCTGGAACGTAAGCTCCTACTCATCCTTTAAGGCCCTACTCAAAGACTCCGTTCCCTCTGGGGATGTCGATTGCCACATTCAGTGGCGGAAGCCAGTGCTTTCCTCTTTGTGTTTTCACAGCACACTGCACTTGTCCTGTGAATGAATCTTTGTTTATATGACTATTGTTTCAGGGTTAAGTTGTGGCCTCCTTGAGGCCAGAGATCATAGATTGTTTTTGTATTTCCAGCATCTGATGCAGATGATTCCGTCTGATATGCCATCTATATCTGACTGTGTGGACCTGACTGTGCTCATTCCTCTATTTCCCGCTTCCACCTTAGGACTCCTAGTATTTCCTCCCTATGCTTTGATTATTCCCTCAATGGTTCCTCATTCTCTGGTAAGTGTTTAAATGCTAACAAGCTTGTTCTCACCATAGGGACTTTGCACCTGCTATTCCCTTTGCCAAGAAAGGTCTGCCTACATACCTCCATGCGGCTTATTTTCTTCTCTTATTCGATTCAGTCTCTGCTCAAATAGTCTGTCCCCTGACCATCCATTCCAAAGCCGTCGCCACCCTACAAGTCACTCTCTTATCTTGGCCTGATTAATTTACTGTATGGTACTCTTCACCATCTGAAATTCTCCCGTGTATATATATACGCCTTTACCCTCTGACTTAGACATGGTATTGCCATTAGCCACGTACAGAAAAGACAATGGCTTGTTCATTTTTGTAACCTTGGCATAGACAGGGGATTACTGCATTTTATTGAATCAGTAATGCTTGCCCTCTCATGGATAGAAAGCCAAGGAGTGATCAAGTCTCCATAAGAGTTGTAATATTGGTGCACAGCCAAGCTTCCCTAAATGACAACCCATTCCTCTAACTTTCATTAGTGTTGGCAGTTAAAGCTGCCTGTTCTCCGAAGACTGGGAGCACCTTGAACAGAGGACTATGCATCTCTTTTCCTGGGGCTGACCATAGTCAATGACTGATTGGTATGGATGTGCAAAAGGCCAGCCCTCGCTTCTAGGCAGGGAGACCTATGCAGTGTGATTTATGCTCCACAGCCTCCTGTGGAAGAGGACAAACATAGTTTCCAGAGACTACGTCTGTACTCAGTCCCTTTACTTCCCCTCCATTATCCTTCTTCCTTCCTTTTCTTACAGATTTCTCTTGAGAGCTCTTCCTCAATAAATCATTTGCACCTGCATCGTTGTCTCAGGCTCTGCTTCTAGTGAGCCCATCCCAAGACAATGGTGTTGCTTGGTGGAATGTAAGACCAAGAATCTATGTCTTTACTCCTAAGGGGGTTGGAAAATAAAGAGTTCATCACAAATACATTAGGAAGGCCAACCTGAGGTGAAAGAATCATAGATTTAGGATTGGATGTTATTCATGGCCTATTGACCAAACTCGCTTTCTAATGTAAAATAAAGGAAATCTGATTCACAGGTTTTTCCTCCAGCCTCCAGTATCAATTACCAGACTGATGGGCTATGTTCTGATTCATAGATTTATTCAATAAACACTACATGTTTCGGCATTGATTTAGGAGATGAGTTTTCAGTACTGAATAAGGCCAACAGTCTAGGCTCTGGGGCCAGACAGTGTTGGCTCAGGCATGTCCCAGCAATGAACTTCTTCACTGAAGTTCACTTCAGTGAACTTCTTGATCCTCATTTTTTCACCCGAAAAATACACCTGCTTTATGGGGTTCATATGGGGTTTCAACCACTCAGCGTGGCATTTAATAAGTGCTAACTTGGTGCTAGCAATTAGAGCTAACATAAAAGAATATTTCTTTCCAAATGTGATTCATCTGTCAGTATGGGAATCCCTTATGATTCCTAACAAATTGAGAAATCAAATTTGATCTGGGGACAGAATATCTGGGAGCTCTTTGAAGTGTAACATGAAGTATCAATAGATTAAATTTAATATAACCAGATATATAAATCTATGCCAAAGCAGACACCATAGTACATTCATTATAGTACTGATGATGGTATTAGCTGTCAACACTTCCAGAAAATTTACAACAGGAAAATAATTAAGATTAAAACATAAGTATCGGGGCTTCCCTGGTGGCGCAGTGGTTGAGAATCTGCCTGCCAATGCAGGGGACACGGGTTCAAGACCCGGTCTGGGAAGATCCCACATGCCGCGGAGCAACTAGGCCCGTGAGCCACAACTACTGAGCCTACACGTCTGGAGCTTGCACTCCACAACAAGAGAGGCCGCAATAGTGAGAGGCCCGCGCACCGCGATGAAGAGTGGCCCCCGCTTGCCACAACTAGAGAAAGCCCTCACACAGAAACGAAAACCCAACACAGCAAAAATAAATAAATAAAAAACAAAAACAAAACAAAAAAAACATAAGTATCTGCTTCTTCTGCAAATTTGAGAAAGACAAAACAAAACAACAACTCTATATTTTATTTTAGTGGTGGCCCCAGAAAATACTTAGTTCCCAAGGGAGGCTCATTTGTGAGCCTCTGATCTAAAGTCTCTCTTGGCTGTGGTCCATAAAATAAACAGCTGGAGGCTTTTTCTTTTGTTTCTTTCCGAAGTGGAAATAAGGATGGGGATTACATCAGTGGTTCAGATAAATCTTATTTTTTGTATTAGCTAAGGCCCTGAAACTGTGCTGTGAATCAATGCTTTGCCAATCAATTTCTATTCTGATTGTGTGAGAAAGCTAGTATTTAAAGGACGCTTTGTTGAAGCTTACATAAATCAAAGTTCATTTTTGTTTTCAATGAGAACAACCTTTTGCCACTGCTTTCTTCTTTTTTTTTTTTTTTTTTTTTTGCTGTACGCGGGCCTCTCACTGTTGTGGCCTCTCCCGTTGCGGAGCACAGGCTCCGGACGCGCAGGCTCAGCGGCCATGGCTCACGGGCCTAGCCGCTCCGCGGCATGTGGGATCTTCCCAGACCGGGGCACGAACCCATGTCCCCTGCATCGGCAGGCGGGCTCTCAACCACTGCGCCACCAGGGAAGCCCCACTGCTTTCTTCTTGACTTACGATTCGTCATTTGTGGATTATCTACATGTGTGCCCCAGAGATGATCCAGCTAGAATATGCCAGCTTCTCACAAGGTAGTTTGACCCAAAACCTGGGTAGGCAAGGATGGGACCTACTGGTTCCAGGTCTATGTGCTGCACGCAACCTGTTTCCTGCATATGATGCCCTAGTTTGTTTTTTCCCCCACACAGTTCCACAGAAAGTTATGATTTTCCTTAAGGAGAAGGGTTTGAAATAGAGAGCGTTCTTCTGCTCTCAGAAAACAAAACACTCTTAAGGCTCAACATCTTTCCTACTTGTCCTCCTTTCCAGATTCAGGAGTTCTGTCCTAATTTGGGAGACATATGTTCTTTTTCCTCAGAGGTCTGCTCCATACACCTTGCCTGCCGGGAGGCTTCTTGTACTAGTTAGTTACCTTGGATGCAATGGTTGTGTTGCAGGCACCAGGGTAAGCCTGAGCCTTCCACAAATACAAGGCAGCTGTCTGCACACTTCCACACTTCCTTGGAGAAGAGTAGCACGCAGCTTGTCTCTGGTGTTCTCTGACCTGTGTTTCCCTTTGAGGGCTCCTGTCTGAGGCAACAGCTGGTCCTCCTGCCCTCCTGGGCTTTGCGCACAAATTAAAAGCTGAGTAGTTACAGAACAAAGACTATGGCAGTAACCAGAGCTGCTGATTTATTTAACTCAAGAGGCCAACTGAGGTTCTTTGAGTTGGAATAAACACCTAGAACTTTTAACAGGTGCTGCTCCCTTTGGTCCTGCTTATTATAACACCATTGAAATTAAAAACACTAGATTTCCATTTCCTTCTGGGAAAGTTAGAGCCCTGGGGATCCCACTTTATGATCTCCTTCCTCCTCCCCCACCCCGCCCTGTGATGAAGACTTTCCTGAGTTTAGAGGCTTGTGTTCCTATGAATTAACTGCACCTCTGTTTATTCATTTATCTCAATGTATGAAAAGATAGCTTTCACATCTGCCTTCCCTTCCTCCCCACCAAGGTTGTAAGCTGTTTGAGAACAGGGGTCAGATCTGCCTTTTTATTCATCTATCTTATGCCTAAAGCCTAGTGGGTTGCTTTGGACAGAACAGATGCCCATTCTTTATTTTATTTTTTTTAAACATCTTTATCGGAGTATAATTGCTTTACAATGGTGTGTTACTTTCTGCTGTATAATAAAGTGAATCAGCTATACATATACATATATCCCCATATCTCCTCCCTCTTGCGTCTCCCTCCCACCCTCCCTATTCCACCCCTCTAGGTGTTCACAAAGCACCAAGCTGATCTCCCTGTGCTATGTGGCTGCTTCCCACTAGCTATCTATTTTACATTTGGTAGTGTATATATGTCCATGCCACTCTCTCACTTCGTCCCAGCCTATCCTTCCCCCTCCCCATGTCCTCAAGTCCATTCTCTATGTCTGCATCTTTATTCCTGTCTTGCCCCTAGGTTCTTCAGAGCCCCCCCTTTTTTTTTTTTTAGATTCCATATATATGTGTTAGCATATGGTATTTGTTTTTCTCTTTCTGACTTACTTCACTCTGTATGACAGTCTCTAGGTCCATCCACCTGACTACAAATAACTCAATTTCGTTTCTTTTTATGGCTGAGTAACACTCCACTGTATATATGTTCCACATCTTCTTTGTCCATTCATCTGTCGATGGACACTTAGGTTGTTTCATTGTCCTGGCTATTGTAAATAGAGTTGCAATGAACATTTTGGTACATGACTCTTTTTGAATTATGGTTTTCCATTCTTTATTGTTGAATGAAATAAGGAAGGAAAGGAAGGAAGGAAGGAAGTACGTTGCGGGGAAGAAAGATCAGTTTTTGAGTAATGACTACATGCATAGCTCTGAAAAAAGAAAAGAAAATCAAAATAAAAAATTGCTTTATATATCATTACTATATTTCTGGTTCATATTCTAAATAATTTGTATGTAATGTATCCACTTACCCATAAAACACCCTTTTGAAGAAGATTCTATCTATTATCCCCATTTTATAGATAAGTAAGCTGAGGCCCTGAGCCAGAATACTAAAGAGTTAGGGGGGAACACTGGCCACTCGATTCCAGAGCTCAAACGTTTTTTTTTTTAATTCAGACCTCAAACTTTTAAATGCTACTATGTTGTTGTTTAGAATTTTAGTCTTAGTTTCTTTGTCTGATTTTTAAGAATTTTTATTTTTGAGAATTGGAAATTAATAACAAAATTGTGGACTTAAGTTCAAATAAATAGCAATAATAACACTAAGAATAAATGGTCTATATACCACTATTTAAAGTTTGAAATTGTCAGACTGGAAAAAACAGCAAGCCCCTACTATGTGACACTAATAAGAAATTCACTTTAAATATAAAGAGAAAACTATGTTAAAATTAAAAGGTTTGAAAAATATATACAATGTTGATACTAACCAAAAGTTAGCTGGAGTGGCCATACTCAAATGAGACAAAGTATATTTTTGGACAAAATATATTGTTGTTGGATAAAGAAGATATTTCATAATGGTAAAGGGGTCAGTTCATCAAGAGAATATAGTAATCCTAAACTTTTATACCCCTAATAAAAAACTATGGACTATATTAAGCAAAAACTAATAAGTGAAAGGAGAAATATACAAATTCACAATTATTTTCAGAGATTTTTAACTTCCTTTCTCAGAAATTGTTAGGGCAACTAGACTGAAAATCAGTAAGGATATGGGAGACTTGAACAAAATGGTTGACCCACTGGACCTAATTTACATTTACAAAATGCTCCATCCAAAAACAGAAGGACATAAAATTTTCAAGTACACATGGAACATTTACTAAGATAGTCAAATTTTGGCCTATGAAACAAGTCTTAATGAATTTAAAAAGATTCAAAGCATACAAAGACCACAATAGAATTAAATTAGAAATTAATGTCAGAAAGATCTCTAGGAAGTCCTCAATATGTGGAAACTAAATAACATACTTCCAAATTAACTATGGGTCAAATTAAAAAAATCAAAAGGGAAATGAAATCCCATTTTGTATTGCATGAAAATGTAAACAACATGTCAAAATGTGTGGTATGTAGCTACAGCAGTATTCAGAGAGAAGTTTATAGCACTAAATGTTCATATTAAAAAGGAAAAGAGGTCTCAACTCAGCCACCTCAGCGTCTACCTTTAGGAAAGCAGAAAAAGAAGAGCAAGTTAGACCCAAAGCAAGCAAAAGGACGGGGGCGGGGAAGAATGGGAAGTAATGAAAAAAGAAAAGCAATAGAGAAAATCAATGAAAACAAAATCTAGAGTTTTGAGATCATTAAAATTGATAAACCAGTGCTCAGACTGATCAAGGAAAAAAAGAGAGACACAGAGAGAGAGAGAGAGAGGAAGAGAGAAAGAAAAGGTATACAAATTATCACTGCTAGGAATGAAAGAGGTGACATCACCACAGATTGTATAGATATTGTTAGGATAACAGGCAAATATTTTGAACAACTTCATGCCATTAAATTTGGCAATGCAAATGAAATGGACAGAGTCCTTGAAAGACACACTGCCAAAACTCACTCAAAAGGAACAGATAACCTCAGTATCTCTAAATCTATTCGAGAAATTGAAAACTCTAGACTCAGATGGATTCACTGATGAATGCTACCGAACATTTAAAGGAGGAAATAATACAATTCTAAAAACCTCTTTCATAAATTTTAAGAGGAGAGACTACTTTGCAAGTCATTTTATGAGGCCAGAATTTTTCTGATAACAAAACCAGGCAAATACACTACATGGAAAGAAAGCTAAATAGTAACAGCCCTCATGAACACAGATGCACAATAACTTTAGTTAATTAAACAATATATCAAAAGGAAATTGCATCCTGACCAAGTGGGGTTCATCCCAGAAATGCAAGGTTAGTTGAGCATTCTAAAACCAATCTATATAATTCACTATGTCAAGAGACTGAAAAAGAAAAATAAAAACAAACAAATATGTGATAATCTCAATAGAGAAAAAGCATTTGGCAAAATCCATAATCCATTCTGGATAAAAGCTCTCATCAAACCGCAAAGAGAAGGAAACATCCTTGACTTGAAAAAGGACACCTACAAAAAGCGTATAGCTACTACAATATTTAATGGTGGGAGACAATGCTTTCCTTACAGGGTAAATAACAAAGCAGAAATGTCTCCTGTCATCACGTTTATTCAACGTGGTACTGGAGATTCTAGCTTGTGCAATGTGCAATAAAAATTAAATGAAACGCATCTGGGTTGGAAGAGGAGAAGTAAAATTATTTTTATTTAGGGACAACATGATTGTATGGAAAAATCCTACAGATCTATTAAAAACCTACTAGAACAAATGACTAAGTTTAGTAATTTTGCAGGAGATAAGATCAATACACAAACATTAACTATATTTCCTTATGCTAGCAACAAAGACTCTGAAAATGAAATTTTAAAATGCCATTTACCATAGTATCAAACATTGGAATTCTTAGGGAAAGTTCTGCAGTTATTACCCTCTCTCTCTCTGAGTTAAGCACCCTGAAGAGTGAGCTATTTTCAGCACTGTCTTCACCTGTTCCCAGTCCAGAGTGCTCACATTCCTGCCCTGACAACTCCACCAGTACTGTGCTCATCCATATCACCAATGCCTTCCATGTGGACAAATATATTGCCCCATTAAAAATATTACTGTTTTTGGGCTTCCCTCGTGGCGCAGTGGTTGAGAGTCCGCCTGCCGATGCAGAGGACACGGGTTCGCGCCCCGGTCCGGGAAGATCCCACATGCCGCGGAGCGGCTGTGCCCGTGAGCCATGGCCGCTGAGCCTGCGCGTCCGGAGCCTGTGCTCCGCAAGGGGAGAGGCCACAACAGTGAGAGGCCTGCGTACCGCAAAAACAAACAAACAAACAAAAAAATTACTGTTCTTGGGACTTCCCTGGTGGCGCAGTGGTTAAGAATCTGCCTGCCTATTCAGGGGAAACAGGTTCGAGCCCTGGTCCGGAAAGATCCCACATGCCGCGGAGCAACTAAGCCCGTGCGCCACAGCTACTGAGCCTGAGCCCTAGAGCCCATGTTCCGCAGCCACCACAATGAGAAGCCCGCAGACTGCAACGAACAGCAGCCCCTCCTCGCTGCCCGCACGCAGCAATGAAGACCCAACGCAGCCAAAAACAAATAAATAAATTTAAATAAATAATAAATTACTATTCTTTCTTGATCTCTTTATTGCCTCTCTGTCCTGGTTCTTTTAATACCACTAGAAAACATTTCAATAAATTTCATGGATTACATTCCAGAATGACCTCCATGATTATGACGTTTCCTTTATGCATTCAGTAAGTGTGTATAGACTTAGCCATTGCATTATATGTATTCCATTAAAAATGAACTTACATTGTAGGGAGGATATGCCAATAAGAATTCATGTTCTAGGGGAAATGTACGTGTTCTCCACGGAAATATGCTAGAGCAATGCAGGGCAGGGATGGCATTCCACCAAGGGGGATGAGCATGAGCAAAATATGAAGACATAATAGCTAAGTGGGTAAAATATTTGGCCTCCCGTCTTTGAAGAATCTGGCATTTAATGCATAGTCTTCCTGTCTAACTCTCTTCCTGCTACAATCCAAGATGACAAATGTCTGAATGAATGACTCAGACAACATCTTGAGTTCATATTCAATGATCTCCCACGGCCACATCCTGAACCTTGCAACCACTGGAATCTACTCCTTTGCCTCTAAATCATAAATTTATATTTCCCAGTTCTGATCACAATTTCACATCATTTCAGCCTGCTCACTGAGTTTCTCCCACATCCTCTGCCCTTTGATCTCATCTAATCCCCCAGTCTCTCTAACTTCTCTCTATTTTACACTTTCTTCTCTCTCTGATTCCCTGAAGCCATTGCCTCCATCACTCTTTTGACAACATTCTCAGTTTCCTCCACCCTCTGGCCTTTTGGTGCATCTCTATGTGCTCAGACCTTCCAGTGTCTCAGAACTGATCTGACTTCTGGAGAAGTAAACACCAAGACATACACACCAAGTAAACTTACATGCATATGCAGGACATGTGTATATAAACTACCATGCCATCTTATTCTGTGTGTGTATGGTGCTGTATGTGCATTTGTATGATACATGTGCAGTGGTGTGGCTACTTAGGTCCTCAATCCTGGTTGTCTTTTTTCCTGATGTGGACATACTTGGAAAAACAGCTTTGTGATTGGAAGACTGTCTGGTTAGTATGGTATGTGAGCGAGAGTTATGGTACTTGTGACCGAGTTATTTTTACCAAGCAGACGATTTTGTCATCATTTCTCCAGGGCACCCACTTGCCTTAGAGAGGGTTGAATGGACACTACAATATTTGTCTCCCTAACTTTCCCCTTTTTCCCAGTGTTTCTTAGTCTAGACAGTTACTTCCTCTTGGACCATTCATGTTTAGATGTATTTCTACCCTCACTCAGGATGATGTCAAATCTTGCTGACATTGGAATCATTTTATCTCTTTAAGGTAAATTGGCATATTTCTGTTTGATCCTTATGTTGGTGTTTTATTTTGGTACTTATCTACAAATTCTAGGGTTCTTGTTATGGCTATTCTCATGTACTGACTGATGCATACAAACATAAGCACTTATACATTCATACACACAGAACGATCACAAATAATTACACAAATATGTTCAATCCAAAAGGATGAGGGGTATCACCAACTACATATTTTATGGTAGTACAGACACAGATGTCACCAACTTAGTTAAATGACACAGTGAGTCACCAGAAACCAGTGGTACTAAAGGAAATAGGAGATATGTCATACTTTTTGACAAGCTATGATTGCAGCTCACACTCAGATGGAGAAGGATAATGGTAGGAATGTGCACAAACTCGAGGTAATGGCTGCTCCCGTCTTTCCTTTGGTCTGAGTGGTTTTCTGTGCAGCTGCCACTATCCATCACGCAGCAGATTGGAAGCAAAAGTGTGTTGCAAATGGATGTCTGAAGAACGTAGATGAAATTGGGGACAGGGATCTCTCTCCCTTAGAAACATTCATGTAAAAAAAAAAATCAGATACTTCCTGGATTCCTGGTTCATGGGAGGTATTGAGGATCACTTTAAACCCACATTAGCTGAGAGCCAAGTAGGTGAAAAGTGCAGAGGCAGATACTGAAGGAGAGGCTCAGATAAGTGCAACTTGGTCACTGACAGAAAAATAATACTCATAAAGAAGTAGTTGATGAGTAAACACTTCAGAAAAAAAGATCCATGTCATAAATATATCACATATATATAGTTATTATAATCCTAGAAGAAGTAAACCTATATTTGTAGATTGATTGACAGTACACTCTAGTCAGTTTTTAAGGATATGGTCTCCAAATCTTCTCCTTTTTAATTACTAAGAGAAGACAACTTTAAGTCATCTTTCTATGGGCTGCACAGATGTGATCTCACTTTAAGTTTTTTGGTGAATTTATGTTACATGAGCTAACCCTCAAGTACATAAGCTCTAAAATAGAGCCTTCAGGCAGCAAAAGAAGGGATGAGCTCCATCCTCCCCAAAGAAGCAGTGGAGCCATTTATAATGTGCATTTACAACCACTTACAAAGGAATATACATTGTTTTCCTTTAACCCCATAGCCCTGATTTAACAGCAGTATGAAAATTGAGGGGATGAATCATTCTAGGGAGAATAATAACACAGGACCGCCAAAGATAATATATTCTTCAAGTGCCCTGAAGCTATGACATTTGAATCCCTGTCAGAAATGGCCATATGAATTAGTCTATCTATCATCTATCTATCTATCTATCTATCTATCTATCTATCATCTATCTATCACCTAGAAAAGGAATGTTTCTGCATTACTACAGAGGCTAAAGTTTACTATAATTCGTCTCTTCTTTCAGAAGTTCCATCCTAACTTGACTTTTATTCAGTTCCTATTAAAATTTCCCTGAGAATGTTGCTGAGAAGCATGATATGAGAGCTGATCCAATCTTATGCTCTTTCATTTGTTCACTCATTCACTCATTCATACAGAGCTGTTCAGGCTCAGGGGACAATGATACAAAAGACAATCTTTGCTCCTTAGTAGGTCTTAGAGTAGTGAGTTGGACAGATAAATGAATAAATGATCCAAGGGAAATTATGCAGATCATGGGATGAGACTATGAGAGTTTATAGGAGGATCAGCTGAGCTAGAATCACCAGTGCCAGGGATGAGGAGACCTCCCAGAGAAGATGGTGTCTGAGGTGAATATGGGGCAAGGAAAAGAGCCAAAGACATATTCTTGAGAGGAGGGATGCCATATGCAAGGTCCTGCAACATATACATTTTTGAAACTTTGAAACATAAGAGGCTAATTGGGGAATGTTAGGAGATGAAGCTTGAGAGGAAAAGTAGGAATCAGAAGATGATTGTCTTCTGTAAATTGATAAAGTGAAGAGAATCCACGTGGAGGGAAACAGGAGGCTTGGTATGATCAGAGCTGCGTTTAGAAGGACCCATCTGGCAGCAGGAAGCTGAACTGATTGGGGAGTAATGAGAGGGAGGCAGAGAGACCAGTTAGGAAGCTGCTACAACGTCCAGGTAGGCAAGATGAAGGCCTGAATGCATGCAGCGATGATGGGAATGGAAAGGAAAGCACCACCCTGAGGGATGTTGAGGAGAATGAAGATGGAAATGGGAGGCATAAAGAATCACGATGCCTCCTTTATCAAAGATAAGGTGACCATATGTGCGTGGGTTTATCTCTGGACTTTCTATCCTGTTCCATTGATCTATATTTCTGGTTTTGTGCCAGTACCATACTGTCTTGACTACTGTAGCTTTGTAGTATAGTCTAAAGTCAAGAAGCCAGATTCCTCCAGCTCCATTTTTCGTTTTCAAGATTGCTTTGGCTATTTGGGGTCTTTTGTGTTTCCATACAACTTGTGAAATTTTTGGTTCTAGTTCTGTGAAAAATGCCAGTGGTAGTTTGATAGAGATAGAATTGAATCTGCAGATTGCTTTGGGTAGTAGAGTCATTTTCACAATGTTGATTCTTCCAATCCAAGAACATGGCATCCATCTATTTGTATCATCTTTAATTTCTTTCATCAGTGTCTTATAATTTTCTGCATACAGGTCTTTTGTCACCTTAGGTAGGTTTATTCCTAGATATTTTATTCTTTTTGTTGCAATGGTAAATGGCAGTGTTTTCTTAATTTCACTTTCATATTTTTCATCATTAGTGTATAGGAATGCAAGAGATTTCTGTGCATTAATTTTGTATCCTGCTACTTTAACTTTACCAAATTCACTGACTAGCTCCAGCAGTTTTCTCGTGGCATCTTTAGGATTCTCTATGTATAGTATCATGTCATCTGCAAACAGTGACAGCTTTACTTCTTCTTTTCTGATTTGGATTCCTTTTATTTCTTTTTCTTCTCTGATTGCTGTGGCAAAAACTTCCAAAACTATGTTGAATAAGAGTGGTGGGAGTGGGCAACCTTGACTTGTTCCTGATCTTAGTGGAAATGGTTTCAGTTTTTCACCATTGAGGACGATGTTGGCTGTGGGTTTGTCAAAGTAGGCAAGAATATACAGTGGAGAAAAGACAGCCACTTCAATAACTGGTGCTGGGAAAACTGGACAGGTACATGTAAAAGTATGAAATTAGACCACTCCCTAACACCATACACAAAAATAAACTCAAAATGGATTAAAGACATAAATGTAAGGCCAGATACTATCAAACTCTTAGAGGAAAACATAGGCAGAACACTCCATGACATAAATCACAGCAAGATCCTTTTTGACCCACCTCCTAGAGAAACAGAAATAAAAACAAAAATAAACAAATGGGACCTAATGAAACTTCAAAGCTTTTGCACAGCAAAGGAAACCATAAACAAGATCAAAAGACAACCCTCAGAATGGGAGAAAATATTTGCAAATGAAGCAACTGACAAAGGATTAATCACCAAAATTTACAAGCAGCTCATGCAGCTCAATAACAAAAAAAAAAACAACCCAATCCAAAAATGGGCAGAAGACCTAAATAGACATTTCTCCAAAGAAGATATACAGATTGCCAACAAACACATGAAAGAATGCTCAACATCATTAATCGTTAGAGAAATGCAAATCAAAACTACAATGAGATATCATCTCACACTGGTCAGAATGGCCATCATCAAAAAATCTACACACAATAAATGCTGGAGAGGGTGTGGAGAAAAGGCAACACTCTTGCACTGTTGGTGGGAATGTAAATTGATACAGCCACTTTGGAGAACAGTATGGAGGTTCCTTAAAAAACTAAAAATAGAATTACCATACGACCCAGTAATCCCACTACTGGGCATATACCTTAAGCAAACCATAATTCAAAAAGAGTCATGTACCAAAATGTTCATTGCAGCTCTATTTACAATAGCCAGGAGATGGAAGCAACCTGTGTCCATCATTGGATGAACAGATAAAGATGTGGCACATATATACAATGGAATATTAACCATAAAAAGAAACGAAATTGAGTTATTTGTAGTGAGGTGGATGGACCTAGAGTCTGTCAGAGTGAAGCAAGTCAGAAAAAGAAAAACAAATACCATATGCTAACACATATATACGGAATTTAAGAAAAAAAAAAAAAAGGTCATGAAGAACCTAGGGGTAAGACGAGAATAAAGACACAGACCTACTAGAGAATGGACTTGAGGATATGGGGAGGGAGAAGGGTAAGCTGGGACGAAGTGAGAGAGTGGCATGGACATATATACACTACCAAACGTAAAACAGATAGCTAGTGGGAAGCAGCTGCATAGCACAGGGAGATCAGCTTGGTGCTTTGTGACCACCTAGAGGGGTGGGATAGGGAGGGTGGGAGGGAGGGAGATGCAAGAGGGAAGACATATGGGAACATATGTATATGTATAACTGATTCACTTTGTTATAAAGCAGAAACTAACACACCAGTATAAAGCAATTATACTCCAATAAAGGTGTTAATAAAATAAAATAAAATAAAGCAGTTATAATAACAACAACAAAAAGAAAAAAAGAAAAGAATCACGATGCTTTGACTGACAACTGACCAGCACACTGGTTTAATGGAAAAAATGTTCTTTTATCCCAGTCTAATGACTAGCATGTCTTTACATACAATAGATGCTCAAAAATTTGTGAAAAGTGGGAAAAACATTTTTGATGTCCACGTCACCTAGATGCCTATGTAATTCTTAAAAAGTAAACTTTTCAGGATTGTTGATGCTATTTTCCAGTTTTTCGGATGAGGAAGGTGAAAGCTTAAGAGAGTCAATAATTTTCCCAAGGTCACACAGAGCTCATAACCATATACACATTGTAAGCCATTAATTCCATTACCGCATGCAGAACCTTCAAGGAGTAATAATAATAACAATTGTACACACCACAGAGAAAACTTTGAACAAAAGGCATGAGCAGTTTGAAAAAGAAATACAAATGGCAAATTAACAAGAAAAAATGTTCAATCTCACTATTCAAAGTAGTACAAATTCAAAGTATTATAGTAGTGCAGTACTCACAAAAGAGCAAATTCAAACAAAAGGATGTATGCCTCCTTTTTCTTTATTTTTTTTAAAACTTATCAAGTGGGCAAGTTTTTTTTTTTTAATAAAATGATATGCGCAACATTTAAAATCTGGGAAACATATGTATTTGGTAGGTAATACACTGTTTAAAAGTTAAATTTTGAAGTATAACAAATACACTGAATGGTATATGAATCATAGAAAAAACACATTGTTCTAACTACACTCACATATGAAATAGAACGTTGACAGCATTCCAGAAGCTTCCTACCCCCCATCATCTTCCTATCCAAAGGTCACCTCTCTCCTTACTTTAACATCATAAATTTATTTTGCCTCTTTGTGGATTTTGCATAAATGAAATCATTTAGTCTTGCTTCCTTCATTCAAGGTTATGTTTATGAAATTTATCCACAGTGCCTTATGTGGCAGTATTTTGTTTCACTGTCATTGCTACATAGCATTTGTTTGTAGGGATACATCATAATTAATACATTATTCTATTGTTAACATTTGGGTCATTTGAGACTATTTTGAATAACATCCTAGCATATGTTTTTGGTGAATAATGTTGATTATAATGATAGAAACTGAATTCAGGGACTAGGATAGCCATATCTTCAATGTTCAGTAGATATCAACAACCAATTTTCCATTGTGATTGTGCCGATTACAATCCTACCTGTAGTGACTGGTTATGCTATAGTACTGTCAACCATTGGAATTTTAGATACAAACCTAGTGGGTGTACAGTGATATAAAATTGTGGGTTTTAATTTGCATTTTCTTGTGACTAATGAAATTGAACACCATTTCATATACTTTGGCATTTTGGATATCTGCTTTTGTAAATGTCAGTTCAAGTCTTTTACCTATTTTGGATTGTGCACTTTCTTTTAAAATTTACAGCATATATATATATATATATATAATTTGCAGCCTATATATGAGTGCTTTTTTTGATATATCTATTTCAAACATCTTCTCCTACTCTTTGGGTTGCCTTTCCAATCTCTTTTTTTTTTTTTTTTTTGCGGTACGCAGGCCCCTCACTGCTGTGGCCTCTCCCGTTGCCAAGCAAAGGCTCTGGACGTGCAGGCTCAGCGGCCATGGCTCACGGGCCCAGCCGCTCCACAGCACGCGGGACCCTCCTGGACCGGGGCACGAACCTGGGTCCCCTGCATCGGTAGGCGGACTCCCAGCCACTGCACCACCAGGGAAGCCCGCCTTTCCAATCTCTTAATGGAACATTTTGATGGACAAAAGTTTTCAATTTTAATGTAATCTAACTTATCAATTTTTGACTTTTTGGAAAGTGCTTTTTGTTTGTTGTTCAAGAAAACTTTTTCTATCCCAAAGTCATGAATATATTCTAATAATTTCCTTCTAAATCATTATTATTTTACCTTTTGTATTTAGATTAAAGATCTCTCTGGTATTGATTTTTTGTGTAAGTTAGGCATCAAATTTCATTTTTCCATATGGATATGTAATTGACTCAGCATTATTTTTTTGAAAAGACTACCCTCCCCTCACTGTTCTGAAGTACCTTCTTTTTACTTAAATCAAATGTTCATATATTTGCCTGCTTGTAGAATATTCTGTTCTATTTATCTATCTTGCACCCATACCACACTATTTTAATTACTGGAGGTTTATAGTAAATCCTGATGTGTGGTAGTGTAAGATCTCTAACTCACTCTTAGATTTTCATCTTCAAGATCGTCATAGGTACTTTTAGTTCTTTGAATTTTCATATAACTATTAGAATTAGCTTGTTAACTAAAAATAACCTGCTGAGATTTTGACTGGAACTTCTTAGAGTCTTTAGATCAATTTGAAGGTAATTTAAGTCTTTGCAACATGAATCTTCATACCCATAAACTTGTATATCCCTCTAATTATGTAGGTGTTAATTCCTCTTGAAAATATTTTGTAGCTTTCAGTGTAATGATATTACATATTAGACTGATGTCTAGGTATCTGATGTGTTTTGAATTATGCTTAATTATATCATTTATTGAATTTTATCTTCTAATTTTTCATTTAGAAATAAAATTGTTTTGATTCATTGATCTTGTACCCAATGATTTTGCTAAATTCACTTGTTAATTCTAATAGGTTGTAGATTCGTTTGGATTCTCTGAGCTTTTTCTTTTGCTTTCCAGTTGTTTTTTCTGTTTTTCTGAGGACATTTAGGGAATTCTGAGTTATTTGAGCTACCCCTGGTGTCAAAGATTCTTGCCCTTTTACGTTTAAATTATTCTTTTGCTTTATCATCTCCATTTTGTCTTTGTATTTCCTCTTTGAGGTCTCAAAATTCCAACGGTTTTATAAAGATGTGTTTATCAAGCCTCATGGCATACTTATTATTTTTGATATAATTTGTTTGCTTTAAGCTCAGAGAAAAGCTTCTTGGCTCTCCTATGGTAAGCCACAAGTATTTTTGAGTAGTTACATAGTATTTATTTCTCTAAAGCCCTTGAACCCACTTTTTTCTTCCTTATCTCCTCCTTCTCTCCTTCCTTCCTTCACATAACAATACCTGGCATATGCCTCGTGTTGCTGGTTCATCTTTCTGCCTTATCAATCTTCAGTAGCAGGTAGAATCCTTCCCTGAGGAGGTCTGCTGAAGCTTCTGCTTGCTTTTCCAAACCTAGTCGATACATCTTCCTCTCAGTTTTCGCTTTCCCAGATCCAATATTTATGGCATTATGAAGTCCTTCTTCATAGAAAAGTTCAAAAAGTGGTGGTGGCTGCATTTGAGCTTATTAAAGATCTTATTTTATTTTTTGCCTTCTATTGTCCTCTTTCACTGGTTTCAGGGAAGACAGGAGGATAGAGGCATCTTTACTGTTTCTAAATATAAGTTGATTGCTTAATCGTATATAAAATATTACACAGATATTTTATCCTATATGATTAGTAAAAAATTAAGATATGAAATGACTTTGAATATTGGAAGGATAAAAATAGCACTTTGTAGATTGGAGGCTTGAAATAATGAAGCTTATTTGAACTATCTGGAACTCAAATATGTTTTTCATTGTTGCTTTATTTACACTCTTCCATGAAAAACAAATGAATGTTTCTAAGAGATTCAGAAAGACAGTTCACAGTTTATATTGTTCTGTTTTACTGACTGATCTCTTTTTATGTTTCCTGTGTGCAATTTTTGGTCACATAAACACAGCCATTTGATGTTGAAATTGAGGCAATCCCCTTTTCTTTAAATCCTCGTTATCCATTACACAGGAAGAAGGGTTTTATCTTTCCATGAACAGATGGTGAAAATTTTGATCTGGCTGAAACTAACCTTCAGCTCTTGGTACAGCAAGTGCTACGTATCATTTTGCAGGAAGTAGAAAACTTACCATCCTTTGGCTTTCTTGACTCATTGAGTCTATGGTGTTGACAACATCCTGTTACTGACTGACAATTACTACCACAGATTTCCACTAAGTTCTCAGTCTATAGCTGTGGTTTTTACTCACAGCAATACATTCTATCCTTTCAAAGGAGTGATACATGCCAGGAATCAACCCAAATTTTTCACTAAGGTTCTTTTCTCCCAATTATCCTTTTTGATTACAGAGGTAAATCTGGAAGAAAACACACAAGCAGATAAAGGAATGAGCACAGCACTTATTGAATATTTTGCATGACCTAGGCACTGAGCTAAACATGTTACAGATTTTTATTATATTTCATCCTCACAACTTTAAAATAAGATTCTTGGTCCCTATTTAAAGCTGACAAAACTGTGGCTCAGATATTAAGTACTTATTCAAGATCATATAGCCAATAAGTGGAAATTCTGGAATTTGAGCTCAGGTTTGCCTGATCCCAAAGTGTATGGCTGGTCTCCATGAAGAGCTTTCTCAAGTCACAGTTACTGAGAGATGGTGTAATGCCTGGTCAGCCTGCTTCCAGAACCATTCTTTTGGCTGTTCTTTCCACTGTCTTCTTGGAGAGAGGAGTCATTTATTCTCTTCAAGTACTGGCACAGGGCCGGGTATGCATCAGAGACTCAAGGTATGTTTGCTTGAGGGTGAAAAATGAAAGAAGTTGGCATTGTTGACTTCTATTTATCCCTCATGTTTTGCTACTTAAATCAGAAAAAAAAAAACTACAGGCAAATAGGTATTCCAAGGTTGTTTATTGCTTTTATTTCCCCATGTTTTTCTGTATATTTCTTCTGTGTAGTAAAAATCTATGTCTCAATGGCAACTAGATAATACAGGGAAAATGTTCAAATTGACCATAAAAAAATCACCCAAATACAAGAGCTAAAAACTGCACAGTGAAATGATCAGAATTTACTTTAAAAAGTTTATTTTTATAGATTACTATGCCAAATTTAGGTAGGAAATTTGTAGGAAATAGTAGGAAAATGTAAATACCTCACATTTTAGAAGTACCTTTGATTCAGAAAGTTGAAATGAAAAAAATCTGAATATATATTAGGGTCTAATTAAAATGATTCCTATTTTGGATTTGCTTTATGGGTGACATCACCTTTGAATTAGATTTCACCTGTTATACTTCATTGTCAGTTTTCTCCAATTCATGTGATATGAATTTTACTCTTTGGGGAAGTGTTGTAACCATGTTCTAGCGAACAATATTGGACTGGACTATGCTTAGCACATAATAGGCCCTCAAAAAATATCTGATGATTGAGTAATACTCAAGTTAACAATGTTTGCTGATTGAATGAAAGAATGAATGAATGTCTTTGTAGGTTTAGCCAAAGAAAATTACTCAGAATACTTGTAAGGAAAATGCAGAACAGGAGGGTAAAGGTGGAGGGGAGGGGACCCATCTACTTCCATACTGTGTAGATGAATTGTGTTTCCTTTAAACCCCAAATGAGAGAAAATGGCAAATCTTCTGTTCAGACTCTCACATCTTGTGGAAAGTTTTGCTGCTATTACCAGTGCTTTTGTTCCATAAACACGTTTATTTTATCTTGTGTTTCACTAAGGCCCAAATCAACTCTGTCTGAACAGATCAATGCCAATTTCTCTGAATCCTCTGATTCCTCATAAAGAGGGCTGATTTGCTGGTTTTATAACCACAGACTCTCAGTTATAGAACTTTTGTTATTTATTATCTTTTAAGGACAAGTGAACTTTTACTATCTAAAAATCTGGCATTATTTTTATAATAAGAAAGTAGGTATTTCTCTTCTGTGAGGCTAGAAGTATGTTTCAGTTAAAATAAAAGCAGGATTTGACAGGTCTAGAATGTTGTTGTGTTTCCGCTTTAATCCTAGGGTAGCAAAAAAATGCCTTTGGAGGCCCACAGGCTCATCTGTCTGGGGAGACATTTGTGGATCTTAGTATACTAAGTGTACAGACAATTCATATATCTCCAACTAACAATGGCTGTGCCACCTCAAAGCCTCCCTTATGATGTGTTTGGGATTTTGTGCTTGTTGTCTCAAGTCTGTACAGATTTTCTGTAACCGCCTATTAGAGCTGCCCCCATTTTTAACATGAGGTCCCCAAGTTCCGTTGCTACGGTCCTTCCATCAGCATCTTCAGTAGCCTTTTTTTGAAGCCATGTCTTCTTAGGATCTTGGATCTTGATTCTCCCTGGTGGACACACTTCCATCTGCTTTGGTCTCCCTCCTCCACGAAATTCCTCTGTGCTCTGGTCACTGTTGGAAACTTCTTAACAGCTAAGACAGCTCGTTTTTCTTCTGATTCACTCTGTAAGAGTAGTTAAATCTGGGCACATCTCCTTTTCTCTCTTATTTCCAGCTACTGTGTCCTTTCATTTATTTTTTATTTAACATCTTTATTGGAATATAACTGCTTTACAAAGTTCTGTTACTTTCTGTTGTATAACAAAGTGAATCAGCTATATGTATGCACATATCTCCATATCCCCTCCCTCTTGCATCTCCCTCCCACCCTCCGTAACCCACCCCCTTAGGTGGTGACAAAGCATCGACCTGATCTCCCTGTGCTATGCAGCTGCTTCCCACTAGCTATCAATCTTACATTTGGTAGTGTATATATGTGAAGGCTACTCTCTCACTTCGGCCCAGCTTAGCCTTCCCACTCCCCGTGTCCTCAATCCATTCTCTACATCTGTATCTTTATTTCTGTCCTGCCCCTAGGTTCATCAGAACCTTTTTTTTTTTTTTTAGATTCCATATATATGTGTTAGCATACAGTATTTTTCTCTTTCTGACTTACTTCACTCTGTGTGACAGACTCAAAGTCTATCCACCTCACTACAAATAACTCAATTTTGTTTCTTTTTATGGCTGGGTCATATTCCATTGTATATGTGTTCCACATCTTCTTTATCCATTCATCTGTCGATGGACACTTAGGTTGCTTCCATGTCCTGGCTATTGTAAATAGGGCTGCAATGAACATTGTGGTACATGACCCTTTTTGAATTATGGTTTCTCAACGTATATGCATAGTAGTGGGATTGCTGGTTCATATGGTAGTTCTATTTTTAGTTTTTTAAGGAACCTCCATACTGTTCTCCATAGCGGCTGTATCAATTTACATTCCCACCAACAGTGCAAGAGTGTTCCCTTTTCTCCACATCCTCTCCAGCATTTATTGTTTGTAGATTTTTTGATGATGGCCATTCTGACCTGTGTGAGGTGATACCTCACTGAAGTTTTGATTTGCATTTCTCTAATGATTAATGATGTTGAGCATCCTTTCATGTGTTTGTTGGCAAGCCATATATCTTCTTTGGAGAAATGTCTATTTCGGTCTTCTGCCCATTTTTGGATTGGGTTGTTTTGTTTTTTAGATATTGAGATGCATGAGCTGCTTGTAAATTGTGGAGATTAATCCTTTGTCCGTTCATTTCTTTGCAAATATTTTCTACCATTCTGAGGCTTGTCTTTTCGTCTTGTTTAAGTTTTCCTTTGCTGTGCAAAAGCTTTTAAGTTTCATTAGGTCCCATTTGTTTATTTTTGTTTTTATTTCCGGTTCTCTAGGAGGTGGGTCACAAAGAATCTTGCTGTGATTTATGTCACAGAGTGTTCTGCCTATGTTTTTCTCCAAGACTTTTATAGTGTCTGGCCTTACATTTAGGGCTTTAATCCATTTTGAGTTTATTTTTGTGTATGGTGTTAGGAAGTGTTCTAATTTCATTCTTTTACATGTAGCTGTCCTGTTTTCCCAGCACCACTTATTGAAGAGGCTGTCTTTTCTCCATTGTATATTCTTGCCTCCTTTTTCAAAGAAAAGGTGACCATATGTGTGTGGGTTTATCTCTGGACTTTCTATCCTGTTCCATTGATCTATATTTCTTTTTTTGTGCCAGTACCATACTGTCTTGATTACTATAGCTTTGTAATACACTCTGAAGTCAGGGAGCCTGATTCCTGCAGTTCCACTTTTCTTCCTCAGGATTGCTTTGGCAATTTGGGGTCTTTTGTGTTTCCATACAAATTGTGAAATTTTTTGCTCTAGTTCTGTGAAAAACCAGAACTATAAAACTAGAACTAAAAAAACACTGGTAGTTTGATAGGGATTGCATTGAATCTGTAGATTGCTTTGGGTAGTAGAGTCATTTTCACAATGTTGATTCTTCCAATCCAAGAACATGGCATATCTCTCCATCTGTTTGTATCATCTTTAATTTCTTTCATCAGTGTCTTATAGTTTTCTGCATACAGGTCTTTTGTCTCCTTAGGTAGGTTATTCCTAGATATTTTATTATTTTTGTTGCAACGGTAAATGGGAGTGTTTTCTTAATTTCACTTTCAGATTTTTCAACATTAGTGTATAGGAATGCAAGAGATTTCTGTGCATTAATTTTGTATCCTGCTACTTTACCAAATTCATTGATTAGCTCTAGTAGTTTTCTGGTGGAGTCTTTAGGATTCTCTATGTATAGTATCATGTCATCTGCAAACAGTGACAGCTTTACTTCTTCTTTTCCAATTTGGATTCCTTTTATTTCTTCTTCTTCTCTGATTGCTGTGGCTAAAACTTCCAAAACTATGTTGAATAATAATGGTGAGAGTGGGCAACCTTGTCTTGTTCCTGATCTTAGAGGAAATGCTATCAGTTTTTCACCATTGAGAACAATGTTGGCTGTGGGTTTGTTTTATTATGTTGAGGTAAGTTCCCTCTACGCCTACTTTCTGGAGAGTTTTTATCATGAATGGGTGTTGAATTTTCTTAAAAGCTTTTTCGGCATCTATTGAGATGATCATATGGTTTTATACTTCAATTTGTTAATATGGTATATCACACTGATTGATTTGCATATATTGAAGAATCCTTGCATTCCTGGGATAAACCCCAGTTGATCATGGTGTATGATCCTTTTAATGTGCTGTTGGATTCTGTTTGCTAGTATTTTACTGAGGATTTTTGCATCTATGTTCATCAGTGATATTGTCCTGTAGTTTCCTTTCTTTGTGACATCTTTGCCTGGTTTTGGTATCAGGGTGATGGTGGTCTCCTAGAATGAGTTTGGGAGTGTTCCTACCCCTGCTATATTTTGGAAGAGTTTGAGAAGGATAGGTGTTAGTTCTTCTCTAAATGTTTGATAGAATTTGCCTGTGAAGACATCTGGTCCTGGGCTTTTGTTATTTGGAAGATTTTTAACCACAGTCTCAATTTCAGTGCTTGGGATTGGTCTGTTTGTATTTTCTATTTCTTCCTGTTTCAGTCTTGGAAGATTGTGCTTTTCTAAGAATTTGTCCATTTCTTCCAGGTGGTCCATTTTATTGGCATATAGTTGTTTGTAGTTTCTGCAGTGTCGGTTATTACTTCTGTTTTTTCATTTCTGATTCTGTTGATTTGAGTCTTCTTCCTTTTTTTCTTGATGAGTCTGGCTAATGGTTTATCAGTTTTGTTTCTTCTCAAAGAACCAACTTTTCATTTTAATGATCCTTGCTATTGTTTCCTTTATTTTTCTTTCATTTATTTCTGATCTGATCTTTATGATTTCTTTCCTTCTGCTAAGTTTGGGGTTTTTTTGGTTCTTCTTTCTCTAATTGCTTTAGGTGTAAGATTAGGCTGTTTATTTGAGATGTTTCTTGTTTCTTGAGGTAGGACTGTATGCTATAAACTTCCCTCTTAGAACTGCTTTTGCTGCATCGCATAGGTTTTGGGTTGTTGTGTTTTCATTGTCATTTGTTTCTAGGTATTTTTTGATTTCCTCTTTGATTTTTTCAGTAATCTCTTGGGTATTTAGTAGTGTACTGTTTAGCCTCCATCTGTTTGTATTTAAAATTTTTTTTCCTGTAATTGATATCTAGTCTCATAGCATTGTGATCGGAAAAGATTCTTGATATAATTTCAATATTCTTAAATTTATCAAGGCTTGATTTGTGACCCAAGATATGATCCATCCTGGAGAATGTTCCATGAGCACCTGAGAAGAAAGTGTATTCTGTTGTTTTTGGATGGAATGTCCTATAAATATCAATTAAGTCCATCTTGTCCAATGTGTCATTTAAAGCTTGTGTTTCGTTATTTATTTTCATTTTGATTGATCTGTCCACTGGTGAAAGTGGGGTGTTAAGGTCTCTTACTATTATTGTGTTACTGTCGATTTCCCCTTTTGTGGCTGTTAGCATTTGCCTTATGTATTGAGGTGCTCCTATGTTGGGTGCATAAATATTTACAATTGTTATATCTTCTTCTTGGATTGATCCCTTGATCATTATGTAGTGTCCTTGTCTCTTGTAATAGTCTTTATTTTGTCTGATATGAGAATTGCTACTCCAACTTTCTTTTGATTTTCATTTGCATGGAATATCTTTTTCCATCCCCTTACTTTCAGTCTGTATGTGTCCATAGGTCTGAAGTGGGTCTCCTGTAGACAGCATATATGCACTTCTTGTTTTTGTATCCATTCAGCCAGTCTATGTCTCTTGGTTGGAGCATTTAATCCATTTATAATTAAGGTAATTATCGACATGTATGTTCTTATTACCATTTTCTTAATTGTTTTGGGTTTGCTTTTGTAGGTCATTTCCTTCTCTTATGTTTCCGGCCTAGGGAAGTTACTTTAGCAATTGTTGTAAAGCTGGTTTTGTGGTGCTGAATTCTCTTAGCTTTTGCTTGTCTGTAAAGGTTTTAATTTCTCCATCGAATCTGAATGAGATCCTTGCTGGGTAGAGTAATCTTGGTTGTAGGTTTTTCCCTTTCATTACTTTACATATGTCCTGCCACCCCCTTCTGGCTTGCAGAGTTTCTGCTGAAAGATCAGCTGTTAACCTTATGGGGATTCCCTTGTATGTTATTTGTTGTTTTTCCCTTGCTGCTTTTAATATTTTTTCTTTGTATTATTTTTTGATAGTTTGATTAATATGTGTCTTGGCGTGTTTCTCCTTGGGTTTATCCTGTATGGGACTCTCTGCGCTTCCTGGACTTGGGTGGCTATTTCCTTTCCCATGTTAGGGAAGTTTTCAACTATAATCTCTTCAAATATTTTCTCAGACCCTTTCTTAATCTATTCTTCTTCTGGGACCCCTATAATTCAAATGCTGGTGTGTTTAATATTGTCCCAGAGGCCTCTGAGACTGTACTCAATTCTTTTCATTCTTTTTTCTTTATTCTGATCTGTGCAGGCTATTCTCACTATTTTATCTTCCAGGTCATTTATCTGTACTTCTGCCTCAGTTTTTCTTTTACTGATGCCTTCTAGAGGTTTTTACATTTCATTTATTGTGTTGTTCTTCATTGTTTGTTTGCTCCTTATGTCTTCTAGCTCCTTGTTAAACATTTCCTGTATTTCCTCCATTCTACTCCCAAGATTTTGGATCATGTTTACTATCATTACTCTGAATTCTTTTTCAGGTAGACTGCTGATTTCCTCTTCATTTGTTTGGTCTGTTGGGTTTTTATCTTGCTCCTTTATCTGCTGTGTATTTCTCTGTCTTCTCATTTTGCTTCACTTACTGTGTTTGGGGTCTCCTTTTCACAGGCTGCAGGTTCATAGTTCCCATTGTTTTTGGTGTTTTCCTCCAGTGCGTAAGGTTGGTTCAGTGGCTTGTGTAGGCTTCTTGTTGGAGGGGACTGGTGCCTGTGTTCTGGTGGGTGGGGTTGGATTTTGTCTTTCTGGTGGGCAGGGCCACGTCCGGTGATGTGTTTTGGAGTGTCTGAAGTTAGTATGATTTGAGGCTGCCTCTCTGCTACTGGGTGCGGTTATGTTCCTGTCTTGCTAGTTGTTTGGCATGGGGCGTCTACCACTGGAGCTTCCTGGCCATTGGGTGCAGCTGGGTCTTAGCATTGAGACAGAGATCTCTGGGAGAGCTCTGGCCGATTGATATTACGTGGGGCTGGGAGGTCTCTAGTGGTCCAATGTCCTGAACTTGGCTCTCCCACCTCACAGGCTCAGGCCGGAGCACCAATACCCTGTCAGCCACATGATTCAGAAGGAAAGGGAGAAAAAAAGAAAGAAAAATAAAAAAATTTTAAAATTATTAAATAAAAAAGTAATAATAATAATAAATGGAAAAAAAAAGAAGAGAGCAACCAAACCGATAAACAAATCCACCAATGATAACAAGTGCTAAAAACTATACTAAAGGGCTTCCCTGGTGGCGCAGTGGTTGAGAGTCCGCCTGCCGATGCAGGGGACGCGGGTTCGTGCCCCGGTCCGGGAGGATCCCGCGTGCCGCGGAGCGGCTGGGCCCGTGAGCCGTGGCCGATGAGCCTGCGCGTCCGGAGCCTGTGCTCCGTGGCGGGAGAGGCCACAGCAGTGAGAGGCCCGCGTACAGCAAAAAAAAAAAAAAAAAAAAAAAACTATACTAAAATAAGCATAAAAATGAGAAACAAGTCAGTTGCAGGCAGCAAACCCTAAGTCTACAGTTGCTCCCAAAGTCCACCACCTCAACTCTGGGATGATTCATTGTCTATTCAGGCATTCCACAGATGCAGCGTACATCAAGTTGATTGTGGGGATTTAATCTGCTGCTTCTGAGTTTGCATGGAGAGATTTCCCTTTCTCTTCTTTGCTTGCACAACTCTTGGGGTTCAGATTTGGTTTTGGCCCCAACTCTTCGTGTAGGTCACCCTCAGGCACCTTTTGGGAAGTCTGAGGTCTTCTGCCAGTGTTCAGTAGGTGTTCTGTAGGAGTTGTTCCACATGTAGATGTATTTTTGATGTATTTGTGGGGAGGAAGGTGATCTCCATGTCTTACTCCTCCGCCATCTTGAAGGTCCCCTATCTACTGTGTCCTTTAATGTCTAATTTCCCCCTTAATATCTGCCCAGATTATAACATTTTAACCTTTATTTAAAGAATAGCTCTTTCTGGGCTTCCCTGGTGACGCAATGGTTGAGAGTCCACCTGCCGATGCAGGGGACACGGGTTCGTGCCCCGGTCCGGGAAGATCCCACATGCCACAGAGTGGCTAGGCCCATGAGCCATGGCCGCTAAGCCTGTGCGTCTGGAGCCTGTGCTCAGCAACGGAAGAGGCCACAACAGTGAGAGGCCCGCGTACCGCAAAAAAAAAAAAAAAAGAATAGCTTTTTCTTCCAGCTTAATCGATCTATCTTTTCTTATTTTGTCACAAGATGAGAGTGTCATTTTTTAAAGCATTTATTATTGCTTAATTTCTTGATTAATCTTAGTGTTTCAAACAGGCTTATAAAATTACTCAGAATCTTTTTGTCTGCAATAATTTCCTAAAAATCTTTTTCTTGTCCCAAAAAGATGGCATATTATTTTTAAATAAGGACCCTCAATTTTAAAAATTTGTTTTTAAATAAAAGTGACCATCTTTCTATGGGTGAGGTCTCTGTTTGGGTGTGTGAAATCTAAAGACATCATTAGAAGTAAGGCAAAAAGCAAGTCCAAAGTCACATTGAATATGTGTTGTAGGCAGTTTCTTTGGACCCGTGGACAAGCCACATAAACTGGAACCATAGCTCTTTTTGTGGTCCTAAATTCAGGGTGTCTAGCAACTTGAAAGCGTCAAATATTGTTAGGCTCGTGAATATTAAAATATTTTAATCCTGCCTCCAACTCTTCTTTGATACCAGGTGAAGCTGCAACTCTTTGGTTCAAGGTCGAGCTGCAGCAGCAGCTGCATTCTAAGACTCTGGCCTGGACCACCACCTTTGGTAAAGCTTCCTGGTAGTCCTGCAGGCATCTGCTTAAGACCTGAGTGGGTTGTATTTTACTTGTGCCCTGCCTCAGCTTCTCTCCACAGGACAAAGCAATCATAAGCTGCAGTGACTAACCAAGGCCAGCACTTACTCAAGGTAACTTACGGCTCCCATCTAGACTCTGTGAGATGAAACCCAGCCACATACAATGTGAACCCCCATAAGCCATCACGATCAGAAATGCACAAGTCCAACTCCACAGAAAGTCTTAAGGCCTTTGCTGTCCCCAATTGCCATTCCCTGTCTATTTTTTAAGACTCACAATCCATTGCTTAGATTTTGGGGCTTGAGAAGAGCCACATAAATGACTCTCATTAGTAAACAGAAAGGATTCAAGTAGGTAGAGAAAAAAAAAACATCATTATTTTTTCTCAGCTGATAAAACCAGTTCAGAATGTGGTTTATATTTGCAAGAAGTTGAACTTCCTAAAACAAAGCCAAGAATCAGAGATTTTGCCACACAATTACTGCCGTCATTGGGCAACCCAAGGATTCCCCCTATGGAAGTCTGTTCTTGACCCTGTGAAACTCTCCATGGAGAAGCAAACAGACTTTTACCTTCCTCTGAGTAACCTAACTCCCAAGAGAGAAGCAGATATGGGTTAAGCTCGAGGAGGTTACAATCCATTGAACTATATACAAATATTGCTTTAATTTGCATTTATCTGATAACTAATGAGATTGAGCATCACTTACCACATGGGCTAAGATCTGGTGAGAGAATGCTTTGACCCTGGAGAATGCCCTTGGATTTTTACCTGCCCATTCTTCTACTGGGGGCCAAAAACTTGATTCACAGGAACACAGTGTACTCCATATTCCTTGAACATATATATATCTTAAGTTGATGGCAATTTTAGAATGGTGATATTTGCATAATTGTTTTATTCCTGACCCTTTTAGAATTTCAGGGTTAATGAGTGGTGGCAAAATTTTACCTTTATAAAGAGCTGCATGACATACAAATAACTATTATATGCATTACCCCATCCTTTGCAATGGCCCCTAAGGTAGGACATGTTGCTCTTTGTTTTATAAAGAGGAGAAACATTTCAGAACATTAACTGATCTTTCGCCTAATATCATAACGGCTAGTTAGGTAGAGTTGCACAAACTCAATAACCAAGATATTCTGACTGCAAGCTCATTTCTATTTCTACCATGGCAGTCTCTTTTTTCTAAGAAATGAAAAGACTTAAAAAGTATGTGTTTGCTAGTGGTGTGTGGTCATGACAAGGAGAAGAAAATGCAAGAAGGACCAAGAAATTCCGCCTCCCTCTGAAAGAGTGCTCACCTTTTATATATGCAAAGAATTGCTCACTGTAGGTTCCTGAAAGTTCAGTCATTGGTGATTTATGGGGATGGTGATCAGGACTCCTGCTCTTTTCCTCTTAAATTCAGGTGATAGTCAACACAGTTATCCAAGGTTACTGAATAATCCCATCCCATTGTTTACTGGGCAACAGAGCTACCTTGGTAAACAAGAGACCTTTGATGAAGTCCAGCATGCTGATTACTTCCACTTGACATAAGAATAATAATATTACCTCAGTCCTTCAGAGATTAATTTAGTGATACTTTGCCAAGGATAAAGAATTCCTCAATCTGACTTTAGCCAAAATAATGGTTTGTTAGGACAGGAAACATCAAACTTTACAGGCAGAAATTGATCTATTTACAGAGCTGCTGTCAGAGTGATTTAGGATGCCTGAAAGAGCCACATTAAGACTGTTCATAAATCAATAATCACCCTAATGAACTCAGAGAGAACAAAGATAACACAAAGTTTGTAAATTATGGAGGATGAAGCGGTGATCAGGAAAACTAAGAAATGAAGATTTGCTATTTCTTATTTGCTCCTTTTCTAACAGAACTGGAGAACATGCACTAAAACTTGCATGCATACTTTGAGAAGAAAAAGGAAAAAGAAAGAATAAATCTAAACTCTTCCCCACAGCATTTTGGTCCAAAGCCACATTGTCTATTCTAAGGCTCTAGACACACACACCTCCTTACCATACTCTAAGTTTCATACTTCCAAGTGACTCCTGGACAATTTCACCTTCCTGTGGCTTTTCTTGTAATATTCTCTCTGCCAGGAATGCTTTTCTTTGCCTTGTATTTATAAAAGCCTTATTCTTCCTTCATGGTCCACGCCAAATATCACCTTCTCCTTGAAGCCTTCTTGGATTCTCCTGTTTCAGACAAAGTCACTGTTCTGAACTTTCTTCTCCAGCATTCTATCAGTGTATTCGCCACAGCAGGTCACGCTGCATCTTCCCCCAGCTTCCTATGAAGTCATGGATCACAGGGAAGGAATCCATTCATAGTTACAGTAACTCACAAGAGGCTCTGACTCAGTAAATGTTTATTGAGTATAGACTATATGTTACTGAGTCCAAGTTCATACTTCTTGCCACACGACAGGCCAATAAATCAAGAGACGAGTTGTTGGGGCAAGGAATAGCGGCTTTATTCAGAAAGCCAGCAGACTGAGAAGATGGTGGACCAGGGTCCCAAAAAACCATCTTACCTGAATTAGAATTTATGTTATTTTCACCATTCAGTGGTCTTAAGACCATTTATACTAATATAACCAAATGGCTAAGTAATTCATAGATGCATTTTCTTGCCACCTGATGTCCTCTGGCCTGGAATACCCCTAAAACATTTCAACTCCCCCTCTCACATCCCCCTTCAAGATATTTCCATGGAACTCCCTGTCCCAGTCTTCGCGTTTAAAAGATTTTTCTTCAGAGATGTCTTTTCTGATGAGTCTCTCTGATATAAGCTCCTCCTGGTTGTCTACTCTGTTATTTCCACCATCATATTTAAAATAAATGATACCATCTTGTTACTGTTACAACCACTGGACTGTAGACATCATGAGGACAGGGGCCAAGTCTCTCTTGGTCACTGCAGTATCTCAACAGTTAGCACAGTATCAGTCATATTCTAGACAAGTGCTGTTTAAAAGAAAGTTAGTATGAGCCACATATGTAATTTAAAATTTTCTAGGAGCCACACTAAAAATGTACAGGGGAATAGGTAAACTTATTTTAATAATGTATTTTATTTATTCTATAATATATGTTTAATATTATCATTTCAACATGTACTCAATAGAAAACGATTATTAGTGAGGTGTGCATTCCTTTTTTGTTCTTACTGAATCTTCAGAATCAGTATTTATTTTACACTTACAGCATATCTCTTTTTGGACCAGATGCTTTTCAAATCATCAATAGCCACATTGGCTGGTGGCTACCATGTTGGGCAGGACAACTCTAGACTGTCAATAAGCATCTGTTGACTGATGGCAGCTACAATCTGCTGAGTGTGGATGTGCAAGTGGTGCCGCATCTAGTGCCTCCCAGATCCCTTTTATCCTCTCTGTGCACACATCCCCGGCTTCTCAGTGCTTTGCTGCCAACAGCTATACCTCCATCCTGCAGAGGACTGCCCTGGGACACTGGGGTCCCCTCACTGGTACAACTCCCAGACAACAGGAGACCCATATAGCCTACCAATGTCTGGTGTGGAATGATAGATGCCAAGTTCTTTTGCCTCCATGCAAAGCACTCTGAAGTGTGATTTACACTCCAGAGCTCCCTGTTGGATAAGGCTGAGACTTAGAGTTTGCCTGAAATTATCCCTTGCTTTCCCTATCTTAATTTGCCTACTGTCTTGCTGAGTTCTCCTGGAGGCATTTTCTTAATAAAGCATTTGCTCCTAAATCCTTGGCTCAAGTCTGCTTCTGGGAAAACTCGAAGTGCTCAAATTGTAGGGTGTTCCTAATACACAGTTGTGGGTGTTGCAATGGCTCAAGCAAGAGCACAGGTGGATTCTGTGTACATCAGGAATAATTATAACGCCCACTGTGTCTCTTCTTGTCTCAGATACAACCCACTCCTGATAAAAATTCAATCATATGAAAAAAATCAGGTGAAAAATGTGCTCTGCCCCTTCCTTCTCTTCCATAGTAACTGCTGTAATTTTTTCCATGTATCCTTGAACAAGTTTCTTATGCAAATTTAATATTCTTGTGTAAATATATTATTATATTTATAAAATACACTTAATTTTCCTTCCATACAATGAGGTCAGAATTTTTTTTCTGCACATTGTTTATACCCTCAAAATTTTCATAAAATATTTTTCATATTTTTATAACTGGCTGTTTAGCTTTATAAACATATTCCAATTTACTTTACCATTTTTATTCTTCTTTGTTTTAATTTGCTAACTCTTAATTTGCTTCTACTCCCTGATACAGATTCTATGTCTTTAGGTCTCTGACACTGCTCTCTATGTGCCATTCTTGCCAGCTGATTTCAACCAAGAATATTCAAATGAAAAGTAATCACAATTTCTGAGCCCAAACATACATCTCTTCATACTGAAGCAGAGGTTCTGAATCTGGGCTCCAGTGAGGTCCTGACCTTAAATGCATGTGTGTTCCTGTAAATACGTATATATTTCTGGGAAGAAGGATCAGCACTCTCACTAGAACCTCAAAGACATCCACGGCATTCAAGTGTCAGGCTTAAATGTACAAATATACACTGTATGATGGATTTTGTATAAACCTCTTGCAGTTTCATCTTCCCTGCCTCTCCTCATTAGATTAGCATTTAATTAATTAGCGGCTCCTAGATTTAGAGTACAGATTCTTCAGAGGCTGGGATCCAGCCTCACCCACATTTGTATTCCCCTAGCTGCCTAGTTCAATAGTACAGCGAGTATAGTTATTAATAATTTCTTGAAAAATGGCTATGTTTTATCTTCAGTATTTATGAATTCTCAGTGGAACACATTCAATTTTCTTCTGCTTCTGCCTTTTACCCTGCTTTACTTTGATCTTGGGGGATTTAAGGACAGAAGTTCCTCTTCTGTAGAGATGGCACATAAATCATTTTGGACCAGGTATACAAACTTGAAGCCGTTGAGTAGGAGGCAGACTGGATACAAACATCCAATCCAGTGTCCTCAATAGGGCATGGTTTTAGCTGCCTGAAGGTCCAGCCTTAGCACTCCCACTCAAGAGTCAAGGATGCTAGGTGTATGTCTGTTTTTTCCTATCTCTTCGATTATTGATAATCTTGTTTAGAATCCCAAAGTAATTAAGAACTTTTTAAAAATAGTGAGTGGCTAAGCCATTTGCTATGGTCTGAACATTTCTGTCCCCCCAAAAACCATATGTTGAAATCCTAATCCCCAATATGATAGCACTAGGATTGAAACATACAGATTTTGGAGGAACATACACATTGAGACTCAATTATTTAATCTCTTCCATTCTTCTCATTCCTTCCTTAGTCTATAATATTTTGATGGCAGAACCTTGTTATGTTTTACTTAATATATATATTTTTTAGACCATCACTGTGAAAATGGTTCGCTGCTTGACACTAGAAATAAAGAGACAAAAAGGCAGTGCCATCCCCCAGGTTGGCTCAGGTTAGCATTAAAAACTCTATCTCTTGCAATCAATTGCTCCCACTGCTGGAGCAGTGGGGTGTGGAGACAAAGAAGAGGAAAGGATTAATCTTGTTTTGGTTTAGGCAAGATTTAGAGAGAGATGACACTTGGATAAAGAGACATTCATTCCAGAGGGAGATTCTACTTAGAAGAATGTCACACAGTTTTAAGATGCTTTTCCTCTTTGCCTTGTTACTGCCTCCCTGGATGGCCTTGACCAAGTCTTGCTTTTTTCATCCCTTTTTTCTAGCTTCTAATGAAGATAACCATCTCTTCTCTAAGTCCTCCATTTCATGATTTCACTGCCATAGAGCACAACATTTGTGAAAAATAAAATGTTACAATTCTTTGAGAATCAAACCCACTGGCAGGACAGTGAACCCTTTTCTTTTTCTTCCCTCCTGAATGCCTTGGGAATTTAAAAGGGAAGAATAATAAAATTCAGTTATCTTATTATAAATATATAGCAGTAAAATGACAGGTAGTAAATCAGTGTTCTAAGAACAAATTTCAAATAGCAGAGTCAATAGCATACCTCCAATACTAATAACATTTGGTGAAAAGCTCAGCATCCCAAATGGGGAAGAGCTTGCTGCCTGCATGGAGATGAGTGTGGCCTCACAAGGCCTGTTAAAGGAGAAGAGTCCGGGCTATGGATTACAAGCTGCTCTTGTATCGTCTGGCTCACCAAACCCCTGCAGCAGATGGAAATCACCTTGATTTGTAACTAAACCTTCTACTTGGGAAGGTCTATGCCAGAGGATTCTAGACTTGTCCTACTCCGTGACAAGAAGGTAGCAGGTAATAGTCCAAGTAGGGAGGAAGTGGGGTGCCTTAGGTTGGATTCCATGGAAGCAGAACCCAAGGAAGGATGCCAGTGCAAGTGATTCATCAAGGAAGTGCTTCTAGAGAAAACCAGTAGGGTAGTGGGAAGCAAGGAGGGAAGAAGAAAACCAAGCAAAGTCTTACAGAGGGTAGTTCTTCGCCTGATCCCACAGGGGAATTCTGGAGTGTAAGCTATACCACAAAGGACTTATGCCACAAGGAAATCCCAAGGAATGGTAGATTAGGTTTACCTGGTAGGCTGTCCAGGATAAGGGGAATTTAAATTCCTAGACACTCTGGGTTCCCTTGGTGTAGGTGAGTGAGGCTCCAAAAGCCTGAGGACAGTCCTCCTTTAAATGGGCATTAGTACTGGAAACAAAAGGGCATTGAGGGATATATATGTACAAAAATGGTAAAAGGGATCCACACAGAGCAACCTGATTGTGTACTAAAAGAGTGGTACCCCCAAAAGGTGACAAAATATCTTGATTAATAAGCAGCATAAGGCAATAGGGGTTACAGAAGTAGGCCACATGATGACATTCAGGTTGGCTATGGACGTGTTGGAGCAGGGAGCTGGTGCTACCCACTGCGTTCCAGACAGCATCCAGTCCTTAATGGGACTGCTGAGAATAGGTTAAAGTGTCTTACTTAGGGCACCATGAGTGCCTGCCAGGATGTCAAAGCCAGGATACAATGTACAGATCTAGGCTAGCAGCCCCTTGAGGTGAGGATGAGTCACCAGAAGATGGAACTGGGCTTCTGAGGTTTCTTCCCAGGTCAGGCATGTCCCTGAACCTGGTCAGAGCTGAGCCTGCAGTCCTGGCAGTGGGGAAGGGAGGGGTGGATGGGATATTTGCTACTTACAGCTAGTAACATGCTTAGGTTAAGAAAAAGGCAAGATTCTCAGAAGAGACTATGGTAGAACTAGATGTTACTCCATTCCTATATGCAGCAAAGGTCTTCATGGTTCAGATTTTTGTATTCATTTTTCCAAGTTCATATTCGCTATCATCTTTTCCTTTCTTTTTATTTTTATATCTATTTCTAATATGCTATTTTGCTATTCTAAATATCCTTAAGTGATTTTACCACAATATATAAATAATTGTAAGTCTATCTTAACTTTAGGGAATTCATTCAACACATATTTATTGAATATTTCTACATGTAAAATTTTTCCTGCTGGAGATTGAGAAATTATTCTGATATGGTCATTCCCTTTAAGGAGTACATGTGCATGAGTACCCTTGCAGCTCTATTTAAAAAGGAGAACCAGCGTGTCTCCTGGGAATACAATGCAAAAGGTACTTTAATAAAAGCTCTCCTTAAAATGGTATTGCCAGATAAAATACCAGACACAAATATTTCTTGGGACATACTTATACTAAAAAGTTAACCATTAGTTATCTTGTATTTTTATTTGCTAAATCTGACAACCCTCTCTGAAAAGACTCATCAGTGAGTATTTCATCTCCAGGAAGCAGGGCTCATCAGAGCTCACCAGGCAGTGGAGAGAGGTGTCACTGTGACTGGGGAAAGCTTAGTCAAGGGAACTATACAAACCTGCCCAGACTCAGATGGTATCTCTGCCAGCTACCACCTGTGGGTCCCTGAGCCAGGAATTCAGCTCTCTGAGCTATTTTTCATCTGTATAATGGGGAGAAAACAACCTATTTTCCAAAGTGATCATTAGATAGCAGGTGTTCAGGGAAAAGTAATCTCAGACTTCTAAAAAAGAGACAATAAACATGAATTCTTCATTGAAAATGTTGTTTCCTCAAATGAGAAGAGGGTAAAGCATCAAGCAGAATTTTTAAGCTTCCATGGATTGCAATTCAGTCAAAAATACCATTTTATGAAGGGTGGCTGAGTCTGTTCTCCATCTCACAGGTGACAAACAGCAGAGCTCTGGCAGGTAAGGAAGGGGTGCACATGTCCACAAGTAACATGATTCATGATGACCAAGTCATATTTTGTATTGATGAGAGGCAGTAAACAGCCAGATCCCCTCATAACTAGAATAATTTGTTCCCACAGTTCTTACGTATTTCAAACTCTGCCTTGCTGCCCCAGGAGTATTGATTTTGGGGCTCTCCTATCTTTTACTGTTCTTTGGCAACAAGCATCATACATCTGTCCTATTTGGATGAGGATCCAGAAGCTGGTTCTCCACTGAAGCATCCCCGTACCCACCTGTCACATTGACCATCTGTTTTCATGTATCCGGTTCTCTTTCCTGATGTACTTGCCCTCAGCAGAGTAACTGTTAATCAGCATATTTGTTTCTTACCTTGTAATGTACAAATAGAGCCCTAATTTATTATGCAGATTACAGAATGTTATCTTCATGACTTAAAATGCAATAAAACGCACCAATTCATTATAGCAGAGTAGATGGACATCCTCTTAGGAAGGTTCTTGCTTTCCTAGTTTAGTCAACAATGCACCTTCCTGACAGCTGCCAAGGAAACATACCTCCCTAACCCTCATATGGCCCTTTGTGCACATTTAGAGAAATCATTCACTCTGATCGTTTTCCACTGAGAAGTGGAATTGGTAATAACAAGGACTGCTAGATAGATTCTACTTCCTCTGGGACCCTAGAGAGAAAATACTTCCATTCCAATGATGAATAAAACAGAATATGGAGTAGCTGTGACAATATTTATTGATTTATTGTAAGAATTCAATAAATATCAGGTAATATTGCAAGAGAATAAAGAGGGATGGACTGACAGATTGGTGACTGACTGACGTCAAAGGCCACAGGAGCCTACTAAAGAGCTTACAATGACCGAAGTTGAAAAATTTGGGCAAAACAAGATAAATAAAATAATACTGGAATATAAGCCAAGGAATAAAATACATATCCGTGATCCATACTTACATAAATAAATGATTGAATAATAAACGGGAAAGAAGAGACACATCTCCTGTGCCATAAAATTCCAAATACATGTTGGGCTTCCCTGGTGGTGCAGTGGTTGAGAGTCCGCCTGCCAAAGCAGGGGACACGGGTTCGTACCCCGGTCCGGGAAGATCCCACATGCCGCCGAGCGGCTGGGCCCGTGAGCCATGGCCGCTGAGCCTGCACATCCGGAGCCTGTGCTCCGCAACAGGAGAGGCCACAACAGTGAAAGGCCCGCGTACCACACACACACACACACACACAAAAATTCCAAATACATGTAGATACTCTGCCCTCAATCAAGGAGGGAGCATAACTCCGCACCCTCCTAAGTGTGGGCATAAGACTTTCTTCCAAAAAGTACAGTACAAAAAGTGGAAAAAGAGTAACTTTACAGTGGAGAAATCTGACAAACACTACAGCAGCCAGATGATCAAGGTTAACATCAATAGTGATATGTACCCTCGATAGATGGGATGAGAATGACACTTTACCTCAATGATCTTCCTCCCCATACTCCACAGCCCCAGTCTAATCATGAGAAAAACATCAGATAAATCCCAGATGAAGGCCAGTCTACAAAATACCTGTCCAATATTCCTCAAAACTGTCAAGGTCATCAAAAACAAGAAAAGTCTGAGAAACTGTCACAGCCAAGAGGAGTCTAAAAAGACATGACAATGTGATATGATGGGATTCTGGAATGGAAAAAGGACATTAGAAAATAAATAAATATGGATACAGTATGGACTTTAGTTAAAAATACTGTATCGGGCTTCCCTGGTAGCGCAGTGGTTGAGAGTCCGCCTGCTGATGCAGGGGACACAAGCTCGTGCCCCAGTCGGGGAAGATCCCACATGCCGCGGAGCGGCTAGGCCCATGAGCCATGGCCGCTGAGCCTGCGTGTCCGGAGCCTGTGCTCTGCAATGGGAGAGGCCACAACAGTGAGAGGCCCCTGTACCGTAAAAAAAAAAAAAAAAAAATTCTGTATCAATATTGGTTCATTAATTGTGAAAAATGTTCCCTACTAATTTAAAATGTTAACAATAGGGAAAACTAGGTGGGTTATATGGGAACTATCCATACTATTTTCACAAGTTTTCTGTAAATATAAATTATTTTAGCATAAAAAAATTTATTTAAAAAATATAAGCCAGTAATTAAAAATCTGCCATAACATAATAAAATCAAAGGAATTGATAACTCAGGAAATGGTGCTGTGTAATTGTCTATCTGTATGAAGAAAAAGCAGATAAAACAAGAAACCCACCTAACCCTACACACTAAAAGAAAATCTGATGAATTAGAGACCTAAATATGGAAAAGCTGAAGCTATAAAAACTTTCTAAAAAATAAAAGAATCTTTATGACAAATGATCTTATCAAATTGTGGTCCCTGGACCAGCAGGATCAACATTCTTAGGAAATTTGTTAGAAGTGCAAATTTTAGGGCCCCATCCAGAGAAACTCCAGAGGTAACATCCACCTATCCTTGTTTTAAAAGCCCTCCAAGTGGGTGTTAGGTATATAAGCGTGAGGACTACTGGGAGAGAGTAATACTTCATAAACAACATAGGGAAGACAAGCTAGAAAATGAAAGGTTGATAAAATGTCTGTACTAATATTCAAAACATGAAATATTCAACAAACCATTGTCTTAGAAAAGAATGACTGACCTCAGAGTAGCATATAAAATATTCAGATAGATAAATATAGAGTAGTTGTCTTCAACTGGGGGTGATTTTGTCCTCTGGGGAATTTTGTAAATGTCTGATGACATTAGGTCATCAAAATTAATAATTATAATGCAGAAGGGCTGTCATTTAGTTGATATAGGACAGGGATTCTGCTAAACATTCCTACAATGTACAGATAGCCCCACACAACAAAGAATTATCTGGCTCAAAGTGTAAACAGTGCTGAGTTTGAGAAACTGGTACTATAGAGAATTTCTTTAAATCATTAAGAAGATGATAATTGGCACATAGTTTGGGCAATTCACAAAGGAAAAACCAAAAATGACTAATATATGTATTGGCTTGGCCAAAAGTTTCCTTCGGTTTTTAAGTAAAAATAAAACACACATTTCTCATTTTCAGTAAGAACATTATTGAACAATGTATTCACCGTTTTGTTCCACTACCTCCTGCCACTTTTCAGGCAACTTCATAATTCCGTCTTCCCAAAATTTTATCTTTTTTTTTTTTTTTTTTGTGGTACGCGGGCCTCTCACTGTTGTGGCCTCTCCCATTGCGGAGCACAGGCCCCGGACGTGCAGGCTCAGCGGCCATGGCTCACGGGCCCAGCTGCTCCGTGGCGTGTGGGATCTTCCCGTACCGGGGCACGAACCCGTGTCCCCTGCATCGGCAGGCGGACTCTCAACCACTGCACCACCAGGGAAGCCCCCCAAAATTTTATTTTTATGAGAAAAGAACCGTTCCAGGTGCCTTTTACAGTCTTCCAGGGAACTGAATTTTTTTCCATTAAGAGAATTCGGTAAAGACCGAAATAAATGGAAATCTGAAGCTGCAGTGTCTGGTGAATACGGTGGATGAGTCAGAACTTCCCAGCCAAGCTGTAACCGTTTTTGCCTGGCCATCAAAGAAACATGCGATCTTGTGTTATCCTGATGGAAGATTATGTGTTTCTGTTGACTAATTCCAGACGCTTTTCATCAAGTGCTGCTTTCAGTTGGTCTAATTGGGAGCAGTACTTGTTAGAATTAATCATTTGGTTTTCTGGAAGGAGGACTCCTTTCCAGACCTACCATACACACATCACCTTCTTTGGATGAAGACCGGCCTTTGGTGTGGTTGGTGGTGGTTCATTTCTCTTGCCCCGCGATCTTCTCCATTCCACATTACTGTACAGTATCCACTTTTCCAACTTGTTTTAAAAACGGAACGTTTTCATTCCGTTTCAGTAGAGAACCGCACTAGGAGATACGGTCAAGAAAGTTTTCTTTGCTTAACTTACGTGGAACCCAAACACCAAAGCAACTAACATAACCAAGCTGGTGCAAACGATTTTCAATGCTTGATTTGGATATTTTGAGTATGTCAGCTATCTCCCGCGTGGTATAACATTGACTGTTCTCAGTTAATGTCTCGATTTGATCGCTATCAACTTCAATGGTCTACCCGACTGTGGAGCTTCGTTCAGCGAGAAATCTCCAGCACGAAACTTCACAAACCACTTTTGACATGTTCGATCAGTCACAGCACATTTTCCATACACTGCACAAATCTTTTTTTGCATTTCACTTGGGTTTTTACCTTTCTTGAAATAACAAAGCATAATATGCTGAAAATGTTGCTTTTTTTCTTCCATCTTCAGTATTAAAATGGGTACATAAAAATTCACCAATTTGGTAGGGTTTTTTAAAAAAATGCATGCTGATATGACAGCTGTCACAATACAATCTAACAAAAGTGTTTCAAATGAAGCTAAAGACAACAAGTGCTACTAGAGCCAGCTTACGGAAAAAACAATGAACAAACTTTTTGGCCAAGCCAATATAAAAAGAGGCTCAAACAAACTAGTAGGTAGGTAAACACAAATCATGACAGCCCTCATTTTGGCAAAAACAAACAAACAAACGGAACACCAACACTGAGTCTTATAACATTATGTGTATTAGTTGCCTATTGCTGTTGTAACAGATTATCAAAAATTTAGTGGTTTCAAGCAACAAAAGTGTATTATTCTACAGTTTGGGAGGCTAGTTGCTCAAGATCCATCTCACTGGGTGAAAGTAAGGGTACTGGCATGGCTGGTTCCTTCTGAAGGCTCCAGAGGAGAATCTACTTCTTTGCTTTTTCAGCTTCTAGATGTGGCCTGCATTCCTTGGCTTGTGGCCCCTTCCTCCATCTTCAAAGTCAGCAGTGTACAATCTTCAAATCTCTGACTCTCTGACCTCTTCCATCCTCACATCCTTTTCTCTGACTCTCCTGACTTCTTATTATAGTAACTCCTGTTATGATATTGGGCCCATGCAGATAATGCAGAAGTGGATAATCTCCCCATCTCAGACCTTCATTTGCAAAGGTAATGTTCCAGGGACTTGGATGTGGACATCTCTGGAGGCCCATTATTCAGCTTACTAACTATATCACGTAATAAGGAAACTGTGGGGAAATGGTAACACTTTTACTTTGGAAATGTAAACTGGCACCACTACTACGGCAGGCAATTGGGCATATTTAGTGATGTTAAAGAACATCTTTCAACTTATCAGTAAACTTTCTTATGGCTACATCTAAAGAATTCTCATGCATAAACACACAAAGAAACGTGCCCCAGAAGACAGATACAAGAACATTCATTGTAGCAGGGATTATAATAGTACAAAAGTGAGAAATAACTCCAGTTGTCTCTTAGTTGTAAGGTTAATTCAAATTGAGATTATAAGTGAACTAGATGTTTTTGTATCAACATGTATAAATCTCTCAGATTAAAGCTGAGGGGGGTGGGGCTTCCCTGGTGGTGCAGTGGTTGAGAGTCCACCTGCCGATGCAGGGGACACGGGTTTGTGCCCCGGTCCGGAAAGATCCCACATGCCGCAGAGCGGCTGGGCCTGTGAGCCATGGTCGCTGAGCCTGTGTGTCTGGAGCCTGTGCTCCGCAACGGGAGAGGCTATAATAGTGAGAGGCCTGCGTACCGGGGAAAAAAAAAAAAAAAAGCTGAGGGGGACAAAGGAAGCTATAATAGGATGAACGTATTAGAATATGATTTACGTAAATTGTTAACCCTATGGATTTACACATACATAGTAGAGATACAAAACCATGCCTGAACATGTATTATACTAACTTCAGGGTGATGGTCAAGTCTGAGGAGGGAAAGATGAGGAAGGGATAAGAGAGAAGTGTGGCTTTAGGTATTTCTTTTTTTTTTTTTTTCTTTTTGCGGTACGCGGGCTCTCACTGCTGTGGCCTCTCCTGTTGCGGAGCACATGCTCCGGATGCGCAGGCTCAGCGGCCATGGCTCACGGGCCCAGCCATTCCGCGGCATGTGGGATCTTCCCGGACTGAGGCACGAATCTGTGTCCCCTGCAACGGCAGGCGGACTCTCAACCACTGCACCACCAGGGAAGTCCTAGGTATTTCTTTAACTGTTTATTTAGATATTTGTTTAAGAATTAAAAAAAAATAAACAGAGAAATCTGAACCCAATATGGCAAAATGTTAGTCTTTTTAATTTCAGTAGTGAGTATTAAAGATGTATGATAATATTTCAAAATAGATGTTTTTAACTCTCAGACATCCTGGACCCAAATAAATTACTTTTCCTAAGCTAATATCTTCTAGAGAGTTCTGATCATTAAGGCATTGCCAGCATTTTTGTTTTTTACATTTTTGGCCTGAAAATCCATTTATTGTGAATTTGGTTCATGAGAATCATTTCCTTAGAGCCTCATCATCCTTAAAGTAGGATCTAACCTAATTTCTGCTATAAAATGGCTAATTTTTCAGCCTAGTTTATTTGCTTTGCTTTTTTTCTACCGACCATTCCAGTAGCCATTAAGATACCTCTGATCCAGCTTTCACTTTTTGTGATTTCATGTAAATCACTTAATTGTCATTCTTCACTGATAAAATGATGGTAGTAGACTTAAGGATCTTCAAGTTTTAAAATTTGAGTCCTCTTTATTTTCTTTGACTTTTTAATATATAAAGCAATCTTGCTAACTATGTTGTTATCCTCTAGTATTATCTGCTAGGCTTGAAAGAATTGCTTTGGAGAATACCAACCTCTTAACTGGTTTTTAAAGGACCATTCAAATAATTAAAGACACTTACAGACTTGCAACAGCACTGACGTACTAAACTGCCACCAGAGTGCTATTGATAGGGTGCTTGAAGATCTAATTTTAAGTAATGAGGTGAAAGACAGTGCCCTAGTCTTCTTTCCAACACTTCAGTATTTAAATGTTAAAAGATATGTTTATGGCTTGCTCTCTTAGTCTATTTATCAAAATATTAGAATAGTTGGTATCATAGTAACGTGGCACATATGACCTCTTCCCATCCTTTCCTGTGTTACCACGTTAGCTTGTGGTCATTCCCTGTATTATACGAATTAACTCCTTTTCAGCCTGGTGCATTAAATAATGAGTGTTCTAGAGCACATTATAGCTCACAAAGTTTCCATCTTTCTTAGGAACATGCATAGATTGCATGTAAGCAAGGTGGTAGCTTTAACAGATGAGAATATCCTGCCAAAGACAGAGAACAAAAAGTCTCAACCATATTCTCAAAGAGTTTACATTGCTTATTTTAATTTATGCTCAAAATAACTTTATAAAGTTATAAATTATTATGCTCATTTTACTGATGAGAAAATTGAGACTTATGATGAGAGACTAGGTATTTTGCCCAAGGCTGAATAATAGGAAGAGCTAAGATTTAAACTCTAAATTCACATTTTCTTCCATTTGATTGTAATACCTCTTCTAGCAGAAAACATAAAGTATAATAGCAAGGGGCTTCCCTGGTGGCGCAGTTGTTAAGAATCCGCCTGTCAACGCAGGGGACATGGGTTCGAGCCCTAGTCTGGGAAGATCCCACATGCCAAGGAGCAACTAAGCCTTGCACCACAACTATTGAGCCTGCGCTCTAGAGCCCACACTCTAGAGCCCGCAAGCCACAACTACTGAGCCCCTGAGCCACAACTACTGAAGCCCGTGCACCTAGAGCCCATGCTCTGCAACAAGAGAAGCCACCGCAATGAGAAGCCCACGCACTGCAATGAAGAGTAGTCCCCGCTCGCTGCACCTAGAGAAAGCCCACGTGCAGCAACAAAGACCCAACGCAGCCAAAAATAAATAAAATAAAAATAAATTTAAAAACATATATATATAATAGCAAGCAAAATCTTGACAAGTTAAAGAAATTACAAATTGGAGAGGTACTAAAGTCAGTTATTATTTTCTTAAAGCAAATTTCCTATTTGGAGCTCCTTCAGAGATGTTGAAAAAAAAGTATCCTGCTAACTAAGTAAGATGTGTCTACTTGGAGTCAGCAGCTTTAATTAATTTATTAAAAATGTACTGACAGTACCACTCTACTGCATGTTTGGTACTATCAGAGAATTATTCAGACACTTTTAGACAATTATTTTGCATGCTGTTTAGCTATTTGCATGGAGATTACAGTTGTCCCCTCTGAACTGCTGTTTTACTTTGCCTTCTACAGTTTCAGTTACCTGTGGTCAACTGTGGTCTGAAAATATTAAATGAAAAATTCCAGAAATAAATAATTCATAGGTTTTAAAATGCCCACCATTCTGAGCAGCATGATTAAATCTTGTGCCATCCGCCTCCCTCCCGCCAGGGATCCCCAAGCATCTACACTGCCTGCATCTGACACCCAACCATCGACATCTTCATGGCTCCATGAGCCAGGATCACCCAAAGCACATGATCCTTCTTCTGACTTACCGTCAGGAGGTCAATAGTAGCCCAACACTATGTCATTCACATCATTTCATCTCATCACATGGGTGCTTTATCATCTCACATCATCACAAGAAGAAGGGTGAGTATAGTACAATAAGATATTTTGAAAGAGAGAGACCACATTCATGTAACTTTCATTACACATATTGTTATATTTGTTCTATTTTATTGTTAGTTATTATTGCTAATCTCTTACCATGCTTAATTTATAAATTAAACTTTATCATAGGTAGGTATGTATAAGAAAAAACATAGTATATGCAGCCTTTGGTAGTACATGTGGTTTCAGGCATCCCCTGGGTGTCTTGAAACACAGCCCCACAGATAAGGGGGGAGACTACTGCATTTACTCACATTTGAGGAGGTCAGTTGCAATTTGCGTAAGAAACAAAGTCAAAATCAGGATTGATGAGAGAGCACAGAGAGAGGAGAAAAGGCAAACTTCAGGCAATCAGAGCATGATGAATCTTGTTTATAGTTTTTTGTATTTTGGGGTTTTTTTTGGATAAACTGATTAGCTGGCAGCCGGCAGAGAGGGAAGTCTGGACACTGTGTCCTTGAGCAGGCTGATTAGCGGAATCAACAAAAAGCAATTTTAGTTGTTTATAGACTCTCCTTGTGAAATTTTAGCTGAGGAGCACGTGAGGGCAGTCTGCCTCTGAGTGACGTCACCTGGAGTTTCCATTGGCGTCTCCACCTTCTTTAGGGCTGATCTGTGCCATTCCCTTTCTGAGTGATTCTCAATACTGTCCTGTCCTCTATCCACTCCGTGATGGGGAGGTCTGAGATGAGGTTCCTGGATGCTTTTCCACTTAGGGAAACGTGAGGTTAGTGTTAAAAGGCTGATAGGATGGGAGGAATGGGGTGGTAGGATAGGTCATCATTTTAGAGACGTGAGGAATATGACAAGTCAATGGAAGGCTGCATGCACAAGTGAGAGGGAACACCAGCAGCTTGGTACTTTGGAGTATTGGAAAGGCAGAGCTGAAGCTGCGAATGTCACAGGGGTCAAGTTGGGGAAGACCCTGAAGGCTTCACCAACTTGTTAAGATTGTGTCCTGTGGGCAACGTGTGGGCATCAGAGATCTTTAAGCAGGGGTCCGGCATGAGGAGGTTGGCATTTCAGGATATCTTCTCTGGCTGCAGGGAGGGCTGGAGTCTGGAACCAGAGGCCAGAGGCAAGCCGTTGCAGGAGCCCCAGAGGGAGGTGTTTTTGCCTGCATCAGGGACTGCCTGGTGATATCTCATATTTCTTTCAACTTTAAATATAAACAGTTTCAGGTAACTTAAAAAATCATAACCTCAAACTTCAGAAATCAAAGTCTTGTGAGAACTGATGCTGAATTATTCTCAAATGCCTAATATTGTAAACATTTACTCAAATATCTCAACTTTGTTTACATTTTTAATTTGGTATTTGGAAATTCAATTTGGTGTTTTAAAGGCAATTATTCCTAAGCCCCTCAAAATTAGTGATGATTTTTCATTTACAGGATCCTAAGGGGCATCCTAAATAAGTGTTTGAAAGTCCTCTGTTTGATACCAAAAGCTGTGTTTGCAAAGGTACAAGAAATCCTAGGGTCTCCTTTGCTGCATTCTCCATCCAGAGACTGTGTCTGGTTTGAAGTAGAGTTAGAAGGTGTCATAATGCATTTTTAGTACAAAATTCTCTTTTATATGAATTGCTGCAACATCTTTTAACTGGACTTCCTATCAGAAGTCTTGCCCCACCTCCATCCAACAGTTTCTATAGCTTGGACAGTCTGATTTTCTACTTGAAATACTTCAAAATCTTCCCATGGTGGTGTAGTGGTTAAGAATCCACCTGCCAATGCAGGGGACACAGGTTCAAGCCCTGGTCCAGGAAGATCCCACATGCCGCGGAGCAACCAAGCCCATGGGCCACAACTACTGAAGCCTACACTCTGAGAGCTCGTGCTCCACAACAACAGAAGCCACCGTAATGCGAAGCCCGTGCACCGCAACAAAGAGTAGCCCCGCTCGCCGCAACTAGAGAAAACCCACGCACGGCAACAAAGACCCGACACAGCCAAAAATAAATAAATAAATTTATTAAAAAGAAAATCTTCCCGTGGTCTTTAGGGGAAAGTCTGAACTCCTTAATATTGCCCACATCGTTTTTAATGACATCAGTTCAATGTACTTCTCTTTCCACATCCCTTGCCTTAAAAGATACTTACATTTTATTTTTCTAGCCATACTTACCTTATCTCCTAACATCTTACCAAATACTGCATGATATTTTGTCCCTAGGCTTTTGCAAATGCTCCTCCCTCAACCTTGAAAGTAAAACCTAAAAACTATTTCCTCTATGTTCAACCTCACAATCAACCATACACAGAAAACTCTTTATCTGGTAGCTCTTCTTACTACTATTTAGCGAAAGCCCAAAGAAGCAGGCTGTAACCTTGAATGATGACACAACGGGAAGACTAGATGTGTTTTGTTTGGGGAAAAGCCAAAGATATCTGACTGTAGAAATATATCATTGGGGAAACAAAGAAAAACATTCCTTTGGAATACCATTCATGTGAAACATTCAGAGTACTCTTGCCAAGACTCTATGTACACACTGATGAGAGCTGATGAGATCCCAAATCAGTCAAGCTGGCAGGTGTGACAGGCAATCATCCCCTCAGCCTCCCGTGACCAGGTCCTACAGTTCATTTTGGAGGATGCAAATGAAGTTATGGCTGCCATTAATACAGAGAACAGGATCAACAGACTAGGAAAATGAGAACTTGAGATGCCAATGCATCCTAAATGCAATCTCATTCTCTATAACCTGTGCCCTACAGCCTGGTTCTTGTATTGATAGACAGTACCTATTTAGTTAGCCTCATCTTCTTTATTAATTAATGGGATTAATAACACTTCCCAGATTTGGATACTGTGAGGATTAACTTAGGTATTAACATAACATTTGCACAGTCCTTGGCCTAAATTATCACAAAATTTTATCGATCTCTCTTACTACTGCATATGTACAGGATTTCGTATTTTCCCAGCATCTAAGGCAAGTACGAGATGCATGAGTAATAGAAGCATAAAGATCCCCTTTCTCTGATTCTTTGCTTACTGTCCTTTCACACATGTATCAGAAGGCAAGTGGTATCTCATCTATGAACCTTTTCTGATCTTCCTGGTGTCATTTACTGTTTTCTCTTTTGTTTGCTCATGTTAACTCCATACATAATTATGTCAGTCTCCACCTACTATAATGTAAGGCACTTTAAGGCAGGGTCTATGTCTTATTTTGTTTCTTTATTTCTATCATAGTATTTTTTTTTTTTTGGCAGACAATGTTCTGTGTGTCCTGAATAAATGAATGATGAATGAATGAATTAGTGAGTCAACAATTAGCTAACAATACATCTAGGGAAAGGACATGTGTATTCCTAAACAGAAGAGCATTTTACATGTTACCATTAGGGTGGCAGCTGTCCACAGCAGGGTGTTGAGGAGTCTCTCTAATGACCTTTCTGATTCTGTGCCCACAGCCCTAAAACTCCTACAGTCAGGACTACAGACTACATCTCATCATTCATAGGCTTTGCCCCTCCAGAACTCATGCCAATCATGCTTCCAGAAAACTGAAGGAGAAAGGTTAAAAAGTCAGAGTAACAGAGCATCAAATGGCATTTTCCTTGCCCTGGCCAGTTTTGAAGCTGAGTTTTAGCTAAGGCATTAGGGGCCTCAACCTAACATTTGTGACCAAGTTCTCACCATATACCTCAGTGTAGTGGATACTGTGACAGACCTTCCAGAACTCCCTGCATGAGTAAAGGAATTATTCTCCCAGCTCCTAGGAGCACTGCCAGCAGACAGTACTTCAATTACATAGAGCAGCCTTTTCCAAAGTCATATCCCCTTCCCAGGGCCGCTTATATTATATACTATTACCGGCTGAGGCAAGGACATAATGGCTTGGACTCTTCATCCCATCATGGGACACTTATGAAGGATCACCCCAAACTCAGATCTTCTTCAACAACAGTTGGAGCCTTTGTTGACACTGCATCACAGCCCAAGTTCTCTCTTTGCCCAATACCTTTCCTCTCATAGGCCACATGGATTCTAATGTCTAGGATGAGGCTGGGGAAATGGTACTATATAAAAATAAAGACGTCTCCCTAAGAAATTAGCCATCTGCAGGAACCTTCACAGAAACAGCCTTTATTACATGGTGACTTCCAGACTGACACTGTTAAGAAAACAGGAAACAACCCTCTAAGCTGTTATGATCACAAAGCAAGCTATAATTTTGGAAACTGACACTTACAAAGGTGTTATATGTTAGCAACTACAATCAGGAAACTGCTGGTCAGAATGGAATGACAACAAAGAAGAGTCTGGTGGAAGAAAAGCTCTTTAGACAGGAGTTGGTTCCTGCAGAAAATTGCATGGCTGCCAGAACATTGATAACAAGACAGAAAAAGCTCATTATCAATGTTTAACTTAGTTTTTGAATGCTAGTTTCTGTCCTCTGGTCTTCTTTGCAGTCAAACCCTGAAGAAAAGGTACCCTGTTCAGATCACCAGTCTCACCTTCCAGGGCAGGTAAATATGAGATATTATGAATACATGGTCACTTTATGGAGTTAAAGACGACTTCAGAATACAAATTTTATGTAACAAGTAAATTTTCTCTTTGGACTTCATAAAAAAAGTGTGGTCTCCATGCTATATCTGAAGCATTGAGAAAGCACCGGGTTCATACTAGAAACTTAATAATTACACTGGCATTAGAATCCCTTCCAAAATCTATGCTGTCTATAAGAAACCCACTTTAAACATAATGGTTTAAGTAGACTGAAAGTAAAAGGATTGAAAAAGATATACCATACATACACTAATAACAAATAAGCTGGAATAGCTATATTAATATCAATGGCAACTTTAGAGCTTAGAAAATTAACAGAAATAAAGAGGTACATTACACAATGTCAAGAGTCAATTCACCAGAAAGACATAACGTTTCCAAATGTGTATGCCCTTTGTAAGAGTGCAGAAGCTGATAGAACTGAAAGGCAAAATGCACAGATTAGATCCACAATTTGAGTTGGAGTCTTCCATCCTATTTTCTAAACAATCAGTAGAGTAAGTAGAGAGAAAAATCAGCAAGAGGTAAAAAGCACACACTTAACAAACCTGGATTTAATTGAAATTTATGGAACTCTCTACCCAATAAGAGCAGACTACACAGTCTTTCTCAGTTCAAATGGAACACTTACCAAGAGTTATCCTGTGTCACAAAACAAATCTTAAAAATTTTTGATTTTTTGTTCTCTAACTTTACTGGAACTAATGAAGAAATAAATGACAGAAAGTTAACTGAAAAAAATAACTGAATTTTTGGAAAGTAAACAGCACACTTCTAAATAATCCAGGGACCAAAGAGGAAATCTCAAGGAAAATCAGAAAATATTTTGACAAAACAAAAATGAAAATTAAAAATAGCAAAATTTGTGAAAGGCAGCTAAAACAGTGCTTTAGCAGAAAATTTATAGCATTAAAAGTTAATGTTTAGTTTGCCAGGGCAACCGTAACTAAGTAGCACAAACCGAGTGGCTTAAACAAGAGAAATTCATTGTCTCACAGTGTTGAGGGCTTTCATTCTAGACGAAATCAGGTGTTGCCAAGGTTGGTTCCTTCTGATGGCTGTAAGGGAGGGATCTGCTCCAGGCTTCCCTCCTTGTCTACTAGATGGTTGTCTTTGTATTCATATGATGTTCTCTCTGTATGCATGTGTGTATCCAAATTTCCCCTTTTCATAAGGACAACATCATACTAAATTAGGGACACATCCTACTCCAGAATGAGTTCATCCTACCTCAACTAATTACACTTGCAAAGAGTTTATTTGCAGATAAGGTCACATTCTGGGTACTGGGGCTTAGAACTTTAATATATGAATTTGGGGGGAATGCAACTCAACTCATGACAGCTTGTATTAAAAAAGAAGATTTCAAATCAACAACCTGAATTTCTACCTTAAGAAACTAGAAAAAGAAAAACAAAAGGGGAAGGAAGACAATCATATAGATAAGGGCAGAAGTCAATTAAATTAAAAACAGAATAACAATAGAGAAAAACAATGAAACCAAGATCTTATTTTTGAAAAGATCAATAAAATTGATATACCTCTAGCCAGACTCACAAAGCAAAAAAAGAGAATGCGCAAATTATCATTATCAGGAATGAGAAGGGATATCACTAGAGACCTCACATACATTAAAAAGATAGTAAGAAAATATTACAAATAATTCTAAGCACATAAATTCGACAATTTAAATGAAATGGAGTAATTCCTTGAAAGTCATGAACTACCCAAACTCATCAAGAATAAACAGATAACCTGAATAGAAGTATATCTACTGGAGAAATTGAATTCATTAAAAAAAAAAATTCCATAAAAGGAAAACTCCAGGCTCAGGTGGCTTCATTGGCAGAGAAGAAAAGGCAAAGTCTACAAGATTGGTAAGGAGGGTCCCCTAGGGTAGGAGACCCCCTTTATTAACTGGTCCCCCCACCCATGGTTACTCAGTCAGAATCTGTCCCACTGGAGTTGCAGGAGAGGCCTGAAATGCTGATCCCTGGTGGGTCAAAGGGGAGGATCTGCTTACCCAGAGAACCAAGCCTCCCTTTCTAGACCACTCTCTATACTGGAATTCCTCTCCCAAGTGATCCTGAATTTACTTCCAAGGCCTACATGGGTTTCTTTCCAATTGTACCCCTATGCTCGAGAACTGTTGTCAGAAAGTGTAGATTGAACTTGGATAGGCTCAGAAGATTCCTAGAAGATTCCACACAGTGTGCGGGAGAACTTTGCAGGGCAAAGGGAGGAGGGGGTGACAGGAAGGGAAGGTGGGCTCCAGTTGGGAGCCAGAGGCTGGGGGCTGGCTCCTCTCCCTGCACTGCCATGTTCTAGTGGGGAGTTTCAAGGAGTTTGAGAATTCTGAATTTGATCCTGAATATCATAAAGGTATATTTTTTGGGTAGGAAGATAAAGTGTACGTATTTAGACATTTGTTAACTTGATGTCTAACCATTTAATACCTAGACATATAGTGACTAGAACCCATCTGTACTCTTATTCTGAGCCCCTCAATGTAAGCACTGGGTGGAATGGGGGGACTTTGTTTATATTTGTTTATATTCTGAGCACCTAGAACAATGACTGGCACAGAGTGGGCAGTCAATAATAATTTTGTATTAATGAATGTGTAGATGAATGAATGAGTTTAGTCCTCACAACATCCCTGGAAAAATCTAGATAAGAAGTAAGTGGTAATGCTAAGTCCTTGACATAATAATTTTTCTTGAGAAGAAAAATCCTTTAGGAGATCGGACATAAGCAAATACTGTTATCTGTTCTGATGACCTGTGAGCACATCTCTGATGAGTGTCGTGATAGCCAGTGGGCTGTCACATCCTGCGTTTCAAGAACACTCATCTTACTCATCTCATTGGAACTCATAAAATCTCTGCTGTGGGCCCCAACCATGAGATGATAGGGCAGTGACTCAGACGGCTTCCTTGTCCTCCAAGACTTTACTCAAGATCTGTCATGTTTGTCAAGGAGAGTTTGTTTCTCAAAAGAAACTTTGGTTCAATAATGATATCTGAACTTTTAAGAATCTCAGCTTTGAAATAACTGATGGTACTGAGAACATAGTGTGAGAAATTGTAGTAGTAGAACATGTTTGCCCCATACAGATAAAAATACTCTATTTACCATTTGAATTTAATTGAAAGAGCATATTAAAAAATTTCCAAGATAGTTAATTTCCTGTAACACAAAGTCATGGCTATTACTCAATTTCAAGATGAATTATTTTCAGCCATTCTTTACATCAGGGGAAAAATACAGCAAACAAGCAATTTAATTATTTAAAAGAACATCGGAGCAATTAAACTTTTCCTACAAATACCACATGACTAAAACAGAAGGACAGAAAGTAATCTATTAACTGTTTGCCATTCAAATGGCTCATTGAGTCTCCAGCAATCATATGCCATAAATAGGATGTTTACATCACATGCAAATTTAGTGCCTAGAAAAGCATCCATAGTAAACCTTCACACAGCTCATGCTAGGGTCTTTAAGGATTAAGCCACAAGGTAGCAATTACTTCACCAATACCTCTTTTATCTTCTCTGCAAATCCCTCATTAGTTCTGTTAATTCTATTATTAAATAAACGGCAATACCCACAATTTCTTTTAAAATGCAACTAACCTCTAGAGAAGATAAAATATGCTTCTAAATATCAATCAATAAATATATTTGATTGTTTTTATTGCTTTTGAGTTGACAGTCTGTCTCTAAAATAAGACAAGCAGACACATGATATTGAATCCTGGCATAAATATTTAACACCTATATTTACTCCAATGTACACCGCACAGAGCTATAGAATTGTTATTATTGATTATTTAACTGGCTAAAGACTTTTGCCTCAGTTAGACACGTTTATAAAGGAAAACTGCAAAATCTATTTGGATTTCAAGTCCATTACTGTAACCATTCTACCATCAACACTGAAATATGTAGAACACAATGTACCAAGTGTTAAGTATACTGGTAAACTAGTCTGCTTAGACTAAAGGTGACTGGAGAAAAATTCTTTTAAAATTGACCTTCAATATTTAAATGTGATCAGTAGCATAATTAATGAATGAATTAATAATTTTCATAATGTAATTATTATGCAGAGTTTGGTCTTTAGCTCACTGTGTGCCTCCTGTGTGTGTTGTTATCGCCATAGTATTTATCCTTAACAGACGAGACACATCTTTAATTTTTTTCTCCTAATGTTAACCTCTTCCTTATGTTCTGCTTCCTTAACTTATCTTTAAGTCTGCCTACTGTATTTTAAGTTTACGCTATTATCATTTTTCTCTCTGATATTTCTTTCTTTCCCTCCATAGTCTTTCTTTTATTACATCTACTTGGAAAACAACATAAGCAATATTCTTCCTTTTTATCAGCTGGGGATGTTAATTAATTCTTTGTTTTTTCCTGCTCATAGCATGGTCTATTTTTCTTCTACATTCTTTTCCCTGGTTTTTGAATGTTATCTCTGTCCATATTAAAGATTTTCCCAAATGCTTGGTCATCCTTGGTTCTTAGCAACATACATTAAACTGTTTGGAAACTTACCGTGTGTTTTCTGGGGGATGATGGTGATGGTGGAGCAGTAGCACTTGTCAATGATGCACTTCATTATAAGTTGATCAGGCAGTGACCGGGCCACTGATTTGTGGGACCACCAAAGGTCAATGGCGAGAGGTCTTGGAGATTTTTTATCTTGAGCAGGCTAGTTTCCCTAGAGAGGAATACCACTATGTTATATAAAGCTGACTTCCAGGTTTGGGAGTTGAACAGGGATGGGGAACTGGGGAGTCACTTTTTAGCAGGCAAATTGTTACTTAATCTCTTGTTTTCGGTATTAGAATTCCACTCCTAACCTTCTTTGTGGCTCAGGGTCTGAAGGCTCAGCCTCTCTAAACTTAAGATCTTGAGAGGGTAAACGTCCAGGCTTCTTCCAGGGAGGGGGAAAGGCAAGTCACTTGGCTTCATAGGAAAGATGGAGAGATCCACATTTCCCACTGCTCCTTAAGCAAATCTTCAACTAAGTTTACTGTGTTCCACTCCCGTGTGGCTTCCCCGACTAGAGAAGTACCCAATGCACCAAATCTATGTCCACCTGGGGGTAGAGTCTGGCTGTGGCAGGAGTCGGCTTGCTTCTTTCGGTTTTCGAAACCCAGCCACCACCTCCACCTCCACCACCACTAGCTCAAGCATATTTAGCCTTCTCTGTTCTGTCAATTAAGATACTACTTAGTTATCCTCCATTCTCTCTGTCTCTCTCCCCTTCCCTTTATTTTGTGTATTTCTATTACTTCGATGGGATATAAAAATCATCAAAAATAATGATAACAATACTGGTCATGTGCCACTTTCTAAAAATCTTTCACAGCAGGGAGTGGCCGGGAGTCAGGAAAAACCAAAACAAAGAAGGTGTCATAGTGTGTTCGGGCTGCTGTAACAAAGTAGCGTAGACCAGGTGGCTTATGAACAACTGAAATTTCTCACAGTCCTGGAGGCAGAAGACCAAGATCAGGGTATCAGCATGGTCAGGTTCTGGTGAAGGCCCTTTTCTGGTTGCTAATTTCTTGTTGTATCCTCACCTGGTAGAAGGGTCTAGGGAGCTCTGTGGGGTGGTTTTTGTAAAGACACTAACACCATTCAGAAGAGCTCCACCCTCATGACCTAAGCACCTCCCAAAGGCCCTGCCTCCTAATTCCATCATTTGGCCTTTGGAATTTTAACATATGAAATTTTGGGATACACAAATATTCAGACCAAAGCAGAAGGGCAGTGGATTGTATGGTCTGATGGCATGCGTGTTGAAACATCCTGTGGGTGTTGGGGAAAAGGAAAGAGAGATGATTCAGCAATAAGCATTGAGGATGTCACTGAACCTTCCCCCAGACCCTGTGGTATTTGGGTTATGAAAGAGAAGGGCAGGCACCATTCAAAGGGGTCCCAAGAAGCAATCTCCTTGGAGCAGGTCAGGTGCCAGTGAGTCTAAGAGGTGAAGGAAATCTAAAAGAAGAGGTTGAGGAAATAAGGAATTTTGTTGATGTCAGATGGAGTATTCCAGAAAGCATGATAGAAAGGTTTGGGAGCATGGTAAAGAGTGGAAATTTGTTAGGTTATGGATGTACAGAGCCCTATGAGGAAATGTTGCAGTGTTAATGGATGACCTGGGTGGTGAGATAGTGAAGGGTGTTTAAGAATAAAAGGATTTGTCCTGGTGGCTGAGGGAAAGGTAAGTAATTAGTCCTAACTACAGCATCCTTCTCAGGCCTGGTCTCTTGTGCTGTTGCAATTGGTGGGACAGGTGGTGTGGCTACAAGGACTAAGCCAAGACAAGCAGGGCCCTGGCAGGGGTGGGGGAGGGCCTTATGCTCAGGTGCACACTGGGCTCCAGGGCCCTCCTTTTTAGACTGAAGTAAGTGGCGTGGTTTCCCCAACCTCAGCACAAACTCTGAGGCCTTCATCCACTCAGCTGAGACCTGGATCTGCCATGGATGATATGCATAACCCCAGAGAGTAGGGCTGGGCCTCATTTCCCTCACCTACAAAAGGAGGACATTGGCCTACTTCAGTGCTTCTCAAACTTTTCCACCATACATCTTCTGGAGAAGCCTGTGCAGGTGGCCTGAATAAACTTAGCACTGATCACATTTTAGATATTCAATGTGAAGTTTAAATGGGAAATAATATTAGCCCATGTGGTATGATCATTTCTCGACATTTTAATGGGGTTTTATCTTTTCTGCTGTAGAGAGCCATTAGGGCCAATGTAGAGCTCTGTGTGCTGTGCTCCCTGTATTTTCCCTCTTCTGTTTCAGGGAAGTTGACAGATCCTTAATTTTCCTAACTCATCGGGGTTTTTTTTTCAGAGTACAAAAGAGACACTGATGAATGTTAACCATCCCACCTATCTGTGCAAGTCTAAGGTCCTGGAACAGTCTACCCTAGGCATGGGATTGGGTAATATAAAGGGAAAGAGGCATGGGCCATGAGAGATGGAGTATTTTTCTCCAATCTGGGAGTACAGGGTTTGGGGCCTGTGCATAGTACAGTCTTGGGGCCCCATTCTGGGCTACACATAGAAGAATGTGTGGTGCACATCAATGTTTTACCCTGGGTCTGTGGGCTCCAGCATCAAGGAGATTCCCATGTCTGAGTTTAGCTCTGTGGCAGCATGTTTGATGGTTTCAAGAGACCCCAGATCCTTTTACCAACTGAGTATCAGCAATGACTGATGGAACAAAGATAAGACAGACTTTATCCCATTTGGGGGACTTCGTAGAGGGCTCCAAGAGTTTTTTTCTAAACAAACTGAAGTTTAATAACATGTATATCTCCTTTTTACATGGGAGATACCCAGGAAAACTGAGTAACTCTCCCAGATTCTTGTATGATCCCAGAGGGATCAGATGTTGCTCAGATTCACTTTAGTGCCAGCCACCCAGGAACTGCTGAGTCACATTTAGCTGCAAGACCTTGGTAAACTCTCTTAGCCTCCTTTCCCTCATTGGAGAACTAAGAAGGTAGGTCTACCTGATTTTCATGGTCACATCAAGCTTTAAAATGAAATATGATGCTTTTTTTTTTTTTTAATCCTACTCTGATCCTATCCTGAAGATTCTTCCCCAAGCCCTCTCCCTGCTGTCCCCTAAACCAAGGCCACACTCTGGATTAGCACCAGTAGTTTCACTAAGCCACTGCCCTCTAAGTGGGAGCGAAGCATTTTTCTTTGCCAGCTTATTTTCATGTTCCTGTGTACTAGAGTGCTAGAGAGTTCATTCCGAGCATTAAAATTAGGAACCATTGTATAATTTCTTTGTTCTTCCTCCTAGCAAAGCCAACTTCAAAAGCACAACAAAAATAGTATGAAACATGATGTAAAGAACAACCATTATTTAAGTCTATGGAGCTCAGCAGCATTTTTAAAGATCAGAAGAAAAACTAAGACTTTAACAAGATGCAAGAAATTAAAATTAGTAAGTTTTACTAAACAGTAAGTTAAAATATATTTTTTTCTCAGGCAAAAGAGCCTAATAGGAATTCACTTCTTGGTGTACTTCAAAATAAATAGTTGTCCAATCCTTAACAGTAAATGCATTTATACCTTTGAAGAGAGTAAAAGGAGAGAGCAGGTGACATGACCTTCATCCTTTCCCAGCTTCCTCTCTACTGCCTTTCCCTTGTAAACCAGAGATATAACAGTCACTGACCCAAAGCAATCAAATGAACTCTTCATGCATCCTTAAGCCAGTGGGAACTCCTGAAGATACGAATTTCCTCTATTCACACTAATATGTGGTGAAGCTGGGCCTCAAGCCCCCATATTGACATCAACATCATAAACATCATACTGTTACAAAAGGCTAAGCAATGGATTTAGTCAAGATTACATAGAATAATGGTTAAGATTTTGGATGCAGGGACCCGGGTTCATGTTTCAGCTTTGTTACATATTAGAAGAAGTTTCTTAATGTCATGGTGCTTTCATGATTACAAAGATCTTGCTTGTCTCCAAACCACATAGCTGAATCCAATTTATCTTGGCCAAGTTCTAAAGCTTTACACCAGTGCTTCAGTGTGTGAGGACCTTGTAAAATGCAGATCCTCGTGAGGTAGGTCTGGGGAGGGGTCTGTGTTCCTGCATTTCTGACAGGCCTCAGGTGACATAGTTGTTGTGGTCCATGCACCACACTTTGACTAACAAGGCTTCCCACTACACCGCAAGTAGAATGTAACACAACCATAGAAACTTTTCAAATGCATGTTAGAAAGAAAATGCTTCCCCAAACAATTTCAATGGAAGTATCCATTTACTCCTTGTAATTTGCAAAATAAATAATTCTATACTAATTAAAAGTCTAAATATTATGGAGGTTTTAAGGCAGGAAAGATCATATCCCATCTGCTAGATAGCATAACAAAAGAGAGACACTTTGCATATGCATGACAAGAAGATTTGGGTAGGTAAAAATGGAGAAGCCATCACAGCAGCTGATAAAAAAAAAAAAATTAGGGCTTCCCTGGTGACGAAGTGGTTAAGAATCTGCCAGCTAATGCAGGGGACACAGGTTTGAAACCTGGTCCGGGAAGATCCCACATGCCGCGGAGCAACTAAGCCCGTGCACCACAACTACTGAGCCCACGTGCTGCAACTACTGAAGCCTGCGCACCTAGAGCCCGTGCTCCGCAACAAGAGAAGCCACAGTAATGAGAAGCCCACGCACTGCAACGAAGAGTAGCTCCCGCTCGCCGCAACTAGAGAAAGCCTGTGCGCCCCAACAAAGACCCAAAGCAGCCAAAAATAAATAAATAAAATAAATAAAAATTTTTTAAAATCTTAAAAAAAATAATAGCAAACATTTGTATGGCACTTAACTGTTTGCCAAACACTGTTCTAAACCTTCTACGCATATTAACTAATTTTACCCTCAAAATCACTCTCTGGGGACTTCCCTGGTGGCACAGTGGTTAGGACTCCACGTTCCAAGTGCAGGGGGCCCGTGTTTGATCCCTGCTCAGGGAACTAGATCTTGCATGCCTGCCGCAGCTAAAGTTCACATGCCACAACTGAGGAGACCACATGCCACAACTAAGGAGCCCAAGTGCCGCAACTAAGGAGCCCAAGTGCCACAACTGAGGAGCCAGCGAGCCACAACTAAGGAGCCCATGAGCTGCAACTAAGGATCCCACATGCCACAACTAAGAAGCCCGCCTCCCCCAACCAGGAGCCGGCCTGCTGCAACTAAGACCAAGTGCAACCAAATAAATAAATAAATATTTTAAAAAATCACTCTGAGTGAAATACTTTTATTACCTAATTTTATGGATATTATTGACATAACTGGGGCACAGAGAGGTTAAGCGACTATACTTTGCCAAGTTCATAAAATTAGTATATAAAGGAGCTGGGATTTGAATGTAAGCAGGCAGGCTTCAGAGTCTGTGTTCTCAAGTGCTCTGCTGCACTATTTCATAGGATGGAAAATATGGGATGCTCATGGGGAACAGATTAGTCCACCTGGGAGAACATGAAGGGTGTATAAAATACAGAAAGAGGTGGGAAAGGGGCCACAGAGTAGTCAGGATGTTAGTGGAAAAAAGCTAAGAAATTTGGACTGCATTCAATAGGTAAAAAAGCCATTAATGCTAAGCTGTGACACTGGCTCATTTATAAACTCCATCAGAATCCCCTCAAAAGGTGATAACAAATACTATTTTAAGCACATTGGTAGTCTAAAGATTTTTAAAGATCAACACAGACATTGATTTCAACAGACCTGGGTTCAGTTCCTTCCTCTTCCACTTAGTGGTTGTCAGCCATTAAATAAATGGAACATTGATGCTGCTATTAAACACTATGAACATTTGTGTATTTTTTTTTTAATGCTCTAATGACTACTGCAACCACAAACACACACATGCACACACAGATTCCCACATGCGGTGGATGAGGCATGAGAGAAAGTATTGCCCATCACTTTGAAGAAAATGCCATAGCTGGACTTCCCAGTGACACTAAGTGGTCCCCTGGCTGACACACAGGAAGCTGAGGAAACAACGTTTAGTGGGATTGTTAAATGGCTATTTGAACAAAGAGAGGCTAATAGGGGACTGCTGCTATTGTTAGCGTGTGAGTATTCTTGCAGCTGGGAGAAAAATGGGATGGCTCCTTTCATTCTGTCCCTTGTCTTTGTGTCACTGACCTTAAAAGAAATCAGAGCGGAAGGTTTTATCTCCGGCATTCTACCCTGAGTTCTTTTCCTTGTCATCTCAAGTTGACATTTGGCTCTTTCAGCCCTTCCATTAAGAAGTATGAGTAGGGACTTGAGTCAAGCAAGATAATTGAGTCTCTGGGTCTATATAGACTCAGAGATGCTTCTTGCCTTTTTATTTCACACTTGGTGTCCCCCAGGATGCACTCAGGGTGGGAAGGGGAGTGCTTATTTTCCCTGGGAGTACTAAGAATACACAGTACAAGGGGGATGCCAAATCTCTCCCAATCACAGCAACTGCCCTCACTCTAGTCTGCCAGCTTGCAAACTCGATTCTCTGATTTTCCTTCCATCTTACATCCTCTGAATGGCATTGAACACTATCCAGATATAAACTTGAATGTGCTTCAGCTGTGATGGGTCTCCTTCTGTCTGCAGTCTCAAACTATCCTGTGTAAATACCACGTCCCCCTTGACTGGGCTTCAGGACTCCAACACTGACACCATTCTTGGGTTAGACTTCCATGATTTCAAACTCTTCCATCATTACACAGTGAATAATTTTATAATACTACTACTGGATTGAATCCTTATAATATCAGGCAGTGCATTAACAGCTTTAAAGACATTATAGTATTCAAGTCTCAGAATAAAGTAACTATTATTATTTCTGTTTTACAGGTGAGGAAACCTAAGCACAGTGCTAAAAAAGTAAGGGGTGTAGACAGAGCCCCTTCACTTCACCTTCTTATAGACTGGCACAGGTGAATGCTGTTAAATTAGTTTGATAAATCTAGGCCAAGAAAAATATGCTTATGGAGTGTCCTCTTGGTGAGCAGAAAAGGCCACACAAAGGAACATATAGGAAAATGTATAAGAGAATTCCTGGAAGAGAAAACCATTGCATAGACTTTAGAAATTCACTGCAGACATCTGCTACCGATTTATCATAACTGGGTTTAAGTGACATTAGGTATATCTGGAATTTGGATGCCTGGAAAGAGATAATGTAATTCTATTGAGCAGGTAGATGATAACATCTGGAAAGGTATATAGAAGGCTCTGGCATTACAGTGCATGGAAAAATAAAAAACAGGAATTCTTGAGGTTCAGAAAAAAATTACTCATGTTAATTGAACACCTTGAGGAAGATCAAAGTTATAAACCAACTCTAGAAAAACAGAAATGTTAAGGAATTCAGATAGAAACACATTTACTTTTTCCATCCTTTATCCACCGCCCCCCAAAAAAAATTCCATTTACTGAACATCTACTATGTTCCAAGGCAGTGGTAGGATTTGGAGGAATCAAGATGCATGGGATGTGATTCTTGCCTTTGATGACCTAATAGCCTAGTGATCAGAGAGACAGACATTACAGATTCTAAATATGGCAGGAGAAGCGACATAATTGATGTATGAATGCAGTATGTAGGAGCTCAAAGAAGAGAGTGAATACCTCCCATGGATTCACAGACAATGTGGCAATTGAGCTCATTGTGGGAATATGAATCAGAGTTTGCCAGGTGGGAAAAGAGAGCTTAGTACATGAGAAAAGGGGAGAATTATGACAAGTGATGATGAAATCAGCTTTTCATCAACAGGAATTTATGTCACCTCTTCTGGAAGTTAAAAGTCTCAACTAAGCAAAACAGTCTTTAATGTCCCACTTCCCTTAGTTCTTCCATGATTCCTTTTCTTTTCAAATGTTTATCAGAGTCTCCTTCCAGGTGTATATGTTACCTTTCTACTGTAACTCTTCCTGCTTTCAAAATGTACACTTGAATCTCTTTTTCAGTATCTATCAGCCATATAACATTAGGATCCTCCCCCCGCAAATTCCTAGGAAGAGACAGAAGTGGAGGAGGGTGGATCTTACGTTATAGTCATTCACACAAGGGAAGAGATAATTCTGATATGTCAGGAGCTCAGGAGAAGTCAGGATGGCTTCTGGCTGCTGGCTACTGCCTTCTTTTTTTTTTTTTTTACATGTGGAACTTGAGTAAATGGAAACAAAAAATTCAAACTATCCAAGTCTTTGGTCTAATTTCCATAACAATTTGGTGTTGTCCTGGCAGGATCTGGAGCAGCACGGACACTTAGTAGAGCAACCTTAGAAGGAAAAGTACACCTTGGTAATAAGACCTACCTGACATGTTTGAGTAAGGCTCTGCCATTAATCAAGGCTTCATAGACTGAGCCTCTCTGTCCATTTAACTTCTGTGTTACCACGCCCCACATCTTGGCTTCTTTTCTGTATAGTCCCATGAAAGAATTTTTCATCACTGGACTAGAATGATGTAGGTAATACCCAGAAAAAGATTTAAAGACAAAGACACACCTCTGCTTAATTTATACTAAATCATTACAGAGGCCATTCTCCACTACTGCCATATGACTTGGTATTTTCATTTTACAAGTGAGGAAATGATGACCCTGGTGTTGATGTTGTTTGCCAGCATCTCTAGCTGATTTTGTGATAGAGCCAGCATTAAATCCCTGTTCATGCCCCTCCAAAGCCCATGCTCTTTTGAAAGATACATCCTTAGAGCATCTGGGTACAGAAGGAGATTAGGAGATGCTCTGAGAAGGATGGGGCATCCATACTTCACCCTGGTCCAGAGACAGCTTCTCCAAGGACCTTTCTAGATCTTTGGAATCTTTGTTACTTCCCTAATGTGTGTTGCATTTATATTTCCTTTCCTGCACAACACTGACTACAGTAAATGTCTTAAAATGCTGTGCTGTGTCGGAGGCAACAGAATGTGGACGAATTTCCTGGAAATTAGTAACCAGAATCAGTAACCAGGTAGTGGTAACCAGAATGAAGAGAGCTTGCGGGCAAATCCCAGTATGACATCTGTGCCCCAAAGTCAACAGATACTATTTTATGCTAATAAAATTATTGTGAACAGAAAAAAAGGGAGAAGATGGTCTTTTCTACTCTGAATGGGGAGCTCTACCAGAACATCTATGGTTTAATCTGGGCACCAATTCTTTCAAAGCACACTGTAAAACTGTGGCTGTAAAACTGTGGCTGAACAAGAGATGAAAAGTTTTGATTATTCAAGTTTGGGAGAGTACGGTATAGCAATATTAAAACAAAAAGAACTGGAGAATGTTCACCCTAGACGGGGGGTAGGGTGGGGTACAGAATGAGTGACAGTCTCCTTCCAATTGTTAAAATTCTGTCCTGGGGAAAAGAGAACCAACTGATTGTCTGGATGCCTGAGGGTTGACTGCAGCCCAGGGATATAGATTTTGGTCAGATAAAGGCAGTATTTTCTAACAGAGGTATTCAAATATGAGAGGGTATAAGTTCCTTTCCCTGGAGATGATGGGCATAGAGTCAGCTGTTGAATGGGGTGGTAGGCATAGGACTGGGCTAACAAGCAAGAGAGGTTTAATAAACTCCAGCTTCTAGGAAGTTGGAAAGATCTTGGTAGTCAAGGGCTCCTGAAGTTTTCAGACTGTGTATAGAGGTACCTTGGTGGTTGCTTATGAAGGAATTGAGAAACAAAGGCATTTGGGCGAAACTCTGGGCTTTCCATCCCTCCTTTAACCAGAACCAGGTTTTCATATATTTTCATATTTTGTTTTTATGCAAGATTTTAATTAAACAAAGGATTCTATGACTTTAAAAGCTGTGAAAAGGTTTTGTCTACAAAACATAAATAAAACGTGGTTGTAGAGCAGTCTGTTGAATTGCTATACCTACTTGTATGTAGAAATCCCCACCAAGGCAGCAAATCATTTATCCATTCAACACGTATGTATTGAACATCTACTATAGTCCAAGTACTCTTTTAGAGGCTGGCTTAAACAAGTGGACAAAGTCCTTGCTCTCATGAAACAGACATTATAACGGAGGAGTCAAAAACAAATAAGCTAGATGGTTTCAGAGAGTGATTTAAGTGCAATAAAGGAAGTGAAACTATTATTTGAAGCCAGCACGAATGCATAACCAATATTTAGGTCACTGGGCTCATTTCAATTACTTTTTCTTTCTGATTAATAAATGACAGATCTAATTGAAGCCACACTCTAATTACTTCTATGATCTGAACAATGATGTAATTTCAGAGCCAGATGAACCTATGCTGACCCCATTCATTCTTGGATAAAGAGACTAAGACCCAAAGTGGCTCAGAGATAATGCTCGAGGTCCCCTGGTAAATGGTGGTTGAGCTGACAGTTAAACGCTTGTCTTCCGGTTTTCTATCACCAGAAAACCTGTCTGTCAACAAAAGGAAAATTAGGGCAAAGGCCTAACCACGACAATAACAGAAAAAACAAGAACAATGTTTGATTTAGGATTAGACTCAGTAAACCTTAGAATACCCTTAAGATTCAGAAGTCCTTACCTATCTGGGATTTAGAAAAAATATGAATATTATAATTGGTCATTCAGAAGGCTGAATACATCAGAAACTTCCAGTGACCTCACTTTAATGTTGCCTGCTGATCACCTGGCCTTTCCAAGAACAATCTCTTCACTGGATTTTCTGCTCCACTTTTCCCCTTACTACCCATTCTCTACATGGCCCGAGGGTAAAGTTTTCACAGGAGAAATTGGGTATCATTCCTCTGCTTAAAATCCTCCAACTGCTCTATAGCATGCTCAGAAGTTGACCCAAAACTCCATGCCAGCATCTAGAAGGCCCTCCATGATCTGGCTCCATGAATTTTCTGTCTTTCACCATGCTCCCTTCTTGATACACTCCCCCCACTCTGTCCCTCTTGCTGCTTCTGGAACATGTTAGCATGCTTAGGTATGTTCCCACCTTCTAGGATCTTTACATGGCCAAGTATTTCACATCATTTACTGAGCCCACATATAATCTGGACTATAATTTCTCTAGGAGATTTCTACCAATCACAACATCTAAGGCGGCTCCTCCTCCTGGCCAAACAGTACTTGCTTTTATTTTCCTAATGGAATCTACCAGCATCTAAAATGAAACTATTTCTTATTCAATGTATATTGTCTTTCTCTCCACTAGAATGTAAGATCCACAAGGTCAAGGGTCCTGTCTGCTTTATTCTGCTAAATCTCTGACTTCTGAATAAGTGACTGACACAAAGGAGTGACTTGGTCATATATGGTAAATGAATATGAGGCAGAAAAAAATCAGTCATAGGGTTCTCCTGGGTCCCAGGTCCCCAGCTAGGTGTATGTGGAGAAAATTGTACTTGGCACTGTGCTACCGTGAGCTGAGCGCTCCGCTGTATTTTTGCTCACCCTTTATTGGCATTTCCCCAAAGTAGTTATCTGACTGGAGTTCCTGAGCACCACTGGGTATGGAGTATTGCTACAAGAATTTGCACCAATGACCTTCAAAATAACTGTTCTCTCTCATGTGTATTTCATATTTAGCTGCCTCCACTCCTTTTAAGTCCCTGACAAAGCAATTAACTTAAAAATAAAATGAAATGAATAAATGCATATTAATTTTTTTTTTTTTTTTGCCAATAGAAAGTGGCTAGATGGCCACTAAGGGGCATCTTGCCTCAGAAGATAGCTGTTTGGCATTGGAGACTCCTAGAATTCTCAATAGGCCTGTTAAGGTACACAGGCAGTAAGAACAGACCACAAGGTCATCTCCAGCATCTGAGCATGTTCCAGTATATTCTTTAAAAATCATAGGTGGCAGTCAACTTCTTTTATATGCGACCTCAGAGCCTCCCTGGCTGAGTCAACATCTTCATTTTGGCCTTGTGTCACTGTGGCATTCCCTCAGCAAGCTACCTCACTGTCAGGGGCATCCATCTCATTATACTGGATGAAGGGTTGCCCAATCTCATATGACAGCATCACATGAATATATGTGTTGGCGAATATTGTATGTATGTGGGGAGAGGGAGAGAGGGAGGGAGGGGGGAGGAAGGAAGAGAGGATGAAAAGCTGAACACAGTTTCTTCATTGGTAATGGAATCTTATACTTTCACTGAAGATTTTCCTGAAATTTTATGTGCTAAATTAGAACCTTTGCTGTTTACTTACTTTTGACCATGGGCAATACTGTCCTCCAAGGATGTAGACTAGCTGAAGTGAGTTGTTTGCCAGGGGCAGGGGAGCCCGCATGGCCAGAAGAGGATCAGGCTTTCATGTACCTCAGGTGTTCTCTTCTGGGAGTCTCCCCCAGCTCGGGGGCCCTATCTTGTTCCAGTCTGTGTTTCTTGATGTCTTTCTGTAACTCTCTCCCTGTAATCATAGTGGCTCAGAAACTAACCCTGATGCCCAGCATTCCTCTGGGTTTACACCTGAAGTGCTTCCCCAGTGCCATCCTATGTGTGGAACCTTTTCCCCTCTCTTAGGGCTGGTCTGCCGAACCCAGGCCTCCAGGGCATGAGCCTCCCCTGAATGGTACTTATTATTATTACCTCTCCATGGTGCTTAGTCTAAGTGTGCAAGGTTAAATGATTCAGGAGTCAGAGTGTCTGGGTTCAAAAGCTGGTCCAGTGCCAGTTTTCTATCCTCTCTGGGACTCAGTTTGCAAACCTATAAAATGGAGTTTATAACTAAATATTTATTGGGTTATTAAATGAAATGATACATGTAAAGCCCTCTGCATAATGTCTGGCCCATAACAAAAGCTTCAAATACATTCACCAAACAGAGGAAAGGCTGTGCTTGAATTAAAACTTGAATTTGTAAACGTCATTGGATAGCCTATAAATATACAATCCATTACAGGCTGGCACAGATTTATTATGAATAATGTAATGGGCTACTCAGCATGGTGAATGCAAGGGGAAATCTCAGTGACCCCAATTTAATGCTGTTCTTGCTGATCGCTTGACAATTCCAAGAATAGCATTAATTAACCTTACCCTAGTATTCAACTTTAACGCTGCTCTGCATTTTATCTGTAGAGTTTTTGCCAGGTATCACAATAGCTCTAGCCTGTGTGGAGATAGTCCACCATTGTTCAATCACTTAGTAATTGGGTGACGTCTGAATATGCACATGTATGTACAGGAAATGTGTATGTACATACACACACACACATACACAGACATGTTGTAAATCATCACTTAAGTAAACCCGTATGTAATGTGAATATGTTTGGCAGGAGCAACAGAACTCTATTCTATTAAATTGGTCTTCTCTGATGAGTAGCAAAACTCATCATCAGGAACTTTTTCATTCCAAACCCAAGGGATGCATATATATATATACATATATGAGTAGCAAAACTCATCATCAGGAACTTTTTATTCCAAACCCAAGGGATGCATATATATTATCTCTGCAGATCAATGTAATATATATTAAATTGGAACTGCTTCCCTATATGTTTGGATTTTCTTGGATCTTTCTCTCTCTCATACACACATACACAGGCATACACATACATGCTGTTGGAGTTTTTTGTATTTGTGAATAGTTATCATTTTCTTACATATGCTAATGCAGCACTGTGAAAAGGAATATGGGAAAGAAAGATAAATGATAAATTTAGCTCCTGTTTCTGCAACTTATAAACTGTGGGGACTTACACACTGAGACTCAGTTTGCATAAAATGGTGATAATTACTGATGACTCACAAAGTCACGATGAGCGTTTATTATGTGTCAAGAATTATGCTCCAGTCACCATATTAAGTAAACGTGATATATATGTATGAGTGTGCTTGATGGACTGAAAGGTAATATGTGAACATTAAGTACTATAATCTTTATTATAAGCATGTATAAACAGTTATATGGATAAATAAACTAAGATTTATTTTTCAAGCAAAAATGAGATTACATGACAAACTTAGGTAGTAACTAAAAGGAAAAGTACAGACAAAAAGTACTATTTATTGAACATGTACTATAACCCAGGCACTGTGCAATGTATTTTCATGTGTTTCTTCCTATTTCGAGAATCTGGTCTCTGGAGGTAGATTGTCTGGATTTTCATACACTGAATTACACTTGAGCCTCGAGCCTCTACTGGAATAGTCCACTGAGGAAACCTCAGAGATTCCCTAGGTGGTCTGCCCCAATTATGAAAAAAATCCTTCCCTTTTAAAAGCAGAATTCCAACTCTCTATAACTCAACTGTCCTAATTCTGAGCAAAAGTAGCTTGTTTGACTTCCCCATGTGAGCCCCTGATGGCGCCTATGTCACATGTCTCAACTGAGCACCTTCATTTCTTGAAGCTGTTCCCTATATGACCTGGTTTCTATTCTGGATAATCTCCTTTGGGTGACCTCTCTGTCTCTTTCTCAATGTTCCATTTAAGGCATCACACACAGAATTAAATGCAACCAAGTGTATTGAGGGCTTGTGGATTCATCCAATATGCAGTTGGGACACTGATTTCAGATACCTCCTTTCTGCTATATATGACTATGGGACTTGTCTTACGGTGACTGAGGTTTAACTTCCATGTGGCAAAAACAGAAAGGCACTACAGTGCTGCGTGATTCTTATGTACTTTATTTCTTCCAATAATATGTAAAATATAATGACTTTCATGGCTGTAATCATTCTTTTACTGATTGTGGAGAGTGAGGAGTAGAAATCCCTATACAGTGATGACTTGGATTGAAAAATCCTCTTTTATTATTATTATTTTTCTTAGCTGAGAGAAGAGTATTTGTTAGTCTCTTTCCAATTCAATTTTATAAACCAATTCAATAAACAGTTATTTTTCTAGGCCAAAAGGGCCTAAAAATATCTCCCAGTTCTTATACTCACAAAATCCCTTTGAATTTAATGAACTCAGACAGTAAGGATCAAGAAAACAAAAGCTATTATGCATTTCATCATCTGAGTTTTCCTCATAGTTAACAGCCATTCTTAGACTAAATATCTGCCACCTGGTGGTTCTTGTGAGAACAGTTAGGTATTAACCGAGCCACTGTAAGGTTCAAATATACTTTATTCATTCATTCATTCAACAAATACACAAAAATGTGGAAGTATATGTGTGGAATAGACAAATACTTAAAGAATTCTTTTGGAATAAAGAGTTTCTAGGACTTCCCTGGTGGCACAGTGGTTAAGAATTCGCCTGCCAATGGAGGGGACATGGATACGAGCCCCGGTCCGGGAAGATCCCACATGTCACGAAGCAACTAAGCCCATGTGCCACAACTAGTGAGCCTGTGTTCTAGAGCCCACAAGCCACAACTACTGAAGCCCGTGTGCCTAGAGCCCGTGCTCTGCAACAAGAAAAGCCACTGCAATGAGAAGTCCGTGCACCCCAATGAAGAGTAGCCCCTGCTCTCTGCAACTAGAGAAAGCCCGCACACAGCAACACAGCCAAAAATAAAATACAAATAAATAAATTAATTTTAAAAAAGAGTTTCTAAAATGAAGTTCGTTATGTTTAAGCATCTCCATAGGCAGTGCATAAAATATAATTTTGGCAAGAGATCCTCATGCTAGATCTCAAACCATATTAAATGACCAACTACTTTGGAGCTATTTTATATCTTAGTATATTGGGTCAGAAAATGCCCTCTGCTTGGATGGTTCTTTCCTACCCATCACCCATAAAGCTGGCTGGAGACACTCCTCTGTTTATGGGACTTGGCCCATGCAACCTTCCCCTCATTTGTGCTTTCTCTGTACTGGATATTTTTTTTTCCTTATAGTATCTTTAATGTTTCATTGAAGTAATTTGTGATATTTTCCTACACTACTGGACTATAAGTTTATTTCAGATAGTACCACGTTGTTTGTCTTGCAACTCTGAGCCCCTAACTTAATTTCCGGTGAGTAGTAGGCCCTCATTGATGCTCAACTGAATAACTAAAACTTAAATCTACAGATGAACGTATAACAACGTGTTGCTAAACCACACGGGACAAAGGAACCCCCTGCATGAAAGCGAATTTAGGAGATCTTTGAATTTAGATGGGTAAAAGATACATTTTTATTCTCTAACTTCTAACTAAATTTGCCATTTCTTTCATTTATGAAGATAAGCAACAAACCACAGTAGTATTACAGTACTTCTGACCTTGTCACCAATAGAAATGACAGATGTTTCCATATCTTACTGCAGTTGTTGAAGATATTTCACAGTATTATTTATGCTCAACACCATTCGTAAGCATGTTATTTATTAGATCTTCAATTAGGTCTTATTATTTAACACATCAATAAATGGCAACTATTGAACATATTACTATTTCAGCAATTCTTTCCTTGGTAATCCTATGTATTTTGTTTTATGTATTTAAAAAAATTACTCTGAGAAAGGGGACAATAGGCTTAAATAAACTAAAAAAAGTTCTATGGTACCAAAAAACATTAAGGACATCTAGCTGTACTAGTTTAATGAAAATTTAAAGAGAAAGCAAATCATGATGTTAGTAAAACCAAACTTCAATACCTACATTCTTTCTGTTAGGATCTTCTAACTTCTTTGAGATGCTGTGTATTCATATATACCTATTATCCCCGAAAGAACAGGGATGAGTCTGATCTCAGTGATTTATCCTTGATGTCATATTGATTATCCTTCTATGTATATGAATTCTAATATTACTCTTCCCTGGAGTAAAAGACGCTGGCAACATTTAAAATGATACTGAAAAATAGCTCAATAGTTTTATGGTTGGGGAAATATATCTTAGTAAGGCTGAACATCACAACAGATTTCAGGGAATTAGGATCTATCAAGTAATATTTAACCTGGGAATTATTCTTTTATTTCCAAATTTTAAAAAAGTTTTAAGGCTAAAACAACCCTAGCTAATTGTGATATCGGCTCCAAGATCAGAAAGTGAAATTTCAACATGGATAAGCATGAGATAAAGGAAACAGGTACCACATGATGATACACAATGATATCTAGGCACAGGAAAGACAGGAAGGCGAAAGAGGGAAATGGTCAGTAAGTACTAGGAGATGTCATAAAGGGAATTTCCTGCCAGGTCTGAATGTTACCTGGAATTCACCGAAACATAATTTTAAAAGATGTATTTCATTCCTTGTTTGCTCACTCTGGGAACCAGACTCCTGACTTTAGTGTCCAGTTAGGAATCCTATAGCCAAGACTGCCAAATAAAATAAAATTTCAACATGAGCACTTATGGAAGGCAATAAGACATGTTAAGAATGGTCGGGCCTCCTTTAGTGATGAAAACATAAGAGTTTATTTCGTACATATACATAACAAACTACAAAGGCTTTATATTGAGTTAATTGCCTGTTACTCATGCATAGGTTGTAACTATTAAATGTTGTCATGAAGGGCATAATGCTTGTATCATTCTAGACCAGATTTTAGCCTAGCCTAGACCTAGACTTAGACTAAGACTTATCTTAGACTAGATCTCACTGGAGCTAGGTGATCAAGGGATGCACCCTGAGTGGCAGCAGCAAAAATAGGGGTGCCACATGTGCACGAGCTCCTTTAGGCAGAGGGAGAGTATAAAGATGGCGCCTGATGGCCTCCATGGTCTTTGGAGAGTATTACAGTCAGTCCCTAGATGTGTGTTAAATTAGAGGCCTACCCCCAGGCTGAAGCTTCTAAGCTAAACAAATAAGCTTCTTTTACAGAAAACTGGCACATTTCAATTGGTTGCCTCTGTGCAGGGCCCTGGGTGTAGGCAAGTGAGTCTGCATGAGCCCTTTAAGAACCATTTATCACAAAAGGGACCTAATCAAACTTACAAGCGTTTGCACAGCAAAGGAAACCATAAACAAAATGAAAAGACAACCTATGAAATGGAAGAAAATATTTGCAAATGATGCGACCGACAAGGGCTTAATTTCCAAAATATATAAACAGCTCATACAACTCAGCAACAACAATAAAAGCCAACCCAATCAAAAAATGGGCAGAAGACCTAAATAAACATTTTGCCAAAGAAGACATACAAATGGTCAATAGGCACATGAAAAGATGTTCAACACTGCTAATTATTAGAGAAATGCAAATCAAAACTAAAATGAGGTACCACCTCACACCAGTCAGAATGATCATCATCAGAAAGTCTATAAATAACAAATGCTGGAGAGGTTGTGGAGAAAAGGGAACCCTCTTACACTGTTGGTGGGAATGTAAATTGGTGCAGCCACTATGGAAAACAGTATGGAGGTTCCTCAAAAAAACTAAAAACAGAGCTACCATATGATCCAGCAATCCCACTCCTGGGCATATATCTGGAGAAAACCACAATTCAAAGAGATACATGCACCCCAATGTTCACTGCAGCACTATTTACAATAGCCAAGACATGGAAGAAATCTACATGTCCACTGACAGATGAAGAGATAAAGAAGATGTGGTACATATATACGGTGGAATATTACTCAGCCATAAAAAGCATGAAATAATGCCATTTGCAGCAACATGGATGGACCGAGAGGTTATCATATTAAGTGAAGTAGTAAGTCAGACAAAGACAACTCTCATATGATATCACTTATATGTGGAATCTAAAATACAATACAAATCAACATATTTATGAAACAAAAACAGACTCACAGACATAGAGAACAGACTTGTGGTTGTCAAGGGGAAGGGGGCTGGGGGAGGGAAGGACTGGGAGTTTGGGATTAGCAGAGGCAAGCTATTATATATAGAATGGATAAAAAACAAGGTCCTACTGTATAGCACAGGGAACTATATTCAACATCCTGTGACAATCTATATGGAATAGAAATATGAAAAAGAATATATATATGTATAAATGAATCATTTTGCTGTATAGAAGAAATTAAGACAACATTGTAAAGCAACTATACTTCAATTTAAAAAAAAGAACCATTTCTCAATTCGCTATAGCCTTGTAAGTCTCATGGATGCAAGCCCCACTGACTTTCAAAGCTAGATGTTTTGGGGTCCTCTCTTGCAGGTACAGGTCTTAAAAGCTGGGGTGCCAGATATGGGATTCAAACCCTTCCCTCCTCTGGGAGAAGCTCTTTGAGTTGTGAGTTTTCCCCCAATTATGGGGTGCTGCACCGGAGATAGGGTTTATGGTGAGCCTCTCTGTCCCATTTCAGTGTGGGTTTTTCTCGTTCACCCAACATGTAGGAGTCACTCAGTTACTTTTTATATTTCTTTCAGAGGAATTGTTCGATATGTAGCTGTGTGTCATATAAATTCAGTGTGTCACAGGACGAGGTGAGTTCAGGAGCCTCCCACTTCACCATCTTGAACCAGAAACTCTTGGCCTGGAACTTCTGAGTCCTTTCCTATCCTGGACATTTGTTTTCACTTCAGGAAGCTTACTGTTAGGATAGTTTTTGCTTGTAAGTTTGCTAAGTGTGCAGGTTTTCTGTATGGCTGCCTTTTTTTCCCCCAAGTTGTTAGGGGTAAGGACTGAAATAGAACATAGCTGGACTTCAACAGATAGTACTGCTGATGGTGTAGAGTGTGTAGTTATCTTCCAGATGTTGACCACGAGTTAGTCTTCAAAGAAAAGGAACGCTCAAGAGTTCAATGACCACTAAGTTTTTCTCCTCAAGATCCAAAAGTCCAATAAGTTTCTCTTGACTCCCCAAAGACCGGAATGGTCGTCTTTCCCCCACTGACTCCCTGCAGACACATTTGTTTCTTTCCCTTCCAGCCACCCCTACAGTTTGAGTTCTGGCTACAGCCAACATGCAGATGTGAGCAGGATTCCAGGATTGGGGGGTACAGAAGGTGGAAAAGACCACACGTTGTTTGTGTTGGAGATGGAGAGCCTGACCCTGGGACATTTACTCCAAGGATCTGCTGCCAAAAGATGTGAAAGAAAAGTTAAGCCTGGAGTGTGTGTTATGGAAGTGATTGCTGGGATGCTACAACAGAAGCAGGAAAGAATATGATCCAAGAGAGCTCTCAACAGGGACTCAGGATAGAAAGAAGGAAGACTGTTAGAACTGGAAATGGGCTAGAGAAAGCCTCATCCTTCCCCCTGAAGAACATCCTGGCATTAGCTACTATCCCTTTTAAATACCATTCTTCTCTATTACCATAAATACACTTAAGACAAGGAAAGGGTTTGGGGTGACTTGACTAATAACTATAGGAGGCTTCCATTTTGCTTGCAGAAGGTTTTTCACTCTGGGCTAGGGAACCACAGTACATAGTGGGAGGAATGAAGGGTAAAAATTTATAAAGTGGAAGAAAGGTTCTCGGAAAGATCAGTTTTAGGAAAAAGAAGATATGGATGGTGAAGAGCTAGAAACTGATTCCTTTAGTTTATTCCTGCTCCTATAATCCTTAGGATAATTTTACATACTCACATTGATGTCCAAGTTTGAAGAAAGCTGCTCTCTCCAAGGCAAAGATAGAGGAACAGAAATTAGCATAGTGTGTAGAAGGGGAAATACATTCACACTATTCTTGGGTATCTGTGAGATGAAAGTCTGGAGCTCTGAATTAAGAAGTTGGAAAATTGGGCTTTGCCCCTCACTAACAGTGGGATCTTCAACCGAACACTCTGTTCCTTGAGTCTATATCCCGTCCATGAAATAGAGGTACTCAAGTGTCTTCAGCTTTAATGCTCAGTGGCTCTATGTTGATTGGTAGCATGCAATTCAAGACTGGGTAGGGGCAGCTGGGTAAGACACAGAGATCCTTGAAGGTCAGAGAAAGAATTCTAGGCTACTGAGGGAATCATTGTTCATGGCCAAGAAGGGTGAGAATGCACACAACCACAGGCTCAAAAGCAATAGAAACGATTTGAAGATTACAGGTCAGTTTCTGTTATCCAAGCTCTGATCCTATCCAATAATATGAATAACCTGAAGAAGGAAATAATGACTAATATTTGTGCTTTGGGGTTTATACTATTTAATACCTAGTCAACAATTCTAAAAAAAAGAGTGAGCCAATTAATTTCATTCTACAGATTAGAAAACAGAAAAGTAAGGATTTTAGTATGTTGCCCAAGGTCACACAGTAATTAAATGGAAGAACCAGGACGCAGATTCAGGGGTGTGTCTTACCCTAAACATCAGGTCTTTTCATCACAACTTTACTTCAAGTATGTTGTGTTGTGAGTATGGGTGCATGAATTTGGACAGGCCCTTGCTTTGTATTAAATTCTTTTAAATGACCTTTAGCTTTAAAATCTAGACTTTAGATTTTAACCCAGTGGCATCACAAAGTCTGGGCAAGGTTTCTCCTATAAGCTCTAGGAAGAAAAATAAAAGGAAATAACTTAGGGAAGTTGAAAACACACAAAACACAAACTAAGGGAAGGTTTAGAATAAATAGAAACATGGTTACATACCAAATCATTATCAGTCTTTTTCTACTTTGTAAGAGACAATACAAACAGCCTGTATTTGACACTCTTGCACCTAACTTCAAGCATTCACAAACAAATTTCTTATTTTACTGTTTCCATGACAACACACGACATTTCACATATATTTTTCAAGGAAGGAAAGGTGAAAATTACTCTTGGTGTTAAATTGAATTTTTCTCCTTCTCCTCACCTATTTTATTCATAGACACTTAGAAGGTACAGCAATTTCACGTTCCTTTCAGAATTTCACTGCCATTCCTCTACATTAGATGTAGAATTAAATGAATTCAACTTCAACTGATTTTTCTAAGTCCAGTATTTTTACAGAGAAAATGTTTCCTTATGGTTACTGTATTCAATAAGCAATAGTCTTTACAATATAGGGATAGTTCTACAAAGTTCTATTGATTTTTTGTAATTTTTGAATTTATAATCTGTCACTATTTTAGACTCTCACCATTGCTGAATTTGGATGTGGCCCCCCATCTGCTCTATGCAGAGTTTTTCTTTTTTTTTTTTTTTACTAGTAAACAAATAAAGACAGAGTCAATAAATATTTGGGAAGAAATGGATAACTGAATACAGAAACATTTCTGAAGTCATTCTTATTTGGAAAACACAAAGATTCTTTTTAGAGTGAAATATTTTGATGGTTAAAGAATAATTCATTTTGAGATTTAAAAAATTGATATCTATTGATACTGATGGTTGTATTAGGGGTCTTCAGAGAAACAGAATCAACAGGATGTGTATTTATAGAGAAAGAGATTGATTTTAAGGAATTTGCTTATGTGATTAGTAAGTCCAAAATCTGCAGGGTAGACCAGCAGGCTGGAGGCCCAGGGAAGAGTTGCAGTTTGAGTCCAAAGATGGTCTGCTGGCAGAATTCCTTCTTACATAAGGAGGTCAAGCTCTATCCTTAAGACCTTGAAGCTACTGGATGAGGCTCACTCACATTATGGAGGGAAATCTACTTTACGTAATGTCTATTGATTTAAATGTTAATCTTACCCCCAAAAAACTTTCATAGAAACAGCCAGAATAATGTTTGGCCAAATATCTGAGCACCATAATGTAGCCAAATTTACACATAAAATCAAGGATCACAGTTACGTTGTGTCAGGAACTGTGTTAGAGGCTGGTGTTTTAAAGATGACTTTGAGGAACCAATACAGTATGTTGGCCTCCACTTCCACTTACGTGTCCAGACATTTATTATTTGTTGAATGCATACGATATGCCAGACATAGTTCTTGCCTGTGGGGATTAGTCTAATGGGAGAATAATTATATTCTACAGAGTCACTGTGAATTATTTTATATCTTATAGAGGTTGACCCTTTGCTTAGCATCAAGTGGCTCATTGACACCAGATAAAATATTGCCTAGAAAACAACCCTTGATATTTGAATGGGATTTAATAGTATCCCAAGCACTTTAATATTCATTGTTTGATTTGAATATCACAACAATCCTTGACATAGCAAGAATGGTATTTCATTCCTACTTGACAGAAGAGAAGCCTGAGGTGTTATCTTTCTGGGGACATACTGACATCCCAATTTCTCATTTCTTGACTCCTGTCTGAAACTCTTGAAGTAGGTGTCATTTCCCCAGGGTCACAATCATTATGAATAAGAAGCCAAGAGTTGTATTTATTTCTATCAAACTCTAGAGTTTGTGTTGTCAGCTTCTATATGTTATTTTCACTCGTGTGTGTGTGTGTGTGTGTGTGAGTGTGTGTGTATGGGGATATTATGGGTATGGAGTGTGTAGAGAGACATTCTCTATTTCTTACACTCAAAATCAAACCCAGAGAACTTGTAACTAACACCCTCTCCAGCCCATTCGCTGTGGGCTGCCCTAATAACTGCTTTCATGGGATTATTTCCCAGTTAGGTAGTTTCCAAATGTATATTTACAAGGAACAAAGATTTTCATCCCACTTCTCAGATCCATGATGGTACTTCAAAGCATAAAAACAAAAGGAATGAGCAACTGAGTTATTAAGAAATTTAAAGTGGGTGGCAAGAAAACTGACATGGCTGATGAAACAAAAACAACGGAACTTTTACTTATAACTTTGGTTATCTCCAATTACCACCTCTAGACTTTCCAGTGCACACATGGCCAACACCTTCTCATCACCCTACAACTAACTCTTCCTAATAAAGAAGGTGCTCCTGAGGCTGATTTAACCTGATTCACTCTCCAGAAGTAACAGATCTTTATGCAGAGGCAGGGCAATGTAGTGGAAAGAGCAGGGATTCTGATTTAGGTAGGCTGCCATTTATTTTATGTGTGATTATTGGAAAGTCACTTGGAATCTCGGTTTCTTTATCTGTAAAATAGGATGCTAATAATTAGCTCCCAGCATTCTTGTGGGGATTAAATGAAGCAATGCCTAAAAGAGGCATGCTTAATAATCTTAGCCCTCTTTCACTTAACAAGAAAAGAAAGCAAATTATTACAAAATGTTAAAGACTAAGAAATGAAGAGAAGAATTCTGGCAGCAAAGCTTTATATGTGGAGGGGGCCTGCTGACAACCCTTCCCATCACACAGCCGCTCTCGCTGACCTACTTCAGGACTGACTCCTGCCCATCAGCTATGCTAAATAAGGCCACCCATTAACACAAGGCAAAGATAAGGCTTCCCCAATTATTACTGCCACAGACTACTTGGGTTTTATCTAGTGTTTATCTCAGTGGAAACACTGAGTGCTAAGAACTCTCACAAGCCTGAAAAATACTGCTGCGTTTAAAGGACTTCCAGTTTTCTTGTGAAGATATAAATTTGAAGACTGAGTTTTGAAGTTCCAGATACGCTCTTTACCTTTAGTAGAAGTTTAAATAACCCTTTTGGTCATAGCTATGCTGCAAAGGGTTATGTTATTTTGGTAATAAAAAAAATGTTAGTTTCTACTTTGTCTGCTTTTACATTACCAAGTTCTTCCCATTTCAAAGCCACTTATTTTTTCTTCTTTCACAGGGAACTATCCCCTTTCAAGTGGTGGAAATATTTTACTTGTTTGTAATACAATTTCAAACTCACAGGAAAATTGCAAGGTAGTATAAGGAAACCGTGTACACCCTTTACACAGCTTTCTCCCTCTTTCCCTCTCTCCTCAATTTTCTGAAACATTTGCGACAAGTTGTAAAGATGGCCCCTCTTTACTCCTAAATATTTCAGTGTATGTTTCCTAATCACAAGGGCATTCTCTTATATAACACATATATTCTCTTATATAGTACAAAGGTCAAAATCAGGAAATTTTATGTTGAAACAATACTCGTATCTAATCCACAGTCTATAATCAAATTTTATCAAGTGTACCAACAATATCTTTTGTAGCTACTTTAATTTTTTCTGGATCTGGACCCAATTCAGGATCACACGTTTCATTTAGGACTCAAGTCTCTTTCATCTCCCTTAATCTGGAACAGTTCCTCAGCCTTCCTTTAGTCCTTCTAGACCTTGATGCCTTCGCCCCTTAGTTTGAGTTTGTCTGGTGTTCCCTTATGATTGGATTCAGGTTATGCCTTTTTGGCAGGAATATACCAGAAGTGATATTCTCACTTCTCAGTGCACTATATCAAATGACACATGATGTGGGTTTCTCCCAATATTGGTCATATTAACAGTGATTTTTTAAGCTAAAATCATATTTGCTAAGTTTCTCCACTGCAAAATTACTCTTTTCCCCTTTGGCATTAATTTGTGGGGAGTTACTTTGTCATTAAATGTTCACCAACTAGATTTATCACCCATTTATGATTTTCTAACTTCATCATTTCGTACATTTTTATTAGCAGTCTCCTGTAAAGAATTGTTCCTTCTCATCTATCTATCTATCTAGATCATGGATTATTAACTTATTCAATGGGTTGTAATCCATTACTATCTTTATTTATTTTGATATGCAAATTATTCCACACTTAGCTAGTGGGAAACCCTTCACTCTAGATCTCTATGCCTTTTTAATGTTTCCATGAATTTTTTGGAATGTACTGGCTCAACAATCTATTTCAAGCTCATCTTTTACTCTCCCTGCCCCATCCCTGGAATTAGCCTTTTATCCAAGGAGCCTTGGAACTAGGTATACACTTTGCTAATAGTGTACCATGACTTCTAGATCCACTCAGCAAAAAAGCTAGTAAATATCTATGTCAATTATAAACTTTTTGTTCATGCTGATTATGTCAATCCTAATCAAGACCATCACAGGATATATTCCAAAGTGTCCTCTTTCTTTATCTGCAATTCCCTTCACTACCACTGGGAAAACTGGCTCTCATAATCCCAAATAAATTTAAACATTTGCTCAAGCCTGAATACACAGACGGAAGGGCAGAAAATTAAGACCTTCAACATCTATTGGTCATGGCTGCCACTCTAGAAAAATGTTGAAGGCTTAGAGGAAACCAGTGTCTAAATCTCTCTCATAGCCTGTTTCCTCTTCTCAAAGAGAGATCACAGGTGGTGTGAAATTTTGACTCTCAGTTTGACAGTCCATGTGACTATCTTCATCACCACTTGATCACCTGTAGAGCCACAAGTAGAGCCACATTTCCAGGCCAGAACTACACACTTGAGTGATCCCTTAGAGAATGAGAAAGAGAAACCCCATCCTTAGATGCATGGGTAAAAACTTTAAGAACATTTGAATGGGTTTCGTCCATTGACTGGTCAACAGTCTGGTGTTATAATTTCAATAAAAATGTTCTTAGGTACCAGACAGTATCCCAAGAAGAAAGGTGTGAAAACAGAATCTATTTTCCCCATCAAATCTGGATCTTACTCAACCCCTAAGACATCCTTCTTTTCCAATAAGGAGCTAAGCTGAGAATGATGGTCCCAGATGCTGTGTTAGAATTGGTGAGGCATTTACCCCATGTGAAGCACTGAAGCTGGAAGGGGAATCTGAAGCATAATAAGAAAATAATAGAAGAAAGGTTAAAAGATTATGCCAAGACTCTGGTCTGAAAAGTGAAGCAAGGCCAAAACGGGGGAAATAAGAAATAAAGTCAGGAGAATTTCAAAATGGCAGAGGAGTAAGATGTAGAGATCACCTTCCTCCCCACAAATACATCAGAAATACATTTACATGTGGAACAACTCCAACAGAACACCTACTGAACGCTGGCAGAAGACCTCAGACTTCCCAAAAGGCAAGAAAATCCCCACATACCTGGGTAGGGCAAAAGAAAAAAGAAAAAACAGAGACAAAAGAATAGGATGGGACCTGCACCTCTGGGAGGGAGCTGTGAAGGAGGAAAAGTTTCCACACACTAGGAAGCACCTTCACTGGCAGAGACGGGGAGTGGCGGAGGGTAAGCTTCGGAGCCACGGAGGAGAGCGCAGCAACAGGGGTGCAGAGGGCAAAGAAGAGAGATTCCTGCATAGAGGATCGGTGCCGACTAGCACTCACCAGCCCAAGAGGCTTGTCTGCTCACCCGCCAGGATTGGTGGGAGCTGGGAGCGGAGGCTCAGGCTTCGGAGGTCAGATACCAGGGAGAGGACTGGGGTTGGCTGTGTGAACACAGCCTGAAGGGGACTAATGCGCCACAGCTAGCTGGAAGGGAGTCTGGGAAAAACTCTGCAACTAAGAGGCAAGAGACCATTGTTTCAGGGTGCGCGAGGAGAGGGGATTCAGAACACCGCCTAAATGAGCTCAGGAGATGGGCGCGAGCCGCGGCTATCAGCGTGGACAACAGAGACGGGCATGAGATGCTAAGGCTACTGCTGCCGCCACCAAGAAGCCTGTGTGCAAGCACAGGTCACTATCCACACCTCCGCTCCTGGGAGGCAGTGCAGACCTCCACTGCCAGGGTCCCGTGATCCAGGGACAACTTCCCCGGGAGAATACATCGCATGCCTCAGGCAGTTGCAACGTCATGCCAGCTTCTGCCACCACAGGTTTGCCCCGCATTCAGCACTCCTCCCTCCCCCCGGCCTGAGTGAGCCAGAGCCCCCTAATTAGCTGCTACTTTAACCCCGTCCTATCTGAGCGAAGAACAGATGCCCTCAGGCGACCTACACGCAGAGGCGGGGCCAAATCCAAAGCTGAACCCCAGGAGCTGCACGAACAAAGAAGAGAAAGGGAAATTTCTCCCAGAAGCCTCAGAAGCAACGGATTGAATCTCCACAATCAACTTGATGTACCCTGAATCTCTGGAATACCTGAAGAGACAACAAATCATACCAAAATTGAGGTGGCAGACTTTGGGAGCAATGATATATATATATATTTTTTCCTTTTTCTTTTTTTGTGAGTGTGTATGTGTATGCTTCTGTGACTTTGTCTGTATAGCTTCGCTTTTACCATTTGTCCTAGGGTTCTGTCTGTTTTTTTGTTTGTTTTGTTTTTTTAGTATACTTTTTAGTGCTTCTTATCATTGGTGGATTTGTTTTTTGTTTGCTTGCTCTCTTTTATCTTTCTTTTTTTAAAAATTTTTGTTCCTTTTTAATTTTTAATAATTACTTTTTATTTTAATAACTTTATTTTTTCTTTCTTTCTTTCTCTTTTTTCTCCTTTACTTCTGAGCCATGTGGCTGACAGGGTCTTGGTGCTCTGAGCAGGTGTCAGGCCTGTGCCTCTGAGGTGGGAAAGCAGAGTGCAGGACATTGGTCCAACACAGACCTCCCAGCTCCACATGATATCAAATGGTGAAGGCTCTCCCAGAAATCTCCATCTGAATGCTAAGACCCAGCTACACTCAATGACCAGCAGGCTATGATGCTAAACACCCTACGCCAAACAACTAGCAAGACAGGAACACAACCACACCCATTAGCAGAGAGGCTGCTTAAAATCGTAAGGTCACAGACACCCTAAAACACTCCACCGGATGTAGTCCTGTCCACCAGAAACACAAGATCCAGCCTCATCCACAAGAACACAGGCACCAGTCCCCTCAACCAGGAAGCCTAAACAAACCACTGAACCAACCTTACCCACTGGGGGAGACACCAAAACCAATGGGAACTATGAACCTGCAGCCTGTGAAAAGGAGACCCCAAACACAGTAAGTTAAACAAAACGAGAAGACAGAGAAATACGCAGCAGATGAAGGAGCAAGGTAAAAACCCACCAGGCCAAACAAATGAAGAGGAAATAGTCAGTCTACCAGAAAAATAATTCAGAGTAATGACAGTAAAGATGATCCAGGGCTTCCCTGGTGGCGCAGTGGTTGGCAGTCCGCCTGCTGATGCAAGGGATGCGGGTTTGCACCCCAGTCCGGGAGGATCCCACATGCCACGGAGTGGCTGGGCCCGTGAGCCATGGCCGCTGAGCCTGTGCTTCTGGAGCCTGTGCTCCGCAATGGGAGAGGCCACAACAGTGAGAGGCCCGCACACCACAAAAAAAAAAAAAAAAAAAAAGATGATCCAAAATCTTGGAAATAGAATGCAGAAAACAAAAGAAACAGTTTAACAAGGACCTAGACGAACTAAAGAGCAAACAAACAAATATGAACAACACAATAAATGAAATTAAAAATTCTCTAGAAGGAATCAACAGCAGAATAACGGAGGCAGGAGAATGGATAAGTGATCTGGAAGAAAAAATAGTGGAAATAACTACCACAGAGCAGAATAAAGAAAAAAAATAAAAAGAATTGAGGACAGTCTCAGAGAGCTCTGGGAAAACATTAAATACACAACATTCAAATTATAGGAGTTGCAGAAGAAGAAGAGAAAAAGAAAGTGAGAAAATATTTGAAGAGATTACAGCTGAAAACTTCCCTAACATGGGAAAGGAAATAGTTAATCAAATCCGGGAAGCACAGAGAGTCCCATACAGGATAAATCCAAAGAGAAACATACCAAGACACACAATCAAACTACCAAAAATTAAATGCAAAGAAAAAAAATTAAAAGCAGTGAGGGAAAAACAACAAATAACATACAAGGGAATCCCCATAAGGGTAACAGCTGATCTTTCAGCAGAAACTCTGCAAGCCAGAAGGGAGTGACAGGACATATTTAAAGTGATGAAAGGGAAAAACCTACAACCCAGATTACTCTACCGAGCAAGGATCTCATTCAGTTTCGACGGAGAAATTAAAACCTTTACAGACAATCAAAAGCTAAGAGAATTCAGCACCACCAACCGGCTTTACAACAAACGCTAAAGTAACTTCTCTAGGCAGGAAACACAAGAGAAGGAAATGACCTACAAAAACAAACCCAAAACAAGAAAATGGTAATAGGAACATACATATCAATAATTACCTTAAATGTAAATGGATTAAACGCTCCCACCAAAAGACACAGACTGGCTGAATGGATACAAAAACAAGACTCATATATATGCTGTCTACAGGAGACCCACTTCAGACCTAGGGACACATACAGAATGAAAGTGAGGGGATGGAAAAAGATATTCCATGCAAATGGAAATCAAAAGAAAGCTGGAGTAGCAATTCTCATATCAGACAAAATAGACTTTAAAATAAAAACTATTACAAGAGACAAGGAAGGACACTACATAATGATCAAGGAATCAATCCAAGAAGAAGATTTAACAACTGTAAATATTTATGCACCCAGCATAGGAGCACCTCAACACATAAGGCAAATACTAACAGCCATAAAAGGGGAAATCGACAGTAATACAAACATAGTAGGGGACTTTAACACCCCACTTTCACCAATGGACAGATCATCCAAAATGAAAATAAATAAGGAAACACAAGCTTTAAATGATACATTAAACAAGATGGGCTTAATTGATAATTATAGGACATTGCATCCAAAAACAACAGAACACACTTTCTTCTCAAGTGCTCACGAAACATTCTCCAGAATAGATCATATCTTGGATCAAAAACCAAGCCTTGGTAAATTTAAGAAAATTGAAATCATATCAAGTATCTTTTCCAACCACAATGCTAGGAAACTAGATATCAATTACAGAAAAAAATCTGTAAAAAATACAAACACATGGATTCTAAACAAGAGACTACTTAATAACCAAGAGATCACTGAAGAAATCAAAGAGGATCTCAAAAAATACCTACAAACAAATGACAATAAAAACACGATGACCCAAAACCTATGTGATGCAGCAAAAACAGTTCTAAGAGGGAAGGTTATAGCAATACAATCCTACCTCAAGGAACAAGAAACATCTCAAATAAAGAACCTAACCTTACACCTAAAGCAATTAGAGAAAGAAGAATAAAAATCGCCAAAGTTAGCGGAAGGAAAGAAATCATGAAGATCAGATCAGAAATAAATGAAAAAGTAATGAAGGAAACAATAGCAAAGATCAATAAAACTAAAAGCTGGTTCTTTGAGAAGATAAACAAAATTGATAAACCATTAGCCTGACTTATTAAGAAAAAAAGGGAGAAGACTTACATCAATAGGATTAGAAATGAAAAAGGAGAAGTAACAACTGACACTGCAGAAATACAAAGGATCATGAGAGATTACTACAAGCAATTTTACGCCAATAAAATGGACAGCCTCGAAGAAGTGGACAAATTCTTAGAAAAGCACAACCTTCCGAGACTAAACCAAGAAGGAAAAGAAAATATAAAGAGATCAATCACAAGCATTGAAATTGAGACTGTGATTAAAAATCTTCCAACAAACAAAAGCCCAAGACCAGATGGCTTCACAGGCAAGTTCTATCAAACATTTAGAGAAGAGCTAACACCTATCCCTCTCAAACTCTTCCAAAATATAGCACAGGGAGGAACACTCCCAAACTCATTCAATGAGGCCACCATCACCCTGATACTAAAACCAGACAAAGATATCACAAAGAACGAAAACTACAGGCCAATATCACTGATGAACATAGATGCAAAAATCCTCAACAAAATACTAGCAAACAGAATCCAATAGCACAGTAAAAGGATCATACACCATGATCAAGTGGGTTTTATCCCAAAAATGCAAGGATTCTTCAATATATGCAAATCAATCAATGTGAAAAACCATATTAAGAAATTGAAGGAGAAAAACCATACGATCATCTCACTAGATATAGAAAAATCTTTTGACAAAATTCAACACCCATTTACGATTAAAAAAACCCTCCAGAAAGTAGGCATAGAGGGAACTGACCTCAACATAATAAGTGCCATATATGACAAACCTACAGCTAACATTGTTCTCAATGGTGAAAAACTGAAACCATTTCCACTAAATTCAGGAACAGACAAGGTTGCCCACTCTCACCACTATTATTCAACATAGTTTTGGATGTTTTAGCCACAACAATCAGAGAACAAAAAGATATAAAAGGAATCCAAATTGGAAAAGAAGAAGTAAAGCTGTCACTGTTTGCAGATGACATGATACTATATATGGAGAATCCTAGAGATGCTACCAGAAAACTACTAGAGCTAATCGATGAATTTGGTAAAGTAGCAGGATACAAAATTAATGCACAGAAATCTCTTGCATTCCTATAGACTAATGATGAAACATCTGAAAGTGAAATTAAGAAAACACTCCCATTTACCATTGCAACAAAAAGTATAAAATACCTAGGAATAAATCTACCTAAGGAGACAAAAGACCTGTATGCAGAAAACTGTAAGACACTGATGAAAGAAATTAAACATGAGAATAAAACATGCAGAGATATACCATGTTCTTGGACTGGAAGAATAAACATGGTGAAAATGACTATACTACCCAAAGCAATCTACAGATTCAATGCAATCCCTATCAAACTACCACTGGCATTCTTCACAGAACTAGAGCAAAATATTCCACAATTTGTATGAAAACATAAAAGACCCCAAATTGCCAAAGCAATCTTGAGCAAGAAAAACGGACCTGCAGGAATCAGGTTCCCTGACTTCAGACTATACTACAAAGCTACAGTAATCAAGACAGTACGGTACTGGCACAAAAACAGAAATATAGATCAATGGAACAGGATAGAAAGCCCAGAGATAAACCCATGCACATATGGTAACCTTATCTTTGATAAAGGAAGCAAGAATATACAATGGAGAAAAGACAGCCTCTTCAATAAGTGGCGCTGGGAAAACTGTACAGCTACATGTAAAATAATGAAATCGGAGCACTCCCTAACACCATACATAAAAATAAACTCAAAATGGATTAAAGACCTAAACATAACGCCAGACACTATACAACTCTTAGAGGGAAACATAGGCAGTATACTCAATGACATAAGTCACAGCAAGATCCTTTCTGACCCACCTCCTAGAGAAATGGAAATAAAAACAAAAATAAACAAATAGGACCTAATGAAACTTCAAAGCTTTTGCACAGCAAAGGAAACCATAAAGAAGATGAAAAGACAACCCTCAGAATGGGAGAACATATTTTCTAATGAAGCAACTGACAAAGGATTAATCTCCAAAATTTACAACAGCTCATGAAGCTCAGTATCAAAAAAACAAGCAACCCAATCCAAAAATGGGCAGGAGACCTAAATAGACATTTCTCCAAAGAGTATATACAGATTGCCAACAAACACATGAAAGAATGCTCAACATCACTAATCATTGGAGAAAAGCAAATCAAAACTACAATGAGGTATCACCTCACACCAGTCAGAATGGTCATTATCAAAAAATCTACAAACAATAAATGCTGGAGAAGGTGTGGAGAAAAGGGAACCCCCTTGCAGTGTTGGTGGGAATGTAAATTGATACAACCACTATGGAGAACAGTACGGATGTTCCTTAAAAAACTAAAAATAGAACTACCATAAGACCCAGCAATACCAATATTGGGCATATACCCTGGGAAAACCATAATTCAAAAAGACACATGCACCCCAATGATCACTGCAGCACTCTTTACAGTAGCCAGGACATGGAAGCAGCCTAAGCATCCATCGACAGATGAATGTTTAAAGAAGATGTGGCACATGTATACAATGGAATAGTACTCAGGCATAAAAAGAAACGAAACTGAGTTATTTGTAGTGAGGTGGATGGACCTCTGTCATACAGAGTGAAGTAAGCCTGAAAGAGAAAAACAAATACTGTATGCTAACGCATATATATGGAATCTTAAAAAAAAAAATGGTTATGAAGAACCTAGCGGCAGGACAGGAATAAAGACGCAGATGTAGAGAATGGACTTGAGGACATGGGGAGGGGGAAGGGTAAGCTGGGACAAAGTGAGAGAGTGGCATGGACATATATACACTACCAGATGTAAAATAGATAGCTAGTGGGAAGCAGCTGCACAGCACAGGGAGATCAGCTCAGTGCTTTGTGACCAGCTAGAGGGGTGGGATAGGGAGGGTGGGATGGTAATGCAAGAGGGAGGAGATATGGGGACATATGTATATGTATAGCTGGTTCACTTTGTTATAAAGCATAAACTAACACACCACTGTAAAGCAATTATACTCCAATAAAGATGTTAAAAAGAAAAAAGAAATAAAGTCAGACTTATGTCTGATCCTTGATCTTCTATCATCAGAAGAAAATCAGGATGCTTAAGGAGGTTGGGAAAGGGCAAACTGCAAAGGAACAATGTATGGGGGGGCTTGCTTTGGGTGGTGCTAGCCATATGCCACGTGGTCTGACTGAACTGGGCAGATTCAGATATACTATATCACCTCCCTGCCAAGTGTAGGCCCTAAAGATCAACCTTTTTTTTTTTTTTAATGAAATGAAGGATAACTTTTTTAAAAATTAATTAATTTCTGGCTGTGTTGGGTCTTTGTTGCTGCATGCGAGCTTTCTCTAGTTACTGTGAGCAGGGGCTACTCTTTGTTGCGGTGCGCGGGCTTCTTATTGCGGTGGCTTCTCTTGTTGTGGAGCACGGGCTCTAGCCATGCAGGCTTCAGTAGTTGTGGCACGCGGGCTCAGTAGTTGTGGCTTGCAGGCTCTAGAGCACAGGCTCAGTAGTTGAGGCGCACGGGCTTAGTTGCTCCGCAGCATGTGAGATCTTCCCAGACCAGGGCTCAAACCCATGTCCCCTGCATTGGCAGGCGGATTCTTAACCACTGCACCACCAAGGAAGTCCCCAGATCAACCACTTTTACTGCAGCCTTCTTTTCCTTGTCATCCCAAGCTAGGTTTCTATAAAAAGCTGTGAATCCCTTGGCAGCAGGGAGTCATAGCCATTCTGCCTCCACCTGCTGCCTTATTTTATGTAATTCATTTATCACTCAAATGGAAAGTGTTAAAAAAAAAAAAAAAAAAGGAAAGAAAGGAAAGCACTTGCTGTAAAAACACTTTGCTTTAGAGCCTGACAGGTTTTTTGAATATCTGCTTGGCCACTTACTAAGTGTGTGTGTGTGTGTACACGTAACTTATTAGCCTCATTGTGTCTCAGTTTCCTCATCTGTAAAACAGTTTTGACAGCCCCTAATTACGGTGCAGTTTTGACGATTATGAAATAGTTATCACAGTGACTGGTACATAATAAATACTTAATAGTAATGTTGGTTTGGTTGTTATAGTTTTTATACTTTTTATGAATATTACATTATTTCCATCTCCAAACATACTTATGAGACTGATAAGTAAATTATTACTGCGAATTTATATGAACAGTCTGAGGACTGGGGAAAATCAAACTATCTCAAGAATATGTAACTGGAGCGTGGCAAGGATGGAGTGCCCAGGCTGTGGGTTCCAGAGTTGATGTGGGTTAACTGAGACCAGTCAGCCTCCACACTGCCATCCCCTTCCTAAATCTTTTTTCTTCAGTATTATTTATTTAACTGCACAGGGTCTTAGTTGCAGCATGCGGGACCTTTGTTGCTGCATGTGGGATCTTCGTTGCGGCGTGAGGGATCCTTTAGTTGCTGCATGCATGCGGGATCTAGTTCCCTAACCAGGGATCAAGCCCGGGTCCCCTGCATTGGGAGCCCGGAGTCTTAATCACTGGGCCACCAGGAAAAGCCCCCCCTCCTCCCAACTTTTGAAGGTGTAAGTGGGGTCTCCTGTTACGTCAAAATCTTCTTTCTGAGATGGGCCAAATGTTTTCCTCATGGGGGTAGAGGAAGTGGGATGATCTTCCTAATTTTGGAAGGTTTTGGTCAGGAATAAAATGCCTATATATAAAGAACTTCACGTGCCCCTTCTTTTATCCCAGCCATTGCTGTTGCAACCAGCTACTTGAAGGTGGAACCTGACAGTCCTTTGGCTCAGGTGCATCCAGCACTTCTGGCTTTCTGTCCAAAGGTTTCTCTGAGATGTTGGAAGGTACCCATTTTTTCAAACACAGCTTGGAATTCTGAGTGAGTTTACATCCCATGAGGCAAATCTTGACCAATGGAAATGAGAGCAAATGGCTAAGTGCTTCCTTTTTCATCCCTATGATGGACAATTTGGAATGTATTCCATGGGTTCCTCAAGGCTGCTGGCAGAATAAATCTCGTTACCCACTTAAGAGACAAGATCAATTCAAGAGTTTTCCTTTCCCTCTTTCATTCTCCTTTGTCTCTCATTCTACTTCCTTCATATTATTTTCCAATATAAATTAGTTTCATGCAAATCCTTATTTTAGGCTCTGCTGTCCAGGGGGAGGCAGGATCCAGCATCCCAACCCCCAACCATGTAAGTGTAATCTTCTCTTACTGAGAACTGAACTGCTCTTATGACTTGGAGGATTTGAGGCATTCTAATCCAATATTCATATTAGCTTTTCTGCTGGCCCAACAGTAGTCTTGATCCTGTGTTCTGGTGTCGGGTTTCTGCCTCATGGAGGTCACTTGTTTAGACATTCAGTAAACATTTGTCACAGGAGACATACCAGGGGCTTGACCTGAGGATTGAGAGAAGATACTGTATCTGTTCTCAGAGACTAGAGGAAGCAATAAAGGGGCAGATATAGATGCCCAGATGACGCTGATACTGCTGTTCTTGGACCACATTTAAGAACCACCAATCTAAGAAGAAAGGGACATTGACTACTCTTGTCTCAACCACTCCAGAGGAATTCTTTCATCAATATTCTATGTAGAATCCTGAAAAGACTGAGGGAGGTCATGAACTTTATTTCCTTAGTGCTCACAAGGAAACATTGTTGAAACCCATTAATTTTACTACTTTGAAGCCTTTGTTTATATCTCTTTCTCATTCTTACTACCAGAGTTTATGTTCCTCATTCTCACATTAACCTGGAAAAATTCCATTCACAATAGCAATCAAGGCATCAAATATCCTCTGAAGCTTTCCTTTTAATTTCTCCAACTCTAGGCAAATTTATATACATAATCTCTACGACCATCACCCTCTCACATGCCTCAACTCTTTGTCAGGAAAATTTGTGGAAAACTTTGAAATGGGCATTTTCATTATTGCATGTCTTGTCTAGTTCACCTATCAAGGTTATTTCCCCCTTTCATTATCTTTGAGCTATTTTACAACTCTAGAAAACGTAGAAAACTGATAATAATGCAAATTATTCTTGTCCATAGAAATGCAAATTAATTGTATCTGGTGGAATGCAATTGAATACTGCCCTGTGGATAGGCCGATTTTCATCTTTTTGCAAATTCATTTCAATATATACACATATTCTTTGAATTCTCCTTTGAATCAGTTATAACATATTAACATCTTGCTGGTTGCCTCATGAATTAATGACTTAAATACAATCATTTAATCTTTGGCACATGTTCATTTTATATCTGTATGAGAGTTATGATTATAGTTTCTTTAAAAAATAATACTTTAACAATACCAACAATTTCATTGAATTCTAGTGGCTATCTATAACTACAAATACCTCACCTACCATCTTGCTATGAATTTCTAGAATTCAAAGGTCTTGTTTATTTATCTCTATATCCTCCGATTCTAACACAGTGCTTATAGTGGGTGTTCAATAAATCTTTGTTGGGTAAATAAAAAATGTATGATTTTAGGACAGAAGACAGAGATACTGTCATGCAGAAAAGGAGGCAAAAGCTTTTCTAAGCAGACAGAATGAGCAACAAAAAGACCTGAAAACATGAAATGGCGCTAGAATATAAAGGGCTATGGCAGATAAGGAGAAACGCAGGCAGAATCCAGCTCTTAAAGGTCTTCGATAACAAAGATGATTCCTCTTTCTGCCACAACGAGGTTGGAATTGAAGGATAGATGCCTGGAGACAGGTAAACCATATAAAAACCTACTGTAGTAAATCCAGTGAGACACCTTATATCCCAGGGCAGGAACCCAATCATCATGACTGAGTTATCTGTTTTTATAGCATCACAGTTCCTCTCGTATGTTTTGTCTCCAGGGAAGGAGTAATTTGGGTAATAAGTCCTGGCTCCATGGCTGTGTCACTGTCCTCATATATCTCTGGATGGGAGTTACCTGCCTGTCTCTTTACAGGTATCTTCCTTGTCTCTGCTAGATTATTTGTTGTGGCCTTACACCCTGGATCCCCAGGGAGTTCACCAACTGCATGGCTGCTCATCTGCTACCCATCACTTCATTTTCTGATTACCTTGCTCTGCCTACACAGCTAGCCATATGGTCTCAGCATTGGTCCCATCTCTGTTCAACTCAAGTTCAGACCTCAGACCCTTCCATTCAGTTTAGTTCTGGGTCATGTGTTAAAGAATACAACAAAGTCCATATTTAAAGAACTCTCATTTTCAAAATGTGATTAACCATGTTGTAACCAAGTTAATCATAAGGATGCTGCATGGTTCAAATGAAATAACTAGATATCAAATCCAACCTAAATCTGTAAAGTTCTATACAAGTTTAAGGTCAAGTTTATATTGTTAAAATATAAAATTTAAAAATCAGATGCAATGACAGTAATTTAAGTGATGCTTGGTATGTTGATTGAAACTGTGCATCTGAAAGAGAATAAAATGAAAGAATTATGGAAAGTTACTATTTTTCTCTTTGAAAGAGAAAATAACATAACTGAATTAGATTGGCGGTTGAAAATTGACTTAGTGATTTTAACTTCTATTAGGGTTCCAGCTTTTCACAAAGTGAAATTCTATTATTTTGCTATTATGAGTAAAGTTGGCAAAGTAAGAGAAAAAATTATCCAAATGGCTTTAAATCTTAGAAAATTTCTGTTCTAACATACTTCTTTCTCTATGTATCATGTCATATTTATACTCAAGACCTGAAATGTAATATTTTCAAAGACATATACTGATGCTTTATATGGTTACTCTTCAAATTTTGTAGCCATGTAAAAGGTGAAAACTATGGGCTTCCCTGGTGGCGCAGTGGTTGAGAGGCCGTCTGCCGATGCAGGGGACACGGGTTCGTGCCCCGGTCCGGGAAGATCCCACATGCCGTGGAGCAGCTGGGCCCGTGAGCCACGGCTGCTGAGTCTGCACATCTGGAGCCTGTGCTCCGCAATGGGAAAGACCACAACAGTGAGAGGCCTGCTTACCGCAAAAAAAAGGTGAAAAATAATAATCTGCTTATGTGCACCATATCAACACATTTGTCCCCAAAACAGCTCTAAAATTTGGTTTTTCTGAAGCTTAAATTGTACTCTTAAAGTGGTTACACATCCCACTACTGGGCATATACCCTGAGAAAACCATAATTCAAAAAGAGACATACGTTATGTCTTCTTGAAACAACCCCTTTATCATTATGTAATTCTCATCTTTATTTCTGATAATTTTCCTTAAAGTTGGCTTTTCTGAAAGTAATAAAGCTACACTAGTTTTCAAAGAAAAAAGAGACATGTACCACAATGTTCACTGCAGCACTATTTACAATAGCCAGGACATGGAAGCAACCTAAATGTCCATCAACAGATGATTGGATAAAGAAGATGTGGCACATATATACAATGGAATACTACTCAGCCATAAAAAGGAACAAAACTGAGTTATTTGTAGTGAGGTGGATGGACCTAGAATCTGTCATACAGAGTGAAGTAAGAAAGAGAAAAAACAAATACTGTATGCTAACGCATATATATGGAATTTAAAAAAGCAGTACTGGGCTTCTCCGGTGGCGCAGTGGTTGAGAGTCCACCTGCCGATGCAGGGGACACGGGTTCGTGCCCCAGTCCAGGAAGATCCCACATGCCGCGGAGCGGCTGGGTCCGTGAGCCATGGCCGCTGAGCCTGTGCGTCCGGAGCCTGTGCTCCGCAAGGGGAGAGGCCACAGCAGTGAAAGGCCTACGTACCGCAAAAAATAAATAAATAAAAATAAAAAAGCAGTACTGATGAACCTAGTAGCAGGGCAGGAATAAAGGACGCAGATGTAGAGAACAGACTTGAGGGCATGGGGGGGGAAGGGGAAGCTGGGATGAAGTGAGAGAGTAGCATTGACATATATACACTACCAAATGTAAAATGGATGGCTAGTGGGAAGCTGCTGTATAGTACAGGGAGATCAGCTCAGTGCTTTGTGATGACCTAGAAGGATGGGATTGGGAGGGTGGGAGGGAGGCTCAAGAGAGAGGGGATATGGGGATGTATGTATACATACAGCTGATTCACTTTGTTGTAGAGCAGAGACTAACACAGCATTGTGAAGCATTTATACTCCAATAAAGATGTGAAAAAAAAAGTTTATGGAAGAAAAAAAATGCATGTAAAAGAAAAAAAATGGTTGCATAATACTTCAAAATAGGTGATATAAGAAAGAAAAAAATAAGACTCTTTTTTAGTTGTTAAAACAGTAGGGTATCTTCCAGGAAATATTTCGCTAACCTTTGGTTTGTCTCACTAGGTTACTGAAGTCAATGAAACTACATTTCTAAAAATGTCACTATATCCAGGTAACAAACTACAGTTTTTTGGTTGAATTCAATTTTTAAAAAGCCCCAAATTAACCCTACTGGCAGAAACTTTGTTGAGAGGGAGGAGAGGAGGGCAGATTTGTAACTAATATAGACTTTGCTGATTAAAAACAAAGATAGAGAATAAAAATAAGAATTTTACCTGAGTTAGGATAATAACTGGCAAATTTCCATTTAACGTGAATGGAAAAATCAACATAAATTTACATGTTTCATGTAATCAGCAAAAGTAGAGAACTTAAACTGTAAACAGGAATATTAAAAGCAAAGAAACAGCCACCCATGTCTGGAGCAGATCTGCCATTATTCAAAATGAATATTCTTCCTGTGAAGGTATTTCCATTTTGTTCTTCTTTTTCTTTTTTGAGGGGGGGAGAGATGTGGTTGGAATTCAGAGAGTAAAGATAATAAAGATGTCTATAATTTAATAATTATAACTTCAATGATAACAAAGCTTCATTTGGGGGGGAAACTTTTCTTTCTGATGGCACCAGAAAAGCGAGTTAAGACAGAGTTATTATGGTTATATTTTACTGATTGAGAAATTGAGGCGTAAAATAAAATATCTCACTTCTAAGAAATGTGTTTTTACATAACACTTGAATTTACCACTTGTGAAACACTTTAGCTTTCTCTTCTCTTGTAACTTCTAAGAGACTTGCAGAGGGCCCATATATTTTCTCACAAGTTTACCTGCGTACTGTTGATTTAAATTTAAAGTGTTCACATTACTAGATGTGTACACTAGTACACAATTGGAAGCCACTCAAAGGACTCTACTTCTATGACATAGGTGATGAGACTTCTTCCAAAAGTAGATCTTGCTCTTAATGTCCTACCTAAGTGGAAATTTCAATTGCCAACATTTTGCAGGAGAGTTACTCACATTTAGAGTCCAAAAAGGACTTACCAGAAATGTATTTAAATCTATTACTAAATTTTTCAGTGCTGAATGTATATGAGTCTGTGTCTATCCCTGCTCTTTTAATATATTAAATTGTACTGTGGACTTTTGAGGACGGCATATTCACAATATTAGATAAATGCAGAGTATCATTCTCTAATGGGAAAAATAAGATCTCATATTTAATACCTCATATTAATCTCATATTTAATACCTTTTTTCTCAGAAGTTATATAGTCTGTCATACAGTAAGAGTGCTCATGCCTAGAATAATTATATATTTTAAACAAGCCTTGTAGAAGGATATAAGGTAGAATTATGTGGAAGAAATATTGTAGGATTGTGTAGCATACATAAAACATGTATAAAAATATTATTTTTGTCTGCTTCGTGCCAAAGGTTAAATTGTTTTCTTCTAAAATATTTATTTGGTTGCGCCCGCTCCTTAGTTGTGGCATGCGAGTTCTTAGTCGCAGCATGCATGTGGGATCTAGTTCCCTGACCAGATATTGAACCCGGGTCCCCTGCACTGGCAGCGTGGAGTCTTATCCACTGCACCACCAGGGAAGTTCCCAAAGGCATTAAGTTTTGAAGAAAAGCAAATTATTCACATTCTTATAAACTGAATATTTAAAGAATTTCTATATTTATCACATCTTTCTTTTTTTTATAAAATATTTTATTCAGTACCTAATTGAAATGGATGGATATACTAGACAATTTAGCAATATTCAAAGAGAAGTAAATAGCCAAAATTCTTTCCTTCTCAGAGTTTTCAAACTAAGAAAAGAAAAACAATAAGTGTTAATCAAGATTTTCATTAATCACAAGACTCCACGAGAGAAACTAATGATTTTTAAAAATGTAAAAAGATCCAGGATTAAGTGAATCCTTTTTTCCTTGGTACCCTATGCTGACTTCTATCACAGCACAACAAATCGCCTGTCGCCGTGTTGTCTTAGTGTGGGCTGCTACAACAAAGTACAATAGACTAAGTAGTTATAAACAACAGAAATTCATCTCACAAGTCCAAGATCAGTGTGTCAGTGTCATCAACTGACAAGAGTGAGGGCACTCTTCCAGGCCGCCAACTGCCTACTTCTCACTGTGTCCTCACCCAGTAGAAGGAATGAGGGAGCTCTCTGCAATCTCTTTTGCAAGGACACTAATCCCACTCCCTGAGGTCTCCACCCTCTAGACCTAAGCACCTCCCAAAGGCCTCACCTCCTCACTCTAACACACTAGTAGCTAGGATTCAGCAGGTGCATTCTGGGGACACACAAACCTTCAGTTCATAACACCTGTCTCCTCTACTATTCAAAGAGCCCATCAAAGACAGCCTAGTGCCTGGCACAAGGTAAAACTTAGTAATTTCTCATTATAATTGGTACATCACCACGAGGGTTAAACTGACAAGACAGACTCACGATTTAAATACATTATCCAACCGCAAACTTTGCCAACCATAAAAAGAATAAAGCAAGAAAGCAGCCTGAATAACATTCTTCTCTGGAGGGTCCTCAAACCACCAGATATAGCTTTTATAAGATGTCTCTTTCCCTGGGTCAAGATTTGGCTTTGCAGTAGCAGACAGCACTAACAATGTATAGAACATTGTTCTCAGGAGAATCTGAGTTTAGGGTTTCTCAATATTCATTCTCCCTAAGTCACCCAAAGAGGAAAAATCTATATGACTACTTTTTATTCTCCATCCAAATATGGCCCACAAATCTATAAATTCCAAGTTTATTTATGATAAGCAATCTGGATGCCCAAGTACAGACTACTAGAAACATTTTAAAGGTAAGGTCCTTGTAACTAAACCCAATTAGAGTGGTAGACTGTTTACTAGTTCTGGTTGAGGTCAAACATTACAGGCACTGAAAACCATTTCCTTCCCAGAAAGTATTATGATTGATTTTTTTAAAAAAGGAGGTCCTCTGTAAATAGATATTGATTTATTTGATTTTTTTTTTTTTTTTTTGCGGTACGCGGGCCTCTCACTGCTGTGGCCCCTCCCGGTGCGGAGCACAGGCTCCGGACGCGCAGGCTCAGCGGCCATGGCCCACGGGCCCAGCCGCTCCGCGGCACGTGGGATCTTCCCAGACCGGGACACGAACCCATGTCCCCTGCATCGGCAGGGGGACTCTCAACCACTGCGCCACCAGGGAAGCCCCGACCCCTAAAATTTTAGTGGCTTCCAAAACCTTCTTTCCTGCTCACATTACCTAAGAGAGTTGGTGGTCAGCTGGGGCTCTGAGGGGCTTGGTAGGGCTTGGTCAGCTTGCTAGATTATACACATCTTCCCATTTTGGAACCCAGGTTGAAGGGATAGCTACTCTCTGGGACATGTGATGCTCTTGGTGGAAGGTAAGTACCACAGGTCCCCAGCCAAGCCATATAATGCACTTAAACTTTCTACCTGGATACGGCAGATGCCATGTCTCCTCATATCCACATGGCCAAGAACAAAGTCAGTGTGGCAAGGAAGCAAACCAAGGACAGAGGTGTGAACAAATAATTATAAATAATTATACATATTAGGGTTTCCAACACTTGGGATCTCTCATATAACTTAAATTTGCTCACTTTATTTTACACAGCAATTTATCTTTCTATTCCTTCCTAAACTTTGAGCTCTACATTTGCATATATAATGCTCATTAATGTACTTTGTGAGGCAAGGGTCTATCAGTGCCAAAGGCTTTGTATTATCTGTGTTTTTCTTCTTGCAGAGAAGGACTTGGTATGGAAATGTTTTGCCCCTCTTTTAGGAGGCATAAAGAGCTATAGTCAGTTTTGGTTTTTATTAGTATTTTCTTGCCTGCATTGCTCTTATTTCATATTTGTATAACCTTAAATTTTCAGTATTCAAATAGCATACATAAACGTGCACACAAAAATCTACAGCTCAATGGAATTTTATAAATTGAGCATAACCATGCAACCACAGTCTAGATCAAGAAATGGAACATTATTATCAGGCCAGAGCTCATTCTCTGGGCTCCTCTGTCACCCCCATCACAAAGAATCACCATCCTGATGACTAACTCCCTAGAATAGCTACTCTTACTTTCAGTTTTATATAAATGAAATTACACTATACACAATTATACAGTGGCTTCTTTCATTCAGTGTCAGGTTGTGAGACCCATCTGTGTAGTTCATTCATTCTCATTGTTGATTCATTGCACATTGTTTGGACATGCTACAATTTATTTACTCATTCTTTTATTGAAGAATATTTGTCTTTTTTACAGTTCCTTGGCTATTAAAAGTAGTGCTTTCACAAAAATTATTATATATTGTTTTCCTGAACATATACATGCTTTTCTGTGTACCTAGGAGTGGAATTGCTCCTAGGAGTGGATATGCTTTTGTTCAGTTTAATAGATATGCAAAATAATTTTAGAGAGTGTTTATACCAGTTTACGCTCTCACCAGCAGTATATGAAGAGAGCCTATGTCCAAATGAGATCACATTCTGAGTTGGGGTTAGGACATACCAATCTGGGGAGGGGGACACACAATTCAACCCATAACACCCAGTCACCATAGTTCAGGTTTTCAAAGCATGGCTTATAACTGTAGTCCAACAAGAAAGGGCAAACAGATTTTCTCCTTGTCTGTATGTGGTGGGAACGGGGATGGGAAGAGATCACTAAGCAATTAGAATCCTGGGATTTTTTAAGCAAGATTCAGATTGAGAAAGCAAGAAGGCAGGATGCTATTTATTACTTGATAATAAAAATAATAATAAATCTCACTCCAATGGTGCCAGGAAAATGCTAACATGATTTAGGTATCGAAAGGATAGCTCATCCTCTGTTGACTCTTGTTTTTGCCAATGCTTTAAAAATTTAAAAAAAACTTATCTCTTGCTTCTTTTTTACTTCCCTTTTCTCTCATTTTTAATCTTATTATGTTTATGTCTCTCTCCTCATTATCTAAAATCATTATGTCAGTGTGGCCAGTATCAATTTAAGCACGCTGACCTCTTCTTTCAAATAATTTTAAGGAATAATAAGCAAATGGAGATTGGAGACAAACGTTATTTCTGGAGAAATTCTGGGGTACATTAAAGAAAACTACACACAAAACAAAGCAAAAAATTCCAACAAACAACCTAATCCCCTTCTACCCACATTACATCTGTGAAAAAATCTCACCATCCTCCTCAGTTGTGGGTGTGAGCGAGAAACAGGAAGAAAGGGAAGGGGGAGGTGACATCTGCGTTTGTGTCTCCCTAGGTGTTAGCTGTGAATTTGTGACTCAGTGTTCTTGGCAGGGGCCACTTCTCACTCTTCTGGATGGATTTCAGCTGAGCTGTGGTCAGTTAACATTGTATTCCCATGTCTGCACCAAGTATTACCTTAACAAGCAACCCAATCAGAATTAGTGTTTTCTAAAAAAATGTTTACTCAGAGAAATCATCTCTGATATTGGTTCCGTCTTGTGAAAAAGAGGTGCTAACTAAACCATGGATTTTAGCAGAACAAACAGTTCCTTCCTCCCTACCATCTTATCTACAGTGAATGTGCAGACCCATCAAACCCAACCTCAGGATGTGCTTTAGATTCTGCCCCTAGTAATAAAGCAGCAACTCTTACTAACAACCATGACAAGTGAGATGAACTGCTTCTGCCACTGCAGTCATTTGGCCACTTTGTGTGGGTAGAGTTCACGTTGAACCTGGCCTCTGATGTCTCCTGCAGAGGGGAGAATTGCTCTGGAAGTACGGAGGTCTCATATCTGATGAGACCAATGCAATGGGATGTAGGATATGATCAAGACTACACACGTGGAGGAAAGAGACTCTTCCCATTAAAGATGCCTGGTATTGTTATGTTTAGAGAGGGAGACAGAGAGAGAAAGATAGTTATGAAGAGAATGGGGAAATGTCTCATAAAAGCCCTCAGGAATAACTTAATTCCATTGGCATTGTATGAGATAAAGGTAAACTTGGAAAGTATAGCTGAGTTTTGCTTTGTTGACATGTATATATATCAGATACATACATTTCATATATAAGTATGTAAATAAGAATGTTCAATGAACTGTAAAATGTAACATTTTGTCCAAACTTGAAAAAAAATTCAGATAACCCTGGTTAGGACAATATAGGGGAACTATCTACCTAGGATTGGGAATTAATTTGTAAATAAGTTATCCCAGAGAACTATTATAGAGGGGCAAGGGATCCTTCGTTAACTGCAAAATCAAGAGATAACCAGGCTATTGCAGGGTGGTTGGCAAAGGATTGGAATTTCTGCCTGTAGAGGGAGATTTTTTTTTTTAATTTATAAGTAGATTTTAAAAGCAGTAGTTCCTATGATATAGACATTACATAAGACGCATGAACACTGAAATGTATGAAAAGCTAAAAAATCCAATAGAACAAGGATTCCTAATCTTGGTAAGAATGTGTGGGGCCCACAGAGGTGTTCAGGGCCTGTGAAACTGCTGGAATTGCCTGAAATGTTACGTTCACGTATGTATATGATCCCATACCCACCAACATGTCCAGCCATACTTCACAAAGCATGTAGTCAAAACTAGGAAGAAGTCTGCACTTGGCTTGAGAAAACCATATGTGATGATGATATAGCCTTTAGGATAACATAAATGTACTTAATGCATATTGTGAATGAATGAGTAGAAACAATTCATAATGAGCCCAGTTATATAAGATATTTCAAAGAGGAGAAGAATAAACATTTGTCTACTTTCATTCCTTTTTTCCTTTAAAAAAAAATGATTCGTGTTTATAGGGGTTTTGTTCCTGATCCATCACCTATAGGTTTGTCAGTCTATTATTTAAGATGTATAAGGGGAGGCTTTTATGTTTAAATTGTTTCCTTGTATATATATTATGCTATAGATTTTACTATTACTCTTTAATACTTATTTTTATGAATGGTGTGATCTAGGATATAATTTCACATTTTAGTATCTGAGTAATTCATTATCTCTACACCATAAATTCAATATCCTTCTTTTACCCATTCTTGTCCATCCTTTACATACTAACTATACACCTTGGCCAAAAGGAGACTGATTCAAAATTTCCAGATATAGATATTAAGAAAGGAAAAATATGGTCCAAAAATATGAAGCACAACTAACATATTATTCTTGCAGCTTTAAAAGGAAGGAGAGGGCTTCCCTGGTGGTGCAGTGGTTGAGAGTCCGCCTGCCGATGCAGGGGACACGGGTTCGTGCCCCGGTCCGGGAAGATCCCACATGCCGCAGAGCGGCTGGGCCCGTGAGCCATGGCCACTGAGCCTGTGCGTCAGGAGCCTGTGCTCCGCAACGGGAGAGGCCACAACAATGAGAGGCCCGCATACCGCAAAAAAAAAAAAAAAAAAAAAAAAAAAGGAGAATAACTGAAAATGAACGGAAAATGAGAATGTTTATTTCCTGCAATTTAATAAACTGGAGGCATGATTCAAAGAATGTCACACTTAGCATTTCATTTCCTCTGGGCTTTTAAAATGATGTTTAATTGCAGATGGAGACCTTCTGGATTAGACACTGTTACAAGTGTTAAATTTCAAGTCAGAGGCTTTCATAGTTTTCCATAATGTATCTCTAGGGAGTAGCAGGTGAAATCCAGGCTAAGATTTATAAATCAAGGAAAAAACTAGGTACTTCTGTACTACCTGATTACTCACCTCTCCACTCCCAATCTTGCAACCAGATTTGAAATTCAAATCATTTCAGAATAAAATATTTATTCTCAATTAATGGTGTCTGATGTTGCTTTATCTTATTTTAGAAAAAATGGATAAGAATACAATTCTTCAGTCTACTAACAAACATCCGGTTTTTTAAAACTAGTCTTGAAGAAAGAATACAAATTTAAATACCATATACCCTTAATAGAAATGAATCATTTGGCCTAATATGACTCTTTGGTATTCTACATTCAGTTCTCATACCCCATCATATGGAAGGATGGTTCATATTTCTGTTCAAAATTTGTTTCATAGAGAGTTGGGATGTATTCAGAACTTGTTGGATTTTAAAGGTCATACTTTGTGATGTTGGCAATTGTAGCAGTGGCTGTAGAGGGTGTGATGGAGGAGTCATCTTATCCACTTTGTATTAGTTAATGTCCATGCCTCTAGCACCTTCTCTAGAGTATCAATACTCATGTGCTGCCACCGGCTATCATCCATTTTGGTCCACAGCCATTCAGAGTATATTAATAGATTAAAAAACAGAGTTAAAGAAGAGTAGACATGTTGGAGACTCCTGGAGAGAAATACTTTTCTTGAATAGCATAGCTGCTTTTGGTTATGGGGCAGATGCTTTCTGGCAAGGCTACTGGAAATGGGGAGGAAAGGAGGTAAGGTTGCAAAAATGGACTGTAAGCCCACAGTGATAGGTTTTCTAGCTGTTTCTTCCCGGCCCGCTACCAGCCTGCCTGTTCGTACAAATACTGTGCCTAGAAGTACTGTGACCTAGCTCTCAATCTGCTGCCATAGGACTGGAGGAGGATCTAAGGAGGCTCTTACCCTCTCATTAGGAATTTCTATTTTCACACTAGAGGAGAACCTGCAGAAATCTGTGCTTGTGTGTGCACCTTACACTTGATCCATCTTTTGTGACTGACCTTCCTGAAGCCCTTAATGAAAAAGCCAAGGTTACATTCACAGTGCATACTAAGACCACACATTTTCTGCTTTTCAGACCCCAGGCTTATCTAAGTAAAAATTTTTCTGGGGGCTTCCCTGGTGGCGCAGTGGTTAAGAATCTGCCTGCCAATGTACGAGACACGGGTTCAAGACCTGGTCTGGGAAGATCCCACATGCCGCGAAGCAACTAGGCCCGTGAGCCACAACTACTGAGCCTGCGCATCTGGAGCTTGTGCTCCGCAACAAGAGAGGCCCGCGCACCACAATAAAGAGTGGCCCCCGCTCGCCGCAACTAGAGAAAGCCCACGCACAGAGAGGAAGATCCAACACAGCCAAAATAAATAAATAAATTAATTAAATAAAAAAAAATTTTTTTCTGGTTTCCTATATAGTTACATGAAACTCTAGCTGAAAAAGAGCTTATCCTATCACCTACACCTGCAAAGCCTGAATGTGATAATCTTCAAGATCTTGAGAGAGAGTAGGTGTGTTGGGGAAGGTGAAGATATATGATAACAAAGGAGCTTGAGAAAATGAAACAGAAGCTGACTATATGCCATACCATTCTATGAACCCCAAGTTCCTATGAAGCTCATTATGAGCAAATAAATCATGCAATTCTCTTTCAAGTCTAAATAGATTCATAGTAGAATTATAATAGTTCTTTAAAAATCATATCATTTCACTGTTGCTTAAACTACTCCAAAATATAGCAATAGAAGAAATACTTGCAAACTCATTTCATAAAGTGAGGACACACGTAATTAAATTATGTGCCAAAATAGTCAACTATAATCCAACCTGACTCTTAAATTTCAATGAAAAATCTTAAATGTTAGCAAACTTAACTCAAAAACACATTGAAAAACACATATATGGCTCACTGAAGCTTCCTCCAGAAATAAACATTTGTTTTTAACATAATGAGCCAAAATGATAGTTCCATGAGAAAAACTGTGTAATCAAGTCTATAAAGGCAACAAGTTATTTACAAAATTCAATACACACTCATGTCAGGCACATTCACACAAAATAGGAGTAATGAATACCACATTGACATAGTAATATGTACATTCTATGATTATATATTATATAACTATACCTCCTCCTATCTAAAAACTAAATGTATTCCTGCTAACCATGGGGAGATATATTAAAGGCATAAAAACTGGAGAGCAAAAGATAAAAGTATTTCTATTTGCAGATACTGTGATTATACACATGGAAAACCTTAAAGAATTCACAAAAAAAACCCACCAAAAGAATAAGTGAGTTTTGGGCTTCCCTGGTGGCTCAGTGGTTGAGAGTCCACCTGCCGATGCAGGGGACACGGGTTCGTACCCCGGTCCGGGAGGATCCCACATGCCACAGAGCAGCTGGGCCCGTGAGCCATGGCCACTGAGCCTGCGCATCCGGAGCCTGTGCTCCGCAACGGGAGAGGCCACAACAGTGAGAAGTCCGCGTATCAAAAAAAAAAAAAAAAAAGAATAAGTGAGTTTAAAATACCAGATTTTTAAATTAACATACTACAAATTTTCATAATCTATAAAGCAAGCAATAATTACATAGAGAATAAAATGAAACAAAAGAGGCAGTTTATGATGTAAAAATTTTGATAGTGTAAATTCAATAAGCAATGTTTAAAACCTAATGAAAACCTATAAAATACTCGTGTAGCATAAAATGAAACTTGAATATGTGCAAAGAAAAAGCATACTCCTAAGTAGGAAGATTCAATATCATAACATGTTAGTTCACTATTACTTTAATTTAGAAATGTTATGCAATACCAATAAAACAGCCTCAGACTTTTGTTTTATCTTCTGGGGTTAGGCTGATTGTAAAGTTAATTTGAAAGAAAAAGCCAACGAGAAGAGCCAGAAAAATCCCCCAAAAGAAAAACGATAAGGGGAATAAGGTATTGTCCTATCATTTAGTAAAATGTTATACAATCTTTTATGTAAAATTGTAAAACACTGACTCATGAATGGAGTATAATAAGCCAAACAGAATATTCAGACATAGATCATATGTCATACAGAAATACTACACATATTACAGACAGTATTTCCAATTTGTGGATGAAATGATGGATTTCTAATACGTTGTTAGGATAACTGAATAACAACTAAAAAACAAAGGTGAACTAATTTCTCTTATCATACGCCCGGGCAAACTCTAATTTAATGAGACACTTAACGTTAAAAAAGAAATCATGCAAGTACTAGACATACACATAATTAAATTCCTATATAACTTTTTTTTAATTGGAGTATTATTGTTTACAATGTTGTGTTAGTTTCTGCTGTACGATGAAGTGAATCAGCTATATGTATACATATATCCCCTCCCTCTTGGACCTCCCTCCCATCCCCCCATTCCACCCATCCAGGTCATCACAGACACTGAGCTGAGCTTCCTGTGCTTTATAGCATGTTCCCACTAGCTATCTATTTTACACATGGTAGCGTACATATGTCAATCCTGATCTCCCAATTCGTCCCCTCCTCCCCTTCCCCCACTGTGTCCACATGTCCGTTCTCTATTCCTGCCCTGCAAATAGGTTCATCTGTACCATTTTTCTAGATTCCACATATATGTGTTAATATATGGTATTTGTTTTTCTCTTTCTGGCTTATTTCACTCTATATGACAGACCCTAGGTCCATCCATGACTCTACAAATAACCCAGTATCATTCCGTTTTATGGCTGAGTAATATTCCACTGTATATATGTGCCACATCTCTTTTATCCATTCATCTGCTGATGGACACTTAGGTTGCTTCCATGTCCTGGCTACTCTAAATAGAGCTGCAATGAATATTGTGGTACATGACTCTTTTTGAATTATGGTTTTCTCAGGGTATACGCCCAGTAGTGGGTTTGCTGGGTTGTATGGTAGTTCTATTTTTAGTTTTTAAAGGAACCTCCATAATGTTCTCCATAGTGGCTGTATCAATCTACATTCCCACCAACACTGCAAGAGGGTTCCCTTTTCTCTACACCCTCTCCAGTATTTATTCTTTCTAGATTTTTTGATGATGGCCATTCTGACTGGTATGAGGTGATACCTCATTGTAGTTTTGATTTGCATTTCTCTAATGATTAATGATGTTGAGCATTCTTTCATGTGTTTGTTGGCAGTCTGTATATCTTCTTTGGAGAAATGTCTATTTAGGTCTTCTGCCCATTTATGGATTGCGTTGTTTGTTTTTTGGATATTGAGCTGCATGAGCTGCTTGTAAATTTTGGAGATTAATCCTTCGTCAGTTGCTTCATTCAAAAATATTTTCTCCCATTCTGAGGGTTGTCTTTTCGTCTTGTTTACAGTTTCCTTTGCTGTGCAAAAGCTTTTAAGTTTCATTAGGTCCCATTTGTTTATTTTTCTTTTTATTTCCATTTCTCTAGGAGGTGGATCAAAAGGATCTTGCTGTGATATATGTCATAGAGTTTACTGCCTATGTTTCCCTCTAAGATTTTTAGTGTCTGGCCTTACATTTAGGTCTTTAATCCACATTGAGTTTATTTTTGTGTATGGTGTTAGGGAGTGTTCTAACCTCATACTTTTACATGTACCTGTCCAGTTTTCACAGTGCCACTTATTGAAGAGGCTGTCTTTTCTCCATCATATATTCTTCCCTCCTTTATCAGAGATAAGGTGACCATATGTGCATGAGTTTATCTCTGGGCTTTCTATCCTGTTCCATTGATCTGTATTTCTGTTTTTGTGCCAGTATCATTCTGTCTTGATTACTGTAGCTTTGTAGTATAGTCTGGGCGCCTGATTCTTCCAGCTCCGTTTTTCTTTCTCAAGATTACTTTGGCAACTTGGGGTCTTTTGTGTTACCATACAAATTGTGAAATTTTTTGTTCTAGTTCTGTGAAGAATGCCATTGGTCGTCTCATAGGGATTGCACTGAATCTGTAGATTGCTTTGGGTAGTACAGTCATTTTCACAATGTTGATTCTTCCAATCCAAGAACATGGTATATCTCTCCATCTGTTTGTATCATCTTTAATTTCTTTCATCAGTGTCTTATAGTTTTCTGCATACAGGTCTTTTGTCTCCTTATGTAGGTTTATTCCTAGGTATTTTATTCTTTTTGTTGCAGTGGTAAATGGGAGTGTTTCCTCAATTTGTCTTTCAGATTTTTCATCATTAGTGTACAGGAATGCAAGAGATTTCTGTGCATTAATTTTGTATCCTGCTACTTTACCAAATTCAACGATTAGCTCTATAGGTTTCTGGTAGCATCTTTAGGGTTCTCCATGTATAGTTTCATGTCATCTGCAGTGACAGCTTTACTTCTTCTTTTATGATTTGGGTTCCTTTTATATCTTTTTCTTCTCTGATTGCTGTGGCTAAAACTTCCAAAACTATGTTGAATAATAGTGGTGAGAGTGGACAACCTTGTCTTATTCCTGATGTTAGAGGAAATGGTTTCAGGTATCCATTGAGAACGATGTTTCCTGTGGGTTTGTCATATATGGCGTTTATTATGTTGATGTAAGTTCCCTCTATGCCCACTTTCTGAGGGTTTTTATCATAAATGGGTGTTGAATTTTATTGAAAGATTTTTCTGCATATAGCGAGATGATCGTATGGTTTTTCTCCTTCAATTTGTTAGTATGTTTTATCACAGTGATTGATTTGCATATATTGAAGAACGCTTGCATTCCTGGGATAAACCCCACTTGATCATGGTGTATGATCCTTTTAATGTGTTGTTAGATTCTGTTTGCTAGTGTTCCGTTGAGGACCTTTGTGTCTATGTTCATCAGTGATATTGGTCTGTAATTTTCTTTTTTGTGATATCTTTGTCTGGTTTTGGTATCAGGGTGATGTTGGCCTTACAGAATGAGCTTGGGAGTGTTCCTCCCTCTGCTGTTTTTTGGAAGAGTTTGAGAAGGATAGCTCTTCTTTAAATGTTTCATAGAATTTGCCTGCAAAGCCATCTGGTCCTGAACTTTTGTTTGTTGGAAGATTTTTAATTACAGTGTCAATTTCATTAGGTTGTGATAGGTCTGTTTACATTTTCTAACTCTTCCTGGTTCCGTCTTGGAAAATTTATACCTTTCCAAGAATTTGTCCATTTCTTCGAGGTTGTCCATTTTAGTGACAAATAGTTGTTTGTAGTAGTCTTTTATAATCCTTTGTATTTCTGCGGTGTCAGTTGTTACTTCTCCTTTTTCATTTCTAATTTTATTGATTTGAGTTCCCTCTCTTTTTTCCTTGATGACTCTGGCTAAAGTTTATCAATTCTGTTTATCTTCTGAAAGGACCAACTTTTATAGTTTTATTAATCTTTCCTATTGTTTTCCTCATTTCTATTTCATTCATTTCTGCTCTGGTCTTTATTTCTTTCCTTATACTAATTTTGGGTTTTCTTTGTCTTTCTTTAGTTGCTTTACGTGTATGGTTAGGTTATTTATTTGAGATTTTTCTTGTTTCTTGAGGTAGGATTGTATTGGTATAAACTTCCCTCTTAGAACTGCTTTTGCTGTGTCTCATAGGTTCTGGGTCGTCATGTTTTCGTTGTCATTTGTTTCTATGTTTTTTTTAAAATTTCCTCTTTGACTTCTTCAGTGATCTCAGTTATTTAGTAGCACACTGTTTAGCCCCCATGTATTTGTGGTTTTTACAGTTTTTCTCCCCTGTGATTGATTTCTAATCTCACAGCGCTGTGTTTGGAAAAGATGCTTGATACAACTTCAATTTTCTTAACTTTTCTGAGGCTTGATTTGTGACCCAAGATGTGATCTATCCTAGAGAATGTTCCATGTTCACTTCAGAAGAAAGTGTATTCTGCCACTTTTGGGTGGAATGTCCTATAAATATCAATTAAATCTATCTGGGGATCTTGCTAACCAGATCTACTGTCAGAGGTATTGCTGTGGCAGAGCTGTGTTCAGAACACGTGGAACAGAAATGGCACACTTGCAGAGAGTTGACCTCATCCTCGAAGTTTCTGATGTCTTTTCCAGCATTGGCTAAATAGATAAACATTTAGAGCTCAAAACTTATTACAAGTTATTTTAAAGGTTTGGCTGATACAGATGTCCCACTTGTACTGGCAGTGTGACTGCCAGTTAATGAAGCATCACAGTTCATGAATCTCTCCTGCCGCTCATCCTGACAAGTTGGAGAGGAAGAGGCTGCCTCCAGATGGTGTTTCCAAGAAGATGCCATGTGAGGACACAGTGAGAAGGCAGTTGTATACAAGCCAAGGAAGAGAGCTCTCACCAGAAACCAGACCTGAAGGCACCTTGATCGTGGACTTCTGGCCTCCAGAACTGTTTCACATATTCATTACTGAGCTACACAGTGAGCAGTGGTGAGGAAAGATCAAGAAAAGAGAAGAGAGCCATTCCATTTCTCCCATAAAACACAGGCAGCTATTCCAGACAGTAGTGATGTTCTGATAAGCTCCACATATGTGAGGTCCTCTTGAACCTGTCCTTCAGTTTGAGCTGCTATAACAAGTACCACAGACCGGGTGGCTTAAACAACTAACATTATTTCTCACAATTCTGGAGTCTGGGAAGTCCAAGACCAAGGTAGACAGAGTTAAGAGACCAAAGAGGGGCTTCGGTCGCAGCGCAGGGAGAGGACTGGCGGCGTGAACACAGCCTGAAAGGGTTAGTGCACCACGGCTAGCCGGGAGGGAGTCCGGGAAAAAGTCTGGACCTGCTGAAGAGGCAAGAGACTTTTTCTTCCCTCTTTGTTTCCTGGTGCGCGAGGAGAGGGGAATAAGAGCGCTGCTTAAAGGAGCTCCGGAGACGTGCGCGAGCCGTGGGTAACAGGGTGGACCCAAGAGACGGGCATGAGACGCTCAGGCTGCTGCTGCCACCACCAAGAAGGCTGTGTGGGAGCACAGGTCACTCTCCACACCTCCGTTCCGGGAAGCCTGTGCAGCCTGCCACTGCCAGGGTCCCGGGATCCAGGAACAACTTCCCCAGGAGAATGCATGGCATGCTTTAGGCTGGTGCAACATCATGCTGGCCTCTGCCACCGCAGGCTCGCCCCGGATTCCTACCCCTCCCTCCCCCTGGCCTGAGTCAGCCGGAGGCCCCGAATCAGCAGATCCTTTAACCCCGTCCTGTCTGAGCGAAGAACAGATGGCTTCCAGCGACCTACATGCAGAGGCGGGGCCAAATCCAAATCTGAACCCCAGGAGCTCTGCGAACAAAGAGAAAGGGAAATCTCTCCCAGCAGCCTCAGGAGCAGCGGATTAAATCTCTATAATCAACTTGATGTACCCTGCATCTGTGGAACACCTGAATACACAACAAATCATTCCAAATTGAGGAAGTGGACTTTGAGAGCAAGATTTATTATTTTTTCCCCTTTTCCTCTTTTTGTGAGTGTGTACATGTATGCTTCTGTGTGAGATTTTATCTGTATAGCTTTGCTTTCTTCACTTGTCCTAGGGTTCTATCCTTCAGTTTTTTTTTTACTTAAAAAAATTTTTTTTTCTTAATAATTATTTTTTTATTTTAATAACTTTATTTTATTTTACCTTACTTTATTTTGTTTTCTTTTATCCTCTTTCTTTCTACTTTTTCTCCCTTTTATTCTGAGCCATGTGGATAAAAGGCTCTTGGTGCTGCAGCAAAGAGTCAGTGCTGTGCCTCTGAGGTGGGAGAGCCAACTACAGGACACTGGTCCACAAGAGACCTCCCAGCTCCACGTAATATCAAATGGCGAAAACCTCCCAGAGATCTCCATCTCAACATCAGCACCCAGCTTAACTCAACGACCAGCAAGCTACAGTGCTGGACGCCCTATGCCAAACAACTAGCAAGACAGGAACACAACCACACCCATTAGCAGAGAGTCTGCCTAAAATCAAAAGGCCACAAACACCCCAAAACACACCACCAGACGTGGACCTGCCCACCAGAAAAACAACATCCAGCCTCATCCACCAGAACATAGGCACTAGTCTCCTCCACCAGGAAGCCTACACAACCCACTGAACCAACTTTAGCCACTGGGGATAGACACCAGAAACAACAGGAACTACGAACCTGTAGCCTGCAAAAAAGAGACCTCAAACACAGTAAGATAAACAAAAGGAGAAGAAAAAAAAACACACAGCAGATGAAGGAGGAAGATAAAAACCCACCAGACCTAACAAATGTATAGGAAGTAAGCAGTGTACCTGAAAAAGAATTCAGAATAATGATAGTAAAGATGATCCAAAATCTTGGAAATAGAATAGAGAAAATGCGAGAAATATTTAACAAGGACCTAGAAGAACTAAAGAGGAAACAAGCAACAATGAAAAACACAATAAATGAAATTAAAAATACTCTAGAAGGGATCAATAGCAGAATAACTGAGTAAGAAGAACGGATAAGTGACCTGGAAGATAAAAGAGTGGAAATAACTACTGCAGAGCAGAATAAAGAAAAAAGAATGAAAAGAATTGAGGACAGTCTCAGAGACCTCTGGGACAACATTAAACGCACCAACATTCGAATTATAGGGGTTTCAGAAGAAGAGAAAAAGAAAGGACTGACAAAATATTTGAAGAGATTATAGTTGAAAACTTCCCTAAAATGGGAAACGAAATAGTTAATCAAGTCGAGGAAGCACAGACAGTCCAATATAGGATAAATCGAAGGAGAAACATGCCAAGACACATATTAATCAAAGTGTCAAAAATTAAATACAAAGAAAATATATTAAAAACAGCAAGGGAAAAACAACAAATAACACACAAGGGAATCCCCATAAGGATCTAAGATGATCTTTCAGCAGAAACTGCAAGCCAGAAGGGACTGGCAGGACATATTTAAAGTGATGAAGGAGAAAAACCTACAACCAAGATTACTCTACCCAGCAAGGATCTCATTCAGATTTGATGGAGAAATTAAAACCTTTACAGACAAGCAAAAGCTGAGAGAGTTCAGCACCACCGAACCAGCTTTACAACAAATGCTAAAGGAACTTCTCTAGGCAAGAAACACAAGAGAAGGAAAAGACCTACAATTACAAACCCAAAACAATTAAGAAAATGGGAATAGGAACATACATATGGATAATTACCTTAAATGTAAATGGACTAAATGCTCCCACCAAAAGACACTGACTGGCTGAATGGATACAAAAACAAGACCCGTATATATGCTATCTACAAGAGACCCACTTCAGACCTAGAGACACATACAGACTGAAAGTGAGGGGATGGAAAAAGATATTCCATGCAAATGGAAACCAAAAGAAACCTGGAGTAGCAATTCTCATATCAGACAAAATAGACTTTAAAATAAAGACCATTACAAGAGACAAAGAAGGACACTATATAATGATCAAGGGATCTATCCAAGAAGAAGATATACCAATTGTAAATATTTATGCACCCAACATAGGAGCACTTCAATACATAAGGCAAATACTAACAGCCATAAAAGGGGAAATCGACAGTAACACATTCATAGTAGGGGACTTTGAACACCCCACTTTCACCAATGGACAGATCATCCAAAATGAAAATAAATAAGGAAACACAAGCTTTAAATGACACATTAAACAAGATGGACTTTATTGATATTTATAGGACATTCCATCCAAAAACAACAGAATACACATTTTTCTCAAGTGCTCATGGAACATTCTCCAGGATAGATCATATCTTGGGTCACAAATCAAGCCTTGGTGAATTTAAGAAAATTGAAATTGTACCAAGTATCTTTTCCGACCACAATGCAATAAGACTAGATATCAATTACAGGAAAGATCTGTAAAACATACAAACACATGGAGGCTAAACAGTACACTACTTAATAACGAAGTGATCACTGAAGAAATCAAAGAGGAAATCAAAAAATACCTAGAAACAAATGACAATGGAGACACGACGACCCAAAACCTATGGGATGCAGCAAAAGCAGTTCTAAGAGGGAAGTATACAGCAATACAATCCTACCTTAAGAAACAGGAAACATCTCGAATAAACAACCTAAATTTGCACCTAAAGCAATTAGAGAAAGAAGAACAAAAAAGCCCCAAAGTTAGCACAAGGAAAGAAACGATAAAGATCAGATCAGAAATAAATGAAAAAGAAATGAAGGAAACGATAGCAAACATAAATAAAACTAAAAGCTGGTTCTTTGAGAAGATAAACAAAATTGATAAACCGTTAGCCAGACTCATCAAGAAAAACAGGGAGAAGACTCAAATCAATAGAATTAGAAATGAAAAAGGAGAAGTAACAACTGACACTGCAGAAATACAAAGGATCACTGAGAGTTACTACAAGCAACTCTATGCCAATAAAATGGACAGCCTCAAAGAAATGGACAAATTCTTAGAAATGCACAGCCTGCGAAGACTGAATCAGGAAGAAATAGAAAACATGAACAGACCAATCACAAGCACTGAAATTGAGACTGTGATTAAAAATCTTCCAACAAACAAAAGCCCAGGACCAGATGGCTTCACAGCCTAATTCTATCAAACATTTAGAGAAGAGCTAACACCTATGCTTCTCAAAGTCTTCCAAAATATAGCAGAGGGAGGAACACTCCCAAACTCATTCTACGAGGCCACCATCACCCTGATACCAAAACCAGACAAGGATGTCACAAAGAAAGAAAACTACAGGCCAATATCACTGATGAACATAGATGCAAAAATCCTCAACAAAATACTAGCAAACAGAATCCAACAGCACATTAAAAGGATCACATACCATGATCAAGTGGGGTTTATTCCAGGAATACAAGGATTCTTCAATATACGCAAATCAATCAATGTGATACACCATATTAACAAATCGAAGGAGAAAAACCATATGGTCACCTCAATAGATGCAGAGAAAGCTTTAGACAAAATTCAACCCCATTTATGATAAAACCCCTCTAAAAAGCAGGCATAGAGGAAACTTTCTTCAACATAATAAAGGCCATATATGACAAACCCACAGCCGACATCGTCCTCAATGGTGAAAAACTGAAACCATTTCCACTAAAACCAGGAACAAGACAAGGTTGCCCACTCTCACTCCTCTTATTCAACATAGTTTTGGAAGTTTTAGCCACAGCAATCAGAGAAGAAAATTAAATAAAAGGAATCCAAATCAGAAAAGAAGAAATAAAGCTGTTACTGTTTGCAGATGACATGATACTATACATAGAGAATCCTAAAGACTCTACCAGAAAACTACTAGAGCTAAACAATGAATTTGGTAAAGTAGCAGGATACAAAATGAATGCACAGAAATCTCTGGCATTCCTATACACTAATGATGAAAAATCTGAAAGTGAAATCAAGAAAACACTCCCATTTACCGTTGCAACAAAAAGAATAAAATATCTAGGAATAAACCTACCTAAGGAGACAAAAGACCTGTATGCAGAAAATTATAAGACACTGATGAAAGAAATTAAAGATACAAATAGATGGAGAGATATACCATGTTCTTGGATTGGAAGAATCAACATTGTGAAAAATGACTCTACTACCCAAAGCAATCTACAGATTCAATGCAATCCCTATCAAACTACCACTGGCATTTTTCACAGAACTAGAACAAAAAATTTCACAATTTGTATGGAAACACAGAAGACCCCGAATAGCCAAAGCAATCTTGAGAACGAAAAACGGAGCTGGAGGAATCAGGCTCCCTGACTTCAGACTATACTACAAAGCTACAGGAATCAAGACTGTATGGTACTGGCACAAAAACAGAAAGATAGATCAGTGGAACAGGATAGAAAGCCCAGAGATAAACCCATGCACATATGGTAACCTTATCTTTGATAAAGGAGGCAGGTATGTACAGTGGAGAAAGGACAGCCTCTTCAATAAGTGGTGCTGGGAAAACTGGACAGGTACATGTAAAACTATGAGATTAGATCACTCCCTAACACCATACACAAAAATAAGCTCAAAATGGATTAAAGACCTAAATGTAAGGCCAGAAACTATCAAACTCTTAGAGGAAAACATACGCAGAACGCTCTATGACATAAATCACAGCAAGATCCTTTTTGACCCACCTCCTAGACAAATGGAAATAAAAACAAAAATAAACAAATGGGACTTAATGAAATTTCAAATCTTTTGCACAGCAAAGGAAAACATAAACAAGATGAAAAGACAACCGTCAGAATGGGAGAAAATATTTGCAAATGAAGCAACTGACAAAGGATTAATCACCAAAATTTACATGCAGCTCAATAACAAAAAAACAAACAACCCAATCCAAAAATGGGCAGAAGCCCTAAATAGACATTTCTCCAAAGAAGATATACAGACTTCCAAGAAACACATGGAAGAATGCTCAACATCATTAATCATTAGACAAATGCAAATCAAAACTACAATGAGATATCATCTCACACCGGTCAGAATGGCCATCATCAAAAAATCTAGAAACAATAAATACTGGAGAGGGTGTGGAGAAAAGGGAACAGTCTTGCACTGCTGGTGGGAATGTGAATTGGTACAGCCACTATGGAGAAAAGTATGGAGGTTCCTTAAAAAACTAAAAATAGAACTACCATATGACCCAGCAAACCCACTACTGGGCATATACCCTGAGAAAACCATAATTCAAAAAGAGCCATGTACCAAAATATTCATTGCATCTCTATTTACAATAGCCAGGACATGGAAGCAACCTAAGTGTCCATCAACAGATGAATGGATAAAGCAGATGTGGCACATATATACAATGGAATATTACTCAGCCATAAAAGGAAACGAAATTGAGTTATTTGTAGTGAGGTGGATGGTCCTAGAGTCTGTCATACAGAGTGAAGTAAGTCAGAAAGGGAAAAACAAATACTGTATGCTAACACATATATATGGAATTTAAGAAAGTGAAGGTCATGAAGAACCTAGGGGTAAGACACGAATAAAGACATAGACCTACTAGAGAATGGACTTGAGGATATGTGGAGGGGGAGGGGTAAGCTGTGACAAAGTGAGAGAGTGGCATGGACATATATACACTACCAAACATAAAATAGATAGCTAGTGGGAAGCAGCCGCATAGCACAGGGAGATCAGCTTGGTGCTTTGTGACCACCTAGAGGGGTGGGATAGGGAGGGTGGGAGGGAGGGAGACACAAGAGGGAAGAGATATGGCAACATATGTATATGTATAACTGATTCACTTTGTTATAAAGCAGAAACTACCATACCATTGTAAAGCAATTATACTCCAATAAAGATGTAAAGAAAAAAAAGAGACCAAAGAAGTAATACATATATAGGTATTTTGGTCAGGTTGAAACTTGTCCTGCTTTCGTTTTTTTGACCTAGGCAATTTTTACAGCTAAACCTACTGCACTTGTTCAGTGAATTTTTTTTTTTTTTGGTACGCGGGCCTCTCACTGTTGTGGCCTCTCCCGTTGCGGAGCTCAGGCTCTGGACGTGCAGGCTCAGCGGCCGTGGCTCACAGCAGCAGCTGCTCCATGGCATGTGGGATATTCCCCAACCGGGGCACGAACCCATGTTCCCTGCATCAGCAGGCGTACTCTCAACCACTGCGCCACCAGCGAAGCCCCCAGTGAATATTTTTTATACTCTGTTATTATAAAAGCAAACATATGGAGGTAGGCTACACATTGTGATAGATGTGAAAGCTTAAGGAACTGAGAAGCTATGCTGTTTTTCCACAATAATATAGTATTAATATTTTTATTATAGAAAAAGATTTCTAATATTTTCTAATAGTTCTAATTTGCCCACTAAAAGATATTACACCTCAGGAAAAAAAAACTATCTGGGCTATTGTGTCCTTTAAAGCTTGTGTTTCCTTTTTATTTTCTGTTTGGATGATATGTCCATTGGTGCAAGTTGGTTGTTAAAGTCCCCTACTATTATTGTGTCACTGTCGATTTCCCCTTTTATGGTTGTCAGCATTTGCCTTATGTATTGAGGTGCTCCTATGTTGGGTGTATAAATATTGATAATTGTTATATCTGCTTCTTGGATTGATCTCTTGATCATTATGTAGTGTCTTTCCTTATCTCTTGTAACAGTCTTTATTTTAAAGTCTATTTTAGCTGATACAAGTATTGCTACTCCAGCTTTCTTTGATTTCCATTTGCATGGAATATCTTTTTCCATCCCCTCACTTTCAGTCTGTATGTGTTCCTAGGTCTGAAGTGGGTCTCTTGTAGACAGCATATATATGGGTCTTGTTATTGTATCCATTCAGCCAGTGTGTGTCTTTTGGTTAGGGCATTTAGTCTATTTACATTTAAGGTAATTATTGATATGTATATTCCTATTACCATTTTCTTAATTATTTTGGGTTTGTTTTGGTGGGTCATTTTCTTCTCTTGGGTCCCCTGCCTAGTAAGATTCCTTTAGCATTTGTTGTAAAGCTAGCTTGGTGGTGCTGAATTCTCTTAGCTTTTGCTTATCTGTAGTGATTTTGATTTCTCCATTTAATCTTAATGAGATTTTGCTGGGTAGAGTAATCTTGGTTGTAGGTTTTTTTCTTTCATCACTTTAACTATATCCTGCCACTCCCTTTCGGCCTGCAGAGTTTCTGCTGAAAAATCAGCTGATAAACTTATGGGGATTCCCTTGTATGTTATTTGTTGCTTTTCCCTTGCTTCTTTTAATATTTGTTCTTTGAATTTAATTTTTGTTAGTTTGATTAATGTGTGTCTTGGCATGTTTCTCCTTGGATTTATCCTGTATGGGACTCTCTGTGCTTCCTGGACTTGGTTGGCTATTTCCTTTCCCATGTTAGGGAAGTTTTCAACTATAATCTCTTTGAATATTTTCTTGACCCTTTCGGTTTCTCTTCTTCTTCTGGGATCCCTATAGCCCATATGTTGGTGTGTTTAGTGTTGTTTCAGAGGTTTCTTAGATTGTCCTCAATTCTTTTCATTCTTTTTTCTTTATTCTTCTCCTTGGCAGTTATTTCCACCATTCTGTTTACCAGCTCACTTATTCGGTCTTCTGCCTCAGTTATTCTGTTCTTGATCCCTTCTTGTGTATTTTTCATTCCAGTTATTGTATTATTCATCTCTGTGTGTTCTTTAGTTCTTCTAGGTCTTTGTTAAACATTGTTTTGTATTTTCTCGATCTGTGCCTCCATTCTATTTCCGAGATTCTGGATCTTCTTTACTATCATTACTCTGAATTTTTTTTCAGATAGATTGCCTATTTCCTCTTCATTTATTTGGTTTTGTAGATTTTTACCTTGCTCCTTCATCTGTAATATATTTTTTTGTGATCTCTTTTTTTGTGTGTGTGATGGGTTCAGAATTGTGTTCCTGTCTTACTGGTTGTTTGGTCTAAGGCTTCCAGCACTGGAGTTTGTTGCCTGTTGAGTAGAGCCAGGTCTTGGTGCCGAGATGAGGACCTCTGCGAGACCTCACTCTGATGAATATTCCCTGGGGTCTGAGATTCTCTGTTACTCCAGTGATTTGGACTTGGAGCTCCCACCACAGGAGCTCAGGCCCAACCCCTGGTTCATGAACCAAGATCCCACATGCCATGTGGGACAGCAAGAAAAAAAGAAAAAAAGAGCAGAACAGTAACAAAGAGTAAAAAATAAGATTAGAAAACTAACAGATATGTTAGAAAAAATAAAAATACAGATGAAACAACGATCAGAAGGTAAAACAGAACCACAATAGCAAAAAGGAAAAGGAAAAAAAAAATGGAAAAGGGCTTGGCTGTGGGGGGCAGGGCTTACATAGGGGTGGGGTTTAGGTGGCAGGTAGGGTCTAGCCTTAGGATCCACACTGCCAGAAAAGGCCCTGGGGGGTTGGGGGTGGGGCTTAGGCTCAGCGTGGCCAGAGGGTCCCTGGAGTGCCTCTGGCCTCAGAGGGCATAGGACAAGGCCCAGGACCACAGCAGGCTCCCTGGGCCTGAGTGGGCAGGAGAAATGCTAGGTACGTTCCCCCTGATCTTCCGATCCTGGAGGGCCCCTCCCCGTCTGCCTCTCCTCTTCTTCCCCGCCTCCCTCCTATGTCCCTAGGACCAACTCAGCTGGAGGGGGCCTTAGAGGTTGGAGGACCCGGCCTGTGAGTCCAGCAGGCTTCCTGGGGCCCAAGTCGGTGGGGGAAATGCCAGCCGTGCTTCCCCGATCCTCCAGTCCCAGAGGGTTCCCCTCTCCCTGTCTACCTCTCCTCCTCTTCACCCCTCCTCCCTCCCTCCTATGCCCCTAGGAGCCACGCAGCCAGAGGGGGCCTTGGAGGGCAGAGGACCAGGCCCGGGAGCCCAGCAGGCTCCCCGGGGCCCGAGTGGGCAGGGAAAATGCTAGGCACTTTCCCCCATCCTCTGATCCCGGAGGGCCCCTCCATATCTGCCTCTCCTCTTCCCCCCGCACAACGTCCCTAGTACCAACACACCAGAGGGGGCCCCGGAAGGTGGAGGACCCGCCCTGGGACCCCAGCAGGCTTCCCAGGGCCTGACTGGGCAGGGGAAATGCTAGATGCGTTCCTCCTGATCTTCTGAACCCCTGAGGGTCCCTCCAGGCATGGGAACTCCTCCCTCCCCCAGCCACCCCTCAAGGGCACTGGTCCCATCTGGCCTCCACTTCTCCTACTCTCACTCCCCTCCAAGTCCTACCTGGTTCCTGGGGGTTCCTCCCATCCTCCTGGGTGTCGTAGTCTCCCACCAGCATCTAGTAGGTGCCCCTGTTGTGCGGAGACGTAAACTCCACATCCTCCCACTCTGCCATCTTGACTCTGCCCCTCTATAACTTTCTTAATTATGACTTGAAATTCAGAAGTGTGAAAAGATTATGAAAACTTGATTACAAAAGATAAAGAAAAATTTTGTATGCCAGAGAACATCAGAATCAAATAAAAAAGATAAATAAACTGAGAGAAATATCTGTGACTGTTAAAGAAAAAGATATTCATGACACTTACTGAAGATGGAAAGGCAGAATTTATTCAAGGGTGGCCATGAGGATAGGTGGGTACCACTGCAATAGGGTCTTGCCAGGGTGGGGGAGAAACTGAACTCAACTTTGAATACAGCCTAGGTAAGTGGGAACTTACAGGCAAGGAGCAGGGTGGAGTTCAGGGACAGAAAATTACTAAAAGGAAACATCAAGAGTAAGGGGTATTCTGGCTCAGCCAATGTAACAGGATTCTTGCTGAAGGCAGGCCATGGTGATCAGACATCACCTGGGGAATAGTGCAGGATGAGGAACTATCAGATATTAGATATCAAGGGTGGCCAGATATGGAGGATGGAGATTCTAGTTAAACTGACTTATCAGGATTCTTGCTAAAATTGGGCAATGCAGAAAGAGAAACACAGAAGGAGGCCTAATTAAAAAGTTCAGGAGAGCTTGAGTAGAGTTTGGTTAGGGAGAAAATCTTTGTCATTATATTACAGAAAAACTATTTTTAATATAAAAATATTAAGCAGGTAGCCAAGCAATTTAAAAGTAGAGCTTCAAAAAGTAAACATGAAGATATTTTAAATGTTACAGAAATACGAGCTAGAATACACATATACAAAGACCTATAAATGGCTCTTAACTATATGAAAAGATATTCAACCTCACTTCCAATAAAAGAAATACAATTAAAACTGCACTGAGTTATCATTTCTCACCTACCAGGTTAGAAAAGTTCAAATGTTTGATAACATACTCTCATGGATTGCTGGTGATAAAGCAAGATGGTATACTCATAGTGGGGGATATCTGGCAATATCCCCCACTATGATTAAATGCAAAATTACATATGCATTTACCCTATGATAAATCAAATATCACCTTTAGGAATCTGTCCCAGATATACATTTGGAAAAAAGTACAAAAAGTTTTATGCACAAGGTTATTCATTATACCACTGTTTGTAATACAACAGCTTAAGTTAGAGACAATCTAAATCTCTATCATTTGCGAAATGGCTGAATAAACTGTGTTACATCTATACACTGTAGTACTATGAACTGATGAAATGGAATGAAGAATAACTCTTGTGGGGACCCACTCAGACCCTCAGAATTGGTATAAAAATTATTTTAAAGAGAAAATGTTTGAGCTAAAGAAGACATAGAAAAAAATCTTATACAAACTTTCCTTATCTAAGAAAAGCAGAACCTCCAAAAAATATAGCTGCCATTAAGTCTCCCAATAAGGGAGTCTCCTGTGAATTCAGCTGCCCTGGAGATATACTGCCCATTTCCATCAGTATCAAAAAGCCCAAGAGAACCTTCCTTACTTTTCCATTGAAAACCACTAAACCACTCCCTGCTTCATTAAGTTTGGTATATAAATCTTTTATCTCTCACTATTAAGAGAGTAACTCATCACTGAGTACTCCTGGGCGTACACTTAAATAAAACTTTTCTTTTCTCCTCTTAATCTATGATCAGTTAATTTGCAAGCCCCAAACCACTGGACCCAAGTTGGAAGAAGACAATTTTTCCTCTAACATTCTCTACATAAATACTATGTTGGGATCTCTGTGATATAATGTGATGACATCAAGATGGAGGAAAATGTGCAGTTTGCTATTGATTATCTGAGCAAAAGAGAATATAAATATGCAAGAATATTTTTTCTGTATAAAATGTGAAAAGATAAAACTGAAAAAAAAAGTAAAGGTTTCCTATGGAGGAGGAAATAGGCTGAATGGAACAGGGATAGAAGCAAAACTCCTTTGCATGTAGTTCACTGTATAGTTTAGACTTTGGAAAAATTTTAAATGTTTACATAATTATAAATGAAATTAAGTTAAAAGTCAATTTTTATATATCAAGAGTAAACTGAAACAAATAAACTTATGATTTTAGTTGATGGGATGGCCACAGAGAGAAACTTTAAAACATAGTAATTTGCCTGAACATTTCTAATTGGATATAGGATATACCCTGTAAAGGAGAAAAAAACTTTTCCTCTACTTCCTTAGGTAAAGTACTCAGGGACCTGTGAATTAAATTTACAAAGGACACAGTAGCAAGACAAAAGACAAAATTTTATCACATGCATATGGGAGTTCACAAAAATATGACTCGAGTAGGTAGTTAGAATTTGGAGCTTGTATACCATCTTAATAGGAAAAGGGAATAGGCAGACGGGTATTTATGGGGAATGAATAGCTTAATAGAGGATGGGAGGGGAAGAAAGGTCACTTATCGGAAAACAAATAACTTCTAGGAAAGATAAAGGGGTCCTTAGGAGAACAGATGGGATATATGATAGTTTGTGACAGTCTGTTTAGGTGTGGAGTTGACTTCTAATCTCCAGTGATGAGTCAACCTTCTCTGGTTGCTCTTGGGGAACAGATTTATGACAATTGAGTTCCTTTGAGTTCTTTTGGGAAGCTCTGCTTTTAGGCAGATAGGGAAGTTGAGGAAAAAATTTCTGAAATGTCTTCAGCTCAAAATTTTTATGGCACAGTAGCCTATTCTGGACCCCTTTAACCCAGAGAAAGATAAACCTGAAAATAAACTGCTTCTGGTAATCAATCACTAGTGTCAGGGTTGGACTGTTATTCTGAGACAGCTATGCATGTATTGTTTAATAAAGCAAATGAAAAATGAAGGTTGTTTGTTGCAAGTCATGACTGCCATTTTGGAAGAAAAGAGATAGTTGTGCATCTATAATGCTAAATAAAAATGTTGTAGTTCTGATTTTGAATGGAAGATATCAGTATGAATAATTTTAATACATGAAGACACATACATGCACATACATTTCCCGAATCCACATACTGAAACAATAAATATACAAATATGGGTTGTATGTATGTGGTTAAGAAAATCTCTTTAGTTCTGATTCATAATTGGCAAATCACTATGAATCCCTTTTATATTTTCTATGTATACATATACACACATATATATTTCTTAGCCCTAGTCACTCAAATAATGAGCAAGCCTAGCTGACTCTGGTTCTGGGGCACGAAATATATAAGATAGGTTCAGAACATTTTTTCATACCAGGTAGCAAGAAAGCTCTCAAAGACTCTCAAGGTCTCAGAATCACAATGAAGAGGCTCCTACTGGCCAAAGATGGGTAATAAGGAATATCATTACAAGCGATTGAAATACACCCAACATTTTAAAATTCATGAATTTATAATGATATTTGAAATATAAAATATCATTGGCCAATTTTAGAAGTTTCTAGGAAACATATGAAAAATTCACAAATAAAGGGAAAGAACCAACATTTATTCTGCCTCTTCTTTGTGAACCATACCTTTAAGTAACTAGGTTAATGAGGGAAAGTTCTCCTTTTAGAAGTGTAAGGGAGGAAAAGTTTTCCTTGACCCCCTTAGGGTCCCTGGATGAGTCTGAAAATTCAACTGACACAGACAAATTAATAAGAGGAAAGCACCCACATTTGTTTAGTATAAGTTTTATGTGTCACGAAGTATTTTTATGCTAGATTCAAGTGTAGAAATATGATGTTAGAGTATATGAGGTAAGTGTAGCAAGTCCTGTTTGTTAGGATTCTTCTGGGTATCCCTTTGTCTTCAGAGATAAGGATGTTCCTTTCTTCTGGATATAAGGAGGGCACCTTTCCCATGAGGATTGTATGACCTGTTTCAGGAGAGGAAGGGTAGGTGAAGGTCAGAGTGACCTTCCTGCTTCTGCCATTTATCTTAAACTCAAATGTGATAAGGTGTCATTTTCAATATGCCAAGGATCCATATTTTGGGGTAGCATGTCCTGATCCCTATCAGAAGTGATCCAGCTAATAAATGAAGACAGAATGATAGTGAGACAGGCTGGGACCTGGGACCCTGTGGTGCAGTGCTTGCACCGGACAAATGTCTCCTCGAGCAACAGAATACAAGAAACTACAAGGAACTAAAAATAACTGCATGCATGAGCAGCTGGGGCAAACTATGAACAACAAGATACAAAAAAGCCAAAACCCAACTGCCACTTCTGAGGTGCCAGAAGCAAAAGCAGGGTACTGTGCATGGTCCCTGCACACAGCACCACTGAGAGGATGAGCAGATCACCTAAGCTACCCCTCTGACCTGACCCACCGATCTGCTCCTATCCTCACCCCACTTAAGGGACCAGCTCACAAGCAAGGGAACCTGTTACTTGTTTTCCGCTCCCTCATGCTGAAGCATGAGTCCCAGTAAAATGTTTCCTGAATTCCTGTCTGGCCTCTTATCAATTTCTGTTGATTAAAGAGTCCAAGAACTCTTTATTGTAAAGTAGGGAATTATAAAGAATTATAATTCATAGAATTATAGAATTATAAAGTATCATAGTAGATAGGTCAGAGAATTGTAAGTATCAACATTTAGTAATCCATAATGCATAAGGGATCCTAGAAAGAGGACTGCTAAAATCTAATGAAAATGCACAAAATCACGAATAAAGCAGTTTTGTAGAAAAATAAAGTCAAATCCAATTCTAATGAAAATTCTAAATCTAAGCACCAATTGACAAGTAAGGTGTTACATGATACCACGGTGGTACAATCAGAAAATCCTGACTGTGGTATATCCTATAGGACATCACGCTGGTTTCTAATAAATACATTGCAAGGAAAAAAAGAAAAGATGGAAGAGGAAACTGTAGATTAAAAAAAGACATTGGAATCATATCAACCAATCACAATGAAGGTCTTGATTCAGGCAAGCAAACTGTTCTAATTAGAAATTATGGAAATTTAAGTACAGGATGGATATTTGATTATATTGAGAACTTTTTGTGCCACAGGTCTCATGATTTGAAAAATGAGAATTGAAAGACAAAACTAATTTGTTACTATTTTAGACAAGGACAGCATAGCGCTCAGGAGTTGGAATGAGGACGTGGGTCTGGGTTCCACTGTTAGTTTTTAGACTTACTCTCTGTGTGGTCTTAAACAACTGACAGTGTTTTTAGTCTCCATTTCCCTGTCTGAATCTACCTCTTCATATGATTGTTCTTAAATTGTATTCTTGTTAACAGTGCTTTGCAAGGCAGCATCCTTTTACTCAGGTAAAGGGCACACCTTTCTCTTCTTCTGACTCTATCCCCTTGTTATTTGTAAGTTGTTTTCCTCCCCTTATAACTTTCAATGGAAATCTAGATAGACATTTTTATTTTACTATTTTTTTATTTTATTTTATTTTTTGCGGTACGCGGGCCTCTCACTGCTGTGGCCTCTCCCGTTGCGGAGCACAGGCTCCGGACGCACAGGCTCAGCGGCCATGGCTCACGGGCTTAGCCGCTCCACAGCATGTGGGATCTTCCCGGACCAGGGCACGAACCCGTGTCCCCTGCATCAGCAGGCGGACTCTCAACCACTGCGCCACCTGGGAAGCCCTAGATGGACATTTTTTAGAGGAGAAAGAAGGGTGAGAAGACACTCTTTTTCAGGGTGTCGTTTTTTGGGGTTTTTTTTTGCTGTACACGGGCCTCTCACTGTTGTGGCCTCTCCTGTTGCGGAGCACAGGCTCCGGACGCGCAGGCTCAGCGGCCATGGCTCACCGGCCCAGCTGCTCTGCGGCATGTGGGATCTTCCCGGACCGGGGCACGAACCCGTGTCCCCTGCATCAGCAGGCGGACTCCCAACCACTGCGCCACCAGGGAAGCAGCGCGTCGTTTTATTTACTTATTTAAACTTATTTATTTATTTATTTATTTTTGGCTGCGTTGGGTCTTCCTTGCAGTGAGCGGAGCTTCTCTCCGTTGTGGTGCGTGGCCTTCTCATTGTGGTGGCTTCTCTTATTGCGGAGCAGGGACTCTAGGTGCGTGGGCTTCAGTAGTTGTGGCGCAGGGCTTAGTTGCTCCGTGGCATGTGCGATCTTCCCAGACCAGGGCTCAAACCCATGTCCCCTGCATTGGCAGACAGATTCGTAACCACTGAGCCACCAGGGAAGTCCCCCAGGGCGTCACTTTAACTAAAATAAATATAGCATGGGCTGTTATAAAATAATATAGAAAGCAGTTAAGGGAGAATTTGCCGCTAACAAGAACTGAGAATTGCAGGGTAGATTTAACTTAATGTTAATGTATTCTCCTTGTTTGCAGAGCTTTCTAGAAATACACACAGGCATAAGGCACATCCTTCATGATTAGCCTCTCTCTCTTGACTTAGTTCATCAATTGGTGCCGTCAGACTCCTTTGAAAGTCATTGCTTCTGATTAAAAGAAATGAGCTGGTTCTCAGATGGCTTACAGTGCTTGGCAACAAGGTTGGAGAGGCAACTTTGCCGGGCTCCTGAATGTCTGCAGAACAGGTGGGGTGCTCCTTATGAGATGAATAGAGGCCCACATCCCCAGGATGTAACACAGCCACAGCTGTCATTTGAAGCCTGAAATGAGGCTTCTGGAAAGGAAGGTAGCCCTCTGGAAGCCACTCTGGTCCCATGTGTGTGTTTGTGTGTGTCCCTGTGCACACACTCTGTGTATGAACAGGTGAGACGCTCACTTTCCTATATCAGACCCTAGGCTCCCACTTAGCTCTCTACGTCCCTCTCATGCACTTGCAAACATGTCACTGGAAGCAGTGTGAGCCATGCCAAGGGAAGGTGAGGTCTGGTACTAATTAAAAGCCTGCAAACAGAGTAGGGAGATGGAAGGAGAAAAGTCTGGTGCTTGACTTTAAGATTCAAGGACTATGTTACCCAGAAAACAGGTCAAGAATGCTTAAACTAAATTGGTGCTGGTCTTTGAGGTGGGTCAACAACTATGTCTACTATCTCCTTTGTTCTGAATTCAGGCAGAGCCAACAATTCAAAGAAATAAAACAAGAGAGGGGATGGATGGCTGTGTAATACAGAAGAAGGGGCACATCCCCTCTGCTTTGCAATGATTCAGTGGAAAATGTAATTATGCTTCATTTGGCAGTTTGCAAGGTAATATTTTTATACTGGAGGCCTTTCAGCATAACTTTTACTAGGAAAAAAGATCTGTTATTCATGATAATTTCAAGTTAACGATAATTAATGTTTTAATAAAAGAAGAAGAAGAGAAGTAGAGGAAAACATGATAAAGAGAAGAGAATGCAGAGACTGAAGCCTCTAGGCTTACCTAGGAAAGGGTAAAATGGAGGTTTCTCATCTTAGTCATTTGCTTTTTCATTATAGATTTTTTTGAAAGCTATAAGTTGTCTGTGTCCCTATTTCTTATTGCGGGCATGGTTTTTGCATATGGAATTGAATTATTAATAAGAATTTGCACTTCTAATGAGCACTCGCTGTCTTCTTTGGGTTAGTACATTTTAATTATTTTTAAAAGAACATTAATCACATGTGCCAAATTACTATCTAGTCTGGTATATTGCTTTAAAAAAAGTTTTTATTTTGAACTAATTTTCGACTTACAGAAAAGTTGCAGGAATAGTACAAAGACAGTTCCTATATATCCCCACTCAGCTGCCTCTAATGTTAACATCTTGCATAACCAGAGTATTAGGATCAAAATCAGGAAATTAACTTTTATACAATAGTATTAAATGACAAAGCTTATTCAAATAGACAAAACTAGAGATAGTAATAAGGGAAATATCTCATATTTTAAACTAATTGTGAAGAGATATAAAAACAATGTAAAGAGTTCTTTTGCAGGTCCGGGTACTGGTGATGGAATAATTTTAAACTTAGTCAAATTATCTTTCTGATGATAAAGCAATAGAAAGCATTTACAAATGTGTAATATTGCCTAAATAAATAAAATACATCATATTACAAATTTTTAATGCCACTGGGCTGGGAGATCAAAAAAATCTAAAATTATGGGTGTCTGTGACAGAAAAGGATTGGTGGGTAAGTTTCAAAACTACCTTTGAAAGATTCAGGTTCAGATAACTAGTGAAATTATGGTAATTTCAATAAACAATTATTGAAAAATTTCTAGTTGACAGTCATTGGGCTTAAAAATAGAGATTGGGAGCAAAATAAAATGGAAAGCAAAGGAAATATGAAACAGTCATATATCATAAAATAATAAATAAAATAACTCATGTTAAAAACTCCAGAATACACCCACAAAGATTTAGAGCAGTGTGATAAGATACCTTAACAAATGAATGAATAGAATACTAAGGAAAGTTTCTATGTAGTATTTACAATCAGAGATCAAAAATATAAAGAATTTTAAGCAAATTTAGCCACTAACAGAATTACAAATAGGGTCAATTTCTTTCAAATCTTTAGAAAACATAAATGTAACTATAACAGAGGCCATATTAAAATATTAAAATAAGAAACACTGCAAAAACATAAAAAGCAAGAGTCAAAAACTGGAGTAATAGAAAATAAAATGCATGAATTATATCAATAAATGTAAATGGCTTAAAAAACAAACATTTCCTATTGAATTTAAAAAATGAACAAACTGATAGATACTAAAGGAGAAATAATTAAATGCAGTGTTGAGCCTACATAGGATCATGGAAGTGACATTAGTGGAAAAACTGGTGAAATTCAAATAAGATTTAATGTTTAGTTAATAAATTATACCAATGATAATTTTTTCTGGTTTTGATAACTGTACTCTTTCATGTGTAAGATATTAACATTAGAGGAAGCTGGGTAAAGGATATACAGGGATTCTGTACTATTTTTGCAAACTTTCTGTATGTCTAAAGTTATTTAAAAATTTTAAAAAGTTAAAAATAAAATAAAACCCAACTATATGTTACTTTAAGAAAGCAGACCAGGGACTTCCCTGGTGGTCCAGTGGTTAAGACTCTGCACTTGCACTGCAGGGGGCATGGGTTCGATTCCTGGTCAGGGAATTAAGATCCCCATGCTGTGCCAAAAAAAATAAATAAAATGAAAATAAAAATAATTTTTTAAAAAAGCAGACCAAATCTAAAATACTGCATATGAACGAGGCTTTCCATTTAACAATGGTTGCTGGATCACAACCTTCAATGCATCCTGTTTAAATTACTTTTGAAGTAGGAAAAATGTGAAAGTCTATAAGAAGGCTAATAAATAAGACTGATGACCAATTTATATGTTGGTTTCCACAAATATAAACTGCAAAGAATAAAAGTTATGGAAGTAGAAATTTTATAGAGAGATATAAAGGACACAGCACTAATTATAATACGTTATTCATACTTGCATCCTGATTTTTAAATTAAGTAAACGATAATGGCATTTATGAGATAATTACAACTGAATAATGATTGGATATTTGATGATATTAAGGAATTACTATTAGGTCTAGGTGTAATAATAGTGCTGTGGTTATATTAACAAAAACAAGAACAGCAACAACATAATAAGGCTTTACTTTTAGAGGTCCACACTAAAATATATATGGATGAAATGGAAAACAATTCTTAAGGGTAGGAATTCTGGCTATATGAAAAACCAAACTTTAATAGAATTTTCCTTTTTCTCCCTTCTTGTTAAAAATACAAAAATGCTGGGCAATATCATATGATACTCACTAAAGGAACTACTAAAAGGTGTACTATAATTTAAAACATTAAAACTCGGAAGGAGTATGGTTGACAAAGTAATAGAGGACAAATAAGTTAGTCATCGTGGTGGTAAAGAATACTGGACTGCTGTCACTGTTAATAATGGTGATGACAATGGTGACTAACTTGGAGGTCCTTTACAAAAAAAGTGGAACTAAATATTATACAAAAAATTATGGAAAGAGAAATGGTCACAAGTAGAGTGCTCCAAGTTCCTATACTGCTTGGAAGGATAATAAAGACACTAATTAACTGGGAATTTTAGGTTTGGACTTAATATCATATGTAAACTTCAAAGGTGTAAAAGTAATGAAAAATAGTAAAAATATAATTTAAACTTCAAAATCCCTAGAGGAAAACAGGGAAATAAAACAAAATAATCAAATAGGAGGAGAAAAAAAGGTAAAGAAAGAAATAAACACAGAAGTATGGCAAATAGAAATCTTAAAATATCATGGTATAAATCCCTCCATATATGTCAGTGTACTAGATATTGTTGTGCAACACTGCCCTTGAACACTGGCTTAAAGCAACCACCATTAATTTGGTCCTGCAGGTGGGCAATTTAGGCTGGGCTCAGCTGGCTGTTCTGGTCTTGGTCCAGCTCCCTCACACATCTGCAGTAAGCTGAGAGCGGGCAGGTGATTCTATTCTGGGGTCTGGGCTGGCTGTCATTTGGTGTGCATTGGCTCTCCTCCACATGGTTTCTTTTCCTCTAGTAGGTAATTTGTGCTTGGTTAGACGGAAGAGCCAGATTTCCAGCAAAGTGTGTGAAACGATGCTGTGCCTATTGAGGCCGAGGCTGGGAACTGGCTGAGGAATGGTCCTGCTGCATTCTATTGGTCACAGCAAATCAGAGACCAGCCCAGGTTGAGGGGACAGGGGAACAGACTCTTTTCTCTTCATGGGAGAAGAGACACAGTCACAATGCAAAGGGTGTGGAAACAGGGTAGGGAGAGTATTTAGGGATAAGTACTAAATAAGCAGTAAATATAAATGGATAGAACTCTCTCACTGAATATTAGAGATTTGTGTATCATAAATGTTAAAACAGCCAGCTTCTTAATATATATGAGACTAAACTGAGATAAGATTAAACAAAAAAATTAACCATGTAATGCAAAACGACAAGCAATGCAAAAAATTACTAATCAGAGGAAGCTGTTGAGGAAAAAAAAGTATCTATGGTAGCAAGAATTTTTAGAATATGAGAGCCATTGTTTAATCATAAAAGGAAAAATTCACCAGAAATACATTATAATTTTGAGTCCATATACACCTAACATTGGAAAAATCAAGATATATAATGTGAAAATTAACAGAATTAACTGGTAATTAAAGTGACAGAAAAACTGATAGAAAAATTTGGATGACTAACAGTAGAATTCAAAACAGAAAATATACCTTCTGAAGCACCAGATATGGTAAGAGAAAAGTAAATAAATCCCCCACTAAAAGAGCCAGAATTCAGGGGAGCCTCAAAGGAAACAAGATGGCAAAAGCAAAGCAAAATGTACGTGTTTTAACACATGTAAAGTTGTTCATCTTTCTTATTAAGTGACAGATACTTTGAATGGGTCAAAAACAAAATTGAATTATATCTTATGCAATATAAATAGACCCTAAACCAAGTGTAATGATAAGGTAAAAATTAAAGATATAAGGAGAGGTATGTCAACAAACATGTAAATACAGCATTATATCATATTATTTTCAGATAAGGTAGAATCCAAGGCAAAATGTTGCAACTTCCTGGATTATTGATGTGTTGAATAATTTTGCATAAAAGTATTTTCAGAAACATAATAAAAGTGGGAAATTTTAAAAGACCATTCTGATGTTGACAGATGATGGAATAACAACTCAGCAAATACAGACCTTAAGAATATAAATTATGACATATCTACCTTCATTTATATGTGATATGCACAGGCTCTATGCAGAAGCCAGTATAATCTGCAGTCTTGTTAAAAACCAAGTATCCTCAATGTGATAACTGAGCAAAAGAGAGCAGACTTGCCAATTCAGGCTGGGAGTTTTCTGATGGGATTAAGATAATAACTTAACCATAAATTTCAACAATAGAGCAGACTCCAAAACTGGTGATACATCCCTCACTTCTCAACTTTTGCGGAAGGCTGTATCTGTATTGTGGCAAGGATCATTCTAGATGAGTGCTTCTTCACCGAGTCATTTTCTTCCTTTCATGGGATATGTGGCAATGTCTGGAGACATTTTTGGAAGTCACAATAGGGTGAAGGGGCTGGCTGCTACTGGCATCTAGTGGGTAGAGGCCACAGATGTTGCTAAACATCCTACTATGCAAAGGACAGCCCCCTACAACAAAGAACTATATGGCCCCAAATGTCAATAGGGTCAAAGTTGAGAAACCCTGATCTAAACCAAAGTACTTAAAAGACCTGGCATAATTTGGAATCTAATAGTATCAAATGGAAAGGATTTTGTATAAGGCAGTGATGCTGAGAGGGGTTCACTATGCAGTTTTACTAACTTCAGGCACTTTTGAAAGCAGATTATCAAGCAACCTGCTCATGAAAAATGAATTTCCTCTGTGAAGACTACTCAATTTATTCTATTTGCCTATTCTATCTGAGTGTGAAAGAACTTAAGAGGGTTTTGATCAAAGAGTATGAACCTTCAAAAATTGAATGTCAGTCAAGTGGAGAGGAAAGTCTTAATAAAATCTATAGCAGTTCCCACTTAAAAATACACTTTTAGAACACATTTGTTCATTCACCTATTCAGTATTTATGTTTCAAATTTCTACTGTATTCACAGCCACATCTTTTGATGATAGACATAATTAAGCTGAGACCTTTTTCCTCAGCTAAGTGAGAACTGGGAGAAATAGGGACAAAAATGTTGGCTGGGTCACTAAGCTAATTCCAAAAGCTTCTTAAACTCGAGATGAACCTGCAGTACAAGGTTGAAATGAACACACCAATAAGGACCCAACAAGCCTGGATAGCCAAGAATTGAAAATTCAAACACAGGGAAAGAAAATCATTCATGTAAAGCATTTTCTTAATATCACCTATCATAAAGAGTCTCTAATTTTAGCCTTACAGCAACTGAACAATTTAGCTGTTATTATTCCATTTGCAAATGAGGAACTTGAGACACAGTGACTTGGAGTCACCTGCCTTTATTCACAGAACTTGGAGGGTGGTGTAGGGATCTGAATCCTAGGATCAGTGATTTGCCTACTCCACCAAGGTCAGCATGATCTGCTCAGGAAAGGAGTACCTCTCTCCATACTTGCACCCCTCCTCTACATGCAAGTGCAGACCATGAAGAACAGGGACCTGGGACCTGTAAGAGGAAGGCAGAAGATACAGGATCTGAATTATCTGAGTTTGAGGAGAACCTGTCTATTCTGTGATGACAGACTTTCTTGTCCTCTCCACACCTTAGTATTTCCTTTGTACTTTGTTTGTCCCATGAATTATTCAGAAGTTTTCAAATTCCAAATATTAAGTTTTACCTTTTAGTTGACTTCTAATTTAATTGCAGCACTGCCAGAGAATGTGACTTGTGTCATACATTCTTTAAAACCTATTGCGGGTTGATTTATGAACTAGTATATGATCAATTTCTGTAAACATTACATGTACACTTCAGAAGAATCTGTAGCTTTAATTGTTGGGTATATATGTCCGTTATGTGATTTTCATGTGCGTAGTTCACCTATCAATAATTTAAAATGTGGTGAAATCTACATGGTAGAGGTATGTTTCTCTAGTTAAATGATTCTTTTCCTTTATATGTTATGGGAATAATTTATATAAATTTTTAGAATTGTTTTATGTTCTTAGTGAATTGAACATTTTAATCATAGTACAGTGTGTCAGCCATTAAAATGGGTCTCTCGGGTCTCTAGCTGTAAAGAGCATAATTGACCCATCACCCCAACTACTGGGTCCTGAAATTCATTACTGTGTTCATGTGGAAGCCACTTGTTTCATGGGCTGCTCTCAGCAAAGACTGAGTGTGGCAGCCCTGTTCCTGGAAGACATGGGATTCCTCTAAAAGGTAACTTTGACTCAGGGACTCCCCATCAGATTTATCAAACTTTGCTGAGAACTGCACCACATTCTAAGACTTTCCCTTTGGTTTTCTGCCAACATCTGTATGTAGATTTTTCGTATTTTTCCTGCTTGGTGTTCTCTGAGCTTCCTGGACCTATGGTTTGGTGTCTGTCATTAGTTTTGGAAAATTCATGGACATTATTATTTCAAATACATCCTCTCTGTTGTTTTTTTCTCCTCCTTTGGTATTCCAATTATACATATGTTACACCTTCTGATACTGTCCCATAATTCTTGCATGTTTTGGTCAGGTGTTTTTTGTCTGTTTGATTTTGGTGGTGGTGGTTGTTTTGAATATTTCTTTCTATGTGTACTTCAGTTTGGGAATTTTCTACTGACATAGCTTTAAATCCTTGATTCTTGCCTTGATGGTGACCAGTCTACTGATGAGCCCATTAAAAGCATTCTTAATTTGTTAGTGTTTTTTTAAAAATAAATTTATTTACTTTATTTATTTTTGGCTACTTTGGTTCTTTGTTGCTGCACACAGGCTTTCTCTAGTTGTGGCAAGTGGGGGCTACTCTTCATTGTGGTGCGTGGGCTTCTCACTGTGGTGGCTTCTCTTGTTGTGGAGCATGGGCTCTAGACATGCGGGCTCAGTAGTTGTGGTGCACGGGCTTAGTTGCCCCGTGGCATGTAGGATCTTCCCGGACCAGGGCTCGAAACTGTGTCCCCTGCATTGGCAGGCAGATTCTTAACCACTGTGCCACCAGGGAAGCCCTCTGTTAATGTTTTTGGTTTATAGCATTTCCTTGTAATTCTTTCTTAGAGATTCCATCTCTCTATTACATTACTCATCTATTCTTGCATGCTGTGTACTTTTTCCATTGCAGTTCTTAACATATTAATCATAATGATTGTAGTTTTCTCCAGGGTAATTGCAAAATCTGACTAATATTTGAGTCTGGTTCTGATGCTTGCTTTATCTCTGTAGACTATTTTTTTCTTGTCTTTCAAGCATTTTTGTTGCTGTTGTTGAAAGTTGAACATGATTATGATGTGATTCATAAGAAATGCATATTTTGGTCTTCATCCTGGCTCCTGGCCAGAGATCCTAAAACCTCTGTAATGTCCTAAGCAATAAAGGTGCTAATAACATCTTTTGTTCTAATATTTGGTCTTTGACCCCAGTTCCTGACAGAGTTTGTAAATCCCTTGGAATTTCCTGAGTGACAGGAGTGTATTGTTCTAATGAGGAAGCTCTTGGTGGGCTCTTGGATAGCTTTAGATTGGGAGCTGGTCATCAGAAAGACCAAGCCATGATAAGAAGCTTGGGACTTTCAGCCCCACTCCCCATCCTCAAGGGAGGGGATAGGAGCTGGAGATTGAGTTAATCCTCAGTCATACCTATGTGACAAAGCCTCCATAAAAATCTCTGGTCTATGAGGTTCTGAGAGCTTCTGGGTTGGTGAACAAATTGAGGTACTGGAAGGTTGCACGCCCAGAGAAGGCATGGACGCTCTGTGCCCCTTCCTCTAAACCTGGCCCTACACATCTCTTCTACTTGGATGTTCCTGAGTTGTATCATTTTACAATAAACCAGTAAGCATATTTCCCTGACTTCTGTGAGCCATTCTAGCAAATTATCAAACCCAAGGGGGTGGTTGAGGTAACCCTGATTTATAGTGTCAGTCAGAGGTACAGATGACAACCTGGGACTTGTGACTGGCATCTGAAGTGAAGGCAATCTTGTGGAACTGAGCCCTTAACCTGTAGCATCTGATGCTTACTCCAGGTAGATAGTGTCAAAACTGAATTGAATTGTACACGTGGCTGATGTTGAGGAACTGGTTGGTGTGGTAAAAGACCCCCACATTTGGTGGCCAGTAGTACTGACATTAGAGGAAATGGTGAGCTTTTTCCTTTCAGTGTATTGGGTAACACGAAGGGAGGTAAGCAGGGTGTATGCTAATCTGGCCAGGAGTTGGCTGTGTTTAGTGTTTGCTATATTTGTTAGAGAAGCTTCAGTTTCCTGCAGTGTCCTTGTTTTTGTCTCCCCTGTTGTCTTTGGGTTTCCCTGACAACTCCTTAAATAGAATCTGTGTCTTTAGCTCTTTCAGCTGTAATCCATTGTTATTTTACTCAATCCCTGTTGAGGTACAGGGAGGGGAAGGATTTTACAATTTTGTGATTAAATCTCAGTCTTTTAGTGGCTCTGTGTCCCTGAATTCTGACCCGCACAAGCACATCTCAGCTTTTTCTACTCCCCTTAGGAGAGATAGAAGGCTCCTGGGTATTAGAGTTGGATAATTATTCTTTCCTCAGGTCAGATAAAGATCTGGTGAAGTCCTTTCCTGTGGAGAGTAGACCTTTGCTGTGGAGAATGCTACCTGCATATTTCAAAAAGGTAACTTTTCTCCTCCCTCTGTCAGAAACACCAGGAGACTTTTCTTTACTTTTTATCATGTGAACTCGGTGGTGCTCCTGGAAGAATGTGGGGTCTCCCTTAATATTAGGTACTCCAGAGTTTTCACTCATCTCAGCTGTATTCACCCTCCAGCAATTTGTCACAATGACTTTAAGCTTTCCCACCAGTTGATGGCTTCAGAAATTTCTGATCCACGTAAGATGAAACTTGGCTGTGATTCTCTGTTTCAACAGAGATTCTCTGTATTTGCCTATCTTTCCAGATTTCAGGGTGGTACTTTGTCCTGATTTCAATTCTTTGATGAATTGGAGGAAAGTCATTTATTTTCAGCTTGTCAGCTTTTTTCTTCTTTTTTAAAAAATATTTATTTATTTGGTTGCGTCAGGTCTTAGTTATGGCATGCAGGATCTTTATTGCAGCATGAGGGATCTTTAGTTGCAGCATGTGAACACTCAGTTGTGGTACATGAACTCTCAGTTGTGGCACGTGGGATCTAGTTCCCTGACCAGGTATCGAACCCGGGCCCCCTGCATTGAGAGCACAGAGTCTTAGCCACTGGATCAGAGATTTCTGTGTATTAATTTTGTATCCTGCAACTTTACCAAATTCACTGATTAACTCTAGTAGTTTTCTGGTAGCATCTTTAGGATTTTCAACGTGTAGTATCATGTCATCTGCAAACAGTGACAGTTTTACTTCTTCTTTTCCAATTTGGATTTCTTTTATTTCTTTTTCTTCCCTGATTGTTGCAGCTAGAACTTCCAAAACTATGTTGAATTAACAGTGGTGAGCATGAACACTCTTGTCTTGTTCCTGATCTTAGAGGAAATGCTTTCAGTTTTTCACCATTAACAAGGATGTTCATTGTAGGTTTGTCATATATGGCCTTTATTATGTTGAGGTAGGTTCCCTCTATGCCCATTTTCTGGAGAGTTTTTTATCAGAAATGGGTGTTGAATTTTGTCAAAAGCTTTTTCTGCATCTATTGAGATGGTCATATGGTTTTTCCCCTTCAATTTGCTAATATGTTGTATCACACTGATTTGCATATATTTAAGAATCCTTGCTCCCCTGGGATAAATCCCACTTGAACATGGTGTATGATCCTTTTAATGTGTTGCTGGATTCTGTTTGCTAGAATTTTGTTGAGGATTTTTGCTCTATGATCATCAGAGATATTAGCCTGTAATTTTGTTTTCTTGTGACATTTGTCTGTTTTTGGTATCAGGGTGAGGGTGGCTTCATAGAATAAGTTTGGGAGTGTTCCTCCTTCTGCAAATTTTTGGAAGAGTTTGAGAAGAATGGTGTTAGCTCTTCTCTAAACGTTTGATAGAATTCACCTGTGAAGCCATCTGGTCCTGGACTTTTATTTGTTGGAAGATTTTTTAATCACAGCTTCAATTTCATTACTTGTGATTGGTCTGTGCATATTTTCTATATCTTCCTGGTTCAGTCTTGTCAGGTTGTACCTTTCTAAGATTTGTCCGTTTCTTCCAGGTTGTCCATTTTATTGGCATATATTTGCTTGTAGTAGTCCCTTAAAATCCTTTGTATTTCTGCTGTGTCAATTGTTACTTATCCTTTTTCATTTCTAATTTTATTGATTTGAGTCCTCTCCTTTTTCTTGGTGAGTCTGGCTAAAGGTTTATCAATTTTGTTTATCTTCTCAAAGAAGCAGCTTTTGGTTTCATTGATATTTGCTACTGTTTTCTTCATTTCTATTTCATTTATTTCTGTTCTGATCTTTATGATTTCTTTCTTTCTACTAACTTTGGGGTTTTCTTCTTCTTTCTCTAGCTGCTTTAGTGGTAAGGTTAGGTTCTTTATGAGATTTTTCTTGTTTCCTGAGGTAGGACTGTATTGCTATAAACTTCCTTCTTAGAACTGCTTTTGCTGCATCCCATAGGTTTTGGGTTGTTGTGTTTTCATTGTCATTTGTTTCTAGGTATCTTTTTGATTTCATCTTTGATTTCTTCAGTGATCTTTTGGTTACTGAGTAACATATTGTTTACTGTACGTGTGTTTGGTTTTTTTTATAGTTTTTTTTCCCCTGTAATTGATTTCTAACCTCATAGTGTTTTGGTTGGAAAAGATGCTTGAAAAGATTTCAATTTTGTTAAATCTACCGAGGCTTGATTTGTGACCCAAGATGTGATCTATACTGGAGAATGTTCCGTGTGCACTTGAGAAAAACGTGTATTCTGCTGCTTTTGGATGGAATGTCATATAAATATCAATTAAGTCCATCTGGTGTAATGTGTCATTTAAGGCTTGTTTCCTTATTAATTTTCTGTCTGGATGATCTGTCCATTGGTGTAAATGGGGTGTTAAAGTCCCACACTATAATTGTGTTACTGTTTTATAGCTGTTAGCATTTGCCTTATATACTGAGGTACTCCTACGTAGGTGCAAAAATATTTGTAACTGTTATATCTTCTTCTTGGATTGATCTCTTAATCATTATGTAGTATCCTGCCTTGCCTCCTGTAACAGTCTTTAACATCTATTTTGTCTGATATGAGTATTGCTACTCCAGCTTTCTTTTGATTTCCATTTGCATGGAGTATCTTTTTCCAACCTTTCACTTTCAGTGTGTATGTATCCCTAGGTCTGAAGTAGGTCTCTTGTACATAGCATATATATGTCTCTTGTCTTTGTACCCATTCAGCCAGTCTGTGTCTTTTGGTTTAGGCATATAATCCATTTACATTTAAGGTAATTAGCAATATGTATGTTCCTACTACCGTTTACTTAGTTGTTTTGGATTTGTTTTTGTAGGTCTTTTTTCTTCTATTGTGTTTCCCGCCTAGAGGAGTTCCTTTAGTATTTGTTGTAAAGCTGGTTTGGTGGTGCTGAATTCTCTTAGCTTTTGCTTGTCTGTAAAGGTTTTGATTTCTCCATCGCATCTGAATGAGATCCTTGTTGGGTAGAGTAATCTTGGTTGTAGGTTTTTCACTTTCATCACTTTTTTTTTTTAACATCTTTATTGGAGTATAATTGCTTTACAGTGGTGTGTTACTTTCTGCTTTATAACAAAGTGAATCAGTTATACATATACATATGTTCCCATATATCTTCCTTCTTGCATCTCCCTCCATCCCACCCTCCCTATCCCACCCCTCTAGGTGGTCACAAGCCACCGAGCTGACCTCCCTGTGCTATGCAGCTGCTTCCCACTAGCTAGCTATTTTCTATTTGGTAGTGTATATATGTCCATGCCACTCTCTCACTTTGTCACAGCTTACCCTTCCCCCTCCCCATATCCTCAAGTCCATTCTCTAGTAGGTCTGTGTCTTTATTCCCATCTTACCCCTAGGTTCTTAAGTTCTTCATAACCTTTTTTTTCCCTTAGATTCCATATATATGTGTTAGCATATGGTATTTGTTTTTCTCTTTCTGACTTACTTCACTCTGTATGACAGACTCTCTAGGTCCATCCACGTCACTACAAATAACTCAATTTCGTTTCTTTTTATGGCTGAGTAATATTCCATTGTATATATGTGCCACATCTTCTTTATCCATTCATCCGATGATGGACACTTAGGTTGCTTCCATGTCCTGGCTATTGTAAATAGAGCTGCAATGAACATATTGGTACATGACTATTTTTGAATTGTGGTTTGCTCAGGGTATATGCCCAGTAGTGGGATTGCTGAGTCGTATGGTAGTTCTATTTTTAGTTTTTTAAGGAACCTCCATACTGTTCTCCACAGTGGTTGTATCAATTTATATTCCCACCAACAGTGCAAGAGGGTTCCCTTTTCTCCACACCCTCTCCAGTATTTATTTTTTCTAGATTTTTTGATGATGGCCATTCTGTCCGGTGTGAGATGATATCTCATTGTAGTTTTGATTTGCATTTGTCTAACGATTAATGATGTTGAGCATTCTTTCATGTGTTTCTTGGCAATCTGTATATCTTCTTTGGAGAAATGTCTATTCCAGTCTTCTGCCCATTTTTGAATTGGGTTGTTTGATTTTTTGTTATTGAGCTGCATGAGCTGCTTGTAAATTTTGGAGATTAATCCTTTGTCAGTTGCTTCATTTGCAAATATTTTCTCCCATTCTGTATATATCCTGCCACTCCCTTTTGGCTTGTAGAGTTTCTGCTGAAAAATCAGCTGATAACCTTATGGGGATTCCCTTATATGTTATTTGTTGTTTTCCCTTGCTGTTTTTAATATTTTTTTCTTTGTATTTAATTTTTGTTGGTTTGATTAATATGTGTTGTGGAGTGTTTCTCCTTGGGTTTATCCTATATGGGACTCTCTGCATTTCCTGGACTTGGGTGGCTTTTTCCTTTCCCATGTTAGGGAAATTTTCAACTATAATCTCTCCAAATATTTTCTCAGACTTTCTCTTTCCCTTTCTCTTCTTCTTCTGGGACCCCTATAATTCAAGTGTTGGTGCATTTTATGTTGTCCCAGAGGTCTCTGAGACTGTCCTCACTTCATTCTTTTTTATTTCTGCTCTGTGGCAGTTATTTCCACTATTCTATCTTCCAGCTTACTGATCCATTCTTCTGCCTCAGTTATTCTGCTATTGATTCTTTCTAGTATATTCTTCATTTCAGTTATTGTGTTATTAATCACTGTTTGTCTTTTCTTTAGTTCTAGGTCCTTATTAAACCTTTCTCATATTTTCTCAATCTGTGCCTCCATTCTATTTGCTAGTATTTGGATCATCTTTACTATCATTACTCTGAATTCTTTTTCAGGTAGATTGCCTACTTCCTCTTCATTTATTTGGTTTTGAGAGTTTTACCTTGCTCCTTAGTCTGCAAATATTTCCCTGTCTTCTCATTTTGTCCAACTTACTGTGTTTGAGGTCTCCTTTCCGCAGGCTGCAGGGTCATAGTTCCTTTTGCTTTTGGTGTCTGCCCAACGTGGTTGAGGCTCAGTCAGTGTCTTGTGTAGGCTTCCTGGTGGGAGGGACTGGTGCCTGCACTCTGTTGAGTGGAGCTGGATCTTGTCCCTCTGATGGGCAGGTCCGTGTCAGGTGGTGTGTTCTGGAGTGTCTGTGAGTTTAGTATGACTTTAGGCAGCCTGTCTGCTGATGGGTGGGTTTGTGTTCCTGTCTTGCTTGTTTGGTGTGAGGCACCCCACAATGGAGCCTGCCGGCAGTTAGGTGAAACTGGGTCTTGGTGTCGAGATGGAGACCTCCAGGACAGCTCTCACTGATTAATATTCCCTGGGGCCAGGAACTCTCTGGCAGTCCAGTGTTCTGGAGTCAGTGCTCCCACCCCAGAGGCTCCGGCCCAACCCCCAGCCAGTGAACCAAGACCCTGCAAGCTGCACAGCATGGCAAAAAACAAGAAAAAAAATGGGGAGTGGGGGAAGGAGACAGAGAAGTAAAACCCAAGACAAATAGCAAAGACAGAAAGAAAAAAATAGCAACATCAACAATTAAAAAAAGGAATAAACAGAACAAACAAAACCCAAGACAAATGGTAAAAGCAAAACCAAACAAAAAAACAAAGAAACACATACACAAAAGAAACAAAGCAAAAGCAAAGAATACAAAAACACAACAACCAAACAAAAGAACACAAGAACGAAATCAAACAATTAAAAACAAACTAACAAAAACAAAAGACAAAAGAAAAGCAGAAGGCAAACTAGAAAAAAAAGAAAACATAAACAATGATAAAAAAGATAAAAACAAAACAGAACAAAGAGAAAAAAGCAAAACAAGGAAAAAACACAAAACAATGAAATTGTAAATATAGAAAAATTAGAAAAATAAAAATGTATTAAAAAGTTAGAAAATAAAAAATAATAAAAACAGAACAAAACATAAAAAAATAATAGTAATAATAATATTTTCCTGGGGTCTCAGATGTCAGTGTCTTTGCCCCACTATGAGCCACAGCCAACCTCAACCTCCCCAGGATGCTTCTTCAATACCTCTAGGTAGGTCTCTTGCCATTCTGTGGGCACTGTGAGGACAGCTCAGACTCAGGCCTGGCCCAAATCTCGTGTGTACTTGCACCCAAAGTCCACAGCTGCTAAGGCTAGACCTGTCTCAGTTGTGGGAACACCTGTCCATTCAGATATTCCATAGATGCAGGGTTTACCAAGTTGGTTATAGGAATTTAATCTGTGGCTTGTGCAGCTGCACAGAAATATTTTCGTTCCTCTTCCTTAGTCTCCCCACCCCTGGGGCTCAAGTGTGGTTTTAGCCCCACCTCTGCATGTGGGCCACCCACAGACGTCTGGTCTCAAGGATGCCCTGGAATACTTGGGTCTGCCCCGGTGAGGACAGGGACCAGAGGTGGCACAGCTGCCAGGGTTGCAGGAGCCTCGGCAGCGACAGGTGAGCAGGGAAGCTGGCAGCCATAGGCGTGAGAGATCCAGCACTAGTGGGAGCCTTGCCTAGTGCCCAGCAGCCAGCATGACAGCATCAGCCCTGGCAGGGGACTTGCCTAGTGCCTGGCAGCAGGCGAGCCCCTATTTGATTTAAGTCATTCCATCTTTGGCTGATAATTTTAAGAAGTTATCTTTTTAAAAATTTGAACTTCTCTCTTATTGCTTTCATCAGTGCAATTTGATCTACTTTATAACACAGGTGCACTACATTTTTTTTAAGCTTGAAGAAAGGATATTAGAGGAGTCAATTTACTTTGAAAGGAAAAAAAAGGCACTGAGCAGTGTTTTATAACAGGAAAGGAGATTTGAACATCTAGTGAATTAGTTATATTTGAATATGACAGATAATTTTAGAAGCTTCATTTGTTCACTCTTTTGAGTACAATAATGGATGACAGAAGAGTCATTTTCTTTGTGAAAGATTAGTAGCCTGAAATACACTGAGAAATACACCCATCTCAATGTTCAGAATTCATCATAAAATGTTAGAGCTGGAGAGAATCTCACAGCTTAATTTCTCAGAACTCATCATCTTGTAGAAGAGAAAACTGGAACCAAGGTAAGCTACCTGATTAATCCTCCTCCCCAAACAGAATAAGGATTGGAACCCAGGTTTCCTCTCTCCCAGCTTGTCAGTACTGCCACTCCAGGCCAAATGCTCTAGGGAGCTCACACAGCAAAGAATCTCTTCTTTCTATCTCAAGTCAATAATCATTGAGTTTCCTGTGAAACTGGCAAAACCAATCAGAGGTAGTGAGATGTCCACATTTTGGGGATAAATTTCATTTAAAACATTTAAATATTTTTGGATTTTTAATGGTTGAAACAGTCAAGAACACTCTACTGGAATAAAATCTCTCTAAACAAAACTTTACAAAGGACAAATAAATATTTTATTCAGGATTTATACATTTAATATCATCCATAAAATAACAAATGGTAATTACTGGGCCTACTCTGGCATATTTCTAATTCACCAAAGGGGGGAAAATTAAATAGATTAAGCAAAAACTGGCTTAAATGGAGCACATCTGTAGTTGAATGACCAGAGTGACTTTAATCATATTTATCCTGCCTCACAATTGGGCTATTTATTGGCTAGCTGGTTGCCTCAAATTTTCATAAAGTTTAAATAATAGAGAATTAATTCACAATGGGCTAATCTTGTTCATCATTCAAATAAAGCTAGACTTTACTTCACGTGCATTATGTCATGACAAGTAATTTTAGAGTTGCTGGGTTTCTAGGTTATTTGGAGTTAGGACATAGGCTAGGGCCAAGGGTATCAAGGCTAAAGCACCACTATTAAAGAATGACTCAATTTCAGAAGCTGAATGAGGAGCAAGGTAAGAGCAGTCAAATACAGTTCCTTTAGGATCTCAGAGAGTTGTATCCCATTATTAACACCTGATTCCAGTAAAAACGGGCCATTCACCATGAATCAGGGTAGAAAAAGAAAAAGTAGAGCTGTCAACAGAGAAGGTGCCTGGGGCTTTGAATATAGATGTCTCACATAATTGTGCATTTACCTTCACTTTCAGCAGACTCATAATTATTTCATGGGTGTAGCACCATTCTACAGCCCACAGAATTTTTACACATTATTCACCCATCCATGAATTGACTTAATTGCTGATTTCTGAAATTCTCTCTTTAGAGATTCATTTGTTTGGCATTATGCAAATCCCATTATCAGTTATTCATACATTAGCATACATAATTATAGCATCTTGATTAAGGCTGATTAAACTTTCCATTCATCAAAGAGAAATGCAGATACTCTGGATCTAGATATATTAGTTTTATTTTACTTTACCTTCTAAATAGTGCCTATAGAAAGCTGACTATTAGATAAGGTTTTCTCAGAGCCCAATAGCTAGATTGTTGGGAAGGTGAGGGAGAGAATAAACCAACTAGAGGTTCCATTGTATAGGAAGATCTGTTAGTTCCTTAGAAAGATGATTTAGTGAATCCTAAACTTCTTTATTTTGGGTTGTTTTTTTTTATTCTAAACATTTTTAAGCCATATAATCATCCATAATTTTGGCTTTAGGTGACTTTTAAGTTCTCCAATATAAAGAGAAGCTTAATAGTTGGGCTGTGCTCGGAAAGTACACATAGGTCCCAAATATCTGTATCTTTTTATTAATTTGTTATTTCTCACCTATTATGTAGCCTTCTCCTCAGATATCTTTTAAGACTCTAGATTTATTTAGTCATAAACTTGACTAAATGTTAGACTCAACTAGAGTTTTCATTTTACATTGACAGTAAGATAGAGAGAAAGGGGACCAAAGAACTTGAGGGTGTATACATCAGTCAAGTTCAACCACAGAAACAAAATGGTATGATATATATCATCATATGTATAATGATACATATTCTATATATATGTATATATGTATAAATCATATATATTACATAATTATACATAATATATTACATAATTTATATAGTGTGTGTATGTGTATGTAGGTGTGTGTGTGTGTGTGTGTGTGTGTGTGTGTATATGACAAGGAATTGGCTTATGTGATTGTGAGGTCTGGCTAAGCAAGTCCAAAATCCATAGGGCAGAAGGGAAGATCATGCGTGGGCTGGAACCCATGGCACAAGCTGAAGCTGTTGTCCACAGGCAATCAGAAGGTAACATTTTAAATAGGACAGAAGTCCATGGGCATGGTCAGAAGCTGTTGTCCACAGGTGGAATTTCTTCTATATCTTGGAGATGTATCAGTTTGGCTTTTAAGGCCTTCCACTTGATTCAGTCAGGCCCACTCATAGTATTCAGGATAATACTCCTTACTTAAAGTTAATTGATTAGGGACTTCAATTTCATCTGCATAAATTTACATACCAACACCTAGGTTGGTGTGTGATCAAATAACTGGGGACTATAGTCTAGATAAATTGACGTATCACAAAAATCATCACAGTGTATAAAAGGGAGAGGTCATGGTGATGGGCCATAGGACCTTACAAGGGTAGCCCCTAAAGACATGACAATTTCTTTCTAACATCTTCAACCCCTCCTCTCTGGGACTATTTCCTATTAATACCACCCCCCCCCCCACCGCTTTTTGTTTTTGGCAGCACCATGCAGCTTGCAGGGTTTTAGTTCCCCAACCAGAGACTGAACCTGGGCCGCATCAGTGAAAGTGACAAGAGTCATAACCACTGGACTGCAAGGGAATTACCTGATATTTCATTATTATCAAGTCTGTTAATCAAAAATAAGCATCTCTCTTGCCTCACAGCACTCTCTTATTATCTTCTTTCTAATTTTCCCCTTTATTTCACATGCAAACCTCTTTATAAATTTACCCACCTAAGATCAATTGCTATATGAGCTTGTGCAGCCTCTGAAATATTTATTCTCTCTCGTCATCACAGACATAATCTTTTCTTAACAAAATTGATCGACTCCTGTCACCACTTTTAACTGACTTGGTGGTAGAAGTACTACACTGAAATAAATAATAAATATAATAAAGAGGACTCTACAGAAATAAACACATGAATTACTTGAAAAGTAGTAAAGAAACAAAGGAATAAAATAAATGAAGATGGAAAGGTAAAACTTAATCTGTCATTATCCCAGATGTTACAATTTTCTATATCAAAAAGCCTGTGAGACTCACGGACATAGAGAACAGACTGGTGGTTGCCAAGGCAGAGGGGGTTAGGGGAGGAATGGAGTAGGAGACTGGGGTTAGCAGATGTAAGCTATTATATATGGAATGCATAAACAACAAAGTCCTACTGTAGAGCACAGAGAACTATACTCAGTATCCTATGATAAACCATAAGGGAAAAGAATATAAAAAATAATGTGTATATATATATATATATATATATATATATATATATATATGTATAACCGAATCAGTTTGCTATACAGCAGAAACTAACACAACATTGTAAATCAACTGTACCTCTATTAAAAAAAATTTTTTTAAAAAGGCCTGTGAACTATCAACACCTCTCGTCCAGGGAGCCTGTGCAGCCCGCCACTGCCAGGGTCCCATGATCCAAGGACAACTTTCCTGGGAGAATGCACAGCAGGCCTCAGGCTGGTGCAACGTCACACTGGCCTCTGCTGCCGCAGGCTCGCCCTGTACCCCTCCCTCCCCCCGGCCTGAGTGAGCCAGAGCCACTGACTCAGCTGCTCCATTAACCCCATCCTGTCTGAGTGAAGAACAGACACCCTCAGGCGACCTACACTCAGAGGCGGGGCCAAATCCAAAGCTGAACCCCAGGAACTCTGCGAACAAAGAAGAGAAAGGGAAATTTCTCCCAGCAGCCTCAGGAGCAGCGGATTAAATCTCCACAATCAACTTGATGTACCCTGCATCTGTGGAATACCTGAACAGACAACAAATCATCCCAAATTGAGGAGGTGGACTTTGAGAGCAAGATATATTATTTTTTCCCCTTTTCCTTCTTATGTGAGTATGTGTATGCTTCTGTGTGAGATTTTTTTCTGTATAGCTTTGCTTTCACCATTTGTCCTAGGGTTCTGTCAGTCCATTTTTTTCTTTGTTTTACTTAAAAAAAAGTTTTTTCCTTAATAATTAGTTTTTAATTTTAATAACTTTATTTTATTTTATCCTCTTTCTTTCTTTCTTTATACTTTTTCTCCCTTTTATTCTGAGCCATGTGGATGAAAGGCTCTTGGTGCTCCAGCCAGGGATCAGTGCTGTGCCTCTGAGGTGGGAGAGCCACCTTCATGACACTGGTCCACAAGAGACCTCCCAGCTCCACATAATATCAAATAGGGAAAATCTCCCAGAGATATCCATCTCAACACCAACACGCAGCTTCACTCAATGACCAGCAAACTACAGTGGTGGACACCCTATGCCAAACAACTAGCAAGACAGGAACACAACCACACCCATTAGCAGAGAGGCTGCCTAAAATCATAATAAGGCCACAGACACCCCAAAACACACCACCAGACGTGGACCTGCTGAACAGAAAGACGACATCCAGCCTCATCCACCAGAACACAGGCACTAGTCCCCTCCACCAGGAAGCCTACACAACCCACTGAACCAACCTTAGCCACTGGGGACAGAAACCAAAAACAACAGGAACTACGAACCTACAGCCTCCAAAAAGGAGACTCCAAACACAGTAACATAAGCAAAATGAGAAGACAGAAAAACACACAGCAGATGAAGGAGTAAAGTAAAAACCCATGAGACCTAACAAATGAAGAGGAAATACGAGGCCTACCTGAAAAAGAATTCAGAATAATGATACTAAATGTGATCCAAAATCTTGGAAATAAAATAGAGAAAATGCAAGAAACATTTAACAAGGACTGAGAAGAACTAAAGAGGAAACAAGCAACAATGAACAACACAATAAATGAAATTAAAAATACTCTAGAAGGGATCAATAGCAGAATAACTGAGGCAGAAGAACAGATAAGTGACCTGGAAGATAAATAGTGGAAATAACTACTGCAGAGCAGAATAAACAAAAAAGAATGAAAAGAACTGAGGACAGTCTCACAGACCTCTGGGAAAACATTAAACATACCAACATTTGAATTATAGGGGTCCCAGAAGAAGAAGAGAAAAAGGGACTGAGAAAATATTTAAAGAGATTACAGTTGAAAACGTACCCAATAAGGGAAAGGAAATAGTTAATCAAGTCCAGGAAGCACAGAGAGTCCCATACAGGATAAATCCAAGCAGAAACACCCCAAGACACATATTAATCAAACTATCAAAAGTTAAATACAAAGAAAAAATATTAAAAGCAGCAAGGGAAAAACAACAAATAACATACAAGGGAATCCCCATAAGGGTAACAGCTGATCTTTCAGCAGAAACTCTGCAAGCCAGGAGGGAGTGGCAGGACATATTTAAAGTGATGAAGGAGAAAATCCTACAACCATGATGGCTCTACCCAGCAATGATCTCATTCAGATTTGATGGAGAAATTAAAACCTTTACAAACAAGCAAAAGCTGAGAGAGTTCAGCACCACCAAACCAGCTTTACAACAAAGGCTAAAGAAACTTCTCTAGGCAAGAAACACTAGAGAAAGAAAAGACCTACATTAACAAACCCAAAACAATTAAGACAATGGGAATAGGAACATACATATCGATAATTACCTTAAATGTAAATGGATTAAATGCTCCCACCAAAAGACACAGATTAGCTGAATGGATACAAAAACAATACCCTTATATATGCTGTCTACAAGAGACCCACTTCAGACCTAGAGACACATACAGACTGAAAGTAAGGGGATGGAAAAAGATATTCCATGCAAATGGAAACCAAAAGAAAGCTGGAGTAGCAATTCTCATATCAGACAAAATAGACTTTAAAATAAGGACTATTAAAAGAGACAAATAAGGACACTACATAATGATCAAGGGATCGATCCAAGAAGAAGATATAACAATTGTAAATATTTATGCACCCAACATAGGACCACCTCAATACATAAGGCAAATACTAACAGCCATAAAAGGGGAAATCAACAGTAACACATTCATAGAAGGGGACTTAAACACCCCATTTTCACCCATGGACAGATCATCCAAAATGAAAATAAATAAGGAAACACAAGCTTTAAATGATACATTAAACAAGATGGACTTATTGATATTTATAGGACATTCCATCCAAAAACAACAGAATACACATTTTCCTCAAGTGCTCATGGAAGATTCTCCAAGATACATCATATCTTGGGTCACAAATCAAGCCTTGGTAAATTTAAGAAAACTGAAATTGTATCAGGTATCTTTTCTGACCATAACGCCATGAGACTACATATCAATTACAGGAAAAGATCTGTAAAAAATAAAAACACATGGAGGCTAAACAATACACTACTTAATAATGAAGTGATCACTGAAGAAATCAAAAAATACCTAGAAACAAATGACAATGGAGACACGACAACCCAAAACCTATGGGACGCAGCAGAAGCAGTTCTAAGGGGGAAGTTTATAGCAATACAAGCTCACCTTAAGAAACAGGAAACATCTCGAATGAACAACCTAACCTTGCACCTCAAGCAATTAGAAAAAGAACAAAAAAACCCCAAAGCTAGCAGAAGGAAAGAAATCATAAAAATCAGATCAGAAATAAATGAAAAAGAAATGAAGGAAACAATAGCAAAGATCAATAAAACTAAAAGCTGGTTCTTTGAGAAGATAAACAAAATAGATAAACCATTAGTCGGACTCATCAAGAAAAAAAGAGAGAAGACTCAAATCAATAGAATTAGAAATGAAAAAGGAGAGGTAACAACTGACACTGCAGAAATAAAAAAGATCATGAGAGATTACTACAAGCAACTCTATGCCAATAAAATGGACAACCTGGAAGAAATGGACAAATTCTTAGAAATGCACAACCTCCCAAGACTGAATCAGGAAAAAATAGAAAATATGAACAGACCAATCACAAGCACTGAAATTGAAACTGTGATTAAAAATCTTCCAACAAACAAAAGCCCAGGACCAGATGGCGTCACAGCCTAATTCTATCAAACATTTAGAGAAGAGCTATCACCTATCCTTCTCAAACTCTTCCAAAATATAGCAGAGGGAGGAACACTCCCCAACTCATTCTACGAGGCCACCATCACCCTGATACCAAAACCAGACAAGGATGTCACAAAGAAAGAAAACTACAGGCCAATATCACTGATGAACATAGATACAAAAATCCTCAACAAAATACTAGCAAACAGAATCCAACAGCACATTAAAAGGATCATACACCATGATCAAGTGGGGTTTATTCCAGGAATGCAAGGATTCTTCAATATATGCAAATCTATCAATGTAATAAACCATATTAACAAATTGAAGGAGAAAAACCATATGGTCATCTCAATAGATGCAGAGAAAGCTTTTGACAAAATTCAACACCCATTTATGATAAAAAACCCTGCAGAAAGTAGGCATAGAGGGACCTTTCCTCAACATAATAAAGGCCATATATGACAAGCCCACAGCAAACATCATCCTCAATGGTGAAAAACTGAAAGCATTTCCATTAAGATCAGGAACAAGACAAGGTTGCCCACTCTCACCACTCTTATTCAACATAGTTTTGGAAGTTTTACCCACAGCAATCAGAGAAAAGTAAATAAAAGGAATCCAAATCGGAAAAGAAGAAATAAAGCTATTACTGTTTGCAGATGACATGATCCTATACATAGAGAACCCTAAAGATGCTACCAGAAAACTACTAGAGCTAATCAATGAATTTGGTAAAGTGGCAGGATACAAAATTAATGCACAGAAATCTCTGGCATTCCTATATACTAATGATGAAAAATCTGAAAGTGAAATCAAGAAAACACTCCCATTTACCATTGCAACTAAAAGAATAAAATATCTAGGAATAAACCTACGTAAGGAGACAAAAGACCTGTATGCAGAAAATTATAAGACACTGATGAAAGAAATTAAAGATGATACAAATAGATGGAGAGATATACCATGTTCTTGGATTGGAAGAATCAACATTGTGAAAATGACTCTACTACCCAAAGCAATCTATAGATTCAATGCAATCCCTATCAAGCTACCACTGGCATTTTTCACAGAACTAGAACAAAAAATTTTGCGATTTGTATGGAAACACAAAAGACCCCGAATAGCCAAAGCAATCTTGAGAACGAAAAAAGGAACTGGAGGAATCAGGATCCCTGATTCAGACTATACTACAAAGCTACAGTAATCAAGACAGTATGGTACTGGCACAAAAACAGAAAGATCAATGGAACAGGATAGAAAGCCCAGAGATAAACCCACGCACATATGAACACCTTATCTTTGATAAAGGTGGCAGGAATGTACAGTGGAGAAAGGACAGCCTCTTCAATAAGTGGTGCTGGGAAAACTGGACAGGTACATGTAAAACTATGAGATTAGATCACTCCCTAACACCATACACAAAAATAAGCTCAAAATGGATTAAAGACCTAAATGTAAGGCCAGAAACGATCAAACTCTTAGAGGAAAACATAGGCAGAACACTCTATGACATAAATCACAGCAAGATCCTTTCTGACCACCTCCTAGAGTAATGGAAATAAAAACAAAAATAAACAAATGGGACCTAATGAAACTTCACATCTTTTGCACAGCAAAGAAAACCATAAACAAAACCAAAAGACAACCCTCAGAATGGGAGAAAATATTTGCAAATGAAGCAACCGACAAAGGATTAATCTCCAAAATTTACAAGCAGCTCATGCAGCTCAATAACAAAAAAACAAACAACCCAATCCAAAAATGGGCAGAAGACCTAAATAGACATTTCTCCAAAGAAGATATACAGACTGCCAACAAACACATGAAAGAATGCTCAACATCATTAATCATTAGAGAAATGCAAATCAAAACTACAATGAGATATCATTTCACACCAGTCAGAATGGCCATCATCAAAAAATCTAGAAACAATAATGCTGGAGAGGGTGTGGAGAAAAGGGAACACTCCTGCACTGCTGCTGGGAATGTGAATTGGTTCAGCCACTATGGAGAACAGTATGGAGGTTCCTTAAAAAACTACAAATAGAACTACCATATGACCCAGCAATCCCACTACTGTGCATATGCCCTGAGCAACCATAATTCAAAAAGAGTCATGTACCAAAATGTTCATTGCAGCTCTATTTACAATAGCCCGGAGATGGAGACAACCTAAGTGCCCATCATCGGATGAATGGATAAAGAAGATGTGACACATATATACAATGGAATATTACTCAGCCATAAAAAGAAACGAAATTGAGCTATTTGTAATGAGGTGGATAGACCTAGAGTCTGTCATACAGAGTGAAGTAAGTCAGAAAGAAAAAGACAAATACCGTATGCTAACACATATATATGGAATTTAAGAAGAAAAAATGTCATGAAGAACCTAGGGGTAAGGCAGGAATAAAGACGCAGACCTCCTAGAGAACGGACTTGAGGTTATGGGGAGGGGGAAGGGTGAGCTGTGACAGGGTGAGAGAGAGTCATGGACATATACACACTAAGAAACGTAGTAAGGTAGATAGCTAGTGGGAAGCAGCCGCATGGCACAGGGATATTGGCTTGGTGGTTTGTGACAGCCTGGAGGGGTGGGATAGGGAGGGTGGGAGGGAGGGAGACGCAAGAGGGAAGACATATGGGAACATATGTTTATGTATGACTGATTCACTTTGTTATAGAGCAGAGACTAACGCACCATTGTAAAGCCACTGTACCCCAATAAAGATGTTAAAAAAAAAAAAAACAGATCTATAGATCAATGGAACAAGATAGAAAGCCCAGAGATAAACCCATGCACATATGGTCACCTTATCTTTGATAAAGGAGGCAAGAATATACAGTGGAGAAAAGACAGCCTCTTCAATAAGTGGTGCTGGGAAGACTGGACAGGTACATGTAAAACTATGATATTAGAACACTCCCTAACACCATACACAAAAATAAGCTCAAAATGGATTAAAGACCTAAATGTAAGGCCAGAAACTATCAAACTCTTAGAGGAAAACATAGGCAGAACACTCTATGACATAAATCACAGCAAGATCCTTTCTGACCCACCTCCTAGTGAAATGAAAATAAAAACAAAAATAAACAAATGGGACCTCATGAAACTTAAAAGCTTTTGCACAGCAATGGAAACCGTGAACAATACCAAAAGACAACACTCAGAATGGGAGAAAATATTTGCAAATGAAGCAACTGACAAAGGATTAATCTCCAAAATTTACAAGCAGCTTATGCAGCTCAATAACAAAAAAACAAACAACCCAATCCAAAAATGGGCAGAAGACTGGAATAGACATTTCTCCAAAGAAGATATACAGATTGCCAAGAAACACATGAAAGAATGCTCAACATCATTAATCATTAGAGAAATGCAAATCAAAACTACAATGAGGTATCATCTCATACCGGTCAGAATGGCCATCATCAAAAAATCTAGAAACAATAAATTCTGGAGAGGGTTTGGAGAAAAGGGAACACTCTTGCACTGCTGGTGGGAATGTAAATTGATACAGCCACTGTGGAGAACAGTATGGAGGTTCCTTAAAAAACTAAAAATAGAACTACCATACGACTCAGCAATCCCACTACTGGGCATATATCCTGAGAAAACCAAAATTCAAAAAGAGTCATGTACCGAAATGTTCATTGCAACTCTATTTACAATAGCCAGGACATGGAAGCAACCTAAGTGTCCATCAACAGATGAATGGATAAAGAAGATGTGGCACATATATACAATGGAATATTACTCAGCCATGAAAAGAAACGAAATTGAGTTATTTGTAGTGAGGTGGATGGACCTAGAGTCTTCATGCAGAGTGAAGTTAGACAGAAAGAGAAAAACAAATACCGTATGCTAACACATATATATGCAATTTAAGAAAAAAAAAAAAGGTCATGAAGAACCTGGGGGTAAGACAGGAATAAAGACAGACCTACTAGAGAATGGAGTTGAGGATATGGGGAGGGGGAAGGGTAAGCTGGGACAAAGTGAGAGAGTGGCATGGACATATATACACTACCCAACGTAAAATAGATAGCTAGTGGGAAGCAGCCATACAGCACAGGGAGATCAGCTCGTTGCTTTTTGACCACCTAGAGGGGTGGGATAGGGAGGGTGTGAGGAGGGAGACGCAGCAGGGAAGAGATATGGGAACATATGTATATGTATAACTGATTCACTTTGTTATAAAGCAGAAACTAACACACCATTGTAAAGCAATTATACTCCAATAAAGATGTTAAAAAAAAATAGGCCTGTGAGTCTAAAGACAAATAATCAGAATTTAGTTCTTAGCAAAAGTTATTAAAATAAAATGGCAATCCCAAAATTGATTTCATTTCTTTTATCCAGCAGCAAACAATGTGAAAATACAATGTTTTAAATGATATTCTATACTTAAACATCAAAGAAATAATGTACTAAAGAATAAATTTAACAAATGAACTGTAAAGCCTTTGTAGAGGTCTTAAACCTTTGTTAAAAGATAGACCTATACAATGTTATACTTAGTGAAGTAAGTCAGACAGAGAGAGAAAAATACTATAACATTTAATTGTGGAATGAATAATACAAATCAACCTATATACATAACAGACTCTTAGATATAGATGACAAACTATGGTTACCAAAATGTAGAGGGAGGGAGGGAGGGACAAATTATGAGTATGGGATTAACAAATACAAACCACTATAGTTAAAACAGATAAGCAATAAGGATTTACTGTATAGCACAGGGAATCACATTCAGTATCTTTTAATAAACTGTAATGAATATAATCTGAAAAAAAAATAACTGAATCACTTTGCTATAAAACTAACACAGTATTGTAAATCTACTATAGTTCAATAAAATTTAAAAGAAATGTTTAAATAAACAAAAAGATAAATCATGCAAATAGGAAAAATACTCATTGTATAAATATGTCTATTATCTTTGAATTAAATATATAAGGTTGATGCTATCTAACTCGAATCCCAACAGGAATTTTTGTGTTTTTAGGTTGTTATCACTGAAGGACCAAGAAAAATATATTATTCTAAGATCAGGGGAAGTAAGTTAAGCAATTGGGGGTTGGTAATTCTGTCACAATCTACTTCTAATGTTTGGTAATTAGAAGCAATATAATCTTCCCAAATGTCCATTCAAACTCAATGAAATATTTAAAATTTAGTATCTGGTGAAAATCTCAGGACATATTTTTCACAGGCTTTCTGCAATTTCCTTTCTTCCCAGCACCACTCACCTCTTCCAAACTGAGGTATCTGCTTACACCTCCTTTTCCATCCCCCACAACCATCCTGTCTATGGAGTTCAGACATATATCCATTTATGGATTCTCACGCTTTCACCTAGAAGTATTGTCCTTTTAAATTGGATTTACTTAGACATATTTATTCATGTTGTTTTTCTTGATTTATAGCAATGAAATCTGTCCATGATATAGACAAGACAAAAAGTCTTTTCTTTTTAAACTCAAAATTTTAATTAAAATTAGTTTTTAAAAATGTTTTCTATTCAAAACTCATCTTCTCATTCAGGATTATGTTTTCTCTTTGGTTTTGTTTAATCTGGTACTGGTTCAAATAGTTGGCGATTTTAACTGTTCGCTTAAGAATTAGTGTTGGGACGTGGAGACACTGAATAATATCCTCCAAACTGACAACGTACTTTGAGATTGAAAACCAAAGCAGGCAACTCCATAAAATGCAACTTTATGTAAGTGGGTAACTTACATACAGGAAGGATCTGGCAGAGGACAATCCACAGGCATTCACATCTGCACCCTGCACTGCCTACAGGAATACAGGGGGATTTAAAGTAGCCAAGGCTAAAAATAGAATCTGACTAACAAGGGAGAAGCATGTCCTCACCAATGGGAACCAGGGTTTTTCCTCCCCTGGGGGGTCTCATGACCACTGACCATCTGTGTCAACAAAAGGCATTCTTCAAGTTTTCGTATCAGATGAAGGCAAGGTAAAAGTTGATAGGGAACTTATCTGGTTTGGGGGCATCCCTTGTGAGTAGGCTAAAGCTCAGTCACACAGAGAGGGGAGGTGGTAGGATGTGGGTCTAAAATGTAACTGACAAAACGGAGTCAGTGTGGTTTAGCCACAGAAGCAGTTTTAAGACTAAGAAAATAGAAAGCTGACTTCTGAGCTCTGTGTACATAGAAGGGGTATTTGTGTGACTGAATTAATTAGCCATGTGAATGAACACTTATGTTAAGGTTCCTAACTATCTGAAATTTGAAGTATTTTCTCTGAGGCCATTCATTTTCTCTAGTAATAAATACTTTGCTATTTCTTCAATGATATGGGGGTATAGATTTCTGATTGCTGAGAATTCTGCACCCGTGGAGACAAAGGATTGTCAATTATTTCATCTTTAGTCTTCCAAAGGAGCTGTTTGATTTCAGATACATTTTCCCTTCTACCCATTGTCAAAATCAGTGTTTCCAAGTTTCAAGCCTCTTTGGGAGTCTAGAGATGGTGTCAGCCCCCTCTCGGTCTCTCCCACTCCATGCCTGCTCTGGCCTCTGTTTCCTCCTGCTCTAGTCCAATTCTTACCATTTTCTGTCTTAACATTAAGTTGGATGATTGTCTTCTCTGCTAATGTCTATTCTCCCAGGTTTAGGCATTTAAAGTTTATCATTTTAGTATCAGTTTAGCAAGTTATCAGCTGTGTGAAAGAACAATATGTATTATCTAGCCAGTATCTTTAATGCAATGATAAGACAGGATAGTGTTTGGATCCTACTCTTTCTGTCTGAACTTAAGGAAATACATAGCCTGGATTGCATCTGCCTTGTACCACTTTTTGAGCAGATAAGGAATAAGTCACTTGAAAAGATGTCTGAAATATAGTTGGTGCCCAATAAATGCTAGTTCTTTTGTTTAATCTCTTAATGTTTCATTTTTCCTCTCCATTATATACAGTTCTTCTCATGACTCTTTCTATACATACTGGAGGAATTGCACGTAGTCCTTTACCTTTAACCTTGATGCTTCCATGAATATGTCTACACGCACCAGGCTGAAGTCAAGATGCATCTGTTTGCTTTTCCTGGATAACAAACTACCCCAAAATTTAGTGGATTAAACAATAATTATTTATTTAGCTCAGAAATCTGTGAATTGGCAATTTGGGCTTGGCTCTATGGGTTGGTTCTGTTGATCTGGGCCAGCCTTAACAGATCTCAGTTGGACGTGCTGACCTGTCTTTGGTCATTTGCTAATTTGACAGGAACTGGCTAGTGTAAGATGCTTCTGCTGGAATCGTTCATTTATTTGCCATGAGGTTTCTCATTTTCCAGAAAACTATACAGTGATGTTCCCATGTCGGCCCACTTCATAGGGGCAGAAGTGGGCAAAAGACTAATTTAAATTTGTACAGTGTCACTTTTGCTACATTCTACTGGCAAAGTCAGTCACGAGGCCAACCTGCATGGGTAAGTGTACTCTCCCTTTCTCATCTCCTGCTAGAAGGAGCATGAAGAATTGTGGCCATTTCTGAATCTATCACATAGAGCAAAGGTATTTAATGTAATGGTCTGTTGAAGATGTGTCCAGGTAATGAATAATGTGTCCAGTATAATGAAAGGTCTGAGGAATATCAGGTTGAGAACCAGGGCAAGGGTTTACTCAGCAGAATCCCTGATTTTTTGCTGATCACTTTGTTCCCACCTGATTCACAGAAGGGGTAAGGGAAACATGACTTGCTAGCCAATTCTTGCCTGCATCTATTTTTTTGCAGTCTGCTAGGTAAGGATGGTTTTTACACTTTTAAATGGTTTAAAAATATCAAAAGAAGAATATTTCATGAAGTGAAAATCATGTGAAATTCAAATTTCAGTGTTCCTAAATAAAGTTTTGTTAGAAAACAGCCATGCCGCTATAAAGAAATTTTATTCAAATGACAATCTATAAACAACAATATGAGTATTTAAATAAAAATGTATTTTAGAGCTTAAAAAAAAAAGAAGAAAACAGCCATGCCTGTACATTTACATATCACCTATGACTGCTTTTGCGCTGCAGCTGGCAGATTTGAGTAGTGGCAAAAGGGACTGTACGTGGCCCACAAATCCTGAAATATTTACTATCTTATCTTTTATAGAGAAAGTTTACCAACACCTGATTTATAACATATGCCAAGTGTTTGGAGATGGGTATACCATCCATGCAAAGCTACAAGGAAAAAAATAAAAGTCACCAAAAGCTATGAGAAATAAAGTTTAACACATAGAAAGGTCAAGACTTAAGACTCCCTCTCTGAAACATTAATGATCTAATACCACTAATTATCTGAAAACAATCTTGAGAAAGGAACTTGGTTTCCCGAGGTTTCTTTTTTATTGGGCATAAGTAGGAAGAACTAACAGATTTATCACATAATTCAAAATAAACAGCAGGAAGGGTTTATTTCACTTTTATCAGTTTGATCAGAATGAATGGTTTCCCTAAAACCATGTTTAATCTTTTCAAAATGGAATGCCCAAGTACCTTGAGTTTCTAACCAAACTTCAGTTAGAGTCTGTTTCCAAATCCTAGGAGAAATGGAGTGGAAGGAAAGCTGGATGATGACAGAAGGGGCAAGGTGGCAGAACAGAAAATGAGAAGTTGACAGTGAGTAATAAAAATCTAATTTTTCCCATGAATTAAAAACGAGAGCAGAATTCACAAGTAGCAGCCATACCGAGAGCTTAAATGGCTTCAAGCTAGGTCTTCCAGCTCCCTAAAATTAAAAGCAGTGTTTTTATAACTGTATACATTTTTCCTTTTTCACAGCACTTTGCACTGTAGCCTCTATCATTTTCGTTCATCTATTTTCAGTAAGCTAATTTAAAAAAAATTTTTATTGGAGTATAGTTGACTTACAATGTTGTGTTAGTTCCAGGTGTATAGCAAAGTGAATCAGTTATACATATACGTATGTCCACTCTTTTTTACATTCTTTTCCCATGTAGGTCATTACAGAGTATTCAATAGAGTTCCCTGTGCTGTACAGTAGGTCTTTATTAGTTATCTATTTTATATATAGTAGTGTGTATATGTCAATCCATATCTCCCAATTTATCCCTCCCCCCACTTCCCCCTTGGTAACCATCAGTTTGTTTTCTACATCTGTGACTCTGTTTTGTAGGTAAGTTCATTTGTACCCTATTCTTAGATTCTAGTAAGCGAATTCTTGATTACAAAATAAAGTATAAGTATATTCAATGGAGACAAATTGGAACATACAGAAAAATTTATTGTAAGTAAATTTAATTTTTTAATCCTCATTACTCAGGGATACATTAATATTTTGTCTTATTTTGTTCTCTACTTTTTAACAATGAACATTTACATTTTCTCATACAAATTTTTTGTCTGCTTAATGTTTCATCAAATTACCATATTTTATAAATACTTTATCTAGTTTGCTTTTTATCCTTGTTAATATTTCAGTATCATAAATAATGGCATTGAGATTTTGACATAAAGTCATTTTCTTCTGAATTTGTCATTATTTCTTAGGAAAGACTGGGAGGTTATCAGGTCAGCACATATGGATGTTTTGAAGGCTCTGGGTTTATGCTGCCACATCATTTTCTCCAATTTCTTTTTACTGAGGACTAAGATACCTGTCTTTGAAACAGAATGACTGTAAAGATCACTGAATCCCCTGCATTTTATTTTGATTTTGTAACACGCAGCTACATAGACTGGACGTAGGTTAGTAGCTACAGCCTTTCTTAGCAAGGCCTGATAAGATGAACAAAGCAATGAATCAATATTATGTAGTTGTAGAACAGCAGACATTCTTGATTAAAGACATCTACCTCTACTTTTATTCTTCCAGCTCTGAGGCACATCAGTCTCAGTGTAAATCAGGATGTGACTCTGACTAAAGCTTACCAAAGCTGTATTAACCCTTAAGTTTGTATTATATCAGAATTCCCAAATGCTGGGTCAGTAAATTGTGATATTTGAAAACAAAAACAAAACCAGCAAACAAGCAAAAACACATATCTCAGTGCATTCCAGTTCTGGCTCAGCTATGGGTTGTCTGGGTGATACTAGGAAAGTCATTTAATCCCTTGATACTTTGATTTTCTCATATGTAAGAACTTCTTGGATGTGATGAGTTTCAAGACACCGCAAACTATTTTTAAAAGGCTATTATTCTCATCACGTATTTAAAGTACACATACTGGTATTTTCCCTCCCAGAAAGCTCTTCAAATTAACCTCCTTTCTCATTCAAAACAGATTTGGCTGTAAGGGTACCTGTGATTAAAAATCTAAAATGTTTCCCAACATCCTTCTATCCTCCTGTTCAAATCTCTTCCCCAGCAATTGATGCCTAATACCCCTACATTGACATAACTAGGTGAAACCACTGGAGTGATTCTTCATGGGCAAATGCTCATAGGTATCAAAGTGACTTTCAGATCATACTTATATTAGAAGCAATCAACAATAATACTCCTTCAAAAAGAAAGGAGAAAAATAGTACCTTATACTCAGTTTTAACATAAACTCTTTCATGGTAATACTGTTAAGCTCCAAATAGAATTTCTAAAGGAGTGATAATAGAATATAAATATATGGAACACTGAGCTAATATAGACATTGACATTAATTATAAGTGGGGTTTTTTTGAAACTAATGTAAAAGGAAATAATTATAGATTACCTTATTATATAAAAAGGGATACACGTTTTCAGAAAAGATACTTAATTTTCTTCTACTAAGTTCTAAATGAACCACACAACGTAAGCACTGTTTCAACCAAAGTTTAAACAGAAAATACCTCATATCTCAATAGAATTCAAGAGCCTAATGTTAATGTACTCCATTGAAGGCCTTCTGAAGCTTCTTTCTAGGTTCACAGCTGTTGTTGTTTTAATTTTTTCACATGAATTAAATGAAATGCAACTAAAAATAAACTTATTTTCCTTGTTACTGTTTAATAGAATCAACAAATGCCATCAACTCAAACATAACTGGTCAAATCTCCATTAAGTGGTTTTCCTTATCAAAAGGACTGACAGGGCATCACATATAAATTGTTGCTGATGGACTCATTTACAGGCAGATGATATGTTATGTACATTCATAATGAGTACTCTGCATTACCCATTTCCAAAAAGCATCATGTTATTCAGTGTAAGAAGCTCTGATTTTGGCTTGTCACAAATCAAATATAGTTCATCATTCACAGTATCTAATGAACTAGAATTTCTTTCCATAACAAATTCACCATAATTAGAAAATATGTGAAACACATTCCTGAAAATATCTTCCCTAAGCTCTGCTGTAAAACTCCAACCCAAATGTTATCCTCATCACTCCAAGAATCCTGGCGACCCAAAGAGGCCCCAGGACATTATATCCTCTGTCTTCTCCAAATAGTAGGAGAAATGCGGGGAAGAAGTATGTAAACCATTTACGAGGTCCCTACCAGTTACAGGACTGGGAGTGATCACCAGAGAGCAAAAGCAGGTTCTCCAGAAATCATCCCCCTCCACGTCCCCAGCCTTACTACAACTCGATTAAAAAATGGATAGAAGACTGAATAGACATTTTTCCAAAGAAGACATATGGATGGCCAACAGGCACATGAAAAGGTGTTCAACATCAATAATCATCAGAGAACTGCAAATTAAAACCACAATGAGGTATCACCTGCCACCAGTAAAAATGGCCATCATCAAAAAGTCTACAAACAACAAATGCTGGAGAGGATGGAGAAAAGGGAACCCTCCTACACTGCTGGTGGGAATGTAAATTGGTACAGCCACTGTGGAAAACAGTATGGAGATTTCTCAAGAAACTAAAATAGAATTACCGTATGGCTCAGCAATTCCATTTCTCAGTATATATCTGGGAAAATGAAAACACTAATTTGAAGATACTTGCACCCAACGTTCATAATAGCATTATTTACAATTGCCAAGATTATGGAAGCAACCTAAGTGTCCATAACAGATGAATGGATAAAGAAGATGTTTTGTGTGTACACACACACACACACACACACACACACACACAATGGAATACTACTCAGCCATAAAAAAGAATGAAATTTTGCCATCTGCAACAACATGGATGTACCTAGATGGTATTATGCTTAGTAAAATAAGTCAGACAGAGAAAGATGAATACTGTATGATATCACTTATATGTGGACTCTAAAATAATACAACCAAGTAGTGAATATAACAAAAAAGAAACAGACTCACAGATATAGAGAACAAATTAGTGTTTACCAGTGGGAAGAGGGAAGGGGTGAGGGGCAAGATATATTGTACAGCACAGGGAATATAGCCAATATTTTATAATAACTATAAATGGAGTATAACTTTTAAAAATTGTGAACTATGCTGTAAACCTGAAACATATCATATTGTACATCAACTATACCCCAACTTAAACAAAAGTTTTTTAAAAAAAGTAGTCCCTGCCTTATTACTTTTTTTTTTTTTTTCTTTTTGTGGTACGCGGGCCTCTCACTGCTGTGGCCCCTCCCATTGCGGAGCACAGGCTCCGGACGCGCAGGCTCAGCGGCCACGGCTCACGGGCCCAGCCGCTCCGCGGCACGCAGGATCCTCCGAGACCGGGACACGAACCCGTGTCCCCTGCATCGGCAGGCGGACCCCCAACCACTGCGCCACCAGGGAAGCCCTACTTTTTAGTAATTATAAATAGATACACTATCAAGCCATTTTTCCCCTGGTTTTACTGTTTCTGTAGGACACAAAGAAAGCTATCTTGGGGGGTCTCTCCTAAACTGGAAGGAAAGAGAACACTGCCCCCCGGAGGCTGCAAAGAGAGGACAACTTCATGGGCTCACAAAACTCATGTAAGGGTGAGTGCTGTCCATGGTTTCACGGTTAGACACAAATCTCATCACCTGGGTTTCACTAACAATGGGGAAAGCTGAAGTAAGGTATTGAGAACCAGGGTCTGACCTGTGTCTCTTACCCCCATTTATAACCTAATCTGCATTCTGCGGCTGCTCCTTCTTCACTAAGTACATGCACTAGGATTGAAACAGTGAGCTCATAAGTGCCATTTCCAAGGCTCCCTATGACTGGAGTATTGTGTACAATGGGAACCTCCCAAATATTCACATTGAACTGTAATGGCTTCACTTAAGTTTTCATGGAGGCTTTTCCTAAAGAGGATTATTCTTCAACATATGGATGATTAATTTAACAATTCCTAATTGACTAAATGTAGGAACAAAGTCCAACAAGCCCACTTATTCAGAAGTATAAAGGAATTTTGTCTCTTTAGTGTTTTGTCAGAAAGAGTAACGAATAAAACTGCTCTTTTGGGACTTCCCTGGTGGTCCAGTGGTTAAGATTCCGCACTTCCACTGCAGGAGGCACAGGTTCGATCACTGGATCACTGCTCGGGGAACTAAGATCTCGCATGCCACACAGCATGGCCAAAAGAAAACAAAAACAAACAAAAAAAACAAACTACTCTTTTGCTTCCTTTCCATGAATTGTAAGGGGTTTTCATTTCCAAATTATTTCCTACCATTTAAACAGAATAAAAAGGGAAAGGAATGAAAGGTCTACCTGGAACAAAGCTGAAAAATCAAATAGGAATGTTGAAGAGAAAAGAGCATATTTAGGAGGGGTAAGTAGGGGAAGAAGATATATATGGCCATTTCCAAAAGTCAGTAAATTACATCAGCCAACTCTAGGGGCAATTCCATTGTTTCTTTGTAGAAGGGGTTTGGGATGGAGTAGTCTGACTGAAAAAGAGGTCTTACAGCTTCATTTGCATAGACTTCACAGCAGATTTACTGTCAATCATCCACATCAAAGAGGGCTAAGGTCTTCCTTTGCCATAGACACACACACACACACACACACACACACACGAGTAGCTCCACATTTCCAGGCAAACACTGCCTGCAGAGTGCCCTGTAGTTTGGGATTTACTTCTTTGTGAGGAATATTGCCCTTTCTTCTCTGAATCTCACAGTCCTGGGACTCAGAGCTGCTTCTTCAAGTTCTCATCATTTTGAAGTAATAGATCATGAGTCTAGAAAGACTTTGATTCCCCAAATTGGATACTTCCCAGCATAAGTAACTGAAAATCAGAGGAAATTGAGGCAGCCCTGATTTCTGGGAGTCTCTGAATTTTGTAGGATAAAGTAAATGAGGTTAATCCGAAAAGCCAGGAAGCACCTTGAGTTCATGTTAGTGAAGAGCTCCATCTCCTGTTCCGTGTGGGTATATTCCCACAACAGCTTCTACCAGCAAGCAGCTGCTAGAACACCAGAGTTATCAAAGGAAGTAAGCCAGCTTATAAACCCTTCTGCAATGCAGATTCTTCTGTTCACTAATTGAGCCTAAAACTTAATGTTTTTTGTATCACGGTAGGTACTGATAACTGAGAGAAGAAACACAGAATGAAATAAAGTTTTTACATGTGTAACCTTCAGTAAAGAAAAAAGGTTGCAAGCAATTTTACAGGTTTTCTTGAAATAATTTTATCCTTTCACTTAGGAAATTCAATTTTGAACATCAGGGCAAGCAACAAGAAAACCTTTTTCTAACCTCTGTGGGATGAGTGAGTTAGAGCAGCCTCAGTACAGAGCAGGTTCAAGCTTGTAAAGAAACAGCTTTCCTGGCACATAAATTGAACCAGGTTTGGTCTATTTGACTCTATAAAAACTCTATGTTGATTTTAACTTTAGTCTCCATCAATTCTCTGCCTTTCATTACTAAAAGCAGCTTAAAGAGAAGGAAAATGAAAGGGAAGGTGTTTATTATAAGGCAGAAATGCTAAAGATCCAACAAATGAGTGGATGCTGTTAGACAAAATTACATTTTCTTTCTTTTTGGGTTTTTTTTTTTTTGCCTACTGAAAGAACAGTTTTTTTGGAGTACTCACTGCTAGTTTTTATTTGTTTGCTTGCTTTCCAGTATTTTCTTGGAAAGACAATGAAACAATCAAATTAAGCAACTTTTCCTCTAAAATTATACTGGAAGGCCATCTAACTTGAAGTAAAATGCACTGGACTATGATTCAAAAGAACTGAATTCTATTTCTCTATCCAAAAATAACTGACAATAACAACCTCAAATATTTCCTGTGGAAGGAAGGGTTGCCTTAAATGAAACCTTATTTTAATGCCTAAAAATGTTATTATTGTGCTATCCACCAACAGCATGCTGACCTTTAGAAATACATTTCCTATTATGTTTATAAGAATGATTTGAATGTTTGTATATTTTGAATCAATATAACTAAGTCATTTCTATATAGAAATTACTTTTATAGTGGAGGTTGTCTATGGTCCTTTACCATTCTAACTGGCCTAACTTAGAAAAGGAAGTCCAGCTTAGCTTAGTGGTTTTCAGCATTAGATGACATAGGATTAAGCCCAGTCAGTAGTAATAACATTGCTAATGTGCCTTGGTTATCATAGTTCCTGGATGTTTGAAGCAACACAAAAAACTTCCATATTAACATCACCCCTTTAAGTTGCTGCATAAAATAATACCCAATATCCTAAAATACTCAATTACAATTAGTATATGAATATTTAATTTCCAGAGGGCAATTAGTATTAAACACTAAACAGAGAAAATTGTTTATTCTACATTAATCCAAATATACTGACTCAAATTACTTCTTTTTTTTTTTTAAAGAGTCCACATATAAATGAGATCATGCAGTATTTGTCTTTCTCCATCTGGCTTATTTCACATAGCATAATATTCTCCAGGTTCATCCATATTGGCATAAAGGGCAGGATTTCTTTATGTTTAAAGCTGAGTAATTTGTATTCTCTATCCTTGCATCTGTGAATGGACATTCAGGTTGTTTTCATAGTTTGGCTACTGTGAATAATGCTGAAATGAACATGGGAATGCAGATATCTCTTTAAGATCCTGATTTCATTTCCTTTGGAAGTACACCCAGAAGTAGAATTGCTGCATCATAAAGTAGTTCTATTTTTGTTTGAGGAACCTCCATACTGTTTTCCATGATGACTGTGCCAATTTCCATTGCCATCAATAGTGTACAAGGGTTGCCTTTTCTCTGCATCCTTCTCAACATCTGATATATTTTGACTTTTTGAAAATAGCTATCCTAACAAATGTAAGGTGATATCTCATTGTGGTTTTGATTTGCATTTTCCTAATGATCAGTGATGTTGAGCATGTTTTCATACACCGTTGGCCTTTTGTACATTTTCTTTGGAGAAATGTCTATTCAGGTCCCTTGCCCATATTTAAATGTGGTTATTTGTTACTTTGCTATCAAGTTGTATGAGTTTCTTATACATTTTGAATATTAACCCTTTTATCAAACATATTTGCAAATATTTTCTCCTGTTCCATAGGTTATCTTTTCATTTTGTTGATTGTTTCATTTGCTGTGAAGAAGTTTTTTAGTTTAATGTAGTCCCACTTGTTTTTTTGTTTGTTTTGGGTTTTGGTTTTTACTTTTATTGCCTGTGCTTTTGGTATCAAATCCAAAAACTCATTGCCAAGACCATGTCATGGAGCTTTTGCCCTATGTTTTCTTATAGGAGTCTTAAGGTTTCAGGTCTTACATTTAAGTTTTTAATCTTTTTTTTTTTTTTTTTTGCGGTACGCAGGCCTCTCACTGCTGTGGCCTCTCCTGCCGCAGAGCACAGGCTCCGGACGCGCAGGCTCAGTGGCCATGGCTCACGGGTCCAGCTGCTCCGCGGCATGTGGGATCCTCCCGGACTGGGGCACGAACCCGTGTCCCCTGCATCGGAAGGCAGACTCCCAACCACTGCGCCACCAGCGAAGCCCTTTAATCTATTCTGAGTTGACTTATGTATGGTGTAAGATAAAGGTCTGGTTCCATTCTTTTGCATGTAGATATCCAGTTTTCCAAACACCATTTATTGAAGAGACTATGTATTCTTGGTACCTTTGTCAAAGATTAGTTGATCATATATGAAAGGAGTTATTTCTATGCTCTCTATTCTCTTCCATTGGTCTATATGTCTGTGTTTATACCAGTACCATGCTGTTTTAATCACTATAGCTTTGTAATACAATTTGAAATCATGAAGTCTGATGCCTTCAGCTTCGTTCTTTGTGCTCAAGATTGCTTTAGTTATCTGGAGTCTTTTGTGGTTCCCATAAGAACTTTAGAATTGTTTTTTCTATTTCTGTGAAGAATGACATTGGAATTTTGATGGGGACTATACTGAAGGAGTATATCTCTTTGGGTAGCATTCACTAGGAACAGCAATGCTGTCTTTCTGTTTACTAGGGTCATGACAGTTCTGAGATTTTACAAATCATCTTTCGTGCCTTGTACAGTTTATTGGACTTGGTTTAAATTTCTAAGCATAAATAACTACAATGTTCAATTGAATCTGGCTTTTTTTCTTATTAACTTCATGAGTATCAACAGCCCTAGCCCACTATGTTGAGCCTTAATTAAGTATGAAGTGTGACATTTTAAATAAAAATAAAATCCATTTTTTATTAACCACAGCATTAAGAACATCCTTGAGATTAGTTCAAGATGGCGGAGTAGATGGACGTGCTCTCACTCTCTCTTGTGAGAGCACCACAATCACAACTAACTGCTGAACAATCATCGACAGGAAGACACTGGAACTCACCAAAAAAGATACCCCACATCCAAAGACAAAGGAGAAGCCACAATGAGACATTAGGAGGGGCGCAATCACAATAAAATAAAACCCCATACCTGCTGGGTGGATGACTCACAAACTGGAGAACACTTATACCACAGAAGTCCACCCACTGGAGGGAAGGTTCTGAGCCCCATGTCAGGCTTCCCAACCCGGGGGTCTGGCAAGGGGAGGAGGAATTCCTAGAGAACCACACTTTGAAGGCTAGTGGGATTTGACTGCAGGACTTCGACAGGACTGGGGGAAACAGAGACTCCACTCTTGGAAGGCACACACAAAGTAGTGTGCGCATCAGGATCCCGGGGGAAGGAGCAGTGACCCCATAGGATACTGAACCAGACCCACCTGCTAATGTTGGAGGGTCTCCTGCAGAGGCGGGGGGTGGCTGTGTCTCACCGTGAGGACAAGGACACTGGCAGTAGAAGCTATGGGAAGTACTCCTTGGCCTGAGCCCTGCCAGAGTCCACCATTATCCCCAAAAAGAGCCCGGGAAGGCTCCAGTGTTGGGTCACTTCAGGCCAACAACCAACAAGGAGGGAACCTAGCCCCACCTATCAGCAGAAAAGAGGATTAAAGTTTTACTGAGCTCTGCCCACCAGAGCAACAGCCAGCTCTACCTACCAACAGTCCCTCCCACAAGGAAACTTGCACAAGCCTCTTAGATAGCCTCATCCACCAGAAGGGAGACAGCAGAAGCAAGAAGTCCTACAATCCTGCAGCCTGTGGAACAAAAACCACATTCACAGAAAAACAGACAAAATGAAAAGGCACAGGGCTATGTACCAGATGAAGGAACAAGATAAAACGCCAGAAAAACAACTAAATGAAGTGGAGATACGCAACCTTCCAGAAAAAGATTTTCAGAATAATGATAGTGAAAATGAACTAGGACCTTGGAAAAAGAACGGAGGCAAAGATCGAGAAGATGCAATAAATGTTTAATAAAGACCTAGAAGAATTAAAGAACAAACAAACAGAGATGAACAATACAATAACTGAAATGAAAAATACACTAGAAGGAATCAATAGCAGAATAACCGAGGTAGAAGAACGGATAAGTGACCTGGAAGACAAAATGGTGGAATTCACTGCTCAGAACAGAATAAATAAAAAAGAATGAAAAGAAATGAAGACAGCATAAGAGACCTCTGGGACAACATTAAACACAACATTCACATTATAGGGGTCCCAGAAGGAGAAGAGAGAGAGAAAGGATCCGAGAAAATATTTGAAGAGATTATAGTCAAAAACTTCCCTAACATGGGAAAGGAAATAGCCACCCAAGTCGAGGAAGCGCAGAGAGTCCTATATAGATTTAACCCAAGGAGAAACATGCCGAGACACATAGTAATCAAATTGGCAAAAATTAAAAGCAAAGAAAAATTATCGAAAGCAGCAAGGGAAAAACAACAAATAACATAAAAGGGAACTCCCATAAGGCTAACAGCTAATTTCTCAGCAGAAACTCTACAAGCCAGAAGGGAGTGGCAGGACATATTTAAAGTGATGAAAGAGAAGACCCTACAACCAAGATTACTCTACCCAGCAAGGACCTCATTCAGATTCAATGGAGAAATCAAAAGCTTTAAGGACAAGCGAAAGCTAAGAGAATTCAGCACCACCAAACCAGCCCTACAACAAATTCTAAAGGAACTTCTCTAAGTGGGAAACACAAGGGAAGAAAAGGACCTATAAAACAAACCCAAAACAATTAAGAAAATGGTAATAGGAACATATATATCGATAATTACCTTAAACGAGAATGGATTAAATGCTCCAACAAAAAGACACCAACCAAAAGGGCTTGCGGAATGGATACAGAAAAAAGACCCATATATATGCTGTCTACAAGAGACCCATTTCAGACCTAGGGACACAAACAGACTGGAGTGAGGGGATGGAAAAAGATATTCCATGCAAATGGAAATCAAAAGAAAGCTGGAGTCATAATACTCATATCAGATAAAATAGACTTTAAAATAAAGAATGTTACAAGAGACAAGGAAGGACACTACATAATGATCAAGGGATCAATCCAAGAAGAAGATACAACAATTATAAATATGTACGTGCCCAATATAGGAGCACCTCAATACATAAGGCAACTGCTAACAACTATAAAAGAGGAATTCGCCAGTAACACAACGATAGTGGTGGATTTTAACACCTCACTTACACCAATGGACAGATGATACAAACAGGAAATTAATAGGGAAACACAAGCTTTAAATGACACAATAGACCAGATAGATTTAATTGATCTTTATAGGACATTCCATCAAAAAACAGCAGATTACACTTTCTTCTCAAGTGCTCACAGAACATTCTCCAGGATAGATCACATCTTGGGTCACAAATCAAGTCTCAGTAAATTTAAGAAAACTGAAATCATATCAAGCATCTTTTCTGACCACAATGCTACGAGATCAGAAATCAATTAGAGGGAAAAAAATGTAAAAAACACAAACACATGAAAGCTAAACAATATGTTACTAAATAACCAAGAGATCACTGGAGAAATCAAACAGGAAATCAAAAAATACCTAGAGACAAATGACAATGAAAACATGACGATCCAAAACCTATAGGATGCAGCAAAAGCAGTTCGAAGAAGAAAGTTTATAGCAATACAATCCTACCTCAAGAAACAACAAACATCTCAAATAAACACTCTAATCGTACACCTAAAGGAACTACAGAAGCACAAACAAAACCCAAAGTTAGTAGAAGGAAAGAAACCATAAAAATCAGAGCAGAAATAAATGAAATAGAAACAAAGAAAACAAAAGCAAAGATCAGTAAATCTAGAAGCTGGTTCTTTGATAAACCATTAACCACACTTATCAAGAAAAAGAGGAAGAGGACTCAAATCAATAAAATTAGAAATGAAAAAGGAGAAGTTACAACAGACACTGCAGAAATACAAAGTATCCTAAGAGACTACTACAAGCAACTCTATGCCAATAAAATGGACAACCTGGAAGAAATGGACAAATTCTTAGAAAGGTACAACCTTCCCAGACTGAACCAGGAAGAAATAGAAAATATGAACAGACCACAGGTAATCACAAGTAATGATACTGAAACTGTGATTAAAAATCTTCCAACAGACAAAAGTCCAGGACGTGATGGCTTCACAGGTGAATTCTATCAAACATTTAGAGAAGAGCTAACATCCATCCTTCTCAAACTCTTCCAAAAAATTGTAGAGGAAGGAACACTCCCAAACTCATTCTACGCGGCCACCATCACCCTGATACCAATATCAGACAAAGATACTACAAAAAAAAAATTACAGACCAATATCACTGATGAATAAATGCAAAAATCCTCAAAAAAATACTAGCAAACAGAATCCAACAACACATTAAAAGGATCATACACCATGATCAAGTGGGATTTATCCCAGGGATGCAAGAATTCTTCAATATATGGGAATCAATCAATGTGATTACACCAAATTAACAAACTGAATAATAAAAACCATATGACCATCTCAATAGATGCAGAAAACGCTTTTAAAAAAATTCAACACCCATTTATGATAAACACTCTGCAGAAAGTGGGCATAGAGGGAACCTACCTCAACATAATAAAGGCTATATAGGACAAACCCACAGCAAACATCATTCTCAATGGTGAAAAACTGAAAGCATTTTGTCTAAGTCAGGAACAAGACAAGGATGTCTACTCTCACCACTATTATTCAACATGGTTTGGGAAGCCCTAGCCACAGCAATCAAAGAAGAAAAAGAAATAAAAGGAATACAAATTGGAAAAGAAGAAGTAAAACTGTCACTGTTTGCAAATGACATGATACTATACATAGAGAATCCTAAAGACTCTACCAGAAAACTACTAGAGCTAAACAATGAATTTGGTAAAGTTGCAGGATACAAAATTAATGCACAGAAATCTCTTGCATTCCAATACACTAATGATGAAAAATATGAAAGAGAAATTAAGGAAACACTCACATTTACCATTGCAACAAAAAGAATAAAATACCCAGGAATAAACCTACCTAAGGAGACAAAACACCTGTACACAAAAAACTATGACACTGATGAAAGAAATTAAAGATGATACCAACAGATGGAGAGACATACCATGTTCTGGGACTGGAAGAATCAATATTGTGAAAATGACTATACTACCCAAAGCAATGTACAGATTCAGTGCAATTCCTATCAAATTACCAATGGCATTTTTTACAGAACTAGAACAAAAAATCTTAAAAATTTTACACAAAGGACCCTGAATAGCCAAGGCGGGCTTGAGGGAAAAAAATGGAGGTGGAAGAGTCAGACTCCCAGGCTTCAGACTATACTACAAAGCTACAGTAATCAAGACAATATGGTACTGGCACAAAAACAGAAATATAGATCAATGGAACAGGATAGAAAGCCCAGAGATAAACCCACACACCTATGGTAAACTAATCTATGACAAAGGAGGCAAGGATATATAATGGAGAAAAGACAGTCTCTTCAATAAGTGGTGCTGGGAAAACTGGACAGCTACATGTAAAAGAATGAAATTAGAACACTCCCTAACACCACACACAAAAATAAACTCAAAATGGATTGCAGACCTAAATGTAAGACCGGACACTATAAAACTCTTAGGGGAAAACATTGCAAGAACACTCTTGACATGAATCACAGCAAGATCTTTTTTGATCCACCTCTTGGAGTAATGGAAATAAAAACAAAAATAAACAAATGGGACCTAATGAAACTTGAAAGCTTTTGCAAAGCAAACTACAAACAAGACGAAAAGACAACCCTCAAAATGGGAGAAAATATTTGCAAATGAATGAACAGATAAAGGATTAATCTCTAAAATATATAAATAGCTCATGCAGCTCAATATTCAAAAAACAAACAACCCAAGCAAACAATGGGCAGAAGACCTAAATAGACATTTCTCCAAAGAAGACATACAGATGGCCAAGAAGCACATGAAAAGCTTCTCAACATCACTAATTATTAGAGAAATGCAAATCAAAACTACAATGAGGTATCACCTCACACCAGTTAGAATGGGCACCATCAGAAAATCTACAAACAACAAATGCTGGAGAGGGTGTGGAGAAAAGGGAACCCTCTTGCACTGCTGGTGGGAATGTAAACTGATACAACCACTATGGAGAACAGTATGGAGGTTCCTTAAAAAACTAAAAACAGGGGCTTCCCTGGTGGCGCAGTGGTTGAGTCCGCCTGCCGATGCAGGGGACACAGGTTCGTGCCCTGGTCCGGGAAGATCCCACATGCCGCAGAGCGGCTGGGCCCGTGAGCCATGGCCCATGGGCCTGCACATCCAGAGCCAGTGCTCCGCAACAGGAGAGGCCACAACAGTGAGAGGCCCACGTACCGCAAAAACAAAAACAAAAAAACCCACTAAAAATAGAATTATATTATCCAGCAATCCCACTACTGGGCATATACCCAGAGAAAACCATAATTCAAAAAGACACATGGCACCCCAATGTTCACTGCAGCACTATTTACAATAGTCAATTCATGGAAGCAACTTAAATGCCCATTGACAGACGAATAGATAAAGAAGATGTGGTACATATATACACTGGAATATTACTCAGCCATAAAAAGGAACGAATTTGGGTCATTAGTAGAGATGTGGATGGATTTAGAGACTGTCATACAGAGTGAAGTAAGTCAGAAAGAGAAAAACAAGTATCGTATATTAACACACATATGTGGAATCCAGAAAAATGGTACAGATGAACCAGTTTGCAGGGCAGAAACTGAGACACAGATGTAGAGAACAAACGTATGGACACCAAGGGGGGAAAGTGGCAGAGGTGGTGGTGGTGGGATGAATTGGGAGATTGGGATTGACATATATACACTAATATGTCTAAAATGGATAACTAATAAGAACCTGCTGTATAAAAAAATAAATAAAATTAAATTAAAAAAACATTTTGGGAAGGGCAGCTTTTAAAGTATTCTGATAATTTTTCAATTGTTCAACTAACTCCCTAAAAAGGAAAATTAGTACTTATATCTGTGTCATCTAGGTACAGACTATAATGATTTCAGACTTTTCAATTTACTTCTCTGAATATTCTCAGGAAGAAGAATAAGGAGAAAACTGAAAGAGGTTAGAAAAATTCAAAATAAAGGAAATATTTATTTTCATATGATATCTGACTTTTCTAAGATATTTCAATTGCTACTGACAGATAACAGGCAAGCAGAGAAGACGAAGATTTGAAGCTACTGTTAGTGACATTAAGAATAAACTGCCACCTCTGTGTGCAAAGGTACTTTCATATATAAAAACTTACTCAATATTCAAGGCAGCTCCATGAGGTCAGCAGGGCAAGAGAAATCTCCAAAAATGAGTCTTAGTCTTTCCTTTCACTTTTTTTCAGTGTGTTCAGACATTTAGTATCAGTTGTGGGAATCGCTGCTGTCTTGGTTACTCCTGATTGAGACTATCTTCATTGGGCATTGATCAATACATGAAGAGTCTAAACAAAACTTATTACCAAATCAATTAAAGATAGAAAATCCTCAAAGAATTTCTAGAAAAGCTTCTGCTCAATGAGCAAACGGGAGCCAGGAGCTGGTTGAATAGCCAGAAGAGCAATTTGGGGGTTCCCACTCCATAGAAGCTCGAGAACACCATAAGAAATAAACTTAGGTTTCCAATCAGAATTCTAAGTAACTAGAAAAATATAATCTGGGCCTGGTTCTACTGAAGTAAACAGAATCCCAGAGTATGAATTAAAAAGGAAAAATCCTACAGTATGAATTACAAAGGAAAAATCTTGCTAGCAATAGTCAATTTCTGGAGAGGAATTTTACATCAGTACAGCACCACCAGTGCAAGCAGCCCTTCAACTATCACTTGAATTCAGTACTCATAACACACAGATATCCTAAAACCACATGGCTTCTTGCATGCTGTGGTGATATTTTCAGGGAAAAAAAACGTTTATGTTAATATGCAAATTTTTAATATTTTTCACTTGATTCCCAAATTGATGCCTGGTTTGAAAAATCACTAAAAAAAGTGAGGAAGAACAGATCTTCAGAACCACAGTTTCCAGTGTGAAAGCCAGAAAGAAACGTTAAAATACAATTTTAACATGATTTTAATAATTATTAAGTTAACTTTGTTTTGGCTGATTGTGAAAGAACAACACTATCTAAATACAAATGGTGGGTGAAAAAAAGTGAAATGAAAGACAAATACAAATGTTAAAAAATGTTTTATATCTAACACATGTAAAACTCCCTTATTTTTGATAGAAAGGAAAGAAGTATACAATTTTTGTTAATATAAAATCAGATATTTTTACTGTAGTTGATTTACAATATTGTGTTAATTACTGCTGTACAGCAAAGTGATTCAGTTATACATATATATTCTTTTCTTAATATATTCTTTTCCATTATGGTTTATCATAGGGTATTGAATACAGCTCCCTGTGCGATACAGTAGGACCTTGTTGTTTATCCATTCTAGACATATAAGTTTACATCTGCTAACCCTAACCTCCCACTCCATCCATCCCCCCAACCCCCTCCCTCTCAGCAACCACCAGTCTGTCCTCTATGTCTGGGATTCTGATTCCGTTCATAGATAGGTTCATTGTGTCATTTTAGATTCCACATAGAAGTGATATCATATGGTATTTGTCTTTCTCTTTTCGACTTACTTCACTTAGTATGATACTCTCTAGGTCCATCCATGTTGCTGCAAATGGCATTATTTCATTCTTTTTATGGCTGAGTAGTATTCCACTGTATACATGTACCACATCTTCTTTACCCATTCATCTGTCAATGGACATTTAGGTTGTTTCCATGTCTTAGCAATTGTGAATAGTGCTGCTATGAACATAGGGGTGCATGTATCTTTTTGAATTATAGTTTTTTTCCAGATATATACCCAGGAGTAGGACTGCTGGATCGTATGGTAATTCTACTATTAGTTTTCTGAGGAACCTCCATACTGTTTTCCACAGTGGCTGTACCAACTTACATTCCCACCAACAGTGTAGGAGGGTTCTCTTTTCTCCACACCCTCTCCAGCATTAGTTATTTATAGACTTTTTAATAATGGCCATCCTGACTGGTGTGAGGTGGTACCTCATAGTTTTGATTAGCATTTCTCTAATAATTAGCAATGTTGAGCATCTTTTCACGTGTCTATTGGCCATCTGTATAAAATCAGATTCTTAATAACATCTTCACGTAAATGCTAAACAAATATCCAAAGAATATTGGGTTTTAAATGATTAACTTGCCTGGATTACTTTCATTGTCATCAGCTCCATATATTAAGGTTAACTTTGTCCTAGCTCAGTATAGCAGGTTCCTTATTAATGGAGGAAGCACTGATGGAACACATCATCCAGAAAACAGCACTATACTCACTATAGTGAATCTCACTGAAGTTCAAAATAAGCATCACCCAAGGCTTATAGGAATGTTATATAACTGAGAAGAGATTCAACTGTAAAAGTTTCTGCAAGATCAGTTTTATGAATTATTTTCATAAGAACTTACTTAAAACATGAAAGGTAACCCTTTCATGGCTAGCTGGGACAACACTGTAACAGGCCCTCTCCTGGGTGAGGAATGATCCCTTGCTTGGTCCTGACTTTTCTCTTGGGAAAATCTTCCTTGTCCATTGTTCTTTGTGATCCCTGGCCCCACTCTGTGGGGTTCTTCCTTTACCTTTCTCCTCCTTGGCCATCTCTGAAGTGGGTATTGGGGAACAGACTCTGCTTACAGGTGCACAACTTTCCCAGTCCAAATTCTGCTCATGATGGGTAGGTGTCCAAGACTCAGTTACAGGACATTTAAATATAGCCTCATAATATATTTGACAATAGACTCTCAAAACGTAACAGATTTCTTGTGCATTCTGTCACAGCAAGTTTCACGTGCCAGAGATTTTTAACAAATCTTTATTGGAGTATAATTGTTTCACAATACTGTGCTAGTTTCTGTTGTACAACAAAGTGAATCAGCCATATACATACACATGTCCCCATATCTTCTCCCTCTTGAGCCTCCCTCTTATCCTCCCTATCCCACCCCTCTAGTCATCTCAAAGCACCAAGCTGATCTCCCTGTGCTATGCTGCTGCTTCCCACTAGCTAACTATTTTACATTTGGTAGTGTATAAGAGAGATCTTTTTAAGAACATGTATTTCATGTAAATTGTATTTCTTTGCTTCTTTTGTCCTCATATCTTTTTAGTTTTAAATTAGATTACCTTAGAGCTAGCAAGCTATTCCGAAAATGCTATACCCTTATTCTTATTTTTGCTTTGAGGCTTCTTAATTCACTTTGCTATTTTAACTTTACCTTTAGAGGTGATGGCCATACCTTTAATTTGGTCTATTCCAACAGATTAAGTTTTAATGGATCTTAAGACTTTTTCAATTTAATCTTTTACATTTTCAGTCTAAAAGAAATCAGCTATTCTAACTCTACATTGTCCCTAATTTCTGATATCAATTTATCTCTTTTCATTTCCACTTTCAAATTGGCCAATTATTTTAACTAGCTCATATCACTCTTTTTTTTTTTTTTTTTTTTCCGCGGTACACGGGCCTCTCACTGTTGTGGCCTCTCCCGTTGCGGAGCACAGGCTCCGGACGCGCAGGCTCAGCAGCCATGGTTCACGGGCTTAGTTGCTCCGCGGTATGTGGGATCTTCCTGGACCGGAGCACGAACCCGTGTCCCCTGCATCTGCAGGTGGACTCTCAACCACTGTGCCACCAGGGAAGCCCATATTACTCTTTTAATTCCTTGCCAAATGCACCCAATTGCTTTTAGTTCAGTACCTACATGGTCCCATCTACCAAGTTACTGCAGGTTACTATTTATGAGATACCTTTCACTACAACATGGGTTTCCATTTTTCCATTTTCTAATAACAGTTTCCTTACCACTCTCGAGCCAGCAGCTAAGCCAGTACCACATATTTTATATTGATATGAGATGCCATACTTCTGCTACTACCTGAATTAGACAAGGCTAGGCTACATTTAGATTTCAGGACCAGGATGAGCTGCAAATTGTGTAGCCTTGAATTAGATATGTTGGTGTTTTCACCTCAGGGAATATTTCACAGAAATTTTTGGTATGGTTTAGGGTTTGTGGGTTGGGTGGTGGCCATTTCCTTGTTTCTTTAAAATTGTACGCAATATTTAAATTTTTTAGTGGATTTAAGGACTGAGGATTAGAGCAAAAATAGTTTTACTTAGTCATATTTAAGCAGGTCTCAAAGTAATAAAAACTTAAAGACACACAGGGCATGTATTATGTCTCTTATCTTCCCCTAATTAGTAGAAAAGGAAGCTCCTTCCAGTCAGGCCATGGCTCTTTCCTTAATTTAAATAGAATTTCAAGAATTAACTCAGCATTTTTATATTATATCTCTCTAAAATCCCATTAAAACATTAGTAATCTAATAAAAATACATAAATAGTGAGAGCAGAGGTAACACGCAATGCAGCAGCAGTGGACTGGAGATTTCAACATCTTTTGGGGAGATGGAATGCAGATCGGAGGGATGGAATACAGATTGGAGAGTGGAGACTCTCTACTTGAGAAAACTAGACTAGATAAACTAAATGCTTAAAGAGGAAGATCTTCCTAGTCAGAATTAGACCTGAGATGCCCTACACATTTTCAGGATTTAGAGTCAACTGGTGTTATAGAAGTTGGAAATGGCACATGGGCTGAAAATATGGAGAGTGCTTCAAAGTTTACAAACTGAGAGCTTATATGTCCAAGCATCCTCTGCCACTCCACATGGCTAATTGATTACTACCTTCCCCGCCTCCCAACCAAAGCCGGAGAAGGTGAATGAAGAGAATCCACTGACTGAAGAACACAAAGAACAGTGGAGAAGGCTGAAATGGCATTAAGTGAAAGCCTGACCTCTCCCTCTCGCTTCCCAGACTGTTAGCAACCAAGTATACACTTCAGACAAAATGTTAGAGGATCTTCTTGTAGAGATGAGCAACCCAACACAAAAAGACCAACAGAAATTAATATACTCTTTCAAAACCCAACTGCTCTACAGTGAATTCTATCAGTAGATAAATCTTTTCCAGGTATGCAGAGTTTTAAAATCACCTATTTAATATCTCACTCTTAAATACAAATGGACATCCAGGGAGAATCAAGTTGAGAAGAGTTTCCAACTTGATAAACAGTCTAAACAAATGAAAAAGAACTCAGAGGAAACGAAGACTATAAAGGGGACAGAGGAAAAGAAAGATTATGATGACAACAAGAACAATAATACCTCTAGTATCCTCAAAGGGATAAGAAAGGATATTGCATCCATGAAACAAAAATATAATTTTTATAAGAGCTTTAGAAAAAGAAAAATGAATTTTGAACAATAAAAAATAATAGAAATTGCTAAAATAAAATTGAGGCAATTCCAGAAACATGAGCAAGAGGCCAAAAATGGAAAATAAATTATAAAAAATCTAGAAGATGAAAAATATAGTAGAACTATTAGAAAGACAGAATGGGTTAAAAGTGGGGGAGGAATTAAAGAAATAACAAAATCTCTCAAGATTGACAGGGATCATTTCTGCCTGTCTGCCACAATGAACAGAAAAACAACCTTCCCCAAGCCACATTATGTGACATTTCAGCACATTAGGAACTAAGTAAAAATAAATAAACAAAACCTTCATAGATAAAAATATGTAAAATACAAAAGATCAGAAGTAATAAGTTTTCAGGGATTTCCCTGGTGGTGCAGTGGTTAAGAATCTGCCTGCCAATTCAGGGGACACAGGTTCGATCCCTGGTCTAGGAGGATCCCACATGCCACAGAGCAACTAAGCCTGTGCACCACAACTACTGAGCCTGTGCTCTAGAACCCACAAGCCACAACTACTGAAGTCCGCACGCCTAGAGCCTATGCTCTGCAACAAGAGAAGCCACCGCAATGAGAAGCCTGTGCATTGCAGTGAAGAGTAGTCCCCGCTCACCACTAGAGAAAGCCCGCATGCAGCAACGAAGACCCAATGCAGCCAAAAATAAATAAAATAAAATAAATTAATTTAAAAGAAGAGGTTATCTCTGGATGATGATATTGGGAATGTTTATTAAAAAAAAAAGAAGTAATAAGTTTTCAGACTTAGCAGCAGTACTGAAAAGTAAAAGAAAATACATCCAAAATTCTGAAGAAAAACCGTTTCCATCCTAGAATTCTATACCCAGCCAAACTACTCAAACTTAAGGTTAAAATAAATAGAATGACAGACAGGCGGATTCAATTTACCTAAGTACCTTTCTTCTTAGAAAACTTTTGAAGGATGTACTTTACTAAGAGGTATAATAAACCAAGAAATGGGTAAACATGAGCTCAACACTGGATAATGTAGGACCGTTCTGGAACAATGTGTGCCCAAAAGCCTAAAGAACAACCAGTTTAAATTAGAGAGGGAACACAAAGAAAGTCTCTAGGAAAAATAAAATGCACTGATGAATTGTTTGATGTCTTTGATTAGAAATAAAATGAAACCATTCTGGATGAATTTGTAATAAATACATAGAAAAGAAAAAAAATTGTTTCGTAATGTACAAAACATAACCATATTTCACTAACTGGAATTGACTCTTTGAGAGTGTATTTCAGCAAGGTCAGTTACTTACAGCCATAAACATAAATACTGAATACTGATTTAACCATAGTATATGAAATAACTGTATTGGCAATATAGAGAAGAAATGGTGGGGGTGGGCATTCTTTCTGGCTAAACCCTAATCAACCATAGGAATAAATCAATAAGTAACATCTGAATGGCTAACTCCACAAACCGCAATGTAAACATAGTATTTAGAAATATTAATGTAAGTATTATAGTATAAATAGCTAACAGAGTTGAATATTTTTGCTCCTGGCCAGTGGGACTCAGGTATAAAAAAGAGCAATTAGACTAGCATCTTTTTCACTTTCAGCCATTTAGAACAATTTAATTTTTAAGCACATTTTTAAATAAAGTGTGAGGAAAGTAGCAAACAAAGAAACAAAATCCATACTTTTGCTATTAGGAGTTTTGGATTTGTTTTACAATAGCCACCTGAGAAACTAGTTTCACTTTTGCACAGGATTTTTTCAGAAGTTTAGCACTTATACTAAAGCTGCCATTTATAATTTTAAGCACAAAGGCAATGATACTCATCACAGGAAGAGTGTATCTATTTTTGATGAGCTTAAGTAAGTTGCGAATTTGTGCCAGAAGCAATGGTATGGGCATTGACAATCATAAATATTAATGTCCCGGGAGACCAGGCAGCAGCCTCACAATGAAAATCACTGGGAGTAACAAGAAATAACACTGATAATTTAACATGGAGAAAATTAGGCAAAGGGTTTTATATGCGAGGCTGAAGAGTTGACTTTGATCAGCAAATCAACATCATCTTAAAATACTGGATATCAATTTCAAAAACTCTCTGCCTTTCTTGAATGGATTCCAGTCCTCTTAGAGAGTCATGCTAAATTTCAGAAATAGAACAGAAGTCAAAGTTCCTTCTTTTATTTTTCTAAGCTCTAAACACTAAGGCCAACCTTTAGTTTTTCCTCCCTGAAGATCCTTCTCTTACATATGACATAATCTTCAAATAGTCTGTATTCAAGAATAATCTGCCATTAACCTACTAGGCCATAGCCTTACTTTGTGACTGACAACAGGTCAACCATCTTAGAAGGCAAGGATGCTGACATCCACATTAAACATAAACATACAGTTGTGAGGGAAGGGCAGTGTCATGAATCGTAAATGCTGTAAAACCATCTTTTTTTTGGATGCTTCTGTATACAAGGGATCACTTAGCTCCTTATCTCTCTCCTCTCAGTCCCCATCTTCAAGGAAATGACAGAATCACTGGCAAAAAGAAAACGAATCCATTCAAGAAGATATTTAAGCAAACAATGTTTCTCAATTTTCAACATTATTAGCCTTAGTAGCAGAGAGGGAACGTGGACCTTCAGGTTAGCTTTGGGGGCTAGCCTGATGTGGGCTTCTAAAATCACAGTGTCCTTGAACTTGTGTTTTGTCTTTTAAAATGATGGACATTTAATTGCATGACATGTACCATTAATGTATCCCTTTTTAATTTAATTTAAAAACAATTTATATTATTCACCAGTAAAACTGTACACCCAAATTTCTCTTAACATTTTCTAGAAAGCTTGACAACTCACTAAAAATGTCCTGTTACTACTATGACTATGGTTATCCTGCAGCTGATACAGTAGTCTCCCCCCTTAACCATGGTTTTGCTTTCTGAGGTTTCAGTTACCCGCGGTCAAACACTGTCCAAAAATATTAAATGGATAATTCCAGAAATAAACAATTCATAAGTTTTAAACTGCATGCCATGCTGGGTAATGTAGTGAAATCTTGCACTGCCCTGCTACATCCAGTCCAGGATATGAATCATGCCTTTTGCCAGAGTGTCCTGCCCCTTAGTCACTTAGTAGCCATCTCAGTTATCAGACTGGCTGTTTTGGTATCACAGTGCTTTTGCTTAAGTAACCCTTCTTTTACTTAATAATGGCCCAAAGCACAAGGGTACTGATACTCACAATTCAGATATGCCAATGAGAACCTGTAAAGTGCTTCTTTTAGGTGAAAAGGGGAAAATTGTCAGTAAGGAAAAAAAAATTGTATGCTAAGTTGCTAAGATCTACAGTAAAAACCAATCTTCTTTCTGTGAGATTGTGAAGAAGGAAGAAGAAATTTCTGCTAGTTTTGCTGTTGCACCTTAAACTGCAAAAATTATGGCCACAAAGTATGATAAGTGCTTAGTTAAGGTAGAAAAGGCAGGGACTTCCCTGGTGGGGCAGTGGTTAAGAATCCGCCTGCCAATGCAGGGAACACGGGTTCGATCCCTGGTCCAGGAAGATCCCACATGCCGAGGAGGAACTAAGCCCGTGCTCCACAACTATTGAGCCTCTGCTCTAGAGCCCTCGAGCCACAACTACTGAGCCTGTGCTCTAGAGCCCCTGAGTCACAACTACTGAGCCCGCATGCCACAACTACTGAAGTCTGTGCGCCTAGAGCCTGTGTTCCGCAACAAGAAGCCACTGCAATAAGAAGCCCACGCACCGCAACAAAGAGTGGCCCCTGCTCATCGCAACTAGAGAAAGCCCGCGCAGAAACGAAGACCCAACACAGCCAAAGATAAATAAACAAATAAATAAATAAAGGTAGAAAAGGCACTGAATTTGTACAGTAAGACACTCTGAGAGACCACATTCACATAACTTTTATTACAGTATATTATAATTGTTCTATTTTATTATTTTTGTTGTTAATCTCTTACTACGCCTAATTTATAAATTAAACTTTATCCATGGATATGTATGTGTAGGAAAAAACATAGTATCTATAGGGTTTGGTTCTATTTGAAGTTTCAGGCATCCACTGGAGTCTTGAAATGTATCCCCCATGCATAAGGGGGAACTACTGTACTACAGATGGCCTCTAAGGGGACTAGAGGAGCACAGTGAGCAAGCACAGATACTGGTCCTAGTGAAGATCTGAAGTCCTTAAACTGTGGGATATTGGTGAAAACACAGATTTGGACCTCAAAAATATTGTGTTCTAACTCAGCCACTCACTTGACACATGACCTTGGAAAGTGTCTCATGTCTCTGATCCTCAGTTTCCTCTCTGAGACACCAATGCTAAGTCACTGGTAGGACTAAGTGGGTGTTAAATGAGATAATGTACCTGAAAGACACCATAAGCAAGGCCAGTGGTGGTCGTCAAGGATGGTCCTCTTCCGTGTGCTGGGCCCACTTCTCCTCCTCTTGAGCTTCCTTTACCCAGGGTGCCTGGGAGTGTAGAATATAGATTCTCGTCACACGGGAGGCAACTGGAAAGATTTCTGTAGAAGAGTGGGGTTGGACTATCACTCCTGGACAAGAGAATCCAGAACACACAGTGACATGCAATCAGGGGAAAAAATCTTTCTTGGGATCGGCAGTGTGACAGAATAAAATAAAAATAATTACACTTGTATGTACAATTTTAAACATTTATCAGCATCCCTATTTCTTTAAATAGTAATTAAAGTGCTCAAATTCTTTTTGGCTAGTGGATATATTCAGAAAATAGAATGAAAAAGCTTTGAAAGAAGACATGTTTAAAAGATGAAAAGTGAGATTAAGGCAAGTGGTCCCTCCATGGGAAAAAGTGTTGACATTTAAAGCTGCAGCATCTCAGTCCTAGAAAACCAGACACTGGGCAACACAGGCAATGAAATTTAATACCCAGCTCTCAACAGGTGGACAGGCTGAAGCTATGATAAACTGTTTCAACTCTGGTGTTTAGCCCAGGAAATGGAGCAGCAAGCACCAATAGATGGAGACATTCAAAAACTATCTTTATGGAGATGAGAGAGAAAGCTGTGGAGAAGGAGATCGGAGAGAAAAAGGCAGGGCAAATGAGGTTCTGAAACATAGCAAATGCCATCTCTAGATGACCTAAGATCCAAACGGGAAAACTACGAATGGCTCTTTGAAGAAAAGTTAGCCTAATATAAAAGTTAAGCAAAACAAAACAAAACGAAAAACACTCAATACTGTTCCTTACACCAAACTGAGGCCTTCCCTACTGATTATGAGTTCCATGTGGAAAAATGACTTCAGATAATATTCTGGACCAGGGGATTCGTAGTTTGGCTTCCTGCTGCAAAATCTGCCTCTGGCCGTCACACAACGTTTTTGTTTTTCTCTCCATTCAAGCCCAAGTTCTGCAGAGCAGAGTCTTACCCTATTTGGGACCCAAAGTGGGTCCCCATCTCGCAACATACTTGAAATAATGGGGCTGAAATCCTCCCCTTGTTCTTGGTTTGCTCTCTTTTTTTTTTGCGGTACGTAGGCCACTCACTGCGGTGGCCTCTCCCGTTGCGGAAAACAGGCCCCGGACGCGCAGGCTCAGTGGCCATGGCTCACGGGCCTAGCCGCTCCGCGGCATGTGGGATCCTTCCGGACCAGGGCAAAAACCCGCGCCCCCTGCATCGGCAGGCAGACTCTCAACCACTGTGCCACGAGGGAAGCCCTGGTTTGCTTCTTGATACATATTCTTGGCGTCTATTTTTCCCCTATAAATGTTTTAGTGCAGCCACTGCCAGTTTTCCATCTCTTCCACTCCTTCCACGCCCTCATCTTACCCCCGCAGATTGTCTTCCCGCCTCAGCTTCGGATCTCGCTAAACCTCTTCCGCCCCAGGGTCTTTCCTACTTCAATACTAGTAGCCATTCTATTTATCAGCTCCCCGCCCCCTGCCCCCCACCCCACACACTCACAGACACCATTTGGTCTCTCTCCGTAGACCCGGAATTCAGCGCCTCACAGGCCGAGAATCGGAGAAGGAGAACCCGGGGTGCTACGCAGGTTAAGTGAACTCGCAACACGCCTGAGGGATATCACGTGACTCACCTCTGAGGTCAGAGTTCCAGCGAGACGGCTCGTCTGGTGTGGGCACCAGCCGCAGCGCGAACACCCAAGAAGCCCGGACCTGACCTTCCACTGAACTGCTACCTTTGCCCTCCGTCCAGCCTTATGATTGGACGAGCCATTCTCGCGAGACCTGTAGTAGATTCGTAAAAAGAAGAAACTATCGCGAGACGTGGAATCTGCGGCTCCTTCTTCCGGAAGGAGGGGCCGTGGAAGCAAGCAGAGCCGTTTCGTCAAGGACATCTGCATTTAAATCTGTTAGGGACCTTGTTATTTAAAAATGTAGATTAAAAAATATATATGTTGCCTTCAGGCCCCACTCCAGATTTACTAAATCACATTCGCTGGGGTTGGGCGGGGAATATAAGGATGGATGCAGCAGTGTGGGGTGCTTTGGGGTTAGATGGTGGGCAATTATGCTTTATTCTGAAAAAAACGTGTTTCTGTTCTTTTTAAAAAATATTTATTTATTAATTTGGTTGCACCAGGTGTTTATTTATTAATTTGGTTGCGGCAGGTGGGCTCCTTAGTTGTAGCATGCAAACTCTGAGTTGTGGCATGCAAACTCTTAGTTGTGGCATGCAAACTCTTAGTTGCAGCATGCACATGGGATCTAGTTCCCTGACTAGGGATTGAACCCAGGCCCCTTGCATTGGGAGCGTGGAGTCATATACACTGTGCCACCAGGGAAGTCCCTGTATTTCTGTTCTTATGCAGATATAATAATAAACATATAAATGTTTACATGTATCAAAGCATCACTGTTGTATACCTTAAACTTAGGCAATGTTATATGGCAATTGTATCTCAAGCAGCTAAAATGATCTTACAGTACAAATATGACTATGTCAGTTTCCCAATTAAAACCTTGAGTGGTTTCCCATGGCTCATAGGATAAGACTCCAAAAATCCATACCATATCAGGATGGGGTGGTGGTTAAGAGCGGGGGCTTTGTACCCAGACAAAGCCTTCAGTCAATGCTGTGCTCCATCACTCATTGCTGTGCTCCTTAGTTAAGGCTCAAGGTCCTCATCTAATCTCTCTACATCTTTTCTTATGAGGACTAATTAAGACACTGTATGAGAAGCACTTGGCAAAGTGTCTGGCGCATAGAAAAGGCTCTGTAAATGTTAACTGCAGTTATTTTTAGCCATTAGAATCACCCTTCTGACCCCAGCCTACCTTTCAACTTTCACTTGGTACCGTTATTCACCTTGCGCTTGATGCTCTGGCCATATTACTCTTCTGTCAGTTCTTCAATAAACTATAACCTTTTTTCACTTTAGAACCTTCATATATGATTCTCCCTTTGCCTAGAAATCCACCTCTTTTACCCAATTAACATCTCCTCAGACTTAAGATTTAGCCTCCATTTTTCTTTCTTTGTACAAAGCTTTCCTGAGACCTGATAGAAATCATCAATCTCCTTCACCAGGCTTGTGCACCCATCTTGCAGCTGCTGTGAGTGATGACCCCGTTCTTCAGGGAACTGACGTAAAGGAGTGGATCTCAAATAATATTATGATTCATAATCACCTGGCGGGTTTGTTGACCCTCAGAGTTCAGGGCCCCATTTCCAGAGTTTCTGATTTAGTAGATCTGAGGAGATCCCTGAGAATTGACAGGTCTAACAAATTCCCAGGTGATGGAGCATCAACATCGTGATGACCATGGATTGCCCTTCCACCGAGCTAAATCCTTCTTGCCTGAGAGTTACAGCAAACCCTGCCCATCCCTCCTCCACATCAAGGACTATGACTCACTGACAGAGGGCCAAGAGAATGGCTTCCTTACCACAAGGTGCAACCAATTCTGGGGTATAACTCATCCTCCACGGTCCCTGTGGGATCAAGCTGAGGCCACTGCTTTGCTCAGCTCCTTTCTCTGCCCCACCCTGCTCCCCCCACTTTCATTTTCCTCAGAGCGTTCCTTCAATAAACCATGTGCATAAGAATCCCTGTCTCAGCCTCCACTTCTGAGGAGCCCAAAAAACCCCACACATATGTGTGGAAATACAGGCAAGTACAAAAAGCAAAATTGATAAGAAAGGAATATGAATTTGCTCAGAAAAGGATTTGCAGGAGCTTTGTGGGGTGAAGCAAGCATATTTTTCCTTGAAAGCCTGAGCATAGGAAAAGATGAATCTCATAAAAATCTTAAACGTTTATCAGCATCATTTTTAACAAGCCTCAAAAGCCCAGTTGTACCTGAGGCCCGTGAGTACTTGGAATTACCCTATCTCTGAGGTGCTAGGTTGTCATTTCATATAATGAGATGATCTGTACTTTCCAGGACCTTACACTGGGAGGCTCTATAAATTCTGCACCAGGCAGAGTGTGGAAGTATCTTTTAATGACCCCAACAACTACCATTTCACTGTCTGGGATCTGCCGATATGAGAAAATGTTGATAAACTGCACTGCTTTCTGCCAGCAATAAAGCTAGAGAGCAAACAGAGTTTAAAGGCTGCAAGTAACTTTGTGTTACAAGCAAGGCCAGAGGGCAGGGAAGTGGATGGATGAGGAGACCTCAGCGACTGGTTTCTAAAAATGGGCTATGGGGCCCCACCTGGCCAACACTCTGGAATCCGTGTCATCTTTGTAAATCAGAATTAATGGGCTCAGCCGTCTTCCTTGAGCAGGTGTCAGTGCTCTCCTTCCCAGGCTGGCATGCCTGCAGTAGAGGCTGCAGCCATCTGGACTGTTGTCAGGGAATCACAGTGATGCTGAGTTTGGACCACAGGGCAATTAGCAGGGCTCTCCACGGCAGCTTTGTGTACACTGGAGCCCTCCTAACCAGTCCGTTCCTCATACTTGACATGACAGTATCCACTTGGCTACAATAATAATGAAGGCATGGACTGACTGGGCCATCTGGTAGGTTGGTGAAAGTAATAAGAAGCTCTCTGCATGGGTAACGGCCCCAATCACAAGTCAAAAGAGGAGTACCTGGTGCTGAGTCTAGCTGGATATATTTCCAGATTTATACATTTTTAACAATAGGGGGCGAGAGGTGTCTATGTTGTCTGTAGTTTTCAGTTTGCTTGTTAAAACCCTGATCCCTTTCCTGGTTTCACCAGGTAGTTCTACCAGCAAGATTTGCAGGTGGGTGCTGTTACCAGTACCTTTACTACTCCTTGAGTGAGTTCAATAAAGCCAACTCCGGGGACTTCCCTCGTAGCGCAGTGGTTAAGAATCCGCCTGCCAATGCAGGGGACATGGGTTCGAGCCCTGGTCTGGGAAGATTCCACATGCCGCAGAGCAACTAAGCCCGTGCACCACAACTACTGAGCCTGCGCTCTAGAGCCTGCGAGCCACAACTACTGAGCCCATGTGCCACAACTACTGAAGCCCATGCACCTAGAGCACGTGCTCCACAACAAGAGAAGCCACTGCAATGAGAAGCCCGTGTGCCGCAATGAAGAGTAACCCTTGCTCGCCACAACTAGAGAAAGCCTGCGTGCAGCAACAAAGACACAATGCAGCCAAAAATAAATAAATAAATTTACTTAAAAAAAAAAAAAGACAACTCTGGCTGACAAAATCACAAGAGATTTCATGGCTATGATAGTTCCCACAACAATGTGAGAGCAAATGCAGGCAGGATTCAGGTTTATCTTTTAATAAAGATCCCGAGCAAAGCTATAACAAGGAAAGGAAATGCCCTTTCCGTTCCTCTGAAGCATTTCACATTCCTTCCCAATTTCATCATTTTCTGAAAATAAGAAAAACTTTTGTATTCTGCTTGACAATGGGAGGAAGGAACTTCAACTGAAAGTTGATGGAACCCAACTTTTCACTGTGGCCTTTCCTCTCAGAGTTATTTATCCAGAGGGATTTCCTGCTCCTTATCTTCCAAGTATAACATCTGTTCCACCAAATACTCTAAATTAATCTTACATCTACATTGGGCAAGAGAAACATAATTCCACACAATGGAAACATTATCACTGGATAAGAAATGTAAAGTGGAACATTGTTACACTACTAAGTCCTGGAGATTTTTGACTGATACTTGAATATTGAATTCAGAAAATCCTCAGGAAACATGCAAGAAGCCATAAGAGGCTCATCTTGAAAAAAGTTTCATATGTATTAAGCATCTCCTATCTTAACCTGTTAGCAGCTGATATGTAATAGAACCTTGGGAAAAGATATATAACATGAAAAACATAGTTCACCTCTTTTCACATTATGATGTAAATGACCAATAATTTTTTATTTATTTTTAATTAAAAAAAATCTTATGTTTATTTTAAAAAAATTGTTTATTTTATTTATTTATTTTTGGCTGCATTGGGTCTTTGTTGCTGTGCGCAGGCTTTCTCTAGTTGTGGCAAGTGGGGGCTACTCTTCATTGCAGTGCTCGGGCTTCTCATTGCGGTGGCTTCCCTTGTTGTGAAGCACGGGCTCTAGGTGCATGGGTTCTAGGCCCACGGGCTTCAGTAGTTGCGGCACGTGGGCTCAAAAGTTGTGGCGCACGGGCTTAGTTGCGCCGCGGCATGTGGGATCTTCCCGGACCAGGGCTCGAACCCATGTCCCCTGCATTGGCAGGTGGATTCTTAACCACTGCGCCACCAGGGAAGTCCCCTGATAATTTTTTAAAGACTGTAACATTCAATATCATGGACTCAAGCTCTAATAATGGCTCCATCAAAGGAGGAAGCATTAGTTTACTGGGATCTTGTTTCAAAAAAAATCACATGTAGTCTTTTTTGTAAAAGACAGTTTTGCCTCAAGACTACTTAGTGACGAAGGGAAAAAATAGAAGCTACTCATCTTAAACTGTAGTTTTCCTTCTCCACCTACCTCTTCAAAATGAAACCCAAATCTTTTTTTTTTCCAACTTTTTAGCTGACAGAACAGAGACCCAAGAAATGGCATGGCAAGTTTGGGTAGCTTTCTGATTCTCACAGGCAGATGAGCAGAGCAGCTGGAACGCTTACCTGTGAGGATACTGAGGAGGAAGTGGTCCATGAAGCTCATGCCTGGAGTGACTTACTGAGAATGTTATCCCCTCAAGTGGGTGACTGTGACCTATGGTTCTTACCAAAGAGAGGGCTGTCAGCACCAGCTCTTGACCTGTCCCTCCCCTCACATTTTTTTTCTGCTCTCTGGATCCTCATATTCAAGGGTTTTTACTTAATCTTACAGATAACTTTCTCTCGGGGTACTCTCTCTTCAGTGCCCTTGTTATGATTAAAATGTTTATTCTGTTCAAATAGTAATTTTTCTATCATCATTTTATGCAGTTTATAGAGGCTGACTTCTGTTTTATATAGTATAAATGTTATATATTTGCTATCAGCCCAACAAATTACATTCTAATTAAAAAAATTTATACACAGCAATGCAGAATAATAAACAATTTCCTGCCTCTAAACAGGAAGTAGAGTCATTATAAAAACTCATCTAGGGCTTCCCTGGTGGCGCAGTGGTTGAGAGTCCGCCTGCCAATCCAGGGGACACAGGTTCGTGCCCCGGTCCGGGAAGATCCCACATGCCGCAGAGCAGCTAGGCCCATGAGCCATGGCTGCTGAGCCTGCGCTTCCGGAGCCTGTGCTCTGCAATGGGAGAGGCCACAACAGTGAGAGGCCCGCGAACCGAAAAAAACAAAACAAAACAAACAAAAAAACTCATCTAAAAAAGAGGAGAGGCTTCTAGAATGTCAAAGATTTTCTCTACGTATCTTCCTTCAAATAAGTGGTGGTAGTACATGCCATGTATAAGAATATGCAGTTTGCTTTTGGGACTCCATTTAGGTTATTTTTCTCCAAATGATTTTTTCATGCCCTTTTTATCGTAAGGAAGTGCCTTTTCAGAAATGGCTCTTCGGGCTTCCCTGGTGGTGCAGTGGTTGAGAATCTGCCTGCCAATGCAAGGGATGGGAGTTTGATCCCTGGTCCGGGAAGATCCCACATGCCGCGCGGCAACTGGGCCCGTGAGCCACAACTACTGAGCCTGCGCGTCTGGAGCCTGTGCTCCACAACAAGAGAGGCCGCGACAGTGAGAGACCCATGCACCGCGATGAAGAGTGGGCCCCGCTCGCTGAAACTAGAGAAAGCCCTTGCACAGAAATGAAGACCCAACACAGCCAAAACTAAAATAAATAAATTAATTAATTTAAAAAAAAAAAAGAAAGAAATGGCTCTTTGTCGAAGGAGGAGCACTTCCCTTCCCATCTCTGTTAATGGAAGATCTTGCTGTCAGCTTGGAAACCACCAAGCACGTGGTGATTTGTGGAGGGCAAGGTAAATGCTCCTCATTTACATCCCTTCCCCACCTGTGAGTGGGGCTAGTGAAAGGACCTACCACTGTTTTCATCATTTGCAAGGTTCTCTTTATTGGAAAATAGAGAGCTGGTAGGATTTGTGTTGGTGGTGATTCTTCTTTCTTGAGAGGATGATAGCATGCCTAAAATTATGGAAGCATAAAAGCTGCAGGTTTTCTATAATGGGCACTGCTCAGTATTATTAATAACTGTGCACAAGGCACTTTTATGTTGGCAAGTGGCTTCAATCATTTTTATCATGTAATAGCTGCAGAGGTTCAGCGAGCTTTCCAATGTCTTCACAAGATTGGGTTCCAGTAATATGTAGTGTTTTAAGGCTAGGTGGAAATTCCGTAGGCTCACTGAAGGAATATTTTTGAATTATTAATTCAAGAAATATTTTATATACACACATACACACACATCAATGTTTATCAGGAGGGACACGCCAGTGAAATAAATGAAGTCCCTGCATTATCTCATTTAATCCTTACAATAACCCTTGGAGGAAAATACTATTATTGTGCCCTTTTCACAGATGAGGAAAATGAGGTTTAAAGAAGTAAAGGAATTTTTCACAAAGATAATAAGTAGAAGAGTCTGGACTCAAATCTAGGTCTCTGATTTCAAACCACGCATTCTTATGCTAGAACTGTCTAATGAGAGACCACATATGACAGACAAGAGGATGCTCTGTGCCTCTGCCACACAACCACTCTCCCACATGATGCTTGAGCCAGAGGCCCAGAGTCTACACTAGGGTTGGAAACAGAGCCAGCCTCATATCAACATTAGCTGCTGCTGATGACCCATGTCTCCTCTTCAGGCCCCAACCCCCTCCCTGCCACTGTGCATCCTCAGCCAGGCAGAGACCATGCATTCCAGAAAATAAAAATCAAAAGGAGAGAAAGAAATCAATAAAGATAGAAATCAATAAATTAGAAAGCCAAAAGAAGAAAAACCAAGTGTTTAATTCAAGAGCTGGTCTTGGGAAACACTGATAAACAGACAAATTTCTGACAATGTTGAAGAAGAAAAAATTATTAGGAGAGAGAAATGGGATATAGCCTGAATTGAGAGGGGATGAAGCAGCTAATTATATATTTAAAAACCTATGTAGGAGACTTTCAAGATGGCAGAGCAGTAAGATGTGGAGATCACCTTCCTCCCCACAAATACATCACAAATACATCTACATGTGGAACAACTCTTACAGAACACCTATTGAACACTGGCAGAAGACCTCAGACTTCCCAAAAGGCAAGAAACTCCCCATGTACTTGGCCGTGTGGTTGACAGGGTCTTGGTACTCTGGCTGGGTGTCAGGCTTGTGCCTCTGAGGTGGGAGAGCCGAGTACAGGACATTGGTCCACCAGAGACCTCCCAGCTCCATGCAATATCAAATGGTGAAAGCTCTCGCAGAGGTCTCCATCTCAACATTGACACCCAGCTCCACTCAATGACCAGCAACATAGAGTGCTGGACACCCTATGTCAAACAACTAGCAAGACAGGAACACAACCTCACCCATTAGCAGAGAGGCTGCCTAAAATCATAATAAGGTCATGTTCACCCCAAAACCCACCACCAGACGCAGTCCTGCCCACCAGAAAGACAAGCTCCAGCCTCATCCACCAGAACACAGGCAGTAGTCCCTCCACTAGGAAGCCTACACAACCCACTGAACCAACCTTAGCAACTGGGGGCAGACACCAAAAACAATGGGAACTACGAACCTGCAGCCTGTAAAAAGGAGATCCCAAACAGAGAAAGTTAAGCAAAATGAAAAGACAGAGAAACACACAGCAGAGGGAGTAGCAAGGTAAAACCCACCAGACCAAACAAATTAAGAGGAAATAGGCAGTCTACCTGAAAAGGAATTCAGAGAAATAATAGTAAAGATGTTACAAAATCTTGGAAATAGAATGGAGAAAATACAAGAAACAATTAACAAGGATCTAGAAGAACTAAAGAGCAAACAAACAATGGTGAACAACACAATAAATGAAATTAAAAATTCTCTAGAAGGAATCAATAGCAGAATAACGGAGGCAGAAGAATGGATACGTGACCTGGAAGATAAAAGAGTGGAAATAACTACCACAGAGCAGAATAAAGAAAAGAGAATGAAAAGAATTGAGGACAGTCTTAGAGACCTCTGGGACAACATTAAACACACCAATATTTGAATTACAGGGGTCCCAGAAGAAGAAGAGAAAAAGAAAGGGACTGAGAAAGTGTTTGAAGAGATTATAGTTGAAAACCTCACTAATATGGGAAAGGAAATAGTCAATCAAGTCCAGGAAGCACAGAGAGTCCCATACAGGATAAATCCAAGGAGAAACACCCCAAGACACATATTAATCAAACTATCGAAACTTAAATACAAAGAAAAAATATTAAAAGCAGCAAGGGAAAAACAACAAATAACAAACAAGGGAATCCCCATAAGGTTAACAGCTGATCTTTCAGCAGAAACTCTGCAAGCCAGAAGGGAGTGGCAGGACTTATTTAAACTAATGAAAGGGGAAAACCTACAACCAATATTACTCTACCGAGCAAGGATCTCATTCAGATTTGTTGGAGAAATGAAAACCTTTACAGAGAAGCAAAACCTAAGAGAAATCAGCACCACCAAATCAGCTTTACAGTAAATGCTAAAGGAACTTCTCTAGGCAGGAAACACAAGAGAAGGAAAAGACCTACAATAACAAACCCAAAACAATTAAGAAAATGGCAATACAAACATACATATTGATAACTACCTTAAATGTAAATGCATTAAATGCTCCAAGCAAAAGACATAGACTGGCTGAATGGCTACAAAAACAAGACCCGTATATATGCTGTCTATAAGAGACCCCCTTCAGACCTAGGGACACATACAGATTGAAAGTGAGGGGATGGAAAAAGATACTCCATGCCAATGGAAATCAAAAGAAAGCTGGAGTAGCAATTCTCATATCAGATAAAATAGACTTTAAAATAAAGAAGGACACTACATAATGATCAAGGGAGCAATCCAAGAAGAAGATATAACAATTGTAAATATTTATGCACCCAACGTAGGAGCACCTCAATATATAACACAAATACTAACAGCCATAAAAGGGGAAATCGACAGTAACAATCATATAAGGGACTTTAACACCCCACTTTCACCAATGGACAGATCATCCAAAATGAAAATAAATAAGGAAACACAAGCTTTAAATGATACATTAAACAGGATAGACTTAATTGATATTTATAGAACATTCCATCCAAAACCAACAAAATACACTTTCTTCTCAAGTGCTCATGGAACATTCTCCAGGATAGATCATATCTTGGGTCACAAATCAATCCTTGGTAAATTTACAAAAATTGAAATCATATCAAGTATCTTTTCTGACCACAACTCTATGAGACTAGACATCAACTTCAGGAAAAAGTCTGTAAAAATTACAAACACATGGAGGCTAAGCAATACACTACTAAATAACCAAGAGATCACTGAAGAACTCAAAGAGGAAATCAAAAAATGCCTAGAGATGGGCTTCCCTGGTGGCACAGTGGTTGAGAATCCACCTGCCAATGCAGGGGACACAGGTTCGTGTCCCGGTCCGAGAAGATCCCACATGCCGTGGAGCGGCTGGGCCCGTGAGCCATGGCTGCTGAGCCTGCATGTCCGGAGCCTGTGCTGCACAACGGGAGAGGCCACAACAGTGAGAGGCCTGCATACCGCAAAAAGAAAAAAAAATACCTAGAGACAAATGACAATGAAAACACGATGACCCAAAACGTATGGGATGCAGCAAAAGCAGATCTAAGAGGGAAGTTTATAGCAATACAATCCTACCTCAAGAAGAAGAAACAACTCAAACAACCTAACCATACACCTAAAGCAAACAGAGAAAAAAGAACAAAAAACCCCCAAAGCTAGCAGAAGGAAAGAAATCATAAAGATCAGGTCAGAAATAAATGAAAAAAAATGAAGGAAACGATAGCAAAGATCAATAAAACTAAAATCTGGTCCTTTGAGAAGATAAACAAAATTGATAAACCATTAGCCAGACTCATCCAGAAAAAAACAGCGAGAAGACTCAAATCAATAGAATTAGAAATGAAAAAGGAAAAGTAAAAACTGTCACTGCAGAAGTACAAATGATAATGAGGGAATACTATAAGCAACTATATGCCAATAAAATGGACAAACTGGAAGAAATGTACAAATTCTTAGAAAAGCACAACCTTCCGAGAGTGAACCAGGAAGAAATAGAAAATATAAACAGACGAGTCACAAGCACTGAAATTGAGACTGTGATTAAAAATCTTCCAACAAACAAAAGCCCAGGACCAGATGGCTTCACAAGTGAAATCTATCAAACATTTAGAGAAGAGCTAACACCTATCTTTCTCAGACTCTTCCAAAATATAGCAGAGGGAGGAACACTCCCAAACTCATTCTACGAGGTCACCATCACCCTGATACCAAAACCAAAGATGTCAAAAAGAAAGTAAACTACAGGACAATATTACTGATGAACATAGATGCAAAAATCCTCAACAAAATACTAGCAAACAGAATCCAACAGCACATTAAAAGGATCATACACCATGATTAAGTAGGGTTTATCCCAGGAATGCAAGGATTCTTCAGTATATGCAAATCAATCAATGCAATACACGATATTAACAAATTGAAGGAGAAAAACCATATCATCATCTCAATAGATGCAGAAAAAGCTTTCAACAAAATTCAACACCCATTTATCATAAAAAACCCTCCAGAAAGTAGGCATAGAGGGAAATTACCTCAACATAATAAAGGCCATATATGAAAAACCCACAGCTAACATCGTCCTCAATGGTGAAAAACTGAAAGCATTTCCTCTAAGGTCAGGAACAAGACAAGGTTGTCCACTCTCACCAGAATTATTCAACATAGTTTTGGAAGTTTTAGCCATGGCAATCAGTGATGAAAAAAGAGATAAAGGGAATCCAAATCGGAAAAGAAGTAAAGTTGTCACTTTTTGCAGATGACATGATACTACACACAAAGAATCCTAAAGATACTACCAGAAAACTACTAGAGCTAATCAATGAATTTGGTAAAGTTGCAGGATAGAAAATTAATGCACAGAAATCTCTTGCATTCCTATGCACTAATGATGAAAAAATCTGAAAGAGAATTTAAGCAAACACTCCCATTTACCACTGCAACAAAAAGAATAAAATACCTAGGAATAAGCCTACCTAAGGAGACAAAAGACCTGTATGCAGAAAACTATAAGAAACTGATGAAAGAAATTAAAGATGATACAAACAGATGCAGAGATATACTATGTTCTTGGATTGGAAGAATCAACATTGTGAAAATGACTCTACTACCCAAAGCAATCTACAGAATCATTGCAATCCCTATCAAACTACCAATGGCATTTTTCACAAGACTAGAACAAAATTTTCACAATTTGTATGGAAACAAAAAGGACCCTGAATAGACAAAGCACTCTTGAGAAAGAAAAATGGAGCTGGTGGAATCAGGCTCCCTGACTTCAGACTCTACTACAAAGCTACAGTAATCAAGACTTTATGGTACTGGCACAAAAACAGAAATACAGATCTATGGAACAGGATAGAAATCCCAGAGATAAACTCACGCACATATGGTCACCTTATCTTTGATAAAGGAGGCAAGAATATACAATGGAGAAAAGACAGTGTCTTCAATAAGTGGTGCTGGGAAAACAGGACAGCTACGTGTAAAAGAATGAAATTAGAACACTCCCTAACACCGTACACAAAAATAAACTCAAAATGGATTAAAGACCTAAATGTAAGGCCAGACACTATAAAACCCTTAGAGGAAAACAGAGTCAGAACATTCTATGACATAAATCACAGCAAGATCCTTTTTGACCCACCTCCTAGAGAAATAGAAATAAAAACAGAAATAAACAAATGTGACCTAATGAAACTTAAAAGCTTTTGCACAGCAAAGGAAACCATAAACAAGACGAAAGACAACCCTTAGAATGGGAGGAAATATTTGCAAATGAAGCAACTGACAAAGGATTAAACTCCAAAATATACAAGCAGCTCAATATCAAAAAAACAAAAACAACAAACAACCCAATCCAACACTGGGCGGAATACCTAAATAGACATTTCTCCAAAGAGTATATACAGATTGCCAACAAACACATGAAAGGATGCTCAACATCACTAATCTTTAGAGAAATGCAAATGAAAACCACAATGACGTATCACCTCACACTGATCAGAAGGGCTGTCATCAAAAAATCTACAAACAATAAATGCTGGAGAGGGTGTGGAGAGATGGGAACACTCTTGCACTGTTGGTGGGAATGTAAATTGATACAACCACTATGGAGAACAGTAAGGAGGTTCCTTTAAAAACTAAGAATAGAACTACCATACGACCCAGCAATCCCACTAATGGCCATATATCCTGAGAAAACCATAATTCAAAAAGAGTCATGTAGCACAATGTTCATTGCAGCTCTATTTACAATAGCCAGGACATGGAAGCAACCTAAGTGTCCATCAACAGATGAATGGATAAAGAAGATGTGGCACATATATACAATGGAATATTACTCAGCCATAAAAGGAAACGAAATTGAGTTATTTGTAGCGAGGTGGATGGACCTAGAGTCTGTCATACAAAGTGAAGTAAGTCAGAAAGAGAAAAACGAATACCATATGCTAACACATATATACAGAATCTAAAAAAAAAAAAGTCCTGAAAAACTTAGGGCAGGACAGGAATAAAGATACAGACGTAGAGAATGGAGTTGAGGCCACGGGGAGGGGAAAGGGTAAGCTGGGACGAAGTGAGAGAGTGGCATGGACATATACACACTACCAAATGTAAAATAGCTAGAGGGAAGCAGCCACAGAGCACAGGGAGATCAGCTCGGTGCTTTGTGACCACCTAGAGGGGTGGGATAGGGAGGGTGGGATGGAGACGCAAGAGGGAGGAGATATGGGGATATATGTATATATATATATATAGCTGATTCACTTTATTATACAGCAGAAACTAACACGCCATTGTAATGCAATTATACTCCAATAAAGATGTAAAGAAAAAAAAACTATGTATAACTCACCAATACGTTTTCAGAATCTCACTGAAATAGTTGCTATCTGGGCTAATACAAATTAAATGTAAAAAAGACAAAAGAGGCAGAGAGCCTTGAAAAGGAAACACATAGGAGAAAGAGGGGAGAGGTTTCAAAGAATTAAGCGTCCAAGAGGCATTAGGTTGTCACTAATTTACTGGCAAAGTTTATGAAGCTTTTAAAATATAATACATTCTCAAGTTTTATGTTTCTTTGAGTGTGCCTATGTGTATGTGTTTGTATAGCTATTGTGTACTTACTACTTGCCACAAATCCTGGTAAGTACTTGGTGTGAACTATCATTTAATATTCACAATCTTATGAGGTAGATACAATTGTTATCTCTTTTCTTACAAATGGGGAACACCAGCAAGTAATGAAACTGGATTTCTAACCCCAGTAGCTCACAACTGAGAGCTTAGATTCTTTTTTTAAATTTTATTGAGATATACCTGGCATATAACATTGTATTATATGATCTGATATATGTGTATATTGCAAAACAATTATCAAAACAAGTTTAGTTAAGATCCATCACCACACATAGTTACAATTTTTTTTCTTCTAATGAGAATTTTTTAAGATCTATTCTCTCAGCAACTTTCAAATATACAATACAGTATTGTTAATTATAGTCACAATGCTGTATGTTACATCCTGAGGACTTGTTTATCAAATAACTGGATGCTTATACCTTTTGACCATCTTTACCCATTTTGCCCACCCCCTACTCCCCATATCTGGCAACTACCAATCTCTTCTCTGAATCTATCAGTTCGGGTGTGTTTTAGATTCCACATATAAGTGAGATCGTACAGTATTTTTCTTTGTCTGTCTGAGTTATTTCACTTAGAATAATGCCTTCAAAGTCCATCCATGCTGTTGCAAATGGCAGGACTTTTTTTCTTCTTTTTATGGCTGAATAATATTCCATGCTTTCTTTATCCATTCATTCATCATGTACACTTAAGTTGTATCCATGTCCTGGCTATTTTAAACAATGCTGTAATAAACATAGGGGCGCAGATGTCGTTTCAACATAGTGATCTCTTTTCCTTCAGATAAATACCAGAGTGGGATTGCCGGATTGCTATTTTCAGTTTTGGGAGGAAGCTTCAAACTGCTTTCCATTGTGGTGGCACCAATTTATGTTCCCACCAACAGTGCACAAGGGTTCCCCTTCCCCCACATCCTCGTCAACACTTGCTATTTCTTATCTTTCCGATAATAACCATTCTAACAGGTGTGAAGTGGTATCTCATTGTGGTTTTGATTAGTATTTCCCTGATGATTAGTTATGCTGAGCGCCTTTTCATGTACCTGTTGGCCATCTTGTCTTTCTTCTTTGGAAAAATGTCTGTTCAGCTCCTCTGCCCTTTTTTTTTTTTTTGAGGTACGCAGGCCTCTCACCATCGTGGCCTCTGCCGTTGCAGAGCACAGGCTCCGGACGTGCAGGCCCAGCGGCCATGGCTCACGGGCCCAGCCGCTCTGCAGCACGTGGGATCCTCCCGGACCAGGGCACAAACCCGCATCCCCTGTATTGGCAGGCGGACTCTCAACCACTGCGCCACCAGGGAAGCCCCCTCTGCCCATTTTTATATTGGACTGTTTGGGGGTTTTGTTTTTGTTTTGCTATTGAGTTGTTAAGCTCTGTATATATGTTGGGTATTAACCCTTTATCAGATATGACTTGCAAGTATTTTCTTCCACCCTACAGGTTGCCATTTCATTTTGTTGATGGTTTCCCTTGCTGTACAGAAGTTTTTTAGTCTGATGTAATCTTATTTGTTTATTTTTACTTTTGTTGCCTTTGCTATTGGCGTCAAATCCAAAAAATCATTGCCATGACTGATATCAAGTAACTTACCCCTATGCTTTCTTCTAGGATTCTGATGATTTCAGATCTTACATTCAAGACTTTAATCCATTTTGAGTTGATTTTTCTGTATGGTGTAAGATAGTGGTCCAGTTTCACTTTTTTTGTATGTGGCGCTCTAGTTTCCCAACATTTATTGAAGAAACTATTCTTCCCCCATTGTATATTCTGGGCTCCTTTGTCCTAAATTAATTGACTGCATAAGTGTGGGTTTATTTCTGGGCTCTCTATTCTGTTCTATTGATCTATGTGTCTGTTTATGCCAGTACCATACTGTTTTGATTTGTGGGAGCCTAGATTCTTAACCACTACCTTAAAGTTGCTCCCAGAACATAAATTGCAACAAAGTACAGAATTTTATTAAACAAGCATAGTGTTGACACAATAATCTTACCAATAGTTATACATAAGAAAAAAATATTTGGGCAATTCTCATTTTTCAAACATTGAAACAAAAATCTTAAAATAAAATATTGGTATATTAATCATTGGAGCATGAATAATACAACATAATCAAGTATGTTTATTTCATCAATATTGGGAAATATATTACATAATAATTCAAAGGTGAAAAAATCATATGAATCATATCAATTCATGTCAGAAAAATTATTTATAAAATGTAAATTCTATTTTGATTAAAAAAACCCTTATTGTAATCTCTGACTCTCAATGGTAAAATATTAAAATAATTTCATTCAAGGTAAGAACAGAAAAATGATGTACACGCCCTCTTTCATTATTTTTATTTTTAAAGAACTTCTAGTCAACGCAATAAGAAAAAAATATTTAGATATTTGGAAGTTGCAATGGAATTTGTTATAATTACCAGCAGATTCTCCATGTGAAAATCTGAGAGGGTCAAGGTAGCAATGATGAGAAATTTAGAGGACAATTCAGCAAGTAAGCTAAATATAAAGGACTATTGAAACAATCAATATGTGCTTGGGCTTATTACCCAAATTTATTTTGAGGTCATTTTTCTTATTGATTTGTTGGGAGCCAAGAAGTTTTCGCCATTAGAAGATGGCCGACACCCTGCTTCTCTTCCTGATTTATGAGATAGAAGTTCGCGCCTAAAATGAAAGCCCGCGCACGCAGCACCAATGATGATTAGCCAAGTACTTCCCTCATTCTGAATCCCGCCCCCCTTTCTCTGCAGTGTATAAATACAGCTACCGCAGCAATAAAAGTTTGAGGCTTGATCAGGATTTTGTCTTGCCTCCATTCTTTCGCGTCTCCTGCCCTTCCCCCTTTTTTCAACCCCCACAGGTTCCTCCTCAGACTCACAAGGATTTGTCCTGCTGGTCTGGACTCCCGGGGACGCCCGGGGCCGTACACAATTGGCGCCCAACGTGGGGCCTGAGGAACGGATTCTGACGGAGGTAGCACGCTTACGAACGCCTGGCCAGGCACCCACTGAGCCGCCGCGAGACTTACTCGAAAGTGCAGCTTGATTAGGTCCCCGGAGGACTGGCCGCCCTTCGGCAGTCGTGACCTGAGGATAAGGTAAGCGGAGCTATAAATATGGGACAGGAATTGAGTTCCCATGAACTCTTTCTTCAGGGGATCGAGGATTCCCTCAAGATGCGGAAGATTAAGGCTAGAAAAAAAAGATTTGCGTGAATTTTTTATGTTCTTGTCTGATGTTTGCCCATGGTTCCCACAGGAAGGGACAATAGATAAAAAATGCTGGAATCGTGTAGGAAATTGTTTAAATGATTATTATCAAACCTTTGGGCCTTCTAAAGTGCCTGTGACTGCATTTTCGTATTGGAATTTAATTAGGGAGATTCTCATGGGTCATTTTTTTGACCCCGATGTCCAAAAGGTTGTAGAGACCGGGGAAACAATTCTTAAAGCAGCCTCTCGTCTCCATTCAGCTTGTCCATCCGTTACCATTGATACGGGTTCAAATGAAGAGTTCCCAAAAATTCCAGAAACCGGTCATCATTATCCCACAGATGATAAAGTTATCCCAAAGATTTATCCTTCCCTTACTGCTATTAAGGGTGATCCCAACGATGACCAGCTTTCCCCCCAAGATCAGGAAACTCTCGATGAGCAGGCTGCTCGTTATCATCGCAATGATGATCCCTGGGGATTCCCCCTTTTGAAGCCTCCACCATCTTATAATACTCCTCATCAGATGCCTGCCTTTAGCGCCCCTGCTCCCATTGCCCCCCTGATTGATCCCCTTCGACAGGCTAAGATGGCCTTAACCCAGGAAATTTCCTCTTTGAGAGATGTTTTACAACAAAAACGGGAACGCTTGGATCTCCTAAAGGAGCTTAAGGCCCTTGAGGTGGAGCTTACTTCTTTTAATGTCTCGAACGGTCCCAATAAACCCCCGCTTCGACAAAAACCAGGATCCATTAAGTTAGCCTTCCCTGTTACTCGCAGTCAAAATTTACCCACTCAAGGTGAAATTCAAGCTGAAGATAGTGAGGAAGGGGAAGAGGAAGAGGGAGAAGAATCTCCTGAACCTGATGAGGGACCAGATATTCATAATTCTTCTGGGGGCGGCCCTTTTGAACATAAATATCGCCGCCTCAATTTAAAACATATAAAAGATTTAAAATCTGCTGTCAATAATTATGGGCCCACAGCCCCTTATACATTGGCAATCTTGGAGGGATTAAGCGATCGCTGGCTGACCCCAAATGATTGGCTTACCCTGGCTCGGGCCACCCTTTCTGGGGGAGATTTTGTTTTATGGCGCACTGAATTTGCAGAAAATTGTAGAGAAACTGCCCAAAGAAATGCTGAAAACAGAACTTCCCGATCATGGACCCGAGATAAATTACTTGGCCGTCCCCCCTATGAATCCAATGAGTCTCAGGCTGCTTTTCCCCCTGGTTTGTTGGCTCAAATACAAAATGCTGGCCTTAAGGCCTGGCGCCGTCTTCCGCCTAAGGGTTCGCCCACAACTTCCTTGGCAAAAATTCGCCAGGGACCAGAAGAGCCTTATTGTGAGTTTATTAGCCGCCTCACGGACGCCGCCGAGCGTGTAGTGGGTGATAGTGAAACTGATAATGCCTTTGTTAAACATTTAGCTTATGAAAATGCCAATCCGGCCTGCCAAGCTGCCCTTCGGGCTCATCGTGGTGGTAGCCTGGCTGATTACATTAAGTTGTGCTCCGGAATTGGTCCCTCCCATTCTGTTGGTCTTGCGATTCTCTTCAATTAGTAGAAAAGGCCATTAGATGTCAACAGATTACCTTTTTAGATTATGGTCGTCCCTTTAGTTTGATTATTTGTGCCACTGCACATACACCCACTGGAGTCCTATGGCAAGATCATCCCCTCTTGTGGATACATTTGTCCGTATCTCCTAATAAAGTGCTTAAGACCTACCCTTCCTTAGTAGCACAGGTTCTTACTTTGGGCAGAGAAAAAAGCCGTCAATTTTTTGGCAGAGATCCTGATCATTTGATTCTCCCCTATACCAAAGAAGAGCTTAGTTGGTTATTACAAACTGATGATAAATGGCTTGTTTCCTTATCCTCCTTTCAGGGTAATATTGATAATCATTATCCACCTGATAAGCTCCTTCAGTTTGCTAGAAAACATCTGTTTATATTTCCCAAAATCACTTCTGCTGTTCCTCTGGGAGATGCTGCCCTAGTATTCATTGATGGATCATCATCCGGTGTTGCTGTATTTGTTATAAATAATCAGCCCTATAGGGTACAGTCCCCCTTTTTATCAGCACAACTTGTTGAGCTTTTTGCCATTCTTCAGGTTTTTGAGATGTTACAGAATATCCCCTTTAATTTATATACGGACAGCTCATATATAGCTTTGTCCGTCCCCCTTTTAGAAACTGTTCCATATATTAAACCCTCTTCCAATGCTGTTCCCCTTTTTCAACAACTTCAAAGTCTTATACTTCGAAGACAAGCGCCTTTTTTTATTGATCATCTTAGGGCTCATACAGATCTTCCTGGACCCCTCTCTCAGGGCAATGATTTAGCTGATAAAAATGCCCGCCTGATGTGCACCGTAACCTCTGATTCTGTTTCTCAAGCTACTCAATTTCATCAGCTACATCATGTTAATGCACATACTCTTTGCTTAATGTTTAAGCTTACTCGAGAACAATCAAGACAAATTGTAAAAAATTGTCCAGGGTGCGTTACATTTTTACCTCTTCCACATCTTGGGGTAAACCCAAGAGGTCTATTACCTAATGAAATCTGGCAGATGGATGTTACCCATCTTGCTGAATTTGGAAAATTAAAATTTATTCATGTGTCCATTGATACCTTTAGCGGCTTTATATATGCCTCCCTTCAGGGAGGAGAAGCCACAAAAAACATTATTTCACATGTGCTCCAATGTTTTACAGTTTTAGGCAAGCCTCAAATAATTAAAACAGATAATGGGCCTGGGTATACCTCCCAGGCTTTCCAAGATTTTTGCACCCGGCTTCAAATAAAACATCTTACGGGAATTCCATATAACCCCCAGGGTCAAGGCATAGTAGAAAGAGCCCATCAAACCCTTAAAAATACCATTTCCAAGCTTAAAAATAATGATTTAACTGCTACAAAAAATTCCCCAAAAAATATTCTTAGTCATGCCCTGTTTGTAATTAATTTTTTACAATTAGATAATAATGGTAGATCTGCCGCCGATCGCCTTTGGCATCAAGAAACTAAAAATCAATATGCACAAGTTATGTGGAAAGACCCTTTGACCTTTAAATGGCATGGACCCGATCCACTCCTCATCTGGGGGAGGGGATCCGCATGTGTATATAATACCAAAGAAGGTGGAGCACGCTGGTTGCCTGAGCGCCTTATTAAACCTATAAGTTCTATAAAGTAATAAATTTTATCCAGGGCCCTTTTCCCTGAGATTGTATTTCTTTTTCTTTTTCAGAAAAAGATGGAGACCCTCCTAATATTGAAAGAGCGGCAGAGACGACATGAGTTATCCGTTGTGACCCTGATCCTGTCATCTTTGCTGGTTGTTGGACAGGCTGAAAGCACTCCCCACTTGCCTCAAAATTTAACCTGATACATTACCATCGCCTCGCCATTACAGAAGCAGAACCAAAGGATGATTCTGGCTGCCCCTCCACTGGAGCGGCATGAAACAGAGACATGCCTACCCCCCTCTTTGATGGAGGGTATGGGTACCGAGTTGAGTGTGGCAGCAAAGCATGCACAAGGGAAAACGTGTATATATGTATATACAAGGTAATCTCTGTTATTCCCTGTGAGTATACCTGAATTATGATAGAGGTTGGTATCTAAACATTGTTTTTGGCTTTTAGTAGCTAAGATTATCTTTGGCTCTGCCTCTCCTCCCCAAAAGATACCAAGAGCCGATGAGTGTGGACACACATACCTTGTCCACGGGAGGATTCAGATCACTACTCCCTCACTCGGTTAATGCCCACCTCCTTAAAAGAAATAAAAAGGGAGGAAATGTTGGGAGCCAAGAAGTTTTCGCCATTAGAAGATGGCCGACACCCTGCTTCTCTTCCTGATTTATGAGATAGAAGTTCGCGCCTAAAATGAAAGCCCGCGCACGCAGCACCAATGATGATTAGCCAAGTACTTCCCTCATTCTGAATCCCGCCCCCCTTTCTCTACAGTGTATAAATACAGCTACCGCAGCAATAAAAGTTTGAGGCTTGATCAGGATTTTGTCTTGCCTCCATTCTTTCGCGTCTCCTGCCCTTCCCCCTTTTTTCAACCCCCACAGGTTCCTCCTCAGACTCACAAGGATTTGTCCTGCTGGTCTGGACTCCCGGGGACGCCCGGGGCCGTACACATTGATTTACTAGCACTTTGAATATTATTTTTAATTTCACAAGCCTTTTTAATACTGGATAGTGTTTTTTGCCATTCTTTAAAATCTTGTTTTAAATCCCCTGTTTCGTGTTTTGATTAAATTCTCTCATATTAGAAACACCACTCAAGGCTCTGGCTATACTAAATGAGCTTGGGCAGAAATAACCATGTGTCCAAATGCCATTTCCTCCTTCTGAACATGTGACAGATGCCGTTAATCATTTCTTCCCCAGCCCAAATGTGGTCTCCAAATCTTTCTCCATACAGCTACTACCAACTGATTGGCACTGGTTTATGCAATATAAGTGACTTTTCCTCCCCAGTCTAATAAATTTGTATCAGTCCACCCAGTGAATTTCCAACTGGGAAAGGACAGTCTTCTAGTATTCTATACAACCTCTAACTTGGTACAAATTCAACTTTATTCAGTCCTCTCAGAAAGGTCAAGGGCTATAGTATGTAATCCGTTAGAAAGTAAACCCTTTTGGAAATGGGATTAGCAGAGGATGTGACAAATTGATTCAAAGGGAACACCAAACTTTATTTCTGAATTTTCTGTAACCTGTAGCCTTAGAGTGAAAAGCTTGACAGTTCTTTTACACTTAGACTGTCAAAGCCATCATTGCACCCAACATTCGTAGTTCATGGTCATTTCTAGCTAGCAACAATATCATGAGCTCAAGTCAGCTATTTGGGAAGGTTCAAACTTGATTAAAAATGATTAAAGAAATATCACCTGGGGGGAAAAATGGTGCAGAATTTCACACATATTCTCCAGTGAGAGTTGGTGTAAGTCATTTTGAGTGGCCTCAGCCTGCAGAGGCTTGAAGCAGGATTTTGGTTCCCCAGCCAGAGACTGAAGTCAGGCTGTGGCAGTGAGAACGCTGAATCCTGACCACTAGACCAGTGGCCAGTGACAAGGCCCTGGCCCATCGGCTTTGTAGAACTGAATTCCCTCAAAAGGACAGAAAGTAGTGAAACAAGTAAAGTGTTTACTAGGAGGAAAAAAGACATGTGTGAATAGACTCACACATGGAGGCTCAGAGAGTCACGCCCTCATAGTAGTTTGAATCACTTATATGGGGCATTTGTTCCAGGTTTCCTCTGGCCAATCATCTTGCTTTGCCTGGTTCTAAGTCCGTATTTGGTTTATCTCAGGGTCCTCCCATGTGTGCATGCGCATCTCTTAGCCAAGATGGAGGCCTCTTAGTGAAGAGGCCTATGGGTAGGTTGACATCACCTACTATGGGGTGGTGCCCCCCGCCCTTTGACCTCCAAGGAGGCTTTCTGCACATGTGTAGTAGGGAAGGTCTCCTTGACTTTGAGAATGAGGAATATGTGGTCTCTTTATCTCTTATCTGGGCAGGGCCCAGCCTTTTCCTTGCTCCTGCTATCATCTTCATCTTGGAGTATCTGTCCACAGGGGACAGACTCCAGCTGCTCAGCCTGGGGCCCATCTATCTCCTGTCTCATAAGGATATAAGAAAATAGCCATAATGACAATGCCTATATGAAGATAGAAACGCTAACTCATTTTATCTCAGGAAATAAGCATTAAACAACCGATATCCTCAAATAATTATTTAGGCACTGTGGAGTTAAAGACATATTAAAGATAAAAGGTATGCATTGATGTATCAACCCACAGTGTTTCCCTTCTAGAAGAATAAATAAACATCTGAAATTGGATTACAGCAATCACTGGTTAAATCTTGGAAGAGACTTCCCTTTGCACTTAAAGTAGATGTGAACTCTTTAGCAGACTGTTGAATGATGTGGTCCTGCCTTCCTTTCCACACGGTTGCAGTTCTACTTTTCCAGTCCATTGGTTCACTCTCAAGGCATTTTGACCTCAGGGCACCACTGCAAAACCCTGTGGGGCTCCATTCACACAGACAATGGCACAGCTTTATACTGCATCCTTGAATGACCTTCTTTTAATTCTTGGAAAATAGTCTGTTTTTGCTTCAAAACATTTGCCTGTGATTTTCCTTCTGCTTAGAATGTTGTTCCTCTACATTCCCATTCTTCACTTGGCTAATTTCTTTTCATCTTGATGTCTTGGCTGACAGTTTATTTCCTCACCAAGGCCAACTCTGAATAATCTTCACCCCCTCCACCCCGCCCACAGACACAATATGATCCTTCTTTATTTTCTCCTGTACTCCATGCTTTTGCTTCACAGAACTAGTTAAAATGTATAAGTAGATATTTATTTTGAGTTTCCTTCACACAAGTAAATTGTATGTTTTTTGAGAGCAAGGATCATGTTTACTTTGTTTTATAGTCCAGATGCCTAGCAAAATCCTTGCCATTTACTAGGCCCAGACTTAATAAAATATTAATTATAAAATATTGAATGGATAAAAAATTGAAAAAAGACATATTACCTGTAAGGCCAACTGGCCCGAGGCAGGGGAACATAATCAGATTCACAGGTTGCATCAGACCGAAATTCTCCGGACCACCCAGTTCCAGAAACTGCCCAGGAGACATTCCAGACCACCCACTTTCAGGAACTGACCTGGGGACTTTGAACCCGGCCCAGCCTTCCCGCCTTTCGAGGGGCGGGACTAACGGTTCCCCAGGATACCTGAAAAGACCACCAAATAAGGAATACCCTGTGCCCTCCCAGATTCACCACACCCCTTTCCCTCTTCCCCTATAAAATCTTGCCCAACGCTCGCTGGGGTGCGACTTCTCTGGCCCCCTTTCTCTCGGACCAGTGAACCTCGCCCGGGAGCGCTCCCTAATAAAGCTCACTTGACGCTTTCCTCTGTTTCGCCGTGCCGTTTGTTAAGATCCGACCTTACATTACCTAAATAAATGAAGAGGAAACATAATCAGTGATGAGCTAGAGATACAGAGTAAGATTTACAGGAACTTGGAAGAGTGAGAAATCACTTCTAACTGGAATGAGGGAAAGGACTTCATGAATTTGGTGATAACTGTGATTAAAAAACTAGTTGGGAATTCCCTGGCAGTCTGGTAGTTAGGAGTCGGCATTCTCACTGCCAGGGGCAGTGAGATCCCTGGTTGGGGAAATAAGGTCCTGTAAGATGCATGGTGTGGCCCCCCCAAAAAAGAAAAATCAACCAAAAAACAAAACAAAAAACCAAAAACCAAGTAGTATTGGGATGATGGAATATACTGAAGTTTAACAAGAACTCTGGAGTCCAAGAGAGCTCTAAATTTAAGCAAGTTGTGTGAATTTGGACAAGTCACTGAAGTCATCACAGTTGTTTTGAATGTGAAATCGAGGCTGTGATGATTAAAGCACATGAGATAACATTTGGAAACACTCATTCAGTTCCAGGCATAAAGCAGATAGTTGATTCTTGACAACTATTATCTTGACAACTATTATCACTACGTAGACATCATGGGGCTTTCTAGATCAACTAGTCAACTAGACAGAGTGAATCAAGGAAGTAGGTGGAAAAGTGAAGGGTATGGGGAGCTGGGGACTTGGATTTAACTGGAACTGGAGTTGCCTGAAAGGAAGGAGAAAATATGATTTGAAAAAATTGTCTTCAGATATTCTTACTCTGAGGTTAGTGGGGAGTCATGAAAGGCTTCTGGTTGAGAGGGCGAAATGATCAGAATCAGGTTTCAGGAGTGTTGATTTGGTAGCTGGGTTGGGGAGAACTGAAAGAAGGGAGAAACCACTTTGAGTTGCTATAGCAATGGTGGAAGGAAGATTCTATGAGTGGCATTAATTTGAAGGAATTCAGAGTAGAGAGAGAGAAACATTTGGAAGCAGTTTGCTGGAATGCTATTTGTTGAATGAATTTTTAAGTATTAAATGACCTGAGAATTTGAGGACCTAGAGGCAGGTTGGAATTTCCTCCAGGGCTAGATCATACTGGAGCAATTTGATAATATCAATTAAAATATATTAAAAACTTAAGAATTTCTTTTGATGTCTCTGTTTTGGGAAATACGTGCAAAAATAATATTCAAATTAGATAACTGGCAGTGATATTCAGATATTTACATATATTTTAGATAAATAGGTTACTACTAAAGTGGAATTGGGATGAAAAGAGAAGAATGAGAGATGTTCACACATTCATCATAATGCTACCTTCCTCTCCAAGACAAATTCACATCTACATGTCCATATACAGTATCTGTATGTCTGCATCTATAACTGTATCTGTGTCTATATTTTTAATATATTTCTACAACTGCCATTGGAGTTTAATTACGATAATCTATAGCACTAATTTGGACCACGCTTTTAACGGAAAGCAATTTGTCTCTATACATCCATAGTCTTAAAAATCTGATAGCATGTCCTTTAAGACAGGATCCATGGCTGAATCCCATTAGCTCCCAACACTAGCACCACACCTAGCACTGATACCCAGATAAAAGTGAGTATCTGTTGAATAAATAAGTGAATTAGGACTTCCCTGGTGGCATAATGGTTAAGAATCTGCCTGCCACTGCAGGGGACACAGGTTTGCTCCCTGCCGGGGGAAGACCCCACATGCCGCAGAGCAACTAAGTCCGTGTGCCACAACTACTGAGCCTGTGCTCTAGAGCCCACAAGCCACAACTACTGAAGCCCGTGTGTCTAGAGCCTGTGCTCTGCAACAAGAGAAGCCACGGCAATGAGAAGCGTGCGCACCACAAAGAAGAGTAGACCCCGCTCGCTGCAACTAGAGAAAGCCTGCATGCAGCAACGAAGACCCAACGCAGCCAAAAATAAATAAATAAAATTAAAAAATTTATTTTAAAAAGTGAATTAGTAAATACAACTCTGATACTTTAACCCCAGTTCTCAGATTTCACTGTGAATAAGTAGTTCAAAATATGGGGAAGAGAAATTTAGAATTTAAAAATTTTAGAATTTTTGGAGAGTTTAACACTAGTTTGTAAGAATGACAACTTGGTAAAAGCATAAATACATTATCATCAATTAATGGTTAGGTAACTTATGCCATGGCAACTCATTTGAAAACAATAGAATATTTTACCAACAAAATCTATGAAGTTTAGAACAACTTGTTAAAATGTTAAGTGGAAAAGCTACATACCAGGTTTTAGATGCAGAATGAGTCTAAGTAAGACATACGAATAAAAACCGAATAAATAAACGAAGAAAAAATAGGGAAAGTCACGCAACTCAGGTTAACAATGCTTTTTTCTTTCTTTCCTGCAGAGGGCGCCGCACTGGGACCAGCAGCCCTCACTCCGCCGGGTCAGCCCCCCGACCCAGCACAACTCCGCTCGCGCCCATGGCGGCCCCCGAAGGCCCGGCGACGGCCGCTGCTCCTGCTGCTGCTCGGTGAGTGGACTGGCCGGGGGCTGAAGTCTGGGGGGCTGGGGGATTGAGTGGCCGGGCCGGGCTTGGGTGAGGTGCTGCGCGGGTCCCAAGGGATGCGGGGCAGCTTGACCGGCCGGCGGGCGCCGCGCGCGGCCCGGGAGCTGCGGGCTGGAGTCTGGCCGGGCCCGGGGGCTCCCGGGGAAGGCGGCCCGCGGGTCGTCCTGCACCGGCCTAGTCGGTTGCCGGGGGTAGGTAGACGGTGGACGAGGGGGGGCCTGGCGAGGCCCTCAGGTCCCGGCGAGGCCCTCAGGTCCCGGCACTCGTGTTCTGGGGTCAGTGGCAGTGATTTGGTGGTTTCTGAGCGGCGTGCTTCGCGCCTTGACCTTGGGGCCCCGGTAGCGGCGAAGGGCGGCGTGCGGCCGTGTAGCCACGGACATGGGAGCCGGTGGGGAGACCGGGGCGGCGCGGCCCTTCGTGCTTTAACCTTCGTCCCTTGCAGAATGGCATGGCGCTCGGATGCGTGTGTTTCTGTTGCTGTGAATTGTAATGAGATTATAATGACTTAAAGTTACCCTTAAGAGTTTTGGGCTGCCCACAGTGGACAAACGGAGAGGTGGGCTGGGCCTGGCCTCGCAGTGGCCCTGTTCATTTCTAGTGAGTCGTCGTAAGGAGCGTCGCCCCTGTTCTGTGGCTGCTGGGCCCCGGGAGTCTAAGGAGTGCTCCATCAGCCCACAGAACTCGGGAGCAGGCCGTGGGTGCAGGTGTTTCACCCATTGAGGAATTCTGCTCTCAGGTGTTTGTCCTAATGAGAAAGAAACACGTGCTGACCTAAGCGGGAATCACTGCATGGTTTGATCTTAGGGCTTTTTAGAGCTCTCCCTGGCACTCTTTCTCACCCGGTCCCCAGAGATACGGGAAGATTAAGTGCCAGGATCTGAAAAAATCATACCGGAGAAAACTCGTAGGAGCTCACTCGAGTTCAGTAGACACAGAAACACGTGCCCACACGCGCCTGCTGCGAATTCTCTAAACATCTCTAAGTTTCATCCTGCTCTGAAGTTCTGTCATGGTGACAGAATGGATTTTGGTTTCAGGTTTTTGTTTTGCCTGTTGTGTAAAATGAGTTCTTGAGCTGCAAGAACAGCCACAAGGGGTGACCTTATTCTAGCGGCAACCTTGCTCTTCCTCAGCAGGTGTAATTAGTTAGGAGAGGAGCTGCTAGAACAAGTCTTGTTGCCTCAGAAGGACTCATTGTTCTTTTTTTTAATTAAAAAATTTTTTTTTAATTGAAGTGTAGTTGATTTAGAATCTTGTGTTAATTACTGCTGTACAGCAAAGTGATTCAGTTATACATATACATACATTCTTTTTTTAATATATTCTTTTCCATTGTGGTTTATCACAGGATACTGAATACAGTTCCCTGTGCTATACAGTAGGACCTTGTCGTTTATCCATTCCATACATAAAAGCTTACATCTGCTAACCCCAACCTCCCTCTTCATCCCTCCCCCAACCCCCTTCCTCTTGGCAACCACCAGTCTGTCCTCTATGTCTTGGATTCTGATTCTGTTTCATAGATAGGTTCATTGTGTCATATTTTAGATTCCACATAGAAGTGATATCATATGGTATTTGCCTTTCTCTTTTTGGCTTACTTCACTTAGTATGATCATCTCTAGTTGTATCCATGTTGCTGCAAATGGCATTATTTTGTTTTTTTTTATGGCTGAGTAGTATTCCATTGTATATATATACCACATCTTCTTTATCCATTCATCTGTCGATGGACATTTAGGTTGTTTCCATGTCTTGGTAATTGTGAATAGTGCTGCTATGAACATAGGGGTGCATGTATCTTTTTGAATTATAGTTTTGTCCGGATATATGCCCAGGAGTGGGTTTGCTGGATCATATGGTAATTCTATTTTTAGTTTTCTGAGGAACTTCCATACTGTTTTCCACCCTGGCTGCACCAACTTACATTCCCACCAACAGTGTAGGAAGCTTCCCTTTTCTCCACACCCTCTCCAGCATTTATTATTTGTAGGCTTTTTAATGATGGCCATTCTGACTGGTGTGAGGTGTTACCTCATTGTAGTTTTGATTTGCATTTCTCTAATAATTAGCTATGTTGAGCATCTTTTCATGTGCCTGTTGGCCGTCTGTATTTCTTCTTTGGAGAACTGTCTATTTAGGTCTTCAGCCCATTTTTTGATTGCGTTTTTTTTTTTTTTTTTGCTGTTGATCATTGTTCTTTATTAGAAGAGCTCACATGCATTAGAACTTTCATATTTTGTTTCATGTTTTAAAAACTCAGCTGAATGAAGTGAAAAATCTATAACTTCCCTACACTGATAGCTTGGAGTATTGTGCATGTAATAAGCTTTTAATGTACATTCCACCATATCTTTTAAGTTTTATATTCAGTTAAAAATCCAACTTAAAAAAAAACAACAGTGCTTTTTCTGGGAGGGTGGGAGATGAGCCTAAGTGGAATTAATCATTATATTTTATATTTCTAATTTTCCAAAACTTCAGTAATAACTGTGCATTCCTTTATTATAAAAAAAAATACCTTACTTTAAAAGCCAACATCATCAGCAAAACCAACACATTTCTCAAATATAAATCCCACCAAGGAACGGCTTGATATTGGGGTACTTATCACTATTCTGATTTCTGTAGGATGTTCACGTCAAAGTTTTAGGGTGTTGTGTGAGAGGACCTGTCCTTGGTAAACAACATTGAAAAATGCTGGGTTAATTAAAGCTTGGGAGTATTCTTCAGTGTAGCACTTTTCCGAGCATTCAGTATGCTTGTGTGTATTTTGCACTTATTTGATTATAATCACTCTGGAAAATGTTTCCAAATCTTTCTTACCCTAGCCAATTTTCTCATATGTAATAACTGTAATGCAATTAATAATGACAATTATTGAGTCCGTACTACCTTACTACATGTCAGGTAAAATGGTAAGGATATTTACACATATAATGACACTTAATACTTGCAACAATTCTATTAGTCAGGCATCACTATCATACCCATTATATAGATGAGGAAACTGAGATTATGAATTTCCCAAAATCTACATAGCAAGAAGAATCCTGAATCCATTTCCTGTGTTTTTGCACAGTACCAGATCTGCTTCCCATATTATACAAAAATGAGCTTGCTGTATTCAAGACACACGAATACAAGTATCCTAAAAAAAATATCAAGTACTCAAGATGAAGAGTCCAAAACTGATTTTTCTTTTTATGGACTCACACTGCTGCAATGCGCCAAAGAACAGAATGTGTCTGACTTTCACTAACAATAGAGTCAGGTCATATCTTTAATCTTCAAAACAAATGTTTAAGCCAAAGTGTATTTTTGACATTTTAATTTATTATCTGTGTTTCAAATGGAAAAGGGATTTGAGTGCTGTTAGAGATAACTTGATTTGTGCTTTGGATAGCAAATGCAGTATCAGTCATTTAAACATTTTCCTATAGCTCTTTCGTAAATATTTGCTGTCAGGATGAAATGAATAAACAAAAGTGCAATTTGAATATAATAACACTTATATCATGGTGAAAGACATATGGTCATATGTGAGAGAAAAAAGATGTACCTTTCCAAAGCAGCTGAGAAAAACCTGCTGGCTCTAAATGTTTGTCATTTCTGTGATATTTCACTTTGTGGGTGTGTATGTCCTTAATCGTAACCTGTTGGAGTTTAGCATAGTATCATGGCAAATTTTAAAAAAAATCTTCCATTTCAATGAAGCTTTATTTTAACTCCCATAAATAGTTTGTGTCCAATATATGCACAGCTACAAAGAAAAAGGCACAGTTTAAACCTTCAGACTCTTACTGAAAGGAATTTATTCTGAAACCAGAAGAAAGAAATGGTACAGTAGAATATGTTCTGTGGAAGACTGGCGTCTTGTCACGGTTCAGATTGTGGGGAGGCCTGAGTAATAGCTAAGGTTTCCGTAAGTATTCTCTTCATGGAATATAAACTTGAGGTATGGAATCCAGTTCAATCAGAATTTATTTAGGGATGACCACATGGCCAGAGGCAGTGAGGGGATGAGGGAAACAGCTTTGCACAGGCTGGAGCCAGGTAGACCTGGGTCATCCCTATTCCATGGCCTTTAGTAGCCCTCAAAGCTTCTGTTTCTTCATCTGTCTGATGTAGAAGTTGTGTTATCTGTATCTAATGTCACAATGTGTCTGAGATGGATGGCACAGTGTTTGCTGTAGCGTAAATAATTTTGATGCCTCCTCCCAAATGCCTTGAACCCTCCACACTGTGGGATGGGTTTTGTGGGTGACATAGAGAAAACTGTCAGATGCTGTCACTGGGTTGTCAGTTCTTCCAGAGTAAGGCTCAGCATTGTATTTAATCTTGACAGCTCTCAAGGCACAGCAAGACTTAAAAGCCCTTAATCAGACTTAATCAGAGACAGTGGATACCACTAGCAGGTTTCTAGATAGAGAAAAGGAAAGGAAGGGAAATAATGTGGTAATAACATACATATTTAAATTTTATTTAAATTCAAAATGTAAATAATGAATTGTTGATAATAAATGTAAATAACAGACTCTGAGGCAAGCAGTCTGGGTTCATACTCAGAGCTACCATATACATGCTGTGTGACCTTGGGCAACTCACTTGACCTCCCTGTGCCTCACCTTTCCAGAGTTACATAAAATATAAATATAAGTTCAAAAACATTAAGGAATGATGTAAAATATTTCACATCAATACCCAAATAAGAGTTTGGGTATTTGTCTAAATAAATAAATGTGGGTATCAAATAGATTGAGGGTTTAGATTCTATTAGATGCAATTAAAGAATTTTATTTTAAAATGTCTATTTATGATATGCTAGAAATTACATATTTTACAACTAATTAGATTTATAATAAAAAGTTTTATATGTCAACTCTAAGTATGTAAAGAGGTACATAGTTTTTCAACATATTTTTAGGGGTAAAAAAAGTACAAATTTTAAAGATCATGGATGTAGATTTCTCACTTCCTAAAATAGTTATAAAAATGAAAATTAGCTTTTGGTGTATAGCTATTGTGGTTATATAAAACATAAAAATATATTATCTTTATTAACAATTAAGATAAAGATTCTTAGAATCCGTAAGTAGAAATTTTCAATTAAGATTTGATACAAAATTTTATGAAATCCCAAATAAACTAGTGGCTATTTTCCGTCACAGTACCTCTAGAGTAGTAAGCAACATCTGAAATGTAAAATTCAAAAACATCTCAAAAAAGTTTGACAAGAAATTGTATATTCAACAGATCTAAGGTATCATTTTGGCGTTATATTCCACTGAAAATAGCAGAGCAATCAAATTATGCAGCATTTTTAAGATCCACATTAGTGATTTGGTGCTATTTTCCTGTCAGTTTGATTCTCAAACTTTCATATTACTAACAGCCTAAAATTGATGAATCATGGATAATGGGATATTTTCACTGAAAAAAAAAAAAACCTCTAACATTTCGAACACCAAGCTTTTGGGGGTGGGGGGATGTTAATGATTCAGTTTGTCATCACCTGAATCCAGAAGGTAATTTCTATTTCTTCACATCTAAAAGATCCACACACTCCAAGCAGGAAAAATGACAAAGAAGGTCACACAGAGGTCAAACCACAGCACCTTTCCACATCTGTCTCAAATGTAACTACAGCAGATTGAATGCGTAAAGAAAGAAGAAAATATATTTGCAACTATTAAGAATGGTTTACATTTAGGGGGAAAAAACCTAAACAAGTTCATTAGAAAAAAGGGTTCTCATTTTTCTCCATATACTTGTGAATCTTTTACAATAAGTTATTCATGTATTGTGTGAATAAAATAATATGAAAAAATACCCTTAACTCAAAATAAGAGAGGGAACTTATCCAAATTTCCTTTATGGTGATTTTACTTCCTTCTTTTAAAATCAATCACAATATTACTTAATTTGCTGTGCTGTTTTATGGTTTAAAAAGGTTTTCACTTATGTTTTCTCAATTGATCTGTATAACACTCTTATAGGCAGGTGTTAATATCTCTACTTAACAGATGAGAAAACAGAGGATTAGAGAGGCAGATTGATTTTCCCGTGGATATATAGCTAGTAGTTATTAACCTAATCTATCACTACCAAATTCAGAACTTTTTCCTCTAACAGAATAGAGTATCCATCTTCAAAATGGAAGAAAGCCTAACTCATAAAACAGAGAGCGAAACAGGGGTTATCAGTGTCTGGGGGTGGGGGGATTTGGGGAGATGTGATTTAAGGGTACAAACTTGCAACTAGTAGATAAATAAATTCTGGAGATCTAATGCACAGAATAATGATTATAGTAAAAAATGCTGTATTATAAACTTCAAAGTTGCTAAGAGACTAGATCTTAATTGGGCTCACCATAAAAAAGATATAATAATTATGTGAAAGGATAGCGGTGTTAGCTAATGCTACGGTGGTAATCATATTGCAATATGTAAATGTATCAAACTAACATGTTGTACACTTTAAACTTACGTAATGTTCTGTGTCACTTATGTCTCAATAAAAACTTTTTTTTTTTTTTTTTTTTTTGGCGTATGCAGGCCCTCACTGTTGTGGCCTCTCCCGTTGCGGAGCACAGGCTCTGGACGCGCAGGCTCAGCGGCCGTGGCTCATGGGCCCAGCCGCTCCGCGGCATGTGGGATCTTCCCGGACCGGGGCACGAACCCGTGTCCCCTGCATCGGCAGGCAGACTCTCAACCACTGAGCCACCAGGGAAGCCCTAAAAACATTTTTTTAATGGAAAAATAAAAAAGGAAAAATAGAGCTATTGCCCACAATTCCAGTTTCTCCACAGGATTTTTCAAACTAATTTTCAGTCTCTCATAGTCTGGTTCAATATTCAAGTGTCAGTCATGTTAAGGCATCTGGATAAGAGTGTAAAAGGAAAGTAAGATCTCATCTGTACTTAGATTTTAAGAACTAGAGAAATATTATAAGAATTACTTCAGCATTTGTTCGATATTTCAGAAGGTACTTGGAATTTTGCTGTGAAGTCAATATGTTAAAATACAACAAACAAAGTCTTTAGGAAATTAGTTTGACTGGTGTCATGTTTAAAAAAAATAACAGTATTGAGCAATAGTTAGGATTTTGTTTTAAGCTCAGGGCCTTCAACTTTCCTGTTATTTTTAGTGACGTCAGTACCTGAAATATTCAATGAATTATTCATAGCTATAAGGAAATGGCTGTACCTTCTGGTTGGTGTTTTAAAATAATGATAGATTCTAGAATGTTTGCTACAGCTGAGAATGTCGGCTATGGATAGGGCAGCAGTAACACCACCAATTTCCAGCTCTTCTCTCAATAACTGGGAAGCAAGCATGTCATTTTGTCAGGGAGGCATTTCTAACCACCAATACAAGTGGCACTAAAAACACAAGGGAGGGACTTCCCTGGCAGTCCAGTGGTTAAGACTTAGCCTTCCAATGCAGGGGGTGTGGGTTCGATCCCTGGTCGGGGAGCTAAGATCCTGCATGCCTCAGGGCCAAAAAACCAAAACATAAAACATAAGCAATATTGTAACAAATTCAATGAAGACTTTAAAAATGGTTCATGTCAAAAAAAAAAAAAAAAAAAGAAGAAAACACAAGGGAGCTAATAGTTCAGAGGTGGGATAGTTATAGTTATAATCATCATTTCAATTTTTGGGCTCCCTCTTTTAGCACTTATTTTTGGATCTGGTCATTTTAAATCTCCTGATCTTGCAATTTTTAAATTTGAAAGATGAATATACCTGTCAGAGAGTGTTGCTGTGAGAAAGTGATCAGGATTGAAAGATGGTTCTCAAAATTATATGACCCCCATCTTGCTAATTACTAGCAAGCACCTGTAATTATGGTATTGAGAGTAACTCAACACCCCACCAATGTGGCTTCTGTTCCACGTATAGGCAGAGTCCTACCCTCTAATGAGCTCTGTTATGAGACAAGAAAGTCAGAATAAAGGAGATAGAGTTGGGATACATTCTAATACATTATTAATATAGCCAAGGGATGACCAGTATTCAAAAATTTGAAAACGCTTGGATATTATTCTGTATATGCATGAGAATTTATGCAAAAATATTTGGAGAGAGTATCTTTTGTTACTACCCAATGTAGAGAATAGAATATAATTACATATATTATTAATTTTGGTAACCATTTATTTCTGTCCTACTTTTTAATAATTGGGAGCTCAGTGTCAACAAGAAGTAAGGTTAATTGAAACAGATATTTAACTTCTAGGGAGACTTATTAGTATAAGGAAGAGAGAAAAGAACTATATGGGAAGAAGAATAGGTATTTTCAGATTATTTTAATAGTTTTTTAATATTCAGAAATATTTTCAAAAGACCCATTAATTCTAACACTTAACATTTCTTTTAGGGAACCCTGATTAAATCTTGACTTATTTGCCTTAGATGTTTGTAACAAAAGGATCATTATGTTCTTTCCTTCTGTGTCACAATTTCTACATAATGGCTGTTTTATTTTGAATGAATTAATAAGGTGGCTTTCACAGGAATATCACTAATATACTTAAAAGCACTTTTCACAGCATCAGAACAATGCCTCCAATTCAGTTCGTAATTGTCGTCCCCACCCCTCTGCATCCCACCCGCTTCAACTTTCACTCTTACCATTCCTAATGGTAGTTTTCCTGAACACTGCCTGTGAACTTAAGTGAAAGAAAATTTATGTCAGGATGTTCTGCTGACATAATATATGCCCAAGAGAGATGCAATCTACCAGGTGGGAAAGGCGTGCAAGAAGTTAAGTGAAGAACAGGGCTGCTGACATTCTGAGTTTCATAAGCTAAGTTACAACTTCTTGAACTCACCTTAATAAGTTTACATGTCAATCTTCTTCCTTCTAGATTTTATACCAGTTCAGCCAGCTTCCAACACATACACTCAAGAAAGATTCCTGTATATTCCAACCTACCCTGTGAACAATCTACAATCTAGGTTGTCATTAATGTGTGTGAATAAGATTTCAGAATTACAGGTCATGAAATGGTGGTCGCAGTAATAGATGCTTTGTAGAAGCTTGAAAGTAGGGAGGCTTCGATGGTGAGAGAGCAGGAGAAAGAATTACCATTGCACACTAATTTAATGAAGCCGGAGTTATCTTTAATGTCCCCCTACCAAAATACAAACAACAAATGATCCTAGATATATACTTAAAATGTTTAAAACTTATATGAGAAAACCTTTAAAATAATTATTCATTACAAAAATTTGACCTCAACAGATAGAAAAGTAATATGTTCATGGTTAGAGAGTCCAAGGAATATTGGTGAGATGTCAGTTCTTGCTAAGTAAATTCATAAACTTGTGGCATTACAATAAAATACATACATTGTTTTTGTAACTAAACAATCTGAAAACAACACTGTTCTCTAAGACAAAATTAGTTAGAAAAATCCTTAAAGAGAAGAGCAATTTGGGGAACAGCCCTACCAAATTGTAATGCCTCTATAATTAAAACAGTATGGTATTGGCTATATGGGAATGTTCCTACAGACTAATTGGACAAAAGGTAAATCTCTGAAATATATACGGGGTATATGGAATCTCAACATATGACCAAGAAGTTATCTCAAGTTAGTGAGGAATGGATGGACTTTTTGATAAATGGTATTGGAAAATTGGATAGCCATTTGAAAAAAGATAAAAATTTGTACAACACTCCAAACACAAACACCAAATAGTTGACAGACCTAAATATTTTTTTAAAAGGTTATAAAGATACTAGAAAAGAATGGATGGATTTCATTCTAAAATGAAGGAGTGGAAAATTTCCCTATGATTCAAAATTTAAAAGCAATTAAAGAAAATATTGGTGATTTCATTTACATTACAAAGCATTTATAACTAAAAAAAGCTTTGACAACCCACATCCAAATGAAAATATTGGGAAAATCTACATGGAAATGTATAACAGAAAAATGTTTGAAAATCTCTAATATATAAAGAACTCCTAAAAATTAAGAAGTGGAAGACTAACAGCAAAATGGACAAAATACATGAGTAAACAGTTTAGAGAAAAATAATTTAAGATGGCCCTTAACTGTATGAAAAGATATTTGCTCTTACTGATCAGAGAAGTACAAACTTTAATGTTCTTAATATATTTCAGAAAACATGATTTTCAATTAAAAAAAGTTAACAAATATGAAATCAAATTAGGTCAAAACTTGTTCATTTGAAATTTTAACTGAAAATATCATTGTAACTCCTGACTTTTTTCTTTTAAAAAAATACATATTTCTTCTATGCACTTATCCACATAACTTCAAAATATATAATACAAAAACAGATAGATCTTTAAGGAGAAATAGAAAAATCCGCAATTATAGTTGGAGATTTCAATACTTCTCTCTCAAGTATTGATAGAACAAATAAGCAGAAAAACACTAAGGTTATAGATGGCCAGAATTTGCAACCAACTAGACCCAATTAAAATTTAAAGAACACTCCACCAAACTTTCTTCTCAAATGTGCATGGAACAGTCAGTGACCTAGACCACGTTCTGAGTCATAAAATAAATCTTAAAAAATTAAATATGTATATATATTAAACAATTATATACATATATATTTCTTCTTTGACCATCACAAAATTACACCAGAAATCAATAACAAAAGATATCTTGAAACATTCCCAAATATTTGGAAATTAAACACATACTTCTAAGTAACCCAAACAGAAATCAGAAGGAAAAATTGTAAAATATTGATTTAAATAACAATGAAAGCACAGCATATCAAAATTTGTGAGAAGCAGCTAAAGTGGGAAAGATACACCATGCTCATGGATTGGAAGAATTAACGTTAAAAAATATCCGTACTGGGCTTCCCTGGTGGCGCAGTGGTTGAGAGTCCGCCTGCAGATTAAGGGGACGCGGGTTCGTGCCCCGGTCCGGGAGGATCCCACATGGCGCGGAGCGGCTGGGCCCGTGAGCCATGGCTGCTGAGCCTGCGCGTCTGGAGCCTGTGCTCCGCAGCGGGAGAGGCCACAACAGTGAGAGGCAAAAAAAAAAAAAAAAAAAAAAAAAAATCCATACTACCCAAGTCAATTTACAGATTCAACACAATCCTTATCGAGATACCGATGGTATTTTTTATAGAACTAGAACAAGTAATCTTAAAATTTGTATGGAATCACAGACGACCCCAAATAGTCAAAACAATCTTAAAGAAGAACAAAGCTGGAAATATCATGCTCCCTGATTTCAAACTGTATTACAAAGCTATAGTAATCATAGTAGTATCGTATTGGCATTAAAAACAGACACACATAGATCAATGAATAGAATAGAGAGCTCAGCAATAAACTGAAGCTTATATGTCAATCTATGACAAAGGAGGCAAGAATATGCCATGGGAAAAAGTCAGCCTCTTCAGTAAATGGTGTTTGGGAAAACTGGACAGCTACATACAAAAGAATGAAACTGGGCCACTTTCTTACACCATATACAAAAATAAACTCAAAATAGGTTAAAGACTTAAATAAATGTAAGACTTAAAACCAAAAAACTCTAGGAGAAAACATTGACAATATATTCTTTGACATCAGCCTTAGCAATGTACATATTTTTTGATCTGTCTCTTCTGGCAAGGGAAACAAAAGCAAAAATAAATGGGACTGCATCAAACTAAAAGCTTATGTACAGTGAATATATACAATATATAATATATATTCTTTTTCAGATTATTTTTTAAAAATATTTATTTATTTGTTTGTGCCAGGTCTTAGATGTGGCTTGCCAGCTCCTTAGTTGTAGCACGTGGGCTCCTTAGTTGTGGCGGGCAGACTCCTTAGTTGCGGCTCCAGGGCTCCTTAGTTGTGGCATGCAGACTCTTAGTTCCAGCATGCCTGTGGGATCTAGTTCCCTGACCAGGGATCGAACCCTGGCCCCCTGCCTTGGGAGCGTGGAGTTTTATCCACTGCACCACCAGGGAAGTCCCTCTTTTTCAGATTCTTTTCCACTATAGATCATTACAAGATATTGAATGTAGTTCCCTATGCTATACAGTAGGACCTTGCTGTTTATCTATTTTATATATAGTAGTGTGTATTTCCCAGTTCCTTGTGCAGTGTGAATTTTTTAAATAAATCCAAGCAGAATGATAATGATACACAAACTGGGCTGCACCTTGTGTTTTCTCATACATACACACACACACACACACACAGAGTATTTAATGTGATATGCTATTTTGTTGACATACCACACTTTCTTTTACCAACCCTCATTAATGAGTATTTCTGTGATTTCTGCTTGGTGCTACAAATGATATTGCAATTGAAATAATTCTATTTTTTCATATATATGTAAGTATATATTTTGCTCAACAAAATATATGATATATTTTATGTTCCTTGATATTTTGAAAATCACTAATGAACATAGAGAATCCAGGGTTGAAAATATTGCTAAAAATATTTTCTGAACAGTCCAAAATATTTTAACTAAATTGTGTTTTCTTAGCTATTCCATTTCTTCATATTTACTTAACCATTAAGTTCACTTCAGTGAACTAAACATGTGATGGGTCCCTCCATGTGCCAAGCATCGTACTAGATGCTCTAAGCAATGCTGCTTAGAAAAAGTCACAAGCCCTGGAATCAACTGTCCTGGAATCTAAGAAGAGTGAACAAATTAATAAATACAATATGTCTAAAATATCTCTGTAGAATTTATAATTCCCTTAATGTCTTGAGAAGTTTCTTTGAAGGTGATAACAGGGCTATGCTAAGTTTGAGTAATGGTGGGACATCCAACTGGTGATTCCTACATTCAACTGATTAGAGAGAATGCTTAAAGATCTGCGAATTGTCATTAGACATCCTGTTTGAAGTATTGAGAGTATTTTCAGCTAATTAGAAAGAGGGAGAGTATTAGAGAAAACCAGAGGGCTAATGACTGTGCTTTAGAGATCCACAATTACAATGACAGACTGAAAACGCAGAGAAGGAACAATACCAGTGGTAAGAAGAGATTCCAAGGGAATTCTCTTGGAAAGTCATGGAAAATGATGACTATTCATGTTACCACCAATAGGTTCTCCTTTGAACCAAGCCAGCCGTGCCAGGTAATTCCTCCAATTGATTATCAAGCCTACTCCAGGCGGGTGCCAGGATGCTATTGGCTAACTGTGAGCTTTGTGCTTCTGGTACTTAAAATAGTGCCTAACAACGTGGAGCTGTGAATAAGTGTTAGCTGTGTTTCCTCTTCCTTCCTCTCCTTTCTACTTCTTCCCCTGCCACCGACCCCCATTTCTCCTGGCTGTGGACCTCAGATATCTGTCCCTTTTCTGGCTCCTCCATTTGGTTAACCCAGTTAGACTCCAAATCGCCAGATTTAGTTTGTACACTTGGATGAGCTCTGCCCATATCCATGATTTCAGTGTCCACCGTGGTTTCACCTGAGGCATTTCCTACTTTAGGCTCTGCTGGAACACTCCTATCCCTGCCGGAGAGAGAAGATCAACAGCAACCTAGAGCAATTGTGACCAAAGGAGAAAAGTGAGAAAAGAGATGTTGGACATGAAAAAATAGAGCAGGAAAAATATCTTTAGTTCATTTTCTTGACTTACCTCTGATTTTTAATACCTTGACTTTTATGAGGGGATTTTATTTCCAACTTAATTCGATCATTGAATCATATGGAAGATCATTTATTTTTCCTATATAATATTTAGGCACATATTAATTTCATATATTTAACACTCTATGTTAAATTTAGACTTTGACCCTAAGTAAAGGGCAATATTTAAAGAAAAACTTTACTCTGAAATGTCTTTCATTTCCTCCCCATCCAGCCCTGAGCACATAAGGGTTGGCCCATTGTATAGATTTGCAAACCAATGATCAGATATAAGAAGTGTTTGAAATGGCTTACTGGTAGTGTCAAGTACAGTTTCCAGCTCTAAATCACAGTTGCTCTAAAAGTTTCACGTAGGTGATAATTTTCTTTGCAGAGCATTAAAAACTGCTTTATAATAGCAACTCCCACAAAGCCTCTTCAGTTTTATGGGCCTGTTAGCATTTTATTTTAAACACCATTTTGACAGGTGTATTATGTAGTTATTATATTTTCCATGCATAGAACATTCTTGACATTTACTTCACTTGCCGTTTTCTCTTAGAAAAAGAAAAAGAAAAAAAACCTGTCTCCTTGGCTGAATGAGAATGAAAGAGGAGTCCGTTTTGTGATGACTCTTTGTGTTATTGACCCAAAGTAAAACAAACCCCAAATTCATTCAGACAACTTTTCATTCATGTAGGCACTCACAAGCTCATTCACTTATGCATGTGCATTATTATTATTATTTTACCATGCATGGGGCCTTGTGCTAACCATACGGAATCTAAAAGAGCTAGTTTGTGACTGCACAAAGTTCATATTTTTATGCAGAGAAGTAATTACCCCAAAGCAGCTATCAGATATGCTAGAAATAGAAGCGGTATAGACAAGGGTGGTTTCCTGTGTGAGCCAGGAAAAGCCTCACATCTAAGGTGTTTTTTCTCAGAAAGGTCATAATTCACCAGATCAATATGGAGAAAACCTTTCGAGGCTGAGGAAATTGCCTGTGCAGAGGCAGAGAGGCCAGGAAGGACGTGGGGAGCTGGGTGGGTGAGATAGCTCGGGACAACTGAAGAGAAGCCTGAACATGAGCCAGGGGTCAGGGCTGGGAGCTGAGTAGTGAGTGGCGTCCAGATCATCAAAGACGGTGGGTGCCCCATGAAGAAATTCAGACTTCAGGGCTGCAGAAGTGGGGAGAAACCAGTGATTTCCATGGTGATGTCTTTTCATGGTGTTTCAGGCTCTGTTTATCTGATTTCTAAAGGACTGTCTTTCCACTTCCCCTTTCCCTCCCTCACTCCAGCCACAAGTACTGTTTCTTAAAGAGGCCAAGCAAATTTCACCACCTCCCCGATCCCTCCCACCTCCCCCTTACCCAGACCTTTGTACTTACTCTTTCCTCTGTTTGGTTTGTTTTTCTTCCAGTCAACCATGGTCTTGCCCCCTTATTTTATTCAAACTCAGCTGAAAGACACCTCCTCGGAGGGTTTTACCTGACTATCCCATGCAAAATAGAAGCATCTGATCATGTCTGTATGATGCTTTTAAAACTTTCTCTCGTTGTGCTATGTAATACTTTGAATTATTCATTTATTTATTTATTTTTAATTTTTGACTGTGCTGGGTCTTCATTGCTGCACGCAGTTTTTCTCTAGTTGGGGTGAGCGGGGGCTACTCTTCGTTGCAATGCATGTGCTTCTTATTGCGGTGGCTTCCCTTGTTGCAGAGCATGGGCTCTAGGCATGCCGGCTTCTATAATTGTGGCACGTTGGCTCAGTAGTTGTGGCTCACGGGTTTAGTTGCTCCGCGGCATGCAGGATCTTCCTGGACCAGGGCTCAAACCCGTGTTCCTTGCATTGGCAGGTGGATTCTTAACCACTGTGCCACCAGGCAAGTCCCAATACTTTGAATTATATTAGATATGATTTGTTATTGTCTGTATCTCTTACTAAAATATAAGCCCTCCAGAGTACATGGTGCTTTCATTACCACAGCAGTAACCAAAATAGCCCCTGGGATGTAGGTGATGGTCTGTGAACATTGGCTGAGTGGTGAATGCATCCAAGAGATGTATTTTTGTGTGCACCGCACACATGTACAGTTGTTGTAGCCCCACCAGAAACACAAACATATTATACAAAAACGGAGAGGGAAATTGGGTGAAAGTTGTCCCAGATCTCATCTTATTCTAGTTTCAGTTTCTGAAAGAGCTTCGGGAAGGGCTCTTTACTAGCATGAAGTAATAAAGTCTTGAGAAAGAACCTTCTGTGCCTCAGAAACTTCTGTGCTGGGAAGTGGTACCTTTTCACCCATTATTTTCTCTCAAAGGGTGACAGCCTTTGAGAGAAAAAGAAAAGATTTGATAAGCAAGGGGTTTGCCAACTAATTTCTTTCCCTGAGGTACTTTGTGGAGTCTGGCACGAAGCTGACAAAAGGATGGCTATCTGAAGATCTCACTGTGGCTATCCCAGAACAACACCCATTTCCTATCACTAGGCAATCTTAACTCTCAGGGCTGAGAAAAATCCTTTGCCCCAATCACACATCAATTTTACTAGGAGTCTTCCTTAATCAAATTGTCCATCACAGGGGAAGAAATGGTTGTTCAGAGCCTGAGAAGAAGGAAAAAGAGGATTTCCTTCTTAGACTCTTTCAGCACATGTGGTACAGTCCCCGTTAATTATAAATAGTATCTTTTAGGACATCTTGGACTTTAGTGGGGTCTGAAGTTAGAAGTAGATGAAGGGTATGAAAAAGTTATGTCGGCTGACAATGATTGCCTCTAAAGTGTGGCAATATGGGTGATTGATATTTCTTTTTTTTTCTTTTAGGTTATACTCCATTTATAGTTATTATAAAATATTGGCTCTATTCCCCCACGTTGTACAATATATCCTTGTAGCTTATTTTATACCCAATAGCTTGTACCTTTTACTCCCCTGCATGTTTCTTTATATAGTTTTGCAAATTTAATTTTTTTTCCAGGATAAAGATGTATTCATTTTATAATCAGTAAATAAAACAAAGCCCATCTATGCTTTTTCCTAGCCAACAAATTTAAGAATCCAGCCCTTGTGCCTCCAGGATCCGTTGATTAAAGTAGTTCTTCATTTGGGCGAATGGGAGCAGGAGTGACTTCTATAACTACTGGGCCCTGACTAGCTAGCTTTCTTTAGCAATAGAATTCCAGTTTTACATGGGCACACGCCACCTAGCCAAGGTTTTCTTTTGATGTCCCCAGGATGTCATTTCTGAGAAGGGTCAGTTACCACTCTGCATTGGAAAATCAATCAAATTCTAGCTATTCCCTTTCTCCCTGTTGTCCCCCACTTACTGAATAGAGAGAGGAAAACCTGTGCGAAGAAGTACTGGGTTTCTTGTTCTGATTCAAGCTGACTTTCCATTGCATTATTATGTCCCAGACACAAGGAAAGTTGAAGTGGTGTCCCTGGTCCTTATCTATACCCTCGATTAGTTCCGGTTGCTCCATGCTGGGTTTTCTGTAATCTCTCCAGGCTCTAACCCTCTAACCTCAGGCACATACTGCTTTGCTTCTCCTAATCTCAACCTGCTGCTTACTTTGCTGACTTGTATATTATCTTCTTTACCCGGGATGAATATGTAAAGACTATGATCCTGACTGTTCATGTTTTGGAGGGTAGCTGTCAAATGCAACAGCTTTGCAGTTAAGCAGCCTTGTTTTTACTACTGGCACGGCTGCATACTAGCCGTAGGACCTTTTGCTTGGTCCTTCTTTTCTCATGTGTGAAATGGAAGGGGGTCTGGGTAACAATAATACCTAACATATGGAATTACTTTGGAGATTTGATGACACGGCACAATTGAAGTCTTAGGATTGTGCCTGACACATAGCTGAGATTATGACATTACTAGATTTCTTCTCCAGAGTCATTACCAGGGGAATCATTGCCCCTTGTTAAGGAAATAACTACACGGAACTGCTCACCTTGCAGTACCTGTTATGTTGCTGTTCCAGCAAGGAACAACTCTGTTGCAAACCTGCTGCTGTAGAGGATGGTGGTCCAGCCTTGTGAGGTGTCATCCGCCCCCAGTCACCAAGTGAATTCCATATATGCCACATAGTCTATATTTTAAGGAAGTCTACTTAAAACGTTAACTACTATGTATAAAATAGATAAGCAACAAGGATATATTGTATAGCACAGGGAATCATAGCCATTGCCTTGTAATAACTTTTAATGGAGTATGAGCTGTAAAATACCAAATCACTATGCTGTACACCTGAAACTAATATAATGCTGTAAATCAGCTATACTTCTCTTTAAAAAACTTCTTTTTCTCCAGCCATTTTTCCATGTGATTCGGTAGCTGAAAATTTGCCATGAATTTATGTACACACAGATGATAATTTCCTGCAGTCTGTTCCCATGTGTAAATAGAAGACTCTTTCAGGTTCCTTACCTGACTCAGAGTCTGAAGATCAGTTTCTACATATTTCCTGTTACAAGAACTTGAACAAATCTTGTGGTGAAATATATCACAAGTTCTTTCAATTATTTGGGGTAAAGGATGCTTCCGGCAGTAACAGTGGTAGAATCAGTGTTGAGCTAACTCTGTAAACACAGGTTTAGAGTGGAAATAAACTAGTGCACCGTATAAATGATAGATGCTACTTTCCAGATCCCCTGAACTAGTTCCCACCAAATGCTGAGTATGAAATTTCCATTTCAGAGGATTTCCTAAACTCAGTGTGCCTCTTATCGCCTCCTTCTGTGCCCGTTATAGAGGGAGAAGGGAAGGGAAGAGCCCGAGAGAGCTAATACCCAACGCTGGGGCTGTCAGTGATGACATTCCCATTGTGTCTCCTGAAGCACCAAAGCCCATAGTCTGGCCGGCCCCTGTCTCCTATCTTCTGTGACACCCATAGAGAAGGATGTGATGATCCAGGGGAGAAGTGGCGCCTCCTCTCCTGTTAAAGCAATCAGTGAAATGGATGAGTAATGAGTGAGAGAGCATTAGCGACATTGCTGCTTAATGAGCTCAGTCGTCTTTGCTGCATATCCCTAATTTCCACAGCTTGCTAAATAAAAGTTTATTTATGTTCTTTAGTGTAAGATAATTTCCACAAGATGAGCTTTAATAAAGTGAAAAGAGGTCCAGGGAGAAGCACTACAGGAAACTAATGAAGGCAAAAATGAAGAAGAGAAAAAATAATACATTTTTATTAGGGATCCCTGCCAAGAAACCCCCCTGTGTAAGAACAAATCATGAGAAGAGATATTGCTTGACATTTATGTGTTCTTTCTTGAACAAGGGAGGTGGGTACCCTAGCTACAGGACACTTTAAAGCACACTTCAATTCTAGCCATTCATCTTTTGTCACTCTGCCTTACCCTGCAGCTACAAATTGGTCTAAGATCACAAAAGCAGACTCACAAGTTATTTAAGCGCCTGAAGGAATTTCACTACTCTCCAGTCCATTAATTACAGAGGCTTCGGTGTTGCCTCTGGATTACCCTCTCACAAGCCCGAGATCCTCACATCTTAAGGGGAAATCTTTTCTTTGATGCATCAGAGGACCACTGTGAGCATTCTGGGCCATGTGATCCAGATCTATACAGAGCATCCCTAATAGGACACAGGAAAGTCTTCGGGCAAGAGTGGGTTTGTTCCTGGTGGAAGGCATAAAAGTCCTGAAGATGGTACTGAGAAGGAGGCCATGGACAGGTTATTGAAGGAAGATAAATATCTGTGACTTTGATTTCACTTTGAAAATCCCTGGAGATTTAGGGGAATAGGGAAAAAATAACAAAGAAACCTGAGAAGGAGCAACCAATGAATAAGAGGAAAACCTAGACTGGAGGCCAGGTCATGATTTTGTTTCTAGGAGGAAGGAGGGACCCACCATAAAAACTGCTACTCTAATGAGATAGGGACTGAGATTTGAACATTGGATTTAATAACATGAAGGCTATTTATAATAGTATTTTAGTGGAATAATGGGGGAAAATCACTGATTAGCCTGAGTATAAGACAAAATGAAGAGATGAAATGGAGACAATCACTACAGTCATCAATTTGAAGTACTGTTGATAAGGGGAACAAATAAATGGGTGGCAGTTTGAAAGGAATGTGTGTTCAAGATACTAGATTTTTAATGCAGAAGAAATAGCAGTATGTTCATATGCTAGTATGAATAATCCAGTTGAGGGAGGAAACTGATAATATTCGAGGGAATGGTATATTGCTGGAGTGTTGTCCTTGTGTAAACGAGAGAGGAGGGGAGGATGCTTTACAAAGGAAGGCAGATAGTTAATCTATTGTACCGCTAGGGAAGGCAGAGCATATGAATACAGATGTTGGATATATAGGTGAGTATTAAGAGTCATGAGAAATTATCTTCTGATTGCTTCAGTTTTTCAGCGAATTAAGAAGCAAGATCATCAACAGAGAGTAAAAAATGCTGTGAACCTTAAATTGCTCTAAAAACATAAGGCCAATTAAAAAAAAAGTGAACCTAAGCCTCCCATCATATACCCAAATTCACTCAAAATGAATTACAGATTTAAATATAAAACTTTTAGAAGCAGGTATAGGAGAAATTCGGTGAGACCAAGGGTTTGGGGAAAATTGTTAATCATGATACCAAACTCATGATTCACTAAAAAAAGTCAAGAGAGTAGAGGCAATAGTTAAATAGATAGTAAAGTTAACTCTGAAGAAGAAAGATCAGGGTCTCTAGACTGAACATATTCAGAGTTCCATCTAAATTAATCAGAAAAGGCACAGCCTCCCAGGCATACCTGGTAAAACCCGTGCTCTCTACGGATAAAAATGATATACACTTGCAGGCCAAAAGAAGGTACCTACAAAAAATACACAAAATTTGACTGCTATCAGATTCCTCAATTGCAAAGTTTGCATTTAGAAGTCAGAGGAAAAGTATTTATATATCATTAAAAACAAACAATTGAAACAAAAGTGTCTTAAATTTAGGAAAGATATTATTTGACAAATATATCTCTATTCTGTTTATATCTCTATCTATCTATCTATCTAACTTTTGAGGAATTTTAAGAACTCTTAGAATAATCCACATAGTTTATTCTCTCCTAAGAAATATATTTGAATCATGCTTCTAATAAACAAATAGAACAGAGACTTCATGGAGAAAAGAAATAGTAAATATGGGATGTAGAGATGTAGATATAGACAAAGCTGATAGTGAACTTGCTTGCATGAGTACAGGTGTAGTGGTTGTTTAAAATTATTGAAACACTAGCTTGGTAGCTAGCTACTAACCTGATCCCTGAACTCTCCTCCACACCTCTGACCCTTGCTACCTGGTCTCTTTCCCAAAGATCCACTGGACCATCTTATAGTCCAGCAACTAAAGGCTTAATGTCTGGACTATCAGGAGACCACTCTTTGTTGCCGTAGAGCTATATAGAGAGCTGTACCTCATGTAATTCTCCTACTCTTTTGTGCATCTCTCTCTCTCCCTCTCTCTTTCCCCTTGGTTAGATTCAATATGGGTTAATCTATTTTTTCAGTCTTCTTAAATAAACAGTGCTTGCATAATGCAACTGGAATTGATTTCTGTGCTTGCCAACAGATTCCCTGGTTGATGTGCTCATAATTTCATCACCCATAGATGAGCCCTGCTGCTCCTCTGACTTATTTGCTTCTAGATATAGAGACTGATAAGCATAGACACAGAGATTTCAAAAATGAAATCACATTTTCGAATGTTGTGCAACCTACCTTTTGCCTTTACTAACAAACAATAAACATATTTTAAGTTTAAGTAAATATTAAAATACACTATAATTCTACCAATACAATGGTGTAATTTATTTCACTAGTCTTGTATTTTTGAATATTTAATTTACTACCAGTGTTTTGTTATTGTAAACACAGTAGTGAGCACACTTATATTCATTTTAAATCATTTTTGTAGGGCTGTTTCCTACAAGTGGAATTTCTGAATTAACTAAAAGCATAATTTTAAATTATTTGCTATGCACAGCCAATTTTCCCCCAGAAACCAGATTCTTTGATAATTCAATCAGCAGTGTCTTAAAAATCAAGTTCCCAAGTTCGTCCATCTATTAGTGAACCATCTGTTTAATAATGGGTAATATATTTTTGAATTTTATTTTATTTATTTTTTTATACAGCAGGTTCTTATTAGTTATCCATTTTAGACATATTAGTGTATATATTTCAATCCTAATCTCCCAATTCATCACCCCCTCACCCCCCGCTACCGCTTTTCCCCCTTGGTGTCCAAACGTTTGTTCTCTACATCTGTGACTCAATTTCTGCCCTGCAAACCGGTTCACCTGTAACATTTTTCTAGGTTCCACATATATGCTTTAATATATGATATTTGTTTTTCTCTTTCTGACTTACTTGACTCTGTATGACAGTCTCTAGATCCATCCATGTCTCTACAAATGACCCAATTTCGTTCCTTTTTATGGCTGAGTAATATTCCAGTGTACATATGTACCACATCTTCTTTATCTATTCGTCTGTCGATGGGCATTTAGGTTGATTCCATGACCTGGCTATTGTAAATAGTGTTGCAATGAACATTGGGGTACATGTGTCTTTTTGAATTATGGTTTTCTCTGGGTATATGCCCAATAGTGGGATTGCTGGGTCGTATGGTAGTTCTATTTTTAGTTTTTTAACTGTTCTCCATAGTGGCTGTATCAATTTACATTCCCACCAACAGTGCAAGAGGCTTCCCTTTTCTCCACACCCTCTCCAGCATTTGTTGTTTGTAGGTTTTCTGATGATGCCCATTCTAACTGGTGTGAGGTGATACCTCATTGTAGTTTTGATTTCATTTCTCTAATAATTAGAGCTGTTGAGCAGCTTTTCATATGCTTCTTGGCCATCTGTATGTTTTCTTTGGAGAAATGTCTATTTAGGTCTTCTGCCCATTTTTGGATTGGGTTTGTTTTTTTAATATTGAGCTACATGAGCTGTTTACATATCTTAGAGCTTAACCCTTTGTCCGTTGATTCATTTGCAAATATTTTATCCCATTCTGAGGGCTGTCTTTTTGTTTTCTTTATGGTTTCCTTAGCTGTGCAAAAGCGTTTAAGTTTCGTTAGGTCCCATTTGTTTATTTTTGTTTTTATTTCCATTACTCTAAGAGGTGGATCAAAAAAGATCTTGCTGTGATGTATGTCAAAGAGTGTTCTTCCAATGTTTTCCTCTAAGAGTTTTATAGTGTCCAGTCTTACATTTAGGTCTCTAATCCATTTTGAGTTTATTTTTGTGTATGGTGTTAGGGAGTGTTCTAATTTCATTCTTTTACACGTAGCTGTCCAGTTTTCCCAGCACCACTTATGGAAGAGACTTTCCTTTCTCCATTGTATATCCTTGCCTCCTTTGTCATAAATTAGTTGACCATAGGTGTATGGGTTTATCTCTGGGCTTTCTATCCTGTTCCATTGATAGGTATTTCTGTTTTTATGCCAGTAACATATTATCTTGATTACTGTAGCTTTGTAGTATAGTCTGAAGTCAGGGAGTCTGATTCCTCCAGCTCCACTTTTTTCCCTCAAGACTGCTTGGGCTATTCAGGGTCTTTTGTGTCTCCATACAAATTTTAAGATTTTTTTGTTCTAGTTCTATAAAAAAATTCCATTGGTAATTTGATAGGGATTGCACTGAATCTGTAGATTGCTCTGGGTAGTATAGTAATTTTCACAATATTGATTCTTCCAATCCAAGAACATGGTATATCTCTCCATCTGTTTGTATCATCTTTAATTTTTTTCATCAGTGTCTTATAGTTTTCTGCATGCAGGTCTTTTGTCTCCCTAGGTAGGTTTATGCCTAGGTATTTTATTCTTTTTGTTGCAGTGTCAAATGGGAGTGTTTCCTTAATTTCTCTTTCAGATTTTTCATCATTAGTGTATAGGAATGCAAGAGATTTCTGTGCCTTAATTTTGTATCCTGCAACTTTACCAAATTCATTGAGTAGCTCTAGTAGTTTTCTGGTGGCATCTTTAGGGTTCTCTATGTATAGTATCATGTCATCTGCAAACAGTGACAGTTTTACTTCTTCTTTTCCAATTTGTATTTCTCTTATTTCTTTTTCTTCTTTGATTGCTGTGGCTAGGACTTCCAAAACTATGTTGAATAATAGTGGTGAGAGTGGACATCCTTGTGTTGTTCCTGATCTTAGAGGAAATGCTTTCAGTTTTTCACCATTGAGAATGATGTTTGCTGTGGGTTTGTCATATATGGCCTTTATTATATTGAGGTAGGTTCCCTCTATGCCCAATTTCTGGAGAGTTTTTATCGTAAATGGATGTTGAATTTTGTCAAAAGCTTTTTCTGCATCTATTGAGGTGATCATGTGGTTTTTATTATTCAGTTAGTTAATATGGTGTATCACATTGATTGATATGCATATATTGAAGAATCTTTGCATCCCTGGGATAGATCCCACTTGAACATGGTGTATGGTCCTTTTAATGTGTTGTTAGATTCTGTTTGCTAGCATTTTATTGAGGATTTTTGCATCTGTATTCATCAGTGATATTGGTCTGTAATTTTCTTTTTTTGTAGTATCTTTGTCTGGTTTTGGTATCAGGGTGATGGTGGCCTCTTAGAATGAGTTTGGGAATGTTCCTTCAACTGCAGTTTTTTAGAAGAGTTTGAGAAGGATGGCTGTTGGCTCTTCTCTAAATGTTTGATAGAATGCACCTGTGAAGCCATCTAGTCCTGGACTTTTGTTTGTTGGAAGATTTTTAATCACAGTTTCAATTTCATTACTTGTGATTGGTCTGTTCATATTTTCTATTTCTTCCTGGTTCAGTCTGGGAAGGTTATACCTTTCTAAGAATTTGTCCAGTTCGTCCAGGTTGTCCATTTTATTGGCATAGAGTTGCTTGTAGTGGTCTCTGAGGGTGCTTTGTATATCTGTGGTGTCTGTTGTAACTTGTCCTTCTCCATTTCTAATTTTATTGATTTGAGTCATCGCCCTCGTTTTCTTGATGAATTTGGCTAATGGTTTATCAATTTTGTTTATCTTCTCAAAGAACCAGCTTTTAGATTTATTGATGTTTGCTATTGTTTTCTTTGTTTCTATTTCATTTATTTCTGCTCTGATTTTTTGATTTCTTTCCTTCTGCTAACTTTGGGTTTAGTTTGTTCTTCTTTCTCTAGTTCCTTTAGGTGTAACGTTAGATTGTTTATTTGAGATTTTTCTTGTTTCATGAGGTAGGCTTGTATAGCTATAATCTTCTCTCTTAGAACTGCTTTTGCTGAATCCCGTAGGTTTTGGATCATCGTGTTGTCATTGTCATTTGTCTCTAGGTATTTTTTGATTTCCTCTTTGATTTCTTGAGTGATGTCTTGGTTATTTAGTAGCATATTGCTTAGCCTCCATGTGTTTGTTTTTTTTACGTTTTTTCCCTGTAATTGATTTTTAATCTCATAGCGTTGTTGTCAGAAAAAATGCTTGATATGATTTCAGTTTTCTTAAATTTACTGAGGCTTGATTTGTGACCCAAGATGTGATCTATCCTGTAGAAGGTTCTGTGTGCACTTGAGAAGAAAGTGTAATCTGCTGTTTTTGGATGGAATGTCCTATAAATATCAATTAATCTGGTCTATTGTGTCATTTAAAGCTTGTGTTTCCTTATTAATTTTCTGTTTGGATGATCTGTCCGTGGATGTAAGTGAGGTGTTAAAGTCCCCCGCTATTATTGTGTTACTGTCGATTTCCTCTTTTATAGCTGTTAGCAGTTGCCTTATGTATTGAGGTGCTCCTACATTGGGCGCATATATATTTATAATTGTTATATCTTCTTCTTGGATTGATCCCTTGATCATTATTTAGTGTTTTTCCTTGTCTCTTTAACATTCTTTATTTTAAAGTCTATTTTATCTGATATGAGTATTGCACTCCAGCTTTCTTTTGATTTCCAGTTGCAAGGAATATCTTTTTCCATCCCCTCACTTCCAGTCTGTATGTGTCCCTAGGTCTGAAGTGGGTCTCTTGTAGACAGCATATATATGGGTTTTGTTTTTGTATCCATTCAGCAAGCCTGTGTGTTTTGGTTGGAGCATTTAATCCATTCATGTTTAAGGTAATTATCGATATGTATGTTCCTATTACCATTTTCTTAATTGTTTGGGGTTGGTTTCTGTAGGTCCTTTTCTTCTCTTGTGTTTCCCACTTAAAGAAATTCCTTTAGCATTTGTTGTAGAGCTGGTTTGGTGGTGCTGAATTCTCTTGGCTTTTGCCTGTCTGTAAAGCTTTTGATTTCTCCATCGAAACTGAATGAGATCCTTGCCAGGTAGAGTAATATTGGTTGTAGTTTCTTCCCTTTCATCACTTTAAATATGTTATGCCACTCCCTTCTGGCTTGTAGAGTTTCTGCTGAGAAATCAGCTGTTAACCTTATGGGAGTTCCCTTGTATGTTATTTGTTGTTTTTCTCTTGCTGCTTTCAATAATTTTTCTTTATCTTTAATTTTTGCCAATTTGATTACTGTGTCTTGGCGTGTTTCTCCTTGGGTTTATCCTATATGGGTCTGTCTGCGCTTCCTGGACTTGGGTGGCTCTTTCCTTTCCCATGTTAGGGAAGTTTTGAACTATAATATCTTTAAATATTTTCTCTGGTCCTTTCTCTCTTCTCCTTCTGGGACCCCTATAATGCGAATGTTGTTGCATTTAATGTCATCCCAGAGGTGTCTTAGGCTGTCCTCATTTCTTTTCATTCTTTTTTCTTTATTGTGTCTTGCAACAGTGAATTCCACCATTCTGTCTTCCAGGTCACTTATCCGTTCTTCTGCCTCAGTTATTCTGCTATTGATTCCTTCTAGTGTATTTTTCATTTCAGTTATTGTATTGTTCATCTCTGTTTGTTTGTTCTTTAATTCTTCTAGGTCTTTGTTAAACATTTCTTGCATATTGTCGATCCTTGCCTCCATTCCTTTTCCGAGGTCCTGGATTGTCTTCACTATCATTATTTTGAATTCTTTTTCTGGAAGGTTGCCTATCTCCACTTCATTTAGTTGTTTTTCTGGGGTTTTATTGTGTTACTTCATCTGGTACATAGTCCTCTGCCTTTTCATTTTGCCTGTCTTTGTTTGAAAGTGGTTTTTGTTTCACAGGCTGCAGGATTGTAGGACTTCTTGCTTCTGCTGTCTGCTCTCTGGTGGATTAGGCTATCTAAGGGGTTTGTGCAAGTTTCCTGATGGGAGGGACTGGTGATGGGTAGAGCTGGCTGTTGCTCTGGTGGGCAGAGCTCAGTAAAACTTTAATCCTCTTTTCTGCTGATAGGTGGGGCTAGGTTCCCTCCTTGTTGGTTGTTGGCCTGAAGTGACCCAACACTGGAGCCTTCCCGGGCTCTTTTTGGGGATAATGGTGGACTCTGGCAGGGCTCAGGCCAAGGAGTACTTCCCAGAACTTCTGCTGCCAGTGTCCTTGTCCTCATGGTGAGACACAGCCACCCCCCGCCTCTGCAGGAGGCCCTCCAACACTAACAGGTAGGTCTGGTTCAGTCTCCTGTGGGGTCATTGTTCCTTCCCCTGGGTCCCGATGTGCACACTACTTTGTGTGTGCCCTCCAAGAGTGGAGTCTCTGTTTTCCCCAGTCCTGTCCAAGTCCTGTAAGCAAATCCCGCCAGCCTTCGAAGTCTGATTCTCTAGGAATTCCTCCTCCCGTTGCCGGACCCCCACGTTGGGAAGCCTGACGTGGGGCTCAGAACCTGCACTCCAGTGGGTGGACTTCTGTGGTATAAGTGTTCTCCAGTCTGTGAGTCACCCACCCAGCAGGTATGGAGTTTGATTTTATTGTGATTGCGCCCCTCCTAATGTCTCATTGTGGCTTCTCCTTTGTCTTTGGATGTGGGGTATCTTTTTTGTGAGTTCCAGTGTCTTCCTCTCGATGACTGTTCAGCAATTAGTTGTGATTCCAGTGCTCTCACAAGAGGGAGTGAGTGCACCTCCTTCTACTCTGCCATCTTGAACCAATCTCAATAATGGGTAATATATTTTTCTTTTGCCAAGTTAATTGGGTAAAAATAGTGTCACGTTAGCTTAATTTGGATTTCTTGAATTGGAAACCTTAAAAAATGTATTCCACATTATCCATTCCTTTCCCATTGTTTTGAATTGGCCACTTTTCATAAACAAAATTATGTATATATTTGGGCTCTTTCTAGACTTGTACTATCACTACATATCACTATATAGTGTATTATAAAGTAGCCACTAGTCAAAAATAGTTTTTAACTTTACCTTTAAATTAATTACTATGAAATACAATAAAAAATTCCATTTCACAGTCACACTAGCCACATTTCAAGAACTCAAAAGCTACATGTGGATAGGAGCCAACATACTGGGCTGCACAGCTATAGATTCCATCACTGCAAAAGGTTATATTGGACAATGCTGCTCTTAAATTTCTGTTATACAATACTTTAAAAAGTTACTAGATTTTTATAATACTTTCAGAAATTAATATCTATTAATTTAAAATCTTTTAAGTAAGGCCCATCTTAATATCTTCAGATTCATTTGGTATCCGGTTATGTAGACTGGGTCTTTGCTTTTGAATTGTTATATATATTTTTTATGGGTTGCGTGAATTTGTTACAGCGTTATTTGGGTATAAGTTATATACCATAATATAATATGCTATATAACTTGTAAATATTCAGTTCAGTTAGTTTCAATATATTTATGGAGTTGTGCACCCATAACCACAGTGCAGTCTTAGATTATTTGCTTCACCTCAGAATACCTCCTTGAGTCTCTTTGCAATCAACTCTCCAGTTGTGCGGGTTTGTGCCCTGTACCTGCAAAACCTCCAGTTCACCCACGATGAGTGGAGAGATTACAGGCCCCTGTGGCTCTCTCGTCTCCCAGAATTCACTGTTAAATCCCTGGCTAGTCTGCTGATTCATTCCCAGTCCCAAACAGGACTATTACAAGGTTAGTGGAGCTAGCTGCTGGTTTTGTTTCCTTGCCACTGAGGTCACCATTTAATTGACAGTGTTCTATTTAAGGGTTCTCTGTCAGCAGTGGAAGGAAAGCTGCTGGTGTCCACTGCCTGCTCTGCCCTGGTTGAAAGACCACACTAAGTGGGGAGTGGGGAGTGCTGGGCAAGGATGCTCTGTTCTTAGCAGAAGTTCAACAGTTTCACGAATGAATGCATCTCAGTTTGTTTTTCATCTTTTGACAATTTCCAGAACACTGAAATGGCTGTTTTTGATAGTTTTGCCCAAGCTCTTTTGTTGCTTTTGGGAAAGCATGTGTTGCCCCCCTCACTCCATCATGCTGGAGCTACGTGATTTTTGTCACACTGTTTACACTTCCAGAGGGAGAGAGGTCTTGCTTAGTTTGGGGAGTTGCTCTTTGTGGGTCCTTCTGAATATTACAGATCCAGATAAGATGAGAAAAGAAATGTTTGGTTTACCAGAGTTTTGTTTTGAAATTTCAGAGATGCAGCACCTTGGCTGGGCAGGTATGGAAGGAAGTAGATATGGAAACAGGCATGACATGGGCCTTCTCTTCTGGGCTGAAGAGTTTATTTGGGGCACTTATTGTGGTAGCCAAATGCTAGCTCAGGAAGGTACCTCCTTTAGTTTCCTTGAATAAGATGTCTTCTTGCAGTTTCTTTTCCTCAGCATAAAGATTAGAGAAAAGCTGAGCAATGTGGGCATTTCCCAAATAGAATTTGTGAAACAGTCTCTTGTTCCCTTGCTCGTGGCTTATTTACATTATCATGTTTGGGAATTTGTATTGAAATGTTATAGAATAGATTCATGGAACACTGTGTGGCAAATTGGAAATTTGAGAAGGTTGCTATCATCCCAGAAGCAAATACATTTCTATGAAGTGTTTCTTCATGTCTTTATGAAGGAAAGGTGGATAACCTAAGACTTAACCCACTGGGGAGTTAGTAAGAGAGTCCAGAGTAGGATCCTAAAAATTCCCCTGACTGGAACCAGCAATGATGGCAGACAAGGACAGACTATAGCAAACAGTGGACCTGGGAAGACTGGATCCTAAGATTACTTCTGGGAATCCTCAGATTACAACAGGCCAGTGGCTACAGATATAGGAAATTCTGTGGTAATTCTTACTCCTTGCTTACATTAGTGTGGAGGACTTTCTTTGTAATGAGTAGAAGAATTCTCCCCAGGTAATGCCCCCCTAATTCTGAACTTTCCCATTGCTTACTCAGAAATGTGTATACCCAGCAGCTCATATTATTCAGGTGTAAATACAAAAAACGTGCTCACGACTGTGATGTTACATTCTATCTCATGGGTATGCACTGTCTTCCTATAAGATGGTAAACTCATTGTAGCCAGGATTGCCAGATAAAATTCAGAGATCCTGGTTGGATTTGAATCTTGGATACACGAGAAGTACATTGTTAGCATGAGTAGACGCCAGGTATTGCAATGGGCATACTTATACTGAAGTATAATTCATTGTTTATCTGAGATTCTGATTTTACTGGACTTCTTATATTTTTATTTGCTAAATCTGGCAACCTTAGTTCTAGTATATTGGTCACTCATTCCCCTGGCTTCCAGACTTTTCCTAACCTAGTCATCTTTCTCTAGAAATCCCTACGTCTGTCAATAATATTCCTAAAAAATATGATGCTTCTAAGTAAATGCAAGTGTCTTGGTGTCCAGATGCCTTGACATCATGGTAGTGTCCTCTGGGCATGGTTCCCTTTATGTGAGACCACTCCAGGTGAAGGACTGAGATCTGAGCCAGTGGTGCAGAGATGAGGTGAATCCCTCCCTCATTCTGGGACTGTATGTATGCTTCCCTAGGCAGTACAGGTTGTGTTTACTCCTTTGTTTAAGTTCTACCTCAGAAAGAAATAGCTGTGTATTTCCCTGAGAAAACAAAAGGGAACAAAATAATTTTCCAGGTCTTTCCATGTATGAGGCACCATTCTAAACACTGTTTCTGCAGTATCTCATTTAAGCATCACAGCAGCCCTTTAAGGGTGAGGTATTATTATTTCCCTTTTTACAGTCTCAGCATTATTAAGTAGCTTGCTTGTACAAGGTTACAGAGTGTTAGGGACTGAATATATCCCCCAAAATACTTACGTTGAAAGCCTAAACCCCAGTATGATGGTATTAGAAGGTGAGGTCATGAGAGTGGAGTCCGCATGGTAGGATAAGCACCCTTATAAGAAGGAAGAGACCCTAGAAAAAATTGGAAATAAATAAAAATTTTAACAAGAGTAGAGAAATTCCACATGGGATCCTGGGTTTCCTTCCCATTGCTTCTTGCCAGAGTTCACCTGCCCTGCCCAGCTTCCACCTCAGAATTTATGACTCAGGTAGACTCTCTCTGCTTGGATGTCCTTTGCTCTCTGTTTCATTGATGCTTCTGACATAACTCCATGAACTCTGGGCAAGTTCAGGCCCACCCCAGCTGTCTGAAATCTCAAGGTACCCTACTCGGTTCCTGACTCAGTGCTCTGTGCTCTTGTTTGGAAGGAGATAATTAGATGAGGGTAGAAAGAGACAGCAAGGCTTTGAATCCAGGATGAAACTGGTAATGTGGAGAATGAGTTAAGAGGTGGCTTATTGTTTGGCTATGTAAAACGAAACTCGATGGTTCTTAGCAGGAACAGAAGAGTCAATGTTGTTTTGGGCTGTTTCATTGCTCTTGGTGTTGCCTTAAAGGTAAAAGGGGCTATATGGGTGTAATGGCTGAAGGGGCCCATAGAGAGATGATGTCTGACGTTACAGTTTCTGAAAAGACTGATTAACTCACCACATTGAAGGGGTTAAATACATTTGCAGTATCTCATATAACAAATTGGAGCCAAGGCAGCTTGGGTATCACAAAGTTCTTGTGTTTTCTTACCTCCAAATGATAAAGACAATGACGGCATTTATTTCCATTTTAGGCTCTAGGGACAATTTCACTAAGTAAAACCCATGATGCAGAATAAAGCATAAACCCTTGAAGGATGCTCACTCCTCCTTATTGCCAAAAAGAGGAGCCGTGTTTGTCTGAGACACTATCACAGAGGGTCAGTCTATTCCGTGATGTCATTTTTTGTTTTGACTTCTGCCTTCTGCCGAATCTCTTATTCTCCTCTTTCAGAGAATCTTTCTAGCCTCCTGTGTGCCCACAGAGTCTCTACCCTCTGGTAAGATCCACCGAGTGATGTCAGTGCCTTGGTCACCTACACTGTTGAGAGCAAAGAGCAGCAAAATCATTTTAAGTTCACTTGTTGATAAATGCACTGTTAATGGATCAGGAAGACAAATGGACTCAAGCTGCAAATCCATGTGATTTCATGAGTTTATTGTAAGGGTAAGGTTAGGTCAATTTCAATGTGATATATTGAGAGCATAATTTTTATGACACCAACATATGTACACCATACAATTGAGTTGCAGTAAGACGCATCCAGGGGTAATGAGGTGATTCTCCCATTTTGTGAGTTGAAACTTCAGAGAAAATGTTGTCCTCTATTTGCTGTGGCAGCCACTCAACACACTGTGAGATGCCTTCACCTCTCCTTCAGGGCATGGCCTTCTGTCCAAGACAGAGTTTCTGGGGAACCAGAAAGCTCACAGCTGGACCTGCTCATTTGTTTCCTATAGTACATAGTACATTCCTGACTAAAACAATGGCTCTCAAAGTCCATGTTCTATGAAGTACCTGTATTCCAAAATATGTGCAAGAGCACCTTGTATTTGAAGAAGAGAAAGTGGGGCTTCTGATTTAGGCCTTCATTTAAAAACGGATTCCAGGGCTTCCCTGGTGGCACAGTGGTTGAGAGTCCGCCTGCCGATGAAGGGGACGTGGGTTCGTGCCCTGGTCCGGGAAGATCCCACATGCCGCGGAGCGGCTAGGCCCGTGAGCCATGGCCGCTGAGCCTGCGCGTCCGGAGCCTGTGCTCCGCAACGGGAGAGGCCACAACAGTGAGAGGCCCGTGTACTGCAAAAAAAAAAAAAAAAAAAAAAAAAAAGGATTCTACTAATTTAAGAAAAATTTGAAAACCACTGGTTTGTGGTTTAATTAGAATTTGAGCAGAAAATCCACTGAAGACAAGTGGATGATCAGATGGGATAGGAAAGAAAAAAGTAAATGACACATTGTCTGGGGCCTGCAGATAACACTGAATTATTGACCCAAAAGCTCTGTGTAGTTGTCATAACAACAAACTGTTTGTGTGTGTGTGTGTCTGTGTGTGTGATCACTACAGGAAACCACGGAAAATCAGCCCAACAAATGGGATTTGGATTCAGGCAAGACTGCCTTTTACCAGCGATGGCGCCTTGGGCCACTTATTTAATGATTCTCCTTTTTCTAGTTTTCAAAGAGGGCCAGTAATCCAGTAATACTGGATAGGGCTATTGTAGGAAGAGATGATGTCACAATTGTGAGCAGATGTTCACAAAAATAGTCACTTTGCCTTTTTCATCCCAGTTCTCAACTAAATAATAATCAAAGACCAATTTCTCCTGATTGGTTATTAACAAATCAAGTTTCCAGGCTTCTGTGTATTCAATACCTTAAAGAAAAAAGAACACCAATATTTTAAGTCTCAACTCAGTCATTGTGAAACCAAGAGTTCATGAGTAAAGAAGATGTGCATGGAGAAGGCAGGCAGAATTTCTAATGGGTTGCTTCAAGTCTCATCCCAGGTTGTCAGGTGATATGAGTGTGCTGGGCTTCATCTCCCAGAGGGAAGAGCTGTGCACAGACTCAATTCCTACAGGACCATAGCCCCCAAGCTCTCCACATGATGTTCTGGGAGCCTGGCATTTCTCAGCAGTGCACCAAATCATTGGTGTCCAATCTCAGACCGCTTAATATCCAAGTCCAAATGTTTATGGCAACCACTTAGTGTTGCTACCACGCCTGATGCATGAAAAAGAAGAGTCTAGGTCCCTTGGCTGGAGCTCAGCCCCACACCATATCCAGCTATCCCTCAGCCCAAGGACAACTCTCCAAAAGATGTTGGGGGAATGGGGGCCAAGATACTTGTTGGCCTTTTGCCCAGAGTCCATACTGGACCCGGTAACCTTCACTGGTGTTTTTCCTGGGAACTTTGCTCAAAAACCACAGCTGTGACAATAATGCTAAAAACTTCCCTGTCTTCAAAGAGCTTCCAATTTAAAAAAGAGATGTAACAAATATCTTCTCATAGGAAAATGTGTAAGGTGTGTGGAAATTGTTCAATCAACACTAGGACTGTATTAATTGAATAAAATGTAGCTGGTGGTGTGTTAGAGGCTTAAATATATTTAAATGCCCCAACTGACATCCTTTTGATTGGAATTGTGGAATTGGTGAAATTTGAGTAAAATATTTTTATTCTGTGCTTAATTTGTTTGTGTTATTTAGTTTAAAACTACTTGATAGTCAAATGAAAACACCGATCATATTTTAGGGAGATATGTTTAATCTAATTGATAACACTGCTTTAAGTGCTTTAGCAAAAATTTATATGTATATAAATAATTTAATATAATATAATAATAATAATATAATTTATATGTATATAAATAATTTAATATAAATTATTCTTATTGTAGCCATTAAACACAGCAGTCCCAAAGGACACTAACATGTCAGAGTCTATGAATTTAAAATAAATAGAACTTCATACTAGCATATAATTCAGAGACTTTTAAAAAATGAAAACATGCCTTCCTCCAGTGAGTTTAAAATTTTCCCAAATTCTGATTCTTCATGAAGATACATTCCTTTGGATTAAGTCACTTAGTGGAGAAAACGATGGCACCTTAGCAATTTTAATGATGTTATCTGTGCAGTTTTATTTTATTTATTATAATTAATAATATTTAAGGTAATTTTATTCTTTTAAATGTTACATATATTTATTTATATCATTATTGTCTTTAGGCAGCTTGAAGTCTTCCAACAAGTGAATAGCTACCTAGTTCCAGACAAATTCAGATAATTTCCAGGCAAAGTGAAGACGAAGTTACTATCCCTGACTTCATAGAGCTTTCAGTCCATCAGGGGAGACAAAGGTCAAACAACTGCTCATTCACTTAGAATGTGATAAACGGAATGTGATCATCTTCAGTGTATGGGCTGAAGCTAATAGTTCATTCATTCATTCAACAAAAATTAAATGAGCGCCCACTGGGTGCAGGGCATTGCTCGAGATGCTAGTGACAGAGTGGATAAGATGAGGTCCCTGCTGGAGCTTACAGCCTACGGGTGGGCGGGGCAGAAACAATAAACAAGAAAAGACGATATTCACCGACTGTAATTGGTGCTCTGAAGGAAATAAACTATGCCAGAATAAAAAACCAACCAACCAACCAACAGAATGAACAGGGAGTTTTAATCTATCTGGGGGTGACTATGGGAGAAATGCTCACCTATAATGATGGTTTACAGGCTGAGACCTAAGAGATGGGTGGAAGAAATACACTAGGAGAAAGGGAGGATCATTCCATACAGAATAGAAATCTCAGAAGGAGAGGAGAGGAGGCAGGAACAGAGGTGAGAAGTAGGCAGGGACCATGTCATGAGAGGGAAAGGGAAATAAAAATTAAAACACATAGGGCTTCCCTGGTGGCGCAGTGGTTGAGAGTCCGCCTACCGATGCGGGGGACACGGGTTCGTGCCCCGGTCCGGGAAGATCCCACATGCCGCGGAGCGGCTAGGCCCGTGAGCCATGGCCGCTGAGGCTGCGCGTCCGGAGCCTGTGCTCCGCAACGGGAGAGGCCACAACAGTGAGAGGCCCACGTACCGCAAAAAAAAAAAGAAAAAAATTAAAACACATAATCACTTATCGGCAGAGGGCAACTACAGAGGTCAGTTTTAAACAGAGTGTGATGTAGGATACAGATGTTCAGTAAAGAAAGTAAAAGGAATTCCTGGCAGGGGAATGGCTTGAGTAACAGCAGGTCAGGGGGGAATCTTCAGAAGTTAGAACATGGGGAGCACACGAAAACTGCAGATTGCCTGGGACCAGATGGTGGCAGGGTTTGTATTCACATGGAGGAATTTGAATGCTATCCCCACAGCAGTGGGAACCCACAGTTGATCAGATGGAGTTGAGAGAGGCTGCTCTATCAATTTAGGCTGGAGACTGAAAGAAGAGTTAGTAGATGGTAGCAGTCACCATCCACAGTGGAAATGATGAGGGCTTATACTGGAGCACTGGAGATAAATGGCCAAAAATAGATTTGAGAGCAGTTAAAAAAAATTTCTTTTATTGAAGTATAGTCGATTTACAATGTTGTGTTAATTTCTACAGTACAGCAAAGTGATTCAGTTATACATATATATATTATTTTTCATATTCTTTTCCATTGTGGTTTATCACAGGATACTGAATATAGTTCCCTGTGCTATACAGTAGGACCTTGTTGTTTATCCATCCTATATTTACTAGTTTGCCTCTGCTAATCCCAAACTCCCAATCCATCCCTCCCCGATGCCCCCTCCCCCTTGGCAACTGCAAGTCTGTTCTATTTGAGAGCAATTTTAATGCATAGAGCTGCCAAAAATTTTGACAGCTTGTATTTAAAGGAAGGGTGAAAGTGTTTTAGGTTTGTTTTGTATTGTTTTGTTTTCTGGGAAACATTACCCTACCAAAATAAGGCTTTTTTAAAAGTTAGCCTCTCTGGCTTCCTAAAGGGCCAATTTGGAGAATTAGAGCCAGTTGGTTCTCATTTGCTGTGACACAATTCATCCTTTGGGTGTTTACATCCTTTGGATCAGAATGTTGGGGAAACATCCTGGAAATGGCTGAAGCCAAGTTGCTGAGGCTGTTGTGGGTAATTGACTTGGGTTTTGTGTCGTGGACAACTGAGCATGGAAATCGCAACCTAGATGTGGTCAACTAAAAGCAGCAGTAGTTGTTAGGAGCTTCTGGTATCATGGACCCTTGTGATCACATACAGGGGAAAAAAAAAACACACCAACTCGACAACCTACGTATTCCTCTCTGACTAGCAATGGGCCTCACAAGCAGCCATATCTTGAGATTCTAATCTGTGCTATTTCCTGGTAGCGTACACTGAATTTTGCAATCCAAACTTAAAAGTGTATCTACATTAACATCTCTCTGTTTGCTGCCAAATATTCTCAATATTTTTCGTCATCTAATGTAATACTGTACTTGTCTAGCTTTTATTTTTTTCTGAGATGAAAACTGCCATTTCCATGCTCACCGAAAAGCTGCCATTACATACCTATCATGAGAATATACTGCATTTGGCATTTTTCTTTAACTAAAATTGGAAAATTATCTCTCAGAATGTTCAGATAAACTGAAAGAGACAATTCAGCTGGGAAAGGTGCTATTTAAAACAGCAGAGGAAATACGTTCTTGTTATCAGTTCATGAGACCAATTCTAGTGTTACATTCAAAATCCGTGGCAGTATCATACAGTATATGTGTCAGTCCTGATCTCCCAATTCCTCCCACCCCACCTCCCTCCTGCCTTGGTATCCACACGTTTGTTCTCTACGTCTGTCTCTTTCTGCTTTGCAAATAAGATCATCTATACCATTTTTCTAGATTCCACATATATGCGTTAATATACAATATTTGTTTTTCTCTTTCTGACTTCACTCTGTATGACACTCTCTAGATCCATCCATGTCTCTACAAATGACCCAATTCCATTCCTTCTTATGGCTGAGTAATATTCCATTGCATGTAACTAATGAGAACATACTGTATAGTACAGGGAACTCTACTTAGTGCACTGTGGTGACCTAAATGGGAAGGAAATCCAAAAAAGAGGGGATATATGTATATGTATAACTGATTCATTTTGCTGTACAGTAGAAACTAACACAACATTGTAAAGCAACTATATTCCAATAACAATTAATTTAAAAAATAAACAACAACAAAAACAAAATCAGTGGCAGTGCCAGTGAGAAGAGAAATAAAGAATGAAAGAGTAAGGCAAGATGTGAAAGAAAAGGAATGCAAGAGGGATCCTGTAGGAATAACAGGGAGAACATTTGGGGGAAAAAAGTGTGATGAGGGGGGACTTTTATGGTTATGGTAATTATTTGTTTGGATGTAAGTTACTGGAGTGTAAATCTTTGGTGGAGAAAGGCTAGGTCTCTTTCATCTTTCAGTTCCATTAGCACCACTCACAATTCAACGGCTCTGAATAAATAATAAATGAATGAATTAATAATGATTTCAGAAACAAATAAATGAAACAGACACAGAATACCAGTACTATAAGACGCTTGACTTGAAATAAAAAATTACAGAAGCTGGCTTAGCTCTGGGGCAAATCCAAAGTAAGGTGAATTGAACTCAGAATTTCCCTTCTGTGTCTGCTCCTTTGAGATGCCTAAATGTGGAGATGGTCCAGTTGAGAATCTACATGTTTTTGCTGAATTGCAAATAACTTGTACAAAGACCAACACATTTTCTACTTCGGCCTACTTTTGAAATCTGCACTCCTCAAAAAAAAAAAAAAAAGATTAAAAAGTTGCTAGAAAAATGAGCTAATCCTAGAGTTGCACTAGGAGGTAAGAGGCGTGTTAAGGTTCAGACAAAGTCACTGAGGGAGTCCATGTGTTTCCTGCAGAGAACTGAACCGGGAGGAGGCAAGCAGAGGGTCAGCAATTGTATAATCAAGGCCAGAAGCAGAGGTCATTGGATTCTGTTATGCTTTCCCAAGTCACACCTTAAGCATCTGTACTCTCAAATGATAATATTAAGAATGAAGTTACATTGAGGGCTTATTGCAGGCCACATGCTCTCAGCTTGGCATGCATATCACAATCATATGAAAAAAGTGATGTTGTTATCCCACTTTATAGTCAACAGAAGCTACAGAGGTTGACAACTTACCCAAGGGCACGCAGTTGGTAAAGGTTGATGTAGAGTTTGTATCCTTTTGGTCTGATTCCAGAGCCTGTGTAAAGTAACTCACTGCATGTGGTCTCAGATCCCAACAGTGAGCTTAGATCTCAGATAGCCTTGGGGAGAATTTTTGATCATTTCAATATCATTCCTTTAAACCAGTTCTTCTCACGTGTGGTGCATATGAATTATTTGGGGATGTTTAAATGTAGATTTTGTTCAGTGGGTCAAGAGCTGGGCCCAAGAATCTGCATCCTAACAGGCTCCCTGGTGGTGCGGATGCTTCTGACACAGGCCCACACTTTGAGAAAGTAGCAAGGCTCTAAAGGACAGGCAATTCTATTAAATTGAGCTGCAGTCCAGCAGGTCACATCCACATCTGCTTGCTTTGATTGCCTGGACACTTCCAGCTGCTGTGTATTACCTTTCGGGGGTCAGCTCACTTAATTAATAAACTGCATAAGCTGTTTTATCAAGTTGCCCGCAGTGGGTAGAATTACAGAAAAGAATCTTTATCTCTCCCTGATTTCTTTCATGCTCTGGAGCAGGCTGTGAAATAGGTAATTTATGCCAGCGGTTACAGATTACACGTTTGTTTAGCAAACTGAGTGCAATAATAAGACCCCACAGGAGGTGAAACTGGTTCCCAAGTCTGTGAAATGCTGAAAATCTCTGCCCAAATGTAGCAATTATGCAGGTTTCAGTGGCCTTCTTATGCATCCCCAGGTAGAAAGGTAATCAATCCTCATATTAAATGTGAATCTGGCCAGTGACCTATTGGTGTCCTCATCAAAGGCTTTCTAGTTCTATTAGATTTTATTTCTGGGCACACAGGGGAAAAGCTGACCTGTGTAATTAATTCAGTCAACTACACATGTTGGGGAGGCTGCAGCAGCCCTGATTACCTCCTTGTCCTGTGTGGGACTCAGGATGAAAGAGACTGTCTTCTCCTTGGCTGTTTTGGCTGCTGCGGCTCTAAATTCCTTCTCTGGTAATCCCTAACAGCATTTATTTTGTACTGATGGTGGGGCAGGGAGATGGGTGAAACTATGAGAGTGTTAGCTGCTTCCTTGGACATTTTGTCTGTATCTCTCCAGGCAAAGCTGTCTCGGGGTGACACCACTGGACAGATAGTGCCTGTAATTCCTTTACTCTCAAAATAAGCGGGACAGAACAATAACAGAGCCTATCTCTAGATTGGAGACAAGAAATGGGGCACTTTTGGCTTCTCTGTTAGCCTTGTAAAATTTGGACGGTTACCTTTATGAAGAATACAAAGTGAGATACAGACCTTTTTTTTTTTTTTTTGCGGTGTGCGGGCCTCTCACTGCTGTGGCCTCTCCTGCCGCGGCCACGGCCCATGGGCCCAGCCGCTCCGCGGCACGTGGGATCCTCCCGGACCGGGGCACGAACCCGTGTCCCCTGCATCGGCAGGCGGACTCTCAACCACTGCGCCACCAGGGAAGCCCAGATGCAGACCTTTTGATGGAGCTGTGCAAGGGAGGGACTCTGAATCTTAAATGTAATCAGCTTTCTGGTCAGTTCACCTCTGCCTATACTCTTCCTCTTTGATTTATCTTTGGTTTCAAGGCCTTGTTTTTTCATTACCCTTCTGCCGCTTACTGTGTCACCTGAGTATACTTTCTTTGCTTGTCTTGTCACTTCGTGATTCCTCATCTCTCCTGGTGACTCTTCAGGCCATCAGCATCTGTATTACCCAGAATGACTTTCTGAGGTTTTCAGTGGCTCCAGGGACATTAAAAAAACTGAATTGTTTCAGGCTTTGTTACCTCTTTCATTCACTCAGTCTTCTGTAAGTTTTTGTTTTTGCTTTCATTTTTCCCCCCACTTCCCTCCACAAGCCTAGAAATCAAGGGAAAATTTTATTTACTTCTAAAAATGGATTTAGTGGAGCAATATTTAATTTGGTAGCTTCATTTTTTTCCACATTTCATCTTGGATCCAGCCAGGCGTGTCCTGCCATCTTCTGCTTTTTTTATTTTTCTTCCAATTGACTAACCCATTGTGTGATCAACAGTATGGAAAGGTATCCCAAGCACTTTATGTGTAATATCTCATTTTTTTAAATTTAATATCAGATTCAAAGAACTGTTACTGATTTCCTTATACATGTTCCCTTGTGGACCTGAATGAGAGTTTCTTGGTGTATTTCCAGGAATGGAATTGTGTCCTAGAGTTTTGAGAATCCTCAGTTCCATACTAACAGTGCCAGATGCTTCTCCCCCTGGGATTGCTCTCTGTACATCCCTGCTTAACCAGTACCTGCTTCACCTACACCCTACTCACGTGACTGATCTTCCTACTTTCTTGCCCCTGTCCCATCTAGTGATTGTTCTAATCTTAAATCAGAACATCTTCACCAGGATAGCTTATCAAAGGGGCAGTGAGGGGCGTGCCCCTCTGCTGGTTTCCTTGGTAACCAGTGAGTCAACCAGATGTCAATTTCCTCTATACCTGGTAACCTTCCTCTCCCCCGGTAACGAAGACTACTGCCATGTCCTGCCATACACGGTGGGGATTCGCTCTAGGACCTTGCTCTAGACACTTAAGATCACCCATCCATTAAACCATTGATGTCTCTGTTGCTGACTCTTCCGTCTTGAAGCTGGCCAGACACGGGACTTGCAGGCCTGTGGGGTGCAGCCCAACATGGTGGCCGTTTATATTCCCACTAGGAGTGTAAGAGGTATTGCATTTCCTTACATCTCTGATAGTATTTAATATCATTTCAGTTGTCTAATTTTTGTCAGTCTGTAAGGGTATACATTGATGTCTCTCTTTTTATATGTTATTTTACTGCTTTTACTTTTCAATCCTTTTTAACTTCTTGTTGAAATATAATAAACATAAGAAAAAGATAAGTATCCTAAGTGTACAGGTAAATAAATTTTTAGAACAGAACACACTCGTGTAACTAACCTGGAACAACAAAGTCTCATTTTTACTTTAATCCACATTTCTCTGATTACTACTAACATTGAATTTCCTTCTACTCGTTAGCCATTTGGAGTCTTCTTATTTCATATCCCTAGTCCATTTTCTGTCGAATTCCTTCTTTTCCTTTTTCTGCTCTGCAAGGTGTTCTTTTACATTCCAGAAATTAGTTACTTCTTTTACATGTTACAAATGTCTCCTGCTGGTCTGCCTTGTATCTTTAGGTATTTTTAATGTGTAAGGGCTGTAGCAGATGGGGAATGGGAGATATTTGTGTTTCAAAAACTAGTGTGCACCCATAAAAAGCCAGGGGCCTGATCTTTTTTTTTTTTTTTTTGTGGTACGCGGGCCTCTCAGTGTTGTGGCCTCTCCCGTTGCGGAGCACAGGCTCCGGACGCGCAGCCTCAGCGGCCATGGCTCACGGGCCCAGCCGCTCTGCGGCATGTGGGATCTTCCCGGACCGGGGCACGAACCTGTGTCTCCTGCATCGGCAGGCGGACTCTCAACCACTGCGCCACCAGGGAAGCCCCAAGGGGGGGGGGCCTGATCCTTAAAGCAGAAAACTTTTCCACCCCATCATAATACAAATAGTGCAGACTCCAAGCAGCAGAAAAATTTTATAGGGACTTATTTGGTCATAAAGGTAAAAAAAAAAAAATAGCAAATGTAATCGCTTTACTTTAATCGTATTGCTCTTCTATGTCTTCACTCAAGGGTCTCTGACTGACAGCTTCATGGCCACTAAATGGGTTTTCTTAGCATTAGACCCAAGTGAGTCCACTAAATTAATTGAAAGGGCTGTAGATTTTAGACCACTTGTTCCTCAGCTGTCTTAAGCTATGAGCATGTCAGATAGTCTACTGGGTTTAATTTACCTTCTTTCTTGAAACCAAACTATCAATCAAATTTGTAGAGTATAGGAGGAAAATGCAACATTTAATTGGAAACTGAGTAAGGACAGACCTGTTGGATTCCAGAGCAACTTTGGCACTGATTCTTACAGTAAGTCACCATCCAATGGAAAGCAGTATGTATGTCCAATGAACAGTGTCAACAGCCGAAAATTACTAGATGAGCTCTGAAGGGGAGAGCTACCTTCCCCAGGCTCAAGCAGTGTCTGAAGAGTACATGAGCATCTCTCATTCACATATGGAAGGCTGCTAGGTGTAAGTGCAGACAGCACCAGGGAGCTAGCAGATGCTGGAATTGCTAGGGATTAAACACCATTTCTGTTCTAAGGTCTCTGGAGTTCCTTGGGCTGGGCTTCCATTCCTCCCAGGCACGCCCATAGAGATTGGCACACCTGCCTTCTAAAGTGCCAGCAACACAGAGCTCCAAGACGTGAAGGGAACTGAGACAATTCGATTTATTTCCAGAAGTAGTGTACTTAAATATTTTTATGAATGACCTGTCTGTGCTCATTATTCACATTTTCAAGTCTTTTAAAAAATTTTTATTTTATATTGGAGTATAGTTGATTTAACAATGTGTTAGTTTCAGGTGTACAGCAAAGTGATTCACTTATACATATATATGTATCTATTTTTTGGATTCTTTTCCCATTTAGGTTATTACAGAATATTGAGCAGAGTACCCTGTGCTATACAGTAGGTCCTTGTTGGTTATCTATTTTAAATATAGTAGTGTGTATATTATATTTTCAAGTCTTGAAAAAAACTAAACATTTTATTTTGAGTTGGATAATTCCTGTATCTATAATTTTTAGGTTCTCATTGTGATGTCTGTTGTTTCTGATGACTATCTTATGTGCCTTGTTTGTATCTTGTATTCCCCCCACCCCATGAGCTGCTACTATATGCATGAGGAGTTTTTGAGGCCTGGAGTCATGTGGATTTTTCAATAGAGAACTTTCATCTGCTCCTACAAGGTGCCTTGAGGGTCTACTCATCAAAAATGACTATAAATTAAATACCTGTTTTAATTATTTTGGTTTACTCAGGGAGTTCATTTGAGTTTCCTCTTCTCTAAAGTACCTGCTTAAGTATCCATTTTTGTATTGGATTTCTTGTGTCTTTCACATGGAGATTCAACTATTTTTGATAAGAATACTATTTTTTGTTGAATATGGCACAACTACTTTTTCTCAGTATGTGACATGTCTTCATTTCCTTTACAGTAGTTTTTCAGACATGGAGGTTATTCATTTTAATAGTCAAATTTGAGTATTTCTCTATTTTGTTTAAGGACTGCTTCTTTACTGTTATGTGATAAGTATAATTCATATTTTAAAAAATGTTTTATAGTTTTGCCCTGCACATTTAAGCAGTTTATTCACAAAGTTTTTTGTAAAATGTAGGAATTGCAATTCTATTTTCCCCACATATATAACTAATGAATATAGCACTATTCATTGAGTAATCCATCCTTTCCCCAATTATCTGCAATACCAGAGTTGACAAGTGCTGTTTCTATATTGTCATCAGTTTGTTCCTGGAATTTTACTCTGTTCCGTTGGTCTATTTGTTTGTCACTAAGTCAAAATCATGCTGTTTTTATCAATAGCCTTTAAAACTACTCTAACTTGTTAATAAATCTTTGTCCTGTTCCCTACCTGGTCATTTTCCTTCAGTATTGTGATTTTTTTGGACTTCAGCTTTCCCAGAAATTTTAGACTCAAATTGTCAAGTTCTGTTAGTCATCTCTTGACTTTTCTATTGAACTAGATTAAATTTTAGTTGATTGTAAGAACACTGACATCTCTACTTTGTCTTCCAATCCGTGAACATAGTACATTTCTCCTTTTATTTAGATCTACTTTACTGTTTTTCAAAAACATATAATTTTATCTCACAAAGCACTATGCATCTTGTGTTTTATGCATGGATATCTTCATATCTTGCCTGATATTTGAAACATGTTTCGTTTCTGATAATTAAAATACAACCTCCTTTGCTTCTCACTTGTCAACTTGTGGATAGTTTTGATTTCATTATACCTGATTAAAGGTTCATGGGATTTTAGTCTCTAATGCTTTGATGTATTTTTTTCCCCAAAGAGTCAGGCATTTTTCTACAAAATAGTTTAACAATTAGGCATACCGCTATAATAATGTACATAACCAAGGAATAAAAAGGTGGTTGTGTGAACATTAGGACAGCAGGGTCCTATAGTATAACTAACTTGAACACCCCTCCTTCAATGATGTTAAAACATCAGTCATTATAGGACAACCTCTAGTTAAAGAATTAGGAGGGGAGAGGGATAAATTGGGAGATTGGGATTGACATAAACACACTACTATTTATAAAATAGATAAATAATAAGGACCTACTATATAGCACAGGGAACTATACTCAATACTTTGTAATGACCTGTATGGGAAAAGAATCTGAAAAAGAGTGGATATATGTATATGTATAACTGATTCACTTTGCTGTACAGCAGAAACTAACACAACATTGTAAATCAACTATAAGTAAATCAACTCCAACAAAAATTTAAAAAAAATAATTAGGAGAAGCCTGGGTATGAGATTTTTAACTAAAAAAATTCTAGACTCAGAATGAAGCCAAATACCTAAAAGGCTAAGCATCATTCTATCTTAGGCTGCTGACTCCATCACATCACCTATACGTTACCTATGCAGTAACAGAGTCACGTTGTAGTGTTGCCTACTTTTCATTCAGTTGTGTGAAGTTGTTGCCTCCGGCCCCCAGGATGCAGAACCAGGCCATTGTGCAGTTTCTTCTAGCAGTTTCCAAAATTCAGCATTCAGAAATTTAAAGGAGAGAATGCAGAGCTCTTGGTGTTGCGGCACACATTTCTTCTTTCTTATTTTAAAATACAAAATAAAATTGAACAGTGCACCAGGTATTCTACAGTGTGCCTTTGCCTACTTTTCCATCATATTTTCCTTTCCTGTCTCTTGCCCTTGATCCTTCCATGTACCCAGGCATTCATGAATACTATTCTTCTGGCTCAGCAGTTTCTGTTTGTCTCCAAATTTGTCTCTTTGTTCTCAGCTGACTCTCTCTTCTCTCTCCTTCCTGAAATAGCTACATTTGATCTTATATTATTGAAATTTATGGCTAAAACATCTAAGTCCATTTGATGTTGTGGATCCTTCTCAGCAAGAGCTGAAAAATAAAACTTTAAATGGGGAGTGAAAATATGATTATGTATGATTTGCTTAAACTAAAGGTGTCTCCTCTAGGAATCCTGAGATGTACCACTTCTCTGAGACTGACTCTTGCTCAAAAATGAAGCTGAATTTATTTCTTCTAGCCCTGGTTTTTCTAATGCTAAGTTGAGTACTAGAGGGCTAATAATAACAACAGATCAAAAACCTAAAACCAATCTAAAAGTTTCTGCTGCAGCAATTCAAAGCCGAGGAAAAGTAGTACAAGGATGTTCAGCAAATATTCAGTCTCTTAGGGAATTAAAGGAAATATTATTTCCAAGGACAGCTTAACTTTAGGTTGAAAAATTTAAACCTATTTTAGTAGCTTCAGTTCATCTTAGAACATCAATTTTTCCCTTTCTATTTGTAGCATCAACATAGCTCAGCAACTTTGGGGGAAAAATCTAAACCAGAAGTAATTATTTTTTTTCTCTTTCTACTTTACAAATACAGTGTGAACTTAGACTGTGATTTTTGGAAGTCCGTTGTTCTGACTCAATTTTATACGAATGGTCCCTCTTTTAATGTTGTATTTCTGTCCTTATTTTCAGCAAGTATTTACTGAGTGCCTCTTCTGTATCAGACACTTTTGTAGGGACCAGCATAGAGAAAAAAATTCAGACATATTGTCCTACTCTTAAGAGGATGCAGTCTAATAGAGGAAGAACCAATCAACTTTTGGCCCTTATGTATTCAGAATTTGGTTTGTGAGGGAAAATCATTTCTTGGCATTATAAAAAAATAACCAACTTATGAGACAGTAAACTCAGCATGCGCCTAAAATTATTTTAAATGTTCTTCAGTAAATAAACCTAGCTAGCCACAAGTCTTGGTTCTGAAGATACAGTGGAGAGTCAGTCATGGTCCCAGAGTCAACTGGAAAGGTGAATATCTGAACAGACTATTGTAATACCGTTTAATGAAGGGAATCCTCACCAGCTTAGGATGGACCAAACAGGATTTCACAGAGTAGGTATCATTTGAACAGAAAGAATCAAATTGTATAGTGAGTTCAGTAAAGGCAAGATTTTCCATGTGAACATTTCATGGGGCAGGGAAGGAGGGAGGCTGATAAGACCACAGGGCCCAGCCCCAGCTTTTCTGAGGAATTACATTAGATTCTACCGAATGATAGAAAGTGAATGTCTAGAGTAAGGATTTTTATAAGAGTATGTTTCTCTCCATAGATAAATATTTCAAACAGCACTTGACTCACAGAAATAGACCAGAACATTGTCTCCAGTGAAGGAGAAACTGACTTCTAAATCGCTTTTAATGTCAAATAACGTTTTGTAGCTGTCTGCTGGTGTGCATGAACTGTCAACTCTCATTCATGTTTCCCTGCTCCTTGGGGTCTCTCTGTTTAGATACTGTGATCCTACAACCAGTAGGTTACTCCCGAGGAGGATGAAGATCATGTGCCAACTGGAGACTGTATGAGTCCCTTTGCTGTCACCTTCCTGTTCATTTTATTTAAATAAATAAAGCTTCCTAGTCTAAGGAAGAAAGCTTTGAACACTCCAAGTCTCCCGAGAGACTAAAAATGGCACTGAAATTGCTTTTGTGTGGAGATAATAAATATAACTGCCAGGAGGTTGCCTGGTGAGCTATGCAGGGACTCAGCTGTCCCTGACACCACCCTTTATAAATTACCTGGAAGAGGAAATGAGAGAGGGAGAGAGAGAGACAAGAAAGGCTAAGGAATCAGAAAGTAAAGAGCAAAAACAGAGAGGCTTAGAAGATGCTTTGCAAAGTTACACCTGGGGGAAGAGTCACACAGATTTAGTACAGAAGAATTGACAAAATGAAACAGAACTAATTCATAGCAAACCTCTTACAGCCTAAGTTCACTCTTTTTCCCACTGAATATCAGCATGGTTTTGCACAATATTCAAGAATGACAAGCATCAGTGTATTTATCAAGCAAAAACTCAGCATTTCAAAATAATTAATCATTTAATACAAGTTATCTGCTTATATAACAGACACTGTAGATGAACAAGGCAAGTCCTGTACTTCAGTAGGCTTATAGCTGAAGAGAAAGTAAGAAAGACACTCACTCATCCATTCACGTAACATTTATTACACCTAGAGACTCTTTTTAAGAAGGGAGGATGTATTAAGGAATATAAAAACAATAGGTTTTCTGTCTATAAGGGATTACATTCTAAGAACAAAGAAAGAGAAAAGATAAACATATAACCAAGCAAGAACCTGCATAATGTGGTTGCAGATAGTGGCAAATGCTAGCAGAAATTAAAAAACAGAATGATTGGGTAGATACACTGGAGGCTACTTGAGACTAAGTGGTCAGGAAAGTTCCTCTGAGAAGACAATTGGGTTTTGACTCGAAAGATTGGGAAGAATCACGTCTACAAAAGAGTGTCTAAGGAAGTCAGAGTTGCTAGTATCTGAAGAGTAAACTAGCTTCACATGTTTGCAGAACAGAGCGAGGCTATGGAAGTTAGAGTTTAGAGAATAAAGACAGTTTCATGAGAATTTCAGGGAAGTAGGCAGAGATTTGTTCATGTAGAGTATGGGTATCTGTTGAGAATTTATTTTTTTCAAGCTCTATTGAGACATAATTGATATATAACATTGTGTAAATTTAAGTTGTATGATGTGATGATTTGATACCACAATATGGTTAATTAACACATCTTTACCTCTCATAATTATCTTCTTGTTGTCGTTATGGTGAGAACATTAGAACTCTACTCTCATAGCAACTTTCAAATGTACGCTTTAACTGTAGTCACCAGGCTGTACCTTGCATCCCTGCAACTTACCCATCTTATAATTGAAAATTTCTACCCTTTGACTAACATTCCCCCTAACTCTGTTTCCCCTACCTCTCAGCCCCTGGCAGCCACTATTCTACTCTGGGTTTGATGTTTTTATATTCCACACAGAATTCAGTGCAATTGAAAACAGGAAAACAGTAGAGAAAATTAATAAAACAAAAAGCCATCTCTTCAAAAACAATAAAATCGAGAAACCTCTAGCACGACTGAGAAAAAGAGCAAAAGACACAAATCACCGATATCAGGAGTAAAACAGGTGGCATCGCAACAGATCCTGAAGTTATCAAAAGATAATAAGTGAATACTACAAACTATTTTATGTTCCTAAATTTTATGACTTAGAAGAAATGGACCAATTCTTTAAAAACTGCGAACTACCAAAAGTCAACCAAATGAAATAGATATCCCACATTATTCTGTAACTATTAAAGAAATTGACTTTTCACTTAAAAATCTCCCCAAAACAAAATATCCAGGCCCAAGAGGGTGTGGGGAAAAGGGAACCCTCTTGCACTGTTGGATGTAAATTGATGCAGCCACTATGGAGAACAGTATGGAGGTTCCTTAAAAAACTAAAAATAGAGCTACCGTATGACCCAGCAATCCCACTACTGGGCATATACCCTGAGAAAACCATAATTCAAAAGGACACATGTACCACAATGTTCATTGCAGCACTATTTACAATAGCCAGGACATGGAAACAACCTAAATATCCAATGATAGATGAATGGATAAAGAATATGTGGCACATATATACAATGGAATATTACTCAGCCATAAAAAGGAACGAGACTGGGTCATTTGTAGAGATGTGGATGGACCAGAGTCTGTCATACAGAGTGAAGTAAGTCAGAAAGAGAAAAACAAATATAGTATATTAACGCTTATATGTGGAATCTAGAAAAATGGTACAGATGAACCTATTTGCAGGGCAGAAATAGAGACGCAGACGTAGAGAACAGACATGTGGACATAGGGAGGGAAGAGGAGGGTGGAATGAATTGGGAGATTACGTTTGACATAAATACACTACCACGTGTAAAACAGATAGCTAGTGGGAACTTGCTGTATAGCACAAGGAGCTCAGCTCGGTGCTCTGTGATGACCTAGATGGGTGGGATGGGGGTGGGGGAGGGAGGTCCAAGAGGGAGGGCATATATGTATACATACAGCTGATTCACTTCATTGTATAGGAGAAACGAACACAACGTTGTAAAGCAATTTTACTCCAATAAAAAAAAAAAAAAAATCCAGGCCCAGACTGTTTCATTGGAGAATTTTACCAAACATTTAAAGATGAATTAACACTAATTCTACACAATTACTTCCAGAAAATGGAGGAGGATGGAGCACTTCCTAACTGATTTTATGATACCAAAATTTTCCTGATATGAAAATCATAGCATAAAAAAGTAAACTACAGATGAATATCTCTAATGACCTTAGATGTACAAATCCTCAAAAAAATTAGCAAATTAAATCCAACAATATGTAAAAAACATATATCAGGACCAAGTAGGACTTAATGCCAGATATGCAAGGCTGGCATTCCATTCAAAACTCATTTAGGGATTATGGATGGGGAAGCAGGAGACCTGTGGAGGTATAAAGCAGTAGCAAAGGAACCTCATGGTAATGGTACAGGTAGGGATCTTGTTTGCAACAGTGGTTATAGGAAACAATGCATGATAAAATTGTATAGAGCTACACACACACACACACACACACACACACACACACACACACGTGCATATATAACCGATGAACTTTGAGTAAGCTCTGTGTATTTTATCAGGAAATTATGATTAGAATAGGACAGGCAATGTATAAGGTAAGAGTAGCAAAGATTATTCAGAAATTAAAGTCACAAAGGCTTCATATAAAGAAAGCACAGGAAATCTCGACCATGGTAAAGAAAAAGAAATCCACACCTAGAAGCATAGTAGTGAGACTGTATGCAACTAAAAAAAAAGAGAAAATCTCAGCAGCTGTTAAAAGAAATGATCATCTAAAGAGAAATAAGACAGCTGCTTTCTCAGTAGCAAAATGGAATGTAAAAGATAAGTCAGTGATATCACAGAAGTGCTGAAAGAAACCTAAAGTTGTTCAAAGAGGACAAAATAAAGAAATGTCAGAGAAACAGAAATGAGTTTTTACCCAAAGAATTTCATGGAAGGGATTCCAGAATAAAGGAAAATAGTCATAAAGGTACTCTGCGATGCAAAAGGAATGGTGAGGCAAGGAATCCATGGGTAAATGTTAATAAGCACTGACAGTATAGAAGAATATTTTTAAAAAATATTTATTTATTTATTTGGCTGTGCTGGGTCTTAGTTGAGGCATGCAGGATCTTTAGTTGTGGCACGTGAACTTTTAGTTGAGGCATGCGGGATCTTTAGTTATGGCACACAAACTCTTAGTTGTGGCATGTGGGATCTAGTTCTTTGACCAGGGATCAAACCTGGGCCCCCTGCATTGGGAGTGCAGAGTCTTAGCCACTGGACCGCCAGGAAAGTCCCTAGAAGAATATTTTTAATGTCTAATTTACAGGGTTACAAAAATACAGAAAAAACACATTTTTAATATCTGATTCGTTGGTAACCAAAAATAACACAAAGTACAAAATGGAAGGCAATGTTTGGAGTTAAAACTGTCTAAGGGCTCTTGTTTGTTTAAGAGGAGTATAAATACACTGATTTGATTCATTTTTTAAGTTATGTATGTTAATCAAAAGTAACCATTAAAGAGATGTAAAGTGAATTGAAAATTTTCAAGCCAGTGAAGTGGAAAAATAATTAAAGCCTCTATATATTAAAGGAAAGAGAAAAGTATGAAAAATTGAAGGCAAAAGGAAAAAAAAATGCAAATGTTGCTGTTGTCACAGGAATAAAAATGCATTGAAATATCCGATTAAAAGATAACAGATTGTCACATAAGGTAACAAAAAATATAGCTATATGCATGTTTAGAGATGTATATAAAACATAAGGACAAAGAAAGGGCCATAGTAAGAGAAAGAAAAAAGATGTATAGAGGTGTTAATGGGCTAAGGAATTTGGACAAACCATCACAGAAAGAATGATTTAAAAAGCTGTGGAGACTTCTTTCTTCTGTTTGTTTGGGGTTTTTTTTAAGTTTTTAATTTTATTTTATTTATTTTTTTATACAGCAGGTTCTTGTTAGTCATCAATTTTATACACATCAGTGTATACATGTCAATCCCAATCTCCCAATTCATCACACCCCCACCCCCACCCCCGCCCCTTTCCCCTGTTGATGTCCATACGCTTATTCTCTACATCTGTGTCTCAGTTTCTGCCCTGCAAATCGGGACTTCTTTCTTCTGGCACGATGGAGTGAGAAGGTTGAAAAGTCACTTCCCCAGAAGGCATCTAAAAACTCGGAAAAAATGGTCCCAAACAACCATGGTAATGCTCAGAAATTCACGTAAAGGCATGCAACAAACTAATATGTGTTTATCAAAACTGCTGAACTTGAGTACGAAGAGTATGAGTATGTGGCATTCTTGCCTGGAGCTGCCTCCTTCCTCACCAAGCTCAGTCAGTATGGGTTTTCAATCACGGCAGGTGGGCTATGGAACAATAAAAAGAACCCAATTTTTCTCCCTTCTAAACCCAAGAGGCTGTCAGGTATACTGCGTAGCTTCTCAGTCTCTCTCTTTCTTCTGAATTCATCAAAGCCTTTGGGAGAAAAGGAGCTTCAAATGACAGTCTTACCCATCTGAGTTTTCATTTTTTCCTAGATCTTTTGTTCTGGTAATTCTTCACAAGCTTGTTATCAATCCAGTCACTTTTAGGCTTTGTTTCCAGTGATTCTAATTGTTCTCAGCAAGAGAGTTGGTCTATGGGCTCCCCTGGTGGCGCAGTGGTTGAGAGTCCGCCTGCTGATGCAGGGGACGTGGGTTCGTGCCCCGGTCCGGGAAGATCCCACATGCCGCGGAGCGGCTGGGCCCGTGAGCCATGGCCGCTGAACCTGCGCGTCCGGAGCCTGTGCTCCGCAATGGGAGAGGCCACAACAGTGAGAGGCCCGCGTACAGCAAAAAAAAAAGAAAAAAAAAAAAAGAGAGTTGGTCTAATTTGCCTAGGCTGCCATTACCAGAAGCAAAAGCCACTAATACACCAGTTACAGTGTTCAGAGCCCCTGATCAGAGTGAAACTTGTCTATTAAATACACAAGCATGACTTTTCAAGGTCAGAGCCTTTAGGTCATCTCCATCTGAAACATCCAAATTGTGATGTTCACCGTTTACTTGGGGTTCTTGTCATCTTCATGATGAGTCCCTAGGGAATTCATGAGATAGACTGTGTGAATAATTTGGGAATCATTAAGCTCAAAATAGTCATCGGAATATCCATTATCAGTAGGCGCCACTAGAGTAACCAGAAAGGGCAAGGTGAGGGACTTTCAGCTTTGGAGGCCATTTAAGGGGAAAATTTTAAAGGATGGTGAGAGAAGTGGCTTTGATAAGCTTCAAAGAGGCACTTGAAAGAAATGGGAAACATGCTGACCAGGTGGGTGAGTAGAGGTCTCATGGTCCTGAGGGCAGCAGTAAGAAATTCAGGAATATGTAACCCCAGCAGAGAGACCCGAGTAAAGGAGCACAGGGATCCAGGCGAATGCACAGAATTCGTTTGCTCCATTTATTTTTTGCTTTCTGTTGGCTGGTGGTCAAACACTGACCCTTTTGTAATGGCACCTCTAGGTGTTTTACACTATTTTAATGCAGTCTTTAGTCTCAGAATGTGTTACCATGAGGACCTGAATTCAGACAGACTTTTTTTTTTTTTTTTTTTAACAATGAGATGAAAGCGTTTTGCATTCAGGACATGTGATAAAGACCTCAAAATCCCCCCACGGTGAAGTTCCAACCCATGGTTCGTTTAGAGTTTGAAAATAGTAACAAAGATGTTACAGATATAGAGAGACCAGACATAACCGTGTGCCATCACATCTCCATTATCAAGCTTTACTCTGCCTCCCTGATACTTGTTCAGTCCTATCCATTCAACTGCACCTTAAAACCCTTAGAAGCAGCCAAAAAGACAAATTGTTTAGAAAAAATGAAGAGAATTCTAATCATATTCTCAAACTCACACCACCTGAAAATGCATTTTTCTATAGACTTAGAATGCTACCTTTAAAAAGCCAACCTCAGGTACACCGTAGTACTGGCCGTGGCTTTCAGGACCTTCAGAGCCTGGGTCCGCAGGTGGGCATCCAAACCGGCTGTCGTCACCACTAGCCCTCAAGGCACCTTTGTGAGAATTTGAAATCACACTCTCTCCTTTTGTGGAAACACAGCTGCATTGACGTGTGGCTTGGGTGAGTGGACAGTGGATGTGTGTGAATTAGAAAAAGGATCTATGGACTGATGCTTGGCAAGGGAATTTGGACTAGGTTTCAGCTGCTACTCACCCCCTCAACCAGATGTCCTTGTGAAGTGAATTACGTCTGGGATGTCCCTGGAAGCAGTCTTATATAAGTTTTAGGAGTTGTGCATGTCACTTCCCTGGCACATGGCTCTGGCAAAGTCATTTATCTTTGTTGTTATAAAGCCTCATTTTGAGGTCCAATTATGGGCTAGAAGATTACATTTCAGAAGGATTCATAATTTTTGCTATAAATAGTGGAATTTTAAACATGAATTTCAACACAGTAGTGTTGGGTTGTTTACTATTAATACAACTACTACTATGACTTCTAAAAATAATAGCTAACTTTTATTTATTTATTTGTTATTTATTGTAATAATCCCTCAAGCCAGAGTGGAAAGCACATAATGCATGGACGCTATAGGCAAAATATGGTAACTTAACAATATCTGTTTTTCCTACTTGAAATAGTCTGGACCAAAGACCTTGCCCATATGTAATATGTTTTCAGTAATTGTTGCTGTGTGAAGGAAGGAAGGAAGGAGTGACAGAGCAGGACAAGTATCTCTGCCACATAGCCATCAAAATAACTCACTGTCTCTGATGGAATAGCAAAAATCAGAGTTGCTTTGAAATTGGGCAAATCTGGATTTGACTTCTGTACCCAGGATTTATGAACCAGATGGCTTCAGGGAAGTCATTAGTCTTGCTAAACTTTAGTTTCTTTACTTGTAAAATTGGGAAATAATCCACCCCCCACAAAGTTCATTTGATATATGGTAGCTTTTATTTTTAGCTTTTTTAAAAAAATAAACAGGGTCTCCCCTCTCTTTACCTGTGGTACAAACATCCACCTAACATTGAAGGCCAGAAATCTAGGATTTGTTCTTACGCTTCTTTCCTTGCCAACCCCCTCATACTCAACTCAGCCCCTCAAAATGCTACACGGCCAACGCAGTCATCTTCCTGAATTCTGTCCTGACCAATCTACACTTTTGTCTGCATCTTCAAGCTGCCCATCCCTCGTCCATTTCCTACAAAGCAAATCGCAAACTTTTAAAATAGCATTCAAGGCCATTTATTGTAAATCCGGTCTTGCCTGTTCCTTTAGACTAATTTTCTGCCTTTCTCCCATCCCTGCACCACCCTTAAGCCAGGAGACTTTTGTCCAGCTTAAAATTCTGTAGGCTTCATTATTGAAACAATGGCTGTATTAAATGAGCTTTTTAAAACTACTTGTGCCTGCCTCTGTCATCCCCAAGAGGCTTTGCGATAATCCCTGGATGTGTCTTGCATCACTCCAGTTGATTGAGATTCACTGGGTTTTGATTTTCCAGCATGCTTTCCCCATGTGTGGAATTTCTCCCATCTGCTTCATTAAAAGCAAAAAACTGATCCAACATGCATGCACCTAAAGTCACAGGTTTCAAACTTATTTTAGCTCTTCAGTAACGAGGGTTTCTCCATATCTCTCTCTCAGAGAGATTAGGGGAAAATGGAAATATTGTTGCTTCTCTTTATCAGGAAGATGGTGAAAGTCATCATTAGTTGGCCTTATAAAAAGTAATGAAGCTGGAACACCATAATTTTTTTCCACCTTTTTTTTTTTTGCCTCTAATTCATTGTCTGTCTTTTGTTTGCCCTCAGAAGCAATAATCCCAATGGAAAAAAATTTTCTCTTTGATCTGTCTTGACAAATTAGTTTGAGGTTTCTAAAACAGAGAAGTAGATATGGATGAGAGACGAGTCAAGTCTTAAAACGATATTTGATTTTTATCACCAAGGCTACAACAGTTAAGACTATCCTGCCTGTCTTTTACAAGCTCTTAAATAGACAAATATCTTCTTTGGGCAACTTTATTTTAGTTATAACCCAGCCACCAGCAGTAGGAAGAGGACGGGAAGGAAGAGGAGGAGGGAGAGGAGGAGGTGGGGGAGGGGGAAGAGGAAGTAGGAGGAAAAGGGAGGGGAGGAAAGGGGGAGGGGAGGAAAGGGGGAGGGGAGGAAAGGGGGAGGGGAGGAAAGGGGGAGGGGAGGAAGAAGAAGAAAGAGAGTATAAAGTAAGCCATTTACACTTGGAGAACTTGTTTTTGTAAGATGCCCGGGTTGATTTTTCCGCCAGAAAATGCCATCTGGGAATTGTTATCCATTTTAGCAAAAGGACATGGAGGATACAGTAGCACTCCAAGAATGCAAACAGCATACAAATCCCACTGCTTTCTTCTATGGGAATTTTCCGTGAAAACTGTGTGAAAAGTGGATGAGGAACCCTCACTATTTTTAACTTGGGAAATTACTACTGTTTTGATTCTAAGAACATCTTCTTCAAGATGAACAAATTCACTGTAGTTTAGAAGAAATAACATGCAAAGAAAGAGATAAAGGGCTTGTTTACCTGATTCTTAATGATCAAGATTGCCTAATCGATCTGTTCAGGTTTATTTAGCGTATTGAATGGTAGCTAACTTACCAAAAGAGAAAAACAAAAAGTCTGATTTAATTTCATCATCCGTTCAAAAGGGAACAAACAGTCCACTAATTTGAAAGAAAAAAAAATATATATTTTCACAATTTAAGAGGAATTTTCTCACTAAACTAATTGATTTTAAGAGTCTCAAGTTCTGTTTTTCTCTTAGATCATCTCTACTTCCAGCAACTTGTTCTAGACTGCAGAGTGAGAAGATGGTGCTTGAGGGCAGGTCCCGGAAACCCCCATGTATTAGGAGACCCGGACAGGGAGAAGGGATTCCTTGATCGCCTCTCAAAAGGAAAAACTTCTCATGTTGGGATGAGATCTTTACTTAGCCATTGGAGTTGAGGGCATGAAAAGAAATTGTGAAGTAGCCAGTCGCTATGTACAACTAAAATTTTGAGCTTTAAAATGAAAAGGCAGGTTTACTTTTTAGAAATGCAAAGCTAAGCAGTGCTGAGGAATGAGGAAGCTAGGTAGGCTGGGTGGCAGCAGCCTTGAGAAGGTCCTGTGGGGAGTGACAGTCCGAGGCTTCAGCCTTGTCCTCTGTCAGTTCTCAAAGATCTATATGAAGATTGTGTTTGCGCTTTGGCTTCGCAGAAACCCATGGAGGTTTTTCCCTTCCTCTTGGGAAACAAGGTTTTTCTGGCTTGAGTATTTTGGCAAGGCTGAAAGATGGGTCCCCCGGCTCCAAGTCCTGTAAGAAATAATAACTTTTACTCCAACAAAGCCTTTGTTACCTTGTTTCTCTGACTCAGCCTGATTCCAGTGTGAAAATTCATGAGGATTCACTCCCTCCCTGATTCCACAGGGGGTGTCCCAGAAATCTCTACCATAATCATGAGAGCTTCACTAACCAATGAGCTTAAAATATCCCCTCAAATAAGCCAGTCCCAGGGTCCAAAGTGAAGGGAACTGTTTTCCCCAGGACCCAACTTCCCTTGGGTACACTCTTAGCTTCTGATTCTAATCCAGGAGAATGTTTGAGAATAATTGATGGAAGATAAAGAAAAATTCTTAAACATTCTAATGTAAACAAATGCATTTACCTCACTTCCTCTTAAGCTCCAGTAAGATGGAAGTAAAGCAATAAAAATGTGGATAGGTAAAGGAAAAAGAAAAGTATGTGATATGAGCATTAGTGAAGATGCAACCTCTCATTTAAGATGTTATTTCAATTAATTTTGGAAGCAGGAAAGAATATGGACAAGTGAAAACTGACATAGCAGAGCTGAAAGTGTGCAGTGGGGGAGCCTTTAAGGAACAAACTGATTCATGCCACAGAGCTCTGGAAAGGCTCAGAAATTGGAAGTTCCAGCTACCTTTGAAGGTGGATTCCAAGGCTGGTGTGTTGGGTGGAGGGACCGGAAAAAGGATGGAAATTTTGTTTAAGGATCAGTTAGACCTATCACATCATTCTCCAGATCCATACAGCCAGGTAACAGCCACTCTATAACCCCAGGACACATTAGGTTTACTTTCTGGAGAAGCTGCAGTTACGGATCATGCAGTCATGACATGGCTAGTGTGATAGGAATTCCCAACTGAAAACACATAAATGATGAGAACCTCTGCCCTCTTCCCCTGCTGAGGCCACCAGATTTATCCACTTCAGGCAGGACTGGAGATGTTTCCTCAGCCCCAGAGACCATAGATTCAGAGAATGACATTGGGGGAATCTTAATTAAAAAATCAGTTTAACTCCTTATCATTCTACATTCAAAACCACCTGTCAGTTTGCCTTTTGCATGGACTGTCAGTTCAAGGAAGATTTTTAGATTTTTAGTGACTCAACTGCAAATTTGAACAGACAACCAAGAATCAGAGGAAAGCTTTAAGTGAAGCCTTTCTTTATGAATTAATGCCAGGTTATAGAAAATTAAACAAAACAGTAAAGCTGTAAGAATTAGCTTCAAAAAAATGAAAAAAATACATAGTTTAATAATAGAATACGGATTGGATATAAAAATATTTAAATGGTTATAACGTAAATACTTAATATTAATTAAACCAAAATTTGTGGTATTACCATAGCAGGGAGATGGAGAAGGAAATGCCTTTATAATCACTATAAAAGAAATAAGTGGTCATTTTCTATAATATAGAGTTTCCTGATAATGTTCACTTTTTAAAAATTCAAGAAATACCTATAAAAACATATACGAATTGACTCATCCACGCCTGATACATAATTCTCTGTTTTCAAGATCATGCTAATTTTAAATCTAAATGGACCCTGATCACGTGTATCCCTGATAAGGGTCTCCACTCTCTTGATTATTCTACATGGACATGAAAAAATGTATTTTCTCCTAATTAAAAAATTGTAGTTATAATTTATATAGTACTTACTATGTGCCATTTCCTATCCTATGTGTCTGAGTTCATACTCTCAGTTAATCCTTAGAACAACTAGTGACAAAGCTATTATTGCTACCTCATTTTACAGATAAGACCGAGCCTCAGAAAGTGTGCATAATTTCCTTTAATTGGTTTTGAGATGATGCTAGCTGGAAATATGGAAGCAATTTCCAGGAGAAATAGCAAAAAAGTTTAAAATATCTGCCTGCCTCTAAGAGTAGGAATTAAGAATGGAGAAGGAGGTGTATCAGTATTCACATGCTGTATAACAAACCACCTTATAACTTAGGGGCTTAAAAAAAATGAACATTTATCTCTTGAATCTTCAGTTTGGGCAGGGCTTGATGGGAAGAGCTCTGCTCCTTGCAGGATCAGCTGGGGTGGCTTAAATGGGAGGATCTACTGTTGCAGCAAATTTGAGAAAATATTAGAAAACGGAAATATTGGAAAGCGTGGACAATTTAGGAAAGTGCATTTATATATGTTTATTTGCATTTAAACAGCAATATTTGCTTTTCATCCAACATCTGATTATCCAAAGTAGGACTGCGTGGTAAGAATTGACCATGACATTCTGGGCTAATGTCAGCCTGTCCTAGACAACCCCAGCCCTGAATTCCTGTGATGTTAGAATTCACAACTATAAAAGGTTTGCAACTGTTGCAGATAAATAAAGAACACATGTGCAATTGAATATCAGAGCCAAATGCAGTGGTGTTACATGTTCACCTTTCAATGATACATCCAAACAGGTGCAAGCAGAGCTGAGACTATGAACATCAATCAGCAGGAATCATAGCTGAGCCCCCAGGATCCCTGACCCCAGCATAGCGTACAGACAAGATTCTGCAGCTGTCAGAATATCTGGTGCTTGAAGCTGCATTCCATGACTTTTCACTGATTGACAGGTCTCTTCCAGATGCCTTGGGATTTTATTGCCATCTGGCATTGTTCCTGTCCCTTATCTTGGGAGTGTTTTATGATGATTAACTGATTACACTCCAGAAAGGCAGCATAGAGGAGAGAGGAACAAGTGGCAATCACTCTCTTTCAGTTAAAGGTAGAGAAGTAATCAAGCATTGGGAAGTTAGATGACTCATACGAGGTCATAACATCCCAGATTCTGATACCAGATCATATGTTCATTTATTATTTCATATTATTGAACAATTGTATGTGCTGGGATCCGAGCTTAGAGGAATGAATAAAATGAAAGACTGCCCTTGTGGAGCTCCCAGACTTACAGAGAAAAATATATAAATTCAAAATGTTGGAGGAGAGAGGCATGTAAAAAGCACAGTGAAAACACATGGGAGCTTGCAAGACAGGATTCAAGAAGGCAACATCTGTCTTCAGTTGTCAGACATGAGTGTGGATTTGCCCTTATGGTGGCCATGTATGTTTGTATGGGATAAGGGGAGGGGGAGAAGCAGTCTCAGATGTCTAGGAAGCATTGTATAAAAAAGCCCAGGGGCATGACATTGTACTTCCTCTTGTCTGAACATTCTTTGCACCAAAAAGTCGGCTGTGTGGCTGGGCAATATATCAATTATAATTTGCATTTTCTGAACCACATGGGTTAGACCAGAGTCATCGTAACATATCTAGAGAAGAAAGCATTAAATAATTATGACAATTTACTAAAAATGGTTATGTCATCTATAAAATACATGATAAACTTTTTGCTGTAAAACGTTATCTTGAACAAAAGGAGAAAAATAAATAGAGAAAAATCAATGCTAAGCGGTACAGAACCAGAGGATCTAGTGATGGCCCATGTTAGGCTTCTGCTCTTTAGACAAAACTGGATGCGGAAGTCATTTGAACAGCTTAAAGTTAAAAGTAAAATTGGAGATGACCAACTACTCCTCAATCATGGGCTCTTTTTATAAACACACCCAACTTGCTCTGGCCTAGAAACGATCAAGTCCAATCTATTCTTTGTTCTTCGCAGATTAACATCTGCACTTCACTGCTAAATTCCTGATCTCAATAGTGTTCACCTTCCTCCACTCAACCTTTATCTTAAAATTCGTTGTAATCTAGCCAGGGGCCCACCTCTCTATTTCTGCCCCAGCCCCCAACACTCATACACATTGTATCAGTTATCCATTGTCATGTAACAAACCGCCCCAAACTTGGTAAAATGAAACAAAAACAATTTGTTATCTATCACAATGCTGGAGGTTAGAAATTGAGGCCAGGCTCAGGTAGGTGGTTCTTTTGTTTTCGGTGATGCTGACTGGGGTCACTCCAGTGGCTCCAATCAGCTAAGAGTTCAGATGGAACTAGAACATCCCAGTTGGACTCTTGTCATTTAGGGTCTCTTTTCAGGTGTTTTCTAATCATTCAACTCATTAGCTTGGACTTCCTTAGACCATGGAGGCTGGGCTCCGAAAGGCAAGAAACAGAAGTTGCCTGTCCTCTTAAAGCCCAGGTTTGGAAGTCACAGAATGTCACTTCCACTGCGTTCAATTGATCAAAGAAAGGCAAAACTGTAGTCTCTACCCCTTGATAATGAGCAGTGGCATTTGTTTACAAGGAAGGAACTGTTGGTAGCTGTCTGGAGACTGTCTCCTAAACACATACACTCAAATGAAGCTGCTCTCAGAGATCGCAAATGGCATGCTCCCAAATATATTATAAACCTCTTTTCTCAGACAGTATCCAAGGTTATTTTTTTAATTTAATAGGTTTCCTAGGGATGCCATAACAAAGCACCACAAACTGGGTGGCTTAAAACAACATAAATTTATTCTTTCATAGGTGTGAAAGCCAGAAGTCCAAAATCAGGGTGTTGATAGAATTGGTTCTTTCTGAGGGCTCCAAGGGAGAATGCGTTCCATGCCTCTTTCTTAGCTTCTGGTGGTTGCCAGCAATCATTGGTGTTGCTTCGCTGGTAGATACATCACTCCAGTCTCTGCTTTTGTCCTCACATGGCATTTTCCCTGTGTCTCTGTGTCCAAATTTCCCTCTTCCTGTAAGGATACTTGCCCTAATCACCTCATCTTAATTTGATTACATTTGCAAAGACCCTATTTCCAAATAAGGTCACATTCTGAGGCACTGGGAGTTAGGACTTTAACATATCTTTGGGAGACATAATCAGCCCATCACACGCGTTACCAAAAGTGGCACCAGGACTGACATCAGCAGCAACTGAAACTTTAATACCACCTACTACTATCATGTCCAACATTCCACATTTTTTTTTAACTTACTCTTGAGAATCTTGATAGCGGTGTCTTGTTTTACATTGCATAGCTCCTAGCTTGGTGCTAATAAACAAATTACAAATACTTATTGAATCTAGTTGATTTTGATTACGTGACCTCCTGAGTTCATGGGTAACAAAGAAGAATGGGATCATCCCCACCAGGGTTGCATAAATACATAAATATGCACATACAAAATCCTACACAGTTGAAATTGTCTGACAAAGAGCAGTTACAGAGCTCTAAGTTCAAAAGTGAATAGTTGTCTGCTCTGAATATAGCTGCTTCACCCAGGTAGGAGGTTGGCTTCAGGCTTATTTCAATATGTTGTGTTGGAGGGAAATGATTTTATGGAGACTACTGGAAACAGACACATTGTTTCAAGCTGCACTTATTTTATAATGCAAACTCTTATCTATCTTACTGGCAGATGAATAGTTTAGATTTCTAAATACCAGGCTATTCAAATGTCAAAATTGCTCAGACGAAAACAGAGTTCCTCAAGCACTAATGGTCATCGGTCATCACCATCAACTGGAAGATGTGTTAAACTGCTGATTCTGTTCTAATCAGCCTGGTTCTACTGTCTTTGTTCTCTCTCAAGGCCATGGTTTCTAGGCATAGGAGTGGCACCCAATCAATATCTATTGAATCAATATTAATGTCATCAACAGAAATAATTGTAGGAGTAACATCATTTTTTGAGAAGTTTTTCTCAGGTAATGTGCTCCGTACATGATTCATATTAATTCACTAATCATCTGTTAAGCTTTGAATAAAATTCTATTATTATCCGTGTTTTAGAGAATGAGAAAACTGTGGTTTGGCTGCGGTAAGCAATGGAGTCAGATGGGTCTGGCTTCAGCCACACACTACTGGCATTTCAACCTGCTTAGCACAATTCAGTCCAGATCTTCCTTGACTTAGGATCAACCCATTACCAGTTGAAAATATTGTTAAGTCGAAAATGCATTTACTACACCTACCCTACTGAACTGCATAGCTTAGCCTAGCTTACCTTAAACGTGCTCAGAATGCTTACGTTAGCCTAGAGTTGGGCAAAATCATCTAACACAAAACCTATTTTATAATAAAGTGTTGAATATCACATGTAATTTATTGAATACTGTACTTAAAGTGAACAACAAAATGGTTGTATGCGTTCAGCCCATACAAATGGTCAGTGTATGGGCTGTTTACCCTTGTGATCACGTGGCTGACTGTTCTTCACCGTGAGTCATGAGAAGGGTCATTTCTTCCTTGCTTATTTCTCAGGTTGAGACACATGCAATGATATTTTCTTCCCTCTAGACCTGGCTATACTCCTTGACATGGTTTCATATAATTGTCATTCTACAACTTTCTAGAACATTGTTGTTCAAAATGCAATGTTCCAAGTACTGCAAATGGTCTGTGGTTCCCCGATCACCTCATTCCTTTTAATGTATCTTTGTAACAGCACTCTTTAACAATATGACCTTAATTGTTATTTGTATGAACCTCTTCTCCAACTCTGCTTGAAGTCAAAGATTGGGTCTAATTCATCACCCTTTGTTTAGTGTATACCTTGCATGTAGTAGAAACTGATATACTTTCACTGAATTCCATTTAGCAACTTCAATGTGTTCTTTCCTCACCATGTTACAAGTCTTCATGCTCCTTTGTTCAGTGCAGAAAATGCCATTGATGTGGTTAACTTCTAAAGCAAGCCCCATTCTCACTATCATATTGCCTGCAAAAAATGATTAATATATGAATATATATTAGAGGTAAGAGCTTCTCCTTCTAAAGGTTCTGAGTGGCAATATGGCAGGGAGATGAAGATGACAATTTCAGTAGGCTTGGGATTGAATCCAGGCTCTAATACTTATAAGTTGTTTGTCCTATATGCTTTCTCAGCCTGAAATGGGGCACATTGCCAAAATGGGGATAATAATGCCTATTGTAGAAGAGGACATAGTAAATTAGATACTATGTATCAAGTGCTTAGCTCCATGGCTAGTACATAATTACAGCACAATAAATCATACATGTTACTACTGCTGCTACTGCTACTACTGAATACAATTCTAGAGAGCGAATCTCAACCTGCAGTCGCTGCCTTAGTAACTGAAAGTGCATTAGAGGATGGCCTGGCTCAGAAACAAAGGCTGTATGCCCTTAGAAACAATCATGACAGTGCGCATTTCAGATTAGCTGTGATTGAGGGACAGGGGAGGAAGAAATCATATTTTTACAAACATAGAGTTACAAAGTTAGTTAACTCATGGTTCCCAAGAGCCCTAGTGTTATCTCATTTGGTTCAGGAAATGGAATTAGCTTGCCAAGGCAGATTTCATTACCATTGTTCATTCTGATTTAGACTGAGAAAGGGGGGGAGGAAGGAGGAAGAAAGTGTGTGTGTGTGTGTGTGTGAGAGAGAGAGAGAGAGAGAGAGAGAGAGAGAGAGAGAGAGAGAGAGAAACTGTCTTGAAGCCTGCATTTTACAAATGCACCAACAGCTATATATTGCCATGCATCTTGCTCTGTAGCAAATACACCAGGATCGTTGTAGGCATTTGCTGTAAACACAGACACACACACACACAGACACACACACACACACACAGAGTACATCTTATTTGACACAAGGGGAAAAAACAAGAGAAGAACTCTCCAGAGCTTCAGAGACATGGACAGCTTCATCTAAGAAAACTGAGAATTTCAAATTTTGGTGAGCAACTTATTTGTTCAGCCTCACAAAGTCCATTTTTCTTCCTGACTGATCTCATTTCCAGATAGAATCATCCCATGTCCAAATGCAATTGCCTAAATTGAATATGTGCAACTCACAGCCCTGTTTACATAGTATTCTTTCAACTCCAGTACCAAGATAGTGATTTTGTCATCATCACGGGGACTCAACCAGTCACTGTCAAACATCCAGGACTCATTTGTTCTCATTAAGAAATAAAATTACTGACCACCTGTGCCACTGATACACATGACTAAGGAAAAGGTGCAGAACTGCAGAGAGTTGGGGGAAATGGCTCATAGGCTTTCAAAAATAATGGTTTCTGAGTCTTACCAACGTATTCCTTTTTTTTTTTTTTCCAGTACGCAGGCCTCTCACTGTTGTGGCCCCTCCTGTTGCGGAGCACAGGCTCCAGACGCGCAGGCTCAGCAGCCATGGCTCACGGGCCTAGCCGCTCCGCGGCATGTGGGATCTTCCCAGACCGGGGCACGAACCCGCGTCCCCTGCATTGGCAGGCAGACTCTCAACCACTGCACCACCAGGGAAGCCCTGACTATCCCTTTTTACTTCTTTATCTTGCAGTGATCCCATACCCATGTCAGAGTAATTTCCCCAAAGCACAGTTCAGATCCAGCGCTACCCTGGTCAAAAGTCATCTCTAGTATTTTGACTCTCAAGAAGTGATTTGTAGAGAACTGGCTCCTGTGGTATTGGTAGGTTTCTTATAGGCTGGGGTCCTAATGGAGATAATCCAGGGGAAGCAAAACAGCACGAACAAACAGAGGAGGCAGAATGAGTTTGGGGAAGAGCAAATAACTCTTCATCACTGAAGCATAAAGTTTCTCTAGTCAAAATAATACTGCAATGCTAACAGTTTTACCTTTGGAGCGCCTTGATTTAGATCATATTAGATACAGATAGATGATTGGTAGATAGATAGATAGATAGATAGATAGAATGAGCTAGATTTAAAGAGAAAAGAGAGTAGAGAGGGAAGACAGAGGGAAGGAGGAAGAGAGAGAGACAGAGAGTGGGGGAAGATATAATAAAAAAGAGTAAGACATTTAAGCAGAGGACTATAGGGGCTTCCCTGGTGGTGCAGTGATTGAGAGTTCGCCTGCCGATGCAGGGGACGCCGGTTCGTGCCCTGGTCCGGGAGGATCCCACATGCTGCAGAGCAGCTGGGCCCGTGAGCCATGGCCACTGGGCCTGCACGTCTGGAGCCTGTGCTCCGCGGCGGAAGAGGCCTCAGCAGTGAGGGGCCTGCGTACCACACACACACAAAAAAGAATCTGCCTGTCAATTCAGGGGACAAGTGTTCAATCCCTGGTCCAGGAAGATCTCACATGCTGCAGAGCAGCTAAGCCCGTGTGCCACAACTACTGAGCCTGTGCTCTAGAGCCCTAGAGCCACAACTACTGAGCCCACGTGCCACAACTACTGAAGGCCGCGTGCCTAGGGCCCATGCTCTGCAACAAGAGAAGCCACTGCAATGAGAAGCCTGTGCAGCACAACGAAGAGCAGCCCCCGCTCACCGCAACTAGAGAAAGCCTGCGCACAGCAACGAAGACCCAACACGGTCAAAAATAAAAAAGTAAATAAATTTATTTTTAAAAAAAAGTACTATACACAAGCAAGTCCAAGATCATGAAGAATGTCTCAGATTACATGGACACTTGCTTCTTTGCATTTTAATCTGTCTTCTACAAGTGAGGCAGCTATTTATGGTTATTGGAAACTTCAGTTCATATTGAAAAGTACAAAATTCTCTGAATTATTTTCTTTCACTTTTTCTAGGCTACCGTTATAACTGCTGCAGAAGTTAAAAAGAGTGGGAAAATTTTTGAACTCAATGCAAGAAATTATCTGTTGCGTGTGAATTTCAATCAAGTATTAGGGTCCCTGCCCTGGTTCTGTCAAACACTTGTCCAGGGTCCCTCTGACCCCACTCCTCTCATTCTGTCTCAATTAGCCCATCAGCACCTACATGTTCAAATCCCTGCCTCATGCTCCAACTTCATTCAACTTCATCTCTTATTACTCTCCCCCAACTAGCTTCGCAACAACCATACTGGCCTTCTTGGAGTTGCTAAAACAAAGCAAACTGAACCTGATTCAGAGCCCTTCACTCCTCAGTCTCTTCTCTGCAGATCTGTTTCCGTGAACTTGACAGGACTTGCTCTTTCTCTCATTCAGTTCTCTCAAAACACATCTCCTTGGGAGACCTGCCCTAATCACACTGGCAAAACTCACCCCCAGTCACTCTCTACTATAGATCACTATCAGTTATCTCCACTATTTTAAATGATCTTATCTACTCTTTTGTCTACATGCTGTCTATTTTGTAAATAATGATAACTGACTGTAAACTTTAATGGAAAGGAAAAAAACCTTGACAAAGCATCAAAACATGGAAGAGGAGGGGCTTCCCTGGTGGCGCAGTGGTTGAGAGTCTGCCTGCCGATGCAGGGGACATGGATTCGTGCCCTGGTCCGGGAAGATCCCACATGCCGCGGAGCGGCTGGGCCCGTGAGCCATGGCCGCTGAGCCTGCACGTCCGGAGCCTGTGCTCCGCAATGGGAGAGGCCACAACAGTGAGAGGCCGGCGTACCGCAAAAAAAAAAAAAAAAAAAGAAAACATGGAAGAGGAGCAACGATGGAAGAGTGAACACTGATATGGAGGCTTTACTGTAAGACTACAGTAATCAGGACAGCATGGTATTATTGACAGAACAGACTCATAGATCAATGGAACAGAATCCCATGCCTGGAAATACACTCACACAAATATTGTCGACTGCAGAAGGTCTGCTCCCAAGGAGGTGGAGCATAGAAACTTCCTCAAAGAGTATGGAAACAAGAAAAAAACATGGAATAACTTTACTGTGGATAAACCTGACATACACTGTTCAGCCACGTCATCAGCATCACGGTAATAAGCTATGTTGGTTGTATGCACACTTCATATTATGATGTGATGAAATTGACGCTTTACCTTGGGACCTCCTCCCAAAACCCACATCCCAGTCTCATTATGAGGAAGACATCAGAAAAACCTCATTGGAGGGATATTCTACAAAATACCTAGGCATCAATTCTCAAACCTGCAAAGGTCATCAAAAGCAAGGCAAGACTGACAGACTGTTATAACCAAGAGGAACCTCAGGAGACACAACTACTAAATTAATGTGGTATCCTTGACAGGATCCTGGAACAGAAAATATGTGAAAACTAAGGAAATTGGAATAAAGTATGGGCTTTAGTGGATAAGAATATATTAATGCTACTTCATGAATTGTGATAAGAGTGCCATACTCATTGAGGATTTTAACCATGGGGGAAACTGGGTGTGATATATACAAAAACTCTGTGTATTATTTTTTCAGTAGTTCTTACAATCTAAAACTGTTCCAAAATAAAATTTTATTAAAAAAACAGCAGGGCTTCCCTGGTGGCGCAGTGGTTGAGAGTCTGCCTGCCAATGCAGGGGACACGGGTTCGTGCCCTGGTCCGGGAAGATCCCACATGCTGCGGAGCGGCTGCGCCCGTGAGCCATGGCCGCTGAGCCTGCGCGTCTGGAGCCTGTGCTCTGCAACAGGAGAGGCCACAACAGTGAGAGGCCCGCGTACCACAAAAAAAACCCAAAAAAACCCCAGGAAACTCTACAGTGTCTTCCTTTGTGGAATTAATATGAACATAAGAATATTAAGATCTTTAAGAAGCCCTCCAAAAATCAACAAATTGACAATGGAAAGCATTAGTACCACCCAAGGGATTAGGACTTTCTCACTATTGCAATCCCTCATTCCACGATGTGTTTAGGAACCACACGTTCTAGAATGTTAGGTTGTGAATTTTCCCTAAAAGTTTTCATATATGCTCACTCTTCACTGCCTCCCGGTCTTTATGTAAGTTGCTTCTTGTACTAAGAATAGCCTTCCCCAGTAACAGTGAGAAGTTAAACTCTACCAATATCTTAAGACCCAGCAAGAAGGCTGCATCATCTTCCATCCACTTGCCCCTAATCCTCCCATCCAATCTTCTCAAGTAGGAATAAAGCTCCTGAATTCACCACAACTGTAAGCATTTTTCACAATATCTTTCACATGGCATGACTTTTTTTCTCATTTTTGTCCGGGTCTTATCTTGTCTCTGAAAAGTATAATCTTGGTTGCAGGACCCAAGGCTGATTCATCTTTATATTCTCTCACAGCCCCTTGCACAAAGCAGAGAGTTATTCAAATGGTGGGTATTCAATAGATTACCTGCTCAATTGATGAAGGAAAAAGCATAGTTCGATTCTATTAGATTATACAGACATTCTCAATTGTGTCTTAATTTCTAACCATACAGGATAGCTGGACCCTGAGAGATTAATTTTCTTTGAACAAGGCGATTGATGTCAAAGGAACAGCAACAACAAAAAAATCAACATGGGCTTCACTTCTGATTTTGACACGTGTATTTTCTTGGGCCTCTGGGCATCAAAGTCTCCCCTGCAAGCTTTGATGCATCACTTCACCACTAATGAAGATCTTCTTCAAACTCTTCTTGTTCACACATCCAGCTTCCCCTGAAAGATCTGAACAAATGTCAGTTGCTTCCTGTTCCAGTTAATCACTCAAGATGTGTGACAGCATCCGATTTTAATGAACGCCACCAGAGCGCCCGGTCCCTGTAATGCAGCTAGCTCCCCTTCTTGGCTCACAGCCCACGTTAACACCGCTTTGATGATGTGGATACAACAGAGTCTGTTGAACAGATGTAATCACAAGCTACCCTCCATTTAACAGTCAATCATTTCAGCTGACATGATGTCCTTTTGGCTAGGTGTTTATGTACTTATAACTGTTCTCAACTGTCTGTAGAATTCTTAATCAGATTGATCGGTTGGTTGAAACATGTGCAGGGGTTATGTTCCTTGTTCTGCCATCCAAGGTTTAAAAAATTTCTCCTTATTTATCTAAATTAAATAAGATTGAATTCTGAGCCTATACTCCCCTGGGTGACAAGAAATTCAAACCCAGTCATGTTTGAGGAGTCCCCTTTTCTGGGGCTGCCAAAAATCGTTGAGTGACATGAGGGTATGGCGTAGATGAGTTTAGAGATGAATTCATTATCATTGTCTCTTAAATGCTTCTTATCTGAACTCAGGAGTTGCCTCAAAGATGGCTTCCCCTGCTTTTTAAAAAAAATTTTATTTGTTTATTGAAGTATAGTTGATTTACAGTGTTTCAGGTGTACAGCAAAGTGATTCAGTTATACATGTATATATAAATGTATGTATTATTTTTCAGATTCTTTTCCATTATGGTTTATTACAAGATATTAAATATAGTTCCCTGTGGTATACAGTAGGGCCTTGTTTGTTTTATATATGCTAGTGTGTATCTGTTACTCTCAAATTCCAAATTCAGTGATAGAATTCTCACCTGCCCCCTGCTTCTTAAATGGGCATCTTTTGAGGTAAATCTCACTGCTACTAAGAAACAGCTGCATAATTTGTGGGGCTCAGTGCAAAAAGAAAATTCAGGGCTTCTGGTTTAAATTTTTTAAGAGTTTCAAGATGGTAAGAGCAGAGTTTTAAAGCAAGTGCAAGGCCTTCTAGGCACGGGGTTCTGCAGGGCTGCACAGATGGTGTTTGCATGAGCCTGCCTTGCCACTCCTGTGCTTTACGTTAGAACTCTGGGTCATCCCTAGTCACCCCATCAGAGTTCCTGTGAGTCTGGCTCTCTAAGGAAATAGGTAGGTTCTTGTTAATTCCAGGATCCACAAAACCCAACTGCTCTTTTCTAGGCTTAGGAATTTTCTCTTCATTCTGGAAACTTTCCTCCCCTTCTCCCACCCTGTTCTTGCGGCAGCAATCTGCTCTCCTCCTGGACAATCCCGCTCTTGTCTTCTTGAACTTTAGGTTGTGGGAGCAGAGCATCTTCAGCTTGCCCCGAAGCTTAGGGAGGTGGCAGTTCTCTGTGACAGTGGGGCTCAGTGGGGTCCGGCAGCAAAGCCATCCCTCAGAAGCTTGTTAGAAATGCAGAATCTCATTATCATACTAAGTGAAGTAAGTTAGAAAGAGAAAGACAAATATCATATGATATCAATTATAGGTTGAATGTACAAGTTGATACAAATGAATTAATTTATACAACAGAAACAGACTCACAGACTTAGAAAACAAACTTGTGGGTACCAAAGGGGAAAGGGGGTGGGGGAGGGAAGGATGGGGAGTTTGGGATTAGCAGATGCAAACTAGTATATATAGGATGGGTAACCAACAAGATCCTACTGTAGAGCACAGGGAACTCTTCTCAGTATCCCGTAGTAAGCCATAATGGAAAAGAATATGAAAAAGAATGTGTGTGTCTATGTATAACTGAATCACTTTGCTGAACACTAGAAGCTAACATAACATTGTAAATCAACTATACTTCAATTTTAAAAAGTTGCATGCAGAATCTCAGACCCCAACCAGACCTACTGAATCAGAATCAGCATTTTTGCAAGATCCCCAACTCTGGGGTTCAAGGCATTGCTAATTCTTCTTGGGATAGGGAGGTGCAAAAGATAATTAGTTCTTCTGTTTTGTTCTTCTGCACTAAGATAAATATACAAACTAATTATCCACCTAATATTGGTAGCTATTAAATTAATTGGCAACAGAATCGAGCCTTTGGTATAGAGCAGGAAGTTACAAAGTCTCATGCTTCCAAAGGCCAGGAAGGTCACCTGGATGTGGGCAGCTGCTTGTGGGTGAGACGATGGGGAGTGCTGGGGGAGGTACAGGCTGGGGAGACATTCTTTCCCACAGCTGCTGCAATGAAGCTGCAGGCATCCGGTGGTGGGGATCTTCTGATGCTCCAGAGAAGGTGGGAATTTGGACTTTACTTGAAAGCTTCAGCAACTAGTGCAAAACTTTGAAAACACTGTAAGGGCCAACGCACATTTTAAGATATATTTAGGTGGCAGTGTGATCAGTCATCTAGAACTTTATAATAGATGGTTTTGCACAGGCATTTGGAAGGCAGCGTATTATAAAAGAGTAAGTCTCCATCACTCATTGTAACCTTAAATAGATTACATGACATCCTTTTTCTTTGATTTTTCTCATTCATAAAAACTAACCCAAACTATGGTCGCAAATTAGAATAAATGGTATGTGTGTGCAAAGAGCTCTGGGTTTCTGGGATAAGCATCGGTAGATGGTTACAAAATTGTCTGCAGTTACTCCCCTTCCTGTATCTATACTCCATATGATGTAACTTTGCAGCTCATCCCATCCAGAGGTGAAGACTATCTCTCCCCTCCTTGAACCTGGTCTGGCCTTGTGTTTTGCTTTGGCTAATAGAATGTGGTGGAAGTGTGTCGGTTCTGAGCCTTTCTTCTTCCTCTTTTGGCACCTCCTTGCTGCCTTGAGAATAAGCAGGATAGCCTGATGGAGGATGAGGGCCCACATGGAACGAATACAATCCATCCTAGCTAAGGCCATCATGCACCTTCCAGCCCTGTCGACCCAACAGCTGATCAAACTGATCCAGCAGCTCAGCCAGATAACCTAAAACATAGTGTAATCTTCTTTGTATTAATCTTGTTTAGCTTTTGCTGAGCTTCTTGAATCTGTGGGTATTATCATTGTTAGCATGTTAGGAAATAGCCTGACAATTGAATCTTTAATTATTGCATCTTGCTGTCCTCTAAGATCTTCTAGGACTACATTTACCTGTATGTCAGACCATTTGCATCCTGCACATTTCCTATGCTGTCCTGCCCGTTCCATCATTTTTGTGCGTTTATGCTTTAATTTTAATATATTTATGTATCTGCTTGTGGGTTCACTAATTCTGTCTTCTGCTCAGTGTATCTTTCCACCCATCTAGTAGTTCTCAGTTAATAGGCAGTGTATATATATATATATATAAAAATATATATATATTTCAGAATATCCACTTTTATTTTAGAATGCCCATTTGATTCTTTTCTGTAGATTCCATATCTCAATTGAAATTCTTCATTTGTTCAGACATTTAAAAATCTGTTTTTTCTAACTTATTGATGTGGCCATTTTAAACTTCCCTATGTACTTCTATATCTTGTCTTTGGATTTGCTTTTATCATCTGATTATTTTTTAAAAAATTCTTCTTGCATGTCTTTTTAAAATTTAATTTGGGCATTGTCAATAAAAAAATATAGAGACTGATGATGCTATTATATTTTTCCCAGTGACAGAAAAATAATGAAGTAAATTCATTTTATTTTATTTATTTATTTTTAAATTTTTGGCTTCATTGGGTCTTCGTTGCTGTGCGTGGGCTTTCTCTAGTTGCGGCGAGCGGCGGCTACTCTTTGTTGCAGTGCGCAGGCTTCTCATTGTGGTGGTTTCTCTTGTCGCAGAGCACAGGATCTAGGCTCATGGGCTTCAGTAGTTGTGGTGTGCAGGCTCAGTAGTTGTGGTACATGGGCTTAGTTGCTCTACGGCATGCAGGATCTTCCCGGACCAGGGATTGAACCCCTGTCCCCTGCACTGGCAGGCGGATTCTTAACCACTACGCCACCAGGAGAGGCTTGAAGTAAATTCATTTTAGAATTAATAACTACTAAGATGAAAACTAGAATATCTGGATTCTACTTCTGACACTGTCACTGTGCGCTTTCAAAATTCACCCTCAGGGGCCTCTGCTAACATTAAATGCTCTCTGCAGTCTTGTTAGATGCAAGAGATTACAATTCAGTGATTTCCTCCTGCTACAGTGATGTGCCAAATCTCTTGGAAAGGAGAAGAATAAACAACGTTTAAGCTTAATAATACCTTTCTGAGATGAGAAAACTCGAGCCCCAAACGTTTATTAACTCGCCTGCAGTTGTAGAAATTTCTCAGAGCCTTCAAAGCAGCTTCAATAGTGGACATTTGGGTATATCAAGAAAATCAATCAGGACCCCAAAGAAGCACATTTCTTTCAAGAAAATCCTAAATATGGTTAATTCAGTTTTTCTGTTACCCTATGGTATTGGCATTCAATGGGCATTCAATGAGTGTCTAGTCATTGTTATTTACAGCAGTCATAGAAATAGGGATGAAATGTTATTTGAACTCAGCTAAACACAAAAGTACCGAAAATACCCAAATGTCCAAAAAGTTCTGAGAAATTCAATCTGACTCATCTTGGCAAATAATCCACAACTTGAGACATCTGTCTCTCCCTCTCTCTCGCGCACACACACACACACACACACACACACACACACACGCACACAGCTTCTTTTCTTCCATTAATACAGCTTTAGTTCTGCTTTCTCTGCTAGGAAAGTCAAAAACCCATAGGCAGCTGTATCCAGGTGACCATATGAAGTAACATTTCTCCTAAGAGGCAAAAAAAATGCTACCACTGCTCATGGATGAACTATTAAACTTCCAAACATTTATCCTTTACTACACTATGATGTTTGTAAGAAGAAATGTAGGCTATTTCTCAGTTATGAAGTCTCACCAAACTCAGAACTAAAGTGATAAAACTACAACAAACAACAACAAAACACCTTTTCCTATGTCTTCAAATAATGTTTACTTTGAAATCTCAAGGTTTCAGGAAAATATAGAGAATAAATTTTGCAAGCAGTCAGCTCTTTAACCATCTATTTTTTGTGTCATTATTGTTTTTACATTTCATTCCTATTTTATATTTCAGATCAATTTGAAGCTTCTAATATGAATATGCCCTTTCCATTCTTCACCCTCTTCTTCTATTATGAAGCAGTAGTCTAAATTTAATATTATTCACCTGCATATTTTATTGCACATTTTAAATTATACTTTATCCATATTCATGAACCACAATATTATTTTGAATGTTTTCAAGTTTATTTAAGTATTATATTTTAAATATTTCTTTTCTATTTGCATGTTTATCAGAAATTTGTTTTTGAGATTTTCCCGTGCTGATATGTGCAGCTTTAGTTCATTCATTATTACTGTTGTATTTCATTTCATTGTATCAATGCATCAGTCCATTCTATCTGTAGGAATTTAGGCTGATCCCAATTTTTCTCTTTTAAAAAAATTGCCATTAGGGACTTCCCTGATGGCGTAGTGGTTAAGAATCCGCCTGCCAATGCAGAGGACACGGGTTCGAGCCCTGGTCCGGAAAGATCCCACATGCCGTGGAGCAACTAAGCCCATGCACCACAACTACTAAGCCTGTGCTCTAGAGCCCTCATACCACAACTACTGATCCCACGTGCCACAACTACTGAAGCCCACGCGCCTAGAGCCTATGCTGCACAACAAGAGAAGGCACTGCAGTGGGAGGCCCCTGCACTGCAACAAAGACTAGCCCCGCTCGCCACAACTAGAGAAAGCCCACATGCAGCAATGAAGACCCAATGCAGCCAAAAATAAATAAATAAATAGATTAATTAAAAAAAATTGCCATTAGTCATTCTTGTGTGTTTTTGTTTACCTGTACAAGGGGTACTCTGGGCTGTTTTCCTACAAATGGTATTGTTGGATGCTGGATAAGCTTATTTCCAACTTTACTACATAATGTTATTTCCTTTTCCAAAGTGACTGTACCGATTTACACACGAATCCCACCCCCCACCCCCAATTGTGGATAAGAGCATCTCATTCTCACGTAATATTTATTGTTGCCACATTTATTCATTTTTGCTAATGTGATTGAGAGTAAAATGGTATGTAGAATTTTAAATCTATTTCCTGACCACTAGTGATACTGAGCCTTTATTTCAATATGTATATCGACCATTCAAGTTTACTCTTCTGTAAGTTGATTGTTCTCTATTTTTTTTTTTTTTTTTTTTTGCGGTACGCGGGCCTCTCACTGTTGTGGCCTCTCCCATTGCGGAGCACAGGCTCTGGACGCGCAGGCTCAGCAGCCATGGCTCATGGGCCCAGCCGCTCCTCGGCATGTGGGATCTTCCTGGACCGGGGCACGAACCTGTGTCCCCTGCATCGGCAGGAGGACTCTCAACCACTGCGCCACCAGGGAAGCCCCTCTATTTTTATATTGGGTTGGGTGTCTGTTTTATCGATTTCTAAGTGTTCCTTATGTTTTTTGAATATATACAATATCTTCTAGTCAATAGCTTCTCTTTTCACCTTGTCATGGTGACTTTTCTTTAGAGAGTTTTAAATTTTATGGTGATCAAAATTCATTAATACTTTTTCTTTACCACGATTTTGCATCCTCATTAAAAAAAATCAATATATAACCTGAGGACACGAAGATGTTCTTCTGTAGCTTCTCCTAACATCTTATGGTTTTGTATTTAGAATTTTTTTCAGCTTTACTGAGGTATAATTGATAAATAAAATTATAAGTTATTTAAGGTATACAGCATGGTGATTTGATATGTGTATACATTGTGAAAGACCTCCCCTCATCAAAGAAGTTAACACATCCATAACTTACGTAATTAGGATTTTCATCTACTTTAATGTTATTTCTCTGTGCCTTGTGAGATAAAATATTTAATTATATTTTTATCATAGAGATTACATATAGTCTCATTCCCATCACTGGATAAAGTATCGTTTTCCTAGAGTTTGTGTTGCATTATATTTATTTGTGGTTGTGTCTGTTTCTGGACCCTTTATTTTATTCCTGTGGATATATTAATTTGCTGGTGTGTTAACACCATGAAATGTTAACTGTATATCTTTATTATTTTCATCTTTATTGGAGTATAATTGCTTTACAATGTTGTGGTATTTTCTGCTGTATAACAAAGTGAATCAGCTGTATGTATACATATATCCCCATATCTCCTCCCTCTCGCGCCTCCCTCCCGCTCCCCCATCTCACCCCTCTAGGTGGTCACAAAGCACCTAGCTGATCTCCCTGTGCTATGCAGCTGCTTCCCACTAGCTATCTATTTTACGTTTGATAGTGTATATATCTCCATGCCACTCTCTCACTCTGTCCCACCTTACCCTTCCCCCTCCCCGTGTCCTCAAGTCCATTCTCTACGTCTGCGTATTTGTTCCCTTCCTGTCCCTAGGTTCATCAGAACCATTTTCTTTTTAGATTCCGTATATATGTGTTAGCATACGGTATTTGTTTTTCTCTTTCTGACTTTCTTCACTGTGTATGACTGACTCTAAGTCCATCCACCTCACTACAAATAACTCAATTTCGTTTCTTTTTGTGGCTGAGTAATACTTCATTGTATATATGTGCCACATCTGCTTTATCCATTCATCTGTCTGTGGATACTTAGGTTGCTTCCATGTCCTGCCTATTGTAAATAGTGCTGCAGTGAACATTGTGGTACATGTCTCTTTTTGAACTATGGTTTTCTCAGGGTATATGCCCAGTAGTGGTATTGCTGAGTTGTATGGTGGTTCTATTTTTAGTTTTATAAGGAACCTCCATACTCTTCTCCATAGTGCCTGTATCAATTTACATTCCCACCAATAGTGAAAGAGGATTCTCTCTTCTCCACACCCTCTCCAGCATTTATTGTTTGTAGATTTTTTTGATGACAGCCCTTCTGATCAGTGTGAGGTGATACATCATTGTGGTTTTGATTTGCATTTCTCTAAAGATTAGTGATGTTGAGCATCCTTTCATGTGTTTGTTGGCAATCTGTATATCTTCTTTGGAGAAATGTCTATTTAGGTATTCCGCCCAGTGTTGGATTGGGTTGTTTGTTGTTTTTTTTTTTTTGATATTGAGCTGCATGAGCTGCTTGTATATTTTGGAGATTAATCCTTTGTCAGTGGCTTCATTTGCAAATATTTTCTCCCATCCTGAGGGTTGTCTTTTGGTCTTGTTTATGGTTTCCTTTGCTGTGCAAAAACTTTTAAGTTTCATTAGGTCTCATTTGTTTATTTCTGTTTTTATTTCTGTTTCTCTAGGAGGTGGGTCAAAAAGGATCTTGCTGTGATTTATGTCATAGAGTGTTCTGACTATGTTTTCCTCTAAGGGTTTTATAGTATCTGGCCTTACATTTAGGTCTTTAATCTATTTTGAGTTCATTTTTGTGTATGGTGTTAGGAAGTGTTCTAATTTCATTCTTTTACACGTAGCTGTCCAGTTTGCCCAGCACCACTGATTGAAGAGACTGTCTTTTCTCCATTGTATATTCTTGACCCCTTCGTCAAAGATAAGGTGACCATATGTGTGTGGGTTTATCTCTGGGCTTTGTATCCAGTTCCACTGATCTGTATATCTGTTTTTGTGTCTGTACCATACTGTCAAGATTAATATAACTTTGTAGTATAGTCTGAAGTCAAGGAGCCTGACTGCTCCAGCTCCATTTTTCTTTCTCAAGATTGCTTTGGCTATTCACGGTCTTTTGTGTTTCCATACAAATTGTGAAGTTTTTTGTTCCAGTTCTGTGAAAAATGCCATTGGTAATTTGATAGGGATTGCATTGAATCTGTAGATTGTTTTGGATACTATAGTCATTTTCACAATGTTGATTCTTCCGATTCAAAAATATGGTATATCTCTCCATCTGTTTGTGTTGTCATTGATTTCTTTTAACAGTGTCTTATGGTTTTCTGCATACAGGTTTTTGTCTCCTTAGGTAGGTTTATTCCTAGGTATTTTATTCTTTTTGTTGCAGTGGTAAATGGGAGTGTTTCCTTAATTTCTCTTTCAGATTTTTCATTGTTGGTGTATAGGAATGCAAGAGATTTCTGTGCGTGAATTTTGTATTCTGCTGCTTTACCAAATTCATTGATTAGGTCTAGTAGTTTTCTGGTAGCATCTTTAGGATTCTCTGTATAGTATTATGTCATCTGAAAACACTGACAGTTTTGCTTCTTGTTTTCTGAATTGGATTCCTTTTATTTCTTTTTCTTCTCTGATCTCCGTGGCTAAAACTTTCAAAACTATGTTGAATAACAGTGGTGAGAGTGAGCAAGCTTATCTTGGTCCTGATCTTACAGGAAATCGTTTCAGTTTTTCACCATTGAGAATGATATTGGCTGTGGGTTTTTCATATATGGCCTTTATTATGTTGAGGTAGGTTCCCTCTTTACCCACTTTCTGGAGTGTTTTTATCATAAATGATGGGTGTTGAATTTTGTCAAAAGCTTTTTCTGCATCTATTGAGATGATCATATGGGTTTTTTTGGTTTGTTTTTTTCTGTTTTTAAATTTATGTATTTATTTATTTATTTTTGGCTGTGTTGGGTCTTTGTTGCTGCGCTCAGGCTTTCTCTAGTTGCAGCGAGTGGGGACTACTCTTCGTTGAGGTGTATGTGCTTCCCATTGTGGTGGCTTCTCTTGTAGTAGAGCATGGGCTCTAGGCGTGTGGGCTCAGTAGTTGTGGCTCACAGGCTCTAGGGTGCAGGCTCAGTAGTTGTGGCAGCAGGCTTACTTGCTTCATGGCATGTGGGATCTTCCTGGACCAGGGCTTGAACCCGTGTCCCCTGCATTGTCAGGCAGATTCGTAACCACTTTGCCACCAGGGAAGTCTGATCATATGGTTTTTATCCTTCAATTTGTTAATATGGTTTATCACATTGATTGATTTGTGTATATTGAAGAATCCTTGCATTACTGGGATAAACCCCACTTGATCATGGTGTATGATCCTTTTAATGTGCTGTTGGATTCTGTTTGCTAGTATTTTGTTGAGGATTTTTGCATCTATGCTCATCAGTGTTATTGGCCTGTAGTTTTCTTTCTTTGTGGTATCTATGTCTGGTTTTGGTATCAGGGTGATGTTGGCCTCGTAGAATGAGTTTGGGAGTGTTCCTCCTTCTGCTATATTTTGGAAGAATTTGAGAAGGATAGGTGTTAGCTCTTCTCTAAATGTTTGATAGAATTCACCTGTAAAGCCATCTGGTCCTGGGCTTTTGTTTGTTGGACGAATTTTAATCACAGTCTCAATTTCAGTGCTTGTGACTGGTCTGTTTATATTTTCTGTTTCTTCCTGGTTCAGTCTCGGAAGGTTGTGCTTTTCTAAGAATTTGTCCATTTCTTCCAGGTTGTCCATTTATTGGCATAGAGCTGCTTGTAGTAATCTCTCATGATCTTTTGTATTTCTGTAGTGTCAGTTATTACTTCTCCTTTTTCATTTCTAATTCAATTGATTTGAGTGTTCTCCCTTTTTTCCTTGATGTGGCTAATGGTTTATCAATTTTGTTTATCCTCTCAAAGAACCAGCTTTTAGTTTGATTTATCTTTGCTCTTGTTTCCGTCATTCCTTTTTATTTACTTCTGATCTGATCTTTATGATTTCTTTCTTTCTGCTAACTTTGGGTTTTTTTTTTTGTTTGTTTGTTCTTCTTTCTCTAATTGCTTTAGGTGTAAGGTTAGGTTGTTTATTTGATATATTTCCTGTTTCTTGAGGTAGGATTGTATTGCTATAAACTTCTGTCTTAGAACTTCTTTTGCTTCATCCCATAGGTTTTGGGTCGTCGTGTCTCCATTGTCATTTGTTTCTAGGTATTTTTTGATTTCCTCTTTGATTTCTTCAGTGATCTCTTGGTTATTTAGTGGTGTATTGTTTAGCCTCCATGTGTTTGTATTTTTTACAGATCTTTTCCTGTAATTGATATCTAGTCTCATAGCATTGTGGTCAGAAAAGATACTCGATACGATTTCAATTTTCTTAAATTTACCAAGGGTTGATTTGTGACCCATGATATGTTCTATCCTGGAGAATGTTCCATGAGCACTTGAGAAGAAAGTGCATTCTGTCGTTTTTGGATGGAATGTCCTATAAATATCAATTAAGTCCATCTTTTTTAATGTATCATTTAAAGCTTGTGTTTCCTTGTTCATTTTCATTTTGGATGATCTGTCCACTGGTGAACGTGGGGTGTTAAAGTCCCCTACTCTGATTGTGTTACTGTCGATTTCCCCTTTTATGGCTGTTAGCATTTGCCTTATATATTGAGGTGCTCCTATGTTGGGTGCATAAATATAGTTGTTTACAATTGTTATATCTTCTTCTTGGATTGATCCCTTATTCATTTGTAGTGTCCTTCTTTTTCTGTTGTAATAGTCTTTATTTTAAAGTCTGTTTTGTCTGATATGAGAATTGCTACACCAGCTTTCTTTTGATTTCCATTTGCATGCAATATCTTTTTCCATCCCCTCACTTTCAGTCTGTATGTGTCCCTAGGTCTGAAGGGGGTCTCTTGTAGACAGCACATACATGGGTCTTTTTTTTTGGGGGGGGTACGCGGGCCTCTCACTGTTGTGGCCTCTCCCGTTGCAGAGCACAGGCTCCGGACGCACATCCTCAGCGGCCATGGCTCACGGGCCCAGCCGCTCCGCGGCATGTGGGATCCTCCCGGACCGGGGCACGAAACGGTGTCCCCCGCATCGGCAGGCGGACTCAACCACTGTGCCACCAGGGAAGCCCTACATGGATCTTTTTGTATCCATTCAGCCAGTCTGTGTCTTTCGGTTCGAGCATTTAATACATTTACATTTAAGGTAGTTATCAATATGTATGTTGCTATTACCATTTTCTTAATTGTTTTTGGTTTGTTATTGTAGGTCTTTTCCTTCTTTTGTGTTTCGTGCCTAGAGAAGTTCCTTTAGCATTTGTTGTAAAGCTTGTTTGGTAGTGCTGAATTCTCTTCACTTTTGCTTGTCTGTAAAGGTTTTAATTTCTCCGTCAAATCTGAATGAGATCCTTGCTGGGTAGAGTAATCTTTCTTGTAGGTTTTTCCCTTTCCTCACTTTAAATGTGTCCTGCCACTCCCTTCTGGCTTGCAGAGTTTCTGCTGAAAGATCAGTTCTTAACCTTATGGGGATTCCCTTGTATGTTATTTGTTGTTTTTCCCTTGCTGCTCTTAATATTTTTTCTTCGTATTTAATTTTTGATAGTTTGATTAATATGTGTCTTTGCCTGTTTCTCCTTGGATTTATCCGTATGGGAGTCTCTGCACTTCCTGGACTTGATTGACTATTTCCTTTCCCATATTAGGGAATTTTTCAAGGATAATCTCTTTAAATATTTTCTCAGTCCCTTTCTTTTTCTCTTCTTCTTCTCGGACCCCTATAATTCGAATGTTGGTGCGTTTAATGTTGTCCCAGAGGTCTCTGGGACTGTCCTCAATTCTTTTCATTCCTTTTTCTTTATGCTGCTCTGTGGTAGTTATTTCCACTGTTTTATCTTCCAGGTCACTTATCCGTTCTTCTGCCTCAGTTATTCTGCTATTGATCCCTTCTAGAGAATTTTTAATTTCATTTATTGTGTTGTTCATCATTGTCTGTTGGCTCTTTAGTTCTTCTAGGTCCTTGTTAAATGTTCCTTGTGTTTTCTCCATTCTGAGTTTTTGGATCCTCTTTGCTAACATTACTCTGAATTCTTTTTCAGGTAGACTGTCTATTTCCTCTTCATTTGTTAGGTATGGTGGGTTTTTGCCTTGTTCTTTCGTGTGCTGTGTGTTTCTCTGTCTTCTTATTTTGCTTAATTTACTGTGTTTGGGGTCTCCTTTTTGCAGGCAGCATGTTCGTAGTTCCTGTTGTTTTTGGTGTCTGCCCCCAGTAGGTAAGGTTGGTTCAGTTGCTTGTGCAGACTTCCTGGTGTAGGGGACTGGTGCCTGTTCTCTGGTGGATGAGGCTGCATCTTGTCTTTCTGGTGCGCAGGACCATATCTGGTGGTGTGTTTTGGGGTGACTGTGACCTTATTATGATTTTAGGCAGCCTCTCTGCTAATGGGTGGGGTTGTGTTCCTGTCTTGCTGATTCTGTGGCATAGGGTGTCTAGCACTGTAGCTTGCTGGTCGTTGCGTGGAGTTGGGTCTTAGTGTTGAGATGGAGATCTCTGGGAGAGCTTTCAACCTTTGATATTGTGTGGAGCTGGGAGGTCTCTGGTGGATCAATGTTCTGAACTCGGCTCTCCCACCTCAGAGGCACAGGCCTGACACCTGGCTGGAGCACCGAGACCCTGTCAGCCACATGGCTCAGAAGAAAAGGCAGAAAAAAAAAATAAAGTTATTAAAATAAAAAATTATTAAAAATAAAATAAAATAATTAAAAAGTAATAAAGAAAAAAAGAAGAGAGCAACCAAACCAGAAAAGAAATGCACCAATGATAGCAAGAGCTAAAAACTATACTAAAACAAAACAAAACAAAAAAAACGGACAGACAGAACTGTAGGACAAATGGTAAAAGCTAAGTTATACAGACAAAATCACACAAAGAAGCATACACATACACACTCACAAAAAGAGAAAAAGGAAAAAAAAGTATCTATATATATAAAAAAACAAAAGGAAGAGAGCAATGAAATCAATAAAGAAATCTACCAATGATAATAACTCTAAATACTAAACTAAAAAAAGCATAAAACTAGAAACCAGTCAGTCACATACAGCAAACCCCTAGTCTACAGTTGCTCGCAAAGTCCACTGCCTGAATTTTGGGATGATTCATTGTCTATTCAGGTATTCCACAGACGCAGGGTACATCAAGTTGATTGTGGAGATTCAATCCACTGCTCCTGAGGCTGCTGGGAGAAATTTCCCTTTCTCTTCTTTGTTTGCACAGCTTTGGAATTGGCCCCGCCTCTGCATTTAGGTCCCCTGAGGGCATCTGTTCTTCACTCAGACAGGACGGGGTTAAAGTAGCAGCTGATTAGGGGGCTGTGGCTTACTCAGGCCAGGGGGAGGGAGGGGTGTGGAATGCGGGGCGAGCCTGCAGCAGCAGAGGCCAGCATGACATTGCACCAGTCTGAGTTGCGCCGTGTGTTCTCCTAGGGAAACCGTCCCTGGAACATGGGACCCTGGCAGTGGCGGGCTGCACAAGCTCCCGGGAGGGGAGGCGTGGATAGTGACCTGTGCTCGCACACAGGCTTCTTGGTGGCGGCAGCAACATCCTTAGCGTTTCATGCCCGTCTCTGGTGTCCGCGCTCTTAGCCGCAGCTTGCGCCTGTCTCTGGAGCTCGTTTAGGTGGTGCTCTGAATCCCCTCTCCTCACGCACCCCGAAACAATGGTCTCTTGACTCTTAGGCAGGTCCAGACATTTTCCCAGACTCCCTCCTGGCTGGCTGTAGCGCACTAGCCCCCTTCAGGCTGTGTTCATTAGCCAACCCCAGTCCTCTCCCTGGGACCTGACCTCCGAAGCCCGAGCCTTATCTCCCAGCCCCCGCCCACCATGGCGGGTGAGCAGATAAGCCTCTTGGGCTGGTGAGTGCCAGTCGGTACCAATCCTCTGTGCGGGAATCTCCCCGCTTTGCTCTCCGCACCCCTGTTGCTGTGCTCTCCTCCGCGGCTCGGAAGCTTCCCCCCTTCGCCACCCGCAGTCTCTGCCTGCGAAGGGGCTTCCTAGTGTGTGGAAACCTTTCCTCCTTCACAGATCCCTCCCACTGGTGCAGGTCCCGTCCCTATTCTTTCGTCTCTGTTTTTTCTTTTTTTCTTTTGCCCTACCCAGGTACGTGGGGAGTTTCTTGCCTTTCGGGAGGTCTGAGATCTTCTGCCAGCGTTCAGTAGGTGTTCTGTAGGAGTTGTTCCACATGTAGATGTATTTCTGATGTATTTGTGGGGAGGAAGGTGATCTCCGCATCTTACTCCTCCACCATCTTGAAGGTCTCAACACTCTCATCTTGTTCCTTCATATTTATTTGATGTTCTTAGCTGTTGGCTATTCTACATGAATTTTAGGGTACACTTTAGAAGTTCCTTAAAAATAGGTTGAAATGTTGTTTATAATCAGTTTGAGTTCTTAATTTAATATGTGGAGAACTGAAGTATTAGTCTGCTAGGCTGCCATAACAAAATACCTCATATGAGGTGGTTTAAACCAGTGGTCCCCAACCTTTTTGGCACCAGGGACTGGTTTCGTAGAAGACAATTTTTCCACGGACTGGGAGCGGGGAGGTTAAGGTGGTAATGCCAGCGATGGGGAATGGCAGATGAAGCCTCACTCACTTGCCCGCTGCTCACCTCCTCCTATGTGGCCTGGTTCCTAACAGGTTGCATCCTGGTACCAGTCCATGACCTGGGGGTTGGGGAACCCTGGTTTAAACAACAGAGATTTATTTTCTCACAGTTCTGGAGGCTTCAAGCCCAAGATCAAGATGTTAGCAGGTTTGGTTTCTTCTGATGCGATCACACATATACATATTGGGTAGCATTTGTTAATATTTTATCGCAAATATTTTGCATCTGTTTTCACGAGTGAGTTTGACTGTGATCTGACTGTCTTATTCTTTCCTTGTTTTGTTCTGATTTCATGGTTTTAGCAGACTTGTATGCTATTTTGGGAATGGCTTTTAAAAAAATATGTAAGAATGTATATAAGATGGCTTTGTGGGAGTCCCTTGTAAATATTTCTGAATCTGCTGTTTGGGGATTGGAATATCTTTAACTAAATTATTTTAATCTGTTATCTTCTTACTCAGGTTGTGCATTTACTTTTGTCATTCTTGGTAATCAATATTTTGCAAATACAGTATTTTTAAAACTTATTTGCATAAAGTTGTTCAGAGCATTGACACTTTATTTTTGATTTATAGTGTGTTTGTAGTTAGGCCCTGTTTTTCCTTTCTAATATTGTTTAATTTTTCTTTCTTTTTTCATCATTCATGCCATCAAAATGACAACATTTTTGTTAGCTTTCCACTCACTTTTTTTTTTTTTTTTTTTTTGCGGTACGTGGGCCTCTCACTGTTGTGGCCTCTCCCATTGCGGAGCATAGGCTCTGGACGTGCAGGCTCAGCAGCCACGGCTCACAGGCCCAGCCGCTCCGCGGCATGTGGGATCTTCCCGGACCGGGGCACGAACCCATGTCCCCTTCATCGGCAGGCGGACTCTCAACCACTGCGCCACCAGGGAAGCCCTCCACTCACTTTTATTTATTCTAAGTGGCAGGAATGACCCGCTGTCCATCAAAGGCATTTCTTGTTCTTTATTGTAGACTTCTTGCTGCTAAGTGGCCCCCAAACCAGGTACACATCTCTCAGACTCTCCGTTCAATGAAGTGCATCCTTGTGAATAGAGGTATGTGTGTCACTTCTGTTTTTTTTTTTTAATTGAAGTATAGTTGATTTACAATGTTGTGCCAGTCTCTGCTTTACAGCAGAGTGAGTCGGTTATACACATATATACATTCCTTTTTTATATTCTTTTCCATTATGGTTTATCTCAGGATATTGAATATAGTTCCTTGTGCTATACATTAGGACCTTGTTGTTTATCCATTCTAAATGTAATAGTTTGCATCTACCAATCCCAAACTCTCAGTCCATCCGTCTCCCTCCCTCCCTCCCTCCGTGATGTGTGTCATTTCTCACTCTTCTTATCCACTGGCTGAATGCAGAGGACTTTGGCCATACAGAAGGTTGAATTGTCAAGATGGAAGAACTCTGGGTCTCTGTGTGTGGCAGCCATAGGAATGCACCTCTTATATCTCTGACTCTGGGGACTCTGAAAACCATCATTGCGTTTACACCAAGGCAAACACACTGCCCAAGACGCTAATGAGCTCAGCAGAGATGCTACGGTAGGCTCACTCCTGAGACATGTGGGTCTCTGACAGAGACTTTGACCTGAGGACCCCCCTGTAGATCTCGATGAAACTTTCTTTAATTGCATTGAATTCTAAGACTTTTCCTCTCTCCTCCACAGAGGTCAGACTTGCATCAAGTCAGATGACTCTGATGGCTTCCTGCAACTCCCCACACATTTTTTCCTTACCGAATTTTCCTTCTAAATCTCTAAAAAGTCTAATTCCATCTTGGCATCTGCTTTTCAGAGGCCTGAACTAATACAAGTGGTGCGAAGAGTGGTGTAATACGCTGTTCTGAGTCCCTTGACACACGGTTCCCTTGCTAAATATTGCCCTGGTGTGATGGGGCAAAGCATCCCTGTGGGGGAAAGTGCCCTTGAAGGGCTGATGATTCAAGCATATGAAAGACATGAGGAGAAAATGCCTGCAAGGCAGTGGAGCGGTGGCTAGAATTATTGCCAAATTGCATGGACACTCTGCGGAGGGCTAACAAAGAACCAAAGACCATTCACAGTTCAAGTCTTAAGGGTGAGAGCCAGAGGGCCTCTTTGGGAGCACACGAAAAGGCTTCAAGCTTCTGTTGTAGAAGAGGGGACACAGCTGAGCAGGAAACAGCAAACATAAGATCTCACAATTTCAGAGCTCCAGAGACATTGAATGCTCAGCTGAAAAGTCCTGCCGTGCTAAAGTCAGGGCCCTGGTTAAGAAAACCAGAAATCCCGAAACGTGGCCTGGGAGCATCTTGATATATGTACCGGGGAATGTTGGTTCTGCAGGCCCCTCTGGACCTTCAGAGTGCATGGAGGTGGCCTCTCCCCAGCGCTGGGCTGGGAAGCACCGTGAAATCCCTTCTCCCCCTCAGCAGACAGCCTCCCTTCCTCTCCTGGCTGGTAGGCTGGTAACTAGTGTTAAATCCTTACATAAACTGGCTGAAAAATTGCTGGTCCTGATAAGGGAGGAAAGAGATTAAGAAAGGAATAGCAGGGGCTTCCCTGGTGGCACAGTGGTTGAGAGTCCGCCTGCCGATTCGGGGGACACGGGTTCATGCCCCGGTCTGGGAGCATCCTACATGCCGCGGAGCGGCTGGGCCCATGAGCCATGGCCGCTGAGACTGCGCATCCGGAGCCTGTGCTCCGCAATGGGAGAGGCCACAACAGTGAGAGGCCCGCGTACCGCAAAAAAAAAAAAAAAAAAAAAAAAAAAAAAAAAGGAATAGCAATGATTAGAGACCTGTACAGACGGGACCCAGAGGTTAGTTTTTGAGGGTGCTTGATCATGGGAGCTAGGATTCAAGTGCAAGATGTTGGACATCAGGTAAAGGATGCTTTATCTACCCCCCACGCTGCATGCATAGCATTATGTCTGTGTGAAGGAATAATTGTGTCATGTATCCTCATGGCCAGTAATACTAACTGATTAATGGCCACCAGTTTGAACAGGTCAACCAATTAGTTGCGGGAAGGTTTAAATAAGATTGGAGAGAGAGAGAGGTGTGCATGTGTGTAAAATATCCTAGGACACTGACACAGAGTAGTTTTCGAACAACTAGAGCCGTCTAGGTTCTCCTTGCCTTTTTCACTGATACTCCATTTAGAGCTCTGTCTACATTTTTGCATAAAGAAAAATAAATACAGACATCATAGACCTCTGGCACCATGCAGATCCTTCCTTGATGGAAGGTAAGCTAGCTGAGCCAGGGAAGTCTCGTGAGTATGACACACAGGCAGAGTAAAGCAATAAATCATAAAACGATCCTCCAGCAGCCTCAGCTGCAAGTGTTTTTTAATCTACTCACTTTTAAACAACTCTTTTTAATTGTGCCTCACTGTTTCTCCCTTAGGAAATTATTTCATTGTATAATTGCCCTTGCTTCCAGTGAAATTTTTCTTAATGTCCAATTTAAATTGCTGCTTTTTTCTGTCTCAGGCCATTGCTCCCTATTACATTACCATTAAGCACCTTAAGTGACTCCTCTCTCTTTTGAAAACGATGAAATTGGCTCGTGCATTTCACCTGAAAATGTGGTCTCCTTCTTGTAGACAAAAATATTTAAACACTTGAAAATGACAGGTGATTGTCTTGTTTCTTAAAAAGAAAAAAAAAAACAGGTTGTTTTCCTGCTTCTGTGTTTTTCATCAGTTTAGAAACAATTCATGGGACGGCTATAAGTGACCCAGATGTCATTATATGCTTGGTGTTTCTTCCAGTCACCCCATAATAGGATGGTACGCACATTCGTTTCTTCAAGGAAATGTGAATCCTATATAAGCTGAGGTATTTTATACAAAAGGGGGATGTTGTAAGTGCCCAGACAGAGGTCCTACTGACTTACTTGCTGGAGAACCCGGAAGAGTCAGCTGCAAACTCTACGCAAAGGAATCGAATTACAAGAAGGGGGGTGTTTTATGATAGCATTACGGCAATGCAAACAGCAATGGTTTCCAAGCTATTAATACAATGAAAACTTTGGGGGTACAGAGAGAGCAATAAGGCCCTAAGTTGCCCCCATATTTAACCAGATCTGTTTTCTTGGGCCATTCTTATGGGGACGCTGGATCTTTTAGCAAGAAACATGATTCAGAACTTCAAATCAGCTGCCCTACTTTTTTTTTTGGCTGCTTTGGGTCTTTGTTGCGGCGAGTGGGGGCTACTCTTCATTGCAGTGTGCAGGCTTTTCATTGCAGTGGCTTTTGTTGCAGAGCACGGGCTCTAGGCACGTGGGCTTCAGTAGTTGCAGCATGCGGGCTCAGTAGTTGCAGCACACGGGCCCTAGAGCACACAGGCTTCAGTAGCTGTGGCATGTGGGCTCAGCAGTTGTGGTGTGAAGGCTCAGTACTTGTGTCTTGTGGGCTCTAGAGCGCAGGCTCAGTAGTTGTGGTGCACGGGCTTAGTTGCTCCATGGCATGAGGGATCTTCCAGGACCAGGGATTGAACCCGTGTCCCCTGCATTGGCAGGCGGATTCTTAACCACTGTGCCACCAGGGAAGTCCCAGCTGCCCTACTTTTTTTTTTTTTTGCGGTACGCGGGCCTCTCACTGTTGTGGCCTCTCCCGTTGCAGAGCACAGGCTCCGGACGCGCAGGCTCAGCGGCCATGGCTCACGGGCCCAGCTGCTCCGCGGCATGTGGGATCTTCCTGGACCGGGGCACGAACCCGTGTCCCCTGCATCGGCAGGTGGACTCTCAACCACTGTGCCACCAGGGAAGCCCCGTCCTACTTTTAATTCCAGAATCTCTATACTCTATGCCTCATCTTCTCCCCCGCACCCCTGAATGTCTCCCCCATCCTCTGTATATACCACACACCAAAGGAGTGAAGTCTTGAACATTCAAAAAGCGACTCTCTTCCGACAGGATGCTGAATCGGTCTGACCAGTGCATCAGTGGCACACACATTATCATGAGTGCCTGCTGCGTTTGCTCCTTGACTGTCCATCGAATCCGGTTTCAGGGCTCACCCCCTTCAGATTTACGTCTCCTCCTATTTGCTCAGTATCTGACCTCTTGCTTCTCCTTCTATGACAATACTGAGAGTAATATGGAATAAAGCAGTAAAACAAATCAAATAACAAACTCAAATTTCAGAGCATTCCCTGAGCTGCTGCAGTCAGGGAGCTGGTTATTATCGTCTGAGAGGAAGCAACCTCATGCCCAGTAGAAGACTCAGTTCTGTGTTAGGACATCAATCAGAAAATGATTTTCCTCTTCAGAAGAATAGTATCAGATGCCTCTCACCCCCACTGTGTACACAATGCCAAGAGGAGCAGAGAACCCAGCTCCAAGAGTGAAAAGCTCTTGCCACTGGTGACACATAATAGTGGCAGATCTTTTGGGAGGAGAAGACCGGAGGTTATAAAACTTCACAGAAGGCAAGTGATAAAGATTTGAACTTGAAACAAACACTACAGCTGAGAACTATTGGAAAACAGTGTCAAAGCCCTAAAGAGAACAACTTTCTCAGTAAAGAGGGTTTTGGACAGAATAGTATGGGAAGAAGCAAAGATTTCTGGTCTTGTGTAGAAGTGGCATCCAGCAAAGTACAGAAAACAAAAAATGTTTTGTGAGTCAGAATGGATAAATGTCTCACCATTTTTTTTTTTAAACAAGAGGGACTTATCCGATTTCATTGGTACAGAATATGTCGTGATGGAGACTTGGCAGCCCTCCTGTGCTGTCTCCATGTTCTGTTCAGTCTCATTTGTTTTATCCTGAAACTGTGCCTTGTGATGCAGCTTAAGACAGGGCACTTACGTACAGAAGTTTCTGTCCAAGAGGGAAAAAGAAAATACATGCCGCTAAAGCTTTGCTGCACATAAAATAGAATTGCTAAGAGTTAAGAGCTAGAACTGCTTTGTCCTTCCATCCTTTCTTGTGAAGCTGCTCTGGCTCAGAGGTACCCCACTTCTTTTGTTATGGTGATTTACGACTTTATCTAAATCCTCCAACTATACTTATAATTAATGACATAAATCCATTTACATAATATTATATAACACACTGTCTTATCCTACCCCACATCCTGGGGAACGATATTAAAACAATAAAATAATTATGGCTGAAATTCATCGGTATCCTAGTTAGCACATTTAGTTACAACTATCACAGAGTATCCAAATGTATGATAAAACTTACAAGAATAAATCTATGGGCGTGAAATTTATTTGCACTTTTATTTTAAATTGTGCCACATAATTAGGATATAATGAAGTATGCAATAAAAGTTTGCTGAATAAATGAATGCGTAAGTCACTTGTGTTTTCTTTTACATTCACATGGAGGATCATTAGGGATGACCATGTATATTTGTATATTTGCATATGTATGTATCTATATAAGTTTATAGACATATATGTAATATGTATTTTCAAAATGTGATTGTAATAAAATTTTAACTAATGTGGAAAAAACGGAATGTTCTCCTGAAGGTAAATTAAATTCTGGAAGTGCTTCACTAATAACAACTGTCTTTCTACACCAGCAGTCCCCGACCTTTTTGGCCCCAGGGACCAGTTTCGTGGAAGACAGTTTTTCCACGGATGTGGGTGTGGGGCTGGGGGGGATGGTCAGGCGGTAATGAGGGCAATGGGAAGCCTCCTGCTGTGCGGCCCGGGTTCCTAACAGGCTGCGGACCGGTAGGGTTGGGGACCTGCACTCTACACAACCACCTTGAACATTCAAATGTAAAAAGACAGTAAGCATAACATGAAATTAGGAATAAGGTAATGCTGGATACAAATATTTAGTGAAAGTAAGGAAGATGCCTCAGCTTGGAAACAGTAACCGAAGGGATTTATGCAATAAAGTCAAATGTCTAAATATGAAAGAGTGTAACACATTTGGAGAAGAATGGCCAACAAGAAAGAAGGTCTGTCTTTATTCTTATTAGCATGACGTATGTTTCAAATCCATGGGAAAGAAGGCTCAATAATTCTAAGAATCATTAAAGAAATGCTCAAAATTTCTCAGAATTGTATGAAAAGAAAATAAACATTCAGACTCATATTTGGATCTTTGAGTTTGGGATCACTGCCAAGATCAGAGGGCTACATGGGGAATATATTTAAAAATGAATCTATATTGGTCAGCCCCCTCCTTCTATTAGGGGAAGATATTAATTAGGCAAACACATAGCTTCTTCTCAGAGCAGCTCTTGGTTTAAAAGCTACTCAGCCTATTGGTTTAATGGCTCAATTTAAAAAAATGCAACATCCTCTTTTTATAACGTCTTTCATAGGGTTTACTTATTATGAAGAAATCAGTAGGCTGAGATTTGGGGAAATGGGACAGACTTTTCACAAGGAATAAAACTAATGATAGTATGTGTAAAAAATCCCCTTTAAAGGAAAAATACAACAATAGTGTAAAATTAAGGAATGGTAATCTGGTAGGTTGAGTTTTTAACTAGCTGCCTGACTCTATCTCCAGCTAAACAACATGAATATGGAAAAATCTAATATAGAGAATGTGATAATATGAAAAACAATGGTAATTATCCAGATATACTTTCCAAATCCTTCTCATTAGTAATAATGGTTTTTAGGTAAAGAGTATAAAATACAAAACTGTTAGTCATTGTACTGCCATAGCAAAGTGAAAGCTGTGGGGTTTTAGTCCCGTATTAAATATCTCCTGGAAGAGGGCTTCCCTGGTGGCGCAGTGGTTGAGAGTCCGCCTGCCGATGCAGGGGACGCGGGTTCGTGCCCCGGACCGGGAGGATCCCACATGCCGCGGAGCGGCTGGGTCCGTGAGCCATGGCCGCTGAGCCTGCGCGTCCGGAGCCTGTGCTCCGCAACGGGAGACGCCACAACAGTGAGAGGCCCGCGTACCGCAAAAAGAAAAAAAAAAATCTGGAAGGGCCAAAGATGGTATACAGAGTTCTGATATTATTTTTCAAAGGTTGTCATAAATCAGTCTTACCTGCAGAATCTATAGGGAGTTAAACATTTTGGGATTAGACAGGAACAGCCTTCTTCTAATTTTCTTTCTTTTTTTGTGTGTGAATGTTCTGAGTATTTGTAAACAAATTGCAATATTTTGCCTTGTTTTCAATTATTAGGACAAACAGCACCTTTGAGATACTGACCTACTGTCAGTATTAGTGGTACGTTACATTGTGTGACCCAGTATAAATTAGACTGTGCCTCTTTTAATCTCCCTCTAAGCAGAGGTATCTCGTTTTCCAGGTAGGTGATGGAATTTGAATGGAGGTGGATCAGGGTTTGGTATAGAGTTTGGTGTAGAGCTGTTGTTACCAAGGATACTCAGGTTTTCCTAGTTGGTGAAGTATAGCTACATGCATTCAATGGGCCTAAAACTAAAAGCAAGGTACACATTTCAAAAATGTGAAGTCAGTGAACAGATGAGATGAATGTTACCTGATTTTCAGGATCCCTGCAGTATTCGTGACAAGAAACTACAGTTGGTTCAGTGTTTGCCTACCAAGGTGATGCCAGTTCATCTACAAACACCTGGAACATCTTTTCTGTGCATTATTCATGAAATAGTGCTCAAAAGGGATAACAGTGACACATAAGCCAACATATATTTTAACAGAGAGTGAAGCAAACTGGTGGTAAAAACATGACCTTCCTCCATAAGGTCAAATAGTTTTATTTTGATTAAACACTACAATACAGTATATATCCATTAAAAAAAGAAAACTCTATAGTGTATATAAATTATTCCTTCCATTCATCAGTTCTTTTCCATTACAGCTTTGGTACAATGTGATTTCAGTATATAATTTTTAAATACTTTTAGCATCACAAAGTCAACACAAAGTACAAAACTAATAATCCAAATTAGGGATATTATCATCTACACAGTGGTATTCAGTGGTAGGAGAAAATCTTACCTTGATGAATTCATGTCACTAGCTAAGCTAGAAAGGCATACCTAGCAGACATGACGGAAATATGCACCATTAACCAGCTAATGTGTGGATTAGTCTTTGTTTTTTTTTTTTTGTTTGTTTTGTTTTTTACAGAATACCAGCAGCAGTCATTTGGGTGTTGAGTGAATACTTAAGTCCTCAGTGAGTTTTCGCACCTTGCTCTTCCTCCCTTAAAGGCCATGAGTAGTATCTGAAGACATGTACCATGGCCAGAGTGCTCAGAACTTGACCTGCCACCCAGCATTGCTCATACTGGCACAGTTGGTCCTGCAGCTGGCTGACATCACGGGGACAGTGCTGGAGGGACAGTGAGGGCCCATCAGCCTAAGGTTGTTCTGAGGGGTCGGCGGTGTGACGTTACAGTACACAGGCATTCCAGTGGCTGGGAGGGACCCTTGGCCTGCCTGGTTAGGTAGCATGATTGGCTGTTGGTATGACTGCTGAGGCAGTCCTTGAGAACCCTGGGTCATTGGCACCTGTAGGAAGACACAAGACAGAAGCCTGTATGAAGAGGTTATTTTGGGGTGTCCCATGAGCTACAGTGGTGTCATCAAAAACAGTCATGCTTTTAGGTTGGTATCCCAGCTCTCCCTTTTATCAGCTGTTTCACATTGGGCAAGTCACTTAACCTCTCTGTTTCTCTGAGTCCATCTGCATAATGTAACCTCCTTCAAAGTGCCCCTGAAAGGACTGCTGGGGTGTACAGCTCTTGGGACACATCTGGCTAGAAGTACATGCTCAGGAGATGTTAGTTCTGAGCCTCCTTCCTTCCTCTCTCCTGGCCCTCCAGGGACTGCCATCTGGACCTCCCACTCTGGATTTCTCTCAGTTTTGAAAAGCCATGCTCCCATTCCGGTTTTACACAAAGTGGTCTGGAGCCATCGATAGTAAAAGGGGATTCTGTCCCAGGAACACCAGCTCACTCTCAACCTGCAGCTTCAGAGAACATCTCCTATCCAGTTGGAGGTAGAAACTGATGCAGTGTGAACAAGGATTGTCAGGGCAGGAGGACCGAGGATAAGTTCTCCAGGGCCAGAAGTACCTGATGCAGCTAAATTTAATGATTAAAGTGTTTCACCAACCCTTCACTACCCCCTGCCCCCTGCCAGGGTATTTCAGGATATACATTACAGAAGGGGGCATGACACTTTTTAAATACCCAGTGTGGGTTTAGTCTGGAAAATGCAGCTGTCAGGTCCAATAAATGCCCTTTAAATGAATCTTGAGATGCCATTTTAAAATCCCTTATAAGATAAATTTGTGGTGAAATGAAGTTTCTTTGAGTGTGACCAAAAACAAATGAAAATTTGCTGTGAGGACTTTCTCCCAGTAAGTACAATTTCAACAGAATGCCCGAAGGTCTTCATGAATAGAACTTTAAAGAATTTTCTTCCATGAATACAAAGTCTGTATGGAATCACACTTAGCAGGGCATTCAAAAGCCACAGTAGCTACAGAAGTATACATTTCCCATTTTCTGCTTGTCTATTATAATCTTGACTCAAAATCAGCCGTCAGCACTGGCTGGGCCTAGCACCTACCACCCAGCCAACCAGCCGATGTGGGGACATACCCACAGCCTGTACTTAGGCAAGTGCTGCTTTATAAAACACGATTTTCCAAGTTACGGATATGCACCTGATAATTAGACACGGTTGGGTAGGAGAGCATCACGCTTTGCACTGGAGTTCCCTGGTGGCTGCTCATCATGCCCTGACTCTGAGGCGGCTGCTGTACCCCCACGAGGCCTTGGAACCCCTGTTGACCAGACAAGAGCGGCTGGTAACCTGTGAAGAAAGAACACCATTTGAACTGGTTGTACCAAGAAGAACAATGATGATATTGTATGGGATGAGAGCACTTCTTCACCAGGCAACCTGCAGACCTTTCAATCTCTGTATCAGGAGTGTGTATTTCCTAATAACGCATGTTTTGCTTCTTAGGGCGGACAAGGGTATGACTCCAAAAAATTCACTGATACTTCCATCCTTAAGAGTGGTCCAATCAGCAGGTTGTGACAGTGGTAAATTCTTCATGATGCAAAGACCGGAACCTGTATTGACATCGGTTGACTGCTGTAAATTAAACCTTTCAGATCTATCTTTTGCTTTGGTTTCAATGATATTTGGAGAAGTCACACATTATCAAGTTTTTTCCTAATTAATTTGATTCATTCTCTTACCCTCTCGCTTTTCTGCATCACCTCACTTCACACAGAGATCACCAAACAGCCTGTTAACTTAGGATGCATTCTGTTTTCCATACCCTAGTGAACAAAATGACTCCCTACTCTACATAATTCAACGTTCATTGACTTAGACAAAAGGTAACAACAGCAGGTGTGTCATGCTTTTATTCTGTGCTACCACTAGCTCCCAAGAAAACGTTCTGGCAAAACACTCCCATGAGGGATCATGTACATATCATAGATAATGCAGAGTACAACATGTAAAGAAGGTATGTGTTTATGACCTGCTGGATGGGTCAGTTGGTAGGTTTTCTTTTCCTTCTTTTTTAAGTGGACCAGGATTTATTCTAATTATCTTAATCCCTACTACAAGATGTGGTTTAAAATGCATTCTTGAATGAAGGCTGTGAACTGTTCTTACAAATATTGGGAAGAAAGTTGTAATGTAGGTGAAAATGACATGGTGATAAGAGAAATAAGACAGATTTACGTCATGCTGTAAAATAAGGTCCTTCCAGAGCTCAGACTATTTACTGAGTGTCTGGAAATCAGTGGAACTGCTGTCTTAATATAATTCCCTGCGAGAAAGTCTTTACAATCCTAGATTTTCTTAACGCAGACACTGTTTTACAACCAGATTTTAAAAATTGAAACAAAGGGTAAAAGATTCCTAATCAATCCACATTGCTTATAAATAGACCTCGTTTTGAGTGCATGTGAGAGTTTTAACTGAGAAAGGGTAAAATTACATAAAGACTATAATGTAATTTTAAATTTTTTTAAAGGGAATTCCTTTATTATTTTTTTATTTTTATTTATTTATTTATTTATTTTTGGCTGGGTTGGGTCTTCGTTTCTGTGCAAGGGCTTTCTCTAGTTGCGGCAAGTGGGGGCCACTCTTCATCGCGGTGCGCGGGCCTCTAACTATCGCGGCCTCTCTTGTTGCGGAGCACAGGCTCCAGACATGCAGGCTCAGTAGTTGTGGCTCACGGGCCTAGCTGCTCCGCGGCATGTGGGATCTTCCCAGACCAGGGCTCGAACCCGTGTCCCCTGCAAAGGCAGGCAGATTCTCAACCACTGCGCCACCAGGGAAGCCCTATAATGTAATTTTAAACAGACAGTACTTCGCTCTCTTTTGCTCTGAAAAAATGTTTTCACTCATCTTAGAAATACTGTGGAAACGTGTCTTGCAGATAGTCACTGAGTTAAACTCTATTCATCTAAGGAGATGGAAATAAGGTGTGGTCAGTTTGGAACACCCGAGAGAGCAAACTTGGGGATGAGCCGAGTTGGGAGGCCTGGACTGTGCCTGCACTGATTGGTAAGTGGAGCAGGTGTGTAATCTCGAAAGTCATCCTTTGACCTCCTTTATGTGTCCCATTTTTTTCACGTTCACATTACTCTCCCTACTCCACCGTCATAATGGTTTTCCTTACTAGGTTATTCTGCATTCTCGCAAAGACACCACATATTAAGAATATAAGTGAGGGTCCTGACCACCTTTCCTCCAGTTACATTGTGCTGGGGTAACACAGTCAAAGCCTCCCTTACATATGCTTTGCGGCAGTTTATACAGTATGGAAAAATCATCAGACTTGGGGGACAAGAAATGTGACTTTAGGCCATGTCATGGCCCTTACTACCTCCCAGAATGCCTCATATGCAGGGAGAAATTAAACATTAATTGTAAAAAACTGTTTTCTATGATTTCCCATTGTCTAGATCTACCACTCTTATTCATATACCCGTTGGCCCTAAAAAAATTCTGTTGCTGTTTTACTATTATTATGACATTACTCCTAGCCACGTCAAATTCACTGTCATATGAATTGTTATATATGTTAAAAAAATAACTTGGCATGACTATAGAAAATTTATGACCACAGCCTTCCTTACCATTTCCTAGTTATATAACAAGAGCAGGCAATATGAACACACTTCCAGGTGTGTGTAATGGTGCCTTATTTCTGGCTGAAGATTCAAAGTACAGGTTGAAAATGAGAGAAATGTCTTCTAAGAGTCTGACTTATATTTGGTCTTCTGGTGAAAGCCCAGTTGGCCTCAATGGTCCTGTTGCAGAATACACACGGCTATTATGTAAACAAAGAGGAGAGGAAAGGAGGGGAGAGGGGAGGGCAGGAGAGGTCCAGTGGCCTTGCATCTAAAGATGATGTATTTGCTTATTGAATCGTTCCATCCTTTCACCGAGTCATCTTCAAAATGACTCTGTTTCACAGAGTCTGTTCAAAAATAAATTGAGGTGGCCTATGAAAGATTCATTTATTACATCAGCTCTATAAACCAAAATTGGGGTGAAAGGAAAAATAAGTCTGATGATAACAGAGCTGTTAAGACATACAGAAAACAGAATGTCTTGGTAGAAAGGGGAAGCAACTGTCAAATATTCAAGGAGAGAAAAAGAGTGAGGTTGGGTGGCCTCGTCCCAGTAAAGGTGCACGGCCTGGGAGGGTGTGATTCATCTTTGCTGAGCACACAGATGCAGGGACACTGCGATGTCGCCCTCCCCAAGCCCCCTCTGCCTGATGATTTGTGAACTTTAATAGTCAGTCATGCATAGCAATGGGCTACCAGCTGTGCACTGGGATTCCCACAGTAAACACACTTAAGGCAAATAAAGATTTATGTGGGGAGCGAATCATGCCATACAATTTCCAAATGAAAACTTAAGTGTAAGGAAAGCCCAATTTATATTCATGAACCCCATTCATTTCTCAGTGCGCTCTCCAGGCAAGAAATGTACACCTGGAATGGTTTAATTGGAGGGCTCCTTTTCTTTACATGATGCTACAGAAGGTAGGCAGCAGAATGGTCCTTGAGACAGGAGGCTATTTGGAATGTGAATCTGAGCTCCGGTCCAGGAATAGACAAATAGAAATGTGATAGCAGTGACCTAAGCATGAACTAACAGGGTCTACCGGGGACACAGCTCGCCTGAAGGCAGAGGTGGCAACGCTGGCTGGTGGCAACCTGCTTATCTCATCTATTCAAATGAGAAATGTGTTCCAGTTTGTCAATTCTTAGCTGTGAAATGATCAGTTTTTCACATTTATTGAGGATTAGTAGATAGAATGCATCTGACAAAACAGAAATAGCAAAAGTAACTTCCCTGTAGGCTTGCTATGGTGATCATAAAGACATTAGCTATTTTTATTATTCGTTTTTCAGTTGAGATTAATTCAGTTTTCAAGTCACATGCATCATTTATTTTCTGAAGGTAAAAAGGTTAGGAAAGGACAAATGCCTCCTAGCAAATAAATGAGTGCCCTCTACTAAGACGGAGGAGTTATACCATTTAAAATGTCTGGAGCTTACAAATCTGAAAATTTAATATTGTTTTGACTAAAATACAGCAGTTATTGAATACTGTTTGTAGTCAGAGGATAATTCATTAATATTCTGTCAAGGAAACATTTCGCTGGATGTAGCATATTTATGAAAAATCAGAATGTTAATTGGGATTACAATTTAGGAATTATAAATTGCATGATTGTGACTGACATTATTTTAACTCTTATTTGAATACACTGTTACAGAGCCAACATTTTGGAAATGAATGGATGACAAAGCCGTAACCTGTATTTTCAGGGTTTTGATTCCCTGGTTGTTGTTGGTTATAAAGGTTGACGATGAGGAAGGGTGTAGTTAGGAGGGCAAATAGCTACAGAGCAAAGTAATTGAGAAGCTAGACAGTTCTCATCACCTCCCCAAACCCACCCAAGCAGTGTAATTTTCCTGTTGGGTTTATTAAGTATTCTTAATATGGTAGAATGCCTTTTCAAATGATTAAAGTTAATAATCTGCTTAATAGAAAATATGACTTATCTTGGATGAACCAACATACATGCATTTCTCCAGGTTTCTAAGGAACCAGCTAGCTGATTCTGAATTCAAATTCTGTTCTTTGTACATGGTATTGAGATGGAATTACAGTAGTTCAGTTGTGGCATGGCTGGTGAAGACTATGAAAAAGAAAAAAAATGCTTATCCAGGGCTGGCTTGTCCCTTTGCCGAATTTTTATAGTTCATGCATTGCACACACCACTGCCTAATATCTGCCCAGTTCGGTTTCTTGGTTTCCTATCAATTCCTCTAAACTTTCATCTTCTTTAAGGATTTTCCATTTTAAAGGAGCTAACAAGCTATAATTGTTGATCACTTTCTCCGATCCAAGCAGTAAATTAAGCACTTTTACTTTATTGTCACAAGAATCCCGGGAGGCAGTCAGTGTTATTAAACTCCTTTTGCAAAAGAGACAACTGTGACTTAGATGTAGACATTGTCAGGGTCAGACAGCTATCATAGCTTAACATAAATCCCCTTAGCATGGCAGGTACTCAATGGCTATTCATTGCATTAATTGTTTTCTCAATAGTTAATTAAGTAAAGAGGACAAGAGTTATGATCCATAGTCTGTTGAACAAGATCTTGCTGATATCAAAGGAAAAAAAAAAAAGGTAAAGCATAATTGCCCGACAAAATCAACTCAGACCACGTAATAACATTTTAAAGGTTTGTTACTCAGATACTTGGACACTAGACAGGCAGTCAGGTTGGAGTAGGGTCAAATGGATTCTAGTCCCTTCATTTACTTAATTAGTTTCTAATCAGTGGAAACTACAGTTTTCAATTACTAAGACCGGTTCAAATAACGCTTCTCCTCACAGTCTTTGAAGACTCGGTATATTTACTCTGGATTGTTTTCTCAAAATATAAGGTAAAAATAACTTATTTGCACATTCAGTGTAACATCAGTTCTGTTATTTGCACCAGGCAACTTGCTGCCCCTAGGAAAGTCACTTGACCTTTGGAAACAAAAATAGTATCTGTAGTATTTGAAAGATAAAAGTGGGTAAGAGAGGGACGATACACAGAAACTCTGCGAAACAGCCTAGGATGTCAGAGAAATCAAAATCCCCCAGGGCACTTAGAGGCGGCTGTACTTTTGGAGTCTACAGACTGCTCTCATCAGTGTTCTAATTCTGTGAATACTACGGATCTGTTCCCCAGTTTTACTTCATTATGAAGGCACTGTCTTTAAGACAGGGGTCCTTTCTGGCCTCATCTACCTACAGCACCTTGGTGCTCAAAGTAGGCTTGACTGGGGGAACAGATGTATCCTATGGTATCACGATATTGCTATGGTTTCCTGAAAGAGGAACCACCACCTTATGCTTCAGAAAGTGGATCTGGGGTACTGATAGCCCCTCGCCCACCTCAGGTAGAATGGAAGATGCCCTCGACAGTTCCACTGACGTTGAGGCCTCCCAGAACCAGGGTGTCCTCTGGGACTAAGGAGGCATCTGATTTCACTGGCCTTTACAGACACTGTCCCACTCTTACTCCTACGTGCTGACTCCCTGGTGTGACAGTGTAGGTGAAGGGGGGTCCACTTTGAAAAGCAAGGTGTGTATCTTTTGAAGCATTTTGCCTCTACGTCAACCTCCCAAATTATGTGACCTGAAATGCCACGTAGGACTTTTAAAACAAGAAAGCCGTACAGACTGCATCCGAAGACACTTGTTTTCAAACGTGTCCAAAAATTAAGATCTAGGATAAAAATATCTAGCCTGGACATCATAATAAGATACTGTTTTCTTCTTAATATATGAAGTAAAATAGCATAAAAAAGTCAAAAAGAGAAGTATAAAAAATTGCTTTTTTGGGGGCTCTTGAAGCCCATTATGACTTCTTTCATCTTTGTGTGTCTGCCTGCATCTTATTTACTGGCAGACTCTGCATCCATCCCCTTTCTCTTCCTCACCGTTTATTATTCAGTGGTTTCATTCCTGAAAAACAAGATGCAGAATGAGCCATGGGGGGGCTGCATGGGAATAGAGGGAAGCCCAGTCATCCATATGAACTTGAGGACAGCTGTCACAGGCCGTAAATGGAACTACACTTCCTGAAGCAGTAGTTTTCCTTCCTACTTGGTCTTTTGCTCATTAGCTTTCCTACTGCACAGAGTGTAATTCTTAAAAGCCTCTTTACTGTCCCTCTTGAACGTCCACGCGTGGGTCAGTTTCTAATGGCCGTACACATCAGATGAACCATCCTATTACTGCAGGCTCGGGGCCTCTTCATGTAATTAGACCATCCAGATCCATGTTATCGCAACTACAAAGTCGGTTTTCTTTCTCTCTTTCTTTTTTTTTAAATCAGGGCAAACATGAGAGACATTGTTAAGTGACTACAGGAATGGCTCATGCATGGAATTTCAATGAATGCCTCTGAGGGAAGCCGGCATTGAATTCCATTTTAAAAGGACGAGGCTGTCATATTATTGAAGTAATTCTCTGAACTTTCCTGGCCCTGAGTGCTGTGCTGACAGCCAGAGAGCTTCCACAGCCCAGAGGGAGAAAACCTGCCTGAGCCTCACAAACGTTTTACTTTATTAATGAGGCCATGTGGCTTAGAAGATAATGCGGCATTCCTGCCTTTCTGCACATCTACCAGTGTTAATTACGGATGTGCTCACACCAGGCTGGGTGACAGCGAATTGTTGCTGAGGCAACTTGGAGGAGTTCTTTCCCCAGACTCAGCTCGGGGCAAAGTCAAGACAAAGATGGGTCTAATCATTCCCCACAGTAGCATTCCCTCTGGTGGCTGTTTTCACTGACGAATTGCTTTTGATCAGCTGGCTAGAACAGGACAATCGTGAGGTCAAAGGTCATGGGGTCAATACCATTGTGATCATATTACTGTCACTGGAACCTAGCCCTGGCCAACTTTTTTGTTTTTTAAGATTTTTTTGGATGTGAACCATTTTTAAAGTCTTTATTGAATTTGTTACAATATTGCTTCTGGTTTATGTTTTGGTTTTTTGGCAGGGAGGCATGTGGGATCTTAGCTCCCCAACCAGGGATCGAACCTGTACCCTCTGCATTGGAAGGCGAAGTCCCAACCACTGGACCATCAGGGAAGTCCCTGGCCAAACTATTTTGAAAGTAAGTTCTATGGTCATAGATTCAATCTGTAGAAACCCACATCAAAACAGAAAAAAACATAAAAAACCAAAAACCACTTACTTTAGAGTCAATCAGAAGTGCTCTGTTTATATAGGAAAGTGTTATACGTTATTTTTCCCAATAGTCAAAGATAACTATCTGCTTTTCTTCAATTCCAGACTGCCAGGGTTCTTAACTAAACTTTATTCTAGTGGTAGATTTAACAATAACACTGTTCCACTGGTAAAGTCTGCTGGGAGGCAAGAGCAATAATCTAGGGCAGAGACAGTAAAGACAGGAACTAAGGCAGAGATGGTAGGATGACAGAGAAGGGACACACTGGGGAAATACTCAGGATGTGAACTGCCAGACGCTGGCATCTAGGAGTTTTAGTGCCATCACATGTTGGATGAGTTTGTACCATAGTCATGAATGTCCGTTGTCCACTAGAACATGAACTCTCTGATAAACAAAAGCCCTGATTTGTAGTGCTTGCTGATTTCCCTGGTGTAACTATTCCCACTGTGGCCAATTTCAAGCTATAAAGGGCTTAACAATCAATCAGCTGGCAAAATGCCTGATGTTTTGAATGTTGCTCGTGTGGGCCAGAACAAGAGAGCTCTGGTATACCACTGACCTGAATTCAATGTCAAGCAATCCAATTTTCAGTTCATTTAAATTTTGTTCCTTTTATCCTTCCTTCTTCAAACCTATTGACTATTTGTTCTTTGACATTTCTTGTAAGAATGACTGTAAAAGCCATTCATAGGATTTTATGAACATGGAGAAGACAGGCACAGACACTGGACTGTACATTAGGCTGCACACTGGATGTACACTGGACGTACACTGGGCTGTACACTGGGCTGTACACTGGACGTACACTGGAATGTACTCTGGATGGTACACGACGTACCCTGGGTGTACACTGGGCTGTACGATGGATGGGACACTGGACATACACTGGACTGCACACCAGATGTGCACAGATGTGCACTGGACTATACGCCAGACTGCACTTGGACTGTACACCAGATGTGCCCTTGGACTGCACACGAGATGTACACTATACACGCGATATGCACTGGACTGTACACTATACACTGTACACTGGAATATACCCTGGACTGTAACTATATACTGGAATGTACCCTGGACCATACACTATACTGTACACTGGACTGTACACTGAGATGTACACTGGGCTGTACAGTGGATGTACACTGGGCTGTGAAGAAACTGAAGCACCAGCATGATGTTTTCTGGTACATTGTGGACACACGTCCTTTGAACATATATATGCAAAATGCCAAGCTCTAATTGATTTCAGGATTTAGTTTCTTCTGATTTTTTCCTTGCAGTCCAGTAGACACATCAGTCCGTTCTCAATCTCAAGATGCCAAAAAAGTTTAAAAGTCAACTTGCTTACATTTTATTACAACCAAAGAGTGAGTGATTCTAAATTATATAATGTATAGCTCAAAAACAAAAACAAAAAACCCACAACTGAACTTGGTATAAATGTACGTATTCTATCCATAACTAATGTTTTCCAAGGAGAAAATATGGGGATAAACATTTGTAAAGTTCTCATCATAGGGTTCAGGGAACATAACTCCTGATTCCCTTGTTCGCTGTCTCTTTATCAGTTTTCTGACAGATGGCCCCAAAGTAAAGCTGCTGGGCACCAGATAATGTCACAACTCTAAGCAACAATAAAGAGATACTTTCTGTTCATCTGCGTTATCAACACATGATTATCCTTGTTAACAGCAATAAGAACAATCTTTAATCTCACCACGCGGGGAACTGTTATTTAAAAGTGTTGCTTTTATCTGGGTTGAGACAACAATTAGAAATCTACAGGCTTGTCCACACAAATACAAATGTGCTTATCTTTTTAGCTGGAATCAGAGTATATGGTCCACACTTAAATCCTATTTCACAATAATTAGAGTAAAAGTAAAATTGAAGGACAAATGGTCTTCCACCCAAGGCCTGCAAGAGTAAAACTCACATTTCATCATGGTTAAATGCTTTATAAGCACCCAAATAGAGCATGAGCATTTTAAGATAGTCACAACCTTTGTTGCCTGCTGACTTCAATGTAATGCGATGATGCAAATACGCTGGGTCTAAGAGAACCAGCGAAGGCCTCAGGTTCTGTCCGTGGCAGGACACCAGGCTTTGCTGAGAGTGTGCTAAACCAGGGCCATCCTTCCCAGCAAGGAGTGTATGCTGCCTTCTTGGAGCTTTGGATTCTCAAGGTTTGCCACTTAGTCCTGCCTCATCCTCTTGTCTCCATGTTTGAGTGCCTGCTTCCCCGCCCAGCTGGAACTCTTTTCCCTGGTCAATGGTTCTCAACATTTTCCTGTCTCTGAATAACCTGGTTAAAGTGACCAAGTTAAAACACACATATTGCTGGGCTCCAACCCCCAGAGGTTCTGATTCAGTAGGTTTGGGTGGGGTCTGAGAATGTGCCTTCCTGACAAGTGCCCATGGGATGCTGATGCCACTGGTCTGGGGACCACACTTTGGGAATCACTGCTGGACCCTGGGTCTCAATAAATACTTGAATTCCTTGAATTCCTATTGTTTAACCCGCTTACTTTTCCCCTCATAGAGTGGATGATGGAATCTGGCACATCACATCCTGTGGGGGGCCATCTCTCCTCTCTGATTTCATTTTCCTTATCTATAAAATGGGGACCATCCTTTCTCAAGGGGTGTTAGGATGGTCCAAGATGCACCTCTTGTAAGACAAATCCCAGGGACTGAGCACCTGGCAATGACCAAGGTATGTGACTGCCCTGCCTCTGCTCTTTTCACTTTCCACCTTGTATGAACTTGAATTAAATTTTATTACTGATTTAGGTCCTGCTTCCCAGGTAGATTATAATCCTCTGGAAGAGGAAGCGTATCTTATACATCCGGGCCTAGCCCCGTATTCTACATTCAGTGTCTCAAGAACATTTTATCAATGATGTTGATAAAAAAACCATCCTCATTGCATTCACCCTAAACGACTCTTACCATGCCACATTACAGAAAATAAGCCAACAAACAAAAACGTCAAGGAAAAGAATGAAGAAGCAAATGTACTCAGAAGAGCGAGAGAGCCCCCAGCCCTGCCCATGCGTGAGGCAGGGCCAAAGGGAAACAATTTATCACCATCACAGTAGAATAAAGACAAAGACGACTGGTTGCCAAATGTTTTCTCTTAGCCCCTTTGCCTCTGGAAAAAAGCAGTTCCTTCCAGCAGCAAATCAAGAGGGCACAGCACAGTTTTCCACTTCCACCTGATGCTAATGGGATAGGCAGAGGTCCACAAAAGGAAAGGAGAAGATGCGGGAAGGAGCTGAAATAGGGAGTGGGAGAGGGAAGGAAAACCCATTGGAGACACTGTTTGGCCTTCTCATACCTATCTGCTAGCACTTGGTGAGGCATCTAGGAAAACAAACCAGATTTCTGTAGCCTCGTGTCTTTGCGACATAACTGTGAGTTTGCTAACCCATGGTTATGCTCCCTTGTGACTGTGTCTCAATCTTCGTTTGGCCTAAAAAAAAGGCAAGCAAGAAACCTGGACCTCACCTACTTTCCCTCCTACAGCATACGGCTGGAATTCCTTGCTTTTCTAAATCTCTTCTTGCCCCCCCCCCCAAGCTGAGTGGGAACCTGAGTGGGAACAATGGATCGGAGATCTCCTGGCCCAACAAGCTCTGGGTGATGAAGCTGGGGTTTAGAGGGCTAAGTAGGCACAGGATCACACACAGAATTTCTCATAAACTGGGGACTAAATCCCATTTTCCTGTTAGTCCCTTTGCTAGCATATAAGCTATATAGTGCTTCCTCCAAATAAGACAGACTGGACTGCTAGGCATAGTTTTGTTTCCTAGCCACACATGCATTGGCTCTGTTGCTGTTATCATGTTATTACTAAGAGTTTGGAGAATATAACTTGTGTATGTGAACTGGAGTTCACCAAGCTTGTTTCTAGGAGCTACCAACAGACTTTTCTAAGATAACCCACAGTAGGGCATTAGGGAAAAAGAAAAGAAAAGTTCGGAGATTCAAGGAACATATCATGAGTTGCAAAAACCAGAATCAAACCATCTCTTTTGAAACTATCAGCCTGACTGTATCTCAATGTTCAGGTACAGATATTAGCAGTTATTTTACCAACAGGCAACATTCCCAGGAGGTCATATACTGGGTTAATACGGACCACGCTTGCATTAACTCAAACCAGGAGAACAAGCATTTCAACCCTTTCTTCATCCAAGCTAATTAATAGTAACCTTTATGGCCTATGCCTTACTGAGTTAAGCACTTGTGGAGCGGGTGCCGTTATGACTCTCATGTTACAGACAATGAAAATGAAGCACAAGGAATCCAGGTAGATTGTTTAGGGCCATGCAGCCTAGAAGAACCAGAATTACGTCAGGCGTATCTACTAATTTCTTCCCACCTCCAGCTCAGGGTCCTGGCAGGCAACAGAACTGCGCTCCAATGATTCATCTGAAGAGGTGTTAATAAAGAGAGTATTGCCAAATGAGCAGGCATGTTACGTGACCAACAGGCGAGCGAGGGGCACCCAGAGCCTAACAAGAGGAAGGACCGTTCTCTCCCTTCAGCCTGCAGGTCTCAGGGGAGGAGCCAGTGTTACCAGAAGCCAGTAGGAGCCTAGGGGCCACTTGGAGAACCAACTGCACTGCAAGGGAGGGAGGAGCTGAAGAGACTCTGATCTCCCTCTTCCTCTGCCCTCTGACGCCTTCCATTAGCAAAACCCACCTGGAAGCCACAGGACAAAGGAAGCTAACAGAAGGATGCAGAATGGCTATGTGATGAGAGGAGAAGCAAATGGAATAACCAGCACACCTCTTCCCTTCAAAAAGTACAAGGAGGGCTTCCCTGGTGGCGCAGTGGTTGAGAGTCTGCCTGCCGATGCAGGGGGTGCAGGTTCATGCCCCGGTCCGGGAAGATCCCACATGCCACGGAGCGGCTGGGCCTGTGAGCCATGGCCGCTGAGCCTGCGTGTCCGGAGCCTGTGCTCCGCAACGGGAGAGGCCACAACAGTGAGAGGCCCGCGTACCGCAAAAAAAAAAAAAAGTACAAGGAATACACTCCTCTGTTAAGCGGTATTCCCCAAGCCACTGCGCCAACCTGATCAAATGAAGATTTTAAGGAGAGGTGGATGATAATTTTAGCAGAGTACTGTCTCTTGGTTTTATAGATGGGTTTTTTTTCCCCTCAGAAATTATCTTTTTTTAACACCTGATGATGTGTCAGACTATGCACTTAGCATGACTGCTTCAGCAATTAAGTGAATGTTAACTCTCAAATTTAGACGTCATTGGCCATTAGGGCAGAATATTTGACTCTCAGCCCTAATGCTTGCCTTTCCATTTTGAGGAAATGGCATTGTTTGTAGGAAATTGATAATAACTTAGGAAGTACTATTAAGTTATGTTACTGTTTCAGTATCCTGTAGGGTAGAGAAAAAAAGTTAAATTATGATTCAACTCAAGCAGTACTATTCATTTTGTTGAATTTGACATTTTCCTTTGCTGGCTGCAGAACCAGATGGCTGAGATCAAATGGATAACAATGGGCAAAGAATATTTCGGGAGAAAATGACAAAGAAAAAAGGAGGGTCTAGTTTATTTCCACAATGACCTTAACTGATCCCCGCATTCCCCAAGCATATTTGGCTTAGAAAATGTTCTGCTATATATTAGTCTCAAGTTTAATACATTTAGCCGTAATTGTTTCAGATATTTAAAGGAATTATCAGCAAGATGAAATACCGTAAAAGAATACTTAAATGAGACTTCAACTTAGCCTCCTGGTGTTAAATCTGAGTTTCTGCTTCCTAATAGAAAAATCACAGGCTCCGTAATCAGACAGACAAGAGGCTGATTGCTAAGTCTTCCACCCACTGGCTCCGTGACTGGGAAGTTATCTATTATCCTTGAGCTTTGTCTTGCTTGCCTATTAATTTCCAACTTCCCAAGGCTTTTATGAAGATCAAGCAGATATGAGTCACACGTCCTCAGACACGGCATTGACTACATGGTAATTGGCATTTGTCTCCACCAAATGATGCTATGTAAAGTGAAAGTATTTTCACTCCCTGCAGAATTGTACCTTACATGAAGAACAAACTGGGTGTTGATAGTACCAGGAAGGACTCCAAATGCCAAAAAAATTTCCTGGAACTGCCCCATCTAGCTCACAATGTTCAGGCTTCACTACCCCAAATTTCCTATGAGCCAAGACACAGTCACCGGGACATGACCATGGGCGCTGCAATGAATGTGCTCTTCTGACCTGGGTTTATGAGGAAAGTGTAATCTCTAGTAGCAAAAAGCAGCAGAGGGCTTCCCTGGTGGTGCAGTGGTTGGGAGGGTCCCACATGCCACGGAGCGGCTGGGCCCGTGAGCCATGGCCGCTCAGCCTGCGCGTCTGGAGCCTGTGCTCCTCAGCGGGAGAGGCCACAGCAGTGAGAGGCCTGTGTACCGCAAAACCAAACCAAAACAAACAAACAAAACAAAACGCAGCAGAAGCAGCTCTGAACGTGAAGGTAGGCAAAGCACTCAGTATAGCAGGGAGTGGAAGAGGCAAGCTAATCATACCTGGGGAGGCTGTGTGCAGGTGGAAATCATTTGCCAAGGCCTGTGCGTCCAGAGTCCAAGCACTGGCGCAGCACCGACTTCTAGGCTGTAACTTTAAGACAGCCAGGGTGCTGTCTATCCTTTGTTTAGAGGCTCTGCTCCATGTTTATCACCAAAGACTCAGAGAAATGTGAGGCTTCCTTTTGTTCCCATATAAGAAACAGACCAAGTTTCCCTCTTCTCTTGTGTCCTAATCTAAAGCTGTCTCAGAGCAAAAGAAGACTGGGGGAAATCTGGGTTCAAGCACGTGCCTTTCCATCTTCTTTTTGGTGACTTAATTAATGAATGGAGCCCCCTCTCATCACATCGAAGATAAGGTACAAAGCGTCAACCCCTCCTCTGCTTCCCCTGGCCAGCTGCTCTCACTGTGGGCCCATCTCCTAACTCCTTAGACTATTACGTTGCTTCCCAGCACCAAGAACCCCTGAGATCATTGCAGAGGGACAGAGAATCTTCCACTTTAGGAATATTTCTAACCTAACCATTCTGTACTATTTTTTATGCAAGATGATTAAGCAAGCAGTTTTTAGGAAAAAAGTATATTTTCAATGAATATATTATTGATTATACTACAGTATTCTTTCAAATGCAATATTTAATAATATTCATGATATATCTGGACCAATTTTACTTCTTCCCATTTAACAAATGACACGTGATGTTTCATTTGTTTTCTGTTTAACTATGTGAGGGAAAAATATCATGATTTGTGAATAAATATCTTTCAAAATGTTCAGCTTGGGGACCAATGAATACTAAAATGGGCATTTAAGTTAAAGGCATGTTGAAGTGCCAAAATAGATTTTTTAAATGCTTTTTGACTTGATGTTTTGAAATGTTACACTTTATGCAAACTACAGGCCAATATCACTGATGAACACAGATGCAAAAATCCTCAACAAAATACTAGCAAACAGAATCCAACAGCATATTAAAAGGATCATACACCATGATCAAGTGGGGTTTATTCCAGGAATGCAAGGATTCTTCAATATATGTAAATCAATCAACGTGATTGATTTGTTAATCAACATTAACAAATTGAAGGAGAAAAACCACATGATCATCTCGATAGATGCAGAGAAAGCTTTTGACAAAATTCAACACCCATTTATGATAAAAACCCTGCAGAAAGTAGGCATAGAGGGAACTTTCCTCAACATAATAAAGGCCATATATGACAAACCCAGAGCCAGCATCGTCCTCAGTGGTGAAAAACTGAAACCATTTCCACTAAATTCAGGAACAAGACAAGGCTGCCCACTCTCACCGCTATTATTCAACATAGTTTTGGAAGTTTTAGCTACAGCAATCAGAGAAGAAAAAGAAATAAAAGGAATGCAAATCGGAAAAGAAGTAAAGCTGTCAATGTTTGCAGATGACATGATACTATACATAGAGAATCCCAAAGATGCTACCAGAAAACTACTAGAGCTAATCAATGAATTTGGTAAAGTAGCAGGATACAAAATGAATGCACAGAAATCTCTGGCATTCCTATACACTAAGGATGAAAAATCTGAAAGTGAAATTAAGAAAACACTCCCATTTATCATTGCAACAAAAAGAATAAAATATCTAGGAATAAACCTACCTAAGGAGACAAAAGACCTGTATGCAGAAAATTATAAGACACTGATGAAAGAAATTAAAGATGATACCAACAGATGGAGAGATATACCATGCTCTTGGATTGGAAGAATCAACATTGTGAAAATGACTCTACTACCCAAAGCAATCTACAGATTCAATGCAATCCCTATCAAACTACCACTGGCATTTTTCACAGAACTAGAACAAAAAATTTCACAATTTGTATGGAAACACAAAAGACTCCGATTAGCCAAAGCAATCTTGAGAACGAAAAATGGAGCTGGAGGAATCAGGCTCCCTGACTTCAGACTATACTACAAAGCTACAGTAATCAAGACAGTATGGTACTGGCACAAAAACAGAAAGATAGATCAATGGAACAGGATAGAAAGCCCAGAGATAAACCCATGCACATATGGTCACCTTATCTTTGATAGAGGAGGCAAGAATATACAGTAGAGAAAAGACAGCCTCTTCAATAAGTGGTGCTGGGAAAACTGGACAGGTACATGTAAAAGTATGAGATTAGAACACTCCCTAACACCATACACAAAAATAAGCTCAAAATGGATTAAAGACCTAAATGTAAGGCCAGAAACTATCAAAGTCTTAGAGGAAAACATAGGCAGAACACTCCATGACATAAATCACAGCAAGATCCTTTTTGACCCACCTCCTAGAGAAATGAAAATAAAAACAAAAATAAACAAGTGGGACCTCGTGAAACTTAAAAGCTTTTGCACAACAAAGGAAATCATAAACAAGGTGAAAAGAGAACCCTCAGAATGGGAGAAAATATTTGCAAATGAAGCAACTGACAAAGGATTAATCTCCAAAATTTACAAGTAGCTCATGCAGCTCAATAACAAAAAAACAACCCAATCCAAAAATAGGCAGAAGACCTAAATAGACATTTCTCCAAAGAATATATACAGATTGCCAACAAACACATGAAAGAATGCTCAACATCATTAATCATTAGAGAAATGCAAATCACAACTACAATGAGATATCATCTCACACCAGTCAGAATGGCCATCATCAAAATATCTAGAAACAGTAAATGCTGGAGAGGGTGTGGAGAAAAGGGAACACTCTTGCACTGCTGGTGGGAATGTAAATTGATACAGCCACTATGGAGAACAGTATGGAGGTTCCTTAAAAAACTACAAATAGAACTACCATACGACGCAGCAATCCCACTACTGGGCATATACCCTGAGAAAACCATAATTCAAAAAGAGTCATGTAGCACAATGTTCATTGCAGCTCTATTTACAACAGCCAGGATATGGAAGCAACCTAAGTGTCCATCAACAGATGAATGGATAAAGAAGATGTGGCACATATATACAATGGAATATTACTCAGCCATGAAAGGAAACGAAATTGAGTTATTTGTAGTGAGGTGGACGGTCCTAGAGTCTGTCATACAGAGTGAAGTAAGTCAGAAAGAGAAAAACAAATACCGTATGCTAACACATATATATGGAATCTAAGAAAGAAATAAAAAAGGATCATGAAGAAACTAGGGGTAAGATGGGAATAAAGACAGAGACCTACTAGAGAATGGACTTGAGGATATGGGGACGGGGAAGGGTAAGCTGGGACAAAGTGAGAGAGTGGCATGGACATATATATACTACCAAACGTAAAATAGATAGCTAGTGGGAAGCAGCCGCATAGCACAGGGAGATCAGCTCTGTGCTTTGTGACCACCTAGAGGGGTGGGATAGGGAGGGTGGGAGGGAGACGCAAGAGGGAAGAGATATGGAGATATATATATATGTATAGCTGACTCACTTTGTTATAAAGCAGAAAGTAACACACCACTGTAAAGCAATTATACTCCAATAAAGATGTTAAAAAAAAATCAACTGACTGGTTTTGATAATTTTTGTGTTTTGTTTCTAATTGATGAGATGAGATAAAAGGATTCCTGCTGCTCACTGCAAGCCCTTATCCACAAAAAACACATTGTGGATTATAGACAGCCTTTATTCTTCCCAAACAAAAACCCAAATTAGATATAAATGTCATTATTTCCCTCTCTTAGAATTTGGCATGTATTTATTTCTAATTATCAGTTTTTATTTAATACATATTGTCCAAAGGGGCACAAAATTAAGATTAAAATCTAACTCCCTCACTTCTAAAACTGTTTTTTTTTTTAGTAACCGAGCAAATACTGCATTTACATATAAGGTGACCACATGTGTCTACTAATGCCAGTTACTCCAGTGTAATTATTAATAACCTTCCTTTTCACTCTCAAATCAGTATGGGTTCAGATGAGAAATTTTGCAGTTACTATATATAGGTATATACATATACTGTACACATTTACACACATATATACATATATATGTGTCTGCATGTGTATGAATATGCATATATGTATATGTATACATAAATGTATTTTTTTAGGAATTGAGTGAAGATTTTTATGATACGAATTTAGAGAAATGTCACTCTTTTTGTGCTCCGCATATCTTGCATTGCAACATTGGCTGTTCTCTCTCTTCCTGTTCTGTTATGCACATAAGCTAAACAATGTATAGTTTCAAACTGAAACTATTTAAATCAGTTTGGCAGATAACTGGGTTCAAAACAGTGCCAAAAAGAATGAGTGACTGAGTCATGGCAGCTCTCTCATCTGAGCTCTCCTCCCACTCAGAGCGCATCTGCTGAATTCCTTTTGTTGGGGGCAGGGTGGGAGATGGGGGATGCTTATAATAATTTGATGTATTAATCTTCTTCAGATTGACATATTTGCTGTTTTTAACAGCAGAAACTTCCAGAAGCCCTCATGTCCACAGTTTGGGAACTGCTGCTTCATTTCCTCACTAACCTTTGAAAGGGAGGCAACAAAACAATAGGCACCACTGGGAAGTTTATCGATCAAGGGCACTGACATTTAACAGTTACCGAGGATTATGGATCACACTGATAATTTACTGAGAGTCCTGAACCCGTTTTCTAGTCAGTTTTACCTGGGCACATACAAAAAACATTTTACATAAAATTCCACTGGTTTCAGGAACTCCAGAAACCCAGTCACAAAACCCAGAATTTAAAACTCCTGATCTAGTGGGAGAAATGAGCAATTCTCATTCTTTATCATTCAAATATAACAAACATGATTCAAAGCAGTCAACTTCTCAATACACTCTTCCAGCAAGATCGTAACTATTAAAAAGGAGTGGAAGATAGGAGTGGAAGAGGGGGCTTGAGGAATTCACAAGAAATAAATCTGCATTGATGAAGAGCAATTCAATGTTTTAGACAAGTTGAGGCATCTATGACTAATCCAAGAGAGATTACCAACAGATGTAGGACGCTCCACCCTCCTACACGGGTGGTGGGAATGTAAATTGGTGCAGCTACTATGGAAAACAGTATGGAGGTTCCTTAAAAAACTGAAAATAGACCTACCCTATGATCAGGCAATCCCATTCCTGAGCATATATCTGGACAAAACTATAATTTGAAAAGATACACACACCCCAATGTTCACAGCAGCACTATTTACAATAGCCAAGACATGGAAGCAACCTAAATGTCCATCCACAGATGAATGGGTGAAGAAGATGTGGTATATACATACAATGGAATACTACTCAGCCATAAAAAGAATGAAATAACGCCATTTGCAGCAACATGAATGCACCTATAGATCATCATACTAAGGGAAGTAAGTCAGAAAGAGAAAGACAATTACCATATGATTATCACTTATTTGTGGAATCTAAAATACTACACAAATGCACATATCTAGGAAACAGAAACAGACTCACAGACATAGAGAAAAGACTTGTGGTTGCCAAGGGGGAAAAGGGGAGTGGGGGCAAGAATTGGGAGTTTGGGATTAGCAGATGCAAACTAGTATATATAGAATGGATAAACAAGGTCCTACTGTGTAGTACAGGGAACTCTATATTCAATATCCTGTGATAAACCACAATGCAAAAGAATATATATATATATATATATAACTGAATTACTTTGCTGTACAGCAGAAATTAACACAACATTGTAAATCAACTACAATAAAATAAAAAATAAATAAAATGTTTCTCATTATATTTCCAGCCATGTTTTTAAAAAAATTGCTTGTCCTTAGGGAAATCCTTTCTAATCTGTTATTAAATCGGTAAGTACATTTTGGGGGGACATTCTCCATCCTACCTCAGCCACATTAAAATAAAAACGCCCTGCTGGGCTGTTAGGCTTTTGTACCTCCCCATCAATAAAACTGTCTACCAGCAAAAGCAGGACACAGACACCATCTTCCAAAAGTGTTCGACTGAAATGGAGTGGGCAGAACCTTTCCCAAAAACATGCGCTTAGCTGACAGTGTGTCTTCATAATGCTGCCAGGGAACACAAGACTACAAATGTCCATATTTAAATAGATGTAGCCAAAGACACAGCCAACCATGATAATTAGTTTCATCATTAACTCACCAAAAAACACATAGAGCTGTTTCTCTTGAGAATAAAATTTTAATTAAGGAGAGTTGGTGTTTCAGCAAGTGAGAGCCCCTGGAAAGCTTATATGATGAAATTTCATGACTGATAACTCCTGAGCAGCCTAGCATTACTAACAAGATCATGATGAAGGACATAGTTGAGCAGTTTAAAAATAGATGATTACAACTGCTTTCCTTAGGTGTGAAAGAACCGCTATTTGATATCTAATACCCAGGACCACACACCTAATGATGTCTCAGTGGATACAAATATCTCATCCGAAGACCAGTAAAAACATTTCTTTGGGAGAAAGCAAAGATGATTACTGTTCTATTTTGTAGGCACAGCTGTCAAATCACAGGAGGCAGTATATATTACAGTAAAGACCCAGCCTTGGGTGACAGACTCCTTGTGTCTCCTAGGGCAGTTACTTCCCCTTTCCAAACCTCTGTTTCCATCATCTGGAAAGCGGGGGAGGTGACACAATTGATGACATCAATCTCACAGCATTGGAGTGAGGATTAAGTAGTAATACACCCCTAAGCACACTGTCTGGCATATAGAGAGAAAACACTCAAGTTGCTTTAATTTATAACTTTAAATATGATGTGAAGTTAGAAATTCACTTGCTGCCAAGAGTATGCCACCCCCCAGGGTTTGCCCAAAAGGCATCATACTCTAATAAGATGCTTTACCCTCAAGATGATATACTTTCTACTTATTTTTTGAGACACAGTTTCGAGTCCCTGAATAAAAAGAAACTCAAGGCTTATGCTGAAGATATGGCTAAGAAAGCCGTCTTTTAAAAGTATAAAATCCTTTCTTTCTCATTTCCATAAAAAGTAAAATATCTGTGAGGAACAGTGGCTGTAAGCAAAAATAATTGTAATCTAGTGCGAGGCTTTGTTACAGAGGCGCCCTTCCAGAAAGAAGAGCAGCTGAGCCAGGTTCCAGCTCGCACCCTGCACTGCAAGGCTGAACTCAATCAATGCATTAACCCAGCCGAAGCCTGTGCAGCTGTTCTCGGGCATCCAAAGCCCTTTAATTTATCTGCAGCTAAGAAATCTGTGATCACCACACAGATGATTGCCCAAAATAAAGTAGAATAAAAAAAGAGGAGGATTATATCTAGTAGAGGTAAATCCACTGGACTGGAAAGAAAACAGGCTGCCTTTGAGAAAGGCAAGACTGAAATGTGCTGGAGAGTCTGAGACTGTAGGAACCACCCAGGAGGCCACGGCCTCACGTCCGGATGCAGAAAACATCCTGCTCTCTGAAACAGGGTTGGCTGTGCTGATCACTGACCAGTTGTATGGAAACCTGAACTTCAGCTCTCGACTTTTACTCCATTGTATGGCTCTGAGCAAGTGACTTAACCACCCTTGGCCTTAGTTTCCTCACCATGAATATGACGGTCAAGCTAGGGCCCTGAGCTAAACTGGATGTGTTTAAGAGCTCTTCTAACATTCTAATATTTAAACAGGATTGCTTTATGGAAGACAATTTAGTAAATAAGTATTCTGTCACAAACTTTTGAAGCTCTGGAAGATGTTTCCTATTTAAATACCCTTTCTTTTTATCCCACTTCCAGGAATAGCGGATATGGACATTGGATACTTCAACAGATGCCTCCAAGTGCTTCAAATTCAACTTGCCAAATTCATCAAAGGTTGCATTTCTCACTGGGTGCAATAGCCAGCTGCAACCAAAATTAGGACTTTAATGGATTCAAAGAAGAGCTACATTTGCTACTTGAAAAGATAATATTGAACCTGAACCAAATCTGATATGAGGTTTGTTTACAAAAATTATTTTTGCCTAATGTGAGTTGGGTTTTCATGGAGTCTGTTAAGGTCAGTCTGTTCACATCAGTTTATATCAATATTTTTTGGGAGAAAACAAACAGACCAAAAAACACTTCTTGATTTGAATATAGTCCAAAAGGCCTTTAAAAATATTTTGCTAATGTATATGACTATGCGATGATTTTAAGAGTCACTTTTCTTCCTCTTGACTGAAGTCCCCTTAAGAGACTGCTTCTATGTTATTATTTATCTTTGTTACATGTTTCCCACTTTGCTTACCCCATACTCTCCGTGCAGTTACAATTCCTGCACACAGCAGATGCTTAATAAATGTATCGTTATCGTTAAATGAAAGTTGATAGATAAAACAGCATTAAGGCTTGATGTTATGTAACTTTCCACCCAGACATCTTGTTTCGAAAGGGTAGAACCCAGAGGCCAACACGTAAAACAGGTGACAACGGACACCAACGTGCATGTGGGCAAGGAGACTGGGAAACACCGTGGTCCTTAGCTCTTCTCACTTCCCACCTGGCTAAGTGTGACTCTAGCTCCAAGGCACAGGCAGTTTCCAACAAAAGTAAGAGAAAAGAAATTCTCTCCCAATGGAAGGTCAGGTCACACACAGATGAACACCGTGGCTTTGGGCAGAGCACATAACTCACCACACCCCATAGGTGAAGAATGAGAGTGCTGGACGATTCTTCCAGTTCCAACAATTCAGGACCTTCATGTTTTGTCAATACTGACAGACACTCTCCTGCTCTCTTGGAAAACCCTGTGTCTTTATTGATGATTAATTCTACTTGCCACACCACACAACCATCTGCTGACTGAAATAATATATTACAGCAGTGATTCCTCCACCTAACCTTCCCATCGTCAAGTAAATTACATGAATGACACAAACAGCCTATTAGGATATAAAGAATCATGGCATGGGAAGACTCAGCAGTCTACTGTTTGTGATGTTAACATTTTATGTTTAATTCTTCTGCAGGCTATCTACCAGGCTCAAAACTGATGGGGCATCAAGGGAAGTTGGTAGAGTCACTGCCCACCTGTGAAAACTCATAATCAAATAGTTCGCGTTCCGAGGACTGGGACCATTCTTTAAGAATCTTCTAAAACCGTGCCAAGAACTGTTTCACCACAAACAGTCAATGCTGTTTGTGGTAAAAAGAACCACACGCTACTTCCTAATGCTCTGTCCCCAAGTCATGGAGATGAAAGGCCACCATTCCAACAGTAGAGGCAGCTTGAGCTATAAAAACATGACTCCCAAGACTCAGAACCAGTTTATTAATCTTACTAACATACACCCTTAAAGAAACTACTGTTGGTAAAACCCAGCCACTCTTTCCTACACTAAGCTGGTGAAAAGAAAAGAAATGAGTAAAAGGAGTAATCTGAGACATCCAGAAGACTAAGGGCATTCCTTCTTGAAGAGAATTTAGAAGGCCAATTTGGGGCTAGGCTGAGAAGAACATCATATAAAGCAGGTTTGGTTCTAATCCCAGAGACAACAAAAAAGAAGTACATTTCGGATGACCATTTGGCAGTTAATGAATGCTGCGGTTGAGAAGCTTTCCAGCTGCCTTTATGTTTACACGGGTGCAATGGGTTCCATGAACTGTGACAGCACCGCAAATTTAAGGAGTGAGTCCCCTGGACTGTGAAACCTCTCCTTAGTGGTTTCCATACCACCACACTCCTGCAGAGTTGTACAATTATTATTTTTGCAGTTTGGGGGAAACTTCTGTGAGTTTTTAAACCAAATTACCACATGTTTTTCCAAGCAATACCTCTACTCCCATGATGTTTCCATGTCAATTGCCTTTCCTGTTTCTTGACAAGGCAGCATTGCTTTGGCTACAGGAATGTATACGTTTCTAGGCAGGCGCAAAGAAAATTTGCCCCAAATGATCATCAAAGGGGTCTGGGTCGATGGACAGAGATTGTCTTAGCACAATCAGCCTAAAACTACCAAGAAAAAAACCTGTAATTTGATAAATTATTACCCGTTGCAATGAGGGAGGCCACACACAACAGAGGAACTTTAGGGTGTCTTACCAACAAAGGACAGAGGAAAATATAGGTCTCATAGGGAGTTTAGACAGCATTTAAGTGAAGCAGTTTTAATCGGTTTAAAACAAAGCAGAGCTGTGTAAGGAGTTAACATCCCCCTCTCTGGACTGCACAGTGGACCTAGGGTCCTGTCTCCTTTCTCTTAACCACAAGGTTAGGATAGATGTGAAATGCTGTGTCCAGAAGCGTCTGTCTGAACCCCTGCACATGGGTTGTAAATCAAGGCTGCTTCTCTATGTTACAGTGACTTAGGTCTTCCAGGTGGGAGTGGGAAGTTTTATTCTTCACTGATGTAACTTTACATAGTCCATAATGTAAGAGGACAAGAATAAGAGGGCAGCAGTCACTCACATAAGGGAGTTATTGCAACTCTAGATTTCCCTGTCCTTAGGAGACAAATATCCTGTTAATGTTGCCCCTGCTGTTCTCTGTGACTGTTATTCTAGCCTGATGAATGGCTGTGCAGAGTTTTACTTTCTCAGCCTGGGCTAATTTTTACTCTCTCAAAATATAGATATATAAGCATATATTGGGCTGGCCAAAAAGTTCATTCGGGTTTTTCTGTACCATCTTATGGGAAAACCAGAATGAACTTTTTAACCAACCCAATAGAACGAGACAGAGAGAGAGACAGAGAGAGAGAGACAGAGACAGAGAATGCATCATTTCTTCATGGATTCTCAATAATCATTCCCTTAACCTTCCACCTGGATTTGACACAGGTTGAAACCTCCAAGGAGAAATTCCTTTATTTTAGCCCTTTCTCATTTCCATAACATTCCTAATTATTTAGTAAACTATGCCTAGACAGTGAACTCAGGATATTGAAAAATATCATGCCAGGATTTAAGGAACACAATGGCAATATGATAATAAATCGCAAGCATTTAATGATAAAATAATTATAGTAAAAATACAGTAACACTGCAATAATTTAGAAAAGGACGCAGGCGGCCTTTTGGTGAAAAGATAGATAAATGAGAATGAGTCATGCTCAATTCAGCACTTGAAAAAATGTAAAACTCAACATGCTCAAATGGAGATTTTTTAAATAAACAGCAAATATTTGAATGGGATTTTATATAGATGTGTTGCCAATTAACTTTCTAAACAATCATCTATGATGGCATACTATATTTTATTGTATAGCTCTTTTCTTCCAAAGATATACTATTAAAATTAATGATATAAATAGCAACTATCAGCTGTTTTTCTTCTTTAAATGGGTATTTATAAAATAGTGATAGCCCCGTAAATAACTGGTTTTCTAAAAGAGGAATCATTAAAATCTCAGTGTTAGGCATTGCCCCGTGTTTGGTGAAAATGAGCAGATCTTCCAAAAATTATAGTTCTCTTTCCACTTAAACTGTTGGGAGCAGGATTTGCCAACTGAATCCATTCAGGGGAACAGGAAATCACCTCCCTTCCATGGATTCAAAGAGAGAAGGCAGGAGAGACTGGTTCAAGATGGCAGACTAGAAGGCTATGCTCTCACTCCCTCTTGGAGAGCACTGGAATGACAACTAACTGCTGCATGATCATCGATAGGAAGGGACTGGAACTCACCAAAAAAGATACTCCACATCCAAAGACAAAGGAGAAGCCACAATGAGACGGTAGGAGGGGCGCAATCACAATAAAATCAAATCCCATAACTGCTGGGTGGGTGACTCACAAACTGGAGAACACTTATACCACAGAAGTCCACCTACTGGAATGAAGGTTCTGAGCCCCACATCAGGCTTCCCAGCCTGGGGGTCTGGCAATGGGAGGAGGAAATCCTAGAGAATCAGACTTCGAAGGCTAGCGGGATTTGATTACAGGACTTTGACAGGACTGGGGGAAACAGAGACTCCACTCTTGAAGGGCACACACAAAGCAGTGTGCACATCAGGACCCAGGGGAAGGAGCAGTGACCGCACAGGAGACTGAACCAGACCTACCTGCTAGTGTTGGAGGGTCTCCAGCAGAGGCAAGGGAGGGGTGGCTGTGGCTCACTATGAGGACAAGGACACTGGCAGCAGAAGTTCTGGGAAGTACTCCTTGGCGTGAGCCCTCCCAGAGTCCACCCTAGTGGACTCTGGTAGCCCTGGTAGGCTCCAGTGTTGGGTCGCCTCAGGCCAAACAACCAACAGGGAGGGGACCCACCCCACCCATCAGCAGACAAGAGGATTAAAGTTTTACTGAGCTCTGCCCATAAGAGCAACACCCAGCTCTACTGACCACCAGTCCCTCCCATCAGGAAACCTGCACAAGCCTCTTAGATAGCCTCATCCACCAGAGGGCAGACAGCAGAAGCAAGAGGAACTACTATCCTGCAGCCTGTGTAACGAAAACCACATTCACAGAAAGATAGACAAGATGAAAAAGCAGAGGGCTATGTACCAGATGAAGGAACAAGACAAAACTCCAGAAAAACAACTAAATGAAGTGGAGATAGGCAACCTTCCCGAAAAAGAATTCAGAATAATGATAGGGAAGATGATCCAGGACCTCGGAAAAAGAATGGAGGCAAAGATCAAGAAGATGAAAGAAATGTTTAACAATGACCTAGAAGAATTAAAGAACAAACACAGAGATGAACAATACAATAACTGAAATGAAAAATACACTAGAAGGAATCAATAGAATAACTGAGGCAGAAGAACGGACAAGTGACCTGGAAGACAGAATGGTGGAATTCACTGCTGTGGAACAGAATAAAGAAAAAAGAATGAAAAGAAATGAAGACAGCATAAGCGACCTCTTGGACAACATTAAACACAACAACATTCGCATTATAGGGGTCCCAGAAGGAGAAGAGAGAGAGAGAAAGGACCTGAGAAAATATTTGCAGAGAATATAGTCAAAAAATTCCCTAACATGGGAAAGGAAATAGCCACCGAAGTCCAGGAAGCACAGAGAGTCCCATGCAGGATAAACCCAAGGAGAAACATGCCAAGACACATAGTAATCAAATTGACAAAAATTAAGGACAAGAAAAATTATTGAAAGCAAGAAGGGAAAAATGACAAATAACATACAAGGGTACTCCCATAAGGTTAACAACTGATTTCTCAGCAGAAACTCTACAAGCTAGAAGGGAGTGGCATGATACATTTAAAGTGATGAAAGGGAAGAACCTACAGCCAAGATTACTCTACCTGGCAAGGATCTCATTCAGATTTGACAGAGAAATCAAAAGCTTTACAGATAAGCAAAAGCTAGGAGAATTCAGCACCACCAAACCAGCTCTACAACAAATGCTAAAGGAACTTCTCTAAGTGGGAAACACACAAGAAGAAAAGGACCTACAAAAACAAACCCAAAACAATTAAGAAAATGGTCATAGGAACATACATATCGATAATTACCGTAAACGTGAATGGATTAAATGCTCCAACCAAAAGACACAGCCTTGCTGAATGAATACAAAAACAAGACCCATATATATGCTGTCTACAAGAGACCCACTTCAGACCTAGGGACACATACACACTGAAAGTGAGGGGATGGAAAAAGATACTCCATGCAAATGGAAATCAAAAGAAAGCTGGAGTAGCAATATTCATATCAGATAAAATAGACTTTAAAATAACGAATGTTACAAGAGACAAGGAAGGACACTACATAATGATCAAGGGATCAATCCAAGAAGAAGATATAACAATTATAAATATATATGCACCCAACACAGGAGCACCTCAATATGTAAGGCAACTGCTGACAGCTATAAAAGAGGAAATCGACAGTAATACAATAAGTGTGCAGGAATTTAACAACTCACTTACATCAATGGACAGATCATCCAAACAGAAAATTAATAAGGAAACACAAGCTTTAAATGACACAACAGACCAGATAGATTTAATTGATATTTATAGGACATTCCATCCAAAAACAGCAGATTACACTTTCTTGTCAAGTGTGCACAGAACATTCTCCAGGATAGATCACATCTTGGGTCACAAATCCAGACTCAGTAAATTGAAATCATATCAAGCATCTTTTCTGACCACAACGCTATGAGATTAAAAATCAATTACAGGAAAGAAATATAAAAAACACAAACACATGGAGGCTAAACAATACATTACTAAATAACCAAGAGATCACTGAAGAAATCAAAGAGGAAATCAAAAAATACCTAGAGACAAATGACAAAACACGATGATCCTAAACCTGTGGGATGCAGCAAAAGCAGTTCTACGAGAGAAGTTTATAGCAATACAAGCCTACCTCAAGAAACAAGAAAAATCTCAAATAATCTAACCTTACACCTAAAGGAACTAGAGAAAGAAGAACAAACAAAACCCAAAGTTAGCAGAAGGAAAGAAATCATAAAGAGCAGAAATAAATGAAATAGAAACAAAGAAAACAACAGCAAAGATCAATAAAAGTAAAAGCTGGTTCTTTAGGAAGATAAACAAAATTGATAAACCATTAGCCCGGCCCATCAAGAAAAAGAGGGAGAGGACTCAAATCATAAAATTAAAAATGAAAAATGAGAAGTTACCACAGACACCACAGAAATACAAAGCATCCTAAGAGACTACTACAAGTAACTCTATGCCAATAAAATGGACAACCTGGAAGAAATGGACAAATTCTTAGAAAGGTATCACCTTCCAAGACTGAACCAGGAAGAAATAGAAAATATGAACAGACCAATAACAAATAATGAAATTAAAACTGTGATTGAAAATCTTCCAACAAAAGTCCAGGACCAGATGGCTTCACAGGTGACTTCTATCAAACATTTAGAGAAGAGCTAACACCCATCCTTCTCAAACTCTTCCAAAAAATTGCAGAGGAAGGAACACTCCCAAACTCATTCTATGAGGCCACCATCACCCTGATACCAAAATCAGACAGATACTATGAAAAAAGAAAATTACAGACCAAAATCACTGATGAACATAGATGCAAAAATCCTCAACAAAATACTAGCAAACAGAATCCAACAACACATTAAAAGGATCATACACCATGATCAAGTGGGATTTATCCCAGGGATGCAAGGATTCTTCAATATTCACAAAACAATCAATGTGATACACCATATTAACAAACTGAAGAATAAAAACCATATGATCATCTCAATAGATGCAGAAGAAGCTTTTGACAAAATTCAACACCCATTTATGATAAAAACTCTCCAGAAAGTGGGCATAGAGGGAACCTACCTCAACATAATAAAGGCCATATACGACAAACCCACAGCCAACATCATTCTCAATGGTGAAAAACTGAGAGCCATTTCCTCTAAGATCAGGAACCACACAAGGATGTCCACTCTCGCCACCATTATTCAACATAGTTTTGGAAGTCCTAGCCATGGCAATCAGAGAAGAAAAAGAAATAAAAGGAATAAAAATTGAAAAAGAAGAAGTAAAACTGTTACTGTCTGCAGATGACATGATACTATACATAGAGAATCCTAAAGATGCCACCAGAAAACTACTAGAGCTAATCAATGAATTTGGTAAAGTTTCAGGATAAAAAATTAATGCACAGAAATGTCTTGCATTCCTATACACTAATAATGAAAAATGTGAAAGAGAAGTTAAGGAAACACTCCCATTTACCGTTGCAACAAAAAGAATAAAATATCTAGGAATAAACCTACCTATGGAGACAAAAGACGTGTATGCCAAAAACTATAAGACACTGATGAAAGAAATTAAAAATGATATCAACAGATGGAGAGATATACCATGTTCTTGGATTGGAAGAATCAATATTGTGAAAATGACTATACTACCCAGAGCAATCTACAGATTTAATGCAATCCCTATCAAATTACCAATGGCATTTTTTACAGAAGTAGAACAAAAAATCTTGAAATGTGTATGGAGACACAAAGGACCCCAAATAGCCCAAGCATTCTTGAGGGAAAAAACGGACCTGGAGGAATCAGGCTCCCTGATTTCAGACTATACTACAAAGCTACAGTAATGAAGACAGTATGGTACTGGCACAAAAACAGAAATATAGATCAATGGAACAGGATAGAAAGCCCAGAGATAAACCCACACACCTATGGTCAACTAATCTATGACAAAGGAGGCAAGGATAGATAATGGAGAAAAGACAGTCTCTTCAATAAGTGGAGATGGGAAAACTGGACAGCTCCATGTAAAAGAATGAAATTAGAACACTCCTTAACATCGTACACAAAAATAAACTCAAACTGGATTAGAGACCTAAATGTAAGAGTGGACACTATTAAACTCTTAGAGGAAAACATAGAAAGAACACTCGTTGACATAAATCACAGCAAGATCTTTTTTGATCTACCTCCTAGAGTAATGGAAATAAAAACAAAAATAAACAGATGGGTCCTATTGAAACTTAAAAGCTTTTGCGAAGCAAAGAAAACTACAAACGACAAAAAGACAACCCTCAGAATGGGAGAAAATATTTGCAAATGAATCAACTGCCAAAGGATTCATCTCCAAAATATATAAACAGCTCATGCAGCTCGATATTAAAGAAACAAACAACCCAATCCAAAAATGGGCAGGAGATCTAAATAGACATTTCTCCAAAGAAGACATACAGATGGCCAAGAAGCACATGAAAAGCTGCTCAATATCACTAATTATTAGAGAAATGCAAATCAAAACTACAATGAGGTATCATTTCCCACTAGTCAGAATGGCCATCATCAGAAAATCTACAAACAACAAATGCTGGAGAGGGTGTGGAGAAAAGGGAACCCTCTTGCACTGTTGGTGGAAATGTAAACTGATACAGCCACTATGGAGAACAGTATGGAGGTTCCTTAAAAAACTAAAAATAGAATTACCATATGATCCAGCAATCCCACTATTGGGCATATACCCAGAGAAAACCGTAATTCAAAAAGACACGTGCACCCCAATGTTCACTCAGCACTCTTTACAATAGCCAGGTCATGGAAACAACGTAAATTCCCATTGACAGATGAATGGATAAAGAAGATGTGGTACATATATATAATGGAATATTACTCAGCCATAAAAAGGAATTATAGTGGGTCATTTGTAGAGACGTGGATGGGTCTAGAGACTGTCATACAGAGTGAAGTAAGTCAGAAAGAGAAAAACAAATATCGTATATTAACGCATATATATGGAATCTAGAAAAATGGTACAGATGAACCGGTTTGCAGGGCAGAAACTGAGACACAGATGTAGAGAATAAATGTATGGACATCAATGGGGGAAAGTGGCAGGGGGTGGTGTTGATGGTCGGATGAATTGGGAGATTGGGATTGACTTGTATACACTGATGTGTATAAAACTGATGACAAGTAAGAACCTGCTGTATAAAAAAATAAATAAAATTCAAAATTTCAAAAAAAGAAAAAGAAAGAAGGCAATGTGGTGAGGGCCTGGGAAAAAGGAAGAAATAGTAATGAGAAGATGAGAGTCATGGGGATGCATCCTGAATAAACTGCAGATGTTGGGGGAACTGATGCTGACTTGGACACTGATGATTGAGAATTGGTGAGCATGGAGTTCTGCTTAAGGGGCAGGATGGGACCACTACTGGTAGGTTGGAAAACACTGGTTTAAAGATCCTGTAATCAGGCAAAAAGGAGGGGTTTATGACACTCTTAACAATAGCTATTGGGCAGTTTGATATAAAAATAAACAGCGTTGTAAACTCGAGAGATGGATGGAAAAATCTAAAATTCCATGGCAGGATGTATAAGTCCCCTCTTGGTAATAAAGACAGAAAAAATTAAAGCGAATCCAACTATTGTAATATGCATGGGAAAACACTTGGCTTTGAAGCAAATAAATTAGTTTCTAATTATGAAACCTGGCTTCTTGACAAACATTGTTTTCTCTGCTTGGAGTGAGCTACTGAGGCAATTATGAACAAAAGTATTTTCTTATCATGGAAGAAGTGATGGCAAATTAGTTTATAAATATTTAGCAGTTACTCAGTCAAGCCAATAAAAAAGAGCACATTTTATTGTTCATCATGTTGATTAGAGTCCTGAAGTAGTTTTAAAATTAGGTTATGTTTTCCTCATCGGGATCTTCAGACATAATACTGTTATGTAATACATTTCCCTCTCAGGCGTCTAACGGGTTCAAATCAGGTTTGAATTCGGGTTTGGTCATCGTGAAATAAAGAGGAAACTGAAGTCAGTCCCAGAGATCACTATGGGCAAAAATTTGATTCTGCAGCCTGATTTATTGGAATGACTGCTAATACAGCTGTCAATAGAAACAAATATTTATGAAATAATCAGGTTTCTCCAACTTGTTCCTGGCTGATCCAACGGGAACCATTTGTGCTCAGTCCTATTTCTTTGTGGACTGGTTTTACTGAGACACTGGAGCAGTAAAGAGCTAAATGAAGTTTAACCCCAATTGCAAGCATTTAATTCGCACTTCATTACAGTAATAATAAAGAAATAAACTGCTACTATAAAATAAGCAGGATAAAAATCTCCCCATTTCTTGGTGAGCCTAAACGAGTTCCTTGGAATATTTCCTTGCATCTTAAAAAAAAAAAAACATATATATATGTGGCTTCCTAATTTCATTTTAGGAAATGGGTTATGATGCATTACAATTTACACAAATAAAAGTCTTGGAGAGCACTGCATCTATAAAGCATGAAGATAACTTATTGTTCTGGCAAATGATAAAGCTGCTTACAGTGGCAGCTGTGATTTATTGAAGCAATTCAAATACACTTGGAAAGTATATTAGCTTTGCCTCTGCCCACAAAGGGTGCATTTGAGCAAGGTAGGACACTCCAATGATAAATTACAGACCAGATCCAAGTGAAGGCAATTGGCACATCAAATGCCTAAAGGCTCCAAATTATAGCAAGATGTGTTTTCCGTGATAATCTCTCACATACAGTGGCATCTAAGGTGGGCAAAGAAACAAATTAGTGCCTCATTGTTTTCTTTTGTGAGAGTGTTTTTGTTTTGTAATAACGAAGCTTCTCTTGTTTTTTATCAGTAAAGAGACTGGCACCCCCATACTGCATTCAACATTGGCTTAGGACTGTGTGCCATTAAAAGTATAACTGGTGGGGATTTATCAGTTGATTCCAGAATTAAACTTGGCCGAGCCACGTACCTATATTTTACCAAAGAATCCAAAATGTCCAGTTTCCTCTTTAAAGAATGAAAACATGACTCCAGCTGTGTGACAAGCATTTAAAAGCTAGAAAGCTAAATTCCTAATGGAAGATCACTGAGTGGAACATTTCACTGCACTGGATATTAGATATTCCCCCTACATAGCAAAGAGGTATCTTAGGACAGAAAGTCTTCAGAATCAGTGCCCATTTCTTCCACAGGCTCAGTGAAGTACCCAGAGCTACATGACTCATCAGTCACTGTGATCTGTGTATCAAGCACTTAGTTCCCGCAATTTAAGCAGTCTCCTCTCATTACTGCATTAATGATTGATGAGCTAATGCCAGGATTCCCTTCACTTTACAGATGAGAACACCAAGGCAGAATGGTTAATTTGTCTAAGGTCACACAGCTATAAATGGCAGAGATTTGAAGCCAGGTAATCTAACTTCTTATTTCTAACCATTCCATTATGTAGAACAAATTACTTATGTGTAACAATTATTTAGACTGATCTATTTTAAAGGACTAATTTTTATCTTTTCCATCCTTTCCATTTTTTTTCCATCCTTCCCATTTCTGATCTCAGTAGGAAGAAACTACTTAACACTCAATTAATTGAATAAGCATTGAAAGCACTTTACTTTCATTTACATTTTCATGTCACCTCTGTTTCCTGGAATGGCTGAGCTTTGTTCCTTGTCTAGAAAGCATGCAAAACTGCATCCCAGCTATGCCTAACTGACAAGAAGGACTGGTGATGGATTTTCAGTGCACTGATGCTTCACTTAGGCAATAAACGGAAGGACCCAGGGCAAAAGAGTGGACCCAGTTAACTACTTGTTACAGCATTTCTGTACTAAACCCCAGGCTTTTCGTTCTTAGCTAAGCTCTTAGCTATCACTCAGAATCAATCTCAGACATGTCTCTAACAAGCCTTGTTACCACTCTCTCAACCCAAGTCAGAGTAGAAGAAAAAAAAATGGGGCTGAGGCAATCCCGCTCAGAATTTGACATTTTGACAGACAAAAATCAGTAAAAAGAAGTGTAGTCTTGGGATATTTAGGGTGAGAACAATGCTATGTTCAGTGTATATATTCTGTTTTGTCAGGTGGGAAAGTGAAATTACTTCTGCAAAATTTCTATCCAAAATTTTAGTTCAATGGCTTAAAAGGATAATTTTTTCTTTTTTTAACTCACCTAAGCAGAATTTTCCTTGCCCTTCACCAATAGTACATACATGAGACAATCATGCATTTCTCATGATTTTAATTCTGATGCTGTGGCTTTGTATTCAGCCAAGAGAACAGAGAGAATTACTTCAGATCCTGAGAAGTGAAGAGGTTTTGGAAATAATGAGTGTTAAACTCCTTGCCATAACTCAATAAGTAGTTAAAAAAATCCACTCTAGACTTTGTATAACTATGTATATGGATTTTGATCTTTCACATACAAACAAGAGAACTGTAATATTTTACTAAGAGTGGTAGACTTACATTTGTCTCTCTGCAACCATTCAGAAAACCAAAATGCATGTATATGCAAACAGAAAACTAAAGCCCCACCCCACCCCCCCAAATGTTATCTAAGGTCCCTTTTTTGCCCAGTAATTCTGTGCTCCTACTGACTTCTTTCGTGACCAAAGAAAACTGCTTGAGACAGTCACCTAGAGTTAGGGATGAAGGTGTGACACTTTCTGAGAACAATTCTTGACTTCTACCCACTGTGGCCTGCGTTGCTACCTCCCCAAAGGATGCATGGCGGAAAGCACCGAAAGAACCACATTTAACCTAGGAAACTGGGGGCGTATATCAGCCCTGGAAGAGAAAACAAAACAGAATACATGGAGGAGAAGAACTGCTAGAATCTGTTGCCACACCACTGTACGCTGGTTACAACTGTTACATTTCTAGTGCAAGCGTCAGCGTTTAAAATCAAAGCCACAATATTAAAAATAAATATTCCTAAAAATGCTCTTACTATCATGCAAAAATATGCATGTAAAACAGCTCTAATTTTTCTTGACAAGTATGTCTAAGAGGTTTCACAGGGACTGAAACTATTCTTTTTCATCAACATTATTTTTTTTAGCTCGCCAATAAAGGTTAAAAGGTTCACCATGGTCTTTCATGGGACAAGAATAGACACTAACATTTAATTGCCTAAAACAAGTTAATTTTTTAAAAAATGTACCTTTTCATTTTAGTCATCCGTAGCAATTTATCCCCTTCTGAAAATCCTATTCGGACTACACAATAGTCATTCACAAAATTTTACTGTTGATGAACAATTTCTGAATGTTTCCACAAATATTAGAAGGTGGTGAAAGATTTGGAAAGGATACCACTTAGCACATGATTTCTATACTTGGACTGGGGGTTGCCCCTACCTAGGCCTCTACATTTCCACTGATGTCAGTTATGACTTCAAACTCAAGATCAATATGCTATATTCACTTCTGTAAAATGTATGAGATTTTAGGGTGATCCCTGAAGGACTTATGATTGGCAAGTTAGAAATGCTGGGTTACCATTTCGGTGATTGGACAAGCTCCACATGGTTCCATGGGATTAGGAAATAGCTCTCTTCCTTCACAGATGGAAAAGCATGGGGCGGGGGAGGCAGCCATTACCCACCTCCTCACCCTTCACATGGAATGCCAATGAGAGGCAGGTGGATGCTACACGTGCATCAAGACTTTTAAAGAACTTTATCAGATGTACAACCAGCAGTGCTGGGCAGGATTTCCTCCACGGGATTTCAAGTCACACTATGGTGCTGACTCTCTGATGAGTTGTCCTGAGGCTATGCCAGCATCCCACCTTCCACTAAGATCCTGGTTACAAGGGGCAGGAACGACGCAAGTGGGAGAACTCAATCAGAATCACTGGGATGTTAATACAACCAAAGTATGTCAGTTAATTATACTAGAGAACTTTTGATAGGTTTCCCCACCCCTAGCTGTGTAATCACAGCCTTAAAAAGACATACAGCACCACTAACCTAAGAACTACGTCCCTGGGGTTTTTCTCTACCATATCTAATTGTTTGGCTCTATATTTGTGTCTGCTACTGAGGCCTCTGATTCACTTCTCCAGTGGTTATTTCAAAGATATTTCAGAGAACCTGGTCTGTCTAAGCATTAGAATCTATAACATTTAGTAAAAGAAGTCATTGAGGGACAGAGGGGAAATGACCCCTCCCCACTAGAACCAAGTGATCCTGGGAAATGATGCTGCTTTATAGTTTTCTTGGCTCCAGAGGCCAATTCTGGCTCTGAACTTCTGGCCATCGATACAATGCTGAATTAACACTTCACAAAACCTCAACATATGCAGGTCTTTAAATTGGGGTTAAATTAGACACTTAGAACCATCTTCAACATTTGGTCTTATTGTTTTAGAAAATGTTGCCATCTGTTCATTCATTCAAAAAATATTGATTGTGTGCCTGCTATGTGAGGTTTATATTGACACGACTGGTCTCAACTGGCAGTAAGAGGTCAAGGATGCTTTCTTTCCCCAGCCCTTCAGCCTTCATGAATCTACCGTTTATCAGAAGTAAGTAGATATTATGATGAGAGAACATATATGAGGAGCTGAAAGTCTCAGACTGAGGGTTCAAATATACTAATAACCGAATAGTATCACACCTGTGTATCACATGTGAATAGTATCACATATGTGCACATAGGCAGCGCCTGTTGCCAACACTGAATGTGAACGAGTAAATAAGTAAACACTGAGAAATAGTATCAGCATCGTCTTATTAGCATCACAAATATCATTTTTTAGTGTTCAAAGGATAGTCTACCTTGGCTATCAACACAAATAAGAATATTTTCCATGACAGAGTATCTCTGTAATTTTACTTATTCATTTAATTTTTATTTTATACTGGCATATAGTTGACTCTCTGTAATTTTAGTTTAAAATATACGTGAAGGAATAACAACTGATTTTTGGAAAAAAATTTATGTGTAAGATTAATGTGTAAGAATAATGATCTATTCCATATGCGTGTATGTGTGGTATGTGAGTGTGTCTCCGTGTGTGTGCAGGTATCATAGTTTTTGATTTTGATGTTGAGGGCTCTGTGTCTGGAAGAAGCTCTTTGTTATTTAAACATGTTGTAAAATCACAACAGATTTGAGAAGGTTCGTGGGTGGGTGGTGCAAATGGCCTCAGTGCGAGGTGACACCAGGTCTGTGTCTCCAAATATCACCGGATTCCTGCCTGGTCCTATCAGGGGCTCAATAAACATTTGCTGAATAAATAAATGCCTGATTACAAAACCACCTGGAAATTAAACCTATACAAGCAGAACTCATGATACACCTGAACAAACTTTTTGGTCATTCACATCACTGGTGATGTTAGTAGTGTCAGCACTACTGATTAGCAGTAGTGCTAATCTTTCCGGTCTCCACAGATTGGAAATCCACGATATTTTAGCTCCCACTTTCCACCATTTAATAATAAAAAAATCACATTGGTTCTTAATTCCACTCAGATAAGTTTTCCCTCAGAGAGGATTAAAATATGCTCTTTAGAAACAGACTAGAATACCAACTTTGCTGACAGACTCGATGGGACAGCTCCATGGGCATCAAAGCACAGAGAGGAGAAGGTGGTACAGGAGGAAGTATTCTCCAATAGCAAGTCCCTGGGCTCCTGTGAGCGGTGACTGTATAACTGTATCCTGTTACTATATAGAGAGCAAACACCCATGAAGGCACAGAGGTCACATGAGTTGTTTATAAGTAGCTTTGCCTTATAAGCAGTCAAAAAATTCTGGTCACATTTTTCGTGTACCTTTGCCTACCCTAACCACTCTGCCACCTCTTCATCTTAATCACCTCCGAACACATCCCAAAATACAGAGAAAGCAAACATTTGATGCATCAGACAGTATTCTTGACAACAAAGACATCTTGGAGATGTGGATGGAAATTTGCCGCCAATTTGAACCCGATGGTATTCCTGCCCATAAGGATTCTTTAGAACATAGAGAAGGAGATAAACATCAGAGGAATTCTCAAAGTAGATTAGCTTTAGGGCAGTGGTTCTTAAAGATTAATGACACAAGGACATGGAAGCAACCTAAGTGCCCATGAATGTGACAGATGAATGGATAAAGAAGATGAGGCACATATATACAGGGGAATATTACTCAGACATAAAAAGAAATGAAATTGAGTTATTTGTAGTGAAGTGGATGGACCTAGAGTCTGTCACAGAGTGAAGTAAGTCAGAAAGAGAAAAACAAATACCATATGCTAACACATATATATGGAATCTAAAAAAAAAAAAAAGATTCTGACGAACCTAGGGGCAGGACAAGAATAAAGCCGCAGACGTAGAGGATGGACTTGGGGACACGGGGAGGGGGAAGGGTAAGCTGGGACGAAGTGAGAGAGTAGCATTGACATATATACATTACCGAATAGAAAGTAGCTAGTGGGAAGCAGCTGCATCACACAGGGAGATCAGCTTGGTGCTTTGTGACCACCTAGAGGGGTGGGATAGGGAGGGTGGGAGGGGGACACAAGAGGGAGGGGATATGGGGATATATGTGTACATATAGCTGATTCACTTTGTTATACAGTAGAAACTAACACAGCATTGTAAAGCAATTATACTCCAATAAAGATGTTAAGAAGAAAAAAAGATTAATGGCACATTAATTGCTTGAGAATGCAGTTTGGAAAAGCTGATCTGTCTGAGCATTAGAATAAGTTGCACTTAGTTAAAATCAAAAAAAGCTTTTAAAGAGACTGAAGAAATGCACCTTCCCTACAAAAAGAGAGTACCCCTTGGGGAGAGGTGATGCCTAGCTGTCAACAATTCAGGAAAATCCAGTTATCTGCATTTTTTATAAGCTCCCCTCCCCAGCCTAATGCTGATGGAACATCTCTTGAGAAACAGTGATTTAGGAGTGATGAAAGTGCATTTTTCCAATGGCAAATTTCTATCACATCACCACCTTTTCTGAAGATGAGTATAGTAGCTACAGTTCCGTGATGGGGTCTTTAAAGTTTCAAATTGCTTCCAAATTTTTCCAGGTACATAATATTGTCCTAATAAATCAATGAAATTTATCTCAAGCCCCTTGAAGACCAGCAGACATCAAACTCCCAGCTGATTTATTTTTTTACTTCCTGCTTCGACTTCCATGCCTGTTAGTTCCCAAAATAAAGCCATCTGCAGTGATTTCACAGAGGTTCTGGTTTGCCTGGAGACTCTCACATCCCCTCCACCCTACAGAGGCTTCTGCTGCAAATCTAGCAGAAAGAGCCAGATGGCAGGTGTCGTTGTACAAGTGCTGGCTGTCACCACCAGGCAAATTTACAGGATTCAACTAGCCGGTCTTCCCGACAATCCTGCGGACCCTCAGGGCCACCAGTGTGAGCTGGAACAGGAAGAGAGCTTGCGGGATGCTGAGAGCTGGAATTACTGACTCACATAATTTATAGTCAGTTGCTGTCACCACAAACCAACAACAAACAACAACACAGGGGGGAAAAGAAAAAGAGAGAAAGCTTTTGGTGTCTTTTTACTCTGTTTCACAGCCTCTTGAATAAGCCTGGCATGCCCTTTTAGGTTTTAAATCTCCATTTACAAGCACACACAGGTACAAATGTGATGTTTAATAGATGCCATCTAGGTCTTGAAGGGATAAGGTAGTTCCTGCAACATTAGAGTAACTCAAAATGGGAAGCAACACAGGATCGCTGTTTTTGTTCTGGTTAATTTTAGCCAGTGGTGGGTGAAACAATCCAACGTGCTAGTGCTTGTTGACAGCATTATAAGAACTCTTTGGCAAAACACACTGATTTTCTGCACTTAATATCTTTTTTCAATTCTTCACTTTAGAAAGAATGGACAGATTTCTGCAAGGAGAGAGGCTTCAGAAGAAGCCAACCTGCCAACAACCTGACCTTGGACTTCCAGCCTCCAGAGGGGTGAGAAATAAATGCCAGTTCTTTATCACACACACACACACACGCATGCATGCACATGCACGCACACACACACACACGCACGTATGCACGCACACACATATACTAACCCTCTTATTTTTGCTACTTGCGCTGAAGACTTGTTTCTGAATAAGAGACACTAAATCTCTTGGCAAACTCTTAAATTCCTTAAGTTCCAAGTTGAACAGGTGGTTCAATTACCCGGAAAAAGAAGCAAAAGCCTACAGCACACTAAATATCCTTAACTAGCTGACAAACTCAGCAGCAGAATAATTTAGAAATCAACAACTATATATGCATATTCTCTATCATTGTTCTGAGGAAGGAGAAAATACAGATAAGAGGGATGAAGTGGGTTAGGAAGAGGCTGAGTTTTGGATCCAGACTGATACAGGTTTATTGATTTCCTGGGGCATAGTGAGAGCTTAGGACTGAAAGTCACATCAGCTGATTCCCATACTTGCTGAATGATGTCCCTGGAACTGGACTTCCTAGATTCACCTATCTATAAATTCACACGCCTATATTTGTCTTGCCATTTTTAAGAGGGGGAGAAAAACATTTTGAGCTCTTGGGGGCTTATTTAGAAGCATACCTAGAAAGTATGTCATAAGTTCTGCCAAATTAATACATTAATTTTCACACTAGTCACCAAATATGCCATTACATCCTGCCAGAGTTTGGAAAATGCCTATTATGCAAATTTCAGAACTGAAAATACATGTAAAAATAAGTGCTACCACTCAGTCATTTAAATTCAGTTTATTTGGACAATCACATTCGTACACACACACACTTCTTAAAAACCCAATTTCCCTTTCTCTATTTGGATGTCTAGAAAAGACCAGCTAAAGGCAATAATGAAACAAGAAGTGTCCATTTCACAGATGAGCTATTTTCATGAATGGGAAGACAGAGCAAGTGGTTGGTAGTCAGGTCAATGGCTAAATGAATTGACAGCGAGGACAAGTGTAGTTTTTATGCCTGACAGACAGCAGTGCTGAGGAGCCCCAGGGAAGGAGGGAGGGAGCAAATGTTTCCATGTTTTTTCCCCCACATTCCTGTTGCCAAGGAAACCTTCTCCTCTGTATGGCACATTCCCAGAGACTCTTGAGGTAGACTCCAACCCAAAGAGTATGAGCTCCTTGAATTTTGTCGCTTTAACAATGGGAAATTAAAAAGACACGAGTGCTTGACAGAAGGCAGAGAAATACCCTGAACTTTCTGTGGAGTCCTCCCTGTTTGGGGAGAGAACAAGCGAAGCCAGTAACAACAGTCTGTTATGAAATAGTCCTGGGATATGGACATTAAGGAAGATAGATAAATGAAAGATTTGAAAGCTTTTGTTCTGCCACCACATGTACTTTCTTATTAACAGGAAACCAGGAGTGCAAGGGCTGCTCTGGGAAACATTCCATGTTGTAAACTGCTGTTACTGTGTGAGATATTTCCGAGTGTTTGGGGTTCTCCTGAGTAGTCCTGAATGACTGAGGCAAGGTTGGACCTACAAGGTTGGGAGCAGGGTGATTCATTATTGCTATTAAAATTATGCCACATATTATTACAATTACATTTAAAAATTTTCCATTTGTTTGCTGCCAGTATATACAAATACAATTAATTCCTATATTGTGTCCTTGTATTCTGCAACATTGTTAAACTCACTTATTAGTTCTAGTAACTGTTTTGTAGACTGTCTTGAATTTTTTTATTTAAACATGCATGTCACCTGAAAATAGTTTTGCATAGAAATATAGTGTTCAGAACTGTTATGAGAATCAGTTTACATGCATGTATAAAATAATAAGGTGTTTTCAATAAATAAAAACACTGTATTAATAAGAAAGTGGCATGATCTATGATTATGTGCCTATAACATGCATATATATAAGCTCAAACAGAAAAAAAAAAGGCAAAAAAATCATTGTTCTGTCAGCATGGAGTTTTTGTGTCTTTCAAAACATTCTGGGCTTCCCGGGTGGCGCAGTGGTTAAGTGGCCAATGCGGGAGACATGGGTTCGAGCCCTGGTCCGGGAAGATCCCACATGCCGCGGAGCAACTAAGCCCATGCGACACAACTACTGAAGCCTACGCGCCTAGAGCCCGTGCTCCGCAACAAGAGAAGCCACAGCAATGAGAAGCCTGTGCACGGCAACGAAGAGTAGCACCTGCTCACCGCAACTAGAGAAAGCCCGCACGCAGCAACAAAGACCCAACGCAGCCCAAAAAAAAAAAAAAAAAAAATTCCTTCCCTGTAAGTACTGTGTTGTTTTCACAATTTATAAAAAGTTTCATATTCTAAATAAAATGACAAAAATTACTATGTTAGGACTGAAAATTGCCACAATTTTCAGCTAGGCAGGAGCTTTACTCTCTTTTTTTTTTTGTCCTTGGATTGTTCTGACTCATCTCCCCACTAAAAACTGAGCTTTTCCTCCAAGATAGATCTAGTTGGTCTCAACTGGGGAAATCAAGGTGTTCATCAAAATTCACTAGAGAGTATCTCTAGCCCTCTGACCTGTATCATGTGATGTCACACAGTCCGGTTAACACCATCCATACAAAGATGAGTACTCAGAGGGATATTTATCTATAAACTGTTTTCCTTGGGAAAGAAATGTACACAAACCCACTTGGAGCTAGTTTGACATATCCTACTGCGTATTCTTACAATCCCTCGAAATGCATACTCCACTGCAGTATCTTGCATTTGGGGGGCTCTATTCTAACTCCTCTATCTGCCATTTATTTTTTATTCTCAAACAGTTATGACCCACAATGGCTCATAAAAAGTGCAATGGCGTTGGACCTACTTCAGAAACAAAAACAAAAAATGACAGAGTAAGAGCATCTGAGAAAACGTTAAAAATGCAATTTTAATGAATCTCTAGGTGCCTTTAAGGAAATGGTGTGGGAATCAGGGAGAAGATGTCAGTGGGCAATTAGGGATTGGTGGCGGTCCTGGAAGGGCATCAAAATCCTGGCTACAGGGACTTCCCTGGTGGCACAGTGGTTGAGAATCCGCCTGCCAATGCAGGCGACACAGGTTCGAGCCCTGGTCTGGGAAGATCCCACATGCCATGGAGCAACTAAGCCCGTGTGCCACAACTACTGAGCCTGCACTCTACAGCCCGTGAGTAACAACTACTGAGCCCACGTGCTGCAACTACTGAAACCCATGCGCCTAGAGCCCGTGCTCCGCAACAAGAGAAGCCACCGCAATGAGAAACCTGCACACCACAACGAAGAGTAGCCCCCGCTCACCACATCTAGAGAAAGCCCGTGCACAGCAACAAAGATCCAATGCAGCCAAAAATAAAAGAAATAAATTTATATTAAAAAAAAAATCCTGGCTACAGCCAGGGAAGATGGGCTGACAACTGTGAAGTGCACCTGGATGAAACCACGCAGTGGGGCTGTGGCCTCTTCAGGGATCTGAACAAGAGCATGAGTGTGAAGCCTATTGCATGTTGCTCTTCTAATGAACAGCCGTGCAAAAATGCCTCTGCCGTGGAATCGGGCTGTAACAACTGAACTAGTGACCCTACATGTAAGCATGCGACCTCCACCTGCTTTAAAGAGGGTATGGGAGCCACTGCGCTTCTTTGAGAATTATATTAACTTTCGAGGCTCCTACAATCCCGCAGCCTTCCTGGATTGCTGTCTGGACCCAGAACTATCATGTTCATGTGCCATCGTTTGGACAGAAGGGCCAGTGGCATTTCAGAGCTGGAGGGGGTGATTAAAATTTTGTTCTTGCGCTGCTGGTCCAGGGAAGGGGCAAACTGGATGTCATGAATAAAGTACATCCATGCTGACTGGCTTGGCTGAATTGATACTGGTGTCCCTACAGAAAATGGTCACATCTGAAGACCGTGGAAAAAAGAAAGGAACATATTTCACGGCTACTTACTTGGAGGTAGTGTCCTTTGAATTTAGTGATCTGCACACTGTTTTCAATTCAAAGTTAGAAAAAAAAATCAATAATTTTAAGCAATAGTAACCCCCTTGGAAATGACAAATTTAAATACCAGCCTAATCATTTTTTCTATAGAGACCATGGCAGCTTGGAATCTGGGAAGCAAGATAAAAATAACATAATTCAAGATGCTCTTCACTGTTTTATCACCACAGATTTCTAAGTGGAGTCAAACCCTGAGGGCTAACTTGATGCTGGCTTTAGGGACAGCAATGGGAACAAAAAATAGCCTAGTACTTTCCATGCTCTGCTTCCAGAAGGTTGGGAAAATCTAAAACATTCTTCTTAATCATTTGAATGCTAGATTGTGAATGTCTCTGAAAGAATGCAGTGTCCTATCTCTTAATGGAGAGGGATGTGTAGGGTGGAAAGAAATGAGAATGATAAATTAAAATAAAGGGGAAGGGACTTCCCTGGCGGTCCAGTGGTTAACACTTAGCCTCCCAATGCAGGGGGTGCAGGTTGAATCCCTGGTGGAGGAGGTAAGATCCCACATGCCTGGCGGCCAAAAAACCAAAACATAAAAGCAGAAGCAACATTTGTAACAAATTCAATGAAGACTTTAAAAAAAAATAAAGGGGAAAATGCAGACAATGAACACATGAGATGAAAGGCACCAAGCACCCAGAGTTTGGAGTGAAAATCTTATTTAATATAAGGAGAAAGAAAAAGGCAAACAAACGAGAGAGGGAGAGAGAGAGGGAGGGAGACTGTGTGGAGTTAAGAATTAAAGATAGAAAATAAAATAAGAAAACGGATTTGGGGATGGGGAGGAAATAGAGACCTTGAGGAATTAAAAAAAAGTTTCTAAAGAAAAGTGGAGCTGAAAAATGAGGTCATTCATAGATCTAGGTGACAGCTGACAGCAGAAATTGCTGGCAGCAAATTCACAAGACATAAAAAGAGCAGAACACAAAAAGGGAGGGTCAAGACTACACATGGCACAAAACATCCTAACTTCTATTTTTTGTGTGTGTGTGTTTTCTTTTGTTTTTTTATTTATTATTATTATTTTTTGTGGTACGTGGGCCTCTCAGTGTTGTGGCCTCTCTTGTTGAGGAGCACAGGCTCCAGATGCGCAGGCTCAGCGGCCTTGGCTCACGGGCCCAGCCACTCCACAGCACGTGGGATCTTCCCGGACTGGGGCACGAACCCATGTCCCCTGCATCGGCAGGAGGATTCTCAACCACTGCGCCACCAAGGAAGCCCCCTAACTTCTCTTAATTTACTTTGGTTAAACCATCAGGTAACTGACACCTTGGAACAAGCAGTTCGGGTTCTTTGGATTTTTCTAATGCATTCAGATTCTCTCTTAGGACAACTATATCTCTCTTAGGAAAGATGTTAACAGTTTTCAAAAACACATGTATTTGTATGCTTTTCTTGCCACCTTACAAGCTATGCTTTCCACTTTCTGTTGCATAAGACAAAGGAAACAGATTTTTAAAAAAAGAAAAAAGAAAACAGATAATGCTATGATCTGTCTTACTTCCTATCTTTACAGAAAAGCAGAAATCCTAACCATCCTGTAGTGCTTAAATGCATAACAAATGAGTATGTTAACACCAAAGGTACATAAAATGCAAAGTGTTAAAGTAACTATTTCAAACACGTTGAATAAATTCTTTTACCATAACCTCCTAGGGGACAGAGGGACCTGGTCATCTATATTGTTTTGGGAACCTGTAAGATTTTCAGACCTAAGAATAGCATAATTCCTATTAATGCTCCTAACAGTGTTAACCTTTCTCATAATCTCAGCTTAATACTTCTCATTCCCATTTCTGTAAATGGAATAATTAGACCAATTAATGAAAGAAACACATGAACATTTCCATAGAAACCTTTTCCAGACCAATATTTTCAGGACAGCATGTTCCGCAAGGATTTATCCATGTGACTTCCACTGATGTTAACAGAAATCAGACAATTAAATCCTCCTGTAACTCTTTGATAATTTACCCCCTCTGCTTTTAGGAACATAATAATGCAGACATCCAAAGTGCAATCACTTCCTTAGAGTTGTCAAGTGTAAAAAATTTTGCATTGCTTCTCTGAGTGATTATCAGTTATATATTCTTTCTCAAACTAAAAAAAAATAGAGATGAATGGCATTTAAAATATTAAAATGTATGGAAATTATATGTAGGGTAATTAGGCAAACAGTTCTTTTTTAAAAAATCATCAAATTTTGGAAGGCAATTTAAGATAAAAAGAGAAGATCCCACTGTCTATAAATGAACATCTCTTATTGGTCACACTGGTGTACCACATTCTTTTTTTTTTTTCGCGGTATGCGGGCCTCTCACTGTTGTGGCCTCTCCTGCTGCGGAGCACAGGCTCCGGACGCGCAGGCTCAGCGGCCATGGCTCACGGGCCCAGCCGCTCCGCAGCATGTGGGATCCTCCCGGACTGGGGCACGAACCCGCGTCCCCTGCACCAGCAGGCGGACTCTCAACCACTGCGCCACCAGGGAAGCCCCACATTCTTTCTTTATCTCTGATCTCTGATGCTCCCTCTCCTCATCTGAGCCAATCCTAAGAGGGAAAGAAGTCAAGGTGAAGAATATGGTCCTAAGAACAAAGACAGAGAAAAGGTTTCTGAAGATAAAATCCCTCTCAATTACAATGACTGCTTAATAAGTCAGGCTAAAAATACAGAATTCACTGTGAAGTTTACTCAACTGCACTGATTAGATAAATTTATAGACTCCATTAAGGTACATTCTGCCCCATCCCAAATGTGTTTCAGAGCAACAGTAAAGAGGCAGCAATCCTCTTTCTCACTAGGAGCTGTTAATATGAAAAATATTCTATTGCAACAAAAAATATTACTCCTAAAAGAAATAAAAAGCTAAGACGTTGCTTTTCCTATCAGGAACAGAGGCTTTTGTCTATTTTCAAATATACACGGGTCACAGATAATTTCTATCTTCCTGCCAGGAATGCCACCCAATCCATTCCATCGTTGTGCATTCACAAGGCAACTAAAATGATTAAAGGAAAGCTAGGGCCCGAGCTCCGCAACAAGAGAAGCCACAGCAATGAGAAGCCCGCGCACCGCAATGAAGAGTAGTCCCCGCTCGCCGCAGCTAGAGAAAGCCTGCGCGCAGCAATGAAGACCCAATGCAGCCAAAAAAAAAAAAAAAAAAAAACCAACCAAACAAACAAACAAAAAAACTAGCCCTGTAAAATGAGTTTTGATGGAAGTATCATTACTTTATTTATTTATTTTTTTGGCTGCATTGGGTCTTCCTCTAGCTGCGGTGAGCGGGTGCTACTCTTCGTTGCAGTGTGCGGGCTTTTCATTGCGGTGGCTTCTCTTTGTTGTGGAGCATGGGCTTTAGGGGTGCGGGCTTCAGTAGTTGTGGTGCACAGGCTCAGTAGTTGTGGCTCGAGGGCTCTAGAGCACAGGTTCAGTAGTTGTGCTACACGGGCTTAGTAGCTCCGCGGCATGTGGGATCTTCCCGGACCAGGGCTCAAACCTGCGTCTCCTGCATTGGCAGGCGGATTCTTAACCACTGCACCACCAGGGAAGCCCGTCATTACTTTAAATGTATAGAAATTCCCAAATTGCTAAGCATATGAAAATCCAAACATACTATATCCCTGAATGTGTATCTGTGACATAGTCCTTGGATGTTTGAACTTTGAAAAAAATGTGTATATTCGTTTGTTAACATGGATTGGTTGGTTAGGCTTTTACTTGATTTCATAACATTTAATTAATTTGCTCTTTTTGATATTTAAATTCGAGGGCTGACAGGTTTTCATTTAACCTTTTAAACTTTCCCACATTCTCCGCTCTCTCACTCACAAGCACACGCTCCCTGTACACGTGAACATAAAATAGGTACACATATCATTCATTCTTTCAGCACCTATGAGTACCTGCTATGTAGTAGAATCATGCTCTATTTATTTTCTATCTCAAGATTTGCATTTGTAAGCTTTAACCTGTTTATGCTAAATACTCACTAGCTATAATTCGTAAGATCATATATGCTGACCATGAAGTATTAGATTTATGCCTGAGATATAAATAATGTTGAATCAAAGAGTGAATCTCGGTAGGTCCTTTCTCTTGTCAGTAGCTGGTCTACAAGATAGCCGTGGTTAAAAGTGTACCATCTACTACATTGCTGTCAAGATGGTAGAGCAGTAATACCAGCATCACCTGGGAGTGTGCCCGAAATGCAGAATCTCAGGAGTCGCCCAGAACCACTGCATCAAAATACACATGTGAACAGGATCCCAGGTGCTACGTATGTGCCTGAAAGTTTGAGGCACACTGGCTACAGCCACCCTCCCCCAAATATCCAAAATGGATGAGGGGGCAGACATTGCATTTACAAAATCTAGTTAAGGAATATTCAGAGACCTAGAGTTGATTTGTGTGTGGAAGGAGCTACAGGGAGTTGAACTGCTCTACCTAAAGAGTGGAAGATATTTTGGATTTTTGTTCCAGAGAAGAAGAGAAAAATCTAATGGCCTATTATATCATTTGTATTTCTGACAGGCTGACCCCCTTGAAGTCTACCTTCTTCACTGAAGAACTTTCTACATACAAGTGGTTTTCTTCCTAGATAGAATGGAGGTTTGGATCAATGAAATCTATATCCCAAAGGTCAAAGGGTCCCCAACAGATTCCTGGATTCTACTGTTATCCTGTCATCAGTTAGCAAAATAAAACAAACAGGATCTCTACTCCCTCACCTGGTTTCCTCTTCCCTCACCATTCTTCTTGTATACCTTTTATTTACATATATTTTAAATAAATTGCAACCTTCTTTATCTGCATCCATCATTCTTCACTCTGATTAACTGGAGGCTTGCTGCAAGGTTTATTTCCAGCTTCTCTATCAGGGCAGGGAGAGATGATGCCCTAAGAGGTGGGGAAGCTCCAGTTTTTCTCCTATGAATAGGGAGGGGGTGATAACACTTCTCCGAGTAATCTGGATGTTATTTTTACTCCTGTTCATGTGCCCTCCTTACCACCTGCACGTGCTAGTTGGTTCTGAGTTCATATAGTCAAGGGCAAAATCTCACAAGTCAGACTCAGTCAGCCTGAATAACCCTGCTGAGTGTCTGAGAGCTGCATCGGTTACTAAATCTGTAAAGACTGAAGTAGCAGAAGTCCCCTTTCTGGCTCTGACGAGAAAGACTCCACATCGGGTAGGAGGCTGACCTTCCTCAGTTTCCTCATTTAGCAAAACTGAGTGTTTACCTTCCATTTCTATTTCCACTATTTAAATATCATGATGGCTGACGAGCAGAGCCTAAGAGAAAGTCCAAGTGAGGTTTATCTTAAATCCAAGTGAAAAGAGTGAGTAAAGTTCAAAAACTTCTGAAGACCTCCACCATTGCCTCCTGTAAGAGATTCCAACTCTACTGTCACCAGGCAGGTTGGAGCCTCATGGACCCAATCCAGAGAACTGAGCAGAGCAGAAGTAAACAGGCGAGCAGAACCCCACAAAAGCTGCATGGAGTTTTGCAATACAATGCATTTTTAAGATTTCCTTTTCATGGCTTCCTTTTAAACTATGATTTGAAAAGTAAAACATTGTCATGGAAAATGCTCTATGAGATTGGTTTTTACCAAAAATGAATCATTCGGCAGATGGTTGGGAGTGGGGGAAGGTGGGAGAGGAATGGGATTTTAGAAAAGCAGAGGTGAGAGGCATCCCCACAGTTTTCAGAATCCACATCAAATGATCCACTGCAGTTATAATCTAATCTAAGGCTCACGCAAGTTTCATGTTTTTCCCCCTTCCTGCTCTGCTCCGAAGCCATCCATGTTCTCTTCCTGTTGTTCTATTTTCATTATATTCAAGAATACAGAAACATCTCCTCTATTAGGAAAGCAGAACTGTTGGACTGTCTGTTGTAAACAGTCACCTACATGATTTTTCTACCCAAACCTAAAGTAGTATTACTGCCGTTAAGCAACAGGGCTGAAAGCCTGGCATGTGAGAGACGTGGACAGCAGCTTATAGGAAGACCTTACCCAAACTTCACTGGTCAGAGGGCTTTGACCTTCCATACTGCTTCTGTGGAATGTTTCTAGCTTCTGTTAGGGAATGAAACATTTCTTGTTTATTTGGGAAAGGAACCAACATGCTCCAAATAGCTACAGTCTCCCCTTCATCCTTGGACTTCAGGGATACGGGGGCAACCTTTGTCTTGAGATTCATTTCAGGACTTTAGGAAGTCTTATAGTTTGAGTCACGAATATCCACCTCTCAGCAACTGCCAGAACGAGTAAACAGGAAATCAGCAAAATTACAGATGATCTTAACAGCAAAATAAACTAACAGGATTTGACTGACATGTATAGAACATTCCACCTAACAACAGCAGAATACCCATTTTTTTCAAGTGCTCAAAGGAACATTCACCAAGATAGACCATATCCTGGGCCATAAAACCAACTGCAACAATTTTATAAGAATTGAAATCATACAGAGTATGTTTTCTGACAATAATGGAATCAGCCTAGAATCAATAACAGAAATACAACAGGAAAATCTCCAAACACTTGCACATTAAACAACATACCTCTAAAAAATCCACCGGTCAAAGAGAAAAATCTCAAATAAAAGAAAAAAAAATATAAACATGAATCAAAATATGGCATCTAAAAATATGTGGGACACAGCTAAAGCAGGGCTGAGAAGGAAACAAAGCACAAAATTCTTACATTAGAAAAGAGAAAAGGTCTTAAATCAATAATCCAACTTCCTACCTCAAAAAACTACAAAAAATAGAGCAAAATAAAACTAAAATGAGCAGAAGGGAGAAAATAATAAAGACAAGAGGAGAAATCAATAAAATTGAAACAATAAAACAATACAGAAAATCAGTGAAACAAAGAGGTAGTTCTTTGAAAAGATCAATAAAAATTGATAAATACAGCAAGATTTATGAAAATAAAAGAAAATTTAAAATTACCAATATCAAGATAGAACAGGATATCACAACATATCCTGTAGCTATTAAAAGGATAATAGAGGAATACTACTGACAACTTTATACTCATAAACTCAACAACTTAGAAGAAGTGGGTCAATTCCTCAATGACCACAAACTACCAAAACTCAGCAAAACTGAAATGGATAATCTGAATAGTCTTATAACCATAATGAATTCATATTTTAAAGCTGCACACATTATCTTCAAATAAAAAGTAAAAAAAAAAAAAAAATTTTGCTTCTGCAAATCCCCAGGCCCAGACAGTTTCACTGGAGAATTCTACCAAACATTTAAAGAAGATTTAGCACCAATTTTACACAATTTCACGCAAAAAATAAAAGAGGAGGAACCACTTCCTAATTTATTTTATGAAACCAGTATTATTCTAATACCAAAATTAGGATTTATTCATTCCCAAATGCCCATTTAGGAAAGTATATGGGACTTTACAAGTTCATTTTTGTTGTTTTTAGGACATGTCCAAGATCTTGGAGAACGAAGAATGAATCTATATACATATCTATGTAGAGAGAGAGAGAAAGAGAGAGAGAGAGAGAGCACACTTTTAAGTCAAACTGAAAAGGGAATTTGGAGTTGGAGACATGATGTAAAAGGAACGCTATTTTTTTCCTTCCCAATGTGTGATTTGTGCACGAATGTCTCAGCTGCTCTCTGCCGTTTGTTACTGACCAGCTCTGCAAAATAACATGGAAGCCCATGTGAGTCGGGAGACAAAAGTCCAGGCTCTCAATGTGTTCTGCTATTAAGCCACCCTGTGTACCTGAATAATTAATTAATGTTATCTACCTCTGTAACATGCTGGTTTAGTTACAGCACGTTAAGTTCTACAGGATCATCCATGCCAGGAAATAAAGGCAAAACTAGTAAGCATGTTTATGTCATTATGATAAATTGGTTAACACACAGGCTTAATTAAGAGGCTCTTTCCTCTATGAGGCAGTCCACGGACATGGAGTTGTTCCCCCAAATAACTCCTCTATGTATGTCCCTTTGGGAAGTTGCTGATGGTGTCACTAAGCTCAGCGAAAAGCTTCCCAGCTGTAGGGCCCAGAGCCCCCTTCCACCGTCACAGAGCCATCGCCAAGCTGTGTTCCTTGGATTTTATTGGCAGAGGTGATTCTCAGTGAGATCTGGGGACACGGTCTGCCTTCCCAAACACTCAGTAAATTCAGCAGAGGTGGAAACCACAGGGGGATTTTCGGCCTGATGTCAGCTGTGATGGCCACCACGCTAGGAGCACAAGGGTCTACATGTGTATACTGATGTCATCACTCTCAGGGAAGATACTGTGCATGTATCATTTTGCATTTCTCAGCTCCCCACCCTCACAGGCACATTAGCTGCCACTCACTTCCTTGACACCTGAAGCACCGGCTGCTATTCTGAGCAAGATACTGACTTAGAATGCTTTCTTCTAATTACGTGTCATTAACTTGCCTTGGGGTGGCAGTTCCCTGGTGATGTGGGGCATGGGACAAGTCAAAGCCACTGGGTTGTCACAAAAGCCACAGTTAGGTCTCCTCAAGATGGGGAGGGTGGTTTCTGCATCCCCAAATTCCCCTACAGTGTTTTAAAAAGGGTAAGAAAAGGTCATGTGGATTCTCCCTTGGGTTGACATGCATCAGTGAAGGTAGCGGGGAAGCGTCCGTGGGGAGCCCGAGGCTTGTTCTGAATCTTATTCTGTTGCCCAGTTAACATATTCGTCCAACTTTCTCAGCACCTCACACAGACCCAGAGTTCACGGGACAGTGGGATGCTGCACGTCTGGACCTGCATTCCTGTATGTGAACTATACCCTAACACAAGACTGAAATATCCTTCAGAAAACTCTCAAACAGTGGCACTAAACTAAATTTAAAAAAAATCATTATAATTAGATATTGGCATCTTTCTTCTTCTAAAGGCAGTGGCAACCAAAAGGAAAACTTTGCTATAGCCTCTGGACCAATAGCTAGAAGATTATAAATTAACTCTTTGATAACACGAGCAGGAAAAAAAAAAAAGACGGTTCAAGAATGCAAACAACACGTTACTAGAGTCTATATCTAAATTGATAGCACAGTTACCACCAGAATGATAGAGATAATACCATCTTCCAACAGTCAGAGAAAATATGGCCAAATGCTTGTCTTAAAGTAACTAATAATTAGCAATCCTTTAGTGCTCTCATGACTGTAAAAGTGTAAAGCCAATTCAGAGGTCAAAATATATCCTTCCCCAAACTGATACAGTGTTGAAAATAAGACATAGTCTGGTTGGCTGCTATATGCATCTCCTTCTTCTCCCACAGACTTTAAGCCATGAGATGAACTAAAGAATATACAGCTACCCCCACCACGGAGGAATTAAATGACCCCTCCAAGGTGACAAAATGCTAGCAGCATCAGCGTGAGTATTCAGTGGGGGTTGGTATTCATCCTTGGCAAGGATGGTGCTTTTTGTCATAACGTAAAAAAACTGTCCATTTCCTGTAGATATCACACAGGCATATTGTACACATTACAGATGCACATACATACGTCCAGTGTAGAAACTGGGTGGCAGATGGGAGTGTGGGCTCTAACATGCTGCCCTACTCACGGAAGGCAGGGTGCCCCAGCCAGGCGGTCTTCAGCAGGACCATCAGCGGTTTTCTCTGCCGTGTGGGCAGCAGAAAGGACACAAATGTCTCCCTAGCACAGGTCACTGAGGCCTGCCGGCTTCCTGCTGCTGTCGGGGTCGCGGCATCCCATCAGGAGTGTGACACAGTAGGGAAAGAGACCGGTTCACTGTGAGACCTGCTACTCACTCTCGGACAGTGCCTCGGCCCCCCTTCCCACTGCACAGCGGCTGCCGCAGGAGGCTGTGGCCCTCCAGACCATAAGCCAGGGTCTGAGTTCCATCGGGACACAGGCTGCAGTGTCAGTGGCCTTCTTCTCAAAACGCTGCTTTCTAGGATGCTACAGAAATGACCTAATTTGGTGCCCTAGCCTTAGGAACAGGGGAAAAGTCTCTTCAGGTTGAAAAGGGGGAAAAAAGTATGAACTAGGAAGATAGGGATGTAGCTGGCTCTGCTTTCAGAGAAACTAAGAGGATCCTCAAGTCATTTACGGAGACCGCGTTTCACATGCACGCTAGGAACGCTGGGGATGCTAGGGATGCTGGCGTGACATGGGCTTCTCCTCCTTGGACCTGTCACTTTTCCACATGGAGTTAATCAAATGCTCCTTTATCTTCTCTGGGAAAGGGAAATGAGCTGATTTAAATTGCCAAGCTTGGATACTCATCCAAAGAGGACAGCTGAGAGATTTATGTGCAAAATAACTGAGTTGGAGGAGAAAATGGGAAACGGATTCCAAGTACCTGCTTGCTGTGCTGTCTGTGGCATCTGCTGGCCTCTCGGAGCACTGAACTGAACAGAGGCCATGGGCCGGTACTGCTGCGTGGTTGAGGTAGGGTACTGACCAGATGGATAATAATATACAGGCATCTGTGGAAGAAAGGGAACAATGGCAGGAAATGAGAGCTGTAAATGGAGTAACATTTTGAAACATAAAATACTGTCATCGTATGACATAATGTGAGTACAGTAGATTGCAAAGACGGCCACCATGCGTGTGTGTGTGTGTGTGTGTGTGTGTGTGTGTGTGTGTGTGTGTGTGTGTGTGTGTGTGTGTGTGTGTGCGCATTACTGCTCCCATGAAAAGGTGAAATCTACTCCCGAAAGCCATGAATCTGAGCTGGCTCTGTCTTCCTTTGACCAATGCCATGAGACAGAAATGATGACTTCTGAGACTTGTAAGCCTGATTCTTAAGAAGACTTGCAGCTTCCACTCTTTCAGAAGAGAACCCAGCCACCAGGAGAAGTCCAGGCTACCCAGCTGGAGAAAGAGGCCATGTGGAGAACAGAGGCAGCCCAGCCAAGACCCCAACACTGCAGCATGTAAGTCAGGCCACCTGGGATCTTTCAGGCCCAGTCAAGCCACATGTGGTGCAGAGGCGAGCCATCGCTGCCAAGTCCTGCTCAAACTGCCGACCTGGCTGTGAGCAATACAATGGTGATTGTCTTAAGGTGCTGAATTTTGTGCTTTTTAAACAAGAGTGAATGAAACAAGAGTGAATGAAACAGTCATCTACAACAACACATTTTTACGTAGTTTTAAATATGATCATTAACTTGAATTGTTTTGCTAATGGAAACACAGGTAGGTCATGAAATCTGCTGATCTCCTGCCTAAAAGAATCAGAGGATGAAATTATGAAATATGGGGAGGCCCAGCAAAGCACTTTTCAGAGTGATTGGCACATAGCTGGTATCCCAGAAAATGGATGTTCAGTTTTAAAAGGGACATATGTTAAAAATACTGTTCATGTCACCTTCTGTCACTTTCTAATGACTAAGAATGATTGAAAATACTCTAATTACTTCCAATAAGATTCAAATCAAATGTCTCCTGACCTGGAAAGACTTCCTTGCCTGCCTCAGGTCATTTATATTAAGGCTGTTTTCTTATTTTTTAGAAATTTATTTATTTATTTTGGGCTGCGATAGGTCTTGTTGCTGCACGTGGGCTTTCTCTAGTTGCGGCGAGCGGGGGCTACTCTTCCTTGTGGTGCCCGGGCTTCTCATTGCGGTGGCTTCTCTTGTTGAGCATGGGCTCTAGGAGGGCAGGCTTCAGTAGTTGTGGCTTACAGGCTCTAGAGCGCAGGCTCAGTAGTTGCGGTGCCCAGGCTTAGTTGCTCCGCGGCATGAGGGATCTTCTCGGACCAGGGCTCGAACCCGTGTCCCCTGCATTGGCAGGTGGATTCTTAACCACTGCACCACCAGGGAAGCCCTGTTTTCTTATTAATCGATTACTTTTTTATTTACAGGCCTCTGACTTTTCTTCTATCAGCTTCTTTAAAGTGTAAGCAGAGGTGTGCCAGTACACAGCCTGCAAGGATTATCTGCTTAGAATAACATTAGGAGCCACCTGTTGAAGAACTGTGAATTTTATGGCTATTTTATTTTCCCTCTTTGCCTTGTCCATATTTTTTTTTTTTTTTTTTTGCGGTACGCGGGCCTCTCATTGCTGTGGCCTCTCCCGTCGCAGAGCACAGGCTCCGGATGCGCAGGCTCAGCGGCCACGGCTCATGGGCCCAGCCGCTTCACGGCACGCGGGATCCTCCCAGACCGGGACACGAACCCGTGTCCCCCGCATCGGCAGGCGGACCCCCAACCACTGCGCCACCAGGGAAGCCCTTGTCCATACATTTTTGCTTCACCCTTCCAGTGGGCGTTCAGAAAGCATTCACCCGAATCAGACAAAATTGACCTTTAAGGTTATTAAATAGGTCATTTTCTGCATAAACATAACGTATTTCCATATATGCCCATGGACTGTATCTCAAGTGTTCTTTTCAACACTATACATAATTGAGTAACTGAGTTTTAAAATGTTTACTAAATTGACAATCACTGTGGGTTATATCCTATACCTTTATCTGTGGTACTTTTACAAAGAAGTTCACAGATGTCCAGACTGCTCATGAGCATCTGTTTTCCTTTTTTTTTTCTTCCGTCCCTCTTTCTATTTTTAAATCTGTTGGAGAGGGAATGAAAGCATTTCTGTTGCAGACACACCAAAGCTCTGAGTTGTCTTTGCTCTTGTAGTGCACTAATTATTGAAATTCCTTCAATCAAGGAAGGGCATTTTTTTAAAAATTCTTCAATTAAATATTCTGCCAACTCTTCTCTTTGACATCAGAAAAGGGTGACAGATGCTATTTAGGCTAAAAGAGTTAAACTACTTTTCCCTGATAATTAAAGTAAATATTTATTAGTAAAATAATTAATATATCAATGAGGTCCTTTCTCCTGTAACTCAAAATTATTTTTAATATCTCCTTAAACCCCACCAGCAACACTACTACATTACATAGAAGGCAACTAAAGATTGACTATTAATTATCACTCAAAATAAAATGAACAACTGGGTGAAAATCATTTCATGGTGGAGGATTCTGCATGGCTGGAAAAGAAAATAATTTATTCAAGATGTTAAGGCAGTGCCACACCACAAATGATACGAAGGTGACACTGTACTTTAAATGGCTCATCCAATGCAATATTTCATAATTAGGATGGAATTTGCTTGGGATATGCATGCCTTGAAAATGGACCAGAAAACGCTTCTGTGCATTTTACATCTTGACAGTAATCACTTGCAATATTCTGCAAGGGATACCCAGGAGAGCTCCAGAGATGTTTGGTGGTGAAGAGTAACACATAATCAGTCTTTGAGAAGACAGTAAAAATCAGTGATCTGTGGTGTCTTACATGCTCAAGTCAATTAAATATGATTAATGGCTACCTGTGAGCATGTGCAGGAGCCCCGCTCCCCAGGGGAGTGGAGAGGACAGTGGATGGGGCTTAGCTTCCTCCTTTATATTCAGAGAGGAGCCCCAGAAAAGCTCCAGAAAATGCTTATGAATGGATAAGAAAGGAAACAACACATTTCCAGAGCAGCAGCAAGAGAGATGAAAGTCCCCCAGGAGCTGGCCTTCCCCTTTCTTCCCCGAGGCTTTCCCTCCCTGGGCAATCACCCCAGTGAGCTGACATCCTGCTGGAGGGCAATGCTCTCCCATGGCCTCTGCACAAACAGCCTGGAAAATGGGCCACTTCCCCTGGTACCAGGGACACGGGTCTGCGTCATTAAACTTACTTTCTGAGCCCCCAAGACTTCACACAACTGATGAATGCGACAGACCGGGTCCTGTAGGCTGGGAGTATCAGTATGGACCACAAGAGCGAGGTGAGTTGAGCTGGTGATATTCTACATGGAAACAGAGGTCAAGATGCACCAGCAACCAGCTCTGGGTCACAGGTGTGAGAAAAAGCACACTTACCTGTGTGGGTGGAGGCTGTTGCACAAATCCCTGGGGCGAGGGAGGGGGCTGGAGGACTTGCTGGGAGATGGGAGGGCCAGAGCCCGAGAAGCCCCCCGTTGGGAGCTGCTGGCCTGTGGAGGCGATGACGTAGCTTGGCTGCTGGGTGGGCTGCGGCAGGAGGGACGGTGTGTAGACAGGGCCGGCTGGGGGCTCGGGAGTCTCCCCCGAGGACTGCCGGCTCAGGTTCATCTGGCCAAACTGCGTGGTCACATCCTCTCTCTGCAAGCCATGGAGAGAAACCAGGGCGTCAGCAAGAGTGGCTGAGGAATGGGAGTGGCAGACATAGGACACAGGCTTGTCCTTATGGGAGACGGAGGGAGAACAATTTGGAAAAAATAAACGAAAGGAATTCTCTGTTCAGAACACCAAGAGAACATAGCAAGAGAAGACAGATTTTAATCATCTTGAGGATTAGAGATGGCAAACAGTTTGACCCGTATCTCCCTCTTTCAGTGGAAACAAATTATTATTTTTTTCACTGAGGGCTTGGGATCCTCAGGATGGCACTGAGACAAGAAGGATTTGGGGCTCTGTCCTGGAGGGTCATCTGGTCTACCAGCAGTAACCATAGGATCTGCCTTCTGGAGGACGCAGAAGGACTTGTGCTGCCCATGGCTGCCACAAAGAACTGGTGTCATCAGTGGGGTTTCATTTGCACGTTAAAGAGTAATTAGTCACTGGCCTGGCCTGATGTTCAGGGACAATGCTCACTCTTGTTGTCCAAAAGGACCTAGTACATTGAGGAGAAATGAGAGGCCGTTGGAGGATTGGGATTCTAGGGGAACACCTGTATCAGGAGCACAGGGTGATGTCAGTTACCATCTGGATATTGACTTTTAAGATATTTCCCAACCCTCACACCAAGCTCATGTGTCTCTCTGTTCCTGACATGTAACTCTGAGGACATTAAATTCCCGCTTAGCTTGCAAACTCTTAAAAGGGTACCACTGCAGAGGCACTAAATATGGGACAGATGACAGAAAGGAAAGCATTATTTTGGAGAATGAGACATTCACACATCACCTCCCCCCTTACAGTCAGCCCAGGGCACCCACCCAGCATCAGCCTGCCCTGCACAAGAAAGTAGTCAAACCAGTGAATATGCTCTCCCAGGTGAAAAGTCATCCCCACATGATACAGTACCATGGGGAACTGCGGCGTCGGAGACACGGGCAGGAGATGCTGGGAAGCAAAAGACACAGCTGGGTATTGCACTGACTGGGAGGAAGCCTGCAGCCCCTGGACAGACTGGAGGAAAGAAAAAGCTTGTCAGGTAACAGGGAAATACTGGGGGTTGAAATCCCACCGGAAGGCGATAGCATCTGAAGCACTCCACCGTCCCCCTCACAGGTCCTCCTGGTTCAGTGCACTCCAGAGAGGGGCACCAGCCACCAACAGGAAGCCAATGCAGGCAGACCAGTGCCAGCCAGCCTTGAGGGAGGCTTGCTGCTCAGATATGAAGTCCTGTGTGTGAAACTTTTGAAAATTGTAAAGCACTATAGAGAGTAAAGAATCTTTCGTTCAATTAAAAAAAAGAAGTTATTGTGATACTTTTCATGTTGGTGGTGGTCAGATCCCTGGGTCTAAAAATATAGTCTAAGTACTAAAAAGTAAGAAAAAACAAACAAAAAAAATGAGGTTCAGGGGACTTCCCTGGCCATCCAGTGGTTAAGACTCTGCTTCCACTGCAGGCCCAGGAGCCAAGATCCCTGCATGCCGCCCACTGTGGCCAAAAAAAAAAAAAAAAAAAAAAAAAAGAGGTTCACCCTGGCAACCTGCCTGGAACACTTCAGGTTTCTGAACATTTCCATGTGTTGCCCTAGAAAAGGAGGACAGCCCAATGTCTCTCCAAGGGACAAATGAACAGTCAGGCCACCTGATCTGCATTAGGAATGGGTGAGCAAGGTGACACAACGGCCTGGATGGGCTTGAGTTCAGTCCCCTAGACAGTACAGGCTCCTTGACACATAAAAGCAGCATCTAGATCTAAGACAAGACTTGTCATTCATTTTCCCAAGTACCATGCCTCACCATGCGAGTCACTGGACGGGGCCCTCATCTCTACCTACGCTTAAGGCTCCAGCTGAAGTCCTGTCAACCTGAAACCAAGGGCTCTAGGCTGCCAGGTTTTATTATGGAGTTGAGTGGATGGGACTGGCACCCATGGAAAATATCGCCTCTTCCTGATGCACCGCATCGCTGAGGCTGGTGCAGTCTGCGTCTCCGAGCACTTCCCCTCCCTGCCTTCCCACCAGCTCTTACCTGAGTGACCAGTGGGCCTGCCATTTGCGTCTGGGGTGGCTGGGCCTGCTGCTGGGGTCGCGGGGAGGGCTGCTGCTGGGGCTGCTGCTGGGGCTGCCCCACCATCGCGCTTCGCAGGGGCTGCTGGCTGGTGGGGGGGTTGTATATGGCGGGGGTTCCATCGGGATTCACGAAGGGCTGGCCTGCAGTGGAATCACACCTTGGTCAAGGTAAACTTCTCAAGCTCTCCTTTGGCACAAAGAACCACTCCGACAGATACTCAAAAATGGAACCTAAAGCAAAGGGGCAGGGGAAGTCCAGGACACTGGAGGCTTTGCCAGTGTGAAGACTTGACTGTTTATGACCCATCAGGCTGAGCAAGGTAACAGCGTAAGCCCACAGCAACTTAAAGAAGCCGCAAATGAATCCATCACCTTCAAGGCAATTTGCCAAAGCTAAGTGCATCTGTACAGTGGCACCCAGTGCAGAAGGCCTGTGGAGATGCAACCTTCACCAAGTCCTGTGTCTTGCTGCCCTGCACCTCACAGCTACCAGCGAGACAACTTACACTGAAATATAAGGGCTGCTTTCCGTTTATACGGCTCTGGCGACATTCAGTGACTCAGTGTTTACCAATATATTTGTTTTGCTTCCACTGGGCTGGTCACCAACTTAGAATCATTATCAGTTCCACAAATATATATACAACCAGGATATACCACATGCATTCACTCGCTTCTCTCACAAGCAGGAGTACACAGGGGAGGGGATAGAGATTCTGAAGGTGATGCATAATAAACCCATCACAGAATCATCTTGTCATGGCAGAGCAAATATACATTATTTTGCCTTTTGAGATAATGGCTTGGTTCACTGTTATTGTTCCTACTATTTGAGGAGTATTTTATGGTTTACAAAACAGTATCACTGGAACCTCACTGGGCCTCTGAGGAAGGTAGGTATCATCTCCCTATGTTTCAGAAGAGGAAATGAAGGCCCACCAGGAAGATTACAGGAATAAGGAGCTGAAAGGAAGAGATTAAAGGGCAGCAAATGAAAGAGAGAGAAAGGAGGTAAGGGAGAGAAGAAATGGATTTCCAATATGGAAGGTACAGCAACAGGCACCTTACATCCATGGTCTTCTCTTCCAAGAGCCCCACAGGTGTGCAATCTCATTCCACTTTAGAGACGAGACAATCAAAGTTTGGAGGGCCCAAGCAATTTATTCAGAAATACACAAAGCAGTAAGTGAGACACCCAGGAAATGGCCCTGGTCCATTCACCTCCCATCATACCACACAACTTAAGTGAATTATCCAAGTTTGCTTAATGAGTACATGGTACAACGAGGTACCATGAAAAAAATCCAATTGTAACTGAAAATTATCCATCAACACATGAGAAGTTTGGAGAGGTGGGGGCCGTGTTTCAAGGTGGAATCACCCCCAGGATTGGCAAATAAAGAAGAATCAGAATCTGGGGGAAAAGATGGGCAAGGTGCTTACAGCGAAAGAGCAGTGGACTTGATTTCAGCTCAGTTAGGAACTGACATGAAAGCTTTAGCAGTCCCCAAATTTTCAGTACCCTCCCAAATATTTATATACTTGTGTATGTGTGTATGTATGCAACAAGTAACCTTACGTGCTGCATATTCAAGAACATACCCGCCAGAACCACAGGAGTTCTAACAACAGTTTCATAACCAATCACAACACGATGTGATGGAAAAGCAAATGTGCCAGAATTTTAGTCAGAGAACAATGACTAAATTTAGAGGTTTTTTTTTTTTTTTTTTAAATGTTCTTCATAAGCACTTGTTTTCCTATCACTGTTACTTAATTTTAGCTATATTTTATTGTTTTAAATTATTGTTCTTTTTTCCAAAATAACTCTTCTGAATTTAAAATCTGCAACCCATTTTTTTTTTCCCCTGCAAAACCCAGCAGTTTGGGAAAGGATGAAAAAAAGGTCAATTTAAAAAAATCTATTAGCCCATTTGGGGTTCTAATCCTTACTTGTCTCCTCTCTGTGTATCTTAATAGGGAAGAGGAAAATTTTAGGTACCGAACATTTAAAAAAAATTATCACAGCAACTTCATACAAAATCATTTCAAAGTCAACCTCACTCTAAGCTCACACACACACACGGATGGAAAACTAAAAAGAAAAGGCTCTTTACTATGTCTGTGACTTTTGATTTACCCCAGTGAGAATTAAGGAAGTGTGAAAAACTGACCATATTTAGGGTGAAAATATAACAGCAAAATATTCAGATGCCATTTTCGATAAATTTTAGACCCTCTGTTTAAAATATTATTATTGTGCTGTGGACCAGAAGAAAGAAATATTTCTAAATAACCGCATGTGGAAAGTACTAAGAATTCACTTGGGTAGAGAGAGATGGCAGGTTCTTCTAGAAAGAGAAGGTAGTATAAAAGGTTGATTCTTATGCTCACCAAGGAATGGTGGAGAGAACTGAGGAAAATGAAAGAAGTCAGATGGATGCCAGGGAAGAGACCAAAAACAATTTTCTAAGAGGGCCGGGATGACTGACTGTTGGTTTTCAAGTCAGGCTACGGTGGCTTCTCGGTATTCTACCTTGTTTACCAATCCAGATGCAATTACGACTGAATCCAGGCAATTAGCTTGAATGACAGTGGCTGAAAATCAAAAGAGAAAGACTCACTAGCTCTAGGACTATTCCGCTTAGCAGACGTTTTCATGTCAGAACTGCGGAAGCATGTCCAGCAGGCCTTGGAATGGGTGTTAGCAGGTAAAGAGAGTGTAGTGACAGAGGTAAGCCAGTGTGGTGAGCTGAGCCAGGGCAGAGAAAAGGATTGAATGCAGAGCGTCCGTCGCTCTCAAATACATAACTTTAGGTGAAAAACGTCTCCACTATTCACATCAATGTGTGTAATGTGCAGCAGACGTTATGTTACTAATATATAATGATTGAGCCCCTGCATGGTGACTAAAGCTTTGTTACCCATTCCAGGGATGCAAAACAAAAGACGAGAAACTAAGTAGGACTCCTCCTCCCAAAGAGCTTACCAATGTGCTGGTAATAAGGAAATGAATCCAAGGGCAGTTCACACTAGAAGCAAAGTAATCATATGCTCTTGGTTTCCAATACCAAAGCACTGCTACCATGTACCCGGCAGAAGGGTATTATTTAAAAAGAAAGGGAAGGGATGATGGGAAAAATATTTTCCTTTCCTAGTCCTTAGAAGGTGAGCAATCAAATGATTAGGGAGCTGATGATTATGGATAAGCAGAGACTGATTCAGGACTTGCAAAGATACATTTCTAGACAGCACACAAAAACTTCATGGTGCATTTAATCGAAAGGTGGAAGCACTTTGGATAAATCGATTCTAGAAGTCCTGTGAAAAACAAAAACAGCATAGTTTATGGAAGCATTTGAAAGAGACCAGCCCTCAAAGGCGGCTCAAAGTCAAGTCCCTGCAGATGGCGTGTTCTTCCATCTCATGCTCTTGGACTCCTGCCAGATGAAAGCAAAGCAAAATGGCAAAACAACACACACGGCACTAACGAGCACTTGAGGGATGCCAACACCTGTTGACATCTCTGGATAGCACTGAGTTGAAAGAAAATAGCCAAAGATGAGCTTTCAGCTAGAAATTTCCAAACTGAGGCTGAGTCCAAGACGGCTGGAGGAAGATCATTCTCAAGAGTCAAACCCAGGCTTGCCTGGCAAGGATGAAGATGTGGTCCAGGGATAACTTTGAGAAAGAGCCTCTGATTCCCTCATCCAGATGCCTGCAAAGCAAAGAAACAACAGCCAACGCAGGTTTAGAGTTGGAAATGGACCAAATGGGAGCTGAGTCTAAAGCCAGGCGAAATAAAAAGTCCTGGTTGTATCTGGGGAGCCACAAGAATGTATGTGAGTGGCTTGGTTTCAGCTGCCAAACATTCAGTTCCTAGTAAGAGCCCGGTCAATTGTGCTGACAAAGGAAATTTCATTTTTGTTTCATTTAATAGACAAATGACTGGCAGGCACCTTAGTATTTCAAATCATTGCTTGTCTTATTACTGCTTAAGACAGATATTTAATCAATCATTGTTTTACATATGAGGGACATTCTCAAATATATGACATTGGATGAAAAGCTGCTCTATTATCCACATTAGCATATATGATGAATAGTAGATATTGTTTCAAAAATATGTAATTGTTGAGGACCTTTGTTATCCACTCTAGGGAGGCCAAAAATATAACCAAGTACGGTTCCTCCCCACAGGCTCATGAATGTGCAGGTAACAGGGAAATGTAGCCAAGGGCAATTCACATAAGAAGCAAAGTAGTCATATGCTCTGGGCTGCTTATACCAAAGTGTTCCTACCACATATTTGGCAGAGAGTATTTAGGAAAAGGTAAGAGGTGTGGATTCTAGGGGAACACAGCAATGCCAGAGAAAGATGAGCTTCAGCCCAAAGGAGGCAAATTTCCAGTTTCAATAGTAGAGTCAAATAAGTGATCAGATAGCCTGATAGACAGACATGCACATGACTCACCACAGATACATATACACATACATATATATGATACGTGATAGATGTATACGTACATTCATATGTGCTGGCGTCTGTGTGTGTGTGTGTGTGTGTGTGTGTGTGTGTGTGTGTGTGTGTTTTGGTCATGCCACATGACTTATAGGATCTTAGATCCCTGACAAGGGATTGAACCTGGAGCCACGTCAGTGAAAGCCTTAAGTCCTAACCACTGGACCACCAGGGAACTTCTGTTCATATTTTTTTAATTAATTAATTAATTAATTAATGGATGCATTGGGTCTTTGTTGCTGCCTGCGGGCTTTCTCTAGTTGCAGCGAGCGGGGGCTACTCTTCGTTGCAGTGCGCGGGCTTCTTATCGTGGTGGCTTCTCCTATTGCAGTGCATGAGCTCTATGCACGCGGGTTTCTGTAGTTGTGGCGCATGGGCTTAGTTGCTCCTCGGCATGTGGGATCTTCCCAGACCAGGGATCGAACCCGTGTCCCCTGCATTGGCAGGCGGATTCTTAACCACTGTGTCACCAGGGAAGTCTCCCCACGCATATTTTTAATTGACAAAAATAAACACATTCTGGGAAAAAAGAAATATCACAATTCACCTTACATCCCACCACTCAATCACAGAATAGAATAGTACATCTTCCTCCTGGTCGAGGGATAGTTTTATGTCTAGCATTTGTCAGATCAGAGATGTGTGTAGGGAAACTCTGTTGTTCAACAGTATTATCGGATCCTTTTCTTTAGTTAGGATCCTTTTGCAAAGGATAAATTTTAATAACAGCTCCAAATTACTCATTCCAATTTGTAATTGGGGCTTGGCACCAAGAGCACATTCTTTCCTTTTCTATAAACAAGATTATAGATGATAATATACACATACACACACACATCCACGCTTTCATTACAAATCATATTCCTGCGCTGTACCCTAAAAAATACTCTTTTGAGCTTTCCCGAAATACTCCGCAATTTTGGTTAAAACATAACACTCAAAACTATGCTTAGTGGCTACTCTTGTCTACAAACCTTCCATCTCAATTAAAAGTGAAAGAATTAAAGCTGACAGAGTCAGATCATACTTTGATCTGTGCCCAGAGTAATGAATATGATCCTGGTTTTCTTTTCATTTCCTTTATAGTGCTTACACTGATCCAGATATCTAATATTCTCCTTAGAAGTATCTAATCTGAAAGCTTTCAAATGGTTTTCAATAAAATGATTATGCCTCCTTTTCCTTCAAATTTGTGGCATTTTCAAAATGTCTCAATCAAACACCATTCCTTAAGAATGTGCCATATGTTTTCATGAAAATGTGGCAATTATTCAAGTAACTATTTTACTGTCATGCTTCTCTGAATTTCCTACTTATTAGTAGCACTAGACATGTGAGAAGATTGAGCCAGATCACTTTTATGAGATTCCCATCCAGCGCTGCATTTTTAAGTAATCTAAACCAAACCTCAGATATATTTTGAGAAAATTCATTTTTTTTTTCAATCTCTTTCAAAGGTTTCTAGAGAAGTGACTTGTCAAATCAAGCCTTCTAACCCAGGGTTTACCAGCCCTGGCACGACTAACATATTGGGCTGGATAATCTTCCTGTGTCAGGGGCTGTTCTGTGCATTGTAAGATGTTTAGTAGCATCTCTGGTCTCTACCTTCTTAGATGCCAGTAGCAGCCCCTCCTCCCTAGGTCATGATAATCAAACTATCTGCAGATATTGCCAAATGGCCTTGGAGGCATGGAAAAATTGCCTCTGGTTGAGAAGTTCCCCCCATGAAGCAGGTGTTCATCAGTCTATTTGCCCAATGCTCTGGGTCCTCTGAAATTAGTGTGGAAGTTAACTGACCACAGGAGAAATTTAAAAAGTAAAAAACGTAAGATGTACAAACTGTTAGGTATAAAACAAACCACAAAGATATACTGTACAACACAGGGAATATAGCCAATATTTTACAATAACTATAAATGGGGCATAACTTTTAAAAATTGTGAACCACCATATTGTATACCTGTAACTTATATAATATTGTAAAACTATACCTCAATTTAAAAAAAGTAAAAAAATGGCCATTCATCATGAAAGAAACAATAGTCATGAAGTTGCCGATTTTCCAAACCCCACCAAAACCTGTCTAATCCTAAAATCCCTAAAATACATAAGAACTTGCCCTCTGTATTCTCTTGCCACTGCTGTTCCTTATTTCCCAGTGGGAGTTGCATGGAGTTCTAAGGTGGGAAGTCAATTTCTGTAGTGAAGAATCTGCTCCAACTGAGATCTCAAGTTCCTGAAATATCTTGGATGCAAAAATGCTTTTGACACAACAACAAGCTAACCACGGATTTGGTCTGAGAAACATCAATTTTCAATTAGTACATCCTGATTCTTCACTCCATGGTTTCTTATCTTAGCTCCTGGGAATACGTGAGAGACACCGTGCTCAAGGAAGAGGACACAGAGAAAAGCGGATATTTCTGGGAAGTATCTGTATTTCGATTTACATACCAATATTGATAACGATACAGAGATATAGATTCCAGCTCTCTATAGATCTGCTCTTCCTAAATCAAGACCCTACACAACAACCCACGCACCAGGAATTTTCAGAACACTTGCTAGCAAAGTTATAAGCTCAAACACAAGAATAAACCTCTGATATTATGTCTCAGCCAAAGCAGAGGTAATGAACGAACCTGTATGTGGATTAAGAAGGATGCTTCCGGGTGGGATGCCTGTGGCAGCTTCGAGTGGAAGGAGGATGTAGCTGGTGCTGCTGTGAGCGACCTGGCCTCCCATCCCATTCTCTGGGTAGGTCACACAGCCGGGAGAAGTGGCTGCCACGCCCGAGACCAGCGGTGAGCTCTGGAGAGGTGGATGGGTACGCGACAGCGATCCTGACGAGCCTGCACTGCTGGACGACTCAGAACCTACCAGAGAGACACAAATCAACAAATCATTCCACACGGAGGAGAGGAAAGAAACCACTACTTAGTGTAAAGAATCCATCACTAAAGAATTTGAGGTGAGCACTGCAGGATGAGATTAACTAATGCCCCTCCCACATTTGATTGAAATATTTGCTGCATATTTTTCAGATGTGTCAGATTTCTAGGAAAAGAGAGATTAAGAATGAGCTCTCTCTTTCCGGCTTCTCACATGCCACTAGGGTGATGAATTGGTAAATGGTACCATAAAGCTGGGAACTCAGGGCCTGAAAACTCCCATTTCCCTGAGTAACTAATGAAGTGGAAATGTCTCACTGAGCTGGAGTTACGACAGTAAAATGACTGGGATGGAGGTTAAAGAGACTGCAGTTTAAGGAGGAGTCTGTGGTCACGCAGATGGTTCTTTTCCCTCAAATGTGAGTAGAAGAACTCGCTCATTCCTATTAGAAATGCTTAAGAGCTGCACTGTACCTCCCATACTCACAGAAGTCTTGTTAATATGACCAAGAGGTGAACCAAGGAGGGCTTGGCCGTCATGATATTGACTGAGCATCCTTCAGATGACACAGAAGAGTAGAATCATGGGGAGATTTGTGGACTGTAGATTCCTCAAACATGTAAGTAACTGGGTCAGTGTGCAGAAGCTCCCAAGATGGAATCCAGCCCTAATCATCTCCCTTTCCCTCCAATGTGGACAAGAAAAGCTACAGCCCACGTCCATTAGGCACCAGCCACTCTTCACTGCAACCAGAGCCAAGCAGCTCCAGCACCCTTGACTGTGGCTGTTCTGGGCTCTGAATATTAACCAGAGCCTCAGAGAGAAAATGCACTGAGCAAAATTTCTCTATCTGTGAATTCAAACTAACAGATGGATTGAGTGACATCATAGTTTGAAAGAACGGAGTATAAGAAACTTTAAAAACTATCAGCCCACATTATTGACTTATGTCATTAAAAATGCATTATTCTGTGTCATTAGAGGTTAACACATATAAGGAATAGTTAAGATTGTTTAGAAGATTCTAAAATGTGCCCTTAAACTGAAGACCTTTTTTTTTTCTGAACACAGATTCTTTTATTAAACCATTTTTTTTCAAAGTGATATTTAGTATAATGCCTTATAAATTATCTTTCTGCAAAACATAAAGAGGAAAAATATTCTGTACAGTGGATACTGGGAAGAATATAAGTAACAAAATAACATGTGATGAAGTTTATCTTTGAAATGATATGGCTTTTAGTTCTACTATCTGTTTTTGTTATGTTCCTTCTAAAATTCTCAGCATTTTTAATAATAAAAAGTGTGGCTGACGTATGAATTTCAACTCTACAGCCCTAACTTATTCCAGTACTAATAAGTGGTTAAAGGAATAGTAAGTGATTTGTCATCTTTAATGAGAATATGGAGTTCTAAATTATGGTAAATTGAAGACCTTTTTATTTTATTTTTATTGAAAAATTTTTTATTCTATATTGGAGTATAATTGATTAACAATGTTGTGTTAGTTTCAGGTGTACAGCAAGTGATTCAGTTATACATATACATGTGTCTACTCTTTTTCAAGTTCTTAAATACATGAGAGGAATACAACATGTGATTGCAGAGAAGAGGGGCCATTGGAGAGTGTGGTAATTTTTGAGAAGAAGGACAGTGATATTTACTGAGCATTTAGTATGTGCGGGTAACCTGATAAACATTGTAATCATAAGGACTATACTGCCTAGATAGATAGGGAAATGGAAGCACAGAAAAGGCAGCTAACTCAAGTCAACTCATACAGGTAGACAGTGACAGAGCTGGGATGTGATCCAGGCAGAATGATCTAGATTTAACCATGACCCAACACCGACTGCCACCAGTGTTCTCAGGTGGGAAACTTCTCTGCTTTTTCCATGACTTTATTATTCAGAATGATCAAGTTTCAGATGAATTCAGGATGTTCCATCTAACTAATGCTGATGGGCTTCTGAATAATGTATGGGCAGAAAAATGAAGGATAAAAGGAAATGTGGAAATACTAAGAGTAGTTTTCAGACCACATGGCTGACACGTCTGATCCTGCAGTCACTGCCCCAGTGCGTGCGTTTGTGGACTTGTGCCCATGATTTGATGCTACAGCCCAAGTTTGACACTTAGCAGCGTCAACAACAACAGCAAGAACAGTAATAATACAATAACACTTCCTGACCCCAGACGACGAAGCTCATACACAACTGACTCAGCCCACATCCAGGCTGAGGGGTTAGACAGTAAGAAAAAGTCGGGGCTAACAAGGCATCCAACACCATGCTGGGTGTGTGCACTGGTGGTGGAGATTGATACACAGAGACTAACGTGCCTCAACAAAATCCAAAAGATGACTTCATTTTGGCTTTTAGAAGATGGCCATTCATCACTGATTGACAATATTTCCTTCTGCTGGCTGAGAAAAAGCAGCAGCTTCAACAGGAATAATGAGGAGACAAGGTAAAGATAATGGAAATGATTTGATCCCACAGGTTAAAAGAAGGGAAGGAGGAAAATCAAATTTGGCTTAAACTCTCAACACTTGCAAAGATGGAGGCAGTCAGACCTCCCTGGAGCGATGGCTCAGCAATCACCCTGCAGGCTGGCTGGTGTATAACCAGCTCTGACCAGTTTCTAAACATCCATCACCTAGAATCAGGTAAAGCAGTATTCGACACGTAGCCAGCATTACTGAAATTCTTGATCAAAAATGGCTGCTACCAATGGTGATAAAAGGCACAGGACTAGAAGTGTTCACAGATTAAAAAAAAAATTAATATTTGAGAACTTTACTACTTTGGGTGCTGAGAGTGGTTTGTGTTTCCTCGTTTAGGGACTTAGTGACAGCAACGGCAAATATTTAAACAGTATGTCTATGTGATAAACAGTGTTAATCACGTTATATGAATTATCTAATCTACTTTTCATAGCAACCTCATTTTGCAGCTGAGAGCTGATCCTCAGAGACATTAAGTAAATTTCCCAAGTGCAGTTAGTGCGTGGAGGAGTCTGAGTTCAAACCCAGGCAACGCAACTTCAGGGACCAAGCTTGAAGCCTGCAGGTCATGTGTTTACCCTAAAGTCATTCCAGCAAGAACCAGGTAGGACCAGGGCCCTGACCAGGCCTATGCCAAGTTCTAGGAGATACTGCACAGAAATTCAATGCTACTCATAATGGGATGCTCAGAAATTGAAGCTGGACCCTGAGGGGCAGCTGGTGGGAGGTGTAGACCAAAGACACTAGGGTGGCTGGGTGAAAGCCTCAGATGAACCCTCAAGAGGGACACAGGAAAAGGGAAAAATGGGAAGAGATTGGAAAAGAGATCATAAGGCAAAGCAAAATAGAAATCCAGGAAAGGGATGGGGCAGAAAGGAAAGGGCAAGGGAAGAGTCCCTTGGAGGAGGGAATGAGCATTCACTCCCCAGGGAGGAAGCACGCTGAGTTGTGGTTCCAGTTCTGCCAGAACTAGTTGTATTTCCTTCAGGAAGTGACATTTTCTTTAGACCTCAATGTCCTCTTTGTAAAATATAAGCCACCAGATTAAATGATGAGTATAGCTGAGGATGATGCCCTTGAAGTTCCCCTCAGTTTAACTATACTTTAAATAGGTTTCTTTCTGATTACAGGCCCTTTACCTCCCTTTTCTCAGCGCATCTCTGCTCCTCAATAGATGCAGAGAAAGCTTTCGACAAAATTCAACACCTATTTATGATAAAAAGCCTGCAGAAAGTAGGCATAGAGGGAACTTTCCTCAACATAATAAAGGCCACATATGAAAAACCCAGAGCCAACATCGTCTTCAATGGTGAAAAACTGAAAGCATTTCCACTAAATCAGGAACAAGACAAGGTTGCCCACTCTCACCACTCTTATTCAACATAGTTTTGGGAGTTTTAGCCACAGCAATCAGAGAAGAAAAAGAAATAAAAGGAATCCAAATCGGAAAAGAAGAAGTAAAGCTGTCACTGTTTGTAGATGACATGATACTATACATAGAGAATCCTAAAGATGCTACCAGAAAACTACTAGAGCTAATCAATGAATTTGGTAAAGTAGCAGGATACAAAATGAACGCACAGAAATCTCTGGCATTCTTATACACTAATGATGAAAAATCTGAAAGTGAAATTAAGAAAACACTCCCATTTACCAGTGCAACAAAAAGAATAAAATATCTAGGAATAAACCTACCTAAGGAGACAAAAGACCTGTATGCAGAAAATTATAAGACACTAATGAAAGAAATTAAAGATGATACAAATAGATGGAGAGATATACCATGTTCTTGGATTGGAAGAATCAACATTGTGAAAATGACTCTACTACCCAAAGCAATCTACAGATTCAATGCAATCCCTATCAAACTACCACTGGCATTATTCACAGGACTAGAACAAAAAATTTCACAATTTGTATGGAAACACAAAAGACCCCGAATAGCCAAAGCAATCTTGAGAAAGAACAATGGAGCTGGAGGAATCAGGCTCCCTGACCTCAGACTATACTACAAAGCTACAGTAATCAAGATAGTATGGTACTGGCACAAAAACAGAAATATAGATCAATGGAACAGGATAGAAAGCCCAGAGATAAACTCACGCACATATGGTCACCTTATCTTTGATAAAGGAGGCAAGAATATACAGTGGAGAAAAGACAGCCACTTCAATAAGTGGTGATGGGAAAACTGGACAGCTACATGTAAAAGAATGAAATTAGAATACTCCCTAACACCATACACAAAAATAAACTCAAAATGGATTAAAGACCTAAAATGTAAGGCCAGACACTATCAAACTCTTAGAGGAAAACATAGGCAGAACGCTCTATGACATAAATCACAGCAAGATCCTTTTTGACCCACCTCCTACAGAAATGGAAATAAAAACAAAAATAAACAAATGGGACCTAATGAAACTTAAAAGCTTTTGCACAGCAAAGGAAACCATAAGCAAGACCAAAAGACAACCCTCAGAAAGGGAGAAATTATTTGCAAATGAAGCACCTGACAAAGGATTAATCTCCAAAATTTATAAGCAGCTCATGCAGCTCAATAACAAAAAAACAAACAGCCCAATCCAAAAATGGGCAGAAGACCTAAACAGACATTTCTCCAAAGAAGATATACAGACTGCCAACAAACACATGAAAGGATGCTCAACATCACTAATCATTAGAGAAATGCAAATTAAAACTACAATGAGATATCATCTCACACCAGTCAGAATGGCCATCATCAAAAAATCTAGAAACAATAAATGCTGGAGAGGGTGTGGAGAAAAGGGAACGCTCTTGCACTGTTGGTGGGAATGTAATTGATACAGCCAATATGGAAACAGTATGGAGGTTCCTTAAAAAACTACAAATAGAACTACCATACGACCCAGCAATCCCACTACTGGGCATATACCCTGAGAAAACCATAATTCAAAAAGAGTCATGTACCAAAATGTTCATTGCAGCTCTATTTACAAGAGCCAGGACATGGAAGCAACCTAAGTGCCCTTCATCAGATGAATGGATAAAGAAGATGTGGCACATATATACAATGGAATATTACTCAGCCATAAAAAGAAACGAAATTGAGTTATTTGTAGTGAGGTAGATGGAGCTAGAGAGTCTGTCATACAGAGTGAAGTAAGTCAGAAAGAGAAAGACAAATACCGTATGCTAACAAATATATATGGAATCTAAGAAAAAAAAATGTCATGAAGAATCTAGGGGTAAGATGGGAATAAAGACACAGACCTACTAGAGAATGGACTTGAGGATATGGGGAGGGGGAAGGGTAAGCTGTGACAACGTGAGAGAGTGGCATGGACACATATACACTACCAAATGTAAAATAGATAGCTAGTGGGAAGCAGCCGCATAGCACAGGGAGATCAGCTCGGTGCTTTGTGACCACCTACAGGGGTGGGATAGGGAGGGTGGGAGGGAGGGAGACGCAAGAGGGAAGAGATATGGGAACATATGTATAACTGATTCACTTTGTTATAAAGCAGAAACTAACACACCATTGTAAAGCAATTATACTCCAATAAGGCAGGAATAAAGACGCAGACCTCCTAGAGAATGGACTTCAGGTTATGGGGAGGGGGAAGGGTGAGCTGTGACAGGGCGAGAGAGAGTCATGGGCATATACACACTAACAAACGTAGTAAGGTAGATAGCTAGTGGAAAGCAGCCGCATGGCACAGGGATATTGGCTCGGTGCTTTGTGACAGCCTGGAGGGGTGGGATAGGGAGGGTGGGAGGGAGGGAGACGCAAGAGGGAAGACATATGGGAACATATGTTTATGTATGACTGATTCACTTTGTTATAAAGCAGAAACTAACACACCAATTGTAAAGCAATTATACCCCAATAAAGATGTTAAAAAAAAAAAAAAGATGTTAAAAAAAAAAAAGATGCAAATCTTCTCCCAGCCTTTTATCAGTTTTACAACACGGGAAGGTCTTTCTTAAGGACTTGGGAGCCATCCCTTTGAAGTGAAGTCCTCAAGAAAAACGGTGCCTTTCTCTGCAAGTCTCAGCACCAGTCTTATCAAATTGACCAATCAGCTCTTTAAGGCCCTCTAGCTCATTTACAGACTCTCCTGCCTTTGTTTCAGCAGGGTTGAGTTTAGTTTCTCTCCCCTACTGCAACAGTCTTGACCTCTATTGAATTAGTTATGGGTAAAGTCTTCCCTGCCTCTTTAACTCATCAGATGCAATTTTTCTTTTACAGGGACCCTGAACCATGAGTATTTTTCTCTCCTGAGTTTGAGAAAATGTTTCCAGATCCAAGTGTCAGAGTTCAGTAGAATAACCTAAAGCTTCTGAAATTACGAGGGAAAAAGAATATCCAGGATGCATTCGTGTAGTGACAAAAATAAACACGGAGAAGAGGAAGTGATGGAAAGATGAGGCATCTTGCACTGGCTCCAGAAATACCCCAGGGCATAGACCAGGAAGGTAACAACAACAAGGATACCCTTGCCTCCAGAAAACAAGATGCCAGGCCATGTAAAATGGTGAAAACAAAACGGAAGGCTATCTTATTTCTCCAGAGCAGTTGTTTCTCAAGCTTGGTTTGTAGAGAAGCCATCTGTGCTTGAACAAATTCTTCTTGTGAGTCTGATGCAGCTAAAGTCGAGAAGCCCTGCTCTGGACATCAAGAGAGAAGGATGGTAGTAAAACAACATGGTGTAGCCAGTGTGGAAAGAAACATATCACACACTTATTTCTCAACCCCATGTTCATGGCAGCACTATTTACAATAGCCAAGACATGGAAGCAACCTAAATGTCCATCGACAGATGAACAGATAAGACGATGTGGTACATATATACAATGGAATATTACTCAGCCATAAAAAGATTGAAATAATGCCACCTGCAGCAACATGGATGGACCTAGAGATGATCATACTAAGTGAAGTAAGTCAGAAAGAGAAAGACAAATACCATATGATATCACTTATATGTGGAATCTATAAAAACAATACAAGTGAACTTATTTACAAAAAAGAAACAGACTCTCACACTTTGAAAACAAACTTATGGTTTCCAAAGAGGGAAGGGTGGGGAGGGATAAATCAGGAGGTTGGGATTAACAGATACACACTAATATATATAAAATCGATAATCAACAAGGACCTACTGTATAGCACAGGGGACTCTACTCAACACTCTGTAATAACCTATACGGGAAAAGAATCTGAAAAAGAATTCAGTTATATGTATAACTGAACCACTTTGCTGTACACCTGAAACTAACACAACATTGTAAATCAACTATACCCCAATATAAAATAAAAATAGATTTAAAAACCCAACCAACCAAACAAAAAAACCCAACATGGTGTGGCCAGTGTGGAAAGAAATAGATATCACACACACTTCTCTCTCAACCCCATCGCCACTACCAAGAAACAGCTGGGGTCGCAGTGCAAGCGCCATTCAAGTCCTCTTCCCAATGAGGATGTGATGAAATCAGCTGTCTCCACAGGCCTGCACTGGATAGGTGACCACTGCTGTGCTCAGTGCAGGGGGTACAATAAGAGAAATACAGCCCAGATCTCAAGAGGATGTGCTTGTGCATTCTAACTTCAGTTGATATGCTTTTCCCCAAATGTAGCAAAACATGTTTCCCACCTGGAAAGAGTCTCATTATTAACTATTTGAAGCTAGAACCTATGTAATTAGAGGAGGAGAAGAATAACTTAAACGTCACAACTCCAGACTTAGTTTCTAAAATGTCAAAAAAAAGTTTGCCATTCCACTGTGAACAATAAAGTAAAAAATCAGAAACTTGTGTGGTTCTGAAGCTCCATGACAGCAAAATTGACAGCTTTGCTTCATAAAACCATCTTGGGAGATTGTAAGTTTGTTTTGACATCCTATCTTGATCCCCTTTAATTTTTTTTCTTGCCATTCCTGTATCCTGACAGGCTTTCAAATGGAGACACTTAGATGAAAAGAAAAAAAAAAAAAAATGTCTGAAGCACTTACAATTTCTAATCATTCTTCAAAGAACATGGCATTTTAGCATTCTTGAAGTGTTTTAAATGTTTCCAAAGAGCTTTGCTTTGGAGATGATTGGTGGTTGGTGTGTGGAGAAGGACGATTAATTTAAAAATCTTAAGAGCTCTTTGGGTGTGCTGGAATTTTTAAGTGCACCATTTAAGGTACTTTGTTTCTGCGTTTGAAGGAGATTTAAAACTCTTTAACCTGTCTTAGTTTACAGGAACTCAAGTGTACCACAGTGGATTTTCTTGACTTCAGATTGCTGCAATAGTGGGATATAAGAGCAATTAATTAGAGGAAGAAATCAAGAATTCACCAATTGGTGAATAGAGATGACAGAAGGCAGCGCGAGCCCACCTGAATCTTTCCAAGAAGCAGAATATATACATAAAGTAGTGGCTGAGACTAAATGCTATTAATTTTCTGCCTATGTAGGAAAACACAAGATAATTTCTTAGGAAGCACTTGTCAACAACATAATTATGTTAAACCATTAGCATAATGAGCCGAGATTTCACAAAGAGGCTCCCCAGCGTTAGTGAGAAGCTTGGTTGGGAAAGTATTCACAGTGGAGGGCTGCCCGTGTTTTACCTCTGCTTGGCGTTGTCCATTCAGCATTTCCCCTCGGGGCCCTGGACTCCCACTCACTGCACATGCAGGCTATGAATGCACCAGTATGAATGCAAACCTCAACTACCTATGTCAAAAGATCACTATTCGGGCTTCCCTGGTGGCGCAGTGGTTGAGAGTCCGCCTGCCGATGCGGGGGACACGGGTTCGTGCCCCGGTCCGGGAGGATCCCACATGCTGCGGAGCGGCTGGGCCTGTGAGCCATGGCCGCTGAGCCTGCACGTCCGGAGACTGTGCTCCGCAATGGGAGAGGCCACAACAGTGAGAGGCCCGCGTACCGCAAAAAAAAAAAAAAAAAAAAAAAAAAAAAAAAATCACTATTCACTTACAAGAAAAAAACGGGAAAAAAGAAGATGCATGCACCTAGCTACTTGGAGACTTGAAAATTTCTGAGGCTCTCTTTCCTTATCCTATTCCTTATCTTTAAGGAATAAATCATAATATTGCATTTTTAAAAATAGCTAACTTGGTTAAATAGCCGCCTTGTGCAGGTGCCTTGGTAACTGATTTTATATAAATGGTCAAATTTAAACTTACAATAGTCTACTGAGGGGAGTTACAGTATCATTCTATTACCACCCACATTTTATAGATAAGGAAATTGAAGATTAGAGAGGTTAATAATTGGACCCAGGCACACAGCTCGCAAGAGGCAGTATTGTTATTTCAATTGCACCTTCTGACTTTTTTGCTATGCCAGTGATTAATATTCACATCATTATCTTCAGTTGAGGGAAGTCAGTGAGAGCGCTGACTGCACAGCTTGGGTGGAATCAGAGGAAACTATCACAGAACATAAACCCATTCAGTACTAACTACCTGCTTTGGACAGCTTCCCGGTACTCCTGCTACTGGATGTGCTGTCACCCCTGGTCAGCACCGTGATGCCCCCAAAACTCGCCGTCTTGGTCATGGCAGGCTTGAGATTGCGGTTGGAGCTGTCAGAATCTGTGCTGCTCCAGGCTCTTTGGTGGTCGGACCACTTGAGTTCATTCTCCGAGCTGCTCTGCCGACTTCCAGATGTTCTCCCCGAGCTGTCTCTGTTGCCCCTGGAGTGTGGCCATCAGAAAGATGCACGGCACAGCATTAGATTCCGAGAGCAGAACGGACACAGAGCGGGACCTTTCTTGTAAGAACCGTCTACACAAGACCCTTCTTGTCAACCCTTTCCTTGACACCTGTCGCCTCACAAACAGCGCACAGACACCTTGTTGATGTACAGACAGACAGGTAACACATCACACAAACACTCATGCTACAAACGAAAAACCAAACCTAGAAATGTCACATGGTCCCTCTGCCAGTGAAGGGGAAACAACAAGAAAAATAGGATATAAGATATAATTGGTAACTTCTCTTGTGGAGAGGAGAGAGGAAGGTAAATTCTCCTGACCCAAATCAACAATGACTCAGTGTTTGAAAGCAATTATGATGTTAAATGATCCTAAAAGCAACTCCCACCGAAGAAGAGTTTCGTCTTTCCCTTTAGCATTAAGTAATTGGACCATGGTAAAATACACAGTTTCAAAGAAGCCATTTACTAATTTAGTTGCTAACTATATTATATACATATTAAGGCTTTGGCAGACAGCACAGAGATCACAGGAATTCCTCTGTTAACCTTTGGTGAGAATTTTGCCCAGTGAGTTTAACCTTCACGGGCAGAGGAAAGAGCCCTTTAATACCTTTCACACAGAAAAATTCGTGATAATAACAACAGTGCGAACACTACACTGACACGAAACTTTCCAAGGAGATCAATGGGAATAACAAAATAGCTCCATAGATGAAATGACACATTTGTTCAAAATTCAAATAGAAAAGGATTGAACTTATTGGAAGAGATCCAACAGTCAAAAGTCATTTTTGAAGACTACAGAGTATTTCTAAGCAGTGTGCAAAACTGCATGTATTTTATAGAGAAAGTTGATGAAATTTGCATTTTCATTGGTTTCCAACTGCTTAAAGAGTGACTTGGTTACTATTTTTCAAAGGCTTTTCTGCAGTTTGGAAATAATGGATCATCAAAATATTCTAAGATTCTCGTGGATTATGAATAAGCAAAGGGGACAAAAACCATGGGCAATAGATATAACCCCTAATTTCATATCACTGTGCAATGTGATAGAAATCTTGATCACAGTGGTGAATAGCAGTTTTATTAATATTCTTCTAAAGACAATCATGGGCTGTTGAGATGCTAGAAGTATACATATCTGATTGAAACACTCACCCACCAAATTGTACAGAAGGTATACAGAAAATTTTAGGTTTTGCTTCAACTTTACTTACTAAACGTTTTCTTTCATTTTGTGAAAACTTAAGAAGGTCAATGGATCCAGGAGATAATAAAGATGAAACAGCTAGTCTGTGATAAAGACTTTGTACAGTGAGGAGAGGAAATGCAACAGAAAATTCACAAAACAAAAAGTACTCAGAGCCCTGCTGTCCTCTCTTAATGTTTTCTTACAAACATTCTCTCTGCGTTCCGTACCTCGGGGATGGCTGGTTTTAGAAACAAGGACTATTTAAAAAAAAGACTAGTTTGTGAGTAGTATCAGACACTCACCAAGGGCCACGTGACTTTAGTTCTTAAACACCTATGAAATTCAAACAGCCCAGAGGAGACTGGGTGGAGAAAAACCAGCCCTTCAAGGTGCTCTATTCCTGATTGTTTCCCTTTAAATCTCCAAATTCAGCTTCATTCTTTTCTCATATAATTCTGATTGATTTGACCCACCCTTGACAAAGCCTGACTAAATCATTATTTAGCAACCATGAACGTACCAAGGGTGTGACAATAATCTCCCCTGTAGATAACGCAGAATATTTATTAGAGGAAAAGATTTGGAGTGGGGTCCTCAGCATACAGGATGCATCAGAAGGCAATTCCCCATATGGAGGCGATCATCACTAAAGTCCGCTTCAATTATCAACTCTGCACCTCCATGGGAGGAATTTAGACTTCCTCTAAATGCCAGAGTGGCTAAGCCTTTCTCTGCAAAGGAGGTGTCCACCACTATTCCTAAGTGCATTTTAGTGTGTTTCTAAAGCACTGCGTAGTTCCTCTAGGCTCATGTCACATCCCATAGCCAATAAGGCAACCTAAGATTTCCTTAACTTCTTCTAACTCTAATCCACTGGCTCAAATCTTCATCTCAAGTCAAGATCTGTGCGTTTTATAAAAAATGGAATTTAAGTTGTTGCTTTAGAGAGTTAGCATTAATGAGTTCAAAATAATGCATTTAATTTATGATCTCTAGATACGGATACACTGAAATCATATCTTTTACTGCTCTATCAATCATTCACCTTAACACTGGCAAGGTAAGGTCCAGAACTGAATTTCATATCTATTTGGGTGTGGAATCATAGGTATCATATCCACAAGTGCCTTCCTATACTTCCTAACAAGCCCAGTCCTAGTGTTCTTCTATTGGAAACCAGGAAGACAATGATAATGGATATCTGGCCATCAAGAGGCGTTGGCCCTCTTGTACATAACTAGAATTTGACCCCAGAGTAGTCATAAAGCACATACTCTAAGTCCTGCTTCTGTGCTGATTAACATAACTGATAACTTTTATGTCCTTCATGTCTGAACGTGACACTTTTTTTTTTTTTTTTTTTTTTTACCAAGTTAGGTATAATGTGCATTTTGAACTGCTTTTATCAGTGTGTGGATGGCTTTGTGCTAAGTCATATTCCTGAGTTTCTGTGCTTGGTAATTTTGGTGGGTTATAGCATCTGTATTTGGGATGGTTGACTTCAGTAGACGGTAGCTCTGGCTAGGGACCAGATTTGGGGCTATGTAAAACTAAATGCCTCTAGGGGTCAAGAACCCACATTTTATCTGTACTGGTCTAAACAAGCCAGGTCATGGTGTGTGACTGCACGAGCACAGATACATTCTAGTCCTTCTCTGGGCTTTCAAGGGAAAAAATGCAAGGTTATTTTCTTAATATTCAAGTGTGAAAATAAACTGTCTAATGATACAAGAGGAAGGTATTAGAGGTATAGTTCAACCTAGAAAAGTAAAGGAAGTTAAAAAAAATAGATCCTGGTTTTTTTGTTTGTTTCTGCCAAAGTGTAAAAAGAAAAGAAATTGCTCTAACTTTTCTAAGGATGAGGTCATAAGTTCAGATTTACAGCAAAAAGATATGTTCTAAGCATAGAATTCATTTACTTCTGGGTATTTCCTTTTTTCTCAGTGGTCAAGAAGTTCTGTTGGTTTGTTTGTTTTGCCTTTCCTACAACAGAGATGAATCCTAATATTCATAAAAGCACTAGCATATTAAATATATATATTAGGTAAATATATGTATTAGGTATTGAATATATATATATACACATATACATATAAAATATATATAGCGCTGTGTATCCATTGCCCTATAATGGATGGTAGAGACACATTTAATAAAGTAATGAGATAAAAAAAATTTTAATTAAAAAAATAAAGTGGGCTTCCCTGGTGGCGCAGTGGTTGAGAGTCCGCCTGCCGATGCAGGGGACACGGGTTTGTGCCCCGGTCCGGGAAGATCCCACATGCCGCAGAGCGGCTGGGCCCGTGAGCCATGGCCGCTGAGCCTGCGCGTCTGGAGCCTGTTGCTCCGCAACGGGAGAGGCCACAACAGTGAGAGAGGCCTACGTACCGCAAAAAAAATAAATAAATAAATAAAAAATAAAAATAAAGTAATGAGAGAGCGGGTATAGTACCTCTGCTTTCATGGCACTCTCTAGCCTAGTATAAAACTTTATACATATTATATAAATATATATAAAATCTATTCTCCTTAGCCCACACAGATCTTGATTTAAGCAGTTCATTATAATTGGAAACGATCCCATATCTTTCTTTAGAAATAAAATCTGTGCTTGAAAAAATATTGTTTGAAATATTATGATGGATAGTAGTGGCTAAAAATCAACTACTCAAATAGAGTTTTCATTCATTTGTTTTCCAGTGTTGGGAACGTATACACAATTGCAAGCTATAAGAGAAATTTTAACTCAGTGTAATTCACCAAAGTTGATTTGGGAATGTGAAATCAGTGTGCTGTCAAAGTTAGTCCTGGAGGAAAAAAACCCAGAAAATCCGAGGAAGAACCCTAAAGGACTGTAGACAAAGCACTTGGTTTCCCAGTCCTGTATCTCACAGGACCCCGTATGGCTTCAACACCAGCTCAGTAATAACCTTTACAAAGAGATAACCAAACATAGTTTATTTCATGAACAGAGATATTTTACACTAATACACTTATATTTAACATTGATTCCACCACATCATCTGAAAACACAGTTTTAAAAAAGTAAACCATACCAACCGAAAGAGCTGTCTTTTCTTATAGGTCTCACTGCATATGTTACTGTCTTCCAAGAGCCTACTGGAAATGAAAAACATGATTTTTATGATATAAAATCTAAGGGTACTAAATGCCCTATGTTAAATGGATGTGTACTCAACTATGGCACACCTGTCTTGCAAATCAACCCTATATGCTACAGTTTATTTTCAAGATGTAGAATTTTGCCCTAATAAATTAATGGCAGCCTGATTTTTCCCTACCCTAGGATAAAGTACCGATGCTAGACAGGAAGAAGGGAAGAAGAAACAGATGGAATGGAAGAGGAGGGGAGAATCAAAGAAATGGATATAGATATAATAGACATTTAATTAATTAAATATATCAGTTGCGATTTTTTTCTTTGGGTAATATTAGTTATTCTTTATATTTTGGGCATAGTGAAATGTGCCTTCCAAAGGCAGGTATCAAAGAAATATATTTATTTTTGTAGGGATCTATTCAGAATTTTGCTTTTGGGGACCATCAATACTTCTTCACATATGCAATGCATATTTGTGACAAATTATTGTATTGATGAATATAATCCAATTTGAATATTAGGGACACAAGTGCACTAGCAGTCTTTTCATACAAAACACAAGTATATGACAAAGATTAGGGAGTAAGTAGGGAAAATAATTGGCTGGAAGACTAGGGAATGACATGTCCTACTAAACTGAATTCTAAATGCTCACTTCGTTCTTTGGGTAAGGATATAGAATTCTGGATTGCTTCAACATCCAAATGTTGCATCCAACATCCAAATTCAATTTTGGATATAGAATTTTGGATTGCTTTAACATCCCTACGATGGTAAAGCTCACGGATTCTTAATTTACTGTAAAAAAGGAATACTTGTTGAAAACTGTATGGGTTTTTGAGGATGCTTTTGGATGCCTTGTAAAGACCTGTTCACTACTTTCATCCCTTCTTCTACAAGAGGTTATTCAGTTGAGGGTAGTTACTTGACGTTTTCTAACTGCTACTATGAATGAGGGCATTTTTTAAACCAATCCTCTTGAATGCCAGGTTTAACTTTTCTCTAAGTACTGGAATTTAATCAAATAGCCTCCATTTTAATCGATTTTATAGGGATACCCATTAAGCCAACACCTGAAATGAAATTAACCACCACTCTTTTAATGGCTACCATATTTCCAATCCAAGTTGCCCACTGTGATGCATTTTAATGTGATCAGTACAGCTAATGAGGAATTCCTTAATTCCCCTTGAAAACGTGCAATTAAATCAATGGAGCATTTTAATATCTATATCAGTTTAGAACTATTTTTAAAAGGTACATGCTAAATTTGAGAACTTCTGCTCTTATACTCAAGACTTTGTATAAATGTTTTAACACATTCATGTCATAACCACCACCTTCTCTACTAATACCCCGCCAGGTACACTGATAAATCTAGATCGGTTTAGATAAGTTTTCCAAGTTCAGCCTTTTATGAAGACAGATTATTTAGAATGAGAAACATAAAACAATACTATTCAAATTATCATCTGTGTAGCTACATAGAACGATAGGGCACAGGAAGAGGCCAATAACACCAAATACACAAGTACTTTTAGCAGCCTATTCAATAAGCCAATGAAACTGCAAGTTCTTGTCTCAACATTTATACTTTTTAATGCCTGGGGAAGGTAACAGGATTATACCTTTGGAAGGACCAGAAGTTGAGACTTTAAATAAGGAAATTGTTGAAACTTATGTTTGGAAGTAATGGAGGGAATTTTCCCCCAAAGTTAAATAGCTTTTAGACATGCTAAATAACATATATGTGTGCATATATACGTGTGTACACATAGATATATGTATTTATTTATACATATATTCAAGCACACACTTATATATGGCATATGTATATCTATGAAAAACAAGACACATGACAGACTTTGTTCCTCTAAAGACATGAAAAAGCAAATTTCATTTTACCTGTTTTCCACAAAAAGGCTTTCCTGGGAGCAAACTGACTGAAAAATAAAAAAAAGCATTGTATCAGATGTTCTGGATATGCTGAGGGAGCCCAAATCCTTGCCTGCTTTTCAAACTACTTTTCCCCTCCAAGAGGAAAAGAATTAAGAAAAATATGTACCATTTTCAGAAAAAATGGAAATAAAAAAAAGGAAAAAAAACCGGTTAGAGTTAGAAGTGTAAACCATTCTCATGCAGCTCTTTTCCATCACGGTGTCTCCAGGTTTCACATAGATTTAGCCCGTGTAGCGCCAAGGTCAGAAGAGAGATGTTGTGAACGAAGCTGCTGGAGAAACCTGTGAGCATCAGGTCCTGAGCTAGTGGTTTCCTCTAGGGCTGCCGAGATGCAGCCGCCATCAGGAGCCAAAAGGACAAGTTCAGATCAAGGCAGAGCGTGCAAACTTGGCACGATCCACCTGAGGATGGGAGAGCTGTAAAGCCACAATCCTGAAATTATGACCTGGCAACAATAAACTCTCACAACGTAAACAGATGACCTGCAAGACTCTCAAACTGAAGAGATGCTATCAAACAATCTTGGCGGGGGCAGCGGGGTGCTCAGAAAACAAGTGAGAACAAAATGAAGTTAACTGGGAAAGAATATCAAGCTCCATCTAATATATCTTAGTTTTTCACACAAAAAACCCAGTGACTTTCTTCTTAGCTTGCATTCTCTAGCACACATTTCTCTGCTATCTTGGGTTTAATATACCACTTAGGGAAGATAAAATTCCATTATCATATGTGCTCGGGAAAGGGAGATCAAATTAAATTTTAACAAACAGAGAAAGAGAAGTCTAAACAAAATATGGTGCAACAGTCCTAAAATACGACTGTGTTTAGGAACTAATATAAAACCATGTCCAAAGTACTAAGTTTGTAAATGTAAATTTACAAATGTAAAATTATACGTGTGGATTTTCTAAATGATGAATAAGTCACCTGGCTAAAGGGATAAATAGAGACTTAACAGGTCGATTTTAAGATAAAATAAAACTAAAGAAATAATAATGACCTTTCAATATTGAATTTTTGAATTAAAAATGCTGCTAATGTAACCACCGCTCAGAGATGCCAGCAGGATATTGGTTTCTTTCTACATTTTACTGGAGAAATCATTTCCTTCCACTAAGCCAAAGGGCTAGATTGGGCATAAATGTTTTTCTCAGTGGTCTGAGCATTTTAATGGGGGCATCTCTAGAACGATTTCTGTTTTAACCTCTGTGCATTTAACATGCATCCCGAAGATCAAGTGTGCAAAAATTTTATTAAACAAAAGGCAAAAACAGCCAACTAAGAAAAAAGCTTTTCAGAAAAATATCTTTTTTAAAAAATTTGACATTTAATTTTATAAAAGGAAACAAATACAGATGATGTGCCCTTGACATTATTCCTATGAGGATCTCTTTAAAGTAAGCTAAATATCCCATTGTCTTTATTTCCTTTAGTTTGGTTTCCCTACCGGTTTGAGTCAACTTTGAGCCAAGTCCTGGTATGTGACAAAAGTGAGATTGTGTCAGATATCCACGATGAATTTAATACTTTGTTATTTCTCATCTGTTGAGGTTGAAGAGAGGTCAATTACATTTAGGATGTTCTGGCTGGTACTGAATAACTGAGACTCAATTACTTCTTTGAAGGAGTTGATCAAAGACATGCTGACCTCTTCAGACTCATTAATCTAATAGCATTTGGGGGAAAGTGAAGCAGCCCAAAACTCTTTGAATTAAAAAATAAGTCACTTGCAAGTCAAAGATGATGTTCCCCATAACCAATCTCCAGAGCATCTGCCTGATTATTGTGGAAAGGTCCTAAAAAATCATCTCATCATCCATCTACCACATTTTCATAAATAAGACAAGAGACAGTTATGGGCTACGATTCAGTAACTGATGAAAATGTGTGTGTGTGTGTATGTGTGTGTGTGTGTATGTGTGTGTGTGTGTGTGTATAAAGTAGCATTAATAACTTACAAATTTTAATAGCAGAGAAAGATAAAATTGTCACCGTAATTAAGCCCAGGATTCAGAGCTGGCAGGTATATGCATTCTCAGATGTAAACAAAGGTCTTTTTTTTTCAAAAGGAGGAAAACGTTTTTGCTGATGGCTTACAGAATTCTCTTCCACGTGCCACCCCCAAGCCAGGTGGTGCCTCACACCCTCATCATCAGCTCTCCCTGAAGAATCCCAGCACATGCAAAGGAGACCAAAGATGAGGTCCTCCCCGAATCCCTATTTATACATAAATACCCTTCAGAAATCACCCTACAGGCAAAACAGGTCTCTCTCAAATATATTGCTTTATCAACTTAACCTTCCTAAAAGGAACAACATTGCATAGGATTAATCATAAAAGAAGTTGAAATTCTTTCCAAAGGAAACAAGAGCTATATTTCGAGTATTTCTGACAACAAAAGTACATTTATTTATTATTTGAGAACTAAATTGTTGTGTGCTCTAAATAACATTTTAGTTCCCAAATAATAGATAAATTGGTCTTATTTCAAGATACCAAAATTCTCAAACTATATTTGAAAAACTTTTTCTAGAAAACCCTGAAGTAATCTGCATATACTGATTGTGCACCTATGTACAAAAGCACACACACACACACACACACACACACACATCCTTAGAAACCAAGATACATTTGTAAAATATTCAAGAACGCTTCTAATTTTAAAATAAATCTGGATTTTGCTAAAGTGTAAATACCAGGAAGTATTTTTCTATAAATCTCTATTGTAACTTCAAGTAGAAAAAAAAATCCTACTTAAGTATATCAATATTTGAACCTCTTTGAACTACTCCACACTTAATAATTGGCAAAGGAAGCTGGTTATATTACCTCTGTTTTTAAATTATGAAGATGCTAAATTAAAGACCAGCTAAAAAAAAGATTAGATGCCTGTAACTTAATTTCCTTATGCTGGATTCTTTGCATTTGTTTTACAATTGAGTTAAGATACTTTAATTATTATCTTGTGAACCTCGACAATTTGGGCAGCAGTAATGATCATTTGGGAATCTGGAATTGCATGGGTGAAGGTTCCCTAAAGGGTCCTGTCTTTATGTTACTATATATATTCGAGAAAGTTCATATTGCTGTTATGTCCTTGAGTTTGTGTTATCCTGTTAGTACAGGGTGGTGCCCAGTGACCCCTGCCTTGTGTAGCACCTCCCACATGCACCAGGGCTGGTCTGCGTGCCAACAGAATACAGCAGAAGGGAAGGTAGGTCACTTCCAGGATCAGGTTATAAATGACTGTGGCTTCCAATTGGGATTCTTTCTTTCCCTCTCAGATCACTTGCTCTGGGGGAAGCTAGTTGCCATTCTGAAGACACCTGTCAAGTCTATGGAGAAGCCCACATCACTATGTGGGAAGTGAGATCTCCAGCTTACAGCCAGCAAAGAACTAAGGCCTGGAGATACTCGAGTGAATTTGGAAGCAGATAACCACTTCACCAAGCCTTCAGATGAGTACAGCCCCAGCTGACAGCTTGACTGTAACCTCATGAAAAGCCTTGAGTCAGAATCACTCAGCTAAGCCACTCCCAGATTCCTGACCCATGGAAACTGTGAGAGAAGCAGATTTTTGTTTGTTTGCTTTTTAAGCTGCTAAATTTGGGAATATTAATAGCTAAAACAGAGAATACCAGTCGTATGACTGCATTGTCTCTACAAGAGCTATCAGACTAGGGAGAAAGACATTTTGTTTTCCGTCTAGGAAAGTGGCTCTTAGTGGCTCATTTAAGCATCATGAAAACTTATAAGAATATGATAAACACTAGAGATCTTATCCTTAGAAAAATGCACATATGCTCATGAACATAATATTTTGCAGGTAATATCAGGGATTTTATTTGATCTCTGAAGCCCTTTATGAGTACACTCTGGGTACAGCATGCTGATTAAAAAACTACTGCCCTAGGAGATCAAGTGAAAAGCAGTGTCAGAAACAGGCAGTTTCCCACCTGAATCAGTAAAGCCAGAAGTGCTGGCCACCAGGCGTGACAGCCTATCAAAGGAGCTCAGGCCTCCACTCCCATAGGGAGAAGCAGCCACAGCGTTGTAGAGAAGGCTGCTGAATGATTTCATGGAATAAAAAGGCTATGACAATAGCTTTGCATTTAAGCTTTCTCACATTTAAGTCTGCTTTTACTTGTTAAAAAAAGTTAATACAGCATGTGGCCATAGAGGCTTTAAACAGGAACCCTTGCCTCCAATCTTTAGCCTGGAACCCAGGTCGCTTACGAATAATCTCCTTAAGATGGATGTGAGGAAATGCAATGTGTAAAGGGAGTCACGCTGACCCCTTCTCCCTTTGACGACCTCCCTATGGACACGAGAATACACAAATGAAGTACAGCAGGGCAAGTGTCACCCCCATCACAGGCATGCATCAGTGACGTTACTTACTGTCACCTGGCTCTTGAGTGTCTGGCAATGTGGCACAGCTTTGGCAAGAAAAAAAAAGAATAATGTTGTTTGTATATTATGTGGGTGATAAGTATTTGTTTATCAATGTAACAACTCATTCATAAACTATATGACTTGCCAGAACCAGACTAAGAGGGAAAAGGTGTGTGTGTGTGTGTGTGTGTGTGTGTGTAAGAGAGAGAGAGAAAATAGAAAATAAACTAGCCTTCAGAAATATTTCTCTTCTTGAAGGTCATCAGACAGGAACACTCTACCTCCAGTCCACAGTTGGCATCATTATAGTATCATGACTAGAAAAGATCCTCTCATTACTGCATTCTTGTATCCAGCAAACGTAAGGAAAGGTCTACCATGTGTCTTGCTGTCCTATGCACCCTCAATAATTCTGACCATAATAAAAGAATTTTCTAGAATCTTCTAGAATTATACCTGGACATCAGACAACTATGGCTACCTCCATCTCCTTCTCTCACACTCCTCTAATTCCCAAGCTCTGGGCCAGATTATTCAACTGAAAATTGTGTTTTAAGAAAGGCAGAGAGGATCTAGAGATCAGGGAGACTGGCTTGGGCTTAACACCTCTAGGGAGAGCAGTCCCCCTCCATGCTAGGCTGGCTTTGTAAGACATCCAGGAGTAAATCACACAGGAGGTCAGACGCTCCACCTGATTTAGTAACGCCAGAGGTGTTGGCAGCAGAGAGTCTACACAAAGGTGCTCACGGCTGTACCTCTGCAGAGAGAAGAGGCCACAGCATTTTAGGAGGGTGCCAGATGAGTTCATGGAAGGGAAAACCTATGGCAATAGCTTGTCCTTTTCATTTCATTGCATTTAAATCCAGTTTTTTTAAACCTTTTAATTTGTATTTAATTTAATTGCATTCAATTTTGGCCACACTGAGGAAAAAGATAAAAAAAAAACACAACCACATCTTCTTTGGGATTTGAACAATAAAAATTGTTTTCTGACTATATCCTTGAAAATTGTTCACAGAACTATTCGATCTGAAAATGGGGTGGGGGGGATGAATATCACTATTTAACTTTGATATAATAAAATGTCCATACTTGCTAAGATTGCAGAAAATTCTGTGTGTGTTTGTGTGTGTGTGTGTGTGTGTGTGTGTGTGTGTGTGTAAGATCAACGACTCTTCTTTCTTTTCCTGTAATTCTTTCCTGTGTACAATGTTGGTCTTAAAAAGACAACCGTGTGGTATCTGCTGGCTAATATGGACGTGAAGGGATTTCTGCAAATCTGGCAACCTCTCTCTGTACTTACGGTCTATTTCATTGACCAAAATGGTTATCTCTATTTCCCCACAGGTCATACCCTAGAGAACACATGCAAACCCTCGGCCCCTCCTCCATCACTTCCCTGAAGCAGGTCCTCTTCCAGAAACACCTCTAGTTTGCTGCCCTTCGGTTTGTTCCCTGCCTCCAGCTTCCCTCGTCCCTGCCAGCTCCCTGTCTGGGGAATGAGGCTGCCTTGCTGCTGACGGAAGGACCGCACTCAAGAGGCAATGAAAACAACTACTCACATCGTGTGCAAATATTCTCTCCCTCACTCTCTGATATTCCTCTTCTCTCTCTTCAATTGATTTACTTCGTCTGTCATCTCTAAATGGATGCATTCTGTTTTGCTGAACAGAAAAAAGAAATCAGGAGGGTTATCCAAGTTGAGCTGTTGGCAATCTGCAGTTAAGAAAAACTGTCAGCTGATAATAATAAATGTTCACTTAAGCAAATGGGGCGTGAAAAGCCTTACTCCCTCTGGTCCCTAAGGAAGCCGTGGTGGGGTACGTGTGTGGTGTGTGTGCCATGCAATGGCAGGGGATGCTTGTTACTCCTGCTTGCTCCCTTGCTGGATGCAAGTAGCATGGGAGTTTCTGGAGTGTAAGCTCCTGAATGTGCCTGAGGTATTCAGTCAGTTGGCTACGTGATGGGTCATGAGTCATGGGCTCTGTCTCCTTAGCAAACCTGTGTGATTTTGACTCCCCAAAAGGAGGCAGAATGGTGGTGAGAAAAGAGGAAGTGGCTAGTTCAAGATGGCTAAGAGAAGAAATGGTTTTGAAAACGTGGGGACCGGAGAAACAGCAAGGCGGTAAAGAAGGGAACAGGCAGAATGGAAGACGTGGATGCTACTTCTCTGCATCCTAACTTGTATTTTTATTCACTCAATGACTTATTCTGTGAATTGCGTCTGGGATAAAAAGAGGAACTAAATTCAAAAAGCTTGTCTGCTGATTAAGGTCGATGTCAAGAAATCTAACAATTCAAAGAACCCAGCATGAGGACTGCTGTTCTTCCCGCTGAGCCACTTCCTGTGTCTCTACCGCCCTCCCATCTTATTCCTGCCGTTCCTCCCCAAACGCCCTGCACTAACCACGTCCATCCATCCATTCAACAAACACCCACTAAGTACAGGACACGGGCACATGTTCCAGAGTCAACTCGAGCCATGGTGTGGTTTGATGGTGGTGGCAGGAAACGAGATACAAATGACGAACGGGTTTTTTTTTAAAAAAAAAGTGCGTCAGAGATGCACACACAGGCTCACGGTGACTCACTGTGGGTAATTAAAATAATAACTTGAGTGAGACGCAGATTGTCTTACCTTTCAGCATTCTAAAGCAAAGTCATTGCCAAAAAAAAAAAAATCTATTTGATTGTCAGAGACATAAAGGGTAACTGTAATGACATTTACATGACTTTCTACTGTTCCTTTTATCATTAAAATTTTGTTTTCTTTTGCCATTTACTTAGTTTTCTTCTTAATCACCCTGGAACCCACCCCCTCCATCCATAGAAAAGTCTCTCTAGCCTTGCTGAGGTCCCATGAGTAAGGCTACTCTAGAACAATGTAATGTTTTGTCACAAGCAAAAAACACGTAAGGAGGAAGTTCTGCTCCAGTTCGTGCAAAACAAGCAGACAACTGACATGGACGATAAAACACGGGAAGGGGAAGGGGTGGGGGACTAAAACCTGAACTCAATTCTTCGTTGTGAAGACTTATTTTAGGAGAGTTTGCAAAATCCACCTGGCCTCACCATAACAAGGTTTGTTGTTTACAGCTACATCAGTTGATCAGCGGTCCGTATTGACAATCCAGCTCAATGTGTGCACAACGGAAGGATAAAGCTGTAGGGAGGGGAACGACTGCCAGAGTTACACAGACACCTGGAAATGCAACTGACAAAGCTCTTCCCATCAGCTCGGAGCCTGCGGCATCCCAACCCCGCGAGACATGCAGCAGAGCCGGCGTCAAGCACCACCCATGCAGCCCAACACAGAGCCATCGCTGAAGCAACCAGGATGTGGTGTTTTGCTACCCACTGAATGCCAAAGAGGGAGGCAGGGGGGAGGGGGGCAGGAGGTTGGGGGGGGGACAGTCGTTTCAGAGGCAGGGGAGATTTGGGAGGGGGAGCCGGGACAACAGAATGACAAGAACATCAGGCAGCCCACCTTCAAAAACAACAACGTCAGCCACTCTCAAACTTGAGAACCAACCTGAGTGTCTTCTTTATCAATACTAGAGTTATCTCGCTTCAAGATAAACCGCTTCTGGGATTCTTCACCTTTTTCATCTTTTAAATGTTCACAAAACCTTTGCTCTGGTCTGCCAGCAAAGTAAAACATATCAATAAAAAAAGTTTTTCCCCCTGTTTAAAGTTATTTCTTAGTGTTCCCTCCCACCCCGCACAGTGGCATTCAACTTTAAAAAAAAGTGTACACGTGGTTTTGATACTAGAATTGCTGGCAATATACAGGTAGGTAATAATATGTCACTTCACAGGTGTTGTTTGAATACCTTTGGTTGTTTGGAATTCGGAGTCTTGTTTGCTGCATGCTGTTCACCATGGCTGAAGTTAAAAAAAAATTTTAAAGGCCTGAAAATATATAGTGTATAGATGTTTTCTATAGTTATTTTGACCTCCATCACTCCTGAATTCAATCAAGTCCCTGCCCATATTCTCAAGCAACTATACATGCTTAGAATTTGAGATTACCACATTAATTCACAAATGTCTGGAAACTAGAAGAACACTTTCTTTTATATCTTCCTATTATATCTTCCCTTTCAAGAGCCTTCTGAATCTGTAGTGAGAGAGAACCATCTACGAATTATTTCCATCTTTCTTTAATGACAAATGCTCTGGAATCTGGCTCCAGTAGACTCTGACATCCTTGACCATGTCTTATAAATCAGTTCAGTAATAGGGGAAACTGGATATATTTAGTTTAAACAACTTAATGTCTGATTAGCATGGGGAAAATGCTCCAAGCAGTTATACACTATTGATTAGTCAATTGATTTTTTTTAAGGTCCCCTTAATCATTTTGTATTATTACAGGAAAGGGCTCCACTTCCCTGTTAATCTCCCACAGGCATCACTGCACACCAAAGAACTCAATGAATGACTTGGGCTTGAGTTCATCCCAGAGGAAGTGCTAAAATGTTCATTCCCCAGTTTAGGAGCAGTTGTAATTTACGGCTGTCATTAAAGTGTCTCTCATGTCTGATGTATTACTCTGTAAGTCCCCTGGATTCAGTAATGTATCCAGTCATTGGGAAGCCATGTCACAGCATCTATTGTTTAATATGACCAGCAATTAAGGTGACCAGTAATTAAGGGAATCTCATCATTAGCTCCAAAATAAGCAAACAGCACTTTGAAAACAAAGGAGCAGTTTAACTGTATAATTCAAATCTTGATGAGAAGCATTGTTTCCTTAAACGCACATACATAAAGTATAATAATAATTGGGGAGCAGACAAAACCAGAAAACTGAAATAATACCAGTTATAGCTTCTAGAATTGTATATAATTTCTGCAAAGTGATATCATTATCTTATTCAATCCTTGCAAAAAAACTTTGATGTAGGAAAAGCAAATATTTTTTGCCTCTTTTACAGATAAAGAAACCATCCCTCGCTAAATCTTTTGACTCCAGTTTATAGATTCACCCACTAAGCCACAGGCATCAAACAGCCTATTCACATCCTTGCAGAGAAGTGATTCAGTCTCTCTCTGCTTCTGTTGTACTCAGTGGGCTGGAGGGCCTCACACCTCAGGATAAAGAACAAAAAATCTGCATCATATCATCTTCAATATCAATGTAAACGTTTTCCACCAAAATTAAGATGTAATAAAATATAGCAATTTGGAAGTGCGAATGTGACATTTTAACATCAGAACAGAGTAAATTTGCACTTTATAATGAAGAGGTCATTCACAGTAGAGAAATTAAATATATTTTGGTGGAGCACAGTCACAGGTCACTTCAATTACTTATTACGCTATGAAGTCCGACAATACTAGTGTGAATAGCTACAGGTCGCTGTAAACGAGAAAAATTCTCCAGGAGCTTTTCTTTTTTCTTTTTCTTTTTTTAGGAGCTTTTTTAAAGCTTCCCAACATTTTCAACCACTTAGGTGTTGTTATATTGTTTTCTTTCCTTTCTTCTTAATTGACGTATAGTAAATGTACAATATTATATGAGTTACAGGTGTACAATACAGTGATATCCAAATTTTTTTTAAAAAAGCTTTTTTAAAGCTTCCCAACATTTTCAAACACTTAGATGTTGTTGTATTGTTTCTTATGTAGATGTAAAATTAGGATATTAACTTAAGTACAAACGCTGATAGTATCAATACTAATTAAGCCTCTTCTAATAGCCCCAAGCTCTGTAAACCTGATAAACTCTAGTCAATGAAATGATTTGCTGACTGCTAAATATACAGATATATTTCTTTTATTTGTTGCTAATCATCTATAAACGTTCATTTAGAAATGAAATGGTCTAAGAATGTGAACTTTTGGATTCATGAGCATAAGGTGAATTTGCTTCAGACTAAATTCTTCTTGAGGCAGAAAATCATTTAGAGTGAGATTTCAGCATAGTAACCAGAGATAGAATGCAAGTTCCATGTGGGTAGGGACCTTGCTTTTTAAAAACTGAATCCTTAGTGCCTAGAACCGTGCCTGGCATATGGGAGGCATTTGGTTGGATGAATAAATGACTCAATGTATGAATGAATGAAAATTTAGCACAGCTATATACAAATCACAGTAATTCAGGGACAGATCAAAGAATCACTGAGTAAGATATACAGTCACAAATGTTTATAAAACAGAACAGGAGAGAGTTTGGTTAGTAGGAGCATAAATTCAAATTTAGAGGGACTTCCCTGGTGGTCCAGTGGTAAAGAATCCGCCTTACGATGCAGGGGACGCGGGTTTGATCCCTGGTCTGGGAACTAAGATCCAACATGCCGTGGGGCAACTAAACCCATGCACCACAACTACTGAGCTCCCGCGGCTCAACTAGAGCCCACGTGCTGCAAACTACAGAGCCCGCATGCTCTGGAACCCGCGTGCCACAACTACAGAGTCCACGTACCCTGGAGCCTGCCCACCACAACTAGAGAGAGAAAACCCGCCTGCCACAACTAGGGAGAGGCCCTCATGCTGCAATGAAAGATCCCGCATGCCTCAATGCAGATCCCGTGTGCCACAACTAAGACCCGATGCAGCCAAAAATAAATAAATTATAAATCTTAAAAAAAAAATTTAGACCATTAGGAACATCTTTAAAAATCAGATTTATGTTTGGCTTCAAGTCAATTGTGTTATTAAAGAAAAGCTTTTCACATTTGAGGATATCTTGGGAAAAGAGGTGGACATGGGAATTTTAGCTTTTCTAGTTTGGGAACTTCTCAGTTAAAATGTCATTATAGTTACGAGAGAGCTATTCAACCATTATTTTTGAAATGTCATCTGCGTTTCTTCATAGTGCTGATTTTCTTTTTTTCATAGCAGGAAAAATACATCCATCACATAAGCAAGAGTAGTCAAAGGAGCTTGTTTGAATCAATAATGGAAATATTATTTAGAACAACAATATTTGTTACTCTGATATAAATTATGCAAACTGCATCTTGCACGACTGCTTTTCAAGTATTTTGTTTAAATTTGTTTTCAAACATTAGAAACTAAAAGTCCAAATTACTAATTCCTTCTTGATTTTCCAAAAATATTTTGAAAGGTTAGAAAGTAACCATTTGAAGTTTGCATAAAAGGAATAAAATAAACCTAATAAGATTTTTCCAGGTTGATTTTATAGAGAATTACCTAGAGGTAAGGAGTAATTTTAGGTTTAAACTCATGCAGGCTATAGTTTATTACTGAAGTATTATATGTGATTACACTAAAAATTACTGGTAATGCACCATTATATTAGCACTTTTAAAAATCCTTTTTTACCACTAATTTAACATTATAGCAATATTATTTCTTAGCCATAAAATGAATGGAACTAAAGTAATATATCATGGACCTTTATTTAAAATGGTAATGAATTATTTTTAATGTATCAAGATGTAACTCTAAGAAAAACTCCTCAAGGCTTCAAAAGGTCAAGGTATTTATTAAATTAATGATAACTAGAGTTTACTATGTATCTCATGGCCATGCATTATACATGCCTACATTTTTTTTTCCTGGAACATTTCAGTCCATGAGTTATTATTTTTAGCTGTCTCTTTATCATTATCAAAAAGCAGAGAAAACAAATTTAAGGTTTCTTCTTTTTTTTCAAAATTTATTTATTTTATTTTATTTATTTATTTTTGGCTGTGTTGGGTCCTCATTGCTGTGTGCAGGCTTTCTCTAGTTGCGGCAAGCGGAGGCTACTCTTCCTTGTGGTGCATGGGTTCCTCATTGTGGTGGCTTCTCTTGTTGCAGAGCACAGGCTCTAGGCGTGCGGGCTTCAGTAGTTGTGGCACGTGGGCTCAGTGGTTGTGGCTCATGGGCTCTAGAGCACAGGCTCAGTAGTTGTGGCGCACGGGCTCAGTAGTTGTGGCTCACGGGCTCTAGAGCGCAGGCTCAGTAGTTGTGGTGCACGGGCTTAGTTGCTCCGTGGAGTGTGGGATCTTCCCGGACCAGGGATCGAACCTGTGTTCCCTGCATTGGCAGGCGGGTTATTAACCACTGCGCCACCAGGGAAGTTCCTAATGTTTCTTCTTGATTAAAAAAAAAATAGTTTCCTCTTCTTAAGTTTTTTAAAAAAGTGTTTTCCCACAATTCATAGCAGGGTCTACTGTGACACTCATTGATCATGTGTGGTGAGCAGTACTGGCATTTCCATTCTGTCTTGGCATCCCCAGTCAAACTTTTCAAAAGTTAGAACTAACTCTTCATTGTTCCTTATTAGACAGAGCTCATGAATTGACAGGCAGTATGGCTGAATGAAATACTGTGTAAGACCATCAAACTCTATCTTCTCGTCAATTGATTCCAATTTTAGTTAGATTTCTTTCACCTGAACCTTAAAAAAAGCTGAGGATGCTTTATTATTTTTAAAAAATCTTTTTGATCTACAAGTATTTTCAGTGGTTTACTCTCACTGCCATTTGGTTTCCATTTTTTGAAACCAAATGTATTACTTCTCATCCAAATAGTTCAGTTTAATCCCTCCCCTCACATACGCACAAATGAAGAATTCAATTCTGCTAAATGCGGAGGAGCACAAAGGGACATCTTTGAATTTCATACTGAATAATGGAAAGATGGTCATCAATATGCATGAAAGGTTGCTGTGCACAGCAGGGTGAAATATTTTGATGTCAAAGACATTCATCAAAAATATTTTAAGAGTCAAACATATTACAGAAGTCTGAGTGGCCCTGTTCCCTTAACACGTGGAAATATTCAATTACGATACTGACAACTGATATCTCTTATTTAAAAAAGAAAGTCCTATGTTCTTTACATATTTCATGATTTCCACTTCCACCTTGTCATTTTATACCATTTTATTCTCTTTTAAATGAGACTACGCCTTAAAAATTCAGCATTCTAGCATTTAAGTTTGGAAACCAAACATCTTCAACCAACAGACTACAACTTCTCTTTCTACTCTATGCCCCAATTCCACCTTTCCTGAAGTCATGGTGACACACTCACGGCCTCTCCACTAGCAGAAATCTTTTTTTTTTGGTCATTTGTATATGTTCTCTGTTGAAATTTCAGTTCATTCTATTGACCATTTTTATTTTTTGAATTTTATTTATTTTTTATACAGCAGGTTCTTATTAGTTATCTATTTCATACATATTAGTGTGTATATGTCAATCCCAATCTCCCAATTCATCCCACCACCACCACCTTCCCCCACCACTTTCCCCCCTTGGTGTCCATACATTTGTTCTCTAGAAATCTTAAGATTAATAAGACACAGGAAATACACCAAGAAGATTCATTGTACACAGCCAGGCTCTGGCCTTCAAGTATGCCCTACAACTTCCCCCAGGGAGAGTGCTAATGTGACTGCTCCTACTAAAGGTGGATCTGGAAGCAACAAAGGGAGTCTGCAGAAACTGGGCCTAATTCTGCTCCCTACAGGAGGCCAAGGTGCTGATGGAAGGAACCAAATCACTGTAATCTGGCTCCCTCCAAACTACTCTACATACAGGAAAAGACTATATGTAGTATTTATATGTATAGTGAACCTCCCTCTAAACTCTCCCGAACTGTATAATACAGATAATGTCTTTACACATCTATACACACAGGCTTGCACTCACACAACCATGTAAACCTCAGTCTTAGCTGAGTGGCAGTAGCCGTGGATTTCAGTCTTGATCTTCTGTGAAATGGCCAGGTAAGATCAAGACACGAACCTCGGTTTTCTCTTCTGTAAAACAGTCTAGCTTTATCTACCTAGAATGTTGTGAGCTAGACAGATAGATAGATAGATATACAGATATTTGGAAAGTATTATTACTGCATGGGAAAGCTCTTTTTAAAAAAAGTTATATTAAGGATATTAACATTATAGAAGGTACGTGCATGTTTCATTTCCAAAATTAAACAGTAACTTATATGTTCAACACTCCAAGACCCATAAATAATTTCAAGTTGTGAAAGGAACACAGCACACTTATTTTCTCTCCTCACAATGTATGTCTGTCTATCTACAGACACATGTTCTCTGAGGTATTTGAGAATAATAATATGAGAAAATATATTTTGAGAGACATGATGCAGAGTTTGACCAATGTTAATAAATAAATGTCTTAACTTTGAGCTGGACTATTGTTTAAAGAACTAGGTTGTCTGTTCAGTAAATAAAATCCCACGGTTTTCCTGAGAGTAATGTGATTCTTAGTTAGGTTTCTGACCTTTGGCTTAAGGTCAGATGATTTTTCAATGCTATTCCTATAAAAAGTGCAGAGTAAAGTTGTCCTGTTTAGAAATGACAGGATGCCAACCAACCGCTCACAGATTTCCAAGAGGCACTTGAAGGGATGCTTAGTCCTCTTCAGAGGACTAGTAAGCAAGCATCATACCAGGACGCTGCTCAGTTTATTCCTGGTGCCACTCACATTCCGAGACAAAGGAAAAGAAATACAACAGATGTGGGAGGAAAAGTATGGGTTTTTTTGGTTTGTTCTGGTATAAATGCACTCCATCACCTGCAGGGAGTGAGTGCTTAAGGGTCAAGAACTGATGACTCCCATCTTCAACCTGAGTCCCTTCAGGAAACTAAGCAGAACAGACGTCCGCTGACCCTGCTGTGCTGCTGGCCACTCCTCTCTGGTCTGCCCCCTGAGAAGGGGGCAGTCCCCCAGTCCTTTTCATAGGGCAGTCATCATCCATCACCTCAGGGATTCTTAGCAAAGTCAACTGGGCTCAACTGCTTCACTTAGAGAGAGGCTTTGCTTAGCACCAGAACAAGTTTCATGGTTCTTGTGATTTACCTAATAGCCAGCTCAGTGCATCACCCTTTCTGCAACAAACAAGCAAACTACCACAGTCACTATAACGCCGCTCATCACTCCAGGCCAATACCCACGTCCACACCTCTCAGGAATCGGGACCTTGTGCTCTTGAGCACTGGACTCTTAAGGTGTCACCTCCAACCTCTGCCTTTGAGCCACTATTCTTGTTTCATGGTTGCAGGGGCCTGTATCCTCTTTCCGCAGTAGATCTGCCATTTCCTTTCCTTGCTTTGCACTCTTAAGAGTAGGGGATTGGAGGCAATGACAGTGGGTGGATGTGAAAGACAAAAGAAAAAAATATTCAAGAGATGACAACATTTTAACATGAAAATTATCTGGAGCTAGTTAAATGGTTACTCTGACATATGCAAAGACATTCAGATACACGTGGGATTTTCTCTGCCTATGACTGATCTTGGCCCTTTGGAAAATACTAGTCAAAGTAGATGGTTTCTCGTCTCCATATGATACACCCTGAGCATACATCTTTTCTCTAAGAAGGAGAAAATGGGAGGGGCGGGCGGGTAAAAATTATCTAATAAGAGAACAATGAGCTGCTTTGGGCTAAACACGTAGAAAAATAAGCAAAAGAGAAAAAGTGAAGATCAGAGAGAGAAACAAAGAGAAGAATAAAGCTTCTCATAAAGAAAATAGACACATATATTTGTAACATTTAAATATTTTTTAAAAAGCACTGTTCATCTTTTAGCCTCAATCCTCAATACTTATCAAAAAAGTAACATGATAGAGAGTAAATACATTCTAAATATCATTTGCACTACCAAATTGCACAGACCCTAGTACCTCTGCCCCAGATTTCCAAGGGGCTCATTTGGTGTCACCACCTAATCTGACAGTTAACAAAGAATGTCAACAGAAAAAATTTAAAAGTGCTAGAGAGTGAAACATATTTCTAGCAATAAACGGGGGAAAGAGAGCCCAACAAAAGCTGAAAAAAACAAAACAAAACAAAAACACGTAGTGAGCCTCAGCTCAAAAACTCTGTTATTTCAACAAAAAGCAGTCAATTCTAATGAGAGGCATCCCCAATCATTCAGATCCAATTCGTGGAACAACAGATGTGCTGGATGGCTGTAGGCGACATACACTCAGCTGTTCTCACCCTGGCTAGCCCTGAGAATCAACAAGGATGCAGTGGTGCCAGGCTAAGGTGACTTTCCTTTGCTAAAGTCTCTAAAGTGCATCAGTTCACTCAGAAGAAGGCACCTTTTTGGAACGTATCCCAAATGAACATGATTCTTATTTTCTACTCTCTCAGGACTACTACATCCTTAACCCCATGCTCCTGTGGCTATGACATGAAAACATGCATTTGGACAATTGAATTGCTTGGAGCAGTCATTTTGTATTAACACAATGGATACGTTTATCTCCTGTACCGACATTATCCATAAGCGTAGCTTTTTCATTCTTGAAAACACAGATCGAAATGGAGTATAGGAAGTTTCCACTGGATGGCTATCACCCCCTACCAAATACGGCATCTTCTTCTCCCCAAATATCACATCTTGTAGCAGTGATAAATACAGAAAATCTGGCAAGAACTATCATTTTGTAGGAAGTCTCTGTTATTTATTGATACCACTGAGTTAATCTTCAAAGAGATCTTCTCCCTCAATCATTGTTTCTTATCAGACAACAAAAGACTTAAGAGTTGAAAATCCCAACCAATCCAGGAGATCTTGAGGATTTTGCCCAAGATGTTTTGGATGTTTTTGCTTTAAAGAGAGTTAGATTATTTAAGAAAATTGTTCTCAGCATTAGACATACTGGTTTAGATCCCAGCCACACTGAGCATTGCTTCTCTGTAAGTCCAAAATTGAACTTGAGTTTGTGCTTAATGTTCTTCTTCTGTAAAATGAACCTCTAATGACTTATGTTATATGTTTTTAATATTAAATGAAATAATATACATTAAATAAGAGGTAAAGTACCCAGTGCAATTGAACAAACATTAGGTAATGTTCGTATAAGAGATTATACCACTTAACTAACTGAGAAGTCTGAGATAAGTTTTTTCCATCATGAAAGGATGGATGTATTATATCTGAAGACATTAGAGAAAATACTAGAAGTGAGTGTGGTACACACACGTGTATGTATAATCCTCATAGTCTGCTGTCGTGACTTAAATATTTTGAACTTCAGGTGAAACTATTTTCTCTCCATGCAAAACTTAATATTTTCAAGTCACATTCTATAATTACTTGAACTGCTGACAATCTAGAAAAACAGGGATTCTGGAAATAAATCCCAGCCAGTATCTAGCTGATATGCATCCACGCCAGAGGAACACCTTATTACGCCAGCTCAGTGTCTTTGAAAAAGAAAAATTAAAAGTTAAATAAGAAAGTGTTTTCTCTCCCTCAGCCCTCTAGTTCATTTTTATATCTTCCATCCACGTTTTTCTGCATTTCTCCCAAGCTGCAGTGCCATTTAAAATATGCATTTGTAATGTATTTGCTTCAGAATAGCATAAAACTGTACACACTGAAAAGGTATTCCTAAAACACAAAACCCACAAGGAACCATCTGAGGAATTTCCATCTCAGCCTCCCTCCTTTATAGAAATGGCAACATTTTCATCTAATAATATATCTAAATCAATACGGTCCCCACGACCATCACATGCCAATTGCGCTGATGGCACAACTCCTGAAATTTTCAGAGTCAAAGAAACGCCAAGACACCTAGAACTGGAAGAGATGTTCCCTTTCAAACTTCAACTCCATGAGAACATGGCAACAGACTTCAAACATCAAATGCATCATTTCCCACAGAACAATATTTATTTCTCCTTTCTGAAACTGCCCAAAGTGATTCAGGTCCTGGAAATGTGACTTGTTAAGGACATTTGTAAAAGGACATTTAATTCATCCTTTTCTCTTGTCCTAAAAGATATTAACCTCTCCCATCCCCATCTCAACCCCGGCAAGAGCCACTCAAATCGCGGACGGTCAGAAAGGCATCTGGAATAGGACAGTAGGCCTTGACAACTGTGGATGAAAGAGTATTAAGCTCAGCTCTTCAGAAAATACCTTGATTGTCCGTGACATACGGTCATTTTTTTTGTTTAGGACTCACAGAGGGAGGATCAAGAGCAGGAACCAGGCAAAATGTCTAGCAGCCTGGGCATTTTGTCGTAGCAGCAATACCTAAAGGTGTACCCTGCATAAACTCTCCTTCTGCTCTTCCTGGAGGCATGAACACATGGGGTCTATTGGAAACTGGCCATTAAAAAAAAAAGAAAAAGAAAAAGAAAATCTAGTGCTCTTTTGGAAGTGAAGAAGTCTGATATTATGATAACAGGATGCTCACTGGCAGAAAATAAAAGGTTTGAGGGACAAATTATGTCCTTTAGTGGTATATGGAAACTTGCAAGAATCATAAGGATTTCGAGAAGAGCTGACCAATAGAACTTTCTGAAGAAATGGGAATGTTCTATATATGCTGGAACAGGTGCACTTGAAATGTGGCTAGCCTGACTGAGGAACTGAATCTTAATGCTCAACTTTTATTTAAATTTAATTAACTTAATTTAAAATGTAAATAGTCATACATAAGTAGTGACTACTACATCGAACTGAGCAAGTTCAGAGTCATCACTCCGAGTTTACTGAGAGCCTTTATACACCAGTTTATTTTCTCAAAAACTGTTATACAAGGAAACAGGTCTCAAACATGTGTATTAATATCTATGACTATGCGATTGCAAAATCACAGTGAATTAAACATAAATGCACTATCTCTACTAGTTGAAACTGTACCAATCTACTTGACCTATGGGCTTTTTCCATGTCAGTTATGGCCTTACAGAGAAAGAGGTGAAATTAGAAGGAAAGAGTCACTTGCTTGCCTATTTTGCAATCAGTGTGTCCCTGCATTAGTATCAGAACGTCATAAGAAAAACCAGAATGGAGAGTGAAAAACAACAGCAACAACCAGGAGTATCTGATGGAGAGGGAAGATGTAAAGCATTAAAGGACAGTAATCTTTCATTCCTACTACTGTTCAGAATAGGAGGTCCATGTGCCAACAATCAGATAAAGTGGAAAGCTAATACATTTTAAGATGTATTTTGCCAGCACAGTAGAATGCAACCACAGGACCCAAGAATTCTGAAGCTCCAAGGGCCTTTAAACATTATCCATTTCAAACTCTCCTGCAGATAAATAAGTAATTTGAAGCCCAGAGAAGTGAAGTGTTCAGTGTTCCTGAGATAATAGCCAACCTCAGTCCCAGATCTCCTAGTCTGAGTTCTCTCCACTATGACTTTCACGCTCATTCTGCTGAACACAGAATGAGTCTTGAGCAGAGAGAGAAAGAGCCTCATCTCCATCCCAACAAGTCCCAACCTCCGGTGAGTAGAAAATAATGTTTTAACCATGTTGCTGTGCTTGATACAAAAGTTCCCTTCACCAACACGGCATTCCTAAAAACCATGCAGTTTACACAGTTTACCAAACACTGTGAAAAAAGAAATTATAATACACAGATGTCTTAAGAGAATGCTTTATATAGGGACGGTTTTTGAGTTTAATGTGTATTTTTGCTATGAAGGTGGTTTGTGCTGTACTTAAAGGAGATATGAGTTCAAGAGAGACGGTTCCAAATTACCAAAGCAAATGACTACTCATCTTATGCTTTTTGGTGACTCAGTGGCACCATGAAAAGTCATTAAGATAGAAGCAAACAATTACTGAAAGGAGCAAAACCAAACAAGCAACCTCCTTTTAGATCTAGAACTTAGATATTAGCCAGCTCAAAAACTCTCATTTTACAGGTGAAAAAACTGAGATGGCAGATTTTAAATGACTTGTTTCAAGTCACACAGCTAGTAAGTAAAAGAATTGAGTCTTAGAGGCAGGACTTTTGTCTCCAGGTTTGGAATTTTTTGTTATTCTAAAAACCACACTAAGATCGATGTCTATAAAACAGAAAAACAAAGAAAAGGACAATTATCCTACGTATGTCATTATTGTTTTAAAATGTCTGTTATTTTTCATTGGAGGTATATTTGACATAACACGTTCCATGTTTTGTATGTAATCACAGGGATTACTGATGGAAGGAAGAAAATTGCGTTTCACGAGTTATGTAAAAGATCAGGCAATAAATACACAGTACGGCCTAAATTTTATCGACTTTCCTGGTCCTCAGACAATCTTCTACAGATAAATGCCACTACTGCTGATAAGAGCAAGAGATAAATAATACTGCACATTTTAAATGCCATGTACTTTGAATTTTATACTGTGCTCTTATAAATGAATCCACAAGAGAGAAAGCAAATGCTAAATAAATACAGTGGTGGGGCTTACATTCTTGTGTTGCTGGTTTTGTTGATGATGACAGATTTCCCTGTTTGATCCACGTTGTGATCCAACCCAAAGTAAGCTGCCACTCGATGGACAAGCATCCTCTGATAGGACGACATCTGAGGAAACTTTTTATAATGATTACTGGAAAGGAATACAAGAAACAGCAGCATCAGCAAATTCGTTTCTGGTCTGTAGTACCTTTTAGAGGCACACCAACAAAACCAGTTCTTTTTCATCCAAACCATTAAGCTTATTTCATTTCTGGCATCACGTGAGGTCCTCATTTCCAGACACATTTTCCACTGACAGATGTACTGATTAAGTTACAATAAGTGTTTTTGTTTTATAGTTGCACATTTCTCAGACCACAGAGAACTTAATGTCCACTGTAAAGTGTTCTGTTTTGGTCCAGGATACCTTATCAACAGAGCCAGGCACAGGACAAATGACATGACATAATACGGGACTGCAGATGCCTATCTGGAGATATGTCATTACATGGTTGACACTGAAAGCAGTACAATTATTTCCAGGCATAACTGACTACAGCCAGCTGGCGCCCATTAAAAAACTATAATAAAAATGAAAAGGGTCGCTTCTTGTTACTGCTACTCTATGCTAATCAGTGGCCCCCTGTTTATAGCCGTTTTGTCAGGAATTTAACAAGCGGGAGCACACACGGTCCAAGCAACAATTCCCATCAGCACATAGCTCCTAACTCCAATAGCATCTCTATTTAATGAGTCAGCAAACACGTTAAATAATGTTTTATCTATCCCTAAAAATCTTTCCAGAATGAATAATTAAACCCAAATACCAAACTAAGACATATCAGATTAATTAACCGGCATTGCAATTTAACATACTTGTTGTCACCAATGAAATCAATAATTTCCTGCTCCATTTTCAAGAGTATCATCCTGTCTCTGCAAAATAAATGTTAAAATGAAAAGGCTTTATGTACTTTCCATTCCCAAAGACTTAACAATTTCATTTATATGTATGGAAAAGATTGTTTAAATCTATGTGGCTACAAATCAGTATCTAACTCTTCTCTGGAATATGCTGTCCAAATACCTGTAATTCCATTCTGTTTAAGATTATTTCTCATCTCATTTGTTAAGTATTTTGTAATATTGAAACTCCTGTAGTTTTTAATATTAATTAAAGCATGCAAGGTATTAGGCCCATAAAACACATCAAGTAAATTTTATATTTTAAATTGATAGGAAACTGGAACAAAGCTAAGCCTAAGTAGTTGGTTCTATAGCTGTACTGATGCATATTTGGTTTATTTGACATTGATTCTCATCCTCTATTTTTTCCCCTTAATCAGTATCTCTTTGTGACCAGAAAAGCAGAACTTGTAAACTGTAATTTATTCATTGGCTAAGTACCCAGGAATTAAGACTATTTATACACAGTACACATGCAAACTATTTGCAGAAAAAAGAAAATACAAGAGACAGTTTAAGACATCAGAGAAGAAGCCTGCCTTTTACAACTCTCTTCTTAGAAGTGTTTGGATTAATGAGTTTGATTGTAATATTCTACTTGACTCTTCTAGAAATGAGAGGTTTACTTAATAATTTACCTGGAATTATTCTTTAATGTGTTAATCAGAAACTCGTGTAAGTCTATGCCTGTAGAATCCGTATATTCTTGGCTGCAATCTGAAACAAATAGCAGGATGGAGTTGTCAGAAAGGCCGATGGGGAGGTGGGGTGGAAAAGGTTTTCCCAACCTTTCCCGATCCCTTTTGCTCAGGTAAACTTTAGGTGAAGCTATTGGTGTGAAAGATACATGTTACAAAACTAGCAACCTGGTAATATTACATCAGGATGAAAATTAGATTCGGGGATTGAGAACACCCAGTAAATTCCCAGTGTGAAAAGACCCAACTGTCATAGGAGAGGAAGTGGGCACAGTCTGGGTGGGTGGGTGGAGTCAAATGTCATGTGTTCATTCTGTGCTGTCAATCAGCAAGGGCACGACCTCCCTGTGACAGTGAGGGGTACTCCCAACCCACAGAGAGAGCTCTCAAGAGTTTGAGATACCATGGAACTCTCTTTCTCTTAAAACAGAGAAGGCAAAAACTGAAAGTTCTGTTATAAGACTGTCTAAATAATAATCAATACAAAGTATAGGAGGGCACTAAATATTTCCAAGTCTTTCAAGTCTTTTGATGCTGGCTAAAGCTTAATTTCTAAAGCCATCTTAGGAAGCTGTACTTTTTTACTCTTGGATACACCTTGGTTTTAGATATTCAGCAGCAGAGATAATCATTATAGGCAGATATGTGGTTATAGAGCATAATATGAGAAGTAGTTGTCATTTCTCAGCTCATCAGATGCCCTATGCTCCTTCAGTTATTTTTTTAAAAAATAGTCTACTGCCAAGCTATTTATTCATGGTATTCTTCATTTCAACTTAGTTTTGTTTTTCCCTCTCTCTCTTTTTTTGGTTTTAGTTTTGTATAATTATACGTAAGGCAACAATTTGAAAAGCCCGGATTGTAGATTTGGGGGTTTTAGAAGGAATAACTTTTGGGGAAGAATTTTTATTGAAGTAGAAGTGTGTATATTTTAAATGAGACATTATGGAGCAGTATATGGGTTGCAGAGACCAAATTCATCTGTGCCAGATAAAATGTTAATATGTGTTCCATTGACATTGGTATATACATCTGTGCTTTGGGGATAACAACACTTACCACTTATCGACTGAGAATTGCTAATCCACTATCTGTTTCTTAAGATAAACATGAAAGTTAAGATATAAAACTGGGTACTATTACTGTTCATCAATTCGAGTTAACTGGACTAATAAACCTGAATTAAGAACATATTTATAGTCACTCCCTTGTACAAACTTCTCATTGAAAATAGGATATCCAAACGAATATCCAAAGAAATATGTGATCCTAAAAGTAACCTTTCTAGATACACAAAAATGACACCATGAACAGAAAAAAAAAATCAAGGTCACATCACCTTTTACACACACACATACGTACACATATAAAATTATATGCAGAATTTGGTGGGAGGTGACATGTGTGTAAAATCTATAATGTATTCTGTGACTATTTATGCGTCCAAATTAAGTTAAGGAAACATTTTCACATTCACCTTTTGATAACATTCTGATCTTGGGTTTTTCACAGGTTTTATCTTTGTTTTTATCCTTTTCTTTTTCTCTTTCAGAGTCATCTTTCCTAGATTTATCATCCTCTTGCAGGCTGGGAAAACTGGAAAGCTGTAAATGAATTGATTCCTGTTGGGGAAAAAATATAATAATTTAGGGCCAGATTTAAGAATCTCTGTCTGGTTTCCATTTTGCATAGAGATTATTAAGAACAGGAAAATGAAAGCCAGGTGCAGATTTTTTTTTTCTTAAATGGTAAAAAATTAAACCTGTCAGAAAAATAATTGCCCTTTAAGGTGAATTAAACTTCAGAAGTCAATGGAAGGTCATGAGAAGTATATAGTACTAAAACTTTGCCTCATGAATATTAACCATAAGCAAGTTAAATTTCCGTAGATAACAACACTGATTTTCTCTACAGGTTTATTTTTAAACACCTAGGAAAAATTTTCTTTATCAATAAGCTTGTATCACAGCTCCTGTCATGTCTCAAAAAAAGAAAAAAAGAGGCTTCTGCAGTTCTTTTCTATAATTCCTTGTAAGGAAAAATTGGCACAAACACAGACAGACAGATACTATGAATCATAATTACAGAAAAAACAGACATAAATAAAGGCCATGACAGCCAATTTACAATTAAAAATCTGTTTTAGAACCATATCAATAATGATTTCTATCACTATGAAAACTCAAGATATAGAATTGCAGGAATCCTAGGTATGGGCTATTATCATACATTGTTTACAAAAGCTATTAATAAATCATCGTAATATATGGTTACAATAAGCACTGCCTTTTAGAAAAGGTAGAAAATAGGACTATATTTTCCATCAGTTATATATAAATATTTAATATTATTTTAATTCTAGCATCAGTTAATCCTTTCCAAGATGTAAGATTCTCTTGAACTGATGCTTGGTTGACCATTTACAGTATTGGGACTGGATCCACTTTTATATTTATTGATTTTTCACTGAAAACAGATCATTTTGTATTAACTCACATATCAGCCATTTGGTTGATAGTATGTTCACTGTTTTGAAGAAGAATGAGCCAAATTATGTTTTTCAGTTTTATGAAAAAACTACACTATGATTAAAACTATGACAAATGAGCCAACATTAAGACCACTGGCTCTTATGTAAGAGACGATTTGATGGGAAAGCTTTCTTCTACTAGCGACATTAACATTTATGATGCAGGAAAAAAATATTCCCAATGACTAATAGTGTTTCTCACTGATAACTAAACTAATGCTCCTCTACATGTGACTAAACTATGCCTCTACATCCTCAAATTATGGTCAATCTGGGATTCTTAATGGTTCTTGGTAAGTCTGGCTAATCTAACAAGCAGAAAACAAAAATCCTCCAAAGCCAGATTTCTTTTTTGGGAGAGGCTCCATTGTGTATTCCAGGCTGGAATAAAAAGTCACCATGTTTGGAAAGATGCATGATACAGAGGATGAAATAAAACACCTTCTCATGGTAAATATTTATCTTTGACGGGCTTCCTGATATCCACATGTTTATCCTCGGGATGGACATATACAAATTATGTAAAATGGAGTGTAATTTGATTGTAAGGTCTTTTATCACCGGACTTGGGACAGAAATGTCTCAGTCTGCAGAGATTCAGGCAGACTTCGGGGTTACGGTTTGCTTCCACTTGTTAAGGAAACAGCTGGAACATTTCTGGCTCTGAGTGGGGAAGAATCGATTCGACAGTGGATCAGGGGAGGAAAGTGATGGTACCAGGCCATGGCAGTGGTCTCATTGCTTCTTCAAAACCGATTGAACCATCCAGCCTCGGTAAGTTTGAATCTAAAATCAAAGAGGCTTGGAAATATAAATGTAAGAGCACAGGCTGAAGGACATCATTTACCAAAAATATGTACAAACTCATGCCGTGTGTTGACAAATACCACACTCAGAAACATACCTGTCTTTTCTACACATTCTGGTGTTGAAAGAACACACAAAAGTGCTATAGAGTTGGTAAAAAACAATCTGTTCTTTTTTAATATTTTTATTGATATGCTCAATAATAAAATACAAGTATTAATAAATACATCGGTACAGGATAAGTTTATATCCAACAACAGGAAAAGAATGATTCAAGTTGCAGTAATACACTGATAGGTAAATAGTATAACATTAGAAAAGCAAAACTCCTTTAACTTAAGGACAGGCTGAACCATCAGCTATGGGTCTGAGATCAAGTAATACAGGTAGCAAGAGTTTTTCCCACGCAGGAAAATGAAGGCAGTTTTCCAAATACTGTGAATATACAAACATTGGGGAAGCAATACAATCCGTATACTGTATACTTCGGCCAGTGTTCTCAGGGATTCAGTTCCCACATTTTGTTTAAGTGCCGGTAGTACCTAATGAAGGCATTGCGTTCAAGCTCAAAGGTCTGCTTCTTTATTTTCTAAAAAAAGTAGCACGGCCACTCGCTTATTTGTGTGTCTATCAGCCCCCTGCTTCCACCACACCTCAGCCAGTCCAAAGAGAGGCTTGCAAGCTCTAATTTCTACAAAGCTAGTCTTAGTTACTCAGCTTGGAACCAGCAGGAACAAAGCACCGTTTGCCTCTTATTTCTCTGCACCAATTGTATGGAGAACCTAGACTTAGGTCCAGGATGGGCATAACGATACAGATGATCTCTTAAAAAATTTCCTCCTGGTACTTGTCACATAGGATAAAAAGCAGATGAAATCTATAAAGGCTGTCCTCCTCTGCCTGGCATTAGAAGTGGGGGACCACTGGGGCATTACTTCTCCCAGGGTCTGTCATTCTGCAGTGTTAACATATATTGTGTGCATTACATCACAAGCCATCAATCAATGTTGAATAATATAAGCTGTGATATTCACATTATTCCCCCTTTTCAATCTCCCTTAAAAGAAGAAGCACAAATAAAATGCTGAACAAAAGCCACATATTTCTCAGAGCCCAAGTAAAATAAAGCCTGTGTATGAAACATAGGGATGGCTACTGAAAGCTAGCCTGCCCACGGCTTACGACATGGGTGGCTTATTAAGGAAATGAGGCTAGGGGAAAAAAATACTCTTAGGACAAAAGCTATAAGGAATTTATTTTTGGTCCTTTTAAAGAAAGTGCTCTCAATGCTCTCTGTACCCATGAGGAGAATTTAGACTATTTTAATTAAAGTAAAAAGAGCGAAGCAAAACAAGGCCCAACAAAAATAATGCTATCTTAATCAATTTTTCCTCCTCTGGGCTCAGATAAATCATTTTACTTGTCTTCACTGCTCTCAGCCTCTGATAAAATAAGGAAAATTTTTTAGCAGCAAGACCATTTTTATAAAAATGAATATGATGCCTGAAAGGCAAACAAAAATAAATACGATGTGAAGTTTCCCATTTTGTCACAGAAGGGTTTTGTTGGAATTTGAATTTTTAGAGCTTAATAGTCTTGCTATAAGGAGCAAAAATAGGTATTAAGGATATGCAGCAATGTATTAATAATATTAACTCAAATTCACCATCATCTCAGATTTATTTCTGGACAATTTTTCCAGTAGTGAGAAATCTCTACCAAAGGCCATAAAAGTATGTCTCCAAAACTCAATGCACCTTATTCACTATTTCTGAAGTTTCATAAAAGCCAAGATTTGTGTTTTTATAGGCAAGTGCATTTTGGGGAGGTAAGAATCTCCAATAAGGAAGGAGATGGGATACTTGGGACTATATTTGGTTCAGTTTTATCAAGAGAGAGCCTTTGAGGAATATCAGCACGACTGTGCTTACATTTTAAGTTTTAATCTAAATTCTTTTGAATTCCTTTCCATTGGCAGTTTTCAGAGGGTCTGGAAAAAAACAAATGTAATACTTTGTGACAAACTGTTCAACTAATATTGAATGTCTCAGAAACAGAGGATGAAGCCAGAAGACTTTTTCCTTCTTGAACTGTTTTTTGCTCCCCCAAAGCACTATTTAATGCCAAATGAATACTCATGCACACAAAGGTAGATCCCGTTCATGCAATGACCCATAATGACGGGGGGTATACCTGGTCCTGAAGACTTTCCCCTCCTGGTCTGGCCGAGGATTCTTCACAGACAGCAAGGCTGCGAGTCAGTTTACCTTTCCCTGCTCCTGACTGGGGAGGGAAAAGAAACGAGAAGGAAAGGAAAATAAAGAAAAAAAACCCAGGATATATCCTCAGGCTGTCGAATCATCTCCACCTTCTCTGGACATTCCCAAATCAGAGTTTTAAAAGCAAGCTTCAGATCCACTGCTCGGTGCTGTCTACAATGGCTCCAAGCATCACCCCCCCGTGCTGATGGGGATGCAGTGTCTACACTGGCTTAAAGCATCGGACCCCTGTGTTGATCGAGATGCAGGTGGAGGAGAATGTGGAAGGATGAATTTAAGGAACATGCCTAGCAAACTGTGCCCATCACACTGGAAACGTACAAAGAATGAATTGCTGCCTTTTCATGAAAGTACAAGGAGAAAAAGATAACACAAATTAATTTCTACTAAAACTGGGTTTGGAAGTGACTTGACTGAGAAGATGTTTTAAAAGTTGAAGATTGTGTCCTAAACACCAGAACCTGTTTACTTCAAGGCAGAAACTAATTAGACAGACTAAAACATTTCCCCCAAACTTGATTTAAAATGAAAAGAAAACAAGCAGCTATTTGTTTGTAAAGCACTGTCAAGTCTGCCAGGATCAAATATATACACTGCAGCTATGTGAACCCTAAATGCTCTAATTAAAAAGCCTATAGAGGGACTTCCCTGGCAGTCCAGTGGTTAAGACTTCACCTTCCAATGTAGGGGGTGCAGGTTCGTTCCCTGGTCAGGGAGCTAAGATCCCACATATCTTGTGGCCCAAAAACCAAAACATAAAACAGAATTCAATAGACTTTAAAAATGGTCCATATCCAAAAAAAAAAAAAAAAAAAGCAGCACATAGAGCAGATAGGCGTCAACACGACCCCATTAAATGCAGGCAGCACCGGTGCAGCCAAGATCCACATACAGCCACGTGAATCCTTGGCAAATTCTCTAACCCTGATGTTAATCCACATGCAACCATGATATCAGGTCAATGTAGAATTCCAGAACCCTACCTTGGATTTTCTTCTCTCTTGGTTCTGAGCCGCCAGTTGCCTCTGTAGGTTAGAAACAAAATCAAACAAACAAACAAACAAACAAACAGTCCACCAACAACCAGGAGAGGGGAGGGGAGAGAAGGAGAGAAAAAGATGTCACCAGAGTTGAAAAATCAATAACAACAGCAACAAGGTATTATAACCACCAGGGAGGACTCCCCCAGCTCTTGCTTCCCCAAACTTTTGACCATTTAGCTTTTCTCATTCCCTCCTTACAGCAGCTCCTGGGGAGGGGAAAAGCCGGCCTTGAAGGCTTTTTTGGCCATTATGCTGTTATCAGCCTCTGCTCCCTTTTTATATAAAAAGAGTTAACACTTTTGTAGTTTGGTTTAAAGAAAATCGATACAGGTTATTTGCAAGTACAGTTTATTTTCCTTCTACCAAATCTCCTTCTCTCATAAATCATGAGTATTTAATCATATCCCTTTTTCAGTACCGTCAATCACTCCCAAACTTCCCCCTACCCCTTCTAGAGCATTCTTTCTCCCTCTCTCTCTCTGGCTGGGAATTCTAGGCTTTTCTGCTAATAAGAATCGAAGCTTAGCCTGCCCAGGAAGGTCAACAGAGCTCATGTCTTTGATTTTTCTTAGTCTGTCATGAGCTGTATTCCATGGACTACAAACCCATTTTTATAACTCAGCTAGTGTAAAGCTGCCTCAGAAGTCCTCCACAAGCTACTTGAGGTGATCTGGAAATTAATATGGAGAAGCTGTGGGCAAATTCAGTCATTAAATATGTTCTTTGGATTTTTTTTTTTTTTCATTTCAAAGGGCATTTTGACAGAATGCACTGTTTGGTCAGAAAAAAAAAAAAAAAGAAAACAAGACTAATAATTGGAAAAGGAGAAGATTCGTTTTATGGATTTCCTATTTATTTTACTAGTCAAACTCTTTACAAGCAAAGAAAACCCCAAACCTTCAGAGTATCTTCAAAATGAAAGAAAGGGATGCACACAGTGGTATGAGAAATGGGATTTCTCCAGGCTCACCTGTAATTCCAGTTTCTCCTCCTCGTCCAGACTTTCGGATTTAACCACGCCATTCTCTGGAGTGGCCGTCTCCTGCTCAGGCCCGCCTTCCTCCACTATGGTCTGACTCAGGTCTCCTGGCTCAGACATTCTCCCAGATGCAAATTAAAATAACAAGATTTGACACCCTACAAGGTTAAGACATCAGAAAGTAATGTCAGCACAGGGTGAAGTCTTGACCGTTATCCTTGAGATATTTGATTTTTCCCTTTGTACTCAAATTCGAATAAGCAACTCCAGCCTCCCTGACAATTTTATACAAAAGGAGAATAAAACAAGATCAAATCAAGTACCCAAGACAAACGCCAAGAGGCAGATTCAGTTGCCCTGTCCACACCCCTCCAAACACATACACATGCTCTTGTGAATACACCTTGCCGTCAAGGTGGGTCAATACATCTTAAAATGAGACATGAAAGTCCCACACGTCTCCCGGTCCCTATGCTCCTCTACAAAGTAGAAGCAAAAGAAGAAGAGAGTATCTCCCCAACTCTTCCTCCACTTCTGAGTCGGGAGGTGGTACTAGGTTCTGCAGCATCTCTAAGATGACTCATAAGTCATTTGCAAATTTCAACCACAGACATACCTTCCTGGGTACAAGGGATTCAGTACACTCTACAAGGGGCAGAAGTCAATGTAAGAGGTAATCATTCAGTATACACATAGGATCTAAATTTGGCAGTAAACCTTTCAGGGACAACAGTTTCAGGCTTCACAGTAACAGTGATGTTATTAAAAGCAGAAGCCCTCACAAGCCCTGTCGGTGGCTGATGCTGGAGATTCTGCAGAAGGAAGCTATCACAACTGAACTCCGATGCTCCAGGCTCACAAGAGACGACTACACAGACACTGGAAATGGCTTTTCAAAGTGTCAGCCTGTTATTAGTACTTTTTTCTCCCTTCTTCCATAAAGCCCTGACACTTCCCCTTCTGATGTGCTGTCAAAGGGGGCTCCTGAGTAATTTAGCATTTACTTCCTCCTCAATTTTTTTTTTAAAGAAAAACAAGAAAGGAGAGAAAAGAAGGAAGGAGGAAAAGAAAGAAGAAAAGAGAGGAAGGAAGGAGAGAGAAAAATAGAGAAAGACCTTGTAGCCTAGAAAGTCAGTTTTTTCACAAAAATTCCCAAGTAATGACTGCCCTGTTCCTAGTCATTACAATGGTAACTATTACTGGACAAATCAGTGTCTTGACATGTTTCTCTGGGAGTGTTTATCATCTACTAGTTCAGTAACTTTATTTCCAACTGGACATAGGAAGCACGAGAAAAATCTAAATCGCAGTAATTTCTGTTGCAAATTTGCTAAGACCTACCATGACAGGACAAGCTCACTTGGCAAAGGATTGTGGGAATGGAAAAGGAAGTTTTCCTCAAGGATGGTACTTGGGAGTCTGTGAGGGCCTGGTGAGCAAGGCTCTTAGGTTTGGGGAGGTTTGAGGATATCCATTCAGTGTATCTGACAGATCTCTTGTATTTCAGTGACACCGGGGATGTGTGTAGTTAACCAAACAAAAAGTTCTGTTTCCCAGTAGCAAATAGTTTGTTTCTCAATGTACTGAGTGGGGGGAGGAGATGGGACTTCTGTTGCCCTAACTTTTTTTCCAGAGGGTTTCAATAAAAAAACAGATCGTGGCCAGCTTTAAAAAAAAAAAAAAAGAACAAATTGAGCTCTAATTTTACAAACACTAAGGCAGTTGAATCCCTGATACAGATCCTGTCTGTTTTGGTTGCCTTTCATGAACTGTTTTATGCAAACAGGCATATTTATAGAATGAGAAAAATATACAGATGAGATGACAGCCATCTGATGACAGCCCTTTACCTTTTGCGCAGAATTTCTGCTGTCGGTCTTGGCGACTTACGAGCGGCTTCTGTCCTTCTACGCTGGGAAAATCCACACGAGGGATCAGAGACAGCGGGAGTCCCATGTCCCCATCAACAGTTCAAAACGCCCATCTCCGTGCGATTCCCTTACACAGCCTGACACATCATCCACCTGAAAAAAGACGAAAAGTCAATAGTCACAATAATTGCAACAACCATGGTAAGGGTGAGGGACGAAATAAACAAGACTGGGTTTCTAACACTAATGACCGGCCTCCAGCAAATCAAGTTCACAGCTTGATCCACTCCACCTGTCCCGAGCTGCCTGCTTCTTCTCTAATGAAGGCTACAGCCGGCTGTTCAAGTCAGAGCGGCACCCACGCAACGAGCTAAAATTAACAATTGCATTATGCACCGAAGATTACTCACTTCAATTTTAACCTTTTTTAGTGAAATCTCGCACTTTATATTAAAAAAAAAAAAAAACAAGCTTGTGTGTTTGCCTCAATGACAATCCAGATCACCTATGAGCAAAAGTCTTGCCTCCGTTTTTAACCAAAGCTTTTGTCTTAATTATAGATCAATATAATCTACCTGAGTGCTGTTCCTGTGACTCTTTTCTTCTGAAGGTTATCCTAAGAAGGCTGAAAGATTTTTGACTTAATGAGGCATTAGCTATAAAAGTGAAAAAAACAAAGAAAGGAAAAAGAAAACTTTCACAGTGGTATTGTTGAGAGAGCTCTTTCCTCTCCACTGACAGTTTGAGAAGAAAATTTCCGAATATTCTCTTTGCTGTGTGAGCATCATTTACCCGCCACCTACTGGCCCCTCCCAATCAGGACTGCCACCGTCAGCTGGGCATTCTGTTTGACAGCAAGGCAACACTGTCAGAGGGATTCAACAGATTTGCAAACTTTGAGCCTGTTGAAAACAATCCCTGCTATAACGTGCACTTTCTTTTTCTCACAACTCCTACAGGAGCAGCGGCAAATACAGCTCGAATGCAAAGAGAGAGACAGATTCCTAATAACGTTTGCCAAAACCGAGCTGTATCTCTCTCCCTTTGCTGCAACTCTACCCTGGCGCACATCTGCTAAATCCAACAGCCTGCGCACGTGTTCCACCGTATACCCGACTTTGAAAACACTAAATGCATCTCAGTTATTTACTCTGAAGTTTAGAAATTCTCTCTGCCTCCCCCTCGCTGCCCCCTCCCAAGTTGACATGAGCACAGCTGGCTCCTCGTCGGATTTTACTGCAGCTTTATCAACAGCCTATTGGGTTACGGCACCATTTGTTGTGTAAGAGGAAAACAACTGTTGAAAATTCAATCGCTTATACAGTCAATCATTTCTAGCGTTATTTATGTCTTATTAAAATGGATACTTTGGCTGTAAAAAGTGTTTCTTTTGTCGTTAAAAATTACATAACTATGGCGAAGGAAACATGAATTTAGGGATCAAATGCGTTGCTCATCAACAGTAATTTTAATTTCTCAATTTTTATCAGTTTCACATAATGAAAACTTGATACTAAATAGAAGTCAACATGCCTTAAAATTAGGATCTATTTAAGTAACCAGCTCAATATCTAACATGTCTTAGAATAGGCACCTGTGATGGACGGATTTACCAAACGCTTTTTGGATTCTGTTTTCCTTTTCCCAAAGAAAATGAAGTTATCAACGATCACCGCAGCCTTCCTGTCTCCTTTTTCTGATGCTCCTATTTGTACAGTGGTGGTTAATCCAGCCCGGTGAAATGGCCATGCAGTTTTCAAATCTAAGCCTTAGATGCCTTATTCCAGCCCCAGTAGGTGGATGCAAGATATAATTCTTTCCACGAAGAAAGAACAAACTGGTATTCACGTAACCATCTCAAAGCGTGAACAGCCTGGATATGTGTGCGTGCGTAATTACCAGGACACGTTTGGAAATAGCACTGTGCTCTAAAGCCAGCGAGGTATTATTCTTGCCTCCCTGAATCATAAAGTCATCATCCACCAAGATAAAAGAGAATATGGGCATATGGGAACGAGCAGGGAGGAACATATGGATCACAAATATTTTTGTAACTGATTAAAACTGTTCTCTTTGCTAAGAAAGCAGTGCCAGGGAATCAACCCTAGTCCAGCTTTCCGTTCCCCAAACTAACCCGACTCTTCCACTGCTGTTTAGTCTTCATTTGTCCCAACTTCTCCCATTTTTCACAAAGAAGCAAAACCATGTCTAACAAATATGTTTTACCCAGCATTTGGTTAATAGATATCCTGGCCAAGTGTCAATTGTTATGGCTGGAGGTGGGGAGGGAGAAAAAGGAGACTCTATACACATGCACAAAATAAAAGTCACTGCAGTTTTTTCAGTGGAAATAATATTTTAACCACGGTTTAGGGGGTGATATTGAGGAAAGGCAGGCAATAAGTAAGCTGTAGGAAATTGATCAATGGTGTTGTCAGCTATTTACAATGAGGAAAATGAGTAAAATAATGACCATTTTAGATTATGTTGTTTCTTATTTTTTGGGCTGACTTTTAGAGTTGCATATAGTAGCAACTGGGTTTGTGGGAATGAGAAAGAGAGGGCGAGAGGAGAGAAGCACCGCGCAGAAGACCAAATAGTCTGTCTTTCATCATCACCAACAAAATAGGCATGGCCTAATTGTGTGCACACACGCGTGTGTGTGTGTTGCATATATTAATCACTGGGCTGTCATGTGGAGAAAGAAAGCTTGGGGTTTAATTCAAATTCCAGCAGTGATTTAGTTCTCAGAGGATATCTAAAATGAGACATTAAATTCTATTAGCAAGTTGGGAGGGCCACTTTATTAGTCACTTTTGTCATAACCTTTCTACTCAAAATTAGCAGAGGATGACTAATCTTATCCTCGATCAGTATAGGTACTTTATGATGAGACAACACAATCAAGATTTACTTATTTGAACAACTGAAATGTTTTTCCCTTATGCACTGTTCCTTCTTCTTTTAGCTAGTCACAGTTCTGCAAATGTAAGCCACTAGCAAATTGTGATATTAGTGATCTGTCAATTTTCTGCATAAGGTATTTAAATGCTGCAACCCCTTATCAACCAAAGACACACCCTAGTCTCAAAACAGTTATTCTGTTAAAGTTAAAAGAGTTAGTTTGAATGTGTAAGATTATGTTTAAAGACTTAAAAAACAAAAAAAAAAGAGAGAAGAAAATAATTGGAAGAGAGGCAAACAAGAGAGGCCACCGGAATGAGAAGCCTGCACACTGCAACGAAGAGTGGTCCCCGCTCGCCACAACTAGAGAAAGCCTGTGCACGGCAACAAAGACCCAAAATGTAGCCAGAAAGAAAGAAAGGAAGGAAGAAAGAAAGAAAGAAAGGAAGGAAGGAAGGAAGGAAGGAAAGAAGGAAGGAAGGAAGGAAGGAAGGAAGGAAGGAAGGAAGGAAGGAAGAAAGAAAGAAAGAAAGAAAGAAAGAAAGAAAGAAAAGAAAAGTAATTGGAATGTAATCCTTTCAGAAATGAAAGCAACCATGGCATCATGGCATGAATAGAATATACGGACTAATACCTTCAGCAAGCTTGAAAATTTCCCCAGGTAACAGAAAAACATCAATAAGAGAATTTCACTTAAGTTTACTTTCCAAAGAAAAATGTCTCCTTCAATACATGTATAAGAAATACTCAACCAGGAGTTCTACCCTTTCATTAAACATTTTTTGGTCAACTCAATGCACAGGCATTCTGTAAAATTCTTGAACCACCATGCAAATGCCAAAGTGATCAGACAACTGTTTTGGAGGAAGAACCTAGGAGGATATTTAAGAAAAGGAATTTTCATACTAGGGGTTTAAAGGTAGAAGTATTTTACATGAATATTCTTATTTCAACTTTGATAGCTAGGCAGTTTATAAACATACAGTACCTCATATGTAGAATATCACTTTTTCTTCCTCATTATTATAGCAAATTGGACACAAACATAACCTACATCAACATTTACCAGACTTCAGTAACGGAAAAAACGGATGTCAAAGCTTTGAACATAAGAACAGCCCCACAATAATCACAAGTGTCTTTAAAAATAAGAGAGGTCTGATCTCAGTAAAAACATCTGAAGGAAAAGGCCAATGTTTCAATTCCTCACTTTTATAACAACTGTTTACGGAATCTCTACCACCTGCAAGGATGCTGTAACACAATCTCAAAAAATCCTCTTTTTTTTTTCAAAACAATAAAATAAGATAAAAGTTAAATACTTCTAATGGATCCACATGAAAAATTTTAAAGACGGGTTAAACAATTTCATCATCCTTTTCTTGATTATTCATGAACTGGAAAACAAAGATGACTTCTGCTTTTATAAATTCTTAAATGTTTTCTCAGTGTATTTCAAAGAAAGACATAAACTTGGGAGAAGTAAATAATGTACTGGGTCCCATAATAAATATTTGGATATCCCCAGAACTAATTGATGAAAGTAATAAAGTGAAATGTAGCAGGACAAAAGATCTAACATTTGGGTTCTAAAAAATAGTTGCATAATTTGCAATTTTTAGTTTAGACAAGAGAAGACTTAGGGAGGACAAAATAGCTATTTTCTAACGCTATTTTAAAACATATTCAGAGAACAAGGAATTGGCCTTACTTGGTGTTGCTTCAAAAGTTAGCACCAGGAAAAAAAAATAAGAACCTACCTTTCTAAACATAGAACTACCATATGACCCAGTAATTCAACTCCAAAATATACATCCAAGAGAATGGAAAGCAGGGACTAGAACATACAATGGAATATTATTCAGCCTTAAAAAGGAATGGAATTCTGATACATGTTACAACATGTATGGACTTTAAAAATATTATCCTTAGTAAAATAAGTCAGACACAGAAGAACAAAGATGGTATGATTCTGCTTATATGAAGTACCTAGAACAGGCAAATTTATAGAGACAGAAAGTAGAAGGGAGGCGACCAGGAGCTGGAGGTAAGGAAGAAAGGAGTTGTTGTTTAATTGGTTTTTGTTGGGGATGATTAAAAAGTTGTGGGGAAAAAAAAAAAGTTGTGGGTACAGATGTGATGGTTACACAGTTTAATGCCACTTAATTGTACACTTCGGAATGGCTAAAATGATAAATATTATATGATGTATATTTTGTCACAATAAAAGAACCTAAAAAACTTTTTTCTTCTTGAATATGATATAAATGAAAAATAGACAAATCAATATACATATAAACAGATCAAAGGCAGAAAATGATAGTACAAGAGAGGAACTGGCCTACTTTACAAAACTGCTTCTGGTGTATTGAAAACACATACGTAGAAAGACAAATGTGGTGGACGTAACCTGCCTTGGTTTGTACTGATTCAAATAGGTACCCAATAAATGGGGCCATCCTCCTCCTCAGCATCATCTTAGCAGTCTAGATAAGCTCTGCTATTTAACCATCCAATGTGGACACTGCAAGAATAAAAGGTTAGGATGCAGTGATGTGCTGAGAATTTTCTGTTGCACCTCTACTAGAATCAGTGCAAGTTTGGCATGTGTCCTCAACCACAAAAGGTAACAGAAACCACTTCTAACTGCACAAGACAACTCTGGGCGCATCTTAGTGCAATACAAACATCAGCCGTCAATCATCTGAATGAGAGAGCTGCAGGTAATGGGGCAGCTGATCAGCTGCTTTGTCACATCACTGACTCAGTATTTTACATATTTTTTTTTTTTTTTTTGCGGTACGCTGGCCTCTCACTGTTGTGGCGTCTCCCGTTGCGGAGCACAGGCTCCGGACGCGCAGGCTCAGCAACCATGGCTCACGAGCCCAGCCACTCCGCGGCATGTGGGATCTTCCTGGACCGGGGCACAAACCCGGTCCCGGAAGCCCTGCATATTTTTTTTATTGCAGATAAGGAGAATTTTCTGACCACAATTAATGCCACAGAGAACAGGGCCAGTGGCCCCGCTGTCATGTTGGAAAACAATCCGAGACTGAGAAAGCACTGAGGCTTGTTTAGATTTGACTGGGTGACCCCTGGGACCAGTCCCAGGATTTTAAAATAGCCTCAACCTTCATAGGCCATGCAGGCTAATCACCACCTTATGTTTCCTACCTCAATCTGTTAAGAGTCTAGGTATGATTTATCCATACACAGGGTAGCATCACCAACCTCCAGCCATGAGCAAACTTAAAAAAAAAAAAAAAAGTACCCAGAGAACCACAGCCCTGCAAAGAACCTTGAAATCAGCTAGTCTAGCTGATATTAAATCCAGTGACTTGGAGAAGATCTACAAATAGAGAGTGGCAGAGCTGGGTAAGAAACATTGTCATTTTAACTGGGGATCAGAGCTGTTTTTAAAACTCCGTGTTCCTCTAGTGACTTGGGGCTCTATTAGAAATACAGACGAGGCTTATCTAATCTGTGCAATTAGTTCCCGGGATATTGCGAGAGACACACACACATTGTTTTTCCTTAGACCACTACTGCCCTTCCTGTCGCATGAGCCAACAAATACTGCCCAGAAACTTCATGAACAGTTTGTCTGATAATGGTATGTGTGTTTCTTTCCCGATTTTATCCCTAATATTTTATGGACACGTGTGTTTCTAGACATTGTGCTTCATCTTTTTCTTTGAAACTCCTGAAAGTCCATAAGCCATAGTCATCAGAATGACTTCTAGATATCTGCCAGTTATCTGCCCAGTTTCCTCCTTCACTTCTAGAACTCATGGTACCTGTCTTTCCAGAAGCCATACAGAAAATCACATGCCTGCAAGATTCCCAGATAGTGTGCCCAGGGTTTTCAGAAAGCATTATACTTTTTTTTTTTTAATATGGAACAATGAATTTGAATTTACTGGTGCCAGAACACATGTAACATTTAGAAATGAGTGTATCCTTAATGCTTAAGCAAAGAGCCAGAATCTCCGACTTGGGAAGTTGCTTTTTTATTCCAAGTGTAACTAAAACAAATTTTCCAGGAAAGTAAATAACACTGCTGGGATCTTGTTGCTGATGATACCACATAACTTTGTTCAAACAAAAATGTTTCTAACTAGTTAGATCTTCCAGGAATCTCACCAAGTTACACACTTATCCTAAATTATTTCCCTCAGTATCACTGTACCATGATCTCCTGGGACAAACAACGCTATTTCAGGGAAGGGAGAGGGGATGATCAACTGAAATGATACTTTTGCTTGAGCATTATTAATCTCACAGATGTCAGAACTTCTGTATTCTCAACTCAGTTCAATTCAGTTCAATGCAATATTTTAAGATGTCCTCTTTCGGAGGATCTGGATGCCAAGAATATAATCCATTACTTATGTTCAGTTATGTATACTGGAGGCACCTTGTAACGGAACAAGGATTTATCACAAATGCATATTTTCAACTCTGGCTTAAAGAATTCAAAACTCTAAAAATTCATCATGAAGAGAAAAGGCACTTCAAAAAAAAGGGTGGGGAGAAATACTAATTTTATTCAGCGTATCTGATGTGAACTCTTTTGTCCTTTATTCCTACAAGAAGTGAAGGAAGAATCTGTCATTTCGAAAGCAATGAAACTTGACAAATGTGATGCAGTTATAGGTGCCACAGGGTGAGCTAAATGTGTGTGTCATTAAAACACTTCTTGCAGAAAAAAAGGAAGAGACATTTAGATAAAATGAGTAAAAGCAAAGATAAATCGATAAATTGTTATTCTGTCAGTTTCTGAAATGGCAATAAGGTTCGTGTTCTATCCATATATAAACTGGGAAAAATAAGAGGTTTTCACGGCCACGATATCTTTGTTTTCCCTTACGTCAAGGGGTATTACTTGGTGCCACAGCCTGTGATATTTCACGCCTTAAGGTTGCCTTTTCAGAATTATTACTAGCTAACATCATCACTAAATCTAATCAAAGTGAATCAACATAGAAGTTTAAATTACCCACCCAGGACCTCAGCTCTGCCTCCTTCCACCCCCCTACAACAGCAGAAGAATGAAAAGATTTTCAAGGGGAGCAAAGGAATTGAAGGGTGTTCCCCCAAAATAAAAAGCTCAAGTGTGGGTCTTAAGGGTCTATGACCGCAGGAGGCCAGTTCTACACCTAAAAGGGAGGGAGAGAGGCAGGAGAGAGATTTACCAGAAACGGATGTCTGCTGCCATCCCAAGTACAGCAGGGGGAATTTCAGGAGATTCAGGAACAAAGGGAGTTTTAGTTCTGTCGGGTGACTCTGGGCTACAACTGTGTGTTAATATATTGAGAGCAAGCTCTTTCTACAAGATCCAACAGCCACACCCATAAATGCTTTTAGTATTTACTTCCACATGGGTGATTTTGGAATGAGTGTTTTCCATAGATTATTACATTTTATCGTCATATCAACTGCACTATTTGTTGCTAACCTATAGTGGGCAAGACAACACGCCTACTTATCTTGTCTCTTTAGTGTTAGGGCAGCTGGCTATTGGCTACTTCGATCACTGAAATCCCCAGATCTTAGACACTCAGACAAGTCACTCTTTAACAAGGCTCAATATTTGAACCAAGTAGTAGAAATCATTCTCCCCCCACTATTACATAAGCTACACAACGATGCAGATTTGTGCCTGGTTAGTTTACCTCTGTATTAACTCAGTGTTGGGAACAGTGCCTGACACACAGCAGGACTTGTTGTCACTGTACTATTTTTTCTGCTTCCTCCAACCCCCAAAAGCCAAGGCATCTAACCATCCAGAGACCTATTAACCAATGTGGCAAGGTTAAGGGAAAACGCCCAACAGCCACTAATAGGGCAAAACCATGACATGCTTCTGGATGGGAGGGTCTCAAGAGGGCTTTGGTCTCACTGAGCTCTGTGATAATGGACAGTCCATTCAGAGAAAGAGTCCAAGCTTACCTAGAGAGCACCTACACTTGTGTGGCCTTTTGGATAGGACACTAGAGAAAGGAAAGAGATGGCGCTTGCCCCCGGGGACAGCTAACAACCCAACTAGAGAATTCAGCGGACAAAGGGATTTGAGAGCAAAGCAATCCCATCCAGAGGACTAAAGCATACAATACAAAAACGCACACCACTGCCAACCTTAGACCTAACGTTTCCTCAAAGTCTTCTATTCACAAAGGCTAATTTGAATGCCATCTTAAGGGAACTAATAGATATAAGTGACAGAAAACAGACAATGGGCAGATGTTTTCATTAGATAAAAGGAAAGCATGGAAACCCTGAACTGAAGACTCACATGCAGGTGAGTTTCTTTAGGGCGTTGATAGTGTCTGAGTTTTCATGAAAATGATGGCATCCAACCAATGTATGAGTTATTACAATTAAACTGGCCAGACAGTTAGGCCTTGCTCACATTTCCAGACTAAAAACAAATACAGAAGTAGTGCCTCTCATTCCTTCTAAACTCCATTTTTTCAGTTATTACATCGAGTTTCTTCCATGGAGTCTTGTCCAAGTGCTCACTTCATCAGGCCCCTCACCTGTGTCACCTGGCACCTCAGGATGACATGCCCCCACTGCAGTGCAATGGTGCTCAGCCCACATAGAGGAGGATAATATATCTACATCCTACCGGCCATCTCTGCCCCTTCTTGAATGCGAGGAACTTTATTCCTCTTGTTTTTCCTCTTTCTCTACGCTGCCTAGTACAGCAGCGTAGAGACACAAAATTCCATACTGACACCCCTGCAAACACAGTCATGAAAACCAGAAAGCCACTGGGCTGAGATCAACAGATTTGCTAGAGAAGAACGTAAGTGTTCAATAAATAATTCCTACTATCCTCAGACTTCCTGGGAGAAAATGCACTTGAAATGTAGGATACATGAATTCATCTGACATCCGCATGTTTTTGGTTTTAATGGCTAGCAACGCGTTGTTGGAATTTTTCCTCACCACGATGAAATCTCTAGAAAGACTATTTAAATTGTAGATGTGGGAGAGTAAGTTAACAACAAAACCACCAAAGGATGTTCGGGAATGGACTTCAGGAAAAGAGTCTGCATTTGGGACCTCAAGTGCTGCAGAAAGTGATGGGAAAACATTTCCTGCGATGCGTCCTTTCCTCGAAGAGAAGGGAAGCAGGCAGGGAGTGAAACCTCTGTGGCTTCAGAGACAGGATTTACAGAGACTCAGGGAGAACAAATGTCTAGGAAAAGAACGCAAGTATGCAATATGGTGTCTCAAAGCCTTTACTTCTAAGCCATCAAGGGTTTGGCTTGTTTTAGGATCCTGCTTTAAATATAAACCATCGAAAGCATTCCAGGTGGTAAGCATGGGTGGGAGAATGACTAAATTCCCTGGACAGAGGGCTCTTGGACCAGTGTCTCTGGGAGCACGGATAATGCCTCACACACAGCAAGAACACAATCTGTACCAATGTGCCGGGAGGAGAAATAGATATATTCCTGGGAGGGAAACATTTTCAGAAAACTTACGACACATTGGTGGAACAGAATCTGTTTCTCTGCCAGGTGTCCCAGGATTCACCCGGCAGGTAATTTCCTACTTAAGACACATGTGCATGTGCGTGCTCCCCCAGGTCTGGGGCCATCTATGGCAATGCTGATTAAACCCGAGGAGCCCTGCTTGCAAAGTCACCTACAGGCAGCTGTGGCCGGTCACTTGAAAGATAGGGGCTGCCGTTTAAAGTTGGCCTGTGTGCCACCATTCAATGTCACAACTGCAATCACATGACCACTGTGTACCTCAAAAGCTTGGCCAGACACCCATGACCTCTCCCCTGCTCCCTGCCTCAAGACTGACCTCAAAACTTTTTTTTTTTTTTTTAAAGAAAACATTCTTGCTTTAAGGGACTGTTAGAGAGTCAGTTGCATTCAAGACTGCAGTATTTTGCAGGTGAATGCCTTCTACTTCGATAGACTCTCCTATTGGGATGCTCCCTGTTCAAACTTTCCAACAAGCCCCTTCAATCCAGAGAAGCCCAGGGAAAACAGGTGTGTGCTTTTTAAAATTCTCTATATTTTAAAATATCTAATACATTTGGATAATCTTACAAAACTATGCGCTGCTGTAAGCTCTGTGAGTTATTAGAGCCTGCTAGAGTTACCTGTCGTGGGAAAAAACAGGTTATCAAACCATCTATATAAGGGAACTGGCAGAAATCACTGATGAAATTCAGGAGATACATGGTCAGTTTCAACCCAGGTGATGAGAGATGTGGGCCTGAGATCCCAGGGCTGAAGGGTCCCATGACTACTGGAAGAACAGGGTTAAGCTGTATGTAAAAATTCTTTGAGGATTCCTGATGGTGAAGTTGAAGACTTGGGGTCATTCTATTCATGGGGTGTATAATGCTTAAGCTAAGGGTCGGGAAGGGGCTATTAGCTTTGTACATGTGTCGTATGATTAGAAGAAAATAGCCTTGAAACACACTTGATTTTCAGAGACTTCAAAAAAGGGGGACTGCGGGTGGACCGAGTGCAAACGGACATTTTAGGAAGAAAGACAAGAGGCTAATGCGTGCACTTTGATATCTCTAAGGTGCAACCTTGAAATTAAAAGTCAGATGGGATGTAGTATCCCTGCAACACAGTAGGACAACAGGATTCCTGAAATGGGGGATGGAAATCTGGTATTGGATCAAAGAATGAAAACAAGCAAAACGAACGAAAACAACTTTTAAACAACGGCTGTTTAAAAGTTTGCAAGACTGTACATCCAAGCCTCAGATGTGGAAATGGCCAGGATGAGATTATCTGCGAAAGAATCAAATTTATGATTTGATCTATTGTAGAAATGAAACATCTGTCAGTCTTATGCAATGTGTAATATTCAGCTTTTGAGCCACTGGCTTATTTGTGATACCTTCAAGATTTTAAACATAGATAAGAGAAGTCAACAGTTGCATCATAATATATAGCAAGGCATGCTCAGAAGTGGAAACATTTTTGTTAGATACAATCTCCTTAATAAAAAGTCCAAGTCGTAAACATGGGGAAAACTATACAGAGGGGAAAAAAACATAATTTTTTTACTTATAACGAAGGAAGGGAGGAAGGGAGGGAAGGAGGAAAGAAAAAAAGGTAAGGAGGAAGGGGCAGGCCAGCCCAACTGTCAGAAAAAAACATCCAAAATTAATATGTGAAAGTAGAACATGGAATATTTGGAGGAATTCATGATGGAGCCTGAAACAAATTTTAATTTTCACAAATAGACTGAAAACTAGGAAGACAAAAAGAGTCATTCACTCATTATTACTAGCATCTAAGCAAAGACAGGATGGTTCATTATTATAGATAAATAGTACGTTAGGAGAGCATTTTTCTGTATCTGTTAAAGTAAGGTATATACAAAAAAGGGTTCTACACTTCAAACAATTACGTAATTTCACTGAAAAGGAAAAGATGTGTAAAGGACATGATTGGATCCTGTTGCCTCACAAATCACGTACATAATGATAAGAAAGGTAATCTGAATCTGTTAGTACCAATGGATTCTAAGCATGTTAACATATATGACTACTTTTACCCTCAAAAGGTATTGTTAGTATCCTAATTTAAATATTAAGATTTAATATATATATGTGTGTGTATATGTATGTGTATATATGTATACATATATACACAGAGAACACACATGTGTGTGTACAATCCCAGGTCTTTGAAACCTCTTCTGGTCTGAAACTATCCTTATAACTTGCCTGGGAGTGTTTCTGCTGGAAACTCTGTGGCCTGATCATTCCTATGGGGGGCCTGGTCACACCTGCAGATGCCAATTCCAGGTGAGGCCATAATTTTTCTCAACTTCAGAAATTCCAGAAGGAGAAAGGGGAGAGTGACACAGGGACAGAAACCACTGGCTATTCCCTCCACAGGCCATCCACTGGCTCACCAAGAAGCCGAACTTCAGGAGACTGTGAAAAACTGAAAAGAAGAGCTGCCTGTCTAAATCCTCCCGGCCTGCTGTATCGTGTATACATGAATTCAGTTGGTCAATTCTGGAAAACTTTTGTTTAAAAAAAAAATGCTCTTGGGCTTCCCTGGTGGCGCAGTGGTTGAGAGTCTGCCTGCCGATGCAGGGGACATGGGTTCGTGCCCCGGTCCGGGAAGATCCCACATGCCGCAGAGTGGCTGGGCCCGAGGGCCATGGCCGCTGGGCCTGTGTGTCTGGAGCCTGTGCTCCGCAATGGGAGAGGCCACAACAGTGAGAGGCCCGCATACCGCAAAAAATATATATATAAAAAATTAAAAAAAAAACAATGCTCTGGTTATAAGCCAAACCTACCCTTATTTCCTGGCTTTCTCTAGACAGAACCTAGTTGAGTGGCCTGGGCTTTACTGCAGATTTTGTGTCCTGGCAACATTCTTAAAAACTGGTAGAAAATTTAGGCATCTTTCTCTTAACACGTATTGTGATGCAGCATTTTCACATATTTTATTTTGTCAAAAGTTCTGTATGCAAATTAGGAGTAAATTTTTTCTGTTCACTGTATTTCTTTTCTCTTTAAAACATTATAACTGAATTTGGGGGGCAGGTTTCTTAGTGGATTTTGAAAGACAACTGCAGCCTTTAAATAAACACTGGAGGGAAAGTTTGTTTTCTGACCAGCAATAATAAGCTATTGATACTGTATTCACCATGGTCTATGTGAAGTGTAGTCTCTACACATCTTAACCTCTCTAAAGATACACGTTCATATACACAGAAACACACACACACACACGCACTCACATCTGGGCTATATATGAAGAATGCAATAAACAATATTTATTAGAAGTAATATTTACAGTTTCACCCCTAAAAAAGGCTTTTAGGTTCTCTTTTTTCCCCCCTTTTTTGCTCAGGCAAAAATGAACACTTCTATATTTAATTAAGACTACTCCTCACCCCAAATGGATAAAAACAAATTCAGAGATGGTACAGGGATGCTCCAGTCACCACTACTGGTACTCAGCCACTATACTACTAGTATGTAAAGGTCCTCCTTTTTAAAATCAGTGTCTACTCAAGAATGTATACGCTGTCAAGATGCCTGTTCCATGCTAGTTTTCAGAGTGCATTATTTAGGAGAAATTTCATTATAAATTACATTTTTGTGCATTATAAGTTCCCATTTCAGATTAGATATTTTCCTTTAATTAACTTTTAAAAAATCTTACATTGCTTCTTTTTCTTCTTTTAATCCAGCACCTCTCCAAAACCTATTAAGAAGTAAGCCAAATGGGGCTTCCCTGGTGGCGCAGTGGTTGAGAGTCTGCCTGCTGATGCAGGCGACACGGGTTCGTGCCCCGGTCCGGGAGGATCCCACATGCCGCGGAGTGGCTGGGCCCGTGAGCCATGGCTGCTGAGCCTGCGCGTCCGGAGCCTGTGCTCCGCAACAGGAGAGGCCACAACAGTGAGAGGCCCGCATACCGCCAAAAAAAAAAAAAAAAAAAAAAGAAGTAAGCCAAATGGAGCCCAGCTTCCAATGGACATTGAAAAAAAGACTGTCAAGATTCAGGAAGAATCTGTAGATTCCTCTGTGAGAGAGACAGAGAGAAGTAACAGATTCTTACTTATCTCTCTCACTCTCACATAAGTTCTTTAAAAACTGGAACTATCCTTACTTTTATTGTATGGAAACATCTGGTGTTCAGTAATGGTTTGATGATGTACTCATTTAATGAATTAGTGAATGAATACATAAATTTAACAAGTCATGAGATTATGGTACCTAGTCATAATGCAAAACCGCTGAGGTCCCACTTTCAAACTAGCAATTATTTCCTCATTATCATTATCACTGCCATAAATCACACTGCAAAGAAAATGACTTTTACTATGATACAATTAGAGATTTTACATAAAAAGAAAGTTTAATGCTAATGTAAACAGAGCCGATTGCCGACAATTTCAATACATCTATTGCTCACTGTGTACCTGACATTATTTCGATTAAAAAATATAGGATAAAAGGATTCACCCTCAAATGTCCTATTTTTGAATGGAGGAAACCGCTACAGAGACATTAAGTATCATAGCTAAGATTTTGCTCTAGGACAAGGTGGGTTAGAGTTCAGATTCTGACAGACTGGCCACAGGACTTCAACTTCAACCATAACACTTTCAAATGAGTGAGAATAACAGTCACCACATGCCTGATAAGTAACCAAGGCAGCCAAAGTGATGCTTTGGAATCCATGGGATGGAACTACAGGATATATGAGGGTACATGCTTACCCCAGTCTTTCTAAATTTTCTCAAATGAACCTATTTTAGCTTTACAATCAGAAAAAGTAAACTTAAAGATTGAGAAGACACCAAAAAATATTGAATGAGTTCAAATAGGCTACTTGCAGTGTTAATTGCACAGTGAATCCCTTTTTGGTTGCCATGAAATTACCCATTCAATTACAAAACATGAAAGTAAAGACAGTGCAATTGTTAACAAAACCAAAAGTAGAGAATAAGTCCATCTAATCAAATGCACAGTGAAAGGAGTTAGTCTATGAAAGGCATGTTTTAAATAAACGTCAGGGACTTCCCTGGTGGTCCAGTGATAAAGAATCACACCTTCCAATGCAGGGGACGTGGGTTCAATCCCTGGTGGGGGAACTAAGATCCCACGTGCCGCGGGGCAACTAAGCCCACGTGCCACAACTGCTGAGCTCGTGCGCCTCGACTAGAGAGCCTGCGTGTCGCGAAAACTACAGAGCCCCGGCGCTCTGGAGCCTGCATGCCACAACTAGAGAGAGAAAACCCACACGCCACAACTAGAGAGAAGCCCGCGCACCACAATGAAATATCCCGTGTGCCTCAACGAAGATCCCACGTGCCGCAACCAAGACCCGGTGCAGCCTAAATAAATAAATAAATAAAATAAACATCAAAGATAAAACTAAAGAAAAATACCCCACACATGAACCAACTTGTTTAATAAAATTTTTTAGAACTATTTTAATAATGCCAGAAGAATCTCAAGATGAGTTAGATAAACATTTAAATGATCAAAAAATATGTTTTGTTCTTGGAATAAATATTAAAATCAAAACAACTTGAATGCATTAAAAACAAAGTCAAAAACAATTACAAGTCAGACTGGACTTACATGTCTTAAGAATTCAAGGATATTTTTATATGGAGCCATTGATGTGAACATTGGGTTCTGAGCTTACTTGCTTCTACAAGGAATCAACCAAAAGTTTTCAACGAAAATGGACTGTTTGTGGGGAAACCCTGTAACTTCATTAAAAGAAATGTGTTTCCCTTCTGCTTTGTAGGTTTGGATTCAGGGAATGGTGCCTGGGTGACATCCGTCATCATTTATAGCATTCTCCATCTATACCATCTGTAGTCCCTTTTACTCAGCAGCCACCTATAAGTTTGTCACTTTTAAACATCTCCTGCCTGCAGCCACTCTTCTTTGAGGGGCAGGTTGGAGCCAAGGGTCTGGGAAGAAGGGTAAAGACCAGCGGAGCTGTTACACGGTGAGCGATGATCTGGGTATTTTTTTTTTTTTTTTGCCGTACGCGGGCCTCTCACTGTTGTGGCCTCTCCCGTTGCGGAGCACAGGCTCCGGATGCGCAGGCTCAGCGGCCATGGCTTATGGGCCTAGCCGCTCCGTGGCATGTGGGATCTTCCCGGACCGGGGCACGAACCCGTGTCCCCTGCATTGGCAGGTGGACTCTCAACCACTGCGCCACTAGGGAAGCCTGATCTGGGTATTTTTAAAACCGGACAACACACATTATTATCATCATCACATTTCCTTTCAAAAGCATAATGAACAGGATAAACTGAATGCCTTTTCATTTCTTCTACATACTTTTAACGAGCACCTTGATAGGAACAGCGGGTCCAAAGATGACTAGAATACACCGCACCCTCTGGAGGACCCAGACTTGAGGAGGATTTTGTATTAACTGCGTAAAAAAGCAGGTAGAGTTCATTAAAGGTGGCTCTTCGTCAACAGCAATGCTTTCAAATAGGAGGACAGATTCAGGAACTCATGCGATATTTACGCAGATAATTCTTTTTCTGGTTTCTCAAATATAGGAAGTAACAAAATCCTAGATGTTTGGTAGGATCTCTTACCTCCAAATCGATATGTTTACATTACATAAAACAGCTCTATGCTAAGCCATTTTAAAGACCTATCAACTATTGCTGTGTAGAAACATATACAAAAATACACACTACTATATATAAAATAGATAACCAACAAGGATCTACTGTATAGCACAAGGAACTAGACTCAATATTTTGTAATAACCTGTAAGGGAAAAGAATCTGAAAAAAAAAATATGTGTGTATAACTGAATCACCTTGCTGTACACCTGAAACTAACACAACATTGTAAATCAACTATACTTCAATATAAATAAATAAATAAATAAAGGGGAAAAAAGAAATAGATACTGTGTGTTAACTAAGTACACATTTTGATTCTGTAGACTGTTAAAATTTGATTTTTTGGCATTTTGCCCAAAACTTTCCACTTTCTTTAATTGTTTTGCTTCTCCAAAAAACACTCATAATTTGATCTGAGAGATTTATTGTCTTCAGTTAGCATGTTAAACAAACAAACAAACAGCCTAGGCTGAGACCAAAGATGGTGTCCAGAATCACATACCTATCTTTGTAAAGGCCACACAATCACTAGGACTCAGTACTTCTTGCTCCTGGTGCAATTCCTTGCCAAGCTGCTTCTGTGCATATATAGAGACGAAAATGTAGACCAAAACATGCTTGTATTAAACACGTTCTGAGTTAGGATGGTACCCTCAGCTTTATGTTTTAAAGTAATTCCTTTAAGATCTACAAATCCACTGACCCCCCAAAAGTGAACGCCTTCTCCTTTTTTCACTGAGCTACATTTTTTTTCATGTAACTGGGATATTAGAAAAGTGTCACTTAAATTAAGCCACACACACATACACACACACACAAACAGCAGGTGGGTTAAGTCACTCAGAATGTGCAAGTGACACCCCTCCCGGGCCCCTCCCCAAATGCCAGATCAGGCCACACTGCAGCCTGGAGTTGATTCCAGCTCAGAGAACAGAGAAGCAGCTGCTGGGAGTTGGCTGCAGCTCAAGTCTCAGCTGTATTCTTGGCCTCCTGCCTCTTCCAAGCGCTTAGGAGAGGCACGTGACCAAGGAAACAGCTGAGTCCCCACCTCAAAGAGGAAATGCAACCGCCGCCACCCCCGCTGCCACCTGCGCTGGGGCCAAACAGCCACCAAGTCCCCACTGCATCCGCGGGGGCAGAGGGGACTGCTGACTCACTCCCTGGCATGCCAGGGCTGCTCCGCTCAGGACAGAGCCGGGCCCAGCGCAGCCTAAGGCTTGGGGCCTCATCCTGGACACCCTGGAAGACCCACCTGGGGACTCGAACTTGCTAGGGAATCAGAAATGGTCTTGGAACTTCAGGTCACGGATTCTAATCAGACCCCCGATTTGGCTCTAGTCTCTGTACGACTTCCCTACGATGCTCCTTTCCTAAACTGAAATTTTGATTTTGATGTTACACTGGGCTGAAATATTGCCAAGCGCACAGCAGGCTGGCAGGTCACTTCCGTGTCCATCAATTTTCAGGAGGCCCCTCTACACAACAGCATCACGAAACTGAAGCACTAGAGTGCCATGCACCTTTCTCGGCCTGTGACTCCCGGTGTGGGCTTCTTGGGTTGCCATGAACGTTGTTGAGACAGCCTCAGGCATCAGCCCTCATTCCAGGCCCAAATCTAATTCCCACTGCTGAGCTGCAGAGGCAAGACAGTGGAAATGTGAGTGGCTGGCGGGGCACTGCTTTGAAGATCTGGGGGTGGTGAGCAGGTCGCTTCCCGGAACCGTGGATCTGACAACTCCAACTGCGTTCACGTCAGTGCTATTAAGAAACATTAGTGACTTCAAACATTGTGAAATCTCACCCTGCTCTGAGGACACACCCGTCAGGATCTGTCTCAGATGAACACAGGAGGCTATGCTTTATGCATTAGAAATCCCTCCGGAAGGAGAAGGGGAAATGTGGACACTCCCTGATGCATACATGGGGGTTGGTACTCAATTATCGTTATTTTTTGTGCATGTTTTAAAGATTTTCATAATAAATTCCTCTGGGATTAAATAATATAACAATATCAGGTAGAAGTACTGTGCACCCAAATGGGGCTTCAGTCCAGATGGGAGAGACTCTGATTCATAGGTGACTGATGATTATTGCCAGGGAGAATGGGAGAGGTCTGAAAATCTCTTAGATCCACAGCTTCTTTGAAAAAAACTGACCCACATCTAGTTAAGGCCTTTTTTCCCAAGGAGTGATATGAGACAAGTTTTATGCAACACTGGGGTACACATTAAAAAACACTTGTTCTAGGGCACTGTGGTGGTCATTTTTTTTTATCTTTCTGGTCAACCTTGGTGGTAGAGACAGAATCCTCTTCAAGGAAGGACTTGTTGCCTCTTGAGGGGTTATTTCCACTGCAGAGTCTGAGGCTCCAATGCCACACTCTTCCTAGGACAGTCCATATCCAATAAGTGATTGATGTGGGAAGGGGAGCATGGCCATCTCCAGCCTAGGCTGACACTCAGGGCCATCCTAGCTGCAGGGCCCCGGAGCTGGCCAAGGCTGATCTCATCCTCAGGCCTGAACTGTGGTTCACCGCTCCCTCTGGCCACTCCAGCTCCCCTCCCTGTGTCCCTCATGGTGTTGGTCCCAAGAACCATCCTGTGTAAACCTCCTGCACACTGAACTCCATCTCAGAGGCTGCTCTGGGGACCCTGCCTGCCACACCTCAGGACTTCCCTCTGGAAGACTGAAGTCGCATCGTGGTGGTAACAAAACGCACCTTCTCTAACCATGGACACCTCACTACTGATCCAAATCTTGCAATACGTGTAAAGGGACTGAAACTTGTACATACTGTGTGTATTTGTATATCAATCTGTACTTCCGAGTAACTGCTTCTTAGTGGACCCCATATTTAATTCTGGTCAATTAAAAATCTATAACTCTCTCCAAAGTTACGAATTTTCATCTAAACATAAAATCTGATCCTATTTTTAACTCCCAATTCTCAGAGGCCACTATCAGGTTACACAGTCCTCTAACCTCAAATGTAGCACACATCTACTTGCAGGCACCTCTGAAAGTGACATTCCTAGATGTCATCTCGAGACCACCAGCAGCTAACACCATGCCTGATACACAGTAGGCACTAAGGATACCATGATAAACGGCTTATACACATGATATCATTTACTCTGTCAGAATCGCTCATACTTAGCTGTCACAGTTTCCATTATACAGATGGGATAACTGAGACTCAGTAGGCCAAGAAAATTGCCCGAGATTATACAAGTTAGAAAGTGTGGACCATGCCTTTCACCACAGGAAACATGTATTACTGTTGTCTATCTAAAGTACTCTTTGGAGGAATAGGCAGGACATAATAAGGTAAATTAGAACTGAATATTGTTGATTTAAAAATCTTTATAGCTGGCCATAGGAAATTTTTAAGTGTTCTGATTTCCCCGTGCTACCCTATGCAGAGCAAGTATGTTAGCACGTCAAAGACACTAATAAAGGAGCAGTCTAAACAATTATAATAGCAGCTAATGCTTTCATTGTGGTCCTATAGGCTGAGCAGCATTCTATAAACTTTACCAGTGACAACCCACAGAGTCACTTCATCTCTTTCCCTCTTTATGTGGCATCCTTCACCACTTCTCTTTGTGGATAGGCCTGGGGGGAGGTGAAGCTGTAACAGCATGAATCGTTATTCCCACAAACACAGCTCAATAACTGATTTTCATACTACGACAATGAATCAATATGAGAATAGTAAGTTGTATTCAGCATTTGATGTTTTACAAGGCTGAGAAGATGTGTACTTAAATCAGTCTAGGTAAAACATTTAGTCTCTTGGAGGACCCCACTTTAATTGCCCAGACAACCCGTGTGTGTGATCATCTGTGTAATCAGGGCTGTTAATGCTAGTGAAATGGATAAACAATTATTTACTTAGCTCCTACTAGGTACAATCCAGTCTGCTAGGAATTGGGAGCCGTGCAAAGATTGATATGGTCCAGCCCCTGCCTTCAGGAAATTTACAGTCTGCTAAAAACGAGGAGTTATTCAACTTAGCGTTTCGAGGACTTACCTTCTCTGTTTTTCAGCAAGTATGCTAAACAATGAATTCCAAATGAATCCTTACTGGGTAGTTCACTAAGCTTCAAGGATAACAGATTAGACTAATCTATGATTTTGAAGAAAACATCCTCTCACCCAATGAAATGAAGACAGTAGTATCCTCCCAGTAAGAAAGGAAATATTTACTCAAAGTCCTCAGTCAAGAGTTAATAATTCTCCTTTTGAGTCTGACAATTATTCTCCAAGTCGCGAACTTTAAGAACGAAGCCGGTCATTATCTGAACCTGTGGTCCCACACCCTGCAGGGTTGGGAGCAGCCTCCCTCTTGCCCTCCTTGAGAGCCCAGGCCTTTCTCCAAGGATGGGGCAGCAGAGATCAGAAAGGAGGGCAAAGGTAACAGCCGGCGGCCAGGATGATTCGAAGGGGCAGAGGAGCAAGGTCAAAGTAGGGATGCGCACCTCCGGTGTGGATGCAGGAGGCGGGGCAGAGGCAGAGTTCCACTGCTCGCACTGGACGGATTAGACCAGGATAAGCTGCCGAAGTCACAAGCAAACACACAGTAAGTGGTCCTTTGATGGCTGCCCCCCCCCGCCCCGCCTTTTCAGGTCTACAGATCATCTTGCTTGTTGCTTAGTGTGGATATACTAGCCCCACCCCATGTCCCCCTGGAGAAACTGAAAAGAACCATTTAAAGGTACAAATTTAAAAGAATCTTCACTAATTTAGAAGAGATACCTTATATTATTTATTAAACCACCTCTGGCCTTGAACCCAGTCAAAAAGGGAAAGAAGTCGAGGTCCATAGAACCTGAGAACACTGCGAAGGATGCCAGTAAGGCCTGTCAGGGCCAGAACTTCAATCCGGCCCTCGGCAATGCTTCTCATATTCTTCCAGTGCCAGCAGATGGTGCAATGCACACCTGTGACACTTGTCACAGAACAGCTCTCCGATGTTTCTGTTACAAGAACTAACACGAATTTCACACATCCGGGCCTCATGGTCATTGTGTACCCATGTGTTGCTTGGCTGGGCTACTCTGGAAGGGTATAGGGCTTTGGGGATAAAGCAGAACGCCCCTCCCTCAGTTGGCGGCGGGGGAAGGTGACCCCAGCCACCTCCACTCTCCAGAGGAGAAACTCATTTTACAACATGTGAAGGATCACTGCTTTAAACTTATATATTAACCAGCAAGATGAGATTCAAAAGTCAAATCTCTGGCTCTGTCCCCACTCCCCATGGTCTATTCCTCCTCTGTGCTCACACTGACCTCCATCAGAGGACACATCTCCATGCCAGCACTTATCAGAGGGTCCTGAAGTTATCTGAGAGTCAGGCGTTAGTGCCTCTAGAACAGGGACTATGTCTTACTTATCTCTAGGTCTCCAGAAACCACGAAGGTACCCGGAACATAACAGGAAATTAACCATGGTTTCTAAAAAAGATAAATGCCTTCTGCGAATGTCTTCTAATCATCTTAACCAGGAATGCTGTATTAATTTTTCAATTGTTTAAAATATTAACTGTTTATATTATATTCATGGTATAAAATTTTAAAATGTGTCTTTAAGACTTATGCCTTTAAAAAACCTGACTTTGTGTGCCGTGGCTGCATGAAAAACACAACTCAGACCAGCAAACATTTCCTAGGAATACACAGACACTTTGTTCAGGAAGTCCCTCTTCTGGAAGAACCGGATCTAGTAGGTAGTGACTCATACTCATGACCTCCAAAATAACTTATCTGACTCATCAATAAGTACATACTGAGTGACTAGAGGTCATTATTGTCTTAAAGGGGTACTAATTGGCATTTATTCGGTAGAGTAAGTCTGGACATATTTGAATCATTGTATTGTGATCACACGTAGCTGAAGATCAAAAAGACATAGTAATGCCAGAGGTACTCCTTTCTGCAAATACTTGGAGAGCAGATAGAATCGAAAGTCAATTTATATGTAGATTAATGCTTTTCAAACTTCAGGTTGTGACATGTTAGTAAATCAGAAAGTCAAATCATTGGTTATAACTTGAATTTTGTAAAGGAAGTAAACAGAACATAGAATGGAGTGAAATGAGATGCACTAGAATAGAATAGGTAAGAATTAGAGTACGATACCCTAGGGAAGGCTATGCCTTATTTTGTAAACTTGAATTTCGCATCTGTGAGTGCAGGTGTTTGTGTGCTGGGGTGGCAGGGAGGGGGCGTGTCTGTGCATGTGTACGTATAGATGTGTTCTGGGAGTTCACATAAAAGGCATTCTTAAAAATAGGTCTGTGTCCAAAAAGTTGCTGGACTAGGCCACATAATGTTTTTAGAACTGTTTGAAGAATACTTTGAAATATACCTGTAACTCATGCCTTGATTCCCCAATTAGGGAGAGAAAATACAGGCTGTGACAGGGTTCCTCCTGTGAAACCCACACATGATTTGTGAGATTTAAAGAACTTATCGTTTAAATATGAGGACTGATGCCTCTGAGGAAGATAGAGCATCTCAGTTAAAACAAGCAAATGATTATCTTGGACAACAGTGTAAACAAGACCCTAATTCACCAAGCGGCTGATTGCTGTTCCCAGCTGCAGAAGATTGGCCGGTGCTCTGTCGCTCACACGCAGACTGCGCGTGACAGTTGTACACTCACTCTTGAGATTCAGCCCCACACAAGTCCAGCGACACACACCAGAGCCTGGGGGCCAAAGAGGGGTTAGTTCAGAAAGAACCTGTCTAAAAGGCAGCTTCTTAAGACATCAAGTGCTTTATTTCATAGACATATTTGCCTCTACGGTTGTGCTGGAGTGAAACTTATATTTGAATGACTTTATTTCCTCACAAGACTTACTGATAAGTCACCAGAAGAGCCTTGGGAGCATCCTTTGTAACCAATGGAAATTGATCCTCCATATCACTTTTTTTTTAAAGTAAATCACAAAATTGTTATCTGGATAATGACAGTCACAAATTTCCAGAGTTGTTCATATTTAATTCAACTTAAACACGGACGCATGAACTCATACTTTAAAAAATAATAGCTACCATGTTTTATTATATTATTTGCCAAATGCTGCCAAAAATACTTTACACTTAGTGTTTTTAATCTTCACTACTGTTAATCTCATTCACATATTAATAGAAGGAAGGAAGGAAGGGGGAAGGGAGAGAGGAAGGAAGGAAGGAAAGAAGGAAGGAAGGAGGAAGGGAGGAAGGGAGGGAGGGAGGGAGGGAGGAAGGAAGGAAGGGGAAGGGAAGGAGGGAGGGAGGGAAGGAGGAGAGAAACCTGAAGTTCAAAAGGGATAGGTCCCCTGCCCAAGGTCAAATGTCACTGATATTCTTCAAATGTTGGTCTCAAAAACTCACCTCCCCTTTGACATAGCTCTGTCCACTGCCACCCACAGCATTGTTCAATCTGTGCATTCGGCGGTATGCATGCACCAAGGAGTGACTGCAACACCACACATACAATCACGGGTGCTTATTCCAGAAAGATGGCAAACCGCACAATAACTACACCTTTTATCGCAAGAGAGGATCATTTCTGCTATCCCTAGCCAGAAACCTGCAATTACGTTTCATCAGTAGAGTTGCCTTGGATGTCCCACTACAGTACAAAAAAGCATACTGAATACTTGATTCTATAAAATCTTAAAAGTGAGAAGCAGATGAGCTACAGAAGAGCTGTTAGTGTACAATGGATGCATGACCTGTGGTCCATGCCAATGTTACCCCACCCAGGGGAAGGACTGTTTCTAAGGTTCATGAGGTCTCACCATGACCACCATGCTAAAATTCAGGCACAGGGATTTCTTTGATGCATGGAGCCGACCTCAAGGTGGTACAACCTCAATCCACAGCTGTCTTTGGGGACTGAGTCGACTATCTCTGATAAGGAGGATTTCTGGGGGAACATCACCAGAGTCCAGCTTGAGAAGGAGCTGGTTAGCAGTGAACCTAAGGAAAACCTCTGTATTTCTAAGGTCTAGATTGGATTCTTGTTCTCCTCTGTCTGCTCCACAAGCTGCATCAGAGGAAGAATGAGGGGAAGGAGTCTTCTCTCCATTCCAAAGTCAAGTTCTCCTCTGCTCACCCAAGGTGGTTGGAAAAGCAGGCCAGGAGCAGGCTTCTTGGACAAACTTCTGATTTAACCAAGCAGCACTCGGGCCTGACCAACGTGAGAGCAGCTTCCAAGTACTGTACAGTCTAGGCATCCAAAGACCAGGGACACCGTATTGTGGAGCTTGCCAATGTGTATGCGTCCACAAGAGCAGCGTACTGCTTCGGGTATCAGCAGGCATTTTGGCTGCCCTCTCCCTCTGCCCACAGCTGTAACTCGACTCACACACGAGGTTCAGGTAACCAGTGGCATCCTGTGTGATTGGGTTTAAACACTAGAATCCGTATGTCCTGCCCAGTTGGTACAACAAGGTCATTTGTGTACAAGAGTTAATGAGGGACCTCGGGGTTGGTGGTCACATGGAAACTGAAAGGCACCATTAACACAAATATCAGCCTGTCCTGAAAAGGAGAAAATAGAGGCAAAAACAAGACATCACAGAGCTTTACAGTTGTGAAACTGCTCGGACTCTGAAGCTAGATGTCCAGGGATGAAGCCTGACTCTACCATTGACTGAGCAATTTCCTTACGTGTCTCTGTGCCGTCAGTTTCCTTATCTGGGAACCCAAATAATGAGACCCCCTACCCCCCCAGACGGTTGTGAGGCTTAAACCAGTTAACACCTCTGAAGCACTCAGAAGAACACTGTCACTCGTAATTAGCATTCTATGTCCCATTGAGACAAACACATGCATCAACAGATATTACCTGATTAGAGCCTGGCTAATATTAAACCACCAACATTTCTGCAGAGCCAGACCTTCTAGAGACATCAGTGTCTCTAAAAAATACAGCTACTTCCAAATGGTTTTGGCATCCTTCCAAGGCTCCCAGGAGCCATCACAGGGTTATTCAAGCTGTGGGTGGATGGTGATTTCTGGGGGTTCATGCACATATGTGGGAGGTACGTGGATGACAGTTCTGGGGTTGTCGGTCTTTTTCAGCTAATATAAATGAAATTCAAATGCCCTTGAAATTCATTTTGAAAGCAACAAAGCTTACAGAGAAGGTTTCTAAGAAAAAGGAAAAATGAGGAAATGAGAGAGAACTCCTAGAGGGGACACAGGTCAGGACTGTGTCAGGCAGGTTTTTCCAACTTCCAAATTTTCCTAGGATCTCTGCTAGCAGCAAACGACCTTAACCATTTATGAAGATCCCTGTTCATGAAAATCACGTTTGTGTTTTTGTTTTCCTTTTGCTTGAGGTAAAGCATTTTTATTTCTTTAAATACATTGGTACTTTTACCTGATATAATTGTGCAAATCCAGTTACTTGATACGAATAAAAGATAGCACTATTCTGATTTTAATTTTTTTCACTTTAAAGTGATCATATAGTAAATTTGACTTCTTGGGGACAGGGGGCTGTATGGTTTATGAATCTTAACGCCTGTATGTTTGTGTAACCACCACCACAATCAGGCTAGAGAACAGTTTCATCGTCCCAAACATGCCTCACGCCATCTCCTTCCAGTCACACTTCCCCTTTGACATAGCCCCTGGCATTCACTAGTCTGTCCTCCTCTCTGCCACTATAATTTTATCATTTTGAGATGTTACAATAAATGGGGTTATGAAGCCTGTGATGTTTTGAGATTGGATTCTTCCACTCAGCATAATGCCCCTGAGATCCAGCCAAATTTCTGCAAGAATTAGCAGTTTGCTCCTTTTTATTGTTGAGCAATATTTCATTGTATGGATGAACCATGTTTTATCCAGTCACCTTTTGAAACACAAATCGCCCAGTTTGGGGCAATTATGAATAAAGCTATTACAGACCTTTATCTACAGGTTTCTGTGTTCATAGTTTTAACATCTGGTGCTCACCAAATTTTATTCTAAAGTTTTTCTTAATCCTTAGAATACCCAATCTTGTGAATTTGGGATTATTCTATGTCCATGGATTTTAGATCCTACACTGGAGATTCTTAGAACGTACCCTCATGGGAAAATCTGCACCTTCCTATAGTCATCCAAAACAGAGGCTCCTAACTCTTTTCTGTTTAGTGGAATTTGGAATCCTCATCTCTTCTTTTAAGAGGCTATGTTTAAAAAATAATTTTTAACTCAGAGTAAATTAAAATTTATCCTGAGGCTTGTTTTGAAATTTTATAGTATTCTTTAATACTTCAGATTATGAAACATCAATCATGCAAATTCTACATTCTGACAAAAAGTTTTATGTTTTAGATCAGTGGTTCTCAAATTATGGTCCATGGGCCAGCAGCGTCAGCATCGCCTGGAAACTTGTTAGAAATGCAAATACTTGGGCCTCACGCCAGATCTACTGAATCAGAAACTCTGGCAGTGGGGTCCAGTGATCTCTGTCTGAAGAAACTCTCCGGGTGATTTCAGATGCTCGTGTAGGTTTGAGAACCACTGCTTTAGGGATGAACGACTCTGTGCGGTACAGAAAAGAATGCCATAGTCCAAGACTTCCCCTCGAGATGACAGACTGACTTACACGTACTTCCTTCTGTAGCAGGAGTCACTTAAAAATAAGGTGGCTCATTTGTGTTAACATATGAGCCCTAGATCACCCACTGACATTTATAACACAGACAGTGTAGTTCACTTTGGTCACTGGGGGCAGAGCTGTGGAATCAAAACCTGAAATGTACAGAAATCCCTAACTCCTCAGTTGAAACAATGAATTCATCACCCTACCTTCTATTTGCATCTTGCCATTTTATCAGTACTGATGGGTAGAGAACAGGGGCAAATGCAAGTTTCCTCTCTTCACTGGCTCTGTTCTGTAACCCTGTGCTTAGTGGGATATTGTTCATCAGCAGTGAGATAAATGAATTCAGAAGGAAAATGAAGTAGAAAAGCAGCTAGCTTAGGTCACCTCACCACAGATCTCACAAAAAGAGGGATTGCTCTCTTTGTAATATAACAAGATCCCAAATTTATATATGTACATATATATATATATATATGTATATATATGTGTATATATACACACATATATATACATATAATATATAATTTATTATATATGTTATAAAATGTAATATATGTGTATATGTAAATGTATTTCTCATTTACAGCAATTACTAAAATTAAATTAAAGCATTTAATTAATAAAAAGTAAGCATAATCCTTAAATTTCTCTGTCCAAATATTTTAACCAAGCCACTACCTTTGACAAATAATTAATAAATATATTTATTATACCTACTACACTTATCTTTTATTTCAGGGGAGGGCTGAAACTACTGTTAACCTCACTACTTCCTTTATCTGAGAAACTGACTCCCTGAGGGTAGCAGGATAAAAAGGCCCCTTTGATCCTGTACATCTGCCAAAGGCAACCATCACCCTCTACGCAAACACACGGAAAGCACAGGCAAAGAACGAGTGGGTCTGTGTTCCAGGTGTCTGGGGTTCGCTAAGTAGAAAACGAATTGAGGACAAACCATCTACGAAGAAAGCTCACACTGGCTCATTCTAACTTAGGTTTTCCAGAAGATAATTTCAGGGAAAACATATTAGTAAAAACTGATAACTTCATCTTCAATATTAGGAAACTGCAGAAATATGGGTTGGCCAGTGGACCTAAAACAGGTTTATCTACCTGGTATCAGTTCAGGAAGAACTAATGGGGAACATGAGACAGAAGGCAGAGTATAAATAAACTTTTCCCCAACCCGACTGAGTGATAGCTCAGAACACATATTTGAAGAGCGAGGCAATATACCTGAACTATAAGAATCACAAGTGTACCATCAAGCATGCATTTAAAAGCCCAAACCTCATGAATCCATGAGAAAAAAAAAAATGGAAAGGCAATTTTTCTTGAAACTCCACTCATCTTTTAATAAATAGCTTCAAAACCATTATCTATTTACTAAAAGTTCTTAATGAACATTTTGTTCCTTAATCAGTTATCCTTGGGCATCTATTTGTACTTAAGTATGAACCACTGGGTCCCTTAAATCAATAACATTGTTTCAGACTAAGTTGGGTGGTGAGTAAAGATACAGGTTAGATGTGGTGTCGTTTTTTTTTTTTTTTCATTATTCTTTTCCTTAACTATGCTATATGTATTGTCAACATTGTATAAAAGCCAAAGCAAAAGAATCCCACCACGGGACTTCCCTGGCAGTACAGTGGTAAGACTGTGCTCCCAATGCAGGGGGCACAGGCTTGATCCCCGGTTGGGGGGAACTGAGATCCCACACGCTGCATGGCATAGCCAAAAAAAAAAAAAAAAAATCCCACCACCCACCAAAATAATTTTATCTTTTTTTTCAGTAATCTGTGGACACATAAAATACTTGTGACTCAAGCTTCGTAGCATTTTTAAAACAAGTATTGAAATATCATTTCATTACATGTGCTCTTACAGTTTTCAATGTTTTAACGGATTAATAGTCAGGCCCTGTAGGAGGAAGCAGGCTAGAGACAACATTTCTGTTTGTGGCAAGTATTTTACGTATGATAATTCATGAAGAGAGTTTTGTTGCTGACATCTGGAAGCTCACAGTAGTTAATTAACTTGACTAGGTCAGTGAGAGGCGGGGATGGAATTCAAACTTAAGTCACCTGGACTTCAAGCCTATTGCCTTTCCATCATACCAGGAGAAAATGTCCCTAAAATCAGGAGCTGAGAATCCATTCTTGTCCCGAGTGGCTGTACCAATTTCAGAAGTTAATTTCCATGCCCTCCTTTGTCATGGCTCCATACATATCCTTCCACTATCCCACTGTATCCTGTTTCTCAATTCCTTATGCCTAGATTAGATCAAATTCTCTGTGTTTCATACGGCTATTACATATTACAGTGTAAGTCATATTACAGAGGAAAAAATAGAAGAAGAATGAAATATACACCTTTCTTTTCCCTGCAACAAGAATGTGCAAGTATGCTACAACAGAAATTTTGCCACGGCTGTGACCACAACCAAGAGCAGATCGGCGTGGACATCACATGGGCACGCAAGTCCCTCTCTTTCATAAGAGAGGGTGTTCATAAATATCTGAGAACTTTTACACTGCAAAACAATGAAACAAATTATTTCTCCAAAATAATAAGGCCACAGACAACTTTTGACCAAAAATGATCCAAAGGTAAATTCAGGATCAGTAGAAGGATACTGATTTTTCCTTAGCACTGTCCCTGTGTTTCCAGCAAATGATACATGCAGGGCTACAGAAATCTCGGATCTCTTATTAATAAGAACTTTTGCCTGAAGAAACAGGGTAATGCAGAGCGCAGAAGGAGCTAGCCAAGTAAAGTAACACCCACAGGGCAGAACAAATGGCACTAATGACCTAATCAATACAGAAATAAGTACAGATTTCCTCCACAAATGGATACTCAGTAACGTCTCTTAAAAAATTCAGAAAAAAAAAAACCCACCACGTCTCTTTCATTTAAAATTTCCTTACGTTTCTGGGTGTACTTCATTAGGAATACCCTCAAAGTTGACTTACTTTCAATTCAATACATTAGGTCAGGTCACGAAGACCTGGAGTAACGTCTATCAGTCCTTTCAAGTTCGCGGGTCTGGGTCTGTCTCACTGCTGTACATTCCTTCACTAACAGTGCAAACCCTCTGATTCCTGCTTAAGCCTGAGGATCTAATCTATAAACAATGAAACAAGTGACATCCCCTCATCCTTTCTTAAAACATCCAAACCAATCTATTTTTACAGCCAGGTCAGAACAATGAGGTAATGTTTTCTAGCGATTTTAGAAAAACTGATTTTAGAGCTCTCTTCTCTTGCTAGATTCATTGGGTAAATCTCTGATTATACAAATGGCCTTCTGTTGGGTATAGCTATTGGTTTTACCTGCAAAGTGTACAAATCATAAGTCTACCACAATTTTATTTGCAATCATTCCTAGTTCTTAAAGTCCCAAATTTTCCCCAGAATGATGCTAAGACTAAACTCTCTACACCATTTCTAGACAAATCTAGAAAAAAGCCTAGTTAACTTTCTTTGTAAAGAAGCATTGAGCCACAATCTTATCCCATGTGAGTTATCCTTAATAGATAATGAAATTCTAAATCATCCATGCCCACATCTCTTTTCCAGGGTCCCTATTGTCCATCTAAGCTTCTAAAATGTCAAACCCTGCTGTCTGTGCAAAGGAGCATCTTTTGGAAAACATCTGGATTTTAGGGGTTCACAGATGGCCTTTCCTCACTGAACCATTGGCTCGGAGGTGCATATCTGAAAATGTGAGCATCAGGAAATAAATAAATGAATACTGAGCATTGGGATAAGTACTGCATCTTTAATTCTTACAACAAGCCCATTTTAGAGATGAGGAAGCTGAGGTTTGGAAAGCTTGAGAAACTTACTAGCAAGTTGCAGAGGGGGATCTGAACCCAGGTCTGGGAATCCATTATCCTTTTTTCTTAACTAACTATTCTATTCCTGATAAGTTAGTTATGTGATAGAAGAACGATAACCTTCTAATCATTTCACTCATACTGTAGCATTAGTGCTTAGTTTAAAGGCTAAGAAAAAAAAAAAGCATGACCAAAATTTATGGACAATGCAATATAAAATTGATTCACAAATATTATACCCCCCAAAATCATTAATAGACATTGAAAACTGGAAGAGATTTTAGAAATCATCTGGTGTAATCCTGTCGCTTTATGGGTAACTTCTAAAAGTAAGTTCTTTCCCAGTGTTTCAGGGCAAGAAATTTTAACATGATGCCAGGTTTTGGGACAATGTATCAAGATATCTCTCTGCTTCCAAATACCTAAATCTTTAACTTTATCTCTGCCAATGGAAAGAATTGCAGCCTTAAAAAAAAAAATCCTTCGGGTAACTTATAGATCAAATCTTTTACTCCTAAAGTTTCCCTACAGAACCGTATGTAATTCCACCTACCTCTAATCACAGGCATTATTTTTAATCTATTAAGGACATTTATAAAATTCTGAAACTATTTCAGTTTCCTTTTTCAAACGCACAATGTGGAATCTAACAACAAATTCAAAGAATAATTTGCTTTTAGAAAAACTTAACTTTTTAATTCTAAACAGATACATTGGTTTGACCTGATATGAACTTGAACTTTGCAGTTCATAATTACAATTAAATCTGTACCAGTTGCTTGCAGCTCTAGTAATATTGTAAATATATGATTTTATAAATCAACAAAGAAAACAAAATGGCTTATTCCAATTCCATACACATTTGTCATAATCAGCTGATCTTCTTTCTCTTGTTAGAGAACTTCCCAACTGATGGTTTTAGTTTGTGCTCTATTACCATCAACAGAACTTTTCCCCAGTAGCGGGGCTACTTCTTCCCTGTTTGTTTTCTGGAAACAGTAATGGTCTCCGCTCTCGAGGTACACTCCTTGTCAACTTTCTTAACGAGATTTACTGGTAAAAAAAGATTTTTCTCATTTGTCCAAATTAATTCATACTGCTTTATCATCCAAGATATCGCCCATCTATCATTTTGGAGTTTCCTTACACTCTCAACCATTCAATACATTGTTCAAAATGTTCTAGTGCATTTCTCTCTCCCAAATGCCTACAAAATCCTATATAGCAAATTTCCCAAATACTTAGCATGAGACCTGACACATAGGAAACCCTCAATAAATATCTGAAAAACAAGAATGAAAAAATAAATGAATGAGTGGGACATCTGATGCAACAGACAAGTCTTGCTGACTCCCACACAAGAACCCAATCTCAGTTCAGCTCCCATGGAAGTTCCCCTACTTTGATACAGTGTGGTTCAGAAGATATTTTTCTGGCTTCCTGATGAAAATACCAGCTGTGTCAGAATCTCCTGCTATCCACATCTTCCTAAAGCCTGCCGTAGCCTCAAAGAAGAAAGAGAATATTTTCCTCATCTCTCTAAATTAAGGTACCAGGTTTTGTTTTGCTTTGGGAAGTCAGAAGGGTGAGTAGATGTTCATACAATCAGACCACACTCAGAATATCTTAAAATGTAGAAGTTAAATTAAGAAAAAAAACTCACTCTACTCTTAATTGACTGGATCCCATCCTTTAGGACTAGATTGTTTTGAAAGATAGGAGTAAGACATTAATTCAGTTCCGGTGGTCCCAAGTGGATTAAACGGTTTGCCATTTAACTCTGGTTAATCCTATCATTGTTCCCACATAGCAGGGAGAGTAGGGCGACTCTCCGTAAGGTAGGAAGAGGAGTTAGGAAACCCCAACTTGCCAGTATTCTCTTCTCCTCACTCCCTCACCCCTGCCTTTTAATCCATCACCGCCTACTTGCCCAGTTCTTGAGAGGAATGAATTTCTTCCCCACATCCTGGATCACCTTCACCAATGTTAATCTCTCCGAAGGCACATCTCCAGTAAACAGCAGTTGTCTCTAGCTCTGCGTGCCAGTGATTTGGAAATTGTTTGTGAACTTGCCTCATCTTCTCTCCCGAGACCATAACTGACTGTTAACTGTAATTTTCCTTCCATGTAGATGTAAAAGTGATCTAGGTACTCGGTTTAAACGCCTGAAGTTTTAGGGACTTTGCTCTCCCCATAGAAGCCCGAGCCACTGCCTGAGATGTGAAGGAAAAGCTTCTTTGTAACAGCCAAAATCATCTCTAGTGAAGTTATAACTCTACATATAAGGGCATCTCTTTGTTCTCTTTGTCAGAAAGATGAATGTCAGATCCACTTTGGCTGAAACTTTTGGGAAAAAAATCACAATTAAAACTTTAGAGCTGATTTTAAATCTTGAATATTAGATGCCATCAACAATATAAAGGTCAATTTTTAATTCAACAAGCTGATTAAATATCTGGCAGTGCAAGCAAGAACAGCTAAAGACAGCGAAAGAAATGCACAGGGAAATACACACAGGCCTTGTTTTCTAGCGCTTCACTGTATTGTGCTCTGCAGATATTGCTTTTTTTTTTTTTTTACAAATTGAAGGTTTGTGACACCACTGCATCAAGCAAGTCTATTGGTGCCATTTTTCCCAAGAGCATTTGTTCACTTCATGTCTCTGTGTCATATTTTGGTCATTCTCCTAGTATTTCAAGCCTTTTCTTTGTCATTATATTTGTTATAGTGAGATCTGATATCAGTGATCTTTGATGTTACTATCGCAAAAAGATGACAGCTCGCTGAAGGCTCAGATGATGGCTAGCATTTTTTAGCAATAAAATATTTTTAAATTAAGGTATGTACATTGGTTTCTTAAAGACATAATGCTATTGCACACTTAATAGTGTAAACATAACTTTTATATGCACTGGGAAAACAAAAAATTCATGTGATGTGCTTTACTGCAATAGTAACTTTATCGAGGTGGTCTGGAACTGAACCCGCAACATCTCTGAGGTTTGCCTGTATCCTTTTGAGATAAATTAGTTTTTTGCTTAATGTTAGTTAAATAGTTATTATTTAAGCATATATTGTATGCTGACTCTAGATACACACACACGCTATATAGATATACATATGTATATATCTATATAGCGTATACAGTATATGTAATCTGTCTGCCCTTTCCTTGTTTTTTTTGTTTTCCAGCTCATATTACAATACCAAAGGATTATAATTTATTCTCAGGTACATTCTGAGAAATTTCACTGGATGACTTTCTGAAGGTACTACCCCTCAGAAGAATGGCTGATATTTAATTATAATAAAAAATAAAATGTGGTTATTTGATGAATTTACTGCTTTGCATGGCTCACCCTCTGCACTGAACACAACTCATGGTTCTACATTTTCTGACGGGGGACTAACTGATTAAACCCCAATTATGAGAGAAGTCTTCCCCTCCCTCCTTTGACTATTTTCACACACGTGCCGAAATGATTCATTTCCGCAACATTAAGTGAAGATACTTGAAAATCAGAGGCCGTATCAGTTGCCCAAACAGCTCAGTCATGCTTGGAGACAGGAAACCAAAGCTGTCTGTAGGGGTCGCCGGAGAGCCCAGAAGCAAGCCCACAGCTCTGCTTCCCTTCACGTCTGGGAGGTCGTTGAAAAATGTTTCCACCTCTGATGCCAACCCAGAGCTGCCGCTCCTGCTCTCACCCATTAGCATAGGATGTAAGGCTAGTCTTTTTTTTTTTTTTTTGGTACGTGGGCCTCTCACTGTTGTGGCCTCTCCCGTTGCGGAGCACAGGGTTCGGACGCGCAGGCTCAGCAGCCATGGCTCATGGGCCTAGCCGCTCCGCGGCATGTGGGATCCTCCCGGAACGGGGCACGAACCCACAGGAGGACTCTCAACCACTGCGCCACCAGGGAAGCCCTGTAAGGCCATTCTTTCATGGATTCATTTCAACCCCTTCCTATTCAATGATTACCACCCCTTTGGGATGGTAGAAATTACACAATTAAAATGTTTTAGAGAAATAATTCCTATCTGTTCATTTTCCAGACAACTCTGAATGGAGCCATCCCCTGTCCTACAGACTACAGAAGATAATGACCCTACTAAGCATCTTTATCCACGTGCAAGGCACACCTCCTAGATTAGTTACTACCTTTGCTTGGCCTTCAACATTTCATAGGCCCAGAGAGGGTAAAGCTAGTCTCCAACTCTAACCAGTAAAAATGTTTACGGGGTGGGAACTGAAGAGAACTGTACTCTATATTATTTTTAAAAATTCTTAAAAGGACGTTTTTCTCATTCATGTAATCAGGTTAAATCTCCCTCTAAACTTTTTTATATGAAAAGATGATGATTTCCTTTTGGTGAAAAATACCTATGTGGCAGGTACTTTGTTTCTGTTTCAGTCCTGCAAAGTCGGCCTTATCTGTCCTACCTTCTACATGAGAAAATAGAAGCAATGAGGAATTAACAAAATCACTGAAGTCACATAACTAGTCATTTGTTGCTACTGGACTGGTGTTACTATGCTCTTTTACTTGCAGAAACTATGAAGCAGAGAGGGGTTGAGAGTCTTGGCCATAGACACACTTCTAGTTATTTACTCAGATCCAGAGACCAAACTCCAGGATGGGTTGTTCAGGTGGTAAATTGCATATTTACGGATGTAAGTTTTGGAGAAGTGAGATCTGGGTGCACCACCACATTTTGACTTTGTTTTCCAGACCTTTTATTTTAATCCAGATTTTGTATGTTTCTCTGATCTGCAGAATTCCACGGAGGCCCGCATACCTCAGAAGTAAAGCCCTTCGTCACGGCACACAGCAGTCACCTGCTCCCTCTCTGATGAGCTCCAGTATTCTCTAGCATACATCCCTCGCTCACTTTTAACCTGACATTGGATCGGAAGCACCACTGAGTTCAAAATATCTCTCTCCTAGAGCTTCCCACATCACACTTGACAAATAACGCAGACATTGCAATCATCTGTGTAGTAAAATGATATCCCTTTTCGAGGGATGTTTACATTCTTGTCTTAAAATACGTATACTTTTTTTTCATATGTAAACTCTCACATTTAACTATATATACTCTGCCATCTCTTGATGCTGAAAGAAAACCCCACTAAAAACAAAGTCATGTGTAGTTCCGGATGAAGACAATAATTATAATAATAATTAAAGATAAAGGAGTCTAGTTGTTAAGGGTGCTTTATGGTGCTTAAGCAGATAGGAACAGCATGGACACGCATTACGATGGCGTGCTATATCATTTCATCTTTCCAAAACTCTGGTAGTGATTATGTGGAAATTTCAGGATTAGAGAACTACTTTAATCTTCACAAAGGAAGTATGTGCTGTGACCAAAGTTAAATAAGTACCAGAGTGAAAAAAAAAATGACGAATCATTAATACCAGCTAGTTGGGATTTTGGAATCCATCTTTAGTGCTATGCCGTTTGTTTGATAATTTCCTAAAGTTCTTACAATGCCAGCGTATCTCAGTAAATTTAAAATAAACAAATATAAAACTATGTAATTTAAAAGTGTTAGCTTGATCATTCCCATAAGCCAGATAAAAGAAACAGGATGACAGACATGACTGCAAAGTCCTGACAATTAATGAATCTGGCAGAGTTCAATAGCAATTTCAACACAACTATGTGCTTCCTTGGCTTAAAGAGTGATCATCTGACTATAAACCTCAATCTCCTTTCTCTAAAAACAGAAAATAAATTGCCATATTTCCAACCAAAAGGTTTTCTGACACTAACATTTTTTTTTTAAAAGTCATGTTTTAAAGAAACGGGTATTTGAAGCTTGTAAACAATGCTGAAATACTCATGTGACAGAATCTACTTATTTTCTAACAGCTCTTTGATGATTAAATTAAGTCAGATGACAGCAACACTGGGATTTCCATCGAAGTGGTATACATATTAACAAGCAAAATGCTAAGAAAAATCTGTCAATCCAGAGTATAGTTATTTTCTTATTAATAAATATTTGAACTTCATGGGGGGATTTTAGCTGGTGGCTTTAGAAATGTATAAAAAAACTGCAAAAACAATTTGATAGCTTTTTATCTTCCTACTGAGTTTATGAGCAAAGAAAAGTTAAACAATTATACGTAGTCCCTGAAATTCAGTAAGCTGCCATGCCCCTCCTTCATTCTCTTCTGACCCATGGCTGGATTCTTCTAGATCTATGCGAGAGTGATGAAATCACCTGAAAGCAACTCAAATGACGGAACAATCGGATGACAGCTAGGCCTTCTGATTTACATGTCAAGGCATATTATATTTGTACTTGAAGGATCGTGAAACTTTTAGAAATTGACGTTCCATTTTAATTCTCTGAAGATGTAGAAATAGTTTACCTCAATTATGGGTGCTGATTTTCAATTTCAACCAGATCACAATATGTCAACATGCATTTTTTTTTCCTTTAAGGTGTGATTCTATGGATTAGATTGTTCTAACAGTGAGTACTGGATCTTGGCAACTGGAAGAAAATCTGCAAAATACAGGAGGATCATTCCTCTGGTTTCCATTTCCCTAGAGATGGTCTTCATTCTTATCTCAAGCATTTAGTGTATAATAAAGAAGCAAGCAATGATAATGCAAATGTAAAAGAATGCATATCCACTGTTAAAAATTCCAGCACTACATCTTAGGTTGAGAAGTCACAGAGTTCTTTTGGAAGTCCCTATCACAAACACTGCTTTCCTATCTTGTGTAGGTATCAGGAAGTTTATCTGGGTTTATCTAGGTAGATTAGCTTTGTGAATATGTCGCAGTGAAAAAACCTGCAGAAAAAAGACTGTGTATTACATTATGTGATTCTGCGTAGAATCACATACTGCGTAACCACAGGATACCAAAGAAATCTCTACAAAATTTGCTGAAATATTTGAAATAAAACGTGACGTAACTGTTTTCCTATTAAAAAGCTTAAGTCCTCCTCTCAATTGAAACCATGTTTTAGTTTTGCTTATATTAAAACCAGTTTTTATTTACAGAAGTGGTTTTGTCAATAAAATCTTAATATTTTGTGTGTTACCCACAACACATTTTTAATGTTAAGAACTGTTGTATAATTTTAAGGTACTGATAAATGTGACGAAGTGGTAAGAGGCCTGTTTTTTAAAGGGTAATGATTAGTGGAACCCTCTCCCCCTTACCTGGAGAAAATGAAATATTTTCTGTTGCTAGACAAAAGAAGCAACTGTAAATTATACTACTGTAAAAACGTTGTATGAACTTATGACTGAGGGATAATTACGAACTTGTGCCTTGAGTGAGATAATTTTGGATTAATTCCTTGGCATTTAAATAAGTCACAGATGCAAGTTTATCCTCATAGATATCACTTGGTTACAGAACTTAAAAAATCTTATATAACCTTTGGCATTGACATGGATATTAAGTGGGGGTTATAAAAAACTAAGAAGAAATTTTCTTCAGGAAAGTATGTAGAGAAATTTAAAATGTTGATCTACTGTGGCCATAGACCGTGATGACCAGTCTTTCCACCTGGCGATACCAAAGTCTATGCTGGCAGCAAGAAAAGAACATAACATGATGCTAAGGACTGAGTTTGAAAGTAGAGTCAGTTTGGTAAACAGAAGTCAGTCCTTTTATTTTTCTGATATCCCCTCAACTGTCTCAATGTAATTATTTCAATTCGCTTTTTGGCTTACCTGCATAGCTATTTCCCAGGGCACAGATATGTCCCAGTAATTTTAGAGAAAGGTACCTTCAAAACGTTAGATGGGCATTTTATAACTTAGGAAAATATCACCAGACTACAGAGAATTCTGAAACCACAAGATAACACTGCTGCCAAACATTAAAAACTGCTGTATAAACTTGATACTCTGTCCCAAGCACTTTATTTTTTTATCAAGCATATGATATTAATGTACTCAATTTAAATACTTTGTATCAGCTCCCATCTCATCCTCAGAGAAATGAAACCGTTGTGATGTAAATAGAATAAATACTTTGAACATCCAGGGCCAAGTTTAATCCAAGACGAGTAAAATTAATTTAAATTATAAGACTCTGAGGCACTGAAAAAAATCACTTTATTAGCACTTGGCATAAATACACCTTAAAGGAAACTGACCCTCAGAAGCAAAGACCACCTGAGAAAAACAAATCCAGTCACAGACACATCTTGCTAATGTTCTGCTTATACCTTCAACAGCCCTTTAGCATTGACTTCTATCACTGCTTGAAATCATTTATCATGTTTAACTTTAAATGTTAGAATGAAAAATAAAAGAAAGCAAAGTCAGCAGAAATGTAAAGCCTCTAGAACCATCAATTTCCTAAAAAATAAAGATCCTTTGTCCAAAGAGAGGAAGCATGTATTTTATAAGTTAATCATCACTGACTTAAAATACGTTCAGAACTTTGCAGGTGACATAAGGCATTTTTAAGGAAACCAATTCCTATTCTGGTTAGAGATTCACAAATTTCTCAACAGGCTACCACTGTGTGGTACCAGTTAGGACGATGCCAGTACTTACCATTTGAAGAGATGGCTCGCGGTGTCGACCTCACCTTTAAGCCCCAGATTCTTTCCTAACCTTGTCACAAAGCAGATCTGAATTAAACTAACGTGTATACAAATGGTTCATTTGCAATTTCCAAACTTATGGACTTAAAACTGTCTCCCCATACTAATGAGAATTTTCAATCCTTTCCACTTCTGGCTACATGGTATACTGTGTCTTCAGTGGCTGACTCATTCTACACTCTACTCATGCAGCTTATCATTATCTTGTCCACAGACAAAATACACATTGAATTCAGATGAGAATGCCCACTGCCTTGAGAATCTTGAGAAAGGTAGCAGCACGGTGGTCCAAATAGCCTGACCACTAAGGGAAATATTACAGTCAATACAGATTACTTTCTCCCTCTAAAAGTACAAGGTGGAAAACAGAAGCAACAACAGCTAATTACAGTAACTCTTTGCAATGTATTTCCCTTCGGTATTTTTTTTTGATTATTTCTTGTAAAAATTGACAAGATCCAGGACAACTCTGTACATTGTTCTAACAGCTTCATTTAACAATAATTATATGACTCATTTCCCCACTTAATACAAACTTCTCACTTTCTCTTACGTTTATTACTTTTGAAACTGCTTAGGCATTTTTCTATTTAGCTTTACTCTGTAGAAAGAAGTAACCCGACTGTAGTAGGTTGTTAATACGAAAATGAACAGCAGAGACCTTTCTGATTGAACATTCTCACTTTCTACCTCAAGACAGGTCTTCTGCATATATGCAAACGTTGCAGAAAGATGGCTTTGCATGTTCTACACACTATAATATAAAGATATGTTCCCCCCTCATTATAAGATTCCAAAAATTACCAGTGCTGCCTCTGCTATCTACATTTTTAAAATATTTAACCTTCGGTAACATAATCTATTGTGCTTATCTCAGAGTAAGGAGAGAAAACAACTCAAATATTCTAACAAGTTCAACCAAAACTTCCTATTTCACTTCATTTTCACAATACTTGACCTAGACTCCAAGTTTATAAAAGAAAATGAAAAACAAAATCACAAGGCAGAGCTTCAAGTCATCAGCATCTTAGAAGGATGTTAGTTATTTTACACCTGGAACATTTTACAAGCTCCAAACTCTTCCCTAGTACAATATTTTAGGAATCTGAAATTATTTCTGCACTTCTTACCACCCAAGCACCTGACAGCTTGAATTAAAAATAGTATATATGCAGCAACTCCCTGGTTACTATCTCACTGAAGTTTTAAGGCACTCAAATTATTGAGTCTTCTTTCTAAGAATTACTGAAAAGGTTGATGAAAACACATATCAAACTATTCATGTGTAATTCTCCCACTAAAATCAATTGATTTCTGTTAGTGTGATATATTAGGACTAATGAAAATTACCATACCCCGTAGCCAGTCTGTACCTTTCCAAAGATCCCTCTCCAGTATCCATAACCATGCCCAGCTCTGTCTTCCATCCTGCTCCTTGTATCGCTGAGTGAGGTGCTCGCTCCTTCATTAAATAGCATTAAAAATAGACTGCACAGAACTCCCCAGTGGAGCATGCTCTAATGGGCTAATGCCACAGTTCTCAAGGTAACCACACTCAGCTGGTATCTAAGAGGGAAAGTCACTGGGAGATCAGCAATTTGCAAATCTAATAGAGCACACAAACCTGTCTCAGTCTGAGCTGAATATTGTAAAAGAGAAATCAGGGTAGAGTGAAATTAAGTCACTGAGAAGCTAAAGGACCGTTTCTGGAGCTGCATAAGTTTCTTTAAATATGCCTCACCCAAACAAGTACTCCGTTGAACATTCATTCATCCACAGCAACTTAGTTATATGATTTATTGGACAACATCAATCACGTCCAGTGAGGGGAAATTAAGACATCTCTGCATAGCAGTCTAAATGTCTTAAAATTGCATTTAAACCAAGTTACTTTAAACCAGGTAATAGTATTAATAAGCAAGGATAGAAATAGGTTAGCCTTTTGTATCTTTTGTGAGGAGGAAGTGTATTCCTTAAAGAGTATTCTAAACTCCCTCTCTGGAAAATTGAAAAACGTTCTGTTAGTTGAAGTGATAAAAGGAAGTATAAGAATGTGATAAGAAAGGAAATATAGGATCGAACACAAATACATACCTTAAAAATCCATATAAACCTGGGAAGAGTACATACTTAATTTCTCCTGTGCGATCCACATTAGGAGGCAGCAGAAGCAATTACAGTAGACCACTCGGCTACATAGCTAGAGCTCTAGGCTTCCAAATGACTGCCCTCTGCGAAAATGACATTAAAATCTTCTGAAGACATGCAAACCTTGTGGTGACACGGATCAAAGCAGTAGGTGCATTTATTTTAAAGTGTCAAAGGTTTCCTAACTTTTACCAAATGAAAAATGATTTCCTCTCATTTCAATTTCTCTGTTTTCTAAAAACAATCGTAGCCATTTTGATCACCAAAGTGGATGAGAAAGAGGTGGGGATCATCTGGATTTACTCAGCATTTGAGTGAAATCTTGTCCAGATTCACTCCAACTCTGGGGATCGTCATTCGTGTCCAGGGAGGCTGAAGTGTCATACCAACAAACTTCAAAAAAATCAGAAATTAAAATGGATATCTGCACTCTAAACACATTACCATGAAAGTGATTCCTACCAGCCTTGCATCGTACTTCCTAGCTTCCCATCCCTCTAACTTTCAATTCCTTCTTTGTCTTTCCTTTCAGGCTTGGACTCTGTCCTTATCCTGTATCTTCGGAATACTGAACCCAAGCAGCTGACAGCAACCACATCTACTCCAGCTTGATTTCTATGCATAAAAATCCAGTGAGTCAATTTCTCTTCCTGGGAAACTTTCTAAACACCTGTCTCAGTCAACTCAGTTCTACCACCATATCTACAACCTCAGACGGAAGACGTTAAATTTGGAGTCTGCAATGAAACACAGAATTCAACCATGTAAAAATAAAACTGAACATCTCTTCCCCCTAAACCCCTTGGGACCTCAAGTCCCCTGAGGACAACAAACAGATGACAACTTTCTGCCCCTTGCACAGCTCTCTTCCAAATGAAATAAAAACACTCCAAACTTTCTACTGAGAAACCTGCATAAATCACTGTAGACTTCTCTGATGAAGAGACCTGCCCTTATCAATTCTCTCCCAGCTTTCCATTTTTGCCTCATTCTGGGGAGGGGGAATCTACCCCTCCTCTGACAAAACATAAATACACAATACATATAAAACAACAGCTTTCTACAAACAGGAAGGAGAAATACAGACTAGAAAGGAAAGCACAGATATAAGGCAGAAAGAAAGAGAAAAAAGAAATCACAAAAGGCGTGCAACGTTCACGTCTGAAGACCTTAATTATATTACCTTGACCGAACAGTGGATATCCCCCCAGCGTCTCGGTGCCTTGATTGATCTGATTTAGTTTTTGGCTTTTATTAATATTATTGTTTCTCACGGATCGATTTGGCTGTATTTGTTTGGTTTGGCTTGGGTTATTAGTATTATTGTTATTATTGGTGGGTTTATTTAACTGCTAGTAAAAGGAGCCTTCTGCGGCGTCGGCGGGGCTCCTGGCAGGGCTGCGGCGGCCAGGACTGCGGCGACGGCGGTGGCTTCAGCCGGCGACCCCGCGGCCCCTGCTGCTCGTCGCTGCTCCGGATGCGCTCAGGGGGCGCCGCCGCCGCCTTCTCCGCCCTGCTGCCTGCGGAGAGCGAGCGTGCCCCCGCCTCCTGTCTGCCGGTCCGTCCCCGGGCACGTCTGTCTGTCTGGCCGTCTGTCGCTCAGCCTGGCGGCCCACCGCGGGCTTCTCGCCGTCCCGCGCTCAGCTCTCCGAGCTGCCCCTCGTGTCGGTCTGTCCCTCCGCGAATCTCGGTCCCACTAGCGAAGCAGGGTCCCTCTCCCCGTCTTCTGTGCCCGCATCTCTGTCGCTCTGTCACTCGATGCCCCAGCCGCTTCCCTCGGACAGAGGAGAGGGCGTCTGGAGTAAGGGAGGACGAGGCTGCTTCTCCCTCTCCCTCCTCTCTCTCTCCTTCCCCTGACTCTCCCTCCCTCTCTCTGCGTGCCGGTCTCCGAGTCTCCAGCTGTCTAACTGCTCCCACCTGTCCGTCGCTCTGTCACTCTCAGTCTCCCCCCCGCCCCCCATCCCCCGAGCCAGCCGGCTCGGGTAGTCCCTGGGTCCCGCGCGCCCCTGCCCTCCCACACGCCCGGCTCCTCCCCGCAGCCCCGGCAGCGTCCGGTTCCCGCCTGGGCTGGCGGCAGCGCGCGGGTGGCATGTGGCGTGGCAGCTGCTCGGCTGGCAGACTCCAGTCCCCGACCCGCCACACCCGGGAGATGGCCGCGGCCGGGCGCCGGCGGGGGCCGGGCCTCGGCCACGGGGCGCGGCCGGAGTTGGCCGAGCTGGAGCTCGGGCACCTGCCCGGTGCGCTCGGAGCGCGTGGTGCCATCCGTCCCCCCAGCCGCTCTCCTCCGCCTGGCCCCGGGCTAGAGACAAAGCGCGTGAGCCACGCACAGGGCGTGAGCATCATTCATCAGAGAGAAAACTGGCACGCTGCCCCCTTCCCCTCCACCCTGCCTTCCCGCTCCCCGCCGGCCGGCCGGCGCGCATCCCTCCCCGCCCCGGGCCGAGACCCCCCGCGTACCTCTCCCGGGCGCCTCCCGACTCCGACTTGGCGGACACTTGGCCAAGCCTTGCCCACTCCCTTCCTCCGGGGCTCACTCTCCAGGCCAACTCTGCAGAGAATATCCCACAACAATAACACTTCACTCCACCCCAATCGAGCCGTAGCCTCAGAGCTCTCAGAGATTCGCGGCTTTGAGCAGGACCCCAAGTCCCGGCGTGCGACGCCAAGTGGACTCCCCGTGGGCGCCTGCCCAGCCCGTTGCCCACTCGGGCGCTCACTGAGAATCGCAGAGGTGCCCCAGAAACCCCGGCAGGCTAGGGCGTGGGGCAGGGCGCCGAGTTGACAACCCAAGAAATAAAAGCGCTGCATTTCCCGTTTGTTCTGGAGATGTGCTATTTTTATTATCTGTAATTCATTTTTTCCCATTGTTTCAAGGCGCACACTACCAAAAGGAAAAAAAAAAAAAAAAAAAGGAATAGTGGAGGAATGGGAATACATTTCCGGAATACCGCCCACCCCTCCTGAGTGAATGTGGAGCCTACTTTTCCAACATTATAGGTCACCAGCCAAGATAGATCATTCTGGCGTTCTGCCCCCAGCTGAGAGCAAGGCATTTGATTCTGAGCTTCCTTGCTAGGCTGTTATTAACGGGAAGCAAAATTATACTTGTACATGCCTGCACGGAATTGCCAAAGCTCATTGAGACAGTATCCAGCAATTCAGCTTCTCAAATGTAGGCACTGAATAACTATGGATCTGGTGCAATGAATGCCCCATCCCACAATAAATTGGAGAAGAGAAAATCAACTTTTAACAGCTGCAATTAGTAACCCCATGAAGAGACAACAAATAACTAGTAATACACGTCAATAAATGTCCTTTTAGTTCCATTTATTGACACCCATTCCCGATGACAGACATCATAAACAGATTTATTAAGGGAGGCGCCTTCCACTTTTTATAGAAATGTAATTTCAACAGCAGTAGCCACGTTCATATATGCTAAGAGATTGATTAAAATATCAAACAGATGGTATGTGTGGTTCTAGCAAATGGTACGAAAAGAATTAGGATAAGGTGGTACTGGTCTTTGATGAATACATATTTCCCAAATATTGGAAATTGCCTCCCTTGGGGATCAGCCGTGCTGGAATAAGAGTAAATCTGTTGTATGAGGTTTCAGCAAATGAAGCCTAAAGAATTCAAGACCCTTCTGTTGATCTATTTTTTGAGACTTCGACTTAGTCCTCTCCAAAAACATTTTGACAGGCATTTCTCCCCTCCTTCCAGCCATATGGAATTCAAGGGAAAATTCATCAAAAGTATTTCTAATTCTCTTCCCTTCAACTCCAAGTCATGTTCTAAAAAATCTACTTTCCTTGGGGGAAATTGTTGTGACAAGTTGTGCTGTCTTAAACTCACACGATTGGGACTGCGTGGAAGGAGGATCAGTGTACTTGATTTTCTTTTTGGACAGAACTACACCTAAGCAGCTCCTGAATGGGTAATCTACTAAGAGGAAACCTGAAGAGCTTATTCTTAACACCAAGTCTTCTAGATCTAACTTCACGCTGGAAATACACACACACACACACACACACACACACACACACACACACACAGGAACTCGACTCTGTAAACTGGATTAGAAATTATAACCATTGATCGGGGAAGGGGAATTCAAACAGCACTCTTAGTACATACTTCCGTGATTATGTAAAAGAAAAAGGCAGAATGTTTCAATATCTTATCAGTGTATAGACAAGCTTGATGGTGAAACTTAATGCAGTTTCTCATAGAGTTTAACCTTTATTTAGAAAGGAAAGTGTGACAAAGAAGAATAATATTCATTTAATTCAGCTAAATTTTTCTACCTTTTCTCATACGTAGTCAACAAATTAGGGACTAGAGAAGGTTCAAGTTTATTTGAGGCCATGCAGGTAATTAGAATTCAGCTTTCCAATTTTAACTTTTGCATCCCAATGTGGGCCTGAAATATACTTCTGGGAATATGAGGCAGGCAGTGAACAGTACGTGACTCTTCTAGGCATTTGGAAGGTGTTTGTATTTCCTTAAACAATCTGAAACAGTTACCATTCCTTAAGGCCCTTGGTCTGCTGTATATTAACTACCACTAAACTCACTAAATCTGTTGTCTACCTTATTGGACTTCTGCGTGACATCTATGATGCTGATGCCCATGCAGAGGTGTTTCTGCACTGAAAGCATCCTGCCTTTAGGGGTGGGAAGTGGTGGTAATGGGGGAAAAAGGAAGTGCAACAGGGAAGAACAAAAATCTGACTCCATATTAGATCTGTTTCTTTTACTTTAACCTTTGTATTCTATTTCTTTTGCTTTGAGTTACGAATGTTGCCTATAGCCTGGAATACACATGGTAGCCTATTTTCAAGGCTCTGACCTTTAAGAGTATAACACTCTTCCATTCATACAGAGGTAAAAAGTTGCAGAACAGAGAACAACAATTTGTCTTGTTGGAGGTTTACAGGAGCATCCTGGCCTGACCTAGGTGGACAGCTGCAAGAACAGAGGATTCCTGCCCCAAGAAGTTTGTAACAACCAACCACACCTCCTCCCCTTTTTACTATAAAAGAAGCCTGCATTCTGACTGGGGTAAGATGGTTCTCTAGGACATTAGTCCACCCTCTTCTCGGTCTGCTGGCTTTCCGAATAAAGTCACTCACTATTCCTTGCCCCAAGAACTCATCTCCCGATTTACTGGCCTGTCGTGCGGCAAGCAGAAGCTGTGCTGTTAGCCTCTTGGTCTGGATGCTTTTGAATTTACTTGGCATTGTGTTTGAAATGAAAGGGCATACAGGTAACCAGGTAATGCCAGCTTGGGGAGTTGAGCTCACCTACACACTGGCAAACATCTAAGATTGTTGATAAGCTCCTTTACACATATTCCCTTAAGACACTAAATTAGTGCCCTTTAATGAAGCTTTCAAATTGGATTTTCAAAATAAGGCAAATTGCTAAAATAGCCCAGCTACCTTTATAAGCACCTTTTCAGCTGAAGCGAGAAGTAAATTTCCATGCTGTTGAACTTCCATCATTTCTCAACAATTAGGCTGCTAGGAGCTCCCCTTTAGGGCATTCTCCCCCATCACAACAAAGGCTCACAAACCCCCCAGAGAGACTTCTCATTTGCCCTATTTCCAACATAACAGTCTAGGGTCTATTAAATACGAGTCTTGGGTTTAAAGCCATACAGATATGCCTGGTACAGAAAGGCAGGGGAATAAGGGGTGGGGGGGAAGAGTAACATTTTAATCAGAAAAGTTTAGTTCCCCATTCTTAATTCGTGCTAAGCCAAAATAACTCTAAAACACATTTCAGAACATCAACAAAGAATGTTACATCACGTATGCATCTGAGCATGAAGAAATGTCACGATCAAAAACAAAGAGGACTTGGGAGACTAGAAACCAAATGTTCTGATGGCACAGATCCCTCTGGAGTCTGCTGTGTGCAGTACAAGAAAATGATCTCCATGAACCCTGATGTTCTCACAGGCAGACCAGAAATGAACACTGGCCAGCACACGCACACGGTGATGCTTTGCTGAGAGGGCAAACCCAGAAATTTCCTCAAAAAGGAATGTGTGTAGTATTTTCAAGGAGATGCATCTAAAACAGCGGAGGGACAACAAGAAGAAAAAGCTGAAGAGAGGTTTAAGAAACCTGTCATCTGAGCATCAAAAGACAAGAAAGGCTGTTGACTAAACTGCGTATTTCTTTTTAGCATCTCTTGGGAAAGAAATACCAGCATTTAGACACAATCTTAGTATTTGGGGGTTTGGGCCCCTGGTCCCCCTGAGCACTGTGCATCTTCCTTCTCTGCATCCACTGCCCTGAGGGACCCGTGACATCTGCATAGCCGAGGCCTGTGTTCCAGGCAGCAAGGCACTCAGATGCAGGGAATCTGACTGCAGAGCAGGCGTGTGTTCAGGCAAGACGTCTAGGGGCCTCTCTACCTGCCTAGGGTTAGCTCTACCCTCTAGGACCTCCTTCAGCATGAAGTGTTCTCAACTTCCCACGGAACCCATGAAAGATGTTTTTGATTTTTAAAAACAGAGCCCAGAATTGAAAGCAGAAATGTAGCAGAAGCATCAGGGGCATATTTGGGAAGGATAGAGGAAAATGTTTCTCCCTGCAATGCAAGGAATGATACAGAGCATAATCTAGCATTTGCCAAAGCAAATGTGTAATCCTGTCTCTAGTTTTACATTCCTGGCCCTGAGATACAGCATTTTCTTCCGTAATGGACACCGCTCCCTTTTTCACGCAAAGGAAGACAAAAAAGGTTACCAAGTTATTCAGAACTGGAATAATATATTTGGCTTCTCCACAATGAGATAACATTAAAAGGTCTATGAATTAGCCACTAGAATAAAACAGCTACAATCCATCTCTAATGAAATATAGCACATTTGCATTTTTAACTGTTCTTCATAACTTAAAATGGTGTGTGTGTGTGTTTAAAAGGTAAAATATATTCACAGTGTTACTATTTCAAAACAGTACTATGATCTTACTGGAAACCCAGTTGTAGGCCAATATCCAGCATCTAAAGAACAATGTGCAGATTTATAATTCTACATGAATGTACAATTTGTTCTCCAAAGCTACTCTCCAAAGAAATTTTTTTAATTTTGAAAAATAAATGCACGTTTGCAAAGTCTATAGAGATTTATCGTAAAAAACAAAATGAGGGTGGAAATCAAAATGAAAAAGGAACAAAATAAAATCTCTCAAAATACCACCACCTCAACAGCCAGCACTTTCATGCTTAGCCAATTTCTGTGCATTTATATCCATAAATATACAGGTATATTTTGCATAAATGGATTGCAAAATGCATGTCACTTTATAATATGCTACTTATTCTCTTCTTTAGAATAAGTCATGGGCATTATCTCCATGACATTGACTATATCAATATATTAATGACAGCAGAGTGGTGTATTAAATACAAAACATGGGTATTATGCAAAAGTGAAGGCTACTGGAGGGTGTGGTTTCCAAACTGGAGGATTATCCCATTAGTGTAAATCTTTAAATCTGAATTGCCTGTCAAACGTGCCTTTATTTTACATTTTGGCATAATACTAGATTTAAAGATGCTACATCAGCTTCAGAATATCTTTTGTTTTGATTACTAATCTTTATTAAAGAGCTAGTTGACCTTTGCCTCCTGGTATAAATTACATAGAATAAAAAAATAAATATACCATTACAAACCTACAAAATGTTGTTAAGTGTGTATTTTTAATTGAATTGTCATAAGGCAAAATTTTCATTTTGGAAAGAGAAGTAAATAAAAATTCTGTGAATTTACTAATTATCTTCTTGCTTCAAGCTTTTCCCTTCACACAAACACTAAACACTTTTCTTTCTATTAAAAAATGGTAAATATTTGAGGAAGCTGAGTGAACTCTTTCAGGCCAAGAATTTGCGGATGATTTGGTGAACTCTGCCCTCCTTCACTCCAGAATACAGCAGATCCCTGGGAGCCATGAGCAAGCCTCCAAACGATTGTTTTCATCCCCTTTTTTTGCTTATCAATTTAACCATTTTAAGCACACAGGGCCAAAATCACTGATTTGACATATATTTACCCTTCAACTCTCAGGATGAGGGTACAGACACAGAGAGTCAGGAATATGTTAAAAAACCGGAAGCTTCTGTGGGAGAGAAATAATTTCTTATCTTTCAATCAGATAAGAAATCACTCGTCTGATACAGATGACCAAAAACCACATGAAAAGACGCTCAAAATCACTAATTATCAGAAAAATGCAAATCAAAACTTCCATGAGGTATTACATCACACTGGTCAGAATGGCCATCTTCAAAATGTCTACAAACAATAAACGCTGGAGAGGGTGTGGAGAAAAGGGAATCCTCCTACACTGTTGGTGGGAATGTAAATTGGTACAACCACTATGGAGAACAGTATGGAAGCTCCTTAAAAACCTAAAAATTGAACTATCATATGATCCAGCAATCCTACTCCTGGGCATAATCTGGAGAAAACCATAATTAGAAAATATACATGCACCTCAATATTCACTGCAGCACTATTTACAATAGCCAAGATATGGAAGCATATCTAAATGTCCATTGACAGATGAATGGATAAAGAAGACGTGGTACATATATGTAATGGAATATCACTCATTCATAAAAAAGAACAAAATAATGCCATTTGCAGCAACATGGATGGACCTAGAGACGATCGTACTGAGTGAAGTAAGTCAGACAGAGAAAGACAAATATAACATGATATTACTCATATGCAGAGTCTAATTTTATAAAGGACACAAATGAACTTATTTACGAAACAGAAATAGACTTACAAATACCAAAAACAAACTTATAGTTACCAAAGGGGAAATGATGGCGGGGGGGGGGTGGGATAAATCAGGAGCTTGGGATGAACATACACACACTACTATACATAAGATAGATAACAAACAAGGACCTACCATATAGCACAGGGAACTCTTCTCAACATTCTGTGACAAGCTGTATGAGAAAAGAATGAAAAAGAATCAATATATGTGTATGTATAACTGAATCACTTTGCTGTATGCCTGAAACTAACACAATATTGTAAATCAACTATACTCCAATAATATTAAAAAAAGAAAGAAATCACCAGTCTAACAATTCAGTTACTTCCACTTAATCACATGCAATTGTAACCCAGGGCTCACCACACCCACTTCTTTCCTTTAGAGGTCAGCACACGCCCCAGCCTTTTGGCAGTCAGGCTTGGCCATGTGACAAATTCTCACTAAAAATAAGTGAACAGAGTTGCACATATCACTTCTGGGCTGAGGCTGTAAGAAGCCTCTGCAAAATCCTCTGGGTTCTCCTTGGCCCCCACACAACTACAGAGGAGGTCAGATGCCCAGATAGTCCAGCTCCATGGTGATAGCCTGCATCAAACTGGGTCCCCGAGTGACTGTGTAGAGTAGACTGCAACAGTGACCCATGTCAGACAAACTAAGCAAGAAAAAAAAATTATGTTTTAGGCCACTGACTTCTGCAGATTTTTTGTTACCACAGTACAACCTAGATTCCCTGCTTTATAAAGCTAGTCGGTCTGTGAGAAAGTAACATGTACTGAAGTAAACAGAGACCAAGAGTGGCTTGCAGGAGGCCAGGAGTTTGGTCCTGAATCAGCCATGAAATCAACTATGCGATTTCAGTAAGTCATTTCCACCTTAAAGCATCATTTTTATTTTTAAATTTCCAAAATGAGGTGATAGCACTAAGTTTTCATCTAACCAGTATCACACTGTTCTAATTACTGATGGGTTATACTAAGGCTTGATGTGTTCTAGGCAAGATCCCATTCTTCTTTTTCTTCCCCCCTCCAGCTTTTATTGAGGTATAATTGACAAACAAAGTTGTAAGACATTCAAAGTGTACATGGTGGTGATTTGATATACATACACATGGTGAAAGGATTCTCATCATCTAGGCAACAAACCCAATACCTCACATATTTATCTCTATTTTTTGTTGAGAATTCTTCTTTTTAATGATTATCCTGTCTATATTTTTGAACTTTACTTCTTGTCTTTCAGTTGAATACGGTCTTGGTCATAGCTACTCAATTCGGCCATAGTATGAAAGCAGCCACAGCAACATGTAAACAAATGGGCATAACTGGGTTCTAATAAAACTTTATTTATTTTTTAAAAAATAGGCAGATTTGGCTTGCAGAAAATAGTTTGTGACCCCTGATTCGGTGGATGATAAAAATTTTATTGGAAATTACTGGGGAAATCATTGATTAGGTAATAAATTTTGTCTGGACATGTTTTTTGGAATAAAACCTTAAATATGTATGGTATATGTTACACTAAAATAAAATTCCAGTTTGATTAAATATTTAAATATAAATTTAAAAAACACAAACTACGATTAAAAAAAAACAGGTGGATACATAATCTTAGAATGTGGAAAGCTCTTTTAAAGTACGGAACTGACATTATTCATATTATGCCAGGCTATGCTTTGATGGAAGGAATAAACCTCCAAAATCCTTCTGGTTTTGTCCTAACAGACGTTTATTTTTTTGCTTTTGCTACATATCTAATGTGGGTTTGTGCCAGGCTCTTTTCCACTTGGTCAAAAATGGAGGCCCTACAGTCTTGTGCTGCCATCTCCACAGTAGATACTATCGGAGACAGATGAAGGATGTCATACCAGCTCTGAAATGGCACAGACATGACACACAGTACCCAGTTCTCCTCACAGTCCATTGCCCAGGACTAGTCACATGGACTAAAGGGGGCCTACAAAGGGGACTGGGGAATTGTCAGAGCAGAGACAGTCGGAAAGAAATATATCTAAGGTCTAATTTATTCATTTTACACCTGGGTATGAGGGATGTCTACTCTGGGTCCTGGGTGTTCAAGAGCCCAGGATTTTATAAGAACACACACACACACACACACAGACACACACACACACACACACACATTAAGGAATACATGTGCCCCAATGACACTGGGATGAAGGACTTTGCATGGTAGAGCATAAGTCATAACTCTTAACTCTACTCCCATGACTAATCCCATTGCAGGGCTCAGGTGTTGGGGGAAAACCCTTCTCCAGGACTTCTGCCCTATGGCCTAGAGACAGAAGACACCTGTGTTTGACTACCTTGAAAATGCCTGGCATTGCTAAGTATGAAGACGGATGCTGCTTTGGAATGCAGGAGGAATCTGAGCAGTGGAAGCACTTAGGTAAGAGAAAAGACAAATTAATTAACATGTCAAATCTATCCTCTGGGGGTGAATTTAATGTTTTTTTTTAATATATTGAAATATGTTCCCTGTATTGCCAAGTGTCTGTTTTGTTGCTACTTGTGGTTTTCAATTAATTCCTCCTCAGATATTTACTTATGTATCACCATACTATTTGTAACAGTTGTATCTAGTGACTCTGGAACATGTTGCAATATTCAGCAAATTCAATTACTGTTAAATTTATAGTATATTAGGGTTTCCAGATAAAATACAGGACAGTCAGTTTAATTTGAATTTTAGATTAAAAAATGGGTAACTGTTTTAGAATAAGTATGCCTTAATGCAATATCTGGAACATACTTATACGAAAAACTATTGCTGTTTATCTGAGGTTCAAATTTAATGGGGTGTCTTGCATTTTTATTTGATAAAATTGGGCAATATGTCTGAAGGACAATACTGATTGTTTACACTGGCATCTAGATGGACATTAAAGGCTAGAATTGTGAATAGTTTTATATCTAAAGAGTAATGAATTTGATTTAAATAATTAAAAAATATAAATCCAAATTAATTTACTATATTTTGTTCAAATTAGTGATTTGATTTTTTTCATTTTATTTTAACAAAAAATAATAAACAATCTAGAAGAAAAATAACATTCCTGAAAAGCTATACTCTATATTTTTTATTGTTTATGCTTGTTTCATATTCAAACTGTCTGCACTTTGACTATATCTCTACTGTATATATATATATATATTTATATTATTTATTTATTTATTTTGGCTGCGTTGGGTCTTAGTTGCAGCACACGGGATCTTTGTTGCTGCATGTGGGATCTTCCGTTGGGGCATGCAGGCTTCTCCCTAGTTGTGGCGTGTGGGTTTTCTCTCTCTAGTTGTGGCGCGTGGGCTCCAGAATACGTGGGCTCTGTAGTTTGCAGCACACGGGCTCTCTCGTTGAGATGCGCGAGCTCAGTAGTTGTGGCGTGGGCTTAGTTGCCCTGTGGCATGTGGGATCTTAGTTCCCCATCCGGGATCAAACCCATGTCCCCTGCATTGGAAGGCGGGTTCTTTACCACTGGACCATCAGGGAAGTCCCTCTACTTTATATTTTAACCTTTTCTATTACTATTGTCACCTGAACACAAATTAGGGGACAAACTTTATATAAAAACATAATTATTGATTTTACCTGAAGTGAAGGCAAGAAAAGCAAATAAGTGTACATTGATTTATATAGTATGTATGTCTTTATATTATCACTCATCCGAACATTGCTGAGCCATCAAACACCTAGACATGAACACTAGTTAAATTCAGCTATCCTTGATATTTTTTTGAATTTCAGACACATAAATACATAAATACCGTAATTTTCTATCCTAGCGATCACCATATATCTCTTTGTTCCCTTTCTTCCCACACATTTAGGAAACAAAACCAAAAACAATAACAAAACCCATTTACTCGCTCGTCATGGGAGACAATCCCAAATATCAACTAATCAACACATTTATTTCAAAGTCTAGGATCTCTTAGTGATGTGTAGTAATTACTATATATCAGGTGCAGAAGAACTTTCGTAGAATATTACAGAAATTTGTGAATTAAAAGGCATTTCCTGACACCCTATCAACCTACCCTCAAATGCAGAGATTGGACAAGGAGAGGATAACCACAGTAAACACTCCCAGTTGGAAAGTGGAGAAATGGGAAATACATATCAGCCACAGGTTTGTGGCAAATTTGAAATCCTCTGGGTAGACATTCTTAAGGTCTTCCATTCTCTGTATACAGAGAAGTCTTTAAGTCTTGATTCTGTTCTTGGAAAGAAGCAACCTTGTCTTTGCTCTTCGAGTCTCTAGGCAATGCCTTCTGAGGGGGTGGTTCTTTTTCCATTATCCTCCTTGGCCCACCTAGAGGGTTGTGTGACTTTCTTATTCTGCCTCTTGCCTGCAGCAATTTGAGAGCCAAAGGGTCATTTTAAGTCTCAAGCTCTTGGCTTCTTTGGTAGTAACTATCTTTCAAAACTTACTTGGCTTCTTATAGTTTGATACCAGTAAATTCTATGTGCTAACTACACTCATGGTGGTTTATTAAACTTTTCCTGTTCCTCCTCCTTGCTCCCCACACCTCTGGCTCTCTTTCCCTGTCTCTCTCTCTCTATGCTGCTCCTAAGAGGTTATCTACAATAACAGGTGTAAAGGCCAAACCCTTTGTTCAATCTTTTCCCTGAGGCACAATAACCCACTGAAAAAATTTTAACAATAAGTACATAGGCTATACTCTTACTTTGATTTTTGCTTACATCATTTTAATCAATTGATCAGATTTACTGGGCATATTTCCATTCAAAACCTCTATATTTGCCATCTTAACTAGGGTTTAGATGCAGTATGCTTTTCCAACATTAGAACCCTTTGCTTTCCTTCATTTTTATTTGGAAACCAGCCAATTCTATCTGGAGTTAATCTCTTTCTTTTAACACTTTGCCAAAGCATCCAACAATATTCTACACACATTGCTAACATGTTCTGTCTTCATACTTTCCCCCTATGCCCTCATGCATGTAAGGAATGTGATTTGCTTCTTAGGTTACTGTAGGTAACAATTTCGTCAGACATTTTGCTCTTTCCAACTTCTTATATCAGGATTTGCACACCTGCTGCCTGATTCCTAAGCTAATGCCTCCTAGGGTAGGTTTTGGTTATAGTCTGTCTTCTGGTATAAATTTATTATTAGTCTTGGTAACAATGATTCCTGTGTTCAAAAAGTATTGGGTAATGCAATTCAACCCCACTTTTTATCTGATAAAGAAAATGAAACCCAAAGAGTTTATGTCAATCCATAACGATGTTAATTGTCAAGGTTTACAGTGCTGACATGACTATTCATGACTATTTCAATGACTATTTCAATCAGGTGTGATGTTGTATTTTGCACCTCATTCAAGGTGTTATTTTGAATAATGGAATATCAAAGTCTTAAAACTTTCCTATATACCATGAATTAGATGTCCCTAGTTTGTACACTGATCTCTTCATGGAAGCCTTCCTTAGCTGCTCCAAGCAGTTACTGTTTCCTCTTCCAAGTCTCCTTGGCACTTTATACAGAGCTTGTTACCTTTAACAATACACCACACTTCTACTTTTATTTTGAACTCTAAACTCCTTGAGGGAAGACTTTCTATCCTTTTTCTTTTTATTATCACTTAAAATACTGCTTAGGACATTATAAGTAGCTGTGCATGTAGAAAAAATAAGGGAGAATGAACACTCTAAAAATCTGTATAAATTACCAGATTGGAGACAAAATGTTAGGATTGAGAATGCTGGGTTCCACATTTTAATCATTTTCTTCCCCATCCTTTAGCATTTCCATAGGTCCTGACATTTGTTAAATCAATCCTTACTAAGGATCTGGCACACAGTTTTTAAATAAATAATTTATCATTTGAAAATTATTCACACATATTATAAAGAATTTAATGTTAAATAATCTTTATAACGTGTGCTCTCCTTGAAAAAAAGTACAGGTAGGTAGATAGAAACAAAACATTTTTCAGGGATTTTATAGTACATGCTACTTTTAATAATAATAATAAATTACTTGGATATAGAATGAGGAGAAATAGAAGCAAAACAAAATGATTTGTTAAATAATAGGTAAACATTTTACACTTTAAGTGATGGAATTGCCTAAAAATCCCCTAAGTATGTAAAGAATACTTTGAAAAACATTAACAGGTTGAGAGTAAAACATTTTGTTAGTCCCATGTTTCAATTCTGCTGGATTCCATGCTAAGAAAGATGAAATACTCAGTTTCGTACTTCTGTCTATGCATCTTCCCAATTTTCTTACTCAGCAAACATGAAGAACTGATTGTCAAATATGAGTCAAGAAAATGAATGGCCTTACTCAACACCAAGCTTTACTGATAATTTCAATATGCAAGAATTGAGAGGCCCAAGCAAAGTGAAGAGAGGTCCCAGAGACCATTAATAGTTCCTCAGATTCTTCCTTCTGAGAAGAGATCTTTGGACTAGAGTAATATAGCAGGCCTCTAATTGAAATTTGCTAGAGTCTTACCCAGTGGAAAACATTTTAGTCATGAGACATTTTCATTTGATATTCTAGATTGTCATATAGCTTATATAATATTTCTTGGGAATTATGTTTCATAAATCCATTTGTACTAGTCTTGTTCATCATAGGCAATCCTAACCCATGGGTATTCTGTGAAGACAATTCCGTAGATAAGAACCCTCCCTCCTACCAAATATCATTATTTACCAAGGGGTTTAGTTACCAAGATGTTTAAAAGAAGATTAGGTGAGGTCAACAGCTTTTATCCTTCCCCCAAAATATCCTCCCAATAATCACAGATCAGCTATTTTAACTTATTTCCAGCCAGTAACACTCTGTGTTTCCATGGTCAGAGTATAAACTGTGTATATTCTGTCCTGTAACTATAATTGTTTAATCTTTTTTTGATGGATTCCATGGCCATAGTTTCTTTAATGCAGAATTGTTTATTTTGATTCATCACTTGGCTGTCTGGATTTTGTCAAATAATTATTTTGAGAAGGTCTCAAGGATACTTTTTATCTTGAGATTTCCCATGTTAAACAGTGTTGGCCAACAGCTTTAGCTTGACAGATAAAGTATTAATCTGAGGCATCTCTCCAAACCTCGTAGGCATTGGTCAACTTTACTTTCTTACATTGACTAATAATGTTTAAAACAGGGAGGGCAAATAGGTTTTAACTGAAGGGCAAACTGTGATCAGTTGGTAGCAACTGACTTGAGCAGTATATTCCAAGGTAGCATCTGGACTCTGCAGGAAGGAAGACCTTGATCAATTAGCCAAGACTGGCAAAGGCCCAGGAGGGAAGAGAGAGGCATCAATACCTTGCAATTGCCAGGCCAGCTGGAAGTATCACCTTTTCTAAGGCTGATGGTATTTCTTTAGAAAATTTTTGAAAATAAAAATCCATTTGGATGGAAAGTAATCCATTTCTAATGATGGAATTTTGAAAATGCAAAGAGATTTTGCAATATCTTCACAAATATATAAAGCTGAAGTGGGAGAATTCATAGGAGAGACTTTGAAACCTTTTCCCTAAAAGAAGGGAAAAATAGTAAAGATATAAGAGTTAAGTGATACAAACAATAACTACAATCAAATAACTCTCTAGAGCAGCTCATAATTTCCAAAGAAAAAATATGCATTCTTTACAAACCTAGGAAACATTATAAATACAGATTATATGCTAGGCAACAGGGAATTATCTCTAATTAAAAAATACATGCTGACAATCTATTTTCTAACCCTGATGAAACTGAATTATAAATCAATAATATATTAATGGCTAATGCCCTCCAAAACATGTTGAGAAATTAAATTTTATACTTTTAAATAATAAACTAGGTAAAATGCAGTAACAATATAGAAACTATTTAAAATAAATGACCCGTTTTTCAAGCCACTAGGAAGTAGCTAAAGCTGTGCTCAGAGGGGATTTCACAGCCCTACAAATAATGGATAGAGATTGATAGGTAGATAGATAGATAATTACAAAAACAGTTGATGTGATTATCTAAATATCCAACTGTAAAAAATAGAAAGACAATTGTAGTTAAACCAAAACTTAAAATAATATAAAAGTATAATGATTAAATTACTGTAATTTTAATTATAACAAAGATTATTTTTCCCGCACACAGCTCATTCTTTGAAAATCAGAAAATTCTTTAAGAAAATAAGGAACAATATACAAATAAACACTCTTAGGAAGTATAAGGGTAATTTTGCTACAAATGTGAGGTTCCTTTTGTTTAATTCCAAAATAAGTTACGAACAACCTTCTACAAATAATTTGTAAGAGTTTGAAGAAATAAGATATCTTAAAGAAAAATGTAAGTTAAAAAAAACTCAAAAAGTAATTGAAAATTCTAAAAAAACAAATAAAAATATAAAAGCAAATACTGTATTCACTAATAGAAAAGAATCTCTAGCCCAACAATGTTTTCTATTGCCAAAGACCTCTAGGGTGAGCAGGATCTAGTCCTTTAGGGTTAGATCCTTAAAGGACTAACTTGCTTTTTTGTATTATGAGATCATATTTATATACTATTCATCTGATTTAAAATAAATAAAAATGTAATTTAAAAACAAGTAAGCAGGGACTTCCCTGGTGTTGCAGTGGTTAAGAATCTGCCTGGCAATGCAGGGGACATGGGTTTGATCCTTGGGCCAGGAAGATCCCACATGCCGTGGACCAACTAAGCCCATGTGCCACAATTACTGAGCCTGTACTCTAGAGCCCATGAGCCACAACTACTGAGCCCATGCACCACAACTACTGAAGCCCACGCGCCTAGAGCCCATGCTCCGCAACAAGAGAAGCCACCACAATGAGAAGCCCGTGCACCACAACAAAGGGTAGTCCCACTCGCCGCAACTAGAAAAAGCCCATGTGAGCAACGAAGACCCAAAAGCAGCCATCAATCAATCAATCAATCAATCAAACAAACAAAAAAACACAAGTAAGCAAACAGACAAAATTAAGTCAGTCCGTCTCTTGCTTCTGATTGTTCCTCCTTAGTTCCACTCTTATTATTATTATCATTACTTATTATTTAGACTCTTAAGTCAGGCTTCCTAAATCAAGACACAAGCCTGTTCTCTACATTTCCTCTTAGGTTTAAATGTTGTCATTTTATGACTCTTTTTTGTTCTTCTCTGATGTCTTTGATATTCATTTTAAATAGGTTTTTTCCTACATCAGAGCACATACATGGGGGAAGTTCAGCAAGACACTGTTACTCAAACAATCTCTTTTGTCTCCTGGGGATGAACCTGAATGCAGGATGGCATCTCCTCAGGGTGGGATGGAGATGCTGATTGAAATTCTTCAGACCCCCTGAATGATCCTGCTCAGTGCTGATGTTACGATGTGTGCTCATCATCTTTTCTTTAATCAACTCAGCTTTAGATTCAGTAATATTTTCTGAAACTCCTTTATGTGCTCAGAGCTGTGTTCCTGCCTGAACAGGCTGACTAGTTCCCCTCAGAGCCTCACAGAAACCTCTTAGGCAACTACCATACCACCTCCCTTTGCAGATTCAAAACTGTCTGCACTTGAATTCCCCAGGAAGCAGATTCTGAACTAGAGTTTAATCAGCAGAATGTTTATTAAAAAGAGTGTCTGGGATCCACTCTTGTGGAAGGGATGGAAAAGACAGGGGATGGGAAGGAGGAATCCAGTTGTCATGCAGGACCTTTGACAGCTTCAGGCAACATTCAGACACACACATACACACACACACACACCCCTGCACGTGAGGAGCCCTAGAGCTATGATGGCCCCTCTGAGTCGTTCCTACTAAGCTGGGATGTCTATGCCTTCACACTTCCATAGCCATTAGTCATCAAGATCAAGTATGGACTATCTCAGGAAGGGCCATGACCTTATATGAGCACTAACAGTTTTCCCAGTAACTGGGGTAGCCAGTCCTTCCTTCCTGATTCCATGTGCACTACACAAACCATGCATCTAAGTATCAGGGATTTCGACTTAAGTATCTGGCTCCAAGCTTCAAAGCCTTTCCATCACATCCCAGCTGTCTCCACAGCCTTTTCACCCTAGAGTGTTCATCTGTGGGGTGCAGATTGTTCCAGGTGAGTCAGGCGAGAGGCAGCTTGGTGCAGCTGGAATTAACGAGAGAAGGATTTAAAACCTGACTCTTCCAATGGTTGGCTGTGTGACTTTGAGTGTGGCAATCATAAGAGCTAGTATTTATTGAGACTTTATTATGTACCAATCACTATTTTAACTGCTTTACATGCGTTAAACTGAGCCTTTGTCTCCTAGATTATAGGCAATAATACCTGCTGAGCAGGTTTGCCATGTGGATTAAATGAGCTAACATATTATCTAAATCTCTTTGCATACAGTGGGTTTGACACAGATGTCAATGTACTCTGCCCTCTTCCCCATCATGCATGAATAATCTAGACCCCCCCATATATGGATTGCTCTACCAGTCTTGACATACAATAACACTTATAATGATAGTTATTATAGCTCCCATTTATTGAGGGTTTACCATTAGTCAGTGTGCTAAGGCTTTTACATATATAGACTCATTGAATCCTCATGATACCCCTGCTGGCAGAGACTCAATCCCCTCGAGTCTGTCCTACCCTGGAAAGAAACCCCAGAGGGCTTCCCTGGTGGCGCAGTGGTTAAGAATCTGCCTGCCGATGCAGGGGACACAGGTTTGATCCCTGGTCCAGGAAGATCCCACATGCCGCAGAGCAACTAAGCCTGTGCACCACAACTACTTAGCCTGCGCTCTACAGCCCGTGAGCCACAACTACTGAGCCCACGTGCCACAACTACTGAAGCCCGCGCACCTAGAACCCATGCTCCACAAGAGAAGCCACCACGATGAGAAGCCCATGCACTGCTATGAAGAGCAACCCCCGCTTGCTGCAACTAGAGAAAGCCTGTGCGCAGTAACAAAGACCCAATGCAGCCAAAAATAAATCAATAAATAAAATAAATTTATTAAAAAAAAAAAGAAACCCCAGAGAAGAACATACCTCTTTCCAAACCACTGCCATCATTTATCATTTTCTACTTTTGAACACACACACACACACACACACACACACACACACACTCTCCCTCTCTCACACTTCATCTTAATTCTCTTATTTTTTACAACTGCCTTCTTTTTTGTTTTTCTTTGCCTCCATCTCTAGACATATTTAAATTTTTTCTTTTGTTTTATATTCTAAATTATTTCACGCTCAAAAACGACAGTCCCAGAGAGAGAAAAAAATCCTCTACTTTGCAAAGCTCAGCACGAGTGGGAATCCTGCCATTGCACAGTCTGTCCGTGTTCAATTTTAGCATCATATAATTTCCTGCATAATTGTTTAAATGTCCTCATTCTCATCCCTGTCGCTCCCCCCACACTTTGCTATTTTTTAAAGAAAGCATCCAAACTGCATGTCTGGTTCAACGGGGAATTTCACAGAGGAAAAAATGCCAGGCTGCATCATATGCCTTGAGTTTTCACAACACCTAAGAAAAAACATCGTGCACTGAGATGGAAGTCCTCCAGTCGGCTGCTGCCTCCGGTGACCTCCCCTCTCTGCCAGCCGCTTCAAGGCCAGGCATGTGAAAATTCCTCATGTGTTTGTGTCATTCGATTCCCAAATATCACATAACCAAAAATATTAAAATAAAACTGCTCATAACATTTTCCTGAATGCCATCTGGGCCCCACTGGAAGCTGACACTATCTGTCAAACTCAAGATAACCACATTTTCCCCTCCTCTGTATGTGTTAATGTTTGTCATAATGGATTTCACTTTAATGCCCCAATTACATTGATGACATTCTTTCAACCGAGTGGCACTAATGACTTTCATTATTATTTATGCTCCTCCTTAATTATAAGACTCTTACCTCTCTCATTACACACACTCCTTCATAACCCCCTCACTTGCATACATGCTCTCTGGTATGAGGCTAATGTGCCTTGGCTTCGAATTTCAGAAAATACAATGATTAATTACTCCTGTTAAATTGCCCTACCCTAGGGTGATCGGATTGACAAAATGAGATGAAGGGCCAGATTGCTACTCCAGAAGGATTTCCCAGGACACCTGTTACAAAGAAAAAAAAAGAGGAGGTGTCCCCAACCCCCCAATAAATAAATGCATGGCATCAATGCTTGTCTTAGCTCTGGGATGAATCACAAGGAGACGGAGACGCAATTTTAAATTAAAATAACAAAGCTTTGCTACAAATGCCCTCCTTTGTAGATGATGATAGACTCAGTGAAGTGACTAAGAACCAAGCATCCTGTCATGCAGTACAGTGTTCCTTCTGTTAATTAAAACTGTATCTAGAAGGAGCTTACCTGGTAGACGGCAAATATTGCACCAATTCTTTCAGCTCCTCCATCAAGAAACGGAATGTATTTTATGCCCCTTAAATCTGGGCTGGGCTTATGAGTTGATGAACCGAAAGAATGTGGCAGAAGAAACGTTGTGTTTATTCCACACCTGGGTCTCAAGAGGTCTTACAGCTTCCACTCTGCTCTCTTGGTACCTCCGCTATTTCCGTGGGAACAAATCCAGCCTCTCCAGAAAGGCTCCCCTGTCACAGGCAGCCTTGGGTGCCTTACCAGCTAAACGCAGTTAAGAGCAAGCCCAGCCAACATCAGCCAAATCCACAACACAACGTCCAGCTAAATCCAGCTCAAACTGCCAATCGGAAGAACGCTGAGCTCAGGAAATGGTTTTGTTTAAAATGTTTTAGGGTAGTTCATTACCCAGCAGAAGCTAACTGGTATACCTGTCAAAACAAAGATGTCCAGAATGGAATCTCTGATAAAGGTTGTGGAGTAAACAATCATTAAGGAGAACTTATTTTGCTCTGGGTACAAAAAAAAATGAACTTAGAAAATCCGAGAGGGAGCTAGTATTCTTATCTTTCTCACTTTCTAAATGAGAAAACTGAGGCCCAGAGATAGAACAAGATCAGACTGATGAAATAATTTACACAAGATCTCAGAGGAGAAAGCAAGGTTCAAACGTAGCACTATCTGGTTCCAAAGTTGATACATGGCCAAGCGCCACACTTGCTGGCACACAGATTGAGACCACCTCAGCACCAGAAGCAGCATTTCCCACAGCCACTCTGCCTTTCTCTCTGCTCCAGTGGGGACCGGCAAAAAGAGGTAGCCGGAACAGGGAGGGCAGGGAGGACAGCAAAACTTCTTGATTCTGTTCCCACTGGGAGGCAGGGTTGGCCCCTTCACATCTCTTTCACAAGCTGACAGACTTCAGAAGAGTCAGAGGCAGCTGCTTAAGCCACAGTCAAAGGCACATTCAGGCAGAGCCATGAGTTTCGTCAAAAGCTGCATTTCAGTGTATAAAATGAATTTGCTGAGAAATATGAGTTATGGTTGAAAAGTCTGCATGTCTGCTTAGAGGACCAAGCATTTTTTAGACCAGCTCCTAGATATTCACTGCCATTAGTATGCTGGCCCTTTGCTCTTTCTTTGTAGAAACATTTCCATCTAAAATCACAGTGTCAATAGAGCTGCAATGAACACTGTGGTACATGACTCTTTTTGAATTATGGTTTTCTCAGGGTATATGCCCAGTAGTGAGATTGCTGGGTCGTATGGTAGTTCTATTTTTAGTTTCTTAAGGCACCTCCATACTGCTCTCCATAGTGGCTGTATCAAATTACATTCCCACCAACAGTGCAAGACGCTTCCCTTTTCTCCACACTCTCTCCAGCATTTACTGTTTAGATTTTTTGATGACAGCCATTCTGACCGGTGTGAGGTGATACCTCATTGTAGTTTTGATTTGCATTTCTCTAATGATTAGTGATGTTGAGCATCCTTTCATGTGTTTGTTGGCAATCTGTATATCTTCTTTGGAGAAATGTCTATTTAGGTATTCCGCCCAGTGTTGGATTGGGTTGTTTGTTTTTTTGATATTGAGCTGCATGAGCTGCTTGTAAATTTTGGAGATTAATCCTTTGTCAGTTGCTTCATTTGCAAATATTTTCTCCCATTCGGAGGGTTGTCTTTTGGTCTTGTTTATGGTTTCCTTTGCTGTGCAAAAGCTTTTAAGTTTCATTAGGTCCCATTTGTTTATTTTTGTTTGTATATCCATTTCTCTCGAAGGTGGGTTAAAAAGGATCCTGCTGTGATTTATGTCATAGAGTGTTCTGCCTATGTTTTCCTCTAAGAGCTCGATAGTGTATGGCCTTACATTTAGGTCTTTAATCCATTTTGAGTTTATTTTTGTGTATGGTGTTAGGGAGTGTTCTAATTTCATTCTTTTACATGCAGCTGTCCAGTTTTCCCAGCACCACGTACTGAAGAGGCTGTCTTTTCTCCACTGTATATTCTTGCCTGCTTCATCAAAGATAAGGTGACCACATGTGTGTGGGTTTATCTCTGCGCTTTCTATCCTGCTCCATTGATCTATATTTCTCTTTTTGTGCCAGTACCATACTGTCTTGATTACTTAGCTTTGTAGTATAGTCTGTAGTCAAGAAGCCTGATTCCGCCAGCTCCGTTTTTCTTTCTCAAGATTGCTTTGTCTATTTACAATAGCCAGGACATGGAAGCAACCTATGTGTCCATCAACTGATGAATGGATAAAGAAGATGTGGCACATATATACAATGGAATATTACTCAGCCATTAAAAAGAAACAAAATTATTTGTAGTGAGGTGGATGGACCTAGAGTCTGTCATACAGAGTGAAGTAAGTCAGAAAGAGAAAAACAAATACCGTATGCTAACACATACATATGGAATCTAAAAAACAAAAAAAAAATGGTCATGAAGAACCTAGGGGCAATACGGGAATAAAGACGCAGATCTACTAGAGAATGGAGTTGAGGATACAGGGAGGGGGAAGGATAAGATGGGACAAAGTGAGAGAGTGGCATGGACATATATACACTACCAAACTAAAAAAGCTAGTAAAATAGCTAGCTAGTGGGAAGTAGCCGCATAGCACAGGGAGATCAGCTCGGTGGTTTGTGACCACCTAGAGGGGTGGCATAGGGAAGGTGGGAGGGAGGGAGACGCAAGAGGGAAGAGATATGGGGATATATGTATGTGTATAACTGATTCACTTCGTTATAAAGCAGAAACTAACACACCATTGTAAAGCAATTATACTCCAATAAAGATGTTAAAAATAAATAAATAAATATATAAAATCACAGTGTCTTAAAAATCAAGTTCAATTTCATTGTTTTTTTCCCCCCTTTGCTGAGAAACTAATGAGGGTGAATCCCTTTTCTTAAACCACTGTGTGCCCACCTTGATTTACAATAAACACAAGTTGGAAAATAATAGTGATGATTTAGAAAGTTCTCAAGTAACCTGTAATCTAATTTGAATTAAATGTCCTCCTTATCCCATTTTGTTTTTATTTATTCTTACCTATTTCAAATTTCATGTATATAAAGTTCTGGAGGAAACTTTATTTTGTATACCATTTAATAAATTATTCAAAATATTTACTCACTTAAAAAAATTTACTCACTTTCCTGGCCTTTGACTCAAGGCCTATCCCCACCATTACCTACGTATGGGCCCCATCAGTCCTAATCTATAAAAAATAGAGATAAACTGCCTGATTTCTGAGATCCTTCTGAATTCTGTAAAACTCATTATTTTATAAACAAAGGTATCTCTACCTACTTGGGATGAACCTGAAATTTCTAATTTAAACATAAAAGCAGAATACGTGTGTACATTGAGCTTTTCCAAGGGATCTTAATAGTCTTAAATTTGGAGGCCAAAATCTTACCATCGCATGATTATATCTAGAGGGACAATTGAAGGAGACAACTGATGTGCCTTCCACAGTCTTTCCCACTGGACTCTGTGGTCATGCAATAGTGTCAGACCACTCAGTTTTATGCACAAATCTCACAAGACAGATGGGAAGACCCACTGATCACCCGAACTACAGTTGTTAATGAACTCTCTATGTAATTCTTCCCTAGATGAAGTCATCTTGCTCTTGTAGAAAGTGAAATACCATTCACATATCCTTCTGCACATGAAGTTTTAAGTTCCAAAGTTTAATGAGTCACAACTCCCCGAGAACAATAAGCCCAGTGACGAATCTTAACCCCATTGACTGACAGGCTACCTCAGATTCACCTGAATGGTCTTATAAAATATCTGATCTCTCATTCTGACCTAGGACTTTTTTTTTTTTTTGCAGTACGCAGGCCTCTAACTGTTGTGGCCTCTCGCGGCCACAGCTCACGGGCCCAGCCACTCCGCGGCACGTGGGATCTTCCCGGACCAGGGCACGAACCCGCATTCCCTGCATTGGCAGGCGGCCTCTCAACCACTGCGCCACCAGGGAAGCCCCTGACCTAAGACATTTTATTATTTATTTATTTTAAAAAATTTACTTATTTTATTTATTTATTTTTAAATATTTGGCTGCGTTGTGTCTTCATTGCTATTGGCTTTCTCTAGTTGCGGTGAGTGGGAGCTACTCTTTGTCACGGTGCGCGGGCTTCTCATTGCAGTGGCTTTTCTTGTTGAGGAGCACAGGCTCTAGGTGTGCGGGCTTCAGTAGTTGTGGCTCGCGGGCTCTAGAGCATAGGCTCAGTAGTTGTGGCGCACAGGCTTAGTTGCTCCACGGCATGTGGGATCTTCCTGGACTAGGGCTCGAACCCGTGTACCCTGCACTGGCAGGCAGTTTCTTAACCACTGTGCCACCAGGGAAGCTCTGGACATTTTGATTTACTAATTCTGGAATGGGGTCAAGGATTCTGTGTTGTTCATAAGCCCTTGAGGTTTTGAGATTCACTGTACTGCAAACTGTTTCATGTGAGGAGATGAAGGGATTAAATGAGTTTTATTCTAAGTGGCCAAAATGTTATCCTACACTTTGAACCCAACTCCTGATATTTGTTACTGAAGAGACTTGGGAGATTAAGCACGTTCAAGTGAAAGGTAACGTGAATTTGGGGTAGCTATGACAACTCCCTGCTTGTGTGACCTCGAGTCATCACTTAAATTTTCTGGGTATCAATTTCTTCACCTGTAAGAACAAGGTGTTAGATAAGACAATGATCACTCTCTTTGATCAGGTGACACAGTGTCCTTGGAGCTTCCTCCAGGGTCACTGCAGCTGTGAGTCTGGGCAGTGGTTGAACAGACCAGGCCACATACAAGGACTCCTTAAGTCGAGCACTCCTCTTTGATTTGTTTACAATGTTAAATAGAATTGTGTCTGGAGAAAGGGCTCCAATGCTAAAATTCTGGACAAGATGTCTCCAAGGGCCATGGTGACTCTGCTGTTCTGTACAAATAGCCATTAAAGGAGAATTACACCAGAATAGGATCACTTGAGAAGTAAGGCTGATAACACAGTCAGACCCACAGTTACGGAGCAATTAGTAGTGGCTCTGTCTGAAAGACTTACAGCAAAGCAAGGTCTCTCATTGATTTCTGCAGCTATTAGAACTAACTCCCTAAGCTAAGGAAACAAGACTGGCAATCATGATTAGAACTGAATAATTGTGACCCTTTACTTTTCATGTTTATTATACATGGCAGAGCACTAGCAATGGTTTCTACATCATAACACCTCACAGCACATCTTCAGTATTCAGAGAAGGTAGCCTAGACTCTTTGCTACACCCCAACTCATTCTTCAAGATCTCGTTCAAATGCCACCTCATCAAGAAAACCACATCGCCACTCAGGAAAGGATTAATGATTCACAAACCTGAGTTTTCTCAGCATCTAATGTGAATAGTAAATAAAAACTACGATAATGAAAATAATTTCCTCTCTGGGTTAGGCTTTCTTTCTGATCTCAGGAATTAGCTATGTTTTACCCAAATAATAATCTGGTGCATAATCATTTTCACTTTAATCTGTCTTTCTCCACCATCAGACTAAATGCTGTTTGGAGTTTAGCAATCTTTTTGGTTGATGAATAAATAAATAAATAAATGAATAAATGCTTTCTTTATACCTTCTATGTTCTCATTCTTCCAATCCTCATAAACTCTCTTGGCTCCAAATCAAGGCTGCTAGTTCCTACTCAGTTACTCAGGTAGGTTGTGCCCTAATTTTTTTAAAAAAAGGCATTGGAGGATAACCAAGATGGTGGAGTAGAAAGACCCTGCGCTCACCTCCTCTCACAAGCACACCAAAACCACAACTACCTGGAGAACAATCATCTATGAGGAAGACTGAAACCTACCAGAAAAGATCTTCTTACAACTAAAGGCAAAAGGAAGGAACCACAGCAAGATGGGTAGGAGGGGCAAACTCAAGATATAATCCAAACAAAAGGCACTGAAGTATGCCAGACCTATGCACTAACTCATCAGATATTTACCTCCCCCAAGGCAGACATGTTAGCTTCCCTAACCTCCAACTGGCACTAGTATAGATGAAATGTTTCAGAGCGTAACTTTCTTGCTTCTTGGATCCGCTGTAAGATCTCATCTCCTCTATAATTCAAAGCACAACTTTCACACTTCTAAATTTTTCAGCTGTTTTGGTTCCCAAGGAGTTTAAGCTTTCGAAGGCTTTCAACTCTCTGAGGACGTGGACTTTGCACCACTGTTCCATAGAGCACCTTGCAGAGTGGGCCTCAATCATCTTCACTGGAAAACAAAAGTTGCTTCTTGAAGATTATAAACTGTGAGTGGTGAGAAGGAGACTGGGAAAATACAGAGAAACCCTTTAACTGGAGTGGTGCCCATCCCTGAGGGGCTTGTGTTTTCAAGTTAAAAGTGATTTTAACTTGGAAGTAGTGCTTTAGTCCCTGTTCTGCTAGTACTGTTGATCAGAAAACAAAAAATAATAAACACTCTTATCTATGCATATGGATTATCCATAACTAGATATACATGTTTAAAACACAGACAAAACTGAAAGGCTGTATGGTGTTAGCTGTCAGGAGAGTGGTTATCAGTGTGGGAGGTTGCTTCCAGGGTGCTAGTGATGTGCTAGTAGCATCTGTTATTAAACCTTAGTGGTGGCTTATGTGGATATGTTTTTCATCTTCTCATAATCCTGTACAATTATAATTCATGCAACTTATTGTTTGTAAGGTATACTTCCATCAAAGGCTTGAAAGAGTGTCGAGTTTATTCAATAAATGTTTTTGAGTGATTTCTATCAGCAAGATACTATACTGAACATCAGCAGGTATAAATGGTGAATAAGATATGGCTTTTACCTTTACAACATCATAACTTAAGATAGAAAAAAGAAATTGTATAACTATTTTTATTATATAGAAATTATATAAGTATTTTACCTATTGAAATACATGTCATAAAAAGGAAAAATATGGGACTTGTAGACACAGGAGAAGCAAAGAAATCTTCTATTCAGATAATTTAAGGTTTGATGGGGGAGGATAAACAACAAGGTCCTACTGTTGTTTATCCAACAGTACTATATTGGATATAGTTCCCTGTTTATGCACAGGGAACTATATTCAATATCCTGTAATAAACCATAATGGAAAAGAATATGAAAAGGAATATATATATATACATCTGCATCACTTTGCTGTACAGCAGAAATTAACACAACATTGTAGATCAACTATACTTCAATAAAATAAATGAAAAGAATTTTGACTGGGGGAAAAAACAGTAGAGTTGGGTGTCCAAGGTTGGGTAGGTTGAAGGTTGGAGAGAGTCATAACAAAAACCATTTACTAAACAATTACCATGTACGAGGCATTGACTCATTTAACCTTTACAGCAATCTTTAACAGGTACTATTCGTTTTGCAGTTAAGGCAGCCGAAGTTCTCATAAATTCCCAGGGCCTTTCCACTTTGCTTTCTTCCTCCTATATTGATTGGGCTCAAATATTTGAGCAAAGCTAACTCTCTCTAACATATGAGGTCTGGTCCACGAGAATTTTCAGTGTGATAAATTTGTTACTTTAATAAACTCATCCTTGCTAACTAAAGAAAGACAGAGGTCATGTCATGGACCAACCACTCCCATTTTCCCAGGTAGTCTTCTGACACCACTTAAAAAAAAAATTATCTTACCCAAAGCAATGACTGATGTTTTTAAGTCCCACCTGTAATAACATTAATCCTTTGGTTAAAGTATAATTACGTGATTCCTAATTTCCTAGCTTTCATTCCGGCTATTCAGATAGCACACTAGCATGAACCAATTCTGATTTTTCTATCAGTGTTTCAGAGAGATACACAATCCAATGACAGCTCCCATGTTAAAAGGCAGTAGAGAATTCTGAAGTCTTAACAATTATGAGGTTTTAAGCTAAAGATTGCTCTTGGTGTAAAAGAGAGATGGAGCTCTTCAAGTCTTTCGGCTCTTTGTCACAAACACCTTAAAAGTTTAATACCCTATTAAAAACATATAGTAATAAGCCTTATAATCTCTTTACTTGTTATAAGTCTATTCAGATTTCTATTTCTTACTGATTCACTTTGTAACATGTCTTTCTAGAACTGTACATTTTACTCATGCTATCTAATTTGTTGGCGTACAAGTATTCAGTCTTTCCTTACGATGCTTTAAATTTCTGTATGGTCAGTATTAATGTCCCCTCTTTAATTCTTAATTTCAGTAATTTGAGTCCCCTCTTTTTTTCCTGGCCAGTCTAGCTAAAGGTTTGTCAATTTTGTTGACTTTTTCAAAGAATCGAATTTTGGTTGTTCTTTTCTTTATTCCCTGTTTTATTAATTTCCACTCAAATGTTTATCATTTCCTTTTTTCTTCTTCCATTAGATGTACCTTAATCTCTTTATCCAGCATATTAAGGTGGAATGCTAGGTTACTGAATTGTGATATTTCTTTTTTTATTTTTCATATAGGTGTTTAGAGCTATAAGCCTTCCTCTAAGTATTGCTGTATCCCATTAATTTTGTTATAGTGGCTTTTTTATTGTCATTCATCTCAAAGTATTTTCTACTTCCCTTGCGATTCTTCTTTGAGTCATTGGTTATTTAGAAAATATTACTTCACTTTTAATTTCTAACTTGGTTTCTGTTATGAAATTTCTCATTTCCCATTTCTCAATCCCATTGTGGTTGAAGAAGTTACTGCTGATGACTGGAGGATTCTAAAGATGTCTTTTAGGTCACGTTGATTTCTAGTGTTGTTCAAGTTTTCTATTTTCTGGTTGATCTTCTGTAAAGTTGTTCTAGCTTTTATTAAAAGTGGAGTTACTGAAGTATCCAACTATAACTGTTAAATTGCCTATTTTCACTACAATTCTGTCAGTTTTGGCTTCATGTATTTTGGGGGTTCTGTTATTAGATGCATACATATTTATATCTGTTAAATCTTCCTGATGAATTTGACCTTTTTATCATTATAAAATGCTCCCTTTTATCCCTAGCAACATTTTAATTTTATTGTAAAGTCTATTTTGTCTGATATTACTGTAATCACCCCAGCTTTCTTATGGCTTCTATTTGCATTATGCATCTTCTTCTGTCCATTTACTTTCTCAACCTGTTTGCATCTTTGAATCTAAAGTGTGTGTCCTTCCTCAGACTTAGAGCACAAATCTATGGATACCAAGGGGGAACGGGGGGTGGTGGTGGGAGGAATTGGGAGATTTGGATTGATACATATACACTATTGATACTATTTATAAAATAGATAACTAATGAGAACATACGTATAGCACAGGGAACTCTACTTAGTACACTGTGGTGACCTAAATGGGAAGGAAATCCAAAAAAGAGGGGATATATGTACATGTATAGGTGATTCATTCTGCTGTACAGTAGAAACTAACACAACACTGTAAAGCAACTATACTCCAATAAAAATTAATTTAAAAAAAACCCTAAAAAAAAGTATGTGTCCTATAAATATCAAATAGTTGGACTTTCCATTTTAATCAAGTCTGATAATCTTTGCCTTTTGGTTGGATTGCTTAATCTGGTCACATTTAATATTATTATTGATACAATTGGATTTATCTCTACCAGTTTACTATTTGTTTTCTTTGCATCTCCTACCTTTTTAGTTTCTCTATTCTTCCTTTACTGCTTTCTTTTGCATGAAGTGATTTAATTCTAGTATAGCATGTTAATTCCTTTAATTATTTTCTCACTATTATTTTGAGTTATTTTCTTAGTTATTTTCTAGGATTTATTCTAGTAAAATTTTTTTCTTTGTTGAAAATACAAAGGTATTTTGTTTTTAATGGGATTTGGGTTTTTGTTTTTTTGTTTGTGTTTCAAAGGAACACTTTAGGGACAAAAACTAAGCTTCTTGTGTTACCTGAGGCAGGACCTAGCTTCTCTCTTCCTTAAAGGTCTTTTGCAAAATACAGATGCCAACATTTGCCAGCCTCAGTGTTCACCACTCCCCTCTCCCAACCTGCCCTCTGGAAGTGCAGGGGCTACAACGCATCCAGGATGTGGTCCATCTTGGTGACCAGCTCCTGTCGCTTTCCTGAGATGAGCTTCTCATTCTCGATGTATTTGTCTTTTTTGAGCTTGCCAGCCACCAGCCATTCGGTTTCCACAGCTGACTTCAGTATTCTAGTAAATTCTTGAGAAACTTTTCAGTTTTTGTTCTGTGATTCCTTAACTGCATCTCTGCGCTAACTCACCTTATCCTTGCAATGTTGCTGATGTTAAAAGGCAACGAAATATGGATGCTTGTAAGGCAGCAATATTTATGTGTCTATATCCATATATCCAAATGTTCATAAAAAAATATATTAACGTGATAGAACCACGTTGGTGCTGTAATAAGGAGGTAAGTGTTCCAGTCTTTTAACTTATCCCCCTTTCCATGGACATTTGACAGAGACCTCGCCTAAGCCGCCATCATCTCTATTCATGTACAATTAATTCTCCTCTAGCCAGTGGAAATTACCAGCTGCAGGAAGCAGTCTGTGAACAGCAAACTACCAGAGATCATTGTTTTCCCTTGCTCTCCCTGCAAAGCATGGGCAAATTAATGAAAAGCTTTATCTTTATCATAAAACAACAGTCTCCATAGCTCTGAGAATGCAAGCAGAAACGTAACAGAAGCACGCTGCAAAGATTAGTAGTGGAGAAGAACAATGAATAATGTAGCAAGATCTTAAACAAGATTATCACACCAAGGTAGCTTGTCAGAGCACCGGGTAGATTATTTGACAATCCATCTTCCTCAGCAGTTACCGAGTATGTGTTGGTTAGCTCCATCAGAGCACCTCATGCAGCTCCTGTCCAGCATTCTTTTATATTATGTTTACGCCAAAACACAAAGCGGTGATGGGCCAGTGCCTGAAGCCACAAATCACATGGCACACTGTACACACATCTACATAAGCCAAGAGACACTGGCTTGGGGGTCATCAAAAAACACCAACTCTTCCATTATAAATGTTTATTTCACCAGAGAAAGCATCTTAAGTACTCAGAGAAATTTCCACTAAATATTCAAACAGCAGAAAACTGTTTTGCAGTAATTAAGACAGCATCTGTCTAGGCCCATGCTAAATTAGTTGAAACAAATAAACAAAACTATGCAGTTAGAGTAGCCCATTATATTAGCTGGGTCTAAAATTTAGGGTATCACTAACATGGTATGCAAATGCATTCTGAAATATTTATATACTCAGTAATATTTTGTCAGAATAAACACCACCAAGTTATGCCAAAGCCCTCTGCTAGGCATGCTAAGTGCCACACAGGAAGAGGAATGGAGAATAATAAAATTTACATAGAAAAGCATGATTTGAATAGAATTCATTGCAAGGTCAAGAGGCCCAAATTGGATTTGCGTGACTCTACCCAAACCAGAACATCTAAATCTGATCCACAAAGCAAAAACTGATTCTAGTTGAGCGTGGCTAGGTCATCCAATTGTATCTGGTTGAGCTCTGTGTGTGGTTCCTGGAGTGGACAGACACAGGTGGCCCGATGACAGAGCCATGGGACAGTGGGTCACCCAGGATGTGGCCTAAGCCTCCAGTGAACCATGTCTGGGGGCCAATAGTGCAGGGTTCTTTTGTGTGTTCACTTGTTTTGTTTTATTTAAAACAAACTCTCTAGAGTCTAGAGAAATAAAAGGCACTGTGTGTCTTCCAGGTAGGTTTTGCACTTATTGCCTGGGGTGAATCACAAGGGCAGATTTGGCATGATCAGCTAAGAGAGTGTAGAGGTACAAACATCTCTCAGCAATCAGGTGGATGATTTCTCTTCTGTGGGTCTGTGACTGACGTGGGTTTTATAGAATCTAGAACATTCACCATCCTGAATTGCTAACACCATTCATTATAATATTTCTGATGAATTAGTTAAAATTGCAACATTCTCCAGAAGTTATGTGTATAATTGTCAGCCTTTGTTAACAAACTTCTTGTAATGACCATCTCTGAAATGGACTCAAGTGAATTTTATCTCATAAATTTTATCAAATTTAGAGATATCTTAATTTGCTGAATTTCCTTTAGAAACTTCACCTCAACTGTTAAGGACCAGGGTCCTTAATTTAATATCTTTCTTAAGTAGTATAACAATTAGGGCTTGACCAGAAAAGAAGAACTAGTAGGATATATATCTATGTCTATATCATCTATCTAATTGCTAAAATAGGAGATCTGTGTTAGGTGCTGGGTCTAAAGTGCTAGACAGGCAATGCTGATGGTTAAACACTCAAGAATTTTGTTAAACCATTGGTAAAAGTGGGTATCAGCACTCCACTCAGAGAGGGTGAGAGCAAGAACAAACCAGAAGCAGCAAGAATGTGCTGGAAGCCACGTCAGTCTTTCCCTCCTCCAAGTGTCCAGCTGCAATGACGATGATACAGGTGCCTGCGCTATGTAACTAAACACACACGTGGCAGGCAGCAGGGAATGCAGGGAACAGGGTTCCCCAGAGACTGTAGAACAGGTGCTTTTTTATGGGAGTTGGAGGAAGTAAGACACAGCTTTTGAAATGCTGTCCAGGGAATAAAGGTGAAAGGTGGTGGCTTGATCAGGGGAGTACTGAGCTTCTGGAGACACAACGGCATTATTGACTAAAAAAGCAGAGGACAACTAATAATCAGGCTTGAATAGTTTACAACGTTGCCTTGGGCAGGCCAATAATATGAACACATGAAGATGGTGGAAGCAAGCAGATGGCAGCCCAACTACTTTCTCTGATCCTACCTGGACTTGTTTTTACAGCTGTGCTTTCAAGACATAAAGTTTTCTAATGTATGTAGTATTCAGAGATGTCACTTATGACGGGGCTAACAGAGTTAATAAAACAATAACAACACTGAAAATGAACTAGAAAAGTTTTCAAAAAGCCATGTCTGGGAATATGAATTGTTTTTGACTTAATCAAAGCGATAGAATCAATCATACTATGAAGAGGGATTTTCAGATTCATGGCAACCTATTTTTACGTCCTGAGTCAACCAAGGAATCTACCTAAGGCTTTGGAAAGAAGATTCTAGAGAGCCAGTCCCATCAAAATATTAACTGTACAAGTCAGGAATGTACAGCTGAATGTTAAAAATAAAAATCTCTTTGTTATTGCATGAACATAAAGACACTTAGTCATCTGGAATGATTTATGGAAGAATCACAAAGATCTCTGTAAGAAGAGACAGCTTTCAAGAAATCTAGCCAAAGAAGATTTCAATGGCTTTTCCCCTAATTATATCAGAAGTTAATACATGTTGTTAATAACTTCGAAAATATAGGAATTTTTGAGAAAAAAATAAAAAATACTGTCTACTACTATCAACAATATGTGTCTTTTTTTTCCTGCAAAATAGTAAATTGGACTATAATAGACACTAGGGGCTAAGACATTTATGTTGTGAATTATTCATATTTTCACTTTTTTTCATAAATATACATTCCTTTTTCCATGAAAATGTCCACAACTGGTTGATTATGAGAAGTGGTTCTTCTATAATGTCATTCCATCAACATTAATAGCAAATTATTGGTTTTTTTAAAATTTTTGTTTATTTTAATCTATTTAAAATATGAATTATATGTATTTAAGGTTTACAACATGATTATTTGGTATACATATACTCAGGGAAATGATTACTATAGTCACCTAATTAACATTTCATCTCCTCATATAGTTACCATTGTGTGTGTCTGTGTGTAGTGAGAGCAAGTGAAATCTACTCTTTCAGCAGATTTCCAGTATTCACTGCAGTATTATTAAAGTATAGCCATCGTGCTGTACATTAGATCTCTAGACTTATTTAACCTACATAACTGCAAACTCTTGTTTAAAGTAATCCAGACCCTATCACTAGGGCCTCCAACATGCAGCATGATTAATATTACCTTAAATATTTCCGGTATTTATGATGTATTTCTTAGTAAGAGTTACATGGCTAACATGTTTCGATGTATATACAGTCCCTGTACACTGGGAAGTTTGATATGAATGTGATAACCTGATTTTAAGGCTATCTGTTGAGCGCTCCCCAAGGTCAGTGAGTTTCACGGGTCTTTGTCAAGTCAAAAAATAAGCAACCTTAGGATCCAGCAAAACAGGAACCTGAGTGCAAATTGCAAGTATGAACAGAGAATTTCAAATATCCAATTTCTTTCCTTCCAACCAGGGCTCATTCTTGGCATCTAATCTGCCGTCTTCTAATTCCAGAGCCTTTGGCCTCAGATATTCCCTTGCGTCTTAAAGTCTTAATGTCTTCCTGTCCTTCATACCAACTATTGGAACATGTGTTCAATAAAGGAATCATCATTTTCATCAACTGAGTGAAATAAATATTTCAATTGAACCAAACATATTTTGTTTTCAGTTACCCTTCAGGGCAAAGCTCTCCCTCTGCAAGGCTCAGGCAACTCAAAGATAGGGCCTTGCCCTCATCATGCAGACATAAAGTGGGGAGACTGACTCCCATTCAGAAGGGTATTGCAATGTGGTAACAGAAGAAAGAACACAGGGAAGGTCCTTAATTCACAATAATACTGAGTGGAAGAAAAAAATTGTCCCTAAACTTCTCTGATCATCTTTGTTTTAAAGGCGACTGCTGTGACTTCCCTGGTGGCACAGTGGATAAGACTCCACGCTCCCAATGCAGGGGGTCTGGGTTCAATTCCTGGTCTGGGAACTAGATCCCACATGCATGCCGCAATTAAGAGTTCACAAGCCACAACTAAGGAGCTCATGTGCCACAACTAAGGAGCCCACGTGCCGCAACTAAGACCTGGCACAATCAAATAAATAAATAAATACAAAAAAAAAAAGGAACAGGAAGAGCAGAAAACACCAAATGAAAGTAGAAGAAAATAAAATAAATAAGAATACACATTAAAAAAAATTAAAGATGACTGCTAAGAAGAGTTTTATTTTGTTTTGTTTTCTCTAGGGAACCATGCAAAATAAAATTTTAAAAACCTGCTGGTTAGTATCCTCTAAGACAATTGCTTTTACAAATGTGGTGCATTTAAAAAAAAAAGTGTATATAGTTTTCAGTTTATTGCCCATCTGTGACTTGATTTTGCTGAACTAATGAAAACAAACAAAAACCTATCTGGCAATGTATCAGATCTTTTACCTAGAAACTTCTCTCACATGCCCAACAGGAACGTCAAATAGTAAATGTACTCCTCTTGACCCACTGAATGAAAAGAAGTTTTCGTCTTATTTGTTCTGGTTTTTTGTACCTCACTATTCTGTCACCTTAGCAGTTGTGGTACAAGACTTCAGAGCTCAGGACTTATTTCTGCCATGTTCAGGGACACTTTATAGGCTCATATGCCCCCTAATAAATAATAAGGCAGAAGAAGTTCCTGGTTACACAATGATACATTGACTTCAGTCCTCACTGAGCTACGTCATTACGCTTTTGTGTGAGCAAATGAAAATCGTACAGAACAACATCTAACTGATATTCCCCAGCAGGCAGCATCTCCACCCAACACATCAAATAACTAATGTGAAGCCATATATACAGGTTTCAGGGAGATACTGATGAATGACCTGTGTATCACTACCCCATTTATGTTGCAGCTTTCACAAGGCATTGCTAAAAAATGTCAAAAAAGCGAAGCCATTCAAAATTGCTGCCAACTCCATCAGCTGCCTTGGATTCCCCACGCACATTTTAATCTTATGTCCTTCGTCCTCTCAAAACAGCAACATGCTAAGGCAAAGGGGATAGTGAAGGGGAGGGGATTCAAATAATCATGGGCTACAGAGATCAGAGGAAGCAGAGGAAATGTATTAGTATTCCGCTTTCCTGTTTAAAAATCCACCATTAACAGTGTACAAACATAAATCTCAAGTTGCTTCCCCAGGTTAATACAAAATCAGGGATTGCTGTTGTGTTTATCTGTGCTCACTATGGCACTAAATATATGGAATGCTGCAGTGACTGTAGTGGATAAAGAACAGGATCACTCTGACCCCATATCATCTTGTACTTTATAGCAGATTTTGTACTTTTTTGAACTCTGGATTTTCAATAAGTCATTCATCTGAAACTCAAATATAAAAGCTGCTTCTACAGGTTCAATAGCACAAGCATGACTGGGTCTGGGTTTCAATCCCAGGCACCATTATTAGGGTTGAGGAGATGTCATCATAGGGGACATAGCCGCGAGCCTGTCCTCATGGCCCCTCAGGTCAACCCCATGGATCACTTTCACTGAAAGGAAGGATGTAACTGAAAGAGGTATTGGGAAAGTTTGATGGTGATGAAGACTGACCCAACCATAAATCATCAATTCTTTCTGTCTGCAGAGTACCAGCATTGTTTAGTATTAGTCCAGTGTTTTATAATGTTTTATTTAAAAAAAGAAAAACTTTTATCTGTGACTTCAGCCAACCTCACTGCATCTACATAAAGGAGATAGGAAAGATATAATCTTTTAAATTATAAGAACAATGTATTCAAGAATTTAATGACTTGCTCAGGTTCTAGAGCAAGACTGGAATCCAGATCTCTCATCTCCTAGGCAAGGCCCCTTCCCCAGAGAGCAGTGATAACATGAGAAAGTAGTTCTCATAACAAATTAATAAATGGACAGTATAACTGTTAACACACCCTGAGTATAACATGCAGTCCCTTAACTAACATAATCCTGCAAGGTTCCACCACTCCTCAAAAATACATATAGAGGAGATTAGCTCAAGATGGCGGAGTAGAAGGACACGCTCTCAATCCCTCTTGTGAGAGCACCGGAATCACAACTAACTGCTGAACAATCATTGACAGGAAGACACTGGACTCACCAAAAAAGATACCCCACATACAAAGACAAAGGAGAAGACAAAATGGATGGTAGGAGGGGTGCAATCACAATAAAATCAAATCCCATAACTGCTGGGTGGGTGACTCACAAACTGGAGAACACTTATACCACAGAAGCCCACCCACAGGAGTGAAGGTTCTGAGCCCCACGGCAGGCTTCCCAACTTGGGGGTCCGGCAACAGGTGGAGGAATTCCTAGAGAATCAGACTTCGAAGGCTAGTGGGATGTGATTACAGGACTTTGACAGGACTGGGGGAAACAGAGACTCCACTCTTGGAGGGCACACACAAAGCAGTGTGCACATCAGGACCCAGGGGAAGGAGCAATGACCGCACAGGAGACTGAAACAGACCTACCTGCTAGTGTTGGAGGGTCTCCTGCAGAGGCAGGGGTTGGCTGTGTCTCACTGTGAGGACAAGGACACTGGCAGCAGAAGTTCTGGGAAGTACTCCTTGGCGTGAGCTCTCCCAGAGTCTGCCATTAGCCCCACCAAAGAGCCTGGGTAGGCTCCAATGTTGGGTTGCCTCAGGCCAAACAACCAACATGGAGGCAACTCAGCCCCACCCATCAGCAGACAAGCAGATTAAAGTTTTACTGAGCTCTGCCCACCACAGCAACACCCAGCTCTACCCACCACCAGTCCCTCCCATCAGAAAACTTGCACAAGCCTCTTAGCCTCATCCACCAGAGGGCAGATAGCAGAAGCAAGAAGAACTACAATCCTGCAGCCTGTGTAACCAAAACCACATTCACAGAAAGACAGACAATATGAAAAGGGCAGAGGGCTATGTACCAGATGAAGGAACAAGATAAAACCCCAGAAAAACAACCAAATGAAGTGGAGATAGGCAACCTCCCAGAAAAAAAATTCAGAATAATGATAATGAAGATGATCCAGGACCTCAGAAAAAGAATGGAGGGAAAGATCGAGAAGATGTAAGAAATGTTTAACAAAAACCTAGAAGAATTAAAGAACAAACACCTAGAAAAATTAAAGAACAAACAAACAGAGATGAACAATACAATAACTGAAATGAAAAATACACTAGAAGGAATCAATAGTAGAATAACTGAAGCAGAAGAACGGATAAGTGACCTGGAAGACAGAATGGTGGAATTCACTGCTGCAGAACAGAATAAAGAAAAAAGAATGAAAAGAAATTAAGACAGCTTAAGAGACCACTGGGACAACATTAAATGTTACAACATTGGCATTACAGGGGTCCCAGAAGGAGAAGAGAGAGAGAAAGGATGCAAGAAAATATTTGAAGAGATTACAGTCGAAAAATTCCCTAATATGGGAAAGGAAATAGCCACCCAAGCCCAGGAAGCGCAGAGAGTCCCAGGCAGGATAAGCCCAAGGAGAAACACGCCAAGACACATAGTAATCAAATTGACAAAATTAAAGACAAAGAAAAATTACTGAAAGCAACAAGGGAAAAATGACAAACAACATACAAGGCAACTCCCATAAGGTTAACAGCAGATTTCTCAGCAGAAACTCTACAAGCCAGAAGCGAGTGGCATGACATATTTAAAGTGATGAAAGGGAAGAGCCTACTCTACCTGGCAAGGATCTCATTCAGATTCAATGGAGAAATCAAAAGCTTTACAGACAAGCAAAAGCTAAGAGAATTCAGCACCACCAAACCAGCTCTACTACAAATGATAAAGGAACTTCCCTAAGTGGGAAACACAAGAGACGAAAAGGACCTACAAAAACAAACCCATAACAATTAAGAAAATGGTAACAGGAACATACATATCGATAATTACCTTAAACATGAATGGATTAAATGCTCCAACCAAAAGACACAGGCTCGCTGAATGGATACAAAAACAAGACCCATATATATGCTGTCTGCAAGAGACCCACTTAAGACCTAGGGACACATACAGACTGGAAGTGAGGGGATGGAAAAAGATACTCCATGCAAAAAGAAATCAAAAGAAAGCTGCAATAGCAATACTCACATCAGATAAAATAGACTTTAAAATAACGAATGTTACAAGAGACAAGGAAGGACACTACATAATGATCAAGGGATCAATCCAAGAAGATATAACAATTATAAATATATATGCACCCAACACAGGAGCACCTCAATAGGTAAGGCAACTGCTGAGAGCTATGAAAGAGGAAATCGACAGTAATACAATAATAGTGGGGGATTTTAACACCTCACTTACACCAATGGACAGATCATCCAAATAGAAAATTAATAAGGAAACACAAACTTTAAATGATACAACAGACCAGATAGATTTAATTGATATTTATAGGACATTCCATCCAAAAACAGCAGATTACACTCTCTTGTCAAGTGTGCATGGAATATTCTCCAGGATAGATCATATCTTGGGTCACAAATCCAGCCCCAGTAAATTTAAGAAAACTGAATTCATATCAAGCATCTTTTCTGATGACAACACTATGAGATTAAAAATCAATTACAGGAAAGAAATATAAAAAACACAGACACATGTAGGCTAAACAATACATTACTAAATAACCAAGAGGTCACTGAAGAAATCAAAGAGGAAATAAAAAAATACCTAGAGACAAATGACAAGGAAAACACGACGATCCTAAACCTGTGGGATGCAGCAAAAGCAGTGCTAAGAGAGAAGTTTATAGCAATACAAGCCTACTTCGAGAAACAAGAAAAATCTCAAATAATCTAACCTTACACCTAAAGGAACTAGAGAAAGAAGAACAAACAAAACCCAAAGTTAGCAGAAGGAAAGAAATCATAAAGATAAGAGCAGAAATAAATGAAATAGAAACAAAGAAAGCAATAGCAAAGATCAATAAAACTAAAAGAAGGTTCTTTGAGAAGATAAACAAAATTGATAAACCATTAGCCAGACTCATCAAGAAAAAGAGGGAGAAGACTCAAATCATTTAAATTAGAAATGAAAAAGGAGAAGCTACAACAGACACCACAGAAATACAAACCATCCTAAGAGACTACTACAAGCAATTCTATGCCAATAAAATGGACAACCTGGAAGAAATGGATAAATTCTTAGAAAGGTACAACCTTCCAAGACTGAACCAGGAAGAAATAGAAAATATGAACAGACCAATCACAAGTAATGAAATTGAAACTGTGATTAAAAATCTTCCAACAAACAAAAGTCCAGGACCAGATGGCTTCATAGGTGAATTCTACCAAACATTTAGAGAAGAGCTAACACCCATCTTTCTTAAACTCTTCCAAAAATTGCAGAAGAAGGAACACTCCCAAACTCATTCTATGAGGCTGCTGTTACCCTGATACCAAAATCAGACAAAGATACTACAAAAATATTACAGACCACTATCACTGATGAATATAGATGCAAAAATCCTCAACAAAATACTAGCAAACAGAATCCAACAACATATTAAAAGGATCATACACCGTGATCAAGTGGGATTTATCCCAGGGATGCAAGGATTCTTCAATATACGCAAATCAATCAATGTGATACACCATATTAACAAATTGAAGAATAAAAACCATATGATCATCTCAATAGATGCACAGAAAGCTTTTGACAAAATTCAACACCCATTTATGATAAAAACTCTCCAGAAAGTGGGCACAGAGGGAACCTACCTCAATATAATAAAGGCCATATAAGACAAACCCACAGGAAACATCATTCTCAGTGGTGAAAAACGGAAAGCATTTTCTCTAAGATCAGGAACAACACAAGGATGTCCACTCTCGCCACTATTATTCAACATAGTTTTGGAAGTCCTAGCCATGGCAATCAGAAATGAAAAAGAAATAAAAGGAATACAAATTGGAAAAGAAGTAAAACTGTCACTGTTTGCAGATGACATGATACTATACATAGAGAATTCTAAAGATGCCACCAGGAAACTACTAGAGCTAATCAATGAATCTGGTAAAGTTGCAGGATACAAAATGAATGCACAGATATCTCTTGCATTCCTATACACACATGATGAAAATTCTGAAGGAGAAATTAAGGAACCACTCCCATTTATCACTGCAACAAAAAGAATAAAATACCTAGGAATAAACCTACTTAGGGAGACAAAAGACCTGTATGCAGAAAACTATAAGACACTGCTGAAAAAAATTAAAGATGATGCAAACAGATGGAGAGATATACCATGTTCTTGGATTAGAAGAATCAATATTGTGAAAATGACTATACTACCCAAAGCAATCTACAGATTCAATGCAATCCCTATCAAATCACCAATGGCATTTTTTACAGAACTAGAGAAAAAAATCTTAAAATTTTTATGGAGACACAAAACACCCCAAATAGCCACAGTAGTTTTGAGGGAAAAAAACAGAGCTGGAGGAATCAGACTCCCTGACTTCAGGGTATACTACAAAGCTACAGTAATCAAGACAATATGGTACTGGTACAAAAACAGAAATATAGATCAATGGAACAGGATACAAAGCCCAGAGATAAACCCATACACCTATGGTCAACTAATTTATGACAAAGGAGGCAAGGATATACAATGGAGAAAGGACAGTCTCTTCCATAAGTGGTGCTGGGAAAACTGGACAGCTACGTGTAGAAGAATGAAATTAGAACACTCCCTAACACCATACACAAAAATAAGCTCAAAATGGATTAAAGACCTAAATGTAAGACTGGACACTATAAAACTCTTAGAGGAAAACATAAGAAGAACACTCTTTGACATAAATCACAGCAAGATATTTTTTGATCCACCTCTTAGAGCAATGGAAATTACTCTAACAAAAATAAACAATTGGGACCTAATGATACTTAAAAGCTTTTGCACAGCAAAGGAAACCATAAACAAGACAAAAAGACAACCCTCAGAATGGGAGAAAATATTTGCAAACGAATCAATGGATAAAGGATTAATCTCCAAAATATATAAAGAGCTCATGCAGCTCAATAGTAAAAAAACAAACAACCCAATCCAAAAATGGGCAGAAGACCTAAATAGACATTTCTCCAATGAAGACATACAGATGGCTAAGAAGCACATGAGAAGCTGCTCAACAGCACTAATTATTAGAGAAATGCAAATCAAAACTACAGTGAGGTATCACCCCACACCAGTTAGAATGGGCATCTACCAACAACAAATATTGGAGAGGGTGTGGAGAAAAGGGAACACTTTTGCACTGTTGGTGGTAATGTAAATTGATACAGCCACTATGGAGAACAGCATGGAGTTTCCTTAAAAAATGAAAAATAGGGCTTCCCTGGTGGCGCAGTGGTTGAGAGTCCGCCTGCTGATGCAGGGGACACGGGTTCGTGCCCCGGTCCAGGAACATCCCACATGCCGCGGAGCAGCTGGGCCCATGAGCCATGGCTGCTGAGCCTGTGCGTCCGGAGCCTGTGCTCCGCAACGGGAGAGGCCACAACAGTGAGAGGCCCGTGTACCACAAAAAACAAACAAAACAAAACAAAAAAACGAAAAATAGAACTACCATATGATCCAGCAATCCTACTAATGGGCATACACCGAGAGAAAACCATAATTCAAAAAGATACATGTACCGCAATGTTCACTGCAGCACTGTATACAATATCCAGGTCATGGAAGCAACCAAAATGCCATCGACAGACGAGTGGATAAAGAAGATGTGGCACATATATACAATGGAATATTACTCAGCCGTACAAAGGAACAAAAGTGGGTCATTTGTAGAGATGTGTGTGGATGTAGAGACTGTCATGTAGAGTGAAGTAAGTCAGAAAGAGAAAAACAAATATTGTATATTAACGCATATATGTGGAATCTAGAAAAATGGCACAGATGAACCTGTTTGCAGGGCAGAAACAGAGACACAGATGTAGAGAACAAATGTATGGATACCAATGGGGGAAAGTGGCGGTGGGGAGAGGTGTTGGTGGGATGAACTGGGAACTTGGGATTGACATATATACAGTAACATGTATTAAATGGATAACTAATAAGAACCTGCTGTTTAAAAAATAAATAAAATTCAAAAAAAAATAAGTTACACCATCAAATAAAGAGAAAGAAAATTTTAGATTCTGGTAAGAAACGAACAAACAGAAAAAAACATATAGAAATATGTTTTTTTATTAACGTTGTGATGTGTGCTATGCAGTTTTCAAGGTTCTTTGTAAATAATTTCCTTGGGCAATTCTAGGTCTCATTGTTGATGTCTTTATAATGAAGAGTTTAAATTAGAAGTCTCTTGAAGACCATTCCAGCTTTAAGATGATATGATTCAGTGACGTGAGAGTCCAACTTGAAACATTAAGATGAAGCTAAAAACTCACCTCCTTCCTGAAAGCATGCATCTAAATCAACCGTATCTTTCCCACTTTGCACACACATACCTTTGAGTGTGCTAATGACACTGTCACGCATCCCAGTCAAAGGACAGTTTGTCCCTAACTAGACAAAACTGGCTCTCATATATTTGAATTAAATACCACTACAGAAAGGCAATTTCATGCCTGGACCAGTGATACTGTGTGCTCCTTCTCTTCTTGAAACCATCTGGATCAAACTAATGCCTAGCATCTTCAATTACTTAATGGTACCCCCTACCACACAAGCTTTAAGAGGGTAGAAATTCTGCCTATTTTGTTTACTGTTGAATTGCCAGCACCTACAACTGTGCCTGGAAATAGAACGAGCCCAATAATTATTTGTTCAATGAATGACTAATTGGTTTATTTTTCAAGACCAGAGATGGTAATGCCAACCAAGGTTCTGGTTTATTTATCAGTTTCTATTTTTGACTTACGACCTGAGTTAATATGGGTTAAAGACTTCAACAAAGAACCCTACGTTGTAACGTGACGCTGACCATTTACAAACCGTTTAGAAGAGATACACCTGAAATCTCAAGATGTTCAAATTTAGGTGTAGCACAGATTTCCATGGTGGTGGTAGGTACAGTGATTATAATCTTTCAGCTTGCAGCCTTCACATGCATTAGGTAGGTCTTAAACCCCACAATGCCAGTCCACAATATGGCAATGACAGAGCTGAAAATAATACCTGTTTTTTCTATGATGTACAGTTTCCTTACTGTGCAAAATCCCATTTAGTGATTAGTCCTGTCTAATTTATAAGGTGCTTTATTAGTGAAGATCCATTTAGAAAATTGATAGAATGTCTTTTGAAAAGTAATCTGTGAGGCATTTAATCCTTTACATTTCCATAAGTATGTAGTGCCTTTTCCTACTCAGGGGGCAGGACATGGAAATGTTTTCTAGAGTTAGACAATAACCCTTCTCACTACAACTTCCCAAATGTCCATTCTGATCACCATGTGCTTTCTCCATTGCCCATGATGCACAGTCTGAAATTTACATCAGGGATCACTCTTAGGGTGTGGAAGCTATCACTGGAGAAACACAATTCTCTTCTATAGTCAGCATCATCACTGCTATTACAACAGTGATACTTATGGCCAGCTAGTGCCTAATGAGGAACTGGGGAAAAACATAATTTAAGAAAGGAAAGATTTCTTGAAGGAGGGAAAAGAAGATGTGCCCAGAAAGTCCAGGATTGAAAGGATTCCCTGTGATGGGTTGCAGATAGGGGTGGAGAGTCAGTTCTGAGCAGCTCTAACAGGATGACAAGACCTCAGGGATCTGAGTGGATAAAAGCAGAAAAGGCTCCAGGCTTACTTTTATTAAACTCTAACTTGGGCAAGTCACATGTTCCTCTGGATTAAATTTCTAGCATGGTCTATGTACTCTTAGGCACGTGGAAAGTCTGAAGATGTTTTTCACTCTTTCTCATTGAGATAGCAGCTTATAAATTCTATTATCCAAAGAGAGAAATGAGGCACAAAATATACAGTAGATTTGTTGAAGGCCCCTCATTAATTGAACTGATCTTAGACCCTCAGACACTAAATACCATCGTATGCTTATGCAACTACTTGCTTGATTTCATTCAGAACACTGAAGCCTGCCTTGGCCAAGACCGAGCGCAAAGCCTACTGTTTAATAATCCGTGCGAGGGCTCTGCCACCTTCCAGACCCCACCTGTTTAATTTCTGTTTCCCGTTCTCTCCTCCTCATTTCAGCCAGTACGTGAGAGAAAAATGAACTCGTAATGAAGCCCATGAACCCCAGCGAGCACCAGCTGTCTCTAGAGAGTACTTGAGAGAAAACTATGCAAGCTTTAAATTGTTCCTCAGAATTTAATTATTGAAAAGCACTTGAAAATCTTGGTTTTGGGGACGCTATCTACTCATTAATGCATTTTTATGACTTCCCACGAAAGCTATTCTCAGGAACTGAGTAAAGATGTTAAGATGAGTCTACACAGTGGATTTCTGTGGTGTTCTATTTAACAAGCATTTATTGAGTATTCGGTAGGTTCAGGAACTGGGAATGGACATACATAGATCAATTTTTTTCATCAAATTGTTTCAAACAGCAACAAACAAAATAATTATGACACAATGAGGTATGTGCTCCATTGGTTATTAAACAGAGCATGCTATTAAGAAAAAAGAAAAGAGAAGAAAACCCTGGTGTTAGCATTTCCTATCCCCACCTCTACCTACAAGAAAGAAATCAATGTTGAGGGTTCTAAAGGCCAATTGCAAGAGATTATGCTGAATTTGGATTGACCACGGTAGAGGGATGAAATGGAGCAATATTTTTGAGTAGGAAAAGTAGAAATGGCCAGACATGAAATTTGAGCTTCTTACAAGCATTGGACACTGAGGAAGGAAGTGCAGACAGGTGTGCTTCTGGCATCTAATGCCTTAGATGACAGGATGACAGAAGGATAGCTGTGATGTGGCATCTGTGTCAGCGTTGTGGACCAATGAGAGGTGCCCAAGGGACAGATGGTGGAGACCACACGAGACCAGGAGCACAGCTCTTCCTGCCAACACATAAGTTCCAGTTTCTTGTATGTTTCACGGATGGAGGGGGAAGGTTCCATGATAACTAAGATTAAATAATCTGTCCTTCAGATGGAAAGGGGGCTCTGAACAGGTTAAGTATGATTTGAAGAGATAAAAGAGAGACACTTCTTACACTTGGGGTTTGGATAAATAAAACCTCTTCCTGTCACTCCTCCTTGTTCACCTTTAAAATCCTTGCAGTGTCAGGTGTGTTTACATTCCCCTTCTAACTAGTCTCATCTAGCTTTTGGTGGAATTTGTCCACTGAACCAGTCAGGGCTCCCTGATTGCCACCAACAGATTCAATGCTAATGCATTTAAGCAAAATAAACCCACCCAGAAGGATATCAGAGGCTCACTGAATTGATGAAAGGCTAGAGAAGCAAGGCATTTGCAGAAATGTGGTCCCAGTTGTTCAGCACACATACATGCGGACAAAGTGGATACTGGACATTTCAGTCTTTTTGTTCCTCTAAGTTTCAAATCCCAGAGAAGAAACCCCCAATTGGCCTAACTTGGGTCAAATGATCACCCTTTTGCTAGGACAAGGCCCCAACACTCCTGACTTCCAGACTGATTCTAATGCATAAGATGTGTTTCTTCAAATTGAAGTCAGGGTGTTGTTTGGAAAGAGAAATTGATGGTGGCTGAGTTAAAGAGAAGAACTATGCAGCGCATCCTCATGGCTTTGCTTCACTGCCAGCTACCAGTCTTCCTTCATTGTTTACCCACGCCCAGGCCCGCTGTCCACCATCACCTGCCCAGTTCACTGCTCTTCCTATTCTTCAGATGTGGCATAATCTCAGAGGTACAAACTCTTCTCATCATGCTCGACCATCTATATCATACAATGCAGGCAAAAGACATAACAGCGTAGTCTGAACGCTAAAATAATATACTAAATATTAATGCTATCTCAAGTCAATTAACTTGAATGTCATCTTTGCTTGGAACCCTCTAGGTTCTGAATTGTGCGAGAAAGCTCTGTGCAGGTTCTGGTTGAGGCAGTCCACTGGACCAGGGAAATCTTCATTCTCTAAGGGCCCCGTGCTTTTCTCCAACTTTCAGATCCCATCTCACTAGATACCTGCCATGTGGGTCCCTCCTTGGGCAAGAGCACTTGTGTCTGCATCAAGTAAAAAGGTATACTGTCCCTGGGGTCTGTGAGGCTTGTCAAAGCCAGAAAATTCAGGATCCAGAGTTTAGAAAAAAGTTGAATGCCTAGGTCAGGCACTGGAAAGACTGGTAAATAGTTCGAGCCGATGACCACACATTTAGCTACTTTCACAGTCAATCTCCCTTCAGGGTTAGTACAAGGTACTGCTTTCGGTTCTTCCCCTTCACTGCCCTGTGTAGAACAAGAGATGTCCCTTCTCCAATAACCCACCCCTACCACATTCCTAGCCTGAATGAGGTACTTCTACTAGGATGCCCTCGTATCCTCCTTAGTCTCTGCTTCAAACGGAGGGGACTCGGAGCTCCAGACAGAGGTCTGTAAACCCATGATGGACTAACGTCTCCACCACTTCCAACTAAATTGACATTACGTGAAAGTCAGGAATGGTGGGTCCAGAGCCCACCACTACTAACTAATTTTAGTCAGATTGTGTTAGTATTAGGATGCGATAAACAAGCAATGAGCAGGAAACACCTGAAAACACTGGAGACATTTTTAATAAATTCAACTTGATCAAACTCCACTCTGTATTTCTGCTTTTCTTGAAAACAATTTTTTGCAAAACAATTTACTACGTGTAGCTTCCTTTCAGTCAGACCTCTAATTCATTTTTGAAAAATTTCAATTGCATTTTTTGTTCCCAAGGCACCAACAAAGCTGCTTTTGTAAGATCATCAATAACTTCCATGTTCAAAATCCAATACATTCTTCTCCATTCTCTTCCTAGCTGCAATTCACAGAGATGAATCCTCCACTTTTTCAAAGTGGTCAACCTATCACTTCAGCCCCTCTTTTTCTCTCACCTTAATAGGTTCCCTCTTCTTTTGCACTCTGTATTCTGGCCCCCTGGGTTTAATGCTAGGTCCTTGTAGCTTTAGTGATTTCATCCATTTCTGGTGCTTTAAAAAGGTCACTCATGTGTGGACCACAACAAAAAGGCTATTTCTGCCTCAAACCTGTCCTCTGCATGCCAGAGTTATTTGTCAAACAGATAGGTGACTTCTCCATTTGAAGTCAGAGCTGTATCTCAAATAACCTGGTACAAAATGGAAATCTGAATTTTCCTCCTTCCTTCTCCATGCTTATTTTCTAGTCTTTCCCACCCAATTAAATGGCATCAATCAACTCAGTTGCTTAAGTCAGAAACAGCATCATTCTTGATTCTTCCTTTTTCCAAACCCCCAATCTACTGCATCGGTAAATCCTATCAATTTTACTTGCAAAACTATCTCAAACATATCAGTTTCTCTTCACTTCTACTTCCATTATCTTAGTCCAAGACATACTCATCTCTTGTTTCGTCATTAAGTGTGAAGAGGACTATTTTTTTTTCTTACTTGCAAGTCACTTTCCTACTAGCTAGTTTCAGGCAAAAATTGGAAGTTGTCTCCAGCCCTACTCAAATTCTGGTCCCTCCCTTGCCTTTACTACTTTCTTCCCATTAGAACCTTGAACCCACTCAGATTCCTGGAAGCCTCTGGCTTCCTCATTGCTCCCCAATGACGATAATTTCTCACTGTGGTGACCCCCAGAGCTGGGCCGTGCTCCCTACCCTGACTTCCTCTCGCCTCCTTCCTCCATCCATACTTGGACGCTTGCAATGTCGAGTCAAATCCTAAGTTGAGAAGCACTACCTCATTCTTCAAAAAAAACCAAAAACACAAACCATCCTTCATTTTTATATATAGGCAGCCCAAGACTCACAAAGACAAAAGCATTACCATAAAAATATATGGCTTGGAGAAAAAGCTACTTTTTACTTTTATCAGCCTTTGGAGAATTCTGCCAAGGGAATAAAGGGGATGGAAAATAAGCTTAACCATCTTTGTATGTAAGATAATGCATGGGAACTGTGTCACGGATGCATTTATAGAGGATTAGAGATTCAAAATTTGCTACGTAGAATGGAAATCCATCTTTGGGATCATCTGGTTCAAAGGTCATGATTTATAAATGAAACAATTTAACCTTAGGGACTACAGGACTCAGTCCCACAGTGAATAAATGGTACAGCAGGAATGGACTCCTGGGGTTACTGTTCCTTCCAAAATGTCTTGCTGTCTCCATTGCAATTAATGTTACGAGATCACTTTGCAGGACAACAGGTAAAGGAAATAAATTTTTTTCAATCTTTTTTAACATCTTTATTGGAATATAATTGCTTTACAATGTTGTGTTAGTTTCTGCTTTATAACAAAGTGAATCAGCTATACATATACATATATCCCCATATCTCCTCCCTCTTGTGTCTCCCTCCCACCCTCCCTATCCCACCCCTCTAGCTGGACACAAAGCACCGAGCTGATCTCCCTGTGCTGTGCAGCTGCTTCCCACTAGCTATCTGTTTTACATTTGGTAGTGTATATATGTCCATGCCACTCTCTCACTTCGTCCCAGCTTACCCTTCCCCCTCCCCGCATCCTCAAGTCCATTCTCTCCATCTGCGTCTTTATTCTTGTCCTGCCCCTAGGTTCTTCAGAGCCATTTTTTTTTAGATTGCATATATACGTGTTAGCATACGCTATTTGTTTTTCTCTTCCTGACTTCACTCTGTATGACAGTCTCTAGGTCCACCCACCTCACTACAAATAACTCAATTTTGTTTCTTTTTATGGCTGAGTAATATTCCATTGCATATATGTGCCACATCTTCTTTATCCATTCATCTGTTGATGGACACTTAGGTTGCTTCCATGCCCTGGCTATTGTAAATAGTGCTGCAATGAACATTGTGGTACATGACTCTTTTTGAATTATGGTCTTCTCAGGGTATATGCCCAGTAGTGGGATTGCTGGGTCGTATGGCAGTTCTATTTTCAATTTTTTAAGGCACCTCCATACTGCTCTCCATAGTGGCTGTATCAATTTACATTCCCACCAACAGTGCAAGAGGGTTCCCTTTTCTCCACACCCTCTCCAGCATTTACTGTTTAGATTTTTTGATGATAGCCATTCGGACCGGTATGAGGTGATACTTCATTGTAGTTTTGATTTGCATTTCTCTAATGATTAGTGATGTTGAGCATCCTTTCATGTGTTTGTTGGCAATCTGTATATTTTCTTTGGAGAAATGTCTATTTAGGTCTTCCGCCCATTTTTGGATTGGGTTCTTTTTTTTTTTTTTTGACATTGAGCTGCATGAGCTGCTTGTATATTTTGCAGATTAATCCTTTGTCAGTTGCTTCATTTGCAAATACTTTCTCCCATCTAAGGGTTGTCTTTTCATCTTGTTTATGGTTTCCTTTGCTGTGCAAAAGCCTTTAAGTTTCATTAGATCCCATTTGTTTATTTTTGTTTTTATTTCCATTTCTCTAGGACGTGGGTCAAAAAGGATCTTGCTGTGATTTATGTCATAGAGTGTTCTGACTATGTTTTCCTCTAAGGGTTTTATAGTGTCTGGCTTTACATTTAGGTCTTTAATCCACGTTGAGTTTATTTTGTGTATGGTGTTAGGGAGTGTTCTAATATCATAGTTTTACATGTACCTGTCCAGTTTTCCCAGCACCACTTATTGAAGAGGCTGTCTTTTCTCCATTGTATATTCTTGCCTCCTTTATCAAAGATAAGGTGACCATATGTGTGTGGGTTAGGAAATAAATATTTAATAAAAATAATACTGATTGCTTTCTTCAACATTCAAGGCATGGTTCTAGGCACTTTATGTATGTTAGCTTATTAATTCTTGCAAAAACAGAGATATCTAAGTTACCATTACTCTCCAGATTTTAGAGATAAGGAAAAGGAGGCCTTAGAGAGTTCTGTATCCTGCCCAGTGGCAACATCTGGTGTTGACGCTGTTGGCTAAACTAGGATTATGAGTGGGTTGCTTGTTTTTGTTTTTTTTTTTTCTTTTTGTTATTGAGCTGCATGAGCTGTTTGTATATTTTGGAAATTAACACTACCTCACACCATACATAAAAATAAACTCAAAATGGTTTAAAGACTTAAATAAAGGGTCTTTATTTACCAAAGTGTGTGAACCAGTTTTCCCCTGCATTATTTCAACCCGTCCATGCAACCCGGATGTCATGAGGAGACACACTGTCACTGGTGACAAATTCATTGCACCTATGATAGGAAACTCATAAGTTTTCTGAAGTTTCTTCTGGAATCTTACATGTTGGTTACTATTTAATCCCCCAGAAGAGACATCTTTCCAGCATTCATTCACCAGAGTCCCAAGAGTAGAAGCTTTTTTCTGGAGCAGTCCTTTACTGAGATTCGTGGATAATGGGAATTAGGGTGTCACATGGCAATAGAAGCAGCAAATAGATTACAAACTGGTTATTATTAGGCCACTTTTTAAAGAAGGCCCTGAGTTACTCTCCCTGGCTGAGAGCCCTCAGGGGCCCCACCCTACTCCTCCTAGTGGGCTTCTCTCCAGTCCTGGAAACTTGGAAATTCTTACTTATTTTGCAGGGCAATTTAATCCTCTTTATTTCACAAACTTTCTTTCTTACCATGCCTTGAAGAAGATACTGCCACAGCCAAATGTCCCATCATTTTATTTTGCTAAACAAAAGGTTACCTGCTCCAGAGAGAAATGATACGCCCTTATGTGGTAGAAGCTGCTGATATCAGTTGCAATTTTAAATAACATTCTCTCTCTCTCTCTCTCTCTCTCTCTCTCTCTCTCTCTCCCTCTCCTCCTCTCTCTTCCTTCTGCTATTCTTATCATAAACTTACAAGGTAGAAATGATTAGCCACATTTTAGCAGAGAGGAGATGGAAGTTTAGAGAGATTAAGTGACCTGTCCTGCATCAATCCCTCAGAAAACAGAGGAGCGTGGGTTCCATGTCAGGACTGAATGATTTATTTTTATTTTTGCAACAAAGTGTTCCAAATCCTGTGCTTTGAAAACTAGCTTTCCTCTCTGCTTATTCTCCATCAGCAGTTCTAGATCAAAATTTCTGCATGAACTGTCATAAATCTGTACCCGTTCTCACACCTTCTCAACATCCTACTCATCTTTCATGTAAATGTATATCTAATTTTTCCAAAATTAATATTGTGGTAAAATAATTTGACAGTAAATTTGTAAACGTAAAATTATGAGATTTAGTTCACACTTCTAGAATCACCGATTCTCTAAAATATCTATCTTTTTGAAGGTAGCAGTTAAAAATCTTCATAATTTTTATTTTAGCAATATCCCAACTGCTTGATTCGGCTGTATCATTCTTATAATTCGTATATGATAGGCAATCAACAAATGAATACATTATTGTTGCAAAAATAAAAATAAATCATTCAAAAGTAGTTCATCCCCACCCACAGCCAAACCCACTCTGTTTCCAGAATTATTTCTCTTCTCTGTTTGCTGTGCTGCCCTCTATGATTCTCTTGAGAGCTTTCTAAATAAGCATTTACACACAGTCACACATACACAACTTATATTGTGTGGTTTAAAAGTACTGATTTTGCTATTTTTACATAACTAAGGTCGCACATTAGGAATGTTTTGCTTTTTTTTTTAACCAACAATATGTCTCGGAGACCTTTCGATGTAATTTTAAACAGAACTTTCTTTCTGCCATCATCTTTCTCCAAACTTGAGGCAAGAGGCCCCCTAAATATTACTCCTCCTCACTGCCAACATGATCTTTAGGCACATAAATTTGATGGTCACTTCCTTGATCAAAATCCTCCAATGGTTTCCCAATGCAATTAAAATAAAATCCAAACTTCTTTCCACGGCTTCTGAGCCCCTCCAGGATCTGTAATTTTCTTCCCCTGAATTTATCTCCTGATATCCTTTCACTCTAGCCTTGCTTTTGTTCAAAAATTCCATTTACCATGCTCTTTGTTCTGACTGGGATCTTCTTCCCCATACTTACTTTGCTCTCTGCTCAAAGGTTCATGCCTCCAAAAGCCCTTCTGTGGACGACATCTTTCTCCATCTCTTGTTCTCAAAGTATTCCCATTAACTACAGATGTGCTGTTTACTATTTTGCTTGTCTGTTATTGTCTGTCTCCCTCATTCAAATGTCACCTCTAAAAGGACATGAGTATTATTTATTTTGTTCACTCTCATATCCCCAGAAGCTAGGACTGTGTCTGTGCATTCACAAATAAACAATTTAATGAATGATTCAGCCCCAATCTTTATAACTACTGCATAGTATTCCACTGAATGTCTTTACCTTACTTTATGAATTATTTCCCTTTTAAGCATGTTTGTTTGTTTATTATGCTGTTACAAGCAAGGCTGCAGTGAACATCAAGAGAAAGGTTACATCTGGAGGGAGGAAAGGACCTTCGTATTAGCCTGCAAAGGTTCTGTTGTTTGATCTCAGTGCTGTTTGGTAGAAGATTGTTGGCTTTATAATAACTCAGCCAGTTAGTTGTTTGTTTTGTCTGGTTTTCTGTATCTGAATTTTATTTTACAATCAAAAGGCAGGAGAGACATGGACAGCGAGCTAGTTTCTGAGTCACATGGTTTGCTCCAGCCAAAACCTCTGATCCATGGGGCAGGGAGGAGGAGGAAGCCTAGGGTACACTGGTGCTCACTTTCTCTCTCCACTGGAGTGAGGTTGCTGCCATCATCTGTTTATATCTCTTTAAAGGGGTCATTTACCCAGCGAGCATCCATTTAGGATTCTCTCTGCTTGATGAATGAACCTAAAAATTCTAGGTCTGGTTGCTCATTATGGCTGAAAAAGAGCAGTAAATGAGATAAAGGAGGTTTGAGTCAGAGAGAATCAGTGCACCTGAATATCGTATCTCTATAAAAAGCCTGCAGCCACTGCAGCATATTTCCCGTTGTATCTGCCCTGATCTCATCTCCAATAATCTAGACAAAGTTTTCATCAGTCACTGATGTAATTTTACCTATGTTTGTTTATTATTCCAACCCATTCCACTTAATCTGCTGATGAATCCTCCCTTTCTCCTTAGTTCCTATGATCCATGGGTCTCGGGATTTATACTACTTTCAAACCCTCCATCAAAACTCTCAGTTTAACAATCCAGGTATTAAGCGAAAGAACAATTTCTTTAAAAAAGAAGGAAACATACATTGTTGAACTCTGAGCACACCTCCATTTGAACGCTTTCCATTTGAATACTTAGGCATCTTATTTTACACCTAAAAGTGAACAGTATGATGGGACCTGTTCCATGAGGGTAAATCTCATTACCTTTCTAATCAAACCAATCAGGAGAAAGGACCCAATTATTCTAAACTGAGGAAATAAAATACCTCTGGCTTGGAGGAAATTGCTTAACTACAGAAAGAAAAAAATGTTATTGATATTGTTACCATATTCAGTTTTTGGTACTTAGGTCAGAATCATAATACAATAATACCAAAAAATTAGCCACACTGCTTTAGGTAAGCGACTTTTTCCTCACTAGAAATGAGTCCGTTGACCTCTAGGAGTCCAACTCTGTCTAAAATTTTTGCACAAATATCCACTTTTTGGAGCTATTTAAGACATAGCTTTAAAGGTGTACATGTTTCTAATTTGAGAAAGTTTGAGGAAAGAATCTCTTGACATAGACTTATTTTTCAATTTATTTTTGTTAGACTATTTCTAACTCAGTGAAAGGACACTAACCCAGACCCAGACTCATGCCCTAGTTCTGAAGTAAAGATTTAGTCTGTTATTACTTTAAAGGAAGAAAGCTGTTGGAACCAAGGACTTCTTCTCAGTGTTTTTAAGTGGATAGAAAATGTAATTGCACCTCTTGATGTTACTGTTATTTATTGATTCATATCCCATGATTAACAAGATTAAAAAAAACTGCAGAATTTCAAGCAACTCTTTTCCTCTCCTAAGACTTGCTTATTATTTTTCCAGAAGTAGCTGGTTCCCAAGGTTAAGTATGTATAGCTCTGTGTTCTTTTTGATGTGAGAATCAATCCACTATCATCCACTGAACTGGGCTTAGGGCATACACTCCAGAGTGAAGTACTTCCTCAAGTTGTCATTTATGTGATGGGTATTCTGCTGAGGATTTAAATTAAGACAGGACTTCACTGCTAGTGCAAGTGACTGTTGTAATAGAAAATAATTTTCCTCTTGAAGCAAATCCACTATGGATGTCATTATAGACCTGTTATCTTTTCTTAGACTGTGGGCTCCTCAAGGGCAAGGCCTATGATTTATTCATATGTGTCCTCAAAGAGTTTCGTGCCTGACATACAGTATGGGCATCGTAAGTGATTATGAACTGATGGCTCATAAATTCTTTCCTGACATGGCACCATGTTGATGTGCAAAAAGCAAATGGCCTGGTGAAGCTACACAATTAATTCTTTCATTCACTCATTCAACACATATTTACATTTTTGATATGTATTGGATACTACACAAAATTATACACACACACACACACACACACAGAAATAAGATATAATCTAGTATTAAGGACAAAGATGTAACTAGATCATTACAATAAAGTAACTTAAGATGGAAAATACATGAAAGAGGAGCCAACATGTGATAAAAATTTTGATGGGATATTACCAGAAGGAATATTTTTAACAGCTGTAGTGATTTTCTGTCAAAAATGTGTGTCAAATGTTATCAAATGTCCTCTTAAAAAAACTAATGAGAAGATTCCTTTAAAAAAAATTAATACAATGAGTTATATTAGGTTTTCTCATGTCAAACAACTTTTTTTTTTTTTTGCGGTACGTGGGCCTCTCACTGCTGTGGCCTCTCCCGTTGCGGAGCACAGGCTCTGGACGTGCAGGCTCAGCAGCCACGGCTCAAGGGCCCAGCCGCTCCACGGTATGTGGGATCTTCCCGGACCGGGGCATGAACCTGTGTCCCCTGCATCGGCAGGCGGACTCTCAACCACTGCGCCACCAGGGAAGCCCATATCAATCAACTTTTGACTTCTTTCAAAATACTACTTATTAACAGTACGTAGTTAAACCTTATTTATATGAATATTCTAGTTGAGATTGATCTTCACATTTCCTGTTAGGCTATTTTTCTAATCTAATTTAATTTTAGGGTTATGCTAGCTGTATAATATTAATGGGAAAGCGGGCATTTTTCTATGTTCTAGAACTTAATGTTGCCCTTGGAATTATCATTCTCTGAAGGTGTTACAGACTTCATCCATAAAACTATCTGGGCTGAGGACTTTATTTGCAACTTTATTTGCAATCATCACTGCAAATTTACCTCTGCAAATAAAGTATGTGTATTTTAATGAAATAACATTTTAGAGACACGCACAGCATGAATCCAACATCTCCTGTTGTTTCCAGTAGATTCTATTTGTGTATCCCAGCTGTGTGTACTTCTTGAGTAAATAAATAGAATCAATTGGAACTCTTATTACTAAGGACAAGCAAAGAAAGATGATTTTTAAATTTCTTAAGATTCATAATTTCAGCAACAATCTTTATTTTCTAAAAATTCAAATGTGTTTCCTGTAATGCATTACCTATTTCAGAAGGGACATTTTAAAGCAATGTGTTTTTTTTCCCCACTCATTTATAAAAATTTATCCAGGAAACAGATGTCCATATGAAATTTATCTTTGTAAATAAAGTATGTGTATTTTAATGAAATAACATTATAGAGACATGCACAGCATGAATCTGACATCTCAGATATATAATCTCCTAAAAACAAGGCATTTCATCTTGATTTTCAAATGTATTAGCATGGCATGGTGTATATAGTGTGTTCTTACATTTCATCTTTCATATGTCTATGACTATGTCCTCAATAGTATTTCAAAATTTTTGTAATTGTAGACTATTTTTATACTTGGTGGATTCTTTTCTTTCAACACTTTCAATATTTCACTCCACTCTTTTGTTGCTTCTGTGTGTTCTGAGGAGAAGGGTAGGTATTTTTTACTAAGATGAAAAATAAAATAAATCACGGTACATTCATATAACCTGCTGCAGTTAAAAAAAGAGAAAGAAATGTAGATCTGTATATACTGGCATATAAATATTAAAATTTAAATTAAAGATATTTAGAGTTAAACAAAGGAAGACATTTCCAAAAGACTATACTTATATATGTTGCTACATGATTAGACTTTAAATATATTAATATGAATATATATTATACATATATGTTCATATATATGTATATGCATATGTATATGTATACACATACATGTATTTTTAATATCTTAAGGTATATCAGTTAACTTGTTAACAGTGGTTAATTCTAAATAATTGTTTACAGAAGATGATGAGTTGGAAAGATACATTTTCACTTCATACTTCATGTCCTACTTATTGCATTTTATTTGTTTGTTTAAAGACCATGCATTATTTTGATGATGATCACGTAAAGCAGTGTCCATTTTGAAAACATAAATAGAGTCCTAAAGTTGGAATTCCTAAACTGATAACTCATTTCCAAACCTATGTCTGCCACAGAAGAACAGAACTCAAAAATCACCTCAGGAGGATAACTCTTGGGGTAATAGCAAGTAGATCACAGAGAGCTGGATTCTAGAGTAAAACATAGAACTCTCAGAAAAATAAAAACCTACAGTTGATCTTGCTAGGCACAGAGAACAAGGTGACCACGGGCAGAGGGCTATATCCCAGAAAGCCACCTCAGTAGAATGGTCTCCTCAGAAGAGAGCGCTATGAGCTGACCACAGAGTAGAAGGCAATGATGCAGATTCCATGATAGGACCCATGGAAGCATATGGAAAACTATGCTTCCTAAAGGCTGAAAGTGACATCGTGCATGATCTTTAGGGGATACAAATAAACTATAGGATTCTGTGGGATTACATGTATCTAGAACTTAACCATTATTAGCTAACAGTATTCTCTAATTTTAAAAAAATTAATCAAAAATTTTAAAGATACCAAATAACATTAAAAGAAAAAAAATCATAGTATATCTGTTTAGATTTTTTCCTCCCCTTCTCCTTCCCCCCAACCTCACCCCACCCAGGATTATGGTGAAGAGATGCCCAAAATAACTGGAATTTTTGGCGCCACAGCTGTCCCCCATACAAGGAATAAATAGATACAGACACTGTTAGATTTCTTTTTTACCCTAACGTCTTTCTTGACTTGTGTGTAGTTTCTTACCCCAATATATTTTCCAGGTGAGTGAATTCTTCAAATAATTTTTGTATTGTAGAAGTGGACAGGTGTGTTGTTTATTTGTGCTGCAAATAAGTATTTTCTTTCAACTAGGAAAAGGAGTGGGAACCCATTTACTTGTTGAAAAGCAATTCAATTTCATTGTCGACTGTCAAATAAGCCAGGGATGAAATTGATCAATTTCAGAAAAGTAATGAAAAGAACTGTCTAGGGATTCTAAAGGGTCTATTTTGGGAGAAACATCAGTATGTAGATACACTTCAAGCTAATAAAATTATGGCCAAACTGAGTAACTACAATTTTTTATATTGACATCATTATCAGAAAAATATTTATTGGGTTTCATACCATGTACAGTATAGATCTGAGACAACATTCTTTATGGCCCCTCATATGCCAAGGTCCTCATGTAATGCTTTGGGCTTTGAGTTATGTCATCTGACCCCTGTAGCACTGGTGAGATTTCTGTTGGGTAAAAGTAAACTGTGAATCTATGTGTGTGGATGTTTGTATTGTGAGGTAGGAAAGAGCTACTGGAAAGAGGTATAGGAGCAGCTGACAACAACTGGGTAGAGAAAACAGGTGAAGGATTTACTTGGGTAGAAATTATGATGCCACCTTCAGACATACGACAAAACCAAACTAGCCAGTGAATATGTTACCTATTGGATCACAGTAGGAGATACATTTTCCCAAGTGATAGTCTGACATCATAAAAAAGTTTAAAATGTAGTTGGAGGGATTAATTTTATCTTTGAAATATTTATGTTGTTGATTGTTTTTAAAGCTAGAGATTAAGATTATGATAATAGTATATTAGAGAGATTTATCTAGTGCTAAGAACAGGATTGATTGGAGCAGCAGTCAGTGAAAGACAAAAAAAACAATTACCAGGAGCTTGACATGTTTGTGTGAGAAGAAAAGACTATACTCAAGGGCTGGAAAGGATAAAACTAAAGAAGGGAAAGTTTGAAGGAATTGTGAATGCGATTTGCTACAGTATGGACGAAGTAAAGATAATGTGACTCTTAGAATTAGATTTGCTTTGATATCTGAACACTGTGTTCCTAGGACTCAGAATATCTGGTTTCTCTCTCCAGCAGTGAGATCCACTAGCTGTGTGTTAGAAAGCCAGTTATTTAAACTCTTAGAACTTTAGAACCTTGAATTGATAAAAAGAAGGCCAATGGACTATAACCAGAGTGTGCCATTCCTAGTACAGTCGACCTCACACTGTAGTCCCGTGACTGAACCGGACATCGTTAATCAATCATGGAGCTTTCCAACTGGGTACAAATGAGGCCTCATTATCCTTATCAACTAGGTTCTCAACAACCAGTACCAACCGAAGGAATTTTGCAGTCAAAACAAAATCAGTTTCCAATGTAGAATGCAGGTGTTTTCCAATGTCTCTTCCTGTTCTAGTGTTTAATCCTCCAATTCTACTGTTTGCAATGTATGCAAACAAAGGAACGGAAGATCCTTTGATGGAAATAGGAAAGTTGGAAAAGGGAGTGGGGCAAGGGAGGCTGGAGAAGGGGTGTGTGGAGCAGGCTTGTACCAGTGGGTGTTTGTGTTAGAAGTTCAAACTTTACTGCCCTTGGTTACCACAGCTACAGTCTTTCAATCAGGAATAAGAATGCTCAACAGAATGAGTGGTACTGGATAAAGAGCAGAGAAACTCAGGTCAGTGCACTGAGAAACCAACAGGAAATTGATGTTGAGATAAGCAGGTACCGAAATGAAGGTCCTTTCCTCTTGTCGGGGAGAGGAGGTGAATATTATCTTTCCTGCTTAAAAGAGCAGTTGAGGAATCAGGCAGCTGGTTACGAAGGGCAAGGGTTACATGAGACCCTTGCAAAAGGTGGCAAAAGTAAGAGCAGCTAGATCCAGAATCCTGGACACTCTCAACAACAATTCACAGAGATGAACGATGTCGCTTCACCACTGAACGTCTGGTTGTGATACTTCCGGTCTAAGTTAGTTTCCTATGCATATTTGCATACCTGGGCACAGAAACCACAGGTGGCACCCCTCCCAGGTGTATTCACTCCCTACCTGTTGCAAGGTCTTTGGCTGATGAACACACACACGTACAATTCCATTTTAATTGCTTGTTTTTTTCCAAGGAAGAAAATCCAAGTCAATAAGATTCTAACTTTGTAGCCTACAGACTAATGTCTATGATTCAGTATATAATTACTGCAATAAGCTTTTTCCTACAGAGGGCTTTACTACCTGTCCTGAGTGTGAATGAAGGTGATGTACAAGTGGAATGAACTGAAGGTTTCGGATCTTAGGGAAACATTGGATCTGTATAAGCAAATCCCATCTCATTTGTCTTCATTAATAAATTCCTTCCCGGGAGAGGGGGAAGTTGGAGGAAGAGTAAGACGCGGAGATCACCTTCCTCCCCACAGATACACCAGAAATACATCTACACGTGAAACAACTCCTACAGAACACCCACTGAACGCTGGCAGAAGATCTCAGACCTCCCAAAAGGGAAGAAACTCCCCACGTACCTGGGTAGGGCAAAAGAAAAAAGAATAAACAGAGACAAAAGAATAGGGACGGGACCGCACTGGTGGGAGGGAGCTGTGAAGGAGGAAAGGTTTCCACACACTAGGAAGCCCCTTCACGGGCAGAGACTGTGGGTGGCGGAGGGGGGAAACTTCGGTGCCGCAGAGGAGAGCACAGCAACAGGGGTGTGGAGGGCAAAGCGGAGAGATTCCCGCACAGAGGATCAGGGCTGACTGGCACTCACCAGCCCGAGAGGCTTGTCTGCTCACCCGCCGGGGCGGGCGGGGCAGGGAGCTGAGGCTCGGGCTTTGGTCGGAGCACAGGGAGAGGACTGGGGTTGGCGGAGTGAACACAGCCTGCAGGGGGTTAGTGCACCACGGCTAGCCGGGAGGGAGTCCGGGAAAAAGTCTGGACCTGCCAAAGAGGCAAGAGACTTTTTCTTCCCTCTTTGTTTCCTGGTGCGCGAGGAGAGGGGATTAAGAGCACTGCTTAAAGGAGCTCCAGAGACGGGCGCAAGCCGCGTCTACCAGTGCGGACCCCAGAGACGGGCATGAGACGCTAAGGCTGCTGTTGCCGCCACCAAGAAGCCTGTGTGTGAGCACAAGTCACTATCCACACCTCCCCTCCCGGGAGCCTGTGCAGCCTGCCACTGCCAGGGTCCCGTGATCCAGGGACAACTTCCCCGGGAGAATGCGCGGAATGCCTCTGGCTGGTGCAACGTCGGCCGCTGCTGCCGCAGGCTCACCCCGCATCCGTGCTCCTCCCTCCCCCCAGCCTGAGTGAGCCAGAGCCACCGAATCAGGGGCTTCTTTAACCCCGTCCTGTCTGAGCGAAGAACAGATGCCCTCCGGCGACCTAAACGCAGAGGCGGGGCCAAATCCAAAGCTGAACCCTGGAAGCAGTGCAATCAAAGAAGAGAAAGGGAAATCTCTCCCAGCAGCCTCAGGAGCAGTGGATTAAATCTCTACAATCAACTTGATGTACCTTGAATCTGTGGAATACCTGAATAGACAACGAATCATCCCAAATTGAGGAGGTGGACTTTGAGAGCAAGATATATTATTTTTTCCCCTTTTCCTCTTTTTGTGGGTGTGTATGTGTATGCTTCTGTGTGAGATTTTGTCTGTATAACTTTGCTTTCACCATTTGTCCTAGGGTTCTGTCCATCCGTTTTTGTTTTACATACAAATTTTTTTTTCTTAATAATTATTATTTATTTATTTGCGGAATGCGGGCCTCTCACTGTTGTGGCCTCTCCCATTGCGGAGCACAGGCTCCGGACACGCAGACCCAGGGGCCATAGTCCACGGGCCCAGCTGCTCCGCAGCATGTGGGATCTTCCCAGACCGGGGTACAAACCCGTGTCCCCTGCATCGGCAGGTGGACTCTCAACCACTGCACCACCAGGGAAGCCCTATTTTTTATTTTAATAACTTTATTTTACTTTATCTTACTTTATTTTATTTTATTTTATCCTCTTTCTTCCTCCCTCCCTCCCTCCCTCTCTCTCTCTTCCTTTCTTTCTTTCTCCCTTTCTCCCTTTCTCTCTTTCTTCCTTCCTTCCTTCCTCCCTCCCTCCCTCCCTCCCTCCCTCTCCCTCTCTCTCTCTCTTTCTTTCTTTCTTTCTACTTTTTCTCCCTTTTATTCTGAGCCGTGTGGATGAAAGCCTCTTGGTGCTCCAGCCAGGAGTCAGGGCTCTGCCTCTGAGGTGGGAGAGCCAACTTCAGGACACTGGTCAACAAGAGACCTCCCAGATCCACGCATTATCAAATGGTGAAAATCTCCCAGAGATCTCCATCTCAACACCAACACCCAGCTTCACTCAATGACCAGCAAGCTACAGGGCTGGACACCCTATGCCAAACAACTAGCAAGACAGGAACACAACCCCACCCATTAGCAGAGAGGCTGCCTACAATCATAATAAGTCCACAGACACCCCAAAACACACCACCAGACATGGACCTGCCCACCAGAAAGACAAGATCCAGCCTCATCCACCACAACACAGGCACTAGTCCCCTCCACAAGAAAGCCTACACAACCCACTGAACCAACCTTAGCCACTGGGGGCAGAAACCAAAAACAACGGGAACTAAGAACCTGCAGCCTGCAAAAAGGAGACCCCAAACACAGTAAGATAAGCAAAATGAGAAGACAGAAAAACACACAGCAGATGAAGGAGCAACATAAAAATGCACCAGACCTAACAAATGAAGAGGAAATAGGCAGTCTACCTGAAAAAGAATTCGGAATAATGATAGTAAAGATAATCCAAAATCTTGGAAACACAAAAGAGAAAATGCAGGAAACATTTAACAAGGACCTAGAAGAACTAAAGAGGAAACAAGCAATGATGAACAACACAATAAATGAAATTAAAAATACTCTAGAAGGGATCAATAGAAGAAAAACTGAGGCAGAAGATGGATAAGTGACCTGGAAGATAAAATAGTGGAAATAACGACTGCAGAACAGAATAAAGAAAAAAGATTGAAAAGAACTGAGGACAGTCTCAGAGACCTCTGGGACAACATTAAACGCACCAACATTCGAATTATAGGTGTCCCAGAAGAAGAAGAGAAAAAGAAAGGGACTGAGAAAATATATGAAGAGATTATAGTTGAAACCTTCCCTAATATGGGAAAGGAAATAGTTAATAAAGTCCAGGAAGCACAGAGAGTCCAGTACAGGATAAATCCAAGGAGAAACACTCCAAGACACATATTAATCCAACTATCAAAAATTAAATGAAAAGAAAACATATTAAAAGCAGCAAGGGAATAACAACAAATAACACACAAGGGAATCCCCATAAGGTTAAGAGCTGATCTTTCAGCAGAATCTCTGCAAGCCAGAAGAGGGAGGCAGGACATATTTAAAGTGATGAAGGAGAAAAACCTACAACCAAGATTACTCTACCTGGCAAGGATCTCATTCAGATTTGATGGAGAAATTAAAACCTTTACAGACAAGCAAAAGCTGAGACAGTTCAGCACCACCAAACCAGCTTTATAACAAATGCTAAAGGAACTTCTCTAGGCAAGAAACACAAGAGAAGGAAAAGGCCTACAATATCAAACACAAAACAGTTACAAAAATGGGAATAAGAACATACGTATTGATAATTACCTTAAATGTAAATGGATTAAAGGCTCCCACCAAAAGACACAGACTGGCTGAATGGATACCAAAATGATACCCATATAAATAGTGTCTACAAGAGACACACTCCAGACCTAGGGACACATACAGACTGAAAGTGAGGGGATGGAAAAAGATATTCCATGCAAATGGAAACCAAAAGAAAGCTGGAGTAGCAATTCTCATATCAGACAAAACAGACTTTAAAATAAAGACTATTACAAAAGACACAGAAGGACACTACATAATGATCAAGGGATCGATCCAAGAAGAAGATATAACAATTGTAAATATTTATGCACCCAACATAGGAGCACCTCAATACATAAGGTAAATACTAACAGCCATAGAAGGGGAAATCGACAGTAACACATTCATAGTAGGGGACTTTAACACCCCACTATCATCAATGGACAGATCATCCAAAATGAAAATAAATAAGGAAACACAAGCTTTAAATGATACATTAAACAAGATGGACTTAATTGATATTTATAGGACATTCCATCCAAAAACAACAGAATACACATTTTTCTCAAGTGCTCAGGGAACATTCTCCAGGATAGATCATATCTTGAGTCACAAATCAAGCCTTGTTGAATTTCAGAAAACTGAAATGATATCAAGTATCTTTTCTGACCACAACACTATGAGGCTAGATATCAATTACAGGAAAAGATCTGTAAAAAATACAAACACAATACACTACTTAATAACTAAGTGATCGCTGAAGAAATCAAAGAGGAAATCAAAAAATACCTAGAAACAAATGACAATGGGGACACAACGACCCAAAACCTATGGGATGCAGCAAAAGCAGTTCTAAGAGGGAAGTTTATATCAATACAATCCTACCTTAAGAAACAGGAAACATCTCGAATAAACAAGCTAACCTTGCACCTAAAGCAATTAGAGAAAGAAGAACAAAAAAACCCCAAAGTTAGCAGAAGGAAAGAAATCATGAAGATCAGATCAGAAATAAATGAAAAAGACAGGAAGAAAATGATAGCAAAGCTCAATAAAACTAAAAACTGGTTCTTTGAGAAGATAAAATTGATAAACCATTAGCGAGACTCATCAAGAAAAAAAGGGAGAAGACTCAAATCAACAGAATTAGAAATGAAAAAGGAAAAGTAACAACTGACACTGCAGAAATACAAAAGATCATGAGAGATTACTACAAGCAACTCTATGCCAATAAAATGGACAATCTGGAAAAAATGGACAAATTCTTAGAAATGCACAATCTTCCAAGACTGAATCAGGAAGAAATAGAAAATATGAACAGACCAATCACAAGCACTGAAATTGAAACTGTGATTAAAAATCTTCCAACAAACCAAAGCCCAGGACCAGATGGCTTCACAGGTAAATTCAATGAAACATTTAGAGAAGAGCTAACACCTATCCTTCTCAAACTCTTCCAAAATATAGCAGAGGGAGGAACACTCCAAAACTCATTCTATGAGGCCACCATCACGCTGATACCAAAATCAGACAAGGATGTCACAAAGAAAGAAAACTACAGGCCAATAACACTGATGAACATATATGCAAAAATCCTCAACAAAATACTAGCAAACAGAATCCAACAGCACATTAAAAGGATCATACACCATGATCAAGTGGGGTTTATTCCGGGAATGCAAGGATTCTCAATATACGCAAATCAATCAACGTGATACACATATTAACAAATTGAAGGAGAGAAACCATATGATCATTTCAATAGATGCAGAGAAAGCTTTCGACAAAATTCAACACCCATTTACGATAAAAACCCTGCAGAAAGTAGGCATAGAGGGAACTTTCCTCAACATAATAAAGGCCATGTATGACAAACCCAAGGCAATATCGTCCTCAATGGTGAAAAACTGAAACCATTTCCACTAAGTTCAGTAACAAGACAAGGTTGCGCACTCTCACCACTCTTATTCAACATAGTTTTGGAAGTTTTACCCACAGCAATCAGAGAAGATAATGAAACAAAAGGAATCCAAATCGGAAAAGAAGAAGTAAAACTGTCACTGTTTGCAGATGACAGGATACTATACATAGAGAATCCTAAAGATGGTACCAGAAAACTACTAGAGCTAATCAATCAATTTGGTAAAGTAGCAGGATACAAAATTAATGCACAGAAATCTCTGGCATTCCTATACACTAATGATGAAAAATTTGAAAGTGAAATTAAGAAAACACTCCCATTTACCACTGCAACAAAAAGAATAAAATATCTAAGAGTAAACCTACCTAAGGAGACAAAAGACCTGTATGTAGAAAATTATAAGACACTGATGAAAGAAATTAAAGATGATACAAATAGATGGAGAGATATACCATGTTCTTGGATTGGGAGAATCAACATTGTGAAAATCACTACTACCCATAGCAATCTAGAGATACAATGCAATCCCTATCAAACTACCACTGGCATTTTTCACAGAACTAGAAAAAAAATTTCACAATTTGTATGGAAACACAAAAGACCCGGAATAGCCAAAGAAATCTTGAGAACGAAAAATGGAGCTGGAGGAATCAGGCTCCCTGCCTTTAGAGTATACTACAAAGCTACAGTAATCAAGATAGTATGGTACTGGCACAAAAACAGAAAGATAGAATAATGGAACAGGGTAGAAAGCCCAGAGATAAACTCATGCACATATGGTCACCTTATCTTTGATAAAGGAGGCAGGAATATACAGTGGAGAAAGGACAGCCTTTTCAATAAGTGGTGCTGGGAAAACTGGACAGGTATATGTAAAAGTATGAGATTAGAACACTCCTTAACACCATACACAAATATAAACTCAAAATGGATTAAAGACCTAAATGTAAGGCCAGAAACTATCAAACTCTTAGAGGAAAACATAGACAGAACACTCTATGACATAAATCACAGCAAGATCCTTTTTGACCCACCTCCTAGAGAAATGGAAATAAAAACAAAAATAAACAATTGGACCTAATGAAACATAAAAGCTTTTGCACAGCAAAGGAAACCATAAACAAGACCAAAAGACAACCCTCAGAATGGGAGAAAATATTTGCAAATGAAGCAACTGACAAAGGATTAATCTCCAAAATTTAAAAGCAGCTCATGCAGCTCAATAACAAAAAAACAAACAACCCAATCCAAAAATGGGCAGAAGAACTAAACAGACATTTCTCCAAAGAAGATATATAGACTGCCAACAAACACATGAAAGAATGCTCAACAACATTAATTATTAGAGAATTGCAAATTAAAACTACAATGAGATATCATCTCACACCAGTCAGAATGGCCATCATCAAAAAATCTAGAAACAATAAATGCTGGAGAGGGTGTGGAGAAAAGGGAACACTCTTGCACTGCTGGTGGGAATGTGAATTGGTACAGCCACTATGGAGAATAGTATAGAGGTTCCTTAAAAAAGTACAAATAGAAGTACCATATGACGCAGCAATCCCACTACTGGGCATATACCCTGAGAAAACCGTAATTCAAAAAGAGTCATATACCAAAATGTTCACTGCAGCTGTATTTAGAATAGCCTGGAGATGGAAGCAACCTAAGTGTCCATCATCGGATGAATGGATAAAGAAGATGTGGCACATATATACAATGGAATATTACTCAGCCATAAAAAGAAACGAAATTGAGTTATTTGTAGTTAGGTGGATGGACCTAAGAGTCTGTCATACTGAGTGAAGTAAGTCAGAAAGAGAAAGACAAATACCGTATGCTAACACATATATATGGAATTTAAGAAAAAAATGTCATGAAGAACCTAGGGGTAAAGCAGGAATAAAGACGCAGACCTCCTAGAGAACGGACTTGAGGTTATGGGGAGAGGGAAGGGTGAGCTGTGACAGGGCGAGAGAGAGTCATGGGCATATACACACTAACAAACGTAGTAAGGTAGATAGCTAGTGGGAAGCAGCCGCATGGCACAGGGATATTGGCTCGGTGCTTTGTGACAGCCTGGAGGGGTGGGATAGGGAGGGTGGGAGGGAGGGAGACGCAAGAGGGAAGACATATGGGAACATATGTTTATGTATGACTGATTCACTTTGTTATAAAGCAGAAACTAACACACCATTGTAAAGCAATTATACCCCAATAAAGATGTTAAAAAAAAAATTTCTAATTACGATATTATTTACCAATGTCATTATATTGTGGTCTATAATATCTTTACTTAGAAAATAACAAAACACATGTGTATCTTTACCCAGACCAGCTATTTTTTCAAATATATTTTGGGTGGTCTTCCTTGACTGATTTCACACCTTGTCTAGGCCCTATGTGTGCCATTATCTTCGATCCGTATTTCAGTACTACTTTTCTATCTCCTTTTTTGTTGTCAAGAGCAGCAAAGCAGACTTAAAAGAAAGGGCAAGATAGGCAATGTTTTAGGGTTTTAAATATGGAATGCTTACTCATCACTGGAAAAGTGATTTTCAAAAGGCATTTTTCATGTGTTTTTATTAATGATCAGGGAGAATTTTCTTTGTGCTCATTCCTGTATTTCTCCTGGCCATGGCAAAATAATGGCAAACTAAAGATTTTTTTCCTTCTTCTTTGCATCGTAATTATCCACAGTGACAGGTATGCTTTTTGTTTGTTTTTTTCTAAAGGGGTTTTCAGCTTCTTTACATCTGACCCACAGTGGATTTCCTCCATTCACATCCTTCCTTATGGGGCTATCACTGAGGTGTTTTTGCTTCATTTTGTTTTTAAAGACGTGATCTTCTGCCCTGACTCATTAGTTAAATTTGAATCATACGGGGTTTTATAATATTGGTACATTTTAAACTTATATTGATATATTTTGTTAGTTTTTGGAGGAAGGTGGTATAAATCTGCTTTTGTGTCATTATTTCCTCCCAAACTGAATTCTCCTTCTTTCGTCATCTTTTTCTTGGTCATTAAGTGATGACAAAGACTAATCAGGCAAGCTATAATTTTCATCATGGAAATTAAAGACCCTGTGGTCCCTGAGCCCATCTAAAAAACACCTGTATATCACAGGAAGACCTCTATCGCAGTGCAGATAGTACAGCACTCTCCTTTCAAATTATTTGTCTCCTCTATCATGAGAGTAAGAGCAGTTGGAGACAACATTATGGTAAACATGATACATTAATTCAATAATAAAGATTCATTGAATCCCTACTATAGGATGTAACTTAGGAAATGATGAGCAAAAGAGACATGGGCCTGATGCAGCTTACAACCCAGTGAAATATGATCGTTAAACATACAGTCACATAAACTAGAGAAAATTACAATTATATTAATTGCTAGTGAAAAGAGGTGTATGTTGCTTTGAAATGCTATAAAGTTGATATTAAATCTCATCCGGAAAGTCGGGTAAAGCTATTTTAAGCAAGCAGACATTGAGGTGAGGTCTAAAGGAATAGAGTTAACTAAAGAGAGAGATGGGGAGGGAGAGAGAGAGAGAGAGAGCGAGAGAGAGAGAGAGAGGGAGAGAGAGATTGGTTGGGAATTAAGGGAGAGTGTTTTTAGTCATTCAGGTAAAGGGAAGAATATGTGCAAAGGCACTGAAGAGTTTTTATTTTTTCATGAAGGCAAAACTTTCATAAAGAAGTTTATTAAATATATACATGTATGTGTATATATATATATATTATATATATATATTCTTTTTCAGATTCTTTTCCATTATAGTTTATCACAAGATATTGAGTATAGTTCCCTGTGTAATGTTTGTCATTCTTACAAAATTTCTGTTTCATTATGGATACTTGCCTTACATCTATATTCCATTTCACCAATGATTTTATACTTGTAAGTTGCATAAGTCAAATGTAATTGTTTTATATGTATGTGTACAGACATATATACTTAATTATAGAATTTTATGTTGTTCTTTTCTCCCACTTCCTGATAGTACTTATTTCTTGCAGTCTTTATTTTTAGTTTTTTAGTTTTAACTAAATCATATCATATTTTAACAAATTGCTTAATAAACAAAACTGCATAAGTAATATTATAGTATAGGTTTATCTGGCTTCTCGCTCATTTATCTCGTAATTAATTGTAATTTGGAACTTGAATCCATGTTTAGAAGGCTGTGTTCAGACAATCTTGGAGATGTGGATTAAAGGCGTGTGGCTGTGTCTGCCAAGTGTTCCATGGGGAAGGCCATGTTTACGTTAGTGCCTCTTTAAGAGTTTCCAGATCACACAGGCTATTTACAGTGGAATCCCAAATCCAGGCAAGGTGGCCACTACATCTGTTAATTTAAAGATTCTGTTTTTGTTTTTGTCTGCAAAGAGTCCACTCAGATTCTAACAATCTTCTTTGTCATCTTTTTGGGCCAGGTGAAAGATTTTTCTAGGCTTCAGTTTGCTGCACATGGACCATTCTGCTGTATCCTGCTTCAAGAGAAGGTCTCAATACCAGGACCACACCTAGAAAGGGCATAGTAAACCATCTCCTCTACCTGATTGTGGACTGTGGTATCCTCTTATCCCCTGACTGCAGGGAAGCTGCAGAAGTAGATTATGAAATTACTTTTTTGGCTTTCAGTATTCTTTATTCTTTCCCTGTCCTTGGCAATTTTCTTTGGAGATTAATTGAGGTCATTTGTGAATGTAAAAGGCTGTTTGTTGTATTTCATCTAACATTTACAGTTATTTATATAGAGTGCTTTTGAAAGTATACAGTTTTCCAGAAAACCTTTTCAAGGTGCAGGTGCTAGTTTAGTCTTAAGGAGGTAAGAATTATTAGAGATTTGCATAGATCTAACACAACCCTTTTTTCATAACAATCTCTTTTATAAAGTAAAATATTTTTCCATTCATAAGATGCTAGACTCTCAATCAACTTACTGTGAATAATCAGTTACCAGCAGAGACAGACAATAAACCTACACTGATAAAAAGATGTCCAAGTACATACTATGATTCCATTTCTATGCAGTTTAAGAACATACAAAACCAATCAATGGTTACAGAAGTCAGAATGGTGGTTACCTCTGGGGTTAATGACTGGGAAGGGGTTCAAAGGAAACTTCTGGGATGCTTCAGTCAAAGTGATCAAGGTGGTGTTTACACAGATCTTTACCTATGTAAAAATTCATCAAGCTGTATACTTCAGATTATTATTCTTTATGCTACACACATTACAGCTCAATTTAAAGGAGATGTCCAAGGTCTTTGATAAGCCATCCTCAGAAATTTTAGAGTCATTAGATTAATCTTAACCTAGCTATTTTCACTTTATTTTAGCTTAAAAAAGTTCATTGTTCACAGAACTAGAAGAAACAATCCTAAAATTCATATGGAACCATAAAAGACCCAGAATTGCCAAAGCAATTCTGAAGAAAAAGAACAAAGCAGGAGGCATAAGCCTCCCAGACTTCAGACAACACTACAAAGCTACAGTAATCAAAACAGTATGGGAGGGAGGGGTTCCCTGGTGGTGCAGTGGTTAACAGTCCACCTGCCAATGCAGGGGACACAGGTTCGAGCTCTGATCTGGGAAGATCCCAATGCCGTGGAGCAACTAAGCCCGTGTGCCATAACTACTGAGCCTGCACTCTGGATCCCGTGAGTCACAACTACTGAAGCCCGTGTGCCTAGAGCCTGTGCTCTGCAACAAGAGAAGCCACCACAATGAGAAGCCCGTGCACTGCAATGAAGAGTAGCCCCTGCTCACTGCAACTAGAGAAAGCCTGCACGCAGCAATGAAGACCCAACGCAGCCAAAAATAAATAAGTTAATTAATTAAAAAAAACACAGTATGGTATTATTCTAAATTCAGAAAGCAGAGGTAAACACTTTTGTTTATAAATCAGTGGTATTACTAGCTAATATGTTTTAGTTAGAACACTATACCTGCACTTCAGAAGTACTGATTGGATTCCATTAAAAAAAAAAAAAGACATTCAAATTAATAAAAACAGTCTTCTAACAGCAAAAACAAAAACAAACAAACAAACAAAAAAACAGTGTGGTATTGGCACAAAACAGGCATACGATCAACGAGACAGAATAGAGAGCTCAGAAATAAATCCACACACCTACAGTCAATTAATCTTTGACAAAGGAGGCAAGAATATACAATGGGAAAAAGACAGTCTCTTCAGCAAGTGGTGTTGGGAAAGTTGGACAGCCACATATAAATCAATGAAGTTAGAACACACCCTCTCACCATACACAAAAATAAACTCAAAATGGCTTAGAGACTTAAACATAAGACATGACACCATAAAACTCCTAGAAGAGATCATAGGCAAAACACTCTCTGACATAAATCAAACCAATGTTTTCTTAGGTCAGTCTCCCAAGGCAACAAACATAAATTCAAAAATAAACAAATGGGACCTAATCAAACTTATAAACTTTTGTACAGCAAAGGAAACCACAAACAAAACAAAAAGACAACCTACAGAGTGGGAAAAAATATTGCAAATGATGCGACTGACAAGGTCTTAATTTCTAAAATATATGAACAGCTCATACAACTCAACAACAACAGAAACCAAACAACCCAATCAAAAAATGGGCAGAAGACATAAATAAACATTTCTCCAAAGAAGAAATACAGATGACCAATAGGCACATGAAAAGATGTTCAACTTCACTTATTATTAGAGAAATGCAAATCAAAACTACAATGAGGTATCACCTCACACTGGTCAAAATGGCCATCATCAAAATGTCTACAAATAACAAATGGTGAAGAGGCTGTGGAGAAAAGGGAACCTGCCTACACTGTTGGTGGGAACGTAAGTTGGTGCAGCCACTATGGAGAACAGTATGGAGGTTCCTCAGAAAACTAAAAATAGAATTACCATATGATCCAGCAATCCCACTCCTGGGCACATATCCAGACAAAACTCTAATTCAAAAAGATACATGCCCCCTATGTTCATGGAAGCACTTTTCACAATAGCCAAGACGGAAAAAACCTAAATGTCCATCGAAAGATGAATGTTAAAGAAGATGTAGTACAGGTACTTCCCTGGTGGTGCAGTGGTTAAGAATTCACCTGCCAATGCAGGGGACATGGGTTCGAGCCCTGGTCCGGGAAGATCCCACATGCCGCGGAGCGACTAAGCCTGTGTGCCACAACTACTGAGCCTGCGCTCTAGAGCCTGCAAGCCACAACTACTGGGCCTATGTGCCACAATTACTGAAGCCCGCGCGCCTAGAGCCTGTGCTCTGCAACAAGAGAAGCCACCGCAATGAGAAGCCCGCGCACCACACCAAAGAGTAGCCTCTGCTCACCACAACTAGAGAAAGCTGCGCACAGCAACGAAGAACCAAGGCAGCTAAAAATAAATAAATAAAATAAATAAATTTATATATAAAAAAAAATGAAATAATGCCATTTGCAGCAACATGGATGAACCTAGAGATTATCATACAAAGTGATGTAAGTCATAAAGAGAAAGACAGATACCATGTGATATCACTTAGATGTGGAATCTAAAATACGACACAAATGAACCTATCTATGAAACAGAAACAGAATCATGGACATAGAGAACAGGCTGGTGGGAGGGGGGAGGGGTGGGGGGAGGGGGGGAGGGGTGGGGGAGGGTTGAGTGGGAGTTTGGGGTTAACAGAAGTAAACTTCTATATACAGAATGGATAGTCCTACTCTATAGCACACAGAACTATATTCAACATCGTATGATAAACCATAATGTAAACAAACATAAAAAAGGATGTGTGTGTGTGTGTGTGTATAAAACTGAGTCACTTTGCTATACAGCAGAAATTAACACAACATTGTAAATCAGCTATACTTCAATTAAAAATACTGAAACTGAAAAAAAAGTTAATTGTTTTGTTATAATATAAATCCCAACATTATAAGAATTAATGACTTCTAGAAGTGGAGGTTAGAATCAGGATTCTTCGTAAACTGACACTCTTCCTATTCAGGCCACCACAAACGTTATTAATCCATCTCACTCACTTTTCTCCTGTTTCTGCGCAAAGCCCTATAATCCTTCTGAACATGGCTAATCACGCAGCCATTACCAATCAATTATGGTTGGAAAGTGAAAATAGCTCCACTTGGGATGCCTGAACCGGATGATGTCTAAGGGCATACCAGTCTCACATTTTGTCTATGACTGACTTATATTTTTCATCTATCAGTAGACTAAACAGACAGCCTTCAAGAGAAAGTGAATATTCACTGATGACGTTTTATTTTTGAAAGCAAGACCTACTATTCATATATCTATGTCGGTTTGTTAATTGTTTATCCGCATACGAATTTGTTCTTAAAATCCAGCATCCTACTGGTTTCCCTTCAAATTCAGTCATTTCCAGGATGTTGATTATATTGACTTAAGTTCCAGTAAACTACAGAAGGTTAAAGAAAAAAAAACCTAACAAACAAAACCACTGCCTCACAATTTATAATCATCCGAGAACACTGCGATCCAATCCAAGGTTTGCACCAATTACAGGAATATGGGCTGCTTCCCTTTTTCTTGCTGTTTTCACAAGAATCTCTGTGCATCTAGATGAAGCATCGCAGGTCTTTATTATATACTTAGCAGAGGCAATAGAGGTATGAAGGGGAAGCGGCAGAAAGCTCTCTTTTACTGTGCTTGGTTTTTGCTATCAAATAACTTAGAAGACTTGAACCTTTATTTGACCAATTATGTGCTCAAATTCCTTTTCAAGGAAGATCTCAGAAAAGAGTCAGATTTCAGAATCAACTGATTTTGTCTTTTGTTCCCTTTGGTGAAGCCTTTGCTTTTCCGTAACAAATCATGTATCCTTAAAGAAATGGTTCTAACATTTATACACCCTTACATTGCTTTTACCTTCACGCATATCATCTTTGAAAGAAACATGTTCACTTGAAAACTGCATTTATTTAATAATACGTATTTTTCCAATTTTTATAAACCACAGAATGTTGTTTTAGTTTGAGTTCCACATAAAGAGAGCCCAAGAAAAGGACCTGAGTACGTACAGGGTGTGCCGTTCATGTTGGTGTTGGTTGTATCAGGTGTAGGTTATCATATTTGATCCCACATCAAACCATGTACAGACCAGGAGACTGAGTTTCAGAGAGACAACAAGTGATAAATCAGAATTCAAACTCAGCTGTGTGTGTGCCCAGGGAACTCAGAGTTGCTCTGACAGCCGGATGTTCATCCTGGACCAGCTATGTGGTATGTGACCTTGAGCAAATCACTCAACCTGTGTGAACCTCAGGATCCTCAACTGTCACAACACAATCTCTGCTTTGCCTGTCAGACATGGCTATTCTGAAGACCCAAGCCATCAATGAACCTGTCTCATGCTTATTTGGGACAGCCAGTGTTTAAAAAAATTGGATTGCAATGTCCTGGATCATCTCAGGGTTGAAAGTTCCTGTTGTCCCATCAGTCACTGATATTTGTCAAGGACGTGTTGTGTGCTTCTGGGTCTCCTGCAACAGGGTACACAGCTTCAAAAACAAGGAGAAAACAAACTTTGTCCCATCATACTTTTTGGGGGGAATTGCACATAGAAACTGATGTCTGCCTGTGTGTGAATAAGGAGGTCAGTTTAACAAAGGGCCAAAGTAGGGGACGTTCGGCCACTGATACCTGAAACTCTGGCCCGGCTGCCCTAAAAATACATCTAGTTTCTCAGGGTTTCCAGCATCACTTAGGACCCAGCATCCCTTGCCTGTTTGTACTAGATTTCTTTCTTTAACAACAGGTGCCTGTATTACAGAGAGAGGGTTTTATTGCATCTTGATGTCATGACTGCAGCTGCTGGTATATAAATAAACTGGAAGCCACCCCAGGGGCTTTTCAAAAATCTAAGACCTACAAAGGAGAAATGTCTTAATATGTCTTAGAATCTTAACAGAGGAGACTGAAAACTTCCACTGAAACTGATTTTTAGCATTTCAACTAAGATTCGACACCAGTAATTTCTTTGTAGATATCACGTGACCATTGTAGGCAGAATAAACTAAGTGTAGATCATGCTAGTGTGAGTTAAACTACAGTAGCCCCTTAATTTTTCACAGATGGGTGGATTTCACTCCAATAGTATCCTTTCTTCATTTCCTTCCTTTTCTACTCTCTGACTTTAGCACCATGTAACACAAGAGAAATTACGATTATTAAGAGGTTGGTCCATTTGTTGGCAGAGGAAATCCTAAAACACTCCAGTTAAACAAAACACTTCTCATTTGAATTAAACAAGGTGAGGGAAGAAAAGATGAAACCCTTGGAAAACTGTTAGGTGTATGCATTACTGAGGTTTTCTTTTTTCCTCGATATACGTATGTATGTGTATGTGTGTGTGTGTCTGTAGGTGTGCATGGGTGTATATTTTTTCTCTCTCTCTTCTCCATTGCCAAAATTGTGAGATTGAATTTGGTGGTGCAGTCTCTCGTCTGTAACTAATAGGAAAATTAGCTATGGCTCTGGGGAGCTTTTAAAGACTGGCTACAGCAATGGAGTACTACATTCTGCCACCATCCAGTCTTTGAGAATGGAAGGAACTGAATTTTAAGTAAGTCTTTCAATACCTCCTTTTCAATACTTGTTTAATAGTACATGTCCTTTAACCAAAGAACACAGATGGTACAATGAGGTTTTAATTAGATTTCACGTTCAATGCAATTAGCTACATTTGCAAATGTAAAATCTACAATAGAGCCTTAAGAAATAACTTTATCAAGTCACTTCAATTTGTTAGGTCACTGGCCTTCCTGGATTGCAGTGGGCATACAGCTCAAGATAAGTGTTGTGAATTCCTATTTAAAACATACGTCAGTGGTTAAAATTGTGTCTGATTTGCAGGTTCAGAAATGGTCTTTCTTGATTTCTCTACTTATGAAAATATGAATAAAGATGAAAATCTCTCCAACACAGATATAAAACCTAAGTCCAGAATTTGGGAAGAACTTATTCTAACAATCAAGTCAATTGGGCTGGATTAGAAATTAAAACACAGCCACAGAGGTATCTGAAATGCACTTCGTGACGTAAGTAGGCTTTTCTTCATATGACAGGATTTGGGAGGTGGATGGGTAGCAGTGCAAGAGCTAGAAAGACAATTGGTATATCTCTCATGGTCTTGCTTTGAGGAAATAGTCAAAAAAGTAAATAATGAAAAATAACATGCCTGCTACACCTCTCCCACTCTTTTTCCTAAAGTGTGTTGCTTTTTGAGATGTCTGAGCATGGTTATGCCTCGCGTGCCTCCTACATCTATCCCCTCATCTTCACTTTAAAAAATATTAATTCAAAGCAAGAATCAGGGGGAAAAATAGGCTTAAGAAGTAGGGTAGGAATGGTCAGACTGCTAGGCACTGCATCTTGATAGGCTGTAGCTCCTACACTTAGAGCAGGAGGTGCTGACAAAAGGAGCATGGTAGTAGGGCATGATGACGGTGACGGTCCATATACTGTATCATCTCAGAGTAACAGAGTAGTAGGAGGTGGGGAAAGACAATAATTTCACAGCAGTTGATCAGAAACACACAGGATGAGAAAGAGGAAACATTTCTGGTGACACATCAACTCTGGCTGACAGTAGGGGTCCTCGGTGGCTCTGTTTAAAAAAGCTCTGTTTCTCCATTCTTAGAAGGAAGGCCCTGATAACATACAAGGGTCTGTCACGGGTGAAGGAGGATTGATAGTTAAGTTCCATGTATTTAACAATCACCTAAATATTCACTCATAAAATTTGGTTAAGTAAATCAAGGCATATACATTATGATGGGTAAACTGTATGTGTCAACTTGACTAGACCATGATGTACCCAGAGAGTTGGTCATATATTATTTCGGGGTTTCTGGGAGCATCTTTTTGCCTGAGATTGACATTGAAATCAGTGGACTTTGAGCGAAGCAGATTGCTCTTCATAATACAGGGGGGCCTCATCTAATCAACTGAAGGTCGGATTAGAACAAAAAGACCCACTCTCCCTTGAGTCGGAGAGAACTCCCCAGCTGATTGCCTTTGGATTTCATCTGCAGTATTGACTATTCCTGATTGACGGCCTTTGAACTTGAACATCGGCTCTCCCTGGGTCTCCTGTACCAGTGGCAGCAGATTTTACCAATCTTCATATTCATGTGAGCCAATTTCTTATAATAAATCTCTCTCTACACACACACACACACACACACACACACACACACACACACGTGGTTCTTAATATATAATATGTAATATATATATATATATAATTGGTTCTATTTCTCTGGAGAACCCTTCATATACATTCATGGAGAACAATCTTATTCTTAAAATCACATTGTAAAGAATATTTAAGCTCAGAAAACATTATTTGATGTCAAGTATAAAGGATAAAAATCAGGACTTTCCTGGTGGTGCAGTGGTTAAGAATCCACCTGCCAGTGCAGGGGACACAGGTTCGATCCCTGGTCCGGGAAGATCCCACATGCTATGGAGCAACTAAGCCCATGAGCCACAACTACTGAGCCTGTGCTCTAGAGCCCGCAAGCCACAACTACTGAGCCCATGTGCCACAACGACTGAAGCCTGAACGCTTGGAGCCTGTGCTCTGCAACAAGAGAAGTCACCACAATGAGAAGCCCATGCACCACAACAAAGAGTAGCCCTGCTTGCCGTAACTAGAAAAGCCCACACGTAGCAACGAATACCCAACGCGGCCAAAAAGAAATAAATTAAATAAATAAATTTATCAAACAAAAGGATAAAATCCAACACTCTCCATATAACATTACTGCATTTTATAATATGTATATGCAAAGAAGGCTTGAAAGGAATTTAGCAAATATACATAGTGGTCATCTCTGGGTATTAGGATTATTGGATGATTTCATCTTTTCTTTTTAATTGTCCATATTTCTAAATTCTCTATAGTGAATACACATTGCTTCTTAATCAGTAGAAAAAATGCTATCACTTTTTAAAAAATGCAAGTAGCTTAAAAGTCAAGTATCATGGTTAAAATTCTGCTGCTTGCAAGGAAGAATAAAGAGTAATCAGTTCCCACAAGAACAAAAACAAAGTGTATGTCAAAGAACAGAAGTCACAGTTTCTTTCAGCAGGTATCCTATCTGAGCAGATGGTATTTAAGAAGGAAATCACTGCATCTTAATGGAAGGCAGAGATACAATTTTCCCAAAAGCTGACGTTAAAAATAGATGACATTTGGGGGCATCCCATGCCTTTTCAGCAGTCCACTCTACATATTTGTAGCTGTTCCTTTTACAGAGATTTGTTTTCAGGGGACCAGACATCCCTAGTCTCCAGTTCCTGGTACTGTGTAAAACCCAGGACACTACACACCAGTCAGAATGGCCATCATTAAAAAGTCTACAAATAATAAATGCTGGAGAGAGTGTGGAGAAAGGGAACCCTCCTACACTGCTGGTGGGAAGTAAACTGGTGCAGCCACTATGGAAACCAGTAAACTAAACTAAAAAACTAAAAACAGAGTTGCCATATGACCCAGCAATCCCACTCCTGGACATATACCCAGACAAAACTATAATTCAAAAAGATACACGCACCCCTATGTTCACAGCAGCACTATTTACAATAGCCAAGACATGGAAGCAACCTAAATGTCCACTGACAGATGAATGGATAAAGAAGATGTGGTGTACATACACACAGACACACACACACACACAGGAATATTACTCAGCCATTAAAAGAATGAAATACTTCCATTTGCAGCAACATGGATGGAACTAGAGATTATCATACTAAGTTGAGGTAAGTCAGAAAGAGAAAGACAAGTACAATATAATATCACTTACACGTGGAATCTAAAATACAAATGAATTTATCTATGAAACAGAAAGAGACTCACAGATATACATAGAGAACAGACTTGTGGTTGTCCAGGGGGAGGGGAAGGGGGAGGGAGAGAAGGGTTGGGAGTTTGGCATTAGCAGACGCAAACTATAAACAACAAAGTCCTACTGCATAACAGAGGGAACTATATTCAATATCCTGTAATAAACCACAGTGGAAAAGAATATAAACAAGAATATATATGTATATGTATAACTGAGCCACTCTGCTGAACAACAACATTGTAAATCAACTATACTTCAGTAAAATTTTTAAAGAAAGTAAAAATAAGGTCAGTTAAAAAAAAAACATAACACAGGACACTAAAAAATCAGAGAGAAAAGGATTATGTTTCCGACTGCGGGGTTGTGATTTACTGTTTTTATTATAAGATTATTGGAACATAGTTTACTGTACAGCTGAGCACAAATCTCTCCCCTGCCTACTCTTCTTTTAACTTTTTTTACTATTAAAATAACATAATTTATCCAAAGCTTAACTTGTGTGTATTTATATGTGAAATACACATGCGTAACTATACGCCTACATTTTCTGTCTTCTTTCACCTTCTCCCCTTTTCATTTATTTTATCTTCTCTCTGCAAATGAAGGGACTGTGTATGCTGGTGTTTGCCTGAAAAAATCCAGCACAGGTTTATGGTGTTACCAAACACAAGTTCATATGCCCAATGCACAGTGAGGCCAAACAAACCAAAATGTTGGAGTTTGGAGCAGAGGAAGGTGTACTGCAGGGCCAAGCGAGGAGAACAGGTGGCTCGTGCTCAACAATGCGGACCTCCCTGATGGTTTTGGGGGAGAAGCTTTTATAGGCAAAATTTGGGGTGAGGGCTGCAGGGTGTGTGGCTTTCTTCTGATTGGTTGGTGGTGAGGTAACAGGGTGGTGTCCAGGAATCTTGTGCTCAGCCTGAAGTTACCATCCTCCACCTGGGTGGGGGCCTGAGTTCCAGCAGAAGAACTCAAAGGTGTTATTATGAATATCCCTTGAGGAGGAACCAGGACCCTGCCCCAGGGTGGCTGCATTATTGTTTCTTGACTATTCCTCCCATGTTCCTGCATCCCCTCCCTTCCCTGATTAGCAAGTGTTTGAATCTGCCCTTTGGAACTCAGGGAAGGTCTAGGAGGCTGAATGAAGCCTATTTCCTATAAACATGAAGTGTGTGGGGGGGTCGGGGGGCAGAAAGGATTTGTACCCTGGAGCGCCACAGAGTCCTGCTTGGTTTCACTAACAGAAGTTGAGAGATGCAAGGAAGAAATCCGCCCCCCGCCTCGTTAGAGATTCTGGAGGGAACCTGGCCCTGCTAACAGCTTGATTTAGGCCAAGTGAGACTGATTTTGAACTTACGGCCTCCAAAACTGTGATAGGATAAATTTTTGTTGTTTTAAGCCACGGTTTGTGGATATTTATTCCAGAAGCTCTAGGAAAGTAATATAGGGTACAATTAAATTCTGTGGCTGGTGTCAGGTAATTTAGAGAGGACAAGTTCTCCCTCTGAAGTTCTAATCTGTCCAAACCCATCAGATCTCATTTTCAATTTCATGGATCCAATTGGCTGCTGCAGTGGACCTTCAGGAAAGCCTGTGAACTTGCACATTGACATTCTCCTAAATGCCTGAAAGTGTAGTGATGTATGGATATCTCTCCCTGCCTGTGAGAACACAGCACCTGCATGCTCTGTGTGTTGAACAACTCAGACAGAAAACACACACACACACACAAACACACAAAATCCAAAGACTATCCTACACATATCCCCTGGTCTTCTTTGTATCTACTAAGTGTTTTCCAGGCAAGCAATCCTACCCAATTGTTCCTCCCTTCCATACCAATTATCGCACAATGAATTCATATGAAAAAGTGAGTTCTGATATGTACCAGATTTCACTCTGATCCAACTTGATTCTTTTGACTGTTGTTCAAATTTATGACACCGTTTTTGACCTCCTGAAGACCTAAAATATATGTCGGTTATTTAAATCTATATGTCAGACCTTTCTTTTTGTTTTTTCAGTTTAGAAGAAAAGCATGAGTTCCCACTGACCCTGAGGTTTAAGAAATACATGAAAAGGATTTCTTCTTTACACTGTCTTTCTATTTCAAAGTTCCTGAAGACTAGTGCTAAAGCAAATGGCTATTTTGATAATTAAAGGTGCTGGTGGGGAAGCAATCACAGGTCATTCCCCTTCCCTATATTGTGCTGATGGGCTGTGCCTATATGCCTAGGTGGCTGTGAAATTCCCTTTGTCACATTGACCTCTACTGGATGGAATGTCTCACCAACTCAGCTCACTTTAGAAACTTTCTCCTATCACCTAAGGCTCCAGTCTAAAACCCTGCTAGAAAGCGGAGGGGACAAAAAAAGGCAGAGGGAAATGCAGTGAAGAAGGAAGGAAGACAAGGAAGATAAGTGGAAATAGTGAAGACCAGAATACAGCAAAGCAAAGGAAAAAAGAGGGGAAACACAAGAGGCAAAAAGTTTGAAGTGCTGAGGAAGAAAGCTCACTACCTGGTCAGTCTTTAGCAATCTCTGCCTCCTCAAAAGGGGACAGAAGCAATTTTGCTACCAAACCAAACTTGGGTCCGCTTGCCTGCGTGCAATAAAGCCAATCTACTGGATTGTGGTGAAGGAAAGTGCGGCGTTTATTGCAGGGTGCTAAACAAGGAGTCCAAGACAGCTAGTGCTCAAAAAGCCCAAACTCCCCAATGGGTTTCAGGGAGACCTTCTTTTCTTTTTTGGTTTTTGTCCTGTTTGAATGTATTATTATTTAAAAAAATTTTTTATTGAAGTATAGTTGATTTCGTGTATCAGGTGTACAGCACAGTGATTCAGTTATATATATATATATATATATATATATTCTTTTCCCATATAGGTTGTTACAAAATATTGACTTTAGTTTTTAGTTCCCTGTGTTATACAGTAGGTCCTTGTTGGTTATCTATTTTATACATAGTAGTGTGTATATATTAATCCCAGCCTCAGGGAGACAGTTTTAAGGGTAAGGTGAGGGATTGGGGTCGTAGAGTATGTGATCAGCCTGTGCACAATTCTCTGATTGGTTGATGGTGACGTAACAGGGCAGCATCACAGAGGTTAACAGTATCAATCCTTAGCCTCCCCGCAGGTTTGGGGGCTATGTGCTCCTGGTCATCAAGTACAATAGTTAACTTCTTCCATTTGGTGGGGGTTTTAGCATGTGTAAAACAACTCAGGAAACGTGCATCACACATTGGAATCTAGGTGCTTCAGAGAAGAGCTACAGCAGAGAATCTGAGGGAGGGGTTAGTCTTGGGAAGGCCTCATAGGGTTCTGCTCCGTTACAATTTGGCAGCTGTCTCATTTGATCATTTAATTAATTGGAGACACCCCTGACTATTTAGATTGTTCATTTGTTTTTTTTGTTAAGGTTACTTGAATTACTCAGGTTGAATGTCTCCATGGACCAGGCATACGGGCACTTATTAAGTCTCCACTTATTAAGTGTCCATTTCACTCTGGGCTCTACAAACCCTGCCTAGAAGGAGCCAGCAATGCAAAGTCAAAGAGTTCGACAAAGTGAGGTGTGCGCCATGCCCACTGCCGTAAGGACCTAAATCAGGTATTTCATGATGAATCTGAGAACTGGGCTTTGGAAAACCCAACTGTATCTTCCAAAAGTGTGTGCTCCTTGCCCACAGCCTTTCAGGACAGAAAAACAACAGGGACCGTGAGGTGGCCCCTTCCTCAACAGGAGGTTGCTATGTCACTGGCCAAAGTTTCCTCTCTCAACTTTTTAGATTCATGCCACTCCCACATCTAGGTTCCTGGTATCCTGCAGGGACGCTTTTCCCTGTGCAGCCCTGGGAAAGAGGACATCATCAATGCTGCTGGCAACCTCAGTCTCCCTGTCCCATCTGGACATAAGGTGCAAGGCCCTCCAGCCCCACCTTCTTTACCATCAAAAGAATCTGTCCAATGGGGCACCTTCTCAGGTTTGTATAAAAAATCAGAAAAACAAAAACCTGCCCATCTATCACTTCATTTTGTCTTTCTCTCTTTCTACTCTTCTCAACTTTTTTTTTCTCACCTCAGCTCAGCATTCTACCGTTGAGAAAGGTATGCTTCATAATGCAGCTTGACTTAAATTATGACCCTGCTGCACTACTTCTTTGAGCTGCTATTTTCCCTGCCTGTTCCAGCTGCTGAGCACAATTGCTACAGCTCAATTATTAAAGAGATGCTAAAAATAGCCAAGTGCAAGGCTGTCGACAAAGAACAATCATTCAAACACAGCAAGAGACACAACCTGGGCAGTGAGCTCTCACTGTTATTAGATCCTTAATTCTCCCTACCACCCCCCCTCCCTTTATGCTTCTCTTTTCTTTCTTTCAGCAATAATAAACTAATAGGCAACTTAAAATGTCCCTTTTCTGTACCCAGAGGAATCTGCATAAGCTGATGACTGCTTTGCTGCCGCAAAGACTCCTTAATAAAAAAAGAACAGCCTTACTTCAGGAGCCCCTTGAACAGCTGCACACAGAGGTACTTACAAATGATTCTTTCCCTGGTAGGTGGTGTCTGAGTCCCATCCACTGAAGTGTGACAGTCTCCAATATGCCCCTCCTCAGATGTATCCCTCTGAACTGTTAAAATCAAGAGTTTTCCACCTGCAGCTTGTTTTAGAAAAAGTATTTTAAAATGGTAGGCATGGGCTTCCCTGGCGGCACAGTGGTTGAGAGTCCGCCTGCCGATGCAGGGGACACGGGTTCGTGCCCCAGTCTGGGAGGATCCCACATGCCGTGGAGCGGTTGGGCCCGTGAGCCATGGCTGCTGAGCCTGCGTGTCTGAAGCCTGTGCTCCGCAACGGGAGAGGCCACAACAGTGAGAGGCCCGTGTACCACAAAAATAAATAAATAAATAAATAAAAATAAAATGGTAGGCATTAGAAAAATGAGAAATATTAGAAAAGACAGCCACAAGTTTAGAGAGTTACAGTATTTGTATTTTCTCCCCCTTCCCCCAATATACTATGTGACACTGTTCAACAAAAATTACCTGTCTGAGCTTTACTTTTCATATATATATATATGTGAGCTTTACTTTTCACATATATATGTATACATATATATATGAAAAGTATATATATATACACACATATATGTGTATACATATATATATACATATACATGCTAACTGAATATATTCCTTTTTTCATAAAGAAGATAGGAGAGTTGTAGTCTGATCAGTTTGAGAGAGGTGTAAAATTCTCTGTGCCCAAGTTTCTAAGTACCACTTTTCCCTTCAGGGAACTTGCCCAGTTAATCTATGGAAAGAGGCTGAGAATTTGAGGAGAGGGTTGCTGCTAAGAGTCACAGAATCGGAAGACTTTACAGCAATCCCATATGATTGGGAAGCAAAAATTGCATTTCTGGTCAAGGCATCCAAGATGCAAGAGCCCAACATCCCAGAAAGAAGGGAAGTGAGAAGTGAGTGCAATATTTTTGGACTCTTTTTCTCTAAACAGTTGCTGATACTTAAGTTTCCCAGGGCAAGAGGCCCTAGAAGCTATTCAGACAATGGTTGAAAAACAGAGCACAATTTCAGCAGTCTCACAGTGGTGGGGATTGAAAAAAATAGAGTACAGATCCCGGCAAGAAGGGACCCAATATATCCACCCAGTTCTCATTTGGAATCCCTGGTGGATTAACAACAGAGTTAAATCAATGTAGAAAGAGTCTTATCAGTACTGCAACTCTTACACAATACTAAATGAGAACACAGTTGGAAGAGCGGCATTACCTGATGTTAAGACTTACAATAGGGGAGACCTTCAAGATGGTGGAGGAGAAAGATGTGGAGATCACTTTTCTCCCCACAAATACATCAGAAATACATCTACATGTGGAACAACTCCTACAGAACACCTACTGAATGCTGGCAGGAGACCTCTGACTTCCCAAAAGGCAAGAAACTCCCCATGTACCTGGGCAGGACAAAAGAAAAAAGAAAAAAGAGAGACAAAAGAATAGGGAAGGGACCTGCCCCTATGGGAGGGAGCTGTGAAGGAGGAAAAGTTTCTACACACTAGGAAGCCCCTTCACTAGTGGAGACGGGGGGTGGCAGAGGGGGGAAGCTTCGGAGCCACGGAGGAGAGCGCAGCAACAGGGGTGTAGAGGGCAAAGCAGAGAGATTCCCACACAGAGGATCGCTGCCGACCAGCACTCACCAGCCTGAGAGGCTTGTCTGCTCACCCGCTGGGAAGGGTGGGGGCTGGCAGCTGAGGCTCGGGCTTTGGTCAGATCCCAGGGAGAGGACTGGGGTTGGCTGCATGGACACAGCCTGAAGGGGGCTAGTGCGCCACAGCTAAACAGGAGGGAGTCTGGGAAAATGTCTGGACCTGCCTAGGAGGCAAGAGACCATTGTTTTGGGGTGTGCAAGGAGAGGGGATTCAGAGCACCACCTAAACGAGCTCCAGAGACGGGCACGAGCCACAGCTACCTTCGAGGACCCCACAGATGGGGAATGAAATGCTAAGGCTACTGTTGCCACCACCAAGAAGCCTGTGTGCAAACACAGGTCACTATCCACAACTCCCCTCCCAGCAGCCTGTGCAGCCCACCACTGCCAGGTCCCCTGATCCAGGGACAACTTCCCTGGGAGAACGCACAGCGTGCCTGAGGCTGTTGCAACGTCACACTCGTCTCTGCCATCACAGGTTCACCCCACATTCCGTACCCTTCCCTCCCCCCAGCCTGAGTGAGCCAGAGCCCCCTCATCAGCTGCTACTTTAACCCCATCCTGTCTGAGTGAAGAATAGATGCCCTCCGGCGACCTACACGCAGAGGCGAGGCCAAATCCAAAGCTGAACCCCAGGAGCTGTGCAGACAAAGAAGAGAAAGGGAAATCTCTCCCAGCAGCCTCAGGAGCAGCGGATTAAAGCTCCACAATCAACTTGATGTACCCTGCATCTGTGGAACACCTGAATAGACAACGAATCATCCCAAAATTGAGGCAGTGGACTTTGGGAACAACTGTAGATTTGGGGTTTTCTTTCTGCATCTAATTTCTTTCTGGTTTTATGTTTATCTTAGTTTAGAATTTAGAGTTTATTATCATTGGTAGATTTCTTTATTGATTTCATTGCTCTCTTCCTTTTTTTTTTATATATATAGATACATTTTTTCCCCATTTTCTCCTTTTGTGAGTGTGTATGTGTATGCTTCTTTGTGTGATTTGTCTGTATAACTTTACTCTTACCATTTGTCCTAGGGTTCTGTCTGTCTGGATTTTTTTTTGTATAGTTTTTAGGTGGATTTGTTTTTTGGTTTGGTTGCTCTCTTCTTTCTTTTTTTTGTTATTACCTTTAAATTATTTTTAATAATTATTTTTATTTTTTATTTTAATAACTTTATTTTATTTTTTTCTTCTTTCTCTCTGTTTTTCTCCCTTTTCTTCTGAGCCGTGTGGATGACAGGGTCTTGGTGCTCTGGCTGGGTGTCAGGCCCGTGCCTCTGAGGTGGGAGAGCTGAGTTCAGGACATTGGTCCACCAGGGACTTCCCAGCTCCACATAGTATCAAACAGCAAAAGCTCTCCCAGAGATATCCATCTCAATGCTAAGACTCAGCTCCACTCAACAAACAGCAAGCTACAGTGCTGGACACCCTATGCTAAAAAACTAGCAAGACAGGAAGTTCTACTTGGAGTTGTACTCCACCCATTAGCAGAAAGGCTGCCTAAAATCATAATAAGTTCACAGACACCTCAAAATACACCACCAGACACGGTCCTGCCCACCAGAAAGACAAGATTCAGCCTCATCCACCACAACACTGGCACCAGTCCCCTCCACCAGGAAGCCTACACAACCCACTGAACTAACCTTACCCACTGGGGGCAGACACTAAAAACAATGGGAACTACGATACTTCAGCCTGCGAAAAGGAGACCCCAAACACAGTAAGTTAAGCAAAATGAGAAGACAGAGAAACACACAGCAAATGAAGGAGCAAGGCAAAAACTCACCAGACCAAACAAATGAAGAGGAAATAGGCAATCTATCTGAAAAAGAATTGAGAGTAATGATCGTAAAGATAATCCAAAATCTTGGAAATAGAATGGAGAAAATACAAGAAATGTTTAACAAGGACCTAGGAAAACTAAAGAACAAACAAACAATGATGAAAAACACAATAAATGCAATTTAAAAATCTCTAGAAGGAATCAATAGAGGAATAACTGAGGCAGAAGAACCTATAAGTGACCTGGAAGATAAAAGAGTGGAAATAACCACCATAGAGCAGAATAAAGAAAGAAGAATGTAAAGAACTGAGGACTCAAAGCTTTTGCACAGCAAAGGAAACCATAAACAAGACCAAAAGACAACCCTCAGAATGGGAGAAAATATTTGCAAATGAAGCAACTGACAAAGGATTAATCTCCAAAATATGCAAGCAGCTCATGCAGCTCAATAACAAAAAAACAAACAACCCAATCCAAAAATGGGCAGAAGACCTAAATAGACATTGCTCCAAAGAAGATATATAGACTGCCATCAAACACATGAAAGAATGCTCAACATCATTAATCATTAGAGAAATGCAAATCAAAACTACAATGAGATATCATCTCACACCAGTCAGAATGGCCATCATCAAAAAATCTAGAAACAATAAATGCTGGAGAGGGTGTGGAGAAAAGGGAACCCTCTTGCACTGTTGGTGGGAATGTGAATTGGTACAGCCACTATGGAGAACAGTATGGAGGTTCCTTAAAAACCTACCAATAGAAGTACCATATGACCCAGCATTCCCACTACTGGGCATGTACCCTGAGAAGACCATAATTCAAAAAGAGTCATGTACCAAAATGTTCACTGCAGCTCTATTTACAATAGCCCGGAGACGAAAACAACCGAAGTGTCCATCGTCGGATGAATGGATAAAGAAGACGTGGCACATATATACAATGGAATATTACTCAGCCATGAAAAGAAACGAAATTGAGCTACTTGTAATGAGGTGGATAGACCTAGAGTCTGTCATACAGAGTGAAGTAAGTCAGAAAGAGAAAGACAAATAACGTATGCTAACACATATATATGGAATTTAAGAAAAAAAAATGTCATGAAGAACCTAGGGGTAAGACAGGAATAAAGACACTGACCTACTAGAGAATGGACTTGAGGATATGGGGCGGAGGAAGAGTAAGCTGTGACAAAGTGAGACAGAGGCATGGACATATATACACTACCAAACGTAAGGTAGATAGCTAGTGGGAAGCAGCCGCATAGCACAGGGAGATCAGCTGGGTGCTTTGTGACCACCTAGAGGGGAGGGGTAGGGAGGGTGGAAGGGAGACGCAAGTGGGAGGTGATATGAGGATGTGTACAGCTGATTCACTTTGATATAAAGCAGAAACTAACAGACCATTGTAAAGCAATTATACTCCAAAAAAGACGTTAAAGAAAAAAAGAAGACTTACTATAATGCTACAGTAATGATGACAGTATGGTATTAATAAAGGAATAGACAAACTGATGAATGGAACAGAATAGAGAGCCCTGAAATAGATTCACGTAAATAAAGTCAACTGTTGGGAGATTGGGACTGATATATACACACTACTATATGTAAAACAGATAACTAATAAGAACCTACTGTATAGCATAGGGAACTCTACTCAATACTCTGTAATGGCCTATATGGGAACAGAATCTAAAAAAGAGTGGATATATGTGTATGTATAACTGATTCACTTTGCTGTACAGCAGAAACTAAAACAACATTGTAAATCAACTACACTGCAATAAAAATGAATTAAAAAATATAACTGATAAGAACGTGCTATATAAAAAATAAATAAAATAAGTACCTACAAAAAAATATATATATATAGTCAACTGATCATTGAACAAGGAGCAAAGGCAACACAATGGAGCATTACAATGTAATGGAGTTGTGTCTTTTCAAAAAATAGTACTGGAACAACTAGAAATCCACATGCAAAAAAAAAAAGAATCTCGACCATCCTTACGCTCTTAACAGAAGTTTACTTAAAAATTCATTGAGATTACATGAGGAACTTGACAAAATTATTCTATAGCTCATCTTCAAGAAAAAAATAAAAGACTGAAATTGAAACTTTGGGAGTAAGAAAGAAGAATGAGGGCAGAAACAGAGCAGTGAAAATGACTATGCAGTTGAGAAATAGATCCAAGAACTTATTATAACAACTTATTACATAATACAATTGGAATTTCAAGCAATGGGGAAAATAATTCAGTAAACTGTGTTTGGACAAGCTGAGGAGGTATGTTAGAATTCTATCTAACATCAAATTAAGTATAGATGTATTAATATCCAATTGCAATAAAATATATTTATAAATAAAGAAAGCAGAGATGTAATTTTGGATTGCTGAAGGTATTTCATATTATAAGAGTAGACTGTGAAACCATAATATAAAATACTGATAGATTTTATCACATAAAAACTAACATTTCTCTTAATACAAAATGCTGTGAGCAAAATTTAAAAGCAAGTGACAAAATGAAAGATATATTTAACAAAGAAGGGTCAATGTCAGAGAGAGATTACATGATATATTTGTGTATATATGTATGTATGTGTATATATAGATGTACATACACACATATACAATCTCACACATTTATTTTTTAAAAAACAGGACTCTAGTAGAAAAAATGGTGAAAGGATTTGCAGGAGTAATTAAAAATAACTGTAAATCACTGTTAAGTTTATAATGATATTTTCTTACTTATAATAATTCAAGAAGTAAAGCTTCAAAGAACAAAGCCGCCCCATGTTCAGTTTCTGACTTTTGGCTAAGATATAATTATTATTTTTTATTTTTTTTTTGCGGTACGCGGGCCTCTCACTGTTGTGGCCTCTTCCGTTGCGGAGCACCGGCTCCGGACGCGCAGGCTCAGCGGCCATGGCTCACGGGCCCAGCCGCTCCGCGGCATGTGGGATCTTCCCGATCCGGGGCATGAACCCATGTCCCCTGCATCGGCAGGCGGACTCTCAACGACTGCACCACCAGGGAAGCCCAGATATAATTATTCATTAACCACTAGTGCCAGAAATGAAGCAAGGTCGTACACAGCCTCACATAAACTGAATTACAAACCAGTGCAAATTTTGTAGAAGGCAATTTGCTGAAATGTAATAGAAGTATTAACATATTCCCTTTAACCTAAAGTTCTACTTCTAAGTTTACTTCTTTAAATGATGAAGCAAAATATTCTTTGAAAGACTGTATAAAATAACAAACAAGGGGGAAATCCCTAAAGTAAAAGTAAACACTGGATAAGAAAAATACATTAAAAATATGATGAACTGCTGTACTATGAGCCTTAAAAGTAAAGATGTCAAAAAAAATAAATAAGTAAAATAAAATAAAATGATGCTTGCAAAAAAAGAAGATATACTGTTGTAAAAGGAAGTAGGCTGGTATAGAAAGAAATTCGTTATTTGTTATATATTTTTATGAAAAAAGGAAAATTAAAAATAATCTGTAATGTATATTCATATAAAGTATAAAAGAATGTACATAACAAATTAATGTGCTTATGCATGGTAGTGGGATTGGCTGGACATATCTTTTTTCCTGTTGCTTTTGCTTATATATTTTAAAATATTTTTTCCTCCAAACTTAATTATAAAATACAATGCATAGAAACAAGGTTTAGCAAAGATTGAGAACCATCATCTGAAGAAACCCTATACGTTATGAACTGCGTTATCCGATCTCATGCTTATACTATTCAGTGAAAGCCCCGTACACTGGTCACCATGTCACAGTGACTTCCTAAGATCTGATTGAACTTGCTGAGATGGAAGACAGAAGAGAGGCACAATTGATTCATCCATGTTTAAAACATCCAGGGTAGCCAATAATTAGTAACCCAAGAATTCTGTGGTATACCTGACTGCCACAGAAGCAAGCCTGAGAACTAAAATAACTCCAAGGATAAAGTCATTATGATAGCCAGTATCCACATTCACACAGGAAGATACGCTTTCACTGATTCTGAAAACAGTGTCCATACATTTCATGCTAGTATCTGGTGTGAGGATTTTTAAGAATTTCCCTTCACCAGCTTATAGCTATGCTCTTCAGTGGGAATGCTGAGTCCCATCCTACCTTTATAATATATTGTGAAATCAATACAAATCAAGCAGAACATCATTCTCAGGAAGCAGAAACATCAATCATAGCTCCAAATTTGAAGTTTTCTGACATTTCTGTCTCTATAGTTTCCCACTGAAAAGTCCCTCTGGTATAGCTTTTCTCTATTCTTTGAGTCTGTGATTTAATCCTACTGGCCACCCAGGACAGAATGAATGCAAGAGTGGAGAATGGCAGGTAATTGGAAGAGAAAGAAAAAAAGAAACTGAAGGCACATCACCTTGTTATTTATAATTCAGCCTCCTGGTTACGGGATGTAGCTGAAATGCTTCCCAGTGAAGGACAAAGGGGACCAGATCCCCAGAAAGTCACCAGATCACAACACAAGCTTCTATAACTGGCTGGGATTCTTCATGAGACTCACAAACCATCCAGGCAGCAAAATCCCAGAGGAAATGTGTCTTCAGAACAGAGGGAATATAAGATTTGATATGAAAGCTTTGGGCAACTAACCACCCTGTAGGTTTCAGACCATTCCAGCCTACACTCCTGCATTCCCCACAGTCTTTCCCAGCATGTAGCTAAATACCCCAATTGCATATTTATAATGAACAAAATGGTATCAGCATAAGACCTATGCACAGACGTTGACATTTATAAAAACCAGAAGGAGAACAAAGACATACAGATGGCCAAAAAGCACATGAAAAGATGTTCAACATCACTAATTATTAGAGAGATGCAAATCAAAACTACAATGAGGTATCACCTCACATTGATCAGAATGACCATCATCAAAAAATCTACAAACAATAAATGCTGGAGAGAGTGTGGAGAAAAGGGACCCCTCCTACATTGTTGGTGGGAATGTAAACTGGTACAGCCACTATGGAGAACAGTGTGGAGGTTCCCTAAAAAGATAAAAATAGAGCTACCATATGATCCAACAATACCACTCCTGGGCATATATGTGGAGAAAACCATAACTCGAAAAGATACATGTACCCCAGTGTTTACTGCAGCACTGTTTACAGTAGCCAGGACATGGAAACAACCTAAATATCCAACGACAGAAGAATGTATAAAGGTGTGGCACCTAGATACAATGGAATATGACTCATCCATAAAAAAGAATGAAATAATGCCATTTGTAGCAACATGGATGGACTTAGAGATTGTCATAGTGGGTGAAATAAGTCAGAGAAAGACAAATATCATATGATTATCACTTTTTTGTGGAATCTAAAACAAGGATACAAATGAACTTACCCAAAAAACAGAAATAGAGTTACAGATGTAGAAAACAAATTTATGGTTACCAGGGGGTAAGAGGGGGGGAGGGATAAATTGCAAGATTGGGATTGACATATACACACTTCTACATATAAAATAGATAATGAATAAGGACCTGAACTCTACTCAATACTTTGTAATGATCTATGTGGGGAAAGAACCTAAAAAAAAGAGTTGATATATGTATATGTATAACTGATTTACTTTGCTGTACAGCAGAATCTCATACAATATTGTAAATCAACTAAACTCCAATAAAATTTTTTAATGAAAGAATAGTAAAAGAGTAACTACTAAGATAATGGAGAGAAAAAAATCAGAAGGAGAAAAAGATAATGAACAAAATAAAAGGGTAAGCTTACATCACGTGAATAATAATTACTCCAGGAGACAAATGAGTTTTCCATAGTGCCAGGAAAAAGTAATGAAAACACATTTTTCCTGAAAAGGGAGATAAAATAAGAGATGTTGATAAATTAAAACAAGATGATGAGACAACCAAAAGTGATCAAAATGAGCTCCACAAGATCTGGAAAGAAATGGAAAAGAAAAATAAATCCACTACAAAGATGAAAGTGACATCAGAAAAAAAGTAAATGGGGAAAGAAGTCTTTCACCATAGTCAGGTACATGCTGGAAAGGGAGAGAGAGAAAGAATGAATAGATAAGAAAGATAAGGAAGAAAGACAAAGGAGAAGAAAAATAAGGATACATGACATTATTCCTGGGAATGAAAATTAAATAAATAGAAACGAGAACAGAAACTTCAAAATTATAAGACAACACTTATGTGAGAGAGATTTACATCCACACATCAAAGAGGAACATGGTTTCCTAACAGTAACTGGCAACAAAACCAAAGTGTGACATACGAATTTTGTATCTAATGGAGTAATGCTTCAATTGTAGAAACTATGATCTGACAAGGTCAAACATGAAGGGTTTAGGGAGTATGCTATCGATGAGCCTTTCTTGAATCATAATAATTTTAAAATACACTATAAAATGAAGTCAACAGAATCAAAAGATGAATAAAAATAAGGAACTCAAAAATGTCCAAGTCATGGTAAAAGAACGAGTGTGTAGTAACCCATGTAAATATTAAACTGAAACTAACATACTCTGTGAATGTAGGTAGAAAACCAAATGTAAATTCTATAAACCACAATGCTGTTAAAATAATAATATCGGGCTTCCCTGATGGTGCAGTGGTTGAGAGTCCGCCTGCCGATGCAGGGGACACGGGTTCGTGCCCCGGTCCGGGAAGATCCCACATGCTGTGGAGCGGCTGGGCCCGTGAGCCATGGCCGCTGAGCCTGCGCGTCCGGAGCCTGCACGTCCGGAGCCTGTGCTCCGCAACGCGAGAGGCCACAACAGTGGGAGGCCAGCGTACCGCAAAAAAAAAAAAATAATAATAATAATATCACTAAACAAAAACTAGTGGAGGAAAGAAGGCTAGCAGGGGGCAGTTCAAGAGTTATTATTATTATAATTATTAAGGGATCAATAAATCTTCTGGCATTGAAGCAGAAGATACAATGACCCTAAATTCCAGACTTTACTTTGAGCTATGTATTTTAAATTAAAAAGTAAAATTTGGAAAAATAAACATTACATCCGTATCTGTCTGTGTCCATCTACCTACCTACCTACCTATCTATCATCTATCTACCTGAAGCAAGAGGAAAAAGCAATATGGATTCTATACTTTTTCTATCATGAAGTTTGGAGGGCGGTAGAATGGGGCGGAATTCTATTCAAACAGCTGGGTAAAGGTTTTAAACTTGCACTCTGGTGAAGCCCTTTCTTGGAGAGTAGGAGAAGGGTCTGGGTCTGGTTCGCGATGGTTATTCTTCTCCACCCCTGCCATGGCCATAAGGGGATTTCTCTTTCTTCGCCTGGAGGACCTGGTGGAATTCCTGATGGAGGAACCCACACATGTATAGACGCTCTCCTAACACTGCTTCCTCCAGAATTTACCCACTTTCACTCTCTTGCACACTCAGCCTCCAGCAATTCATCAGAATGACCATTTAAGTTTTTATCAGTTAGTGGCTTCAACAGCTTTCTCCAACAGCTTCTCCTCCAGCTAAGCAGATCTCGGTGCTGTATCTCTCCAGATGCACCTGTCTTCCCAGCTTTGGGGGTAACAATTAGCTTTGGATCTTAGTTCCCTGATGGACCCAAGAAATCTAAGGACAAGGCTGCCAACTCCCAGGCATTGCAGAAGCCTGTTACATACCAAAAAGAATACAAAAAACTGCTGTTTCTTTCCTTTATCTATTTTTTGAAGGTCATTGTTGAAAATTTTCTATATTTTTAGAGTTTGCAATTCATTCTAATCTCTAATGGAGCCATAATCCAAAAATCAATGGGAAATAAACCAAAAAGACTATGCTTTGTCATGTCTGGTTGATATAATTTGGTCTGTTCTTTTGGTCTTTTGATCCAAGTAGATTGGTGGGAAAAAAAACAAAAAAACCTTCAGAAAGAAATTCTTAAGAACAGGGAGGATTTTAAAGGAAGATAGGTACTTATCCTTGCATATGCGAAACAAACCAGACTGGCTCCCACTATACCCACAGAGCCAGTTCATGGTACGATAAATAACTCTTGGATCCATGAGTTTGTGACACATGGAAATGCTGATTGAACACTACACATGGGATCAACTCCAGGTTCATGCAGAAATACAGCAAAACATCTGGTACTTCAATTATAGTTGCAATGACGGTATAAATGATATTGGGGAAACTATTCATCTTAAAACTATTGAGATAGACTCTATGAACCCAATATATCTTTCCATCTATTGTTTTCTCTTAATAGTGTTATTTCTAAACGGAATTGTGGTATCCACCTTATGTATCTCTAGATTAAATTTAGATTGGCATGCAGTTTTCCTTTCTTGTAATATATTTACTACATTTTTGTATCAAGGTTATATCGGCCCCATGAAACAAACTGGTCAGTATCTCCTTTTCTTTTCTTTCCTAGAAGAGTCTGTGGAGACTGTTGACTTAACTGTCTGATAAAATCCACCAGTGAAGTTCTGGGGCCCAAAACTGGTATTTTACTTTTTATGTCTGGATGGCTCAGGAAACATTTCTTTAACCTTGAAATTCAGTAGACCTCTGTGTCATGTTTCATTTTCACAGATTCATTTTTGCCTCACGTAGGTGGATAATCACTGTGATACAGCGAGTCAAGGAAACATTCCAAAAGTCATGTTTATCACCCAACAGATAAAGTGTAAACAAAGTCCGATGCCAGTGTCTCCCAGTTAGGTACTCTTGCCATGTACTTTGAAACTTCAGGAATGAAGCGCCTTAAAGAATACTTACACTCGTACACATAAACCCCCCCCCCACACACACAGAGTGTATCATAAGGTTCAGTACAAGCAGTGGCTTAAAAAGAGAGAGAAAAAGGTATGTACAGAAAGCAGGAAAAGCATCTGTTTTATTTCCTCTCTGATTCAAGGTTATTTTGGGGTAAAGGAAATGTCAGCAGGAGAAATTCCCTCTTTCTTTTATTCCAATTTTATATGAGTCCTCTTTACTCTGATGGAGATACTAAGAAAAAAAGTCCCCCACACATACCAAAAGGCAGGGAATGCCAAGAAAGCATCTATTTCGGATGTTCACATATTACTCCCTTCCTCATTCTTCTCACCAGCCTAACCTTCTATACAAACCCACTCTCTTTTCTTTCAAACTCATTTTTTTTTTTTTAAAGCAAAGAAGCACACATAGAAAGAGGGTAAGAGGTCTTGATACAGTGGCAATTTGCAATACTGGCATGAGTCCCAGTCGGAGTCAGTGATGGATTGTGTTAGCTGATCACAATTCCAGAGTGGAGAGAGAAGAAGTTTTTTTTTGTTTTTTTTTTTGTTTTTTTAATTGCAGGTGGCAATTTCAAAGTTCGCACAATTTGAAGTGTCTGGTTGCTCTTCCCATTTTTTTTTAATTCAAAAGATTTTGCAAAAAGAAAATCTAAATTAGTTCTTAAAGTATTATGAGGTACTAAAATGTCAGCATTTTAATTCCTATGTATGTTTGCTGTGGGTACTGAAAAGAAAAATAACAAGCAAATTCTCTCCCTTTCTTTTCTCTCTTGAAATAATTGGAGACGGTCTTAAATCAATTACCATGTCTAAAATCCAGACCCAGATTGTACTGGGACATTTAATACTATGACATAAACTGTCAGAGTCAGATAATGATTGATGATAGAAAGTCTTAAAAGAGTCCTCCAGGTGTTGATTTCTATAAACGTGTATGCCTCATGTCCTGAGGCATTTCCTTGCACGCAGATGTAACCAGAGATGTACGAAGCTGTCTGTCTTCATGACATGGAACCTCTATATGTGGGCCAGGCCATCAATCAGTTGATTAACAGGTAGTTGCTTAGTGCCTACTATGGACTAAAAAGACTATTCACTCCTATGTAGGTTACTGTTTCACAAGTCTCACACTTACTCTTTGAAATAGTGTATACTGTGTTTTCACAGAAGAAATTTTGGTTTGTTTTGGAAAGTTATCTTACAGCTTAACCCCAGTACGGCTAATAAAAATATAATCCAAGATCTGTAAAATAAAGTCATCTAAAACGAGTAAAATAATAAAAATAAACAAATTCTATTAACCCTTTTAGATATTACTAAAATATAACCAGATACTCATCTCAAATCAGACTATAGAGTAGATACAGCAAAGCTCTCTTCCCCTTCCACTGACTTCAAAGAGAAAAATTTTAAAATAAGTTTATGGAAGATGTTTTGAGGGGTAGGGATTACATGTGTTTGCAGATTTTATCTCAATGGCCAGTGTGTGCATCTTCATATGCTTTCTAATATAGATCAATGAGAGCATCCTCTTCTGAGGAAGGATTATAACATTATTTTAAACTACACATTTCCCACTATTTAAAGGTTGTTGTAGTTACATATTGCTGTGTAACAACCTCTCCTGCTCCGCAAATGCATTATAATCTCTCACGGTTCTGTGCATTGCAGGGGTCATCTGGGGGTTGACTGCTTGGGAGCTCTTATACAGTCGTCTTCCAATGGTCCCTGGGGCTGGCATCATGCAAAAGTTCTGTGGGGCTGGATGGTCCAAAGGCTGGGTGGGAGCTGGAGCTCAACTAGCCTGTCTCCTGGAGCGTCCATATAGGTATCCTAGGTTTCTCACAGTAAAATGGCTGAGATCCCAGAGGCAGCAAACCAAAAGAAGACAGGAGTGGAAGATTTTAATCCTGGACCAGGGAATTATCACAAAGTTGCATCTGTATTCTACAAGTGAAAGCAGCCACAGAGCCTTCTATCTTCATGGGGAGGGGAAGGAAATCCCAAGTCTTGATGGAAAGGCTGCCGCATAATTTGTGGTCATCTTTAATTCAACAGGCAGCTCATCTGAGCACCAGTTTGAATCTGGCACTTTCTAAATGACTACATTTGCAGATTGCAGCATGAAAATACCCCTAATAAGAAGGTTAACTCTACATCAGGACCTGAGACAGAGAGGGGCCAGCAGTTGTAATGATCATTGATCTTTCTCATGAGTTAGCTACTTTCTAACCCATGCTCCTGTGTCCTCTTACAAGTCAATTTAAACCAATTTTCTGGGTCATATTTCATGACACGCTGTAACAGGCATTTTACTGATGTCAAAGTGCAGAGCTTCTACTATGTTCCCTGTTCTTTACATGGTAAGAAATGCTTTTAAGGGAACGACAGTAATTTGTGTTTGATTTAGACAATTAAATACAGTCAATCTAAGTCTTCCCATTATTGCTTCGGCACACAAGATATTATTTTTTATCCTTTACGAACTGTCCACAACTTTTCGTGTCTAATTTTGTTTCCACAATGGAACTTTCATTACATTAACCCTCACGAAAAAATAGGGTGGAGGTTTTAAGTCAGTTTGGCAGATTTAGAAACAAAGAAACAAACAAAAAACTCCATTTATCAACTGTACTGATTAGAACCATTTTTTAACAGCATTTACCGTGAGTTATCAGTAGCCTAAGGAATTTCATCCCCCATTACAACCCAAAGCAAGCATCATGAGTTAAGTGAAAATTTATTATGTTTGTAGAAAACACTGCTTTTAATTTTTGAGATTTTCTTTCAAATACTGTAGGCCTGTCCTCCATGGAAAGACATGGGATCACGGAGCTGTGCAAAATACCTGGCTGCGCATCCTACCTCTGGTTCAGAATAAATAATGAGAAGAGCCATGGTTGTCTCGTTATGAGCATATGCTTTGTAAGGGGGTATTGCTAGCTATTATTAGCATATCTATAAGGGAAATAATAAAGGAGTAGAGGGCCCCAAAGGCCAATTACAAAGTGTACAGTGGGTCATTTAAAAGTGAGAATGTCTAACACAGAACAAAGAAGTTTTACATTAGAAGTAATTACTATCTTTGTATGTTCTGAAGTGTCATGTGAACTTTCTGTGTGATTTCATAAGACTGAATGAATAAATATTTCAGGGGATAAAATTCTGACTCAAATTTAAATACATGTACATCGATATCTATATCTTTATGTATAAAACTACTAATCCAGTTCTAGAACAGCACAGAATGAAATCTTTTGAGAGTTACAAAGTTCTCTATCTTATGGAGTTTTCCATAAGAAAACTTGGGAGGGAAATTATGAAACAATGGATGCAAAATGCATCAGGTGGATCAGGGGCCCTTGTAATGCCTCTTTCCAGCATGAGAGGGTAAAGTGCTGATGGGTTCCAATGAATATTATCAGTGCTGACTTCTCCCCAGAGCTGCAGAAACACATAGTAGATTACCTACTTAAACTTCCACTTGGATACAGGAAAAATAAAACACTCATATATTAAATTTTAAAGTAGAACTCTTGTCTTTTAAACCCCTAGTCTACAATCTGCTCTTTCTTCAGTGTTCTCCATTTTAGTAAACTGAACAGTTATGCAGACTAAAAACTTGTCTTCTCAGGTTCTCTCAGATCATACACCACATTTATCAGTAAATACATCTGCAGTAGTACCACATATGGCAATTCTACCAGTATCATTCTCCTCCAGGACACCATTAACTCTAGCTTGGATTCAAACAAGAATCTCCTGCATAATACTCTTTATCTGTACAGTTTATCCTTTGCCCAGCAGCCTGGATGATCCCCTGCTAGACACCATCTGAAGATTTCAATCCCAGAGCCTTCTCTTGCCCTGAAGCCTCCATTAGTGCTTGACTTTCTCTTCTGACCCCCACCTTCTTCCACTCTCCCAGCTGTTCACAGGCTTCAATACTGGCCTCTTTGCTGTCCCTACGACACTACAAAGCGCGCTTCTACCTCGGGACTTTTGCACTTGCTGTCCACTCTGCTTAAATGCACTTGCTTATCTACCCCAACTGCTTGTCCCACTGTATTGGGTCTCTTTATTTCTTTATTTTTCCCTACCCCATCACTATAGCCTGGTCTATGATTTATCTCCATTATAATTTTTAACACTATCTGACCAAATATCTGTGTGCTGATTTATTTTCTTTCTCCCCCACTAGGCTCCAAGCTCCACAAATGTGAGAACTTTTTTATTCACTGCAATGCCTGCTATGTCTAGAGCAGTGCCAAGCCCATAGAGTTCGCTGATTATACATATACGTTGAATTATTTTAATAAAACAATGATGGTCGAGAGATATTAAGTGACTGCCTAAGATGCATGGCTTCTCAGTGGCCTCTGGGACCTGGCACTTTCTGCAATAATGCCTATTAATACACCTATTCTGCAAGATATTACATTCTACGGAATTGTTTTAAAGCAAGTTTGGGATGTATTATTAACCAGAACCGAAGGCCCTCATGAATTCACCTCTTCCAAAATCTTGGTGAACCCCTTGCTTTTCTTCTCTGGGACACTATTAAGCATGAATAATGACACTATTAATACCCACAGAAGGACAATAGGTATAAACAGTGATTGTTCCAGGCAAACCAGGACATGTGGACACTTACTGTGTTGTATCATGAAGACTGAGAATTGATCATGGGATTTACCAATGTGGAGGTCGGTGATGAACTTGAGAAAAGATGATTCACAGGAGCGGTGGGGGCAAAGTCTGATTTGAGAGAATATAAGAGAAAAGATAGGAGAGATATAGTGGGTATAAAGGACTTGAGGCATTTTGTCTTAAAAGATGGCAGGGAAATGAGGCAGTAGTTATAAGTAGGATCAAGAGTTTTATATATACATACATATATATATTTTTTTTCTTTTTAAATACAGAAAATTCCCAGCATGTCTGTATGCTTACTGGAATGAAGCAATCGGAAGGGGAAGATTGATGATGCAAAGGGAGAGTGAAAGACTGCTAGAGTGATGTTCCGGAGGAAATGCTGGAAGGAAATGCATCCTGTGCACAAGTAAAAGGGTGGCCTAAACAAGGAACACAACCAAGGCATCCACAGTAATAGGTGGGGAGGCAGATTTTCGGTGTGTGGGTTGGTATGAAGGTATGGGTATATGCCTTGCAAAAAGTCTCTTCTACTTGGTTGCATTTTGTCAGTGAAGGAACAAGGTCATCATCTGAAAGTGAGGCTGAGGCTGGGAAGAAGATGGGAGAAAGTCAAGATTAGAGGGAGAAATTGTGCCTACAGGGCAGCATTACTGGTCCACTTCAGATTATTGCCTAAGACCAGTCAGCATACACCTGTATTTTTTCCTACCATACATAGCTATGCGAGTGGATGCATAGAATAAGTGGAAACTGCATTTTACTGGGGTTATTGGCTTTCCAAATAACCATAATAAAGTAAGAAAAATAAAGAAAAAAGTTAATTGAAGATGTAACACTGACTGTGAAATCTTTGTTATATAAGGAAGCATTTGAAAGCATGAGAATGTACGGGTCATAAAAATAGGTGGTATGATCAGTAATGAATGTTTCATGTGTCCTGGTGGGGCTGAAGGATGATGCTGGTGCGTACTGAATTAAGTGAACTGGAGAGACAGTAGGTTAAGTGTGAGATTGTAGATCGGTTTTTATCACTGGCAATGAAAAGTTTCGGGTATGACCATGGCTCAGTTAGTGTGGAGGACAAGTTCATCTGAGGAGAGGTCAAGGAAGTGAAAGATGATTGTACTGGAAAATGACGTGAATGCTGGCATCACCAAGGGTCGTGGCAGGCAGAGTATAAAGGAGAGTGACTGAGGTGCTGGAGCTAAAATCTTCAAGAAAGGGAGTGAAGGTCCCGAATCTTGGTAGTTTACTCAACAGCTTAAGATAATGGATGGTATATGAAGATCTTAAACTTAAAGCTGGCTTTTAGTGGCAGGGGAAAGAGAATGCTCAAACAAAGTTATGCGGGCCAAGAAGCTCTGGTCTTAGCCATTTTACATCATTGCATGATTTTTCTAAGAAGTTATAGTTGCTGCTGACATTTCTTAGAGGAAGAATGTGGAACATTCTAGCACTATTAAAAAACCATAGGCTTCTCTGTTGAATCTCATATTAATGTGGAGAAAAAAAAGCAATGCCCCCTTCCTTAGTTACCTTCCCACCTCCCATTTCTACCCCAACAAATAGAGAAGATTCCCCCCTGCAAAGAGCCAACTATTCCTACAGGCAGGCTCATTAGCTCTCACGCTTTCTCCATATCCTGGTTCTTGTCCTGTCATCAGCATGTGCAGCTCAGATGTTATGAAAACGTTCTGAGTCACAATTTAATGGTTAGCTTTCCACATTCTGAACTCCTTTGGTGGTGAAGCTCATTATAAATAATATCCTTTTATCAGTAGAACTGAAATTCCCATTACTTGTTACAGGTGCTTAAATAGCTACAGTTTAATTAACTAATGATGTCTTTCTGAGGACAGTCAAATGGCATCTTCTAAATTGCGTTTTCACAGGTAGTCACTGGGGCAGCTCTGGGAACAACAGCATGAGGCTTGTGGCAGACTCAGCTTCTCTCTGGCTCAGCAGGGAGGGATGCTCTGTGTACCCGAGTGAGCTTTCTGAAGTTATGTGCTACCTGAAAACTTTTAATTTTATTCCCATTTCATTAAATTGTCTTTTGCATTATTTGTGCATTTCATTTTGACTTAAGGTTTTATGTTTTCTTCTCTGATTGGGGTATTATTAGTTTGTGCTGGAATTCTTCAGAGGATGCTCTTAGGACAGGTTTTTCCTAAATTGAGATGTTAGGAGTCATCAACTCATCCAAAAACATGTTCAGTATTATTTGAAAGGTGCTGAATTTCACCAGAAGATGCCAAAGTATGACAGAAAGACCTCCAAAGATAAACATTAAATGCTGTTTTTTTCACACCTCTGGATAAGAGCACTCATTGTGATAATAAAGAAAGGGGGTGGGCGTGAATTTTAAGGGAGTGAGAAAAGCCTAATGCAATGTTTACATCTATATGAAATAGCTCTCTCTGAGCTAGTCTTGAGAAACTTAAGCCAAACCTACACCGCCAGCTAAATAATCCTCCCTACTTAATCTGCTAGGCAGAATGGTCTTACCTTGATTATAATACCCTGGAAACGCCATGATAACCAGGGGGAGAGAGGTTAATGTGTATAAATGGACATACATATTGACATCCTTGCACATAAGTGCCTCAGTTAATCATTACTTACATGTGCACAATTTTTGCACACGTCATTCACAAGTAATTTACTTAAATGGCTCTACTTCCTTGGCAGAAGCAAGAATCACTGCTGAGTATTAGTTTCTGTGTTTATTTACACTGCTTTTATATGGTTACTACTGGATAAAAATAGGAACTCTTAGACCAGAGACCCATTGTTCTAGGACAGGGACCCATTTTCTATTCAACAATATTTTTGCCTCAAAATTTTAGGCTGCTGGATATTTTTGAACTGTACCTCTTTTGTATATTTTCCTTTTGCTCTTGAGATGTGGGTTCCCAATCTCAAGACTGCACTTTCTTGTTGGCTACTTGCTTCTAGGGGCAAGTCTCGGGTCTCTCTGGGCTTTAAAGTATCCAGACTGTCAGCTGACATTTACACACTGCTATATTTAAAACAGATAACCAACCAGGCGCTACTGGATAGCACAGGGAACTCTGCTCAATATTCTGTAATAACCTAAATGGGAAAAGAACTTGAAAAAGAATAGATACATGTAAATGTATAACTGAATCACTTTGCAGTACACCTGAAACTAACATGACATTGTTAATTAACTATACTCCAATATAAAATAAAAATTTAAAAAAAGCAAGATCAAGGGAAAAAATAAACTAAATAAATAACTTAAAAAAGAAAGAAAAAAGTATCCAGACTGTCAAAAATCCAGAAATAGTAAAAATTAAAACCAGATCAGTAAAATAGCATTTAGTAAGACTGTATTGTGCACAAAAGAAGAGTTTGCAAACTATGAGTCTTCAAATCCCAAACTAATATGAAGCCCAGAAGCATAACATCACAGAATGGCTCATAAATGAGGATGAGGAAGTTGTTAAACCTTTACAATGACTGTTTATTACAGTGGGGGTTTCCAGACAGCAGGGGATTGGTTAAGAGATTATCTTAACACCAGTTTAGAAAATGACAAGTTTCTTCTGTGATTATGAGAAGCATTTACAAGAAATAACCTAAGCTGAGTTTTGCTTATGTTCATGAAATAAGCAAGATTTAGTTTTGCTCGCGTGGCTTATATGATTTTGTCTGTCTGGGGGATTTTCAAGCCTATTCTCCATTTTATCTTAACAACATCTAGCTGCATTGGCAAAAGCATCAGTGCTGCCACTGATTATATTTCTAGTCTTTTAAGTTCCACCTCTATCAGCTGTCCCTGATCTCAGAAACCCCTTGAGCTACATAGATTGTTCTTGACATTGACCATTCATCTGTGTGGACTCATGGCCAGGGTTGACGTGCACAAACCACTTTATCTTTCAGGGATTCTACTGTTTCCTGTTTCCTTCTATACGTGGTAAAGTTTTCCATGCATGTCTGCTTCCTCAATTTGGCCCTTGGAAGAGATGTTCCCTCTTGGAACATCCTGGGATTTAGCAGGAGTGTCATTTCTTTTTTTTTCTTTTTTCTTTTTTTTTTTGCGGTACACAGGCCTCTCATTGTTGTGGCCTCTCCTGTTGCGGAGCACAGGCTCTGGACGCGCAGGCTCAGCGGCCATGGCTCACGGGCCCAGCCGCTCCACGGCATGTGGGATCTTCCCGGACCAGGGCACGAACCCGTGTCCCCTGCATCGGCAGGCGGACTCTCAACCACTGTGCCACCAGGAAAGCCCAGGAGTGTCATTTCTAAGACTTTTCCCCCAGGAGAAACCCGGATCCATCTGTCACTGCAAGTGACCCTTTTTCCTCTCACACTTTTACCTGTTTGTTAAAATCCACACGTTAGTCTTGGAACCAGATTCACTTCAAATTGACAGAAAGTGAACACACATGCAGACAAACAAAACTTCTAACTAAACAAGAGAGAGTCTCGCGTCATCATGAGAGATGGTTTACAACATTATCAATATTAGAATCCTGCCCAGAAATATTTTTACCGAGGATCCCTTTACTACAGAAAGAGATAGAGAAGATTGTTTAGAACTACTATTTAATGTTGGTTAAATACTACAGGAGAGTACTTCAAGCCAAATAAAACCCCCCCCAAATATCTAGATTTGTTGATTTTTAACCTTCCCTACTTGTTATATTTTAAAAGCACATCTATTTTTATATGAAATTAAATTTCTCACTTTTTTTCAACCTCACGATCTTTTTTTTTTTAATGAATCATGGAACTTTATGCTGTAAATGAATTCCAGTACCAGAAGGCCTTCAGAAAAATGGATTCAAATTCAAGAAATATATCATTTGTACATTTGGAGTGAAAAGTAGGCTCAGTTGAGAACTGCCCTGTGAATATTAAAAATTATGCTGAAAATAATTTTGAGACAACACAGGAGCAACAGCTGATGGGTGCCTCTGTTTCCTTTTTCTACTACCAATACTATTAAACCTGGTTGTACCTACTGAGGTTTGCTTACAGCAGAAAACTGAAATGAAGGGAATTTCAGAATTCTATATTAGCAGCACTATTTCCTCCACTGTTGCAAATACTTTAGATATATCAACATTTTAAACTCTAAAAGGTAAGAAGAATTACAATCTAGGAAGATCAGATCTAATCTAATGATCTATACTTGGATCATTAATCCAGTCCCTAGTCTAGAGACTGGATTAATGATCCCAGTATGTATATTCTACACAATACACTTCAAACAAAAGAACTGGGCATCTAGTTTTAAAATAGTGGCATAAAATCAGCATTCGCCTTTTCGAGAAATCCTCTCAAAATATCAAGGGGGATCAGAAATAAAATGTAAATGTGGACTCAGCGAAACATGGAGAAAGCTAAAAATATGAACCGCAAGATAAGAGGAATGACTACCCCAGGTAGTTGAAACTGGAGGAGGAACTTTGGAATGTACATCTAGGGTGGCAGAGTTCAAAAAGAGCCAGCAAATTACATTTCTACAGGTGAGGAGCATACCTGAGTGCCCAAGAGAGATCTCTCTTCTTTAACAGTGGAAATGAGATGCGTAGTGTCCAGGGAAGACCCTTCCTAGACCTATTTTAATTCTTTAAATCAGAGGAGGGAGGGTGAATAAGTTTTCCACACATGAGCTAAATTTGAAGGAAGCAGTCTCTCTAAGTCAGGAGAAAGAAAGAAGCTTTGCCTAGAAAACTACCTTGCCGCCACCATCTCCCTTGACTGGGAAAAATGAAAGACTGAAAGAACTCACATGCATAAATATGTGTAAAACATAAAATGTCTCCCAGGTTTGAATATTGCCTCACTGCAATTTCCTATATTCCTCTCTGCAAAAAAAAAAAAAAAGTTTTAAGAAAGTATTACTTCCTAAAAATAAGAGAGGTAAAAAGATCCATCCCCTCAAAATTACTACCATTTAAAAAAAAAAAAAAGACAAAACAACAATAAAAAAGACAGAACAAGAGAGAAAAGCTGGGACTTATTTTATTAACTATAGACTTATTTTAGTAACTGTATCTGGGCTGCCTTAGCTTTTCCTCTGCCATAAGACCACAGAATAACCAATGACTCAAGAATTTTCTTATTCAGGATTTTCTCTTTAAAATGCTTTTGGCACAGTCCTTCAGTTCAGCAAATAATCTCATTTGGCAATTTTTGGAGCATTTAAAAATTCTGTACATCTTTACCATATTTTCCAAAATTCTGCACATTTTGGTGTGCATCCCTGGAAGCAAGAGGTCACCTAGTGAAGTTGTGGATGATTTATTTTTTAGTAACACAAATATCATGAGGTTCAGTGAAGTTCCTGGCCTATTATTGTAGAATAAAGTTTATGTCAGCATTTATAATTTATATATATGTGTAGATATATACATATATGTATATATCTAAAGATGTAAATATAGATATAGGTAATGGATATATATCTGAAGCCTGGGTACCTCTATAGATATGCAGGATACGACTGAGGGGAAACCCAAGTCCCCGTAAGTATCTTTTCTAGTGATGCTTGGGTGTAGGATCTTTTGGTTGCTTAGGTTAAGAAGATATAACTTCTGCCACTCCCATAAGTAGCAAAGATTCCCCATAGTATATCAGAGAGCATGTGCCATATTAAGACTCAAATATGTGAAAGTTCTAGTTTAGTTCCAGGGTTTCCACTAAACTTCCTTCCAGTGGCAAAAACACCCAAAGCCTCCTGGCTAGTTGCCTTAACTTCCGCACAAAAGCATCACTGTATGTTGCTGTAACACTCTCCCTGGCCACCCTTCTTCCCTTACTCAATAAGGACAACCATGTAATTTTTACTTCCATTAAGAATAAACTATTCACACCCTGCATAGACCTTGAGAGACTTTCCTGGATAACCCTGGTTTAATTTTGCAGGTTGATAGTTCATATTTAAAGAGAAAAAATAAAGATGTCAAGTAGACTATGTTATTTCATATCTAAATTCACATTTGAAATAATAAGCCTTTCCCCCAATTAAACAGTTTCAGAAAGCAGTTAACTAGTTTTTTTTGCCTGAGCCTACTAACTAGAAAATTTTAAAGGGCAAACATTTCTGCTAATTGTGGCTATAATTTTCAGTTTGTTCACAATTGTGTAACATTTAGGGAAAAAGAGGTTTCTTGACCTCTACAGGAATCCCTCTAAAATAAGACATCAAGTTGAAGAATATTTAGATGCTTTGCTACTGGAGTAGTTGCTGATTACCGGGAGCAGCCTGACTGTTTGGTTCTGGCTCAAAGTCTTTCCTGAGCTACAGTGAAGCTGTCAGCTGGGAATGTAGTCATATGAAGACTTCCAGGTTCATGTGGTTTTGGCAGGTTCCAGTTGCTCTCCGGCTATAGGCTGGAGACCTCATTTCCTTGCCACATGGTCCTCTCCATAGGCTGCCTGGATGTCCTGAAGACATGGCAGCTGGTTTCCCTAGAGTGAGATATCCAAGAGACGGAGAGAAAGAAACCCAAGATGGAACCTGCAGTCTTTGATAATCTAGTATCAGAAGGTGTTACCGAGTCCAAGTTCATACTGCTTGCTGCAAAACAGGTCAATAAATCGAGAGATGAGTTGTTGAGGCAAGGAATAGCGGCTTTATTTGGAAAGCCAGCAGACCAAGAAGATGGTGGACTAGTGTTCCAAAGAACCACCTTACTCAAGTTAGAACTCAGGCTTGCTTTATACCAAAAGGGGAGGGGGGTTGGTTGTTGCAAACTTCTTCATGTCAGAAGCCTTTGTTCCTGCATCTGTCCATGTAGAACAGGTCATGATGTTCCTGTAACCCTCCAAGAAGACAAATGTTATTCTCTGTTCTGCAACTTTCTATCTCTATATGATTGGGAAAGTGTTATACCTTTAAAGGTCAGAGCCTTGAGAATGGGCTATCCTGTATATTTCAGGCTATAGGCAACATTCTTAACTTGTAGCCAAAGCAATAGAATACCAAGGTTAAAGTAAAAGAAACAGATCCGAGGACTTTCCTGGTGGTGCAGTGGATAAAGACTCTGTGCTCCCAATGCAGGGGGCCCAGGTTCAATCTCTGGCCAGGGAACTAGATCCCACATTCATGCTGCAACTGAGTTTGCATGCCACAACTAAGGAGCCCACGTGCCGTAACTAAGGAGCCAGCAAGCCACAACTAAGAAGGCTGCCTGCCACAACTAAGGAGCCCAAGTGCTGCAACTAAGGAGCTGGTGAGCCACAACTAAGAAGCCCACCTGCCACAACTAAGGAGACTACATGCTGCAACTAAGGAGCTGGTGAGCCGCAAATAAGGAGCCTGCCTGCCGCAACCAAGACCCGGTGCAACCAAATAAATAAATAAATAAATAATAATAAAAAAAAGAAACAGATCCAACATGGAGTCATATTTGTTCTTCCCTATTACAAAACAAAGGGACATGCCATCACTTCTGCCATATATGTAGTAAGTGACCATTTTGTACACATAGTATGTCCACCATACAGTTACAATATGCTTTAAAGTATAGAAAATAGTAAAACGTAGTAAAAATATTTAGGAAGTGATAAATTTTGAGTATTCATCACCTTTGTACTATAATTTAATTAGCTAATGTATATAATTTAATGTTTAACAATGGCTATATTTATATAGCTTAATATTTAACAATGTGTTTAACACCAGCTGTCGAAATTTCTAACAATTTAACAGTCAACTCTCACAAGGCAATGTGAATCATCCCTACACACCCCGGATTCTTCTCCAAAGTGAGCACTTTCAGTTCCAGGTCAGTTTTGAAAGATTCCTATTATCTTCTGTTTGCGTTTTTAAATGTGATTTCTTGCAATATATTGGGAGTCAATGTGAGATTTCTGAACGAGGTCAGGCTTAGTGTCAGGAAATGTATGTAGGGTCTGATGTGTTACGAGTGTCAATGAGTGTAAAAATAGCCAGAAGGGAAATCTCTGTTTTGCAACCTTCCAGCTCTGCAATGTTAGACAGTTTACTTAATGTTTACTGAACCTGAACTCTCATCTGGAATTGAGAGTTAAACACACACACTTACACACACAAACACACACACACACCCCCAAAAAACTGGTCTACCCTCCCACTGGTATTGTAAGAATGAACTGAGATAATGCAGGTGGTTCCCTTTCTAAGTAATGAGGCTCTTTCATATTCACTATATATGTAATCCTGACAACAACTCTGTTTAGCAGGCATTAATAACTGCTTAATAGCAAAAGTCACAGGGGTTAAGTGACTTGCCCAAGGTCACAGGACTAATAAAGCTGTTGTATAAATACAAAGTCGCGATGACAGTGTTGGCTCACAAACAATAACATTCCCTGAGAACTGAAATTCAATGGACGGACTTTAATTATATCAGGAAAAAGTTATTGTGGGACTTAAACACCGACAAAGCTTTTTCAGCATCCTCCCTTTATCAATGAGGTACCTTGGGCAGATAGAAACTCAGATTTAATTAAATGAAAAATCCTACACCAGCAAATACTATACATGCTGCTCCTCATTTAGCCACTGCAATGAACAATGAGATTTCTTCTGTGTTCACTGCACAGGTGACGGAAGGTTACAGGCCAAAGATTTAGGTCTCCCAATGCCACAGCCTCCTCAATTACATGACAGATATATTTCCATTGATGCCCCATCAGGGACAGGATCTGTTGTTATTTCAAGCTTGCTGAATTTCAAATGGAAAAGAGTAGGCTAAGTGCAGAAAAGGGTGTTATCTAGCAAAAAAAATAAAAAAATAAATGGACCTTTCGTGGTGTGCTCCATGTGACAGGCAATTGAGCAAACAGGAGAGGCCTCTCAGGTATCCACTAGATGGGTTCCTAGTTGTGAGAGATTAGCCACACATTAGTGTCGAATCTGGGAGTGTGCGAACATGAGGAGGGTACCTCTTAAATGCAATTGGTATGTATCTATAAATAAGCCCCCCAAAAGATGTTTTTTTCAGCTGCAGCCTAGAAATGATTCTAGAATCCATGGAAATGGAATACAAGGCATACAGCCAAACGAAACAGGGCTGGAGTATCAGAACAGCTAGAGAGATAAACAGCCTACGTAAAGACATCCGAGACAGCTTTTCTTGAACTTTCCATAGACAATAGGGCAAATGACATTTGACATCAAAATATTCCTCATAACAATGTGTATTCAGATGAACTGTAAGTCTTGAGTCTTTCTTTTCTTCTGAGTCATATAGTCGCTTAGCAATCTAGACAGTGTAGTATGTGAAAAAACAGACAAACAGATCAGTGGAACAGAATAGAAAGCTCAGAAATAGACTCACATAAATAGAGTCAATGAACTTTTGACAGAAAAGCAAAAGTAATAGCATGAAGCCAAGACAGGCTTTTCAACAAATGGTGCTGAAACAACTGGACATCCACAGGCAAAAAAAGAAAAAGTATCTAGATACATACTTTACATCTTTCACAAATAGGTCAAACCTAAATGTAAAACACAAAACTATAAAACTCCCAGAGGATAACATAGGAGAAGACCTAGATGCTCTTGGGTATGGTGATAACTTTTTAGATACAATATCAAAGCATGATTTATGAGAGAAATAATTGATAAGCTAGACTTCATTAAAATTAAAAATGCCCGCTCTGTGGAAAGCAATGTCAATATAATGAAAAGGGAAGCCACAGACTTGGAGAAAATATTTGCAAAAGGCACATCTGATAAAGGACTGCTATCTAAAATATACAAAGAACACTTAAAATTCAATAGTAAGAAAGCAAGCAATCTGATTTTAAAATGAGTCAAAGATCTTAAGAGACACCTCACCAAAGAAGATATACAGATGCAAATAAGCATATGAAGAGATGTGCCACATCATATCTCACTTGGGAAATGCAAATTAAATCAATAATGAGATATCACCACACACTTATTAGAATGGTCAAAATCCAAAAAACGGATAACATCAAATTCTGGCAAGGATGCGGAGCAACAGGACCCCTCATTCCTTGCTGGTGGGAATGCAAACTGGCACAGCCACTTTGGAAGACAGCTTGGCAGTTTCTCAGGAACCAAACTTACTTTCACCATACAATCTAGCAATTTGCTCCTTGGTATTTGCCCAAAGTAGTTGACAACTTACATCCACCCAAAAACCTGTACATGGATACAGCTTTATTTATAATTGCCCAAACTTGGAAGCAACCAAGATGTCTTTCAGCAGATGATAAATAAACTGTGGTACATCCAGACAATAGAATACTATTCAGAGCTAAAAAGAAATAAGCTATCAAACGATGAAAAGACGTGAAGGAAACCTAAATGCATTTTACTAAGTGAAAGATGCTAATGTGAAAAGACTACCTACTGTATGATTTCAACTATATGATATTCTAAAAAAGGCAAAAGTATGGAAATAGTAAAAATGCCAGTGATTGCCACTGGTTGGGGGAGAAAGGGAAGGATGAATAGATAGAGCACAGAGGATCTTTGGGGCAGTTAAACTACCCTGTATGATCCTGTGGACGTTGGATGATTATGATGTGTCAATGTAAATTCCCCATTGTAACAAATATACCATCTGGTGGGTGTTTTTGATAGTAGTGAAGACTCTGCATTTGTGGGGCAGTAGGTAGATGGGAAGTACCTGCCCCTCAATTTTCTGTGAACCTAGAACTGCTCTAAAAAATAGTCGTAATTAAAAAAAATTAGAAAACAGATAAATAATGAAAATCAACTAAACACAGCCAACCAGATAAGCGCACTACCCTGTAAAATGAAAGCTGTCCAGAAGAGGAATTTGCTATTTGTTACATGAGGATTTAGTGAGCTCATGGCACTGGAGACTGCCACGTACATATTGATCAGAGTGTGTCTGCTTCTTGAAAAGGGCACTTATCCATCTGGGAGAAATCTGGACCAAGTGACATTCAAATAGGTTCCAATGCTCAGACTCCAGGAACCAAAAATGTCCATTTTGTAGGGAAATGTGGCAGAAGCATTATAACGTAGAAAGGACACTGCAACATGTTTAAAGTGTGATCACATATTATGTAAGTCCCCACAATCTACCGCTAACATATTTAAATGAATAAAGCAGTCATAAATAAATAAACAAAGTGGGCAAAATATGAAATTGGATATGGCAACTAAATACAGGTTGTAAGTAAGGTAGAAATAACATTGACTTTGAGGTTGGAGTTGGGTTGCTTTGAAAAATAGCAGTGTCCTAAAAAATAATAATGCACTTATTATTATATACATGTATATGTCCAATTGTTCCACTTGCTGGCAATGATGCCTCTTTATTTTTGTTCGATTCCCTCCCACAGAACCCAGTGAAGTTATCAATAAGGGTTTGTTGAACAAATGAGAATACATATTACCAAAATATCTAAAGTCAACATTAAACAAGCCATGGCTATTTTGCCAAGAATTAAGAAGTCTTTTTCTCAAGTTGGCCTTTGTGTTTGATCTTTGGTTGATTTGTTCCTGGAATCTCTACTGCAGTGAAGCCACTGCTTCTCTGGGTCTTGTCTGACAGGGGCAGAGTTACAGGGAAGGCACACAGCCGGTTGGGCTGATCTGTCTGCCAGATTAGGTTGCAGCAAACACATATTCTTCCACTGAAGCCCTCTCAGCACTTGAAGAAACCAGGCAGATTTTTCAGGAAATTAGAAAGTTGTCAGCATTTGAATTTGATACTAGTATTAATGTATTGCTCTCTATTATCTGTACCACATACATCAGGGTTTGGACGTGCATGACGATATTCATGAGTGTTTGACATTCATTTAACATTCATTTTGGGGGGCCAACAACGCATCAAATATGGGTGTTATGAGTCTGTTCTACTGGGAGATGAGTGAACTATGTTCACTCTTAAGTTAAAACCAAGACAAAAAAGCCCTTAGAGAGAATCAGATCAGATGAAATGAATTCAGAGGACGAAAAGATTGCTTCTGGTTGAAGAGGGCCAGGTTAACAGTATAGAGTAAGTGATGTTTCATTAAGCTTTAAAAATAGGTAGACCCTAGACGGGCAGATATTGCAGTGAGGGCAGAGTGGAAGGAAGGGCATTTGGGGAGGAAGGCAATGCCTGCACAGGGGTGAGGGCGTGCATGTTCTGTCTGTCTGTCTGTCTGTCTCTCTCACACACTCACACACACACACACACACACACACACACACACACACAGGCAGCACTGAATCTTTGAGGATTCACACAGTGCTCTTTGTCCAGTCTACCTGAAGAGTTACAACAGATGTTTGTAACTCAGACGACTCTCAACCTGATCCACTTTAGCAACAATGCCAGAGAACAATCGCAAGCTATTTTAGTGGCATGTTACTAGTTTCACTGAATCCAGTGTAGAGCCTGTGTAAAAATTTTGCTTTTAAAATTTTGAAAGGTTCTCTTTTCCTGAGTATTACTAGCATACATTCAGCCCCCTGCACACACACAGCATAAACAACACTGAGAATTCAACGGTCATTGCAGAGAAGGAAGACATGGGTCAGGTACCCTCCATACAAGCATCTTGGCCAAACTGGCATCAGAGGAACTTGAAACATACTGTTCCACTCTTGAGGCTCTTTGCTGTCATCTGTTACTGACAAACAATCAGTACTTAGGACTTCACCACCCTTCTCAATTGTTGGTGCTGACAAAAGAAAAAATATTGTCCTTCAAAAGGTCTATGGACAAATTTTACATCAGCCAGGTGGATAAGAACCACAGTTTATAAAGCTGAACATGGGAAAGACATCTCCGGGTTTCTCCTGAGATTACCAACGAGGCACCAGATGGGATCTAACAGCAAAAGCTGCTTGGAGCACCCAAATGTATGAAATGTATAAATCAAAGCACTCCACTAAGAGAGCTCTGCCTAATGGTCCACCAGTGTGTGACGATTAAGACCACCAAGAAATGCCAGGGATGGCTGGGGACACCTGACCTCCCGTTTACTTGAATATGATCCCAGGTGGTAGTTATCTCAAGAGGAAAGGGGGGAGATGTAAAGTAATAATAATGATGATGATAATCAGACCGTTGTCTGCTACATTCCAGACAGGCAGTATTTCAGTGGAGATAGTGTATCAACAGCTAGAAGTAATTTAAATTTAAATAAGTCTGTAGTATTGTTTTTCTCTCCACGGGCAAATACAGCTAGTATTAAAGGGACAGGATGGGCTACTAAAAAGATGTTCTTTCTTTGTTTATAGTCTCTCTTGCTCATGTTATCTCTGGTGAGTTTGAAACCTGGAAGAAGATGGCTATTTATTACTATTATTTTGACTTTATGGATCTCTCTCCACGCACTTTGGGGATTAACATCCCTGCTTTGGCCTAAGAGCACGAACTCACATTTCTCTTGATGCTCATGTTGTTGACTGCCCCGCCCTCTTGCCCCCACCAGCCCTGTGGATCAGAGAAGGGCTCTGGGATTGATATGGCATGTTTGTTTACTCTCATCAGTTGCAAAGCCAGCAGGAAAATGCACCAGGGATGGTGGGTATTAAAGATGCCTTTACAGGAACCAAGGAAAGGTAACAACGTATGTAGAAAGATTTGAATGGATTTCAGTTTCATGCAGTCCTACCACGTTGTAATTATTTTTAGATATATGCAACAATAATCTTAAAAATCTAGGAAACAGCATTATTCATATAATACATTTTGATTGGACAAGAATGCTATACTATTTAATTGTTCACCGTGAAATATCCTTATGTGGTCCTTTGCTAAACAGATCATCATGTCTTAGCACCTTTATCATTTATTACATCTTGATATGTCACGAACATCTACATAGTATGTTAAATACCATAACACGCAGAATTTTCGCCCCATTTTCCTTAACCAAACTCCAGATAGCTCTAGGAGATGGATAAACCATAATCAAAAGAGACTTGTAAGACTTTGATAGTAGCTACAAATTTGTGAGCGATCGAATCAGTCCATCCTATTTCATGTAGATTGTGTTTTCTCTTCTACAACAGCCTAACAGTCTCATAAGGGAGATGTTAGTATCTATTTTTACAGACAGGGAATCCAAAGCTCAGAGAAGTTTAAGTAAGCAAGGTCGGGCAGGCTGGGATGAGAACTTGAATCCCGATCAACCAGACACCACAGACCCCTTCTTTATGCTACACCAGGCCACTTATTATGCATTCTGCCCAGGCACAGATTACGTATCTCCATCCACCAATTCAGTTCAACACCAAATGTTGAACCAGCACACCTTTGAGAATGCAGACGTGGAAATGTCATGATCTCTGCCCTTATGGACAGTGTAACTTGGCAGAACTAATTACACCCAAGGCAGTTCTAAGCGTCTGAAGAGGAGGCTAGACTAAGTGTTACATGGGCTTCAGGAGGACATCTGTCTGTTCTGGTTTCAGAAGCCAGAAGTGCTTTCGAAAGAAGGCTGCCACTGCAATAATATTCTGGCCTATTATCCTGGATATTGGTCAAGGTAAAGTGAATTTTGACTAGTATCCAGTAGTTTTATTTTTTAAATAAAGACAAAGATGAGGACTTTATTTCTTAATGTCGAGATTTCTCTGTGTTGTTGTCAGATCATCGTTCCAAGCTAGTCTGAGTATAATGTTGAAAGTAAGCTGTGGAGTCAGAGCCCATTAACTGCTTCTTGTCTCAATTTAAATGCATGTGCATATTCTTCACAGAGTCTACCTTATGGCAAACAGGTGCCTGTGTTTTCCCCTCTCAGAGTGTGCTGACCTTTTCCTTTGGAACATCACAACTTGTAACAGTATAATGAGTCGTGATTTTATGCTCATGTTTTGTGCATCTCGTTTAGTGGACATTTTACGAAGAAAGAAACTCTGCTTGCCTTGTTCATCACTGTGTCTCCCTTGCCTGGCTCAGTGCCTGGCACATAGTAGGTTTTCACGACCTAGCTGTTGAATGAATGAAGAATTGGATTAGAGTCCTACCTCTTAAGAGCTGAAGTGGACTTGGGTCATTTCATTAACTTGATGAATCTCAGTGTTCTTATCTGTAAAAAGAAAGAAACATCATTCATGACACATAGGGCTGTAAGGATCTACTGGAAAACGTAATGATGAAAGCACTTTGTCCATGTTCAAGTGCTAAGCCAATATTTATTACTATTTTCACTGTGGTTATAATTTGGGATGAACATAGAGCCAGGAGCATATGCTAAAACCAAAGTTAATGCAGGGTGTAAAACATGCCACCCAATTTCTGAAATGACACTGCAGATCCTTCTGAGAAGATCTGTGCTAGAAAGCATTAAGCTGCAGAGAGCTCAGTGGAAACCTTTAATAACCCTGTATTTACGTGCCATCATGGCTTCCCCCAAAATTATATTCTGCGACCATGACAAGCCCTAGTCTAAGGGTCTGGTAATTGCTTTTGCCCAATCTGAGCAAAATCTGTTCCGCTACTTTTGACTTATGCAAGGGTAAAATAAATATAGAACAAGCTTGCAAGCGACGTTAAAGAAATTCAAGACGTGTTTTGCACACCGATAAAACTTAAAAACACCTGAACTTTCAAAGTCAATCCAGACAAAACTATAATTCGAAAAGATGCATGCACCCCTATGTTCATAGCAGCATTATTTATAATAGCCAAGACATGGAAATAACCTAAATGTCCATCAACAGATGAATGGATAAGGAAGATGTGATACACACACACACACACACACACACACACACACACACACTGGAATATTACTCAGCCATAAAAAAAATGGAATAATGCCATTTGCAGCAACATGGTTGGACCCAGAGATTATCATACTAAGCAAAGTAAGTCAGAAAGGGAAAGACAAATACCATATGATACTACTTATATATGGAATCTAAAATATGATGCAAGTGAACATATCTATGAAACAGAAACAGACTCACAGATACAGAGAACAAACTTGTGGTCACCAAAGGAGAGGGGGGATGTGTAAGGGAAGGATTGGGGGTGTGGGATTAGCGGGCACAAACTATTATATATAGCATGGATAAACAGCAAGGTCCTATTGTATAGCACAGGGAACTATATTCAATGTCCTGTGATAAACCATAATGGAAAAGAATATGAAAAGAAATATATATCTCTGAATCACTTTGATGTACAGCAGAAATTCACACAACATTGTAAATCAAATATATTTCAATTAAAAAAAAAACTTTTACAAGGAAGAGTTTCAGGAGTTAAATTTGGAAAGCCTAGTGGAAACATCATGGAGTGCTCTGAATGCAACGTGTGACATTATGATGTCCTCCAAGATGATTTCACAAGATGAAGCTTGCCTCCCACTCCCACATCACAAAATACAGAAATAAGATGAGTCTTAAGTAGTTCTCCCCCCAAAGAAGAGCTGCTCCTCCAAAGGAGTATCTACTGTACTTTTATTTTTTGCCTATCAAGGACAATGTAATAACTAAACTAATCACATTTCTCTTCTTGCTCAAAGCAAAATGAAGAGTCCAGTTTTAATAATTTGCAGAAAGTTTTACTCATCTACCTAAAAGTGTCCTAAGTTTTTATATCATTCATATTATCCATATCGTCCAGCATATGTTATATATTTAGTTATATCATTTATGTTTCAATTTGATTCCATTCTGATCTTTTTTATGCATTTCATGGTATACAGAGTATTTTAAGAAAATGTAAAAAATCATTTCAATCACAGAATGTTAAGCAAATCAAACCCAAGTAAAACCTGAATTAAAGTAGTAAGCTGGTGACAATGATCTACTCTCAGGAAGAATCATAAAACAATGACTGAGAAGGTGTGACAAAGTCTGTGTCGGTTAAAGTGCCCAGGGCAAAATCTCAGGAAGGTGAAATGCATCAACATATCTGAAGGTGTAACTAAGAAGGTTATTATTTAGGCAGTTAAAATAATCATGATCATCATGATCAATTCTAATAATTGGGCCTGAGGAGTCCCTTATGAGTGACAGTAATAATATTAATATATCAAAAAGCATTAACAATAGGAACAACAATAACTCTATCCAGCTTAAAATACATAGGTCTACCATCACCAAACAGAGATACGGAAATTACAGAGTGCATGATTAAATTTCTGAGACACTTAGCGCATAGGTATCTGTGATTAGATTCTGGAACTAAACTAATCTCAGTCACTTTTACTAAATGGCACTGTGCATAGATGTGTTTCACAAGTAAACGCTGTGTCTCAGAATAGACCAAATATTGGACAGTGAGTGATTTGAGTGAAAATCTTCCTTCTCAGCAACCTGTAGCATGTTGTATATATTTGCTGTTATTAACCTGAATCCCCAATATCTAGCCTTACATGGAGCACAGTTGTGATACATTTTTCTCACATTTTGTTTTTCCTTGTTGATTGTAGTTTGTTGACTATTCACGTCTAGCACCTCTCCTTGATGAGCCTGGTGTTATTTCATTATTCTCTGTATTTCTGACTGTTCTTTTTTCTCTTCTAGGATTGTCTGACCTTCACTGTGGTTAGTTTCCTTTGAGAGTCATGGTCTACATTAGTTCTCTTAATTTTGTTGGAAATTCTTCTGGAGTTTCTCAGACTTCTTACACACTTTTGTAACTCATAAAATTTAAAAACACTTAAAGAAATGTTCACCCAACAATTCATATGATATTTCAAATTTTAATCTCCATTAATTTCAAAACAGTTGATATACTGAACAAATTAATAACATTCAAATGCATGCAATTCTTAGAGTCGCTTCTGACCTGTCACCTGTCAGTATCAGCGTGTGATCACAGGAAGCTAGCCTGTTAATTGGGTTGAATGATCATAAGAAAACAATGCACAGCTGAGTCTAGGGACGAAATAGCAGAACAGGAGAGAGGGAGGGTGGGAAGGAGGGAGGGAGAGAGAGAGAGAGAAAGAAAGAATGGCCTAAACAGAGAAAACAGCTTTTATGTCTAATTGGGAGTCCACTATGTGAGAAGCATAGAACTAAGTGCATTATTTCTTTTATCCTCACAATATACCTGAAGACTAGGTATTGCTTTTCACATATAATGAAGCAGGCTAAGAAAGTAATCAATTTGTTTAACTTGTTCAAAGTCACGCAACTCATAAGTAAATGCTGACCTATCTGACTCCCAAACTTATCATACAGTGCATTTTATATGTTCATGTGCTTTTGACTACAAATAAAGAAGGCAATTTGAATTGTGCTCAAAGAAAGTTGAGCAAAGAAAAAGTAGTCAGTGACTGGAAGACTGTCCAAGGGAGATCCACTGGACAAGGCAATGAACATCTGCATCCTGGAAAAATACTCTGACGTGGGGTAAAAACATTTCAGCTGGCTTTGAATGGGTGAGTTATGCCCCAAACCTTCCTTCCTACTGCCTGTGCCCTGATATCATGCTTACCAGATGCCTTCTGCTCTAATATGGCTTCTGCTTACACTAGAGAGGTGTATAATTTTTTTTTTTTTGCGGTACGCGGGCCTCTCACTGTTGTGGCCTCTCGCATTGCGGAGCACAGGCTCCGGACGCGCAGGCTCAGCGGCCATGGCTCATGGGCCTAGCCGCGCCGCGGCATGTGGGATCTTCCTGGACCGGGGCACGAACCCATGTCCCCTGCATCGGCAGGCGGACTCTCAACCACTGCGCCACCAGGGAAGCTGGAGAGGTGTATAATTTGATGGACATGAAAAATTGGGTCAATTCAAAGCCATGAAAATTAAATTAGCTTCCTGGTTTGTTTATAATCCTTTTGGGAATTCAGTTAAGATAGTCACTTCCTCTGAGTCAGCTCTAGCACTAGGACAACATCAGATTTCCTAACCAGTAAAGCTGAGTTCCAGATCCAGGACTGCAGTGACCCAGATAAGGAACTGCTTTGGAAATTACCTTAGCACTTAAAGTGTGACCCTAGACAACATCTCTTTCACCCTGTTCTCTTCTGTTATTTCTAAATACAAACTAAAGTCTAAACATGAGGACAAGGCATGAGGAAAGGACTTTGAATCATAATTTCTTTGGTTTGAGGCTTTGTGCCTCTCTTTTTATAAACATCCTTATCACCCTGGAAGCTCCTAATAATGGTCTGTGGAGAAGACTGACGTTTTAGAGGGCCATCTCTCTGAACGTTTTAACCTGCCAGTTTCGGTTATACTCTTTCATACAATGAAATATATCTCCTGAGCTAATCCCAAGCACTCAACAATGTTCTAACTATAAACCCACAACTCTTATTTTTGTTTTCCCTTTAGTGTATTTTTCTCTGAATTTTAAAGTTGATAATTCCTTGTAAAGACTCCTTTAATCTTCATGACGAAACTATGAAACCAAAGGATAGGATAATTTGCCCAGGTTTGCACAGCTGATTTAGCCAGGATGCAAACCCAAGATTTTGAACTCCAAATTTCATCTATATAAAAATATTTCTGTTAACTTCTTGTGCACAAAATTATTAAAAAGAATAGATGTTCTGTGTTGGGGTAGGGTGTGGGGAGGCAATGTTCACTGGTATAATAGTATACACATTTCACACCAACAGATGCAGCGCACCAGCAAGTCCTGTCGGCTCTCCATTTAAAATGTTTCAAGAGGTTGATGTGTTCTTGTCATCTTGCCTGTTACAATCTTGAAACAAGCCAATTATCACCTTTCATCTGTCTCACTGTTTCCTAATTGGTCCATCAGAGCTGTCGGTTGCTCAACCAATGTCTCCTCCTGTTATATTCTCAAAATAACAGCCAGAGAAGTTTGGATAATATGTAACTCAAAACATGATCTCACCTGGAGTAAAAGCCGCAGTCCCTCAGGGATCTTAAAGGCTCTGCAAGATATGCTACTTCCTCTTGCCTACTTCTCTCTACACTCCTTGCAGTTTGTTGAAAATACGAAGCGCATTTCCACCACAGAGACTTTGTATTCACTCTTCCCTCTGCCTGGAATGCTCTTCTCCCAGATCTCCTCCCATCTCCTTCTTCCCTAAGTGTTCCATTACCTTGTTCTCTGAAACAACCACTCCTGATACCAGTGGGGACTTAGTATTTATTACACACGTCCAGAGGGCATCAACACATGGAATGCAATGCATGTCAACCCTGAGGTCTAACAAAGACACTCTCTATTCTCTGTACACTGTTTTATTTTTTCACAAAACTCATAAAACCTAATGTTTTGTATAGTATTTGTCCATTCCCCTAAAAAGTAAATTCCACAAAAGAAGAATTTGTCTCTTTTTTTCTCTTCTATCCCCATGCCTAGACCAGTGCTCAGCATGCAGTAAGTAGATAAGAAAAACTGAATGAATTTATAAATGAATGTAAAAATCAAGGAACTAGGGCTTCCCTGGTGGCACAGTGGTTGAGAATCTGCCTGCTAAAGCAGGGGACACGGGTTCGAGTCCTGGTCTGGGAGGATCCCACATGCCGCGGAGCAACTAGGCCCGTGCGCCACAACTACTGAGCCTTTGTGTCTGGAGCTTGTGCTTCACAACAAGAGAGGCCGCGATAGTGAGAGGCCCATGCACCACGATGAAGAGTGGCCCCCACTTGCCACAACTACAGAAAGCACTCGCATAGAAACAAAGACCCGAAAAAAGCACGAGGGGGCTTCCAGGAAGATGGCGGAAGAGTAAGACGCTGAGATCACTTTCCTCCCCACAGATACACCAGAAATACATCTACACGTGAAACAACTCCTACAGAACACCTACTGAACGCTGGCAGAAGACCTCAGACCTCCCAAAAGTCAAGAGAGTCCCCACGTACCTGGGTAGGGCAAAAGAAAAAATAATAAACAGAGACAAAAGGATAGGGATGGGACCTGCACCAGCGGTAGGGAGCTGTGAAGGAGGAAAGGTTTCCACACACTAGGAAGCCCCTTCGCGGGCGGAGACTGCGGGTGGCGGAGGGGGAAAGCTTCGGAGCCGCGGAGGAGAGCACAGCAACAGGGGTGCGGGGGGCAAAGCGGGGAGATTCCCGCACAGAGGATAGATGCCGGCTGGCACTCACCAGCCCGAGAGGCTTGTCTGCTCACCCGCCGGGGCGGGCGGGGCTGGGAGCTGAGGCTCAGGCTTCGGTCGGAGCGCAGAGAGAGGACTGGGGTTGGCGGCGTGAACACAGCCTGCAGGGGGTTAGTGCGCCACGGCTGGCCGGGAGGGAGTCTGGGGAAAAGTCTGGACCTGCCGAAGAGGCAAGAGACTTTTTCTTCCCTCTTTGTTTCCTGGTGCGCAAGGAGAGGGGATTAAGAGCGCTGCTAAAAGGAGCTCCAGAGACGGGCGTGAGCTGCTGCTAACAGCGCGGACCCCAGAGACGTGCATGAGACGCTAAGACTGCTGCTGCCGCCTGTGTGCAAGCACAGGTCACTATCCACACCCCCTTTCCAGAGAGCTTGTGCAGCCCGCCACTGCCAGGGTCCCGGGAACCAGGGGCAGCTCCCCCGGAAGAACGCACGGCTCGCCTCAGGCTGCTGCGGCATCACGCTGGCCTCTGCCGCCGCAGGCCCGCCCCGCACTCTGTGCCCCTCCCTCCCCACCGGCCTGAGTGAGCCAGAGCCCCCGAATCAGCTGCTCCTTTAACCCCATCCTGTCTGAGTGAAGAACGCCCTCCGGTGACCTACACGCAGAGGCTGGGCCAAATCCAAACCTGAGCCCCTTGGAGATGTGAGAACAAAGAAGAGAAAGGGAAATCTCTCCCAGCAGCCTCAGGAGCAGCGGATTAAAGCTCCACAATCAACTTGATGTACCCAGCATCTGTGGAATACATGAATAGACAACAAATCATCCCAAATAGAGGAGGTGGACTTTGAGAGCAAGATTTATTATTTTTTCCCCTTTTCCTTTTTTTCCGTGTGGATGAAAGGCTCTTGGTGCTACAGCCAGGAGTCAGTGCTGTGCCTCTGAGGTGGGAGAGCCAACTTCAGGACATTGGTCCACAAAAGACCTCCCAGCTCCACATAATATCAAATGGCGAAAATCTCCCAGAGATATCCATCTCAACACCAGCACCCAGCTTCACTCAGCGACCAGCAAGCTACAGTGCTGGACACCCTATGCCAAACAACTAGCAAGACAGGAACACAACCCCACCCATTAACAGAGAGTCTGCCTATAATCATAATAAGCCCACAGACACACCACCAGACGTGGGCCTGCCCACCAGAAAGACAAGATCCAGCCTCAACCACCAGAACACAGTCCCCTCCACCAGGAAGCCTACACAACACACTGAACCAACCTTAGCCACTGGGGACAGACACCAAAAACAATGGGAACTATGAAACTGCAGCCTTCAAAAAGGAGACCCCAAACACAGTAAGATAAACAAAATAAGAAGACAGAAAAACACACAGCAGATGAAGGAGCAAGATAAAAACCCACCAGACCTAACAAATGAACAGGAAATAGGCAGTCTACCTGAAAAAGAATTCAGAATAATGATAGTAAAGATGATCCAAAATCTTGGAAACAGAATAAACAAATTGCAAGAAACATTTAACAAGGACCTAGAACTAAAGATGAAACAAACAATGATGAACAACACAATAAATGAAATGAAAAATACTCTAGAAGGGATCAACAGCAGAATAACTGAGGCAGAAGAACAGATAAGTGACCTGGAAGATAAAATAGTGGAAATAACTACTGCAGAGCAGAATAAAGAAAAAAGAATGAAAAGAACTGAGGACAGTCTCAGAGAACTCTGAGACAACATTAAACGCATCAACATTCGAATTCTAGGGGTTCCAGAAGAAGAAGAGAAAAAGAAAGGGACTGAGAAAATATTTGAAGAGATTATAGTTGAAAACTTCCCTAATATGGGAAAGGAAATAGTTAATCAAGTCCAGGAAGCACAGAGAGTCCCATACAGGATAAATCCAAGGAGAAATATGCCAAGACACATATTAATCAAACTGTCAAAAATTAAATACAAAGAAAACATATTAAAATCAGCAAGGGAAAAACAACAAATAACACACAAGGAAATCCCCATAAGGTTAACGGCTGATCTTTCAGCAGAAACTCTGCAAGCCAGAAGGGACTGGCAGGACATATTTAAAGTGATAAAGGAGAAAAACCTGCAACCAATATTACTCTACCCAGCAAGGATCTCATTCAGATTTGATGGAGAAATTAAAACCTTTACAGACAAGCAAAAGCTGAGAGAGTTCAGCACTACCAAACCAGCTCTACAACAACTGCTAAAGGAACTTCTCTAGGCAAGAAACACAAGGGAAGGAAAAGAACTACAATAACGAACCCAAAAAAATTAAGAAAATGGGATTAGGAACGTACATATCGATAATTACCTTAAATGTAAATGGACTAAATGCTCCCACCAAAAGACACAGATAGGCTGAATGGATACAAAAACAAGACCCATATATTTGCTGTCTACAAGAGACCCACTTCAGACCTAGAGACACATAGACTGAAAGTAAGGGGATGGAAAAAGATATTTCATGCAAATGGAAACCAAAAGAAAGCTGGAGTAGCAATTCACATATCAGACAAAATAGACTTTAAAATAAAGACTATTAGGAATGAGAGGAAGATGGCGGAAGAGTAAGACGTAGTAAGAGTAGTAAGAGTAAGAGTAAGAGTAGTAAGAGTAAGAGTAGTAAGAGTAAGACAGACCTCCCAAAAGTCAAGAAACTCCCCACGTACCTGGGTAGGGCAAAAGAAAAAAATGAAAAAGCAGAGACAAAACAATAGGGATGGCAGCTGCACCAGTGGGAGGGAGCTGTGAAGGAGGAAAAGTTTCCACACACTAGGAAGCCCCTTCGTGGGCGGAGACTGCGGGAGGCGGAGGGGGGAGCTTCGAAGCCGCGGAGGAGTGCACAGCAACGCGTGCGGAGGGCAAAGTGGGGAGATTCCCGCACAGAGAATCGGTGCCGACTGGCACTCACCAGCCCGAGAGGCTTGTCTGCTCACCCGCCGGGGCGGGCGGGGCTGCGGGCTGAGGCTCTGAGGCTCGGGTTTCGGTTTCGGACGGAGCGCAGGGAGAGGACTGGGGTTGGCGGCTTGAACATAGCCTGTAGGGGTTAATGCACCACAGCTAGCCGGGAGGGAGTCTGGGGAAAAGTCTGCACCTGCCGAAGAGGCAAGAGACTTTTTCTTCCCTCTTTGTTTCCTGGTGCGTGAGGAGAGGGGTTTAAGAACGCTGCTTAAAGGAGCTCCAGAGAGGGGCGCGAGCCGCGGCTAAAAGCGCGGACCCCAGAGACGGGCGGGAGACGCTAAGGCTGCTGCTGCTGCCACCAAGGGGCCTGTGTACGAGCACAGGTCACTCTCCACACCCCTCTTCCGCGGAGCCTGTGTAGCCCGCCACTGCCAGGTTCCCGGGATCCATGGACAACTTACCCGGGAGAAAGCACGGCGGGCCTCAGGCTGGTGCAAAGTCTCGCTGGCCTTTGCCGCCGCAGGCCCGCCCCGCACTCCGTGCCCCTCCCTCCCCGCCGGCCTGAGCCCCGGTGAGCTGTGAGAACAAAGAAGAGAAAGGGAAATCTCTCCCAGCAGCCTCAGAAGCAGCGGATTAAAGCTCCACAATCAACTTGATATACCCTGCAGCTGTGGAATACCTGAATAGACAACCAATCATCCCAAATTAAGGAAGTGAACTTTAGGAGCAAGACCTATGATTTTTTCCCCTTTTCCTCTTTTTGTGAATGTGTATGTGTATGCTTCTGTGTGAGATCTTGTCTGTATAGTCTTGCTTCCACCATTTGTCCTAGGGTTCTATCCGTCCATGGTTTTTTAAAAAATTTTTTTCTTAATAATTAATTTTAATTTTAATAACGTTATTATACTTTATCTTCGTTCTTTCTTTCTTTCTCTTTCTTTCTTTCTTTCCTTCCTTCCTTCCCTCCTTTAGACAACGAATCATCCCAAATTGAGGAGGTGGTCTCTGAGAGCAAGATTTATGATTTTTCCCCCTTTACCTCTTTTAGTGAGGATGTATGTGTATGCTTCTGTGTAAGATTTTGTCTGTATAGCTTTGCTTCCAACATTTGGCCTAAGGTTCTATCCGTCCCTTTTTTTTTCTAAATAAGAATTTTTTAATTCAATAACTTTATTATACTTTATTTTATTTTTACTGTATCTTCTTTCTTTTTTCCTTCTTTCCCTCCTTCCTTCCTTACGCCCTCCCTCCCTCCCTCCTTTCTTTCCTTCTTGCCTTCTTTCCTTCTTTGCTTCTTTCTTCCTTCCCTCCTTTCCTTCTTTCTTTCCTCATATTTCTACTAATTCTCTCTACTTTTTCTCCCTTTTATTCTGAGCCGTGTGGATGAAAGGCTCTTGGTGCTCCAGCCAGGAGTCAGGGCTCTGCCTCTGAGGTAGGAGAGCCAACTTCAGGACACCGGTCAACAAGAGACCTCCCAGCTCCACATATCAAACGGCGAAAATCTCCCAGAGACCTCCATCTTAACACCAGCACCCAGCTTCACTCAACAACCAGCAAGCCACAGTGCTGGACAACCTATGCCAAACAACTAGCAAGACAGGAACACAACCCCACCCATTAGCAGAGAGGCTGCCTAAAATCATAATAAGGCCACAGACACCCCAAAACACACCACCAGACGTGAACCTGCCCACTAGAGAGACAAGATCCAGCCTCATCCACCACAACACAGGCACTAGTCCCCTCCACCAGGAAGCCTACACAACCCACTGAACCAACCTTAGCCACTGGAGACAGACATCAAAAACAGCAGGAACTACGAACCTGCAGTCTGCAAAAAGGAGACCTCAAACACAGTAAGATAAGAAAAATGAGAAGACAGAAAAACACACAGCAGATAAAGGAGCCAGATAAAAATGCACCAGACCTAACAAATGAAGAGGAAATAGGCAGTCTACTTGAAAAAGAATTCAGAATAATGATAGTAAGGATGATCCGAAATCTTGGAAATAGAATGGACAAAATGCAAGAAACAGTTAACAAGGACCTAGAAGAACTAAAGAGGAAACAAGCAATGATGAACAACACAATAAATGAAATTAAAAGTACTCTAGATGGGATCAATAGCAGAATAACTGAGGCAGAAGAACAGATAAGTGACCTGGAAGATAAAATAGTGGAAATAACTACTGCAGAGCAGAATAAAGAAAAAAGAATGAAAAGAACTGAGGACAGTCTCAGAGACCTCTGGGACAACATTAAACGCACCAACATTCGAATTCTAGGGGTTCCAGAAGAAGAAGAGAAAAAGAAAGGGACTGAGAAAATATTTGAAGAGATTATAGTTGAAAACTTCCCTAATATGGGAAAGGAAATAGTTAATCAAGTCCAGGAAGAACAGAGAGTCCCATACAGGACAAATACAAGGAGAAATACGCCAAGACACATATTAATCAAACTGTCAAAAATTAAATACAAAGAAAGCATATTAAAAGCAGCAAGGAAAAAACAACAAATAACACGTAAGGGAATCCCCATAAGGTTAACAGCTGATCTCTCAGCAGAAACCCTACAAGCCAGAAGGGAGTGGCAGGACATACTGAGAGTGATGAAGGAGAAAAACCTGCAGCCAAGACTACTCTACCCAGCAAGGATCTCATTCAGATTTGATGGAGAAATTAAAACCTTTACAGACAAGCAAAAGCTGAGAGAGTTCAGCACCACCAAACCAGCTTTACAACAACTGCTAAAGGAACTTCTCTAGACAAGAAACACAAGAGAAGGAAAAGACCTACAATAACGAACCCAAAACAATTTAGAAAATGGAAATAGGAACATACATATCGATAATTACCTTAAATGTAAATGGACCACATGCTCCCACCAAAAGACACAGATTGGCTGAATGGATACAAAAACAAGACCCTTATATATGCTGTCTACAAGAGACCCACTTCAGACCTAGAGACACATACAGACTGAAAGTAAGGGGATGGAAAAAGATATTCCATGCAAATGGAAACCAAAAGAAAGCTGGAGTAGCAATTCTCATGGCAGACAAAATAGACCTTAAAATAAGGACTATTAAAAGAGACAAAGAAGGACACTACATAATGATCAAGGGATCGATCCAAGAAGAAGATATAACAATTGTAAATATTTATGCACCCAACATAGGAGCACCTCAATACATAAGGCAAATACTAACAGCCATAAAAGGGGAAATCGACAGTAACACATTCATAGTAGGGGACTTAAACACCCCACTTTCACCCATGGACAGATCATCCAAAATGAAAATAAATAAGGAAACACAAGCTTTAAATGATACATTAAACAAGATGGACTTAATTGATATTCATAGGACATTCCATCCAAAAAAAACAGAATACACATTTTTCTCAAGTGCTCATGGAACATTCTCCAGGAGAGATCATATCTTGGGTCACAAATCAAGCCTTGGTAAATTTAAGAAAACTGAAATTGTATCAAGTATCTTTTCTGACCACAACGCCATGAGACTAGCTATCAATTACAGGAAAAGATCTGTAAAAAATACAAACACATGGAGGCTAAACAATACACTACTTAATAATGAAGTGATCACTGAAGAAATCAAAGAGGAAATAAAAAAATACCTAGAAACAAATGACAATGGAGACACAACGACCCAAAACCTATGGGATGCAACAAAAGCAGTTCTAAGGGGGAAGTTTATAGCAATACAAGCCCACCTTAAGAAGCAGGAAACTTCTCGAATAAACAACCTAACCTTGCACCTCAAGCAATTAGAGAAAGAAGAACAAAAAAACCCCAAAGCTAGCCGAAGGAAAGAAATCATAAAAATCAGATCGGAAATAAATGAAAAAGAAATGAAGGAAACAATAGCAAAGATCAATAAAACTAAAAGCTGGTTCTTTGAGAAGATAAACAAAATAGATAAACCACTAGCAGACTCATCAAGAAAAAAAGGGAGAAGACTCAAATCAATAGAATTAGAAATGAAAATGGAGAGGTAACAATTGACACTGCAGAAATAAAAAAGATCATGAGACATTACTACAAGCAACTCTATGCCAATAAAATGGACAATCTGGATGAAATGGACAAATTCTTAGAAATGCACAACCTGCCAAGACTGAATCAGGAAGAAATAGAAAATATGAACAGACCAATCACAAGCACTGAAATTGAAACTGTGATTAAAAATCTTCCAACAAACAAAAGCCCAGGACCAGATGGCTTCACAGGCGAATTCTATCAAACATTTAGAGAAGAGCTAACACCTATCCTCTCAAACTCTTCCAAAATATAGCAGAGGGAGGAACACTCCCAAATTCCTTCTACGAGGCCACCATCACCTTGATACCAAAACCAGACAAGGATGTCACAAAGAAAGAAAACTACAGGCCAATATCACTGATGTACATACATGCAAAAATCCTCAACAAAATACTAGCAAACAGAATCCAACAGCACATTAAAAGGATAATACACCATGATCAAGTGGGGTTTATTCCAGGAATGCAAGGATTCTTCAATATACGTAAATCTATCAATGTGATAAACCATATTGAAGGAGAAAAACCATATGATCATCTCAATAGATGCAGAGAAAGCTTTTGACAAAATTCAACACCCATTTATGATAAAAAACCCTGAAGAGAGTAGGCATAGAGGGAACTTTCCTCAACATAATAAAGGCCATATATGACAAGCCCATAGCAAACATCATCCTCAATGGTGAAAAACTGAAAGGATTTCCACTAAGATCAGGAACAAGACAAGGTTGCCCACTCTCACCACTCTTATTCAACATAGTTTTGGAAGTTTTAGCCACAGCAATCAGAGAAGAAAAGGAAATAAAAGGAATCCAAATCGGAAAAGCAGAAGTAAAGCTGTCACTCTTTGCAGATGACATGATCCTAAACATAGAGAATCCTAAAGATGCTACCAGAAAACTACTAGAGCTAATCAATGAATTTGGTTAAATGGCAGGATACAAAATTAATGCACAGAAATCTCTGGCATTCCTATATACTAATGATGAAAAATCTGAAAGTGAAATCAAGAAAACACTCCCATTTACCACTGCAACAAAAAGAATAAAATATCTAGGAATAAACCTACCTAAGGAGACACAAGACCTGTATGCAGAAAATTATAAGACACTGATGAAAGAAATTAAAGATGATACAAATAGATGGAGAGATATACCATGTTCTTGGATTGGAAGAATCAACATTGTTAAAATGACTCTACTACCCAAAGCAATCTATAGATTCAATGCAATCCCTATCAAACTACCACTGGCATTATTCACAGGACTAGAACAAAAAATTTCGCAATTTGTATGGAAACACAAAAGACCCCGAATAGCCAAAGCAATCTTGAGAACGAAAAAAGGAGCTGGAGGAGTCAGGCTCCCTGACTTCAGACTAAACTACAAAGCTACAGTAATCAAGACAGTATGGTACTGGCACAAAACCAGAAAGACAGATCAATGGAACAGGATAGAAAGCCCAGAGATAAATCCATGCACATATGGACACCTTATCTTTGATAAAGGTGGCAGGGATGTACAGTGGAGAAAGGACAGCCTCTTCAATAAGTGGTGCTGGGAAAACTGGACAGGTACATGTAAAAGTATGAGATTAGATCACTCCCTAACACCATACACAAAAATAAGCTCAAAATGGATTAAAGACCTAAATGTAAGGCCAGAAACTATCAAACTCTTAGAGGAAAACATAGGCAGGACACTCTATGACATAAATCACAGCAAGATCCTTTTTGACCCACCTCCTAGAGAAATGGAAAAACAAAAATAAACAAGTGGGACCTAATGAAACTTCAAAGCTTTTGCACAGCAAAGGAAACCATAAAAAAGACCAAAAGACAACCCTCAGAATGGGTGAAAATATTTGCAAATGAAGCAACTGACAAAGGATTAATCTCAAAAATTTATAAGCAGCTCATGCAGCTTAATAACAAAAGAACAAACAACCCAATCCAATAATGGGCAGAAGATCTAAATAGACATTTCTCCAAAGAAGATATACAGACTGCCAACAAACACATGAAAGAATGCTCAATGTCACTAATCATTAGAGAAATGCAAATCAAAACTACAATGAGATATCATTTCACACCAGTCAGAATGGCCATCATCAAAAAAATCTAGAAACAATAAATGCTGGAGAGGGTGTGGAGAAAAGGGAACCCTCTTGCACTGTTGGTGGGAATGTAAATTGATACAGCCACTGTGGAGAACAGTATGGAGGTTCCTTAAAAAATTACATACAGAACTGCCATATGACCCAGCCATCCCACTACTGGGCATATACCCTGAGAAAACCTTAATTCAAAAAGAGTCATGTACCAAAATGTTCATTGCAGCTCTATTTACAATAGCCCGGAGATGGAAACAACCGAAGTGCCCATCATCGGATGAATGGATAAAGAAGATGTGGCACATATATACAATGGAATATTACTCAGCCATAAAAAGAAACGAAATTGAGCTATTTGTAATGATGTGCATAGACCCAGAGTGTGTCATACAGAGTGAAGCAAGTCAGAAAGAGAGAGACAAATACCGTATGCTAACAAATATATATATGGAATCTAAGGGAAAAAAATGTCATGAAGAACCTAGGGGTAAGACAGGAATAAAGACACAGACCTACTAGAGAATGGACTTGAGGATATGGAGAGGGGGAAGGGTAAGCTGTGACAAAGCGAGAGAGAGGCATGGACATATATATACTACCAAATGTAAGGTAGATAGCTAGTGGGAAGTAGCCGCATAGCACAGAGAGATCAGCTGGGTGCTTTGTGACCACCTAGAGGGGAGGGGTAGGAAGGGTGGGAGGGAGACGCAAGAGGGAGGTGATACGAGGATGTGTATAGCTGATTCACTTTGATATAAAGCAGAAACTAACAGACCATTGTAAAGCAATTATACTCCAATAAAGATGTTAAAAAGAAGAGAAAAAAATGAAACACAGCAACACAGCAAAAATAAATAAATTAATTAATAAACTCCTACCCCCAACATCTAAAAAAAAAAAAAATCAAGGAACTAAACCTTAACGGTCTTTGGATCATATCAACTTACCTTAGAGTCCATGATTCACCTGTGGCAATGCCATAAACTCCCTTGCCTTTTCCTCTCACTTATTCAGCAAAATCCCAACCCTGCATTAACCCAAATCACCATTTTGACATGTCTATAGACAAGAATCTTATCACTTCTAGAGAAAACCATCTAACAGCATAGACTAATTCCATTATCAGTTTCTGATCACCAATCCCAAGAGGGTATGCAACACTGCCTACTGCTCTACATATTTCTTAGCTTAATTTAGTATCTAATTCTTCACCCATGTAGTATTGCACTATCTTTTAGTAAAAAATAGTGTAATTTTCCAGGATTAATGAACAAATCTTCATGTATTTATTCTATTCATTCTCTTCTTTTAGTTGTATTGTTTCCATGCATTTCAATTAACTCAAGACTCTCCTATAATAATAATTTTTTTAAAAAGCAAACAAAAAGAAAAACTGTCTAGCTGTTACTCTTTACCCCTACTTTTTTTTCTTTTTAAAAAAAATAGATTCTATTTGTTAGAACAGTTTTAGGTTCACTGCAAAGTTGAAAAGCATATAGTATAGAGTTTGCATACACCCCCATCCGCACACCCATATAGCTTCACCCTATATCAACATCTTATACAGAGGGGTACATTGTTACAGTCCATGAAACTACATCCTTGATACATCATTACTAAACAATGTCTAGGTTCCCTCTTAATGTTGTGCATTCTATGGATTTTGACAAATGTATAATGATATGCATCCACTATTATAGTATCAAAGATAAAAAAATACTGCCTTGGAATGATAAAGAAAAAAGCAGAAATGAAAGAGTAAATGTGCTGACGTTAGGTGTGTTTGCTTATGAAAGACCAAGAGTCAGATTTGAAAATACAGGCAGAGGCTACCTGCAGTTCCATGTCCTATATATAAATCCCAGAGTGGAATTTTACTTGGGGGTGGCAGCACTTGCAGAAATGACATCTTGGCCTATAAAGAACAATCCTGGGTGTGTACAGAGAAGGCTCTCTTTCAGCTAGGGAACAGATAATCCTAAAGAGTCCACCAGTCTCGTCTGGGCCAACAACCTCAATCTGGAATTCATAGACACTTAATGACATACTGAACATGGACTTGCTTATTTCTCACTGTCTGTCTCTGGGATGCCTATATTAGTCCAACTAAAAGACTCAGGGGGCTACATTTGTTTTTAATATACATGTGAAAGGGGAATCTAATCCTCTCCCCTGTTTTGTCTTTCATTTGGGCTACGTTGTCATGGTTGCTCTGTATTGAACTATGTATGACAATGGGGACAACACAAACATGCACTGATATAAATTGGGGAAAAGCCTCACGATGATAGGAGCAGGACATCTTGAGACTCTTCTGACTCTCCCCTCAGTGACTGAATATAGGCTTGAGTGTTAAGCTAAATGGATTAAAAGAAGAAAACAGAAGGGGATTTTCCAAAGTTAATTTGCTTTCTCTTCATATATCAGGCCTGCCTTTCCTCTCCAACCAAAACAGAAAGAGTTGCCAATATTACTGTCATAACCTTGGTTAGTCCTGTGCTCCTATGGGCGGAGTTACTGTGCCTTAAAGAAAGGAGACATGCTTCAGATTTGGGCACAATATACATCTTCATTGGGAAAGATAACCATCCTCCTGTGTCTCTTTTTCACTCCATGAGGTTTTTGTGGACATACACACTCAGGTCCTACTTTGATCCAAGCCAGCTATCTTGGAAGACAAGGCTGAGGCTACTGGCTTCACATTTAGATTCAGTGCTTTTTTGTTGTTGTTGTGTGTAATCCGTTTGTTTCTTTACTGGCTTATTTTTCCTTCCTTTCTGGTGGGGGTAATGTGGAAAGTGAAGAGGAGAATAAAGAAGTATGGAAGACCTGCCTAGGCTTCTAAGTCTGAGCCACTTGCTCTTATTCTTTTATTTTTGTAACATCTTTATTGGAGAATAATTGCTTTACAACGGTGCGTTAGTCTCTGCTTTACAACAAAGTGAATCAGCTATACATATACATATATCCTCATATCGCCTCCCTCTTGCATCTCCCTCCCACGCTCCCTACCCCACCCCTCTAGGCGGTCACAAAGCACCAAGCTGATCTCCCTGTGATATGCGGCTGCTTGCCACTAGCTATCTATTTTACATTTGGTAGTATATATGAGTTCATGCCATTCTCTCACTTCGTCCCAGCTTACCCTTCCCCCTCCACGTGTACTCAAGCCCATTCTCTATGCCTGCGACTTTATTCCTGTTCTGCCCCTATGGTCTTCAGAAACACTTTTTTTCTTAGATTCCATATATATGTGTTAGCATGTGGCATTTAGTTTTCTCTTTCTGGCTTACTTCACTCTGCATGAAAGTCTCTAGGTCCATCAACCTCACTACAAATAACACAATTTCGTTTCTTTTTATGGCTCAGTAATATTCCATTGTATATATCTGCCACATCTTCTTTAACCATTCATCACTCGATGGACACTTAGGTTTCTTCCATGTCCTGGCTATTGTAAATAGAGCTGCAGTGAACATTGTGGTACATGACTCTTTTTAAATTATGGTTTTCTCAGGGTATATGCCCAGTAGTGGGATTGCTGGATCATATGGTAGTTCTATGTTTAGTTTTTTAAGGAACCTCCATACTGTTCTCCATAGTGGCTGTATCAATACATTCCCACGAACAGTCCAAGAGGGTTCCCTTTTCTTCACACTCTCTCCAGCATTTATAGTTTGTAGATTTTTTAATGATGGCCATTCTGACTGGTGGGAGGTGATACCTCATTGTAGTTGTGATTTGCATTTCTCTAATGATTAGTGATGTTGAACATGCTTTCATGTGTTGGTTAGCAATCTGTATATCTTCTTTGCAGAAATGTCTATTTAGGTCTTCTGCTCATTTTTGGATTGGATTGTTTTCTTTTTTTTTTTTTTTTGATATTGAGTTGCATGAGCTGCTTGTAAACTTTGGAGGTTAATCCTTTGTCAGTTGCTTCATTTGCAAGTATTCTCCCCCATTCTGAGGGTTTTCTTTTTATCTTGTTTATGGTTTCCTTTGCTGTGAAAAAGCTTTTAAGTTTCATTAGATCCCATTTGTTTATTTTTGTTTTTATTTCCATTTCTCTAGGAGGTAGGTCAAAAAGGATCTTGCTGTGATTTATGCCATAGGGTGTTCTGCCTATATTTTCCTCTAAGAGTTTGATAGTTTCTGGCCTTACATTTAGGTCTTTAATCCATTTTGAGCTTATTTTTGTGTATAGTGTTAGAGAGTGTTCTAATTTCATTCTTTTACATATAGCTGTCCAGTTTTCCCAGGACCACTTATTGAAGAGGCTCTCTTTTCTGCATTGTATATTCTTGCCTCCTTTATCAAAGATAAGGTGACCATATGTGCATGGGTTTACCTCTGGGTTTTCTATCATGTTCCATTGACCTATGTTTCTGTTTTTGTGCCAGTACCATACTGTCTTGATTACTGTAGCTTTGTAGTATAGTCTGAAGTCTGGGAGCCTGATTCCTCTAGCTCTGTTTTTCTTTCTCAAGATTGCTTTGGCTATTTGGGGTCTTTCCATACAAATTGTGAAATTTTTTGTTCTAGTTCTGTGAAAAATGCCATTGGTAGTTTGATAGGGATTGCACTGAATCTGTAGATTGCTTTGGGTAGTATACTCATTTTGACAATGCTGATTCTTACAGTCCAAGAACATGGTATATCTCTCCATCTGTCTGTATCATTTTTAATTTCTTTCATCAGTGTCTTATAGTTTTCTGAATACAGGTCTTTTATCTCCTTAGGTAGGTTTATTCCTGGGTATTTTATTCTTTTTGTTGCAATGGTAAATGGGACTGTTTCCTTAATTTCTCTTTCAGATTTTTCATCATATGTGTATAGGAATGCAACAGATTTCTGTGCATTAATTTTTTATCCTGCTGCTTTACCAAACTGATTAGCTCTAGTAGTTTTCTGGTAGCATCTTTAGGATTCTCTATGTATAGTATCAAGTCGTTTGCAAACAGTGACAGCTTTACTTCTTTTTTTCCAATTTGGATTTCTTTTTTCATTGCTGTGGCTAAAACTTCTAATTGAATGTTGAATAATAGTGCTGAGAGTGGAAAGCTTGTCTTGGTCCTGATCTTAGAGGAAATGGTTTCAGTTTTTCACCAAGAATGATGTTGGCTGTGGGTTTGCCATACATGGCCTTTATTACGTCGAGGTAAGTTCCCTCTATGCCTACTTTCTGCAGGGTTTTTATCATAAATGGGTGTTGAATTTTGTCGAACGATTTTTCTGCATCTAGTGAGATGACCATATGGTTTTTCTCCTTCAATTTGTTAATATTGTTTATTACATTGCTTGATTTGCGTATATTGAAGAATCCTTGCATTCCTGGGGTAAACCCCATTTGATCATGGTGTATGATCCAATCACTGTGCTACCGTATTGTTTGCTAGTATTTTGTTGAGGATTTTTGCATCTATGTTCATCAGTGGTATTGGTCTGTCTTTCTCTGTGACACCTTTGTCTGGTTTTGGTATCAGGGTGATGGTGGCCTCATAGAATGTGTTTGGGAGTGTTCCTCCCTCTGCTATATTTTGGAAGAGTATGAGATAGGTGTTAGTTCTTCTCCAAATGTTTGACAGAATTCGCCTGTGAAGCCATCTGGTCCTGGGCTTCTGTTTGTTGGAAGATTTTAAATCACAGTCTCAATTTCAGTGCTTGTCATTGGTGTGTTTAAATTTTCTATTTCTTCCTGGTTCAGTCTCGGAAGGTTGTGCTTTTCTAAGAAATTGTTCATTCCTTCCAGGTTGTCCATTTTATTGGCATATAGTTGCTTGTAGTAATCTCTCATAATCCTTTGTATTTCTGCAGTACCAGTTGTTACTTTTCCTTTTCTAATTCTATTGATTTAAGTCTTCTCCCTTTTTTCTTCTTTTTTTTTTTTAAATCTTTCCTGGAGTATAATTGCTTTACAATGGTCTGTTTGTTGCCGCTTTATAACAAAGTGAATCAGTTGTACATATACATATGTTCCCATATCTCTTCCCTCTTCTGTCTCCCTCACTCCCACCCTCCCTATCCCACCCCTCTAGGTTGTCACAAAGAACTGAGCGGATCTCCCTGTGCCATGAGGCTGCTTCCCACTAGCTATCTATTTTATGTTTGGTAGTGTATATATGTACATGCCACTCTCTCACTTTGTCACAGCTTACCCTACCCCCTCCCCATATCCTCAAGTCCATTCTCTAGTAGGTCTGTGCCTTTATAACTGTCTTATGCCTAGGTTCTTCATGACATGTTTTTTTTCTTAAATTCCATATATATGTGTTAGCATACGGTATTTGTCTGTTTCTTTATGACTTACTTCACTCTCTATGATAGATACCAGGTCCATCCACCTCACTACAAATAACTCAATTTTGTTTCTTTTTATGGCTGAGTAATATTCCATTGTATATATGTGCAACATCTTCTTTATCCGTTCATCCAATGATGGACACTTAGGTTGCTTCCATCTCCTGGCTATTGTAAACAGAGCTGCAATGAACATTTTCGTACATGACTCTTTTTGAATTGTTTTTCTTAGGCTACATGGCCAGTAGTGGGATTGCTGGGTCGTACAGTAGTTCTACTTGCAGTTTTTTTTTGGTTGTTTCCTTTTTTTTTTTTGTGGTATGCAGGCCTCTCACTGTTGTGGCCTCTCCCGTTTTGGAGCACAGGCTCTGGATGCGCAGGCTCAGCGGCCATGGCTCACGGGCCCAGCCGCTATGCGACATGTGGGATCCTCCTGGACCAGGGCATGAACCCGTGTCACCTGCATCAGCAGGCAGACTCTCAACCACTGAGCCACCAGGGAAGCCCCTATTTGTAGTTTTTCAGGAACCTCCATACTGTTCTCCATGGTGGCTGTACCAATTCACATTCCCAGCAGCAGTGCAAACTGTTCCCTTTTCTCCACACCCTCTCCAGCATTTATTGTTTCTAGATTTTTTGATGATGGGCATTCTGACTGGTGTGAGATGGTATCTCATAGTAGTTTTGATTTGCATTTCTCTAATGAGTAATGATGTTGAGCATTCTTTCATGTGTTTGTTGGCAACCTGTATATCTTCTTTAAAAACATGTCTATTTAGGTCTTCTGCCCGTTTTTGGATTGGGTTGTTTGTTTTTTTGTGATTGAGCTTGTACATTTTTGAGATTAATCCTTTGTCAGTTGCTTCATTTGCATATATTTTCTCCCATTCTGAGGGTTGTCTTTTGGTCTTGTTTATGGTTTCCTTTGCTGTGCAAAACCTTTGAAGTTTCATTAGGTCCCATTTTTTTTTTTATTTCCATTTCTCTAGGAGGTGGGTCAAAAAGGACCTTTCTGTGATTTATGTCATAGAGTGTGCTGCCTATGTTTTCCTATAAGGACTTCATAGTTTCTGGCCTTACATTTAGGTCTTTAATCCATTTTGAGCTTATTTTTGTGTATGGTGTTAGGGAGTGATCTAATCTCATACTTTTATATGTACCTGTCCAGTTTTCCCAGCACCACTTATTGAAGAGGCTGTCCTTTCTCCACTGTATATTCTTGCCTCCTTTGTCAAAGGTAAGGTGACCATATGTGCGTGGGTTTATCACTGGGCTTTCTATCCTATTCCATTGATCTATATTTCTGTTTTTGTGCCAGTACCATACTGTCTTGATTACTGTAGCTTTGTAGTATAGTCTGAAGTCAGGGAGCCTGACTCCTCCAACTCCTTTTTTCGTTCTCAATATTGCTTTGGCTATTTGGGTCTTTTGTGTTTCCATACAAATTGTGAACTTTTTTTTTCTAGTTCTGTGAAAAATATCCGTGGTAGTTTGATAGGGATTGCATTGAATCTGTAGATTGCTCTGGATAGTAGTGTCATTTCCACAATGTTGATTCTTCCAAACCAAGAACATGGTATATCTCTCCATCTATTTGTATCATCTTTAATTTCTTTCATTAGTGTCTTATAATTTTCTGCATACAGGTCTTGTGTCTCCTTAGGTAGGTTTATTCCTAGATATTTTATTCTTTTTGTTGCAGTGGTAAATGGGAGTGTTTTCTTGATTTCAGTTTCAGATTTTTCATCCTTAGTGTATAGGAATGCCAGAGATTTCTGTGCATTAATTTTCTATCCTGCTACTTTACCAAATTCATTGATTAGCTCTAGTAGTTTTCTGGTAGCATCTTTAGGATTCTCTATGTATAGTATCATGTCATCTACAAACAGTGACAGCTTTACTTCTTCTTTTCCAATGTGAATTCCTTTAATTTCTTTTTCTTCTCTGATTGCTGTGGCTAAAACTTCTAAAACTATGTTGAATAAGAGTGGTGAGAGTGGGCAACCTTGTCTTGTTCCTGATCTTAGTGGAAATGGTTTCAGTTTTCACCATTGAGGACAATGTTGGCTGTGGGTTTGTCATATATGGCCTTTATTATGTTGAGGAAAGTTCCCTCTATACCTACTTTCTGCAGGGTTTTTATCATAAATGGGTGTTGAATTTTGTCAAAAGCTTTCTCTGCATCTATTGAGATGATCATATGGTTTTTCTCCTTCAGTTTGTTAATACAATGTATCACATTGTTTGATTTGCGTATATTGAAGAATCCTTGCAATACTGGAATAAACCCCACTTGATCATGGTGTATGATCCTCGTAATATGTTGTTGGATTCTGTTTGCTAGTATTTTGTTGAGGATTTCTGCATCTATGTTCATCAGTGATATTGGCTTGTAGTTCTTTTTCTTTGTGACATCTTTGTCTAGTTTTGGTATCAGGGTGACGGTGGCCTTGTAGAATGAGTTGAGTAGTGTTCCTCCCTCTGCTATAGTTTGGAAGAGTTTGAGAAGGCTGGGTGTTAGCTCTTCTCTAAATGTTTGATAGAATTCGCCTGTGAAGCCATATGGTCCTGGGCTTTTGTTTGTTGGAAGATTTTTATTCACAGTCTCAATTTCAGTGATTGTGTTTGGTCTGTTCATATTTTCTATTTCTTCCTGGTTCAGTCTTGTCAGGTTGTGGATTTCTAAGAATTTGTCCATTTCTTCCAGATTGTCCATTTTATTGGCATAGAGTTGCTTGTAGTAATCTCTCATGATCTTTTGTATTTCTGCAGTGTCGGTTGTTACTTCTCCTTTTTCATTTCTAATTCTATTGATTTGAGTCTTCTCTCATTTTTCTTGATGAGTCTGGCTAATGGTTTATCAATTTTGTTTACCTTCTTAAAGAACCAGCTATTAGTTTTGGTGATGTTTGCTATCGTTTCCTTCATGTCTTTTTCACTTATTTCTGATCTGATCTTTATGATTTCCTTCCTTCTGCTAAAATTGGGTTTTTTTTGTTGTAAGTTTAGGTTCTTTATTTGACGTGTTTCTTGTTTTGAGGTAGGACTGTATTGCTATAAAGTTCCCTCTTAGAACTGCTTTTGCTGCATCCCATAGGATTTGGGTCATCATGTTTTCATTGTCATTTGTTTCTAGGTATTTTTTGATTTCCTATTTGATTTCTTCAGTGATCTCTTTTTTATTCAGTATTGTTTAGTCTCCAAGTATTTGTATTTTTTACAGATTTTTTTTTCTGTAAATGATATCTAGTCTCATAGCATTGTGGTCGGAAAAGATACTTGATATGATTTCAATTTTCTTAAATTTACCAAGGCTTGATTTGTGACCCAAGATATAATGTATCCTGGAGAATGTTCCACAAGAACTTAATAAAGTGTACTCTGCTGTTTTTGGATGGAATGTCCTATAAATATTAATTAAGTCCACCTTGTTTAAGGTATGATTTAAAGCTTGTGTTTCCTTATTTATTTTCATTTTGGATGATCTGTCCATTGGTGAAAGTGGGGTGTTAAAGTCCCCTACTATGAATGTGTTACTGTCGATTTCCCCTTTTATGGCTGTTAGGATTTGCTTTATGTATTGAGGTGCTCCGATGTTGGGTGCATAAATATTTACAATTGTTATATCTTCTTCTTGGATTGTACCCTTGATCATTATGTAGTGTCCTTGTCTCCAGTAATAATCTTTATTTTATTTAAGTACTGCGTGCTAACCGATTGCGCCACTGGAGCTCTAATAATCTTTATTTTAAAGTCTATTTTGTCTGATATGAGAATTACTATTCCAGCTTTCTTGTGATTTCCATTTGCATGGAATATCTTTTTCCATCCCCTTACTTTCAATCTGTATGTATCCTTAGGTCTGAAGTGGGTCTCTTGTAGACAGCATATATATGGGTCCTGTTTTTGTATCCATTCAGCCAGTCTATGTCATTTGGTGGGAGCATTTAATCCATTTTCGTTTAAGGTAATTATATGTATGTTCCTATTACCTGTTTCTTAATTGTTTGGGGTTTGTTATTGTAAGTCTTTTCCTTCTCTTGTGTTTCCTTCCTAGAGAAGTTTCTTTAGCATTTGTTGTAAAGCTGGTTATTTGATGCTGAATTCTCTTAGTTTCTGCTTGTCTGTAAAGGTTTTAATTTCTCCATCGAATATGAATGAGATCCTTGCAGGTTAGAGTAATCTCAGTTGTAGGCTTTTCCCTTTCATCACTTTAAATATGTCCTGTCACTCCATTCTGGTTTGCAGAGTTTCTGCTGAAAGATCAGCCGTTAACCTTATGGGGATTCCCTTGTATGTTATTTGTTGTTTTTCCCTTGGTGCTTTTAATATTTTTTCTTTGTTTTTAATTTTTGATAGTTTGATTAATAGGTGTCTTGGTGTTTCTCCTTGGATTTATCCTGTATGGGACTCTCTGTGCTTTCTGGACTTGATTGACTATTTCCTTTCTCATATTAGGGAAGTTTTCAATTATAATCTCTTCAAATATTTTATCAGTCATTTCTTTTAATCTTCGTCTTCTGGGACCCCTATGATTTTAATGTTGGTGCATTTAATGTTGTCCTAGAGTTCTCCAAGACTGTCCTCAATTCTTTTCATTCTTCTTTGTTTATTGTGCTCTGCAGTAGTTATTTCCACTATTTTATCTTCCAGGTCACTTATCCATCTTCTGCCTCAGTTATTCTGCTATTGATTCCTTCTACAGTATTTTAAATTTCATTTATTGTGTTGCTCAGCATTGTTTGTTTGCTCTTTAGTTCTTCTAGGTCCTTGTTAAACGTTTCTTGTATTTTCTCCATTCTATTTCCAAGATTTTGGGTCATCTTTACTATCATTACTCTGAATTCTTTTTCAGGTAGACTGCCTATTTCCTCTTCAGTTGTTTGGTCTGGTGGGTTTTTACCTTGCTCCTTCACGTGCTGTGTGTTTCTCTGTCTTCTCATTTTGCTTAACTTACTGTGTTTGCGGTCTCCTTTTCACAGGTTGCAGGTTCGTAGTTCCCGTTGTTATTGTTGTTTGCCCCCAATGGCTAAGGTTGGTTCAGTGGGTTGTGTAGGCTTCCTGGTGGAGGGGACTGGTGCCTGTGTTCTGGTGGATGAGGCTGGATCTTGTCTTTCTGGTGGGCTGTACCATGTCTGGTGGTGTGTTTTGGGGTGTCTGTGACCTTATTATGATTTTAGGCAGCCTCTCTGCTAATGGGTGGGGTTGTGTTCCTGTCTTGCTAGTTGTTTGGCATAGTGTGTCCAGCACTGTAGCTTGCTGGTTGTTGAGTGGAAATGGGTCTGTGGACCAACGTCCTGAACTTGGCTCTCTCACCTCAGAGGCACAGGCCTGACATCCGGCTGGAGCACCAAGACCCTGTCAGCCACAGAGCTCCGAAGAAAAGGGAGAAAAAATGAAAGAAGGAAAGAAAAAAATTATAAAATACAAAGAAAAAAGTTATTAAAGTAAAAGATTAAAAAATTATTAAAAATGTAAACAATTAAAAAGTAATAAAAGAAAAAAGAAAGAAGAGAGGAACCAAACTGAAAAACAAATCCACCAATGATAACAAGCTCTAAAAACTATACTAATAACAGAAACAAAAACAGACAGACAAAAGTCTAGGACAAATGATAAAAGCAAAGCTATACAGACGAAAATCACAGAAAGAAGCATACACATACACACTCACAAAAAGAGAAAAAGGAAAAAAAAATATATATTTTTTTTTAAAAAAAGGAAGATAGCAACCAAATCAATAAACAAATCTGTCAATGGTAATAAACTCTAAATACTAAAGTAAGAAAAAAATAAAACCAGAAACCAGTCAGTCATATACAGCAAACCCCAAGTCTACAGTTGCTCCCAAAGTCCACTGCCTCAATTTTGGGATGATCTGTTGTCTATTCAGGTATTCCAGAGATGCAGGGTACGTCAAATTGTTTGTTGATATTTAATCCGCTGCTCCTGAGGCTGCTGGGAGAGATTTCCCTTTCTCTTCTTTGTTCGCACATCTCCTGGGGTTCAGCTTTGGACTTGGCCCCGCCTCAGCGTGTAGGTCATCTGAGGGCGTCTGTTCTTTGCTCAGACAGGAAGGGGTTAAAGTAGCAGCTGATTAGGGGGCTCTGGCTCACTCAGGCCGGGGGTGGGAGGGGTACGGAATGCGGGGCTAGCCTGCGGTGTCAGAAGCCAGCATAACTTTGCAACAGCCTGAGGTGCGCCATGAGTTCTCCCGGGGAAGCTGTCCCTGGATCACGGGAACCTGGCATTGGCGGGCTGCACAGGCTCCCGGGAGGGGAGGTGTGGAATGTGACCTGTGCTCGCACACAGGCTTCCTGGTGGCTGCAGCAGCAGCCTTAGTGTCTCATGCCCGTCTCTGGGGTCCATGCTTTTAGCCGCGGCTCGCGCCCGTCTCTGGAGCTCCTTTAAGCAGCGCTCTTAATCCCCTCTCCTCGCGCACCAGGAAACAAAGAGGGAAGAAAAAGTCTCTTGTGTCCTCGGCAGCTCGAGACTTTTTCCCGGACTCCCTCCCGGCTAGCTGTGGCACACTAGCCCCCTTCAGGCTGTGTTCACGCAGCCAACCCCTGTCCTCTCCCTGGAATCTGACCTCTGAAGCCCAAGCCTCAGCTCCCAGCCTCCACCCATCCCGGCGGGTGAGCAGACAAGCTTCTCAGGCTGGTGAGTGCCGGTCGGCCCTGATCCTCTGTGCGGGAATCTCCCCGCTTTGTCCTCCGCATCCCTGTTGCTGTGCTCTCCTCCGAGGCTCCGAAGCTTCTCCCTCCGCCACCCGCAGTCTCCGCCCGCGAAGGGGCTTCCTAGTTTGTGGAAACCTTTCCTCCTTCACAGCTCCCTCCCACTGGTGCAGGTCCCGTTCCTATTCTCTCTGTTTTGTCTTTTTTCTTATGCCCTACCCAGGTACGTGTGGAATTTCTTGCCTTTTGGGAAGTCTGAAGTCTTCTGCCAGCATTCAGTAGCTGTCCTGTAGGAGTTGTTCCACATGTAGATGTATTTCTGATGTATTTGTGGGGAGGAAGGTGATCTCCACGTCTTACTCCTCCGCCATCTTGAAGGTCTCTCCCTAACTTATTCTTTACTCAATGATCTGCATTGGAGAGGCACCTGTATAGTATGTGAAAATGTGGAATTCTGAATCCCACTGTTATGTATTGCTTTGGAAGATACAGAAATTTTAGAGTCACTCTCTAAAAATGCCATTTATAAACTCTATCAAAATATAATCCTTAATATGAAATACAGGTAATCTCTCACTGTACATATCATCCCGGAGGCCAACACAGAATAAAGGTGAATGAGATATGGCCCAGTTTTGCATGGTCTTCAGCTAGATTGAATCAAGGATGTTCACTGGGTTTAGGGAGATCTGAGGTCTTGGGAATTTTACTTGGTCTGTAAGGTCCAGTATGGAAGGGTCCTCCAAGACAGTGGGATTATAGGATGGCCTAGGGAAATAGTTTACAGTTTGTCTCAGTCCTGTCAATTCCCTTCTTAGGTGAGTTTGCAATTCCTTAGACTCTGGGACCTCCATGTCAAGCAGATTTGCAGGATAAGAGGTGCTCAGGATCCATATGACATAAACTGAGTCACCGGTAAGATTGTCTGATATCTCCATGACTTGAGGATTAGAAACAAAATTGCCAATCTACCTGGTTCTCCCTACCAGTGGCCTAAATAATGGTAAGCATCTCAGAGATTCTACAGACATGAAACAACGTTTTTTCCAGACCACACCCCTGTCTTCAAAATGGATGTTACAGGAATATTAAATAGTAAATAAAAATATTTCCCATTATATTATTGGTCATAATGACTGATTATGGAGTCTTGAGTCAATTTGAAATTAAGAGCAAACTTTCCTTAATCCGTTTCAGAAAATCTTAAGTGAAAAAAGTAGTGCATTGACTGAAAAGCATCATCTCTCACTTTAGAGACAAATGTTAGCATACTTAGAGATTCTACCCCTGCCAATGCTCAAACTGAGGATTTGTGTAGAGTAAGGAAATAGGAAAATTAGGGCAAGATCAGACCTGAGAGCAGCAGCAGCAGCTAAATCTCCCAAGAGCTGTGGATCCTTAAGCAGAAATGAACACCAGATTTAAATATTTCTGAGTCAATGACACAGAGAAATATTTAGGGAAAATCTGATTTGTAATGTGAAATTTCCATTGCAATTAACCTCAATCTGAGAGCTAACTTTACAGATTCATCGGAATAAATGGATGGAATAGAATTTTATCCTTAAAGTTCTCTACCTCCATGCCATGAATTGGGCTCCATTACCTGTTAAATATCCTCATGGTTGATTTCCTTCATTCTCCCTCTCTCAAAGTTCAGAGCTAAACTGATTGTTGCCATAACTATGTTTAGCTTAGGTTTTCTGGTACCATTTATGCCAATTCCTTCCCTTGACAAGGCACCTGCTTCTTTAACTTTGGCAAAGGTACTATTTAATCAATTCTCCACAGATTACTAATGTTGACTGACTCCCACATTTTAACCTGAAGCATTGGTTAATGAATTGGTTGGTTACATCACAAAAGAACAAGCTGGTACCATTTCTATAAAACTGTCTTGGGACTTCCCTGGTGGTCCAGTGGTTAAGAACCCACCTTCCAATGCAGGGGACGCCGGTTTGATCCCTGGTTGGGGAACTAAGATCCCACATTCTGTGGCGCAACTAAGCCCATGCACCACAACTACTGAGCCTGCGCACCACAACTAGAGAGTCCACGTGCTGCAAGTATAGAGCCCATGTGCTCTGGAGTCCATGTGCCACAACTACAGAGCCTGCGCACCGCAATGAAAGATCCTCCGTGCCACAACTAAGACCCGACACAGCCAAAAATAATAAATATTTAAAAAAGTAAAACTTTCCTGTTAGGTGGTGGGGCACACACAGATTCCTAGAGAATGTTTAACCTGTTCTTTATCTAACATTCAAATGTTAAATTATAAGCTACACATAGTCCAATGGATGCTGGAAATTTTGAAATGGCTTCTGCCTACTCAACATACAGGTGCCTTTTCTCTCTCCATAGCATAGGACCTTCATTCTAGATTATTAAGGTACGTTCCATGGCTGCAAGCCAGCAAGTGGCTCCACACTTCTTCTCAGGACCCCCTGCATCATCCTCCTTCCTTTACAACTCCCAAGTCCAACTGTTTTGGTCCAAGGTCTTCAAGATAAGATAGGGATCATACCTGCCATGTGTGATTTTAATCCTGGATGGAGGTAGGGGGTTTAAATTTGAGATTGGAGGAATGTAAGGACTGAGGCCTTCATGGAGGGGTGAAATCATACAGGAGCATCAGACATACGATCAGATATGCTGCACTGTGAAGATTAATTTTCTCTACCTGTCATTCTTGAATCTTAAGGAACTAGAAGAGAGTCTAGATTCTTCCCAGACTAGAAAAATGTATCAAAACCACCCCATCATTTCTTTAGCCTCAGAGAGGTCCAGGAAAAGTGAGGGGCAGGTGAGAGCTGGAGAAGCCACTTTGAGTGACAAGAAAGTAGGGAGACTGGAGTAGACAGACGGCCAGGCTGGGAGGCAAGAAAGTGGAGGAATCAATGCAGAGCCAGCAAAGAGCTCCCTGTTAGGATTTAGGTCCTAAGGAAAAGGATCTGAACTTTCATACCATTCTTAGCATGAGGCACTATGCTTGGCACATTTTAGACACTCAGTAAAGGGCTTTGAAAGTACTATTTTTAAAAAATAACAAGATACATGTAGGCCAAATTTCCATTCAGTATAAGTACAAACACTGACCTCACAGCTATTTTTTTCTAGCTCTGTATCTTTAATTCACTGTGTCACAAGCCATTTGATGAATCTGGGGGAAAAAAGGTATGAATCCCCTCTCCACAAAAGGCAACTATAACATTTTGAATATCAATTCAGGGGCTAATGGAATTTTCCAAAGTCCAGCTGAAAATGTCATAATCCATGGGGATAGGGGGTTAGTATTTTCTTCATGCTTTTAAAATGCTACAGAATGTCTACTTTCTAATTTTATTCAAATAAAACATGAATCTTTAAGTTCCTCATAGATATATCATTCTAACTTATTTCTCTCACTTTTCACTGTACTAAATTGCTTTGAAATGGTTCATAAGCATTCACAGAGGTTAGAGTCACACAGCTATAAAAAAAGTGATGGCACGTCTAAGTGTATTTCTCAACTTCGATGATGAAAGGAAAGCTATCCAACCCTCTAAACCCACAATAATCTGTGGGGGCATTGAATGGTTCTAGATTGATCTGACATTTTTCATTTTCTTAGGGTATCTGCTAGGATTGCAATTAATGCCTAAGATTTCTATAAAGAAGCCCAGGCTGGTAAGAAGGAGGAAAACACAGAGATCGAGTGTATGAGTCTAGCAGGTAAGGGATCAGAATGCAGCAGCTCATCACACTCAGACCTCATTTTTTGGAAGTAGTGGTTGTCAACTCAAGAAGCAGAATGTACTTGCTGTCAGGAGATATCTGCTGATCTAGCCATGCAATGGTTGCACAAGTAAACACTGGAAGAAAATAGAGCCTTCCGAGATCCAAACAATTTTCAACCAAACTTGGTATGTTTGACATAATCATAAACTCCTAGGAGTGTTACAAACAGCATTCTTAATAGAACAAGAGCAAACCACCTTGTAGTCCCTCATGTTTGAATGAAGGCAGACGTCAGGAAGGCACCTCCTGAGAATGAGTGTTCTAAAACTGTGAAATGGGTTCACAGAACAAAAAGGTTCTTAATTTTGGAGTTCTGACAGAATCACCTGGGGAGTTAAAATGCACAAAGATCTGTAGTTTTCCTTTCCCTGCCCATAATGTGGCCTAAGGTTGGGAGGTAAGTCCTGGAAAAGACAAGGGGAAAACAACATTTACTGGGTCTTACTGTGTGCTTATTTTGCATTTCACCTTTATTATGTTCATATCACATAAGAGATATTTTACCTGGGAGGAAGCATAATTTGCTGGGTAAATAAATAGAAACCAGATGGCCTGGGTTCAAATGCTGGTGTCCTCCCTTAGTTGCAATGTGACCCAGATGGGATGATTTCTTTAGCTTTCCACATTTCCATTTCCCATTCTTAAAATGGAGATGGTTGTACTCTGAGTTACTGGGTGATTGTGGGGATTAAAGTGGGTGAATTCATGCAAAGTACCTAGAACACTACTTGTCACAGAGTGACCATCAGGTAAGGGCCAGTAATTACTCTCGGCAAAATTTTACAAGTGAGAAAATGGATGGTCTAAAAGGTTAAGTAGTAGTTAACCTAGGGTCGTGCAATGCTGGATATTTTCAAATGACTCTAACACATTTATAATTGTTCTGGGGCCCATGGAATACAGCCTTGAGGTGGGAGGATGGATTCACTACCTTTTTAAGAGCATGCCAGATTTGGAGTTCTGTGACCGACTTAGTGCGAGAGTGCAGGGCTGCACCATTTTTGACATTCAAATGAATTCCCCCTTCTGAATGTGCAACTAAGTAGCAAAAATAATGTAGCAATTATTTTTGTGAAAATCAACCGAGTTAATATGAATAGATGGGGTTTTTTTTTTTTTGGCTCGTGTGCTTCAGCCTCATATATGCACAGGAAGGAAGCGAGCTAATCATTTAAAAATGTTCTGGCTTATGTACAGTGAAAGAGGTGAGGATTTTCAAGAGCCCTCAAACCACCCCTTGTTCTGATTTCATCTGCCCAATAGTTCTCTTGGCCTTCTCCACTCAAGTTTGGAAAATATTGGTCACTACGATGGGCTACAACTAGTGCTGTGTACTCTGAATATCAGGGCCCCTGATTAGCATTCCTAACCAAGTGACTAGACTATTATAAATATTCTACTCTAATGACCCACCCCCATCACCATTCCTAACCAAGTGACTAGACTATTATAAATATTCTACTCTAATGACCCATCCCCATCACCTACAAGGTTTGCCCTGAGCTCAGGGACTCTAGAATTTTCTCCACACTCAAAATTCCAAGTTATTTTCTCATTCAGATCTGTGTCCTATGTGAAACTTTGCTTCTGATCTAACCCAACTCTTGCCTGGGACATAAATCTCATTTCCCCCTTGCTTCGGGTGCATCCCTTTTATATCCAAGATCAATCCTAAATAAACATTCCTTGGACAGAGGTGAACACTCAGAATCTATTTGACTCTATTTGATTCCATTAGATTCAACTCAATTTAATTCAACACAATTCAAGTACTCTGAGCCCCTGCTTTGAGACCAGCCCTACTCAGGGCACCATTCTGCCTGACAAATGGAAGATAAAAATGCATAAGGATAAAATGTCACATATTCATATGAATCTTCTACCTTTCCTTTTCTCTCAACTTTAACTTCAAATAAACTCCATCTTCCCATTTTCTATTTTTTATTTTCCCCTAGAACAAGCTATCAGGCTTCTAAGAGTCCTTGTCACATAAAAGGCAAGGCTCTGGTTTGAGATATTACCAGAGATGTGACAATTGCTTTGGAAGCAGAGTTATAGCACTGCTTTCCCATGGGTGCCACGGGCAGTTTGATTTCTTCCACATATGTGTGAGAGAGTGTGTATGTGGGGGGGGGGGACTTTGCTTAACAAGTGTGGCTGTAAAAATTAAACTATATCAGTGTGCACCGAATATCATGTCAAATCTCACCTTTTAAGCTCTGCTCCTGCTTTGTGGGAAGTGGATCTAAAAAACAGCATATGCATGCATCCGTAGTGATCTGCACACACACTCCCACACTCCCACATTTGGATTTTCACTCAGAGCCTGTATGCTGGTAAATACAACGATACCACCTCTGCCAAATGTCTGCAACCCTGACATATGATATTACCGTGCCAGTTACTTCACCGGACATGGGACTTAACACAGCCACCGACACAGTGAGCTCCGTTAAATCTCTCCTTTTCCTTTCCTGGGGGAAGTGAGTGCCCATTAAGAAACCCCAAGGAGTCTGTGAGCTTCTCTGAGCCATCACTTGCTCCTTCAGCTGGCCGCCTCCCCAGCTCGGCCTTGTGCCTCTCTCTCAGGGCTGAGGCTGGTATGTGTGCCGCACTTGGTCAAACATCCCTCACTCAAACCGATGCTGGTGTGACAGCTTGGGATCAGGCTGAATTCTACATGGCACCTGTGCACCACTGTTGTTGGCAGTGAACTTCTGGCTGCCATCCAGTCAGTGACAGTTAAACCTAAGATGGCAGAGCAAAATGAAACGTAACCTAGAAGGTGTGTTCCATCACAGAAGGATATTGCAAGTCAAATACCTTTGGAAAACCCTGCCCTCAAAATTCCTCTGTTAGACAATAATGGTTCACCTAAGCCTATTAAAGGCTCTGGTAAGGTTTGCAATTAAAAAATCTGTTTAACCTTGCTTGATATTGTCCTCCAAAATCTTTGACCTTGGAACTCTCCACTGTACTCAGACAGCTCCCCAAACACATACTGAAACACACATCCCACACATAGTACCTGTCTTGGTCAGCTCAGGCTGCTATAAGGAAATACCACAGACTAGGGGGCTTGAACAACAGTTACTGATTTCTCATAGTTCTAGAGGCTGGGAAATCCAGGGTCAAGGTGGTGGCAGATTCAGTTCCTGGGGAGTGTCCTCTTCCTGGCTTGCAGAGAACTGCCTTCTAGGTGTGTCCTCATATGGTGGAGAGAAAGTGGCTCCAGTGCCTCTTCTTATAAGGGCACTAATCCCATCATAGGTGCCCCACCTCCATGACCTTATCTAAACTTAATTTCTTCCCAAAGTCCCCACCTCCAAAACCACCACATTGGCATTAAGGGCTGCAACATATGAGTTGTGTGGGGGGACACAAACATTCAGCCCATAACAGCACCCATTAACCAAGATTCTGTGTTAACAATACTTGTTGGAATTTTCCTAAAGCACATTTTCCTTAATGTCTTGAGGAGTATATATTGCAGTGACTAGAGTGCAGATTCTGGAGTCTACCAAAGCTTATGACCTTATAACAGAGTGAACTTCAGCAAATCTAAAAATAGTGACTCTCTTCTAAGGTTATTGCAAGAGTTAAATATAACAAAAGAACTAAGAGCAATGCCAGGCTCCTCACTAGTAGGTAATAAATGTTAATTGTCGTTAATTTCCTGGGTAGACTAAATTTTAGGGAATGTTACACCAAATTATTCTTGCTGGTCACAATGTTCAGTTTTTCTCCTGTACTGAGTCAATTTTGGTTTCTCATTCTCAAGCTTCTACCAAAATGAGGTCTATTATCAGTATTAAGCCCAGCATTTATATTTTTTTATCAGCAAGGCAGCCAATGTAGTGATCCTCTGTGAACCTAGCTACAAACGTATCATGCTCTGACTCTAGCTGGGATGTTACTGGGCAAGAAGCACAAGAGCTCAGCTCATGCAGTGTCACCTGGGTTCCTCTCTACTTGTCTTGCATTTTGAATTGATACTCTTGGGAAAATGGAGGAGGGGATGTCTAGGGCTCTGGACAACCCTGAGAAGCTCAAACCTTGCTGCCCTGAGATAAAGGAGAAGGAGAGACGGGGCTTGTTGGGTCTGTTGTCTTATAAGCCCCATCTTTGGGGAAGTGATTGGCACAACAATATATGTCAGCTTTGAGGGAAGGGAATCCTCAACCGCTAATTGAGATCACTCAGAACTTGTTGCAAAAATAAATAAAAACAAAAAGCAAACAAACAGCCCCCACCCCGCCAAAAAAAAAAAAAACCCCAAAACACCCTGCAAACAATCAACCCAAACAAAAGCTTCCCAATTTAGACTCGGGCTTAGAAGCCCTTGTGTGCTGCCTTGAGATTTTCAATGTCATATAAAAGTAGGAGGTTCTTTTACTACCTGGCTTGTAAGAGCCAATAGGAGAGGCCTCGCCTATTCTTTGAATAATTCTGGTATCTGCTAGCTTAAGCCAGATTTAGACTGGCCTTATACTAGGTGAAAAGTGAGACTGGACATATAAGAGGAGAAGGTGGGATGGCAGGGCCTGGACTGGGTCAGGCAAGTGAGGCACCTGGGTATAAAATTTAAGAGTGTATCAAAAATAATAATCAATAATTTTAATGTAATATTTAAAAAAATAACAATTCGTGTAAAAAATTTATGATGAACCAAATATCAAAATTTTAAGACAAGATCAGCATTACTGAATTTTTGTTTTGCCTTGGACTCTAATATGTGAGCAGGAATATGTGAGTGATAGGGAAAGATTAGGTCAGCAAGGAAAATTAATGGACAATTTCCATAAGACTATCTTATATTTCTCAAGATTAGCAAAACTCAATCTGTATCTAACAGTAAAAACAGTAACTGAATATCTTTCTAATTGTCTTAAAGCAAGATCAACATTAAAGATTTCTATAAGCAAAGAGAGGGTTTGGGGCAGAGAGGAAGAAAGATTTATTGGATACCTGTTATTGTTTTTTGATTCCATAATTTGATATTTTATTACTATTTGATTGCTGGGGGAACTGAGCTTGGAGAGTAAAGTCCAAACTAAAAGCTAATATAGGGATAAAGGTAAAATTTACGACAGATCTGCTTTGCTCCAAAACCCGTTTTTTCCTCCACACTACTTTGTGTGTGCCCTGGTTATTTGTAAGGCGATAATAGCACTAATTCCTGCCACTTTTATTAGGGCATAATGTAAGTGAACTACATTTACTTTAACTACAAAAACACTACCAAAATAAAGGTTCATTTAGTCTTTAATTCATTCATTACCTATTTATTGGGTACCAGGAAGTCAACTATTTTGATCTGGAATATTGCAGAGAGCAATAAAAAGAGCCTGCCCTTTGGACTTCAAGTTTTCATAGATTTGCAGACTTTGAACACTTGAGTGTTCTCAATTCTTGTACTTCATATCAGAAATGAAAATGTGGCTGGTTTATTTCTGGTATACACTGTCTGGAATTGCTTAGGAAGGCAGGTAAATTATTCTTTAGATAATTGTCCAAACTTTTGCTTCTCCTCTGCTATCAGAGATATGACCCACAGGTACAAACAAAGCATCTTATCTTAGAAGCCCTATTTTTTTTCTTTTGGTTCCTCAGTTTACCAAATATAAGATGTCTACAGGTAGGGAGACTTGACATTCTGCACGGCTATTTCTAGAATGAGTAGACAGACTTCATTCTCGACCTCATGGCAACTGGACATTGAATCCTGGCGTCAGAAGAAGAGCACTGTGTTCCCTGAGCTTGTTTTAAGTTCAAGGGCATGGCAGGATTCCAAGAAATGCTGCTTCAGTTCTTCAGTTGGATAACTTAATTATATTTAATAACATATGCCAGCACATTTGAAGCGCGGTCTTTTATAGTGAATATTGCTGGTAGGTAGTTTATTATTTATTAATCTAATAACTTAAAATTCCACGATAAAAGCCTTAGTACAAGAGATTGTCTACCCTTGCCCGAATAATTACTAATGGGATGTTAATAGCTGTTATACTGGTAACAGGTCTATTAAATTATGTAGACTGAAATTGCTTTGGTGACCTCAGATGAGCAGCTCTCTGGGAATGGAGATATACTTGAGCAAGCAGAAGCAAAATCACAGTGCTCAGATAGGTTCTTTTAAATACAATATCTCCCCTGATAGGAGTGTTCAAATGAAGAGCAGAGTTTATATGAGAGTCTGGACCTTGATGTGCTTTTTGGGAATGTACCGTGCAAGGAGGTATAGCAATACTGTAGAGAAGTCAAAGCATAGGCATCGACATCAGATAATGTGTCTCTAAATCCGCATTTCTTCACTTCCAAGACAGTCTGCTAAAACTTGGGCAAGCAATTTGACCTCTCTGAGATTTGCTGTTCTTAAATGAAAAATATAGTTATGATATCAAACCCACAGTGTTGAGAGAGCTAAATGAGATCACACATATATGATGAAAACATATTAATGAGAACTTACTCAGAGATGTTCTCCTCCTTAAATTTGCCAAAGAGAATGTTTCAGTTGCTAATCCAACTTTCTGGTTTTAGACCCCCTTCTATAGAGTTCATCTCTGCCAAAGAAACCTTTTGCGATGCAGCAGAAGCCAAAAAGAACTGGACCTAAGACTCAGGAGTAAGATGGGAAGAACTTAGGAAAGAAGTTAAGTCAATAAGTAAAAAAAGTAGAGGTGGAAAGAGATTGTAGAAGGAGAGTCTGGAGAATGTGGGAAGGTCAAGAGCTGAGGAAGTGAGAAATGGAGGTACCAGAAGTTTCCATTTGTGCCCTTTGAGAGACTGGAATAAAGAAATGGGTTCTGGGACTTCCCTGGCAGTCCAATGGTTAAGGTTCTGTGCTTCCACTGCAGGGGGCATGGGTTCAATCCCTGGTTGGGGAACTAAGATCCTGCATGCCATGTGGTGTGGCCAAAAAAAAAAAAAAAAAAGAAAAATTGGGTTTCTCATTTCATTTTGTTTTATTTTAGACTGTTGAGTTCTGAAGTTTTACACATGACCTTATTGAAGAAACTATCCAGAGGTCCTAGATTTCAAATGATTATATATGTACAGTGATTATTACAGAATATGGGACGTAGGAAATAATGAATAAATTAGAATGTTTATAATAATAACTACAAAAACAATGATGAGGATGATGATAATTATAATCATTATCATATCTGAAGTGAAATGTCCATCATTAGAGACGCTCATGATGGGAGCATTTAGGAGAAATGATATTTAGTTATCCCTTTCTTCTGCAGAAATATATTTAATCAGAAAAAATACTGGAGGAGCTTTCCAGTTTTGATGAGATGGAAAATTAACATGTGCTGCTGGCCTCCTCCCCTTACATCAACCCTAGAAAAATTAGGGAAATAAAAGGATGAGAGTCTTTGGCGGAAATGTGGAGCCATCCTCATTCTCTGGGTGTGTGTGTGTGTGTGTGTGTGTGTGTGTGTGTGTGTGCGCGCGTGCGTGCGCGTGCGCACGCACGCATGTGTGTGGTGGAGTGGGCTGTGGACTTGAGGCGGTGGAGAAGCCAGGCATTTAAGGAGTTGTTTCCTGGCCTTTTCCCACATAAACTGCATTGGCCAGGCTGCTGGTGCTGAGTGGTTGGTATGAAAGCAGCACAAAATAACTGTTGGGGTGGAGGGCTGATAGAAACAACTCTTGAGGATTCATTACTTTAGCCCTTTCCCTCCAATTCCCGTGGCTGAAGGATTACAGCTGTGGATAAATATCTCTTCATAATACATTTTTTCCCTGAAAACTTCAACGTGATTTCCTGACTGGCATAGTTGCCTGTGAGTGTTGACAGTATGGAGGAATATCCAAGTCATTCCGTTGTGTCTCGGGTTCAACCCTTGTCCTCAGCTGGGATGCACACCAAGGCCAGAACTTAGACCTATCGCATTACACATTATCATGGAGCTAGTATCCCAGGCCCAAATGACTAGACACCTGAAAGTTACAGACACTGTGCAAAAAAAGAAAATCAAATAGATGACTATTTAAAATAAGTACAATAAATATACTCCCAAAGGGGAAAATATTGGCAACATGAAGTTGGGAAGAAAAGTCTTAAATTAGAAACAAGTAGAAATATTTTGGTATCAAATACTCAGCAGATAAAATAGAATAGTCAATAGACGGTATAAATACCAGAAAGACACAGATGAAACTTGGGTTACTAAGGTGAAAGACAAGATGAAAGAATTTTTTTAGAAGATAGCAGTTCATGATAAAAGGAAAGCCAGGGAGAATCAAAGTAGAAGTGTTAAAAACTAAATAATGTTCCAGGAGCCCAAAAACTGGAAGGTAGGAAATATCTGATCAAAATAAATTTATCACAACTTAAGAAAGATTTAAAAAAAAAAAAAAGTAAGATTGAAGTGACTCTGGAATGCTAACCAGGACTAACAAGGAGAAATGCACATAATGAAGTGGAACCCAGAACAAAGAAAACACAAGGAATATTCTAAAAGCTTTCAGAGAGAATGGAGAACAAGTACCAAGAAACAAAAATGAGACTGGCATCATATTTTTTAACAGAGCCCTTCATACTCTGCCACCTTCTCTGCCACCTCTGGTCACTACTGTGCACTGTCACTTACTCTTGAATCCGAGCTGGTCTTAGTGACTCACAACCAATAAAATGTGGCAGAAGTGACACTGTTTCTTCCAAGACTAAGTCAAAAGAAGTCCAGAAGCTTCTGTTTTGATGATGCTCCAGATCTTCCCTCTCCAAAGCCAGTTCCCACGCTGAGAGAAACTCAAGCCCCATGTAGGAGCTCTGGCCAGGAGTCTCAGGTAAGCCAAGCCTTCCAGTAATCCCCTCATCGCACCAAACTGATGAGTGAAGAACCCATCAGGAAGTGGATCCCTCAGCCCCAGATCTTTCAGCCCCTAGCCTTTAGAGTCATCTCCAGCTGTTAGGGTCATCCCCAGCTGTAGAGTCATCCCCCACCGTCAGGGTCACCCCCAGTTGTCACAGTCATCCCAGTTGAGGCTCCAGACATTGTGGGGAAGAAAAGAGCCACCTTCATTGTATCTTCGTGAATTTCTGACCTACAGAATCCATGAGCATAAAAATTTAAATGTTTTTTTTTTTTTGTCACTGTGTTTTAGGATTGTTAGACAGCAACAGATAACTGGAACACCTGGAGTATTCCTTCTTAAGAGCCACTTTTTAGCAGATGTAAAGAAACTCAAGTAGGCCTACTCTATTTCATTCATATATTCATTTGTTCATCCCCCCAAATATTTATTAATTATCTACCATTTGTCAAACACTGCCGAAAGTGTAAAGGATAAAATGGTGTGCATTACTGAGCTCATAGATATTACAGCCGTTTCTGAATTTGAGGGAAATAGAGTTTGAGTGAGAGCTGCAGCCTTGCATGGCATATACACAGTCTTACACACACACACACACACAGACACACTCACATACAGTTAATACAGTATTGCATGTCATATAGTCATAAATCAAATAAATGAAATCATTAATGAAAAAATAAAAATAGATGAATATTGGAATGTCTCTCTACCCTCTGCCTTTTTAAATCTTAAATTCTTTTTATAAGAGAGCTAGCAACACTCATACCCTTGCACACAAGCTTCTGTGAGCACACAAACATACACACACAACACATATATATCTTGCCTTCTTAAATATGTACATTATACACAATGAGCTAACTGCATTCCCTGAACAACAATGAAGTTCTTGATCAAGAGTAGATAATTACATCAATAATACTAATGAAGGGGATTTTTTTTTTCTTACAATAGCCTATTCAAGCTCAACCCTGGAGAACTCCAAAAGCAAATTCTATAAATTACTGAGATTCAAAACATTCCGGAGCTGACATTAACTTTTGAGCTTGCTGAATCCAATCCCTTTACTTTACAGCTGGAGCAATGGAGCCCCAGCAGGCAGTGGAACCAGATGGGTCATGCTATCAGCGGTGGTGCCAAGCAAGCTAAACTCTGTGAGGTCGGCTGAGGTCCCGTGTAACCCAGAGGAATCCTGGCATGAATTTCAAATCCTCTTCTCAATTCTGGCACTGATTCTGGTATCCATATGTCTCTGCATACATAGAAGCTGAGGCAGAGAAATGCATGAGAATTGCCAAGGTCCTAGAATCCTGAAAATAGTTGCTATATCCTGTTGCCATGACAACCCACTCAGGAAAGTACCTAGGTGCCAGACTTAGATTATTTTTTTCTTTCTGGGTCCCAGAGGAATACCAGAGTGAAATGATAACTCTTTTATTGCTACCTGGAGAGAGGCCTTCTGCCCTGTATAGCTTCCCACGATACCCCAGGGATGGTAACTGATGCAACTTGGCTGGTTTTATTTGCTCTAGAGATAAAGGTCTCTGATGACTAGTGTGTCATGAAAAATGATGGGCTTGTATGTATAAGCTAACCAGATCATGGACGCCCCAGCTAAATAAGTGGCAACTCCAGGATTCACATTCAGGCAGAGTTTGCTCTTACCCAGCATGCCTTATCATCTCTGCTGACATGTAACTGTCTATCCAATTGGCACTGGATGGCAATCACATTGCTAGATCACCACTTGTTCAAATAGGTCACCACTTCCATATTCTCTGCCCTTCTCCAAAATGCCTTTGGCCACCATCTCTTTTTCCCCATATTCCATATCACTGCCTTAGTTAGGGTACTGAGTCTTTCTCACCTGGGCAATCAAACAGCAACATGTCGTATCTCTCTGCCTCTCATGTTGGCTTTGTTCAATCCATTCGCCACAATGCAGCCAAAAAGATTCTCTTAGAAATGTATCTCAGATCTTTTTTCACTTCCATTTAAAATACAGGGCTTCTCCGTCCTTTCCTGGATCTCACACCTTTAGCAGACTATGCTCACGTCTTAGGCATACTTCTGCCACAATTAGGGTTTTCATTATTTTAATCATCTATTTGTTCTGGTTTAACTGTGACCTAATACAAGACAGAAGTTTTGCTTTTTATGCATGTTTCTCCACTTCCTAAAACACTTCCTTGCACATAGTAAACATACAAGAAGGTAAAGAAAGCTGAATTAATGGCTATCGAATTAAAATGCTTAATTAGGCCTTGGTGTTCATGTTAGGAAGCTGCCATGAAACATTCCCTATTGTATTTACGTCTAATTATGAAATTGCCATTATAAAGCATGTATTCATCTCACAGAACAATTAAAGAACTCAAATCTGACAGCCACAATTAGTATAGTACTCTGGGGACAAAATTTTTTCAATCAGAAAACAAATGGCTTTCAGTCTCAATCCAGGAATCACTGTCAGAAGCATGTTTTTGTTTTTGAAAATTAATGCCTGCTTCTCTTTAAGTACCAAAAACCATGGTCATTCTACTGGGAAACACCACTGTAACTGCTTTGAATGCACATGATCCATTAATGTCATATGTCATAATATGCCTCGTTAGAGAACACTGTTTCAGAGTCTCATAATCAGCCGTGTTTGCTGAGAATACAAAGTATTGGGAACCGTGTATTACATAGTTTAGTGAGGAATGCACAGGAAATGCTTTCACTTTCTTAAAGAAAATCTCTTCATTTCAGTTGATGACACCTTCTCTCCAGCCATATAATCTATCATCATGGGTTTTCCTTTTTCTTCCTCAATTACCATATTCAATAGCTTAAAAGACTGTTGAATCCATCTCCCCCTCATCTGCATTGCTACTACTTCTGCTCTTGCCTTGCCATCTCTTAAGAGAAACTGCAACATCCTCTTCATTAATTTTCTTGCCTCCTGTCTTAGCCCTTCACAATGCCTTCAGAGTATTCTATCTAAAAAGCAAAACTTACCATGCCATTTTTTTTTCTTTCTTTTTTTTTTGGCGGTACGCGGGCCTCTCACTGTTGTGGCCTCTCCCGTTGTGGAGCACAGGCTCCGGACGCGCAGGCTCAGCGGCCATGGCTCACGGGCCCAGCGCTCCGCGGCATGTGGGGTTTTCCCGGACTGGGGCACGAACCCGTGTCCCCTGCATCGGCAGGCGGACTCTCAACCATTGCGCCACCAGGGAAGCCCCCATTTTCTTTTTTTAAAAAACTTTTTAAATTGGAGTATAGCCTATTAACAGTGTTGTGACAGTTTCAGGTACCCAGCAAAGGAACTCAGCCATACATATATATGTATCCATTTTCCCCCAAACTCCCCTCCCATCCAGGCTGCCACATAACATTGAGCCATGCCATTTTCTTATTTAAAAGCCTTTGAACACCCTCCACGATCCAAGTTCTGTCATGTGGCATTCAAAGCCTTCTACTATTTGACTAACAATTATAGAGTATTCATTGGGTGTCAGGCACTGTTCTAAGCACTAGATATATTAACTCATTGATTCTCATAACACTCCTAGGAGGGAAGTATTATTTGATCACTAACTTACTTTCAAATTTCAAAACTTGCCATTCCCACTACATATTGTATATATGTAATGTGGTTTATAGTTCATGAGATTTTATTCGTATTTCTTCCTCTGCTTAGTATGACTTCCATTTGCTTCCCATTTCATCTTCTTAACTGGCTATTCATCATTTACAACTCATTTCAGGTATGTTATTAGCTCCCCCAAAACCTGTTTTTCCCTTTCTCCCAAAGGTGGGAAAAGAGTCTTTGTCTAAACTCCCATAACACTTTACATAAAATGTGAACGATATTCACACGCTGAATTGTCATCACCTCTTTATGGACATATAATTAGTCTGAGTCTCCAAGGACAGGGACTATGTTTTATTCTGTATCTACATTTGTATTCCACCCATTCCCAGCAAATGCCCACTGGATGCCTATTGAATAGAATGGGTACTTTCCTGCATATTCATGAAGAAGAATATTTACATGGTAAATATGATTGACCACTAGTGTAAAAAGTATGTCGGCAGGGGTGGGAAAGAAAAGGAGCTAGGGATTAAAGTAGAGGAACTGGTTCAAATCAGGTAAAAGTCATGAAAAGCCATATTTTTGAGGCAAGTTTTAAAATAAAAGAAATAGATAAAAGAGAGAAAGAGAAAAAAATTATTCCAGTGGCTAGTTTTCTGTGAGGTATTTGGAAGATGTTATTTGGAAAAATGTAAATAAAATAGATTTTACCAAGGTATAGAGAAAATATTTGGAAGAATGGTTATATTGAAATAACCAAGTGGTGAAGTATCTTAAATAGTAGCCATAGGAGAATTAGTGTTATTACAGGCAATATGGTGCCACTTAAGTTCTTGCACCAGGCAGGAGACTGACTAAGAAGGCAATTAAGAAAGATCATTAAGCAGCTGTCAGGTAGATTAGACATTAAAGATTATAGGAACAAGGAGAACAGACAAGAATCTATTGCAGACTGTAAAAATAAATTGTGGAATACTTATATGACAGAATATTATAGAGCAGTGAAAAAAAAAAACGAACTGGAACTATATATACATCACAATGGAAGAATTGCCAAAGAATAATTCTGAGAGCAAAAACAGCAAGACAACATTTACATAAAATGTAAGAAAATCAGTTATTTTTAAGGAAACAAATATGAACAAATGTTTATACTTTAATGTTGAAAAGTCATGTATGAGAAAGGAAAAGAATAAATTCAGGAGATCAGTTGTTATTTATAGAAAAAGAAAGAATACGCTTGCAGAACTGTACACAAGGGTCTTCAACTTTTTTCTACTGTTTTGTTTCTCACCCTCAACGGTGTGCATATTAGGTATTTAGTCTCAATATGCTTTATAGAGCAGACATATTTTATAATAGTAATAAATAGTCAGAATACAATGGAAATGTATTTTAATATATTCTATTGCAAATACAGCTGTGGGTAGAAAGGGAAAGAAAAGATCCATGAATTATTATAAGGGAAAAAAGGAGTTAAGATCTTTAATGAAGCATTTCAGGTCAACAAAAGTAAAGAAGAATGAAGACAGTAGAACCACTTAGGCAACTGACATCTTGGTGAGACAGTTTCATATTCCTAGTAGAGTTATGACATTTAGATATAAAGATATTTTAGAGACAGCAAGGAACATACAACTGTTGAAAGAAAATTGGATATAATCTGAGCACAGGCAATAGCTGAAAACATGTGAGTAGTGAGTTCATTGAGGGACAGAAGAAGAAAACCAAAGGGCCTTGAAACACTGCAGAGTTAGTGAGCCTGGCTGAAAGGAAAGCCGGCAAAGAAAAAGTGTGTTTATTTGTTGGCAAGGGCTCCAGAGAGAAGTCAGCTCTTTATTGAGTTCGAACATAAGGAGAAATACCCAAGAATGTAAGCCTTTCATCACATTTTGTTTCATCTGTCACTGTATTTACTTTCCCTTGAGAATTTAAAAGGAGAGAGATCTGAGTGAATTTGAAATTTGCTATTTTATAATGTTAAGTCTAAAGCTTCTAAATAGTTTTGAAAAATCATCAGGTCGGTTAGAGATTTATTTAGAACACTTTAAAATGCGCCTGTCTCTTAAGTTTCAAGCCACTCTTTCCTCTTCTACACATTATCACCTACATTTGACTTTCAATAAGAATAAGAAAACTATGATTGTCACTAATATGTGTTGGGAGGTTTCTATATGACAAGAAAAGCACAAAACTTGTATATAGATGATCTCATCTAACCCTCACAACTTTATAATCAAGGATTTATTTAATCCGCAACTGCTTTTTAGCAATCGGTTTCTATTATGTGCAGACACTGTCCTAGGTGCTGAAAATAATTCCTGCCCATACGGAGCTTATATTCTTGTGGGAGGAGAGACCATAAATAAAATAAATTAGTATAATATAACATACAGTTTTATTATATTTGTATTGACACAAATAATGAGGGAAAGGGGGTTGAAAGTTCATGGGGGTGGTGTTTAATTTTAAGTAGGACGATCAGAGAAGGTCTCATTGTGCCACTGATTTTATTAAAGCCTGGAGGAGATAAGGAAGTCAATGGTAATAATGATATCGGAAGTGAACTCACAGCAGAGGAAAAGACAAGAACAAAAGCTTATACCCCAACAGCATGAAGCCTGATTGTCTGGGGTGTGACCTCAGGGCAGGGAGAGTAGTAAGAAATGGGCTTGGAGGAGAGGGGGGGAGCGGAGGGGAGAGGAATCCTGGAGAGGCCTGGAAGCCCTTTCAGGGAATGGTGCCTTTACTTTTAGTGAGATAGGAAGGCTCCATCAGGCTCTGAGCAGAGGAGTGGCCTGATTTGAGTTCTATTTTAGCAAGATCAGTACAGGAAACAAGGGCAGACATAGCAGTGCCCAGGGAGGGGGCAAGTGGGAGTTGCTGATGACTTAGACCAGGGTGGGAGCTGTGCAAGCTGGAAGAAGTGATATTTTTCTGGCACAAAGTGTTTTGGTTGTGATGGGAATAGGAAATTGCTCATTAATGCATATGTGATTTTGAGGCTAGCATGCTTGTAAGGTCCTATCTGATGGATTAAGTACTCTTTTTTTCTTTCTTTAAACCATTGGGAAACCATCATTTGTTCCACATGCTATGGCTACACTGCATGCAATGACCTCCATCTGTTGCATATAGATCACTGCACAGTAAATTCCTTTCTATTCTTTTTTTCATTAGACAACTGCAATAAAATTAATTCTAGTGGCTGGTTACACTGCCATTTTTATGATGTCAAAACAATGTCTCACTTTACTAAAGAAGTTAAACAGGAAAGTCTGATCTTGTGGAACTATCCTTCTATGGTGAACTATCACTGCATAAATAAGCATATGTTGCTGATAATTTAATACAGTTGCAGATCTGGGGTGAATTTGATCAAGTTGACATTAAAACATGCCCTACTAGTGTCAGTCAGGTTTGTCTGCCTGCATATCAATAGATAAATATTGTTACTGTGGATATTCACTTGGCATCAAGATAATCACAAATACCAATCAAATGTAGTCACTAGAGTTATGAGGTCACCCCTGGTAATAAACTGGCCAGATGGATGATCCAGGATATCCCTTTATATCTTTTTAGACTAAATTCCACAGAAAATATAAAAATAAATTATAGTGCTAAGTTCAGATAATGATAAATATCTTACTGGTGCTTATAAAAGCAACACGATATTTTGTTATGATATGATTCTTTCTTCTCAGAAAGCAGTTGCTATATTAGTCATATATCACTCCAATCACACTATGTAACAAATTACCTCCAAAACTCAGGAGCTTGAAGTAGCAATCCTTCATTTCAGTGGATCTGCAGCACCTGAGGATCTGCTCCCCTTGGCAGGGCTTAGCAAGGCGGCTCTGCTTCAAGTTGCAGGTCAGCGAGTGAGCTAGGAAATACTGTTCCCTGTGTGTTTATCCTCCTTGAACAGGGGGCTAGTCAAGGCACCTTCTTCTCAGTGATGGCAAGAGTGCAGGAGAGCTGACCAACCTGAAAAGTTCAAGCAGGAGTGAGCTACAGCTGGTTGTACTTATTCACAGAGGTTGACTGTTGTATTTTTAGCCTTTTGTGAGTTGGTTGTTAAAAACAGCCATTATTAAAATTTAAATGATAATAAGTCACAATTAAATACATTACATTGTAACAAAGAGAAACAAAGATAAATATTTAAAATGTATCACTTTCTCATTATGTTTCTACATTCTCTTGGTATCTAGAATCTCAAGGTTATTTAGGTCTATTCTGTCTGTATGGTAGAAATACTACAAATGGTTATGTCTGTATGTCTCTTCCCAGCATTGCACTCACCAGTGTCTCCCAGGTAGCTTGAAAGTGGCAGTAGTGGGAGTATTGATACCATGGAAATTAGCAAATGCAACAAATCAGAACGTTTCTCCTCATGTTGTTAACAACTGATTCTCCACCCACGGCGTTTAATAAATTGAGAGTTGATTGTTGAACATTTTCAAGGAGAGCATTCATTTCAAGCCTTTGCTTGAATCAGGTCTGCAAATATCCCATCAGCCGAAATCAAGCAGTAATGAAACACGTTCTACCTTTAGTCAAAAGACTGCAAAAGGACTCAAAGGTACATCCAGGAAGAGGGATAAATTGTGGAAGTCCAATCCACCACAGTTAGGAAAAGGCACAAAAGCCATGTGGACAGGGAAGTCAGTGTTTCCCTGTATGAGTGAGTATAGATAACTTTGATTTTCCTCAAAAGCGACTATTCCTCATTATTGCTAACATTTCTTAGAGAAAATATTTAAAATTGACAATTTGGATTACAAAATAGATTCTTTTCTATTTGTACTTATAAAACACTGTTTAATTATGATGGCAGACAAACTTGAATAAGCTGGCAAGAGTTGCTTGTTTGTGATTCCTGAACTCTGATAAGCATAATTCCTAGTAAATTTTATTTCATTCTGAATCTATCATGTTCCACCCAAACCCTGACTCTTTCAAGATACTGCAAAGCTGACATGGTCTACGAGAAAAAACCTCTAAGCTTAATTCCATGAATTTAATAGTCTTACTTTCCTCACATGCAGATTTGTCTGTTAATTGGAACTAGTATTCCCAGCTGCACTGAGAACGTTTTCTGAACAAAAGGAGGAGGACATCTTAAAAATTGCAGTGGAAGTCAAGGCAAACCATAATTTACATTTCAGAATATAAATGCCCCAGGGAAGCCTTCTTCCTCTGCTGCCTGGAACTTTGATTGGCATTTCAATAGGACTCCACCAAATTGGAGGTTGGTCCCAGGAAACCCATCCTCATGGTTTCCAATGACTGTAGTTCCAGGCATCTGATCTGAGAAAATAATGTCTCTGAGATCAGGACTTTAAGAAGTTCAGACATCCATGAAAGCCAATGAGAGCCAGAAAAGGAACCCAAGGAAGAGAGCAAGGACATAGGTCCTAAGGATTTGCATTAATAGATGCTTCACTCTGGAGATCAGATGTATTTCTAATTCAAGTTAATTCTGCTGGTATGGTTGTCAATAAAATGGCAAAGAGCAAATACATATCCCAGTCCTACCTCAATACTCATCCTCTCCAGAGATAATTATCTTCCATAATCTCTCTTTAAAGCATTATAAAAATGGCATCTTCTTGGATATATAAAATTCCTAGAAATTACTGGATAAAAATTTTATTTTGGTTGTTAAAGTCTGGCCTCTTTAGCTCTAAAAATCATTTTTTAAAAAGAGAGAAAGAAATTGAGGTACTTCAGAGTTATTCTCAACTTCTCCCTATACTTAAAAATGGTCACAAAGTTCTATATCACTCCTTTTCTTTTCCAATTCTCCAAAGCATGTAGCTGGAAAACAGTAACCATGCTTTAACCTCATGTCTATTTTTTTCTTTTGTTGCTTGTGCTTTTGGTGCCATATCCAAAAAAATCATCAGCAAGACCAGTGTCAAGGAGATTTTTCTCCTTTTTATTCTAGGAATTTTACAGTTTCCAGCCTTACATTTAAGTATTTTTTTTTAATTGAAGTACAGTTGACTAATAATATTATAATTAGTTTCAGGTGTACAACATAGTGATTTGATATTTCTATAGATTATAGTCCATATTATTATAACATGTTAACTATATTCCTTGTGTTGTACTTTACATTTTGTAACTTATTTAATTTATAACTAGTAGTTTGTATCTCTTAATCCTCTTCACCTATCTTGCCCCTCCCCCAACCCCTCTCCTCTGGTAACCACCAGTTTGTAGTGTATCTATGCCTTTACTTCTGTTTTGTTATACTTACTCATTCATTTTTTAGATTTCACATGTAAGTGAAAACACAGTATTTAACTTTCTCTAAGTTTTTAATCCATTTTGAGTTAATTTTGTAACTGGTGCAAAAAAGCATCCAGTTTCATTCTTTTTTTTCTTTTTTTTTTTTAAGATTTAATTTTATTATTTTTGGCTGCGTTGGGTCTTCGTTGCTGCGTGCGGGGTTTCTCTAGTTGCGGCGAGCAGCGGCTACTCTTTGCTGCGGTGTGAGGGCTTCTCACTGCAGTGGCTTCTCTTGTTGTGGAATACGGGCTCTAGGTGCACAGGCTTCAGTGGTTGCAGCACATGGGCTCAGTAGTTGTGGCTCACGGGCTCCAGGGCACAAGCTCAGCAGTTGTGGTGCACAGGCTTAGTTGTTCCATGGCATGTGGGATCTTCCTGGACCAGGGCTCGAACCCATGTCCCCTACACTGGCAGGTGGATTCTTATCCACTGTGCCACCAGGAAGTCCCAGTTTCATTCTTTTACCTGTGAACATTCAGTTTTCCTATCGCCATTTGTTGAAGAGACTATATTTTCCCTACTAAGTATTCTTTACTCCCTTGTCAAATATTAGTTGCCTGTATGTGTGTGGATTTATTTCTGGGCTCTGGATTCTGTTCCATTTGTTTTTCTGTCTTTTTATGCCAGTACTATACTGTATTGATTACTATAGGTTTGCAATATACTTTGAAATCAGGCATTGTGATACCTCCAGCTTTGTTCTTTCTCAAGATTGCTTTGGCTATTGGCGGGGGGGTGGTGCTCTTCTGTGGTTCCACACAAATTTTAAGATTGTTTTTTCTCCTTCTGTAAAAAATGCCATTGGAATTTTGATAGAATTTTGAATCTACAGATAGCTTTGGATAGTATAGACATTTTAACAATATTAATTCTTCCGATCCATGAGCACAGAATATATTTCCATTTATTTGCATCTTCTTGAATATTTTTCATCAGTGTCATAGTTTTCAGTGTACAGATCTCTCAATTACTTGGTTAAATTTGTTCCTAAGTATTTTATTGTTTTTGATGCTATCACAAATGGGGTTATTTCTTTTTCAGATAGCTAATTTTTAGTGTATAGAATTGCTACGGATTGTCATATGTTGATTTTATATCCTGCTACTTTACTGAATTCATTTATTTGCTCTCACATATTAAAAAATTGCTTTTGTGGAGTCTTTAAGGTTTTCTACATATAAAATCATGTCACCAGACAATTATACATTTTCCTTCCCAATTTTGATGCCTTTTATTTCATTTTCTTGACTGATTGCTGTGGCTAAGGCTCCCAGTACTGGTGAGAATGGGCAAACTTGTCTTTTTCCCCATCTTAGAGGAAAAGCTTTCAACTCTGATTCCTCTGGCATATATTCTGCATGTTGAGATTGTTTTATTTTTTCGATTGTATTAGTTATGCACTCATCTTTCTATTTGAGATTCTCCTGTGCATGCAGTTTGATCTACCTTCAGCAATCTTGGAAGAAGGAAAGGACATGCTTCTCATGGGTATACACAAGTAGCTTATGTGTGGGTGTATGTGTTCTCTTTTCCTCTTTTTTTTTTTTCTACAGGGAGCATTTGCTTGCCTCACTGGTCTCAGTGCTTACACTCACTGCTCTGGTTGATTAGAACCAGATTGAGACATGGAGTTGGGGGCCACTGGCTGAGTTATTTAAAAGTTAAACACATCCTACACCTGGTTCTCTGTAATATCTAGACTGAAAATACCAATGGAGTCACTATCTCCTTTTACTGTCATTTTTCACAGAAGTACTCTCCTGTGTTTGTTTTAGCATGCTTTCTCCTTAATTAGTTGGGTCCTATCAAAGTTTCATCTCTTAGAGTCTATACTTGTGAAACATTAATAAACTGAAACCTCAATTAGAGCTGAGAGACCAGAAGAGGGAACTTTCATGCCCTGTGCTGAGGGTGGAGCCCAAGAGGAAGAAGAAAGAGTCCCCTTCTCTCCTGACAAGGGCTCAGCCAATGAAAATCCATGAGCTCTTTGTTTACTACAGCCCTCCCAACTTCCTTTTCCTCTCTATAAAAGGGTTCTCCTTTCCTTCCTGTGTGGGAACTTGCACATGACTTGCCATGAATATAGACCCTGAGTTGCAATTCTCTGCTCATCCTGAATAAATCCATTTTTGCTGCAGAACTATCTGAAAATCTATTTGTTTTAGGTCAATGAACTCCAACTTTGACATGTTTTAAGGGTTAGAAGATGAGGAGGCAGGAGATGTGCTTAGCCCTCTATATTGATCCTAAGCCAGTATTGCAAAATGTATAAGCATGAGATACATTAGTGATTGTGATAAAGATAATGATGAAGAGGATGCTTTATTTTGGTTTACCATTACTCTAATCAGAATGGATATTCAGCTAATATGCACCAGGATATCCACACTAGCTGTATATAACCAGCATCTATTTTGATTGGTTCCTGCCCATGCCATGCTTGCTGTTAAATAATGTAAATATCGTATTTAGCTGTGATGCTTGCAAGGTACACAAAGAATAATCTGGAAAAGCTGGTAAGGAAATAACACTTCGGAAGTTCTTGCCCTTTTAAATTGGTAGAGTTGCCGACATCTTGTTTCTCTGCCTATTTGCTACAGGAATCTATTAAGGAATCAGAGGAGAATGTGCCTGTCCATTTGATAGGAAGCAAGATGTGGTGCAGGCACACTAGACCAAAATAAATCTCTCACTGATGTATTACTAAGCCTTGGTTTTCATCCACTAGAACCACAAAAACGGACTCATGTTTTTTTTCCCTTCTAGGTATCTATTATGACAAAGCCTAAGGTCTATATTGCCCCAAACTTTAAGCAAGCTATTCCCACATAAACCTGCCATCTTTACCCACTGAGATGAGATGCAAATATCTGATAGGATTAAATACCTTTCTTAGGATATCACTTTCTTGTTTTAGTCTTCACCCTTTGACTTTATTCTTTAAAAAGATGTGTTTTTTTATTTTTGAATTTTATTTATTTATTTATACAGCAGGTTCTTATTAGTTATCCATTTTATACATATTAGTGTATATATGTCAATCCCAATCTCCCAATTTATTCTTAATGTCACATGAATGCAATTTTATTTTTTGGAAGATGGTCAGGGTCTGCTGACCATCCTTACACACAGACTGCCTGGAGCTAACTCTAAGTACAGCTCCAGGGGTTAGAGATAAAAAATAATAAAAAAGTGAGCAGGGGTTTATGTGTTGGCATGTCAAATTTCTAGGCAACCAAAGGAAAAACCTGGAAACATTATTTTATCCGTAATAATGAAAGCTTGAGGTCTTTGGGACACAGGAGGTGGTTAAAAGGGCCTTCAAATTGCAGGCTTGGAGATTTCCTCAAAATGCCTCCTCCACAGCTGTCCTCTTAATGCACCTGTCAGAGGCTCCACTCTGTTCTGTAATGGTTTTTAAAATGTCATACTCCCATGTAAAGATTTCACCCCTTTTTCTCTAAGCAAATTTTGCTGAAAGCAAAACAAAATAGGCCTTTGAAGTGGGGGAAAAAAATCAAACGCCTAAGACATAAAAAGGAAAATTTCAAATTTGGAAGATTAATACCAACTTTAGGACTGCATTTTTGGGGACCAGCAGTGTCCAGTAAATTCTGATGACAGTCTGATGGCGCTTGAAACTGGACACTGAAAATAGCACACTTGCAGATAGGACACTTACAATATTGATAATATTGCAGATTATCAATATTCACCAATATGTTAATCTTGAAGCTCTAACAACTGCTTCCAATTTCGGTTAAACTAATCTCTTCAAGCAGTGGTTCTCAAAAGTGTGGTCCCTGCACTAGTAGCAACATCACCTGGGAGCCATTAGAAAAGTTCATTCTCAGGCCCTACCCCAGACCTACTGAATCAAAAACTCTGAGGGTTGGCCTTGCAATCAATTTTAATGAACTTCCCCACAAGATTCTGATATCTCAGAGAATCATCCCGGGAAGAATGTCATCCAAGGTCACAGCCATGGTACTCTCCCTTTGGATATCTCAATTTCCCCTATGTATAGTATTTCTCTGGGTAAGTAAACAATGTTCATATAAAGCTGCAAAGGACTGGCAGAGATTTCTAAAGTACCAGGAACTGGGAGTGTGGGCAAAGCTTGCTATTTGGCCAATAATCCTGGGCCTGCCCCATCCGGGGACTTTGACCTCTATACAGACGAGACATTTGGCTATTAGAATTTCTCTGTCTCTGCTCCTCCAGCTCCCAAACCTGCTTCTGGCCTCATCCTCACTGGGTGACCAGCCTGAACTCCCTTCCCCCACTGGTTGGTGTTCTGGTTTGTTTTCAACTCTGCTTGCTTCCTTCATTTTCCCCATCACTCCTTCTATCAGCTCTCACCATGGAAACAAGCCCTGAATCAGCGGGAGGTCTAAGAGGCCAGCATTTCCCAGGGAGGGTGATTAACACTGTTCTGTCCATTCCCAATCCATTTGTATTTAAATTTAAAATCTGTCTTCTGGTGTATCTAATACAATTGCCATTTCTGGAATGAAGAAACGGATTGAGAGAAGCTCAAAAAAAGAAAAAAGTCCCAAGGTGACACAATTCTCAAATGCTTGATGTGGAAACCAAACCTATTTTTACCTGCCTGTAAATTTCTTGTTGCCATCCCTCACCACACTCTCTCAGATGTGTTAGGCTCCTGTTTTGTCTGTAAGGTCTGTACTGTACTTCTGGTTTGTATGGACAGAAACTTAGGGCTTGAAAATTATAGGTGTTGCTGAGTTTGCCTAGTTCTATTTATAAACGAAACACAGCCGATGCTTTCGTTTCAGATACAGATCACAGAAAAAAGGTAAAACAGTTCTTAATCACTTGCCATTTCTTTCCTCTTCTTTCACAGAGGACTGTGTTACTTTTTCATCCGCACTTTAAAAATACCCTTTGGAAATGCCATTGAAGATGAAGGAAGGAGAGAAAGATGGGGTTTATCCTGGTACGCTTTGCAGGTCAAATATAAAACTAAGGACAGTGGCACATATAAAAAGGAATATACTTTTTCTGCTTTAATCAACGTGTGAGTAGGGCAAAAATTAATTAATATTTTTTAAGTTTAAAATAAGGGTGCACCAACTGAAGTCAAGTTCAGGAGTCTGAGTGGTGAGAACGATTCTAATATGAGAATCTGTATAAATGACATAGAGTGAACCCAAATACCTTCTTGGATTAGACTCTCAAAACTGTTTTTACCTCTCCTTTCCAATCAGAATCTGCACTTAAGAGGAAAAAATGAATAAAACTGTTTGGTTCTCACTCAAAGGAAATAAGAAAATAAGGATGCAAAACAAAACAAAACAAAACAAAAAGGAATATGTTTGGATATCTTTACCTCTCCAGAGGCAACAGCCCAGAGAAATGGGCTTAAAGCTACAGCAAAAAAGATTTGAGCATGACTTGGTCAGAAAGGAAGGCCTAGGGTTGCTAGTTGTTTTTCCAGTGTTGTTTTTTGGTTAATAAATCTGGCTAAAACTACTCCAAAGATGACAAATGCAAGAGACAAAGAGACATATACAAAACTTGTGAATGGGGGTATGAGAAATGAAGCCACAGCAGACAGCTAAGAAATAAGACACAAAGGGAAGTTTGTGTATATTACATCAATGTCTCTTTTTAGTGGATGAGGCATACAAAGACTGGTGAATGAGCTGTCTTCAGCCTTTCCTTTTCATATATATGGAGCACAAGGGAAAAAAAAAAGACTGTGTATATCTTGGTGTTCTCTTCCATATAAACATTGGAATCAGTTTTTTGATATCCACAAAATAACTTTCTGGAATTTCAATTAGGATTGTGTTGAATCTATAGATCAAGTTGGTAAGAACAGATATCTTCACGATATTGAGCATTCCTAAACAAGCACATGGAAGATCTCCCCATGGGTTTCGTTCTTTGATTTCTCTCATTAGGGTTTTATAGTTTTTCTCATATATTTATGTGTACGATACGTAGTATCATTCCTATAGTATCATATGTATACATATATAACACATATTTCTGTATTTTTTGTTTCATTTTTCTCTGCTGTAATTCTCCATCATTTGATCCAGTTTTGCCCATTTATTCTATAATTTCCTTGGCAAATTTATAATACTTATTTCCAACACACTGTTTTTACTTATTTTTATTTATTTATTTATTTGGCTGTGCTGGGTCTTAGTTGTGGCATGCGAACTCTTAGTTGCGGCATGTGGGATCTAGTTCCCTGACCAGGGATTGAACCCATTGGGAGCTTGGAATCTTAACCACTGGACCACCTGGGATGTCCCCAATACACTGTTTTTAAATTTTAATACCAGAGTCTCTGTGGATCTACCTCTATTATATACTTTTACCTTTGCCTATGTACCATATTTTTTAGACCTTTTTACATGGTTCATACTTTTTACTGTGTTCTGGACATTGGATTTAAACAAAAATAACAGAGACTAGAGTTAATACTATTTTTTACCAAAGCAGGCAAGAGAGTTCTATTGTGAGAAAACGAAGGACAGAAAATGTTCCCTTTCATCTGTTCAGGTATTTAGCTGGGTCTAAGCTGTGTGTAGCTTTAATTAGTTTCAATTTGCATTTGGTTTTTAAAATCTTCGTTGAATCTGACTTGTTTTTAAATTTAGGGCTCTTCCTCTTGAAGGTTTCTGGGATACAGATACCACATGACTATGAAAGATTTCCTTCTGCTTATAGCATGTGCCACCCCCCGCCCCCTGGCAATGGCAGGTAGTAGGACAGAATATGCAAGCATGGAGAACTAGAGCTCTATTGGGGGAGATTCCAGATCCCAATCCCTCTTGACATCCCACACAGCCATTACTTCTGAGAAATCTGATCCACAATCACAGTGCCATTGAAACCGAGCAGGTCCTTCCTCCCCATGTCCTCCGCCTGGCTTTTGTCTGTGCAAAAACTTTAGCCAAAGAATACGTTTAATCAGAGAAGTGAAAAAATGCAGAAACAAAGGAAAATAGTCCATCAAGACTAAATAATAATAGTTTAGTCATGAAGCAAAGTCAAGGACCTTTAGTTCCTCCTCAAGTGCTATATATAATATCCTGCGAGCTGTCTTATAGATACTAAAACCCCCACCAGGTGGAAGAAGTTAACTACATGATGACCAGACTGTAGCCATGACATAAGCTGCCGCAATTCCAAGAACAGCCTCGAAGAAATGGGAACAAATTGACCCTGGAACTGTACTTAACACAATCAAGACCATGCTGATCAGACCATCACATGACCAGTTTCAAGATGACTGTCAGAGCTGACTGTGCTGTTTCCGCATGTAGCCCCCTCCCTCCTGCCTGTAAAAGCTCTTGCCCATTGGTTGTCAGTGGGGGGAGTGGGCCTTTGGACATGAGTCTGCCCTACCCACTGTTTGCCGGCCTGCAAAATAAAGCAAGCTTTCCTTTCCACCAGCCTTGCCTCTTTATGGGCTTTACAGCGGCGAGCAGCCAGACTCCGCTTTCGGTAACGCTATCACCACTTACATATATTGACTCATTTATTATTAATGACAACATTGTGAGAGATTCACTATTATTGTTCCCATTTTGGAAATGAGAAAACTGAGGCAGAGATGTTCAAACAAGCAAACAAACAAAAATCCTTGCCCAAGGTCATACAACTAGTAACTAGCTCACATGAAGTTCAGGCTCTGTAATCAGTATAGCAAGCTCAATTTCAGAAGGACTTCCCTGGGGAAGCTGCTTTCTACGGCTTGAGAGCTAGAATTAGTAATAAAGGATGTCTTGTACATATTTCAATCCCTTTGCTCCTCCATACCCCCAGGTAGGGCTGTTTCTTTTCCAAACAATTGTTTGAATAAAGAAGCCATGTCTGCTCTATCTCTGTGCGTTTTCAGAGGGTACTGTTTAGCATACCCTATATGATTCTATCAACATCAATAAGATTGGTAGGCTTATACTTTACCCTGATCATGTCCTGCTCTTTATATATGTCTGCTTTCCCGGTTCCATTTGGCTTTGAGCCCCCCTGACTGAACCCTGTGCTTGTTCTTTGGACAGAAGGAGGGATCTGACTTTTCTTTATCCCATGATCTGTCTCACTAAGCCTCCATCTCTGGTTGTCTTGGTCAGTAGAAAGCCCTTTCCCAGGCCCTGAGAGCACATCTTGGCCTTTGTCCCTTCTGGGTTTTTTGATTAGGAGGAATTTGGATGACAACAAGAAGACAGCAGCAATAGCTTAGATATATTGCCTATTAAACATTTGCATGTGTCTCAAATGCTGATAAATATTATTCTGACTGGAAACTATATGGTTATTAAATTTTGTATTTTGTGCTCCAATATGAAATGATTCAATTATGAATGGAACTGAAGCCAAATTTAAAAAAACGCAGAACAGGTAGATTCAATAATGTAGATACTCAATAGTATTTTATGTGTCAGGTTTCAGGCAAGACTGAGGATGAATTCTAATTCAGGTTGAAAGAATATTCAGAGTGTCACCTCATACCAAGCAAAGAGCTACACTGTACACACAACAAGTGGATATTCCACCAACATTCATTTTGATAAATGTAAAAGACCATCATTGGCGTTTAGATAACCAATGTTCATATTTGGGGCTCTCACTGTCATGACAAAGATTGGAAACAGAACGGAAAATGTCACAGTATCAGGTATTTTTCTAAAAGTACAAGAACGTGTCACTAGTATCTTGTGTTCTTACGAGCACATTTTCTTTAAGATGAAAAATGACAACTCAACATGACTGTTCTCTCCACAAAGCAGAGAACAAAGTCCAAAGAGAAGCATACTAATTTTCCAGCCAATGACTATTCTGGTGCTTAAATAACCTAAATACTGTGGGCAACTGCTTTAGTTGCAGAGAAAATACATTCAGAAATGAAGTAACCATCCCCAGCTAATGACAACGGGAGCCCACCCTTATTCCTGCATTTAGCGAAGGCCTGTCCTGCTGTCTTTTCCTTTGAAGTTCCACAGAGAGACACATTAAGGGGGTGAATGCTTCCATTTCGGGTTCCATTTAGGCCACCCTATTAACTTTCTGTTAAAAGCTTTTTCTTTTTCGTTTTTTTTTTTTTTCCCCATTTGAACATTTTCTTGTAAAATCTCTGGCCGGAAGAAAAATTCTTTTTAGAAAACTTTGACTGAAATATAGAAGCAGGTGTTAAGTTACAAGCCTTTGAAAAGCAGTGTAGGTTTTCCAGCTCTGTAAAAAAATATTCAGTTCTATTTTTTACTTGCTATAGTCTTAAGTCAAATACAGTTTGATATAAAACTCCAAATCTGCCCTTAATTGATCCTATTTGAGAAGCAGCGGGTCAAAATTTTGGTGAAATTTCATGCATTAACTTTTTTTAACTGAAACTCCTGACGATCACAACCCTAGGATGATGCTATTCACTGCTTTATCCCATACTTGCAGGTATAAAAAATGGCAGAATCGTTATTCTGAAACAATCCCCTAGTTGTCCCCTGTGCAACATTTGTAAAGATATCACTTGGCATCTCATAGGGGACTGCCAGTGGCTTAAATTATGATTAGCCAGAACAGCTAGGAAAGGGGTAATTTGAGGATGCATATTAGGACCTTCTGCTCCCAAATACCAAGTGTGCTATCTCTTGCTACTATAGCTTAGGTTCTTTGCATGTTGAAAACTTCAGAGAGGTTTTTGCAGTCATTTGTGGATGTGCAGGACCCTGGGAAGTACTCAATGTTAAGAACTAAGATCACAGCAAAGGAAACCATAAACAAAACAAAAAGACAACCCACAGAATGGGAGAAAATATTTGCAAACAAAGTGACCAACAAGGGACAAATCTGTAAAATATAAAAATAGCACATGCAGCTCAACATAAAAAACAAACAAACAGGGGCTTCCCCGGTGGCGCAGTGGTTCAGAGTCCGCCTGCCGATGCAGGGGACACGGGTTTGTGTCCCGGTCCGGGAAGATCCCACATGCCACGGAGCGGCTGGGCCCGTGAGCCATGGCTGCTGAGCCTGCGTGTCCGGAGCCTGTGCTCCGCAACAGGAGAGGCCACAACAGTGAGAGGCCTGCATACCGCAAAACAAACAAACAAACAACCCAATCAAAAAATGGGCAGAAGATCTAAATAGACATTTCTTCAAAGAAAACATACAGATGGCCAAAAGCACAGAAAAAGATGCTGAACATCACTAATTATTAGAGAAATGCAAATCAAAACTACAATGAGGTATCACCTCACACCACTCAGAATAGCGATCACCAGTAAGTCTACAAACAATAAATGCTGAAGAGGGTGTGGAGAAAAGGGAACCCTTCTACACTGTTAGTGGGAATGTAGATGGTAACAGCCACCATGGACAGCAGTACGGAGGTTCCTTAAAAAACTGAAAATAAAGCTACCACATGATCCAGCAATCCCACTCCTGGGCATGTATCCAGGGAAAACCATAATTCAAAAAGATACATGCACCCCAATATTCATAGCAGCACTATTTACAATAGCCAGGACATGGAAGCAACCTAAATGTATATCGACAGAGGAACGGATAAAGATGTGGTGTGGGGTGTGTGTGTGTGTGTGTGTGTGTGTGTGTGTGTGTATATATATATATAATGAAATATTACTCAGCCATGAAAAGAACAAAATAATATCATTTGCAGCAACATGGATGGACCCAAAGATTATAATACTGAGTGAAGTAAGCCAGACAGAGAAAAACAAGTATCATATGATATTGCTTATATGTGGAATCTAAAAAAATGAACTTATTTACAAAACAGAAATAGAGTCACAGATGTAGAAAACAAACTTACAGTTACCAGGGGAGAAAGGGTGGTGGTGGTGAGGGATAAACTGGGAGATTGCGATTGACATATACACACTACTATATATAAAATAGATAACTAGTAAGGACCTACTGTACAGCACAGGGAACTCATCTCAATACTCTGTAATGACTTATATGGGAAAAAAATTTTAAAAACAATGGACTCATGTATATGGGTAACTGATTCACTTTGCTGTTCAGCAGAAACTAACACAACATTTTAAATCAACTATACTCCAATAAAAATTTTTTTTAAAAAAAAACTAAGATCACATTAAAGAGAATCTTGTGAGAGTAACAGATTAGTCCTGTTTTGAGAAGGCTTAATAACACACGAGGTTAGGTTCATATAACCCTTGATGATGAAAGCTTCTCAGTCAAAAGAGGTCATAATGGATGCTTATATAGAGGAAGTAGAATATCCAAACAAAACCTTTTCATAGGGAAACTGCAACTTTTGGACAAAGTGGATGGGCTAAATATCACAATGTGAGAGTTGGAGGAATGGACTTAAAAGTGAGATGCGGGATCATGTAAGCCAGTTAAGAAAGGGATTTACCCATAGTCCTTGAGGAACGATGGAAGCCTTTAAGGAGAAAAATGAAGACATATTTGAATTTTAGAAAGTACATTCCATCCAGAAAAACATCAGGGAAGGTGGATCAGAAGGAGAAATCAAGGGAGAAAGAAAATCCATCAAGAAAATTGTAATTTGGATGTCTGAGGGGAAGGAATGAAGTTAATATATTTTGAAAATAAAGAACATAATATGGTTAAGGATGATTTGAAGATTTTATATGAATAGAAAGAGAAAAAATTTTCAGCATGTTTATGAGCAGTAATATAAGGGACTGTAGAACACTGTACTACATTTTCTTTTATACTTTATTTTTTAATTTTATTAAAAATTTATTTAATTTAACCCTTCAGTTTGTTAATATGGTGAATCACATTGATTGATTTGCGTATATTGAAGAATCCTTGTATTCCTGGGATAAACCCCACTTGATCATGGTGTATGATCCTTTTAATGTGCTGTTGGATTCTGTTTGCTAGTATTTTCTTGAGGATTTTTGCATCTATGTTCATCAGTGATATTGGCCTATAGTTTTCTTTCTCTGTGACATCTTTGTCTGGTTTTGGTATCAGGGTGATGGTGCCCTCGTAGAATCAGTTGGGTAGTGTTCCTCCCTCTGCTATAGTTTGGAAGAGTTTGAGAAGGATTAGGTGTTAGCTCTTCTCTAAATGTTTCACTGAATTCGCCTGTGAAGCCATCTGGTCCTGGGCTTTTGTTTGTTGGAAGATTTTTAATCACAGTCTCAATTTCAGTGCTTGTGATTGGTCTGTTTATATTTTCTATTCTTTCCTGGTTCAATCTTGGATGGTTGTGCTTTTTTAAGAATTTGTCCATTTCTTCCAGGTTGTCCATTTTATTGGCATAGAGTTCCTTGTAGTAATCTCTCATGATCCTTTGTATTTCTGCAGTGTCAGTTGTTACTTTTCCATTTTCATTTCTAATTCTGTTGATTTGAGTCTTCTCCCATTTTTTCTTGATGAGTCTGGCTAATGGTGTATCAACTTTGTTTATCTTCTCAAAGAACCAGCTTTTAGTTTTGTTGATCTTTGCTATTGTTTCCTTCATGTCTTTTTCATTTATTTCTGGTCTGATCTTTATGATTTCTTTCCTTCTGCTAACTTTGGGATTGTTTTGTTCTTTCTCTAATTGCCTTAAGAGAAAGGATAGGTTGTTTATTTGAGATGTTTCTTGCATCTTGAGGTAGGATTGTAGTGCTATAAACTTCCTTCTTAGAACTGTTTTTGCTGCATCCAACAGGTTTTGGGTCATCGTGTTTTCATTGTCATTTCTTTGTAGGAATTTTTTGATTTCCTCTTTGATTTCTTCAGTGATCTCTTAGTTATTTAGTAGTGTACTGTTTAGCCCCATGTGTTTGTATTTTTTACAGTTTTTTCCTGTAATTGATATCTAGTCTCATAGCATTGTGGTGGGAAAGAATACTTGATATGATTTCCATTTTCTTAAATTTACCAAGGCTTGATTTGTGACCCAAGATATAATCTATCCTGGAGAATGTTCCATGAGTACTTGAGAAGAAAGTGTATTCTTTTGTTTTTGGATGGAATGTCCTATAAATATCAATTAAATCCATCTTGTTTAATGTATCATTTAAAGCTTATGTTTCCTTATTTATTTTCATTTTGGATGATCTGTCCATGGGTTAAACTGGGTTTTTAAGTGCCCTACTATGATTGTGTTACTGTCAATTTCCCCTTTTATGGCTGTTAGCATTTGCCTTATGTATTGAGGTGCTCCTATGTTGGATGCATAAATATTTACAATTGTTATATCTTCTTGGATTGATCCCTTGATCATTATGTATTGTCCTTGTCTCTTTTAAGAGTCTTTATTTGAAACTCTATTTTGTCTGATATGAGAATTGCTACTCCAGCTTTCTTTTGATTTCCATTTGCATGGAATATCTTTTTCCATCCCCTCACTTTCAGTCTGTATGTGTCCCTAGGTCTGAAGGGGGTCTCTTGTAGACAGCATATATCCGGGTCTTATTTTTATATCCATTCAGCCAATCTATGTCTTTTGGTGGGAGCATTTAATCCATTTACATTTAAGGTAATTATTGATATGTATGTTCCTATTACCATTTTCTTAATTGTTTTGGGTTTGCTATTATAGGTGTTTTCCTTCTCTGTGTTTCCTGCCTAGAGAAGTTTCTTTAGCATTTGTTGCAAAGCTGGTTTGGTGGTGCTGAATTCTCTTAGCTTCTGCTTGCCTGTAAAGGTTTCAGTATCTCTGATGAATTTGAATGAGACCCCTGCTGGGTAGAGTAATCTTGGTTGTAGGTTTTTCCCTTTCATCATGTTAAGTATTTCCTGCCACTCCCTTCTGGCTTGCAGAGTTTCTGCTGAAAGATCAGCTATTAACCTTATGGGGATTCCCTTGTATGTTATTAGTTGCTTTTCCCTTGCTGCTTTTAATATTTTTTCTTTGTATTTAATTTTTGATAGTTTGATTAATATGTGTCTTGGTGTGTTTCTCCTTGGATTTATCATGTATGGGAGTCTCTGTGCTTCCTGGACTTCATTGACTACTTTCTTTTCCATGTTAGGGAAGTTTTCAACTACAATCTCTCCAAATATTTTCTGAGTTCCTTTCTTTTCTCTTCTTCTTCTGGGACCCCTTTAATTTGAATGTTGGTGCACTTAATGATGTCCCAGATGTCTCTGAGACTGTCCTCAATTCTTTTCATTATTTTTCCTTTATTCTGCTGTGCGGTAGTTATTTCCACTATTTTATCTTCCAGGTCACTTATCTGTTCTTCTGCCTCCGTTATTCTGCTATGGATTCCTTCTAGAGAATTTTTAATTTCATTTATTGTGTTGTTCACCATTGTTTGTTTGCTCTTTAGTTCTTCTAGGTCCTGTTAAATGTTTCTTGTATCTTCTCCATTCTACTTCCAAGATTTTGGATCATCTTTACTATCGTTACCCTGAATTCTTTTTCAGGTAGACGGCCTATTTCCTCTTCAGTTGTTTGGTCTGGTGGCTTTTTACTTTGCTCCTTCATCTGCTGCGTATTTCTCTATCTTCTCATTTTGCTTAACTTACTGTGTTTGGGGTCTCCTTTTCGCAGGCTGCAGTTTTGTACTTCCTGTTGTTTTTGGTGTCTGCCCCCAGTGGCTAAGGTTGGTTCAGTGGGTTGTGTAAGCTGCCTGGTGGAGGGGACTGGTGCCTGTGTTCTGGTGGATGAGGCTGGATCTTGTCTTTCTGGTGGGCAGGACTGCGTCCAGTGGTGTTTTTTCAGGTGTCTGTGAGCTTATTATGATTTTAGGTAGCCTCTCTGCTGATGGGTGGGGTTGTGTTCCTGTCTTGCTAACTGTTTGGCGTGGGGTGCCCAGCACTGGAGCTTGCTGGTTATTGAGTGGAAATGGGTCTTAGCATTGAGACGGAGATCTCTGGGAGAGCTCTTGCTGATTGATATTACGTGGGGCCCGAGGTCTCTGGTGGTACAGTGTCCTAAACTCGGCTCTCCCACCTTAGAGGCTCAGGCCTGACACCCTGCCAGAGCACCAAGACCCTGTCAGCCACACGGTTCAGAAGAAAAGGGAGAAAAAAAACAAAAGAAAAAAAAAGTTATTAAAATATAAAATAAAAATATGAAAAATAATAAAGAAAGAAGAGAGCAACCAAACCAATAAAAAAATCCACCAATGATAACAAGCACTAAAAACTATACTAAGATAAACATAAAAATCAGAAACTAGTCAGTCACATACAGCAAACCCTAAGTCTACAGTTGTTCCCAAAGACCACTGCCTCAATTTTGGGATGATTTGTTGTCTATTCAGGTGTTCCAGATGCAAGGTATTATCAAATTGGTTGTGGAGATTTAATCCACTGCTTTTGAATTTGCTGGGGGAAATTTCCCTTTCTCTTCTTTGTTCACAAAACTCCTGGGGTTCAGCTTTGGATCTGGCCCCGCCTCTGTGTATAGGTCACCCTCTGGTGTCTGTCCTTCGTCCAGACAGGAGGGGGTTAAAGGAGCAGATGATTAGGGGGCTCTGGCTCACTCAGACCGGGGGGAGGGAGGGGTATGGAATGTGGGGCAAGCCCGTGGCGGCAGAGGCCAGCTTGACGTTGTAATAGCCTGAGGCGCCATGTGTTCTCCTGGAGAAGCTGTCCCTGGATCATGGGACCCTGACAGTGGCGGGCTGCACAGGCTCCCGGGAGGGGAGGTGTGGATAGTGACCTGTGCTTGCACACATGCTTCTTGGTGGCTGCAGCAGCAGCCTTAGCGTTTCATGCCCGTCTCTGGTGTCCGCGCTGATAGCCGCAGCTCGTGCCCGTCTCTGGAGCTCGTTTAGGCGGTGCTGAATCCCCTCTCCTTTTGCACCCCGTTAACAATGGCCTCTTGCCTCTTAGGCAGTTCCAGAGTTTTTTCTGGACTCCCTCCCGGCTAGCTGTGGTGCACTAGCCCCTTTCAGGCTGTTTTCATGCAGCCAATCCCAGTCCTCTCCCTGGGGTTTCACTCCGAAGCTGGAGCCTGAGCTCCTAGTCCCCACCCATCCCAGCTGGTGGGTGAGCAGACAAGCCTCTTGGGCCGGTGAGTGCTGGTCGGCACTGATCCTCTGTGCGGGAATCTCTCCGCTTTGCCCTCTCCACCCATATTGCTGTGCTCTCCTCTGTGGCTCTGAAGCATCCCTCCTGTTACCCCCTCGTCTCTGCCAGTGAAGGGGCTCCCTAGTGTGTAGAAACTTTTCCTCCTTCACAGCTCCCTCCCAGTGGTGCAGGTCCTGTCCCTATTCTTTTGTCTCCGTTTTTTCTTTTGCCCTACCAAGGTACATGGAGAGTTTCTTGCCTTTTGGGAAGTCTGAGGTCTTCTGCCAGCATTCAGTAGGTGTTCTTAGGTGTTCTGTAGGAGTTGTTCCACATGTAGATGTATTTCTGATGTATTTGTGGGGAGGAGGGTGATCTGCACTTCTTACTCCTCTGCCATCTTGAAGTGTCCTCTTCTGTACTAACCTTCTATGTCACATTAATTTGTCCTTCAAGTTGCTAGACACTAAACACTTATTTTTTTAACATGAGTATCTGAACACATTCCTAAAATGTAAACTTCTGTTCCCATGTCTACTAAGTTGTACAAATTAGAAGAGATCATAGTCTTTGTACATAACATAGGACAGGTAAAGGACAGGTTTTCAGAAAGCATTTACTTGACTAGATCGACCAGGATATAATAGTAACAATCACAATCATCAACACAATGGCAAATAGCTCTACTATACTGTTTACAAAATACATTTCACATGCATTATCTCATGTGACTGTGTGTCAGCCAGGTAATTTTACCATTGGGAAAACTTTACAATAGTTAAGTTACTTTCCCAAGGTCACGGGTCCTGTAAATCTAAGGGGTGAGGTGAGAATCACACAATTTTCTGGTTTCCAGTAAACCAACTACCTCATCAACCAATGTCAAAACTGATGCTGGGGGTCCTATGATCTTTCCGTATCAATTGAACAGAGACAGCACTGTTTGGGGTATTTCTCATTGAATATTTTTATACAGTATTTCTTATTAATGGCATATGTGTTTCATATTTCTCTAGAAATGTTATCGCCTTTTAGTTACAATACCAACAGTCAATTTGCCTTTGTTCTTCGTTAACTTAGCTTGGATAAATTTGTTACTATCAATTAATTCAGCAGAGCTGTTTCCACTGTCTTCATAGATTCCCAGATAGCATGATCCTAAACCCCACAATCGAAAACTGACATTTCTTTATTCGCAAACACATTGATATGAGTAACAATGGAGAGTGGCGTAATTGTTTCACCTAAAATTATTTTAAACAGTATAATAGTAATGTGCCCTACCATAGAACTTTAAAGAAGCGAGTGATTGAGGACAAATAGGTTCATTGGTAGGTAACAATTAGATTTTTGAAATGGAGTAAGTTTATCAAGTAGATAAAAAGGGAAGGGCACTGCCCGCAAGGGGAACACGATGACAAAGGTAAGATAAGAAGAAATGTAGTAGAGATTCCCCCCACCCCGCCCCAAACACATATACCTTTTACTACACATAACACATAACCCAAAGGAAGAGAAGACATTCCTGTTAGAAAAATAAGTGTGTGCAAAGGCATAGATATAAGTGATATCATACAGTATTTGTCTTTCTAAATTCTTGTTTCTTCTGTTAAGTTTGTCATCTTAACTCCCCGGGCATGGATTTGTTCTTCTCAAACATGACACACTGCTGATTTGGTGTTGCTCAGAGAAGAGGAGTTCAAGGAGGGCTAGGGTGTGAAAGGACATCTTCCATGACAGAATGAAGCCAAAGCTCAGTTTTGAAATTTCAATAGGATTTGGATGGATGGAGAGGTCCAAGAAGGCTTTTCAAGGGGAGGGAGGCTGGGATTCTGACTCAGTTTTATGAGCCACGCAGTCAAAGGCTGATGCATATGCTGGACAGTGCCTTTTTTTACGCAGAACTCCTGCCTCTATTGTATCTCAGTATTCCATGCCCTCCAGTATTTATGCACATGGTACCTTTTCCAATCCTTACGGCAACACTATGGCACAGGTATCTCCCTCCTCATGGTAGGAATAAGGAAAAAAGCCTCTGAAAGCTTAAATGCGTTTTCTTCCAAGTCACACAACCAGAAGCTGATGACAGGGAATTAAATCCTAAATGTTTCTGAGTCCAAACTCTGTACTTTCCAACTATACAACAGGAGAAGGATCCTCCCTCCTCCTCTCCCCGTCTCTCTCCTTCCTCACTTCCTTTGAGTTTATTTAGTATTTTTACAGAACAGGAGCAGCACTGACTAGGACACAGGTTGTATAAGATAAATCTCTATGACAGTGCGTCACACTCATGTCTTTATGAAGATAAGAAGGTTTTAAACCCCAAATATCTGTATGCATTTGGTAAGAGGAGCAAGGTGTCTTAATTACGATCAGGAGAGCACAGTGGTTTTTTGCAGGGGGCATGCTCTTCAGCTTTGAGCCACACAAAAGTCAATGGTAACTGCTCATGTATCTACCTGCCCTGTTACACTGGGGGGTGCTGGAGGGCACAGGCTGTGTCATCACTATTGCTACACTCCTGGCTTCTGGCTCTATGCCTGGTCCATAGCATGTGGTCAGTAAATGTTCTCTTGAATGAATGAATACTTATATGAAAGAATGGTTCTATAGGATGATGAACAATCTGTGTTCCTTTAGTTCTCACTGATTATTACCCCTCAAGGGGTCTGTAATACATATGAAGCATCTACGCTAAGACTCATTTAAAATGGAGGGCTTCATGCTAAATAAATTTTACTAAAATAATGAAATTATAATCAATACTGATATGTTTAGTAAGAATCTGTTTTTCTTTAAAACAAATAAAATGTTCAGCCTCTTTCTGCCTTGAAGTAAACCTAAATATCAGGTTTCTCTTGCTTTACTTTCCCTTCTCTGACAGTGCATTAGTCGTCTAGACATAACACACAGTTAATAGAGAATATTCTGCTATTACACGTGTAAAAGGAAAACAAGAAAACCTAGTTAAGAAGCCATACAACTTTTCTGCTAAATCCTTAACTCTTGTTTTAATGATTAATTTATACAAACCAGAATGTAAACACATTTAGAAAGTTTTCTGATCATTTAAACTAGACCTCAGCAGGGTAACTGTATTCCCATCATGTGTTTAGGAATCAGCCTTCCCAAACAGTATTGTATTAAAATCATGAGACAGTATGCATATGCAAATTGCTCAGATAAAAAACTATCTTCCTGGACACATTAAACAGTAGATATTAGACATAACAATAATTTGACATATAAAATATCTTCATTTATTCAGACAAATCATGCAAAAAATATAACCAGCACAACCTGATGTGCTCACAGTTCACTAAAAATGTACAAGACAAGATGGACTTTGATGCCAGTGGCTTTATTTTACATGATGAGAAATAAAAAGCAATATTCTTTTCGCAATTCTGCCGTGGAAAAGTCCCAAATCTTTTCTCCTGCCAATGGATCAAAACGCCAACCTTGCTGCAAGTCACTTGTGCCCTGATCCCACAAGAAAAAGCTGCCAACATTTCTGCTGAAGAGTCAGACAGATCCACGCATCAGTTTTTTCCCCTTCTCTTTCCTACTCCTCCCCTGCAGTGTATTATTTCTCTGGATGTCTTTTGCTATACGTTGACTCTTAAGAAACATTTCTTTGTATCTCTCTGCTTATTTACCTAAATAGCCATTGCCCCTTGGGGCCCCTTGGCCTTCTGGGGAGCTCTTTTATAAAGCATGGCTTCCACTGGGGCATCAGAAGTTGTTTCCCAGGCGTGGACTAAGGCCCAGTTTTCCCTCTTCTACCCATACTGCTTTGCACAGGCTAAGGAAAAAGCCAGTTTCCTGTGGAGAACTATTTTTCTTGTAAACTGGGGAGATGTGTCAGAAAAATGGCCTCTCAGTAACGGAAAAGAAAAAAAAAAAAAAAGATTCTTCTCAAGTCTATTTTGTTCTAGACATTTTTCAAGGGCATCAGCAAAACTCTGGGAAGCAGGTATTATTATCTCTGTTTTTCAGATGAGCCAGTAATTTGCTCAAGGTCATACAGTTAAGTGGTAGGTGTGGGATTTAAACTTTGACTTATCTGTCCTCAAAACTCTTTCCACCGTACCTACTGTCCCAAGAATATGCCTCCAATTAGGATAAAGCAAGCAGTACAATACCAAGCATCTTTATACAAGCTGACTTGGCACCATGGTACCGTAGTACCGATGAGGAGGGGACCTTAATGAGCATTTAGTCCAAACACCCCATTTAAGGATGAAAACTGTGGCTCCAAGAGACCCAGTGTTTCACTCAAGGCAACACGTTATGACAATAACTCCAATCTTCTTGCTCCAAGTTTGAGACTTACTGCTATACACTGAACGTTTGGTCCCCACCCCCAACGTCGTATGTTAAAACCTAATCCCCTGTGTGATGATATTAGGATGTGGGGCCTTTAGGAAGTGATTAGATCATAAGAGTGGAACCTCAGGAATGGGATTAGTGCCCTTATACAAGAAACTCCAGAGAGCTCTCTTGCCCCTTCCACAATGTGAGGACACAGGAAAAAGATCACTGGTCTTCTATGAACCAGGAAGTGGACCCTCACCAGACACTGGTGCCTTGAGCTTGGACTTCCAGCCTCTAGAACTGTGAGAAATACATTTCTGTTGTTTATAAGCCTGGGTGGCATTCTGTTATAGCAGCCTGAACAAATTAAGATACTCATTCATACTGATATTTTACCTCCCATTTAACAGTTTTGTTTGCTTTAATTTAGTTTTTCTTTCATTTTTTTCCCATTTTGTATTATCTTCTTTACCCTCTATTTTCATTGATTACTTTCAATTAAAAGATATTACTTTGTTATAATGCAAATTGCTCAAATAAAAAACTATCTTCCTGGACACATTAAACAGGAGACATTAGACATAATGATAATTTGATGTATAAAATACCTTTATTTATTTAGGCAAATCATGCAAAAAATATAACCAGCACCACCTGATGTGCTCACGATCCACTAAAAAAGTGCAAGAGAAGACAGACTACGAAAATGTGCATTCATCAACCTTCCTTTCTCCCACTGCGAACAAGTCTGAACAATTCCTTAGAAAAAGTGCACTTGAGATTACTATGAATTAGAATGGATTAGAGCAAACTACAGGACTATTTGGAGTTTAATTCACAGACTATTGAGAGAGTTTCCTTTCTTTCTAGTTTCAGCTTCTTTTGAACTGAACTGATTTTAAAATGCTGTAAATGTCCTCACCAACTTTCCAGTTAGCAAGTTTGCAACTTGCCAGTTTATCTCTGCTCAGGCCTAAAAAACAAACAGACAAAAAAAACAAGCAAAAAAAAAAAAGTACAACAAAATAAAATTGCACAGCTACTTAACAAGACAGACAGCTTCAATGTTATCCCAGAGTCAGTCGCTGTCTAAGAGTGCATAACATTTCTCCTTGTTAGCCAATTTTCTGCCATCTTGGGAACAGTTAGCCATCCATCCATCACTATGCTTGGACGGCATAAAAAGGCTAATGGTTGTAAAGATCTTTTATCTTGCTCCCAAATGATGAGAGGAACCAAATGCTTGTTGTTCCTCTTAATGGAGTTTGAGTGAACAATAATAAAAAGGAATCAACTAAAGGATATATTCAAATATATCTCACAAGGCATTGTCAAAATCTTTCTCTTTTTTGACACTTGTCTTTTGAAAAGGGTTTTTGTTTTGACATTTTCCCTAAGGGCATTTATCACTCATACTGAACAATATGACTGACCCTGGGATCTGATTTTAGGAAACTGAGAACAGGCAAAGCCCACTCCAGAGACAGAACTGTGGCAAACACCTTGCACATGGGTTCGTTCCAAATTCGAAGTCAAAGTCCAAGTCAGGAGTTTTGATAGTTTGTTACTTTACCAAGTGATTAAGAATCTCCTTTTTAATGGATACTAAGAGGTAACTGCCGCTGACTGTGGAAATTCTTACTGAATATATATTCTCCAGTCCAAGTGGAGTATGGAAAGAAGTGAGTAGAAACTGAAGAAAAAGGAGACAGGAGGTATGGTAAGGATGAGGTGGTAACAAGTAGAAGCCTACTTGATTCTTTGTTAAGTAAGAAGTACTAACTTTTATTAAGCACTGGTTTACGTCAATTTCCCTAGAAGCAGAGCCTGAGATTTTTGTACAGGTGATGTGTTTGGGGGAGAAATGGCTAAGAAAAGCAGGATAAGACAGGTAGAAGCTAAGCAGTGATGTGGTCTCAGCTAGAGACTACCTTTAGCCAGATCTTATAAGGTGGTCTGGAATTCTGCAGTTCTGGAGCTGCAGTGTCCAGTATAGCAGATGCTGGCCACATGTGGCAATAAAACACCTGAAATGTGATTACCCTGAGTTGAGATGTGCTGCAAATGTAAAATACATACCAGATCATAGGCATAGTACCAAAAAATGTAAAATGCCTCGCAAATAGCTTTTTACTGATTAATGTTGAAATAATAACATTTTGAATTAACTAAAATATATTAAAAATCCTACCCAATTTGTTTTACTTTTTAATGTAACTACCAGAAAAGTTTTAATTGCATAAAAGCTTTGCATTTATTTTTATCCAGTAATGCTAATTTAAAATGCTAATCTGGATTTATTTTAGCCAAGGAAGTCTGATATAAAGTCATGCAATGTCTTCCTTCCTTCCTCCCTTCCTTCCTCTTTTCCCTTTTTATTTTATTTTTTCAAAAATTCCCTAACCACTTCTGTTATTTAACACTTAGCAAGGTCAGACTGTTTTCCAGTCATCTTACTCAAGTTACACACAGGCCTGTGATCTCATCAGCCAAACACCCAGGCAGACATATCCATAAATGTACCAGTTTAACACAATTACAAAATGCTCCTGACAGCTTGGTGGTGGGAAGAGAGATTGGCAGTAGCTCCTCAAAATAAGAAACTCATCCAATGTCCAAAAACACACTATCAACTGACTTCCAGATGCTACCATCTTTTCATCTGTAGGCCCATTTTGTTGATGGCAGGTGAAAGTTATCCCGAAAGGATATCTAAAGAGAAAGGACCCACCACATTCCATTTCTGAAGGCTTGCAATTTGCAGGTACCCAGAGGACACTTAAATCTTCAATAACAGCAGCCGAAAGCCAAATTATATACTATAAAATTCATATTTACACATTTATCACATGCCATAAATTGCACTGCGATTTATACCACTGTCTCTACCCCAGACTCATTCTTCTTTAATGTGTGAAATCTTTTGGCGCATGTGCATTTTCTAGAAGCACTTGGTAAATGTAGTAATTTTTTTGCTAGGGACTCTCCCTGTGACATAAACTCTTCTTCATCACCATCATCATCATCATCACCATCATCACCACTGTGTCACCACTGATGATGTTTTTTCAGCTTTTGCCCACGGTGCGTTTATCCATATTAGGCACCATAGATGATACATTATATTGGACATTTGGGATAAGAAGGCAAAAAGTCACATGGTGAACAAAATCAATAATATAGCCAGTGGCTTATCTCCTCTGGCAAGTTTCAGCTCAAGGGAATATGAGGTCAGGTAGCAATTCTAGAATACACTACATAGCGTGTTATTGGCTAGGGTGAATTCTACTCCTTTCTCTTTTCTTGCAGTTTCAATTTCCTTGCATTTTAAAAGGGAAACTCAACAGCCACTCCTGCAGAGCAGCATAAGGAGCAGGCAGCTGACCAAAACTCCATTGTCAGCAAGAGCAAATATAACAGTGGGGTGGAACAAGGAGGAAAGGGAAACAGTGCAATGAATTTCTAGATAGATTAGATGCCTGAAAAGTAATGAATGTTTAGTAGGCCTACCAATATTTGATCTAGAAAGTAACAATAGCGCCTTGATTTTAAAGTTTGGAACTAACACTCATTTATCTAATTTCTGTTTCAGTTAGATTATAATGGATATTTTTTTCAACAAAGGATAGAAGTCACATCACAGCCAAGTAATAAAATGCTATTTGTGTATGCAAAATCATTCAATTATTTGATGCAATTAAACTAGCATCTCAAGAGTGATTTGAAAGGAGAATATTTTTGTAGAGAAGACTTCAACAGAATTAGAAAAATAAAGCATTTTTTCTGTGATTTTGAGAAAAAAATGCAAAATAGACCAAAGAAATTAGTCTTCAGTGTTTAATGTTTATCATTACCAAAACCCAACTCTCTGATGGCTTTCTTAATGATCTAGGTGAAACTCTCATTTTGCAAATGTGACAGTTTTTAAGGGAGGTTTTTTCTTTGTAGAGCTGGTGTTTTACTGCTGCCTACAGGAGTGTAAGTGCGAAAAGTGGGGGAAAAGTTTGCCTCATACACATCATTCTTAGACATTTGCTCTTTGAATCTTTCTGAGTATTACTTTGCTGATAATTTCTTGAACTAGAACCTTCCACTTGACTCTTTGATTTCAGAAAACAATAGGGCTTCACATGTCAGATCTTTTCTGTAAAGGATCTTACCAGCAACCACATTATCCTTCACAGAAATCCCTATGTAAAAAATAGCTCAAAGGGGAGAATGACATTTCTAAATGGCAAACCTAAGGGTCCAAAAAGCCAGTGACTTAACCCAAGACTTGAACAGACTCAAGTATGAAATTCTGATTTTCACATCCCTGTATGATACTGTACTTCATCGTAATAAAACCACTCCCTATGAAGTTTAGTAAATCAATGACCAGGCCTTAATAACAAGTTCAAGGAGAGCATGATGACATAAACGTTAGAATAGTACTAGCTCTTGGCCAATTTGTAGAAGGCATAGAGTCCTTCTAGTTAGTACACCAAAAAATTTCTGATATGGTAAAAGATACAGGTTCTGCTAGTCAGTTCAGTTCAGTAAGTATGGCCCTCTGCTATGAGACCAGCCTCACACTAGATTCTTGGGAGACTAAGCTCACAGTCTAAGATAGAAGTCCAACTTGTATGTATGTATGTATTTATTTATTTTACACATACAGACTTTTTAAAATATTCTTTTCCATTATGGTTTATCACGAGATATTGAATATAGTTCCCTGTGCTATAGAGTAGGAACTTGTTGTTTATCCATCCTATATGTAATAGTTTACATCTGCTAATCCCAAACTTCTTAGAATGCAGCAAGTTTCTATGATTTGCATTAAATGGTGTTATAACACTGCATTAGAATTGGTAGTAAGGTGGGCCAAAGCACTGACTTAACATATTATTTTGAAAGATTACTTTATCTGTCCAGTGGGGAAGAGTGATGAGCCACAAGAGTAATGTTTCACTCCTTTCGAGGCATGTGCATGGTCTCCATGATTATGGGATAAAAAGCAAGGGGTCAATATCTTCGGATACTTAGCAATGCACACCCATATTGTCTACAACTGTGTACAGGAGTCTCATGTGAATGTTTACACAGCACACCAGAAACGCTGATGATTGGAAATGTTCCTTAATAAAGAATATTACAGCTATACTGGAAGGATTTCCAGATATTTTTACTCCCAAATCTGGAACCAGGACTCCATAATTTGTCAACCAGTAATGCAAATGGAAACAACAAACAAACACACAAAAAACAGTATGACTGAGAACCTGGAATCCAGATTTCACTCAGTGTGTTACCCTACTGGGCATTGTATTTTGGCTCTTCTCTATTTATCCACTGCCACAGCTCCTGATCACCTCCTCATCAACTCAGATCTATCGCTTGAATCATCCTACCGAAGGGTAGATCTAATCGTGGCTCTGTCCTTGCTTGAGGAACTGTTGCTTACAGTTGACACATTAAAGTCAAGGTGTTCCGCCAATGTACTACTAACTGTCAGCTTTATTGGTCAATACCATCCTTTTCACATTTCCATGAAAACACAATACTTTGCAAAATGCTATTTCTTTTAGGTTGGCTAATTTAATTTTTCCTTTCTGAGGAATGTATACGAATGCATTTCCTGATTGGCTGCTATACTTATGAGCTTAAATTCTTGCTTCTCTGTCTACATATTCTGTACTTATACAATTGGTTTCAATTATTATTCTGTGCTTTAATTATTTACAATTAGTAGCCAATGTTAATATGTTAATAAAATACTACCACATTTCTAGTGCTTGGATTCAGCACACTATATATGCTCTTAAATATGCATTGATTTGAATGGACTATATTTAGCTTCATTATCTTTCTCCCTTATAAGTCACAGATCAAAGAATACTTGCCTTTAAGCAGATATTTCACAGGGGAAATATCCACCATTGTTTCAGAAACTGATTATGCAGATTGACTCTCTTCCTAAGAAATTAGAAAATTAACTCAGCACCACAGCTGTGGGACTTAAATTACAGAACTAGCTATATTTTGAAAACTTTGAAAATCTACCAAAAGAGAAAATTGTAAGATTGATTCTGTAAATGATGCTGTTCAAAGTTAAACTACTTCTCTAATAGACTTGTTAGAGGGGATTATTTTTTCCCCAGCCATATCTTTTATTTTCTTACTTTTGATCAATGAATATCTTCTACCTCATCCTGTAGTGAGTAATGCTACCTGCTGAACATGTAAACCTATAATCATTTGTGAAATGCAAGGACAGTCCTTGATCAAATAAATGAATCATAAACAGAGTCCCAATACTTCAAATACCACAATCTCATCCTACACCTCATTCTTCTTGAGTATTGTCACTAGAGTAACAAACATGGTGGGTGGAGGGGTGGGGTGGTAGAAGGGACTAAGTATTCCTTGTGTTTAGACATACAGTGCTGAAGTGAGAATCTTTCCCAATTAGAACCCATTTATTCCGTCAGCGAGTGCTGAACTAACTATACAGACATTAAAGTGAGCATAGCAGTAAGTGTAAAAGCTTCATACATTTTTACAGATGTAACACACGATGCACCAACACACAGAAGTCCCCTCATGCCTGCTCCTAACTGTGATCTTTCTTCCACCCTGGGGGAGCCATTAGCCAGACTTTTAACATCATGGATTACTTTGCCTATTTTTGTACTCTATGCAAATTGCAGCTTAAATAGGTAGTTTTCTCCTTCTGGCTTGTTTCCCTCAATACTATATTTGTATTTGAGTAGCTATATTTTGTTCATTCTCATTGCTGTAGTATTGCATTATGTGAATAGCCCAGTATTTATTTATTCATTCAACTGCTGATAGACCTTTGGGTAGTTTCCAGGTTGGCTTGATGAATGCTGCTGCTATGAATATTCATGGACAAGTCTTCTAGTGAACATATGTATGTATTTTTCCAAATGTTAAACCAATCTTACATGCCTGGAATAAACCCACATTTCGTGATATATTATCCTATTTATATGTTGCTGGATCTGATTTTCTAGGATCGGATTTAGGATCACTGCGTTTGTGTGACTAAAAGAACTTAGTCTGTAATTTTCCATTCCTTTAACGTCCTTGTGAAGTTTTGGTGTTGGGTTTCCCTGGGTCTTATGAAAGATTTGGGAAGTGTTCCCTCTTTTTTTCTACTCTCTGGATAAGTCAGTTTAATATTCGTATTATTTCTTTCTTGAATATTCCAAAGAACTCATGTTGAGGCCATATGGGGCTGGGGTTTTCTGTCTCGGAATGTTTCTAATAACAGATTCAAGTTCTTTAATAGATACGAAATTATTAAGATTCTCAACGTCTTCTGTTAACTTAGATTATTTTTTCCAAAGAAATCCCCATTTCATATAATTTTATAAATTAATGGCATTAAGTTGTTCATAATGTCAATACTTTTTGATGTCTGAATGCTCATAGTGATGGCTTCTCTTTGTGTTTCTAATATATGCAACTTGATTTTTCATTCTTTTATTGATCAGTGTTGTAAGTATTTATAGATTTAATTAATATTTTCATACATTGTCTACATATGTTTGAGATTTGAATTACTGTCTTTCTTTAATTTCTTGAGATGGGTACATCAACACTGTTCAGTCTCCTTTCTAATAGATTCATTATATAATATAAATTAACAGTTTTTCTTCCCTGAAAAACATTTTTACTTCACTTTCATTTATAAAAGATCTTTTCAACTGCATATAGAATTCTAGTCATATTCTTTTAGCATGTTAAAAATGCCATTCCATCATTTTCTGGCTTCCATTATTTTAAAAGTAAGCTTCAGTCTTGCTGCTTCTTCGAAAATAATATATCTTTCTTATTTTGCTGCTATTAATATTTCCTGCAGATTAAGGTGTCCTGCAGTGTGACTTGGATAGGTCCTACTTGGGGTTCAATGATTTTTTCAGGCTGGACTGATGTCATTCATCAACTGTGGAAAATTTTCGGCCAACATCTCTTCAACTGTTTTTACAGCCTTATTCACTGTTTTCTCTCCCTCTGAGACTCCATTTATGCCAACAGTAAACTTTTCTCTCTGTGCATCAATTTTGTGTATTTCATTTATCTGTTTTTATATTCACTAATTGTGCTGTATCCAATCTACTGTTAAACCTGTCCACTGAAGTTCTTAATTTCAGATATGTATTTTTTTTAGTTCAAAAATGTCCATTTAATGTGTTTTATATAGGTTCCAATTTTTGGTTGAAATTTTTGATCCTTTCATCTCCTCCTCCCATATTTTTGTCTATTTCATGAACATATTTATTACAATTAGTTTAAAGTCTCTTCTGCTAATTCTGATATCCATGAATCTTGTTCTATATTGTTTCTTAAATTTTTGATTATCAGTCATATAGTCTTGATAGTTTTCAAGTTCATTGTATAAAAAGAACCACAGAAACTCCAGATTATGTAATACTCTACCAGACAAGTTTAATCCTGCTCTCTGTTGGGCAGAGAGAATATGGGGCTGATGACCTCAATCCAAGTTAGGCTACCATTTTGGTAAATGTATCTCTGGTTGCCTTTTTCTCAGGCATGAGGTTCTCTGCCAGAGTCAAGCCTGGATTTCACCTGCTAGCTGGCCCACTCCCCATGGAAGAACTTTTTTTTTTCATATTAACATGAGAATACACCTTTGCCTTTCAGAATTTTCAGAATTTTTACGCCTACTTCTTTAGTCTTCTATCCAGCTTCAGGAATCAGAAATTTTATCGCAAGAGTGAAGAGATATGGGAACATATGTATATGTATAACTGATTCACTTTGTTATAAAGCAGAAACTAACACACCATTGTAAAGCAATTATACCCCAATAAAGATGTCAAAAAAAAAAAAAGATAAGAATGGCAAATTAAAAAAAAAAAAAGAAATTTTGAGTGTACAACAGTACAGGAAGCCTCCCCATTCTCACCCTTTCTCGCTCTAGCTCTATATAACTGGTGAAAGATGTGTTATTTTCTCTTTCCCTAGGAAGATTCTGCTGCCTAGAATGAGCCACAGTTCTCAATCTCTAAACTGCACTCAAAATTAGTAAATGCTACCAGGGCAAAAACTGCTGGGATTTTCAGTTCATCTCTGAATGGTTCTCTTCTCTGCGGAATTTTATTCCACTAGTCCTTATTTTTCTTAGAATTCTTGATGCCTTTCAATTTGAGTATTGTATTCAGGTTTTGCAGGTCCTTTCATCAGATGAATGAACCTTCCAAAATCTACTATAACTTACCTGAAGTGACATGCTCCCATACTGACCAAACTTTTTTTTTTTTAGTTCAACATGATTTGAATTTTGAAAGGTTAAAAAATAATATATTTTTATTTCCTCTCAATAAATTAATAAGAATTTAAAATAAAACTAATTAAATTTTATTGAGTGATAATTGAAAGTTACTATTTCAGTGGGAGATAATCCCATCATATTTTTTTGAGTACCTACCCAGTATATGTAATTATGCCTTTTTTAAAATACATAAACTACAAAGTTGTCTGAAAGGTATCACAGCTAAACATTCTTAAGGAGAAGTGGCTTCTCAACATGTTACTTTAACCCACTTAAATGTTTTAATTCAAATTTTACTTCTTGTTTTCTTTTCAAGAGTGGAAAATGGACAACCATGCTGGTAAATGTTACTGCCCACATTCAAATAAAAACAATGTGAACTCTGGGACTTGCGTATAAAGAGAAATGATAGGAAGTGTGATTGTATGTCCTAGCACCTAATAGTCAGGGACCCTAAAGCTTCTGGCAAAGAGAAGGGAAGAATGTGATTTTTCTTTTTAAACAGCATAACATTATGGTATGCTGATTCTATATGGAGTTTTTCTTTTGAGACGTGAAAAGTCAGGCATAAACTTGGAAGATAAATTTGCAAGCATTATTATCCCACTCAGTTTAAGATCTTTCCCTTCCAAACATGTTTTGAACAATGGCATTAGTCAGAAAGAATGAAGACCTCAAGGAGTGGTGTAATCAAATAAAAAAGAAATATAAAACAAAATGAACACCTGCTATCTGTTTGTATGAATGACTGGAGGAAAAAAATTAAAGGAAAAGATTTTGAGTTATCTCATTTGTCCTCATTTTCTGATCTTTCTTTATCCTTTTCATTTCCATTTTTCTTCCCTTTATCAGTATTTTCCAAATATTGTATCCTCCATTGTCTTTTAAGCCACCTTCCCTTACTCCTACTTCCTTCTTCCACAAATGTCATGAATATCAGTAATCAAGAGTTATTAGTTCACCAGCATTTCCCCCCTTTTAAAAGGGGGCTCTATTCAATGATTTTACTTTTGCCTGGCTTAAATATCTTGTCAGTGTTTCTTCTGAGTCCCCCTTCTATTCAGCTGACATAGAAATATATCAACCTCATTTTCAGAGTGTTTTCATCAAAATAAGATGCGTCGGGAAACTTACGTTAATGGCCAGATCTCTGAGATTTTTTATTGTGTGGCCAAATATTGCAGCACATCTATATTTTCCAACCCATGCAGTTTGTATGGCTGTGAGTAAATGACAAATGATAAGAATCAAATTTGTGGAACTCTGGCAATGAATTCTGACCTCATAAAAAGCCTTTATATGACAAGTTATGTTCTACTCACTCAGGAGAAAAAAATTTTATACTGAAGAATGAAAGGCAATTATGATAGCTTTAATGTCCTGGCATTATCTCTCAGACTCATGAACATTTGTCACCACATTGACTGGAAAAGTTGGGTTGGAGCTATGGATATCCTTATCCAGTTGTGGATTGTTTCTTATATAGACAATGGAATCAGGAACCTCTGGGACCAACTGAGTCACCTTCAAAAATCAATCCCTGCCTCCTTCTTTCTTGAACAGAACAAAAATATAGATAAAATATGTTGCACTGATCAGCTGCTTCTATGAGATTAACAGAATTCATAAAACTCAGTATAGAACACAATATAAGTCAGGATCACTGATGAACACCAATCCAAAAGCAATAACTAAAATATGTGAACCAAAGGGTTATTAAGGAATACTAAGTATGGTTCTTCACAGAAATTATAATGGTTAATATTTATTGACTGCCTAATTTTTGCCGGGTATAGTGCCACCCTGATTTATGTGCATTAACACAGTGTATCTGCTCAACATTCAAAAGGCCCAAGTATTTTGATTATTACCATTTTTAATTGAGAAAATTAAGACACAGGTTAAGTAGCTTGGGTAAGTAAATGTTAGAGATAGATAGACATTAATTCTCTCATTCTTAACCTACAAAGAAGGAAACTGACTTAAAATCAAATGTATAGGCAGAAAGAACCATTTTAAATGTATTTAAGAGTATGGATTAATATGTACAATATACACAAAGCTAATAAAAATCAATAAAAGAGCATGTAGACTATTAAGCAAATAAGAGCATGTAGACTATTAAGCAAATATGAACATATTAAGCAAATATGAACTCACAGAGACAAGGCAACTCACAGAGGCAACTCACAGACACAAGAAAAGATCAACCATATACGAATCTATATCTAAAATCACTGGCATTCACAGAAACATAAATTGGTAATAAATGATCATTTCTCAGTCATTAAATTGGAAAAAATCATAAGCACTGATAATGTCTGCATTGACAAGAATGTGAGGAAACAGATATTCTCTTCTACTTACAGTGAAATACTAATTTTGTTAAGCTTTTAAAAGGGATGTTCGTTAGCACTGGCAAGTGAAATTTAACATTTAGTGTATTCAGTATTTTTCAGGATTTATTCCTTTAAACCAACAATACATGTCTAGAAATGTATCACATAAACATGTTGATGTGTGCCTAAATATCATGTGTTTGTTATTGCAGGTTTATAAGAGTAATACTCATAATAGAAGTATTACTCTTATTTATAAGAGTAATCATTGGAATAGCTTATCAATATGGAAATGATTTTTTAAATATATGTCAATATGAGATACTACACAATCTCAAAAAAGAATGAATACATACAGAAAAGGAAAGCAATTTAATACCTATTAAATTCAACAATTTTCCACTTAAAAGTGGGATTAGCAGATGCAAACTATTATAAAATGGATAAACAATAAGCTCCTACTGTATAGGACATAGAACTAAATTCAGTATCCTGTGATGAACCATCATGGAAAAGAATATGAAAAAGAATGTATATATGTGTATAAATGAATCACTTTTCTATACAGTAGAAATTAACACAATATTGTAAATCAACTGTATGTCAATAAAATAAATTTTTTAAAAAGTGGAAACTTTAAAAATTTTTAAAAGCTGACTTTCACATGGAACATTTTCCAGGATATATCAAATGCTGGGTCACAAAGCAAGACTCGGTAAATTTAAGAAATTGAAATTGTATCAAGCATCTTTTCCAACCACAGTGCTATGAGATTAGAAATTAACTACAAGAAAAAAAAATGCAAAAAACACAAACATGTGGAGGCTAAACAAGCAATGGGTCATTGAAGAAATCAAAGAGAAAATCAAAAAATACCCAGAGACAAATGAAAATGAAAAGACAATGATCCAAAACCTATGGGATGCAGCAAAAGCAGTTCTAAGAGGGAAGTTTATAGCAATACAAGCTTACCTCGGAAAACAAAAATCTCAAATAAACAATCTAACATTTACACCTAAAGCAACCAGAGAAAGAAGAACAAAAAAAAACCCCAAAGTTAATAGAAGGAAAGAAATCATAAAGATGAGAGCAGGAATAAATGAAATAGAGACTAAAGAATAATAGAAAAGATCAAAGAAACTAAATGCTAGTTCTTTGAAAAGATAAAAGTTGATTTCAGAACAATATTAGAATGATTCATTTGGATAATTTAAAAATGTGATACAGACATGCATGCATGTAAGTACAGAGAAAAAGAGGTGGAAAGGGACACATATAAATATATGCAATGGTTGTCCTTGAAAGAGGGGTTTGGAGCAGGGAGGTAGAAGAGAGACTTTGATGTATCAGCATGTATGTCTCTTTGTTTGAATCTTTTTGCAATGAGTATGTGTTTACACATTATTTTTCAGAAATTAAAAATTAGAAAAGCAAATTTTCTTCAACCCAGCTGGACCAACTGGCTATATGTTATGTTTCCATCAGGGACTATGAAGAAATAAAGATTTACTCATATAATTTGCTATCCCTGGCTATTTCTGGTCAATTCTTTGGTCTTTAGGAATTATATTAAGTTGTACAAGTCATCTAACTTTGAAACACATTCTAATATTTTTTTCATTCTTTATTAGGAACATGTTGGTGCCAGACTTTATGTTGGTTGGCAGTGATACAAGATTGAACAATGTACACTCAGTCCCACCCTTAAGACATTTCATGATTAAGACACTGATTCATACATCATGGCTTCCAAACACAGTGGGGTGATTTTTTCTAAAATAGGAGAAAGTAAAGGAAATAGAGCCTTGTTCAAAGTACTATACTCTGAGACAACAGAATAGGAAAGAACACTTTCCCCTGCTAGAGTATTTTATAGAAAATGAATTTGTCATCAATATTTTAAAATTAGTATAATTTTTACTTAAAATCTGTATGTCCAGTTTCTTTAAAATTTTTAATACACCAGGAAACACTAGGGTCATTTTCCCACAAGGCAGCTGAATGATTAATGTACTCTTTAGAATGAGAATGTTCACTCCATTTTGGCAGAACTCTCACTACTCCTAGGTGATTATCCCCTCTCTCTCTCACACAAACACATACATGTATCATAGTCACATTTATTCCTTCTTTTCCTTGTCTAAAGAATGTTCCTGCTTCTCACTAGCCACTGAACTTACTACCATCACCTCTTGGGTCCCTGTAGATGTTTTATATTTTGTCACTCTTGTTCCAGTTGGCAGAGTGAAAAAAAACTCAGCCTGGATGACTTTGGAAGTGTGCCAGGTTAAAAAGAGATTTCTCTATTTTAATCACCCCCAAAAGAGGAGAAAATGCGTTAGAGACTTACCTGGTGACACAGTGGTTAAGAATCCACCTGCCAATATAGGGGACATGGGTTCAAGCCCTGGTCCGGGAAGATCCCACATGCCGCAGAGCAACTAAGCCCATGTGCCACAACTACTGAAGCCTGTGTGCCTAGAGCCTGTGCTCCACAAGAGAAACCACTGCAATGAGAAGCCCATGCACTGCAATGAAGAGCAGCCCCCACTCGCTGCAACTAGAGAAAGCCCACACGCAGCAACGAAGACCCAACACAGCCCAAAACAAATTTATTAAAAAAAAAAAGAAAATGCATTAGCTGCAACTAGAGTCACACTACAGAAATATCTCTCTGTTTCACATCTTCATCTAATTGTGAGCTGTGTAAAAAATTAATAGAAAGTTACCATGAAACAAGTTCTCAGCAGAATCCATTTCTTCTGGTTTTTAATACTGTGTGTTCTCTCAGATGGCACTGGCATTGACATTCCCGTGAGCTTTTCCTTTGCAACCTTATCCTGTGTGTCTTTCCTCAAATCATTTTTTCTATTTACTATAAAGAAATATGGATAACTTCTCTGGCTAGGAAGACAGGATTACTTGAGATACTTTGCTCTGTGCATAAGAGTATAAAGAATAAAGCAAAAGTCCCTGAAAGAAAAGGATCACGTGAAAAAGAGCTACCAGATAACCTGCATAGCAGTTTAGAGTGCTATTTAAGATTCCACTCCAGAGTTTTACCTAGAGCCTTGCGTCACTAGGTCTATGGAGATATCTGTAGCATTTGGTCACTTGCCTATGCTCTCTGGTACAGTAGCTTCTTTACATGATTTTACTCAGGTAGAGGGTATGGCAGATTTCCATTTCTTAAGATGACCATAACAATAGTTCCCATCCCTCATGCTCTTCAGTGCAACTCTGACCCTCCATTCACTGAGAGATGTGTCTATATGTTCCCTCCTCTTGAATTTAGGCAGGCTTGTGACCCAAGCAGAAGTGAAACTGACTGGCTTCCTAGGTTTGGTCATAAAAAGGTGATTCAGCTTCTTCCTGGTTCTCTTGCAATGCTCACTCATGGAACTCAGCCACGATGCTTCAAGGAACCCCAGGTCACATGGAAAGGCAGTATGTAGGTATCACAGTTGAGATTTCCAGCTGAGCTCCCAGCATCAATCATCAAACATGTAATGGATTCCAAAAGGATTCTTATCCCTAGCCATTTACCCACCTCAGGCTTTGAGTCTTCCAGCTTGGAGATTCCAGAAATCATGGAGCAGGTATCACCTGTCCCAACTGTGTCCTGTCCAAATTGTTGTCCCACATAATATGTAAGTTTAATGATATGAATGTTTTATGCCTCTATGTTTCAGAATAATTTGTTATATAGCAATAGACAATTGTAATATTGGGTGAACCCCCTTGAGTACAAATAATGGTTTCTGTACCTTTTGCATCTTCCATTCTACCTATCCCTGTCTTGGCAATAAGGGAATTAGAGGAAAATAGAGAAATGAGAATTGTTTAATATCAGACAGACCTGGTTTGAATCCCATTTCTGTTCCTTACTCATTCTAAGGTGTTAAGTCTTGTTGTCTGACATCTCTAAATTCCCTTATCTGTAAAATAGGATCAAAGATATTTCACAGAATTGTTGTAAAGATTAAATTAGATACGTGTAGCTATTTTACATACTCCACACTTTTGAATGATTCACTAGATTAGTAAATTAGTGAATCCACTATTAAGAGCATAGTTCAAGTTCTTATCTTTATTGTTAGCACTGCGAACTAAGGGAAGTCACTAGTCCCTTAGTTCTCACCGGAAGGAGAACCTCCCAGCATAAGACGGGTGACTCTTCCCTTGGTGATTCATGTGGAATCAGCCTGCCCTTTATTCTTGGATACAGATTCAGGAACCACTCAACAAGTTGACTTCAAAGATCACTCATCAGTGTGATAAGTTGCTAAGCACACTCACCTCCCAGTTTGTCATTTTTGTTGTTGCTGTTAATTTCAAGAGCCAGTGGGAGGGGGAAGGCTGAGATTATTTGCTGCTATTCCACAGGACTGTGGATCATGTCTACTGCTTCCAGGGTCTTCCTGAAGTAGCCTTCATTTGAATATCAAATATGATGTCCTTTCTAACAGCATGCTTTTGTATTGTGCTCAAGCTAGATTCCAGTTAGAACCTTCTTTTTAATGTTCTGGTGCCATTGAGATGTGACAAAGCATCTGACACATTAACTGCTTCTGAAAGACAGGAACATGTGTCCAATAAAGCTGCTAAGCTAAGAAAAGAAAACAAAAATGAGACTGAATCTGAGACACAGCAATGTCCCAAAATGAAACATTTCATGCCAGCATAATGCCTCCCTTCTGTGCATGTATGAATGTCAACTGCATACAAAGTACCTGTTTATCTGCTCACAGCCGGTCCATCCTTAAAGCCAAGTGAGAACACATTTGCTGACCCAAGGAACATAAATGACATTATTACCTAATGAACTGTTGCAGAATTCATTTGAATGTGGCTGTCCTTTGGAAGAGTATGAATCTTTCCAGTGATTAAAGTGATTTAGACAGGAGTAGTTCAGGATAGACAATATTAATTTAAGGATGAGTCATTATGTTCAGTACCAGTCTGGAACCTAACGAGCTGATTCAAATTCATTTAAATCACTTGGAAAATACATACAGAGGCTGCACAATGTACATAATTTGGAACCAAAAGACATTTTCTCTAAAAACCAATATATTTCAATCAGTAGAAATAAAATAAATCCACATTTTTTCCCCCCTAAATGACTAGGCTGCTTCAGTTCTGAGGTTTTGAAATTAACTGAGACTGTGGAAGCACCTGAGTTTAGAACTTCGTTTGAAAAAGGAATGAACAAAAAGGCTGATGAATATTATTTCATTATTTACTTAAGTGAGAGATTTACAAGATGTGGTGTCACCTCAATGATGAGAGTAACTTTTGTATGCAATTAGTTTGCATGGCTAAGTTTGGGATTGTGCTAGCAATCTTAGCCCCACTGGTATAGAAATAAGAATTAGAAGATCAATTAAATAATTACAAAAAATATTTATAAGATATATATTTAGAATGTGCCAAAATAAGAAGGAAATGAATCACTTTTGGTAGTTTTGGAAAAGAACTTGTATTAGCAATGAACTGATAACATAAAACTTAAATTTTAAAATTTTCGAGGAGTCATATTTTGCTCTTCTGCATTAATAAAGAAATATGATTCAATAATAACTTTGCAGACACTGGTTGTTCAGGCTTGGTCTTATTTGTTTTGTGGGTTTCTCTTCCAATTTAGACACTGTATGTTGATTAAACTGAGCTACCCATGAAGATTCCTGAAACTTGGCCAGTGATTATTTTGATATAAGTGTGAAATACTATCCTGGTCAATAAGACATAAAACAAAATGTTATGAGGGCTGCTAGGAAGTTATTTTCACTCCTTTTTAAAACATTTTTTTTTCTTTTTTTAATTTTTTTTAAATTTATTTATTTTTGGTTGCGTTGGGTCTTTGTTGCTGCACGCGGGCTTTCTCTAGTTGCGACGAGCGGGGGCTACTCTTCGCTGCGGTGTGCGGGCTTCTCATTGCTGTGGCTTCTCTTGTTGCAGAACATGGGCTCTAGGCACGTGGGCTTCAGTAGTTGTGGCGCATGGGCTTAGTTACTCCGCGGCACGTGGGATCTTCTTGGACCAGGGCTCAAACCCGTGTCCCCTGCAGTGGCAGGTGGATTCTTAACCACTGCGCCACCAGGGAAGCCTTATTTTCAATCTTAAGGAGAAACACAAATGTAAGACTCCCCTTCCTTTTTTTAGGATATGATGCTTACTAGTTGGCAGTCATCTTACAACCCTGAGGAGAAGGTCACTGAATGTTGATCAGAAGCCTTGACATCACTGAACCAATCTCTTAACTGGTCCTGGACTTATTCTGCTTCTCCATTTTTTGTTACATGAGGCTATAAAATTTCTATTCCTTTAAGCCAGGTCTGCTGGATTTTCATATATTTGTAGCTGCCAGAATCCTAATTGGTATCCAGACTTTCATAAATAGGAATTAACCAATCTCATTCACATAAATATTCCAGGGTACTGAGCAAACTTTGTCAGGAAAATTTTCTTCTGTCTAGCTTCAATGTAAAGAACCTCTAAGCTTATCCTTCTTATGCTGCAAGATGATTAAGAGAATACTTCTATAAATTTAAATGTAACTTCTGCTGACTTCTAGCTTCTGGTGTTAAGTTATATAAATTTAAAGACAGCAATTTTTCTCAGGGTGAAACTAATTGCACTGACCTAAAGATTAGCATAAGGTGACAGTGAGTTCTCTCCAGGCTAAGAAACAGATATCCCTTATTGCAGAAATACAAATTGTCTCCACTCCCTTTTTACACAAAATATGCCACCTTGTTATCTTGTCATCTCTCGTCCCCTTTGGGGTCCAAACTTTCTCTCCCATTCCTGAAAATAAAATTCCCTTATCTTCATTACGCAAATAAGATTCTCTACCTTGATGAATGAATGGAAGAATTAGAAGCAATGTACATATAATGTCTAAGACAATCCTTGTCTCCTAGATGTTTGATAGAGAATGTATTATACTGCTAAGAGTGAATCTTCTGAAGTCACTGGCAGTACGAAATGCCAAATACCTCCTCACCTCACCCCGGCCCCAACTTAACACTGTTCAAGAGATATGTGCTTTATAGAGCAGCCTTGGTTTGCTTAAGGAACAAGACCTGAGTAAATATTATTGTGATGAAAGATAAAATTTGGGATTAACAGTTACACACTACTATATATAAAACAGAAAAACCATGAGGACCTACTGTATAGCAAGGGAACTATACTCAATATCTTGTAACAACCTATAATGAAAAGGAATCTGAAAAAGTCTATATATACGTGTGTGTGTGTGTGTGTGTGTGTGTGTGTGTGTGTGTATATATATAACTGAATTAGTTTGAGTACAACTGAATCATTATAAATCACCTAAGCTTCAAAAAACCTTTTTTTAATTTAAGCAACTTTTAAATTAAAAATAGAAAAAAAAGATTAAATTACATTAGAGTGGTTTAAATTAAGGGTCCACTTCTCCTAAATAATATCCAGCCTTTCACATATTACATGTACTCTAAGAGAGATTCCTAGAATCAAAATTTGGGTCAAACGGGGTGCATATTTTAAATTTTGATAGACTATGCTCAATTTCCAAGCAGAAGTTATAGTCTCACCAAAACCAGATGAAAGGAATAGTTTGTCCACACCCCCCAGGAGCACTTTCATAATCAACATTTTATTTTTTGCCAATCTGTTTAGTAAAATGTGATATCTCATTGTTAATTAATTTTTTATAAATGTATTTATTTATTTCTGGCTGCATTAGGTCTTCATTGCTGCTTGCGGACTTTCTCTAGTTGTGGCGAACAGGGGCTACTCTTCGTTGTGGTGTGCAGGCTTCTCATTGTGGTGGCTTCTCTCGTTGTAGAGCACAGGCTCTAGGCACATGGGCTTCTAGTAGTTGTGACATGTGGGCTCAGAAGTTGTGGCTTTCAGGCTCTAGAGCACAGACTCAGTAGTTGTGGCGCATGGGCTTAGTTGCTCTGTGGCATGTGGGATCTTCCCGGACCAGGGCTTGAACCCGTGTCCCCTGCATTGGCAGGCGGATTCTTAACAACTGCGCCACCAAGTAAGTCCTGTTACTTTAAAATACATTACTTTAATTATGACTGTATTAAAATTATTTTTTTTAATTTATCCTTTATTTACTTTACTTTCTGTGAGGTATCTTTTCATATCTTTTCCCCATTTTGTTTTCCTGGATGAGTTTTTTTTCCTTATTAATGTCAAGGAATATGTATGAACATAAATACAAAGCTATAATTAACCTTCTGTAAGGCATATGTGTTGAAAACTCCTTTCCCATTTTCCCATTTGTCTATTGACTTTATGTTTATTGCCTTATATTTAAAAAACAATGTGGTCATCTTTCGCTTTCTCACTCTGTTATGCCTTCGCACATTTTCTTTTATTATTTTCATGCTTTCATAAAACATTGTTTATAAAATTTTATGTTGGAACAAGAAGGTAAACTGGCTTTAATTGTTATTTGGTTTTTATATCTCAGTTTGTTAATTAATCCATTTCCTTTCATTTGATTTGAATTGCAAATCTCATTTTATGTTCATATTTACTTGAGTCTATTTCTGTGCTTTCTTTTTTGCTTTAATGAGTGTATTCCTGAAATATTAACACATTCTTTTAACTGCAACTTGATAATACATTTTATTACCTGGTAGGATATACCTTGCTTCTTGACATTCTTACTATGTTTTCGTATTAACTTACGATTAGTTTTAATCGTTAAAACCAAATTTATTGATTATTTTATTAGACACTAAATTGTCTAGCTATTGTCTAGCTCCAAAAATCAGGCCTTTTATACCGTTTATTCAAACATTCTTTATCTGTCTTAAGAGAATCTTAAACTAGACTTTACATAAATCCTAAATGCTTTTTGTTAATTATTTATATCTTTGTAACCGGCCAACATACTGAATTCCCCTCTTAGATCTAACTGCCTTTTAGTTGCTTCTCTGGGGTATTTGCATTAATGATCATAATAATTTGAAAACATAGATAATTTGTGGTTTTCTTTTCAACTTATGTACTGTGGTAATTAATTCAGTAAGTATATACTGAATTGGAGACAAACTGTGACCTTCATGGAGCTTAAATTCTAGCAAGGGCTTGCATTTTTCTCTTATACAATTGCATTGGAGACTACTCCTAGACCCTTTTCAGTATCAATGGTGATAAAATGCTTACTTGTCATGTTCTGGAACCAAGAATGGTTCCACGCTTCCATTCTGTGATCATTAAGTGTGATGCTGACTCTCTTCACCTTGGCATACGTGGTTTTCATGTTAAAATAGTAACTATTATTTTTAAATTAAGAGTTTTCATCAGTAATGGACGTTGAATGTAACCAAACACCTTTTCTACATCTATGGAGATAACTGCATTTTTTTCCTCCTTAACCCTTAAGATAATGTAGTATCTTAATAGATTTCTCAAAATTGAATGGTTAGTGGTCTCCTGAAAAGAAAATACAATCTCTGTTTACAAAATTTCTAATGGTATGTCTAATTTAACTAGTCATATGTTGTTTAAGTCCTTTGTATCTTAAATTGACTGAAATAGCTGAGTTTTGTTAATCATGCTAGCAATTCTTAAGAAGGAATTCAAATACTGTACAATAGAAAGCTCTGCATATTCTAGGTCCAATTTTTACAATACAATCTTATCCAGAATTGCACTAATTCTCACCCCAAATAACAATGTAAATATCACTTTTTACTCACATATATTGTGTATGATCTATTTTCCATTTTTTTTCTCCTTAAAGCAAAGCCTTAGTTGATTTTTCTTTGAAAGTACCTACTAAATAGCCTGCTATAAAAGAAAAGGAAAGAAAGACCTCATTATTTCCTCCACCTCTTCTCCCCCTTCTAATTATTAGAAATATGGTATTTTACATTGACACGGTTTATAGCCTATACATTCTTGTCTGTTAAATAAAATGAGTTATTTGTGCTTTGTCTATATTTTGATTTGCAAAATAAAAACAATTATATAATTCATAATATAATGATTATGTCCATGTATATTCCATTTGTAGAATGATGAAATTGTGTAGGTGAAATCATGTAGAAAAAAATGAAGCCTTATACCCTATACATTTTTGTTTTTAATTTTTTTGCCTATGTTGGGTCTTCATTGTGGTGCACGGGCTTCTCACTGTTGTGGCTCCTCTTGTTGCGGAGCATGGGCTCTAGGTGCACAGGCTTCAGTAGTTGTGGCACATGGGCTCAGTAGTTGTGGCTCACGGGCTCTATAGCACAGGCTCAGTAGTTATGGCACACAGGCTTAGTTGCTCCATGGCATGTGGGATCTTCCTGGGCCAGGGCTCGAACTCATGTCCCTTGCATTGGCAGGCAGATTCTTAACCACTGCGCCAGCAGGGAAGCCCCCCTATACATTTTTGAAGTTAATCCACATGAATCATACTTGCAATTTAGTGTGTTAGACTACATTTTATTTTTTTCTAGCTTTCCTATTCTGTATCCTGCTCAACTGTCATTGTTTATTTTAGTTCATGTCATTCCCTATGTTAAATTTCTTTTAATTTTGCTGAAGTGACATCTTGATCAATATGTTGATAAAATACACTTTGATAATGAAAGCTCTAATGTCATTTTTTTTGGTAAAGCATCTTTATTTTGTCCTCACATTTGACTGGGGACAGAATTCTAGGTTTATATGTGATTTCCCCACAGAATTTGGAGACACTTTTTCATTTTTTTCTGTATCCACTGTTGTTGAGAAAAATGGATGGTAGTCTGTAATATTCTTTTCTTTGTAAATAACGTTCTATTGAGCTTCAGGAGCTCTTGGAATTTTCCCTTTGTTTCTGAGGTTATGGAATTTCAGTGTGTTTACATGTGGACAATACTTCATCAATCTTGCTTTCCATTCAAGATGCCACCTCAGTGAAATAATTGCTTCTTCATTTCGGAACACTTTTCTTCTAATTCATTTTACTATTTCTTCTTTTCATTTGTTTCTGGTATTCCCCTGTTTACAATTTGTACTACATGGTTGATGGATTATTTAGATATTTTTGCCAAATCTCTAAATTCCTCTCTCAAGTTATCTACCTCCTAGTGGCGGATACAAGGCCATATAGTCACTAAACCATTTCATTTCCCATCACCACACAGTAAAACATCATTTCCCAGCTTCCCTTTGATGCAGTTAGGGTTTACACAACTAGTTCTGGCCAACAGGAAGTTGATGAAGTTATGCATGTTCCTTTGGGTACACCTGGATGTGAGTGTCCAGTGGTCTATCTCATGTTCTCTCTTTCCTTCATTTGAAGGCTGACTGATGTCAATGCAACTTAGAAGCCAAAACCGATGGTGAGCCAAAGATGGGACAAATTTGGCTTCCTGAGGCCCTAGTTAGAGAAGCGTTTCCTGGAAGTGTTGACTTACTTTTATTAAGGAGCTGAGTTTTAGGCAAAGTTCTTTTATATAGCAGCTCATGTGAATTACTGTGACAAGGACTCCTTGCTTTTTTTCATTTGGGTTCTGGGAATATGACCGAATTTACCTTCCAGATAAATAATTTAAATGTTAGCTCTAAAAATGCATTTATTCCACCCATGTGTTAAATATCTTAAATGATTTGGGCAATTATAATGTTAATTTTTAAGATATTTTTCTTGTTTTCTGTTTGCTACTTTCCATTGTACTCTGTTCTTATTTTTATTTATGCAGTAACTCCTAGAATCTATCAAATTAAGATTTTTCTCCTTGGATTATTCTCTTGTTTTTGTAGAATTGCTTGTTCTATTTATTTACCCTGGTACTTCTCTCCCATCACTTGTCTTTTCTTTTGAAGTTTTCATCATATGCCTTTTCTATTATTTGAATTTTTAACTATGAAAATGCCCTACTTCTATAAAACAGAGTGAAATAAAAATTAATTTACATTAGCTTAAAATAATTTAGGAGAAACAATCCCCAAATGTTAGGCATAAACTCCTCTATGTCAGATTTCTCTTGCTCTTTACATTTGTTGACTTCTGACTGTTTTTTTCACATTAGTTGAAATATCTTTGACTTTACATTTGTTGACTCAGCTTTGAGTATTTCTGGGACTCTACTCATAAATCTTCTAGTCTCATAGGCTATAATCTAATGTCATTTTTCTTTAAAATTGATCTCATCCACTCTCTACCTTCCAGTTATCTGCGCTCCCTCCTGTCTTATATTTGTTTTAGTTTTACACTTGAAATAAACTTTTGCCATTACAATGCAGTTTGGGGAAAACAAGAAGACAGATGTTTGTGCTGCTGGACAAGGATTAGGGTAAAGCAAGTGAGGCAGCATTGTGGAGGGCAGGGTTGGAGCATGTCTTGACAATCTTAAAATTGAGATACTTTATTACGGATTTTTGCATTGTTTTTGGTAATTTAAAATGCACTACAGTATTGCATGAAGATATCAGTTATCTTGATTACTGAGATTTTTGCTACCTTTTAAAATTTTATACCTGATATGAATGCCTTATTTGCCTCAGCCTAGTCCTGGCCCTGATAAGCTATCGTAAATCAAAAACTAGGAGATACTTCAATGGAGAAGGAGATACTGCAGAATGGATATTTAGGTGCGGTGTAAAAAAATCTGTTTTGCAGCTTTAATGTAACCCTCTTTTTGCCTGTGGAATATGCAGCCTGGAGAAAAGAGGTCACCTTTATATTCCTATGAATGTAATTTTTATAAACAGTAATAAGCAAATCAGACAAAATTTACATTTATGACTGTAATGTGAAAGATGCATGCCAGCCACATCTGAGATTATGAGTCAGCATAGTCCTTGAGCCTGGGTAATATTCCCTGCTTGCCACACAAAATCTACTTCTTCTTCTTTCCTTTTTTCTTCCTTTCCAGTTTTGTTGAGATGTAAATGACACATAATACACACGATACATTTAAGGTGCATGGCGTAATGTCCTGACATAAGTATGTCTTGCAAAATGATTGCAATAAGTTTATTTAGCACCCATCACCTCATATAGTTACACTTTTTTTTCTTGTGATGAGAACTTTTAGAATTTACTCTTAGTAAATTTCAATTACCTGCTCTATCGTTCCTATGTCCCCAGTCTTTTCTGTGACCTGGGAGTCTGACCCAATACTTACTTCCTTGTTGTCTGATTTCAGGTTGTGTTCAGTCAGTGGGAGGCACAAGCAGACGATCAGAACAAGGAAGGGGAAATGTTTTGGGCATCCACTCCCCTGGATCTCTTCCTTCCGGGTCACGGATTGGCCATGGGTGTATTTCCTTCCTATTGGTTGCATGTTGTACCAGGAGCCTTGCCTTGCAGCTTTCTGTGTTGTAGCAAATCCCTCTCCCTACTGGTCCCATCAGACTTAGGTTTGACAACTGCTCTCCTCTGTTGTTCATCCCAAGATGCTCCACCATTAGCTGACCTTAATGACTCATCCTGAATGTGCCAGGAAAATAATTGATGGTATCATGGGTCCGAAATGCTCATTAGTTATTTGAATCAAGTTTTTGGAAAATGGAATTCAAAGTCTGTGGAACTAGATTTAGAAGAAGGTTCATCATGTAGTTCAGCGTGATACGTGATGGTCAGTTCTTCCACATTCCATGATGAAACTTAATAGCCATAATATTTCTTTCAAAGTTCAATTTCACTTTTGTCCATCTCCTACTGAATGAGGACACATGGTATGTTAAGCTTCAAATAGAAACTTTAATTTATGTCACTGTCACTTGAATTTATGTCACTTAATTATTTGGTAGTAGGATAATGATAGTAATGTGATTATATGCTGCGGCTGCACTACCCTTAGTTTATTTGAAATTTAAAACTTACTTCAACTTAACTGTTAACAAAACCTCTTAAATTCCATATATGCAAAAACTAACCACATGTATTTATAGCTGTATCTGACTTGGGGCATACAAATATTCAATGGTTTAACACAATGACACTGCGTGAGAAGATGAATTTAATATCCCCAAATCAGTCTAATACTCCCCAACTTTTCCTAAGGGGAAACATATGTGTTAGTTAATGCCTCAAAGATTTAGAGCCTAGAGTGTTCAAGAGTCTGAGAAAATCCCCAAGTGTTAAGTCAGATTCATGGGGAAGCTGAGTTGAGTTATTCAGGACACCTGGATACCAGCTTATGCACAATTTTATCCAAGCATCTTTAAAATTTTTCACTTAATAAGGCGTATTATAAGGAGAAAAATGACCAGAGAATGTACGATATATTTGGTAAAGATAGCAATCCAATTGATAAATTCCAATCTCCCAACCATCTGGAGGGACCAGATTGGCAGGATTTCTCGTCAGCATTCTGTATATTATCCATGCTTCACAAGGCAAGAAAGGGTATCACTCAGCACTCTCCAATGCTTAAAATGATGGATTCCTTTAACATGTTGCTAACCAGTCTGCAATATTTCTTTAAAAATATCTCTTTGGTATTATGCATCATTTAAAAAAGAAGAATTAGGGATTAACAGTGTAAGTTGCATTTGTTATAGATAATAGCAAAGATTTAAGATTGAAGGCTCCCCACCCATTCAACTGGAGGGTGCATCTTCTCGCTCTCTCCAACCCTCTTGCCACTTGGGGCTCAGGTTAAATATAGTGGTGCTATGTCAGACTAAAGAAATCCACAGATTTGGGAACTGCACATAGTATGATGGGTTCATTATTTCTATGTTAAAGCATGAGCAACAGTGTGAAACATACAAGTAAGACAGAGTGGGAGAAGTGGAATAACAGTAACTTTTAAGCATCTATTCTACCCTTTAGTAGTTTTCTTGAAATAGACAGTTTTTTTCTCTGCTATTGTTGTGTAGTTTGAAAGACTTAGATTCCTAGATTCTATTCAAGCCAAATGTGAACTATAGCCTTCTGTTAAATATTCTTCTGTTTATATCAGAGGTCACAGTATGTCTGAAGCCAATAGCTATGATACAACCAATAGAAACACTGAAAAGTAGTTTCAACTTATTCCAAATTGAAAAAGTTAACTACAACACAACATATGAATTAAAAAGTAGTTTCTCAAAGTGAAATACTATCTGAGGATTGTCTAAGCCTAAAAGTTTCAAGATATAGCTAAATGTTCACTAATAGAAACATTTAATTCTGAGATTTTCTGTATCCTTTCAATTTTGGGTTTAACAACAAAAAAACCAACTTACTGAGTTATTACTCTAATGGAAGTAAAACTGAATTTGCTTGTGGGAAAGGAATAAGAATCTCAAAAAATGGGCAGAAGATTTAAATAGAAACTTCTCCAAAGAAGACATATAGATGGACAAAAGGCACATGAAAAATGCTCAACATCACTACTTATTAGAGAAATGCAAATCAAAACTACAATAAGGTATCACCTCACTCAGGTCAGAATGACCATCATCAAAAAATCAACAAATAATAGAGCTTCCCTGGTGGCATAGTGGTTAAGAATCCACCTGCCAATGCAGGGGACACGGGTTCGAGCCCTGGTCTGGGAAGATCCCACATGCCTCAGAGCGGCTAAGCCCGTGCGCCACAACTACTGAGCCTGCGCTCTAGAGCCTGTGAGCCACAACTACTGAAGCCCGCGCGCCTAGAGCCTGTGCTCCACAAGAGAAGCCACTGCAATGAGAAGTCTGCGCACCACAACGAAGAGTAGCCCCCGCTTGCCGCAACTAGAGAAAGCCCACGCAGAGCAACAAAGACTCAACACACCTAAAAATAAATAAGTTTATTTTTTAAAAAAGTATACAAGTAATAAATGCAGGAGAGGACGTGGAGCAAAGGGAAGCCTCCTACACTGGTGGTGGGAATGTAAATTGGTAATAGACACTATGGAGAACAGTGTGGAGGTTCCTAAAAAACTAAAACAAGGGCTACCATATGATCCAGCAATCCCACTCCTGGGCATATTTTCAGAGGAAACTCTAGTTTGAAAAGATACATGCACCCCAGTATTCCTAGCAGCACTATTTACAATAGCCAAGACATGGAAGCAACCTAAATGTCTATCGACAGATAAATGGATAAAGAAGATGTGGTATATATATATGTATAAACACACACACACACATACCGTCCCCATGAATATGGTATGTGTGTGTATACACACATATTTATGTATGGTATATACACACACACACACACACACACACAGAGTGAAATATTACTCAGCCATATAAAAGAATTAAATAGTGCCATTTGCAGCAACATGGTTGGACCTAGAGATTATCATACTAAGTGAAGTAAGCCAGACAGAGAAAGGCAAATATCATATGATATCACTTATATGTGGAATCTTAAAAAAAAAGATATAAATAAACTTATTTACAAAACAGACATAGAAAACGAACTTATGGTTACCAAAGGGGAAAGTGGAGGAGGGATAAATTAGGAAGTTAGAATTAACATATATACACTCCTATACATAAAATAGATAACCAACGAAGACCTACTGTACAGCACAGGAAACTATACTCAATATTTTGTAATAACCTATAAGGGAAAAAAATCTGAAAAAGAATATACCTATCTACCTATACATATGTATGCATACATATGTATGTATAGATATATATAACTGAACTACTGTGCTGTACACCTGAAACTAACACAACATTGTAAATCAACTATACTTCAATAAAATTAAAAAAAAAAAAAAGAAAGAATCTCAAGACTGAAGATGTAATACTTAAGTGACAGGAATTGAGAATTCCTGTTTCTTGGAAAAGATACTCTCTTGACACCTTTAGGATTCAGCTAGACAATGAAGCTGAACGAAAGGACTATGATTTAAAGACAAGAAAAAAAATCAAACGAGATCTGTTTTGTGTGTCAAAAAACATAACAACAAGAAGGAAACAGGGCCTTGATTTCTGAGAAGCAGACTGTATGTAATTTTAAAAATACTAAACTGATAAGAGAGAAAACCAACAGCAATGAAAAGATGGTTTCTGCCTTTAACATTCAAATGTCATTTTGTTTTGTCTTGTTTTTCATGTGGAAAGACTCAGTTTATGTTTACTAGAAATTTCAGTTGAGAACAGTCCTCAGATATTACTGTATATATTGAGGAAATGGCTTAGACCAATATTAGATTTTAATATTTCCAAAGCACGGAGCTGACAACGGACTCTGAAACATGAAAGTAAAGCTGTGAAACTCTTCTTTACAGGTGTTCTGGTGGATGATCCCCAAACAGATGGAGGAGTGAGCTATTCGGGAAATGAGCTGAACTGAAGCCTGGCTTCAGTTTTGAATTACCCAAGTTCAAATAACATTTAGGTTGAGCTCAAAGAAAATCCAGGTGAACTGAAGCAACAAAGAGCACAGAAGTTCAGCATGAAATAAAGAATTCTAAAGCAGGAAGTGAAGTATAGATTTACATAGTTTTTTGCCACGAGCATACAGATACTACTATTCTTTTGGGAATATTCTTTACAGTATCTGGTCAAGGAAATGCAGTTGCCTGTACAAAGGAAGACATATGAAAGATTATGGCAAAAAAAGAAAGTGCCTTTCTCTCTCCACTCTCTAAAACATGCTACCTATTCTGTCACTTTTCTTTTTAGTAAGCATCTCATGCCATGTGACTTTCACTTTCCTTCCTTGAGGTCATGATATCTTCAGGACATATCTGCCTGGGGCTAAGAATTATACATCCTTTCCTATCATGTACTGTGCATGGGATCAGGAGTCAGAGATTTTAATATTGGAACACAGGCATCTTGTCTTACCAAGGAACATCTTTTAGAATACTTGTAACAGCTTGCCGTGTGTGTGTGTGTGTGTGTGTGTGTGTGTGTGTGTGTTTGTGTGTGTGTGTGATTTATGTTTTGTCTGGTTCCCTTGTGATAGTAAGATCCTGAAGAACATATGCATATCCTATTTGCCTTTTAATCACCAGCATCATTGACCAAAGGACTTTTCACATTATTGTCATTAATAAATGTATATTGGACTGAAAAAAGATGAGTGTTTATTAATAAAATAAAAGGAGAGAAGGTTTTTATTTGGAATCAAATTCCAAACATTTTAAAGGGATATATGGTAAGCATAGGAGAGGAAAGACTCCATATTCATCATTAAAAATCTAAATTCATATTCTAGATGATCCAGTCCCCTGAGCTGGACAGTCCAAGAAAATTTGTAAAATTCCCATTCTTCATTATGTTTAAGCAAAAAGGGACACTTAACAATGGGAAGCCAAATAATATCAATTACCAAGATATAAAAGCATGAAAAAGTAGTAAGAAAATTAGAAAGAAAAATAGGGAGAAAGCAGAACAGGTTACAGTGTTTCTACAGAGACATAAAAAACATTAAGAGATCTGCAACTGTCTTCAGCAGTTAATCATGTGACAAGATATTTTTAGTTCATAGTTTTATTGAACAAATTTGTACTGAATGCCTACAACCTGACAGACTAATTTCCAGAGATTGTTCTAGCAGAGCTCACATCCAGCAGAGGTAGGGAAACAATAAACGGCAAATCTAATGCCATGTCATCAGCACCATGAACTCGGTGAGGTAAAAGCACAGAGCAGAACAGCTGACTTATCGGGGTGGGAGTTCAATGTGAGATGTGAAGAGGGTACATGTTATCCAGGTGAGGAAGGCAGGGACCAAGGATAACAGGGAGAGGAGAGATGCTGACTTGTGGTACAAATTTTTGAATTAATTCCTTACTAAATTGTGGGTTTAGATGGTCACACATTTTCCAAAAGGATTAGTTTTCACAAACTGGTGATAATATCTACAGTCTCTCTGGAAGGAGTCCCATGTCTTGTTGTTGATAAGATATATATTAAGCTTTTGTGTTACAACTAAGAAAATTAAAATATGTATACCAAATCATTAAAGGTATTAAATTGTTACAATATAAGATAGCCACAAATACAAAAGAAAGCAGTACAGGAGAAACAGGGGAATAAATAAAATATAGAGAAAGAAAACAAGAAGCAAAATGGCAGAGCCAAATACAACCAAATCAATCATAATATTAAATGTGAATGGATTATTATTCAGCGGTAAAAAGTGCTGATACATGCTGCAGCATGGTGAACCTTGAAAACACTATGCTTAGTGAAAGAAACCAGTCACAAAAGATCACATAATTGCATGATTTCGTTTATATAAAATAACCAGAATAGGGAAATTCATAGAGACAAAAAGTAAATCTGTAGTTGCCTAGGACTATGGGGTTGAAGGGAGGGATGGGAGGAATGAGTAGTTATTGTTTATAGACATGGTGTTGCTTTGCGGGGAAAATTCAACATACGTTGAATAGTTGTACAACTTAGGTGATCGTTGTACAACCTTTTAAAAATACTAAAAAAGCATTAAATTGTACACATTATATGAGTGAATTTAACTGGTATTTGAATTATTTCTTAACAAATATGTTGGGAAAAAAATACCATCAAGATGCCAAATTGAAGAGCCCAAGAGTAGAGGTGTGTTGCTTCACCAGCATCAGTAGTCTCCATCCCATCTCTCCAAGGTAAGCAGACACTTTGATCAAGCTTGTCTCTTTAGCATAAATATTCTTTCCCTGTTGTCTGTCTTGTAAATCTAAAGTCCTGTTCAAAAAGTCACTTCTCTTCTTCCTCCAACAATTGGAATTAATTACTGTGTTACTTTATTATCTCTGTTCTGTTAGTACTTTTATAAAATATCAATGGTAGCATCTTCCCTTCATTTTTGAGAGGTTCTTTGTGCATCCATTCCTTCTGCTAGTCTGTGGGTTCCTTCAGAGTAACGGTGATTGATACCTTGTAAATGTTTATCTCTTGTTTTCTCTCAGTGCCTAATGCAGTATTCAGCCATTGGTATACTTAAATAATGTTTGCTGAACAAAAGAAAAGTACAAGAATGTTGGATTATCTGGTTGGAAAGTAGCCTGACATTATCATGGGTGACTATAACACACGCCTTAAGTTTTTGGTAAGCAGTTTGAACAGTAAACTGAAAATAATGTTGCTGAAAACAATGAAGAAGCTAGAAGTACTAATGACATCTTCTATTTAGCTCCTGCTTTCTTCAAAGTTGTTCAATAGACTAACACTGTCCAGGTGGCGAAACAGTTCTTCACTGATGTGGCTCCCCTTAACAGTCACCAGTTCTCATGGAGGGTAAACCACAAAAAGGAAACTGTGAACCTCTTTGAGGTGTGGGGCAGGGTCGGGTGAGGTCGGTTTACAGATCAAATTTAGGCAGGAGAGGAGCACAACCCAGGTGTCACAAAGACTGACACTGAAACATCTGCTCGCAACCACAGAAAGAGACTGTCACGGACTGTGGCAGCACCAGCTGTGGAACACTGGCTGGCTAGGGGTGCTCACTGTCAGGGGAGCCTTGATCAGACCACCTCTGGTGATGCAGAAGCAGCATTTAAACAGGGCAGAAAGGGAAGAGACAGCATCTGCCACATTGCGGGAATGGTGAGGTGGACAATGGAATTGTACTAAATATGCCAGTGATATTTTAGGTCATCTTAGGCTTAAGGAGTTTTCTCAAGATGATTGTATGAAACGTACGTTAGCATTTTGTATGATGAAATGCTTTCCTTGATACTGAGACTGGTGGCTCTCAATTGTGGGTGATTTTGTTCCCCAGAAAATATCTGGCAATATCTGGAGACATTTTTTGATGTCTGTGGAGGGGTGCTGTGTGCTACTAGCCTGTACTGTGTAGAGGTCAAGGCTGTTGCTAAATGTCCTATTATGCATAGGTCATCCCCAAACAAGAAAGAGTGATCCAGCCCAAAACGTCAACAGTGCGGCAGTTGAGAAACCCTGGTTTAAAGTCATGTGACAGAGGCTTGAGATCATCTTGTCTTAGTAGACACAAGAGTAAACAGAGTCAAAGAGGGTACTTGATGAATGCAAGAAATCACAACTAGTTATCGGCAACATTGTGATTAAAGACTAAACCCCTACATCCTCTAGGATTAGCAGGTGATAGTTCCCAGATGAAATGAGTCACAGAATGGCTCATTTGGATGGCAATGCAGATCCTAGGATCAAAAGAACCAAAACATGAGGACTTTAGTATAATGGGAGCTGGGGGAGGAACCCACTGGATTAGGAATAAAAATTCCTAGTATTACTTGAAAAATAAAATAGCCATGGGACTGCTCTAAGCTGTATAGTAAGATCTCATCACCATTTATGGCAGACCCTGCCCAGTGAGATCTAGCCTGAGTAGAAATTTAAGCAACTCCCAGAAACGTGAAAAGAGAAGCACAGGTTGCAAGAGCAACTGAGGACCTGTTCAAAGTGATGCTGAAGACAGACTAGCTCATTTCACAATTCTGCTTTTGGTTTATCCTTTAAAAAAGATCAAATAAACCACTGCCTTTTTCTAGGGAAATGCCAATTATTTATTGATTCTGAAGAAAACATAGTCTTGCTTTTTTTCAGAAAGAGAACTTATTCTTTTTCTTCCCACCTTTGGATCAAATTTCTTTGCCAGAAGAAAAAAATACCGACGTGAGCTTCTCTGGGTTAAAAAACAATCACAAATTATATTGAATTACTTCTCTCTTATTTCAGGTTAAATAAAAACAGACATCTGGCTTGACAGCATTTACAGAGCAGTTCTAGTAGTTTAGTTTCCAGGATCTTACTTGGTCTTGTCGTGTCTCCCCTGATGCAACTTTTGTATCTCCTCCTTCTGTAAGTTTAAATTCTACTAAATTTGATCTTTTCAATTAGTTCCACTTGTACACTCACAGAAGCATTCCCCCAGGAAACTATGAAATGAAAAGTTCACGGTAGGTGAGGGAAAAAAGAAAAGGCAAGTGGAAAAGAATCTGGCACCTTAAAAAAAAAAAAACCAACCAATAATATTTTTGTGATGATTTTCTCCCATGAATGTTTGAACTCAGGTAAGATATGACTGTCTATCTAATATGGGGAGTGGGGGGAAGAGTGACATCAGAAAATATATGTTAGTCTTTGGAGACCACTTAAATAATAAAATGGAGTAAAGATGGAAAAATCTAGGCTTTTTCATGTTAGTCTGAAAGATTCCAAATAAGAGAACTTTGATCATTTTCTGGTATCCAGATACTTTTCATTTCATTTTCAATGGTCTTATTTCCTTTTGTTTCAACTGAAATAATTCTTCTCCATCTTTGCTGTTTACCCCTTTGAAATATATCTCTGCAGCCCTGACCCTCCATTAAGCACTGCCTAACAGAATGATGAACTACGTGTCCTGCTTTAATCTTGCCCTGTAGATCAGTCCCTTCAGCCTTTGAATTATTTTTTTTTTAATCTTCTGAGGAGTCAATTGAAAAAGCTACCTTTCTACAGAAATGTGCTCCAGGTGGCCTGGAAAATACAAACATCAAGCATTGTGCTAGATCTGGAAGGGCTCACATAGGCAGTACTACTTCAAATATATATGATATCGGATGACTAAAATTCCCTTATTACATATTTTTTCATTTGATACAATAATCAACCCTGCAACACAGGCAGGCCAAGAATTAATACCCTATTTTTTAATACCAGAGCAAGGCCTTCAGGAGTCTGTGACTTGTCCAAGACACACAGCTAGTAAGCTACTCAAGCCAAGGATTTTGACTCAAAGTCCAGAGAATTCTGTCCCTTTAAGTTGAGTCTGGGATCTTGAATATACTCATTTTTTTTCCGCACCGATGTGCAGTTGGTAGACGTTCAACCGAAGAGTAAGTAGTTATTGCTTAGTGGATATTCCCAAGTGCCAAGATCAGAGATCTTTTCATAAGTCTCAATAGGACTGGCTCATACATGGGCCCATGTAGACCCAAGACTAGAAATTGTCTTTCTCTGGTAGAAATGAATAGACATATATACGTTGATATCCCAAGAATTCTACCTTACCTCATATAGTTTCCTAATATTTGTATTTTCACTCTTTTTTCCTTTGTCAGTTTGTATATTCAAAGAGAACACATGGATTTTATTACCACAGCCTCTTGAGTCTGTGGATATCTATTTAAAATATGCCTCAAAAATGTGAACATCAAAGATTTTAAAGACCAGTATTCTTATGCTCAACAATATAGGTTAACTGATTTTGTACTACTGTTAGGTTACTGGAGTCCTAAAGAGTTATCATGGGGACTAGATAAAGCCTATGCCTCTTCATGTTCTCACTTTGCCTGTAACAGGTTTTGGAAGACATTCCTTGGGCTCTTTCCTTCAACCTTATTTATTTATTTATTATTTATTTATTTTTCTTGCGGGACGCGGGCCTCTCACTGCTGTGGCTTCTCCTGTTGCGGACGCGCAGGCTCAGCGGCCATGGCTCACGGGCCCAGCCGCTCCGCGGCATGTGGGATCCTCCCGGACCAGGGCACGAACCCGTGTCCCCTGCATTGGCAGGCGGACTCTCAACCACTGCACCACCAGGGAAGCCCTCCTTCAACCTTAGAGATTACTTTAACTTAAAGCACATTAATCTTGGCCACATTAGCTCCACTGGTTTATTCACACATTCATCTGTTGATTAGATACTATGAATCCCTTTTATGGGACTAAAGTCAAGTGCTAAATATGTAGAAATTAATCAGCCACAGTAAGTGAGGACAGAAAGCCTTGAGGCTGCCCTGAAAGCTAGGTCAGGATTGGAAAGGGTCTTTTCATATGCTTGCCCATATATGCCCTCTTTTAGTCTGGGCTTCTCAGAAAACACAGACAAAAAGGTGTGTGCTGGTAGTTTGAGGAAGCAATCCAAGGGAATAGGGATGGTGAAAAGGCAAGTATGAAAGAGGCAAACAGAAAGCAAATGCAAGGGTGCACTGTTGAGCTTGTCACTGCTCTGGCAACTGGCACTCAATCCTCCTGGATTCCTCTCAACAGTCATGAATTTTCTGCTCAAGGAATAGAGCTTGTATCTGCTAGCTCCCATGCCCCATTGGTCAGTTGCCACAAGAGGTGCTAAATCCCTCACATTTCCATGTTTGTATTATGAATGAGTGTCAGGGGTGTCCTGGAGATCTACGGCTATGGTCTTTGAGAATGCCTATGGAAGGAATACATACAATGGGCAGCTGAGACAAAATGTTGTCAATTTACCCCTGCATCAAGTTGTCTGTTGTAGCAATGGATGGAATAAAGACGGGGGTTGGGGCTGAGAGGAGGTGAGATGTGGTATAAGAGGTAACAGTTATGGTGTCAAATAATACAGAAGCCTGAAGTAGAGGCATTTATTCAGCGAGATGACAGCTTAGTGGACCTTATGGAGGGAATTCAAGTTTTAAATGTGTAATTGAACTATATTGCTTGTATGATCTTTCAAATCCCTGAGTGTGTGACTACAAACACAAATCACCATCTAATGCCAACTCCCAAACTCACTCATTGCTTCCTCCTCCTGAGTAGTTCCTTCTTCACCGTCTCAGTAATTCCTGCCTCTTTAGGGTCAGCTTTCGTCGTACTCACTTTTCCATGTGCATCGTTCTCACGTCTTTCAGAAGCACGTGGCAGATTAGCATCCCAGGAATTGTCCAGAGCTAAGGGAGCACTTCCTCTACCATTAATTACAGTTTGGTCATGAACAGGTATGTAACTGCTCTGAGATTCAGATTCCATACCTGAAAATGTACACTTATATTGCAATATTTTAAATAGGTAAAAGGGCTGAACATGCAATCGGAACATAATAAATACCCATTCCTTTATCTCTTTACATTGAGATTATCAATTTTGAGGACAACTTGTGGTAGCACTCCCTCACATTAACCTTCAGAGTTAAGTTACCCAGAGTTACATGAGGAACGACCAATATAACATGTATCTGAGCTGTTCTCTCAGATAACCAGGGAGCTACAAACCTGGAAAGGGATGCAGAGATCCCCTCCTTGTCTCTTTCACCCTCCCCTACCTTCTCTCTTCCCTGCCACCATTATAATGCAAATAAGACTGGACAAAACCTAATTGTTATCATTTACTAACCATCTGTATGAAATATGCCATTCTTGTTGCCTTTGTCTGATAGTTTTTATTCTAGGAAAATGTGTTAGCGGCAGCGAGACAATCTGGGCAGATCTTGTCAGTGACATTTTCAGCCACTGGGTGAAATAGTTTCCAATGTATTAGGCCATAAGGCTATGTTGAGGCCATGCCAAAATGCCTGGATGAATCAGTAAACAAGGTGAACAATGCAGATAAATGACATCATGGGGACAACATTTCCAGATAATTTACTGAATCAAGTGATGTGATTAATTTTTTTGGTTTTCTATAGACATTTTGTCTTGTTTTGTATCTTTACCACTGCAATAATAAGGGACAGATTCACTATTACTTAAATGCTAAAGTCATTCACCTGACTTCTTGTCCTGCAAAATCCTAACCATGGTCCAGTAAATAAACCTCTCTAGGACTCCGTTTCCTCATTTGTATCACAAGATAGGGCTGATAAATCTAATATTACTAAACTGCTATCTCATACCATTAGTATAAAGGTCAAGTGGAACAAAGTAGGAAAAAGTGTTTTGTAAACAGACAAATGTCTTTAACAAAGCCTTTAGTTTTCCCATACTTAATTGTAAAGGTGTGTGTTTTTATTCTTAATTGGAATTTTGAGGAGTTATACTGTGTCTTACTTATCTTTGAATATCTTTGAATTGCCTAAGTATAATGCCTGGCACATAGGAGATGTCTATTTTCAATTTTTAAAAAATGCTAAGTAATTAAACTGCTTTCTTAATTATATATATATATTTTAAAGCTCTTGATGTCACACAGGATTATGGTAAGTGCACTGATTTCCACTTCTTTTTTCACACTTGTAGAAAAAGATGCCATTGAGGAGAAATGGACCATCCACAATCACAACCTGCAAGGGCTGCAGCCTGGATTTACCACCTGTGTCTACTTTTTCTAAGTAATATTTCGCTTTCCTTATTCACCACAAATGTCATAGTTGACTTCCTTTAGGGCATGATTTTCAAATGAATCAATCAATTATTTTATTTTCTGATTATCGCAATAGGTTTAGTAAACATCCATCACCTCATATAGATACAAAATTAAAGACATAGGAAAAAACCATTTTTTCCCTGTGATGAGAACTTTTAGGATTTAACAACTTTCATACGTAATACACATCAGTGTCCATTATATTTATCATGCATTTTTAAAGGTAATAAGCAATTTCTCACAGGTCGCAATTCATAAGATTAGAACTGCATATGTTTATGTCATAAATATTTCCTCTTCACCGCTAGGTACCAGTAGGAATGCATGCTTTTTCCTGGTTCTTCAAATGCAATATTCTGTGTTAAAATTAGCTAAAAATAAACTTACGTCTCTTTCTCTTATCATACCCTTAGCACCCATGACTGTTCTGGTACCTTCAGCTTGCCCATAAACGCCAATCCCTTATCTCCTGCTACAGGAAATCTGCTGCGTTGCCTGATCAGTTCTCATTATGTGTCTGAGAAATCTCACTATCATGTTTTGTTTCTTCTTACCCATCACCTGTTTCACCAAGTGGAAGTTATTAGTGTATTTTATTATTTGTTGACATATCTTTTTCCACTCTAGTCTGTGGCTTCTTGAAATACAGATAACAGTTTTTTGTTTTTGTTTTTTTCCCATCTCTTTGACATCTCACTGCAAACAGTCTTGCTATAGGAGGTATTTCACTTTGGCTGGATGAATAAATCAATTCATCAAACTACTAATGTCTCTTACCCTGGTCCTTTTGTTTCCCTCCTCTCAACGTAGCATGCATTTTGAAACGCTGTTAGTCTTCTCACTGGTTTCCTTCTCTGTGATATTCCTGTCTCTGACCTAAGTGGCAAAGCACTATCAGCTTAATATTTTCCTGAAACTTGCTCTAAGAAAGAGCGAGTTCAAATTTTTTGGAGTGATGAACTTCATCACTCTTGGGGCAATAGTATTTTAATGTACTCCCTCCTTTTTTTCCAGTTAGTTTCATAGTTAAATATGTTCCTGGGCCCTCCGCTGATGCCTAAGCAAAACCCCCTCCTGGAGCCTTCGATAGAAATGGGCTTCCTGTCAGCACACTCTGCAGCTAGGTCAACATCACCACCGAGAATGGGAACAGCTGCCTTCAATGAGCTTGGCAATCAGTGGGTCATACTCCACTGGCATCAGATGTGCCATTTCATGTGCTTTGGACACGGGCACTGCTTGTTGAGATGAATAGCAGCAAATCGTAATGGCGCTACTTGACTTTATGGTTTAGTTTGTGGTCATTTTGAGGTCAGCCCAAATACTCCACTGACACTGACCCCTGCGTAAGAAAACCAAAAATGAGGCCACGAGATTGATAAATATGACGTTTATAGCCTTTACTTCTTCTTAGACCCTACCTTTGATATCTGCTTTCCAAGAAAGGAAAATTTATTTATAGAATGTGGGGAACACCACTTCAGCTCTCACACAATCACAAACATCTTTTGAGTATCTACTATGTGTAAATGACTGTGCTAGAAACTTTCATATGGTATAGTGTTTTACTTTTCCAAACAATCTGTAAGTCTCTATATAGAATTGCATCAAAATTATGTTCTCTCATCTACTTTATATTATTATTTTAACCAAATCGTTCATCTTTCTACTTCTGTCTCTCTCTGTTTGCATACTGTCCACTTAATGTTTTAATGTTCATCAAGCCCAGCAAATAACAAGCACCAGTATTAATTACTGAAAATCTGCATGCTGGATTCTTGATGGAACCTAGAGCTCGCAAGCTTTTGTCGATTACAAATTATCTTTCAGTTACGTGGACACAGTGCTATCTAAAAAGGTCTAAGCGCCCAGAGGATGCCAAAATACCTGCTTTGAGTTGGGACTGGGTGATATATCATGAAGACTGCAATGGGCCTGTATTCAGAAGGGCTGGATTTAAGACCTAGCATTGGCATTTATCAGCAGAGTGAATTTGAGCAAGTTCCTAGTCTCTGTGAGTCTCGGTTTCCACTGCCAGACTGGGGCAATATCTTAACAGTCTCAGAACGATATTGTGCCAGAGAAGTCTAATGCATTTGGAAATGTGTGGTGACACGGACTGTTTATCTTCTCTGGAGATTCTATAGGAACCATAAATCACGGTGTCTCCCTAAATCCCTGTTCCCTGGTCTCAGAGGTAGGTAGATGGACCAAGTTTTTAGCCAATTAGGCTGTCCAGTTTGTCTGCTTCTCTGCGATTGGTTCAGGCTGGGGAAACTAACTGGGGCATTTCTTCCAGAACTGCTTGTGAAGTCTGAAACGTTCTATTTCTGCCTTGTCCAGCATGATAACCTTTAGCCAAATGGGACTATTGAGCAATTGAAATGTGACCTGTGACTACTGCAACTGACAAACTGAATTTAAATTAAATTTAAATAGTCCCATGGGGCTAGTGGCAACCATATGGGACAGTACAGGTCCACAGTTTCCCATTCATTATTCTGCATGTTTCCTTATTTGTTCTTTGTTGCCTTTCTAGGAATATCTTTTAAAGCTTTCTTTCTCTATGCCCTATTTAGATAACCCTTAAAATACTTGTTCCTTGCAGATTTTAAGTAATTCACCTGGAAAAAACACCTTTGCCGGGCACTGTTTCTTAACTTATTTAATATATTATGCAATTATTGATCTGGTTATATTTTCTTTTTCTTCTTGAGTAATTTTCTTTGCCATTAATGTTTTCTGAGAAACCATTTATTTCATACAGATTTTCAAATTTATTTGTATGACTGGGAAGAATGCTTCCCACTACTTCTTTATTTGGTCATTGCTAGTTTCCTATCTTTGATTATTTCTGCATTCTCAGTTCTCATTCTATAAGCTGTTTTATCCTTCTTTTTATTTAAAAATAAATTATTTATAAAAATAAAAATTTTAATTTATCTTGTTTTGCTTTGTCTTCCTAAGAATTAACTGTGTTTTTAAACTCATTTTGCTGTAATTAACTTGTTTATAAATAAATCAATATTTGTTTTTATGTTTACTAATTCCTTCCTCCTAGATTCTTCCCCTGCCACCCCCCTCCCTTCCTCCCTCCTTCTCCTCTCCTCTTTCCTTCCTTCTTTCTTTTTCTTTCTTTCTCCTTCACTCTTTCTTTGCATTTTAAACAAGCTGAATTTACTATTTTACAAATTTTTATCAGTTATGTAAATGTTTGAGGTAAAAGTTTTCCCCTTTAGACTGACTTTAGGTTTACTCTATGAGTTTGGATACTTATCACTTACCATTAAAAACTGTGGGGGGAGGGGAGAGATGAATATGCTGAGCACAGAGGAATTTTAAGGTAGTGAAAATACTCTGTATGACATTGTAATGATGGATAGATGTTACTATACAGTTGTTGAACATGCAACACCAAGAGTGAACCCTAAAGTAAACTATGGACTTTGGTGATTCTGATGAGTTAACATAGGTTCATCCTCGGTAAAAAAAAAAAAAAAAGTACCATTCTGGTGAGTGAAGTTGATAAAGGGGGAGCTTATACATATGTAGAGGTAGCTGCACATTTCTCTCAATTTTATTATAAACTGAAATTGCTCTAAAGATTGTCTTTTAAAAATTAATACATATATTATGAAATTCCAGTTCTTTCTGAACTCAAGAATTCTTCAAAAAAGATATTTTTAAGTTGCATTAAATTGTTTTACTTAATTTGTTATGACTTTTTCTCACTATTTTTCAAGAAGATTGTACTATATTGCTTACAGTTTTTGAAATTTGTTGTGACTTTTGGTGGCTTTATAGCCATTTTAAATTATTTTAAATATGTTTTAAAAGAGAAGGTGTTTTATTCAAAGAATTACTAATCAAAGCCTCAATAGCCTTACCTGTTGTAATTTTTTATAGCTAGTATTGGCTGAAAGAATTATTATGCTGTTAGCTCTCCTTTAATTTCATCCAGTTTTGTATCTATATTTTTGATGCCAAGTTTCTTGGTGTATGAAAAGCTTCATAACTGTTATATATTTCTGTAGACTGCATATGTTATAAGGCACACCACATTTGTCTCATACAGTGCATTTGGCCTTTAATTAAACTCTCACATGATGGTAATGTTAGGACCCCTGCTTAATATTTGTTTGCATCTGCCCATGTGTCTTTGCCAATGCTTATTATTTTCAATAATAATGTTACTTTCTTTTACGTGTATCTCTTTTACAAAGCAAAAATAACTTTTCATAACAATGTTTTTCCCATTTACTTTGCTAGTTCCCCCAGTTTACATTTATTATTGTTAGAGTTAACTTTATTTCCTTTGTATATACATTTTGTCATACTTGTTACATTTGCTATATTGCTTATACTTTCTTTCCTTTTTGCTTCCTCTTAGTTATTTGAAATGTACAGAATCTAATTTTAGTTTATTACAAGCTGCCTTTACATTTTAAATAACAGACTTAAATCTCTATTTATTAGTTTATTAATTTTTAAATGTAATAATTTCCTGCTATGAAAGATAATAAGCATATTTAAATTTATTTAACATATTTTCTTATATCCATATTATTGGTACTCTGCACATTCTCTTATACACACACATTTTCTTATTTTTAGTATGTTGTGTAGCTTCTCTTTAAATATTTATAATGTTTACTTTATGTTCCTTCATTATAATTCAATAAATTTCACCCTAAATTTAAAAAAAAAGATCATAAGTTTATCCCCCTTCATTCAGGCATCTATCCATTCAAGACACATTTACTGTGTGGTCCTTCTTTGTCAGACTGCTCCAGACACTGGGGCACAACGCAGAGCAGCAAGGCAGAAAAGACTGCAGTCATGGAACCTATATTTGGGGAGGGGAGAAACTAGCAATGACAAAATAAACAAAGAACATGTCTGGTGCGAATAAATCTTTTAGAATGGGAAAATACTAGTCAGTCATGACTCCTTTACATGGGTTGTTGAGAGAGGCTGTGTAGGATTAGACAGCGTGCTAAGATTCAACTGATGAAAGAAAAAAGTGTTTTTAGTCAATCTTGCAAAATATGAGGAATGAGCATTTTAGACAGGGAATGCTGGTGTCAAGGTATTTTATTGGTTCTATCAACAACTGAGTTAGGGATTGTGCATTTGCCTATTTTTCCTTTTAGCTCTGTCACTATATGCCTCATGTATTCTGAATGTTGTCAAGAGTGTACACATTTGGGTAGATATGTCTTCTTGACAAACTGACTCTTTTAATGTCATAAATTTTCCTTTTTTTTTTACCTCTGGTAATACTAGTTATCTAGGATTTTGCCTTGACTAATTGTATGAATGCCAAACTAGTTTTAAAATAAATGGTATAGAGGCTTCCCTGGTGGTGCAGTGGTTAAGAATCCATCTGCCAATGCAGGGGACATGGGTTCCAGCCCTGGTCCAGGAAGATCCCATGTGTCACCAAGCAACAAAGCCCATGTGCCACAACTACTGAGCCTGCACTCCACAGCCCGTGAACTACAACTACTGAAGCCCGCGCGTCTAGAGCCCGTGCACCACAAGAGAAGCCACCACAATAAGAAGCCCACGCACCACAATGAAGAGTAGCCGCCGCTCGCTGCAACTAGAGAAAGCCCACATGCAGCAACGAAGACCCAACGCAGCCATAAATAAATAAATAGATAGATAACTAATTAATTAAATAATTAAATTAAATAAATGGTATATACTTTTCCATCTTTTTACTTTCCAACTGTGTAAGTCATTAAGTGTATGTTCTATACAAACCATATTGAGTTTTGCATTTTATCCAGTCTAACAATCTCTACATCTCATTGGAGTATCTAGTCAATTTATATTTAATGTAAATATTGGTGTTTTTCTGATTTAATATATTCATCTTGGATTTTTTTTTTACCTGCCCAGTATATTTCTTGTTCCTTGCTTATTGCATACCTTCTTCTGGCTTAAAAAGTACTTTCAATATTTTGTTTTAATGACTCTATTGGCTTTTATTTTATTATTTTTTTTTGGTTATTGCATTCTGTGTGTGTGTGTGTGTGTGTGTGTATTTTGTGTCATAACTGGGACTACAATATGCATCCTAACTTATCTCAGTCTGCCTAGAATTACTATTGTATCATTCTGTGTGAAGTGTAAGAAATGGTCCAATGTTGTAATTCTATCCCCCACCCATGTTCTTTGTGGTACTGTTGCTATGAACTTTTCATTTACATATGTTATACATAACAACTTACAAAGTTATTAACTTTTGATTGAAATTTTCAGTTGTCATACAAAGAAATCAAAACAAAGAACAAATATCTTATACTTATTTACATATTTGTCACATTCTTTGTTTCTCATGACTTTCCATAGATTCAAATTTCTATATGGTGAATTTCCCCTGACAGAAAAAATTTCTTTAGCATTTATTCTGGTGTAGGTCGACTGCCAACAAATTCTCTCACCATTTATTTATCTGAAAAATATGCCTTTACTTATCTTACTTTTTAAAGGATATTTTCACTGCATATAGAATTCTGGGTTGATTATCTTTTCTAAATTTTGGAGTTGGAGTTTTTAACAGTTAGTCTACTGTGTTCTTGCTCTATTGTTTCTGATGAAAAGTCAACCATTAATCATATTTTTGTTCCTTTCTATGTAGTGTGTCTTTTTCTTGGTTTGTTTTCAAGACTTCTTATTTGAGTTTGGCGTTTTTGTGCCTGGATATGGTTTTAATTGCCTAAGTTTATATTCTTCAGAAAATTTGGAAATTCTCCATTAGTTCTTTTTTTTTTCCTCCCTGCCTCATTAACTCTCTTCTCTTTCTGGGACTCTGGTTACATTTACATTAGATCACTTCATATTGTACACTGATCACCAGTGTTCCATTTATTTTGTTTTCAATATTTTCTCTCTGTGTTCTTTAGGTGGTCTTCTAACTTACTGTCTCTTTTTTCTGACCTTTACAAACTCCTGTTAAGCAAATTAAGTGAATTTTAGTTTTTATTTCACCTTAAAATTTCTCTTGTAAGTTTCCCCTCTGATCACCAATTACAATCTTCTTTTCCTTTAAAATGCTAAACATATGTTTATCAGCTGCTTTGAAGCTACTGAAGTTATTTCCAACATTTGTGTTATATTGGAGTCAATTCTAATGACTTTTAAAAAGTTAAGTATTGGCCATTTTTCCTATTCTTTTCATATATAATACTTTTAGTTGTATGTTGAAAATTATGAATGCTACATTGTAAAGAGTTTGGAGTATCTATTTTTCTTTACAGGGTGATAGTTTTTCTTCTGGTGAACAGATAAATTATTGGCAGATTCTTTTATTTTTGTAAAATTTGTTTTATTATTTTTATGGTGAATGTATTTTGTTTTTTTTTACTTATTCCTAGAAGCAACATTATGCAATATTTGATATCTCTGTTCAGTTCTCAGCCCACAGAAGACCCATTCCAATAGGCCTGTTAGAGTTAGGGGATTAACTTGTGTATTTTTTTAATCTCAATTATGACAGATCTGAGTTACCTACTGTCTAAAGTCTGCAAACAATTGTCTCAAATCGTTTTTCCAGTTTTACAATTATTTGCAGTTTTGAGTGCAAATGCAAGTCTAGTATCATTTACTCCTTCATGACTTTCTAAATATCTGGCTAATTCTAATTCTTCACATCTTCACCTTTGCATTAATGACACCTCCTTCAAAACATCTTCCATGGTAGCCTTACAAAATTTCTCTCTTTAACTTTTACCATTTTAATTATATTGTGTCTTGGTGTGGCTCCCTTTGGGTTCATCTTAATTGCAACTACTGAACCTGAATGTCTATTTCCTTCTTCAGATTAGTGACGTTTTCAGCCATTATTTTGTCTCTCTCTGGGGCCCCTATAACACAAAAGTTGTTTCACTTTACTTTGTCCCAAGGTCCTTTAAGGTATCTTCACTTTTTAAAACTTCTTTTTACTATTTGTTGCACTGCCTTGACGAGTTCCACTGTTTTGTCTTCCAGTTTGTTGTTCTGCCTCATCCAGTCTGCTGTTGAAACTTTCTAGTGTATTTTTCAGTTCATTTATTGTATTCTTTGGCTCTGTGACTTCTGCTTGGTACTTCCTTATGCTTTCTATTTCTTTGCCGATGTTCTCACTGTGTTTATCCATTCTTCTCCAGTGTTTGGTGAGCCCCACTGACCATTACTTTAAACCCTTTATCGGGTAGATTCCTTATCTCTGTTTCATTAAGATCTTTTTCTGAGGTGTTGTTCTTTTGTTTGGAACAAATTCCTCTGTCTCCTCATTTTGCTTGACTCTCTGTGTTTGTTTCTATGTGTTAGGCAAATTAGCTACCCCTCCCAGTCTTAAAGGAGTGGGCTTGTGTAGGAGGTGTCCCATGGGGCCCAGAAATGCAATCCCCTCTGGTCACCAGATGGGGCACTGAAGGGACATCCCCTGTGTGGAGTACATGGGCCCAGGTGCCGTGGTGTGTGCAGGTGGGTGGGGCTCTTGTCCAGCTCACTGCTGTGGCTCATGGGTGTGGGCAGGGCTCTCAGTGGGGCATGCCTCCCCACTCTAGCAGGGGAGAGGGAGAGTCCAAAAATCACACCTGCCAGCACCAGCACTGGCAATGCAGAATAAGATCCTGCCTACCTTTTATATAAAATAATTTAACTTTAAAAAAAATCATTAAGTCACTTTTAGTTGGGTGTTTCTGTTACTTGTCGTGAAAATAAAATAACTAAAGTGCTTTATGGAAATGAATCAACTAGAATATACCAGAAATCTCTGGTATAGTTAGGTTTTAAATAGATTTTTAGTAACCCCACTTAAAAGAAATAGGTGGAAACCCAAAAAGAATTATTATTCACTCTATATCTGTTTTTATGGCCTGCACCCTAGGATAAAACTATCTCTTTTTGCCTTTCTATTTCTTGTCTCCTTAATTCAGTTCTTAACTATCATGAGCATAAGTATACTGACATCTGAGCTATATGCTATCAATCTTAGAAAGGGATAGAGTGGGAAGAGAAATTTAATTGGCCAAACTGAGCCCATAAGTAATTAGTAGAGAGCGAAGCAAAGAATACCTGGCTAAAGAAACAAATGTATTATAATTAGGCCAATTATCCTAGATGTAGTTCATCAGCTTGTAGTGATAAAGGCTGTTAATGGGCTCTGTCACTGACAGCATTACTTTCTAATCTTAATCCTTTCTAGGGTTATTAGCTTTAAAGCTACTTGCACAGAGATAAGTTAATTTATACTGAAATTAAATTGAAAAATAACAAGTAATGATTGTTGCATTTGAGCAGAATCTTATAAAGTTTCTTTCATGCTGACAAAACTCACTAAAGGCAGTGAAAAATGTCCAAGACTTTTTGAGCAGGTGAAGGAGAACTAGAGAAACACTTGTTAAAGGAAACAGTTATAGATATTCTTAAGGACAGTTATTAAATTTATAGTTAATATAATTTAATGAAGTGGTCAATAGCTATTTTATTCATTTTAGGTGTCAGCACACTATGTTCTGTCTGCCATTAAGAAAATTCTTCAAAAGGTCAACCTATGAAGATCACTAAACATAACAACTGCTCTATATCCAGACATACAGTACTAAGACATCTGCACAAATTTAACAGAATCTTGAACTATGGCCTCTATTGGTCTCGCTCAGCCAGAATTCTTTATCTGAACCTTAGAACAAAAAATGATTTGAGTGACAGATTTTTAAGTTCTCCTAAGAATGGTGCAAAACTAGTGCCTGTCTAGATGCATAGAAGTTCATTCATTAACATAATGGATGATTTAGGACATTAAAGCATAGTCCTCTCAAGAGTCATAGTTCAGAGAGTTTGCTAGACATTGGAAGTATTCTTAGAGATACATTTGTCTGACCCTTTACTTAGGTACTTTTATATTTATCTGTCAATACATACTGAACCACTAGTTTGTGTATAGATTCAACTGAATCTAGGTTTAAAAGTACCGTGTTTAATATATGTAGAAATAGAAGGTGACCTTAACTCACTCTCATTCCACTGAGGAAGTTTTTGAATATTTCACCATGGAATATCATAATTTCCATAGTTTGTGTGTGTGTGTATGTACACTATTTTCTACAATATATTAAGAAATGTTCTATCAAGTTCTAATACACTAATACCTTTTTTTAACATCTTTATTGGAGTATAATTGCGTTACAGTGTTGTGTTATTTTCTGCTGTATAACAAAGTGAATCAGCTATACGTATACAAATATCCCCATATCCCCTCCCTCTTGTGTCTCCCTCCCTCCCACCCTCCCTATCCCACCCCTCTAGGTGGTCACAAAGCACCGAGCTGATCTCCCTGTGTTACGCAGCTGCTTCCCACTATCTATCTATTTTACGTTTGGTAGTGTATGTATGTCCATGCCACTCTCTCACTTTGTCACAGCTTACCCTTCGCCCTCCCCGTGTCCTCAAGTCCATTCTCTACGTCTGTATCTTTATTTCTGTCCTGCCCCTAGATTCTTCAGAACTATATATATATATATTTTTTTAGATTTCATATATGTGTGTTAGCATATGGTATTTGTTTTTCTTCTCTTTCTGACTTACTTCACTCTGCTAATACACTAATACCTTCTTTCAAGAATGAATTTCATCAAATGATTTTCTGTATCTATTGAGATGATACTATGCTTTTTCTCACTTACTTTGTTACGTGGTGAAATATAATGGCTCATTCTAAGACCTTAACTGAGATAGAGTGTACATATAAGAAATTTGGCATATTAAAAATATACCATTTGATAAGTTTTAACCTATGTATACACAATTGAGACCATCACTACAATCACAACGATGAACATATCTATCATTCCTGCAAGTTTCATTGTATTTCTTTGCATTTCTCCAACCGACCATAGTAAATAATTTTAATATACATCTGTTAGTAACTCAACAAATGCAAAAAAAGTCATGTACTGAGTTGAGCAACATGAATAAATGTAATTGATGGGCTCAGCACACCTCAAAACTGCAGAATACATTTATTTCAAGCACACATAAAACATTTACAAAACTTAAGAATATGCTTAGCCACAAAGCAAGTTTCAACAAATTTCAAATGACTGAAATTCTGTTGAGATGTTCCCTTATGAAAACAGAATGAAGGCTTTATGTCCACTCTACCACAAAAGCATAGACTTAAATATTCACCTCTAAGCCATCAGAGATAATCAAATGCTCCAGGAAATATGCCATAATCAATTCTCAGTACTTTTCTAAATTTGCTTTTTCTTTCAGTCTCTAGCCTCTGAAGGTTGTCTTATTTTACTCTAGATCATACATTTCATCTAGGACTTTTTAGGTGTCCTGTATCAATACCGTTTCTCCAGTCATCTCAGCCACCCTGTTACTAGAACTGAAAATCCAGTTTTGTTACTTTAAAAGTCACAGCTGTCAAAACTAGAATCTAACATATAATTTAAAAATACAGAAAAAAAACCCCACAACAACTTCTATTTCTGAGTTCCACACTCTCCCTTCACACAAACATAAACTATAGTTTAAGTGAATACTTAATTATACACTGGTAAAGTTGCTAGAGAACTTGGCAGACGTTTTACTTTTAGAAGCACTCCACATAGATTTGTATATCATGTTTTACATCATGAAGACTACTTCCCCACCTCCTACCAAAGCAAAGTAATAATAATGATAATAATATGCCTCTTAAAAGAAAGATAGGGATACATCAGGAGGGTTTAGTGAGCTGATACAAGGAACAAGTTAAGGGTGTTGCAAGTCAAAGGGAGGGTGGTGGATACACTCTAGATAGAAGGTAAAAGACTTAAGATTTTGCAGCCCCAATTAGATTATGAGTATACTGTTGCTTAAAAAGATCACAGATTCTCTGCATTGTTGAGGGAAAGGCACAAAATCTAAACATATGACTGAATAGTCTTTCCCCTGATTGCATCCATGTGGAGTTTCACGTATGGCTGTGCTCAACTTTGCAATCTCCAAATTAAGCTATAATTTTAGAACACTGTTTGAGAAACTGTCTGGGCACACGGGCAACGTAACTTATTTTTCCTATTGTTTGAAATGAAATTATCAGAAAAGCAGAACTTCATGCTTCCAAGCTTCAGTTTCTATTTGGTTTCTGTTTCTGAAAATGCTGACTTGCTCAAGAATGCCTCATTAATCTTTTTATCAACATACGCTAATCTGATTAATTCTACCTGCATGCTTAGGTATGTGGCAAGGTGCCTCATTTACAAAAGCACCTCCCATGCAAGACACAGGAAATAATCTTTCCTTTGTAATGATTTTGGCAGAAGTGACTCTATGCCATTTCTGAGTCTAAACTTTAAGACCACTGGTAGCTTCTCTCTTGGTCTCTTGGGACCTGAGCACCAGTAAAATGTCCCATTATCCTGCTGGAGAAATAACATGAAGAATCCCTATGACTCCATCATAGGGAGAAATTTCATCTGAGATCAGCCTTGAAGACAACAGCCATGTGACTGAAGCCATCTTGGACCTTCCAGACAAATCCAACTGTCAGTTAAACAGCACTGAGTTTAACTGATACCTCAATACCACAAGGAGCAGAAGAATTGCTCCTCTGAGCCATGCCCAAATTCCCAGCCCACAAAATCGTGTGACTTAATAAAATTGTTATTATTTGAAAGTAGTTTGTTTAACAGCAATAAATAAATGGAACACCTGTTAAGCAGAACCTATCTATCTACTTGGTCAATACTTGGAAAATATAATTATCTTGGATATGGAACTTTCCCCAGCAACTACACTGTTCAGGAGTGAAGTAGAAATTGGACATTTGGACAAAACTAGCTCCTGAGATGAGCAGAATTCAAGTCAAACAGCAGAAGATGTTACCTTGAATGAGATGATGAGTAATCATACATTTTAGCTTTTCCAAGCCAACTGTCATCTCTGGCAAAAGCAATGCAAGAGCCTCTTTCTAGTGTAACCACAGTCCTAATCATGTTACCAATTAGAGATCTGGACTCATGGAATTTCATTTGAGAAGTCATTGATTTTTTTAATTGCAAATGCGCTGTGTAATAATGTTAGTCACTATTATTAGTTCCCAGTTACCAGAACTGGGGCAAAATACAAGGATATCCATAAAAGTAATAGACCAGAAAGCATTGTGACACTTATTAAACTACTGTTGTTCAGTTCAAAACCCACCCATCCTCTAGAGTCCTCTCTGATGTTGGGGCTGGGAATCAACAATTATATTTTTCCTTTTAAGGTGGCTTCCTGCTGTTGTGTGCCAGTAAGGGCGCTAGACAGAAGAAGTAGAGATTAGCTCCTTGGTTGCCTTATGGTTCCTGTAAGCAACACATCAGCAACAGCTCTGCAACCTGGCAGCAGCAGTTGGTTTAAGTAGCAGGTGGATCCAGGTTTCAGCTTCTTTCAGCCCTCTGAAATCCATCGTCTCAGAGATACCAGCACAAGCCAGAGATATCGGGTTTGTGGATTTTTCTATTTCTCCCTGTGAGGCTGAAATGTTTTTGCCATATGTATATTGAGGCTCTCTTACTAGGTATGCTCACATTTAATATTAGTATATCTTTCTGGTAAACTGCTCTTTTTATCACCATAGAATGTCTCACCTTATTTTTGGATAACAACTCTTGTCCTAAAGTCTTCTTTGTCTAATATGTTTCTTACTGTTATAATGTGCGTGTCGTATCTTTTTCTATCCTTTTGTTTTCAACTTACCACATTGACAGCATAGGGTTCAGTCTCTATTTCTTTAATCCCGTCTGAAGTTCTCTGCCTTTTAATTGGAAGGTTTGGTCCATTTACACTTAATAAGATTACATAAATCTGAATTTATGCTTCCCATCTTAGTCTTGATATATGTTACCGCCATCTGTTCTTTGTTTTATTCTTCCTCCTTTCTTATCTTCTTTTTTGTTATCTTTTTTTTTTTAATGAAGACCTAGACTTATTTGTTTTTTGAAAATTCTCCTGGTAAGATAAGGTTTAACCTTTCACTTCACCTCATCATGAATATTCTCTCATTCAGCATATTTCCTCCAGTTTGTTTTAAAAAGCATCAATTTTTCCATCCTGGCATATCTATATCAATGGGATGCAGATGAGGGGAGAGACTGCTCGTACACCATTAGTCATCCTCCACTTGCTCTGCTCTTGTGTCAGCATCTTTTATCTACCTTCTTGAAACCATGTATTAATGCCATACATTGTCAATGTGAGTGGTTCATTTATCCAATATAATATCAGGAAATATACTGTCAAGTGCCGTGCCTAATCAAGTGCAGCTGTAAGACTGCAGTCTAGTTCTTCTGTTAAAGAAAATGCAGTTAGCCTGGCATAGTTTAGAATTCCTGAGACTTTCTCTCTTCTTGTTCTACACATTCCCTAAGGACTATTTCATCTTCTTCTGTGGGTTCAGTGACCATTCATTTGCTGATTGCTACCAAAAGTATATTTTGTGGTCCTAGCTTTCATTCCTGAGCTTCACCCATATTTCCAAAAGCCTCCTAGGCATCTCCACATGGATGATATAGGTACCACAAACACAGCATATTAAAATAGGAACTTATGGTCTTTCCTTCAAACCTACTATTCAAATTCCTCATTTCAAGTAATACATTAATCATTTACCTAGTTTCCCCAGCTAACAATGTTATATTCATATGGTTCCTATTTTTCCCTTATCTGTATACACAACTGATCTTTAATCCCTATTTATTCTACTCTTCTGCATAATTCCCTTTCATTTGTGCCCTTATGATTCCCACAGCCCCTACCATCATGCAGGCCTTAATGTCTCACCTAAAGCATCTCAACCACTTATTAACACATATCTCCTCTCCACTTTCCAGCCCCTATCCCACCAGCAGCAGCATTACCTAGCACTAAACAGAAACACAAATTCTCAGCCACCACCCCAGACTGACTATATCAGTAACTCTGTGAGTGCAGTGCAGCAATCACTGCTGATTCTAACGATGTACACTCAAGTGTGAGGACCACCGCCGGACACTAAAGATGATTTCAAACATTTCCTTCCACCAACATGTTATCTTTAAGGCTAGTATTCCTCTTAATGTTTATTTAAATTATTGTCTATATTTTTAAAGTAAATCCAATTTTATCTTTGGCTCTTCATGATTACTAATAATTCTTTTGGCAAACACTAGCATCTGAATCAACATCTAAGTATGCTCTGACACCAGAGTTGTCAACAAATGACCTACTCCAGCAGTCAGCACACTTTGATACAGAGGCCAAATCCAGCTCATCCTCTGTTTCCACAAATAAAATAGCATTGCAACATAATCATGCTTATTTATTGGTGTATTGCCTATGGCTGCTTTTGTACTATTGTGGCAGAGTTGAGCAGTTACAACAGACCCCATATGGCCTGCAAAGCCTGAAATATTTACTATCTGGCCTTTTACAGAAAAAAAGAGAAGTTTGTTGACTGACACTGTCACCGTGTACTCATTCAACATATATTTATTCAAATATGCTATTAATCAGGCACTGTTTCAGGCACTGAGAAACAGGCCATGGCAATTATAGGACATATATTTGAATGGGTGGTGGTGGTTGTGGGTAACAATAAATAAGCAAACATGTAAGTAATTAATAAGTCCAGAAAGTGATTTGTGCTGTGAAGAAAATAAAGTGGATGCAGTGGTAGAAAGGGAGTGTCAGAAGGCAGCACCATCGAGTTAGGTATCAAGAAGGTCCCTCCGAGGAGATGGCATTAAGCTAAGACCTCAGTGAAAAGGATGAAATGATGACAAGGAACAAGGTGGGCTAAGTTCTTGGGATGGAAAGGACTTGATTTGTCCTAAAACCATAAAGGCCAGTGTGGAGGAAAGTAAACGCTGGGAAGAGGTCCTGGCTAAATGTCTGTGACACGTCTGATTGTTGATAAATTGCATTCTTCCATTCCCACTGAGCTTCATAGAAGGAAGTGATATTGACTAAGGTTGCTTAGTATTCTTTCGTGTTAATGATTTATGTTGGTTGCAGTGTAAGCATAAATGATTTTTATATCAATGTTGAAAAAATTAAGAACTTCTGATTAAAATGAAAAAAACACAAAGAACAAGATTTATGTCCCCTTTAGATACCAGGTTGAAATACTGCTCCTTATTCATCTCCACCTTGATCAGGCCGTTTAAGGTGATGGAGTTAAGCTAGACCTTAAAATTTTCCTCTCCCCAAACCTAGTGACACGAACAAGTACAAAACAAAACAAAAAAACAACTTAAAGACTACCAGTGGAATAAAGAAATGAGTTCTGATGCCTTGAACATGAGCAAGAAATAAGTTTTAAGAATATACACAAATTTTCTTCTACATTTTCATGGAGAAAATGTTGGGAGTAGGTGAATAATGGAGGGGATGGTGGTTTGTTGAGAAGAGGAAAATATGTTAATGAAACACTGAAAATTCTCATTAAGAATCAACAACTTAGGTGCTTGCTTTGGCAGCAGATGTATTAAAATTGGAAAAATAAAAAGAAGAGTAGCATAGATGATGTGTGAGAATGACATGAAAATTCATGAAGTAGTCCATATTGTTTTAAATGGGCAAAGGGCTTGAATAGACATTTCTCCACAGATGATGTACAAATGACCAAAAATCATGAAAAGATGCTCAACATCACTAATCATTAGGGAAATACAAATTAAAACAAAAATGAGATATTACTTCACACCTATGAGAATAGCTACATTAAAAAAACCCCCCAAAAACAGGAAATAACCAGTGTTGGTGAGGATGTAGAAAAACTGTAACTCTTATATACTGTTGATGGGAATAAAAAATTGTGCAACCACTATGGAAAACAGTATGGAGTTTCGTCAAAAATTTAAAAAGAGAACTGTCATATGATTCAGCAATTTCACTTCTATATCCAAAAGAATTGAAAGCAAAATCTCAAAGAGATATTTGCACACTCATGTCCAGAGCATCACTATTTGCAGTAGCAAAGAAGCTGAAGCTACCCAAGTGTCAATCAATGGATAAATGGATAAACAAAATGCTGTACATACATACAATGGAATATTTGTCTGTCTTAGAAACTGAAAGGAATTCTGATGCATGCTATAATATGGATGAATCTTGAGGACATGATGCCAAGTGAAACAAGCCAGACACAAAAAGACAAGTACTGTATAATTCCACTTTATACGAGGTTCTTAGAGTAGTCCAATTCAAAGAGACGGAAAGCAGAATAATGGTTGCCAGGGGGCGGTGGGAGGGGAGAATGGGGTGTTATTGTTTAATAGGTAGTGTCCGTTTTGCAGAATAAAAAGAGTTATGGGGATGGATGGTGGTGACAGTTGCCCAACAATGTAAATGTACTGAACACACTATTGAACTGTAAATTTAGAAGTGGTTAAGATGATAAATTTTAGGCTATGCATTTTTTTACCACAGTAAAGAAAAAGTATCAACAATGTGTTGAGAGGAAGGAGACATGGTGTCAACAGATCAGAACAGAGCCTGTGATAGTGTAGATCAGGTATAAGAGCTAGGAATTGTTGACTTGTTAAGACCACATGAAAATATTATACAGATTTAAGGGATTTATTACTTCTCAGGTGGGGTGAAGAGATGAAGAGCATAGAAAATCTTGCCCACTGCAACTGCTCAGATTGAAAAGACTAATAAAAAACTGCTTTCCCTGGCTTTTTAGAAAGGGCAAATGCTAACTACTCATACATAGATTCTTGTCTTCTCCTTTTCAAGTATGTTGTGAGCCAGCATCTTGAAATTAGCAAAAGGTAAACCACACAGCAATTAATGATTTGACTCTGTTTTCTGGTTAAAGGTAATTTCAGTCATGTGTTTATCTGATATAGCATTATCAGCACTACTTTAAAAATAAACAGAGGGTCAAGGAATTGAAGAAATATACATGGTAGGAATTACCAGTGGAAGAGAGGAATAACTGCTTATTTCTCTCACGTTCTAAATCTTGAGTACATGGTACTACAACGTTATGTTTCTTTTCTATAACTTCTATTAGAACCAATATTCTTCACGCATCTATGTGGGCTTTGGAAATGCAGAAAATAAAACATACCAATTCATGGGAAGCAGCTATTTATAAACTCACTTGAACTCCTTTCCATATGACTCACCCAGGCAGTTCATTCTTTTAATTTTTTTTTCCTTTGAACATTTAATTTAATTAATTTATTTATTTATTAGAGTAAGTCCTTGTTGGTTATCTATTTTTAATATAGCAGTGTGTACATGTCAATCCCAAACTCCCAATCTATCCCTTCTCCCGCGGTAACTATCAATTCATTTTCTAAGTCTGTGAGCCTATTTCTATTTTGTAAATAAGTTCATTTGTATCTTTTTTTTTTTTTTAGATTCTACATATAAGCGATATCATGTGATATTAGACAGTTAACTCTTTACTGCTTTCCTCAACACTGGCTATAGTCAAAAACTTCATAAATAGCTATGCTGCAGTAGACAAAACCTTGCCTCGGAATACAAAAAGATGTGGATTCATTCATTACCTGGTTCTGCCAAATGTGAAGTACATTAGTGTGGGCAAGATGTAATCACTGCAATTAAGTTTCCTCATCTGTAAATGAGTCCATGTACCTCATAAAGTTGCTCCAACAGTTAAACGAGATAACATATGTGCAAGCACTCAAACAGTAAAATGCCATGCAAATGTAGGCTATAATTGTCATCGAAGTCCCCAGAAATCTGGGAGGAAGTACCTTAATCAAGAGTCAGAGTACACAAAGAATACTTTTAAAAAATCCTAAAAATAGCATCTTTCAATGCATTATATATTGAAATAAACATTCAGAGATTAAAATATGAGGATATTTCCTTAGTCATTTATTTTGAGAATAGTAGAGAAATAAGAGACCTTTCTGCTATCAGAATACTTTTTTTAATATTCTGAATATTTTTCAGAATATTCAGTGTTCTAGGCCTTAAATTCTTATCAAGGAAATATTTCTTTCCTTCTTTCATGCATAAGAATTATAACTTAGAATCACAGAATTTCAAGTTGAGCCTATAAATATTTTATTTATCTATAACAGTGAAATAATGAAAACCTTGATTTTGATAGATTCGGTTCCGCTTAATGCTGGAAGATCAGAGACCAATCTGGATTCTAATCATTTCTGTAGATGATTTTGTTCAAATTCTTAAATTTTTATAACCTCATTTTTCTATCTGTTAAAGCGAGGGGCAATTTGTTCCTGTCCTAGTTTAGATTCTCCACAAACAATGCCTGAGGCATAGATTTGGGTGCAGATATTCTATTGGGGAGGTAACTGCAGAAAGAAGAGTGAGGAAGATAGGATAATGAAACAGTAAGGATGAAGACAAGGAAAGGGGCATCTGTGACCCTAAACTAAAGCTCCATGACCCTCGGAACTGTCCAAGGAACCATGTGGAATGCTTCTTCAAAAAGATCCCTCTAGAGGGAGGAAAGCTGAGGGGTTACTCCCAAGTGGCACCTGTATCCTGGTTGAGTGGCTAATAAGGCTTTAGGCTGAAAGACAGAAAAGCAGAAAGCCACCAGAGCATGCATTCGTGGGGAGGTGCTGGCAGAATGCAGTGAAAACAAGTGGGCTGGGTGGATGTGGGACAGGCACAAAAATGTTTCCTACCTTATTGGTTGCTATGAGGATTAAGTAACTTGATACGTATGTACTTAGAAAGATGCCCTGCACATTGTAAGAGCCATAAGTGGTAGCTGAAGTTTTTCCTAGACTAAGAGATTTGTTTATAGATATTACTAATTGGTAAGGGTCTTGCTCTTTTCTATGCCTTCTTTCCTGTACTCTATTGCTAAGTATATCTTTCCACGCTTTACATGATCACTCTTCCCTTACCATTAGCATTTTATAAAATGTATTATCTCATCTATGTTGTCTTATTTAAATGGCAATCCATTTGAAAAACATGATCAAGTGCTTCACTCAATTTCGCATAACTGTGAGGACCTAGAACAATTTTATGTATAAAAAGATGTTTAATAAATGTATGTGTTTCATCATGGTTATAAAATGAATGTCTTTCAATTGCCCTCACCACTGAGTTTTACCTGTGTTTAAAACACATGGCCTTATTACTTCAATGAATATTCAAATTCATAGCTCCCATTAGCATTGCAGACAACTGCTGGCCTAGTTTTCCTGGATATTAATGGAAGTTCAGATCTTTTAATGAGCTTAATACAGGAAGAATTTTGGTATTCGCATAAACTATTGCCCCTCTCTTAGCCTAAGGCTAGAGAGAAAATAGTCACCATTACAAACTAGACAGATAACTTCAAAGATACTTAACTGTCAGAAAAGTCATTATGACACAATCAACAAACGCACAGTCATTTTTGGTGTATTTCACGCACCAGTTCTTGGACACCACTTTCTCTTGGTCTCCTCCTATCTCACTGATAGACCCATCTAATTCATCTAATGCTATTTTTCCTTGTTGCTTTGGTTTTTAATTTGTGGACAACATCAGGGCTCAATCTTCGGAAGGATTCTCTATTCCATCAATCTACATTCATTCTCCAGCCCAGGCTTCTCTCCTAAACTTTAGGTGCATGTAAGTTAACATGGTCTCAATATCTCCACTTCAATGGTACCGTGGTAGATTTTCTTTTTTTTAAGCCACCATTTCTTCCCTGTGTAGCGGCTTTTAGTTTGAATTGATGAAAATGTTTGGAATTAGATGTGGTGGTTGCACAAAATTGTAATACACTAAATGCCACTGAATTGTTCACTTTAAAATGGATAATTTTAAGTATGAGAGTTTCACCTCAATTAAAAAAAAATGCTTCAATGGGTTCTCATGTCACTCAGAGCAATTATCAAAATCCTCACAAAGACCTCATGTTCCTAGAGGCTGTAGCCTCTGCTTCCTCTCATCCTCTGCTCTCTCTTCTCTCCACCATAAGTTTCGTCACTATTTGTCAAATATTCCTGGTACTCGCTCATCTTAAGAGTCATGCGTTCTTGATTTCTTTGGTCTGGATTGCCTTTTCCCTAGATATTAACATAGCTCACGTTCCACTGCCTTTCAGCTATACAGATGCATATACAATATTTTTTCTTTAATTTTGGGGTTTTGTTCTTGTCTATTTAGTCTGTATAGAAGGGAAGGAAGTAACATGCACGATGTCAAAATGTTGGGAATACCTAGCTCCATCTGGATAATTTTCCCTGATCCTGGGTAGGTACATGATGATCTAATCTGCCAAAACCTCTCAAGAAAAAGAATATGAGACCTCCAGAGACAAACATGTACACATTGAAAGTAAAGATCACAAAGGAAGGCTCATTTTCTCGTACATGCTGATGATGTCCTAGGTGCCTGGGATATGTGTTGTTATGGTGATGAGGGGGAGATGAACTAGGACAGGATTGTAATATTGTATGGGCACATTGTAGTTTTGTCTTACTCAATTCTACTCTTGGGAAAGGCTATAAACATTCTAGATCCTGATTGCATTGTACTACCAGACATCATGGCATCTTTAAAATTTTCTTGATCCACACGGGATTTAGTTCGCTACATGTCACTTTAGAAACTCAGAAGAGCTATTGAAATTAAGCACGGTCCCCAGAGGAGGCAGCAAAATGTTTTTCATGAAATTAGCCAAAGACAATTAAAGGTTTAATACGTGCAACCCAGCCCATAGTAAGAGGCGTCTTACTGGAAGATATACATGGAAACAAAAGCTGGAAATTCATTCTAGTTGGAGTGGAGAATACCATCTAATTTATAAGTAGTGATAATCCAAGTCTACCTCAGGCTATAGATCTCAACACCTATATTCATAATTTTACAAGTATTCTTTCTCTCTATTTTTGTTCCTCTTTCTTTTTGTCCCTGTATGGATAAAGGCATTCTATAAATTCCCCTAGATATTTACATGTTTCCGTGGATGAAAACTGCTTGTTTCCATACTTTGGTTAAGTATAGCAAGTGTTATCAGTGAGTCACCTGTGGACTGGTAGTGAATCAACTCCAAATTCAGGGAGAGTGATGGCCCTGGTACCAATAAGGCATGGGATTTATGAGAAATGGAGTCCAGTATATTCAGGGATCATTTTTCCATCTAGAAACTCTTTTCCACCTTCAAGACTATTTATTTTGTTTGATTAGATATCCAGGAACTCAGCTCTGAGTTTAAAATGTAAAATGTGTTGCTCTTTCCATGTGTCCAGTTTCCCCTTGACTTTTTAAAAATCTCTTGACTAAAACAGAATATTTCAACTCTTATAGCTCTCAGTGTATGATGAAGCTTATATAACATCCTGTGTAGGCAGAGTTTTACCTTAAGCCCAAGTCTGTAGCTGATCTGAATGCTGATCACCACACTACCAGTGAGATCTACACACAGAACAGCAGCAAACTTCCCGATTCAAGTGTAATCACTTATTTTGTATATGCATATGCAGGTTAATTTTTCAGAAAAAGTACATGTTGGGCCTAGTTGAACAATTATTCCCTTGTTTTAAAATTCCTTTGAAAGAAAAGAAAAAAAATAGTTTTCAAGCTTTTGAACATATGTCCTATATCTACAACCAGAAGTTTTGTTTAAGGGTTTAGCTCATTATTAGCTTCTAAAATATATGACAAACTGCAATTAAATTATTGCAACAAAGAAACAAGGATACTCTGTTATATAGGTTGTAGGTATCCAATAAGTGTTTGAATATATGTTTTAAAATTATGGGTCACTTTTGACACAGCTAGGCATTTAGTAAATATTTGAATGAATGCAAGAATAGAGAGAGTATGACTTTAGTATGTTTCTCTCGATCAGAGACTGAGTTCTCTTGACTTCATTCTTTTCACACACAATAACTTTCTCTGTGGTATGACTCACACTCAAAAGCCAGAAACAAATATCTATATATCCATCAATTCACTTATTTATCCATTCATCCATTCAATCATTTGTTTGTTCAACTAACTGAGTCATTCAACAAATATTTATGAGAACTGACGATGCCAAGCACTGTTCCAGGTGTCGGTAATCAAGGATCATGGAACAAATGAGGACAGTATAGCATGACATGAACTAAAATGAGGGAAAGTACGAATTGTATGTGACCTCATAGTAGGGGCAAATAATCTCCAGTTGGTGAATCAGGTCAGGCTGTCAGAAATAGGTAACATCTTAGTAAGTCTACAAGTGAGTAGGGGTTAGACAAGTGAGTAAAAATCTTGGATGGCCAAGGACATTTCAGATAAAATAGAAGGAATAACACACATTTCAGCACATTGGGGAATTGGTGGGAATTCCCTATAACTATAGCACAAAACCCAATACTATGAGGGTTCAGTGTTCAAACGGGACCTCTTTGGAAGCAAACCAGGGGTTTTGCAAACCATTTTCTTCCCCCTGTGTTCGCATAACATTTTATTTATAGTTCACTTAGCAGATTTTATAGTGTATTAATAGTTTTTTCCCTTTGTCTGTCAAGATAAACCTTCCTAAGTACTGACTTCATACAGAAGTCTTGGGATCGTGGAAAAGAAGAGCAGTAATGACTAGCGATTAGGGTGATTAGGATTCATGTGTGTTTACTATGATTGCTCTTATAGAATATCTGATTTCTTCATTTCTAGAGCCTCTCTGTCTGCGTAGGCCTTCCTAAACAGATTGTTCCCCACTGGCTTCCCTGATTTTCTCACCTGGGCTAAATGTAACCTGCTTAAAAATCCAGAACCTGCTCCTGTGTACTTTAGAAACCTGGGCCATGACAAAATGCCCAGGCTTCCTCTAAGATAGGTTAGATGTGCAGCTTGGGAAAGTAACTGAGTAAAAGCCCTATTTCAGTTAATGCAAATACACTCAGAGAAGGAGTTAAGAACCTATGAGAACTTTCTAATGAAGGAGCTGAAGCCTCAGGGCCACAGAAGAGTATATGAGAGTTGGAGAGGACATCAAAGGCTTTGGGTGGGGCAGAGCATCTAGAGTGGTTTCAGCTGATGGTGCTGAGGACGATAGAAGGTGGGGGAGTTTATACTTCAGGCAGTGAATGATGGACATGGTGGCAAATTAGACTCAACAGTGCCAGATGTAGAGCCAATCTAAGGTCTGGGACTTACAATGCCCAGACTTGAGAGCTGACTCCCAGAGAACCCAGAAGCCGCTCTGCCCAGATGACCTAGCTTATAATTGCAGATTAAAAGCAAGTCTTGTGAAAATGATGATATCTTGAGCTTTCCTATGGTTGTTATGTGGCCTTGACAATGACTATACCATGCAGTCCAAATATGCTTAACATGATTTTAAGTGTCCTCAGACACCCGTCCCAGCTTGGTGTATTCCAGGGCTTTACTCACAAACGTTGTGTTCCATTCAGACAAAACCACTGCTTATACCCGTAACACCAATCCATTTCCCTGCCCGAGGGTACTGAACTGGTAGGGTTTGCTGTTCTGATTCCCTTTTCACGAACTGTTTCCAATTCTACCTTCTGTGGTAAACTTTGTGCAATGTACTCTGTGCTCCAATAGTGCTTTGTATAACAGATCGCTGTGGTTGCATTGTCATCCATATACATGTTTGTTTCCAATAACCAGTCTTTTTCAACTTTACTATTTTTCTGTTTTAACCACAAAGTTCACTTATGCAACATACTCCCCAGGGAGTATTCAACATTGCAAGCTATTTCTCATTCTATCTCGATAATGCAATTACTTCCACATTTAAGACAGTGTATTAGAATCATGGGAGTGAAAATTACATTATTAAAAGGAAAACTTTGAATTTACTTTATATAATAGGTAAGTCACCAGTGAACTTTAATGTTTTGACAGATAATGGGAAGGTGTTGTGAAATGCCTTATAACTCACCAGTTAGAGGATGAGGATGCCCAGTGACAGCTGCCTTTGTGCTGTGTCCCAGGCTGGATACAGCTCCTGATATACTGTCAGAGCTCAGCACATGTATGCAGAATGATTTTAGGGAAAAATGAGTGAATTAACTACTTGGTTTGTTAACATTATATTCTCATTTGAAGCTATGCTCAAGAGGACACAACTTCTAGGGAACCTGACGACATCATCGAAGTCCTGAATGTTCTGAATAATTAGATACCTGGTTCAAACTCCCAAAACCTCCAATTAAGAATCTGAAATCATAGGCTGTGAAGATGAGGTGCCTGTGTATTATAATGTGTATATAGACCTGCGGTGCAAAGGATACAAACAAAAACTCCCCTATCTCTCTTGCTGAGTTTCATTCAGGGAAAACATAGCTGTTTAGCACAGAAACTTCAACCATCATGCAGTGGGAGACGCAGACAGTGGCTGTGTGTACAGAACTACTGAAAATGCCTTGAACCAAGGGCAGGTCATCAAAGGCCAGGGTGAGAATTATGACCGCTGGACCAGTATGACATAGACCTTTCAGGAGAATGAAATGTCTTCATTATGAGCAATCCCTCTGGGCTCTTCCAATTGAGATCACTGACTCTGACAAGAACCCATTTCAGTTCCTTTCAATTGAGGACAATGTCAGAATGATGAAACCACAGATTTTATAGAGAGCGAGAGGAACAGAATATTCTGCACTTTGTCAGTCTTGGTGTGGAGCAGTGGGTGGAGCAGGAGAAAGGCTTGGGGAGCCTATTACCTGGGTTTGTTGTCCAGCCGCACCACCTCCATGCAGAGCAACACCAGGAATGCTACTTAAAGGGGCTGTCACTCTCCTTATTTGTGATGCCTAGATAACAATGCCTGCCCTGGAGGGGTGATGTAAGTGGCAGTGATAATGGTCAGTGTGTCAGACACTGCAAGTGTTTGACAGCACAGAGCTCTCATTAACACTGAAGAAGTGCTTCGATTATATATAAGAGAAGGAAAATATATAGTGCGTCCTCTTTGAGAAGCAGTGGGTTTTCATCAATAGCAGAGACTTGAACTGGGCAGCCAGAATACCCTTTTATCTCATGAGTGAACTAGAAGAGGCTCACCAAGTCACTCTGTTGGGTTAAGTCGTTGCAGCCCCATCCTAGTATTCCCATGCAGCATCAAGTGTTCACGATATGCCTGATGAGTTACTCCTCTGCCATATTAAATCATCAGTGCTTGTTCTATGCTTTTTCAAATTTTTTCATATTTTCTGATTTTACATTTTTCTGTTAATCCGTATTCATTTGTACCAACTCAATCAAAAGATTTTTCATCGCCTTTTCCTAATCTTACCACTTCCTAACGTGGGCATTTCCCTTAAATTTCCTCAAAAATGCCTAGAGCCCAGAGCTAACTTAGGTTCTCAGGGTCGTTTGATTTTTGAGGGCCTTCTCACTCATCTTCAGGCGCTTTTGTGTTCATTTCTGCTTTTTCTTTCCCACAGCATGGCTGTAAATCTACGGTTTTCAGAATGCAATGTTTTTCATGCTGCTTACTGATTAGATGAGAAAAGACACCAACTAGTCTTTCCAGCATTGAGAAAATTTTAGGATAGCTAAGGGCAGTGATCTCTTTCATCAGGACTGCTATCACACTGTCGGACTTCTCTCTCATTTGAACTGCAAGATGTGTATAAGTTCTCGAGCTAAGGCCTTTGAGTTCTTTCTCTTTTTTTGAATACTTTTTTTGAATTTTATTTTTTATACAGCAGGTTCTTATTAGTTATCTATTTTATACATATTAGTGTATATATGTCAATCCCCATCTCCCAATTCATCCCACCACTGCCACCCCACCCCTCCCCCACCACTCTCCCCACTTGGTGTCCATACATTTGCTCTCTACATCTGTGTCTCTATTTCTGCCCTGCAAACTTGTTCATCTGTACCATTTTTCTAGCTTCCACATGTATGCGTTAATATACGATATTTGTTTTTCTCTTTCTAACTTACTTCACTCTGTATGACAGTCTCTAGATCCATCCATGTCTCTACAAATGACCCAATTTTGTTCCTTTTTATGGCTGAGTAATATTCCATTGTATATGTGTACCACATCTTTATCCATTTGTCTGTCGAAGGGCATTTAGGTTGCTTCCATGATCTGGCTATTGTAAATAGTGCTGCAATGAACATTGGGGTGTATGTATCTTTTTGAATTATGGTTTTCTCTGGGTATATGCCCAGTAGTTGGATTTCTGGGTCATATGGGAATTCTATTTTTAGTTTTTTAAGGAACCTTCCTACTGTTCTCCATAGTGGCTGTATCAATTTACATTCTCACCAACAGTGCAAGAGGGTTCCTTTTTCTCCACACCCTCTCCAGCATTTGTTGTTTGTAGATTTTCTGATGATGCCCATCCTAACTGGTGTGAGGTGATACTTCACTGTAGTTTTGATTTGCATTTCTCTAATAATTAGTGATGTTGAGCAGCTTTCCATGTGCTTCTTGGTCATCTGTATGTCTTTTTTGGGGAAATGTCTACTTAGGTTAAGAACTCTTATCTCACCCCACCCACTGCCCTTTTGAGCCTAGGTCTCCCCTTCGATATTCATAGTCCTGTTTTGATACTTTTGCCTCTTTGTGGTTTTTATACATTTTCTCTGACTTTAAGAGAATAACATCATTTTAAAATCTTTTAAACAACTCATTAATAATTTTGTTAATCATAAATAATAAATCCTTTAAACAAAACAGAACCAATATTAACCCATACTGAGCCCCATTAGTCATTTATATAATCTCCCACATAGTTTCACCACTCATGATGAACTTTAACCTATTTCCAAAACCATGATTTAATAACTTTCTTTGAGTGATTAATTTTTCATGCACAAATGGGTGACTCATCAAATTAGAAATGAACCTAATGTCCAAATGTTTGACTTTTGCTATTTGCCATCCAATTTCTTTTGTGGGTGTGTGATGGCAAAACTATGAATTCATACGGCCTGCTTTATTCATATTGAAGGCACTCTGCCAGTTTCCCATTCTTAATATTTTTCGAGGGTATTCAATACTACATTTTACTGATGGTTACCTTCCTGGGCAGAAGTTTCTAGTACCCTCAAGAGTCTGTTCTCTCCATATTCTCCAATATGCTAACATTCTTTCATTTTCTAAGAATAAATATGCATGGCTCAGTAAATATGCTGGCCAATCCCCTAAATAACTCAGGGTGATACGGATCTTCCAACGACTGCCAAGTAAGGAATTCCCTTATCTTCATGTTGGTTAGAGCAATTTTTGCAATGTCTTCATTACTCCCTAATTGTCTATATTTCTTTGCTTCATTTCTCTTGTTAAAGGCAGATTTTAAAAAATGAGTTCAATAACTCAGCCATTTTAGAGTCATCATTAATTTCATGCCCTTCCTCATTAATTAGTGGACCTATTTTCTTGTGGCTTTCTTCTCCCTCTGGGTTTAAAAAAAAATTCTTCTCGTTTATTTTAACCCTTTAATCACACTCCACCATGACCTTTATGTCTTCCTTAGCAACACAAATAACATCTCAGTGAAAAATGCTTTTTGTTCTCTAGTTCCTCATCATTCCTGAAATAAGTGCTCTTTTTTTTTTTTTGCTCTGAAAAGTTGCACCATTACTGATCAAATTTTAAAAGGCTTCTTATTCAGAGGAAATTTATAGGTAATTTCTTTAAAGAAATGCTAAAAAAAGCTGTGTCTTCTACAGTAAGGCAGCATTTATATCTTTGAATTAAAATGTTGAAAAAAGGCCTAAGAACAAGCTTTTTTTTTTTTTTTTTGGTAAAATTGTTTTCACTTCATCATACATTAAATTTCTGCAGCTCAACAACCCTCTCACCTTCAAAGTGGTCTTAGTGTCGTATTAACAGTCCATACTTCTCCAGAATTCAATAAAAGCCATGGCACCATTTTTTTTCTTCTCCTATGACATGTGTGGTTTCCCAAATATTAAGATAGTTTTTATAATACATGAAAGTATGAATATTAAAAATGAAAATTAAAAATATACTCTTATAATTTGAATGCTGGAATACAAATTAGATGCTCAGCTCAATATTTTAACCATAATTTCGACTTTCTGAAAATATATCCTAAGTTAAATGGTTTTCTATTTACCATGGTCTTACCTGAGGGGTCAGTAGTGTGAGTGCCTACATGCAAGTTCTCTGTAGCATTTTTCATTCTTTCAAAATGTCACTGTCTTCCATTTCCTTCCTCTCATTCAACTTAAAATCTGTTGTTTCTATGCTAATATCAGCATAATAACATGAAACAGAAATGAAACTGAAATTCCCCTGACCTGGATGTATATCCCAATTGTTCCATTTCTAGGTGTAAGCTATAGAGCAGCTTACATAAAGTTCTAGAGATTCAGTCTCAACTGTAATATGGGAATTACTGGTAACTAGCCACAATAAGGGGCACTGTAAAGCTTAAGTAAAATAATCAACAAATGTTCTCCTGTTGTGGTTGTTTTGTCAGTGGTTTTATGTGTTCCGTCTTCTTTAATCTATGGTATTTTTTTTGAGCTAGTTGGATACTGAAATAATAATGAAGGAAGTAAAGCACACAGAAAGTGTGACTTTTCTTCATCATTAATCTGTCAGTCACAGAGTTAGGTCACTACGACATCAAGTTTCAAGCTCCAAAAGATCTTAGAAATAGTTCAGTTCAACTCCCTCATATTTTTAGAAGAGGAAAAATTTCTAGAACCCCAAACTCATCCAGCCTCACCATCATCTCTAACTTCCTACTGACTCTCAGAAAGAACCATTAGGGGACTAGAATAGGAGAGAGGTTTCAATACCAGAAAATGCCTTAAATTGGTGAGAAAGTTACTGCAGACTTTTCAAATCATTATTATAAAAATCTATTCCAATGACACATTAACAATTTCCACGGATAGTTGGATGAATCACAAATATTCTGTAAGCATAATCTAAAACAGCTTTCCCCATAGTTTGTTTCAGGGAACAATATTTCTACACGAAGTTACACACAGAGAGATTGCCTTGAAACTTCAGAGATGCTGAACTGAGCTAAACCAAACAAGTCTGCTACTTCCTGAAAACTCTAAACATCTTAAAAGAATTGTGCTGCTTGTGTGTGTGTGTGTGTGTGTATGTGTGTGAGAGAGAGAGAGAGAGAGAGAGAGAGAAACAGAGAGAGAGAGACAGAGAGAGAGGGAGAGAGAGGGGATGAGAGGGGATGGGTGTGCTTGGGGTATTACAGTACTGTGTTGTACACAAAGTTAATTCACCATAAACTGTTTGAGAAACACAAAAATTGTCTTTTTGTCTGCACAACTCAGAACATTTGCTTAACCTGTCAGTAGATGATCACAGTAAAAAAAAAAAAAAAAAAAAAATCAATGAAACAGGGTATTTGACATGAATATAAATAAGAGCAAATAGAATTTTTTGAATAGGTTTCTAGACTTTTCTACTAGACATTTTCGTATCAGGAAGAAACTGTCACTGTCATCTTAAAATAATCTGACCACACTGAACTTTTAAAAATCCATCTACAAAAAATGTGAAACTAAATCTTTCACCTTTAATCTCTTGACATTTATGGAACAAGATGATGCAGCTGTAATGAACCTCACCACTGACCGTTTCAGTAATGTGGGGAGGCATCATTAGTTTATGATAACAAGGGGCGGGGTTGTCAGGCTTTCCCCCGAACTGAGAAGGTGAAGTCTAATTAGTCATATAACTGTTTTATTTTCCTTGGTAATGAGCATATGCCAAGGAGCTGATTGCAAAAAGGTACATTTTTTAGAAATCTAAAAAATACATCAAATGTGAAACACAGTTGTTTCAAAATCTCTTCTCCAAGACCCACGTTGATTTTCACACCATATTAATTAGAAGAGCTTTAAACTCTGCAGCTTTTTTTTTTTTTTTTGGAGGTTTTAAAAAACTCTCATAATCTAACCTATATTACCTTGTACCTGCCTTTTCCTTTTCAGTCAGGGATATTCATAAATATAATATGAACTGCTATGACTTTCTAATAATACCCAGCAAATGCTGTGTATGCAATAGGATCTTTAAAATACCCAATAATTGGATTTCTCATGAGTTGGTAGGCGGGAACACAGGCAGTAGGTATTACCGGTTTCAAATTGTCTACATTCCTGTAAGTGGCTAATATTCTGCCTCCATAAATAAAGGGATATATTATAACATTCCTCTCTGGCAGTTCTTAGGATGAGTCTGAATCTTTCACCCCTTTTTGACAGGATCTAATTTCTGTTCTTTTCAGCAGCTCCACTGACCTCCTATACTCTCTCCTGTGCTGCAGAGTTTCACGTGGCTGCTGCTCTCCCAATCTCCATACATTAAAGATGCATTTATACTTTTTTTTTTTTACAGTGCTCTGAACATAATTACAAAAGCTTTGAACCTAGAATCAAAAACGAGTGGTTTGATCACATAAAAGCTAATTTCTGAAAACCACTACACACAGAGATTCAAAGTCAAAGGGAGGACAAACTTAGAACTCTTCAGGTGCAGCCAGGGGAAAAAAAATATTTTCTAAACCGACCCACAGAAAAGTTTTTTATGCGCAGCAATTCAAGACTCTGGCCACATCTACCTATTGTTGTCTAAGCCTGTTGAAGTCCCATTATTCAGTCTGCTGAGTTTTTTCATTATAGGTAACTAATGTGCCATTTCTATTTAATAACATTCTCCTTCAATTTCCTTTTGTAATTGGAGTACATGATCAACCATTTAATCGAAAAAAATTTAAAATGTAATATAGCAGCCACTTTTAAGAGTCAAAAAGCAAGTACAGAGCTCTCTTACTGTTATCCACAAATGCTTCCAATGTACTCAGTGTGATAATCTTATCATTTGCGTGCAAATTCAACTCCAGTAACTGCAAGGAGGGTAACAGCTGGCTGTATTTGTTCCCTCCCTTTAAACTCTAAACAACAAAGTTTTGTATCCTATTGCAGGTAAGAGAAACTCTGCTCGAAATGCTCTTCCCTTCCAACCCTTTACCTGATGACTTACACTGCTCTTTCAAGACTTCTCATGCTATCACCTTTCATGGAAATGTTTCCCTCACCTTTTGGTAAGGTCAGAGATACTACTTCTGTTTTTCAAGATAGTCCCTGGGCTGCCCATTACCAAATCAACCCTAATAACATTAGTTTCAATTATTTCCTTGTCTGTTTCCCTACTAAGCTCTGAATTTCTCATAAATATATATAAATCCTTTAAGGCACAAAGCTTTTTCTGGCTGGGGGCAGAAGATGTCAGAGATTCAAGGTGTAAGAAGGACTCAACTCACTTTCTAGTTTAAAGATGGAGAAGCTGTGTGAGATGCAATACAGATGGCCTATATTACTGAGAGAATCCCCCAGCTGAGAAACAAGAACCTCTGTCCTACAACCACAAAGAACTGAACTCAGCCAACAATCTGAGTGAGAACATGGAAGTAAATTATTCACCAAATCATTCTGATAAGAGACCAGCCCAGATGAAACCTTAATTTCAGTCCTGTGAAACCCTATGCAGAGGGTCCAGTCAAGCCCACCTGGATTCTGGTCTACAGGACTGTGACCTAATAAATGGGTATTGTTTTTATTCCACTAGGTTTTGGTAATTTGTTATCAAGCGTTAAACAGTTATATAGATTTATTGCTTATTATCCTAAAATTTTTATCAAATGAGAATTTGAGAATATACTAAATGTTCAAAAGCTGTTGATTAGGCTAACCAAGAAAAAATAGAGAGAACAACATATTACTAATATCAGAAATGAAAGGGGGAACATCACTACAGACCCCATGGACATTAGAAGGATAATAAAGGAATATGAACAACTCTATGTCCACATATTTGATAACCTGGATGAAAGGGAATAATTCCTTGAAAGACACAAGCTGCCAAAACTCACACAAGAAAAACTATAAAATCTGAATAAGCCTTTACCTATTACAGAAATTGAATCAATAATTAATAACCACCCAAAAGAGGAAGCACCAGGCCCATTTGAGTTTACTGGTGAATTCTGCTAAACATTTAAGGAAAAAATTATACTCTTTCAGAGGACAGAGGCAGAGGGAATACATTCTAACTTACTCTGTGATGCCAGCATTACCCTAATACCAAAATCAGGCAAAGATATAACAAGAAAAGTATAGACCAATATCTCTCATAAAGATACATAAAAAAAATCCTTAACAAATTATTAAATTGTATCCAAGAATGTACAAAAATAATTGTACATCACACCAAGTGTGATTTATCCCAGGTATGAAAGGCCAATTCAACAGTCAAAAACCAATTATTGTAATCCATCACATTGACAAGCCAAAAAGATAAATCACATAATTACATCAATAGATGTAGAAACAGCATCTGAAAAAAACCAACACCCATTAATGATAAAAACTCTCAGTAAACTAGGAATCAAAGTGAATTTCCTCAACTTAATAAAGACAATATACAAAAACCTACAGATAGCATAATACTTAATAGTAAGAAACTCTGTACTTTTCCACTAAAATCAGATACAGGGCAAGAATGTCCCCTCTCATTATTCCTTTTGAGCACTATACTAGAAGTTCTAGCTAATGCAGTAAGACAAGGAAAGGGAATAAAAGGTATACAGATTAGACAGGAATAAATAAAACTGTCTTTATTCACAGATGACATGACATGATCACCTTTTATAGAATCCAAAAGAATTGGTCAAAAAACCCCCCTAGAACTAATGAGTGATTATTACAAGGTTGCAGGATACAAGTTAATATACAAAAATCAATCACTTCACTTTATACCAGAAATGAACAAGTGGAAGTTGAAATTAAAAGCACAATACCATTTACATTAGCATCCCCAAAATGAAATACTTATGTATAAATCTAACAAAATATGTACAATATCTATATGAGAAAAACTACAAAACTGTGATGAATGAAATCAAAGAATAACTAAATAAAGAAATAGTTCAGGCTCATGAATAAGAAGATTTAATTTTGTCAAGATGTCAGTTTTCCCAAAATGATCTATAGATTCAATGCCATCCCAATAAAAATCCTAGCAAGTTATTTTGTGGTAATTGGCAAACTGATTCTCAAATTTATAGGTAAGGCAAAAGACCCAGAATAGCCAACATAATATTAAAGGAAAAGAACAAAGTTGGATGACTGACACTACCAGATTTCAAGATTTACTATAAAGTACAGTGATCAAGACAGTGTGGTATTGGTAAACAGACAAACAGCTCAATGGAATAGAATTTAAAGCCCCCAAACAGACCTTCATAAATATAGTCAGCAGATCTTTGACAAAGGAACAAGGCATTACAGTGGAGCAAAGATAAAGATAAACTTTTCAACAAATGGTGCTGGAACAATGGACAGCCACATGCAGAAAAAAAGAATCTAGACATATATCTTACACCCTTCATAAAAACTAACTCAAAATGGATCTTAGACCTAAACGTAAAATGAAAACTATAAAACTAAATGATAACATAGAGGAAAAACTAGATGACCCTGTGTAGGGTGATGCCTCTTTAGATACAACAAACATTAAAGGCATGATTCATTACAGAAGTAATTGATAAGCTAGAATTCATTAAAATAAAAAAAAATTTCTCTTCTTTGAAAGACAATATCAATAGAATGAGAATACCACCATAGACAGGAAGAAAACATTTGCCAAGACACATCTTAATATATCCACATATATATTCAAAGAATTTTTACAATCACCATTAAGAAAACAAAAAACCCTTAAAAACTAAGATATACAGATTTCAAATAAACATATCAAAAGATGCTCCAAGGCGTCCCTGGTGGCGCAGTGGTTGAGAGTCTGCCTGCCGATGCAGGGGACACGGGTTCGTACCCCGGTCCGGGAAGATCCCACATGCTGCAGAGCGGCTGGGCCCGTGAGCCATGGCCGCTTAGCCTGCGCGTCCGGAACCTGTGCTCCGCAACAGGAGAGGCCACAACAGTGAGAGGCCCACGTACCGCAAAAATAAAAATTAAAAAATAATAATAATAAATAAAAAGATCCTCCACATCATAGGTCATCATGGAAAGGCAAGTTAAAACAATTAGCTACCACTACATACCAGTTAGAATGGCCAAAATCCAAAACAATGACAACACTAAATGCTGATGGGATGTGAAGCAATAGGAATACATTGCTGGGAGGAATGCAGAATGGACAGTCACTCTGAAAGACAGTTTGGTGTTTTCTTACAAAACTAAACCTACTCTTATCATATAATCCAGCAATTGTACTCCTTGATATTTTACCCAAAGTAGTTGAAAACTTATGTACCCACAAAAACCTGCATATGGATGTTTATAACAATTTTATACATAATTACCAAAACTTGGAAGTAACCTTTCAGTAGGTGAATTAATAAACTGTGGTACATTTATACAATGAAATATTATTTAGCACTGAAAATAAATGACTATTACGCCACCAAAAGACACAGAGAAATCTGAAATGCATATTATTAGGTGAAAAAAGCTAAGGTGAAAAGGCTACTTACTATATGATTTCAATTATGTGACATTATGGAAAAGGAAAAAATATGGAGACAGTAAAAAGATCTCCAAAGTTTTCCAAAAGTGGTTGCCAGGGATTGGTGTCAGGGTAGAGCACAGAGGATTTCAGAGCAGTGTAAATTGTCCGTATGATACCATACTGACACATACAGGTCATTATACATTTGTCCAAACCCATCAAGTGAACCATAGGGACTTCTCTGGTGGCGCAGTGGTTAAGAATCCGCCTGCCAATGCAGGGGACACAGGTTCAAGCCCTGGTCCAGGAAGGTCCCACATGCCATGGAGCAACTAAGCCCATGTGCCACAACTACTGAGCCTGCGCTCTAGAGCCTGCATGCCACAGCTACTGAAGCCTGCGTGCCTGGAGCCCGTGCTCCGTAACATGAGAAGCCACCGCAATGAGAAGCCCACGCCCCGTAACGAAGAGTAGCCCCAGCTCTCCGCAACTAGAGAAAGCCCGCATGCAGCAACGAACACCCAACACAGCCAAAAATAAATAAATAAATAAATTTAAAAAAATCTTTAAAAATGCAACATGCAAAAAGATAAATGACCCTTAAAAAAAAAAGTGAACCATAACATAAACTATGGACTTTGGGTGATTATGATGTGTCCTTGTAGGTTCATCTATTGTAACAAAGGTACCACCCTGGTAGGGGATGTTCATAATGGCAGAGGCTATGCACGTGTGGGGGCACGGCTATATGGAAAGTCTGAATTTTCTGTGAACTAAATCTGCTCTAAAAAATAAAATCTTTAAAAAAATTTTTAATAGGAAAAAATATGTTCAACAGAGAGTTGAGGGAACATAGTAGATACTCTCGTTGCCTAACCTGACATCCACGCCTCTTCTCCCTTGGTAAAAAAACCAAATCTGTTTAGCCTGGCAATACGCTCATCCATAACACTATTCTACCAAGTCCTTCTTGCAGCCAAATGTGGCCAAGTTTTGGCCAGCTATTTTTAAAAAGGAATGTTATTCTGGAAAGTCTTCCTAAAGGTAGGGGCCGTGTACTTTTTTGTCCATTTCTCCTTTCTCCTGCCTGCATGGTTTCCTGCAACACGATATGATGCCTTCAGCTCATCCTGCATCATAAGATAAAACTGTAGTCTACTGGTATGTTATAAAATAAAATACCCTAAAACTTAGCAGCTTAAAAGACAAACATTTAGATTATATATTCTAATTCCGTGGACGATTCTTCCGTTCCACAGAGGATCAACTGAGGTCTCTCACTGAAATTCAGCTGAGCAGCAGGCCTGGTCTGCAAGAACAAGAACAAGAACCATGGCAACATATTCTCACTTCTGGCATTTTGATTATTGTGGCTGAAAGGCTGAACCCAGCTGGACCCCTCTCCTTCTCCATGTAGTCTCAGAGCCTGTCTGGATGATCTCTGCAATAGGGTAGTTGGATTTGTTACATGACAGCTCAGGGCTCTAAGAGCAAATGTTTCAAGAAGGAGGAAGTAGAAACTGACAGTACCTTGAGGCATGGCCTAGAAATTGTCACAGTGTCACTTCTGCCATATTCTATTATTCTAAGTAGTCACATATTCTGTTCAGATTCAAGGAGTGGGGTCACAGACCCCACCTCCCAATGGGGGAAGGGCGAAGAATTAGTGCCATCTTCAATCTGCCATAAATGACCTAAGGATGGCAAAGAGGAACTGGAGGAGCCTGGGTCCCTGACATAAAGTTTCTAAACCACCTCAGTACTGCTTACATCTGAACTTATTTTATGTTACAGTGAAATAAATGTCCATCTACTTTAATTTCTGTTTTATACAGCAGAAACTGATTCTGAGAACTTCAATAAGAATGTTTCAGAAATAGACCAAAATCATGGTGATTTACTTAGTATTTGCAACTTTTGTCTTCCAGGGCTTCCCTCAGCCTTCTATCATAATGTATCCAGTGATAACAAATATTCCATTTTATCTTAGAATATCTTACCTGTAACTTTTTTCTGGTTGATATGTAAGAGTTACATAATTTTGGAATTCATTTGCTCTTCATGTTAAATAGCCTTAGCGACAAAGTATCAAGAGTCACTATATTAAGATCTAAAAAAATCAAATTTTCACGGATAAGTAAAATGAAAAGCAAAGATCTTGGAAAAAAAGAAGGTGTAAAATCTGATGAAATATATATTAAAATGGGAGGAAATGTCTGCATTGGTGGCTTGTACTTCCCATCTTTCCTGATAATATCCTGGCTGGTTTTTTAATGTATTGTAGGTTGTCACGGTGATAGGCAGAGGATCTGAAATCAATTCAGTAATGGGAGACTTGGGTTTATTTGTTGCTTTATTTACCTTATCAATGTTTTACTTGATCACAACGCATTCCAAAGCAACATTCTGCCACACTCAGCATCGTTTGCACATTCATACCCTTACTCATTCAAATTCTTACGCATTCCCACTCTCAGGCACACCCAGACTTATTCTCAAATTTTCCCAATCATGTCCTAAGACCTTCACAAAGTATTCTGAGTGCATGCACACAAACTCTTATTCTCTTTTACATTCTCATATTTTTAACACTTTTGTTTATTCAATTCTTTGCTAACTTACTCTCAGAAATTCATGCTCTTACCTAATGACACATTCACTTATATACCTGTCGGTTGCACATACACTTTTTGATGCATTTCTGACAAGATAAATGAGTTTTCTTAAATTTCTCCAAGCCCAACTAACCTCTAACTTTTCTATTTCAGACTAAAAGGTCATATCACATGAAAGGGGAGGAACCAGAGGCAGATGATTTGTGATGACAGTAAAGAACTCATGCCTCCCCTGTGGAAAACAATATGGATTTTCTCAAAAAAACTGAAAGGAGAACTATCATATGATCTGGCTATTTCACTTCTGGGTACATATTTGAAGAATATAAAAGCATTCATCTGAAAAGATATATGCACCCCCTACGTTCATCACAGCATTATCTGCAATAGCCAAACTATGGAAACAACCTAAGTGCCCATTGACAGATAAATGGATAAAGAAGATGAAAAAAGCCATTAAAAAATGATAAAATCTTGCCATCTGAAACAACATGGATGGACCTTGAGGGTGTAATGCTAAGTGAAATAAGTCAGATGGAGAAAGAAAAATACTGTGTGATTTCACTCATATATGGAATCTAAAAAACAAAAACACAGATACAGAAAACAGAGTAGTGGTTACCAAAGGGAATGGGGGGAGGGGAGGGCAAAATGGTAAAGGGGGTCAACTCAGTGATGGTTGTTGGAAACTAAACTTTGGTGGTGGGCACACTGCAGTGTATACAGAAGTTGAAATATAATACTGTACACAGAAAACTTATATAATGTTATTAAAAAATAAAAAACAACATTTTCTTAAAAAGGAAAAAGTAAAAAAAGAACTCATGCTTGCAGACCCCCTGCTTGCATAAATCCCTTTTACGGCTCTGGTAGGAGCCCTAGAAATATGGTCACATGTGTGTTCACAGGCTTTTGTAAACATTTCTATATTAAGGTATTTTACTTGAATTGGTTTAGATCACTATTTTCACACTTTGCCACGTGTAGGATATTGTTGGAGTAGCACTGGACATCGTAGGGATCCATTTCAGAAGAAGCTTATTTGGAATTACACTATTTTAACTGCAATACGGAAAGATAATGAACATTCCAATTAAAAAAACCTGAGAAATTACAGACTCTGATCTGGACTTATGAATGGTAGCTTATTTTCTCATGTTTAATTAATAAACAAAAGAGAAGATTCAGATAAAATGGATTATAAAGTGAAGGCACCAAAGCAATGAAATTATAAATATTTTTATATAGAGAAGCAAACGTGACCCCCCAATGATTAGATCACATAAAAGTAGCAGTTCATTAAGAGGAAAATCTCCCTTTAAAATGGAAGTAATGAATAGACTCTTAAATTGTTTGAGAATTCTCCTTAATGAAGAGGCATGAAACATGAGAAGACATTGAAAACAATTAAATTTCTTGCTGATCTGATGCAAATATTGACATCAATGTAAATAACATAAAATTTTCATGTGCCACTGAATAGAGGACATTGGCAACAAATCGGTTATGTATGTAGTTATTTCAAAACATATTTAAGTCATTGCATGAGAAAACTTGAAATGCTCAGTAATCTTGCAACATATGTATAAAAGAAGTTTGATAAAGTTTTTTGAGACCACTTATAAAACATGGTATTATCTGCAATGAGCTGTAAAGCAGAAGGAAAATTCCCTGAACTTCTACATCTACTATATTGTTACTACTAATAACAATAGATTTTAAGCAACCGTACTAGAGAAAGTACTGAATTATCTTTCTAGTCTCTTTATAGAAGACAGCACAAAAAATTCCTATGTGAAGAGGCATTTTAAGGAATCCATATACAGCCAAAAATGCATGGAAAAGCATTACAGAGGTGTAAGAGACAGCTAATTAATAACAATACTATTTTGCATTTATAATGTTTGTGTTGCCAACGTTTAAAGTATATATTTGCCATGACACATTTTCTCATTTAAATAAAGGCTTAATTTCATATTTAATATTTTATTCACAATTTTGTATTCTTTCTCCTAAGGAGCCCACCTCCAAATCACATCAACTGGCAGCATTAAAGCTGAATCTTATATGCACCCCAATGTTCACTGCAGCACTATTCACAATAGCCAAGACATGGAAGCAACCTACATGTCCATCAACAGATGAATGGATAAAGGAGATGCGGTACATATATATTCAATGGAATATTACTCAGCCATGAAAAAGAATAAAATCATGCCATTTGCAGCAACATGGATGGACCTAGAGACTATCATACTAAGTGAAGTAAGCCAGACAAAGGCAAATACCATATGATATCACTTATATATGGAATCTAAAAAAAAGATACAAATGAACTTATTTACAAAACAGAAATAGATCCACAGATATAGAAAACAAACTTATGGTTACCAAAGGAGAAAGGGAGGGGAGGGATAAATTAGGAATTTGGGATTAACATATACACACTAATATATATAAGATAGATAAGCAACAAGGACGTACTGTATAGCACGGGGAACTATACTCAATACTCTGTAATAAGCTGTAAGGGAAAAGAATCTGAAGAAGAATAGATATACATATATATGTATAACTGAATCACTTTGCTGTACACCTGAAACCAACACATTTTAAATCAACTATACTTCAATGAAAAACTTAAAAATTAAAAAAAAAACAAAACTGAATCTATCTCAGGGAGAGACTCACATCAACCACAGTGAGAACAAATGGATTGAAGTGTCACCAGATTTCTAAGAACTATAAGAATGGGGAGCTCAGATGAGGAACACAAGAAAGGAATTCACAAAAATGGGAATGGTGGTTTTTCAGTGCTATGTGAAAGAAAACAAAGGAGATAATACTAAGGACATAATGATAAAGTTGAATCTTTGAATAGTGAGACTTTAAAAAAATTTCAATCAAATATTTAAGTTTTCTCATTCATACAGATCACTAAACTAAATGATCACCAGAGAAACCAAACGTTGGCCATCTTTATCTTTAGACACCTGGAAAGAGCCCACAGCATTTTTTTTCCAGCATCAGCAGACATCCAATGCCATTACATTAATTGATTCCTGCTGTAAACAGATGAAAACAACACAGGGACCATTTGCTGCAGATCCAAACTAAGTTCCACATCACCAGCTCACTGAGCCCAGTTGGCTCATTATAAACTCTTTATTTAGATTAAGAATATACAAAACATTTAGGGACATCCAAGGTCTTTTAAGAACAATCCATTAGCAAACCGGCCACTAGAATCCCAATATATTGCATTAAAATGAGAAAATGAAAAAAAATTCAGTATAGAAGCCCCAAATTTCAAAACATATCTTGAAATTTCCCAAGGAAGGATGACAAAAAATAATTTAGTTTTTCCACTGAAAGCCTATTCAAGACAGTACTTAGCCACTCAAATTCTGTTCTCCATTCTCAATTTCTCATACCCCCCACAGGTATCTTGGTGAACATAACTATGGGAAAATCCAAACTGGTAATATTGGAAAGATTGTACGTACTCCTAATAGTGACTATATTTTATAACAGCTTTTACATCATGCCCCATTAGGTTTTGGGTTTTTTTTTTTACACTAGTCTGACATGACAGTGTAATTCCCTGTTAAATGCTATAATAGCAAGGATGAGTAATAATTCAACATGATGCTAATGTAGCAGAAGTTTAAACTGCTAATTCGATGAAGCTCTCATTTTGTTTTACATTGCTCTAATCATTGTAATTCTTGAAGAAAAATATGAGAATCATGTAAAGACGAAAAGAATCATGGCAAGAGTTCCTACCTGTTTCTTGTTCTTGCCTAAATGTACGTCTTCGGAAGGAAGTGGTTCTCTGGCTTCAGTATCACCACTTATCAAAGGAGAAACTCAGGAATAGTCCAGAAAGCTTTTCAGAAAACTTTGCTCCAGGTATGAATAGTGTTGATTTCTCCCTCACTCTTCTGATTCCTTTAATATGAGAATAATAAATTACCAAGTCTGTTCTCATGCTGTAAAACCCCTTTCAGACTTTCTCTCTCTTCCTTTCCCAAATTTTATTATAGTACTACAGGGTATATGCCTAGCTCCGAGCATTTCTCCTCACCTACAGTTTGTAATACATCAAATCCTTATTGTGTTCTCCCACCATTGTAACCATCACACACACACACACACATACACACACACACACTTTAACCCTGTCACTCATCTACTCAAAAAACTTAGAAGCTTCCCATTGCTTCTGGTTTTTAAGGGACTATAGAATTTCAGATGGTTACATCTATAAACAACTTATATATACAGATACATATATTTTTATATATATATATATATATAACAGAACATAACATGTAAGTGTGTATATATGTGTGTATATAAATTTAAAACAGCTGCTACTTAATTCAAGTAGCTGTGCAACATTTAAGAAATATTTTTCTCTTCTAAGTGTTTGCATGTGGAAATCAGGATACCAAGAGTTTCCTACTTCATAATAATAGTGCACGTGTTGGAAAAGGTGATGTTTGTAATGTGTTCCTCACAGTGAGTGGAGGTCGTGTGGAACATAATGTTCAATTTTTGGAGTTTTAATAAAGTTGACTAATTTTTCTTATAAATGCTATTGATATTGGCCCTGTGAATTGTCTAAAATACAATTTCCTCAAATGTTATACCGGTAAATTCAGACTAATTTTATGATTTGTAAGGATTATTTGATATTAAGACATTGCTCAATGTCTATTATATATGTTTGAATTTTTTTTTCAATTTGCATTTGATTTTGCTTATGATGTTACTTTTGCTGGGAAGATGATTTTATCATGTATATTTCGATGGAGCTATATACTCATATCTTCTAGGTTTCCTACCATGCTCAAAGGGGGTGAAGCTTGTATAATATTGAAGATTAAGTAATTATTCAATGACTACTGCTAATTTCGTATTTATTTAATTAAAATTTTGGAGCCATCTGTACCTGATTTTAGTCAAAGTATCCCACCTCATAATCTTCCTCTAAAGTGCTAGCTTCTTGTCCCAAAATTATTAATTGGACAGATTTCTTCACCATAGTGATTGTGAAGTACATATTCAAGTTCCCAAGTATTTATTATTAGACTCTCTAGTTCAATTCATTAATCTGCTTTAATTGTGTTTAATACCAACTTTTAAATGTCATACAACTAGATTTCTTCCATTACTCATATTTTATAGGATTTTATATCCTTTTGGATAAACTTTAGTAGTGTTTTTCAGTCTCTTCCCTCAATATCTCCTCTCATCTTGTGGTTATCATAATTCTTATTATATTGTAGATGCAATAATATTATAGATGTTTTTATTTTAGAAAAAAACCAGACATGTTTATAACAGTCTTCTTTGTCTAAAATAAAACGTTTTAATTTTCCCATTGTTCCTTTTCTTTCGCTCAAATATATTAGTTATTTTTTATATGGGTCCTGCATACTTCTTTTTTTTGTTGTTTTTGGTTTTTTTTTTGCGGTAAGCGGGCCTCTCACTGTTGTGGCCTCTCCCGTTGCAGAGCACAGGCTCTGGACACGCAGGCTCAGCGGCCATGGCTCACGGGCCCAGCTGCTCCGCGGCATGTGGGGTCTTCCCGGACCGGGGTACGAACCCGTGTCCCCTGCATCGGCAGGCGGACTCTCAACCACTGCGCCACCAGGGAAGCCCCTGCATATTTCTTTTTAATATTTTTACTGGATGACTTATATTTTTGATGTTAGGTCAAAGGGACTCTTTCATTTGATGATATGCTTAAAATGACTCATATACAGGAAATTAATTTTTTAAACTTTAATGTCATTAGACTTGTCACTGAATTATCATAATTATTTCAACTATTTTATCAAGCTGACACCACTATATAATATCACCATATTCAACTGCGTTTTCTGAAATTAATAATTATTCTCAAATATTATGATATTTGCATCTCTTATTGTACTCATTTGTTTATTAAGCATTTCCAACATGAAAACATAAGTTCTAACTGTTCTGCAGTTATTTATGGTATTTTTGATGTATCAAATATTCAAGTTTTACATTGTCAGATCTATCATTTTTTCCCTGTTTTATGATGAAAGGAATCTCTTAAACATGATGATCTGACAATTTTTTCCAATTTTTCAAACAGTTAAATGATTGTACCAATATGATTTATTGAATAATTTACCCTTAACTCACTAATTTGCAAAGCCATGCTTTATATACATTAATTAATCCTATACTAATTTCAATGTGCTACATATTGATTTAAAGATACTGGGCCAGACTCATGCTATATTTTATTCTTATTTTCCAAAAGCTATTAAAATAAATTAATTCATTACCATTTTTGCTGGAAAGCAAAACGCAGACTTCTCTGTGTTTCAGAAATTGTGCAAAATTCCTAAAAGATGGAAAGAAGATAGGAGTTCATTGATTAATACATAAAAATGTTTGCCTCCTACTTAAAGATGTAGGGAGTAGAAGGGGACACAGAGGTCATTTGTTTGGGTTCCCCTAGAGGTGAAATATTCCCTGCATATTCTCCCTCTTGCCTCGTGGGTACTGACAGTAGAGTTAAGATGTCTTCAATGAAAGACTTCAATTTATTGATCAGAAAGATCAATAAATGGGAGCATTTGTGTTAGTGTCCCAATGTTTGATAAACTGGACGTGCATGTATGCAAATAAGATCCGTCAAGGATTGCCCTTTTCCAGAACCATGGGAAACAGATCAGCAGCAAAACCTACTGCTCCCCAAAGGGTGATTGTATGAGCAGCAACTGTTGGCACTGACTGACAATCCAAAGCACATACTGAATCAACAACCATTCAAGGAGAGCTATTCCAGGAAAGGAAGAGATAACAAACTTAATGAAATAAAGTATTTATAGCTAAGACCACAGCATTGAGGTGACAAGGAGAAAAGGACTTTTGAATATGTATGGGGATTGTTGATAATATTGCACTATCCAAATTTTTTTACAGTAGGATAGGAAAGTTAAATATTAGATATTTTAATATATATAGCATTAAATATAGAGAAGCTATTTAAAATATATAAGATATGCTTAGCTAAAGAACAAATTAGTAAATTAAAAAACTGAACTTAGATATTTTCCTAAAAAGAAAAACAGAAATAAATGAAAATATGAGATATGTAATTATAAAAGGGTTAGAAGACATGGAATACCAGTTCAGTAGTCACGATATTTATTTTAATATAAATTTTTAAGGAATCTGCTTTTAAAAGACTAAAGAGGAGGAAAGATTAAAGGATATAACTATTTTTTCTGATAATATAGCAGGTTAAGTTACTCGCACCAACATTCCATTACAAAAAGAGTAAAATAAAATTAAAACAAAAGAATAGAATACTTTACAAGCATCAATAAGCCCACAAGAGGGAAGGCTGAAGGAAAATGAGGAGTGATTATTAATGGCTACAGAGTTTCTTTTATGGGGAGGAGTTTGATGAAAAGTTTCTAAAATTGATTGTGGTAAAGTTTGCAAAACTCTGTAAATATACTAAAAGCCACTGAATTACAGACTTTAAATTAGCAAACTGTAAGGCATATAAATTATATTTCAACAAAGTTGTTACATGATAAAGAAAAGAAAGTTAATAGGATAATATGCAGGGAGAGCAAGAAAAAATGAGTAAAGGACGATCATGATAGACAGCTGAGAATAACTCCAAATAGATTCCTAGTAAGAAAAAAGAAATAAATTGTGATTAAAGCAGTATTTTAAGAGAAAAGGCAAAGAATTTTCCAAAACAGATAAAAACACCAAAAGAAAGATTTCACAAGGCCAACGAATCCCAAATAAGATGTAATAAAAGGAAAATCATAACTAAACCCATCATAATGAAACTGCAGCTACCAATGACAAAGATAAATTTTTGAAAGACATTAGAGGAGGGAAGAATACAACTTATTTCTTTCTTCCAGTTTTACTGAGATATAACTGACATACAGCACTAAGTTTAAGGTGTGTACAGCATAATGAATGACTTACATGCATCATGAAACGACTGTCACCTCTCAATTTCACTCATCCCTCCACTGCCCTCCCCTCTGGCAATAACCTATTTATTGTCTCTATCTATGACTGTTTCTGTTTTGTTATGTTTGTTCACTTGTTTCATTTTTTTTAGACTCCATACATAAGTGAAATCATATGGTATTTTTCCTTCTCTGTCTGACTTATTTCACTTAGCATAATAGCCTTTAGGTCCATCCATGTTGTCGAAAATGGCAAGATTTAATTCTTTTTTTATGGCTGAGTAATATTCAGCCATAAAAAGACAACACAAAGAGGTTGTCTTTTCCCCACTGTATATTCTTGCCTCCTTTGTCATAGATTAGTTGACCATATAAGTGTGTGTTCACTTCTGGGCTGTCTGTTCTGTTCCATTGCTTTATGTGTCTGTTTTTGTGCCAGTACCATTCTGTTTTGATGACTGTAGCTTTGTAGTATAGCTTGAAATCAGGGTGCCTGATAGCTCCAGCCTTGTTTTTTCTCAAGACTCTTTTGGCTATTGATAATCTTTTGAAAATTTTAGAATTACTTGTTCTAGTTCCTGTGAAAAATATCATTGCTATTTTGATAGGGGTTGTGTTGAATCTGTAGATTGCCTTGGGCCGTATAGCCTTGAGTAATATTTAACAGTATTCTTCTAATCCATGAACACAGTGTATCTTTCCATCTGTTTGTGTTGTCTTCAATTTCTTTCATCAGTGTCTTATAGTTTTCCAAGTACAGGTCTTTTACTTCCTTAGATTTATTCCTAGGTATTTCATTCTTTTTAATGCAATTGTAAATAGGAGTATTTTATTAATTTCTCTTTCTGACAGTTCTTTTCTAGTGTATTTATAGAAATGCAACACATTTCTGTATACTAATTTCATATCCTGCAACTTAAGTATATTATTTTGAAGTCACAATATTCAACTTTTAATTGTTTTAACTGTTTAATATTCAAGGTTTTAATTTTTGAGAAAACCTAGACCTAAAAAGCATAAATAATTTACCCAGTGTCTCAGAGTCATGAAATTCTTCAGGCATGGTTCAGAATTATATTATTTACATCCAATTATGTTTTTAATATAACTCATAGCCTAAAATTTTGAAGAAGAAAAAGTGAAACAAAAATTCAAAATATATGACTGATTTGTTCACACCCTGACTGTTGAATAGTACTGATTATAATGGTAGCTGTTTTCCTATTCTTCCATGAGAAATGGTGTATTTTCAAGTATGGGCCCAGTTGTCCTTTCCATGTCCTTTATTCAAATATTGAATGCTCATGGTGGCACCAGGAATTTTCTGGATGAAACTATTTATCTGACTTATCTCTACTTCCTTTTCTTTTAGCTGTAAAAGGAGAGAGGAATTCCCCAGTGTATTAGAGGTACAGATGTATAAGTAAGGTAAAAGTAGAAATTAGTTCAATATTGAGGTCCAAACAGTTATACTTATTATTTCCAAAGCACTCTCATCTATTTACCATATTCTTTCTGTGTGAGTGAGGGATCTTTACATTATTCCAAACCTAAATATACTGAAATCCATTATTTACTAAAATTCAGTGTCAAATGCAGATCAGTGTTTCATCTTATATAACTTCCCGAAGGGTTTTGGAATGTGAACAGAATGATTTCGAATGGACATGTTTTCTCAGGCTAATATACACAAACACTTCCACTAGTGTACCCCACTCCAATTTTTATCTCTATTCTTTCATACTCATCCCAGTAAACCATAATTAGAGGAACAACAGACAGTTAATAGAGGCTGCTATTTCTATGAGGATACCAAGCAATGGGCCTTGTTTGACAATTACTAGAAAAACAAACACAAAAGACTGGTCTAGATAATTTCCCAAGTTGAAAAAGAAATCAAAAAGGAAAATGGACAAATTAACACTAATCACAATTCTCTAGAACACATTAATTTTTTAGCCTTGGGTTTATTCTACTTGGCTCAACCTCTACTGTGACAAAAACTGTCTTCTTTATGCTTTCAAATTATTTGGAACATTGGTGGCTAATAATAATAGCAGGTATGGTCATTATAGTATATATCAAGGCTGATTAGGGTTTCAACAGACTTTTATTTTTCTTAATGATAAAGCCTTTAAAATGTCACTTGAAAGTGAAACGGTTTCAATAATATCATGAATGTGGAAACATTGCAATATATTATATATTCATCAATAACTAATTTTAAATCACATAAAATTCAGTCATAGTAAATCTTTTTACATACTCATTTTACTCTCCCGAAATTTGATGTGGCGTATTCGTTTACTCTATCTCTGCTTTGAACACATCTAAAAAGTGTTTTAATACACTTTGCTTAAAACTGTCAAATGAGAAAAATGAAACTCTCAAAATGACATGAAATGGTATTTAGGCTGTAGCTTAGGGCAGTAAAAGTTAGCAATCACCTACTGAAGATAAAAATGCCATTAGAATAAAGAGGACACTTCAATAGTTTTTACATCAAAGTCACCTGGCTATTTAAGTCTCCCTATCTTTTTGGACTAATAAGCCTTTTTTTTTTCAACAGAAATATTTCTTCAGACAATCAGGGGGGTACATGTCTGTGATTCTCACTGTAGACAGAAGTTCCCAGCTGCTGTAGATCTCAGATGTAACCAAGAAGGAATGGCTTCCTATTGACCTAGTTTATTTCTTTGGGGGGGATGGGCATCTGCTAACTTTTTTTTTTTTTTAATTTTTGGCTGCGTTGGGTCTTTGCTGCTGCATGTGGGCTTTCTCTAGTTGTGACGAATGGGGGTTGCTCTTCATTGCGGTGCATGGGCTTCTCATTGCAGTGGCTTCTCTTGTTGTGGAGCACGGGCTCTAGGTGCACGGGTTTCAGTAGTTGTGGCACATGGGCTTCAGTAGTTGTGGCTCACGGACTCTAGAACACAGGCTCAGTAGCTGTGGTGCATGGGCTTAATTGCTCCACGGCATGTGGTATCTTCCCAGACCAGGGATTGAACACGTGTCCCCTGCATTGGCAGGCGGATTCTTAACCACTGCACCACCAGGGAAGCCCCTCCATCTGCTAACTTTTTACAATGAGGAAAAGGAATGGATTATTGGGGTGGGGTGGGGGTCGGGGTGGAGGGAGAAAGAAAGAGAGAGAGGGAGGGAGAGAAACTCTAAATTTTAACCTATTTCAGTTCTTCAAGCCCCTGCCTACCTTCTATAAAATTTTTCCTTCTTGCTAGAATGTGTTTTGCTTCGCTTTCTACCTGGAGAACTCCTCAGCCCAGATTTCAACTTAAGTATCACTTATTCAGAGATCCCTTTCTCTAACTCCCACCTCAGTCATATTATATTAATCAATCACCCCTTTAATATTAGTTATAATAGTTTATAAGTTTATATTTGCATATATGATTATTTATTTTGATGTGTGACTTCTACACTTAAATGACTGTTTTGTTCACTGGTGTGTTCCCAGGATGTAACACAGTGCTTTGCACATAGACAAATTGTTCTCTCTTTCCTCGAATATTTTTGGGGACTTACTAGGAGCAAAGCCTCGTGGCTGTGCTGAGCCCGTGAAGGACATAAAGATATATAATGCCACACTGTTGCCTTTAAGGATCATATAATTTAGAGGGTGCAATTATATAAATTGTCCTAGAACAAAGCAAAAATTGAAGTCGCAGCAGAGGGAGAGATCAAGAACTTGAAGTAAAACAAAGGTCACAGTTATCAGGATACTTTCTTTGAGGGACTTCAAAGACACTAATTAGTTAACTGCTCTTTGTTCTTAGGATGAGCAGGTAGTTCTTTCGGCAAAAGGCAAGTAATGATTCAGTAGACACATCTCTGTATTGGAGCAACTTCCTTCCCTCCCCCAGGCTTCCTACACATCCAAACTATTTTTTTCTTATCTTCTTACATAGGTCTCTCCGTTTTTTTTTGTTTTTTTTTTTGTGCATAGCTAAAGTTCAAGCATGTTTAGTAGCAAATGTGGAAGTATCATGGAGAAAGCTATGAGGCAATTAGAAGATTCTAATCACGATGACGTCTAACCTTCACAATGACACAGCACTCATGAGACAGTGTTAGCTTCTGCGGTCTGAACTAGCTTCTTTAATAATTAAAACGTGTTCAACTACCAAACTAAGTTCATTCCAAACCTCCAAGTGCGTGCTTGTCACTATTTCATCTACTTATTGATCTCACTGTAAATCATTTGCAACATTTAAAAAATAAGAATGTTGAATACTGACATACAAAGATGTTTAAACACGAGTTCTGCTAAAGTACTGGGAAGTATAGGAAAGACAGATGCATAAACAACTAAACAACTAAATAAAATTGTATGTCTAGTAATATAGGGCTAATTTTCAAAATCTAAGTCCTGTATGTTTTTTTGTTAGATTTACACCTAAGGATTTCATTATTTGAGCTATAATAAATGATATTGTACTTTTAATTTCTGTTTCTACATGTTCACTGCTAATACACAGAAATACAGTTGAGTTTTATATGTTGGTCTTGTATTCTGTTTCTTTGCTGAACTAAATTATTAGTTCTAAAAGTATTTTTGGAGATTTTTGGGAATTCTATGACAATTATCATGTTACCTGCAAACACAGAAACTTTTATTTCTTCCTTTCTGATCATTATACATTTTATTTCCTTTTCTTGTCTTTTTAAAAATTGAAGTATAGTTGACTTACAATGTTATATTAGTTTTAGGTATACAGCAGAGTGACTCAGCACTTTACAATTTATACTCTATTAAAAGTTATTACAAGATAATGACTATAAGTCCCTGTGTTATACAATACATCCTTGTTGCTTATCTATTTTATACATATTACTTTGTATCTCTTAATCTCATACTCTTCATGTGCCCCTCTCCGCTGCACTCTCCCCACTGGTAACCACCAGCTTCATTTCTTATATCTGTGAGTCTGTTTCTGTTTTGTTATATATATTCATTTGTATTATTTTTTAGATTCCACATGTAAGTGATGTCATACAGTATTTGTGTGACTTATTTCGCTAAGCATACTATTCTCTAGTTCCAAAAACCACTATACATGTATACAAAAATGAACAATTAACTAAATGGATGGTGGAGAGTGGTAGCCAGGTTTCTTATCATTGGAATGGTAATTCTCATGTGAGAAAAGAGAAGAAGCTAGAATGATTCATATGTTAATGGTTTAAAGACATCAGTAAGAGCTTATGTTTAGTTTAATATAGTTATAAATTGTTAAGTATAGAAATATTTATTAATATTTGTATATACACAGGTTAGTCTAAACACATATATTTCTTTGCTTTGCCACCTGGGAGAGCCTAAAAGGAATGGGCACACAAGCCACTGCAAGAGATTCCAATGGCCAAAGCTCAAATGATTCAAGCAATAAAATAAAGTAGTACTGGACTATAATCCAAAGTAAAATCAATATTCATTTGGATATAAATAAATGATTGAATAGATAAATTGACTAGACAAATCTTACTTGCAGATGAATTCAAAATAACTTATGTGGATACCCTGTCCTCAAGCAGGCAACCGTAAGTCTCCACTCTTTACGTCTGAGGTTTGCACACAGAATTTTTCCCAAAGACGAGAGTATGGCAATGGCGTAATAAAGGGTAACCTTACAATAGAGATACTAAACACATCTCAGCCAAATGATCAAGGTCAAAGCCAACAGCCATAAATCATGTCAGTAGTAGGTATTCTTGTGACGACATGATGAAAAGGACACGACCTCTGCGATCTTCCTCTCAAAAACATAGCATCGGTGTATCTCTGAGAAAAACATGAGACAGATTCCAATAGGGGGGCATCCTACAAAATACTTGTCCAGAATTCCTTAAAACTGTCAAAGTCATCAAAGTAAATCTGAAAAACTCTCAGTGAAGAGGTGCCCAAAGAGACACAAAAGCCAAATGTAATAGAAAGGATACTAGAAAAGACAAAGACGTTAGGTAAAGAATAAGAACATCAGATTAAAATATGGACTTTAGTTAATAATAATGTAACAGTAATGGTTCATTTATCGTGGCAAATGCACCATACTAATGTAAGATGGTAATAATAGGGGAAACCGGGTGTGGTGTGTATTAGTATTCCCTACAGATTCAATTTTTCTGTAAATCAAAGGGTGCTCTAAAACATAAAGTCCTCTAAAAAAAATCCTTGTCAGAGAATCCTAATATGCATATCACCTTTCTGTTGGTGTCTGCTAATCTTCTTTTCTCAAATTGTTTTCATAGTTCTTGGTATAACAGGTAACTGTTTTGAATTTAAACCCGGAAATCTGAGGTATTGCCTGAATCTTACGTAAATCTTTCGTTTAAGCAGGACTCCTCTGACACTGCTCCATTGGGAAAAAAAGCACTGCCACCTCATTACTGCCAGCTGCTGGTGGAAGTCCAGTTTCCCCATGCAGTCTCTGTTGATATCCAGGGAAACAGGCTTCTTACTTCTGCCCAGTAAGGTTACGAGTTCTGGGTTCCCACGTGGTAGCAGGAGGTGACATCATGGGGTGAGTGTTCCAATTACTGCACTGAGGTTGTTAGACCCTAACTCTCCACTAGAACTCCTCTGACGTCAAGCCATGGGGGAAGGGAGGAAGCAACTCAACACCCATTACCACCCACTGGTGACAGAAGTCTCCACTGACGTGGAAGTGGGGAATGGAGAAGTGGAAGCGGTGGGATGGTTAGCAGGGATCATCACTGCCCAGCAAGGATGGAAGTTCAGGCTTCCCACTTACCCTGAATCCAACATCACCCTGGTGGGAATGGAGGTGGGGATGCGGTGCCTTATTATAGCCTAATGATGGTGGCATTCTAGGCTCCCCATGAGGAACTTTCAGGGCGCTTTTGGACTACAATATGGAAGAAAAATATTATTGTATCTGAAATCTGTAGTAAATATAAAACCATGTCATATTTGATTTAGATTTGAAGTCTTTCAAGGTTTCTGGGTAGAGAAAAATAAGGCAGCTCTTCCTTCTGAAATAAAATGAAAGGTGACTCCAAGTGATTAGGGGTAGCTGCAAGACGGGGAGGGGACTGGCTTTCCAGTGTTTGGTTAGATACTTGCTTGGGTCTATCTGGAGATACAGGAAGAGAATTAGAGCGAGCTGGCACATAGGCAGTGGGCAGTGTGGGAGGAGTATGTGAGCTTCCCATAAGTCAAATGGTAGCTCAGCTGGAGTCCCCTGGTCCATTTAGATATCCTAACTCAGGATCAGGGAAAGGTAAAATGGACAAACCTCACAGTATAAGAACTTAAACATGCATCCCATGAGACAGGCAGGATTTACAGGTCTGCCATTTGCAGAACAACAAAGGTCAGCCAGCACTGGCAAAAGCAACAGGAGCGGTCCATACGAGAACATTAAAATCTTGTTTTGTTAATTAAGGAGAAATTTCACTTATGCCTGCCCCTTTCCAGTTGCAGCTCTCCGGATGAGCTGGACTAGAAGAGGTGTATGGGTCTCAGAGTCAGAAATCGTCTTCCTCTCTCGCTCCGTGGTCAGCATCTCCGCTCAGTCTTGCACTGGCAGCAGCGACTAGGGCAGGGGGATGGGGGATTATGTAGAGCAAGGTGAGGAAATGAATTTTAAATTGAGTTTGACTTTGAAGCTTTAAAATGGACCAAATTTTAATAACTGCCAGTGAATGGGTTTGGCTTTTAAAGCTTTAACACGGTCCGCATTTTAATAACTGCCAGTGAATGGAAAGCTGTGGAATTCACATGGTATCATTAATGGATCGCAGTGTGAAGTTCAACAAAGCAGTGATGGAAAAAATAAAGTTCTTTCACCTTTAAACCCCACCAGGTTGAGCCTTCTTGACAAACTGGTTACTGAATAAAAGATATTTAAGACACGAACTATTTTTCTTTTTTATCATTGGGTTTGTGACCATATGACTGTGTTGGCTGTAATAAAAGGGAGGTATGAATATACCTAATGCCATTTACTAATACAGAAAGAAGTAATTTTCATGTTCAGTGAGGGCCATTGAACATAATGCTTCTTCTTTCTATCCATCTTCCCGTTTACAAAGCGGACTAGGATACAGTTTGCAGCCTTTACTGCCGCTCTCCTTGACATTTCACTTAACTGATTTTCTCCCCCATCAGCCTGCCTTTGAGAGAGCATGGGCATCACGTAGTAGACCAGCATAATGGCTCGGATATCTGGTGCAGCCTGACAGACAGATTGCCTGCCTACCTAGACCCTCTGCATGAGTAAAAATCATAAGAACTTGGCCTTTCCAAAGTGGAGCTGACCTGATCAATGTCACCTCCTTCCCAGGAAAAAACAAAAACAAAAAAACCAACAACTGTGCAATGTTAGAGAGGAAACAAGATGAAATTAGAGCTGATGAGACTTGGCTGCCATTTGATTTTGTGAAAAAACAAAATCTTTTTAATGTTAAATTTGACATTTTGAAATAATTTTAAAATTTAAAATGTTGCAAAAATAAACAGTAAAAATAGTAAAGAGAACATCTGCCTGTGTTTTACGTCTATTTACCTATTGTTAATACTTTACCACATACCCTATATGTGTATGTTTACCTATCTTTTTTTTTTTCTGAGCCATCTGAAAACAAGCTGTATACAGCATGACACCTTTATCTCTAATACTTCAATGAGTATTTCCCAAGAATGTAAATATTTTCTTGCACACCACCAACGGAGTTGATAAATTCATCAATGTGTACTGACGTAGTACTTTTTTCTAAACTATCACCCATAGAACAATTTTATCAGTTGGTTTAATAATATCCTTTATAGCATTTTCAAAAGAACAAAGTCCTTGGAAATTTAAACTTAGTGAGGAATCCATCATCTGAACAAGCATATTTAAGAAATTGTAGGGAATATTTTCATAATGTCCCAATGTGCCAAAAGAAATTGGCAGTAACAAAGATGCTCTGTTACTTATGTCTTTCCATGAAACTGATACAGTTATGTAAGAAGAAGATAAAAAAATCAAAGAAACAGAAATATGACCTTAGGAAACTCCCTGGTCTAATCTATAGATGTTCATAGGGTAACTATGAGAATTCAGTTGTAATTGTTCAGTCAAAATGTCCATTTGGAACCTAAATTGCAGTTCATTACCAAAAGACTGTATTTCTGGTCTGTGAATACAATTGCCTAGATGAGCAACGTCATTAATCATCAGGGAAACGCAAATCAAAACCACAATGAGCTACCACCTCACACTTGTCAGAATGGCCATCACCAAAAACACAACAAATGATAAATGCTGTTGAGGGTGTGGAGAAAGGGAACCCTTGTGCACTGTTGCTGAGCATGTAAGTTGGTGTAGCCACTATGGAGAACAGTACGGAGGTTCCTCAGAAATGTAAAAATAGAACTACCATATGATTTAGCAATTCCACTCCTGGGTATATAGCCAAAGAAAATGGAAACACTAATTCGAAAAGATACACGCACCCCAATGGTCACAGCAGCCCTATTTACAATAGCCAAGATATGGAAGCAGCCTAAGTGTCCATCAACAGAGGAATGGATAAATATATATGTATTTTATATATGAAATGGAATATTACTCAGTCAACAAATAGAGTGAAATTTCACCATGTGTGACACCATGGATGGACCTGGAGGGTATTATGCTTAGTGAAGACAGACAGAGAAAGACAAATACTGTATGTTTTCACTTATATGTGGAATCTAAAAAATAAAGCAAAGGAACGAATATAACAAAACAGAAACAGGCTCAAAGATACACAGAAAAAAACTGGTGGTTACAAATGGGGAGAGGGTTGTGGGAAGTGGACAGATTGGGGAAGGGGATTAAGAGGTACAAACTATGAGGTATAACATAAATAAGACACAAGGATATAATGTACAGCACAGAGAATACAGCCAATACTTTTTAAAAACTTTGAGTATAGTCTATAAAAATATCAAAGCATTATGTTGTACACCTGAAAGTAATATAACATTGTAAATCAACCATACTTCAATAAAAAAAGAAAAAAACAGTCCATCCAAGTGACCTTTTTTTTTTTTTTTTTGTGGTACGCGGGCCTCTCACTGCTGTGGCCTCTCCCGTTGCGGAGCACAGGCTCCGGACGCGCAGGCTCAGCGGCCATGGCTCACGGGCCCAGCCGCTCCGCGGCATGTGGGATCTTCCCGGATCGGGGCACGAACCCGCGTCCCCTGCATTGGCAGGCGGACTCTGAACCACTGCGCCACCAGGGAAGCCCCAAGTGACCTTTTTATCAGTTAATCTAATAATATCCTTCATAGCATTTTTAAAAGAACATGCACCTTGGGGGCATACTTGAGCCATATGCTAGATTGCGCTACCCACAGATCATAGGGTAGCGGCCACATCTCAAGGGTATAGAGGTGGAATGATAAAACCAGCCAGACGTTTTCCTCATATGTGTCCATGCCTCTTTGCAATGCAACTTATAGCTCCTTCCATCAATAACTAGAGATTATTTTTTATTCTTTGACTCTGGTTAACCACATGACTTTCTTTTGCCTATGGGACATTAGCAAATATGATTCAGACAAAGTCTTGAAAATCGCTTGAACATGGGGCTTACTGTCTTTTTGTCTTCTTTGGAACCCTGAAACTACTGTGTATTAGTTTCCTGGGGCTGCCATAACAAAGTGCCACAATTTGGTTGCTTGAAACGACATATTTCTTCTTTCACACTCCTGGAGACTAGAAGTCTGAAATCACAGTGTCAGCAGGATTGGTTCATTCTGAGAGTTATAAAGAAAAATCGATTCTATGCTTTCCCCCTAACTTCTGGTGTCTCCCAGAAATCTTCAGCTTAACGTTGGCATGCAGCTGCATCACTACAATCTCTCCATCCATCTTGACATGGCCTTCTTCTCTATGTGTATATCTGTTTGTCCTCTCCCCTTAAAAGGACACCCCACATAACTGAGCTAAAGAAAATAGTTGTTTTAAGCCACTATGCTTTGAGGTGTGTGTTCACAGCAAAAGCTGATGTAGCTCTTTTCATTATCTCGGGAGCAGGTTTGCTAACAAATCAACTTAAACCAACAGACAGACACAACTCCAGTCTGTTTCCCTTTGCAATTTCTCAGATGGAGAAACGAACATAATAAAAGCCAGTGCTGAAGATACTGTAGTATTGCTAATTAACCCTTCAGAAGAGTCACAAGCAAAGGCAAAAGGTAGGTAAAGGGCAAGACCTGAGATTATTACACGTCTTTGAACATGAATCTAGATTGACATGTGAAATATGTAAACCTTTAAATTTAGTTCCACAGAAGCTCCTGACTACACGGTGTCCCTGGACAGAGAATCATTACTTGGTCTCTGCCTCAAAACTCCTCAAAAATCAGAATTATTATGGCCATAGATGTTGACCCAAGGTTGCAACTTACATCTATTCAGTTTTTAATTCAAACTCTGGACTCCTGAATATTGAATAGGAGAAAGTATGAGAAAATGGATCTCAGGGAAGTTGCAATTGTCATTCATTTTACAGGACAAGGTTTAGAGGAGTTTTTCCTAAAATATCTCCAAAAGAAGACTCTCTTGCTTATTCCACAATTTTCTTCAAAGACTATTACTGCAATAGGTTAAAAAAGAAACCCATCACTTTTACTTTGAACAAGAGTTTATTTTTATTCTCCTTAAAATGTTTAAAGGGAATGTTTAAAAGGTGATAAACATGCAGAGAACTAAAGAAAATCTCAACAATAAATGTCACGGTTCAAAATGTAATTTACGGCCAGCAGTGGGAATGATACGGTATTCCCAACATGTCTCTTTATCCTTTTTCTACTCCCTGGAGTGTTTCCTGAGTGCTATCATTATACAGCCTGCAGTATTTCAGCTCACATCTTCAAAATGGAAACAGGTTTTTGAAGATACGCTACTATCCCCAAAACATGTTCTAGATTTAATGAAGTATGCTTTTGACATAATGTATTATCTTTAAGAAATTGGAAGAAACTGGAGAATGAAAATTGAAAAACTATATGCGTTTTTATTCTTCTGGGTAGTAATAGCCCACAATGTACAGAACAAAGAATAATGAAAGAGAGAGAAAGAAAAAAAATGAAACTTAAATGGTGGAGCAAAGCCATTAGGAGGCTACCCATCTGTCTGTATGGTTTAGAAGCATCCTTGACGGGTGGGATACATGGAATGATGACCTCAGAAGGCCCCTTCCAGAACTGTGAATAAATGAAACTGAGTAAAAGCCAAGTTAATAGAGTAATTAATTCCTCCTCTGATTGTGTCTTAGTTTTTCTCCCTAGATACTTAAAATAATTATATTCAAAGGGAGAGCAAGGAGCTTTTAGAACAATTACCTCTGTAATCTGATTGGCTGTTCTTCAATATAAGAAGGAAAAAGACCCTTGTTCTTGAAAGAATGTGATTATGAGAGATGTTATTAGAGTAATTAATTCATTGCTGTGATTGTTTCTTGTTCGTCTGAACGAATGTGGGAAGAAAAAAGTTCAAAAAATGATTTCAGTGAATTTTTTTCTGAAATGCATTTTACGAAGAAACTTTTGCAAGCCAACTGCAAAAGGGAAAAGTCCATGAATCTCTTCAGTTTGATTTATATCATAAAATGGAAAGAGAAAGATTATTCTTACGGTAGATTCTGCATCTCCTGGTGGATGTTCATATTTGATGTTCTTTGAAGTGCTTAAATTAAGGCTAACAAAATGATCACCTTGAATTTTAGCCTTACCTTTCCATACACAATGGGGAAACACAAGATCATGCTTCAGAAATACAGGCGTTGCTAAAAGCAAAAGTGACTTAAGCTGTTAACCAAAACCAGCAAGGAAAATGAGATCCCCATCTTTAGGTCTAGGGAGGCTATCAAGTCATTAATCAAGGGAAAGTCTTTCAAATGTATGACAAGCTGTATATGCAGTGCTAGCAATCATTTGTAGAAAAAGATGGGATTTTAAGCCCCCATTATGAGGCTAGTATAGTAGTAAAAAGATGATCTTAGGAGAAGCTGAATTCACTTGCAAAAGAAGAGTCCTTCCTCTCTTTCAGCAGAGGTTAGGACAGAGCACTCCTAAGGCTGCCCTTATACCTAAAGGTATGAGTTGCAGAATTGTTGCTAAATTCATCCAAAACCATCCAATGGAGAGTTTAACTCCAGTGTAATATGAAGTCTCTGAATAATGCTGAGACTAAAGATAAATCATTCCAGTCGGGCAGCTGTTATTGTAACTCGAAACAACCTAGTTGCCACTGTTCCGACCCTTGCTGCCTTTTTTTTTTTTTAATTTTTTATTGGAGTATAGTTGCTTTACAATGTTGTGTCAGTTTCTGTGGTACAGCAAAGTGAATCAGTTATACATATACATATATCCCCTCTTTTTTAGATTTCCTTCCCATTTAGGTCGCCAAAGAGTACTGAGTAGAGTTTCCTGTGCTATACAGTAGGTTCTCATTAGTTATCTATTTTATACATAGTAGTGTATATATGTCAATCCCAATCTCCCAGTTCATCCCACCCACTCTTCCACCCTTGGTATCCATTAAGTTTGCTCTCTACATCTGTGTCTCTATTTCTACTTTGCAAATAAGTTCACCTGCATCATTTTTCTAGATTCCACATGTAAGTGATATTATACGATAATTGTTTTTCTTTCTGACTTACTTCACTCTGTGAGTCTCTAGGTCTATCCATGTCTCCGCAAATGGCACTATTTTGTTCCTTTTTATGGGTGAGTAATATTCCACTGTATACATGTACCACATCTTCTTTATCCATTCCTCTGTTGATGGACATTTAGGTTGCTTCCATGTCCTGGCTATTGTAAATAGTGCTGCAATGAACACTAGGTGCACGTATCTTTTTGAATTATGGTTTTCTCCAGGTATATGCCCAGGAGTGGGATTGCTGGGTCATATGGTAGTTCTATTTTTAGTTTAGTTTAGTTTATTTTTAGTTTTTTGAGGAACCTCCACACTGTTTTCCATAGTGGCTGCAACAATTTACATTCCCACCAACAGTGTAGGAGGGTATACACCCTCTCCGGCATTTACTGTTTGTAGGTATTTTTGATGATGGCCATTCTGACTGGTATGAGGTGATACCTCACTATAATTTTGATTTGCATTTCTCTAATAATTAGTGGTGTTGAGCTTGTTTTCATGTGCTTGCTGGCCATCTCTATGTCTTCTTTGGAGAAATGTCTAGTTAGGTCTTCTGCCCACTTTGTTTTTCTGATATTGAGCTACATGAGCTGTTTGTATATTTTGGAGATAAATCCCTCGTCAGTTGCTTCGTTTGCGAATATTTTCTTCCATTCTGAGGGCTGTCTTTTTGTTTTGTTTATGGTTTCCTTTGCTGTGCTTGCCGCCTCTTTTAAACGACTCACTTTTCAAGATTAGAGCTGACGGTAAGGGGAAAACTTGGTATATCTCAGCAAGATCTATACCATTTTAAAAAGAAGCTATGATGTCTTCTAAACAGTAGCATACATTACAGACAGCATCTCACAGCAGCTTCCCCAGACCAAGGAGTGCTCAGAGACCCAGGATCAAGAATGTGGAACCCGGAGCAGAAATGCTAGAGAAGGTGACTGTAAGGAGAAAATAAGGAATGGAAACATTAACAGATAATTTACTACACATCTTTCGTTTGCCTCTTCATATTGACCCTCTCTATGCTCCATCCAGCTTTTGTTTTGGAGGTAGATCTGTAACCATTATAGCTGCAGCACTGGGATTCTCTGTTCTCTGGTTCCTGGTTGTGTTAGCCAATGGCGAGGCCCCCATAAGTGAGGAAGAGAGGTGAGTAGGGAGTTATATGTTCCTCTGGTTCCTTCCATGAGACACAGCGAGGGCTAACCGTGTCCTATGACAACAGTCACTCTGTCTCTCAAGGCAGACTCCTCTGCATAGCTCTCTAGTCCAGATTCCAATAACCACTCCATTCACTCAGGACTTGGGGTGGTAAGAGCAGCAAATTTTCCCCAAGATCAGTGCACTCTTTTTTTTTTCTTTCCCACCCTTGGCAATTCATTTATAAGTAAATCTTTCTCAAATTATTCTAATTTGAGTACAGTTTTTGTTTCCTGTCTGGGTTCTGATTGATACAGGAAAGGTATATATAGGAAAAGCCTATTCTTTACCTTCGGGTAAATCACTCAGGGCTTCACACAGATAATCACTGAACACACATTATGTACATTTCTGACTTGTTGCTCTTTTTGTCTTCTCTGAGAAAGGAGACCTACAGTTTTAATGGCTTATGCGAGAATGAAAAAATAAACTGGTTTCTCTTATTAGGGCCTGAATGTATTCTATGAAAATAAAAATGGCTCGCAGGTAGTTATTCTTCCTCCAGCTCATCGCTGCACATTTGTAAAAACTGCCCTATCCTTTTCTGTGAGGCTTCCAAAAACCTCTGCGGCACAGTCATCCGTTATTGTAGGAGAGCTTGATGCATAGGGAGAAGAACCACAACAGCACGGGAAATCTGTATCCTGACTATGTCTGAACAATAGAACAGACGGTGTTTTTCTGAACTCTGAACAATGGGCATGTACGGATAATTTCTGCTGCAGAGCTAAGCAGTTTGGATGGACAACAACATAAATCAGCTTTGACAATGAATCCCCTCAGCCAAGTTCGCTCATCCAAATTAGAAAACAGAAGCTTAGAAGTACTGGGCTCGTTACTGAAGGATAGGAAACATGTTCGAGAAAATGACTTGTGGTAACATGCTAGGTGGGAGATAAAATGATGTAGGCCTTAGCTGAGCGATCAGCACAGTCACTAGTACTCTTTAGATACAGGATTCAACTGTTCCTCTTTTTGTCTTAGTACATATATTAGTTTCTGAGATGAAGCTTAGGAGAAACTAAGAAACGTTTGGGTTGATAGGGATGATAACAGAATCAGGAAGGTTGACATATTTGACAGTAGGGAGGGAAGGTAGGGAATATTAAACAATCTAGCACACAGGCTGGGGATGGAGATTTGATCATGTGTTTCAGTAGAAACAACAGTCCCAGGTTCCTCTTACATAGCCAGTGTTCTACCAACAGAACAAGAAGAAATGGTATTTGACCAGACCACCCTCTCAGTATGCTAACATTCTCTCCCATAAACGGAAACCGTAGAGGAAACATGTACAACTTTCTACACTCTTAGGATCTTATAAACAGTCACCACTGCACCACTGTAGAGTTGCATAGATAACTAGACCTATAGAGAATGGATTACTGTAGTAAAGTTTTTCGGATTCCATACATGGGACACGTTAGCACTTAGGCAACTGTCTTCATTGTATTGGTGTACAACGTCTCCCCCATTCCCTTCTCAATGATATTCCTTAGATCCTTCCTAGAAAATTACCATCATTTTCTTACCAATCTTTTCAACTCTAATCATATTCTTCACACTAGTTCCAGAATTATCTTCTTAAACCCCAAGCCAGGCTGTGCTATTCCTTTGGCTTCTGATAGCTTACAGTAGCGAGTCTAATTGTTTGCTGTAGAATTCAAGGTGCTTCATGCTCTGACTCGATCTCATTTTTAGTGGCAGCTGGAAGTCAGAAGAATCAGCACAATTTCTAGCCGCTGGTAATGGGTAATGTGACCTTTGATAAATCCCTTCTCCTTCCTTGAGTCAGCTTACCTATCACTTAAAAATAAAAACAAAGGAAGGGAAGAAGGGAAGAAGGGAGGAAGGGGGGGAAGAGAAAAACCAAAACCAGTTCCCTCTAAGTCTTTTCCAAGTTAATACTATGGATCTGGCACTGCACTGTCCTGTTTTAATCTTTTAATTCATAACTCCATGTTTTTCTATCATTCTTCTCTCAGCCTGGAATGCAGCATCCACCTTCTGCACCCATTAAACCTCTACACATATTCTGAAACTCAGTTCAAAGGCCACCTTCCTAATGAAGTCTTAATTCCCCAGATAAACGTAATTGCCCTTCATCTGCACTTTAATAAAACTTCAGTAGTAATTTTTCTATAACTTATACTATAGCTAATGATTTCTCAGCCAGCTTTCTCTGGTAGACTGTGTCTACACAGTTCTGACTAGAATATCTCCTGACAAATACTTGTAGAATGAATCAAATGGTGTCTCCATCAGGAAATAGAAGGGCAAGTACTTGATAACGCCATTTTTGGTACCATCACTCATAGCGCATGTGCACAAAAATGCAATGCAATCTCCTTCTGCCAGCTAAACCAAAATAAAACCATGCTGGGAGCAAACTGGAACAAGTGGTCTGCAGCTCACTGCATACCTTGCAAGTATTCTGGATCCTCTCCAAGGTGATCAGATCGACATTAAACTTTAGAATCCCAGAAAAAAAAAAATTCAGGTAAGGAATCTGGGGTTGATCTGGGTGAATGCCTTGATTTAGCAGAAGTGGAAAGTGTGACCAGGAGAAATGAGGTCACATCCCTATGGACGGCAGTACAGGATCTGATATCCAGCTCTTGACTCTTTCTAAGACCTTGCTCCTTATACTCTTGTGTCCCAACATCAGCTTCCATCTTATCAAGAAACATCTTTTCCTTCTAGCATATCTTGGGAAAGATGGAGCTTGTCTCAACTCTCGAACTGCCAACCTAGCTGCAGCCCACCCCCTGCAAGTTCCTCATAATCACTTCTTCCTCTGAGAATGTGAATCACCTCATGCTTCACTATCAGGCACTTCTTAGAGTTACTATGAGCAGTTCCTTTGAGAGACAACGGCTAATTCGTCCCAAGAGTCAGGCAGGGGAGAAATCTTGTCATGGACCAGAGTTCTTTTTATTGTCTCATGACTTTATTCCCCCCATCATCATACCAGACTTCAAAAGTACTTAATATTTTAATGATACTTTAAATAGTAAAACTACTCTGATCCTCACAGTTCAAGAGGGGAAACATGATCCAAAATGTAAGACCATCTCAAATGGTTTTCTTTGTAGGTATGCTTTAGTTCTTAGTCTTGCAGCCCTGCCATACTCCCTAGTTTTATACTTACAGTGTGGGAATCTTCCTATTGTTTTTATCTCTATCCCTTACATAGATGATATGACCACCATCTTTCCCCTCATGACTCAAACTATGGGCAGAACTTGACTCATCACTAGATTTACCGAAGTCTGACTTATTCTACTTGGAGAATATCACAATTTCAGCTTCATCAGAAGATCGGGGGGATATTCATTTCTGGAGAACCTGACTCTGAAGTGTCTGTAGGCATATAGGTCAAAAACTGCTAGTTATCTACTAATAACTACTTTACATTTCCCTCTTGCCAACAGAATTCCAACGCTATTTGGTAAGGGTATATGCTCACCTTAAAAAAAAAAAAACAAATAAAAATTTTATAGGCATTGCCACGTGACTTGAGCAGAAGGTGACTGGTCTGGACAGGCAAGAAGGCTATTTTGTGCAGACATACAGTGACAGGTCCAGCTGACATCCCTTGTTCCAGGCTAGAACGCATACACAGTGTCCAGAAGCTCCACAGCCATTCTGTGACCAAGGGCCAAGGATGGCAGAACAGAAGGGCAAAAGGAGTATTGTGGAAGCCAAGGCACTAATCCTGGATCTCCTACCTTTGGATGCTTTGTAATCTGGGAAAAAAATAAACGGTTGAGTCATATGTGTTGGGTTTCTTTTATATGTGGCTGATTCATAAAGATGCAGCGTTTAAGGAGAGGTTAATCCCCTGTAAAGAATCAAAATGCTCACACATTAAATCTGTTAGCAGCAGAGTCTCTGGTTAACCTCTGTGAAAATGTTAAGGGGCGAAAGCAGAAGAGTTTCCCTCATATGGACTTAAAAATACGAAATGAAATACTTTCCAGTAATTTAAAATTGTTCCAGACACAGGCTGATTAATATAAATTCTTTTCTAATCTTCCCAACAGCCTTATGAGATGTGCTAATGGAGATTTAGAGCACATGAGTGTCTTTACCCAGCTATACAAGTCATGGAACTGGGATCCAAAGTTTGCCAAAAACCTCACCCTTCAGTGTACCCTTTAAGTAATTCGAAAAACTTATAAAGGACACAGAAAAATGAAAATGGGCCCAGCCTTTGCAACACAGGACATGGAATGCTATGAGAGTAAAATCTCTGAGTTTTTGGTACCAAAGATATAGGGGTGCAAAGCTATAGAAATTGGTGTGGAGTAGTTATTGATCTTTTTGGCTAAAGAGGTGATCAAATGCAGATTCTCCCTTTCCCCTCACCCAGCAAGTCAGAAAGTGTTGAGCAAATAGAATGAGAAGTCATTCATGGTGTCTTGCAGAAACAAGATTCCCTAAATAAACACTTGTAGTTTAAAGTTACATATTGTGGTTTAATAATGCATTTAAAAGCTGAAGATAGTAGTATGTGACCATAGGAACAGGACAGCATAAGAGCACATACTAATTTCTCAGCACCAGTAGGAAGAGGATAAATAGAGCATGGATCATTCAGAAGAGTACTAGCAGAATCTGGACAAATAAAGAAACTTTACAGTATTAGTTAACTAGTCTGTTTTCTTACTCAGGACTAATTAAATGTTTTCATTAGATGAAAATTCATAGCAAATCTTACAGAACATTTTAATTATGTGCCATTATGCTTGAGTAAACCGTCTAGTAAATTTTACACAGTTTTCATCACAAAGTCATGTATCTAGTACCACTTACCTCATCTTTGTGTTATTTTATTATTCCTCCAGATATTGATGTAATGATACATGGATTGAGAGGATTCTATTTTAAAATTTACATCAATATTCTGGTGCACTGATGAGAAAGTTATGGAAGCAATACCTTTTTCTTTAATCAGGCTTATTCTAGACTAAGTATGGCATATGTTATTTTGATATAATAACATATAGAGTATACAGCAGAGACAAGAATGTGTTATTGTGCCATTCAAAATCTCTCAGTAAATATAAAACTCAGCCTTCTTCCAATTTCCAGCACAAAATATTCTCAGGAGTCCAAGCCATTCTTTTTAAATCTTTTCCTCTCTTTTAAAAATGTGACTGGTCCTGTTTCTCAGAGCTTGTGCTGATACCCTCTTCCAGGCATGGGACACAGGATGCTACGTGCCACCCCATGGGCTCCAAATAACTGGACTAGGAATAGCTACTTGAAACAAGACACAATCAGATTCTCGCCCGAGTCAGTCCCAGGTGATTCTCAAAGTGAGCAAACACAAGAGATATGGAAACAGGCTAGGACTTGGGCTCCTGAAAATGTTTGCAGATTTTACCCTGTACATCGACCTTATCTGAAATCCAGCCTGTATTTCACTTGCCAAGTGTGTTTAACAGAAAAAAAGGACACCTCTTCCTAATACCCCCAGAGGCACTATATGAGCTCACAGTGTCCAGGCTAGGATAGGCGTGTTTACTAACTATGTAAAGAGAAGCAGAGAAAGTGGACTGCAGAAGGCAATGAAGCAGGCATGAAGATCACAGCAGACATAAAGGACCAAAAGGTGCGGAGATAGAGAGAGCATAAAGAGTGAATCTGAACGCAAGAGAGCCTTGGGGTGGAGGCTACAGTGTAGGTAGCTGAGAGCTCTCTTCTTTCTCACTACAATTCAGGTAAAGGTCCGCTGCTCCTGAAGCCCTTGCTTTCTGTGTGTAGCTGTCTGCAAAAACAGCTACACATCCCCCTTCTCTCTGGGCTGGTGACTTACTTTAGTAACCAAACAGCGCCCTATGGGGCCTTCCCAGAACAGAACCCCCATATCCTCTGCCTGCCTCTTGTCTGTAGAAAAACTTTAGCCTCCTAGGCCTTCCCCCAGTTCCAAAGAGTAAATTTAATCAGAGAAGCGAGAAAATGCAGAAAGTGAGGAAAACAGTCAAGCAAGACAAAATAATAATAGTTTAGCCATTAAACAAAGTCAAGCACCTCTAGTTCCTCCTCAAGGGCTATAGATAATATTCTGAGCCATGTCCTTTGAACTGTTTTGCAGATACTGAAACCCCCACCAGGTGGAAGAAGTGAACTGTATTCTGCCCACAAGCACAGAGACCCCAGATGGGTTGGAACCAGAAGGTCGATGATGCAGACGCCTGATGACCTCCCCAGCAACCAATCAGAAGAATGTGCACTAGCTGATCACACATTCTAAACCCCCATCCCTTACCCTGTCTTTAAAAAACTTTCCCTGAAAGCCTTCCATGAGTTCGGGCCTCTTAAAGCACTAGCTGCCTGGACTCCTTGCTTGGCGCCCTGCAGTAAATGCTGCACTTTCCTTCACCACCACCCAGTGTCAGCAGATTGGCTTTACTGCCCCGCCCACCCCAGGGCAAGGGGACCCAAGTTTGGTCCTGTAACACTTTGACCTGTAGAATGTGAAGAAAGTGACATTACAGCAGCTCCAGGTGCAGGCCTCAAGAGGCCTAGTGTACTTCTATACCCCTTGGAACTCTGCCAGCCACCATGTGAACAAGTCTAGGTTACTTTTTGGATGATAAGAGACATGTGGCCAAGTTACTTCCAACATCCCAGTCCACAGCCACTAACCCCCAGAATCAGAGCAACGTAACTACCAGACAGCTGACCACAGATGTGTGACAGAGCCTAGCAAAGACCAACATTACCACACTGCTGACACCAGTGCAAGTTTCTGACCAAAAAAAGCATGCTCCAAGTCAGAGGTGGGCACAGTTTTTCTGGAAAGGGCCAGATAATGAATAATTTAGGCTTTGTGAGCCATATGTCTTCTCTGTCTCGTATTCTGCTTTGTTTGTTTATAATCCTTTAAAAATGGGAAAGCCATTCCTATCTCTTGACTTGTACTAAAACTGGCTACTGGTCAGATTTGGCCCATGAGCCAAAACTGGCTGGCCTCTGATCTCTGTAAATGTTTCTTGTTTTAAGATCACTATAGACTGAGTGTCTGTGTTCCCCTGAAATTCATATGTTGAAACCTAATCTCTAATGTGAGAATATCTGGGGATGGGGGCCCTGGAAAATGATTAGGTCATGAGGGTGGAGCCCTCATGAATGGGATCAGTGCCCTTATAAAAGAGACCCTAGAGAGTTCCTTGCTCCTTCTACTATGTGAGGATGAAGCAAGAAGATGGCATCTACGAACCAGGAAGTAGGCTCTCACCAAACACTAAATCTGCTGGCACTTTGATCTTAGACTTCCCAGCTTCCAGACCTATGAAAAGGAAATGTTTCTTGTTTAAGCCATGCAATCTAAGGTACGTTTTGCGAGAGCAGCCTGAACAGACTAAGACAAAGGCACTATGTTTTTGGATGGTTTGCTTTGCAGGAGAAGTCAGGGGATGCAATGTGAGATACTTCTATCAATTTAAACAAATAAACTTTTTTTTTTTTTTTGCGGTATGCAGGCCTCTCACTATTGTGGCCTCTCCCGTTGCGGAGCACAGGCTCTGGACACACAGGCTCAGCGGCCATGGCTCACGGGCCCAGCCGCTCCGCAGCATGTGGGACCTTCCCGGACCGGGGCACGAACCCGTGTCCCCTGCATCGGCAGGCGGACTCTCAACCACTGCGCCACCAGGGAAGCCCTAAACAAATAAACTTTTACACAATTTTTTTTTTTTTTTGCAAGCCAAATTGCCTAGACTTAGATTGTAACTTTGAAATCACAGTCCATGAGGGAAGATGTCAGTATCACACTGAAATAACTGAAAAGAGCAAGGTTGGAATCCCTCAAGAATTCATGGCCTTTGTTTAGAAAGAGTTCACGTATCTCTTATAAAAAGACCTTCTCTTTGAACCTTGAAAATCTGACGTACTCAGAAAGCAAACCATTCTCTGCATTATTTCTTGGCACTTAATGTAGCTTACTTCTGTTCTAAATGTGATTCTTTACAACATATGCTTGCTCTGATGGAAGAAATTAGCAAAGGATTATTGCTTTCCATAAGTCGATTAGGCTGAAAAGAAATGAGTTGTTTTTTCTTTCGCTGTCACACCAGCTTTATTTCTAAGACAACACGTGTGGGGATTGGATTCTATTAATGAAAAGATTACTGCAAAATTTGCCATCTTATGTTCCACGCACATCTTGTGTCAACCTTATTGGAATTGAACTCAATGTATATTCTCATGTAAATAAAATCAGGAAAACTTATGAAAAACAAAAGAGCCTTGTGTAATGAGGTAAGGGGTGTGTGTGTGCGCGTGTGTGTGTGTGTGTGTAAGAAAGAGAGAGCTAGAGGGAGAGAGACTTTCTTTCTTTTTTTGCTTTCTTTCAAAGGATAAAGGATAGCTTTTGAAAGAAGGGCAACTAGAAAACCTAAGTTTCTTTACATGGCACATTTCTTTCAGGGAGAAGCCTAGTTCTGTATAGATGTGGCTTTAAAAGGATGCTGATGTAACAGCACAATTCCTTATCTCCTAAAATTGTATCTGGTTCATTAACAAGGAGCATGATCAAAAACAAAGGAGACAGTCTTTTGTTTTCCAAAGTAGCCAAGCGAATATTATGGATTGCTTTGCTGAGCAAGTGTGGTTGTTTGTGGACCAGCAAGACTTCAGGAATCAACAGAATTTCTCTGTAAGGTATGTGAAAAATCTGAAACAGACAATGATTTCCACCACAGAGGTAGAAATAAAGAGCTCAAAGTCTTCAGTTACCTGGTTGCTTGGGCAATACACTGTTGACAAGATTGAGTTCAATCGTGAGTCATAATAAATATCAGATATTAATAAATTCTATTTATATTAAGTGAAATTAAAGTCTTATTTTAAAAATCTTAATTTTGCCCCAGAGCAGTACCTGTCAGTATAATAGTTAGAATCCTGTAAATAGAAGTAAATTCTCTCACTCTCTCTCTTCAGGAATAATGATTCATATACTTTATGCAAATATAGCACAATGTATGCAGGCAGGATCACTAGAAAACTTCACAATTCTTACCAGGTGTTTAGCCAGGCCAAGATTCCAAACTATCTGTTGGAACCTGGCTTTCCATACAGGTTACCACTGAATTATTCCACAGGTCTAAGCCCGTAGGGATTTCTGTGATTCCTTCTTCTTTATCAAGGTACCTTGAGTGGTCATTTAGAGACTTCATCTATCTTTTCCACATATGGACAGAAAAATGCCTTTTTTTTTTGCCTGCATAGGGTATATGTCAACACACTGTGGAAAAGAATTTTTAAAATGTTTCATACTAAAACTATTTCCATATACCCTGAAAAATCTAATCACTTGCCCTTGTTATTATATATACGTGATTTTTCCACATCACCCAGTACCCATCACCTTTTTTTTTTACTTTCTTATGAAAACCTCTTATTCTTTCATTTTTGATTATTTGTTGAGAACCTGCTATGTGCCAGGCTTTATCTAGTACCTAGGAATACAAAGATGATAGGAGTTTTTCTTTAACAGTCAGGGTTCCTTCAGAAAAACAGAACAAAAAGGAGATCTCTCGCTCTCTAGTTATTTATCTATCTAGAGAGATTTATTTTAAGAAACTGGCTCATGCAATGTGGTGACTATCAAGTCCAAAATGTGCAGGACAGACCAGCATGCTGGAGACCTAGGGAAGATTTGAAGCTGCAGCTCCAGTCCGAAGGCTGACTGCTGGTAGAATTTCTTCTGCATCAGGTAAGATCCATCTTTTTCTATTAAGGTCTTCAACTGATTATATGAGGCCCACCCACATTATGGATGATAATCTGCTTTACTCAAAGTCTGGTGATTTAGTGTTAATCTCATCTAAAAATGTTTTGACAGAAACATCTAGAATAACGTTTGGCCAAATATCTGAGTGCCACGGCCTAGCCAAGGTGACACATAAAACTAACCATCATAGCTCTTGAGTAACTCCGAGTCCAAGATGAGGATGATAAGACAAAGGTCAATTTTATCTGGGATGGAAGTGCTTGGAATGTGCAATGTGAATACTGGAGAGAAGCCCTTCAGTCCTCATGGAGTAGTTGAGGAGGATACTTAGGAGGAGGGAGGTTTTAAGTGATGGCTTATAGTCTGAATAGGCACCCATGAGGCAGATGGGTGTCAGAACCAGATAATGAATTCCATCACAGAGGTTGAAAACGTGTTAAAAACAAACAAATAGGAAAGAGAATGAATGTAAAAACAAATAAATATGAAACAACATGTATGTTCTAGAGATCAGAAGCAATGCATTATACATTGCAGTAATGATGAAGAGCAGCAGTAGTATAATGTGAAATGAGGGGTGAGCAGGAGCTTCTCAAACTCCCATGTCCTTTCTGAGACTTCTCCATCTACTGGTGAGTACATCCTTACGTTTTGGCACAAGACGTTCCAGCCTCACTTTTGTTTGCTCCTTGACTAGTTCGGCTTGATTTTTTTGACTCTACTACGTTGAAAGATTTCAACATAGGCGAAGCATGATGTAATGGAAAGAGATTTCAGAGTCAGAGAGAAGAGGCTGCCCCCTACTAAACACAGATCTTGGGTAAACCACTTCCTGTCTCTGGGCTTCAGTTTACTGGTATGTAAAATAAAAACAAGGATTATCAATACCTTAACAGGACTGGCATTCAGAAAAATGGCTGCTAACAGATAAAAGTACTAAGCAAATGACAGCTATAATTTTGATTATTACTGGGCTTTGGATTAAGAAATCTGAGAGTTCTCTTGGTGAGGAAAGAGGACAAATTGGAAGAAAAGACAGAGAAAAATTTCCACTGAATAGTTCATCATTGACATGAATGAGGTCAGGGAATTAGATTAAATTTAACAAAGTCCCGCCTAATCCTCTTTAGCTTTGATTTAAAGATTATAGAGAACATAAAATAGAAAAGCCATTTCCTGAGATTCACAGTAGCCCCTCTCAGGTCTTTCCCTTGCCTGGAACACTGCCAATTCTTCTCAGTCTGCTGGATCCCTAAGGAGTACGATTCTGAGAGAACTGGCTTTCAAGTATCAACCTCTCATCAACACTTGAGTTCATCTCTACATTTGCGTTCATCTCTCACCTAGTATCCTCCTTTGTTAAATGTAGAAGATAATTCCAAACTCAGAGCCTGTTGTGATGACTAGTTGATAGGATATCTGTAAATCGAATAGTGCTGTAATTGGAATAGAATTCACTCTCAATGTATATCAGCATCGCCCTCTAATTGTCATTGATCACATGTAGGGAATGAAGTCCTTCCTCTTTGCATTCCTGCTCTAACAATCCTAATCCTTTCTGAGGCCGTAGGTATTTTTGGCTAAATCCAGGGATACTCACATACAATAAGTGCCAAAAAGAAAATCACAGAAATCCAGTTTAAAAAAAAACAACTCTTAATTCTCTGATGTACTTAATATATTTTAGATATGGAGCTAAGTATTTTGTGTGATGTATTTGTTTCACAAAAGCAATACGGGTTAGATACTATTATCTCCATTTTACAGATGAGGACGCAAGCTTATGATAGCTTGCTCAAGATTTTATTCATTCATAAATTATTTACTGAGCTCCTTTGTTACGCCAGATAATACACCAGGCATTAGAAATACAAAGGTGAATATGGGAACGCCCTGATTTCTGATTATAGACGTCTTAGTAGGTCAAACAGAAATTAAACAAATAGTTAGCATGTGATGCTCGCACGGGGGCACAAGGTTCATTACAGGTGTAAAGCTGGTGTATACAAAGTGTGTGTGTGGCAGGGGAGAGATAGGGAGGGTACTGCACGAAGCTACAAATACAGTGCACAGGCCACTAACTGCTGTGGCTAAAACACAGGAACAACTGTATCTTACTTTTATCAAAATTCTGTAGGTGATCTGAAGTCTACTCCTCAAACTCTACTGCAGAGTAGTTAATAGTTTTTTAAAAGGCTTCATAGTCAATTGCACATTTTGCAACTAGTTCTCTGTACCAAGCAGTTTATGCACTTTTGATGTCAGGATACATGACATTGCTTGACTTAATTTCAAACTCTGCATCATTACAGACAAGAATATATATGATCGCTGCTATTCAATCCTGCCACTGTGCACTATGTGAGGTGAATCTAGAACTTACTAAAAATACCTCTAAATCACTGTTATGTTAAATGCTCCGGGAAAATGTGCTTATTAAAGGAATCTCCAAGACAAGTCAAAACCATCAGTACCTCTGGATTATCCAGGACAATAAAAAAATCAATTAGAACTGATAGGCATCTCCACCTAGCAGATGTCTCTTGCATTTTTCATATAGTGTCTGTGCTAATTAGGAAACAAACAGTGTAGGACTATTGGCTTTGGAGAGAGATCTATGTACTGCATAGGCAAGATTTTTAACATGTGTCAGCAATAAACACATATTGGGTTTCAATTAAAAGAAGAGTCTTTGAAGCTAAAAATGTTAAAGTATGCAGTCATGCTGATGAAGCACATGCCTGCAGTGAGGGTTTAACTTTCTTAATATAGCTTTAAGTGATGGATGATTTCCCCCTTCTTCTACACTTCCATTCCAAATAAACTCTACTTAACAAGCTATTTTACCTGAACATGATGATATAATTTTCTATTTTTGAAAAGAGACAGATGAATGGCTACAGATTGATCACTAATTTTACTGAGCATAACTTGAAGTATCCAAGAGATATTTAATTTCCTGAATTAGAATGTATTTAGCTAATGAATGCTTCTTCTGGATGTTAACGGCAGTCATCTGTTTTTTTGCCTCTCTGGACTACTGCTATCCCCAGCCAGCTTCATAACATGTCAAGGCAATCCTTCTCCTTTATCAGTCGTCCATACTCACTTTACACTTCATCAAACTATAGGAAATATCCATTTTTTAATCAATGATTCACATATTCACTTAGTCAATACTCACTGAACACATGGTAGGTTACAAAGATGAAATTGTCGCTGATGGGGAGACAGAAAAGAAGAACACTTCCATATCATATGATAATCATTAAAGTGATGTACATGTATATGTGAAGATCGTAGGTAGGGTGATGCATGGGGTAGGGAGGATGACCATACATTTTATCATGCAAAGCAGGACACTTTCAAGAACAAATGATGTCACTAATAACGATACTGGGTAGTAGTTGTAAAGCTGGACTCATCCATGCTATTTCACATATATAGCCACCCAGAGATAAGGAATGGGAATTAGTTCTTTTCATCACAGTCAGTATTTAATGAACAGACTCAATACTGACTAAGATATAATACTTGATAGCTAAGTAAACCTTGTGTTGTTTGAGACACACTTCACAGTTATATTTCCAGCAACAGCTCAGGCTGCTTGCACATGCCTCCTTAATACCTTACCATCCATCTTCTATCCTGAGTGACAGTCTGGGGTAACTTGGGCTGTGAACCTGAGAAAGTTTTGAGGGAGGTGCTAAACTCTTGCTGATATGGTGATGATTACTGAACCTGACACATGAAAAATGCTCATAATGTATCTGTCCAGTGATACACCCTGAAGGAGTATGTGAGAGTGCTTTCCTTCAACCTTCAGAAAGTCCACAGAGTAGAAGTGAAACGGGATATTATAACCCCTTTCTACTCAAGAAGGAGATCTTGTGTTTAACTTGACCTAGCATTCTTGACACTCTCCCTCCTGCCTTCAGGTACTATGTAAATATCAACCTCTTCCGGTGTCCAGGGTAAACCTCCCGAACCTTCTCCCTTTTGTCTGTTCTCTACTGCTGTCCCTTAGCTTGGAATCTGGTTCCTGTTCTCCCGCTACCCAGCTGGCTTTTCTCCCTACTCTGCTTCTTGTTTTCTGGTTCCTGAGCCACCCTAACCTGGTTCCATTAGACTCCGTTATACCTTCAGGTCACAAGCCTGACCATGCTCAACCTGTAACCACATCAACCTGGTTTTGTAGTCCAGAGCTCTCTTTCTTCTATTCCTAGCAAACAGAAGGGAGCTGTGGGTTCCAAAACAGGTTGATGCATGAGATAAAACTTACACAGGGCAAAACACACACATCTTAAGTCTACACAGGCTGATGTATTTTTCATAGCATGCCAATGCCAGTCCATGTGGCTGCCATCAAAATCAAGATGTAGATCGTTTCCAGTATTCAAAAAGGCTTCCTCACACCCCCTCACTGTAAGTATACCTCAAGGGTAATTACTATTCTGAATGTTATCATCCTAGATTATTTTTGCTTGATTTTAAACATTGTATAAATGGGCTCATACAGATTGAAAATGAAATCAGACATACCTTATAGGTATGTGAAGACACCTACCTGCACCCAGCTTTTAGATCTGTGATGTGGAACAGGCTGCACTGACCATGAATAAATCTTAGGATCTTGGCCAATATTTGCTGAATGGACTCAATGTTGAGTGTGCAAAGATCCAAACAAGGGCACCCCCAAACTGCCCAGCTGGATTCCTTTGCTATTATTTTGCCATAGGTGAACAGGTGCGCAACACAAATGTGTAATGAACATTTCCATCGATTCCGTAATGTTTTGAATGTTTTGAAAATAGATCCTTTGAGCATTGAATGTAATATCAGGCAGTCTTTTGGGTGATGGGCACAAGATCCATGTAGGGCTTTGGGGGAGTTCATCATTTAGAGATGACTTCAGGAATATTTAGCCACAGGATATTCTTAAATATACCCTGCTGTTTTCAGACCTGGTGTTAGGAAACTATTCACTGCCCTCATGACTCTCTCTAGAAATGAACTGAAAGAACTTGGAACATTTCTTATGAGTTATTGCAAATACTACTATTAGCTCAGCTAGAACAGATTAGAAAGGAATCCAGGGTTGTAAGTTCAAAACTGAATTTGGTCGCTCAGTACTTTCACAGAAGGGAAAAAAAACAAAAACAGCAAGTAAGCAAAAAAGAAAGCAAGCGAGAGAAATTACATATATATATATATATATATTTAAATTTGAACTTTATATATATAAAAATATATTGCATATGTAGAGTGAATAATATTAAGTCATTCCTATCACTGTCAGGAAAAAATATATATGTGTATTTTTTTATTCACTCATTACATTGAGCTATTTATTCATACCAGTCATATATTTTGCCCAGACAATATATTTTTGTTAATGCTATGTAACATTTTTATGTAACATATTTTAGTGAGCAATCACCATGTTCCAACATAAGCTATTTATGGACATACAAACATGATTAATTCCAGGGGTCATATTTTGGATTTCACCTTTGTCCAAAATAACAAGACATGGAAGAGAAAGCATGAAATATATTTAAGTCACAGAAACCCTCTGGCTGTAATTGTTAGAATACCATTTCATAGCTTTAACCAACAAGACTATATAACTATACCTGAAAATGCTGAAATTAGGAGAAGCAATATCCATTGTAAGAGGGTACGCTTTATACGAACCATTTTAATTTATGAACAAAAATATTAGAGCATCAGAGCTACTTTTTTTTTCTCCTTATGACATTTTTTTGAGGATTCTTATCTACGTAATTCAAAAACTCAGGTACTTCAAACAAAGAATAGTGTTGGCAATTTGGAAGTGTAAGCATTCAGTAAAATATAGGACATTTTTTTTTTTTTTTTTGCGATGCGCAGGCCTCTCACTGCTGTGGCCTCTCCCGCTGTGGAGCACAGGCTCCGGACGCGCAGGCTCAGCGGCCATGGCTCACGGACCCAGCCGCTCTGCAGCATGTGGGATCTTCCCGGACCGGGGCACGAACCCGTGTCCCCTGCATCGGCAGGCAGACTCCCAACCACTGGGCCACCAGGGAAGCCCAGGACATTTTTGAATACATAAGAAATATTGCCATCATATTAGAGGCTAATCAACTGCCTAATCTCCCTCTCAAGTGGAATTCTTTACTCCGATATACATGTATCAAAGAGTGAAATTATTCATACCAATAGCAATTTACTTTGCTTTCTTCAGTTTTTCAGATTTTTCTCAGTGGTTAGATTCCATCTTGTTGCCTATTTTCTTTTTCTAATGCTAGTGAAGCAAATGTTTTTTTAATATGATAGTGCTCCCAAGTTCAGAGTGGACAACTTCAATACAAAGCAAATTTACTGTGATTTTTTTAGGTTAAACTAATCATAGTCATCATCATTTTGAAGTCTAAATGACTTTCTGTTTATTCACAACTATTTCTGCCAAGAATTAGGTTGAATATTGGGGAAATATAAATAAGACAAAGCCCTAGCACTCAAGAAATCTAAGGCATAGATAGAGATTAGAAATACATTAACCCAGAAGTTTGGGCAGAGAAGAGAGACAAAAGAAGAGATCACTGACGATATAGGTGACACAGAGTCACTCTATAAGGGACTGAACTTCCAGTTTTATATACTGATACATCTATTTTATTCATTAAGACAAAGTTCATTGCATTTGAACACATCCCAATTTCTATCATGCGAAGAACACTGACAAATAAATACTAAAACTAGACAGAGTTTTCATCTAGTCCAACAGTCTTTTCTACAGAGAATAATGATGGTCAGACCACGTAAGGGACTTTCCTAAAGTCTCATAGTTGGGACTGCAAATTTCAGGTGGAAACTATCACACCAATCAGAGTTTGAGGGTCCTAGCAATTCCAGGTAATTTTGATGAGAATGGAAGCTTTAATTCTATTGTTAATAAACATAAAATTGAAACATAACCCTTGGTACAAAAGATTAACTTAGCAGTTTTCTTAGATACAAATGCCACCGTGCCTTACTAAGTGAAACAATTCCAAAATGGAGTGTACCAACTCCATATATGGTAAACTCCAGTGACAAATGTTTTGAATCATTATGTAAAACAAATTGAGTTAAACAGTTATTAAGCAAAAAGCATAATTGAGAGGCTCTGAGATATTAAACAGTAATTAGAATGCAAGCAGAATTATATTTGTTGAACTCTGGATAGCTAAAACAGGATATATAAATGCGAGAATCACATAAAATCCTGCTGTTGTGTCGAGGCCAATGTTTGGAGAAAAGAAGAAAGAAAAAAGGCATTTGCTCTAAGAGCTGACCTTGGTCACCTTTTCCTCCTCAGGATCATCTTGAAGATTACCAACCTTCTCATACTAAAATGAACACCTATACATTTCTACATTGTGAATTCAGATATGCTTATCAATTCTTTATATTCATAAATTGCTGTTTAAATACAATTCTTTTCTGAAGCTGCAACACCAGAAGGTGGTGGGGGGTGGATGTTGAAGAATGCTTAGAAAAATGTAATATTATACAGCAGGAACATAAAAAGTAATTGATTCATAATGGAATTATTGGATGGAAAAGGGTATAAAACAGTTTTACATGTACAAGAAAATGTGTAAACCATAACACTTCAATCAATTCAGCAATCAATTTCTGTCAGCAAAATCTCAATACTATTGAAATCCAAGAGCAGTGAAACAAACCAAAAAGACATTTTCTTTACAGCTGCTCACAGAAATACATATGCCTAGTCAACTGTCTCATATAATCAGAATGTTAATACGGTATAATGTGTTGAAAACTGGGGGTGTTTGTGATTAATTTACTACAAAATGTAGTCCACATGTGATTTTGGATATATCCACACACCCCCACATACTCAAAAAAGGAGAGCACTTTCACATATAATTAACCTGTAAGATAAACCCTTCGTCCACTTTGGGGGCTATTAATTTCATAATCATCCTTTGAATCTCCTTGACAGTGTTTGATATTTAGAAAGTGCATTGAAAATGTGAATGCTTCTCCAAGGTCACCCATGGTTTAGAAGAAAGGAAAGAGAGCATTTACGCAGAGAATTACCTTTACAAGACCAAAGAAGGGCAGCACGTAGGAAAGCTAACGATTATTTCTAGTGGATGCTACCATGCCCCTTGCAGATGCCCTTCACAAGACCAGTGCACCCATCCCCCCGCTATGGGTGACTGCTGACTCCTAAGGGCTCAGAGCTGCCCTCCGTTCTCAGAGATCTTCCCCAGGAATGGAAGACAGGGAGAGTGTTCCCCTTCACTCCAGCGGGAGTAGACAGCCATCAATGAATGACTGACATGAGGGGGCCAAAAATAGACACCCCAAGGAGGGACAACTCCTCAGGGAAGGACAACTCTGGTGCAATTCACAGTCCAGTGCTCCTGTGAGAGCTGATCACAGCCAAGAACCTGCCTGTAGCTGAGTCCCCTGCCCCTTCCTGCATTTCTCACTCCCTTCTAAAAACAACCCATCCCCCAAATGAATCACTTTCATAAGGATCCCTGTTTCAGGCTGTTTCTGAGAAAACTGATGTAATACAATCTTAAATGGAAAAGCTGATATGTGCTTGAGGCAAGCCCTTAGCCCTAACAAGCCTCTGTCTCCTATATACCGTGAGACTAAATGAGATTCTATTCTGTCTCCTAGAAGCTTCCAGCCAAGTTCCCCAGGCTCCCTTAATGGCCCGTAACTTAACAGATGTTCACTGGGGGAAAACCAATCATGCTTTCGGACCCTTCAAGTTTCCAGATTTTTACACCAGCTCTGCATGATGGCTAAATGCTTTTCTTCTTTTACCCAGAAGAGGTCCTGTGTGAAGGATAAAACTAATCCTTAGCCAAAATCCAAGATGTGAAAAATTTTTTTTTTTATAATTTATCCAGCTTTTGCTAGTTGTTGCAAGAGAAGCACACGTCTTTCCAAGCCTTGTCAACTTACCAAGAAACAGAAGCTTTTAGAATAGAGTTGTAATATGTACTATATCGGCATATAATATAAATCACACAAGATAAAGTTCTGCTTTAAACAGTCCAATGAATCTGAAAGTGTCTTAGAGAAACAAGTAGTTTTTTTAATATTTACTCAGTTTTTTAAATCACATATGATATTTTTCACTGCTTCCAGAAGAGCCAAGTTTCATCTGGTAGCATGTTTCTTCAGGCTGAAGAAAATCCTTTAGCATTTTTGTACTTTAGGTCTGCAAGTAATTAATTCTCTTATTTTATTTGAAAATGTTTTTATTTCATTTTCATTCTTGAAGAATATTTTCACTGGATACTGAATTCTGAATTTGCAATGTTATTTTCTTTCTTTCAGCATTGTAAACCTGTTGTTTTCCTATCTTTTGATTCCCATGATTCTTTTCTTCTAAGAGGTCAGCATTCATTCAAATAATTATTTTACATATATAACATTTTGTTTTGCTTTGGCTGCTTTAAGACTTCTCTCTACGTTTCATATTCAGCAGTTTGAGTATTATGTGCTAATGCATTTTTAAGTTATCCTGTGTTCTGTTCATTGAGTTCCCTTGAGTTCATAAATTTGTTTTTCACCGAATTGAGGAAATCTTTTCTCTTCCCTACTTTTATTCTCTTCCTTTTAGAAGTATAAATGCATATGTTAGATCTCTTGATATTGACCCATAGGTCCATGTGATTCTGTTCATATATATTCAATCTCATCTTTCTTTGTTCTGATTTGATAAATGATATTGATTAATCTAATTCTTGATGTTTTCCTCTGCAATCTCCATTTTTTTCTGTTAAACCGTTGGGAGAATTTTTCATTCAGATATTATAATTTTCATTTCTAAATTTTAAAATTTCTATTTATATGCTGATATGTACTGTTTAATTATTTTGAGCATGTTTTCTCTATATCATTGAGTATAGATGCAATAGCTTTTAAAATGTTTTGTCTGCTAATTCCAACATACACCTCATTTCATCGTTAGTCACCTTTGTTGCCTTTTCTCTTGAGAATGGGTCACATTGCCCTTGTTTGTATATGATTAATAATTTTGGATTAGATCCTGGTTATTTTGTATGGTATGTTGTTTATGATATGGATTCTATTAAATTCCTCTGAAGGACTTTTTTTCCCAAACCAATTAACATGCTTAAACCTACACTGTGAGCTCGGTATTAACTTCCGTGGTTCAAATCTCAGTTTAACTATATAAGCCTTTTCTACACCGCTTTTAGTCTGATTCTCAACATGTGCGATTCACTGAGAAGCGTGAGACTTACACAGTGTTTACGTGGCACTCCCTTCTGGATTAGTTTTCTCAATCCCCAGGGGACAGCTGGCATAGACTAGACTACTTTTTTTGATCTCTCTGACCACCTTGCCACTCTACAACTGCAAACCACCCTTGAAGCAACATTACAAGTGAATGGAAATTCATTCTCATTCTGGTTTCTTCTCCAATTATTCAGTCTCCTCCAAAATCTGTCTACTTTTGTTGACTCTTCAGAATTACCAAGTATTTTTATCTTTTTTATTCTGTCTGAGGTATAGATGTTGTCACCAGCAGGGTTGGTCTCTAGGGGGTGATTATACCACCATACTTTAAAGGCAACCTCTACCCCATGAACTCGTTGTAATTTTACAATAGTTTTCTTTTCATAGCAAACTATATTTTGTTTAATGACTAAATATCTTCTCTAACTTTTTGAGAATGCAAATGAGAAATTTAAAAATATTCTTATTGTCTCTAACATTTCTTTTATTTATGTTAAAAATTAGTGGATCTGTTTCATTTAATTAGCTCCTCCTCTCTGAATGCCAAAATGATAAAGGTCCTTACTCTGCACCTTTAATTCCTAACATGGAAATTCTAATTTCAACCTGTGTGCAAACGATGATGCTGAACAACAGGGTGTTGGGGGCAAAGGAGCAGATAGGGCGATGTCAACCCACACCATCAAATTGCAAAGTTCTTTATATTTTTAAAACAGCTTTCTTGAGATAAACTTGATAAGCAAAGAACTGCACATATTTAACGTGTACAGTCTGATGAGTTTGGACACATGTGAACACCTATGATGCCACTGCTACAATCAAAGGAATAGACATATCCAATAATTCCCAAAGCTTCCTTGTGTCCCTTGTTTTGGTTTTTGTGGTAAGAGCCCGTAACATGAGATTTACCTTCTTAATAAATTCTGAAGTGTACAATACTGTATTAACTCTAGGCACCATGTTGTACAGCAGATCTCGATTTAGTCACCTAGCACAACTAAAACTTTATACTCGCACAACAAGTCTCCGTTTCCCCCAACCCCTGAGCCCCAAGCAACCACTATTGTCCTCTGTGCTTCTATGAGTTTGACTATTCTGCATACCTCATATAAGTGGGGTCTTTATGTTCTTTTAACTCGTCTTTCTTTTAACTAGTCTACTGTTCTTATCAAGGGACAGTGGTCTTGGTGTTCCATTACATGCACCAATTTGTAAATCTGTTTCCATCTTCTACTGCATGGACTTCGAGTACCATTATTTCTGCTCTGGTTCATCTTTCTTCCATCCACATTTAGACTTAACAAAAAAAAAAAAAAAAAAAAGGAAAGAGTCCTTGCTTCTCCAATAGCCTCCTCTCTGTCTTCCTTCGTTCTATGTTATGGGCATTTCAAATAATATTTTACAAAGAATAAAAAGTCAACATATGTCTTCAATTAGAACTGGAGTCCCAATATAATTTTAAAAATAAATTACTTTAACAGGGAAAAGAAACCAATTAACATGGTAAGCAAACTGAACATCCTATTCAGTCTGGTAAATATTATCTTCAAATGAAACATAAGCAAATACTGTTGTAAAAGAGAAAGGTCTTTGGGAAAGAGGCCATATTTATTACCCCAATGTACCAATTTTGTGAGTGAAAGGGGTTCTAAAATAATTAACAGCTGAAAACTGATCTATACCAAGTATAAAATGAGACTTTGACCACCCAAGACTCAGGGCTTTATTTATTTCCTTTTAGTTTCAAGATCTTTATATTCTGGATAGGGGAGAATCATAAACTAAAGAGAAGCTCCAAGAATATATGTCATTGGACTGGACAGATCCCCAGTCTACAAGATGCTGTCAGCCATTTCAATATTCCATTCCACCAATCAATCTGAGTAGTTGCCACGGGGTGACTGGGTCTATGGAAAGCCAGTGAATCCCAAAGGTATGAGCCAATGCCCCATTTTGTACGTTGGAAGAGAGAGAGAGCTCTCAGGCGAAGGTGACGGTGTAATCCCAGATGCAGCAAGTCCACACATCTGCCAGCTGAAAGTAGAAAGAGGAATAAAGGGGTGCAGGAATGAGTCCTTTCCAGGTGACTGACTGCCCCTTTGGGCAGAGGCAAAGTTGTAGGTGCTGACGTGACTCAGGCACTTGTTGCTGTGTCTGGTGGCAAACTCTGCCATTTGCCAACTCTGCTAAAGCTCCATTTGCCAGATGCAGTTGCGACTTTGGTCGCCTTCTCTGTCTTTTTGTTTTTCCTCATCCCCTATCACAACACTCTTAAGCCAAGACTCCTTTCTCCTTACTGCAACATTGGACCTTTATGATGGCTTTTTATTTCACTTCTTAAATCCTGTAGCGAGCAGGGAGCAAATGTAGTTATTTCATTCTTCTCGTTCTCTACGAAATGGCTGGCGAGACAGCAGATGTTAGTAGTCCAGTTTCCTCCTTCAGCTGCCTGTAGGTTACATTCCTCAAAAGAGAGCTGAATATCCCCAAATCTGGGATGCCCAACGTGTGTTCCCCCATAATTGCTCTGTGAAGAAACTGTCTCTGCTGCCAAAAGGTGTGGCAACTCTTAAACAACATATGACTAAAATAACTGTGCCATGACTATGACACAGAATTTCAGATTCCTTGTTCTTGAATTATTGATTTATATTTTAATACTCACTGAGGGGGAAAATAGATTTGAAGTGTCTTACAATGTAACTGTATGTAATGCGTATGTTACACACACACACACCAAGTCTAACTCAAATTGTACAAGTCAAATGCACTCACTTCCTAAGCAAATCTAGTTCATGTGATTGAATATGAGATCAGTTCTCACTTTTCTGAAAGACATTGTAAAGAGAGAAACCTAATTTTCTTTTGAAAGAGGACATAAAGTAACAAATCAGGGAGCTATCCTCTCCTTGGTACAAAATTTCAAAGTAAGGTGATAATATGGAATTTTATAACTAACTATTGATTAATAAAATTTTGTGAAATGCTTAAAAATAAAGATACTTTTGCAGCTTTATTTTACTTATTTACTTTTGTCTGATTGTTTTATATCAAGCCTTTAAAAAAAGGTTTGATAGAGTAGTATTATTTAAACTTATTCCCAAGTCCAATTTATCTCTTCATCTATTTATCTACCTATGATTCCTAAATTCTGCTTCCAAGTAGTACTCTGTGGGAAGAATTCTACATTTACAGAGTTTGGCAAATGCTGCACAACTCCTTCTTTAATTATACCAAAGGTATCGCAATATAGATACTGTGTACTCCTGCATTCACGGACCCTTTATGCCCTGTCTAACTTCATTAATCCAAGAGCTTGTCAAAGTAATTTGACTTTTGAAGCTCCTTTTCATAATTAACTTTTCATAAAACCTAATAAATTACTTTGGGGAATGATAGCATAAATAATTCAAATCAGTTGCTTTATATAGAGTATTTTTTTTAAATAATCACAGTTTAACATTTGATCAATGTCTACTTTTATTGCTTGTTAATTGTCCTGCCCTAAAAGAGAGTGACCATGCTTGACATTTCTTCTATCTCACAGTGCACAATAAATTAATCTTGGAAATATACTGAGTCCTAAAAATATATATATACGTACATGCATACACACATATATACATACATAAATTGTTGAGGGGATGGTTGCAATATATATATTCCTCAACCATAAGAAAATTATTAGTCAAAACAGTCTGGCTGAAGCAGAAGTCAGTGAAGACATCTGTGAAAACATTTCACCCAGTCAACAATTTGGAAATTTTAAACTTTCAAAACGTTGAGTCTGATGACTAAACTTAACATTACTGGCCAACTTTCACGACATAGCTACACATGTTTCTCTGGTAAGAGCTACACTTTATCAGAGGGGTGGGATAGGGAGGGTGGGAGGGAGATGCAAGAGGAAGGAGATATGGGGATGTATATATGTATAGCTGATTCACTTTGTTATACAGCAGAAACTAACGAACCATTGTAAAGCAATTATACTCCAATAAAGATGTTTAAAAAAATAGTAATAAAATAGATAACAACAAAGAAAAAGAGCTACACTTTATGTAATAAACCAAATTACAAAATGCCAATGAAGTTTTTTAATAGTTTTTGTTGGTTAATTTTATTCCCATATATTTAAGATTCTTTCATGAAAATGCACTACAGTGATGGGGGCCCAGCGGCCCCATCACTCTACCCCACCATCCAAAAGGAGGGCTTAGTAGGAGACTAATCACATAATAACTCTTAAGAAATATATTCCACAAAATGAATAGGTGATTTATCAATTTTCACAAAGGAGATGGGAACAATTAAGATTTCACCAACACATGTGTCGATAAATTGAAGTGCTTTTAGAAGGAAGATTTCAAGTGCTTTCTAAAGGACAGGGTCCACCTTTCTTATTGCCTCAGACAGAGAGGAAAAGTAATTCATATATTTAAATTAGCTTTGAGTAACGGTGAAAAGAGACCTGAATGAAAGTAATTATCGGGTGTAAAATCTCATTAACTTGAAATAAAAATGAACTGGGGAACGGCAGTTCTGAGTTTCATTTCCCAAATCTGTTCATAAAGGTATACATATCGTCCAACTTTTCTCCTATATCACCAACTATATACTCAGAGGAAATAATTTTGTAATGAGTAATACAAGACTTGGAAAACATGAAAAGGAGAGAGAAAAATAAAATTTGGACCAAGGGTGGTTGATGCACCTGAAGAGTATACATAAGGATGCTTCAGAGACTCAAAAAAATATTACTTCAAATTAAAATGCCTTAACACAGATTTTCCTCCTTATTTATTGTTTTCAAGTTTATAAGATACTATATATGCATAAGTTTTAAATATCCAAACAATCAAAAAATATATAGGGTAGAAACAGTATTCTTCTTTTAATTTTGTTATCTTCTTTTAGCATATCATTTACAAGCTTCTAGTAACATCCACTGGGTATGTATTTTATATATTATATATATATATATTATAACACACACACACATATATGACATAAACACAATTTTATTTTTTAATTTAAAATATGCCATAAGTCCTGTTTTATGACAGTTCATAGATCTACTTCCTATGAAAGCTTGCAGAATATTCTGCAATATGCATATAAATGCAATTTATTTATCCAGTTTTATATTGAAGGATATTTAGGTGATTTTCACTGATTTTCTATTATACATGGTGCCCTAAATTATACCTTGGTACATTCTACTCCGTGTACACAGAACCTGCTTAAGAATATGTACAGAGAGCATCTCTGGAGTGATAGGTTTGAAATATGTAAAGGATAAGGTACTTTGAATATTCCACTGGGTGCAATCATACCTTCTGTTCATCTGTGGGTATACGTGGAAGCTGTGAAATAAACTTGCAGAAAACTTCTACAAATTTTTTTTGACCTTGTGCTTGAGATTTCATTATTATTGGGAATAATTTTTAAATATGCTGGCATTAAAATATCAGGTGTCTTTGAACATTTCGGCCCCAAAAATGTTTGAAATATGCTTTTACGACAGCAGAGAGGGATAAAAACCGAAGTACTACCATTAAGTGCTCTTACAAAGGCAAGCACAGGCATCATCTATTTATTATAGGAGCTTCTCTTGAAATTGCTGCCGAAATTTTATATTTTGAGTAGTCACAGGAGGGAATTACAATATTATGCTGCTGCAGAAGAAATCTTCGCATTACATATCCCAATGAATATTTGATACCACTTATTTTTCATTCCTTGACTCTCTAAATACATCAGAAACTATACTATTTTTTTGTCCAGAACATTTGGAAATAACCCTGATATTCTGAAGAGTCTCAGCTAGTCATGTTTTTAAAATGATTTGTTCTTTACGACATTTTCAGGATGTTTACAGTTTAAGAACACTCAGGATTTAATACTGCACCTTCTACAGTTGAATACATTTTACTTAACACATTTTATTCTGATCATGAATATTTTTGTCTTGCTGGATATTGAATTAGATACAGTTCCTGCTTTGAGGCTCACAATCTCACTGAGAATATGGCGGCAGGTTAGGGTGAGAATGTCGAATGAGGACCACTCATCCTGACCCAAATGGGATAACTTCAAAATTAGAATATCGTGAGGCTCTGGGTCATGAATAACAACTGTTTCTACCTACAGAAATTGTAAAAGGAAACTACATTTTTCACTATAAAGATGCTTTAGATTGAAGTCAGAAAATCTGTGGTCATGCCTCACCTTCACCACATACCAACTGTGGCACTTTGAACTGTCCCTTGCCTCCCTAAGCCTCACTTTTCTTGTCTCTGAAATTGAAATGTACAACGTGGAATACCTATCACACATTCTCACCCCATTGCTCCAGGGGAAATATGCTTCTTTTGCTTTGCCTTCCATCTCCCTCCCCATCCCCCACCAATCTCTGCTGGTAAATTTCTTAGCATTTTTCAAGCCATCTCTGAGTTCACTCCCCTTGGAAACATTACTAGTCCCTTTTTGACAGAAGTTGTTACTCCTTTGCATAGGATACCATGGCGCTTTTAATGCGACTCTAATAGAACAGGGAGGTGGAATTGGAAATTAACACATTTCTGGAGAACTTGCTGTGTGCCAGGCACTGTGCAAATGATATTCACACTTTCTCAGTTAATTCTAAAAACAACTTTTAAAGGAGGTGATGATCTCTCCATTATCCAAGTGATAAAAGAGAAAAGTGAGAAAAAGAGCCTCTGGTGTTTAAAGTCATAGAGCTGGCGATGAGGGAGTTCACAAAAAGGCCCATTTCAGATGCCAGGGTTTGTATTCTTTATACTAAGTAGCACTCATTTTATTATTTTACTTTATATTATATATTGTCCTTGTTTTTTTTCCTGAAGATTCCACTTATATGGCGTTCCTTTTCTTTTTTTTTTTTTGGCGGTACGCGGGCCTCTCACTGTTGCGGCCTCTCCCATGTGGAGCACAGGCTCCGGACGCGCAGGCTCAACGGCCATGGCTCACGGGCCCAGCCCCTCCGGGGCATGTGGGATTTTCCCGGACCGGGGCACAAACCCGTGTCCCCTGCATCGGCAGGCGGACTCTCAACCACTGCGCCACCAGGGAAGCCCCTATTCACTACTTTTTGATTGTTCGCTTGTTTGCAATCTGAGTTAAACAGGAAGCTTCTGCCTCCCTCACACTTCTTACATATATAAACGTCAGGTAAAATATAACAGGAAATATTTATAAGATATACAGAGAGTCTTAGAAGCAAGTAGGAAATTCAAAGTACCAGGAGTGACAATGAACTTCTAAGACATTGATGTAAGTGCGAGATGAAGCCAAAAGGAACACAGTTGATTGGAAACAGATACATACTTTGGGTCTGGGACGGAACATCCACAGGAAACCCATACACAGTGGAGAATAAATAATAATCTTTTTCTCCCATAAACACCAGGAAAGAAAACAACAGCAGCAGCAGCAGCAACTACAATGAAACCTTTAGACAGTAAGCTGTCTAGAGACACTGTCATTAGGCCTAAGCTAGGAATACAGGCCTGCGCTAGCCCTAGGTGTGGAGTGCTAACATCAATTACTAAACTTGTGAATACCCCAAGCCAAAAAATTAACTGAAGCTCAGTCCAGTAAAATAGTTAGGGCTTCTGGAGACGAAAGCTCATATCGAAGCCCTATGAACATTCCCGCAACTCAGCATAAGACCCCTAAAAACAATACCGGCTAAAGGGGAGATTGCAGAAACATACGAAGCACCTGAAGAAATACATTAATGTTAAAGCTCGTAGACAAACAAATGGGAGGGTTGCCTCCCAGGGACACAGGTAATAAAGCAATCTGAAAAATAATTTTAATTTAGGATGTTTTAAATAGAAAAATAACAAAGAATGTTTCCACTATGATGATCTGAAAGTACTCTTGCTACAAATTCCTAGGAAGCCTGGGTAAAACATAATAAAAGCATATTTTAAAGGCACAAAAGAACACTTACAAATGAAAAGTAAGCCACCAGGTGCCAAAATGAAGAGGGAATAAAAACCAGAGCTCTAAGTATCTATTTATTATTAATGCCTCGGGGGCTGAACAGGAGGGAAAGAAAGGCAGGTAGGTGCTTGCCTCTGTCAAATTTGGGTTTGGGTTTCAGTGCCCTTGTATGGACAGGAAACAGGGGCTTACTTGGGGTGCACTGTTGGAAGAGACCCCTGCACAAAGCTGGAACCTACAAAGGACCACAGGAATTATAAAAAAAAAATGTCCACTTACTGGCACAGGTGGACCATGGAGGCTTCTCTTCTCTATCTCTCTTCTGGAACTGATTAAAAATTTTCTCCTGAGGTATCCAACCCTGAGTGAGGGATCTGTACGAGAACATAATAAATTTCTGTTTTAAATGATTGCAGAAATAAAAAGAATTACTGAAACTAAAGACATGAAAAGACATCATGACAAAAGGGAAGGGGCCAATTTTTTTACAAAGAAAATTACATACAATTTCTTTAGAAAAAAATTAAAACTGAAATATAGAGTGCAGAGAGGAGAGGGCAGAAGTACGGATGACAGATTAAGATACATGGAGTATAGGAAGAGAAGTTACAATGCTGTGACAATAATCAAAGAGACAATGGGAAGGGTTTTTGAAAGTTAATGGCAGGAATTCTCATGTTTGAGAGATACAGTGAGTCTTGGGACTTCCCTGGTGGCACAGTGGTTAAGAATCCGCCTGCCAATGCAGGGGACACGGGTTCGATCCTTAGTCCAGGAAGATCCCACATGCCGCGGAGCAAATAAGCCCGTGTGCCACAAGTACTGAGCCTGCGCGCTAGAGCCTGGGAGCCACAGCTACTGAAGCCTGCGCACCTGGATCCCGTCTCCGCAACAAGAGAAGCCACCACAATGAGAAGCCCGCACACCACAATGAAGAGTAGCCCCCTCCCGCCGCAACTAGAGAAAGCCCCCACGCAGCAACAAAGACCCAACGCAACCAAAAATAAATAAATAAATAAATTTTTAAAAAGACAGATACAATGAGTCTCAAGCAGGATAACTGATAAATCTACAACTATATGACTTGTATACAAATATAGAGAAAAACTATCTCAATAGCGAACAGAAAGAGAGGCTACTTTAAAAGGAATAATAATTAACACAGTTGTAAACTTTTCAAAAGAGAAAAACAGAGACCAGAAAGAAAATGAGCAAACCAAATAAATAGGAAGGCTGGTAAATGGCAGGAAAAAATAATGTGGTATAATTGAATTTAAATATATCAAGAATTATCATCAGTATTAAGAATTAAACATGCCATTTAGAAAACATATTTATAGATTGAATAAAAAATAAACATCAGCTCTATATAAAATTATACACAATGGAGAACTAAGGAAGGAAAGCTAAAAGAACTGATATTTCCTTAAATTATTTATTAACATTATTAACCAGAAACACAGGAATTAATATAAAAGGTATTTATCTTTCTTCAATTTCCACAGTCATGCATTAAAAATAGTCATTTGAAAAATGAAAAATTATGTTTAAAATTTTCTTGCAATTTATCTATTACATGACCCTACATCTCGCAACATACCTTCTTGGCCCCCAAAACTCCACCCATCCTGGTGGTCCTCACAATATAGGGAGATTGAAACAAGTCAAACCAGTTAACCCTGAGACAGATCCTACCCCATCCCATCCAACCCAGTTTTTTTCACCCACCCTCATTTATTACATTAGGACTCAGAGTCTATTTGGAGTATGGAATGGGATAAATACAACTGTTTCACTGCAACCTATTTTTTAATCCAATCTAATCCAGGATTAGAATAATTGAATGTGAAGACATCAACACGCTAGATGAGATTTTTAATTTTAAAGAAACCTTCTCACAAGCAAATGACCTCAAGTTCCTCATTTTGAAGGAAAAAGCCCAGTTTAAGGCTGCAACGTATCAGGTGGTTGAGATGTCTGTGACGATGATGTTGATGACAGTGGAGATTTAACTGTGATAGGCTTTTTTGTTGTTGTTGATTTGATTTTTCATATTTTTCCAGTGTTATGATTACAAAGTTTCATACTTTTTAATGATTTTCATCTACTCTATTTTTTCCATAAGCCCTGTAAATTTTAGTGTTGGGAGTGTGTGCACGCACACACACACAGTTTACCCTTGAACAACATGGTTTGAACTGCACAGGTACATGCTTTTTCAGTAGTAAACACTGCAGTACTACAGGAACCGTGGTTAGTTGAACCTGCAGGTGCAGAACAGTGGGTACTGAGGAACCTTGTACACTGAGTGGTGGCTGTTAAGTTACACTCAGATCTTACACTGTGTGGGGAGGTCAGCTCCCTTAACCCTTGTGCTGTTCAAGGGTCAGCTGTAGAAACAGATATACACAAACATGCACACAAACACACACAGATATACACAACACAAATACAGACACAGATATACACAAACACACAGATATAGGTACACATACACACACATTCACATATGCATATATAGCATTATAGAAGAAACACATACATCTGAACCTCTCCATTCCCAGAACAAAGACACAAATGACAGCACAAGCCTGAAGACACTGTACCTACTCCTTTGGACCCTGTTCTCTTCAAGACACACTGAGTCCACTGGACAATTAACGTCCTGTATATATCCTGTCCTAAGGCCCATCACAAGTATCTGGTTAAGTGTAAATCTGGTAGGGAATGAGGGTTATGCTCAATGTTTGATTCTCCAATAACCCCTCCACCACCTTGACACACACTGTACATGGTGCTGGTAAAGGAACCATATTTTCATACAAACACTCATTTTATTAATTGAGGTCAATGAACTGGGTATATTTTTTACTAAAACAATCTCTATACCTGTGTCAGTAAAGCTTCTCTGTATTTTCAACCAGATTTATTTCATTCTTTGTTTCCTGTCTCCTGGGGTGAAAAACGTAAACTATTTTTTAATAGAGAAGAGGGGATATGCCATAGGATAGAAGAGGGGTTAGCAAACTATGACCCATAGGCCAAATCCTGCCCAGCCCACTTCTGTAAATAAAGTCTTATTGGAACACAGTCAATCCATTCATTTACATATCATCTATGACTTCTTTGGAGTTACAGTGGCAGAGTTGAGTAGTTGCGACAGATAGCATGGTCCACAGAACTGAATTAGAAATAAAATAGAATATTTACTATTTGTCCTTTTAGAAAAGAAGTTTGCCAACCCCTGAGATTGAACCCTAAGGCCTCTAAAAACTTGTAATTAGAGTTTCTGTTTCTCTTGCCTGTTTTCCATTCCAGAGTAAGCCATCAATTGTGCCGTCTAGTAACTCTTATCTCCCTAAAGGTATTTTAAGAGACAGAAAACACTTCCATCAACCACTGTCACTTCTTCCCTAAGCAAAGAAGGAGGAGATTGAAAAGATTTAAAAAGTTCTTATTTTGGTAAAAGAAGACAATTTTATCTTCAATTGGGAAAAAATAATTGATAGCTCAATTTCTGCCCTTGCATCCACACTTGTGTTGATTTTGCCCCCTTTATATTATGCATTGGAATTTGTATGTCATAGATATATACATATACAAGTGTCACATACAATATGTGATGTTGTTGTCTCCTTTATCCCCTCCTAAAACAAATCCTTGGGTATTTGTTTTTTGGTTATCTTTTAGCTTCAGTGATAATTTGCATAATTTGTGTCACTTTAGATGTACCTCTAACCCCCCACCAAATGTGTAAATTGAAAGAAGTTAGCCATCTCCTCTCTGAGCTATTTAAAGTAAATTTTGTTGAAAGATATTAGGTGAGAAAGGTTAATGTTAAAATAATGCAGACAAATGGTGTCTAATACAATTGAAATGATAAATGATCATTTGAATTTTGTCTCCAGTGGAGATGCAGGGTGCTGATGAGCTCAGTGTGCGGTGCTGCTGTCTCCTATTTGTCATAATTATAGAATAGATTTTAGGTCATTTACCTAGAAAGAGTGTCTAGAGTTTATTGTTTAAATGGAAACCTTTCTCTGCCTGGAAATCTTCCTGTGATCTTTTATTATCTGAGACAGATGAGCAGTCATCCCTGACAAACTGAATGAAGCCATTATTAGTTGGGAAATTGTATGTTCTGGAAAGTCTCATACTTGTTCACTGCTCTTAAATACTGTGACTGGCTATTCTCTCTCTTTTGTCTCTGTAAATGTGAGGGGATGTGTGTTATGCTGGTAAATACGTTATTGGCTTAAATGTTCCTTAATGTCCAGTATGCCCAGTCTTCTTCATTACTACTAGAAGAAAACTTTCTCAAGCTGGCATGCCCTCATTCTCCCAGTCTAAGAACAGTGGAACCTGAAGAAGACTTCTAGAAAACTATAGATGCTCTCTTGACGGGGTTTCCCTGGTGGCGCAGTGGTTAAGAATCTGCCTGCCAATGCAAGGGACATGGGTTCGATCCCTGGTGCGGGAGGACCCCACATACCACAGAGCAACTGAGCCCATGTGCCGCAACTGCTGAGCCTGCGCTCTGGAGCCCGCGAGCCACACTGCTGAAGCCCACATGCCTAGAGCCCATGCTCCGCAACAAGAGAAGCCACAACAATGAGAGGCCCGCGCACCGCAAGGAAGAGTGACCCCCACTCACTCACCGCAACTGGAGAGGGCCCGCGCACAGCAACGAAAACCCAATGCAGCCAAAAATAAATAAATTTTTTAAATAAATTTTTAAAAAATATTAAAAAAAGAGATGTATCAGTCATATCTCACACATCTGACTTTTATTAATAAGTTTCTTTTCCAAGACACATATACTAAAAAAAAATCTAAAACAAACAAAATACCAAGAAAATTAAAACACCATTACTTCCTCTCCATCTTCACTATCAGCAGATGCCCCTGTTTATATTCCACTGAAGGAACAGAAGCAGTCAAAGGAACATATGTACAAGTTCCACCATATAAACCCAGCCACCTACATCTGGGCCCGCATGCTCTACCTTTTCTCCCATTACCAGGATGAGTTATCTATGCCCCTACTGAAGGTCAGCTCATCTGTTTGTGCACTATGTCTCGCAATATGATTTTCCTCACTATTGGATGATTCCTATCAGCATTAAAATAGGTTCTTATTTCTCCATTTGAACAAACCCTCAAACATACCAACACAGACCTCTTGATTTACTTCACCCTCCAATTTGGTATTACTTGTCTCCTTACCTTTATATCTAATTCCTGGAAAGAAATCATAACTGACTCTCATTTCTCTTTCCCGTTCTCTTTAGAACCCACTTCAGTCAGGTTTTGCATCTCCAATTCCATTGCAATTTCTCCTACCAAGGCCACCAGTGAATGTTGTTAGGTTAAACGGTAAATATTCACTCCCAATGTTCCTCCACTTATCAATAGCATTTGATCAGCGTATGCCCCTCCTCCCACTCAGTTATGAGGTCAGCATTACCCTGAGAGCAAAGACACTACAAGAAAAGAAAACTACAGACTAACATGCCCTTTATAAACATTTGTGTAAAAATCCTTATCAACATAGCAGCAAACTGAATTCTGAAGCATACTGGTAGGATTATACACCACGACCAAGTGGGATTTAGTTTTGGAATGCCAAGATGGTTCAACATATAAAAATAAATCAATGAAATACACTACATTAATAGAGTAAAGAAAAAAAATGATCAACTTCAATTGATGTAGAAAATAAATTTGACAAAATTCAACACCCTTCTTGACAGAAACACTCAATAAAGTAGGAACAGAAAACTACCTCAGTATAATAAACGGCATACATGAAAAACCCACAGAGAACATCATATTCAAATACTAAATGTCTTTCTTTAATATCAAGACCAAGGCAAGGATGCTGGCTTTCACCACTTATATTCAACACAGTATTGGAAACAATAACCAGAATAATTAGGCAATAAAAACAAAAAATACCAAAATTATACAGAAAGAAGTAAAATTGTTACTGTTCACAAATTACATGACCTTATATACAGAAAAACATAAAAGATTCCACAAAAAAATTGTTAGAATAAATGAATTCATTAAAATAGGAAACAAAGGCAATACACAAAAATAAGTTGCCTTTCTATACACTAACAATCTGAAGAGAAAGTTCAAAAAACAGTTTCATTTATAATAGCATTAAAAAGAACACTTAGGAATTAACTTAATCAAGGAGATGAAAAACTTGTATAATGAAAATCTACCAAACATTACTGAAAGAAATTAAAGAACACATAAATAACTGGAAAGACATTCCCTGTTCATGGGCTGGAAGACAATGTTGTTAAGACGGCAGTATTACCCCCAACAATCTACAGATTCAATGCAATCCCTCTCAAAATCCCCATGATGTCTTGCAGCAATAGGAAAATCCATCCTAAAATTCATATGGAATCTCAAGGGACCCTAAATAACCCAAACAATCTTGACAAAGAGAAACCAATACTAGAGGATTCACACTGTGTCCTGATTTCAGAACTTACTACAAAGTTTCAGTAATCAAAACAGTTGGGTACTGGCATAAAGACAGACAAGTGGAATAAAGAGCCCATAACTAAAACCTCCCATATACGGTCAAATAATTTTCAATAAGAAGGCCAAGACCATTCAATGGGGGAAATGACAGTCTTTCAACAAATAATGCTAGTAAAACTGGATATCCACATGCAAAAGGATGAAGATGAACCCTCACCTAATACCATACACAAAAATTAATTCAAAATGAATCAAAGACCTAAATGTAGGGCACAAAAGTAATAACCTCTTAGAAAAGCTTCAGGACATTGGATTTGGCAGCAATTTCTTGGCTATGACACCAAAGGCATAGTCAGTAAAAGGAAAAAAAAAACTGACAAATTGAACTTCATGCTTTTTTAAAATCGTGCCTCAAAAGATACTATCAACAGAGTAAAAAGGCAACCTACAAAGTGGGAGAAAATGTTTTCAAATCATGTATCTAATAAGGGATTGATAATCTTAATACATAGGAAACTTGTAAAACTCAACAATTACAACAACAACAACAAAAGATTCAAAAATGAGCAAAGAACTTGAATAGACACTTTTCCATGGAAGATATGTAAACGGCTTCTCCTTCCCCAGAATTTTACCTAGATGATGATCCTCTTTCCAAACACCTACAATTCCTTTTCTCCAATCATGCCTTCCCTATGAAGAGAGATTTCTTCTTTCTGTCTGTATGTGTGTGTGTTATTTTTAAGAAAAGTGGAAAAATGTAGACACTTCCTTTTTTAAGAAAACTCTTACAAGCAACATGAAAAGATTTACAGATACTGGTAACTAAGCAACTGAAAAAAAATCTAAATAATATCATCTTGTTAGTAAGATTTGAGAACACACTGAGCATCTCCTACTTTCTCACTAAAGGTCAATAATGCTACGTGGTGACATATTCTAATTCTGTCTTCATTACAGTCATTTGGGCATTTGTCAGCCATCCTGAATTCTTTGAAAAAACAATTCCAAGTATGCAAATTGTGTAATACAAATATGAACTGTTAAAAATACACATTAGAGAGAAAAGAGAGTATCAATCTCAAAGTAGATTCCCCAAGTTCTTATACTGGGCAATTTAGAGAAATTGGTAATGAAAATCAATAGATGCCTGTACCCTTCATGGGAGAAAAGGTTCTTACCAGTTACACATATTCATCCAATATTTTAGGCAACATGTGAGCACATTAACATGTACTGACCATCTACACCCACAAGATACTATGATTTGTGTGTTCACATACACTATTTTATTTAATTCTTGTATCATTTCTGTATTATTATTCCAATTTTATATATGAGAAGGGAAACTACTTAGTGAGGGATGCAACTGATTAAATTCATGTCTGTTTGACTAAAAGGATAATATAGTTTCTACTGGTATACATTAGTTCGTTCATCAAATATTTACTGACATTCTTCTTGGTGCAACAGTTCTTGGTATAGCTATTTGAAACACAGTGTCTTTCATCAAAAGCTTACCCTCTCATTGGATAGTGACAATGAAAATGCATACAACTATAATACATGAAAGGATGTGATCAATTTCATGGGAATTTTATAAACGAAATGCTGTAGTATAATTGATGTAAGTAACTCTGGAGGCCAGAACTTCATTTTGGAGGAAAATGGAACAACCTAAGTGAAAACTAATAAAAACTGCCTGACCAATAATAAAAGCTAATATTTATTGAGTCCTGCCAAGTGGTTTACACATTAATTCATTTGATTTTTCAGCCATCGTGTGAACATTTACTATCCCAATTGTCTATATTAAGTGCCTTATGCAAATTCATCCATCTAATAAGTGGCATAATTAAAACCCAAGACCAGGTTGTCAATCCCAATTTCTGCTTCCCAATAGTTATGCCTCACTGCATCTCAAGCAAAGAATATGACATCTCAGGAATGATTTCATCAAAGAATGCAGACATAATGTATGCAGATACAATGTTTATGAAAAACTGTAACATAAATTACACTAGGGATAGCAAAAGGAACATCGCTGGTTCTACAAAAAGTTTCTACATTTTGAAGTGGTACAGTGTTAGTTAGTTCTAAGTAGATTGTGAAAGGATATGTATAGTGCAACTCCCTAGAGGAGGCATGATAACGATACATAACGATAATACAGCGATGAAGCCAAGATACCAGTAGATAAATTAAAACAGAACACTGAAAATATTTTAAATATCTAGTCAATCAGATAAAAAACATATTAAGTATATGGGCCTGGAACTCACTATGTTAGACACGGGTACACCAAAGACATGGATAGGTACAATCTGGGTAGGTATAATCCCAGATCTCAAGGGACTCATGATCCAGCAAAGAATATAAGTATTTTAAATTGATAATGCACATATTAACTTCAGGAAGATGGCTATTTCTGTCCAGTGAGGAAAGGAGGAGAAAGACTGGAGGGTATATGTGTGTGTGTGTGAGTGATTTCTCAAGGGCACTACTGATATTTTGGGTCAGATAATTCTTTGTGTGGTGGATAGTTGTGCGCATTGTAGATGTTTAACATCATCTTTAGACTCCACTCACTAGATGTGATTAGATATGTACAGATACACATATATACATGTAAATGATTGCATGTAAATCATTATTAGAATGCAGTGTTAATAATATTAAAACTAAGTTATATTAATATGTGTTAAGTCTTATTAGTGAGCTCTGGCATGCACATTACAATTGAAATATCTACAACTTTTTAAGTATTACAAATAATTAATGAACATATAAAAAGGATGATTAATGGCCCAATGGAAAATAGCAAATAATGGTACCAAATTGTTTGGGGGTTTTGAGGAAGCTAGAATTTAAGGCCAGATTTAGAAGTTGATTGAAAATTAATTGAACCAAAAAGGGTGTAAAAATCGTTGCTTTAAATCGATATGTAATATACTGTAGTGTAATCACCCTAAATTTGTTCTGCTTTTTCAAGTTTGCTTTGACATTCTTGAGCTTTTGCATTCCATTTTGCATTTTAGAATTAATTTGTCAATTTCTAATAATGTAGCTAGAATACTGATTGAGATTTCATTAAATCCACAGATCAATTTGAGGAGAGCTGCATCATAACAATATTGAGTTGTCCAACATCTGAAGATGGTATAACTGTCTATTTATTTAGATGTTCTTTTATTTTCCTTAATATGATTGTAGTTTGAAGGGCAGAGGCTTGTACAACTTCTGTTAGATTTATCCTTTTATTTGAGCTGTTTGATGTTATTGTAACGGTATTTTTTAGGCAATTTATTTCCTATTTTTTGTTGCTGACAGAATTATAATTAATTTTACAGTAAGTTGCATATAGTAAACTTGCTACATTTACTTATTAATTCTAAAGTTTGTCGATGCTTTTGTATTTTTCTATGTTCACAAAAATACCATCAGACAATAAGAACAAATATATATTATTTATTAATTATTATGGATTTCTTATTTTTTTCTTGCCATATTGCACTAGCTGAGGCCAGTAGTATAATAATAGTTGAAGTGGTGATAATAGATGTTCTGCTCTTGTTCCCTGTCTCTCCAGGAAAGCTTTCAACTATGCACCTTATCTCAGTCAGGAACCTCAGATAAGGAATAAGAAAACCCTGAGAGGTAGAATCACCAGGAGAGAGCAGTTATTTCCAAAGCCAAGGAAGGAGGGGATTTTAAGAAGCTGGTGATGTATTTCTTGAGATCTGTAGAGTTTTCAAGCAAAACGAGACTTGAAGTATTTGTTGTGATCAATTATTCTTTACTTGTCAAAGGCAAATAATAACTCCCTTAGAGACATGTTTTGGAAAGATCAAATAAGAAAATACAGAAGAAGACCTACACTATTTGCACATCTAGTGCACTAGAAGTTTTCGTTTCATTTTTTTTCTCCATCTAAAATAAATGAAAATTTGTCATACCAACATGGTTTAGTAAACATCGAGATGATACACGAACTGTTATTCACCAAATTGCTTGATTTCCTGTCAAGCTAAACCTTGATTTATTCACTAGACACAGTCTAGAAAAGTGATGTGTATCCACATTTATTAGACACTTTCTGAATGATTTGTTGTTTGTTTACGAACAGCAAATTCCTTTTATAGTACAAGCACTAATTTAGAAGTATTAGTCTGGAAACGTGGCCTTTCTTATATAGACTAGTGATTTCAGAATTTTTGCAAATATTGCATGTCGTTTTGTCAGTACAACAGTAATACGCTGCTATGTTGATTATATGTGTTGATTATATGATATGTCTCCTCTGTTAGTAAATTAACACTTAAAATACTATTCAGAAGCCCATATTCATGGAAATAGTAGATGAGGATATTATTTTAGTAGCACTTGATACTTCATCATCTGCAAAGTAAAAACAACTTTTACCATAAATAAATTTTAAGAGATGCTAAAAAAAGTGCTAGACAGTCACTTGGACCCCAAATTTAGGGGGTGAATAAATAAATCTTTGGGTTGTACAACAACAGATAAATACTTTTCTAGAGATGGCTAAAAGATAGATAGCTTAAAGTGGAATGTTTCTTTAGTGGCCCTGGTGAATTTACAAAAAAAAAAAAAATTGTGTAGGATATCATCATTAAGTGACTCTAGTTCACCACCCCTCTCAGACCTCACTGTTCTTTCTGAACTTTGCTCTAAGATTAGTGTTTTTCTTTGTCCGAGTGACTGCTCAGCCAAGAAATATCACTTCTCAATTAACTCTTAGGTAATTAAAGAAGACCACTGGTCCCTTCTATCTATTAGAATAGATAATTTAGATGCCCAGTCCTCTGAAATAATTTAAAGTTAAAGCTTCTCTTTTCAACCAGCTCAGGTCTACTGATGGTGGAAAACCTGTTGAGAACAAAGGAAAAGGTTGACCTTTTCACTACTATTCCTGCTTCCTCCAACTTCCCAACTCGGCTTCAATTCCTGATCCCTCCACTGTTGAGCTGGGAAGGGAGGAGGATGAAGGACACAAAATGTGTTAATCAGTCCCCTTTGAAATGTGTCTCTCTTACCCTCATGGATAGAGTTGAGTCTGTTCCCTGTGGGGTGATTGTATAGATTCTTGGGAGAGTCCCCCTTTCCCTGGAATTCTCTAATGTGGGGATTCTGTGGTTGTCCCCCCAGGACTCACCTTTCAATCTACAGTGTCACCTCCTAACAGGCTCTCTTACTTGGGGTTCCACTGCCCACAGTCTTATTTCTTTCTCTGTCTTTTAACCAGGCTTTTTTCTCCATCCTTCCTCCATAGGAAGCTTGCACTTTTCTCATGCCACTGGTGCAAGTGAACTGTTTCTCAAGTGGCAAACCTCACCTCCGCTGGCACAGACTATTGCTGCCAGCCGTGTACCCTCCTATTACTGGGGTGTGAGTCTAACTCTTCTAGGTCCCTCAAACTCTAACACACACATATCAAGGTCCCCAGGTAGATCTCTGAAGCCTCTCTTTCTAGGCTAAGGTAAGAAGGAAACAAACCCCACGCTGGAAAAGGCAATCCCAACGACCATCTGTATTTGTAGTCATTGTAAAATGCAACAGACAACCAAATAGTTAAGACAAGACCATATTAAATTTAGAAAAAGTAATTTTCTAGCAATTTTCTATATTTATACGAATTTTTTTAAATGATTTTCATTACGAAGTAAAAGGAGGAAGCAGAAGGTGAAGCTAAAAGGATAACAGGTAAGGAAATGGGAAGCAGAAGACAGAAAAAACAAAGAGAGAAGGGAGGATATGGGGGAGAAACTAGGCATACGACAAAAAGAAAAAAAATGGTAAAAAAAAGATTTCAACAAGCGTATAAAACTGATTAGCTAGACAGATATGGTTTCCATTTATTTCATGAACTATCTACTCCCTCAACTCATTTAAAATTAACTAACAAGGGAGACAAGATGGTAGAAGGATGTGAGCTCACCTCTTCTTCTGGAAACACCAAAATCACAAATAACTGCTTAATAGCCATTGACAAAAAAAAAGCTGGAACCTACCAAAAAAGATATCTTACATCCAAAGACAAAGAAGAAGCCACAATAAGGTGGTAGGAGGGACACAACTGCGATAAAATCAAATCCCATATACGCCAGCTGAGTACCCACAAACTGGAATATAGTTATACCACAGAAGTTCTCCCACAGGAGTGAAAGTTCTGAGCACTACACCAGGCTCCCCAATTAGGGGGTCTGGAACTGGAAGATGGAGCCCCTAGAGAATCTGGCTTTGAAGGCCAGCAGGGTTTGATTGCAGGAATTCCATGGCACTGGCAGAAAGAGAAACTCCACACTTGCAGTGTGTACACAGTGTCTTGTGCACACCAGAACCCAGGGAAAAAAGCAGTGACTTCATAAGAGACTTGTTTAGACTTATCTGCTAGTGTTGGAGGGTCTCCTTTGGAGGTGGGAAGCAGCTGTGGTTCTCTGCAGGAATGCAGACACTGGCGGCAGTGGTTCTGGCGAGTGTTCTTTGTCATGAGCGCTCTTGGAGGTTACCATTTTCTCACCAAGACCCGGCCTTACCCAAGAGCCTGTAGGCTGCTCCAATGCTGGGACACCTCAGGTCAAATAACCAATGGAGTGGGAACACAGCCCCACCCATCAGCAGACAGGCTGCTTAAAGTCTTCCTGAATAAACAGCTGCCCAATAAACACAACCCCTGACACTGCCCTGCACACCAGAGGGACAATACCCAGCCTCAACCACCAGTGGGCAGGTACAATTCCCTCCCACCAGGAAGCCTGCACAAGCCTCTTAAACAGCCTCATCCACCAGGGGGCAGACAGCAGAAGCAAGAAGAACTACAAACCTGCGGCCTGTAGAATGGAAACCACAATCACAGAAACGTAGACAAAATGAGATGGCAGAGGAATACGTCCCAGATGAGGGAACAAGATAAAACCCCAGAAGAACAACTAAGTGAAATGGAGATAGGCAATCTACATCAAAAAGAATTCAGAGTAATGATAGTAAAGATAATCCAAGATCTTAGAAAAAGAAAGGAGGCACAGATTGAGACAATAAAAGAAATGTTTAACAAAGACCTAGAAGAACTAAAGAACAAACAGAGATGAACAATACAATAACTAAAATGAAAAATACACTAGAAGGAATCAATATCAGAATAACTGAGGCAAAGAATTGAAAGGTGAGCTGGAATACAGAATGGTGGAAATCACCGATGTGAAACATGGTATAGGAAAAAAATGAAAAGAAATGAGGACAGTCTAAGAGACCTCTGAGACAACATTAAATGCACCAACATTTGCACTATAGGGGTCCCTATACAGAAAGGGGTCCCTATACAGAAAGGACCTGAGAAAATGTTTGAAGGGGTAATAGATAAAAACTTCCCTAACAATGGGAAAGCAAACAGTAACCCAAGTCCAGGAAGCACAGAGGATCACAAATCATGATCAAGTGGTGTGGTGTATGATCCTCTGTGCAAGGATCCTTGCATCAAGGATGCAAGGATTTTTCAATACCCGCAAATCAATCAGTGTGATACACCACATCAAAATTTAAAGAATAAAAACTATATGATCATCTAAATAGATGCAGAAAAAGTTTTTGACAAAATTCAACACCGATTTATGATAAAAACGCTCCAGAAAGTGGGCACAGAGGGAACCTACTTCAACATAATAAAGGTCACATATGACAAACCTACAGCTAAAATCATACTCAGTGGTGAAAACCTGAAAGCGTTTCCTCTACAATCAGGAAGAAAACAAGGGTGTCCACACTCGCCACTTTCATTCAATGTAGTTTTGGAATGTGTAGCCACATCAATCAGAGAAGAAGAAGTAAAACGGTCACTGTTCGCAGACGACATGATACTATACATAGGAAGTAGGCACAGTGGGAACTACTACAAAAAATTACTAGAACTCAACAATGAATTTGGTAGAGTTGCAGGATACAAAATAAATACACAGAAATCTGTTGCATTTCTATACACAGTGAAAGATCAGAGAAAGAAATTAAAGAAATAATCTCATTTACCATCGCATCAAAAAGAATAAAATACCTAGGAAAAAACCTACAAAAGGAGGCAAAAAAAACCTTTATAGTTTTCAGAGTAAACTATAAAACACTGATGAAAGAAATTAAAGAGGACACAAACAGATGGAGAGATATACCATGTTCTTGGATTGGAAGAATCAATACTGTCAAAATGACTATACTATCCAAGGAAATCTACAGATCCATTGCAATCTCTATCAGATTAACAATGAATGGCATTTTTCACAGAACCAGACCAAAAAAACCTTAAAGTCTGTATGGAGATACAAAAGACCCTAAATAGCCAAAGCAACCGTGAGAAAGAAAAACAGAGCTGGAGGAATCAGGCTCCTTGACTTCAAACTATACTGAAGGATACAATAATCAAGAAAATATGGTACTGGCACAAAAACAGAAATATAGATCAAAGGAAAAGGATAGAAAGCCCAGAGATAAACCCATGCACCTATGGTCAACTAATCTATGACAAAGGAGGCAAGGATATACAATGGAGAAAAGACAGACTCTTCAATAAGTGGTGCTGGGAAAACTGGACACCTACATGTAAAAACAATGAAATTAAAACTCCCTAACACCATATAAAGAAATTAACTCAAAATGGATTAAAGACCTAAATTTAAGACCAGACACTGTAAATCTCTTAGAGGAAAACATAGGAAGAACACTTTGACATAAATCACAGCAAGATCTTTTTCGACCCACCTACTAGAGTAATGGAAATAAAAACAAAAATAAACAAATGGGACCTAATGAAACTTAAAAGCTTTTGAACAGTAAATGAAACTGTAAACAAGATAGACAACACTCAGAATTGGACAAAATATTTGCAAATGAATCAACAGACAAAGGATTAATCTCCAAAATATATAAACAGCTCATGCAGCTCAATATTAAAAAAACAAACGACAAAATCAAAGAAAAAGGGCAAAAGACCTAAATAGACATTTCTCCAAAGAAGACATACAGATGGCCAAGAGGCTCATGAAAAGCTGCTCAACATCACTAATTATTAGAGAAATGCAAATTAAAACTACAATGAGGTATCACCACGCAACAGTCAGAAATGACCTCACCAGAAAACCTACCAATATCAAATGCTGGAGAGAGTGTGGAGAAAAGGGAACCCTCTTGCACTGTTGGTGGGAATGTAAATTAATACAGCCACTATGGAGAACAGTATGGAGGTTCCTTAAAAAACTAAAAATAAACAACCATATGACCCAGTAATCCCACTACTGGGCATATACCCTGAGAAAACCACACTTCAAAAAGACACACACACCCCAATGTTCACTGCAGCACAAATTACAATAGCCAGGTCATGGAAGCAACCTAAATGCCCATCAACAGACGAATGGAAAATGATGTGGTACATATATACAGTGGAATATTAGCCGCAAAAAGGAACGAAATTGGGTCATTTGTAGAGATGTGGATGGACCTAAAGACTGTCATGCAGAGTCAAGTAAGTCAGAAAGAGAAAAACAAATATTGTATATTAATGCATATATGTGGAATCTAGAAAAATGGTACAGATAAACCAGTTTGCAGGGCAGAAATAGAGACACAGATGTAGAGGACAAATGTAAGGACACAAAGGGGGGAAAGTGAGGGGAGCAGGGGGTGGTGGTGTGATGAACTGCGAAATTGGGGTTGACATATATCCACTAATATGTATAAAATAGAAAACGAATAAGAACCTGCTGCATAATAAAATAAATAAATAATTTTTTAAAAAACTGGATTAAAGACCTAAATGTAAGACTGGATGCTAAAAAACTCTTAGAGGAAAGTATCAGCAGAACACTCTGTGACATAAATTGCAGCAAGATCTTTTTCAATCCGCCTGCTAGAGTAATGGAAATAAAAACAAAAATTAACAAATGAAACCTAATTAAACTCAGAAGCTTTTAGACACCAAAGGAAACAATAAAATGAAAAAAAACCTCACAGAATGGGAGAAAATATTAGCAAATGAAGAGAGAGACCAGGGATTAATCTCCAAAATTTACAAACAGCTCATGAGGCTGAATATTGAAAACAAACAACCAAAAAACCCAATCAAAAACTGGGCAAAAGACCTACACACATTCTTCCAAAGAAGACATACAGATGGCCAAGAGGCACATGAAAAGATGCTCAACATCGCTAATTATTAGAGAAATGTAAATCAAAACTACAGTGAGAAGACAGACCTTCAAGATGGCGGAGGAGTAAGATGTGGAGATCACCTTCCTCCCCACAAATACATCAGGAATACATCTACATGTGGAACAACTCCCACAGAACACCTACTGAAGACTGGTGGAAGACGTCCAACTTCTCAAAAGGCAATAAACTCCCCACGTACCTGGGTAGGGCAAAAGAAAAAAGAAAAAAATAGAGACAAAAGAATAGGGACAGGACATGCACCTCTGGGAGGGAGCTGTGAAGGAGGAAAAGTTTCCACACACTAGGAAACCCCTTTGCGGGCAGAGACGGGGGGCGGTGGGAGGGAAGCTTTGGAGCCACGGAGGAGAGCACAGCAACAGGGGTGCAGAGGGCAAAGCGGAGAGATTCCCGCACAGAGGATCAGTCCTGACCAGCACTCACCAGCCTGAGAGGCTTGTCTGCTCACCCGCCGGGCTGGGTGGGGGCTGGGAGCTGAGGCTCAGGCTTTGGACGTCAGACCCCAGGGAGAGGACTGGGGTTGGCTGCATGAACACAGCCTGAAGGGGGCTAGTGCACCACAGCTAGCCGGGAGGGAGTCTGGGAAAAAGTCTGCACTTGCCTAAGAAGCAAGAGACCACTGTTACGGGCTGCGCGAGGAGAGGGGATTCAGAGCACCGCCTAAACGAGCTCCAGAGACAGGAGTGAGCCACGGCTATCAGCGCGGACCCCAGAGACGGGCATGAAACACTAAGTCCGCTGTTGCTGCAGCCACCAAGAAACCTGTGTGCAGGCACAGGTCACTATCCACACATCTCCTCCCGGGAGCCTGTGCAGCCCGCCACTGCCAGGGTCTAGCGATCCAGGGACAACTTCTCCGGGAGAACACACAGCACACCTAAGGCTGTTGCAACGTTACGCTGGCCACTGCTACCACAGGCTCCCCCTGCATTCTGTACCCCTCCCTCCCCCCAGCTCAAGTGAGCCAGAGCCCCCTAATCAGCCACTACTTTAATTCCGTCCTGTCTCAGCAAAGAACAGACGCCCTCAGGCAACCTACATGCAGGGGCGGGTCCAGATGCAAACCTGAACCCCAGGAGCTGTGCGAACAAAGAAGAGAACGGGAAATCTCTCCTAGCAGCCTCAGGAGCAGCAGATTAAATCTCCACAGTCAACTTAATGTACCCTGCATCTCTGGAATAAATGAGTAGACAACGAATCATCCCAAAATTGAGGTGGTGGACGTTGGGAGCAACTGTAGACTTGGGGTTTGTTTTCTGCAACTAATTTGTTTCTGGTTTTATGTTTCTCTTAGTTTAGTATTTAGAGTTTATTATCATTGGTAGATTTGTTTATTGATTGGGTTGCTCTGTTCCTCTTTTTTTATATATAAATATATATTTTTTCCTTTTTCTCTTTTTGTGAGTGTATTTCTTTGTGTGATTTTGTCTGTACAGCTTTGCTTTTACCATTCATCCTACAGTTCTGTCTGTCCTTATTTTTTCTTTTTAGAATAGTTTTTAGCACTTGTTAACCTTGGTGGATTTGTTTTTTGGTTTGGCTGCTCTCTTCTTTCTTTCTTTCATTTTTTTCTTTATTTTTCTTTTTTCTCTTACTTGTTAATTCTGTTTATTTTTAACAATTTTATTATTTTGTATTTTAATAACCCTCTCCCTCTCCCTCTCCCCCCTCCCCCTCTCTCCCTCTCCCTCTCCCCCCTCCCCCTCTCCCCCTCTCTCCCTCTCTCTCTTTCTCTCTTTCTCTTCTCTCTTTTCTTCTGAGCCATGTGGCTAACAGAGTCTTGGTGCTCCAGCAGGGTGTCAGGGATGTGCCTCTGAGGTGGGAGAGCTGAGTTCAGGACAAGGGTCCACCAGAGACGTCCTGGCTCCACATAATATCAAACGACAAAATCTCTCACAGAGACCTCCATCTCAACACTAAGACCCAGCACTACTCAATGACCAGCAAGCTACAGTGCTGGACACCCTATGACAAACAACTAGCAAGACAGGAATACAACCCCACCCATTAGCAGACAGTCTGCCTAAAATAATAATAAGGTCACAGACACCCCAAAACAAACAACCAAACATGGTCCTGCCCACCAGAAAGACAAGATCCAGCCTCGTCCACCAGACAACAGGCACCAGTCACTTCCAGAAGGAAGCCTACACACACTGAACCAACCTTAGCCACTGGAGGCAGACACCAAAAATTCATTGGGAACTATGATCCTGCAGCCTGTGAAGAGGAGACCACAAACACAGTAAGTTAAACACAATGAGAAGACAGAGAAACACACATCAGGTGAAGGAGCAAGGTAAAATCCCCCAGAACAAACAAATGAAGAGGAAATAGGCAGTCTACCTGAAAAATGTTCAGAGTAATGATAGTAAATATGATCCAAAATCTGGAAAACACAATGGAGAAAATATAAGAAATGTTTCACAAGGACCTACATGAACTAAAGAGCAAACAATCAATGATGAACAACACAATAAATGAAATTAAAGATTCTCTAGAAGGAATCCATAGCAGAATAACTAAAGCAGAAGAACGGATAAGTGACCTGGAAGATAAAATAGTGGAAATAACTACCGCAGAGCAGAATAAAGAATGAAAAAAAATTGAGGACAGTCTCAGAGACCTCTGGGACAACATTAAATGCACCAACATTCAAATTATAGGGGTCCCAGAAGCAGAAGAGAAAAAGAAAGGGACTGAGAAAATATCTGAATAGATATTAGTTGAAAACTTCCCTAATGTGGGAAAGGAAATAGTCAATCAAGTCCAGGAAGCACAGAGTCCCATACAGGACAAATTCAATGAGAAAAACACCAAGACACATATTAATCAAACTATCAAAGATTAAATACAAAGATAAAATATAAAAAGCAGCAAGGGAAAACCAGCAAACAAGGGAAGCCCCATAAGGTTAACAGCTGATCTTTCAGCAGAAACTCTACAAGCCAGAAGGCAGTTGCAGGACATATTTAAAGTGAAGAAAGGGAAAAACCTACAAACAAGATTACTCTACACAGCAAGGATCTCACTCACATCAGATGGAGAAATTAAAACCTTTACAGACAAGCAGGAGCTAAGAGAATTCAGCACCACAAAACCAGCTTTTTAACAAATGCTAAAGGAACTTCTATGGGCAGGAAACATAAGAGAAGGAAAAGACCTACAATAACAAACGCAAAACAATTAAGAGAATGATAATAGGAACACATATCGATAACTAACTTAAATGAAAATGAATTAAATGCTCCAACTAAAAGACACAGTACAGACTGGATGAATGAATACAAAAACAAGACCCATATATATGCTGTCTACAAGAGACACAGTAAAACCTAGGGACACATACAGACTGAAAGTGAGGGGATGGAAAAAGATATTCCATGCAAATGGAAATCAAAACAAAGCTGGAATAGCAATTCTCATATCAGACAAAATAGACTCTAAAATAAAGACTATTACAAAAGACAAAGAAGGACACTACATAATGATCGACGGATCAATCCAAGAAGATACAACAACTGTAAATATTTATGCACCCAACATAGGAGCACCTTAATACATAAGGCAAATGCTAACAGCCATAAAAGGGGAAATCGACAGTAACACAATCATAGTAGGCGACTTTAACACCCCACTTTCACCAATGGACAAATCATCCAAAATGAAAATATACAAGTAAACACAAACTTTAAATGATACGTTAAACAAGATGGACTTAACTGATATTTATAGGACATTCCATCAAAAACAACAAAATACACTTTCTTCTCAAGTGCTCATGGAACATTTTCCAGGATAGATCATATCTTGAGTCACAAATCAAACCTTGGTAAATTTAAGAAAACTGAAATCATATCAAGTATCTTTTCCAAACACAACGCTATGAGAACAGATATCAATTATAGGAAAAAAATCCGTAAAAACAAACAAACACATGGAGGCTACACAATACACTCCTAAATAACCAAGAGATCACTGAAGAAATCGAAGAGGAAATCAAAAAATACCTAGAAACAAATGACAAAGAAAACACGATGACCCAAAACCTATGGGATGCAGCAAAAGCAGTTCTAAGAGGGAAGTTTATAGCAATACAATGCTACCTCAAGAAACAAGAAACATCTGAAATAAACAACTTAAACTTATACCTAAAGCAATTAGAGAATGAAGAACAAAAAAACACAAAGTTACCAGAAGGAAAGAAATCATAAAGATCAGATCAGAAATAAATGAAAAAGAAATGAAAGAAACAATAGCAAAGATCAATAAAAGCAGAAGCTGGTTCTTTGAGAAGATTACAAAATTCATAAACCATTAGCCACACTCATCAAGAAAACAAGGGAGAAGACTCAAATCAACAGAATTAGAAGTGAAAAAGGAGAAGTAACAATGGACACTGCAGATATACAAAGGACCATGAGAGATTACTACAAGCAACTACATGCCAATAAAATGGACAATCTAGAAGAAATGGACAAATTTCTAGAACAGCACAACCTTCTGAGACTGAACCAGGAAGAAATAGAAAATATAAACAGACCAATCACAAGCACTGAAATTGAGAGTACAATTAAAAACCTTCCAACAAACAAAAGCCTAGGAGCAGACAGATGGCTTCACAGGTGAATTCTATCAAACACTTAGAGAAGAGCTAACACTTATCCTTCTCAAACTCTTCCAAAATATAGCAGAGGGAGGAACACTCCCAAACTCTTTCTATGAGGCCACCATCAACCTGATATCAAAACCAGACAAAGATGTCACAAAGAAAGAAAACTACAAAGCAATATCACTGATGAAAAAAGATGCAAAAATCCTCAAGAAAATACTAGGAAACAGTATCCAACAGCACATTAAAAGGGTCATACACCATGATCAAGAGGAGATGATCCCAGGAATTCAGGATTCTTCAATATACACAAGTCAATCAATGTGATACACCATATTAACAAACTGAAGAATAAAAACCACATGATCATCTCAATAGATGCAGAAAAAGCTTTTGACAAAATTCAACACCCATTTATGATAAAAACCCTCCAGAAAGTAGGCATAGAGGGAACTTACCTCAACATAATAAAGGCCATATATGACAAACCTACAGCCAACATTGTTCTCAATGGTGAAAAACTGAAACCATTTCACTTCCTCTAAGATCAGGAAGAAGACAAGGTTGTCCACTTTCACAACTTTTATTCAACATAGTTTTGGAAGTTTTAGCCACAGCAATCAGAGAAGAGAAAGAAATAAAAGGAATCCAAATCAGAACAGAATAAGTAAAGCTGTCACTTTTTGCAGATGACATACTATACATAGAGAATTCTAAAGATGCTACCAGAAAACTACTAGATCTAATCAATGAATTTTGTAAAGTAGCAGGATACAAAATTAATGCACAGAAATCTCTTGCATTCCTATTCACTAATGATGAAAAATATGGAAGAGAAATGAAGGAAACACTCACATTTACCATTGCAACAAAAATAATAAAATATCTAGGAATAAACTTACCTAAGGAGACAAAAGACCTGTATCCAGCAAATTATAAGACACTGATGAAAAGAAATTAAAGATGATACAAAGAGATGGAGAGATATACATGTTCTTGGATTGGAAGAATCAATATTCTGACAATCACTCCACTACCCAAAGCAATCTACAGATTCAATGCAATCCCTATCAAACTACCACGGGCATTTTTCACAGAACTAGAACAAAACATTTCACAATTTGTATGGAACCATAGAAGACCGTGAATAGAGAAAGCAGTCTTCAGAAAGAAAAACAAAGCTGCAGGAATCAGGCTCCCAGACTTAAGACTATACTACAAAGCTACAGTAATCAAGACAGTACGGTACTGGCACAAAAATAGAAATATAGATCAATGGAACAGGATAGAAAGCCCAGAGATAAACCCATGCACATATGGTCACCTTATTTTTGATAATGGAGGCAAGAATATACAATGGAGGAAAGACAGACTCTTCAATTAGTGGTGCTGGGAAAACTGGACAGCTACATGTAAAAGAAAGAAACTAGAACACTCCCTAACACCGCACATAAAAATAAACTCAAAATGGATTCAAGACCTAAATGTAAGGCCAGACACTATAAAACTCTTAGAGGAAAACACAGGCAGAACACTCTATGACATAAATCACAGCAAGATCCTTTTTGACCTACTTCCTACAGAAATGGAAATAAAAACAAAAATAAACAAATGGGACCTAATGAAACTTAAAACCTTTTGCACAGCAAAGGAAAACATAAACAAGACAAAAAGACAACTCTCAGAATGGGAGAAAATATTTCCAAGTAAAGCAAGTGACAAAGGATTAATCTCCACAATTTACAAACAGCTCATGCAGCTCAATATGAAAAAAACAAACAACCCAATCCAAAAATGGGCCGAAGACCTAAATAGACATTTCTCCAAAGAAGACATACAGATGGCCAAGAGGCTCATGAAAAGATGCTCAACATCAGTAATTATTAGAGAAATGCATATCAAAACTACAACTTCACACCGGTCAGAATGGACTTGAGGATATGGGGAGGAGGACCCCCCAGTGCTGTCAGTGCTGTGACAAAGTGAGAGAGAGGCATGGACATATATACACTACCAAATGTAAGGTAGACAGCTAGTGGGAAGCAGCCGCATAGCACAGGGAGATCAGCTCGGTGCTTTGTGATCGCCTGGAGGGGTGGGATGGGGAGGGTGGGAGGGAGGGAGACACGGGAGAGAGGGGATATGGGAACATATGTGTATATATGACTGATTCATTTTGTTGTAAAGCAGAAACTAACACACCATTGTAAAGCAATTATACTCCAATAAAAATGTGAAAAGAATTTTTTAAAAAATAATAAAATAAAAACAAAAATCAAAAATCTACAAACAATAAATGCTGGAGAGGGTGTGGAGAAAAGGAAACCCCCTTGTCTTGTTGGTGGGAATGTAAATTGATATAGCCACTATGGAGAACAGTATGGAGGTTCCTTAAAAAACCAAAAATAGAACTACCGTATGACCCAGGAATCCTATTACTGGGAATATACCCTGAGAAAAACCATAATTCAAAAAGAGTCATGTACCACAAAACCATAATTCAAAAAGAGTCATGTACCACAATGTTCACTGCAGCTCTATTAGCAACCTAAGTGTCCAATGACAGAAGAATGGATAAAGAAGATGTAGCACATGTGTACAATGGAATATTACTCAGCCATAAAAAGAAACGAAATTGAGTTATTTGTAGTGAGGTGGATGGACCTAGCGTCTCTCATACAGAGTGAAGTCAGAAAGAGAAAAACAAATACCATATGTTAACACAAATATATGGAATCTAAAAGAAAAAAAAAAAAAAAGGTCCTGAAGACCCTAGGTGCAGGACAGGAATAAAGATGCAGACATAAAGAATGGACTTGAGGACATGGGGAGGGGGAAGGGTAAGCTAGGATGAAGTGAGGGAGCGGCATGGTCATATATACACTACCAAATGTAAAATACATAGCTAGTGGGAAGCAGCTGCATGGCACAGGGAGATCAGCTCGGTGCTTTGTGACCACCTAGAGGGGTGGGATAGGGAGGGTAGGAGGGAGATGCAAGAGGGCGGAAATATGGGGATATATGTATATGTATAGCTGGTTTACTTTGTCAGAAACTAACATACTATTATAAAGCAATTATACTCCAAAAAAGATGTTAAACAATAAATTAATAAATAAAATAGAAAAGAAAAAACTACCTCAAACTGGTCAGAATCACCATCATCAAAAAATCTACAAATAACAAATGCTGGAGAGGGTGTAGAGAAAAGGGAACCCTCCTACAGTGTTGGTGGAAATGTAAATTGGTGCAGCCACTATGGAGAACAGTATGGTGGTTCCTTAAGAAACTAAAAATAGAGGTACCATATGATCCAGCAGTACCACTCCTGGGCATAGATCTGGAGAAAAACATGGTTCGAAAGGATACATGCACCCCAATGTTCACTGCAGTGCCACTTACAATAGCCAAGACATGGAAACAACCTAAATGTCCATCAACAGATGAATGGATAAAGAACATGTGGTGTATATATATATATATACACACACACATACAGACACAATGGACTGTTACTCACCCATTAAAAAGAATGAAAAAATGCCATTTTCAGCAACATGGATGCTCCTGGAGATTATCATGCTAAGTGAAGTTAAGTCAGACAGAGAGAGATAAATATCATATGACACTGCTTATATGCAGAATCTAAAAAATATGATACAACTGAATTTATTTACAAAATAGAAACAGAGTCTGACTTAGAGAAAGAGCTTATGCTTATTAGGGGGTGTAACGTGGGGTGGGTACAGATTAGGTGTTTGGGACTGACATGCACACACTGCTATATTTATAATAGATAACCAACGAGGACCTACTGTACAGCAGGTATGCATGGAACTATGCTCAATACTTTTTAATAACCTAAATGGGAAAAGAATTTGAGAAAGAATAGATACATGTATATGTATAAGTGAACCACTTTGCTGCACACCTGAAACTAATAGAACATTGTTATTCAAATATACTCTAATATAAAATAAAAATTTTTAAAATTTTTTTCTAAATAATAAAAGAAATTTAATAAGATTAACTAATATTCTCACCTAAGATTAAGCAGAAAATGTCTCCATGGAAATCATCTAAATGTGGCACATCATGGAAGCATTAAACCAACTATACCTTAAAGAAGACACAGACACTCACATTGCTTGTGGGAAATGAAAATCTTCTTTTAAATTTCCAACTTCATAGCCATGAGTTATTTTAGTAATTGTGAACGATTTATCATAAATATTTTAAATGAAAGATCATACATTATTTAAGAAATTCATCTGATGTTTTTCAAATGTACTTATTAATGCATTGACTATGACTCTCCAATCTGTTTTTTAAAAGATGCTTTATAAATGTATACCATAAAAAAGTATACCATCAAGTATGATACTGACTAAAAATGAACTTGTTAATCAAAACTCCAAAGTGATTAATTTTCTCAGTGAGCACAAATGCATAAAATAAAATATGTTGTCTTGAAAATATGTTCTCCCATTCTGAGGTTTACCTTTTGCTCTCTGAGTGGTACCTACTACGACCAGGAGTTATTGAGTTATATACAGTCTAAAATACCATTTTTGGCTCTACTATATTTGTTTCATCCAATATTATCCAATTTCATACAATGGATTTAAAATTATCTTTGATATCTGTTACAGCCAGTCAATATTTGCAATTATTCTAAAATAAAAACCGTGGGTTATTATCCCTCTTTACTCTTCCATATTATTTTATGGATTTGGGATAATACAAAAAAGCAGACTGCCACATAAGTCTAACATGAATCAGAGTCTTACCCAGTATCAAACTTTACTACTAATTCCAAGGATACAAATAGTCTCAAAACAGAGGAAAAGAGGGAGACACCTAGGACCTCCAGTGCTATGCAATTTCCTTCTTTCAGTATCAAGATATTCTCTGGGTCGAAATAAACATATGGGTCTTTAAGCAAGGCATGCAGTTGTGAGATATCTCCATATTATACTCAGAGTACCCAGAACTTAGAATGGTGCCCAGCCTATAGCTGAAGCTCAATGAATATCCGTTGGATGAATGGAGCACAGAGAAGTTCAGTAATTCATCTATGCCATGTGGTTGGTAAGAAGGCAGAATATGAACCCAGGAAACCCAACTCGAGCTCCAAGATTAACCAACTAACCATTATGTTATAGCTGTCTCAATACTGCACATCCCTAAAATCAGCGACTTTAATTTAGGATTATATTTTCAGTATGGAATTAAAGATGTGAGCAAACTAGGCTGGATAAGAATAATTCTGATTTTTTTTTTTGGTTTTAATGTTTTCTTCAATGTAAGGTAGTGTTTCAAAGATGAAAGAATATATATATACTAAATGCTTTTTAGGTGAATATCTTAAGGCAGACTTCAGCATGTTTTCTAAACTCATGTTACTGTACATTAGCATAAAGAACAATTAATCCATATTTGGAATGTTTGTATGGCAAAGAGAACAAGATCTGGAGAATGGAAAGAGACTTCTTCATATTAATATAGTTTACCAGATGATTACCACTTCTCAAAACAGCTTTATATTCAATACTTTAGCTGGTTTTCCAAAGCACAAAACCAACATGACAATATTACATTCATAACAGCAGTGTTTCCTGTGTCAGAAGTTAGTGTAATACTTTCTGGCCTATCTAGAGTACTTCTTATGAAGGTTGTATTTATTCTGCCTGTTGAGATGAAAGCTGCAATAATAAAACTGTCATGGGTAGGAAATTGTCCTCTCTGAGACTGTGTTATAAAGTGTTGCTGAGTGAAGTGGGTTCTTGTCCTTTCTTCAATCATAGCCTGCACCAGCATTACCAAACTGAGGTCTTAGCAAAGCATTTGCAGGGATCTCTAGGGTAGCTACACCTGCTCAGCTAAATCTATTTTACAAAGAAGGAAAAAGAGATCCGAATTTGAAACCAGAGACAGCACATGTATTGGAGGCTGTAATTAATATTAATGTGAGTAATGACAATGATGTTCATGTCAATGATGATAAGGCCAGCAGTTATCCCCACCATTAACACAGCAGTTCATCCACGCCAGGCACTGTGCTGATGGCTTTACCTATAGTATCTGACTTAATCCTTACCTTTGGGGGTAGATATTATTAAAACTATTTCAATAATGAGGAAACCAAAATCAAAAATATTCAGTCACTTGTGAAATCTGTGGCAAATGTCAAGCTCCGAAGCTCATGCTACTGTTGAAGTACATTGGAATTATGTATTTCTCCCAGATTTGACAAGAACTGATTAGTTTCTCCTATACGAAGCCATTTTTGTTAAATTTCTACAAAGACCTACAGCCAGCTTGACAGCACCACATTCAAATACTGTCTCTGGAAAAAAGTCTCACTTCTCAGGAAGTGAACTATTATAGATCCAGAAAATAATAGCCACAATAAATTTGTGTGTGTGTGTGTATTCTCTTGCTCATAGCTCTTTCGCACTGAACCATCTTTTTATTGCTATTATTTTGAAACTAACAAGATCCTTTGCTGCCACAGACGAAAGGGATCCATCTCTATTCCATAACTTAAGCAAGGATTATATTATTCATATTTCCTCAAGTGATTCCTTCAAGAAGTTGTTGGCTGATAAAACTATAGACAAAAATCTAAGCTTTTTGATACCCATTAACTAATATTTTTCACCATAAACGTTTTGAAATTTAACATTTCAACAGACTGCTCATGTTTCAGGGATGGCAGGGTAGCGTAGTGTTAAATGCAAGTGTGAATCTCATGGTTATCAGATACCAGGTATGTGAATTTAGATACGGTGAATGGTGTCAGGGCTGCATAGTGGGAGCTTGCAGGCAAGTACAAAAGCTATAAACATCATGAATTAAGAATAACAGAGATTTAAATGCTTAACACTCTGTGGTAAGCAGATGCTACATGCCTCCTACGATGACAGGTCCATTGGTATGGACAGAGAACATGGATGTTTAATCAGAAGAGCTGTACCAAGTTGAAGTCCTTTGCCATTCCCTAGCTATGTAATCTTGGCCTTTCAAAAATCACATGAATGTTCTTAGATTACCTGTAAAATGGAGACAGAGAAATATGGTGATAATTGAGGTTAAGATGAAAAATATTTAGGAAACAATTCACAAGACACTTCAGAATAGAAATATCTTGCCAAACATTTTCAAAGATAAACACTTTAAACTAAAACTAATATCCACACAGAACCAGAGCTCCTAAGAGAAAAGGCAGGGATCCTGGAACATTTTGTGGTACAAGAAAGTCAGAAAGTGCTCCAAAAAGGGATGGAATCTGGCAAAAACGGTGCCGGAGCCAACCAAAAAGTGTTCCCAAGAGACAAAGCTGGAACGGTTTGATCAAGAAACTAAATACTAATAGTAATGGATTGAAAACCATAGATAAAATTAATATCATGAGTCCAAATGGATACAGATAAATATTTGAATAAATAAATACATACATAGGGGAGAGAGACAGCTCTTCCTTAAATAAGAATTCCAAGTGTAGAAGGAATAACAGAATAAAAAATTATAAGTAGACCTCCATGCTAATGATGGCTATAGGCAAGATTTAATGATGGACAATAAAATTAGTGGGCCAGAGTTTGAGGAGAAACATGCTATTTGCCACTCTCAAAGTATATCCACAATATATTTATTAATTACAAAGGGGAAAATAAAAAATTTACAGTGGAGAAACCCAATAAGCACCACTTTTACCAAGTGATAGTAGTAGTATAACCAGTAATAAGACATACTGACAACATGTAACCTGATATAATGTATTTAAAAGGACATGTTGCTTCTGTGCTATTGTTTTAAAAAGACATAATTTCCATCTAATCATAAGAAGTCATCAGGTTCACCTTAACTGAGGGATATTCTACAAAATCACCGTCCAGTTCTCTTCAAAAATGTCAAAGCTATGAAAGACAATGGAAAATAAGAGTCACAGACTGCAGGAAAAAACAAAATGCAATTCAGGATCCTGGAACAGAAAAAGGATCTTAACAATGGGTGAACTCCAAATACAGTCTTCACTTTAGTTGATAATATTTGCACAGATGTTGATTTCCTAGTTTCTGTCATTGTACCATGTATATGCAAGATGTTCACATGAATGGAATGTGGGTGAAGGGTATATGAGATATCCCTATTCTATATTGGTCCAATTTCTTTAAATCTAAAATTGTTTAAATAATTAAAAGTTGAAAAATCAATATTCTTTATAAATTCTATCAATACATTGATATATTTTTAAATATTAATTTTTTAATTAATGGAAAAATAATGCCATTCAAAATAGCAAAAATACTACCAAATTTTTGGAAATATAGTTATCAGGGAATATTGCATGTCTAAAAATAGAAGAGACCAGAGGGCAGAGAGCAGAAGCAAGAAGCACTGCAATCCTGCAGCCTGTGGAACAAAAACCACAATCACAGAAAGAGAGACAAGATGAAAAGGCAGAGGGTTATGTACCAGATGAAGGAACAAGATAAAACCTCAGAAAAACAACTAAATGAAGTGGAGATAGGCAACCTTCCAGAAAAAGAACTCAGAATAATGATAGTGAAGATGATCCAGGACATCGGAAAACGAATGGAGGCAAAGATCGAGAAGATGAGATTAAAGAGATTATAGTCGAAAATTTCCCTAACATGGGAAAGGAAATAGCCACCGAAGTCCAGGAAGCACAGAGTCCCAGGCAGGATAAACCCAAGGAGAAACATGCCGAGACATATAGTAAACAAATTGGCAAAAATTAAAGGCAAAGAAAAATTATTAAAAGCAGCAAGGGAAAAGTGACAAATAACATACAAGGGAACTCCCATAAGGTTAACAGCTGATTTCTGAGCAGAAACTCTACAAGCCAGAAGGCAGTGGCATGATATGCTTAAAGTGATGAAAGGGAAGAACCTACAGCCAAGATTACTCTACCCGGCAAGGATCTCATTCAGATTTGACAGAGAAATCAAAAGCTTTACAGATAAGCAAAAGCTAAGAGAATTCAGCACCACCAAACCAGCTCTACAACAAAGGCTAAAGGAACTTCTCTAAGTTGGAAACACAAGAGAAGAAAAGGACCTACAAAAACAAACCCAAAATAATTAAGAAAATGGTATTAGGAACATACATATTGATAATTACCTTAAATATGAATGGATTAAATGCTCCAACCAAAAGACACAGCCTTGCTGAATGAATCCAAAAACAAGACCCATATATATGCTGTCTACAAGAGACCCACTTCAGACCTAGGGACACATACAGACTGAAAGAGCGGGGATGGAAAAAGATATTCCATGCAAATGGAAATCAAAAGAAAGCTGGAGTAACAATACTCATATCAGATAAAATAGACTTTAAAATAAAGAATGTTACAAGAGACGACGAAGGACACTACATCATGATCAACAAATCAATCCAAGAAGATATAACAATTATAAATATATATGCACCTAACATAGGAGCACCTCAATACATAAGGCAACTGCTAACAGCTATAAAAGAGGAAATCGACAGTAACACATTCATAGTAGGGGACTTTAACACCTCACTTACACCAATGGACAGATCATCCAAAATGAAAATAAATAAGGAAACACAAGCTTTAAATGATACATTAAATAAGATGGACTTAACTGATACTTATAGGCCATTCCATCCAAAAACAGCAGATTACACTTTCTTCTGAAGTGCGCATGGAATAATCTCCAGGATAAATCACATCTTGGGTCACAAATCAAGCCTCAGAAAATTTAAGAAAATTGAAATCATATCAAGCATCGTTTCTGAACACAACGCTATGAGATTAGAAATGAATTACAGGGAAAAAAACATAAAAAACACAAACACACGGAGGCTAAACAATACATTACTAGATAACCAAGAGATCACTAAAGAAATCAAGGAGGAAATCAAAAAATACCTAGAGACAAATGACAACAAAAACACGATGATCCAAAACATATGGGATGCAGCAAAAGCAGTTCTATGAGGGAAGTTTAGAGCTACACAAGCCTACCTCAAGAAACAAGAAAAATCTCAAATAAACAATCTAACGTTACACCTAAAGGAACTAGAGAAGAAGAACAAACAAAACCCAAAGTTAGCAGAAGGAAAGAAATCATAAAGATCAGAGCAGAAATAAATGAAATAGAAACAAAGAAAACAATAGCAAAGATCAATAAAACTAAAAGCTGGTTCTTTGAGAAGATAAACAAAATTGATAAACCATTAGCCAGACTCATCAAGAAAAAGAGGGAGAGGACTCAAATCAATAAAATTAGAAATGAAAAGGGAGAAGTTACAGCAGACACCGCAGAAATACAAAGCATCCTAAAAGACTACTACAAGTAACTCTATGCCAATAAAATGGACAACGAGAAAGAAATGGACAAATTCTTAGAAAGGTATAACCTTCCCAGACTGAACCAGGAAGAAATAGAAAATATGAAAAGACCAATCACAAGTTACGAAATTCAAACTGTGATTGAAAATCTTCCAACAAACAAAAGTCCAGGACCAGATGGCTTCACAGATGAATTCTATCAAACATTTAGAGAAGAGCTAACACCTATCCTTCTCAAACTCTTCCAAAAAATTGCAGAGGAAGGAACACTCCCAAACTCATTCTATGAGGCCACCATCACACTGATATGAAAACCAGAAAAAGATACTACAAAAAAAGAAAATTACAGACCAATATCACTGATGAATATAGATGCAAAAATCCTCAACAAAATACTAGTAAACAGAATCCAACAACAAATTAAAAGGGTAATACACCACAATCAAGTGGGATTTATCCCAGGGATGCAAGGATTCTTCAATATATGAAAATCAATCAATGTGATACACCATATTAACAAACTGAAGAATAAAAACCATATGATAATCTCAACAGATGCAGAAAAAGCTTTTGACAAAATTCAACACCCATTTATGATTAAATCTCCAGAAAGTGGGGATAGTGGGAACCTACCTCAACATAATAAAGGCCATATACGACAAACCCATAGCAAACATCATTCTCAATGGTGAAAAACTGACAGCATTTCCTCAAAGATCAGGAACAAGACAAGGATGTCCACTCTCACCAGTATTATTCAACATAGTTTTGGAAGTGCTAGCCATGGCAATCAGAGAAGAAAAATAAATAAAAGGAATACAAATTGGAAAAGAAGAATTAAAGCTGTCACTATTTGCAGATGACATGACACTATACATAGAGAATCCTAAAAATGCCACCAGAAAACTACGAGAGCTAATCAATGAATTTGGTAAAGTTGCAGGATACAAAATTAATGCACAGAAATCTCTTGCATTCCTATACACTAATGATGAAAAATCTCAAAGAGAAATTAAGGGAACACTCTCATTTACCATTGCAACAAAAAGAATAAAATACCTAGGAATAAACCTACCTAGGGAGACAAAAAACCTGTATGCAGAAAACTATAAGACACTGATGAAAGAAATTAAGGATGATACCAACAGATGGAGAGATATACCATGTTCCTTGATTGGAAGAATCAATATTGTTAAAATGACTCTACTACCCAAAGCAATCTACAGATTCAGTGCAATCCCTATCAAATTGTCATTGGCATTTTTTACAGAACTAGAAGAAATCATCTTAAAATTTGTATGGAGACACAAAAGACCCCGAATAGCCAAAGCAGTCTTGAGGGAAAAAAACGGAGCTGGAGGAATCAGACTCCCTGACTTCAGACTATACTACAAAGCTACAGTAATCAAGAAATATGGTACTGGCAGAAAAACAGAAACATAGATCAATGGGACAAGATGGAAAGCCCAGAGATAAACTCACGCACCTATTGTTAACTAATCTATGACAAAGGAGGCAAGGATATACAATGGAGAAAAGACAGACTCTTCAATAAGTGGTGCTGGGAAAACTGGACAGCTCCATGTAAAAGAATGAAATTAGAACACTCCCTAACACCATACACAAAAATAAACTCAAAATGAATTAAAGACCTAAATATAAGACTGGACACTATAAAACTGTTAGAGGAAAACATTGGAAGAACACTCTGACATAAATCGCAGCAAGACCTTCTTTGATCCACCTCCTACAGTAATGGAAATAAAAACAAAAATAAACAAATGGGACCTAATGAAATTTCAAGGCTTTTGCACAGCAAAGGAAACCATAAACAAGACCAAAAGACAACCCTCAGAATGGGAGAAAATATTTGCAAATGAATCAATGGACAAGGGATTAATTTCCAAAATATATGAACAGCTCATGCAGCTCAATATCAAAGAAACAAACATCCCAATCCAAAAATGGGCAGAAGACCTAAACAGACATTTCCCCAAAGAAGACATACAGATGGACAAGAAGCACATGAAAGGCTGCTCAACGTCACTAATTATTAGAGAAATGCAAATCAAAACTATAATGAGGTATTACCTCACACCAGTTACAATGGCCATCATCATAAAATCTACAAACAACAAATGCTGGAGAGGGTGTGGAGAAAAGGGAACCATTTTGCACTGTTGGTGGGAATGTAAATTGATACAGCAGCCACTATGGAGAACAGTATGAAGGTTCCTTAAAAAACTAAAAATAGAATTACCATATGATCCAGCAATCCCACTACTTGGCATATACCCAGATAAAACCATAATTCAAAAAGACACATACACCCCAATGTTCATTGCAGCATTATTTACAATAGCCAGGTCATGGAAGCAACCTAAATGCCCATCGACAGACGAATGGATAAAGAAGATGTGGTACACATATACAATGGAATATTACTCAGCCATAAAAAGGAACGAAATTGGGTCATTTGTTGAGATGTGGATGGATCTAGAGACTGTCATACAGAGTGAAGTAAGTCAGAAAGAGAAAAACAAATATCGTATATTAACACGTGTATGTGGAACCTAGATAAATGGTACAGATGAACCGGTTTGCAGGGCAGAAGTTGAGACACAGATGTAGAGAACAAACATATGGACACCAAGGGGGGAAAACCACGGTGGGTGGGGATGGTGGTGTGCTGAATTGGGCGATTGGGACTGACATGTATACACTGATGTGTATAAAATTGATGACTAGTAAGAACCTGCAGTATCAAAACACAAACAAAAAAATAACTAATACTAAACTTTCTTTGGGTTATTGTAGGGAAATATGTTAATATAAATGTTTCAGACATTACATGAAATTTCTAAAAATCTTATATGTTCTGGTATAATGTTATAAGTCATAATTCTAGTTATTACTTTAAAATGTATATCTCAGAAATAACTAAATTCCTTGTCAATTGCATTATTATGAACTTTGATCAAATGTTTAACCGTGGTCATTTTTAAGTCTTTTGTCATTTACAGACAGTTCTGGGTGTACTCTGATGCTTTTGCAAAAATGTTCCTATAAAAGTGTTTCATCTTCAAGGAATTCATGGAAAAGACTCTGACAAGTACAGGTTTCTGGTAACTGACTATACTGCTGAACTGAATGAATAAGCATTTTCAGAACTCTAATGGAAAACTGATGAATTCATAAAAGTGCTAACAAAAGATCAATTGAAAATAAATTAACTACATGGGACTGAGTAAACTGATGGTGATGATTATAATTTTTGTGACTTTCTGTTTGAATAAAAAAAAATTCTACAAGGACTCAAGAGGCAAAAAATATACAAACCAATTTTCACTGCAAAGTAAAGGAGCTGTTACAGTGGAGGATTACTGGACTGAATGTCAATATCATGACACAGTATGAGTGTGTTTCGTGTTTGGTAATTGCAATCATTGTTGCTTTTGTTGTGGTCATCCATTTACAATGCTTGGTGTCAGTTTATTTTTCTCTTGTAAAAACAAAATACAGTGTGTGTGTGTGAAAAAAATAGAAGATATAAAACTTTATGAAAGCATGTGTCTTAATGAAGAGACATACCATATTGTTAAATATGAAGCTTCAAAGTTATCCACAAAAGCATTTTACCTAAAACAATGTATGAATTCACTTTCATACTAATCAGAATCCTTACAGGTTATATTATGGAGCCTCATACTCTGATTCTAAATGAGTATATGCATAATATACAATTACTAATACATATTATAGATATTTTTAAAAAAATAATAAAAAACGAGAGAAAAATTGCCCTAGCAGATGTTCTATAGCTTCAAAATCTATAAATCTACGGCAATTAAAACAATGTAATCTTTACACTGGAGAAAAAATGGTATCAGAGACTTGTGTAATTCATACAGGAGAATACTGCTCAGTGGTTAAGGGCACGGGCACTGGAGCCAAATTGAGTGGATTCACACCCCAAATGTGTAATTTTTCTATTGTTAGTAGAGATGCTTAAGCTCTCTGATGCTTAAGCTTCAGCTTCCTCATCTGCAAAATGCTTATACTGATATTCAACTTATGTGTTAATGTGACAATTCAATTATATAAGTTACACAGAGCATTTACCAAAGATATTTTTAAGGGACTTCTCTGGTGGTCCAGTGGCTAAGATTCTGCACTCCCAATGCAGGGGGCCCGGGTTCGATCCCTGGTCGGGGATGCAGATCCCACATGCCACAACGAAGAGTTCACATGCTGCAACTAAGAGTTCTCATGCCACAACTAAAGATCCCACATGCCGCGACAAAGATCCCACATGTGCAACTAAAAGATCTCACATGCTGCAACTGAAGATCCCACATTCCGCAACTAAAAGGTGCCACAAGCTGCAACTGAAGATGCCACATGCCACAACTAAGACCCAGTGCAGCCAAATAAATAAATATTAAAAAAAAGTTATTTTTCAAGAGAAATGCTCCAAATCCTAGGTTATTATGAATTGCTATTCTTATTATTTGATAAAGATGAGTATGTCAAAACAGTCAGGTTAGGACTGGAGTCAGATCATTGTACTTCGTTTAAACCTACAATAATAATAAACTATAAAGAACACAAGTAAGACTTTCCTGGTGGTGCAGTGGTTAAGAATCCGCCTGCCAATGCAGGGGACGAAGGTACAAGCCCTGGTCCGGGAAGATTCCACATGCCACAGAGCAGCTAAGACCATGCGCCACAACTACTGAGCCTGTGCTCTAGAGCCCATGAGTCACAACTACTGAGCCCACGTGCCACAACTACTGAAGTCCGCGTGACTAGAGCCTGTGCTCTGCTACAAGAGAAGCACCGCAATGAGAAGCCCGCACACCACAACAAAGAGTAGCCCCCACTCTCCACAACTAGAGAAAAGCCCACACGCAGCAACAAAGACCCAATGCAGCCAAAAATAAATAAATAAATTTATAAAAAGAAAAAGAACAAAAGCAATTTTCAAAATTTCTTAAGAAATTCTTAGAGCATGCAAAAATTTCAGCCTTCTCCTTGGGATCTGTGATAGACTGCTGTGTTAAAATATTTTAAGTCATAGTCTTTTTCCTTAGAACTTCAAGATAGATTGTAAACTACATGAAGTGAGAGCTGACATTGGAAGGACCAGCAAAGCCTGCCTTGGTCTCACAGAACTAGAGACTTAAATAAGGAGGGGGGGGTGGGCTGGGGAACAGGAGAGGTTCCCACACTCAGGGGGGCCCATCTGCAGCGGGGGAATCAGCAGGGACAGAGGGGGACCTTCAGGCGGTCAGAGGAGAGCATGGCGACTGGTCTGTGGGGAGTGGGACGGAGTGAGGCCTGTGCACATGGTACCTGCCATGGTCCTGCACACCCCAGCCTGGGTTGTGTGCCTCCTGGTGGGGAGGAGGGCTGGGTGCAGGAGAGCGGGGTTTGGAGGGTGGATCCAGGGAGGGGATGGCTGTTGGCAGTGAGGAGACAGTCTGGGGTGGCACGTGGAAGGGGCTCCATGGCCAGGAAGGTTGGCGGGGGAGGCCCAGGAAACCAGGGAAGTTGAGTGCCATTGTTGAGTGGCACACAGAGGGCAGGGCCGCCACTGTGGTGTCCTTCCTCATCTGCAGGCCCGGTCTCCTTGGGCAGTGGCAGGGGAACACACCTGAGCAGACTCGCCCACCCCTCAAAAGCCCCGGCGAGCCTGCTAGTCCTGGGACTGAGGCCCACAGCTGACAGGGCCTCTCTGGCCAAGCAGGTCCTGGGCCTAGGCCCACCAACGCCAAAGCCTCCAAGGGCCACGTGGGTCTCAGGGGCCCACCCGCCACCCCTGAGCAACCTCCTCCAGTAGCGCGGCTCCTGGGCCTGAGCCCCGCCCCAGCTAAGGCTCCTCTGCCCAGGCAGGTACCGGTAGACCTGAGTACTGCCACATCCCAAAGCTTCCACAGGCCACGCGGTTCCCAGCATTACGCCTGCCACCCAAGACAGCTCCTCCTCTGGCCAGGTGGGTACCAGTGCTCTGAGCACTGATCCCCCCACTGGGGGCCCCCACGGGCCACGCAGGTCCCAGCAACCTGCGTGCTACCCCAACAGGGCCTGTTCCGGCCACCCAGGTCCTGGGCCTAGGCCCTGCTGCTGCCAAAGCCTCCTCCAGCTGTGCAGGTGCCAGTGGACCCGAGCACCACATCCCCAAAGCCTCCATGGGCTGCGTGGGTCCTGGTGGCCTGTGTGCCACCCCTGACGAAGCCTCCTCTGGCCACGTGAGTCCAGGTGGGCTGAGCACTGCTGCCCAATGAGGCCTCCTCTGGCTGTGCTGGCTCCTGCAAACACTCCCAAGGAATCCTGCACCCCAGCTGGCCGGCATGTGTGCTCCACACCAGCTTCAGGAGCAGATGCTGGTGAAAGTAACATACGCAGAGGTGGGGCTGACACAGGGGCTCCAGAGACCTACCTAGAAGTCTTGGAGGCCCTCCTGGGGAAGTGAAGGTTGGATGCAGCTAACCATGGGTGCAAAGACACTGATAGTGGAGACATCAGGAAATTTTATTTCTTTATTTTTTATTATTTCTTTTTTTTTTTTTTTTTGCTGTACGCGGCCTCTCACTGTTGTGGCCTCTCCCGTTGCGGAGCACAGGCTCCGGCCGTGCAGGCTCAGCGGCCATGGCCCACAGGCCCAGCTGCTCTGGGGCATGTGGGATCTTCCCGGACCGGGGCACGAACCCGTGTCCCCTGCATTGGCAGGCAGACTCTCAACCACTGCGCCACCAGGGAAGCCCTATTTCTTTTAATTAAACATTTTTTAATGTTTTTTTTTTTGCTGTTGTGTTTTGTGGTTATTGTTTCATTTTTATTTCTAATATATTTTTTATTTTTCTAATTTTATCTTATTTTTTTATTCTCTGTTATTGTTCTGCTCTTTTTTTGTTGTCTGTTTTTTGGTTTTGTTTCCTTTGTTTTATTTTGTTTTCTTTGCCGTGTCACGTGGCCTGCAGGATCTTTGTTCCCAGAATGGGGTTAGACCTGAGCCCCTGTGGTGGGAGAGCCAAGTCCAAGATGCTAGACTAATAGAGAACTTCAGGCCCCCAGGAACATAAATCAGTGTGAGCTCTCCTGGAGGTCCTCATCTCAGCACCAAGACACAGCTCCACCCAACTGCCTGCAAACTCCAGTGCTGGATGCCTCAGGCCAAACAAACAGTGAGACAGGAACACAGCCTCACCCATTGAAAAAAATGAGAAGACAGAGAAATATGTTACAGACAAAGAAGCAAGGTAAAAACCTACAAGCCCAAATAAATGAAGAGGAAATAGGCAGTCTACCTGAAAAAGAATTCAGAGTAATGATACTAAAGATGATCCAAAATCTGGGAAATACAATGGAGGCATGGATCAAGAAAATACCAGAACTGTTTAACAAGGACCTAGAAGAACTAAAGAACAAACAGTGATGAACAAGCAACACAATAACTGAAATTAAAAATACACTGGAAGGAATCAATGGCAGAATAACTGAGGCAGAAGAACAGATAAGTGACCTGGAAGACAGAATGCTGTAAATAACTGCCGAGGAGCAGAATAAAGAGAAAAGAATGAAAAGAAATGAGGACAGTCTCAGAGACTTCTGGGACAATTTTAAACACACCAATATTCGAATTACAGGGGTCTCAGAAGAAGAAGAGAAAGAGAAAGGGTCTGAGAAAATATGTGAAGAGATTATAGTGGAAAACTTCCCTAACATGGGAAAGAAAATAGCCACCCAAGTCCAGGAAGCACAGAGAGTCCCATACAGGATAAATCCAAGGAGAAACAGGCCAAGACACATATTAATCACACTAGCAAAAAATAAATTCAAAGAACAAATATTAAAAGAAGCAAGGGAAAAGCAACAAATAACATACAAGGGAATCCCCATAAGGTTATCAGCTGATTTTTCAGCAGAAACTCTGCAAGCCAGAAGGGAGTGGCAGATATATTTAAAATGATGAAAGGGAAAACCTTAAAACTGAGATTACTCTACCCAGCAAGGATATCATTCAGATTCGACTGAGAAATCAAAAGCTTTACAGACAATCAAAAGCTTTACAGATAAGGAAAAGTTAAACGAATTCAGTGCCACTAAACCAGCTTTACAAAAAACGCTAAAAGAACTTCTCTAGGTGGGAAACAAGAGAAGTAAAAGACCTATAAAAAGAAACCCCTCCCCCCCCCCAAAAAGAAACCCAAAACAATTAAGATGATGGTAAAAGGAACATATATATCAATAATTACCTTAAATGTGAATGGATTAAATGCTCCAACCAAAATACACAGACTGGCTGAATGGATACAAAAACAAGACCCATACATATGCTGTCTACAAGAGACCCACTTCAGACCTAGGGACACATACACTGAAAGTGCAGGGATGGAAAAGGATATTCCATGCTACTGAAAATCAAAAGAAAGTTAGAGTAGCAATACTTGTAACAGACAAAATAGACTTTAAAATAAAGACTCTTACAACAGACAAGGAAGGACACTACATAATGATCAAGGGATCAATCCAAGAAGAAGATATAACAATTATAAATCCTTACACACCCAACACAGGAGCACCTCAATACATAAGGCAAATGCTAACAGCCATAAAAGGGGAAATCGACAGTAACACATAATAGTGGGGGACTTTAACACCTCACTTAAACCAATGAACAGATCATCCAGAAAGAAAATAAATAAGGAAACACAGCTTTAAATGACACAACAGACCAGACAGACTTAACTGATATTTATAGAACATTCTATCTGAAAGAAGCAGAATATGCTTTCTTCTCAAGTGCACCCAGAACATTCTCCAGGATCGATCACATCTTGGGTCACAAATCAAGCCTTGGCAAATTTAAGAAAACTGAAATCATATCAAGCATCTTTTCTGACCGCCAACGATATGAGATGAGAAATCAATTACAGGAAAAAAACTGTAAAAAATACAAACACATGGAGGTCAAATAATATGCTACTAAATATCCAAGAGATCACTGATGAAATCAAAGAGGGAATCAAAAAATACATAGAAATGAATGACAATGAAAACATGACAACCCAAAACCTATGGGATGTAGGAAAAGCAGTTCTTCTAAGAGGGAAGTTTAGAGCAATACAATCCTACATCAAGAAACAAGAAAAATCTCAAATAAACAACCTAAACTTACACCTAAAGCAACTAGAGAAAGAAGAACAAACAAAACCCAAGGTTAGTAGATGGAAAGAAATCATAAAGACCAGATGAAAAATAAATGAAAAATAAAAGAAGGAAATGATAGCAAAGATCAATAAAGTTAAAAGCTGGTTCTTTGAGAAGATAAACAAAATTGATAAACCATTAGCCAGACTCATCAAAAAGAAGGGAGAAGATTCAAATCAACAGAATTAGAAATGGAAAAGGAGAAGTAACAACTGAAACTACAACGGATCGTAAGAGACTACTACAAGCAACTATATGCCAATAAAATGGATAACATAGAAGAAACGAACAAATTCATAGAAAGGTACAACCTTACAAGACTGAAACAGGAAAAAATAGAAAATATGAACAGACCAATCACAAGTAATGAAATTAAAACTGTGATAAAAATCTTCCAACAGACAAAAGTCCAGGACCAGATGGCTTCACAGGTGAATTCTATCAAGCATTGATAGAAGAGCGAACACTGATTCTTTTCAAACTCTTCCAAAAAACTGCAGGGGAAGGAACATGCCCAAGCTCATTCTATGAGGCCACTATCACCCTGATACCAAAACCAGTCAAAGATATCACAAAAAAAAGAAAATTAGAGACTAATATCACTGATGAACATAGACACAAAAATCCTCAACAAAATACTAGTAAACAGAATCCAACAACACATTCAAAGGATCATACATTGAGCAGGCTGGAAAGACGGCAGAAGAGTAAGATGCGGAGATCACCTTCCTCCCCACAGATACATCAGAAATACATCTACACGTGGAACTGCTCCTATAGAACACCTACTGAACATTGGCAGAAGACCTCAGACTTCTCAAAAGGCAAGAAACTACCCACGTACCTGGGTAGGTCAAAAGAAAAAAGAATAAACAGAGACAAAAGAATAGGGACGGGACCTGCACCAGTGAGAGGGAGCTGTGAAGGAGGAAAGGTTTCCACACACTAGGGAGCCCCTTCGTGGGCAGAGACTGCGGGTGGCGGAGGAGGGGAAGCTTCAAAACTGCGGAGGAGAGCACAGCAACAGGGGTGCAGAGGGCAAAGCGGAGAGATTCCAGCACAGGGGATCCGTGCCGACCAGCACTCACCAGCCCGAGAGGCTTGTCTGCTCACCCGCCCGGGCGGGCAGGGCTGGGAGCTGAGGCTCGGGCTTTGGTCGGAGCACAGGGAGAGGACTGGCGATCTGAACACAGCCTGCGGGGGTTAGTGCACCACGGCTGGCCAGGAGGGAGTCCGGGGAGAAGTCTGGACCTGTCAAAGAGGAAAGAGACATTTTCTTCCCTCTTTGTTTCCTACTGCGAGAGGAGAGGTGATTAAGAGCGCTGCTTAAAGGAGCTCTAGAGATGGGCACGAGCAGCGGCTAAGAGGGCAGACCCCAGAGACAGGCATTAGATGCTAAGGCTGCTGCTGCCGCCACCAAGAAGCCTGTGTGCAAGCACAGGTCACCATTCACACCTCTCCTCCCAGGAGTCTGTGCAGCCCGCCACTGCCAGGGTCCCCTGATCCAGGGACAACTTCCCCGGAAGAACACACGGCAGGCCTCATCCTGGTGCAACGACACGCTGGCCTAGCCAGCGCAGGCTCGCCCTGCACTCTGTGCCCCTCACTCCCCCCATGGCCTGAGTGAGCCAGAGCCTCCGAGTCAGCTGCTCCTTTAACCCCGTCCTGTCTGAGTGAAGAACAGATGCCCTCAGGCGACCTACATGCAGAGGCAGGGCCAAATCCAAAGCTGAATCCTGGGGAGCTGTGCGAACAAAGAAGAGAAAGGGAAATTTCTCCCAGCAGCCTCAGGAGCAGCGGATTAAAGCTCCACAATCAACTTGATGTACCCTGCATCTGTGGAATACCTGAATAGACAACGAATCATCCCAAACTGAGGAGATGGACTTAGATAGCAAGATACATTATTTTTTCCCCTTTTCCTCTTTTTGTGAGTGTATATGTGTATGCTTCTGTGTGAGATTTTCTTTGTATAGCTTTGCTTTCACCATTTGTCCTAGGGTTCTGTCCATTACTTTATTTTTTTTTTACTTTTAAAAAAATTTTTTGGGCTTCCCTGGTGGCGCAGTGGTTGAGAGTCCACCTGCCGATGTGGGGGACAAGGGTTCGTGCCCCGGTCCAGGAAGATCCCGCATGCCGCGGAGCGGCTCGGCCTGTGAGCCATGGCTGCTGAGGCTGCGCGTCCGGAGCCTGTGCTCCACAATGGGAGAGGCCACAGCAGTGAGAGGCCCACGTACCCCCCCAAAAAAAAAAATTTTTCTTCATAATTATTTTTTATATTTTATTTTAATAACTTTATTTTATTCTATCTTACTTTATTTTATCCCCTTCCTTCCTTCCTCCCTTCCTTCCTCCCTCCCTCCCTCCCTCTCTCTCTTTCTTTATTTCTTTCTACTTTTTCTCCCTTTTATTCTGAGCTGTGTAGATGAAAGGCTCTTGGTGCTCCAGCCAGGAGTCAGTTCTGTGCCTCTGAGGTGGGAGAGCCAACTTCAGGACACAGGAGACTTTCCAACTCCACATAATATAAAATGGCGAAAATCTCCCAGAGATCTCCATCTCAACACCAACACCCAGCTTCACTCAACGACCAGCAAGATACAGTGCTGGACACCCTATGCCAAACAAAACTACCAAGACAGGAACACAACCCCAACCATTAGCAGAGAGGCTACCTAAAGTCATAATAAGGCCACAGACACCCCAAAACACACCAACAGACGTGGACCTGCCCACCACAAAGACAAGATCCAGCCTCATCCACCAGAACACAGGCACTGGTCCCCTACACAAGGAAGCCTACACAACCCACTGAACCAAATACAGCCGCTGGAGTCAGACACCAAAAACAACGGGAACTACAAACCTGCAGCCTGCAAAAAGGAGACCCCAAAACACAGTAAGATAAGCAAAATGAGAAGACAGAAAAACACATAGCAGATGAAGGAGAAAGGTAAAAACCTACCAGACCTAACAAATGAAGAGGAAATAGGCAGTCTACCTGAAAAACAATTCAGAATAATGATAGTAAAGATGATCCAAAATCTTGGAAATAGAACAGAGAAAATGCAGGAATCATTTAACAAGGACCTAGAAGAACTAAAGAGGAAACAAGCAATGGTGAACAACACAATAAATGAAGTTAAAAATACTCTAGATGGGAGCAATAGCAGAATAACTGAGGCAGAAGAACGGATAAGTGACCTGGAAGATAAAACAGTGGAAATAACTACTGCAGAGCAGAATAAACAAAAAAGAATGAAAAGAACTGAGGACAGGCTCAGAGACTTCTGGGACAACATTAAATGCACCAACATTCGAATTACAGGGGTCCCAGAAGAAGAAGAGAAAAATAAAAGGGAATGAGAAAATATTTGAAGAGATTATAGTTGAAAACTTCCCTAATATGGGAAAGGAAATAGTTAATAAAGTCCAGGAAGCACAGAGAGTCCCATACATGTTTCTCCAAGGAGAAACATGACAAGACACATATTAATCAAACTATCAAATATTAAACACAAAGAAAACAGAAAGGGAAAAATAACAAATAACACACAAGGAAATCCCCATAAGGTTAACAGCTGATCTTTCAGCAGAAACTCTGCAAGCCAGAAGGAACTGGCAGGACATATTTAAAGCGATGAAGGAGAAAAACCTACAACCAAGATTACTCTACCCAGTAAGGATCTCAGTCAAACTTGATGGAGAAATTATAACCTTTACAGACAAGCAAAAGCTGAGAGAGTTCAGCACCACCAAACCAGCTTTACAACAAATGCTAAAGGAACATCTCTAGGAAAGAAACACAAGAGAAGGAATAGACCTACAATAACAAACCCAAAACAATTAAGAAAATGGGAATAGGAACATACATATCAATAATCACCTTAAATGTAAATGTATTAAATTCTCCCACCAAAAGACAGACCAGCTGAATGGATACAAAAATGAGACCCATATATATGCTATCTACAAGAGACCCACCTCAGACCTAGGGACACATACAGACTGAAAGTGAGGGGATGGAAAAAGATATTCCATGCAAATCGAAATCAAAAGAAAGCTAGAGCAGCAATTCTCATATCAGACAAAATAGACTTTAAAATAAAGACTATTACAAGAGACAAAAAAGGACATGACATAATGATCATGGGATCGATCCAAGAAGATATAACAATTGTAAATATTTATGCACCCAACATAGGAGCACCTTAATACATAAGGCAAATACTAACAGCCATAAAAGGGGAAAACGACAGTAACACATTCATAGTAGGGGACTTTAACACCCCATTTTCACCAATGGACAGAGCATCCAAAATGAAAATAAATAAGGAAACACAAGCTTTAAATGATACATTAAACAAGATGGACTTAATTGATATTTATAGGACATTCCATCCAAAAACAACAGAATACACTTTCTTCTCAACTGCTCATGGAACATTCTCCAGAATAGATCATATCTTGGGTCACAAATCAAGCCTTGGTAAATTTAAGAAAATTGAAATTGTATCAGGTATCTTTTCTGACCACAACACTATGAGACTAGATATCAATTACAGGAAAAGACCTGTAAAAAATACAAACACATGAAGGCTAAACAATACACTACTTAATAACGAAGTGATCACTGAAGAAATCAAAGAGGATATTAAAAAATACCTAGAAACAAATGATAATGGAGACACAACGACCCAAAACCTATGGGATGCAGCAAAAGCAGTTCTAAGAGGGAAGTTTATAGCAATACAATCCTACTTTAAGAAACAGGAAACATCTCGAATAAACAACCTAAACTTGCACCTAAAGCAATTAGAGAATGAACAACAAAAGAACCCCAAAGTTAGCAGAAGGAAAGAAATCATAAAGATCAGATCAGAAATAAATGTAAAAGAAATGAAGCAAAGAAATGACAAAATGTAAAAGAAATGACAGCAAAGATCAGTAAAACAAAAAGCTGGTTCTTTGAGTAGATAAACAAAATTCATAAACCATTAGCCAGACTGATCAAAAAAAAAGGGAGAAGACTCATAATCAATAGAATTAGAAATGAAAAAGGAGAAGTAACAACTGACATTGCAGAAATACAAAAGATCATGAGAGATTACTACAAGCAACTCTATGCCAATAAAATGGACAACCTGAAAGAAATGCACAAATTCTTAGAAATGCACAACCTGCCAAGACTGAATCAGGAAGAAACAGAAAATATGAACAGACCAATCACAAGCACTGAAATTGAAACTGTGATTAAAAAGCTTCCAACAAACAAAAGCCCAGGACCAGATGGCTTCACAGGCCAATTCTATCAAACATATAGAGAAGAGCTAACACCTATCCTTCTCAAACTCTTCCAAAATATAGCAGAGGGAGGAACATTCCCAAACTCATTCTACGAGTCCACCATCACCCTGATACCAAAACCAGACAAAGATGTCACAAAGAAAGAAAACTACAGGCCAATGTCACTGATGAACATAGGTGCAAAAATCCTCAACAAAATACTAGCGAACAGAATCTAACAGCACATTAAAAGGATCATACACCATGATCAAGTGGGGTTTATTCCAGGAATGCAAGGATTCTTCAATGTACACAAATCAATCAATGTGATAAACCATATTAACAAACTGAAGGAGAAAAATCATATGATCATCTCAATAGATGCAGAGAAAGCTTTCGACAAAATTCAACACCTATTTATGACAAAAACCTGCAGAACGTAGGCACAGAGGGAACGTACCTCAACATAATAAAGGCCATATATGACAAACCCACAGCCATCATCGTCCTCAATGGTGAAAAACTGAAACCATTTCCACTAAGATCAGGAACAAGACAAGGTTGCCCACTCTCACACTATTATTCAACATAGTTTTGGAAGTTTATGGGAAGAGATATGGGAACTTATGTATATATATAGCTGATTCACTTTGTTATAAAGCAGAAACTAACACACCATTGTAAAGCAATTATACTCCAATAAAGATGTAAAAAACAAAAAAAATCATGTACCAAAATGTTCATTGCAGCGCTATTTACAATAGCCAGGACATGGAAGCAACCTAAGTGTCCAGCAACAGATGAATGGATAAAGAAGATATGGCACATATATACAATGGAATATTACTCAGCTATGAAAAGAAACGAAATTGAGTTATTTGTAGTGAGGTGGATGCACCTAGAGTCTGTCATACAGAGTGAAGTAAGTCAGAAAGAAAAAAACAAATACCGTAAATTAACACATATATATGGAATCTAAGGAAAAAAAAAGTCATGAAAAACCTAGGGGTAAGACGGGAATAAAGACACAGACCTACTAGAGAATGGACTTGAAGATATGCGGAGGGGGAAGGGTAAGCTGTGACAAAATGAGAGAGTGGCATGGACATAAATAGAGTACCAAACGTAAAATAGATAGCTAGTGGGAAGCAGCTGAATAGCAGAGATAGATCAGCTCAGTGCTTTGTGACCACCTAGAGGGGTGGGATAGGGAGGGTGGGAGGGAAGGAGATGCAAGAGGGAAGAGATATGGGAACATGTGTATATGTATAACTGATTCACTTTATTATGAAGCGGAAACTAACACACCATTGTAAAGCAATTATACCCCAATAAAGATGCTAAAAAAATAAAATATATATATATAAAATTAAAAAATAAAAATTGATCATGTCAATTTCAAATTAAAAAAAAAAGGATCATACATTATGATCAAGTGGGATTTACCCCAGGGAGTCAAGGATTCTCCAATATATGCAAGTCAATCAATGGGATACACCACATTAACAAATTGAAGAATAAAAACCATATGATCATCTCAACAGATGCAGAAAAAGCTTTCAACAAAATTCAACACCCATTTATGATAAAAACCCTCCAGAAGGTAGGCATAGAGGGAACTTACCTCAACATAATAAAGGCCATATAAGAGAAACTCACAGCCAACATCATTCTCAATAGTGAAAAACTGAAACCATTTCCCCTAAGATCAGGAACAAGACAAGGGTGCCTACTCTCACCACTATTATTCAACATTGTTTTCGAAGTTTTAGCCACAGCAATCAGAGACGAAAAAAAAATAAAAGGAATCCAAATCGGAAAAGAAGAAGTAAAACTGTCACTGTTTGCAGATGACATGATACTATACACAGAAAATCCTAAAGATGCCACCAGAAAATTACTGGTGCCAATCACTGAATTTGGTAAAGTTGCAGGATACAAAATTAATGCACAGAAATCTCTTGCATTCCTATACACTAACAACGAAAGATCAAAAAGATTAATTAAGGAAACAATCTCATTTACCACTGCAACAAAAAGATTAAAATACCTAGGAATAAACCTACCTAAGGAGGGCAAAGACCTGTTGTCAGAAAACTGAAAGATACTGATGAAAGGAATCAGAGATGATACAAACAGATGGAGAGATATACTATGTTCTTGGATTGGATGAATCAATATCGTCAAAATGACTATATACCCAAAGCAATCTACAGATTCAGTGCAATCCCTATCAAATTACCAACAGCAGCAGCATTTTTCACACAATTATAACAAACAATTTTACAATTTTTATGGATACACTTAAGACCCCAAATAGCCAAAGCAATGTCGGGAAAGAAAAACAGAGCTGGAGGAATCAGGCTCCCTGACTTCAGACTATACTACAAAGTTACAGTAATCAAGACAGTGTGGTATTGGCACAAAAACAGAAACATAGATCAATGGAACAGGATAGAAAGCCCAGAGATAAACCCACGCACCTCTGGTCACCTCATCTATGACAAAGCAGGCAAGGATATACAATGGAGAAAGGACATTCTCTTCAACAAGTGGTGCTGGGAAAATTGCAGTTACATGTAAAAGAATGAAATTAGTACACTCCCTAACACCATACACAAAAATAAACTCAAAATGGATTAAAGTTCTAAATGTAAGGCTGGACACTATTAAACTTTCAGAGGAAAACATAGGCAGAAGATTCTGTGACATAAATCACAGCAAGATCTTTTGTGACCCACCTACTAGAGTAATGAAAATGAAAACAAAAATAAACAAATGGGACCTAAGTAACCTTAAAAGTTTTGCACAGCAAAGGAAACCATAAACAAAAGGAAAAGACAACCCTCAGAATGGGAGTAAATATTTTCAAACAAAGCAACTAACAAGGGATTAATCTCCAAAATATGCAAACAGCTCATGCAGCTCTATATCAACAAAACAAGCAACACAATCAAAAAATGGGCAGAAGGGCTTCCCTGGTGGCGCAGTGGTTGAGAGTCCACCTGCCGATGCAGGGGACACGGGTTCGTACCCCGGTACGGGAAGATCCCACATGCCGCGGAGTGGCTGGGCCCGTGAGCCATGGCCGCTGAGCCTGCACGTCCGGAGCCTGTGCTCCGCAATGGGAGAGGCCACAACAGTGAGAGGCCCACGTACTGAAAAAAAAAATGGGCAGAAGACCTAAATAGACATTTCTCCAAAGAAGACATACAGATGGCCAAGAGGCACATGAAAAGATGCTGAACATCACTAATTATGAGAGAAATGCAAATCAAAACTACAATGAGGTATCACCTCACACCAGTTAGAATGGGCATCATCAGAAAATCTACAAATAACAAATGCTGGAGAGGGTGTAGAGAAAAGGGAACCCTCTTACACTGTTGGTGGGTATGTAAATTGATACAGCCACTATGGAGAACAGTATGGAGGTTGCTTAAGAAACTAAGAATAGAGGTACCATATGATCCTGCAATACCACTCCTGGGCATATATCTGGAGAAAAACATGGTTCAAAAGGATACATGCACCCCAATGTTCATTGCAGCGCTATTTACAATAGCCAAGACATGGAAGCAACCTAAATGGCCATCAACAGATGAATGGATAAAGAAGATGTGGTACATATATGCAATGGAATATTACTCAGCCATAAAAAGGAATGAAATTGTGCCATTTCAGAGATGTGGATGGACGTAGAGACTGTCATACAGAGTGAAATAAGTCAGAAAGAGAAAAATAATTATCACAGATTAACGCATATCTGTGGAATTTATTTGCAAAGCAGAAACAGAGACACAGACACAGAGAATAAAAATATAGACACCAAGGGGGGAGAGGGGGTGGGATGAACTGGGAGATTGGGATTGGCGTATGTACACTACTAGTTATGATGTAGATGGCTGGTGAGGGCCTACTGTATAACACAGGGGAAAAAAAGAGGTACAATCTGTTTGCAGGACATATATTAAGATAACCTTAAAAATGCATTCCAGTATACATTAGGCACAGACAAATACTGTTTGATTCCACTTATACGAGGTACCTGGAATAGTCAAATTGACAGAGTCAGAAAGTACACTGGTAGATGCCAGGGGTCAGAGGCTGGGGAGGGGAATGGGGAGTTAGTGTTTAATGGGGATAGAGTTTCAGTTTAGGAAGGTGAAAAATTTGGAAGATGGATGATGGTGAGAGTTGCACAACAATGTGAATGTATTTAGTGCCACTGAACTGTACAGTTAAATATGGTTAAAATAGTATGTTTTATATTATGTGACTTTTACCACAATTAAAAAAAAACATTAAACAGAAGAGCAAAAGAGGGCTTCCCTGGTGGCGCAGTGGTTGAGGGTCCGCCTGCCAATGCAGGGGACACGGGTTCGTGCCCCGGTCCGGGAAGATCCCACATGCCGCGGAGCGGCTGGGCCCGTGAGTCATGGCCGCTGAGCCTGCGTGTCCGGAGCCTGTGCTCTGCAACGCGAGAGGCCACGACAGTGAGAGGCCCACGTACCGCAAAAAAAAAAAAGAGCAAAAGAAAAAAAGTGGGACTTCCCTGGCTTCCAATGGTTAAGACTTCACCTTCCAATGCAAGGCGTGTGGGTTCGATCCCTGGTTAGGGAGCTAGGATCCCGCATGCCTCGCGGCCAAAAAGCCAAAGCACAAAACAGAAGCAATACTGTTAACAAATTCAATAAAGACTTTAAAAATGGTCCACATCAAAAAAATCTTTAAAAAGGAAAAAGAAAAAAACAAAACAAACAAAAACTAAATAACCCAATTAAAAAATGGGCAAAGGATCTAAACAGACATTTCTCGAAAGAAGACATACAAATGATCAACAGGTATATAAAACAGTGTTCAATATCACTAATCATCAGGAAAATGCAAAGCAAAACCACAGTGAGATATTACCTCACACCTTTCCACCTGTTAGGATGGCTATTTTTAAAAAAAAGCAAAACACAATGGGTATCAACTACTGATGAGGATGTGGAGAAAAGGGAAAATTTGTACACTATTAAGAATATAAACTGGTATAGCCACTATGGAAAACAGTATAGCGGTTCCTCAAAATATTAAAAATAGAGCTGCCACATGATCTAGCAATCTCACTTCAGGGCATATATCCAAAAGAAATGAAAACACTACCTCAAAGAGCTATCTGCACCCCCCAGGTTCACTGCAGCATTATTCACAATAGCCAAGACATGAAAGCAATCTAAATGTCCACTAATGAATGAATGGATAAAGAAAACATGGTATTTACATGCAATGGACTATTAAAAAAGAAAGAAATCCTACCATTTGTGACAATATACATGAACTTAGAAGACATTATGCTAAGTAAAATAAGCCAGTCATAGAAGATCAAATACTATATGCTCCCACTTACACGAGTAATCTAAAAAGTCAAACTCGTAGAAGCAGAGAGTAGAATGATGGTTACTAGGGGTGGGGGGGAATGGGGAAATGAGGGGGTATTGGTCGAAGAGAACAAAATCTCAGTTATGCAAGATAAACGAGTCCTAGAGGTCTTCTGCACAGCATAGTGCCTATAGTAAACAAACCTGTGATGCATAATTAAAAATTGCTAAGAGCATATAGATTTTATGTTGTGTTCTTATCATATACACGCAAAAATAAAGACAGGAGAAACTTTTGATGGTAACGGATGTTTATGATCTTGACTGTGGTGATGGTTTCACAGCATATATTATACTTATCTCCAGACTTATAATATCGTATATATTAAATATGTACAGCTTTTTTTATGTCAATAATATCTCAATAAAGTGGTTTTAAAAAATAAACAGACAAAAAAAATCAACCAAGAAAATCCAAAAGTGTAAGTTCTAATAAAAGCTGTGAAACTTGAGTTAAGAACTCTGTAATAGCTCTAAGTCTGATGAAATTACTAATCATCACCTATAAAATTGATCTGGTAGATAAAGTTCTAGTTATAAATACACATCTTCATCAAGAAGAGACTACCCTAATATATCTGTGATACAGCCTACATCTCTGTGATTACCAAGAGATGGAATACAGCCCTATTTCTTTATTCAGATCACTGTCCATGATTCCTCTGAGTCTCAGGTAGTTTTCAGGGATCTGTTTATAAGTCACTGTCCCTCCTCTCTTCAGCAAATAAAATGAGTCCATTCATTCACTAACTCATAACTTCAGTCATTTATTGAGAACCTTACACGTGACTGTTCTGCAGTAGTACGTAAGTAAGAAAGTTTTATCCCCATGTTCTAATGGGAAGATAGAGAAGTCAAGAGGTAGCTACAGTCAGTGCTGTTAAATGCTACAGTGTATTATGTTGGAATAGTATTAAGTGCTGCAATGTCATGGACCACGTTGGTGGTGGTTTATAGTAGGGAAGATTTCTAAATATAAACTGAAGCACCAGGGAACACTTTCTAGTAGATGGGCCATCTAAGAGGCAAACAACGTCATTATCTAACCTTTCTCCTCTCAGCTATGTTGCAGGTTGTCAGAAGATGACATGGTTTGACTTTAACATTTCAGGTGGGAGTAACTTATGGGGCAGAGTAAATTAAATGTAAGAACATTAAGAATTGGGGCATCAGGACTTCCCTGGTGGCGCAGTGGTTGAGAGTCCGCCTGCCAATGCAGGGGACATGGGTTCGTGCCCCGGTCCGGGAAGATCGCACATGCCGCAGAGCGGCTGGGCCCGTGAGCCATGGCCGCTGAGCCTGCGCGTCTGGAGCCTGTGCTCCGCAATGGGAGAGGCCACGACAGTGAGAGGCCTGCGTACCGCAAAAACAAAAAAAAAAAAAAAAAAAAGAATTGGGGCATCAGGCATTGAACAGGCGTTACATGTGTATAAGTTGAAGTTACCCAGAGTAACGGTAGGACTTGAAATTGAATACATGACAGCAAACCAGGAAACAAAGAACTGATCAGTTAGCTGATTAACTGAATCAGTTAGAGGTTAAAGGGTAGAAGGTGTTATCTCTAGAATCAAATGTATCCTTTTACTTGAGGGTGGAGGAGAAAGGGTCTAGGACTGTGATGCCCAATATTGTAGACAGTAGCCATTTTTGACCATTCAATTTAAATTAATCAAATAAAATTAAAAAATCACTTCCTAAGTGACACTAAACACCTTCCAAGTGCTCCACAGTCATGTTTAGCTTGTGGCTACCATGTTGGACAGCACGGAAATATAGTAAACACTTCCATCAGAGCAGAAGGTCCTGTGGCAAAAACCTGATGAGAAATTCCAACCTACCTCCAAAGCCTGGGGTATATGAAGTACAAAAGCATAAGCAGCACAAGCTTGAGATAACTTCAGGGGGCAAATGTCATCATTAGAGAAAAATGTATATGTTAATACCAGAAGGAGAAGAGAAATTTCAAGCTGTTAAGGAGGAAAAGCGGGTTTCTTTGGGTTCAATGGAAAGTCTCGAGATGGAAGAAGTGGACAGAACTAGAGACAAAACAGAAAGACTAGAAGAGCATGGGCCAGGAGGTGAGGGAGAAAGGAGTCCAGCAGAGGAGATGAAGACTGACAAGGATGTCGGGGATGACAGGAAGGTTTCCAAATTAATTTATCTCAGGATTACTGTGGTGGAAAAGGGCTCAGATCTGAGCTGACTGCACTCCCAAGGGAGGAACGTTCCATGTGAATAGAGCAATAAAAGGGCCATCTCTGCATGTTAAAAACTACAGCAGCTTTCCCTGGGAACAAGGTACTCCTTGGGAAGTGTCAATCCCTCACCAAGATTGCTCTCAGGAGGTTAGCCAAGAGCCACAAAGGCTCCCAAGCCTCCAGCCAAACGCTGCAGATTTACCAGAAATACCGTTCATTTGTTAAGTCATAAGACACACAGACATTTCTTAATCATGGATGTTTAATGCTTTGGAGAACTGAATTAAGGCACTGTAAATTCTTTAATGCTTGGAGATTATCTGAATTTACTCATGTCATTAGCCTGGAAAATCTTGCAAGATACTTCCCCTCAAAATCATTAGATGCCTTTGGTTACATTCTTTTCAACATTCACTGATTTGTCCAACTTTTATTGAATCTCTTTGTAAAGGGCCTTGTGCATGAACATTTTTTACTAGGATAATTTTATTTAATTCTCACATCAGGATGCTCGGGTAAGTATTATTATGCCCACTTGAGAGAGGAGGAACTTGAGGGTCACAGGTAAATTAATTCCTCAAGACTTTGTAGGTAGAAACAATTCATGATTATAGCAGTTGTGCTTCAAAAGTATACAACCCATCATCTTCTTATCCATTTATTCATTCACTCAACAAATGTTTTTTTGAGTGGATACCATACACGCCAAACACTGTTCTAAGTACTACAGATACATCAGTGAACAACACAAAACCCTGCTGTCTGTGAGAGTCAATATATGAATTTAAAAAGATAATGTCTGTGAGGTTAAGTGTTGTAAAAAATATGGAAAAGGTATGAGATGTAAAGTGTTGTAAGGGATAATATTTTATGTAAGTGAAAAAAACCTCTCAGATGAGTTTACATCTAAGCAGAGACCTGAAAGGAGGAAAAGAGTGAACTATGAGTGTATCTGGGGTAAGAGGGTATCTGGCAGAGAAAACAGCAGGCAGGCCAGGGTGGACAGAAATCAGAGAAAAAGAGAAAACAGAGGAGAAGACGGTAGAGAAATAAGGGGGTCAGAAAAACTGGCATCTTTAAGCGATTCTAAGAGCTCTGGATTAACTGAATGAGACTGGAGCCCTTGGCAGGGTTGGAACAGAGGGTGCAGTGATGTCCTATGATTTCAAGAAGCCCCCCTCTGCTTGTCCTGATGAGAACTGAATTAAAGGAGCAATTGTAGAAGAGGAGAGACCCCCTGTAGGGTAACTGTAACAGTCTACAGGAGAGATGATGATGGCTCAGGCCACGTTCAAAGGATAAGAAAAAGGCGGTTTCCACACATGCTGTGAAGGCTGAATACAGAGATTCTGCTGATGGATTGAATGAAGAGAGAGAAGAATCACAGTCGACTCCAAGTTCCGTTGGTCTAAACCGGCATCAGTGTGGTGTGACGATGTATATAGGTGGGGAAAACACAGGGATCATGTACAGTGGTGAGGGGACATCAGGATACTGTCAAGGGATGATGACTGTGTCATTGTAAGTAACAGAAAAACCTAAATTCACTAAAAAAATAAAATAAAATAAGATTTAACTCCTAGAAGAGAATATAGGCAAAACTTTCTCTGACATAAATCATACCAATGTTTTCTTAGGTCAGTCTACCAGTGCAACAGAAATACAAGTAAAAATAAACAAATGGGACCTAATCAAACTTATAAGCTTTTGAACAGCAAAGGAAACAATAAACAAGATGAAAAGACTCCCTACAGACTGGGAGAAAATATCTGCAAATGATGCGACCAACAAGGGCTTAATTTCCAAAATGTACAAACAGCTCATGAAACTGAATAACAGAAAACAAACAACCCAATCAAAAAATGGGAAGAAGATCTGAATAGATATTTCCCCAAAGAAGACATATGATGGCCAACAGGCACATGAAAAGATGGTCAACATCACTAATTATTAGAGAAACGCAGTTCAAAATGAGGTACCACCTCACACTGGTCAGAATGCCCATCATTAAAAAGCCTACAAATAACAAATGCTGGAGAGGGTGTGGAGAAAAGGGAACCCTCGTACACTGTTGGTGGGAATGTAAAATGGTGCAGCCACTGTGGAAAACAGTTATGGAGGTTCCTCAAAAAACTATGATCCAGTAATTCCACTCCTGGGCATACATCTGGAAAAAACTGTAATTCAAAAAAGATACATGGCAGCACTATTTAAAATGCATGGAAACAAACTAAATATCCTTCAACAGATGAATGGATAAAGAGGAAACACACAATGGAATATTACTCAGTCATAAAAAAAAGAAATAATGCCATCTGCAGCTACATGGATGGATCTAAAGGTTATCATACTAAGTGAAGTCAGAAAGAGAGAGACAAATACCATATGACATCATTTATATGTGGAATCTAAAATATGACACAAATGAACTTATCTACGAACAGAAACAGACTCACAGACATAGAGAACAGACTAGTGGTTGGGGAGGTGGGTTGGCAGGGGAGGGATGGACTGGGAGTTTGGGATTAGCAGTGCAAACAATTATATATAAAATGGATAAACAACAAGGTCCTACTGTATAGCACAGGGAACTATACTCAATATCCTGTAATAAATCATAATGGAAAAGAATATGAAAAAGAATACATATTATATATATAACATACATATATGAGTAACTGAATCACTTTGCTGTACACCAGAAACTAACACAACATCAAAAATCAGCTATAGGGCTTCCCTGGTGGCACAGTGATTGAGAGTCCACCTGCCAATGCAGGGGACACAGGTTCGTGCACCGTTCCGGGAAGATCCCACATGCCGCGGAGCGGCTGGGCCCGTGAGCCATGGCCGCTGAGCCTGCGCGTCCGGAGCCTGTGCTCCACAACGGGAGAGCCCACAACAGTGAGAGGCCCGCATACCGCCAAAAAAAAAAAAAAAAAATCAGCTATACTTCAATAAAATAAATTAAAAAAAACCAGGATCTAAGTTGAGTGTTTCTTACCTAAATGAACAGTGTTATGCTGCCAGTAGTTGGAATGACAGTTTCACTCTATGAAATTCTCAGCAACTCAGGCTCCTTTCAGCACTGGTGGGTGTGAGCTTCATCTTCAAATTTGCAAGCTCGCATGCTCAATCTAGTCACTAGAAAAGATTAAAAAGGAAAGAATGAAATAGAGCGTAGTATTCATGACAGTACTTCATTCAAGGAAAAAATAAATTAAAAAGCTCTGAATCTGTCACATGACACTTCACCCTATATACCATCAGTAAGAACATAATCACATTGATACACGCGAATGCATTTTTTTTCCTAAATGACATTTGTCTAATCATGAAGTCAGTTATTGTAGAAGAAGGGGAACACACATGTTGAGGGAAAGGCAGAAGGAATTGCAAACTTCATGAACCATTGAAGAGAACAAAAGTAGAACTGGGAGATTATCTATCGATGGATTGATTGATCGCAGAAAACAAATAAAAGGGATGGGGTTAATTTTCCTAAGGGCATACATGTAAAGCATGGGTAGGATTTTCTAAATGAGAATATAGTCCTTATTGAGCACATTACCCATTTCCATTATCTCAAATATATTCAAATCTTAAATATTCTATCATTTCAGCTGTTTATCTTTCATGCAATGTATTTACAGGTGAGGGGGAAGAGCCAAAATGAGATCAAACCACTAAGGCATCAATCTTAGAGGTCTTAGATGAGAGGAGAAAAAGACATCTAATTCAGTATTTCCCTAGTTGTGACTGAAACCTCAAAAGTACTATACAGGATGATTCAGTAGACACACACACACACACACACACATTTAACTGAACAAGAAGTTTCATGAAATAACATTTGCCCTTACCAGGAGAGATACATACTTATATTTTCCTTTCTTTTCCCTTCCCTTCTTTCCTCTCATGTTTTATTTCCTTTCCTTCATTTCTCTTTTCTTTATTTTTCTAGTATATTTATTCCATTAAAATGCTAGATATATAGATCAATGGAATAAATAAATAGAGCCACATGTATGATCAATTCATTTTCTGCAAAAGTGCAAAGGTAATTCAATGGAAAAATGATAGTCTTTTCAACAAATGGTGCTGGCATAAATGAATATTCATAAGCCAAATGAATGAATCGCAATCTATATATCACACCTTATACAAAAATTGTTTTCAAATGGATCGTAAACCTAAACGTAAAACCTGAAACTATATAACTTTCAGAAGAAACCACAGGAGAAAATCTTTTTAACCTTGAGTTGAACAAAGACTTCTTAGATATAACACAAAAGTGAGGTGTGCAAAAGAAAAACTTATACACTGAACTTAAGTAAAATTAAGAACAGCTACTCTTCAAAAGACACTGTTAAGAGACTTAAAAATAGGCCACATACTGGGAAAATGCTTGCAAATTATATAACTATTAAAGGACCTGCATCTAGTATATAAAGAACCCTGAAAACTCAATAAGAAAATAAAGCACATTTTTTAAAATGAGTAAAATATATGAACAAAAACTATACCAAAGCAGTTATATGAATGACAAATAGGGAAATGAAAAAGTGTTCCGCATCATTAGTCATTAGAGAAATGCAAATTAAAACCAGAATAAGCTACCTCCACACATCTATTAGAATGGCTAAAATAAAAGGAAAAAATAATAATAAACTGATAATTCCAACCAATGGTAAAAATGCAGAACAACAGGAACTCCTACATTTTCCTGGGTGGAATGCAGACCTATTGTCATCCATGCAAAAGACTGGAAACAATCCAAGTGTTCCTCATGCATAGAATGGATAAACTAACCATGGTCCATCCGTACATTAATGGAATACTGCTCAGCAATAAACTGGAACAAATTATTCATACATGAGACAATGCTGGTGGTTCCCAAAGCAGTAGGCTAAGTGAAAGGAACCAGACACAAAAGATTACTGACAGTATGATTCTGTATACCATTTATGACATTGTTGCAAAAGCAGAACTATAGGGACAGAAAACAGTATAGTGGTTGCCAGAGACTGGGGGTGGGGGGAAAGGGTCGACTACAAAAGGACATGTGGGAATTTGGCAGGTGAACTTTTCCATATCTTAATTGTGGTGGTGGTCGCTTGCATTTGTCAGTATCACATAACTTATACTAGAAAGGGTGACTTTTACTGCATTACATATTAGACCTTAAAAAAAAAAACACCTGTGATAGTTAATCTTATGTATCAGTTTGCCTGGGCTAAGGGATGCCTAGATAACTGGTAAAACATTATTCTAGGTATATCTGTGAGGGTATTTCCAGAAGCATTTGAATCAGTGAACTGAGTAAAGAAGGTCACCCTCACCAGTGTGAGTGGGCACAGTCCAATCCATTGAGGACCAGAATAGAACAAAAAGGTGAAGGAAGGGCAAATTCTCTTTTTCTCTCTTCTGGAGATGGGACATCCAACTTCTTCTGCCCTCAAATAAAGGAGCCTGGTTCTCAGGCCTTCAGACTCTGTCTGAATTATACTACTAGCTTTCCTGGTTCTGCAGCGTATTGTGGGACTTCTCAACCTCCATAACCGAGAGAGCCAAACCCCATATTAAAAATTCTCGTAAGTCTCTCCCTCTCTTTCCCAATCTCTCTCTCTCTCTCTACCTACTATTTCTTTGGAGCGCCCTGGCCAATACAATGCTGATAGACACAGACCTGTAGAAACATAATGATTCATCTTAGGTCCCACAACTGGTTAGAGGCCAAGATGGGATAAATATCCAAATAATTTAATTTTCAGGTGGTGAAAAACTCAGAATGCAAGTTCAACACTGGCATCAAATTATTAAAAATGAGTTTAATACAGTCTGTGGTGCATAACTGATGTATACACATTTAAAAATTTTATCTTTATTCAGATTTAATTGACACAGAACATTGTATAAGAATAATGTCCTGATTTGATACAATTTTATACTGTAATATGATTACCACAGTAGCATTAACTAATACCTCTATCACTTCACGGTATTATCATTTCTTTTTTGTATTGGAAACAATTAAGATCTAGCATCTTAAGCAACTTTGAAGTTTATAAAATGGTATTGTCGTCTATAACCTGTATGCAGTGCATTAGATATCCAGGACTTATTTATCCACTAGTTCCAAGTTTGTACCCTTAAACAACACAGCCCCAATTTCCCTACCCCCGCCCCCAGCCTCGGGTACCAGTTCTGCTTTTATAGATCCCACATATCAGTGATATCATACAGTATTTGTCTTTCTCTGTCTTACCTTGATGCTTAGCATAATGGCTTCAAGAACCAAAGCTTCATACATATTATTGTAAATGGCAGAATTTACTTCTTTATTGTGGCTGAATAATATTCCATTATATGTATACATACATATCTTCTTTATTCACCCATTGATGGAGACCTCGGTTGTCTCCTTATGGTGGCTACTATGAATAATGCCGCAATAAACATGGGGTTGCATATATCTCTTTGATATCCTATTTTCATTTCCTTTGGACATATACCCATTAGTGGAACTGCTGCATCACATGGCAGTTCTATTTTTAATTTTTGGAGAAAACTGCACACTGTTTTCCATAGGAACCGAACGAACTTACATTTCCAGAGAGAGAGAGCAATTGCCTGAGGCTCTTCTTCAGGGGAAAGGTTCCAGGAACAGGAAGCTGTGGTCTCCGGAGCCAACTCCTAGGCCCGTCACTGCTTCCGGGCGCAGCGTGGAGGAACAACAGCCCGGAGCACATGCGGTGGCATGGCCCGCTCAGGTTGCTGCAGCCTTGGACCTGGCAGACATCAGGTGGGGCCTCCAGTGGCCCACACCAGCAGCCTGGGTGGCTGCCCTGGCCCTTTTGCCTCCCAGAAGTCGATAGACTTGCAGCCCAAGCTCAGGCACTTCACTCTCCCTCTCGGGCCTTGGGTGGTACTGCCCCTGCACAGCCACCGGCCAGAGACAGATCCTCGGCAGCTGGGGAGGGCTGGGCAAGAGGCCGCTGCCGCCGGGACGCCCTGCGGACGGCAGCATGGGAGGCAGCCACAGGAGGTGTTCGCTTGGTAGGTGGTGTTTGCTTGGTAGGCGGTGTGAGCCGGACTCCCTTCTAAAGCGTCTGGGAGGAGCAGACTTCGGCACGTGAGGCACCCAGGTGTTCCTCCTCCCAGGCCAATCCCGCCAGCCTCCTAAGAACTCGCGAGATCCCGGAGACTCGGCTTCCTCTTGGACGAGGGGTGATGGGAGGAGCTTTTTGGACCTGATTCTGCCATTCTCTGGGCCACCGCGACCCTCAGCGCATCCCAGCCTATCCTCTTACTGCCCTTCCATGTGGACCTGTATTTACCATCAGCAGCGCCCCCCCCGCCCCCGCCCCCGCCCGCGCATATACGCGAAGCCACAAAACACACCCTGCAGGCTCCAGCCTGCAGACTCCGCTTCCCTTCCTGGCAAACCCCAGGCACTACAGCCAGTGGTTTAGAACACATTTAGTTAAAATTCCAGGCCAGATACTACTGGTTTGACTTTGATAAATTACCCAGATAACAAAACCAATCTTTCTAATCCTTAGCATCCTCATCTGTAAACTGGGCATAATATTTACCTCACTGTGGATATAAGAACTAGGCAAAACAATATATGTAGAGTGCAAAGCACAGGACTTGCCACATTTTTACCAGGGCGGCATTAATTTAAAATATCTTACAGGGCTTTTTAGCCCTCCAAACATGTGAAGAAAAAGATATATTTCCAATGTTGGGAATTCCCTGGCAGTCCAGTGGTTAGGACTGCAGGTTTTCGCTGACAGCCCTGAGTTCAATCCCTGGTTGGGGAACTAAGATCCGGCAAGGCACACGGTGCAGTCAATAAAAAAAAAATTTTTTTAAGTGTATTTAGAAATGTATACATATATTTAAATATGCATTTAATATGCACACCTACATATATAGATAGGTAATAGATATGCTTAGACATATATCTACAAGACAGAAAAGTGTTAAAAGAAAGTACAGTGATTAAAAGGATTTTCTCTATAATACTGTTTCTGGATTATTTTTTAAATTTACCTATATTTGTATATTATCTGCAATAAACATGAATGACTACTTTTTGTAAAAACAATTAACATATTCCTTTTAAAATGCTGTGCAAGATCCATTCATTTGCTTCCACATCCTTTAATGTGGTGTAGCCCACAGTTTTCAAAATGCTGCTCTACTTTACTCTTCCATCTGTCACAATCTCTTCTCATACACTCCAACTCAGTGGCTACTGAGCATTTGCAAAGACGCCTCCAAGGACAGGGAACTGGCCACCTCCAAGCCATTCAGCTTCAATCACGCTTAATTATTAGACAGTTCTTCCTTTTTATGAACCACACTGTTCTCTTCAACCTTTATCTACTGGTGCTGATTCTATTTTCTGATGTCCCAAATTACAAAACTCATCTTTCTTCCACAGGCTAATCTTTCACTTTTTAAAACATACTTACTATATTCCCCTAATTCTTCTCTTCTCCAGGCTAAATATCCCTAGCTCCAGTCGACTTATTCCTAAAGCCTAGGCAGAACTACTTATACTTGTAGGAAGCTCTGGTTAAAATGTTTACATTCTTAACGGATTTCGAAGATGAAATATTCTGGGTGTTAATCATGACCCAAATCAAAATGACAATGGATAGAGTTGTGTGTTTGGGGTGGGGCAGGGCCAACAATGTGACATATCAGTATAAAATGTAGACATTTTGGCAAAAAAAGTATTCTTTGAAACTCACTGTCAAGATTTACAATTTCCTAGAAAATGTAAAACTTATTTCCTATTTATTTGCTCACTTACAGCAATCTAATACATAGTCATATTGTTTTGCACTATTTAAAAATAGATTACTCGTTCTCATCGATTCCTTTAGCACCATTCTTATTAGCTCTTTTTATTTTTAAACTGGAATTTAAAATTCAGTTCTATTCTCTTAATCAGTATTTCCCTTGCTCATCTTGGCCTCGTTTAGCATGTCAATAAATACAGTATGTCTAAAGAAGACTCTGTAAGGTAACTAATTTCTTTTTTAAACCATCCATGTTTTTTGCTGCAGTTAGTTTGGTTTGGTTTTCTGCTGTATTTTCCAGATCCTGTGTCACATCCATTTCCTTGGGCACCAATTAGCAGAAAGGGCAATATAAAAATGGTCTGGGAATACTGAATTCAGTGGACTTAATAGCTTTAATTGCAGATATTATTCATGCATGTAAACTTAATATAAAATGTGTCTGTTTCCATATTCTAGGCGCGCGGGGGGTAGGGATAGGAGCTAGGAGCGAGAATTTATGTAACATCAATTAGAAAAGAATGGAAGAGCTAGAACTCTCATAGTACTTAAATGTAGTTGTTGACCCTAACCCTAACTCTTCCTCCCCAATATGTTATTTCCTCTGCCTAAAATCTCAAGGAGAATAACTTGCCAAAGTCACACACAGTTCAAGACCTTTGGTATCAAGTCTTGGTCATTCTACTCGAATGACCTCTCCATTAATAAGTGCACCCGCGCATCTCCACCCTAGGGGCACATTTCTTTAGAATAGTGCCTCATTCTTCATTATTTCCCCCATAGGATCTGCCAAAGTGTGTCTCACATAACATGTTGTGAGTTCTTTAACGGCAGGGACCATTGGATCTTTTTACCTCTGTCATTTCAGCGTCAAGAGTAACATCCTCTGCTGGATAGATATGTATGGTGATAGATGGGTGGGTGGATGAATTTAAATACATTGACAACCTGCTTTCTGGCTGTGAAACTGGTTTTCTTATCAAGGCTTTAAAACAGTGAAAGGCACTAAGGTTCTGCTTGTCCTCATGCATCTGGGAACCTGGTCCTGATACTGCCTTTGTGCCCTGCGTGGTTGTAGAACATCTCTGCATATCAGCTTCTCTCACAGGTAAATGCGGCTGAAATTTTTTCTTCCATTACAGGATTGTTGTGAAAAGCAGTGGTAGTATAGCTGTTAAAATACTTTGAATATATACGTTTAGAGTAGAGAAAAATGCAAAAGTGTAAGGGGAGTAAGGGAGAGAAGGAATATAACTTAAACAGGAATACAGGGGGGAAAAAAGAAGAAATAAAATCGTGAAAGAAAACAGTATGGAAGAAGACAGAGTATTAACCATGCTCCATCCCAGGGTTTCTTGGGGTGGCCTGACTCACAAGTGCTCACATGCATGGACAGCATGGGGAGATGATAACAAAATCTGGCTGTATCTGGTAGGCTTGGCTTTCAACCCTGCCCCAGCACTCACTGGCTGTGACTTTGGGCAAAAAATATAAGCCCTCTGAGATAACTGAGGCTTTAATTCCTGACCTACTTATTACTCCAGGCTGCTAGAGGTGAACTAAACTCAGGTATGAGAAAGGATTTTACTATAAAGTGAAGTGCTGAGGTAAGTTGATACACCTGTAATTGACATTATATCACAATTTACAGTAGGAATCAGTTTATCAAGGGCCCTGCTCTCCACGATATCCACCCATGAGTGTCATGTTCTCTCTAAAGAAAGGTTTTTCTGTCATCAGACAAAGGGTCTAACACTCCACTCCCCATCAGAATCAATTCTTTTGTCTCCCGTGCTTTCCAGCTAAGTGCCTAGTGAATGGAGCTCTCTTCCCCATCCTTCACACAGCCTTATCTGACAAAGAATATGCCCCACTGCTCATTCATCTTCCCGGGGTGGTGTCCAGCTTTCTACCTCTGTTCTGTGGAGAAAGCCAAGGGAGGTAAGGGAGAGTGTCAGCGTCCGTGAAATATACAAGGTCAACCTGCAAATCACAATTAGCAGAAAATATTAACCTGGGAGGTTGCTACACAAGCCTGAACGTTGGAGCTGAATGTGAAACAAAGTTTCCACGCATGGCCATTCATTCACTTTAAACTTGGAATTTTCCTTTTCCAAATACTATAGATATTTATTTGTTCCTGGGTTATTTTCTTCCATTGCTTGTTGGTGGTTCATTTAGCAAGTCATTCCATAGACTTCTGTGTATCTGAATATGGTATTTTCCAACTTTTATTGGAACTTGCACCCAGTGACATTTAATTTTGAGTAAACAATATCATTATCATTGGGAGCATTCTAATAGGTGCTTGTCAACTTATAAGAAAACTGCCCTATCATTAAAATCAATAAGAAATAGATGAAAAATGATCACTTCCATTCTTCCTCTACCATAAATGTCTTGTTTCATTTTTTGCAATAGCTTGTTTTAGAAATACCTATCCCACTACTGGGCATATACCCTGAGAAAACCGAAATTCAAAAAGAGTCATGTACCAAAATGTTCATCGCAGCTCTATTTACAATAGCCCGGAGATGGAAACAACCTAAGTGCCCATCATCGGATGAATGGATAAAGAAGATGTGGCACATATATACAATGGAATATTACTCAGCCATAAAAAGAAACAAAATTGAGCTATTTGTAATGAGGTGGATAGACCTAGAGTCTGTCATACACAGTGAAGTAAGTCAGAAAGAAAAAGACAAATACCGTATGCTAACACATATATATGGAATTTAAGAAAAAAAAATGTCATGACGAACCTAGGGGTAAGGCAGGAATAAAGACGCAGACCTCCTAGAGAACGGACTTGAGGTTATGGGGAGGGGGAAGGGTGAGCTGTGACGGGGCGAGAGAGAGTCATGGACATATACACACTAACAAACGTAGTAAGGTAGATAGCTAGTGGGAAGCAGCCGCATGGCACAGGGATATTGGCTCGGTGCTTTGTGACAGCCTGGAGGGGTGGGATGGGGAGGGTGGGAGGGAGGGAGACGCAAGAGGGAAGAGATATGGGGACATATGTATATGTATAACTGATTCACTTTGTTATAAAGCAGAAGCTAACACACCATTGTAAAGTAATTATACCCCAATAAAGATGTTAAAAAAAAAAAATAGAAATACCTAGATAAGAAAGGGAAAGGGAACCATATTTCAAATTTTCATGCATTGTGATATATTTGTCTTTACAGTTAACTGGGTAGTATTATACCTAGTTCTCCTTTAATCAAAGATAAATCTGAGGTATACAGGGAAAAGAAGTTTACCCCAAAAGACATAGCCAATCAAATTACTGACCTCGTATTCAAATTAAGATCCTTCAGAAACCAAAATCTGTTTTCCCTCCATTCAGAAATAAGCATTTTTTTTCTTACTGGATTAGCCAGGACTCTTTGGGTTGGAATATACAGAAGCCCAACTTTAGCTGGGATAAGCAAATATAGGGAATTATTGAAAAGATACTGTGATATCTTTTATAACCACAGGCAGCTGGCAGGAAGTGAGGTGTGGGGAGGTCTCATTCCTTTTCTCTCTCTCATCCCTGCTTTTCTCTGCACACTCATTTAAATACATTGGAACTCTTTCTTACAAATGGTAATGAAAATGAAAAAACAATCGAGTTATTAATCTCACACTCCAGGCTTTATCACTATAGAAGAATAGCATCTTTAGCTCCAGTTCAAATCTGGGAAATAAAAAATCCCAGGGAAGATTTCTGACCCCCCTTGATCTTGTACCCACCTCTGTGACCAGTCAACAGTAGTGAATTAGCTGGGTGCACTTATTGTGGTAGAGACAGGAGTAAATCCAAAGAAAGCGTGTGTGTGTGTGTGTGTGTGTGTGTGTGTGTGTGTGTGTGTGTGTGTGTGTGTGTGTGTGTGTGTGTGTGTGAGAATCTGTGAGAATGAGTGTGGGGAGGGGGATAGAGGATGGGAGGGATTGAAGGTAAACAGTAGACACCCACCACAACCACTTCTAAGTCTAACATATGGTCAAAGCAGTAGGCTCATTGAAAACTTATTTTTTTAAGTTTCAAATTATTTACACACCAAGACAAGTATAAATTTTGAATTAAGGAAACCTAAACATTGATGATTTTTTTTTTCTTTTAACATGTAAGTCTTGAATACACAGAAATTTTGTGAAGAGGAATTGAAACACCTGTCTCAGATGGTCAAGTGACAAAAAGCACCATTAATGTTTGAACTCTTCGAAGGTTTCCCCAAAATTTTAGCTCATTTTGATATTAACTGCATCGTCAAACAAGTATTCATGAGTGGTCAGCTCTCTTTGCAGTTGATTCTCAAATTATTCTGCATTAAAACAACATCTTATTATACATGTTCGATATTGTCTATGTCAGTTTCAACACAACAATCATCAGTGTCCGTTTTAAAGTCCCAGTTTAACCTCCTACATTTTTGTGCAAGTGTCAGTCTGAACTAAAAGGATATCATTGTATTAACAGTGCTATTATTTCCGGTATCCAGGAATGAAGGTATAATTATGATTGTTAACACTCTGGAGTGCTTTTAAGAGCTCAGCTAGGAAAGCCAGCCACTCTAGAATATTCAATCTTTGTGTAATCTATTTTTAAATTACTCTCTAAATATAAGCAAAGGAGGAAAAAATACGTTCGTTGTTTGTGTCGTTCCCTGGGGCCAAATGCCCTACCCGTGAAAAGAAGTGCTTGGTGCAGATAGCTTCTCCACACGTGTGCTTTGTCACAGGTCACCTGGTTCAGTCTGAGAAGTGATAATGCGTGGGTTTTGTTCCACTGTCCTTTCTGAAGGCCTAGGGGTCTGCTTGAAACAGGCATTCTTCATAGGAGAGTTCTGTTTACTGCACCTTGATAATAGCTCAGCATTTTCAAAAGAAAATTCACAAAGAGAAAAAAAAAAAAACCCTGCTGAATGGAGGAAAGATGAAACTATTGACAGTATAGAAGTGTAAGCATCAGAAAAGACCTCAATATTGAAGTTGTTCACAGATTTTTAAAAACTACTTTTATACAAGTTCAGAAAAATGGTGATGCCTCACGTCTTCTGCCAAGAGTCCAGAGTGGACGCATCTTTTTCTTCACAGGGAACTTTCATGAGAACGTGAACTTTCTGGGTCTGACACTTCTAAATTATATTCCCTGTCATTAAAAAAAAAAGGATGAATTCCAGCTAATTTTGGAGCATATGGAGTATTGCTCTGCTAATGCCATTCATCAGAAGGTGACTTGATGATCCTTTAAAATCTCAGAATAGACTGACCATTCACATAATAAAGGGTTTCAAAACCAGACTTTACTAAATTAAACATTATAATTTGCACCTGGGCCAAACACCTCCTTCTATTTTTTTTGAGGGATTTGCTAAATAAATTATAAAAATATATATGTAAAGTAAATATAATTCCTTCTAATTTGATTATAGTGCTTTTGCATATTTTAAAATGACCATTTGGGCAGAGAATAACTGTAGTTATGACTTACAGAGAGGGTAGCTCTCTTGGAGACGTTCTTTAAAAGGCAAAACTCTTATCTATTCACCAAAGTGGGACTTTTATTAAAAAACCACTTGGTTAGCCTGGAGCAGCTGAAATGAATAAACTACATTTATTTTTAAAGCAAGTTATATAGTTACGACTTATTTCATTATAAAGTATTTGACTTCTTTCTCTCTTAGCACTAATGCACTGTTTTCGAAACCATGTTTCTTTTCCATGGAAATAAGCATCCTAGGAGATTTTCTATAAATGTGTAACAGCATAGAAGATAAAGCGTCCCATGGTGAAATGCAAATGGGGATCAATCCCATGTTACACTATTCTTTTAGAGATTCACACTGCACTGAGGGTCAAAGAGGCTCTGATAAGTCTTTCATTTAAAGGCTAATCAATTTTATATTTAATTGCAAACTGTATCCCATATCCCTTCACTACTTTCTAGCAGCACTTTACCCTGTATCTTCTCACCTGGATGATGGCAGCACCACCAGCATTGATTTCCCCAATTCTCTTCAGGCCCCCTGCTATAACACAGCCATTGGTGTGCGATTTTAAAATACAAATCAAATTTTACTGTCTCTGTGCTTAAAGCCATTCAATGGTTCTGTCACTTTTTATTGTATTTCAGATAAAACTATATCTTTACTAGGGCTTCAAGAACCTACATCAGTGGTAATCAAATTTGAAACATGCATCAGAATTACCTGGAGAACTTGTTAAAACACAGACTGCTGGGATGCACCACCAGAATTTCTCACTTGGTAGGTCTAGATCAGACTGGGAATTTGCATTTCTGATAAGCTCCCCTGTGATGCTGATGACTGACCCACACTAGGAGAACCAATTTCCCAAATGACTAGGTTCCTCCTCACATCTCTGACCTGGTCCACTGAACTCTGCCCCCGTCATTAGAATCCAGCCACACTGACCTTTCAGCAACATTTCTTCCTGAAATCTCTTGCCATACATATTGGCATGGCTGGTCCCTGTCTTCCAATTGCAGGAAAAATATCTCATCCTCAGACACACATTTCCCAGCTACTCTTTCTAAATATTCTTTCCTATCAGCACCTGTAACAGTTGATCTTTTCAGATTATCCTGTTTTATTAAATTTATAGCCATCATAACCCTCTCTGATATTCTTAACATGGTTAACTTTCCATGTGGCTGAGTCTCTCACTATTCCAGAAGTAGAACAGATACATCATGGAGCAGATTCCACCATAAATTGCTGACTGCCCAGTGTGGTCCAAGGTCCCCAGGTAAATAAAGACATTTTTACCAGGTAGGACATTCCACAGGTCTAAAGATTACTTCACAGGAGCTCACTACAGTGTAATTCCCATGACAGCAGGGACTTTGTCTTGCTGCTATGGCTTTAAGGCCAAATTTGGACATAGACCCTTTTTTTCAAAGTACATCTATTAGCAGATTACAGGAGACTAATTGTTTTGAAAACAGTTTGGGAAATGTTCACTATATTTGTTGGGAAAACAGTGCTTCAGCTTAAGATTTACAGTACAGTCCAAAAAAATCACCATCACCAACTGCAGAATTCAGAGGTCCCCAAGACCACCCTCAGATTGAATGATTTGCTAAAGACTTGAAGAACTAATCAAAAGCTGTTATACACAGTTATGTTTTGTTTCATTGAAAAGACACAGATTAAAATCAGCCAAGAGGGGAGTTCCCTGGTGGTCCAGTGGTTGGGACTCCGTGCTCCCACTGCAGGGGGCACGGGTTCATCCCTGGTCAGAAAACTAAGATCCCATAAGACGTGTGGTGCAGGGGGGAAAAAAACATCAGCCAAGAGGAAAAGTGCCTAGGGCAGAGTCCAGGGACATTCCAAATATGGATCCTCCAGTTATCCCTTCTCCATGAGGTTATAGACAGCATTGATTCCTCCCAGCAAAGATGTAGAGCAGCATACTTGGGGTACTGCTGACCAGGGAAGCTCACTCGAGTCTTGATATTCAGAATCTTTATTGGCGCTTGATCATGTAAACATGGTTAACTTTCCACGTGGCTGAGTCTCTCACTATTCCAGAAGTAGAGCAGATACGCCATGGAGCAGACCCCACCATAAACTGTTGACTGCCCAGTGTGGTCCAAGGCCCCCAGGTAAATAACATTTTTATCAGGCAGGACATTCCACAGGTCTAAAGATTACTTCACAGGAGCTGAGGGCAAAGGCCAGAAATTTGGGGGGGGGGGGTAAGGTTAATTCTTTACTACACAGGAACTCTACAAATTAAGTGGCAACCTGTTTGTCCTTTAACCACACAGAAATCCCTTTGAGAAAAGTGATTACCAACTAATTCCTTATTAGCTCATCTATTTATTCATTTACTTGATGCTATGCTTATTATGTGCTAAATTAAGATCCTTTCCCTCAAAGAACTAAGAACCTTGTAAGGAAGACAAACATAAGCATTGCTATAAAAGAAGTACAAAATTTTTAAAACTGTACAAGGACTGAGCAACAAACCAGGACAGAGGTGAAAAGAGATAGTCAGGCAAAAGTATTATGTAACTATGTCTTCCAAGTAGTGTAGAATTTGGCATCTTAATTTAGTATCTATGAAATGAAGCAAGGGAACTATGTGGTTGATACTGCAGTAACGCCCCCTAATTCATTCACACCTCCCCGTCATCACCCCTTCTGTAATCTCACACATGGACCCTGGACTTGACCATGTGGCTTTCAGATACTTGAAAAGTACTTGTTCATGTTGGACCTTTTCTCTTGATGCTCTCTGAGAGCACCATGTAAAACGAGCTTCTGCTAATCTGTTACAAGACAGAAGACCATTGGGAGGAGAATCAAGTCACCCTGGTTAGAGGCTTCTCAACCACCAACATATGAGTAAGGCCAACCCAGATCACCCTGTCATGAGCCCACTCCCCAGCTGACCACAAACACACGTGACAGGCCAGCAGAGATCAGCCAAGTGGCTTGGACCAGAAGGCTAAACCACCGAACCCACAGACTTGTGAGCTAAATAAAACAGTTGTTTTAAACCACCAGTTTTGTGGCGTTTTGTTATATAACAAAAGCTACTAGGTATAGACTAGATGGTAATTCTATGTTTATCTTAGATCATGCAGGGATATTCCACATGATATAATGGACATAAGGACATTGATGTAATGATGATATCCTATATTTCTAGATCTGAATAAGTTTCTTCTAGCCTGCGCAGGTGATAGGAATAAGATAAATCAAAACATTTTGGTGATTTTTCATTCCAGGAGAAATTAACATGAACCATATATTGAGAATCAAAATCTGTGATCTTTTGTGTCTGTCTCTTACTTGGGTCATAATGCCCTCCTCAAAATGCGCTCATATATGAAAACAAATAACAGAGAGTATATTAAAAAGTCTGAGGATAAAACATTCATATAAAATAATATAGAATGTTGTTTGCTTCCATTTTTCATGCCTGCCTGGTGATATATCTCTAGCAAAAGGCTCCAAAGTTACAAATAAGAATGCAGTAATTAGAATGCAATTATAAACATATTCTTTATAAACCATAGCTTGTTTTGGAAAACATATTAATTAAATTATTTAAAAATGCACACACTGTCTCCAGTTTCACTCTGTTAGAATGTTTTCTGACCCCTCCAGAATCTATCTGTAAAGAAAAGTGCAACAGAACTTGCTTGAGAAGAAAAAAAAATGTTTTGGCATTATTTGTGTTGAGAAAGAAAAAATATTAACCATCTTGCAGAAAATAGCTTCCAGAGGAATCTTGGAGTCCCTGAAGGTCCCTCAAATAAGTCTCCAGTAAGCATCTGAACTTTTCAAGGATTATCTAAGGCAAACTGAAAAGTGAAACCTTGAGAGAGTTCCTCCCCGGCCTCCGCCCCGCCCCGCCCCCCCACCCTGCGCGCCTTGCTTCAGTTTTCTTCGAGTCTATTGGAAAGTGCTGACATCTTGCCTTTTACTGAGTTGCCAACTTGGATTTTGAAATAAGACCTGATCCCCAAAGCCTAAGAGAAAGTAGAAATAAAGGCCTTCTGCCAAACAAACTCGATACAAGAGAGATTTCCCAGTGGCTTCAAATACATTGTGGAATCCAAAATGTGTCTCTTTGAAATAAATAACCAGCTAACCATTTATTGTTTAAGATTTAGTAACCCATTGTTATCATTGATGTTGTCATAAATTTGAAATTCCCAAACTCCATTTAACAATTTTCTTTTTACAGGAGACCTGAAGTGGCATATTGATTTGGTGTGTTGGTTTTTGATGATTGCAGAGAATGGTTATTTTCAGTCTACTTGTATCTTGAGTTCCTTGTGATAATAAATGCTCTCTAAGCCCACTTTCTTTCCAGTCTGATCTCAGGCTTCTTGTGCCAATGTATATGGTTGTGTGAAACCAATCAAGCTATAGATTACTGAATTTTGATTAAAATTAAAATATAGCCCAGGGCTTCCCTGGTGGCGCAGTGGTTGAGAGTCTGCCCTTCGATGCAGGGGACGCGGGTTCATGCCCCGGTCCGGGAAGATCCCACATGCCGCGGAGCGGCTGGGACCGTGAGCCACGGCCGCTGAGCCTGCGCGTCCGGAGCCTGTGCTCCGTAACGGGAGAGGCCACAACAGTGAGAGGCTCGCATACAGCAAAATATATATATATATAGCCCAATGCCCTGGCCGTGTGGTTTTTAAGAGCTAGCAACTTTCTTTCCTGTCAAGGAAAGAGATGATGGGTAAGCATGGAAAGGTATTTACATTCTACATGTCAGGTACTTCAGAATGCTTCCTTTCTTAATCCTTTCAACAATTCGGTAAAAAAAAATTATATTCAGAAATAATAAAGACAAGAAACTACAGAAATTAAATAAGTAGCTAAGACCACAGGCTTAGAAATACAAATATCTGGTTCCAATAAATAATTTTAGGATGACATCCCTCCAACAGATTTCACTAAAGCTTTAGAAGGTGAGTATTCACCTTCTAAAGTGAATTTAGTGATTCCCCTTCTGGTCTTCAAAAGAAGCAATCATGTAAAAAATATGTCTGTGGTTAGTAGTGTATTCAAAAATTATAAAAAGAATACAAAATTACCACATAGAAATTAGCAAGTATTGAAAAGGAAAGAGACGTATATATTCAAGTTATTTAGGGGTCATATATTTGAAATTATTCTCTCTAGAACACTGTATGGCATATTGTTGGATTACATTGATTTTCTTCTAATTTTTTATTATTATTATTATTATTATTTTTTTTTTTTGGCGGTACGCGGGCCTTTCACTGCTGTGGCCGCTCCCGTTGCGCAGCACAGGCTCCGGACGCGCAGGCTCAGCGGCCATGGCTCACGGACCCAGCCGCTCCACGGCATGTGGGATCTTCCCAGACCGGAGCACGAACCCGTGTTCCCTGCATCGGCAGGCGGACTCTCAACCACTGCGCCACCAGGGAAGCCCTATTTTGTTTTTTTGACGTTGTTGGGCTGTACCCTGCAGGCCTATAAGCCCCGTACCTGTCCAGCTTCAAGGCTGAAGAAAGAGCCTGGAGTCAGCAACAGAGATTATCAGTGGTTTAATGGACAGGGGAATCTTACATGTCTGAAGCAAGGTCCTGGAGCGACATCTCACCGTATGTGGCAGACGGCAGGACAGGGCGACAGCCTCTCAGGGGCAGGGGGAGGTTACCAGTTATAGGGGGGATTACATCAGGCTGTCTCACTGGTTACCAGGGAAATCAGCAGAGGAGCATGCCCCTCACCTCCCCTTTGATAAGAACAATCACCAGCTGGGGCAGGGGCAAGTGTGTAAGAAGGTTAGTCAGGTGAGGAGGGTGTAGGTGAAGCGGATGCTGGTCAGGCAGGGGGTATACAGAGAGCAAGAGAAAAGCTACCTTGAGACCATACAAACGTTTTTCTATCTATCTATCTATCTATAGAAAAGTGCACAAAATTATAAAGCTTGATAAATTATCAAAAAATAAACACACCAGTAAACCATTACCTAAATGAAGAAACAGAACATGATTGGTATCCCAGAAGCCTCCTTCATGTCCCTTCCAATTCCTACCTAGTTCCTCCTGCCTATCTCCCACTACTATGTCATAAATGAGTTTTGCCTGTTCTTGAACTCCAGACAATGGAAACAGACCATGTATGTTCTTTTGTTTGTAGATTCATTTGCTTGACATTATATTGAAGGTGTTCATCCGTGTTATTGTATCTGACCAGCCCATTCCTTCTCGTTGTATAGTACTCCATAGAATGAGGACACCACAGTGTATTTATCCATCCTATGCTACTTTGCTATCAGTATTCTTTCATAGATGTTTTGATGCACACACACACATAAAATTTCTTAGGGATATATGATGATGTGGAAACACTGACTCATAAGGTATGGTTGTGTTCAAATTTAATAGATATTGTCAAAACATTTAATAAAGTAGTTGTACATATTATTTAATCCTGCTAGTAGTACATAAGGGTTCTGATGTTCCATTTCCTCACAAATTCTTGGTGTTGTCAATGTTTGTAATTTTAGCCTGTCAGATGTGTAATATCTTCTCATTTTTATTTAAATTCCTCCTTTAAAAAAAATTCATCATTTTTCTATGTTTTTTGAACATCTGAATAATCTTTTTGGTTTTTTTAAGGAGTTGATTAAAATCTCCTAGTGATATTTTCTATTGGATTGCTGGTCTTTTTGTTATTGATTTGTAGGAATCCTTTAAATGTTTAGAATTGTATTGTACTTGGTCGTATATGCTGCAGATGCTGTCTTTGCCTCAGTGGTAGGCAGTGGGGGAGAAGAATGGGTTGAGATTTGGATCAGGTAGAGACTTGAAGGTTATAGCAGTCATATTACATTATATTATAAGTATGGTGAAATGGTTTTGATCACGGGAACGACATGACCTTATTCACAGTTTTGAAGGTTCATACTAGCTACACTGAGGCAGGATAAAGTGGAGGCAAGGAGACCAGTTATGATGTAGATGTTCCCAAACTTCTCTCTCCAGGAGTATTTTACCCCTTGGTTCAAAAACCTGCATATGAATTTTTAGAGAAGCTTTATTCATTTATTTAGTTTATTCCAAACATTGGAAGCAATCAAGATGTCTTCTCTAGGTGAATCAATAAACTGTGATACATCAATACAATGGAGTGTTATTTGGCAATAATAAGAAATGAGGTACCAAGCCATGAAAAGACATGGAAGAAACGTAATGTTGCTAGGTGAGTGAATAGGTTTGAGTGAGTAAATGAACCAAAGGGTAAAAAAGCCAGTCTGAAAATTCTACACACCGTACGATTCCAACTATATGACATTCTGGAAAAGGTAAAACTATGAGACAATGAAGCGATTAGTGGTTACCAGGACTTGAGGTGGGGATGGGGGGAAAAACGAATAGGTAGGACACAGGGAGTTTTTAGGTGAGTGAAACTATTCTGTATGATACTGTAATAGTGGATACACTTACTTATGAATATAAGATCTTTTTAATTTTTTTTGTAGGAGTGGCAAACCTTCCCCCTCCACCCATAAGGGCCATTCTTCCTACACCTAATGGTAACAACATGGCATATGCTCATACATAAGTTTTTCCATACTTACATCATCATATGCCAATAACGTGTAGAGACTTCCACATGGTTTAGTTAGGATCATGTTATTAATACTTCTCTAGCTCAACAGCTAGTTTAGAAGCATAATTTATTTATTCTGCCTTTTCCCCAGAAACAGAAAACCACACTAGATGTAGTTTTTTATCCCTCTACATGTAATAAACATATACCATATATATTATTATAATGTACACTTTCATTTTTGAGAGAGAGATTTTCATGGATGAGATTCCTAGGTTTAAAGGCAGGCACATTCCTAATTTTAATAGATATCGCCAGATAGCTTACCCACATGTCTCTACCAATTGGTTTTCCCCAATAGTGTATAAGACAACACATTTTCTCAATCACTTTCAATAGTAAATGCTATCACTCTTAATTTTTTGTTAAACAGATGGGTTTAAGTGATATCTCATTATAGTTTTAATTTTCATTTCCTTTTCTACTACTGAGATTGAACATTTCTGTAAATGCTGGCCACTGGGATTTTTTCAAAATTGGATATTCTTGTCCTCTCTTCATTTTATTATTTATATCATTTTAACGCCAATTTGTTAAAATATTTTCTATGTTATAGATATCAATTTCATCTTGTTTCAAGTACTTTTACCAATCTAACGTCTGTCTGTTGAATTTGTCTATGGTGTCTATCTATATACCTTCCTACCTAGCTATCTTCACATATTTATTAGTATACATATTTTAAAATTTAAATTTATACTTTATTTTCAGAGCACTTTTGGGTTCACAGAAAAATTGTGGAGAAACTACAGAGAGTTCTCATATGCTCCTTATTTTCCCCTTAGTTTCATCTACTATTAACGTCTGGCATTGATGTGATATATTTGTTACAGTTAGTAAGTAAATATCGATACACCCATAGTTTACATTAGGGTTCACTCCTGTGTGGTAGGTTCTGTGGGTTTTGACAAGTGTATACCTTGTAGACGAGGTTTGCATCTTTGTCCTGTGAGAACATGTACAAGAATATTGAAAAGAGTATTGTTTGTGATGGGCGAAAATTCTTAACAAAACAAATTATTAGCAGTAGAAAAATGAATATATAAACATGGTACAGTCAATAATCCAATTACTGAGCAACATTGAAAACGGAAGGGGAAATACTCCAAGAAATACATTTCCTGATGCTACTGATAATAAAAGCCAAAATACACAAAACAAGTAGATAAATATTTAAGAACAAATAAATAGAGGTAAAACCGTGAAGGAAAGTATACGGTTGATTAACTCAAAATTCAGAAGAGTAATTATCTCTGGAGACGAGATGGAAGGACATCAAAGAAGAACACACAGAGACTTTAAAGAGTTGGTATTACTATTCCACCTCTTATACAAGGTGGTGGAGATATAGGCGATGATTAATTCTTTTTTAAACTGTGGCTCTTATATTAGACATTACAAATAAACATTTCAGGTATTTTAAAGATTACATTTTGGGATAGTTATAAATGGGAATCAAAATTGCTTGAGGTGGTAATGTAAATTTCTAATCCATGCACCACCAAGGACATTATGTAAAAATAACATAGCCTCGGGCTTCCCTGGTGGCGCAGTGGTTGACAGTCCGCCTGCCGATGCAGGGGACATGGGTTCGTGCCCGGGTCTCGGAAGATTCCACATGCCGCGGAGCGGCTGGGCCCGTGAGCCATGGCCGCTGAGCCTGCGCGACCGGAGCCTGTGCTCCGCAACGGGAGAGGCCACAACAGTGAGAGGCCCGCGTACCACAAAAAAATAAAAATAAAAATATAAAATAACATAGCCTCTCTAGTCCCCATTATCCTTATCTCTAATACTGGAGATAATAATAACATCAAGTATTTTCTTTTAAAATAAGTAAATTAGTCCACGTCAAAGCTCAACCTGATGCCTGCCATAGAGTATAACACATTATGCACTGTTTTGCAAATGCATGCCTGAACATATAATTCTTCAACTTTAAAGTGTCACAAGTCATAGAATATGATGAAAACCTCTTCTAATTTGTTCTTTATGTCTATCATAACCTGATGCTAAATTATTATACTGGTAGTACAAAAACTCAAATGTATAAACAAGACTCTGATATAAACAGAATTAAAAATCTAAATAGACCTCTAATCAACAAATCTGTAAGTGTATTCAAAGATTACTACACTAAGCAGGCTTTATTTCAGGTAGAGGTAGCTTAATTTCAGCAAGTATTAAGCTATTTTAATATTTTAAGAGATTCAAAAAGATTAAAGGATGCGATGTGATGACCTCAATCAGATGCCAGAAGCAGTAATACATTCAATATTTGTAGCCAAAATTTATTATATTAGCTGAAAATAGAAGCAAATTGTATATCTTAATACCATAAAGATTTTCCACCAGAAATCTAATGAAATAAAAATTTTAAATATTTTATATATTCTGACCAAAATCAGATGAGGAGGGAGATAGGAAAGAATTATCAAATCTAATTTTTTAAACATGGCAATGGAGTGTATAATAAATGGATGACAAGATTAAATAAATAGTATATGAATACTGGAGCAGAAAAAACACACTATCACATTTCAATTAATATCATTTTCTACATAGAGAAAACAAAAATTCAAGGAGGTAGGTAGGTGAAAAACAAAAACACCAACCTAAACAAATCAAAAGCTTTCCAGAACAACAGCTATACTGGAAAATGCAACTGGAAGAATGAGTCATTCACAGTAAAACTAAAAACTTGACCAAATCAGAAACGACTTAACTATATAAATGTGAAGGATCTGTTATAAAAACTAGATCGCTTCAGTGAAGGACACAAGCAATGAGCTGAATAAAAGGCAAGTCAAATGTTAGACACTCTAACAACCTGGACAATTTTCTCTAGGGGATAATGTGAAAAACAACCTTTATTATGATAAAATTATGAGAGACAGGGTAGTCCTTTCAGATTTTAAACTTACTACAATGGTACAGTAATTAAACCACTCTAGCATCCGTGAAAGAACAGATCAATAGAACAGAGTTCAGAATTAGACCAATTTATCTGTAGGAATTTAACTTACTATGTAAGTGGAATTTCAAGTTTTTGTTGAAAATATGGGGAAGTCAATAAGTATTGTTGACACAAAGTTAGAGTACTCCTTCACAAGTAAAAAAGATAGAGTGATAGGGATAGAGAAAGGAGGAGAAAGAGAAAAAGAGGGAAAGAGAGAGATTAAGGGTCTGGTACCAAGAAAAGTAACAGCATAAGAATATGTACAGTAGTATTAAAATATTTTATAGGATAATATACACGTACGTGTAACTTGATGATAGAAAAGTATTTCAAGATGCAAAATCTCAAAGTCAAAAAGTAAAATGGTGACAGAATTGATTTCAAACATATCATATGAATTGTAGAAATTACCATAAGAGTTTGACACATGACAGATGTGGAGACTTGTTTGTAATGTGGATACAAAATACAAATCCATATTCATAACCACCTAAAAGACCTCTCTTGGGAATAAAAAATAGAAAAGGGACACAGAATATATACAATTAATCATTAACTTATGAGGGAATTCCCCGGCGGTCCAGTGGTTAGGACTCCGAGCTTCCACTGCAGGGGCACGGGTTCAATCCCTGCTTGGGGAACTAAGATCCCGCAAGCTGAAAAAAGGACTAAAGGGAAATAGGATATCTTAAAAGCCTAAATAATTTTAAAAAATCATTAACTTACGAAAAGACCACTACCCTATTAACACAAACCATTTCTGACCCCCATCTGTCATTTTTCACAAAGGCTTTCCCTCCTAGTTTTATTTTTATTATTTATTCTAATCCAAAACACCATTCTACTTCTTTCCCTATGAAATGATTATGTTGACAATAATATATTATACATTATTATTAACTGAACTTCAGAACTTCTCTCTCTCTCTCTTTCAATATATGGAGAGAGAGAGAGAGGCAGAGAGAAAGAGAGATTTCCATAATCTATCGATCTATCTATCTATCTACATATCTATCTACCTACCTACCTACCTACCTACCTATCTCTCTATCTCTCTATCTCCACTACCTTTGCCAAGTATCTATGCTATAGTTAAGGTTACGAATTTAGGAATAACTGGGGACTCTGATATTTAGGATGGGAACATTTCAACAGACACAGATGAAACTGAGAATCTTGAACTGCAAATCTTCCTTTCCTAGCAAAAGCAGCTCCTTTCTATCACAGGAGGAAGCTAGCCTACATTGCATGAAGACATTTTAATGACCATTTCCTGGGCCAAGTTCTTCAAGGAGATACTGATTCACCTTAGTCCAAATGTACCACCCTCCATTGTCCCTTGGCATATAAGGTGACTGAAATCCCTGCATGAACCAGGGGGATGATTATATTCTGCTCTAGGAGGAATCTGGAGGATGTTGGTGGAAAAGAGGTTCTAAGGGTTTTAGACAAAGGAGGTTAAAATACAGGGATTCACAACTTAGGAGTCGATCTAAAATTTTCTTACTTGGTATACTGAAGCTTGAGTTCAGCAGTGTACTAAATTCAACAGGATTGAGATTCCGTAACTTCTCTGGCATACAGCAGAGAAAGGACCTTGAAGGTTGAGGGATATGGGAATTTTGGAATAGACTCTACACCTCAGGGAGCTCAGAGGAAACTCTCCTCACTAAATCATTTTTTAAATGCTTTATTGAAGGGAATATCTACATCCTTATTACCCTCTATTATGTTTGATTGTCTACTTTAGTCTCTAATTTAGTCTGAAGATACAGGGGAATTTGGGATCCCATTTCATCATTATGAATTTGGGCTTTCTATTATAGTGAGAAAAATATGATCCTGGAGCGGCAGATGCCACATGGCAGCACTTATCATTCCTAACTAGGTGGGTGCAATTACTGCAACAACTCCATAGGGGCAGAGTAACCATCAAAGTGTTCTGACTTTCAGGGATGTATGACCGTGGCTAATTTTTCACAGAGCCCATAGGGATGAAATAGATGGGAAAATTACTAAGATATTACTTGATTTATATAATCAGATCAATTCTAGATCAATGGGGATAAATCTGATTTGAGTTTCCATAGTCACTGAATAAAATTGGAAAACAAATGTCTGGGAAGTCTAGGGAAGAAGTACTTGGAGGTTCCTCTCAAAATAGGAATAGAATGAGAATATACTCGTATAACATGAAAATGTTTACAGGTTGCATTCAGTGCGACTCAGGCTGTCAACATCTAGGTGGTCAATAGGACTTACCCTGGGGCTGTCAGTGAGCCTCTTTTCTCAACTATCCCAGGTTTTGCTTACTGGACTCATGAACAAAGCGGCCACTTTGGCAGTCACAGAGGTTCCATGTAGGCTCAACAACATGAAATCCCCCTCACCATAGCTGATCTGACTGCTATACCTACTGAGGATACAAATTGCCTATAGCAGAGGTCAAATCCAAGCACTAATAATGGCATAATTCCCAGAACTGATGGGCAGAGGGGATCAGCCAGGCACCTAGTGACAGGTTGACTACGCTGGGCCTTTTCCATCTTGGGGAGAAAAGCAATCTGTCCTTATAGAAATAGATACATATTCCAAACTCACATTTGTCTTCTTGTCCTCAGTTTTTCCATCAGCCCCATCTTAGACTGACAGAATGACTTATTCACACACCAGTTTTCAATGGTGGCGAACCTCATTTTACGTGAAAGTAGGCAATGGGCTTCATACCTAGGGTGTTCGCTGGTCTATCCTGTGTTCCATCGCTCAAAGGCAATTGAGTTGCTACAATGGGGAAATGGCTATTAAAGGAAGAGTCGTGCTACCAGCTGGGAGACAACACCATATAAAGTTGGGATACTGTTTAACAGATGTGAGATACTCTAAACCAGTGACCAATATATGATGGCATTTCCCTATAATATATATGAATCCAGGAATTTAGGGTGGATATAGGAGGATTCCACTCACCTAATAAGTCACTTACATAATTTTTGCTTCTTGTCCCTAAAATCATGATCTTGGCTAATTTAGAGTTCCTAGATCCTAAGAGAGGAATATTTTCATCACAAAACATATTCATGGTCCCCCCAAATTACAATCTGAGAATATCCACTTGCCAGTTTGGTCTTCTTGTGCTAATGAACCGATAAGCTCAGGAGAAGGTTGAGGTGAAAGGTTCCATTGGCCAAAGGGAAATTACACTATTGCTACACAATAGATGCAAGAAAGACTGTGTTAGAACCCAGGTGATTTATGTGGAGACCCACAGAACTTCATTAATGGGTGCCCCAGTAAATCACCTGACCTGGGTGATTACCCTGGTTCATACATGCTATTTTAATCTTTTGTGGTGGGAAGATGTTCATGATTATTTGTGTTATAAAAATAGGCAAAAACTGAACAGCTTAAAAAGTGTTAATAGAGTTATATACAAAATACTATGGGGAAAAATAGAAAGCAAAAATTTGTCTGAGCTTTAAAATGCAATAAAAAATTGGTGTATGTCAAGGTAAGAAAAGCAGAAGACAAAGGAAAACATGGCAGAGTAAAATGGGATGGAGTAGTGGATGGAAAAGTTGTTTGCTATGCCCCGATGATGTGTTTACAGTAGCAGATAGGGAGAGCAGCTAGGCCTGAAGCCCTCTATTCTAGTCTTGCGTCTGTGTCCTGAAGATGATAAGGAACAAAGCAGAGAAATGACATGATCAGATTGCATTTTAAACAGATTTCTGGAAGCAAGCACCTAGAAGGTTAATAAATATTCACTAATGAGTAAATTTAAAACTGGAGGAATAAGAGTGAAAATGAAAAAGTACAGCTAGGGGGTTATTAAAATTGTTCAAGGAAGAGATGCTGAGAGCTGAAAAACTGTTCTCCAAAATATATATTTATGTATTTTGAATCCACCTACAATCTTTTGTGGCCTTCAATCAGCAATGAAATAAGATGGGTAATGCCAGATATGGCTGTCTATTCCAGATACTTTGTCATCTTTTAAAGAATTAACTATATAAGAAGAGAATCTACCACTTAAAACAAAACAGAAACAATGACAAATAGAAAAAAAAGGAGATTTCTCTCTATTCTAACTTTTAAAACACAATGAGATAAAATGTACTTTTTTGTCTAAGTGTCTAATAGGATGCATTGCCAGTATAGTTTGCACCTAGACTGGCCCAATGCTACACAGAACTAGTATACTCTTTGCAGTAAATCATGTAATTGTACTATCCTTGGCTAGGAGTACCTACAGATTACTGAATTATAGGTTCCAATTCGATATTTTGATATTTCAAAGAATCAAAAGGTTGTAGAATTACATATGGAAACATGAAGTACATTTTACCCTTGTGAATACATCTAGAATGAAGTCTAGAGGAAAGTCATCCAATGGTATCTTGTGTTTGGTGGCAATAGGGGGTGACCATCAAAATTAAGATGAGGAACATCAATATTTACTTTCTATAATAATCAATGCTTATTATTATTATATTTAAACAGCATGCTGACAACATCGGATCTGAAGCATGCAATATGTTCTATCTTGCATACCAGAATTCCCAAAGGCAAATTACTTAACCCTGCTGAGCCATACTTCCTTAAATTGTACAAGGAGGATAATAATACTTGTGGGGTAGTTAAGAGGATTAGAGATTACTTGCTTTCAGTGCTAAGCAAAGTTTCTATTGCAAAACTCCTATTATTCAGGCTTTAAATCTTGCAGAGACATTTGTAAAGTGAGATTCCATTTATCTTTTTAAAAATGGGTATAGTATGTTGTGCTGGGTAGCCTCTAAAAAGACCCGTCTCTTGTTATGTGCATGCCTGTGTCATCCGCCCCTCTGAGTGCAGGATGGTCTAGTTACTTGCCTCCAACCAACAGAATATGGCAAAGTGGATAATTTATTATGCAGCAATAGATAACTCATACATATGCATATAAAATTTACATAGCAAACAGACCCTAAACTTGTTCACCAGTACAAGAGGAAATAGGTTATATCTGCATGATAGAATACAATACAGCAATCAAATGAAATTTAAAAATGCAAGAGCTTAAGCAACTACATGGATGACACAAACACAATACTGAGCAGAAGAACAAGATGCAAGAATATATGCAGGAGGTGACAGCTAAAGGATATAAGGGCTCTTTTTGAGGTGATTAAAATGTCCTACAATAGACTGTGGTAATGGTTGTACATATCTATGAATGTACTAAAAATCATTGTACTGTACCTTGAAATACATTAACTGCTGAGTTGTATACTATATCTCAATGAAGCTTTTAAAAGGTAAAACAGTTCTACCTACTTGTGTGAAACTATTTTGGGTTCTCTATTTTTTTCCGTCGAGCAAGTTGTTGATCCCTCCAAGCACACACCCGTATAATAAGTCTTGAAATCAGGCAGCATAATTCCTCCCACTTTACTCTTCAATTTCTGAACTTTTGCAATTCTAGTTCCTTTACCATTTCCATTTAAGTTTTAGAATAATCTCGCCTATAAAATAAAATCTTGTCAAATAAGATCTTGCTGAGATTTTGACAGTATCTACATGTGATTCTGTATCTACATTTATATCTATATATCTGTATCATCTATCTATCTACATACACCACACATGTATATATACACATTCTCTTGGTTCCATTTCTCTGGAGAACCCTGATAGTACAATGTCACAGAGAAAGGTCCAAGAAGACAGTCTCTCTGTGTCTATTTCAGACAGTCTTCATTTCAGACAACCGTGTATCCCTAGAAACACTAGTTATACCCCTATGCCTTGACATTGAGTAATGTGTCCAGAAAACCATCCTATTGGCTTTTTGTTGCTATTGTTGTTACTGCTTTTCTTAAAACCATGTGGTCCAAATCCTTTCCCTCACAAGATAAGTGGGAAGTGAGTTACAGAAACTCACGGATTCTGAGCAGAAATCCTTTACTTGAAGCAAAGGAAGAGTGGCTGCAACAGCCTTACAAATTCATGAGGAAGGGCCATGTCCAAGATGCAGAGGGATCCAAATGGATGGAGTCTGAGCCAGAGAGTAACTGCTAAAAATATGCATCAAGAGAAAGTCCAACATAACTACTACTTCATGATAAATAAATAAATAAGTAAATAAATTTAAAAAACACAAACTGCTCACCATTTGAGCAGGAGAATTGTGGTGTCCAAGGAAACAGTATTGGTTAGGGCATAGTAGAAAGCCAATTTTTCTCCCCTCTTTTTCTTTATTTGGTGTTGGGAGTAGTTTGTAAGTCCAAAGAAAGTCAATGACCCAGAGCTAGATCCTGAATGTTGCCATGGAGGCTGATTATCACGCAGCTATACAATTCAGCTGATGCATTTTAGTACCCATCAGTCTATTCTTGAAGACCAAAAAAGTATCTGAGAAGACCCCACTAATGCCACCATCTCTCCTTGAATTCCTTCCCCTTGCTTGTTTTCTCCTCTTCCATTTTGTCCATCTCCATTTTCTGGTATCTTTTGGATAGGATGTGGTAAGGACAGATGTTGCTGAAGTTGATGGGATATGTCATGAGTTCATCTTCGGAGAGAAGGTTCTGCCTGATCCTTCATAATACACGAGGGTGGTCCTGGGGCATCAGCTGCATGTACCAAGTTCTACCACTGGACTAGAGGCAAAAATAGCCCAAACAGAGCCAAGCAGATGGAGTCTAGTAGCAAGTAGAATATGTCAGAAGCAAAGATGCAGTGGATGGTACGGTAGCACGGAAGAAACATACAGATAAATAACCTAGTAATTTCAGATTGCCTTTATGGACTGGTGTTGGCTAGGGACAGATGAATAATGCATGGCAGCAGCACCTGCTTCAAAGTCCAAGGATATATTAATTCATCTTCTTTTTTGTAATATACAGATGTGGATTCAATTTTAAATGATAGGTCAAAATCTTATTCCAATTATCATGATTTTGTTCCCACTACGAATGCTTGGCCTATATGACAACATCGTTTGTGTTTATCAATATTAACTTTGGGTCAGACAATGCTTTAGCATTTTTTTCTCTCTCTCTCTTCTTATATATAGAGACATACATATGAGAGAGGAATAGATAGATAAATAGACAGATAGCTACTCTCTTCCTTTCTCTCCCTCTCTCTCTACTTACTTATTAGACTGATGTCAGCTACAACTGGCACTCATCATTGGCACTTGCCATCTACCTCTACAAGGATTAAATCATGTGCTGCTGCAGCTGCTGATTTTCAAAGGAAAATCTGAAACTGAAAGGAGTTCAGGGTGGAGAGCTGAAATGAGGCACTCTGTGCTCTGGGAAAAACTGGCAGAACAGGTCTTCAGATAGTTAGATATTTTCAGGAGCCAATTTTATGAGCCCATTTCTTGTATCTCCTCATATCTAGAAAAACATTAAAATCCTTCATGGTGACGACTGCTCCTCGTGACTAGCAGAAACCTTCTGCAAAAAAATATGTGCTTGATTGCATGTACTCCCCCTTCACCAAGGGCACATATATACTGATCTACCCCACCACCTCTTTGGAGCAGTTTCTCAGAGCTATCTGAAATGCTGGCTCCCAGGCTGCAGTCCTCCTTTTGACCCAAATAAAACTTAACTTGCAACTCTCACGTTGTGCATTTTTTTAAGTCGACACTGACTTCACTCCTACCTAACTATGGAATCCTAAGGCACTGTACTTCTTTTTATTTTAATTTTTAAAATTTATTATTTATTTATTTATTGGCTGCGTTGGGTCTTAGTTGTGGCACGCAGGATCTTCGTTGAGGCATGCAGGATTTTTCGTTGCGGTGCGTGGGCTTCTCTCTAGTTGTGGCGTGTGGGCTTCTCTCTAGTTGTGGCATGAGGGTTTCTCTCTCGTTCTGGCGTGCGGGCTTCTCTCTAGTTGTGATGTGTGGGTTTTCTCTCTCTAGTTGTGGCACGCAGGCTCCAGGGCATTTGGGCTCTGTAGTTGTGGTGCGGGCTCCAGAGTGCATGGGCTCTGTAGTTTGTGGCACACAGCCTCTCTAGTTGAGGCACGAGAGTTCAATAGTTGTGGCATGCGGGCTTAGCTGCCTCACGGCATGTGGGATCTTAGTTCCCCAACAAGGGATCTTCGAACCCGTGTCCCCTGCACTGGGGTGTGGATTCTTTACCACTGTACCACCAGGGAAGTCCCCTAAGGCATTGTACTTCTGTCGTCAGTATTTTGTAAAATCAATAGTGAAATCACTAAAAATAGCTCCCAACTTTCTATGTGTCTCCTGGGTCCTTTCATCACAAAATGGTTGTTAATGAATCCTATAAAGGGTTGAGTGAACATTAATATTAGAGTACCTGCAATGATGTGTTAATTAAAATTAAGTCCCTTTTTCAATTAAGATGTGATAGGGAAGAAAGTTTGACACAGACAAAACATCACTTGAATTTTAATTAAACAAAATTTAAGAGTGGGTGTACTTCATATAATCACAATTGCCCAAAACAACCTGTGGACAGAGTACCTCCCTGATTTGATCAGAAACAGCACATGATAGCTGAGGGTGACTACATATCAAGGAGCAATCTCTCACTTCTTCATAGCAACATACCAGTGACACTATAATTAGGAGTTTAATATTTTAAATTTGTTGATTTCATATTTGCATGTATGCTAAAATTAATTTCAATTGCACACACCAATTACAACATCAGACTCATTTTCTAACATATTATTCCTCACTGATTACGTACCCTGTAAGATTGCTTTTATTCTTCATTTTGTATTTTAAAGTCAAATAATAATAGGTATTTCTAATTAAGTTCACTTACATATTTTACTTTTTTAAAAAATTGTATTTATTTACTTATCTATTTATTTATTTATGGCTGTGTTGGGTCTTCATTGCTGCATGTGGGCTTTCTCTAGTTACAGCCATGGGGGCTACTCTCCCCTGTGGTGCGTGGGCTTCTCTTGTTGCGGAGCACAGGCTCTAGGCACGTGAGCTTCACTAGTTGTGGCATGTAGGCTCAGTAGTTGTGGCTTTCGGGTTCTAGAGTTCAGGCTCAGTAGTTGTGGCACACAGGCTTAGTTGCTCTGCAGTATGTGGGATCTTCCCAGACCAGGGATCGAACCCATGTCCCCTCATTGGCAGGCAGATTCTTAACCACTGTACCACCAGGGAAGTCCCATATCTTACTTCTGATTAAACCATGTTTTAAAAGTTTATGACACCAGCCACCTTTAACTTCCCTCTCTGACAGCACCTGCCTCTCTGTGTTTCTTTTGCTTGTCTCATATATCTTAAGTTCTAAGGGTGTTTTCTTTCCTAATTCTGTAGAGTAAAGATTCTAGGCTTTTTGTTAGAAACTGGGGTTAAAGTGGGGAGAAAACAGCTTTGGGATGATGAGGGAAATTTACGAGGTTATGTCATGTAAAAGCGCTGTTTTTGTAGGTTACCCTGTGCTTCTCTGTAGTTTTACATTTTGCATTTGGAAGTTCTATGGTTGAATCTTAGAGAAACCTAACCTAAACATTTCTCACCTCAACAAAGTTATGATGATCTCATTATACACTGATCCTTCCCTTTGCGATAAGAATCACAAAATAATAAAATGGAATTAACATTGGGTGAATATTTACCACATGCAGAGCTTTACAATTATTATTTTATTGTGTCCTTATAAAAGGAGGGAAAAAAGGAAACACAAAGCTGAGAGACCTGAGGGCTGGAAAGATTAAGAAAGAGTGTGTGTAGCAGGGCATGTGGTTCTGAAGGAGCAGGGCCAGGTTTCAAAGGTAGTTCTAGCTTAAAATCCCATCCATTCTATTATAGTGCCACACTGCCTTCTGACCTTCCAAACGAATTAGCTGCCCTCTATATTTTTTTGCTGTTTTGGTTTTGATTTTTATATATTTTTATTTCTTATACAATTTTTAGAGGTTGCTTTTCATTTACAGTTATTACAAAATATTGGCTGTATTCCCCATGTTATACAATCCATCCTTAAGCCTATCCTACACCCAATGGTTTGTACCTTGTGCCCTAATTTCAGATTCAACGGGCACTGTCATAAAGTCTGTGCTTTGGGATCTATTGGTTAGAGTCCTTGGGATAGCACGTGACCAGAGATGGGCTGTTTAGCTCCCTTTCTTCTTCCCTTTGTCCTCACTGTCCCTGCTTCCTTCATCTGGTCTCAGGAAAGTCATCTCAAGTCATGAAGGGAGGGAAAAAAGAACAGTCATGGGCAAGAGGAAGTAAGTTCAGGGCCTTCTTTACATTTGTGTTGATCTAGCTTCCCACCACAAATTATTCTATAGCACAGACCTTTATATACTATGAGCAAGGTCATTCTTTTGATGAGCTAAAGATGAAAAAATTTACAAGAACCTTGGTTAGATAAACATAACAAGAGGATAATTAAAACGAAAAGATAAAAAGGTAGAGCACAGGTGGGAAAGACAAGTAGGAAAACAAACTAAAACAAGTGCGGTCATTGTTTACAGAGAAGAAAAAGAAAAAACTTTTTTTTAAAGATGAAAACACAAAAGACCTCTCAGAATGTTGTTTTGAAGTATGGCAATGTGGTACCAGGAGACCAAGTAAATTACGGTGCAAAAAAGTGTATGAGAGAGCAACAAAGAAAAAAACAGATATATTGGACTACATCAAAATTAAAAACCTTGTGCATCAAAGGATATTACCAGGAGGGTGAAAGTGACAACCTATAGAATGTAAGATATATTTGCAAATCATGTATCTAATGCGTCCAGTATCTAGAATTTTTTTTTGCGGTATGTGGGCCTCTCACTGCTGCGGCCTTTCTCGTTGTGGAGCACAGGCTCCGGACGCGCAGGCTCAGCGGCCATGGCTCACGGGCCCAGCCGCTCCACGCCATGTGGGATCTTCCTGGACCGGGGCACGAACCCATGTCCCCTGCATCGGCAGGCGGACTCTCAACTACTGCGCCACCAGGGAAGCCCTAGAATATTTAAAGAACATTTAAAACTCAACAAAAGGACTTCCCTAGTGGTGCAGTGGTTAAGAATCCACCTGCCAATGCAGGTGACACAGGTTCGATCCCTGGTCTGGGAAGATCCCACATACCATGGAGCAACTAAGCCCATGTGCCACAACTACTGAGCCTGTGCTCTAGAGCCTGTGAGCCACAACTACTGAAGCCCCCACGGCTAGAGCCCGTGCTCCACAACAAGAGATGCCACCGCACCACAATGAAGAGTAGCCCCCGCTCGCCGCAACTAGAGAAAGCCCGCGCACAGCAATAAAGACCCAATGCAGCCAAAAAAACAAAAAACCCCCTCAACAACACAAAGTCATACAACCCAGTTTAAAAATGGACAAAAGACTTGAATAGACATTTCTCCAAAGAAGATATACAAATGGACAACAAGCACGTGAAAAGATGCTCAAAGTCATTAGTCATTAGGGAAATGCAAGTCAAAACCACAATGACATACCACTTCATACCAACCAGAATGGTGATAATAAGAAAAACAGAAACAAGTGTTTGTGAAGTTGTGGAAAAATTGGTAACCTCACATATTGCTGATGAGAATGCAAAATGGTGCAGCTGCTCTGGATAAAGGTTTGATAGTTTCTTAAAAAGTTAAGCATAGTTACCAATGACCCAGCAATTCCACTCCTAGGTATATACCCAAAAGAATTGAAAACAGGTACTCAAATGAATACATGTATCCACACGTTAAAAGAGTATTATTCACAAAAGCCAAATGTCCTTCAGTGGAACAGTTGAGGTATGTTCATACAATGGAATATTAATCAGCTATAAATAGGAAAGAAGTAATGATATATGCTACAATATAAATAAACCTCAAGAATATTATGTTAAGGGTCTTCCCTAGTGGCGCAGTGGTTGAGAGTCCGCCTGCCCATGCAGGGGACACGGGTTCGTGCCCCGGTCCGGGAAGATCCCACATGCTGCGGAGCGGCTGGGCCCGTGAGCCACGGCCGCTAAGCCTGCGCGTCCGGAGCCTGTGCTCCGCAACGGGAGAGGCCACCACAGCGAGAGGCCCACGTACCACGGGAAAAAAAAAAAAAAAAGAATATTATGTTAAGTAAAAGAAGCCAGACACAAAAGGTCACATAATGTATGAGAAGTGACTGCCTAATGGGTACAGTGTCTTCCTTGGGGGTAATAAAATATTTTAGAACTAGATAGAGTGGCAGTGGCACAATACTGTAAATATATTAAATGCCACTAAATTGTACACTTTAAAGGCATATGAATTTTATCTTAATAAAAGGAAAAAAGAAGCATGTGATGTACACTAGAGAAGAAAACACATATAAAATGTGTTAATACATGGATGGAAATTAGCTGAACATTTTCTATTAAAAGATTCTTTTTTTAATGAGAAAAGAAGCCCAGAAAGCAAAAGATTAATTGAAAAATCTACAAAGTAACAAAGCTATAAAGAGAAGACTAAAATAAAGCCATAGAGAAAGAAAACGTCAAATAAAATGCCAGAAAGAAAACCTAAACATCTCAAACATCCAAAGAATGAAATAAAAAGTCCTGGATAAAGATCTTAACATTGGTGAAACTTTGGAATAAGCAAATGAGTATTGGATCAATGATTATACAGAAAATAGAAAAGAAAAAGATTGTCAAATTCTCCTATCTTACAGAGAGTCCAAGAAGATATGACTCTGAATTTAAACCAGCATTCTAAATTAAGTCACACTCTCCAAGAGGTCTGAAACCCCTCTGTTGGATCTAATCTGACTCACCAGGCTAGCTCATGTGCAAAGTCACTGGCTAAAGAAGAATCAGTGGTCCTATCCTGAGTCCCGGAAGAGGGACAGCGGGGAGGACTAGGGGTGTAAAAGTACTGAGTACTGAGTCTGAGTCAGAGGGCAGTGTCTTCAACAGAGTGCTGAGAAGTGTCCCAACAGGGAAACATCCAAATGGTGGTTTCTGGGCTAAGGGTACAGAAAAAAAGCAGATTGTATGGATATGGCCACCAGGGGGCGTGCGTCCTTAACTGCAACTCCCTTCGGAAACTGCAGTGCACTGGCTGTGTCCCAGGTTGGGGGTGAGGAGGGCAGCTTTCTTCCCTGAATCCTGCTGGGTAAACAGCCTTTGTAATTGACTATGATCAGGCCTGAAAGACCACACACAGGTGTTTCAGCCAGGAGCTGGACTCCTGACTTCCTCCAAAGTTGGGGGTTTTTTTTGTTTTTTTTTTTAACATCTGTATTGGAGTATAATTGCTTTACAATGGTGTTAGTTTCTGCTTTATAACAAAGTGAATCAGTTATACATACATATGTTCCCATATCTCTTCCCTCTTGCATCTCCCTCCCTCCCTCCCACCCTCCCTATCCCACCCCTCCAAAGTTTATTTTTTGCATGTTTGCCCCCTTTTATCTTCTGGTACTTTTCAGATTTCAAAATGCTTTCATGTTGTGTTATCATACTGAATCTTCACAACAAGATGTAACTCTAGCCACTTTTCATATGAGGAAATCTTTGCCGTTAAATGACTTACTCATGGCCACAATGATTGGGGACAGTCAAAACAGATCTAAAGTAATATTATTTTGAGGGAATTCCCTGGTGGTCCAGTGGTTAAGACTCTGCACTTTCACTACTGAGGGCATGGGTTCAATCCCTGTTCCGGGAACTAAGATCCCGCAAACCACTGCGGCCAAAGGGGGAAAAAAAAAAAATCAGTGAAAGCCTCAAAGAGACTGTAATAGTAAAAATTATAATAATATTATTATTTTGAAAACAAGTTCAATAGTTTTTTGAGACTCTTCCTCAACATGCAGACACAATGTCTTCTCTGGTTGAAGACAGCATATAATATTCAGGGGAAAAAAATCCCATGAAAAATATGCTTCAGATTCTGATTCTTAAAGTAAAATTTGGATTAAACATTTGGTCTTTCCTTTTACTTTTAGAGTCTTCTGAGATCTATTTAGGTTGAGTCCCATGTGCTAAGAGCAGCTATTTCACCTACCGAGGTATGTGGCAGAAACCCAGGAGAAACTTAAGTGGCTTTCTAAATGCCCCAGGCAAGATGAGATCAGAGGTGAGGTATTATTAGGAATTCTTCACATTCAAATCAACAAGGTGACTTCCAGCATTACAAGAAGGTAGTCAGGTTCTTTTTATTTTCTTTCCTTAGTGTCCTTTACAAATCAAAAACAGAACACTGATTCAAAGTGATAGAATATTTCTTTTGTTTGTTTGTTTTGGCCGTGCCATGCAGCATGCGGTATCTTAGTTCCCTGACCAGGGATCAAACCCACATCCTCTGCATTGGAAGCGCAGAATCTTAACCACTGGACCACCAGGGAAGTTCCACAGAATAAAGAGATGATGAGAGGGGCTCTGGATGGGGAGGGAACTGAAGGTGGCATCTTTGAAAAGTCTGTAGAGGTAGAGAACTCTAACTCCCGGGAAAGCTTGGAAGTTTTGGAGATTAGTGGGCTAGCAGCTGGCCTAGGACTTGGGTACCACCCTGAAAGATGGTACAACCTCTTGGAGATGACTGCCTGGTAGATCTAGGACAGCTAGATTCCAAGGTGCTTTGATTTTTAGGGTTGGTTTTTTTTTTACTTTTTATTTTATATTGGAGTATAGCTGATTAACAATGTTGTGTTAGTTTCAGGTGTACAGCAAAGTGATTCAGTTATACATATACATGTAGCTGTTCTTTTTCAAATTCTTTTCCCTGTTAGGTTGTTACATAATATTGACCAGTGTTCCCTGTGCTTAAAGAATCCTGTGTCTCAAACCTCACAGGGAAATAGCATAGCCCCTGGACCTACCTCATGGCAGGAGAACAGGTACTTCAGTGGTGAAAACATAAAACAGATCAATCATGAGACAGCTCCAATGTGGAAGCATGTCTTAAAACTCTGTACTTTTGTATATCCTGCCCATCTGGAGGAATGAGACACAGATTCAAACTAAAATTATTTTAAAGAAGAAAAGAAGACACTAAATGTCCCATTTATCTGAGCTTGTTGAAGTTTCATACCTTTCACAGGGATATAGCATAATGTTCATTGTGGTTTCAATTTATTTTTTTCATTAGTGATAAGCAGTTGCCCCTGATTGCTCTGAGGAGGTCTATGGCAATGATAATTATAGTAGCTGATGTGTCCTTACATAGAACTTTACAAAGCAAAAAATACTCACTTTCACAGACCATTTGCTCCTCATAATAGCTTTGTCAGAAAATGAGGAATTATTATCGACATTTTTTATCAAGAGAACGCAAACCAGAGTGGCTAATATGACTTGCAAATGTTAACCCATCTAGCAGATGCTGAAAAAGTGACAGAAACTCAAGGCTTTGGGACCCCTTCGCCCTGCAGCTACAAGCATAGGAGAACGACAGTTCCATCTCCTCTTGATAAAACTCTTGAGGATAGACAGACAATATAGAAACAGAGAACTACTTTTTCTTTCTTTGCTTCATGTCAGATTTTCTGTCTTACTCACTTTGAGGACCAAGAGTAGGGATGGAGTTCCAGAAGCTAAGTACAAACAGGCAACACAGAAATATACCAACAGCAAAGATTCAGAAGGCAAGTTGAAGAAACAGATGAGCAGAATGGCGTATCTATCTAAAGAAATTGTTCAGGGACTTCCCTGGTGGTGCAGCGGTTAAGACTCTTCCTGCCAATGCAGGGGACATGGGCTCTAGCCCTGGTCCGTGAAGATCCCACATGCCACAGAGCAACTAGTCCCATGCGCCATAACTACTGAGCCTGTGCTCTAGAGCCTGAGAGCCGCAACTACTGAGCCTCTGTGCCCACAACTACTGAAGCCCACGCACCTAGAGCCCGTGCTCTGCAACAAGTGAAGCCCTCACTCGCCGCAACTAGAGAAAGCCCACGCACAGAAAACAAAAACCCAACGCAGCCAAAAATAAATAATTAATTTTAAAAAAAGAAATTGTTCAAGCTACATTGTCAAATTATTATAATCAATTAATGTATTTTGAAACAATATTAGTGGATTACGATATCTTTGTGACTTCACTTTTCCATCACACCATCGTGTTTTCAATTATTCTTGAAGAATTAAACAACCAAAGATTTTCTTATGAAGTACTGATACATGCTATAGCATGGATGAACCTTGAAAACGTGCTAAGTGAAAGAAGCCAGTCACAAAGGACTATATGTTGTATAATTTCACTTACATAAAACGTTCAGAACTGGCAAATCTATACAGTTAGAAAGTAGATTGGTCGTTGTCTACAAGTTGGGAGGACATGGGGATTGATTGATTGATTTAATTTTTTAACACCTTTATTAAGGGTATAATTGCTTTACAATGGTGTGTTAGTTTCTGCTTTATAACAAAGTGAATCAGTTATACATATACATATATCCCCATATCTCCTCCCTCTTGCGTCTCCCTCCCTCCCACCCTCCCTATCCCACCTCTCTAGGTGGTCACAAAGCACTGAGCTGATCTCCCTGTGCTACGTGGCTGCTTCCCCCTAGCTATCTATTTTACATTTGGTAGTGTATGTAGGACATGGGGATTTATGACTAACAAATACAGGGTTTCTTTTTGGGGTAATGAAAATGTTCTAATATTGACTGTGGTAATGGTTGCCCAACTCTGTGGATATGCAAAATCCACTGAATTATACACTTTTAGTGGGTAAATTGTATGGTATGTGAATTATATCTCAATAAAGCTATTATTTTTTTTAAAAAAAAAAGATTGTGCAGGGAGGCAACAGGCAGATAAAAGTTAGAGCCTAAAAAAAGAAGTCTCGAAGGGGCTGGAACATAAATGAAGTCTTCAATTCTGAGCAAACCAGTGCATGACATGACCTGACCACAACTTTTGCAAGACTCAGTTTTCTCTTCCGGAACATGGACTAATAATAACCCATCCTATGACATTTCTCCACAGTTAACAAGGGAAAACGGATATAAACAACAAAACACAAAATTGTAAGTTGTGAAACACTTCACAAATGAGTTAATTATTTCCTGTCCATATACAGAATTTCAGACATGATATAAACACTTTAGGTAGGGCAAGCATAACCTGAGGGAGAGAAAGTATAAAAATGCTAATCCCTAAATTGAAATTTTTAAAGCTGCCTATTTGCATATAGCCTAAAATCCCTTCAAAAACAGCTAGAATGCATTTAGTTACTTTTAAAAACCACATACTGAGTTGCTATTAATTTATTATAGATGAAGCAATGTTTTCCTTTTAAAAAGTTTCCTTCTCCATTGTGCCAAAGGCACCAGTAGAAAATTTAGTGTTTTATATTCCATAGAATATGCATAGCGATATCAATAATAAATAGCATTTTCTACAGGATGGAGTGTGAGCCACTCACTCAGAGAGCAGAGTCACTCACTCTTGTTGAGCAAAAAATACCTCAGTGACAAATTTCAGGAAAGAAAGAAAAAGAAGAGAGTTCTGTGTTCATCACCCAAGGGTAGAACCTTGCCTGACTGGTCCGCAGTGTCCATATTATTCCTTCTCAGTGATGCTGACCAATCAACCCCCGACATATTCTAGTACACAATGCTGTGACCCCGCCCCCACCAAGGCAGTGCATCTTTATTTCCAAAACAGAATGACTTTCCCCTGCCAAGCACTTCCACTTATCTTTCAAGAAAAATCTTGAACAGTCCTGGTTACAAAAGATACAAAAGTTTATTAATAAGATGAAATGCTTATTGTATGAACAAATGCATGGAATTGTTTTTACACCTTGGTGAGTTACTACATATGGATGAAATCTCTATAATCAGTGTGCTGAGTGTCTGCTCCCATTAGGGTTTGTCTGAGGGCAGAAGCAAGCTAAATGAATTTCAGTCTCAATGGCATATTTCCATAGCATGTTGGTCTTTCCGCAGGAATAACCGAAGAAAAAGGAAAGTAATAGAAGACCATAGGGCATTGAATCGAGAGGGTAAACAAAACCTAACTGAGGAACCAATCAGGGAAAAAAGTTGTCTGTAAACATAAGAATTGGATGACATTTAACGATTCTAAGATGCAATAAACAGGATGGCACCTTCTTTATTACCATTTGTATAACCTATGGGGTATTGATTACTGACAATGAGATGGTCAAAACAGACTAAATCCTGCAGATTTTAATCTGAATTTGAAGGGTTAGTATATGAGGCTTTGACAGCAGGTAAGGGAAAATGTATCTTTGGGACAATAAAAAATTAAGTGCTTCAAATGCCTTAACCTTCAAATCCTGTATGAAATGCCACTGATCCGGCATGGCTGCTGGAGCCTAAAAAAACCAACACCCATGAGCTCTCCAGATCGGCTTTAAATATTTGAGCTAAGAAAAGAGGAATAAATTCATGAGACTATAACACAAAGACTTAGTGGTTACATACTTTAGGAATTAGTGAGGTGTCTGATGGTGGTGGGAGACCTAAAACCTTGGAGTTCACGTCTGGCCTCAGCAACTCTTTATTGGGTGACTGTGGAAAAGTCTCTTTATTTGAACTTCGATTTTTCAACTATATAAAAGGCTGATGAGAATAACTGAACTGTCCACTCAAGGATGTTATTGACAAGGCGACCTCAGAAAGTACATAGGAAATTTTATTGCAAACAGTTGTATGGTGTGTGTGTGTGTGTGTGTGTGTGTGTGTGTGTGTGTGTGTGTGTGTGCGCGCGCGCGCGCGCCAAGTATGAACGGTGATTTCATGCATATGCTGTATGTAAGAGTAAACGTTAGTCCTATTTCCAAATTAATTCTCATTTCCAAATTGATTTAATTCCACTCATGCCTTGTGAAATCTTCAAGCATTAGATACGGGGATTTATGTATGCACTGAACTATCACTGTGGGAGAGAAAAACCTGCAGACCAAGTTAACTTCTCACCTTAGCTCCAATCTGTTTAAAATTACAGATACAGTTTTTGTCTTTTTGAAAAATGACACCACAATTTCTCTATTTGGTACCACAGGCTGAGTTTAAAAAAAAAAAGGAAAAATTCTGAATGTCGGTGGGTAGAAGAATGTATACTGGCAAATAGGGCCCCAAAACACCTACATTGACTTTCTAATTAACCTTAAAAATCTCTATCATGAATATTAAACCAGATAGTACCTGTCTTCATCAGCCACCTTCTAGAAAACTATCAATATTTGTCATTCTAGGCTGTTCTTTGTGTTCTAATCTGAATCCAGCTGGTTCATTAATTCATCAAGGAGCCCATTTATTTGTTGTCAATTTCTAATATTCCTTTATAATCAAGACATTCTATTCTTTTCCCCTTTCTTTCACTTGCAAAAGCCAAAAACATGACATGATCCTTACTCCTCTGGTTCTGTAATGTAAAATACACTATCCATCAACAAATATTGTTTATTCTCTGCACCAAGTAGATCCAGAATTAATCCACTGTCACCACCTGCACTGCCACCACCTGGCCCAAGCCACCATCATCTCTCACCCGGATTTGCAACAGCTCCATCTAGAAGTTTATCTTGCTTCCTTCTTGTCCCATCACAGAATGCTCTCAATTCAGTCAGAAGGACCCTTTCACAATTTGTCATATCACTCCTGTGTCCTGACCCTTCAGTAACGTTCTGTTTTATTCGCTCTTACTCTTGCCCTTGATCATTCTGTTGCTCCCAAACGTCCCGTCCCCTCTGCCTGCAATGCTTTTCCTCCAGATACCCCTGTATCTCCCTTCTTGACTCCTCCAGGTCTTTGCTTAAAGCCACCTTCTCAGTGATATAATTGTACCCTCCATCATTCTCTAGCCTCATTCTCGTTCTTATTTTCTCCTTAGCACTTAACCACTACATGGTCTATCATGTGTCTCATTTGTTTATTGTCTGTCACCTTCTCCCCTTTCAGAATACAAGCTTCAGTGAGGAAAGGATTTTTGCCTAATTTTTTTTTTCATTGTTGTACTCCCTAGCAGCTAGGAAAGCACCAGGCACAAAGGACGTCTTCCAGAAATTCAGCATTGGAAGAATGAATTTGTTTCAGACAATGAAAGGGAAAAATAAATAGTCTCATTTCCTAGATCTGGGAACACTGAAGGAAAAGTTCTCTTTGTATGTAGAGCCAAAATTCTATGGGGAGACTTGAGTAAAGAGCTTGCATATAAATTACTGTAGGAAAAAAGTATAGAGAAGTGGAAACCTCATGCATTTCCAATACTTACCTTTTAAATCTTAGTCAAAGCAGAGCTTGGAGTAGGTATGGATTCACCAGGCATTTTGCTGGAAAGCATATTGGCCTGTATAGTGATATTTTATAGTTGTTTGCTTCTAACTCAAAGGTCAGGTAGCAATATTTGTTTCACAGATGTGGAACTCTAAGAGACAGCATTGTGCCCGTGTTAACTCCAAATGTGGGGTCTCCGACCCACACAATCGGAAAAATCTCAGATTCCTTACCAGTAAAATGAGGATCAAATCATCATAATCACGGACATGTGAATTCATAATCATATAAATCGGAATTTATATACTGTTTATACAGATGAATGCCACATCTGAGAGTACAAAGGTGACAACAGTTTCGTTTTCCAGTATTAGAACAGTGGTTAAGGGCACAGACTACAGTGTCAGCTCTGAGTTTCCCCACTCATCTCTGGGTGAACTTGAGCAAGTTACTTAAATTTCTGCACTCCAGTTTTCTCCTCTACATTGCAGATAATTGTAATAGTGAATTCACAGGGCCATTGTGAGGTCTGCACACACTAATCCACGTACAGGATTTAGAGCAGAGGACACCTAATAAACACTTTACAATTTTAGTGGCTAACTTTGAAAGACGTTAGAGTTTTAAACATCGTTTTCTGTCTATAAGAGAGCTAAAACAAAACAGTAAGAGTTCCTCTCTCCAGACAGCTTGAAGCACACAGTGCAAGACCATCCTCATGTCCTTAAGGGGGAAGTTATTCTTAAGTCTAATTTGAAAAGGGGGTTGTAATCAAACCAACTGAGGAGAGAGTGAAATAGGTGACGGATCCAGAAGATGGGCAGCAAATAAAGATTTTAGTAGAAAAAAAATACTACCCAGTAACTATGTTTGGGGAAAAAATGACTAACTCTGACCAAGAAACCCATATTCACATTTTGTATTTTAAAAACGTAACTGATGTAACGGGCAAAATGGGATGGATGAGAATAATCCTTTTGGATGTTTATTTTGACTCTTGCTGTAAAATCATACGGCATCACAGAAATCTCTAAGCTGTCTCATTATATAAGCAATGCCAGCTATTTTATGTGGAGTATACACAGAGTGAGCAAGGGCAGAGTAATGCAGTCTCTTTCTTTCTTATTGAAGGGTAATTTGTAAATTGTCAAATCAGTAAAGTAGGAGCCTGAAATATCACATTTTCAAAAGCACAGATACTAGAGAAATCTGATTAAACGTGCCTCTTCACAGACTTCAGAAGAAGTGGATTGATTTTTCCTTGTAATCTTAAATTCTAGGCAATTTGGCAATTATGTGAAAGCACTCTGGTGAAAAGTCCAGTGAGTATTTTCCTTCAAGTTCGGAAATACTCTTCTATTGTAAATTCCACAATTTTCATATATCTGGTTGAAAACACAGCAAGAGTCAGGTGCTTGAAGGTATAAAAGCACAGCAAAGTGGCTGCAATCATGGTAATGTTTAAGAAAATTTAGTTGAGAATATCCATAAGGTTGTTGGAACCACTAGGAAAGAAGATAACATGCTTGCAAGGAGAACCATTGTAATTAGGGACTCAATCATCAATTCTGAAAGATTAGTGAGGAGAGATTCTGCTCTAAAAGGGTCTGCGAATCTCCTTTCAAAGTAGAAGTCTGATTTTGCCATTTTCCTGCTTAAAATCCTCCAGTGGCCTCCATTTCCTACAGAATAGAGCCTCTCCTTAGACTGAAACCCACGTGTCTTCACAAGCTGCCCTGTTTGCCCTGTTTGGTTATTGCATGGTCTCTTTGCCCAAATGTCACTGACATTCTACCCTAGCCTATTTTGCCATGTTTTTTTTCATGTAACTTTGACATGCTGACTTCCTCTGCCTGAAAGATATTAGGGTCCCACCCTCTTGACCAGCAAACATTATCACCACACGTTTAGTTTTTTTTTTTTTTCTTGGAAATTTCTGATTTACTGAAAAGAGGCAAAGATAGCACAGTGAGTTCCTGTATGTCCATCACCCAGTTTCGCCTAATGTTTTAACTTTGGTATATTTGAAAAATCTATGTGAACAACATTGGGACATTCACTATTAACTCCATACTTCATTCGAATTTCACCAGTTTTTCCACTAATGTTTTTATCTGATTGAATCTTTACACACCAAATACTAAGTCTAGCCATTGCTCTCTCTAGAAAGACTGCCCTAACCTCTACTTTCTAACCTCTAGATTCTGTGGGATCTGGCCAGATCCTATGCCTACTTCTAACCGGGTACACAGAATGAATGGTGAATATTCATTTATCTGCCATCACTGAAACTGCCTCTTCTTTAGGAAAAGTACTGTTTGTAATTTTATTTGTATTTTCAGTTTACAAATGCCTGATGCATAGTGAGCACTCAAGATTGTGTGTACCCCACTAAGTATACTTTTGGGATCATAAAAATAAAAGTTTATATAGGAAACCCATATTGCTTTTTTGGAGGCATTTCTCCTTGTTAGAGACAGAGAGATATTTTAATTATAGTCCCCCCTTCGATGATTTTCATAATCAAGCATTTGGGTATAATTTTGTGGAACTACCAATGAGTCCACAGGATTTACTTAATTGTAATGTAATAGTCTAGCCTACAAAAGGCACCTTACTTTTCGCTGATGTGGTAATGATGTTCTATTATGAGTCCATTAGGATATTCCTTATGGAACCAACATGGGAAACAAATGCTGTAATTTGCAGATTAATGCTTGGTTATGAAACAAAAGACTTTTTCTTCCTTCTAAATGATCCTATGCTATCTGGTATCTGTCATGGAGAATGGGACAATAGGGGAAGGGCAAACATTATAGCGGAAGCATAAAAATGCATTCAGAAGCAAAACTGAATACACTCAGAATCTCCACCGGGAGCCATATCCAGTCCCACTGATATTAGTTCCCTTCTTTGTGCCCTGCCCTTTTCTAGATTAAATTTCTAGAGCTTCCTATGACCTCATACTTAATACGGACATTCACAGAAATAGCATATGGAACTCATTTCCCACTGAATGCAAAACATTCGGCAGTAGGAAAAAAAACATATCTGAAGAATCTGGTCTTTTTAAAATTAACCCCAATGTTTAAAAAAAAAAGGTGTTTTTCACTAAAACCAAAGTTAGTTTTCATTTTGAATTCTGCAGGACAGAAAGGTGGTGTGCGAAGATCTTTGACACACGGTAATTGTTTTTTTAAATAAACCCATTGATTGAACTAGAATTGCATAGTGTGTGGTCTGTCACAGGCAGCATTAGGAGGAAGACTCAGTTCCTCAGCTCACTAGAAATTTACTCAGATATAATTGTTCACCTTCATGTTCACAGTGTCCAACAAACAGTACATAGACTTTTTTTCCTTATGTGACTTCAGCTACTAAGAATATCTTCTGCCTATCTCAATTCTATTTTATTTTCTTCATGGCCAACCTAAATTCTTCCTTGCTCCGTAGAAGTTTCCCTGACAAACCCAGACCTCACTCATCTCTTCCTTCTTCAAAATACTTCAGTACTCAGAGATCATACCATGCAACTTGACATCTAATTACATTTGTCATATTACAATCTGAAGTTCCTTGAGAACAAGACATAAATCTCAGTTGAGTTACCAACTCTTCCATAAAATATCAAACATCATGAAGTACACAGTAGCTCTTCATATTATAGGAACATGCTGATTGTTTTTTGAGTATCGGGTATTCAGTTAATCAGCAGTAATCTAATTGCGTATGTCACTAATCCATACAGCTGGGGATATTTTCATTTACTTTCAAAAGTCAGTTGAAACAGATTATATAATAATTCCAAATGAAAGAGTAAATTGTAAAATAAACATCAGCAACCACTTGGAAAAATTTAATTATTGAACTTGACATTGAATACAGATTCTGAGTACCTTACAAATAAAGAATATCAATTTTGCTTTAAATTTTAAAATAACCCTTCAAATAAATTTTAAAAATTTCAAGCCTATCTTGAAAATCAAAATATTCCATCCTGCTAAGTTCTGTAAAGATATGATATGTGGGTACTTACATATTTTTCAATAAAATATAAAATATTTTCAGTTCTACACTTTAACAAAATGTGTATAGAGTCTCCAAAGGGGGGGTTTCTTATTTTAAATCATTTCATATAAAATATAATTCATGTCAGCTGGATCTCTCTTATATCAAAATGGGGACAGAGTACCATTAAATCTACAGGAAGCCAAGAGAACGTACTTAATGTCTTCTAGTTTCTAATAACCTACTACAACACAAGGACTGAGCTTAAGGATCCTACAGCGATAGATAATACATCTGCCTTAGATTTGTTTTCCTTTCAATTACCTTAACTGAGCCTTTAGAAAGAGCGAAATTGCAGCCCATTCATGGATTAATTCTCTAATAAGTGCTTGAGTGCCCTGTGCTATTGATTAAATTGGAATCATAAAATTGTGGATAACATTGTTTTGGAGGAATTCTTTGAGAAAGTTTAAGAGGATGACTTGCATGTTTGCCCAGATAAAGAAGAATGCATTCTAGATATACATTTAAAAATGAAAAAGAGAGTAGTAAATGGAATAAAAATATGGAGAGGTAAAATACAGCATGATCATATAGAAGGATTTCAAGAATGCTTGAGTGAACAAACATTAAGAAATCTATTACGTGAGCCATGGCCGCTGAGCCTGCGCATCGGAGCCTGTGCTCCACAACGGGAGGGGCCACAACGGTGAGAGGCCCGGGTACCGCAAAAAAAAAAAAAAAAAAAGAAATCTATTAATATAACTTTTCAAATAAATAACGAGAAAGTCCAACAGATGTAAAAAACGATGTTTTGTACAACTAAATATAAACACATACACATATACATATGTGTGTATTATTATAATAAAAATCAAATATTCCCTTTCTATATATTTCAAAGTATTTACTAATATCATATATAATCATTAAAATGTAGAAAATTCAGTACTAAATTTAGAAAAAAAACCCACAAAATTTCTCACTTTCAATTCAGAAATATAAATTAGAAGTGTAGTTATTTATTTAAAAAGGAAAATAAGACCCACGAAACATTAGCTTCAATGCCCTGGATACTCAACTGAAAAACAGAAGAAAAATATATAAATATATATGATACACTTACATTAAAGCTTTATATTTTTCAATTAAATAATACAATAAAATTTATTTTTTAATAAAAATTAGACTAAATTTTTAAAAACTAAGTTAAGTAAACTAGTGAAATGAAAATATTTTAAAATATAGGATTTTAGAAATGATACCTAGTTATAAATAAAAAAAAAAATACATCAACAACTTCCCTACAAATGAGGAAGAAATAAGAAAATTCATCTTACTCCCCTTCATAACACAGATATAAAATCTGATATCAACAATACCCAAACAAGAAATATGAAGAAACTTATATGATTCATATTTTTTAATAAAAAATATTGATAAATATTAAATTGTTATGTGAGATACTAAGCTCAAGAAATCAGAACTGCACCGTCCCAAAATTTGACTGGTAAAATATATCAATGGAACAGAATAATAATACCCATAATAAGTTCAGGTGTCTTTAAGATATAGATATATATACATAGATATAGATAAATATACATAGAATTACGTACAGATGTAAGTATAAATACAGAAGCTGATATGGATATAAATATACATATATACTGATATTTGAAGCTGAGGAGGCTATATTTTAGTCTTCATCTTAGTCCCTCAACTGCATATGACATGAATGACCACACCCTGCCTCTTTGAAACATTGTCTTTGTTTGGCTTCCCTTTATTATCCTATTCCACAAGCCATTCCTTTCCAATTTCTAGCCAGTCCATCCTCCTCAACCTGATCTCGACAAAATGGAGCGTCCGAGGCTCAGTTTTTTTGTTGTTTTTTTTTTGCTGTACGCAGGCCTCTCACCGTTGTGGCCTCTCCCATTGCGGAGCACAGGCTTCGGACGTGCAGGCTCTGCGGGCCATGGCTCATGGGCCCAGCCGCTCCGCAGCATGTGGGATCTTCCCAGACCGGGCACGAACCCGTGTCCCCTGCATCAGCAGGCGGACTCTCAACCACTGCGCCACCAGGGAAGCCCCGGAGGCTCAGTTTTTATTCTCTTCTTTTTTCTATCTATACTTAATCCCCAGAAGATCACACAAGGCCCCTTGGAGTTAAACAGCATCTGTATCAGGATTACCTTCTTTATATCACTTTAACAGTGATAAAATGTTTTGTCTTGTTTTTTTCCCCCAATCTACGACAAACTGATACTTTTGTAACACAAACACTGTGCATGACTCCCATGTGATCTTGATGGCACTCACACAATTTCTAAGCAGTGTCTCAATTGTGACACTTTCCAGGTTGCTTTCTAGCAGCAGTTCACACACTGATACTAGCCAAGAAATGCACGATGAATGGCACTGATCTACATAATGACAATTCCCTTATCTACATCTCCACTCCTGATCTCTCCCATAGCTCCAGATCCAGAGTGTCTATCCAACTTCTCTAGTTGGATGTCTAATTTATATTTTAAATATAACATGCCCAATGGGGAGCTCTTGACTTTCTCAAACTCACTCTTTCCGACATGTCCCCATCCTAGTGAAGGGCATTATATTCACTCCATTGCTCTGGCAAAAATGTTCAGAATCATAGTTTAATCCCTCTTTCTTTCATGCTTCACCATAAATCTATGTATTGACTATACCTTCAAAATACATCCTGAATCTGACCTCCCATCACCACCCCACGACTCTGAACACAATCCAAGCCAACTTATGGTTCATAAGAATCGGAGCAATGACGTCCTGAAGTGACTGCTCCTAATGCTTTGTCTTTCTCTCTACTCTCTCTCCTCCACAGAACCCAGAAATATGTTTCAAACATGAATTACACCATTTCCCTGACTTGATCCAAACTGACGGCTTCTCATTACACATGAAACCAAGTCGAAAATTTCTACCATGGTCTAAATGCCCTGTTTTATCTGACCCTTAATTATCTCTCTGATGTCATGTGTTCACATTCAGTTTCACAGCTTTTTTATATTCCGTCAGTCAAATATCTCAAGTATATTCTCTGAGGGATGCTAGGTTTACTATTTATTTATCTGCTGGAATCTTCTTACTTTTGCAGGGCTCACTCTTTCTACTAATTCAAATCTCTCCTAAAAATTCACCTCCTTGGAGAACATTTCTAACTATCCTCTCTAACTGTAAACCTCCATCATCTCTTTCCCTTACCCACCTTTATTGTCCTTGTTAGCACTAATCAACGCCTTGTTATTTTGGTATATGTGACTTTTTAAAATAACTGTTTCCTCCATGGAATATAAATTATTTCCTAGTGGTGACTGTGTCTTGCACACTGGTGCATTGTCAGGTGTGATTATAAGGTGAATTGTGTCCCCCCAAATTTCATACGTTGAAGTCCTAAGCCACAGTACCTCAGACTGTGATGGCTATATTTGGAGACAGTGTCCTTAAGGAGGGTGTTAAGTTAAAACGAGGTCATTAGAGTGGGCCTTTCCAAGGTAGTATGTGAAAGCTAGTGTGGATTTGTCTTTAGTGAGCAAGGGAGGGGATGGCACAAATGCACCTAATCACGAGGAGATTGCAAATCGTGGTGAAATGCAAGATTTTATTCCAAGTGCAGAAAGAAAGCCTTGAGCCATTTTAAGCAAAGGCGTGATCTGATCTGATTTGCATAATTAAAAGTTTATTCTGGGGACTTCCCTGGTAGTCCAGGGGTTAAGACTCAGCGCTTCCACTGCAGGGGGTGAGGGACTGATCCCTGGGTCAAGGAACTAAGATCCCACATGCCATGCAGTGCAGCCAAAAAATAAAAAAATTAAAAATAAATAAAAAGCCCTTTCTGGGCTTCCCTGGTGGCGCAGTGGTTGAGAGTCTGCCTGCCAATGCAGGGGACACAGGTTCGTGCCCCGGTCTGGGAAGATCCCACATGCCGCGGAACAGCTGGGCCCGTGAGCCATGGCTGCTGAGCCTGTGCGTCTGGAGCCTGTTGCTCCGCAACGGGAGAGGCCACAACAGTGAGAGGCCTGCATACTGCACAAAAAAAAAAAAAAAAAAGCCCTTTCTAAGCCAGGACATGGAAGCAACCTAAGTGTCCACTGACAGATGAATGGATAAAGAAGATGTGGCACATATATACGATGGAATATTACTCAGCCATGAAAAGAAACGAAATTGAGTTATTTGTAGTGAGGTGGATGGACCTAGAGTCTGTCATACAGAGTGAAGTAAGTCAGAAAGAGAAAAACAAATACTGTATGCTAACACATATATATGGAATCTAAAAAATAAAAATGGTTCTGAAGAACCCAGGGGCAGGACAGGAATAAAGATGCAGATGTAGAGAATGGACTTGAGGATACGGGGAAGGGCAAGGGTGAGCTGGGACAAAGTGAGAGAGTGGCATGGACATATATACACTACCAAATGTAAAACAGATAGCTAGTGGGAAGCAGCCACATAGCACAAGGAGATCAACTCGGTGCTCTGTGACCACCTAGAGGGGTGGGATAGGCAGGGTGGGAGGGAGACACAAGAGGGAAGAGATACGGGGATATAGGTATACGTATAGCTGATTCGCTTTGTTATACAGCAGAAACTAGCACAACATTGTAAAGCAATTATACTCCAATAAAGATGTTAAAAAAAAATAAACCCTTTCAAAAAAAAAAAATGTTTATTCTGGATGCTCTATAAGTGTGGGTGAGAGAGGAGGTAGGCAGAGAAGCAGGGGAATAGTGAGGTAGTGGTTGTTTTTGTCAGGGAGGGAAGTGATGGCAGCTTTCATAGGCCCTGGCAGTGGCGATGTGAGATGCACTAGTATCTTAGCTATATGTTGAGGTGGAATTCAAAGGACTTAGTGATTGGATGTACAGCATGAAGAAAAGAGTTAAGTCAGTGAACCTTTACATTTCAGGTTTTTGTCAAGCAGTTGAGTGGGCGATGATACTTCTCCTTTTCAGGACAGATGTCCCAGGTCTATCTCCCTTTAAATGCTTCTAACAGAGACAGACAGACCTGGCATTTATTAGTTTTGTGTTGTTGAGGAAGTCACATGGTCTCTCTGAGTTTCAAATAGATTTTTTCATAAAATTCATATTTCAAAAGATTAGTTACAGAGTTTGTATAACTTAAATATGGGGTATGTGTTGCATTGTATGAAAAACATCTATTACCTTCCTAAGTGCAGGGGCTCAGTAAATGATAGCTAGAATTGTAAATGTTGTTCTTATTGTTTTGAAAATTGTTGCTGTTATAGTCTGATTCACTTTGGTGGTGATTTATGTTTTCTATTATCCAGTGATTGCTAGCCTTTGTTCTCTTATTTCTGATCAAGTAACGAAAGTGTCCTTTTGCCCTGGAGTATCTTCCTGAATCTCAGCAGAACTCAGAGGGATTCTGCTAGGTTTGCTAATACCTTGCAATGCCACATGCCCTGGAATTTTGTCTGTGCAAAATTGGAAAACAGCAGCTCACTCAGCAGGGGCAAAGAGCATCAGTTGACACAGCTCAGTCCCAGGTAAAGGCTGATAAACCTATACTGGATGGTTAAAATGAAAGGAAACGAAACAAAACAAAACGAAAACATTCTGTTGAGACTGCTGGGTAATTAGGAAAATATTTCAGCAGGGGAAGAGAAAAAGGAGATAAGAATACATTTACCTCAAATGATCCAAATCTGCAAATGGATAAACAATTTTATAGATTAAAGTTAAGCCTGTATAAAATGTTCAGCAAGACAGATGAGTATGAAATTAAAAATCCTCTATCCTTTGCCTACCCTTGGAGGTAATTAATTTTTAGAATTTCTGTTTCCACTCTTTTGGTGATTTGCTACATATACGTATTCACTCTACTTCTTAATGTTCTGAAATTTAAGATTTACTTGTATGCTCCCTGCTATGAGACAAGGGATTTTGATCATGTCCCCTGGTCTTATTTTTCTCCTCTTAACCACCTCCCAGGTTTCATTTTAATTTTACTTTCATACATCTGTTGGTCATATTTATTTATTTTAAAATCCATTAACCTTTTAGGCAGTGTAACTGATTCCCTCTTTACAAACTATAAGTAATTTAACATGCCTGCACTCTCGTTTATTTTCTTCTGATGCCTAAACTCTTTTAGCTATACCATTATATCCATCACTTAAAATTTTACAATATTTATTTTCCAAACTCTAATTTGACTTTACATTTCAGTGTTTGTCTCCAATTTGTCTTTAAAAGTTAAAAAATCAGTAAGTAGCTTCATGTTGTTACTATTACATAAATGTCATTCAATCTCTTGGGTTCATAGGAAAGGGGAAGTAATCCTTTCACAGCAACATTGTTCTCTAGAGAAATTTTTCAAAGTGTTAAGGTCAAATGTATCCTCCTTTCTTCTCTCCATCCTTTGCCCCAAATCATGCCACTTCTTGGTTTTCCTTATATTTGAGCCATGACTCTCCTGCATGGCACTTTTCCCCTTGAGTTTCTAACTGCATTTGTTCTTGTGGAGATGGATTATGTCTGTTCTTCACCATTTCACTAAGAGCATCTCATTCTCTTAATCATATTATTTGTTAAAGGAGCAATGAGCACAGAAGCTGAGATGTATTTTTTACTGTTCTCATGATCTAGAGGCCACCGTTTCTGGGAACCACTATTCTCCTCATTTCTTTCCTTTTTAAAGATCTTCTGTGTAGCCATGAAGATATTTCTCACCTCAGTACAGGATCGAGCACTGTCACTCATCTTCCACTTAGTGGTAAGACAATAGTTGTTGGTGTGGATTGAAATGTTGCCAGTCATAAGACGTAGCTATATACTCAAAGATATTTGGTTCTATAGTACTCTGACTCCCATTTTGCTTTTCCTTCAAGTGGTCACTGTCATATATCTTAATCTTAAACCTGAATCTAATTAAATGCTGCTAGTAGTGGACCAGAAATCTGGACTTTCTCTTCCTTCAGTTACTGAAGCTTTCAGGCCCAATGGAGCTTCCTTGCTTCCAAGAATGCAATTATAATAGAACTCAGTTTTGTATTAATTACACATAATAAGTAACTTCTTAACATCTTTCCCCCTACCCTCAGTGAATCTTATAAGGCAACTGCCCTATAAATGCAGATGAGGAAACCAAAGGAAGCTGATTTTCTCAATATCTCAAGGCATAACCAGGACTTGAACCTAACATCTGAATCTACATCTGACATACTTTCTACCTTATCACAGGATCTTTCCTTGGTGCTATGCCTTGGAAGTTGAAGGTGTGAGAGGGAGGAAAACACTTCAGTAATGTCCCCTTAAAAGGGTGGATTGTCAAGCAAATGGTGAAAAAAAATTGTTACTAAGCAATTTTTTAATGTGAGAATTTGGGAGAAGCTGTTATATACAGTGATGTCAGGATCTGTGCTGTGAACTAAGAATTCATATGATGTTTGCATACTTCTGATGGTGAAACCTTTAATAAAACTTTCTCAAAACTGTCTTCCAAGGAATATTTCTTTCATATAAGAGTGTATTACTCCAAACAGGGTCTGTGTTTGAATGAACTTAAGGAACATGAGGTCAAAGTAAGTTAAGCAGGTTTGTTACTGCTGATAAATGGAATATTTCCTGTCATATCAGTAAACAAAGGATGTCACAGTCATCAGCAACTGTGGCCCTCCAGTGTGAGCTGTTGAGCCCTGAAAAAATTCAGGAAAGAATACCTGTCATCTAGCAGCCATCAGACTGCAGCCACTCCCTGTGGTGAGCCCTGAGGAAACTCAGGATGTGAAAACACAGGATACTGGCCCCAGATAGGTGAGGTGCATTATCAAAGGAATGATTTCAGTGAGCCCAGACTCTTGCATCTTCCCATACATAGAAAAGCACTAAATTCCTTAACTTGAGATATTTGGTTTTCTTTAATTAACAATAATCTTTTGATGTTCCCGCCTACCTGTCCTTTGTTGCAAAACTTCTATATAACCTGGCTCTGCCACCTCGCCTCCCTGGAGTAGTTCTCTCAGGGTTACTTGAGATGCTGCCTCCGGGGTTAAAGTCCTAAAAATTCCTGCCGAATAAAACATAACTCTCAACTTTTAGGTTGTGAATATTTTTTTAAGTCGACACTACCAAACCTCCTGAAGTTACAAATATATGCTATTATGTATTATGAATCTCCAACTGTGAGTGTGTGTGAGAGTGTGAATAAAGTTCTCCCCAAATTATGTCACCATGGGATACTTCTTCCTTAGAGCATCTCAATGTGGAACACACATTGCATCATATCCCACACCAAAATAAGAGGTTTTCTGTGATGCAAGGATAAAATCTCTCATTAGATACTCAAGATTACGAAACAGAACACTCTCTCTCCTCACCTATAAAAATACAAGAACAAACATCCTCCAGGGCACTGGAGCTTCCAACAGCATCCTTCCAATAGTAAACTGGCCTTTAATAGCCAGCATAGAAAACTTAACTCCATTACAACATCTCTTTCTTTAGATATTGGCCATATCTAGGTTATATAAAATCCTTTATGTGTATCTGTAGACAATAATTTTATTTTCAATTGATATAATCACCAAGCATTGACTTTCCAGTGTGTAGAGTCCAGGGAATGCTCATCAGGATACACAATTGTCTGACTTCAGTAAATAGGTTTGAACTTAAAAATGGAAATTAGCAGTTAATGTGGACTTGAGAGGCTTGGATAGAGGGCAAAGCATTTGTTTTTCAGGGAGGGTAGTAATTAATCAAATAATCTACTCTAGTGCCAGATCACAGTGGGAGATGAGCATCTGCTAACAGGTAATCTTCATTTGGAAAGTGAATAGCTTAGTTAGGTATTTACTTTATATATATATATATATATATATATATATATATATATATTTTTTTTTTTTTTTTGCCGTACGCGGGCCTCTCACTGCTGTGGCCTCTCCTGTTGCGGAGCACAGGCTCCGGACGCGCAGTCTCAGTGGCCATGGCTCACAGGCCCAGCCACTCCGCGGCATGTGGGATTCTCCCAGACCGGGGCACAAACCCATGTCTCCTGCATCGGCAGACATACTCTCAACCACTGCGCCACCAGGGAAGCCCCTTTCAATATTTTTGTGATATTAATTAGGGGTCCTTTTTTCAGATACTTAGCAGAAGGAGGTAAATATATGTATATCTTTGATTTATTTATTTAAATAAATTTATTTATTTTATTTATTTTTGGCTGTGTTGGGTCTTCATTGCTGTGCACGGACTTTCTCTAGTTGCGGCGAGTGCGGGCTACTCTTCGTTGCGGTGCATGGGCTTCTCTTTGTGGTGGCTTCTCTTGTTGCGGAGCACAGGCTCTAGGCGTGCTGGCTTCAGTAGTTGTGGCATGATGGCTTCAGTAGTTGTGGCGCGCAGGCTTCAGTAGTTGTGGCTCTCGGGCTCTAGAGCGCAGGCTCAGTAGTTGTGGCACATGGGTTCAGTTGTGGCTCTCAGGTTCTAGAGCGCAGGCTCAGTAGTTGTGGCACGTGGGCTCAGTAGTTGTGGCTCTCAGGCTCTAGAGCATAGGCTCACTAATAGTTGCGTGTGGGCTTAGTGGCTCCGCGGCATGTGGGATCTTCCCAGACCAGGGCTAGAACCTGTGTTCCCTTCATTGGCAGGATTCTCAACCACTGCACCACCAGGGAAGCCCTGTATATCTTTTATATTAAAAAAAATCCTTGCAAATTAGCAGCCATGTATGCTCAGCAAGCAAAACGTATTCATTTTCTGTTTCAGTCTTAATGAGTACCCCCAGTCCTCAAGGAGTTCAGTGTTGAAGAAGTCACCTAGGCTGACATCACTGGGAGGAACAGGGAAAGTGATTCTGCTCCATTTTTCTGAAAGGTGAATTCAGTCCACATCTTTAATTAACTCAACTCCATCAGCACACACCCTCCTAACCAGGTGACTAATTTCTTATACCTTCTTATGAAGAAACAGGTATGTATGTTCGGTCCAAGACGCGGGCAGGAATCTGATTTTACATAGTAGAAACAGTATTCTTTTTTTGTTTTTTTTTAACATCTTTATTGGACTATAATTGCTTTACAATAGTGTGTTAGTTTCTGCTTTAGAACAAAGTGAATCAGTTATACGTATACATATATCCCCATACCTCCTCCCTCTTGCGTCTCCCTCCCACCCTCCCTATCCCACCCCTCTAGGTGGTCACAAAGCACTGAGCTCATCTCCCTGTGCTATGCAGCTGCTTCCCACTAGCTATCTATTTTACATTTGGTAGTGTATGTATGTCCATGCCACTCTCTCACTTCATCCCAGCTTACCCTTCCCTCTCCCTGTGTCCTGAAGTCCATTCTCTACATCTGCATCTTTATTCCTGTCCTGCCCCTAGGTTCTTCAGAACCATTTTTTTTTTTTTTTAGATTCCATATATATGTGTTAGCATACGGTATTTGTTTTTCTCTTTCTGACTTACTTCACTCTGTATGACAGACTCTAGGTCCATCCACCTCACTACAAATAACTATTTCGGGAAACAGTATTCTTGAAATAAAATACACAAAGCAATTTAGAGTAATTCTGAGTAATGAAACAATTCTCCAATAGGATGAACAGAGAGAAGAAATTTGGGAGTAAAGTACATCCTTTTTAAAATTCTGGCTAGTCCATTCACTGACTTCTTGGGCTGGTCATGGATCTTGTCTGGATCCCAGTACGCTTGTTTAAAAATAACGTCTTGGCCTATTTATCCAGAGATGTGATCCTATGAGGATGTTGTAGGAGGAAGGACTGAAATGTCAAAGTAGCGAAATACATAATATTATTTATTTGTTATACACGTATGTATATATATATTATATATTTATTGTGTATGTGTATTCTGTATTTCACTACTTTAGTAGTTAGTCTTTTAGAACTGAATGATTTGCACTGAACGATTTGCATTTGTTTGCAAAGTTTTGCTAACATTAAAAAAATCATCTGTAGTAATTTTCAAAATCCCCATTTCCTCTGTCCAAAAAATATTTTATGACTAAGTGTGATATTCTTACGTGCTTTTTTTAAATTTAATAGCTCTACTAATGCAGTTTGCCATAAAACAGACTCAACCGGAAGTGAAACAATGTAAGATCTGTTACAATGAGCTTACTTTATCACTCGTTTCTCCTAATGGGATTATAGTCTACAAATGATCATGTTACTATAGCAACCACCTTACAAGCCACACTGGGCTGTAAATGCAATAACAACACCTGTGCACCATCATTTTCTTTGGTAGTTATAATATTTTTGGCCCAACAAAATAAAAGGACACCAAAAAAAAAAACCCAACGTATTGTTTCAATCTTGATTTCCTATTACATTCATCTTGGATTCAGTCATTCTGAATTTGAAACAGTAGTGCCTTGAAGAATATGGAAGGAAAACTCTTTTGATAACTTGGCTTGAGTTAACCTTAAATAACCTCACATCATTGGTTTATAAGCAGAAGAAAACCCTTATTAATGGAAGGATTAAATTCCCAAATAGAATAAAATAATATATTAAAAAATTTTTCTTAAATACATTTTAGAACATCTTGCCTTATGAAAAATGACCTTAGTTCTGCACCCATTTCTGCTCAACATTCATACAAGTCTGATGTAGTGGGGGTAAAACTATTTAGCTACGTTGAAAACTGAATACAATTTGTTAGACGTGCCCTGGGTTTTGATTCAGAAAACAAGTCTGGCTTTACTATCTGCCCTCTGATAACAGTAAAATAATTGGAAATCTTACCCTCATTTCTTTGATCTAAAAGATAAGAACAAGGAACAAGTGCACAGGGGGGGAGTCAAAGATTGTCAGCCAAAGCAATGTCCTAATTCACAGGCAGTGTGATTGGAATTCCCCCACTGGGTAAGTCAGGATGCTCTGGGTTATGGTGAGGTTATTGGCCACTCCGGTTCTTGGTGGCTTAAACAGTGAAGACATTTCTCCCTTCATTCCCTTATGTGCTCTTTATTCCTTGCGTAGGATAGGACAGGGCTGACAGAGACGCCACCATTTGAAATGGAGGCAATGATGAAGGCCATGAAACAGAGCATGGAGAATCACACACCAGCTTTTATATGCCTCATCCCGACAGTCACACCTGTTTCTCATATCTCATTAGCCAGTGTAGATTGGCCACACCTCACAAGGAGGGAAGAGGAGAGTACGGTGCTGCCGTGTGCTCAGGAAAAGAGACGGTCCAGATAGTGGTGAACATGTGAAATGTTTTTCCCACACACTTTAGTACTTTCAGAAAATATATTTTGTGGATAAACTGTAATATTTTAAGCTAACATTCTGAATGCTATCTACATTTGAGGCACTGTTAAAATTTGTCACATACTATCTGGTTAAACTATCATGAAAATGACAACTTCTTTCAAGTTCCCTAATACAAAAGGTGTTCATCAAAATGAAGGGTTTTTTTTTTTTTTTCTGTTGTTGTAACAGAGACTTACAAAATAATAATAGTCTAATCAAAATAGAAGTTTATTTCTCTAACATGTGAAAATCCAGATGGGTCACCCAGGGCTGGCATAGTGAGTCTGTTATCTTTAGGAACTCCAAGTTCTTCTATTTTCTTAAACATATTGCTTCTATTTTAGAGTCCAGCATGATAATGCCTTTATTCAGGTCAGCAGGAAGGAAAAGGAGAGGGGTGAAGGTTACATTTTTTTCCTTGATGGGTACAACAAAGAAGTTATCCATATTACATCAACTTCCATGATGTTGGTTGGAACTTAGATCATGACCACTACTGACCCAGAGGGAAATGAAGAAATAGAGTCTTTCTCTACACAACTCCATGTGAAATGCAAAATTCTATTACTATACAAGAAGAGAATAGATGTAGTTGAACAATAGGATGAACCACAAGCCTATGTTCAAGATTCCCTGAGAAGTGCTCCAGCCCTGTCATTCCAAGAACATGTACTGCAAGTTTCCTTTACTCACTCAGGGAGACTGAAAGATCCAGATGAAGGATGCATCTCTGACATCTCCAATTGTGAGACCTTTATTGATTCTTTTCTGGTTGGTCTTCTCTATTTCCCTGGATCTAAATTTTCCTTATTAAAAACCTTGTTCAAATGCTATATCTTCAATACATTCTTCCATTTTTTACCAACACCTTATTTGCTTTTCTATTTCCCTGTATTTCCCAAAACTTTATTTGCTTTTTTCACTTAGTCTTTGTATATGTCTTTTGGGAATATTTTTAGTTTTTATGACTTTTTGACAGATGGTAGAGGAATTCAAGCAGAATTCTGAAAGGAAAGTTACCTGCTCCTTTCACAACAAGGATAGCTGAGTCCCTTGTCTAATAACGTTAACAGGATCATATGCCTTAGGTGCCTTTCCAATTTGTATTAAATTTGGAAATAAGACAAATCATGTTGGTAATCATAGTAGCTAACACTTAGTAAGTGCTTATACATACTAGGCTATTGGCAAGTATAACACATGGATTACCATATTTACTCACTGCAAAAACATCCTGCTGATAGTATTACTGTCTCTACTATACAGTTGAGGAAACTGAGTCAGAAAGAGGCAGTCTTATTACCCCAAATCACACAGCTGGTGAGTGGTAGAGATGCAGTTTGAATCCAGGTATTTTATACTACAGAGCCCCTGTTTTGGGGTGTGATTTAACCTTTTTGCTTTACTAACACAAAGATTAGTTGAAAATTGAATAAAAGTAGGAAATGACTAAATAAATGTCACTCATTTAAAAAATTATATATTAATATAACTTCACTGTTAATTTAAACATAAGCAAATATATAATTGTAAATACAAGAGCTGTAACTATAAAATGGTTCTAGAATTAATTGTCAATCCCTTCTGCCTGGGATATTGTGAAGTTAGCCAGGAGTTCCTAAAGGATGAGTTTCAGCCTAATCTTGTCATATTTTGCTTTTTCCATGATTCAGTAACATTCTCTGATTCTGGACTTCCCTGGTGGCACAGTGGTTAAGAATCCGCCTGCCAATGCAGGGGACACAGGTTCAATCCCTGGTCCAGGAAGATCCCACACACCGTGGAGCAACTAAGCCTGTGCGCCACAACTACTGAGCCTGCGCTCTAGAGCCCGAGAGCCACAACTACTGAGCCCACGTGCCACAACTACTGAAGCCCGCATGCCTAGAGTCCATGCTCCACAACAAAGAGAAGCCACCGCAATGAGAAGCCTGCGCACCGCAACAGAGTAGCCCCCGCTCACTGCAACTAGAGAGAGCCCAGGAGCAGCAACAAAGACCCAATGCAGCCAAAAATGAATAAATAAATAAACTTAAAATATTATCTGATTCCTCTGTGTATACTATTGGTCTGTGTTTCACGCTGAGCAATGCTGATTAAAAATAAATTTAAAGTTCCTTCAGTCATAGCTTTTATGCTAATTGCAGAAAAAATCTTAGGGTAGAATTACTGAAAGAAAGATAAGAATCTCCACAAAGAATCTTTATGGCATGTAATATTTCTGATCACATTTGTCACTACATATAGTCCTACAAAAGATGGTGATTACATTTACTTAATTATGTAAACATCCTGATTTGTTCACTTGCAAATTCTCAAAGCATATCATACTTGACTTCGTGGAATGACCACCCTTTTGCAGGGAAGAAAACAACTTTCAAATACATTGTTCCTTGAAAAAATAACTGTCAAACCCAGTGCTCCTTTAGTGGAGAACTTTCTACTGCATACTTTCCGTGCCACAGTGGCAATTCTCCCATAGCTGAAGTAGTTAGAGCTAGACTATTAAATTGTAATCCTTTTGGAAGGAAAGTTTCCCCACTGATTTCTTTAAGGCCCATTTACGTGGGTGGCGATTTACCTCTGCATCCTTTCCCAATAGATGTTAAACTCCTGAGGGCTGGGACTTCTTTTGAATTTGTATACTTCCAGTTTCCCTTTAGTTTTCAGCACTAACACCTGTTGTTCTATTTACCATATGTACTTAATAGTTGTGGGTTTTAAGAGTTGTGGATAATAAAGCAGAAACTAACACACCATTGTAAAGCAATTATACCCCAATAAAGATGTTTTAAAAAAAAAAAAAAAGAGTTGTGGACTTCCTGAGTACGGATTGAAGAAAGTTGAGGATATTACAAAAGAAGAAGTTGTGGCAAGATCTAAATAGATGATTCTGGATTAAGTTTATGATCTAAATTGAATTTTAAAAGACCTAATAATTTTTAAAATCTGCTTCTGATAACTGCTTACTCTCTTTTGGGGCCGTGTGTGCGTGTGTGTTATAGCATATAATGTAACTAAATATGGAGGTACCGGGTTTTGTACCAATTCTTTAAAAATCTATCGTTTTTAACCTAGGAGTAAAATGTAACAAATTAAACTTCATTCAATATTTTACAATGTGTGTGCAGATGAATGTATCATGAATCTCTGAAAAAATTCTACTTACAATTCATTTCAAAGAATTATAGTTTTAGGGACTGTCCTGGTGGTCCAGCGGTAAAGAATCTACCTTACAATGCAGGGGACGTGGGTTTCATCCCTGGTCACAGAACTAAGATCCCACATGCCTCGGGGCAACTAAGCCCACATGCCACAACTACTGAGCTGACGCGCCTCAACTAGAGAGCCTGCGGGCCGCAAACTACAGAGCCCACACACTCTGAAACCTGCACGCCACAACTACAGAGCCCACATGCCCTGGGGCCTCTGCGCCACAACTAGAAAGAAGCCTGTGTGCCATAACGAAGATCCCGCGTGCCGCAACTAAGACCCGATGCAGCCAAAAATAAATAAAATAACTAATAAATAAATCTTAAAAAAAAGAATTATAGTTTTAAAAGGCCACAATAATTAGGGAATTTTGTATTGCTTTCTATATAATGGTGGTTTTAAAATATATTTTTTAAAAATATATTTTTTAAAAAAAGGTTGGTTGTGGGATATTGTCTTGAAGTTTTAAAAAATTTTCCTAACAATTAAAGCTGAAATTTTCAGATTCTTAAAGTCCTCAGAGAATTCAGCTCAGAAATGAGACACAGCAAGGAGCAACCTGGGACTTCGTAATACGTGACATTCTGAGATCATTAAGTGTTCACTGTAGAATTAAACATTAACCAATAAATCTGAAAGTAAACTGTGAGGAATGGAGGAAGCCACTGTTTCTCTTCCATTTTAATAGAATTCTCTAACAAGACATTAGAATTTGAAATGCTTTAATTTAGATGGCCTTGTTAGTCATTGGAGATATCAAATACCAAATGCTAATTAGATCATAAGGTATAATAACTAGCTAGATGGAAATGCCAAAATATTAAAGGTTATTTAGTCATCTAGAAAGGAGAATTCTCCCCCAGAAGACATATGATATATACAAGTTTCCCCCCAGAAGAAAAATGAAACTTAGGGTGGTTTAATTTATAATGAAAGATAGTTACCTTATGTTTACAGTGAGAAAACTGTTAGGTACAATCATAAATATCCAAGATAGCAAAAGACCGTAGCAATGGTTGGTATTTACAATAGGAAGTTACTATTATTAATGTACATATTTATTTATATATCACTTTAAATGTGAAAAGTCATCCAAATAAATATATGTGCAATAATTGAGTGGATGAGGGATATTTTTGAAATATTGTTTATGAATTCCAAGTTAATTATTGTAATGTCCATAGAGACAAAGTTTATATAATCCAGGATTCCTTTAATCAGGTTTAGCTCTAATCAGTATTAGCTAATAGTAATTTTAATGAGGAAAATTTATAATCATATGTGCATTTATTCTTTAGAAGGCTATCTTACCTATTATATTTACACCTACTATAATATATTTACCTAGTACATACTTTTGTTAGTGAGTTTGTAGACATTGATTTAATATAGTCATAAAAGCCTTGCATGTTACTATTTTCTTTGCCAAATCCCAACTGAAGTATGTGTGTATGTTGGTGTGGGCATTCATTCTGGGAAAAAGTATATGCCATTATGTGAAGTAGCACAACTTATTAGATGTGAAGCCTAGAACAAGAAAAATATACTTAATTTCTCTAAGCCTCAGATTTCTCATTTCTAAAATAGGGATCATCATTTTACTATGTCAAAGTGTTGTTATAAGAATTAACATGGCAATGCATGTTAAGAACATAGTCTCAAAGAGTAATGATTCACTGTTAGTTATTATTTTAATTGTATCACCATCATTATTATTCATCATCTAATACTTCAGTGACTTTCTGCAAATTATAGCAGAAGAAACCAGATTAAGGAAGGGTCCAGTCTTCACTGCAACTTACCAAACACTGAGGAAAATACAAAAAGAAAACAAAAAGGATGCCTAGGCATTAAATAAGGATACCAGTGAACCACATGGATACTCTAGTTCCTCAACTATAAGGTCAAAGCTTAAAGTGGGGAGTGCATTATTCTGGTCTAGGTTTGGGGACAGGAAAATCCAAAACATATGTGTTTTGTAAGGTGTAAAATTGGTGCACACAGAATAGTGTGTCATGAGTCCTCTCTCAACTGACAATCAAGTTGGAGGAAGTAATCAGCAGTATGCCCACCTAACAAAACTCTCTCTCAGGGGATGATGTCAGTAGATACTGCCACTGAACTCAGCCATCTCATCTGAATGCGATGACAGGATCCAGGTGTGGCAGAGGCCACATGTAGCTTTTAACTGTCAGAGGTATCATAGGTTGAATACTGAAATAAGTAGCAAAGACAGGTAAGTCAGAATGTTTTGACCTGAAGGGATCATTAGCACTGGCTAAGTGACTGCAGTGTCCCAAGAACTAAGATCTAAAACTAAGAACAAAGAAACATACAGTGCCCAAGACATAGTAAAGTACTTGGTTTCAAAATCCCTCCTGCCACACACCATGTGCTCTAAGATATGGATGAGATACATTAAATTGAGGCATTGTTAAGAGGATTGCTTTATTTTCAAGGTTCTGTTTGTTTTGTATTACAAGCTGGTGTGGTTTCTATAGTTCTTCCACAGGCATAAGGATATGGGTGTGACAGGTACTGCCTTCCAATCTCAAGTAGGTCCCAGGCATCAGATTGTTAAAGGATGAAAGTAACTTCTGTATTAGATAGGACAATCACAATGACTGTCGAGACCTTAGGAAAGCTTTGGGGAAATTACTGGATGTTTCTATCTATAAATGGGAAGACTCACTTATAATTCATATCAAGACAGTTGAACCTAACACTAGAGGTCCATCCCTTAAAGGCAATGAGGTATAGGCTGAAGTCATCCATTTTCAGGGTTACTGAGCCTCCTTTCTGAGGCATGAGCTGAGTCTAATTATCATAGATAATTATAGATTATCATAGATAAATATGATTATCATAGATAATGATAGATATGGTTATCACAGATTATCATAGATTATCATAGGTAAAGTTCTTTAAACTCAACATAAACAGATCTAGATGTATTTGTTTGCAGTGTGTATTTTCAAACACCAAATACGTATGGGTAACTTTTCCTCTTCGATTCTCAAGAGAATAATATTCCTGCCCCATTTCTTTTGGTGCTTCTCATTTGCTTTCCAACTTTTTATGTAGATATGGGATTTCTTTTTAGACTAGGCAGCAAATACCATACAAAGATCCCTTTTAGGACTCACTTAGCCCCGGGGTCCAATGTCCAAAACAAAACAAAACTCAATAAACAGTGGACCAAACCACATGCCTGTGTAAATACATATAATATACGTTTTATAATACACATAAAATCCCATGATCTCAAAGTCCACAACATTTCTTTCTTACTCTGTCAATCCTTGATTCTTGAAAAGAAACATACACACACACACACATATACACATTAAAATAAAACATCAAAATAACCAAAAAACACAAACTTTTCATCAATACCCAATTTTTCATAGTAATAAAGTAATAAGAAGCATTTCTTCTCCTTTTACCTCTCCTTATCACTCTCTATATTTGCAAATACGATATGTGCACGTATACAAATATAGGGGCAAACTGGTATATGTGTGCATTTTTATATATTTTAACACAAATTTTATATAAAGAGACTAAAAATTTGTATTATAAATATATAAAATTATAAAGATAAACCACTCTCTGTAGCTAAAGTGTGTGTGTGCTTTATATGAGAATCCAGAAGATATACTTGTGTAAATATGTACTGATAGTATCTAGAAACAAATAGCTTTTGAGTATACATAGGGTCAAGTACCTTAAGCAGGACAGAATTGTTCATTATAACAACTGTATTCATTTTCTACATAGTTGACATTACGTATGAATAACTATCTCTGTGTGTATATGTGTATATATGTATGTCAATATTAAAAATATATTTATTGAGCCTATAAAACTCACTATGTGACAGACCATTGCAAGAGAATGAATAGAACATCCACCAATCTTGTCCTCAAACAGATCAGATTCAGTGCAAGGATGGGGGATGGGAAAGGTCAAACAGAGGAAAAAAGTACAGTACAGGGTGATGGGAGCCATAGAATCTGGGATAATAGACTGCTCACAGCACCGTGGGAAGGCACATATCCAATTCTACAGGGAGAAAAACAGTTTCCTATAGTATGTGACACTAAAGTTGAGTCTTGAAGGAATGTGTGGGTAATGTGCCCATCCAGTCTTGAAGGGAAGTTTACGTATGTCTAGGCCTATGTGTGAATACACACACACAAGGACTTCAGCTAGATAGAAAACTTTATCTCCATCATTTAACCCATCCATTATGCTATCATGCAGGGCAGCTAAGCATGTGCTTGTACAAATGGGCTTGGTAATATAAACAACTTAATTGAAATGGCTGGTCCCAAGAAACTCTTTGAGGACGATGATGCTTCCTGGTGGAGTTCAAGATGGCATAAAATGTATCAATGTTAAATCCCTGACATATGCAACTCTGTTCCCCTTGGTTTATAGCTCTTTTAGGAGATGCAATACCCATTTGCTTTTATCATTCCTCTGAAACTGCATTAGAGAAATTACAGGGTATTATCAAGATAAGAAAATAATTGCATTTTAATTTGACTTGAGAGTTTCTTTAGAGAATAAAGCGGAAATTGGATCAAGAGAGCAGAATGAGAACACATCTACCTGCTTCCCACACAAACTCATGAGAAATGGCAGGAAGTGTACTTCAGAAAAATTTAAATCTGTTATACAGCTGGTCAACAGAAAAGGAATGCAAGAATGCCATTCTGGGGAATTTCTAAAAGACTGAAAGACAAATGTGTCATACTTCTGAATAAACAGGATTTAAAAAGGTCTGAGCTGAAACCGTGTGCAGGAAGCCTATGCAGAGAAGCATGGTTGGCGTCAGGGAATCTCCAAGCTCAGGATATGACTGAATTCAAGGAGCAAAAGAGGGAACCCAGGGGGCCTTCTGGGTGGTTTCCCATAGGGCAGCATTCAGAGAAGATGAACTTTCTGGACACTCCCACCATCCCACGTGTGTTCATCTGCAGGCTATAGGGACCAGTGTGCTGGGAGATTAATGCAGGGAGTGTTTGTCTTCAAATTAGAGAAGCAGGGCAGAGTCCTATGGAACCTCCTACATCCACCAACTCCCGTACCACAACTAAAATCTCCAACGACAAGTCACTGTAATCAGAACAAACATCTAAAAAATGAATTAGGAATACTAACACTAATACTAACAGCAAACAGCTGGTAAGTATAAAACTCAGAATGCCAACACAATGAAAAGGGGGCATCTAAGTAAATAAAGGAACACCAAGAGAAACAGTTGATAGAGTAAACAGAGTAATTCAAGGTGAGCTTACTGCATATTTGTAGCGATAGTGCAAGAATACTGCATCTCTGAAAAAAGAAACTCTAAGGATCTTATAAAATAAAAATTGAACCACTGAAACAAAAAATTAAACATGATTTCATGGGAAACAAAAGCTGGAGAATGAATTAATGAGCTGGAACTCTGAGCCCAGTGATCAGCCCTAAATGAAATATGAAAGAAAGAAATAAATGAAAAATATTACAGAAAAAATGTACAAACATAGAAGGTAAATTCTAAAGCTCCAACACCTGTGTACTATGAGTTCCAAAAGGATAAACCAGAAAGAATGGAGAGAAAAATACCATTAAACGGAGTTTTTCTAGTGTTCAGAAGATCATGAGAAAATCTTAGAAGTATCCGTGGATTAAGAAAAATAAATGACTACTTAGAAACATCTGAGACAGGATCAGAACGCAATGAGTTTCAAGAAAAATATACAGTGCAATTTTCAAGTTCTGAGTACAAATTTGCTTGAAAGTAGAAGTAAAGAAAATAATAAAGACAAACTATGAATCAAGTATGAAGGCAAAATTAAGACAATTTCATGCATTCCACACCTCATAAACTTTACTGTCCACGAGTTTTTCTAAAAAAAATTTATTGAATATTTTCTTATTGCATAAAATTTGTTTTTATAATTCAATGAATACATTTTTTTAACATCTTTATTGGAGTACAATTGCTTTACAATGGTCTGTTAGTTTCTGCTTTATAACAAAGTGAATCAGTTATACATATACATATGTTCCCATATCTCTTCCCTCTTGCGTCTCTCTCCCTCCCACCCTCCCTATCCCACCCCTCCAGGTGGTCACAAACCACCGAGCTTATCTCCCTGTGCTATGTGGCTGCTTCCCACTAGCCATCTATTTTAAGTTTGGTAGTGTATATATGTCCATGCCACTCTCTCACTTTGTCACAGCTTACCCTTCCCCCTCCCCATGTCCTAAAGTCCATTCTCTAGTAGGTCTGTGTCTTTATTCCCATCTTGCCCCTAGATTCTTCATGACCTTTTTTTTTTCTTAGATTCCATATATATGTGTTAGCATACGGTATTTGTTTTTCTCTTTCTGACTTACTACACTCTGTATGACAGACTCTAGGTCCATCCACCTCACTAAAAATAACTCAATTTCGTTTCTTTTTATGGCTGAGTAATATTCCATTGTATATATGTGCCACATCTTCTTTATCTATTCATCCGATGATGGACACTTAGGTTGTTTCCATCTCTGGGCTACTGTAAATAGAGCTGCAATGAATATTTTGCTACATGACTCTTTTTGAATTATGGTTTTCTTAGGATATATGCTCAGTAGTGTGGGATTGCTGGGTCGTATGGTAGTTCTATTTGTAGTATTTTAAGGAACCTCCATACTGTTCTCCATAGTGGCTGTACCAATTCACATTCCCACCAGCAGTGCAAGACTGTTCCCTATTCTCCACACCCTGTCCAGCATTTATTGTTTCTAGATTTTTTGATGATGGCCATTCTGACCGGCGTGAGATGATATCTCATTGTACTTTTGATTTGCATTTCACTAATGGTTAATGATGTTGAGCATTCTTTCATGTGCTTGTTGGCAATCTGTATATCTTCTTTGGAGAAGTGTCTATTCAGGTCTTCTGCCCATTTTTGGATTGGGTTGTTTGTTTTTCTGTTATTCAGCTCCATGAGCTGCTTGTAAATCTTGGAGACTAATCCTTTGTCAGTTGCTTCATTTGCAAATATTTTCTCCCATTCTGAGGGTTGTCTTTTGGTCTTGTTTATGGTTTCCTTTGCTGTGCAAAAGCTTTTAAGTTTCATTAGGTCCCATTTGTTTATTTTTGTTTTTATTTCCATTTCCATAGGAGGTGGGTCAAAAAGGATCTTGCTGTGATTTATGTCATAGAGTGTTCTGCCTATGTTTTCCTCTAAGAGTTTGACAGTGTCTGGCCTTACATTTAGGTCTTTAATCCATTTTGAGCTTATTTTTGTGTATGGTGTTAGAGAGTGTTCTAATCTCATTCCTTTACAGGTACCGTCCAGTTTTTCCAGCACCACTTATTGAAGAGGCTGTCTTTTCTCCACTGCATATTCTTGCCTCCTTTATCAAAAATAAGGTGACCAGGGCTCCCCTGGTGGCACAGTGGTTGAGAGTCTGCCTGCTGATACAGGGGACATGGGTTTGTGCCCCAGTCCAGGAAGATCCCACATGCCGCGGAGAAGCTGCACCCGTGAGCCATGGCCGCTGAGCCTGCACGTCCGGAGCCTGTGCTCTGCAACGGGAGAGGCCACAACAGTGAGAGGCCCGCGTACTGCCAAAAAAAATAAATAAATAAGGTGACCATATGTGCGTGGGTTTATCTCTGGGCTTTCTATCCTGTTCCATTGATCTATATTTCTATTTTTGTGCCAGTACCATACTGTCTTGATTAGTGTAGCTTTGTAGTATAGTCTGAAGTCAGGAAGCCTGATTCCTCCAGCTCCGTTTTTCATTCTCAAGACTGCTTTGGCTATTTGGGGTCTTTTGTGTTTCCATACAAACTGTGAAAGTTTCTGTTCTAGTTCTGTGAAATATGCCAATGGTAGTTTGGTAGGGATTGCATTGAATCTGTACATTGCTTTGGGTAGTAGAGTCATTTTCACAACGTTGATTCTTCCAATCCAAGAACATGGTATATCTCTCCATCTATTTGTATCATCTTTAATTTCTTTCATCAGTGTCTTTTAATTTTCTGGATACAGGTCTTTTGTCTCCTTAGGTAGGTTTATTCCTAGATATTTTATTCTTTTTGTTGCAATGGTAAATGGGATTGTTTTCTTAATTTCACTTTCAGATTTTTCGTCATTCATGTATAGGAATGCCAAAGATTTCTGTGCATTAATTTTCTATCCTGCTACTTAACCAAATTCATTGATTAGCTCTAGTAGTTTTCTGGTAGCATCTTTAGGATTCTCCATGTAGAGTATCATGTCATGTGCAAACAGTGACAGCTTTACTTCTTTTCTGATTTGGATTCCTTTTATTTAAATACATTTTAAAAAGTGATGTAATGCTCTTATTTTTTTTAAAAACTAATATTCATAAATTAACAGAAATTACAAACTTGAAACTTTTTACACTTATGATAAAAAATTATATATTAACCCTAAACTATGAGAGAGGCTAAATATTCTTTCAAAATGCTTTGGTCGACCAGTAAAACTTAAGGAGAACACTGCCTTAGAGAGGGCAAGTCTTATGTAAGATCAAATTCAATACATCTGATATTCTTCCTTCTACCGACATTTATTCTGCCACCCCTTTTTAGGATATACAAAGGGGTGGTCTTTCAGTTATTCAAAGAATAGTGTCTTGGAGGAAGGGAGTGGGAGTGAGTTTAACATCAATGCTATTTTCATGCGAAAGACATAATGGATTTAAGCCATGGGTTCTGTGTTGTGAATTGAAACATGGATAAAGCAGCAACAGCTAGCTTCAAATACAGTATTTAACATTTGTCACCCTGGAGGTCGATTTTCTTGGTCAGAAGCATCAAAGTTAAATAAGTTGAAAATCTGCTAAAGTTTTTAACAAATGCCAGGAAGCAGTACCATCATTACTTTCTGGAAGTTAAATGTGCTTTTGATGGCATTTTTATCGTTATTATGTGTAAGGGACTAGAGTTTTTGGCAAATACAAAGCAAGTTCTGTGAGCTTCCACAATCTGTGTCTTCCAAAAAGAATGAGATGTGTGCACTTTGCATGACAAGGGTGGCCAAGCTCTTTGTATCTTACAGAACTCATAGTGATGGAGATATCCCTCTTGAACTTGAACTGATATATTAAAACATGCAGGCAACACTCTTGGGTTTTGTAAATGTACTTTTAAGAAGCAAAACAGACTCTATATTTTACTTTTACTATAATCTACGTAAGCCCAGAATGATCTGTTCTTTAGTTCCTGAAAATAACCTCCATGTTTTAGATGCTATTATCTTCAAACGATTAAGTCTAAATTCTAAATTATGAAGACTCAATATTGTAGAAGTCAGTTCTTCCCAATGTGACTTCTGGATTCAATACAATTCCAATAAAAATCTCAGCAAGTTATGATTTGAATATCAAGAAACTGATTCTAAAATTTACATGGAAAGGCAAAAAACTCAAAATAGACAAAACAATACTCAGAAGAACAAAGTTGGAGGACTGACAATACTAAACTTCAATGCTTACTATAAAGCTACAGTACTCAAGATAGTGTGGCATTGGAAAATAATAAACAAATAGATCCATGGAACAGAACAGAGTGCCCAGAAATAGGGCCACACAAATTTAGTCCATTGATTGATGACTTGACAAAGGAGCAAAGGCACTTCAATGGAGAAAGGATAATCACTTCAACAAACAGTGCTGGGACAACTATTATCCATGTGCCAAAAAAAAAAAAAAAAAAAGGTGGGGTGGGGGGGAATCTAGCCAAAGACTTTATACCCTTCACAAAAATTAAATCACAATGGACTATACCTAAATGTAAAATGCAACATTATAAAACTTCTAAAAGGTAACATGAGCGAGAACCTAGAAATTGGGTTTGGTGATGACTTTTTAGATATGACACTAAATGCATGACCTTTGAAAGAAATCACTGAAGAGTTAGACTTAATTTTTTAAAAATCTCTGCTCTGCAAACAACACTGTTAAGAGAATGAAAAGACAATTCCCTCTAGGAGGAAATATTTGAAAAACACGTATCCAATAAAGGACTTGTATCCAAAATACAGAAAGAATCCTTAAACATGCCTTAATATGTACTCAAATGATTTGGAAACTTAGGTTCACACAAAACCCACACATTAAGATTTATAACAGCTGTATTCATAGTTGCCAAAACTTGAAAGCAATCTAGATCCCCTACAGTAGGTGAGTAGATAAACAGTAGTGCATCCAGACAATGGAATATTATTCAGCAATTAAAATAAGAAAAGAGCTATCAAACCATGAAAAGACATGGAGAAGACGTAAGTGCATATTGTCAAGTAAAAGAAGCCAGTTGAGAAAGTTACCTATTGTATGATGAAAATAATTAATTTTACTTGGAAAGAATTAGAATAACATCATTTGAAAATGGCAAACACTCTTCTCTTGTTAGCTATTCCATTACTAAATGTTGATATCCGGTGAGTACCTTATTCTCATAGGCAGCGGTGGTCCCTCACAGTTCACCCTTCTTTACCTCTTTCCAGCTTTTTGACACCAATGACTCTGCCTATATCTCAAAGGTTGCCATTGCCCTAAAATCCGAAACATCATAATCTCTTCATTCTCATTCTTCTTCTTTTTCCACCCTTTGTCTTCTTTTAGAGCCTCTCCTCCTTCTGGCCCCTAAATATACATAAGCCATGTTCTTCTTGACTCTCCCTTAAATATACAAAACAACGTATCCCTCCTTGCTTTTTGGCACTCATCAGTTTCTCTTTATATAATGCATTCTGTGTATAGTCCCTCTCAAGCCTTTAAATTTTTCAAGTCTTAAATTAGATTTATTGTATAATCATTGTGACCTACAGAAAAACTGCCTGGGAGGAGCTAATGGAGCCCCAATAAATATTAGTTTTTAATAAATGAATTGATTTATAAAGCAATTCTCTACTAAATAAGTAGGGAGAGAACTGTTAATTTAATAGCACAATTACAACACAGATTCCCTGTGCTCCCCAAGAGCGTGTCAGTCTTCTCCCTTGCTCAGATAGTTTAAGCATGCACAGGGGAACCTCTCCTGGAGCATAATACTGAACTCCCCACTGCTCAAGTCCTTTAAAACATCATCCAAGAGAAGCGCTTTAATGGAAAATGAGGCTGATAGATGCATACCCATCCATTTTTCTAATTCTAAAATATATCCCAGAATAATACGGGCAGCATCATATCAGACCGTGTTAGAAACTGTTTGAATGGATGGAGGAAGATGGTGGAAGAGTAAGATGCGGAGATCACCTTCCTGCCCACAGATACATCAGAAATACACGTACACGTGGAACAACTCCTACAGAACACCCACTTAACGCTGGCAGAAGACCTCAGTCCTCCCAAAAGGTAAGAAACTCCCCAAGTACCTGCTTAGGGCAAAAGAAAAATGAATAAACAGAGGCAAAAGAATAGGGACGGGACCTGCACCAGTGGGAGGGAGCTGTGAAGAAGGAACGGTTTCCACACACTAGGAAGCCCCTTGGCGGGTGGAGACTGCGGGTGGCGGAGTGAGGGAAGCTTCGGAGCCAAGGAGGAGAGCACAGCAACAGGGATGCGGAGGGCAAAGCAGAGAGATTCCCGCACAGAGGATCAGGGCCGACCAGTACTCACCAGCCCAAGAGGCTTGTCTGCTCACCCGCCGGGGTGGGCGGGGCTGGGAGCTGAGGCTCGGGCATTGGTCGGAGCACAGGGAGAGGACTGGGGTTGGCAGCACGAACACAGGCTGAAGGGGTGAGTGCACCATGGCTAGCCGGGAGGGAGTCCGGGGAAAAGTCTGCACCTGCCGAAGAGGCAAGAGACTTTTTCTTCTCTCTTTGTTTCCTGGTGCGCGAGGAGAAGTGATTAAGAGCGCTGCTTAAAGCAGCTCCAGAGGTGGGCGCGAGCCGTGGCTAACACCTCGGACCCCAGAGACGGGCATGAGACGCTAAGACTGCTGCTGCAGCCACCAAGAAGCCTGTGTGCGAGCAAAGGTCACTATCCGCACCTCCCCTCCCGGGGAGCCTGTGCAGCCCGCCACTGCCAGGGTCCCAGGATCCAGGTACAACTTCCCCAGGAGAACGCATGGCGCGCTCAGGCTGGTGCAAGGTCATGCCGGCCTCTGTCGCGCAACCGCACTCTGTGCCCCTCCCTACTGCCCTACTGCCCCCCCACCCCCCCACCCCCACCAGGCCTGAGTGAGCCAGAGCCTCTGATTCAGATGCTCCTTTAACCCCGACCTGTCTGAGTGAAGAACAGATGCCCTCAGGCGACCTACACTCAGAGGCGTGGCCAAATCCAAAGCTGAGCCCATGGAGCTGTGCGAACAAAGAAGAGAAAGGGAAATTTCTCCCAGCAGCCTCAGGAGCACCTGATTAAATCTCCACAATCAACTTGATGTACCCTGCATCGGTGGAATACCTGAATAGACAACAAATCATCCCAAATTGAGGGAGACTTTGAGAGCAAGATTGATTTTTTCCCCTTTTCCTCTTTTTCTGAGCATCTATGTGTATGCTTCTTTGTGAGATTTTCTCTGTATAGCTTTGCTTCCATTTGTCCTAGGGTTCTATCCGTCCATTTTCTTGGTTTTTTCTTTGTTTGTTTTGTTTTTTCTTAATAATTTTTTATTTTAATAACTTTATTTTACTTTACTTTCTCTTCTTTCTTTCCTTCCTTCCCTCCGTTAGACAATGAATCATCCCAAATTGAGAAGGTGGACTTTGAGAGGAAGATTTATGATTTTTTCCTCTTTTCCTCTTTTTCTGAGTGTGTATGTGTATGCTTCTGTGTGAGATTTTGTCTGTATAGCTTTGCCTCCACCATTTGTCTGAGGGTTCTATCCGTCCATTTTTTTGTTTTTTGCTTAAAAAAATTTTTTTCTTAATAATTATTTTCTATTTTAATAACTTTATTATATTTTATCTTATTTTATTTTACTTTATCTTCTTTTTCTTTTTTCCTTCCTTCCCTCCTTCCTTCCTTCCTCCCTCCCTCCCTCCCTACCTCGCTCCTTTCTTTCTTTCTTTCCTTCTTTCTCTTTCTTTCGTTCTTTGTTTCTTTTGTTCTTTGTTTCTTTCATTCTTTCGTTCTTTCTTTCTACTTCTACTAATTCTTTCTTTCTACTTTTATCCCTTTTATTCTGAGCCATGTGAATGACGGCTCTTGGTGCTGCAGCCAGGAGTCAGTGCTGTGCCTCTGAGGTCGGAGAGCCAACTACAGGACACTGGTCCACAAGAGACCTCCCAGCTCCACATAATATCAAACGGTGAAAATCTCCCAGAGATCTCCATCTCAACACCAGCACCCAGCTTCACTCAACGACCAGCAAGATACAGTGCTAGACAAACTATGCCAAACAACTAGCAACACAGGAACACAACTCCACCCATTAGCTGCCTAAAATCATAAGGCCACAGACACCCCAAAACACACCACCAGACGTGGACCTGCCCACCAGAAAGACAATATCCAGCCTCATCCACTAGAACACAGGCACTAGTCCCCTCCATCAGGAAGCCTACACAACCCACTGAACCAACCTTAGCCACTGGGGACAGACACCAAAAATAATGGGAACTACGAAACTGCAGCCTGCAAAAAGGAGACCCCAAACACAGTAAGATAAGCAAAATGAGAAGACAGAAAAACACACAGCAGATGAAGGAGCAAGATAAAAATCCACAAGACCTAACAAATGAAGAGGAAATAGGCACTCTACATGAAAAAGAATTCAGAATAATGATAGTAAAGATGATCCAAAATCATGAAAAGAGAACAGACAAAATGCAAGAAACATTTAACAAGCATCTAGAAGAACGAAAGATGAAACAAACAACGATGAACAACACAATATATGAAATGAAAAATACTCTACATGGGATCAATAGCAAAATAACTGAGGAAGAAGAACGGATAAGTGACCTGGAAGATAAAATAGTGGAAATAACTACTGCAGACCAGAATAAAGAAAAAAGAATGAAAAGAACTGAGGACAGTCTCAGAGACCTCTGGGACAACATTAAACGCACCAACATTCGAATTATAGGGGTTCCAGAAGAAGAAGAGAAAAAGAAAGGGACTGAGAAAATATTTAAAGAGATTATAGTTGAAAACTTCCCTAACATGGGAAAGGAAAGAGTTAATCAAGTCCAGGAAGCACAGAGAGTCCCATACAGGATAAATCCAAGGAGAAATACGCCAAGACACATATTAATCAAACTGTCAAAAATTAAATACAAAGAAAACATATTAAAAGCAGCAAGGGAAAAACAACAAATAATTCAAAAGGGAATCCCCATAAGGTTAACAGTTGATCTTTCAGCAGAAACTCTACAAGCCAGAAGGGACTGGCAGGACATATTTAAAGTGATGAAGGAGTAAAACATGCATCCAAGATTACTCTACCCAGCAAGGATCTCATTCAGATTTGATGGAGAAATTAAAACCTTTACAAACAAGCAAAAGCTGAGAGAGTTCAGGACCACCTACCAGCTTTACAACAAATGCTAAAGGAAATTTTCTAGGCAAGAAACACAAGAGAAGGAAAAGACCTACAATAACGAACCCAAAACAAATAACAAAATAGGAATAGGAACATACATGTTGATAATTACCTTAAATGTAAATGGACTAAATGCTCCCAGCAAAAGATACAGATTGGTTGAATGGATACAAAAGCAAGACCCATATATATGCTGTCTACAAAGGGACCCACTTCAGACCTAGAGACACATACAGACTGAAAGTAAGGGGATGGAAAAAGATATTCCATGCAAGTGGAAACCAAAAGCTGGAGTAGCAATTCTCATATCAGACAAAATAGACTTTAAAATAAAGACTATTAGAAGAGACAAAGAAGGACACTACCAAGAAGGGATCGAACCAAGAAGAAGATATAACAATTGTAAATATTTATGCACCCAACATAGGAGCACCTCAATACATAAGGCAAATACTGACAGCCATAAAAGAGGAAATCGACAGTAACACATTCATAGTAGGGGATTTTAACACCCCACTTTCACCAATGGACAGATCATCCAAAATGAAAATAAATAAGGAAACACAAGCTTTAAATGATACATTAAACAAGATAGACTTAATTGATATTTATAGGACATGCCATCCAAAAACAACAGAATACACATTTTTCTCAAGTGCTCATGGAACATTCTCCAGGACAGATCATATCTTGGGTCACAAATCAAGCCTTCATAAATTTAAGAAAATTCAAATTGTATCAAGTATCTTTTCCGACCACAACGCTATGAGACTACATATTACAGGAAAAGACCTGTAAAAAATACAGACACATGGATGCTAAACAATACACTACTTAATAACGAAGTGATCACTAAAGAAATAAAAGAAGAAATTAAATAATACCTAGAAACAAATGACAATGGAGACACGATGACCCAAAACCTATGGGATGCAGCAAAAGCAGTTCTAAGAGGGAAGTTTATAGCAATACAAGCACACCTTAAGAAACAGGAAACATATCAAATAAGCAACCTAACCTTGCACCTAAACCAATTAGAGAAAAAAGAACAAAAAAAACCCATAGTTAGCAGAAGGAAAGAAATCATAAAGATCAGATCAGAAATAAATGAAAAAGAAATGAAGGAAACTATAGCAAAGATCAATAAAACTAAAAGCTGGTTCTTTGAGAAGATAAACAAAATTGATAAACCATTAGTCAGACTCATCAAGAAAAAAGGGAGAAGACTCAAATCAATAGAATTAGAAATGAAAAAGCAGAAGTAACAACTGACACTGCAGAAATACAAAAGATCCTGAGAGATTACTGCAAGCCACTCTATGCCAATAAAATGGACAATCTTGAAGAAATGGACAAATTATTAGAAATGCACAACCTGCCAAGACTGAGTCAAGAAGAAATAGAAAATATGAACAGACCAATCACAAGCACTGAAATTGAAAGTGTAATTAAAAATCTTCCAACAAACAAAAGCCCAGGACAAGATGGCTTCACAGGCAAATTCTATCAAACATTTAGAGAAGAGCAAACACCTATCCTTCTCAAACTCTTCCAAAATATAGCAGAGGGAGGAACCCTCCCAAATTCATTCTACGAGGCCACCATCACCCTGATACCAAAACCAGACAAGGATGTCACAAAGAAAGAAAACTACAGGCCAATATCACTGATGAACAAAGATCCAAAAATCCTCAACAAAATACTAGCAAACAGAATCCAACATCACATTAAAAGGATCATACACCATGATTAAGTGGGATTTATTCCAGGAATGCGAGGATTCTTCAATATACGCAAATCAATCAATGTGATACACTGTATTAACAAATTGAAGGAGAAAAACCATATGATCATCTCAATAGATGCAGAGAAAGCTTTCGACAAAATTCAACACCCATTGATGATAAAAACCCTGCAGAATGTAGGCATAGAGGGAACTTTTCTCAACATAATAAAGGCCATATATTACAAATCCACAGCCAACAACGTCCTCAATGGTGAAAAACTGAAACCATTTCCACTAAGATCAGGAACAAGACAAGGTTGTCCACTGTCACCACTCTTATTCAACATAGTTTTGGAAGTTTTAGCCAAAGCAATCAGAGAAGGAAAGGAAATAAAAGGAATCCAAATCGGAAAAGAAGAAATAAAGCTGTCACTGTTTGCAGATGACATGATACTGTACATAGAGAATCCTAACGATGCTACCAGTAAACTACTAGAGCTAATCAGTGAATTTGGTAAAGTAGCAGGATACAAAATTAATGCACAGAAATCTTTGGCATTCCTATACACTAATGATGAAAAATCTGAAAGTGAAATCAAGAAAACACTCCCATTCACCATCGCAAAAAGAATAAAATATCTAGGAATAAGCCTACCTAAAGCGACAAAAGACCTGTATGCAGAAAATTATAAGACACTGATGAAAGAAATTAAAGATGATACAAATAGATGGAGAGATATACCACGTTCTAAGATTTGAAGAATCAACATTGTGAAAATGACTCTACTACCCAGTGCAATCTACAGATTCAATGCAATCCCTATCAAACTTCTACTGGCATTTTTCACAGAACTAGAACAAAAAATTTCACAATTTGTATGGAAACACAAAAGACCCCAAATAGCCAAAGCAATATTGAGAACGAAAAACGGAGCTGGAGGAATCAGGCTTCCTGACTTCAGACTATACTACAAAGCTACGGTAATCAAGACTGCATGGTACTGGCACAAAAACCAAAATATAGATCAATGGAACAGGATAGAAAGCCCAGAGATAAACCCACACACATATGGTCACCTTATCTTTGATAAAGGAGGCAGGAATGTACAGTGGAGAAAGGACAGCCTCTTCAATAAGTAGTGCTGGGAAAACTGGACAGGTACATGTAAAAGTATGAGATTAGAACACTTCCTAACACCATACACAAGAATAAGCTCAAAATGGATTAAAGACCTAAATGTAAGGCCAGAAACTATCAAACTCTTGGAGGAAAACACAGGCCAAACACTCTATGATATAAATTACAGCAAGATCCTTTTTGACCCATCTCCTAGGGAAATGGAATTAAAATCAAAAATAAACAAATGGGACCTAATGAAACTTCAAAACTTTTGCACAGCAAAGCAAACCATAAACAAGACCAAAAGACAACTCTCAGAATGGGAGAAAATATTTGCAAATGAAGCAACTGACAAAGGATTAATCTCCAAAATTTATAAGCAGCTCATGCAGCTCAATAACAGAAAAACAAACAACCCAATCCAAAAATGGGCAGAAGACCTGAACAGACATTTCTCCAAAGAAGATATACAGGTTGCCAACAAACAGATGAAAAATGCTCAACATCATTAACCATTAGTGAAATGCAAATCAAAAGTACAATGAGATATCATCTCACGCCGGTCAGAATGGCCATCATCAAAAAATCTAGAAACAATAAATGCTGGACAGGGTGTGGAGAATAGGGAACAGTCTTGTACTGCTGGTGGGAATGTGAATTGGTACAGCCACTATGGAGAACAGTATGGAGGTTCCTTAAAATACTACAAATAGAACTACCATACGACCCAGCAATCCCACACTACTGGGCATATATCCTAAGAAAACCATAATTCAAAAAGAGTCATGTAGCAAAATATTCATTGCAGCTCTATTTACAATAGCCAGGAGACGGAAGCAACCTAAGTGTCCATCATCAGATGAATGGATAAAGAAGATGTGGCACATATATACTATGGAATATTACTCAGCCATAAAAGGAAACGATATTGAGTTATTTGTAGTGAGGTGGATGGACCTAGAGTCTGTCATACAGAGTGAAGTAAATCAGAAATAGAAAGACAAATATCATATGCTAACACATATATATGGAATCTAAGAAAAAAAAAAAAGTCATGAAGAACCTAGGGGTAAGTCAGGAATAAAGACACAGACCTACTAGAGAATGGACTTGAGAATATGGGGAGGGGGAAGGGTAAGCTGTGACAAAGTGAGAGAGTGGCATGGACATATATACACTACCAAAGGTAAAATAGCTAGTGGGAAGCAGCCGCATAACACAGGGAAATCAGCTTGGTGATTTTTGACCACCTAGAGGGTTGGGATGGGGAGGGTGGGAGGGAGGGAGACGCAAGAGGGAGGAGATATGGGAACATATGTATATGTATAACTGATTCACTTTGTTATAAAGCAGAAACTAACACACCATTGTAAAGCAATAATACTCCAATAAAGATGTAAAAAACAAAAGAAACTGTGTTTGTTGAATGTACTGATATCATGTCAGGTACCTGTATTCATGAAGATCAAAAGAACCAGTGCTATGCAACTGGTGTTCGGTGTGTTTAACATATGGACATTGTTGAGGATTTTGCTCATGATTTTGCTCAGTGTTCTGTTCACTGTGATCAATGGAAGAAACTAACCTACAGTCTCAAAACAAGGAAAGAGCTGTTCTTTCCTGAGCTAAGCTTAGATTCAAATGTGTGGCACCTTGTGCAACGCATATAATCTTTGAAGTGGTGTTTATCTATCAACTGTTCTGCCTTAGTTTCTACATTTTTCCCTTTATTTCAAACTTTTTCACTTCTTTCTGTTTTTCATTCTGCTTTAAGATATGAATTTTTATAAGACAGTTTAAATTTTTTTCCAGCAAGTTATAAATAAATAAATATAATAAAAAGAGACAAGAAAATGACACCAAAATTGAATGTATTATGTTGGAAATTTTTACATCCCTACAAACTTTTTAAAAGCACGTTAAGAAGGTTTACATTTGTAAAACTGTGCATCCTCCTGGCATTGTTTTTTAAAGCACCAATATCTAAGGGATGAATGCACCACTCATCCCAAATTATCTCCTCATCCTAAAATAAGCAGTGTTATTCCCTTTTCCACATATATATTTTAAGAAATGAAATGCATGACTAACATCCTGAAAATAATTCATTTAAAATAGTTCAAAAATGACTTGGAAATATTTTGAATATATACTTCAAGGTCCATACTACAGCTATTTTTCCTTTCAGAAAACAGCTTGTTTGATGCTCCCAGTACTCAGAGCTTTGCGTCTTTGTAAATCTGCTTTCTCTCAGATACTCCAGCTGTCCACGTTCTCTGGTGGTAACAACTCCACCATTTGAACTTGAAAAACAGCTTATTAACAAAAGATATTTGGCAAAGATATTTTAATTAATGCTTTGAGACTTGATACAAATTTGCCAATGGATGGGAGGAAATTGGATCTTTAGAAGAGTGAGTTAACGTCTTAGTATGATTGAGTTATTCTTATCTGAAAGAGAACTTGCCATCACTTTTCTTAGCCAGTTTTCAGTAAGAAAAGTAGCTTCCATTTCATGAGACAACTTGGGTTAACTGGAGAATCTATTTTAAGGAAAGTTGTCTATTTTAAGAAAGGGAAAGAACAGCTAATCTGTCCTCCTCTGGAGATTGGAAATCATACGTGGGGAAAGGCTGTGAGAGCAGGTCAAGAGAGCCAACTGTAGCCATGCTTTGCCTCTAATTAGCTGTAGAAACTGTTGAAATAATTATTTCCCATCTCAATTTAGTGCTCTCTGGGGGTCAGCACATTAATCCCAGATTTGCACTTGTCACCTCATCTAATTATTCAATAGCCTTAAAAGGTAAATATGTATCATCTCATTTAATCCTCACCACCACCCTGAGAATTCGGCATTATTATCACACCCACTTTCAGATAAGACAACTGACTCCCAGAGGGAGGAAATACACTAGCTGTAGTTTACCATAAAGACTGTGCTCTTAGGAATGTAAGTGTTTTTCTTTGTATTTTCTAATCTGCTTGATCACCTCGTTAGCGACTGAGACCAAGTTAGAAATCTTCCAGCTTTCTTATCTTTCTCCTACACTCCCCACATCCCCAAATCTCACCTCTCCATGCTCCTGTAATACCCAAATTATTTCCTGGAAAATTGCATAGCACCTGACTCACTGACAACAGAGTTTCCTTTCAGTAAGTTCTGATCTCATTTCTCTTTTCTTTCAAATTCTTTAGAGTTTCCATTGTTAACAAGAGCATGAAAAAAATCTCCCCCTTACATATATGTCTGGTCATTTGAAATTACTCCTTTTCCCCACTGTTCTACCTAACCTAGAATGGGTTCTTCTCTAAGCCCAGAACGTGCCATATACATTCTGCCCTCTTTCTTGTTGTATTAGTTTTCTATTTCTGCATCACGAATAACCAGGAATGGATTGGCCTAAAGCATCATTCACTGATTAGTTGACAGTCCTGTAGGTCAGAAGTCCAGGCGGCTCAGCCAGGCCAGCAACTCTGTTTAGAGTCTCAAGGGCAAATCCAGGTATTGGCAGGGCTGCACTCCCTTCAGGTGACTCTGGGCAAGAATCCACTTCCAAGCTTATTCAGGTGGTTGGCAAAATTCAATTTCTTGTTGTTGTAAGACTGAGACCCTTGGCCATCTCCATCTTCTCTATGCCTACTTCTTCCGCTACATCTCTGTGACACCAGCCAGGAAAAAGCTCTCTGCTTTTAAGTTCTCATACGATTAGGTAATTCATGTTAATGCAGGATAATGGCCATATTTTAAAACACATAACCTTAGTTACATCTGTAAGGATACCTTTGCAATGTAACATAATGTATTCACAGGTTCTAGGGACTAGGGCATGAACATCTTTGCACTGAGGGTGGGGTTTATTCTGCCATCAACACTCATGCAGTTAGATCTATGTGGCTGGCTCTTCCTCCTTTCTTGAAATACAGAACTTCTTTTCCCAAATCATGACAAATTTGAAGCCTTTTCAGATTTCTCAGGCAAGTATTTCTTCTTCCATTTCCAGTAAATGCTTCTTGTATAGAGAAAATAGTGCATTTAAGTTTTTCTAAGCCTTTATTTTCTTAAGTTCAAAAAAATGGATATGTTTGGTTAGGACCACATTTATCACTTTCTATCTACAGTTATACCATAAAAATGGTCTTCCTCTATGATTTTAATTTATTCTCTTCCAAAATTTCCTGGTTTCCTGGTAATTTATTTGCTTTAGTGTGTGTGTGTGTGTGTGTGTGTGTGTGTATAATATTTGCTTTAGTATATATATTGAATTTTTAAGATAAGTCTATGAGATAAGTATCATTATTTCCATTTTACAGATGTGAAAATTGGTGGCTCAGAGAGGTTAAGTGACTTGCTAAGGTCAAATAATAAGTGATAAGTGAATCTCAAATAAGAAGATACACCTGAGGTTACAGCTTATTCCACACACTGTCTTAACAAATTTTTCTTGCAGAGTATAAATCCTGTCTGCAATTTCTGAATAAACAGTAACAATTTATTTATCTGAAACAATGTGACAATATTGAAAAATCAAAGAAGACATCATGAAAATCCTTTTTACTGAATGTATAAGACATGGAAGCAAAAATCAATGTCAGTTATAATTTGTAACAATTTCTTTAAAGAAGATTTAAAACTTTAGGTTTAAGATGGAGGATAGAGCACATATATATTCACCTCTAGTTCATATCCAGATTCAAATGAAATCAAAGTTTGGAGCTTTCAAAAGGAATAAACCCACAGTGGGAAAGGGAACTGAATTCAGGAATAGGTGAGACAGTTCAAGAAAATTCTGGACTATAGACAGGGAATGGAATGGGAGAATGTTGACTGATGGAATAATGTAAGTATGAGGAAGCTGAAAAAAGAAGTCTTCTTCTAAAAGAAGTCCAAGAGAGTCTCTGGACCCAGCATGGGATGTAGGACAGAGAGTGGGAGTGAGAAATAGGCTGGAAGATTATTTAATCAAAAGTGAATACGTAGAACAATATACCTCTCCTCCATTTGCACAGAGCGCAGGCAGCATAGTTTTTAACTCCCAAATGAAAAAAGAAGTCCCTTCTAAGTCCCCTTCGAGTCATGCTAAAACATCCTGCGTGTTTATTGGTAACCCTGCATTTATCCTTTTAATTCAGCCAGACTCTTGGTCTTCCTCTTGCACTCCTATTGCTGGAATCTGACAGAAACTCAGTTTCCAAAGGAGAAATGTGGTTTGCAAATTCTTAGCCTTTGCATCAAAAAGCAGAGTACAGAAGGGTGGGTTCGAAGCTGAGAAAAAATAGCTTTATAACCAGCACTTCTCCATGGGATGCATTCTCCTCTTCCACTTTGGTGCAGGATAGGACTCTACCATAATTAATTAGAATATCCCAAACCATGCATTATGACCTAATAACTTCAAATATTGATTCTAACTGAAAATGCCCTGGCCCTCTTTCACCCAGGATGGCTCTCCTTTGTACAGCTCCCAAAGTCCAGTATCACTACGCTTCTTTGGGTACAGCTTTTGGCCTAGTGCCTGCACAACTTCAGGGCAAGACTTCAACTAGGTCTCCCTCCCCTACTAAAGATGCCTCATCAGAGCTCTGCTGTCCTGCCTGGGAATAAACTTACTGCATACGCCATGGCACATCCAAACAGCACTTTGCTGGACAGAGGGCATAAAAACCTATATTAAACATTCTGAAAAGCTGCATTGTTTAACAAGAAACAAATATATTTCATTACATTCAGACAGATCCATCATCATTCAATCAAAATTCTTTCCTTCCCTACTGCAAAGAGGGATCATTTCCTAAGTTTTCTGAAAGGCAATACTTGCCTTTATAAAAAGTATTTCCTTATAGGGTTTTTCTCTTTCCCCTCTTACTCATATTCAAGGACTTTTAGTTATAAAACTAGGAAACAAAGTTGAATAGAATAATGTGAAGAAGAGAAAACAAAAGAATACTGACAGAGAATGAAAATTACTCATTTGTTAGAAGGGATCATTAAACACTTTCACTTCCGTTGGCTACAAAGAACCAAGGACTTACTCTTTTATCACATGGCTATTGTGGGCCTTGGGTATTTCTTTTTGGAGCCCATCCATCATTCCAACTGGCATAGGGCATGTATTATGGTCCACTCATTTCATTTTTAATGTGTTTTCCTTTTTAAAATTAGAAAATGGACCAAATAAAGCTGTGGCACAATGTTCTACATAAAGTACTGTCTTTTTAATTACATTAAGAAATTTCTTCCCAATCACATTAAAAAATGATTCAGTCAGCATCTTTTCCCTGGGAAACATTTTCCCCCCAGCATCACTTTTTAATTCAGTTTAGATCAATGATCAGTTGTGTGTGTGTGTCTATATATACACACACACACACACACACAAAAGGATAACTAATAAAGTATTCCTCATAAGCCAAAATCATCCATTTTGTTATAGTGTTATCTTATTATTTATTAATCATTTTAAAAATAATTGTTTGTGGTCTTTATGATTGACTCTATTTGACAAGCACTAAAAGAATCATAGACTTTTTAAAACCTTGAGTTATGTAAGACCCCTCCCACCAACTGTCAATACTCTTATTATTTTATTCTATGGATGAATAATACAGACCCTGCAAATATGGGTAACTTATCCAAATTCAGGTAATAATAGTCCTGGGATAAAACCTCCAGTTTCCATAATTACAGCCAGTGTTCTTTACAAGTATGCTACACTAAACCATACATTTCTCTCAGGCCACATCAGACAGCATCATAGACTAGTTCATACTGCTCTAGGATAATGTCCCTTCACTCTCAATTTATCAACCTAATGCGTATTTGGCAATGCAGACAATATCTGAATACCTAAAGCAATGTAAGGGATGAAAGAGAATGAATAATAGAAAGCCATGTATTTTGACATTCTGCTTTTGGCAGTTGTTCAAACATCTTCTCAAACAAAACTTGGTTCAGAGTTTCAAATATATCTCACACCAAACTAGACTATGGTCACAAAATAATAAAAAAGGAAAGCAAACATTGATTGAGTGTACTTGGAGTTCTACCTGCTATACATATGCTGTTATTCTTTAACTTTATGAGGCAATTATTATTATAGCATTTTGCTAGGAAGAAAACTAACACTCAGATATGTTTATCTACATGTCTAAGATCACACAGCTTATAGCTATGAGCACTAAGCCTTCAACCAATGACCAAAGTGACAAAAATACCATGTACGTTATACTACATCATGCCTTCTCTCATTGACTTTAAAATACCCCAAGGCAAGTGTGGCAAAGCAAGGCAAGAGGGACAAAATGATCTAGACAATTTGAAAATGTGAATGCCACACCTCTGGGCACTTAAGAGTTGAGTTGGATGTTCTTCATAAGTGATTGCAAACATTTCTGTCCAGCAGGTTGGTTACACATGTAATAGAAGGAGCCATGAACTTCAAGACATATCATCTCTACTCCTTATCTAGTTTAAATTCTACAAATATTGATTGAGAACCTATCATGTGCCGTAGATTAGGCTAAGGGGCTTGGGACAGAACAGTGAATAGCCAAAAATTATCCTCAACAAGGGATGCAGGAGTGGGCATGATATGTCTGAAAAACTTCTAATAGGTCAGGATGTCATGAGGTTGATATATGCATGGGATAAGAAAAGGGTCTGGATATGATAGGTGGAGCAATATTATGAAAAATCATGCTAAGAAGTTTAGACTTTAATTTTGAGGAGTAAAGTCACAAAAAGATCATTCTCACCACAATGCCTGGGATGGCCTGGATGGAATAGTTTGGATGAAGGGAGACAGTCACAAAGTTATTAAATTAACCCATATCATAGAGGGGTAAGTGGGAGTAAATTAAGCTTGAGTGAGTGGAGACTGAAAAGATAAATCTGAGAAATACTTTCAGAGAATATTGTCAGAGGTTGATGAAAATAAGATGATTCAGAGGCAAAACTTGGGTTTTGGGATTGAAAGTGTGGATGTATTGGGATAACAACTGCTATAGTCAAATAGAAGAGGCAAAATAAAGAAGATAGGAGTAGATATTAAGGTCAGTTTAGATATTTGAGTGCCACTGGGACATCTGAAGGAGATATTCACAAAGGACTTGGATAGAAGTTTCTGCAACATGGAGAAGCTACTGCTGAAGCCACAGCTGGTTTTTGTTATTTTTTTATTTTGGCTGCACTGGGTCTTCGTTGAAGTGCAAGGGCTCTTCGTTGTGGCCTGCAGGCTCTCTAGTTGCAGCATGCGGGCTCTTTAGTTGTGGCATGTGGACTCTCTAGTCGGGGCATGTGGGCTTAGTTGCCCCGAGGCACGTGGGATCTTAGTTCCCTGACCAGGGATCGAACGCACATCCCCTGCACTGGAAGGTGGATTCTTAACCACTGGACTGCCAGGAAAGTCCCCATAGCTGTTTCTTAATTGTTGGCATTCATTTGCTAATCAAAATCATGAATGTGCTTGAGATCATATATCATTTTACCTCTCTGAGTCTCTTTCTCAAAAGACATGGAGCTCAGTCTACACAATCCCTAAGATCCTCCTCCAACTCTAGGACTGAGTCATTTTATTAATGGCTGCAAAATATCATTCTTCTTTGAATTGTCTACTTTCTTACTATGAAAATCATTTATCTAGACTACTGTTACTTTTTTTTTTTTTTTTTTGCGGTATGCGGGCCTCTCACTGTTATGGCCTCTCCCGTTGCAGAGCACAGGCTCCGGACGCACAGGCTCAGCGGCCATGGCTCACGGGCCCAGCCACTCTGAGGCATGTGGGATCTTCCCGGACCAGGGCAGGAACCCGTGTCCCCTGCATCGGCAGGCGGACTCTCAACCACTGCATCACCAGGGAAGCCCAGACTACTGTTACTTTGATTGTATATGTATATATATACAAGTATAACAAATGCATTGTTATTTACTTTGATAGAGATAATTCTTCTATAATAGGCCATATTTCATATTTTTCTTTAACAATAATATATCAGTTAATACTGAATTATTTTTAGCTCTACTGGATGTTATTTACTTTGTGAGGCATAAAAATACAAAATATATGAGACTTGGAAGCTGCTTAAAAGGGCACAAAAGCAGACAATATGAAACTAATACTAATTTTTCCAGGTAAGTGTTATGTCAGTAATTTGAGTCAAGTGCTGTTGGCACAGAGCAGAAATGCCTGGGATTATTAGACTAAACCTTGAGAGAGATGTCAAAGACCCTAGACCTTGAATAAAAAATGAAAGAAAGGGTGAAATACACTCAAAGTAGAGGAAAAACATGGAATTGTGGAAGACTCCAAGAAAGTGGTTTAAAGTTGTAATGGCAAGTTTTCATTATGGCAAGATTAAGGAAAATGTGCCATCTTGGGTCCATTGGTAGATCAGAGCTGGAAAGTGGATTTAGGCAGAGATCACCAACAGCTTTATGTTCCCTTGCTTTGACTGTGGTTTTAACCCCAGTTGGTGAAGCTACACTGGGCACCCAAATGAAAGAAGAGACTATGCTCAAAGTGCCTCATTGTTCTCTTAGATCAACTAAATACACAATCTCTGTCTTTCTGCATTCTGTAGCTTACTGGATACCATGGAACCCTAAATACCTCTGGTGACACAAGAAACAAGCCTGGGAACTGTTCTCCTACGTGATAATGACAAAACATCCCATAGAGATGGTAATGAAAAATATTTTGTAACAAGTCATAAAATTCAACAGAAACTAGGGCCTCCCCGTCAAAATAACTTTTCTTTAAATATTCTACTAGATGTATTTTAAACAAATTCCTAACATGTGAAAAAGAATCATAAGAAAGTCAATTTAACTTGTTGATATAAATAATAGTTGTATTTGCCAAATTTTCTCCTGTAAAATACACAATTTTGAATTATTTTCCTGGACTCAACTCTGGCATAATTACTTCTAACTTATTTTCTCCAGATACGCATGGTGAACTAGTTGCTTCCATCCTTGGACAAAATTAATACTTCTGGATACCACCATTGGCTGTCTTGGACCTCTGTACTGTCATAGCTTACTAGGAGACACACATGTAGAGGAAAGTGGTTAATTTAAAAGGAAAGAGCCCTCCCCCTGAAGCCACATGTCTGCTTGAATCCCAAGCTCATAACATATAGTCAACTGAGGAAATGTAGGCACAAAACCCTCTTGGGTAAAGGACATGTATCCAAAAATTGCTATAATTATACCATTTACCAATGATTTACCCTTCATAGGGGTAAGCACCAGACAATATGGAGTGAAACACCATAACCTTTGATGCTTGCTTGAGTAAAGAGTATATACCTTAACTGTAAAATGAGTTTAGTAACAGAACGCTTAATCAATACTTGGGACTCTGGAATCTAGGAATGATATGGATGTGGAGAGGGAGTAAATTAAATTTGGATAAAGGACAGTTTTTCCAAATTAGCTGCAAGGTACAGAGGTGCTGTTTTACAGACTGCAGTTGCCAACAGCTTTCTGAATGGAGGAGCATTGGATTATCGGTTTCTGATGATGCCTGTGGAGCCTAACTCCTCCCCAGCTCCTTGGCAACAGCACTGATCTCAGACCTCATTGCCTGCCCTGTGCTATTCTTAGCCTAATGTTAAGAATGCTAAGCTCATCAGAAGCTATGAGTATTTGAAATGCTGAGGTAGAGACTGACAACCCCTTCAACACTGGTGTATGAGGGACATTTATTTTAAGCCACTTTCCCTAAATACACTATGTGATAAACAGTCTGGTGCCTGCCAGATGCACCATCTGGGATTCATCTCTTTGTCTGTTCTTCCTTGGCTGTTTGGTTAGAACTCTTGTTCTACAATGTGCCTTGTGCTCCCAATTATAAATCTCCATTCCCATCTCCTGCACTAGACTATGAGCTCCTTGAAGGCAGGGGCCATGCCCTCTTCCTGTTTGTATTATCCCACAGGACCTGGCGCAGTGGTTGAGAGTCTGCCTGCCGATGCAGGGTACACGGGTTTGTGCCCGGGTCTGGGAAGATCCCACATGCCGCGAAGCGGCTGGGCCGGTGAACCATGGCCGCTGAGCCTGCGCGTCCGGAGCCTGTGCTCCGCAACGGGAGAGGCCACGGCAGTGAGAGGCCTGCATACCGCAAAAAAAAAAAATAATAATAATAATAATGTTGGCTATAAGCAATCTAGCTTTTGTGAACCTGGAAGGCCGGTCTTTGAGGATCCAGGCTTTTTTATCAGTGTTGGTGGTTGAGGGCGATTCTACCATATTCAATTACCAAAAGCACTTGGGATAATAATTGACTTCTTCAAGGCCTGTTAGAGATTTACCCAACAACTCAGAAAATCCTTTGTCCTAGGGTTATCCTAAAATTATTACAGAAGAAAACAAAGGCAGACACTGAATCCAGAATAAAATTCATTTGAATTTTTTAACATGAAAATCAAAATATAAAAGTAAAATGAAAAGTTACACAAAAATACAAAAACATAAGTGAACGAAGTTACTAGGTGGTGACTTTCATTGGGACATCAGGAAAAGTGTCCCAAAGAAGACATTAAGCTGATATCTGAATTAAAGGAACAAGCCGAATGTGTGGGAAGGTCAGGAGAAAAAATATTTACAAGTAGTGAAACCGAGTGAGTCTACAAAGGCTCTAAAATGGGGACCATCTTGGCGAGTTTCCGGGACAAAAAAGGCTCATGTGACTGGAACGTGCTGGCAAGGAGATCAGGGCACAAGATGGCTTGGAATAAAGAGGTGGGCCATGCCACAGAATCAGATCACATCAGATCCTCCAAACCCAGCTGCCCTCCACTTCCCTTACAGTGTATCTCAGGCTCCTCAATTTCCACAGCCTATGAAACCTGAGTCCTGGCATTCAACTTCACTGTCTGAAGTGTGACCATTACACATTTTGAGAAAAAAAAAAAAAAAAATTTGGGAGCAGTGTGAAGGAATAACTAGAATGGGGACTCATCCCAGTGAAGAATGGAGAAAACTGAGCAGATCTTTCTCTAGAGCAGCCTGCAGAAGCTCTTGGATTTCTGAGTCCAGAATTCACATCGGTTAAGGAACAAGCAGAAGGTGTTCTGAGAAGAACAGTGGGCCACCTGCCTGCCCCACCAGTGCTGATCTGACAGAGCTTTAACAGACTGCACAAGATGTGGTTTCTCCCCCCGCAGATACTGCTTTACTGTTGGATGGAAATATATTTCACAAATATCATGATCCAAAGAGAAACTCCATCCCCGTGAATTCTAAATTCAATCTGAAGAGTCTCTTAGGATAAACAAAAGCCTCTCTGTTCCTTCTGACAAACCCATAACCAGGAAAATTGAAAGCCTACCTATACCCTTGGAAAATTAAATTCTGGTTTAGTTAATGTTCTTCTCGTGGGTGAAGTGGCTACTTAAGGAAAGATAATGACAGTGTTAGGATGTTTAACTGTCGCTTAGCTTAATCAGGATCTCTATAGCTCCTGCTGGAAAGGATGGGGGGGGCGGGGGGGGGGGGGAAGGTGAGGGGAGGAGTGTTAAATTAGAAAGAGAATGAAATACTGCTATATCAACCCGAGAGAAAAACCTCCCTTGTAAGTGAGCAATACTCACAGACTTGAGGGAGGTGTTTATTAGCACCTGGGAGTCTATTTGCTGAATGGACCATGCACAGAGCAGACTGGATGGAGCTGCTATGTGGTGTCAGGTAAGTGGCAGGGCCCATCAGCAGGGCAGAATCCAGTCCAAAGCCTGCAAGACCAAGCCCGAATCTATAATCACGATCCCACACTTAACTACCATTTTTCTAAGCAGAAGATCAGGTTTTTCTTAGTTTTTTCATTAAGCTGGAGAACATCCTGATGATATCTGTGTATGGCAGCTCTAGGATCTAGGCTAATCATGACAGTAACACAAAGCTCGCTGGGAAGAAGCTTGTAGCCTGGGACTAAGGAAAGATTTTCCTTCCTAAGCTTCTGTAATTGACTAGTAAAGGTGTTAGACCTGGGAATATTCAGAACATTTTCCACTGCCAATGCTAAAAACTGGCTTCAACATTAGACATCATTCAACACGGTGTTCTTGCTCACCAATCAAATCTCCAGGGTCTAGCACAGTGCCTGACACAGAAGTAGGCACTTCGTCATCAACATCCATCAACTCATTTCCTCTTAAAGAACTCGTGTAGTGTGGGGAGAAGGGCAGTGGTGCATCCAGCAGAATTAGTCTTGGTCAGCGGGCTCACTATCCTGGAGAATCTCAAGCTTTGCATTTTTGTGGCCAGTACTGAAGCAGACTCAGGGGATTATCAAGGATTCGAGGTGCAAGGGAGTAGATGCTGACTGCACACTCTGTGAACAAACACACACACAAGCAAACCTCAAAAGAAGGCTCCATCTCTTGTTTACTTTGGGAGCAAAACAACGGATTCTGAGCTACACAGAAACATGGCGAGTCTGAAGAGTGGACATGGTACCATAATGTGCATGCCGTTAGGAGAATTGTTTTTTTTACTGAAAAAGAAATATGCAGCTTGTTTTTATGTAGGTAAAGGTTGATGTATCTCAATTTTTGGAACCAAGGCATAGCATACCATATAATGTGAGGATATCATCATTTATTTAGCTTTTATCCTATTAATAAGACATTTAGATTGTTTCTAAAATTTTTTGGCAATTATATACAGCACTGCATTGATATCCTTGCACAAATGCCTCGTGTACACGTGCAAAATTTCTCTTGGCTAGCTTCTTAGTAATAAAATTGCAGAGTATAAAATAATTTTGTTTTGTTGATACTACCATATAGCCTTTCAGAGTAGCTGGATCTAATAGAATTTTCTATGGGTACTTATATAAGTGAGAAACGTGTATCATGAGGTTTATGTAGATATCCTAGCAGTCTACTCTGCAGTGTTGGAAGGGCACTGGTTGTGAGGAGACAGTTTCTGATCTGGGGTTAAGAACCTTTCCAGGGGAATGGAAACACTGAACGAAGGAATGGACCTGATTCTGATGTAATTTAGTCTGGAATTTAGAATGACTGTCACTATCTTCCATTCTGCTTTGTTTCATTCTCATAAATGAAAGGTTTGTTTTCATTTTCTCTTCCAGGTAGAATTCTTATTCACCAAAGCTGAGCCCTGAAGCATTCTATAATCTTCTCCACTGCCCCAAGATCAATAAAAATAAACATATGTACTTATTTATCTTTTTAAAATTGACCAAACACCCTTATTCTCTGTTGTCAATGTGAAATGATCATTGACTGTGTTAAAATTCATCGTGGATATGTTGATAAATATCATTTAAACAAAAACTAATTGCTGGTCATATTCCCCAGAAATTGCCACCCAAGACTATAAAGAGACATGTAAAGGGATATTTCTCATAGCACCATTAGCTGTAAGGAGTATGAGATAATTAGAAGAATGGGTGAGTTCAGCAGGCTTGATACATGGCATGGGAAACTCTGCAGCACTCAGAAATGATGAACTACAAGCATATAAAGCAATGTGAATACATTCTTAAAAATATAGTGTTATTTCAGAAAAGATAAGAAAGCACAATCTATAGCTTGATATTATTTATATAAAATTTTAGGCATAGGTTTATAAACAACCCCAAATATTTTTCAAAGATGAATATATAAGGACAAATATCAAATATATTTTATTGTGTACTAGAGTGAAAAGGTAAAAAGACAAACAAGAATCATAGATGAAAGGGTTAAAACATTAAAATAAAATTAAATCAGTAAAACAGGGCTTGCCTGCCTTAGTGATAATGATGTTCCAGAAACAAAGGCACATGAATAATTCAATTCTATGTACCTGAGATCCTCAAATATTAACATAAAGTAAAAGGAACGTGAAAATAAAGTAAAAGTAAAATAAAAGTCAAGCGAAAGAGAAGGAAATTAACTCAGTATGCATCTTAGGACAAACGCTTGGTATGGGCTGGGAATGTCATTTCAAATTAATTACCTATAATTTTTAAGGGCAGCAGTATGAGTTGACTATTCTTGCTTTCATACCCCACAATGCAGTCTTTCAGGAGATACTGTCAGCTCTGCCTCCAGGATATTTTCAGAATCTGATCACTTGTCACCATCTCCTCCCTTACTTTCATCACTTGTCATCTGGTCTCTTGTTTATAATTGCTTCCACTCTTGGCCCCCTTGTAGTCTCTTCTCCACAAAATTGATAGAAAAATCCATGTCAGATCACGTCACTCCTCGGCTCAGCACCCTCCAATGCATCACATCTCCCCCAGAATTAAATCTCAGCTCCTTAACTTGGCCTCCAAGGCCCTACATCATCCTGCCCCGTGCTAACTTTCTGACTTTGTCTCTGCCAAGTTGCCCCCTGCTCACCATGCTCAATCTGCAGTGACCTCCTGGTTCTCCCTGAAACACACACAGCCTGCCCCTGCCTCAGTGCACTTGCTGTTCCCTCTGCCACACACTCTTGCATTAGCTGGCTCACTCCCTTGCTTACTGTGATCACTTCTCAAATGCTACCTTATCACAGAAGACTCTCTTGTCTACCCAATCCAACACAGCACCCTTTGCTCTTTCCTTTCTTACTTTTTTCAGTTCTTTTTAGTACTCGATAGCACCGAAATATCATGTTTTTTATCTGTTTCCCTTATCAGAGATGCAGGAGAGGTTACTGCTCTGTCTTCAGAACCTAGAACAATGGTAGGTTCAGGTTTTGTGCCATGTAACTATAGAAGAAGTGAATCATTGTGGTATTTAGACCTGAATAAATTTCAACGGATAATAATTGGACAAGATAAGAAAATAATTATAATAGTAATACAACATTTTTCCATGTCCTGGCTATTGTAAATAGAGCTGCAATTAACACTGGGGTTCATGTGCCTTTTTGAATTATGGTTTTCTCTGGGTATATGCCTCGTAATGGGATTGCTGGGTCATACGGTAGTTCTATTTTAAGTTTTTTAAGGAACCTCCATACTGTTCTCCATAGTGGCTGTATCAATTTACATTCCCACCAACAATGCATGAGGGTTCCCTTTTCGCCACACCCTCTCCAGCATTTATTGTTTGTAGATTTTTTGATGATGGCCATTCTGATCAGTGTGAGGTGATATCTCATTGTAGTTTTGATTTGCACTTCTCTAATAACTAGTGATGTTGAGCATCTTTTCATGTGCCTCTTGGCCATCTGTATCTCTTCTTTGGAGAAATTTCTATTTAGGTCTTCTGCCCATTTTTTGATTTTGTTTGTTTCTTTGATACTGAGCTGCATGAGCTGTTTGTATATTTTGGAGATTAATCCTTTGTCAGTTGCTTCCTTTGCAAATATTTTCTCCCATTCTGAGGGTTGTCTTTTCATCTTGTTTATAGTTTCCTTTGCTGTGCAAAAGCGTCCATCAACAGAGGAATGGATAAAGAAGATGTGGTACACATATACAATGGAATATTACTCAGCCATAAAAAGGAACAAAATTGGGTCATTTGTAGAGACATGGATGGACCTAGAGACTGTCATACAGAGTGAAGTAAGCCAGAAAGAGAAAAACAAATATCATATATTAACACATATATGTGGAATCTGAAAAAATTGGTAGAGACAATCTTATTTACAAAGCAGAAATAGAGACACAGACATAGACAACAAATGTATGGATATCAAGGGGGAAGGGGGTTGTGGGATGAATTGGGAGATTGGGATTGCCATATATACACTATTGATACTACATATAAAATAGATAAGTAATGAGAAACTTCTGTATAGTACAGGGAACTCTACTCAGTGTTGACCTAAATGAGAAGGAAATCCAAAAAAGAGGGGATATATGTATAGCTGATTCACTTTGCCATATAGTACAAACTAACACAATATTGTAAAGCAACTATATTCCAATAAAATTTTTTTTAAAATAATACATTTTCTAATACTCTGAAATTTAAGACATAACTTCATTTGATTAAAAAAAAAATCATGCCTCCTTTTTTCATCTTTCCAGTAAAGCAAATTGAGGCTAAGAGAACTTTAAGCCCTTCCTGTAAGTCTCCATCTAAGAAAAGCCAAGTTCATTCCTAGGACTGAAGTTGTTGGGCTCTTCATCTTTAACCCTTTTCATTGAATGGCTATTCTCCAAAGTATTTTCAGAGATTTCTCATCTCCCCTGCAGTTTGTTATTTAGTTCCAAATTAAGATTCTCTGAAAGGTTCATCTGTGGAAGTGGAAAATGTGTGAAATTCTAGGCATGTGGTCTCACTCTTAATGAAAGATTCGCTTAAACAAATATAACAATCAGTAATTATTTACACCTTCTTGATAGTTTTCAATTTGACAGGTTTAAAACGGGGGGAAAAGGTGATCAGAGGGGAAAAAAGCTACAAAGCCCAGCAGCATTTGAATGAAACACCTGCCCAAACATGGAGCCTGCTGCAAAACTACATAGCCTCGTGCAGAAGACATAGTAAGACAGGTTTATCAATGGGGATAAATCCAGAACTTTCTTCGGGAGCTGGTTCCGTAGGGAAATTATCCCTTCATAAAAAATGTTTTAGTAAACAAACACATGGTGAAATAATTATGCCCCCTTACTCCAGAGAATACACTAATCTCAGGCTTTCTCCGTAAGGAGCAAGGAATTCATTTATGACAATATTTCATGTAGTTTATGCAGTAAAAATTAGATTGCACTCTTCCCCCTTTGGAACGTAAGGACAATAAGGCTAGTAGGAAGAACTCTTTGGAGTAACCTCTTAAATGTAAGCATGCTAAACTGTAGGTACTAATTTTCTCCAGCTTCTGTCAGAATGCCAGGTATGTGGTAATGAGCTTCCATGACATACAGCAAATACAGGATTCAAGCTAACTTTTCCTGCAAATTTTAAGGAAGGTTTAAAGTGGTGGATAAAAGCATACACCTTCATAGTGAAAAGATATCTGACATCTTCCAAAAACAAAAACAGGATAGACACCCAATTCTATTTTTCAAGTCTCAAAATGGCTTTTTTTCCTTGCTAGTGATCTAGCTTAGCAATTTAGATATACCACTGCATTAGATACTTACGAAATTGCATTTTACTTTCAGCTATGTGATTCCAGAGTGTGTATCTTTTGAAATCATATTCCCAGGCTCTTTAATTAACCACTGCTTATTTCTAAAGTCTTTAGGTGGGCAGAGTAAGTGATATTTTCAAATGAACATTAAATTGGAAACAATATATGTGAATAACATAACTGTGGTTTCCAGTTGCACAGCCCTAATACCTAAATTTTATGCCTGATCTTACTGTTATTCTCAGTCTTTGATAATCTGCCAATGTTTAGTCCACACGACATACCTGAACCGAGGAGTTCAACAAAGATTTATCCGGGTTCCAGGACTGTTTCCATATCTCAGAGCACAGGGACCTTCCAAAATACCGTTCCCACTCAAAGCCTAAATGTCTGCATCTGTTAGATTATAGGGCTTTACAGGAATCCTCCTACTTTTTACCTCTGAATTGCTACAACTGGTCTTTGCTCAAAGATGGTATTTGGGGGTTTATGTCCTCTATTTTTCATAAGCTTTATATTAATTCTGCACCTTCTCACCTTCCTCCCTTATTCTGGAAGCCATTCTCATGAAATTGCTTTCTTTTTTCTCCCACCATCCATCAAGGCCTGGGAGTGGGCTCAGGCAACCAGCTCTGCTTGTGGTTAGGAGTATGGACTCTGATTCAGATCACCAAGGGAAAATCCTGGCTCCCTTACTTCCTTGCTTGATGAACTTCTCTGTGACTCAGTTTCCTCATCTCTAAACTAATGATGATAAGTGTTTCAACTTACAGGGCTTTATGAGAAATAAGTGGAAGACGAATGACAAAGAACAGAGGAGAATACTTGCCATGGAATAATTGCTTGATAAGAGAAAAATGCTTTTAATCTATCCCGAATACTCTTAATTTGGAAGTCATTCCTTCTGATATTTATTAATCCTTTAGACTTTACTCCCCCAAAAGTAAAATATCTATTGCAATATCAAAGGAAAGAAGTTGCCTCAAATGTCATCAGTCCTACAAATAATTTCATATGTCCTATACTTTCATATTTGTCTGTATTTTCTGTTTCTATTCGGAAAAAAAATGTTTGCACCAATTTTCCCCTGCTCTCAGAATTGGAGACAGGTGGGCATTTTAGATACAGTCCAAATTTTGTTTATCTTCACTCTATGGAACTTTGCCCATAATACCATTTCAAGGGTATATTCCCTGTTCTTTCCACTAGGTTATAAACTCATCTAAAATAAATGCTAAGTTCTTCGACTTTTCTAATATCTGTCTCCAATGAGTTGGGCATCAACTATTCTTATGAGCTTTTCAAATTGGATTGTTGGAAAAGTTCAATGAAGTAGAACCGACTACTGCCAACATTACATTTAATGAGTATATATAGCTGCATACTTGAAACTTGTAACTTGACTTTTTTCTGGGAATTCTGACTGACTTATTCTCGTCCAAAGCTCCTTCTTCTTGCGTGAGCTATTCTGAGGCTCTATACATATCTGTTCTCTAACAAGTAATTCTGTCTATAGATATAATACATTGTTCAGGGAATAGCCAGCCATGTTAACAGCAAGCAAACCCAAATGAGAGTTGTATTTTTTTAATTGAGGCTGGATCTAGAATACCATCCAGGTTCAAACACTGGAGGAACCATTTTCAGCCACATGAGAGATGTGTAAGCAGAGGAGAGTGTGTTTCCAATAATCAATATTATTAAGCATCTATAATTTGCCAGATATAATATTAGTCACTCAGCTAGAATAAAGAATAAGACTGACAGATCTTTGCCTTTATGGAGGTTTCAGCAGAGGTAGGGAGACAAACATAATTGAGCATGACAATCATTTTTTTTAATGAAGTTAACTAATATTTATCAAGTGTCCACTATGTACAAGTCCCTGGCTTGGTATTTTGGATACAAAGACAATTAAGAAGCAATCCCTTTTGTTAAGGAATTAACCATTTAATGGAAGAGACAGACATAAAAATAGGCAAAGACAACGGCCAGCTTGAGACTACTACTCTCTAATATCCCCAGCTGCTCAGGATGTGCTACACACTCTGCTCAAGCTTTCCAGGAGGATTCTCATCTGTTGTGTTAGTTTGTCTTCTTGCTGCTGAAGAGGAAGCTCACCAGATTCAAAGGCCAAGAAAGAAGATAGAGAAGTCTTCTCGTTTTCAGTAATTTTAATGCTGGCCTATGCCCACACTGTATCAGTATCAAAATTCTGTAATTCCCCAAAGAATCTCATTCATAAAGTTGAGTCAGACAGAATGCTTGAGCCAATCTTTCTTACTCATTCATACTGCTGTCGACCACAAAGAAGACATTTTAAAAATATAATTCTACTCATTGACGCTAAGGAGCTATCCTGATTTTGCAGTATGTACTAACACAATGCCTTGATTCATTTAAAAATAAAATTAAACAAAAATGTAGATATAAATAAAATCTTCTATATTTATTCTTAAAATCGTTTCATTCTTTTTAGACTATGTTTTTCTGAATAAATATTAATTGGGCTGGTTGTAGGTTTAAAACGAGATTTCAGTTCTAGTCCAGCTTTATTATATGTTAAGATTTTATACATTTGTAAATTAGTTAATGTATGAAGTTATGATGATAACATTTGGGCTACCTTCTATAAAGAGGTATCGAACAACTTTTGAAAATGTATGTAAAGCCCCAAGTTTACATCAACTTTGTAAGTTTTGTTCAAATAGAAGACTACAAGTAAGTCTATGTGATTGAAGGTGGTTTATTGAATATAACCTTCTTTAGATATGCCTTAACAATAGCTCATGTCTTCAAACCAAAACTGAACTGTGATTCAGCACAAAGTCAGTGCTTAATAAATATTTATTGGTTGAATCAATCAGTCAATAAAGTAGTAACTTTTACCATGTTCGCCCCACATTACTCAGAAAATTGTCTCTGAGTGCATTATGCATTTGTAAATTCAAATGCATGATATAAACATGCAAGAAATGCAAACTTGGTGGATCTTCTTGGGAGTGAATATCTTGATCCAAATAAAAACTATGGAGTCTTAGCTCATTGATAGATCAATTATTAACCCCTGAATGAAACTGATAGATCAATGTTGGTCTATGAATCAAATTGAGTTTTTCAGTCAAGGCTTTTTAATCAGCTCAGTCTCATACCCAGGCCCCTCTTGGTCCCTTCTGACGTGCTAATGCTGGGCAGACTGGCAGTAGTCAAGCAATCGCAGGTGTCTATAAGTCTGTATTGAACTTTGTTTACTCAGCCCAGATGACTTAGAATCTCAATGCTTTTTCAGATGGCAGAATAACATGACCACATAGTCCTCTCCTGGCTATCAGTATACTGTCATGAAATAGCATATTAAAAGTTGAGGCAGGGGAGGAGTTAACTTTCATTAATTTTATTGAAGTCCACTGAGTGGAAAGCACTTGTTATGTGAAATCTACTAAATCTATGACAAACTCCCAGGAATTTATAATAAATTCCATTTTACAAATAAGGAAACCAAGATGCAAATTATTAAATAACATTTTCCCAAGGCCACAGAAGCTAATGAGTGGCAGATTCAGGATTTGAAACGTGAATGGTCTGCCTACCCAAACGCTCTCTCCATTTTTTTAAAAGTGGGATTGTTAAACTCTTTAATAAAATATGACATTCATAAGGAAAGTGCAAAAAAGAAATGTACAGCAGAATAGATAACTGACAACATGAACATCCCTTTGTAACCACATTCCAGGTCAAAAAAGAGAATATTGCCAATAATCTGGAAGATACCCTCTATTCGTTTCCTCTCTAAATCATTGCCCTTTCTTTTCCCCCTAAGTTATAGGTTATCTTGACTTCCAACATCATAATTTATTTATGTATGCCTATGTAAATTGTATTAAGGGGAATATACACACAAACACACACACACACACTCTCAGGTATGAAATGTATTTGTTTGTGTCTGACTTATTTCATCTAATATTATAACTGTGAATTTGTGCATATTGCTACATGTATCTGTAGTTTATTCAGTTTCATTGTTGGATAATATTCCAATGCATAGATATACCACATTGATTTATCCATTACACTGTTGATGTGTATTTGGTAGTTTCCAGTTTTTAGCTACTAAAATCATGGTGCTCTGTTAAATTTTGTACATAACTCTTGGAGTAAGTCTACGGTCTTGTCATTTCATCACAATTGTTTATGTTTAAGGAGGATCATCAAAAAATATATATTGTTTTAAACTGTAACCTCACCTCGCCACACACACATAAAGCGATGCAGTATATGTTATTAACTTCTAGCCACTTAGCAAAAACACAGCAAAAATAGATCTGTAGCCATCTCTTACCTTCTCGTCCCTCCATGAAAAGTATCCAGGAGGCCTTTTGATGTTTCTCCTTGCAATTAAGCTCATGTTTTACGGCAGCCTAGAATTCTAAAAAAAATAGTGTTTTGTATAAACTTACAGGCTATTTAAATATAAATTATTATCACTACACAAGTCAAATTAAAAAGGATTTATATTCACTTTGACCCTGCTTCTCTTCAAATGTGTCTCTGGGGTGGGTCATCTTTGATGTAGACATAGAGAACCTGACAATTAAAAGCTTGTTCCCCTATCAAGAAAATTATAAGTTTGAACTAAAAGTTCCTTAATGCTACCTTATTATTGACAATTATTGGGATCCTAATACTTAATATTACTGTAAATAACAGTAATAACATGAAAAAACACTTTCACTTATAAGGAAAACTCAGCTTTTATCACTGAACTGCACTTAACACAAAATGACTCTATATCCAACAAAGCGAATAACATGCTTCTGTAAGAACTAATTAAGTAAATCACCACTGGAATGCACAAGGTCAAATATTATTGACTCCTGGTTATCCATGTGGCAGAATCAGTTTCTTCTGCCATATCTGGAAAAACTGGATGATATAATTGTTTCATCATTGAAGACATATAATATAGAAAATGATACTAGAAAGAACAACTCTGTTTTGCGCTTGCATGAATTCTGGGTCATCAAATAATTCATGTGTAGCTCAGTTTCTGAGTTGAAGTTAGCCACACAATGATGACCTCTAACGAGGTAAAGCAATTCCTTAGTTTAAAATTTTCTCAACCGGAGTTCCCCAAATAGTGTTTTACAACATGCTCCAAGAAAAAAAAAATATCCAAGGATAAATAAATTGGTGAAATTGTGTGCATAGATCCCCTTGCAATTCTTTAGCAAAATAAATAGTACGGGAAACCCTGAAGTAAAGATGCCAGGTTCACATCTGTGTTCAGCAGATCTATGAAGACATTAATTTGCACCAGGTTCTGGTAGCTGTAAGGGATAGCTATATGAAATGATGATATTCTCCCTTTCTTTCAATCCACCCTTGCCTCACTCAAAGACTTGAGCTTTTCTGTTCTATGGTTCAGGTTCTTGATAGCTCCAAGGGTCAGTTTCATCTTTATTTGTCCTGGGCTAGCCTGGAAGGGGGATTAACAAAGGCTCATTGGGAGGATAGAGGATGGACAAGTACTTAACTCTGTGGAAGAGCCTAAACTCACAGGAAGGGAGGCGCTGGTAAAGGCTACATTAAGGACCACTGACAATCGTAAGGCAGAATACAGAAAGCAGGCATTCCTGCAACCTACCCATAGGAGCAACAGTACCAAGCAAAAATGGTTTCAGGCCCCTTAAATACTGTATGACAGATTGAAGTCTGCCATTACCCAACTAGTAATGGCAGACTTCAATCTGTCACACAGTATTTAAGGGGCCTGAAACCATAAACAATAAAAGAATTTGGGACAGCCTTAAATAAAAAAATTTTTAAAATCTAGCTCTTGACAGAAGGGTGGTAAGCCAAAGAGCTTAGTAACTATGGCAAGCTAAAGTCATGGGGACCTCTAGAAACTTTATTGGGTCACAGAAGTGTATGGGGTTCATGGGGTTCTGTAAAATCGACTAGAACAGAAATGACACCTTAAAAAAACCTGAAATTAGATTTCCTGCCAGTTTTAGCAGGTGAGGGCTAAGCCGGGTTTAATTTGATCTGGGATGAACAGGAAGCAAAACACACATGATATCAGTGACCTTTCCCATAATATGTCTCAGGCACTTTTTCCCCTTATTACATAGTCCTTGTTTTCACCACACTTACTTTCCTGTTTCATTCTATTTTTCTCCCCATTCTGAGGCTCCTCTCTTTCTTTTTAATTTATGGCATAAGTGTTTGTTACAAATGCTTGGCTATGCATGTGTTTTTGAAAAATATACAGTGTTGTTTTGAACATGTGTGTGCATGGTTTAATTTCATGTATATGTTATTGCACTATAAATCTTTCTTTATTCATAAATTTTTTTACTCAAAAATATGCTTTTAAAAATCCATTCTTATGGTGTGTGTCTGTAATTTGTTTTTGACGGCTGCAGAGTATTCCATAGATGCATGTACCATATTTCATATTTCCACTACCCTAGGCAGTCTTCAACTCTCCTAATACCACAAATGACACAGTGAAGAAAATCCTTATACATGTCCCCAGAAGGGCACATATTTGATCTTCTTTGGTGTGGATTTCAGATATTAGGACATACGAGAACTTCAGGTTACTAAGTGCTCACAATGTCAGTAAGGGACTAATGTGAGAAGTCTATTAAAAGTTCCTCTGTCCTACCACACTATCCACATTCGTGTTAACTGATGTTTTATTATTGGCCAACCTGATGTATCTTTTATTGTTCAACTATTGTTTCTCTGATTAACAGTGTGGGAGAGCGTGTCTTTACATGTGTTCTTTCCATTTAGGTTTCCGCCCATCTAAATTGTCGGGTACAGTTTTGTGTGCAGGGGAGGTTGCAGGGGGAATGTGTGAGGATGTGGGCGTGTGTGTTTCAGTTTTCATGGTGACTTTCAAAACTCTGAATAATCAAGTGTTCTGTATGTTTTCGTGTTTTATTTAAAACCTCATGTTCCACCCCAAGGTCCTAAACATACTCCTTAACATTTTTATTCTATTAGCTTTGTAATTTTAGTTCCCCATTTATGTTGTGTGAGGTAGGACTAAAACTACATTTTTCTTCCATCCATCTAAATTATATCTTGTTTACTCCTTTGTTTACTTGTCTGTATTTCTAGCTCTATCAGATATCATTTTCCATATGCATTGTTTATGAGTTCTCTAATCTTTTCCATTGTTCTGTTTTTCTGCCGTCACATCAGTGTCACCCATTTTAAATACTTTGACTTAACAGAATGTCTTTAACTTTTAAATAATCCATTTCATTATTTTTTAAAGTTGCCTTAGCTTTGTATAAAAATGTATTCTTTCATACACATTTAAGAAAACATAGCCAAATTTCTAGTAAAACCCCTTCTGAAACCTGGAATTTAAACTGAGTTTGTAGATTATTTAGTGAGAATTAATATTTTATAATCTTAAATCTCCTATAAGTGAATGAAGTATTATTTCTCCTTATTTAAGATTTTCTCCATGTGAATTCAAGGTATGTTAAAATTTGTTTCCTTAGTATCTTGAGAATTCCGATAGGCAAATTCTTTAATTCATAGTTTTATACAGCAAATTATATTTTCACCTAAATTATTTATTTATTTTTGATGTTATATAGAAATGCTATTGATTTTGTGATTTGATTTACTTGCACTCTCTGATTATATAATTTGTATGTGGCATCTGTTGAATCTTCTATGTAGGTAATCATATTTTCTGCTACAAATGAGAGTTTTTTAAATCTCTTCCTGTCTTATCTTATTCTTTTAATTTGTTTGGTTCTTCTCCTGTCCTACTGCATTGGTTGGTACCTGCAAAACTGGAGCAGTAATAATAGTGAAAACAAAATTGTTCGCTTTTCATTGTTAAGGCAGATAACACCCAAAGGTTTAAGTGGAGTGAGAGACCTGCTGAAGGTTTTGATCTATAACTAAGTTTAGGAAGTTGCCTTCCACTTCTAGTTTTCTGATAATTTTTATCTTAGCAAATGATGATCAACATTAAATGCTTTTTCCAAGTCTATTAAGAAAAACTTTTTATTCTTTCAGTGTGGGTATTTTACATTTTTCCAAAAACATTTCATCCAGATTTTAAAATGTATTAGCATATATTTATTCCTAGTGGTATTTTTACTAGTGTTTTTATTCTCTGTTCTTTTCTGTTTGCTCAGTCTTTCCAGAGGTATGCACATATTGTTCATATTTCTTAAAAAACAACATGTGGGATTGAGCTTTAAGAGTACGCCTCTTTGTTCTTTAAAAACATTCTCCTTAAAATCTATCTTGTTTCATATTTAAACTACTAACCCAAATTTTGCAGACATGTTTTTCTGGTATAACTTTTTCTTTCTTTTATTCTCAAACTTTTCTGTACTTTTACTTTAAATATACATCTTGTGGACCAGCTTTTACTGGATCATTTAACATCCAATCTGAAACTCTTCATCTTTTGATCAGTGGGTTAATCCCACTTACATTTATTATAATTGATAAATCTGAATGTATTTTAGACACTCTATCTTGTTTTGTTTTCACTCACAACAAGTTTTCATGGGTGTTTTTTTACTCTCCGGCTTGTCCTTCCATTGTCAAGAATGAATTCATTCTTCTTGTGATTCTGTATAAAGTTTTTAAGAGCAGTAGTACATTTTATTTTACCATATAAATTTATTAAGATTATTATTATATCTTCCTTCTAAATAGAATTAGGTGCTTGGAGCAATTCTTTCTGTTGTCATAATCCACTAGGAAATATTACTGGCACTCTGGGGTAAATGTATGGGTCTACTCTCAGATTCAGCTGGAGATCCAGGTTCCTGGACCTGTCAGGAACACTGGCTACACGGGCCCTGCCACCTCTCCTGGAGGGCATTAGATCTTATCATCTCGGATACCTGTCGACCACTCAGGGTTGCCAATGGGCCACTTGCTCTTTTAGCATACCCTCACCTCCATCTGCTTCATCTCTAATCACTGCCATACTGCTATCTGGAATTCTGGTTGCCTCAGCTATCCAGGGCTGTTTTGTTGTTTCCTTGTGCTGAGAGGGTTAACCAGGACTCCCTTAGGGAAATGGACAGGGGTGGGTTAGGGGAAGTGCTCACCTAAAACTGAAACACTCCGCCTCTGTTACCCTGGTTGTTAATGGAGGTGCCCTTCCCCTTCTGAGAAGCAATCTCGTATACACTTGAACTTCAAACCTTCTGCTGCACCCAGGGTTTCTTCATAATTTTCATGTTAGTTTTTCACATCAATGTTGAGTTCGGTCAAGGGCACGGGCAACTATTTCGCCAACCTTCAAAAAGAGGAAAGCTTTCAAGGTCCATATGCTCTTTATGCTTCATGAAATGTTTCACTAAAAATTTATGCCCAATAAAGGTTCATTAATTGGCTGACTTTTCTCCCTGGTCATAATCCACTAGATTCCCATTAAAACAACAATGTAAAAAAAGTGGCTAGACTATCTGTGTCTCCTATGAAAGTCATGGAAATTATACCTGGAGCACAGGGGTCTGGGAAGAATGCAGTGAGACAATATGTAAAACATAGTTATAATTGCAGATATACAGTAAGAGACCAATGCAGTCATCATGCAATCCATGCATCTGTATCCCTTTTAGCACCTTATACCACATCATAAACAAGAAGGTATCTAATAAACATTTACTGAAAACAATTTTCCCTTCACTGTTTATGTCAAACCTATCCTTTATAGAAGCTCAAATAAATTGGATCTCTCTCTAACATCATATGTCGATTTTTAATCTCTTTGCCTGTACTACTATCCCAAAGAAAGAAACTATGCTGTTGATAATATTCCCACTCATTCCTTTCCTATTAAAAAAGAAAACATTTTTCCTTTAATTTGACAAATGAAAAATACTGACAACTCAGCCCTTGCTTACCTTTGTCTAGCTCACACTTCACCAAACATGATACCTTTAATATAAGTTAGGTCACACTTTTCTTCTATTAAAAGCATTTTTCCTACTTCCAGGGCCACTCGAGACAAAACTGTGTACTAGTTTCTGCTAAGATACTGGATATTTTATATAGGTTGCCTTGGTCAAAGTAGACACTTGGTGGAATAATTACACTCAGGGTAGAATAAGACAGAGAATTCCAGATGTCCATTTACAGGCTATGGATAGAGTATAAACGGTAAACTGATGCAGAAGTGGATTTAGTCTCGTGGAGAGATGCATACTGTATATTAAATGAAAAAAGTTGGTTTCAGTCAAATTATTGAGTCATCCCATTTTCATTTTGTGTCTTAGTCAACTCAGGCTGCTAAACAAGAATAACATTGACTGGGTGGCTTAACCAACAAATATTTATTTCTACAGTTCTGGAGGTTGCTAAGTCTGTGATCAGGGTGCCAGCATAGTGGGGTTCTGGTGAGAGCTCTCTTCTGGGTTCCCTCACAAGGCTGAGAGAGTGAGCACAAGTCCTTTCATTCCCTTATAAGGGCACCAGTACCACCAGGGGGGCTCCACCCTAATGACCTCATCCAAACCTAATTACCACCCCCAACTCCCCACCTTTAATTGCCATCACATTTGGGGAGTAAGGCTTCAAAATATGAATTCTTGGGAACACAAACATTCAGTCCAATATAGCACTGTGGGTACATAACTGTGAAAGGATTTAATTGGAACACAGTACGGTAACAGAGCTGATAACTGAGTGGAAGTATGGATGATTTTAATTACCTTTTTTTCTTTTAATTTATATTTCAAATTTTTCACTGGGTTCACATGTCTAACACTATAGTTATCTATTGCTGTATAACAAGCATTACAAAATTTAGTGACCTAAAACATTAATTATATATTACGGATGTTCCCAAATCTACAGGTCAGCTGGGCAGTTCTACTGATCTAGGCAGAGTAGGCTGTTCTTTTTTTTTAATGATTCAGATTTTTTTAAATTAATTAATTTATTTTTGGCTGCGTTGGGTCTTGGCTGCTACATGCGGGCTTTTCTCTAGTTGCGGCGAGCAGGGGCCACTCATTGCGGTGTGCAGGCTTCTCATTGTGGTGGCTTCTCTTGTTGCAGAGCATGGGCTCTAGTCACACAAGCTTCAGTAGTTGTGGCTCATGGGCTCCAGAGCACAGGCTCAGCAGCCGTAGAGCACAGGCTTTGTTGCTCCACGGCATGTGGGATCTTCCTGGACCAGGGCTTGAACCCGTGTCTCCTGCATTGGCAGGTGGACTCCTAACCACTGTGCCACCAGGGAAGCCCAGAGTTGGCTGTTCTCGACTGGGCTCTAGCTGTCCACTGGCAGCTGATGTGATTGAGGCTGCGTGATCTCAGACAGCTTCACACATGTGAGTGATGTCTGAATGGGTACCAGATGTGTCTTGCCAACAACTCATCATTCAACAGGCTAGCTCAGGCTTGTTCACATGGCAGGGGGAGAGTTTTGAGAGGGAGACCTAGTCTCAAAACTGGTACAAAATTACTTCCCCTTCATTCTGTTGGTTAAAGCAAATCACAACCAGCCTGGCTTCAAGAGGTAGAGAAATAGATTCCACCTCTTTATGAGAGAAGTCAGCACACTTCAAAGGATCATGGATACAAGGAGGTATATAATGGTGGCCATTTCCACAAACAACCAGCCACAATTACCTACACAGTACAAACAGAAAATTATAAAAATGGTAAATAATTTGGTAGTCCCTAAATACTTACTAATGATGTGTTGATGGAGGGACTGAACATTGATACTATGCTTGTTTCACTAGGAAGCCCATCCTACTCTCATATAAAGCAAATACTTATGTGCTTCAGGCAATATTTGTGTGTGTTTGACATGCAAGTAGAGATAGCTCCATATTAGATTTTCTGAACTCTAACGACTCCTCCATTTTTGTCCCTTCTTGTCTGCTACCATCATCAGATATCAGCTAAGATATCAGCTCTAGATATCAGCTAAGATATCTAGAGGTTCACAAGCCTGGACTCACTCTTTCTCTCTCTTGCCCTACCGTCCTGTTACTAATCACATAGATTCTTCCTTTGCAATTACTCCAATACCTATACTCTCACATTACTCCCCAATGACACTGCTTTGGCAGAAACCCGTATCACTTCTTCTCTTGAGCTACTGAAAGGCCCTCCTGACCTGACTCTCCAAGTCCAATACAGCCCATTCTAGTCCACCGCATTCTCCTCTGCCCTATTTGTTTTCCCAGGGAACAGTTCTGACCATGGAAACTTTTAATGTCTCCCTTGAAACCACTATCAGTAGTTTAAATTCCTTAGCATGGTCATGCCATTCCTATAGAGCTCTTTTGGGAAGGTGAGAATATCATATGAATTACATTAATCTCAGTTATCCCCTGCAATTATTCCTCTGCAGTTTAAACCAGGCAACCCCACGCAAGCTTCACCACTGAGATAATGTCATGAGTATTTGAGAAATAAAAAAAATATTTAAAAATATTAAGCTGCCTCCATAAAGCCTTCCAGTGGCTTTCAAATGCTCTTAGGGTAACTCCAAACTATGTGGCTTGGGCTGATGAGGCCGACCTTACCTCCCACCATCTCCATCTCCTTTATCTCAGACACATTCTCCCTCCTGATCGCTGAACACATGCACCTGAGTCTCGCTCTTTTTATGTTCCCCCCCTTCTGGAGCCGTCCTCCCTCAACTCTTCACTGGACTTTTTATTCTCACCATTTAGATCTCCTATAAAAAGCCCTCATCTTCTAGTATTCTCTTCTTAGAGAATCTATTATAATTGTATTTATTCGATGGATTGCCTGCAGTTTTCCATTCCCCAATTCTCACACCTCTCTCAGACACTTCAGAATTTTAACTTCCTAAAGAAAAGAACAATGGTCCCAGGAATTTACCATAATGCTAGTAGGTACTAAATACATAGTTGTTGAATGAATAAATTAATTAATACATTAGGGCCTCTGAAATTTATATAAATTGGCATTTTCTTCTACAGTAATAATAACTATGACACATATTTTGATTGTCCAAAAGTCGAAAGTAGGGAGCAAACCTCCAACCTAAATATGGAATTGGGAAGATGATTTCACCAACGAGAGGGAGGCTCTTTATTTTGAGGACATACTGAATCATCTTTAATCTGTTCAGGTCGCAGCTTTTGACATAAGCTGTATTCCAGGACCAGAGTTTCAAAGCCTACGTTCTTCACTGATACCCACCAAGAAAAATCCCTACAGATCAGTTCTCTTACCTGTATGTGGCCCTTCACATGCTATGGCAGGTGTGAGATCCAAGGGCAGCCCTTAGGGTATTAATTTCAATCATCAAACTCATTCTGCAAAGGTGGACTGTCCTGTCCAGATATATAGCAGAGTTGTGCAGAAATGAACTTGCATGGCTTGAAGACCCAGTCACGGTAATTAACCTTCACATCACACGTATGCCCATATATTCACATCCTTAATCATATCCCTTTATATTTTGTTCATCCTTAGTTCAAACAACATGAGACACAAAAGTAGAGCGTAGGTTCACCTGTGATCAGCCCAGCAAGCATTTTCGTTTGCCAGGCCTGCCATAACCAAATGTCACAGGCTGGTGGCTTAAGCAACAGACTTTTATTCCTCAATTCTGGAGCCGTAAGCCACCCAGGCAGCAGGTTGAGTTTCTTCTCATGTCTCTCCCCTTGCTTTCTTGCTGAGTCCTGGCGTGGTCTTCCTCTTCTTATAAGGACACCAGCCAGGTTGGATGAAGACTCACATTAATCACCTCATTTTAATGCAATTTCCTCTTTAAAGGGCCTGTCTCCAAATAGAGTAACATCCTGAGGTCCTGGGGGTTAAAGTTCCAACACATGAATTTTGAGGGGCACTCAGTCCATAACAGTAGAGAAAGCAGTAATTTCCTCACCCAAGTGTGGAGAAGAGTATGCACTGTGTTGGTTCCATTCCTTGCTTGCCGGCATCCTGTCTTCACGTTGCCCCATACCCCGTGAAGCTGATCAAACAGAAGAACTCCCATGAATTTCAAAGGGGTCTTCCCCTTAGAAGATCTCTATAGGATGTGAGGAACACGGGGACAGGCTGGATTTATAGAGGACTTCAAACAAAAGCTGCATCACGCTCACAGCTGAGTACCTTTGGGCGGTACTCTCCCCAGTCCTTATTAGAAAAATCCTGACTTCTCTGGCTGAAACATCCCAAAGTCAGCCTGAAGTGGAGTCATTATTCACGGCCATGCTCAAGAGCCTTATTTGTGAGGCACCTCTCTGCGATTTTAATGAGGACCTTGCAGAGATGCTGCTTGTAATAGGCCAGCAGTAAACTCTGGTTCAAAATCTCAGAGAAACCCAGGGGATTCGGGCTCTCTGCACCCCAAATGTGGCAAAAGCTTTGACAGGCCCTCAGACACTCTGCTTTCAGGTGATGAGCCAGCCTCTGGAAGCACTGGACCATCAGAGACGCAGGCAGCTAAGGGAAGACTCTTCTGCAGTTTCAAACAGGCTGCCCCCTCTCTGGCATCACCACCAAGACAGTGTGTCACGAGTGTCAGCAAAGATGTCGTTACTCTGCCAGGAAAAGCAGAAGATATTTTATATTAAAACTTATTATCGCCATTATGGCTCACAGGCTGCCTGACATACAATGTCAATTCAAAGGTCAGGTATACTTTGTCAGAAGAAATTCTAAATAAGTATTCTCTCAATTTAAAATCTAGAAAACAGGAAAATTAAATAGGCTTTGTTAAATGAAAATATGAAATGTTGGTATTAGAGGAGGTATTTTTACCTTTAGCCTTGCACTGAAATGAATTAATGTGCCGAATGTGTCATGGAGAAGAGGAGCTTTGGAAAATACACTTCTTTTTCAAACTCCAGATTAATCAAGAGAATTCTAGAACAAAGCTCTTCTAACTAACGAGATGGATTTTTTCTTTGTTGATGTTATTGTTGCTTTGTTTTGTTTCATTCCCACTTTACCATGGACCAATATTTTAGTAAAATGGGATATAAAAGAATTATTTTAAAAATGAAAGAAAAAACAAAGATAAAAAATGTAAACCCTGGGCTTTCCTGGTGGCTCAGTGGTTGGGAGTCCGCCTGCTGATGCAGGGGACGCGAGTTTGTGCCCCAGTCCGGGAGGATCCCACATGCCGCAGAGCGGCTGGGTCCGTGAGCCACGGCCACTGAGCCTGTGCATCCGGAGCCTGTGCTCCGCAAAAGGAGAGGCCACAGCAGTGAGAGGCCCACTTACTGCAAAAAAAAAAAAAAAAAAAAAAAAAAAGTAAACCCATTTAGTTGTATTACTAGATTAAACAGAAATTAAATCACTTTGCCAACCAAAGTTTCCACCTGTTTACTCTCAATCTCTGTATCTATCTCCTTGTGTACTGGTGACAAATAGCACACATGGTTAGAAAAATATGAGTTATGATTTAAGAATAGATAACCTCAGTCCAACCAGGTGAATATTAGTGTTTCAAGAAAACATAATTAGACAACCACTATTAAAGTACTAAATGTACCATGCGTGCATACATAAACAATTCCCAAAATAATCCTCTTTAAAACACTCTTAGTTTTTTTTACAGCCTTTTGTATTGTATTGTTTTGTGTTTTTGTTTGTGCTTTCATGGCAAAAACATGTAAGATACCATTTTGGTTTCATTTAAAATTTTTAGTTATATTTTTAGTGATTTCACTGATTTCATTTTTGCTTTAAAAAACAAACAAGAGAGAGACCTTCAAGACGGCAGAGGAGTAAGACGTGGAGATCACTTTCCTCCCCACAAATACATCAGAAACACATCTACATGTGGAACAACTCCTACAGAACACCTACTGAATGCTGGCAGAAGACCTCAGAATTCCCAACGACATACATTTTCTTTTCCTTTTTCTCTTTTCATGAGTGTGTATGTGTATGCTTCATTGTGTGATTTTCTCGGTATAGCTTTGCTTTTACCATTTGTCCTAGGGTCCTGTCTGGTTTTTTTTTTTCAGTATACTTTTTAGAGCTTATTATCATTGGTGGATTTGTTTTTTGGTTTGGTTTCTCTCTTCTTTCTTTTTTTTTTTCTTTCTTTTCTTGCTTGTTAATTTTTTTATTTTTAATAATTTTAAATTTTTTTATTTTTAATAATTTTAAAATTTTTTATTTTAATAACTTTATTTTATTTTTTTCTTCCTTTCTTTCATTTCTTCTGCCTTTTCTTCAAAACCATGGACTGACAGGGTCTTGGTGCTCCGACCAGGTGTCAGGCCTGTGCCTCTGAGGTGGGAGAGCTAAGTTCAGGACAAGGGTCCACCAGAGACCTCCCAGCTCCACGTAACATCAAATGGCAAAAGCTCTCCCAGAGATCTCCAGCTCAACGCTAAGACCCAGCTACACTCAAATACCAGCAAGCTACAGTACTGGGCACCCTATGCCAAACAACTAGCAAGACAGGAACACAAACCCACCATCGGAGACGTTTCCTAAAATCGCAATAAGGTCAGAGACACCCCAAAACACACCACCAGACGTGGTCCTGCCCACCAAAAAAACAATACCCAGCCTCATCCACCAGAAAACAGGCACCAGTCCCATCCACCAGGAAGCCTACACAACCCACTGAAACAACCTTACTCACTGGGAGCACACAACAAAAACAACGGGAACTATGACTCTGCAGCCTGCGAAAAGGAGACCCCAAAACACATTAAGTTAAGCAAAATGAGAAGACAGAGAAACACACAGCAGATGAAGGAGCAAGGTAAAAAGGCACCAGACCAAAGAAACGAAGAGGAAATAGGCAGTCTACCTGAAAAAGAATTAAGAGTAATGATAGTAAAGATGATCCAAAATCTTGGAAACAGAATGGAGAAAATACAGGAAACGTTGAACAAGGACCAAGAAAAATTAAGAGCAAACAAACAATGATGAACAACACAATAAATGAAATTAAATATTCTCTGGAAGGAACCCATAGCAGAATAACTGAGACAGAAGAACAGATAAGTGACCTGGAAGATAAAATAGTGGAAATAACTACCGCAGAGCAGAATAAAGAAAAAAGAATGAAAACAAATGAGGACAGTCTCAGAGACCTCTGGGACATCATTAAATGCACCAACATGTGAATTATAGGGGTCCCAGAAGAAGAAGAGAAAAAGAAAGGGAATGAGAAAATATTTGAAGACATTATAGTTGAAAACTTCCCTAATATAGGAAAGGAAATAGTTAATAAAGTCCAGGAAGCTCAGAGAGTCCCATACAGGATAAATCCAAGGAGAAACATGCCAAGACACATATTAATCAAACTATCAAAAATTAAATACAAAGAAAAAATATTAAAAGTAGCAAGGGAAAAACAAAAAACAACATAGAAGGGAATCCCCATAAGGTTAACAGCTGATCTTTCAGCAGAAACTCTGCAAGCCAGCAGGGAGTGGCAGGACATATTTCAAGTGATGAAAGGGAAAAACCTACAACCAAGATTACTCTACCTAGCAATGATCTCATTAAGATTCAACTGAGAAATTGAAACCTTTACACATAAGCAAAAGCTAAGAGAATTCAGCAACACCAAACCAGATTTACAACAAATGCTAAAGGAACTTCTATAGGCAGAAAACACAAGACAAGGAAAAGACTTACAAGAACAAACCAAAAACTACTAAGAAAATAGTAATAGGAACATACATATCGATAATTACCTTAAATGTAAATGGATTAAATGCTCCAACCAAAAGACATACAATGGCTGAATGGATACAAAAACAAGTCTCATGTATATGCTGTCTATAAGAGACCCACTTCAGACCTAGGGACACAAACAGAATGAAAGTGAGGGGATGGAAAAAGATACTCCATGCAAATGGAAATCAAAAGAAAGCTGCAGTAGCAATTCTCGTATCAGACAAAACAGACTTTAAAATAAACACTATTACAAGAGACAAACAAAGACACTACATAATGCTCAAGGAATCAATCCAAAAAGAAGATATAACAACTGTAAATCTTTATGCACCTAACACAGGAGCACCTCAATACATAAGGCAAATGCTAACAGCCATAAAAGGGGAAATCGATAGTAACACAATAATAGTGGGGGACCGTAACACCCACTTTCACCAATGGACACATCATCCAAAATGAAAATAAATAAGGAAACACAGCTTTAAATGATACATTAAACAAGATGGACTTCACTGATATTTATAGGACATTCCATCCAAATACAGCAGATTACAATTTCTTCCCAAGTGCACATGGAACATTCTCCAGGATAGATCATATCTTGGGTCACAAATCAAGCCTTTGGAAATTTAAGAAAATTTAAATCGTATCAAGTATCTTTTCTGACCACAACGCTCTGAGACTAGATACCAATTACAGGAAAAAAATCTGTAAAAAATACAAACACATGGAGGCTAAACAACACACTACTAAATAACCAAGAGATCACTGAAGAAATCAAAGAGGAAATCACAAAATACCTAGACAAAACTGACAATGAATACAAAATGATGCAAAACCTATGGAATGAAACAAAATCAGTTCTAAGAGCGAAGTTTATAGCAATACAATCCAACCTCAAGAAACAAGAAACGTCTCATCTAAACAACCTAACATTTCACCTAAAGCAATTAGAGAAAGAAAAAAAAAAAACCTCAAGTTAGCAGAAGGAAAGATATCATAAAGATCAGATCAAAAATAAATGGGGGCTTCCCTGGTGGCGCAGTGGTTGAGAGTCCACCTGCCAATGCACGGGACACGGGTTCATGCCCCAGTCCGGGAAGATCCCACATGCCGCAGAGCTGCTAGGCCAGTGAGCCATGGCCACTGAGCCTGCGTGTCTGGAGGCTGTGCTCTGCAACAGGAGAGGCCACACAGTGAGAGGCCTGCATACCGCAAAAATAAATAAATAAAAAAATGAAAAAGAAATGAAGAAAACAATAGCAAAGATCAATAAAACTAGAAGCTGGTTATTTGAGAAGTTAAACAAAATTGATAGCCCATTAGCCAGACTCACCAAGAAAAAAAGGAAGAACACTCAAATCAACAGAATTAGAAATGAAAAAGGAGAAGAACTGACACTGTAGAAATACAAAGGTCCCTGAGAGATTACTACAAGCAACTATATGCCAATAAAATGGACAATCTGGAAGAAATGGACAAATTCTTAGAAATGCACAACCTGCCAAGACTGAATCAGGAAGAAATAGAAAATATGAACAGACCAATCACAAGCACTGAAATTGAAACTGTGATAAAAATCTTCCAACAAACAAAAGCCCAGGACCAGATGGCTTTACAGGCAATTCCATCAAACATTTAGAGAAGAGCTAACACCTATCCTTCTCAAACTCTTCCAAAATATAGCAGAGGGAGGAACACTCCCAAACTCATTCTACGAGGCCACCATCACGCTGATACCAAAACCAGAGAAAGATGTTACAAAGAAAGAAAACTACAGGCCAATATCACTGATGAACAGAGAGGCAAAAATCCTCAACAAAATACTAGCAAACAGAATCCAACAGCACATTAAAAGGATCATACATAATGATCAAGTGGGGTTTATCCCAGGAATGCAAGGATTCTTCAATATATGCAAATCAATCAACATAATACACCATATTAACAAACTGAAAGAGAAAAACCATATGATGATCTCAATAGATGCACAAAAATCTTTTGACAAAATTCAACACCCATTTATAAAAAAAATGTTCCAGAAAGTAGAAGGAAATTGCCTCAACATAATAAAGGCCATATATGACAAAACCGCAGCCAACATCATCCTCAATGGTGAAAAACTGAAACCATTTCCACTAAGATCAGGAACAAGACAAGGTTGCCCACTCTCACCACTATGATTCAACATAGTTTGGGAAGTTTTGGCCACAGCAATCAGAGAAGAAAAAGAAATAAAAGGAATCCAAATAGGAAAAGAAGAAGTAAAGCTGTCACTGTTTGCAGATGACATCATACTGTACATAGAGAATTCTAAAAATGCTACCAGAAAACTACCAGAGCTAATCAATGAATCTGGTAAAGTAGCAGGATACAAAATTAATGCACAGAAATCTCTTGCATTCCTATACAATGATGATGAAAACTGTGAGAGTGAAATGAAGAAAACACTCCCATTTACCTTTGCAACAAAAAGAATAAAATATCTAGGAATAAACTTACTTAAGGAGACAAAAGACCTGTATGCAGAAAATTATAAGACACTGATGAAAGAAATTAAAGATGATACAAATAGATGGAGAGATATACCATGTTCTTGGATTGGAAGAATCTACATTGTGAAAATGACTCTACTACCCAAAGCAATCTACAGATTCAATGCAATCCCTATCAAACTACCACTGGTATTTTTCACAGAACTAGAACAAAAAATTTCACAATTTGTATGGAAAGACGAAAGACCCTAAAAGCCAAAGCAATCTTGAGAACGAAAAACGGAGCTGGAGGAATCAGGCTCCCTGACTTCAGACTATATTACAAAGCTACAGTAATCAAGACAGTATGGTACTGGCACAAAAACAGAAATATAGAGCAATGGAACAGGATAGAAAGCCCAGAGATAAACCCACGCACATATGGTCATCTTATCTTTGATAAATGAGGCAAGAATATACAGTGGAGAAAAGACAGCCTCTTCAATAAGTGATGCTGGCAAGACTGGACAGGTACATGTAAAAGAATGAAATTAGAACACTCCCTAACACCATACACAAAAGTAAACTTAAAATGGATTAAAGACCTAAATGTAAGGCCAGACACCATCAAACTCTTAGAGATAAACATAGGCAGAACACTGTATGACAAATATCACAGCAAGATCCTTTTTGACCCACCTCCTAGAGAAATGGAAATAAAAACAAAAATAAACAAATGGGACCTAATGAAACTTAAAATTTTGCACAGCAAAGGAAATCATAAACAAGATGAAAAGACACCCGTCAGAATGGGAGAAAATATTTGCAAATGAAGCAAGTGACAAAGGATTAATCTCCAAAATTTGCAAGCAGCTCATACAGCTCAATATCAAAAAAACAAACAACCTAATCCAAAAATGGGCAGAAGACCTAAATAGATATTTCTCCAAAGAAGATATACATGTTGCCAACAAACAAATGAAATCATTAATCATTAAACATCATTAATCATTAGAGAAATGCAAATAAAAACTACAATGAGGTATCACCTCACACTGGTCAGAATGGCCATCATCAAAAAATCTACAAACAATAAATGCTGGAGAGGGCGTGGAGGAAAGGGAATCCCCTTGCACTATTGGTGAGAATGTTAATTGATGCAGCCACTATGGAGAACAGTATAGAGGTTTCTTAGAAAACTAAAAATAGAACTGCCATACCACCCAGCAAACCCACTACTGGACATACAACCTGAGAAAACCATAATTCATAAAGAGTCGTGTACCACAATATTCATTGCAGCTCTATTTTTTTTTTAACATCTTTATTGAGGTATAATTGCTTTACAATGGTGTGTTAGTTTCTGCTTTATAACAAAGTGAATCAGTTACACATATACATATGTTCCCATATCTCTTCCCTCTTGTGTCTCCCTCCTTCCCACCCTCCCTATTCCACCCCTCCAGGCGGTCACAAAGCACCGAGCCGATATTCCTGTGCCAAGCAGTTGCTTCCCACTAACTATCTACCTTACGTTTGTTAGTGTATATATGTCCATGACTCTCTCTCGCCCTGTCACAGCTCATTGCAGCTCTATTTACAATAGCCAGGACATAGAAGTAACCTAAATGTCCATCAACAGATGAATGGATAAAGAAGATGTGGCACATATATTCAATGGAATATTACTCAGCCATAAAAAAGGAATGAAATTGAGTTATTTGTAGCAAGGTGGATGGACCTAGAGACTGTTATACAGAATGAAGTAAGTCAGAAAGAGAAAAACAAATACTGTATGTTAACACATATATATGAAATCTGAAAGAAAGAAAATGGTTCTGAAGAACCAAAGGCAGGATATGAATAAAGATGCAGATGTAGAGAATGGACTTTATAACATGGGGAGGGGGAAGGGCAAGCTGGCACAAAATGAGGGAGTGGCAAGGACATATATACACTACCAAATGTAAAATGGATAGCTAGAGGGAAGTAGCCACATAGCACAGGGAGATCAGCTCGGTGCTTTGTGACCACCTAGAGGGGTGGGATAGGGAGTGTGGGAGGGAGACACAAGAGGGAGGAGATATGGGTATATATGCATAAGCATAGCTGATTCACTTTGTTGTAAAGCAGAAACTAACACACCGTTGTAAAGCAATTATACTCCAATAAAGGTGTTAAAAAAAAAAAAAGATGTGGCACATATATAAAATGCAATATTACTCAGCCATAAAAAGAAACGAAATTGAGTTATTTGTAGTGAGGTGGATGGAACTAGAGTCTGTCATACAGAGTGAAGTATGTCAGAAAGAGAAAAACAAATACCATATGCTAACACATATATATGGAATCTAAAAAAAAATAAAATAAAATGAATGGTTCTGAAGAACCTAGGGGCAGAACAGGAACAGAGACGCAAACGTAGAGAATGGACTTGAGGACATGGGGAGGGGGAAGGGTAAGCTGGGACGAAGTGAGACAGTGGCATGGACATATATACACTACCCAATGTAAAAGAGATTGCTAGTGGGAAGCTGCCGCATAGCACAGGGAGATCTGCTGGGTGCTTTGTGACCACCTAGAGGGGTGGGATAGGGAGGGTAGGAGGGAGACGCAAGAGGGAGGAGATATGGGGATATATGTATATGTATAGCTGATTCACTTTGTTATAAAGCAGAAACTAACACACCATTGTAAAGCAATTATACTACAATAAAGATGTTTAAACAAACAAACAAGAAACTCTTCAATCTGAATTCAGACACCTAAAAGGTCTTCATCTCTTGTGGTTTTTAAAGGCAATGATTGGCCTGCAAATTTGTTTAGATTATGTGATAGAAAATGAATGATTTTTTCTTACTTGCATAAAGTCGTATGAAAGAATAAGGTAATGGAAGCCTGCATGGATGGATGGATGGATGGATGGATGCTGTGTCTAGACCTCCTAACTTCTCTGCAAATCAGAAACTGCTCCTTCAAATTTAGACCTTAGCATGGCTGAGTATTCTCTACAGATGATTTAGTTCTGACCTCAAATCCTGACTCATACTTAAACTTGGGGAGTGAGTTACAGGTCCCTCCACAACCCATGACCATCACAAGAGTACAACACACTTTGCCCTCAGATGCTCTGAGACTGTGCCTATTTTCTGACACACCTAATAAAAAATGGACTGTGCTAAACTCTCATTGTTTTGAGTTCTGCAAAGTGCAAGACACGGTTTCCATAAGCTACATGGAATTGGAATAGATGAGGATACAGTGTACCATTTACTGTGAATGTTTATTTACAAGGTATAGATGTAGCACTGCATTTCCAGGATAAAGAGACTATGTGATGGTTATACAACAACAAAGCGTGTGGATCACATTGCTGAGTGAATGATTCGAATCCCTCTGATCACATGAAATCCTGTGCATACACACCAGCACATCAATCCTGAAAAGCCACTGTAAAGTGAAAGGTACAAAACCAGATGAACGGCCTGAGTCCAGTGGAAGGCGTTTACTTTCTGCCTCATGTTCAAATGACAGGACAGAGCTTTCTGCCCAAATCGGTGCTTGGAAACTGATGGAGATGAGTAGCAACAGGGCTTCAGATCATTTTTCCGTGTTTAGTTCTCTTCATTCCAACCCTCTGGAGCAGGGTTTTGCCTCAGGGGCTGTGGTTAAAATTTGAGCTCTATCTTTGCAATTGCTGCTCCACTAAAAGGAAAGTCAGAATGGAAAATTTTGAAGAACTGTCTCTGGCAAGAATCTAGAAAGGTCGTGTGACCTATTTTCTGTTTTTGTTCTGTAAGACGCCAGCAAAATGCCCCTCCATGCAGAGGGAAGTTCTTCCTTTTGCTCTCTGGGTATTGTAGTTCCTTTATAGGACTTCCTGGGGCAGGATGAACATCTCCAGGGGGTATGCAAGTGGGGCAGGGGCAATGGAGGCCAGAAATAAAGGATAAACATAGCTTATTGTCCTGTCTCTGAAGCACCAACTGTATCTCTCAGTAAGGAAATGCAGATGTTATTTTATGTAAAAATAAATAGATATATTAAGAAGTAGAATGCAAATTGCACATACATTAAGATAAACATAGTAGGATTAAAACTTCCATCCTACATAAGTTACTTGTGCTTCTCCGTTTCCCCTAGAACCCTCAGGATGTGTCTTCATTTTTGCTCTGCGGGGAGGGGTATGTGCTGAAAGATCTGAGTATTCTGGCTCCAGAAAGGTTCACTTCAGCCCTGGTGAGATGATCGTGACTACACATAAAAGGCACAGTCCTCTCCAAACTAGGGTTTGTAAACTTTAATTCCTGAAGCGGTTCTATTTTTAACACAGTGCTTACTTGGACTCCCTGCCCCAGGATTCCGACCCCACTGTACACGCTACCAATACGATCCTGGACCTCATCTCTCTCCTTCGTCTACTTCATGCCCTGTGGATTTTCTTCAGGCATTTTTTCGTATCTGGTGCCTTAATCTTCTTGGGCTGCCATAACAAAACACCACAGGCTGGGTGGTTTAAACAACAGAAATGTATTTTTTCATAGTTATGGAGGCTGGAAATTCCAAGATCAAGGCGCCAGCTGATTCGGCTCTTAGGGAAAGTTTTCATCCTGCAAGAAGGCTTGCAGATGGTCACCATCTTGCTGTGTCCTCACATGGGAGAGAGAGAGAGAGAGAGAGAAAGAGAGAGCGAGAGGGAGCAAGAGAGAGGGTGTTCTTTCTATTCTTACAAGGCATCAATCCCAGTGGGTTAGGACTCCAGCCTTATAACCTAAATAACCTTAAATTTAACCTTAAATACCTCCTAAAGACCCTATCTCCAGGTACAGTCACACCAGTGGTTAGGGCTTCAACATATGAATTATATGGGGGTCCAGTTCAGTCCATAGCATATCCAGAAAAGTGCACCCAAGACTCCTACTTATACTGAACAATCAGGACTAAAAATAGGGAACTTGCCATTGAGGGGCTGAGAGGTACTCCTCTTGGATATAAAGTGCACAGGGATGACCCCACAAACACATGTGCCAAGGATGCAGCAGAGGCCATGCTGGAAAGATCTCGCTCTTGTTCCCTAGAGTGAGGAAACTTAGAAGGAGCTCAGACATGACACCACCAGATGATGCTGCAGACAAGAGCGAGGAGGACTAAGGCCAGAGCAAGTCAGGCTACAACAGTGATTTGCTACCGACCTCACAGACCATTGCCCAAGGAAAGATGTTCAGGATATATTAAGTGAAAAAATAAGGTGACAAACAGTATGTAGCATATGATCTCTCTTATGTAAATAGCATATAGTAAGTATACTCACACTAACCGAACACATATATTCCCCACCTGTGATAGAAAGATAAGATAGATAGATAAAACTTCTAGTAGGATATACCAGAAACTGTTGATCATGATTAAATTAGGAGGAAAAGGAATGACTGATGTGAAGACCAAGGCTTTTATTTTCCATTTCATATGCACATGTTCTGTTTAAATGGTCTTAGCATTTATTATTATTATTTTTTTTTTGCAGTATGCGGGCCTCCCTCTCACTGTTGGGGCCTCTCCCGTTGCGGAGCACAGGCTCCAGACACGCAGCATCAGCGGCCATGGCTCACGGCCCCAGTGGCTCCGCGGCATGTGGGATCTTCCCGGACCGGGGCGTGAACCTGTGTCCCCTGCATCGGCAGGCGGACTCTCAACCACTGCGCCACCAGGGAAGCCCAGCATTTTTTTTTTATTGGAGTAAAATTGCTTTACAATGTTGTGTTAGTTTCTGCCGTACAGTGAAGTGAATCAGCTATATGTATACCTATATCCCCTCCCTCTTGGACCTCCCTCCCACCCACCCCCATCCCACCCATCTAGGTCATCACAGAGCACTGAGCTGAGCTCCCTGTTCTATACAGCAGCTTCCCACTAGCTATCTGTTTTACACATGGTAGTTTATTTATGTCAAACCTAATCTCCCAATTCATCCCACCCTCCCCTTCCCCCACTGTGCCCACTTGTCTGTTCTCTACGTCTACGTCTCTGTTCCTGCCCTGCAAATAGGTTCATCTGTACCATTTTTCTAGATTCCACATATATGCGTTAATATACGATATTTGTTTTTCTCTTTCAGGCTTACTTCACTTTGTATGACACATGTTAGCTCCATCCACATCTCAACAAATGACCCAATTTCGTTCCTTTTTATGGCTGAGTAATATTCCACTGTATATGTACACCACATCTTCTTTATCCATTCATCTATCATTGGGTATTTAGGGTGTTTCCATGTCCTGGCTATTGTAAATAGTGCTGCAATGAACACTGGGGTACATGTGTCCTTTTGAATTATGGTTTTCTCCAGGTATATTTGCAAAACATGTATCTAATGCGTCCAGTATCTAGAATATTTAAAGAACACTTAAAACTCAACAACAGGACTTCCCTGGTGGCGCAGCGGTTAAGAATCTGCCTGACAATGCAGGGGATATGGGTTCGATCCCTGGTCCAGGAAGATCCCACATGCTGCAGAGCAACTAAGCCCGTGAGCCACAACTACTGAGCCTGCACTCTAGAGCCTGTGAGCCACAACTTCTGAGCCTACATGCCACAACTACTGAAGCCCGCATGCCTAGAGCCCGTGCGCCGCAACAAGAGAAGCCACTGCAACAAAGAGTAGCTTCCACTCACCACAACTAGAGAAAGCCCACATGCAGCAACAAAGACCCAATGCAGCTATAAATAAATAAATAAATGGTCTTAGCATGTACATGTACTTAAAAATTATTTTTATTTTTTTGTTAATTTTTATTGGAGTATAGTTGCTTTACAATGTTGTGTTAGTTTCCACTGTAAAGCAAAGTGAATCAGCTATACATATACATGTATCCCCTCTTTTTTGGATTTTCTTCCCATTTAGGTCACCACAGAGCACTAAGTAGAGTTCCCTGTGCTATTCAGTAGATTCTCCTTAGTTCTATTTTATATATAGTATCAACAGTGTATATATGTCAATCCCAATCTCCCAATTCATCCCACCCCCCACTTTCCCCCTTGGTATCCATGCATTTGTTCTCTACATCTGTGCCAGTATTTCTGCTTTGCAAATAAGATCATCTATAACATTTTTCTAGGTTCCACATATATGTGTTAATATACGATATTGGTAAAGAAGATGTGGTACATATATACAATGGAATATTACTCAGCCATAAGAAGGAACAAAATTGGGTCATTTGTAGAGACATGGATGGACCTGGAGACTGTCATACAGAGTGAAGTAATTCAGAAAATAATAATTTTTAATGTTGAATAAATAAGTAGTTCTCTTGGTAGTGGATTTAGAGATTTTTAAAATTTTATACCACACTAAGATTTTGTAATGTTAAAAATAAAAACTGAGGGCTTCCCTGGGGGTGCAGTGGTTGAGAGTCTGCCTGCCAATGCAGGGGACACAGGTTCGTGTCCCGGTCCGGGAAGATCCCACATGCCGCGGAGCGGCTGGGCCTATGAGCCATGGCTGCTGGGCCTGCGCATCCGGAGCCTGTGCTCCGCAACAGGAGAGGCCACAACAGTGAGAGGCCCGCGTACAGCAAAATATAAATAAATAAATAAATAAAAACTGAAAGAAGTTTAAAGCCCTTAAAAATATTATTTAACTTGAAGGTCCACCTGGGGAAATCACCAAGAACATGATAGAAGCCTACAAGAAAAACTGCCCCCCCCAACCCTACAGTCCCCAAGCCCCCACCCCGTGCCATGAGGTCACCTGTGTGAAACAGCATGGGTGACAGATAAACCACAAGACCCAGAGTGAAACCTGGCGCTTGCGTCTTGCTTCCAATGACAGCAAAATAAATGTACACACGGAACATTAATTTTCTCATTTGTAAAAGAGATACGGTATCTGCCTCACAAAGCTCTGTGAATGTAAATGATAAAATATATGCAAAAACATTTTACAAACCATAAAACAATCCATAAATGTTTTTTAAAAGGAGTGAGACTGCATTGGAACACCGACCTTTTAAGATTAATACTTTAGTAATTGAATTTATCTTCTTGGTAGTACTTGATATGGCCCTTCTTCACGTTCAGTTTTCCTCTTTAACACATGACAGTTTTAGGTTATCTTTTGAAAAGCCTACAGAGAAGAGACAAAGAATGGAAGGAAGGAAGGAAGGTACGCTGATATTCTTTCCAAAAAAGATGCTGTTTTTTGCTCTGGACAGAACAAAAAAGGGCCTAGTTTAGTCCCCTTGTATCAAATATTAATACAAGAAACACTGGCAGATTCTTTAGCAGTGCCTAACATGTACTGAACATCCAGTACAATTTTTTTTCAATGAATGGGTGTAATCAATTTCAGATGATAGGGACTTCCCTGGTGGCACAGTGGTTAAGAATCCTCCTGCCAATGCAGGGGACATGGGTTCGAGCCCTGGTCCGGGAAGATTCCACATGCCGTGGAGCAACTAAACCCGTGCGCCACAACTACTGAGCCTGCGCTCTAGAGCTTGTGAGCCACACTACCAAGCCCCTGCGTGCCACAACTATTGAAGCCCACGTGCCTAGAGCCTGTGCTCCACAACAAAGACAAGCCACCGCTATGAGAACCCTGCACACCGTAATGAAAAGTAGCCCCTGCTCGCCGCAACTAGAGAAAGCCCGCATGCAGCAACAAAGACCCAACGCAGCCCAAAATAAATAAATAAATAATTTAAAATTTCAGATGATAATAATTTGACTAGGGCTTCCCTGGTGGCGCAGTGGTTGGTAGTCTGCCTGCCAAGGCAGGGGACATGGGTTCGGGCCCTGGTCCGGGAGGATCCCCCGTGCCGCGGAGCAACTAGGCCCGTGAGCCACAATTACTGAGCCTGCGCGTCTGGAGCCTGTGCTCCGCAGCGGGAGAGGCCGCGATAGTGAGAGGCCCGCGCACTGCGATGAAGAGTGGCCCCCGCTTGCCACAACTAGAGAAAGCCCTCGCACAGAAACGATGACCCAACACAGCCATAAATAAATAAATAAATAATAATTAATAATTTGACTAGCAAGAACTCCTTGTGCATGACATGAATTTTCCCAAGCTTGCCTTAATTATATGAGAGAAAATTTAGAGCTGAAGTCAAGAGAAGTGAACTGGGCCCACGGCTGAGTATCCCTTATTTTAGCTGCTCCAGTTGGGGTCAGGAGACTGGGGGTAGATTGACTGTAAGGTCTGGTACCTCTGAATAGAATGGACAATTAGCCATCAAAGCAGTTAGACAAGTAGTTCATGATAAACGTAATAAAATCTTCCAAATAAAAATATTCTTTCTTCCTCCTCAATAGAAACAAAGAGGAACAGAATTGACAAAGTTATTAAAAGGTTTTCCTTTTTCCCCATTACAAAAAGGAAACTGCTTTAAAATGTACTATTCTGTCAGATCTTCTCTCTCCTGTCTCTTTCTAATGTCATACAGAAATACTCTGTTCACTGAGGATCGTATATTTCATGTTTCCATTTTTTTTCTTAGTTCTTTAGTATGTTAAAAATGAAAAAAAGAAGAACAAGGAAAAATGTTCAAGCTATTTCCCTTTTCTTCATTTAAAAAAATTTTATGAAACATATCAACCATTAAAATATGAAAAAAGTAATAAAACAGACACCCACATATTCAACATAGAGTAACATTCTGCCTGATTTCTTTTTCAATCTTATGTTTTTAAGAAAAAAAACTGCAGATACAAACTACTATATATAAAATAGATTAAAAAACAAGGCCCTAGTGTATAGCACAGAGAACTATAAAAAAAAGCTGCAGATACAAACTACTATATATAAAATAAATAAAAAAACAAGGCCCTACTGTATAGCACAGAGAACTATATTCAATATCTTATAATAAACCATAATGGAAAATAATATGAAAATGAATATATATATATATATATCTGAATCACTTTGCTGTACACCAGAAACTAACACAACCTGTGAATCAACTATATTTCAATATAATAATAAAAGAAAAAAAACTGACCAACACAGTTTCTGATTTTCCTTATCCTCTCAATTTTTCAATTTTCTATTTTATTAACTTGGGTCTCTTGTCTTTATTATCCTTTCATCTACCTAGTCTGGCTTTATTCTATTATTCATTTTCAAACTTGTTGATTAGTGACTTGGCTCATTAATTTATTATCTTCCAGATTTTTCCCTAGTACATGCATTTAGGGTTTCAAATTTCCATAAAACTGTTTACATATTTGATATATCTTTTTTCATTGTGATTTTTCTCTAAAATTTTGTAACTTTTAATACGATTCCATCTTCAACCTACAAATTATTTAGCAAGAATAATTTTAAATACATAAGAGTTTTTGTTTTTGCTATTTTATTTTGATCTCTAATTTTAATCTACTCTATGAAAACAGAGTAGAAAACAGTTTTTATGGTGGTGATTTATGTACATTTATTTTCATATTTTTTCTTCCACATAAACTTGAAAAAAAGACAGGAATACGAAAGCCAAAGCAGCCATCAGAATACTCACAGAGATCTATGACATTAACTAGTTGACCAAGGTGTCCCTAGAAAAGAAATACATGGGAAATCTACTAATTCTCACTTGATCTGTAAATACAGTAGAGTTCTAAGTCTAGTAACAGATGTCTAACTTGAATAACCAGAACAGAATCATGGCCCCTCATCAATTCCCTGACTTGAGCCCATTTGCAGATCCAAATTCCCTTGAATTAAGGAGTGAAGTCCACTTGAGGGAAGACCCTGGAACAACATCCAAAATGTATACTATTAATTTTTCTCTTAGCTTTCCCCCAAAGGGACCTAAGGCCATCTACCAGGGTGACTGTGCTATGGAGAAAGGCAATAAATCAGAACTTTTGGTGATTTCTAGACACTGTCCCTGAAGTGACACTACTTCCGGGAGACCCAAAACATCACTGTGGTCCACCAATCAGAGTAAGAACATATGGAAGTCAGGCCATCAATGAAGTTTCAGCTCACATCCCAAACCCATTCTGTGTTTATTTCCCCACTTCCAGAATGCATAGTTCAAATAGACACACTCAGCAACTAACAGAATGCCCACATTGGTTCTCTGACTTGTGCAGTGAAGGCTATTATGACAGTGGGAGAGGCCAAGTGGAAACCACTAGAACTGTCTCTACAAGCAAATTAGTACCATATAGTGCAAAAGCAGTACCATATTCTTGGAGGGACTGCACAGATTAGTACCATCATCAAGGACTGGAAGATGCTGGAGTGGTGATTCCCAGTACATCCTCATTCAACTCACCCATTTGACCTGTGCAGAAAACATGTGGACCTTGGCCAAATTATGCTGAAATCTCATCTGTGCTACTTGGAAGTTGTGTGACTTTTGGTGATTTGCATAATCTTGGAGGGTTTTTTTCTCCATCTGTAAAATGAAGCTAGTTATACCATCTCACATGGTTATTATGAAAATTGAATGAAATGTTAATCTACAGAGCTGTCATTCAATGAATGTTAATCAACTTTCTCCTTGAATATCCTGGTGGTTGAGGCATTTAGCATTCTCTGTTTCTTCTACTGTTTTTTTTCTCTATTGTGCTCTTATTCATTTATCCCTTCACTCATCAAACATTTTTAACCACTATATGTCAAGCATCATGAAAGGCACCCAGAAGACAATAATGAACAAGCCACACTTAGTGTTTATAATCTTATCGTGTACAGTTAGCTAAGAAGGTAGCCACAGAAAATATAATTAAAGTGCTATGAATATGAGAGGAGTTGCAGAATGCTTTGGGAGCTTATAAATGGGTACCTAATTTGGTCTTAAGGCTTAGAGAAGATATCCTGGTAGATAGATAAGGCAAGAAGAACAAATAGCCTTTGGCAAGGAAAGGAACCAGGAAAGTCCAGGCAGATGAAACATCCATGAAGAGGCCCAGGGGATAATCTGGGGTGTTCAAGGACCAAAGAGAAGGTTACTGTGCCTGAACCATAGTGATTGATGGGGAAGGATGGCCATGTCCAGCCTATGGAAGTTGGGCCGGACCAGATTAAGCCTTATCTTTCAAGCTTTTCTTAGGATTTTGGTCTATATTCTGGGGGAAAAAATGGAACATTAGTGAAATGAATGAAGTCAGAATTCTACTTGTTGCCTCAATATAAAACTAAAATGTTTTACAAAGTCAGGGTAAATTGCTTAGATGTTAATTAATTAATATCTCTATTTTCAGAATGTGAAGTCAAAATTCAGATCAGCTAAATACCATTCCCCCAAATCACACACATCTTCATTGTACAATTATGAACTGAACCAGAACTACTGAGGGTAATGGTAAAAGAGAAAAAAGGTCCAAGTATGTTGCCTCATTTTTTCACACTCCCATGATACTTGTGCTGTCATCCCAGGACAAAAAAATAATCAGGCAAGTTCTGTCTGACCCAGAAAATCATGTAACTGACACATTGGGAGATAAATAAAATCATGGGGCTGCAGCTTCATTTATTAATGGTCTGCTTTGGAGAAAGAAGAAACAAAGGTCTCCTATTCTCAACAAATTCTGTATTCACTGCCTCTAAATCTTCCAGACATATATGCATGAGTGTAAGTCTGTGTACTCAAATGAATAATCAAAAATAAATGCAGACCCATAAGAGTATACATTTGTTCAATAAGAGCACACTATATCATATACACTAAGCAAGGTAAATTGTAGAGAACTGAAGACTTGAAGCCCGAAGATTTAATTTCCAACTTTACCTTGGTCACTTTCTATTTGTGTGACTATTTATGCGGAAATCACCTGGCTTTTTAATTTTATCAGTATCCTCTGAAAAATGGGTATAATCATATTTAAATTATTGTATATTTATAGAAACTTACAGCTAGAAAGGTACTACCTAAGAGATCATAAAATCACTCAATCTCAATCCCTCTCTGTATAAAGGTGAGGATAATGAGGCCAAGGAGAGTGAAAGGATTTGTCTACAATATACAACTGTTTGACCTCAAGCTTTTCAGTAAGATAACATCACTGTTCTGGGGGCTTTACTTACATTATATTATCTAATCCTCATAATAACCCAGTAACATAAGTATGATGATCCTTATATTGTGGATTAAAAAAATGGATTATGAAGTTTAGGAAAATTGCCCCAAATTATATAGCTGGTAAATTGAGTTGGTAAACTGAGCTGTAACTGAACCCCGGTCTTTATTTATGCCTTTCCCCTTAAGCTCCAGGGCACCAGCTTGCCTGTTATGCATTCTTTCTTCATCTCTGCTTTTATGGCTGATTCTTTCTGCACACATATAAAAGTGTTTTGGAAGGATTTCTTGACTGTTCCAGGGTCCTGAACTCCCCTCAGGAACGCCTACGCCTTGGTATACACAGAATATGCTCACATCGAAGTCTTAAGTTTGAGCTAGCCAGCCTCTTGATCTCATTAAAATATAGAAAAAATCTCCAGAAAATAAACAAATAGGAGTTTGGTTCAAGTATGCATACTGAAAGTTCATGGATAATTTAGGAGAACAGAGGGTAAGGACTAAAATTATCACCTAGCTAGAATTTTTCTGACACTTCCATTTGTGTTTAACTGCCAGGAGTGTCCACATAGTTTGTACCACTTGAAGATTAATGAGAAAATGGTTGAGTTTAAAATGGCAAAAGGGTAGGGCTTCCCTAGTGGCGCAGTGGTTGAGAGTCCGCCTGCCGATGTGGGGGACACGGGTTTGTGCCCCGGTCCGGGAAGATCCCACATGCCGCGGAGCGGCTGGGCCCGTGAGCCATGGCCGCTGGGCCTGCGCGTCCAGAGCCTGTGCTCCGCAACGGGAGAGGCCACAACAGTGAGAGGCCCGTGTACCGCAAAAAAAAAAAAAAAAAAGGCGAAAGGGTAGTAGTGCCTGAAGCAGCCTCACCTAACATCTCACTGACAGATGATCATGAAGGTACATAAGCAGAGTAAAATTCACAAGAGTAAAAACCACAATCAGAAGACCGCCTATCACCAAATAGTAGGAGGAGGTTTCCCTACTGGTGACAACTGAACAAGACTGAAGGGAAGAAAAATGGAAATGTAAACATACATTTGGCTCGAGAAATAACCTTAACCAGCTGAAATAAGGTGAGAAGACTTTCCTGAATCCGGTCTTCCTGAGTGGAAATGTGCATGCCTTAGCTCTATTACGAAGAGTTTTTACAAGTAACACCTGCAGGGCTTCACCGGTGGTCCAGTGGTAAAGAAAGAATTGGCCTTCCAATGCAGGGGATGTGTGTTCGACCCCTGGTTGGGGCATAAGATCCCACATGCCACGGGGCAGCTAAGCCCGCACACCACAACTATTGAGCTTGCGCACCTCAACGAGAGAGCCCGTATGCTGAGAGAGCCTGGTGTGCTGCAAACTACAGAGCCCACGTGCCCTGGAGCCGGCTCACCACAACTTGAGAAGAGAAAACCCATGCACCGCAACTAGAGAGAAGCCCGAGCACTGCAACGAAAGATACCACATGCCGCAACCAAGACCCGACACAGCCAAAAAAAGAAAGAAAATAATTTTTTTTTTTTTTTTTTTAAAGAAGTAACACCTGCAAGGGAGTGAGGGAAATGGGTTTAGACTTGGGGAGAAGTTTAACTGTGATCTCGTTATCAGGTCTGGAGCATGAACGGCTCTGCGGAGGGTCCTCACCTGGCGGCAGGGCCTTTATACCCCTACACTGATCAGTCACTGTACCATGGTTGTCCCCAGGAGGTGCACTTAACCTCTGATGGTCCAGCGGCCTTCAGTGATGGATAATTCAGCTGTCAGTGCCTGAAACAGCTGGGAGAGTACGTGCCTCTGTCCTGAAGGGGTATCTGGTATTTGCACCAGAGCACTCACTAACACAACAGTTTCTTTTCCCACTTTTCACTTAATGCTCCCTGGCTCAGGCTGTACCAAATGGAAAAATTAGGAGGAAATATTATTTTTGAGGCTCAGTAGATGTTCCCCCCCCTTTTCCCTTCTATCTACATGTATTCAGAGATCACGACTTCCTGAAAACAACAAATGATGGGATACTTTCAGAGACGCAGGAGCAGTGTGTTAACTCGTTGGAGGCACAATCCCCGGGAACAAAGTATTTCATGAGTACATGGAGTCTGGAAGATCACTAGACACAAAACATAATGACTGCTGATTTTTTTTAAAAAATGCACCCCCCGGTCTAGAGTTTAGACAGTATAAAGATGGGAGAGAATTCTTCAAGTGCCCAGGGCCTTAGTAGAAAAAGCCTGCTAAACACTGGTAGCTGGACTAAAAATGAGGCACAGTAATACTCCCAAGCTATAGATCAGATGATGGAACAACCAACCAGAGTCGAAATCAAAAGTTGAGGAGCCATGGCCAATACACCTACCTGCATGTAGGAGAACATTATGTCCAGAAAGATTCACTCTCATTTTAAATAGGAAAAAAATATATATGTATGTGCATATATATAATATGAGTTATGCAGAGAAAAGACTGGAACACGTAATAGGGAATTCTGTCCTGAACACTAGAATAATATCTCTTAATATTATCTCCTGTAGTATGAGAATAAATTTTATAAAGGAAACTGAAATGTACTTTGAATGGAATAAGTAGGTAGATAAATAAGATAACAAAGACATTAGGAATCTCAAAAAATTTAAAATATAAAAAATTAACAAATACAGGCTAAGATTTTAAAAACAGCAATAATATACACAACAGGATGAGAAACCAATGTGGCTGGCATAAGGAACCCTTGCCAGGAGACTAAGCTGACAATAAGAGAACTAAACTAGTACTACTCCAAAATCCTACTATGTTTCTCTAGTAAATTCACTTTGCCCTGCTCCAACATGACTACTGATATCTTCTCCTTGCCCCAGTGTACCCTCAACTATTGACTTGGCACCATTAATTAAAAGCCAAGTTATTTATTTAATAAGTGAAATTCATAACATAGAAGTGTTATCTCTTCCCACCCACAAATCTATGAGTCTTCCTCATCATGGTGGTTGAGGACACGGCCTTTACTGTAGGCCATCTTGGCTTTAAGCCCCAGCTCCTCTCTTCAATAGCTGTGTGGGTAGAAAGGAGTGGCTTAACTGTTCTGCACCTCTATTTTGCCCTCATTATGTTCAAAACAGTGACAGACTCCATCTCCCAAAGTACTTGAGGGTATTAAGTGAGTTAACGTTGTTCACGTACTTGGAGCAATCCTTATCACATGGTAAGTGCTTAGTAAATGTTAGACATATGACTAACTCATGATTAAAATAAAAGAAGTGCTTCTACTCTTACACTGAGCTAACTTCTTGTGTGTTCAGATCTGTTTCAGCTATGCCATCAGGTAGATCACAAGGAAAGCCAAAATGTAAAGAAGCTATGGCAACATCCATACACAAGATCCTTTATATATACATACATACAGATTGGGATTTGATTGGAATAAAGCGATATGATTTCTGTTACAATGTTAGATTGCTAAATAAACATCTTCCTTCCTTTATACCTCGTGTGCTTTTGTTCTTTTAGGGTTGGTTAAAAAAAAACATAAGTATCTCATGTATTGCTCTAAGATCTTACATTCTCCTAATATCTGATATTAAGGGTGTTCCATGATGAGAAGGTTTAAAACAAGCGTGGATCCAGATTTTATTGGGCCTCAAATTTATACACTTAAAAAAATATATATATGTATGTGTATATATACATATATATACACATACATATATATACAAACACATTTTAAGTATGTAATGAGTTACAGGACCTATGCAAGTGAGAAGCCCTGCAGCTTAAGCTCCATCAGCACCTCCTTTAATATCCTCAACAATCCTAAAATGAGGATGCTATTATCGCCCACATACCGATGAAGAAATACAAAGTAACTTGCTAGATGCTGAGTTGCATAGACACTGAGTGTCCTGGCTGGGATATTTCCCCAGTCTCCTGGCTCTGAGACCAGTGTCCTTTGTCTCCACATTCCAGCTTCCTCTATTCTTATAGGCAGAAGGGAAATGCGGGTCCTCAAGGTCACCTCCTTCTTTCAGCTGCCTCTTTCTCAACATCTACACATATCATGGGTTTTTCCCCAGTTTTTAAGGTTCTGCTGCTGCTACTAGAGGTCATGTGGGGAAGCCTGTCACACTCACTGGGTTATGAATCACTGGGGACCATGTCAAGTGTTGAAATACACAACCCCAGTGAGGGGTGATGATTGTTAGGCAATCATACAGTCCTCAAAGTCATAACAGGAGGTGTCCTCAGAGCTCCTAGATCACCCTCTGTCTCATCATCCCACTCATGTGGGCAAGGGTAATCAGAAGTTCTAAATATAGTCTTAGAAGCATGCATTGGGCATGTTAACACATGCTAACACATTACCACTTCCCTGTCAACACAGGGAAATCTCCCGCTGTACAAGAGGAAAGAAAGATCAGAGAAATTTTGATTCCTGAATAGCAGTGGTGGTAAGATGCTGGGGAGGCTGGAAGTAAGAGAATGTTTCTAAAAGATAAGTCCAGGGTCACAAAGGAACAAGAACAGGATCTCTAGTGAATGGATGCCAAGGATGGACTCACAATAACATTGCCATTGTTTTGGAGGAAGAAGCCATACATTCCTTAAGGAGCCATAAGCACAGTTGGGAAATCCTTCTTGAGGCCCCATGACTGAGTACATCCAAAGGGTGGACACACTGGGTTAATCTGGGAAAATGACAGACCCTCTGCTTCTTCCAGCCAATGCGTGACTGCAATGGACTCGTCCAACATTCATTCATCATAATCCACAACATCATGGCAAATGCCCGGTTGAGGAGAACATGACTTATTCTCAAGCTGCTATCTGATAGGAGAAATCTGAAAGGGCAGAATGGCTGATTTCAGAGACCATTTTATTCCAGAACCCTAAAGCCATTAATGATTTGCACTGCTCTTTTACATAAATGTAAATCCCTTAAGAGAAGAAGAATGTCTATTCCTTAATGTGTACACAAATATAATTTTATGGAAGTAGCTCTTATGGGATTCAGAGCGATTCAAATCCTCTCTAATTCACTGATTGGCTGTGGGTTATAAGTTATTCAACTTCTCTGCTCCTTTGTTTTCTCACCTATATGAGCCTCATGTACCACTTGCTGCACAGCAAGATAAAGCTCTTCCCTCCATCTCACTGCAGGCCCATCCCACCTTCCATTTCCTTCAAGCTTCTCAAAAAGTCCTCATCATAAAGATCATAAGAAAGGTCACTGCAGCCTCTTCGTTTACATGTTTCTGATTAAAGAAAAATGCTCCAAATATTTAAATGCCTCATGAACCCCACAATGCCCCACCAGAGGGCACACATTTTAAAAGCATGTAGTGGCTGCATCTGAACCAACAAATAGTTACTGGGCACCTTCTCTGTGCTAGGTGGTATACTAGAAACTATGGAGATGGATACAGTCATGAAATAGAATATCTGCTTTAAAAATATTCACTCAATAAAGGAAAAGGAAGTCATATATTATAAATGCAAAAGGGACCAAAAAGAAGGACAGGCTGAAGGAGCAAAGAGGAATAAGTCATGCTGAGCCATACTGAAGTCTGAGGCAAAAGGAAAAATCAATAATACAGAACCAGTCTTTGTTTAAAATCTTCATTTTTTAAAATCATTAACCTTTTGCATTGATTTTGATTTTTTAAAATATTGCATTCAAATAGCTTTTATCTTGATTACTGAGTTTCTTTTCCCCTTAGGTTTTGCACATTTGATCAAAGATGTTATGGAAAGAATTGTGTCCACTCAAAATTTACATGTTGAAGCTCTCACCCCCAATGTGACTGTATTTGGAGATAGGGCTTTTAAGGAGGTAAATAAGGTTAAATGAGGTCAAAGGGTAGGGCCCTCAATCAATAGGATTAGTGTCCTTATAAGAAGAGGATGAGACACCAGGAAAAAGACCATGTCATGTCACAGTGAGAAGGGGGCCATGTGTAAGCCAAGAAAATTGGCCTCAGGAGAAACCAACTCTTCGACTCTTTTGACATCTTGATCTTGGACTTGTAGCCTTCAGAACTGTGAGAAATAAGTTCCTGTTCTTTAAGCCTTACAGTCCGTGAGTGCTTTGTTATGGCAACCCTAGCACACTAATACAGAGGGTAAGGAGATATTTCATGATCAAAGTCATCTGAGTAGTCTTAAAGATTGAAAGAGTCTGGATAGTCAGCAGATAAAGATAATTCTGAGAATTTTAAGCATGAAATAGAAATTGGGAAAGAGATCTTTTGGGCAGAGGCAATATCTTTGAGGGAAACATCAGATACCAAATTTATCAGCATATGGAATCAGGCAGACACCAGAGCTGAATTGACCTTTGACAGAAACATACACTAGTGTCTGTTTTTGTAAGACATGTGGACTAAGAAACCTTTATGTTTTTAAATCGTTAAAAAAAAATCAAAGTAACATATTTTTTGATGTGTGAAAGTTACATTAAATTCAAATTTATGCATCCATAAATGAAGCTTTATTGAAACACAGCCCTGCTCATTCGTTCAAGTATTGTCTGAGGCTGCTTTTATGCTACAACAACAGAATCGAGTATTTGTGACAGAGACTATATGGCCCACAATGCCTAAAATATTTGCTGTCTGACCTTTTACAGAAAAAGAATGTTATCCCCTGGACTAGATAATTTCCTTCCCACACTTACCCCTAACATAAACACATATTTGTTTAAAAAAGAGAGAGAGAGAATGATAGAGAGTGGTTGTGAAGGGAGGGAGGAAGAAGAAGAGAATAAGAAGATGTGGTACATATATACAATGGAATATTACTCAGCCATATAAAAGGATAAGATAATGCCATTTGCAGCAACATGGATGGACCTAGAGATTATCATACTAAGTGAAGTAAGTCAGAAAGAGAAAGACAAATATCATATAATGTGGAATCTACAGGTTGATACAAATGAACTAATTTATAAAACAGAAACAAACTCACAGCAAACAAACTTGTGGTTACCAAAGGGGAAAGGGGGTGGGGAAGGGATAAATTAGGAGTTTGGAATTAGCAGATGCAAACTAGTATATATAGGATGGGTAACCAACAAGGTCCTACTGTAGAGCATGGGGAACTATATTCAATATCCTATAATAAACCATACTAGAAAAGAATTTGAAAAGAATATACATATATATGTGTGTATATATACATATATATATATATATTGAATCACTTTGCTGTACACCAAAAACTAACATAACATTGTAAATCAACTATAATTCAATAAAAAAAAATTTTTTAAAGATGTGTATCTCTTTAATTTCCCCAACACCCCATAAGAATAAGGGTAAGAGCCCTTAATTTAGCATTGACAAAAGTGAGTCTGGTGCCATGCTGTTCTGACAGCTTGTCATATTACAGACCCACGAGCACCACTGTAAAAGCTGCTGTGGTCAGCCATCAACTCTTGATACAGCTCTTTTCTAAGCCAAACACGAGACACGTGCTCACTTTGTTACAATGCAGAGCTCATTATACAAAGCACACTTAGTATAACTGTCTTAGACAAAATGCCTCATTTGCCCACTGTAATGGAAGATTTGGCATAGCTGTGTTCATTAAATCTCCATGTCCCCCATTGACATCCCACAGCTGAAATCACCCATAAGCAAATTTATAGGAGAATCATTAAGAGTGAATGAGTTCTCACTTTGGAGGGATTTTTTAGATAAATGAAAGCACGGCTAGGTCCAAATTTGAAGTGATAACAAACCTTGTATCTAAGCAGAACCATCTTGCTAAGAGAATAAACATGACACACATCAATGATGTGATTCTCTTAGAGCATCATTTGCATAACTCACAGGTCCTCAATCAAGTAGTGAAAGCGTTACTTTGTAGACGTTCAAGGCAATTGCTTTTCTCCACATCCCCACATTGGATGGATCAAGGTGGCTTCTGCTCAGCCTTGATTGAGACCAACTTAACCACACCAGTCTTTGCCAGTTTTATTTCCATGGAGCACACCAGCACATGCATTTTCTGAAATGTGATCTTAAAAGAATCATTAGTTTCTCTAAAGAAAAGGTAAGGTTTGGAAAGAGTAAAGGCAATAGAATCAGAAAAACCTAGTGTGGGCTTCCCTGGTAGCAAAGTAGTTAAGAATCCGCCTGCCAATGCAGGGGACACGGGTTCGAGCCCTGGTCTGGGAAGTTCCCACACACCATGGAGCAACTAAGCCCGTGTGTCACAACTACTTAGTCTGCGCTCTAGAGCTTGAAAGCCACAACTACTGAAGCCCGCATGCCACAACTACTGAAGTCCACGTGCCACAACTACTGAAGCCCATGTGCCACAACTACTGAAGCCTGTGCGTCTAAAGCCCATGCTCCACAACAAGAGAAGCCACTGCAATGAGAAGCCCACACACCGCAACAAAGAGTAGCCCCCGCTCGCCACAACTAGAGAAAGCCCACGCACAGCAACGAAGACCGAATGCAGCCAAAAATAATAAATAAATTTAAAAAAAAAAAGAGAGAGAAAGAAAAACCTGGTGTAACCCTGTTTGACCATGTACTAGCTTTGAGATTTATGGCAAGTTACCTAATATTTTGGGGACTGCTTCCCCATAAATAAAATAAGATTGAAAATAGCAGCCTCTTCAATTTGCTGTGAGGAGTAAATGAAATAATGTAAGTAACCCTTTTAGCTTAGTGCCTGACACACCACTAAATTCCCATGTTAGTTTTCTTTGACACAGTTTTGGAAATTTTAGGCACCAAAATAAAAACTGATGTCCCCTGGATCTGACTGTATATTCTAGAAATACAGAACAAATTCTCTTTTAGAAAATATCCTTCTGTGCTCAGCAATTTAAACATTTTTAGTATTTTGAAATGGAGAAGACATGAAAGAATTCATATTATTTTAGACACATGCACAGATATTATACTGTTAAAAAGTAGAAGAAAAGAAATGTGGAGTGTTTACAACGTGTTGGTTTGGGCTCAATTCTCTGAGTGATAGAATGTTTTTTAAGGCTTTTTGTAAGTTTAAAGAAGAGAATTCAAAGTTGGATAACTAGGCACATTAGCTCCATTTTCAGAAGCCGTAAGCCCCTCCAAAGAGAAACACACACACACACACACACACACACACACACACACACACACACACACACATATATTTTACCTGTGGAAGAGGAAATTAAACAACAGTGTGTGGTCTGGACAGTCTGCCATTGGGCGAGAAGCTGTTTTGGGGTTGGTTTCTTTTCAAGCAGCCCACCCCAAACCTCTCTAGTTCATTTCTCCATGATACCAGGGAGATCCCACCAGCTGTGATTTCCATACTCAGATTCTCTTCCTGCAGCCTGGTCAATTCTTTTCCTGTAGGATTTAGAGGGGAATGAAGAGTAGGACTAGTCTGACTAGTCTCAGCATGGGTGCACACCTTTCCACACACGAGAGTGAGCCAGCAGACCATCAGAGGCCACATCCCTTTACAGTTGGAAGGAAACTGAGACAGCAACAAATTCAGCACTGGATCCTATGAAGAAAGTCCATTCCCTCTCCCAAGACCAATTCACATGGGTATAAAAATCCTACATTTGGCACACAATTTTAAGTAGTGTCCACCTGTAAACACACCCCCGCCACACCCCAACACATGGCTCATGGATCTTAGATGAAGAATTCCCTCCACGGATAGTTTTTAACAAGAATGGAAGGAGAAATAAAATTTTCTTTGATCAACAGACTTCTCAAAATTTTTTATCAAGGACATAAAACCTGCTGGAAAATGTACTGTATTCTCAGCAACTATTTTTTGCTTGGTTAATGTTTTCAGATAACCACGCAGATGAGTAATTTACTTCCAGGTAAAATCCATCATTTCCACATACAATGCATTGGTTAGCGTATCCAGGGCTTAGTGTTATCTTTTTGGCATACTGCATTTATAATAGCTTGAAAGATATTTCAAACATAATACATTTTTAACTCTAGGTAACTTAATGATTGCTTTATCCTGAAAAGATAAACTGAAAAAAAAAAGAAATAAAAGTTCTGTAACATGGATGTGATACATGCATAGTGTAAATCAATGAACTCATTTTAATAGATACATGAGGGTAACTGTTACAAGTGCATTTGTTTTAAATAAATTTTTGAAATTTCAAAAATAAGAAAAAGATTTAAATAGTAAGTGTAATTTTTCTGATATGAAGTTTTCTGTGGGTATTAAAATTTCATGGTTATGAAAAAATATGGAAAATAGTATGAAAAAGGAGTATGTCAAGTGCGTGTACAGAATGATTACCAAGATAAAATGAAACGTCATGCGAAAATGAAGAAAGACTAGAAAAAATTATCCTAAAAATTTTTATGTGTTATGGAATGCAAAACAGGAAGCTATTTTTGTATTATTTTCTATCTACCAATTTTCCTGTGACATTTTGCCACTTACAAAATGAAACAAAGATGCTTTAAAGAATAACCAGGTTGGGCAGGGATACTAAATTTTTTTCTACACATCAAGTCAAACAACAGCTACCAACCACTTACTCTGTCCCAGGTCCTAGAGTAAGTATGTTTAAATGCTTTGACTCCTTAATTTTCAAAAAACTTATTTAGAGAATAAAAGGTTATCCCTTATTTGTAGATGAGGAAACAGACTCTCAGTCTGTTACACAAACCTAGTAAGAGAGAGATTTGGCAAAGATACATGCTTCTTTTTAATCCACCATATTTTTCAAGTTTTTGAAACCTAACACTATACTACTTGGCAGTCAAGACCAATGGGTTATCTCAGTGCAGCTGTATTACCTATAGAGCAACACTGATGGTGGTCAGTGTGTGTGTGGGGGGGGAAGGGTGGAGGACAGTGGTTGAGACCATTGAAGCCTTATCCTTGTTTGTTTCCTCTAACATCATTCACTAACTCAAGATACCTTAACATCTGAAAGCAAAATTGGTACACAGAAGAACAAATCTGATTCCACATTGGATCTCTTCTGTTAGCTCTAACCCTTGTGCTTTGTTGCCTGTGCTTAGTCATGATGGCTCTGCACCTCTGTAAAAGAACCCTGCCTGTAGCCTGAAATATACATGATAACCCATTTCAAGGCTCTGACTTCCAGGCTTGACCTTTAAAGTTAAAACACCTTCCCATTCATAGAGAGATAAAAAGTTGCAAAACAGAAAATAACAATTGTCTAATCGACAGGAATATTGTGACCAGACTTACATGGACAGCTGCAAGAACAAAGAATTCCAACACCCAGAAGTTTGCAACAACCTGCCACATCCCCTCCCCTCTCAGTATAAAAGAAGCCTGAATTCTAACTGGGGTAAGATGGTTCTTTGGGACACTAGTCTACCATCTTCTTGGTCTGCTGGCTTTCCAAAGAAGGTCACCGTTCTTTGCCCCAACACCTCATTTTTCCATTTATTGGCCTGTCATGCTGAAGAGCAGTATAAGCTTGAACTCAGTAACAAAACCACAATTCCAAAAGATCACGCAAAAGTTGATGTTAGAGTGAGAATGTAATGCATGTCTCAGTGGAATCTTTTTGTATGTTTTTCCTTTCTGTTCCCTGGGATGGGAAGAGGGAGAACAGTAAAAAAAAACCTCAATTGCATTGAGCCACATGCATGTACCAGGAAGGGTAAAGATTTCAATATTTAGATGGGTTTGTACAGGAACTAAATAGTTTCACAATTATTTGATAACTTCTGCAGGGGAATTCTAAAAAGTCCTTTCTGAAGAAAGGTCTGCATAATACTATGACTATAACCACATTTACATAACACAATATAAAATGTGTACCTTTATTCCTAAATCAACATATTTACAGCTTAATTGTGAGGAAGTGGCACACCCAGATGGCATTCTGACTCACTTATTTAAAGGCCAAAACATATGTGTAATGGACAGTGAGCATGAGAGTAGGTAATCTTATTTAAAGGGGGGAAAATATCAAAATCTTAAAATCTTCATCATTCATCTCATCCTTTATTTGTCCCTAGGGTTTTCACTTTCTCTCTTGGCATTTTCCACAGCAGAGTATTTCGAGACCAGGATTTGGAGAATTTAAAAGGCTTTTGTGCAAAATGAAGCAGGCACCATCCTGTGTCTATCCTTCATGCCTTACTCTTTGTAGGACTAAAAAAATATGGAGAAAGCTTAAAATATCTGACGTTCAACAGTGATGCTACCTAGATCTGTTCTGTGCTTCCTGAGGGAGGAGAAAAGAAAAAAAGAAAAGCACAGGAACAAAAGCATCAGTGAGTATTTTGCCATAGGATAGCTATTTAATTGAAAACTATAGCCTATTTTTGTGAATCCCATGGATAACTGACACACAAACCTGCCCAGCCTCATTCTTTTCTCATCATAGTGACCCACTGAAGCATCATTGTCTGGCTAGAACATTTGTACCCACCACTTCCATTTATATCTGAGAAACTGTGTCTCTTCCTACAGCTTCCCCATTTAAATAAAGAGCACATGTGAATTGTTCTCTATTATTGTATATTTCACTCTGGAGGTCCTCACGCTTCACCTTTGGGTCCCCACTGGCAGAGTTCTCTGTCTGGCCTTGTTGACTTTTCCATATGTCATCAGCATTAATCACTTTACCATTGATTTCAGGGTGGTTCTGGCTGCAAGATCTTAATATCTGCTTCCCCTCCTGGCCCCTAATTTACTTTGCAGCTACAATGTTGAGCTGTATGTATCATGTGGGCCAATGGCACATCTAGGAATTGCCATCATGGATGAAAATATAAAAGGTCCAAAGCCAGCAGAGCTTTTCCTCAGGATCTAAAGGTTTTTTTTAAATAACTTCTGTCTTCTAGGTTCAGGTTCCTTCCATGACTTGAATCAGAGTTATTTTGAGGACTGGTGTGAAAAGAGATACAGTAGATATTTTCTGAGTTTACTTCTAGACTGCTTTGCAGATAGAGCAAGATAATGTGATATGACCTTGCTTTCCTACAAAATTATTGGTGACACACTCAGAGAAGAAACTATGTGTAGGGGTCCTATGAGTCTAATTCTATGTTCATATTAAACACTTAGTTCAGAGCCTCAGGGAGCTACAGTACCAATCACTGAAAGAATAAATCATTCAAAAGTCATTTCTACCTACCTTAAACAGTTGTTTCTTGATCTTGTTTATTTGTCTGTTTAAATAAGGCTCTTCAGCATTTGGCCTGAATGGTATGTAGGGTGTTCAATCCATCTGCATTTATACTGGTGCTCTAACTAAAATCTCCATCCCAAAGATTTTCCATGTAACATGTGTCCATCAGGATGTTCTGCCAAATGAACAAACACAAAAATAAAAGAATTTAATGGGCAAATATGTTGAATGCTCTTTCTCTTGGAGATTAATAGGAACATTATCATATTAAAGTGTGTAATACACATACACATAATAAATTTTTACATAACATCTATAATTCCCTATAGAACTAGTGTTTAATGAAACATCTGTTCATTATCACTACATATCATTTTAGGGCCAAAATCAAAGTCCCTTTCTTTGCTCTTAGAGTCATCAAACTACAGTGACAATTATCAAGAGGCCTCCAGGGTTTCACAGCCCATTCATTTTTGTATCACTGCACAGTGTTCAGCATGCAGTTTTACTTAGAGTCAGTGATCACTTAATATTCAATGATTACACGAATAAATGCATTCGGCACTGACTAGAGCTTAGAAATACATATTTTCTGTGCGAGAAATGCCTTTAGTTATAGGACTCATCACACTGGACTTTTGTATCTGTTTAAAAAAACAACCAATTGCCAGGAAAAAAAGCAGTTCAAGAGCATGCCATCATTTATTCAAATCATCTACCATCTCTTTTGTCCATAAACCACACTAAAGTCTAAACTATGTTTCCAAGAGTTTGTGCATCTTCTCCCAAATGCTTGTATCCTAGCTGAGTACTTGGATGTGTCTTATTTTTAGAGCTGCAGAGTTATAAAACCTCCGAGTGGGAAGGAGCACTTTACAGTCAAGACAGACCAATGGCTTCATCTTCTACATGAGGTAACAGTCTCAGATGGTTCACAGCATTTGCCCAAGGTCAACACGGGAGAAATTTTCAAAGACGTGCTTTGTACTTTTCCCTGTGTATCCAACAGTCCCTAGTACACTTAATAAGAAATTTGACACATTAATTCATTACATTTATACCAATACCTTCTTACGAGCTACTTTTTCAATAGATCAACCTCAGAAGTCTATTATCTTAAGACAACAGAAAGGAAAATTCTCCTCACTAATTAATTAGACTACTGTGTAATTTACTAAGAAATGATATACAGCAGGTCTAGTTTGCAAAAGAAAATCAGATAAAGTGATGAGAGGGTGTCTATGAGAGCTTGTGAGACTAAAGGTGAAAGTGTCCCAGAGTTTATGACAAAAATTTCCTCAGCTCTATGTGACCTCACTTCATCGAAAGTTCCACTATGTATTGCTTAAAAAGGACACACCTGACACTTGAAGTATGAATTGAAAGAATTAGAAAATGTAAAGATGAGAAAGAATTAGAAAATGTAAAGATGAAATGTAGTTTCAATATTAGTATCAGACAGAGTAAACTTTGAATAAATTTATTATGTGAAACAAGAGTAGTTATTTACTTTTATAAAAGGTAGAATGCACGGTGATTATGTAACAGTTTGAAAACAGTTTATAAGGAAAAAATTGAAAAATGGGAGAAATGGACAAATTTATAATTATGGTAGCTTTTAACAAAAATCTCAATCTTGCAAAAATTTTAAAATGAAGTAAATATAGAGCTTTTTATAATTAGGTGAGTAATAGTAATCATTCAATGGTTAAATAGGCTTTCTACATGCAGAGTAAAAAATTACCTTGTAATTTGCTTAGAACGTGGACATAAACTAATTGCATAAGAGACCACAGGAACATCTCAATACATTCCAAGAACTAGAAAATGTGAAGGCCATTTTCTCTGTAACAAAGCAGTTAAGACTAGGAATGAACAGCAAAATTTTAACCAAAAAGTTACAGGAAAAAAAGAGAGACAACTTTGAAGACGTTTAATTTTATTCTCAGAATGTTAGTTAAAAAGATTCATGTATTTACAAAGCCAAGGCAGATAGTTGAAAATAACCTGTTGTCAGAAATATGTACAAGGAAAAGAAAAATCTGAGAGCTGACTTTAAAGTGAGGCAGTAGACTTGATACTGCAGAAAACTTCATCGCTGGAACTGAAGACAAACAAGGCAGAATCCTAAAATTTGACGGAGAAAGCTAAAGAATGAGAATTAGAGAAGAGGTAACAGTTACGGAGGACAGATGACAGATCCAAATGATCCAGTCCAGATAGGTTAAATTCCTTAGCATCCATTTCCAATGAAAACTCTTCGATAATGCGAACAGAGTTCCCCTTCCAAAAATGAGGAATACTCTATTGAAATTGACATCCAGTTCAAGTTAAAAGGCAGCATGCTGAAAGCCTTACAAGTTACTCAGGAATAACACTGAAATGTTTGACTTCAAAAGTATATTTTGGATTATTCAAAATGTTTGGGGAATTAAGGAGAAGGTCAATATGTGCTCCAAAATACCATGCTAATTTTATGCACAAGAACGTCTTCTGTGTCTTTAAATTCCTACAGTCCCATGAGTGAGAGACTAAATATACAAGACCTAAGTGCTTCCAGCCCCGTCATTGCTAGGCTCCAGTTTGTGTAGAGGTAAGATCATGGGGATGGGCTCAATGAACCTAAATTCCCTTCCAGGTGTCACTGTCAATAAGTCTGAGACAATGGCTATAGATATAAGTATCTACCCGGGATGAAACATTGACTCTGACCATGCCATTTCCTGTTTTTCTCTAATAATATAATGTTTACTGAGTGCTTGTTATGTGCCAGATATCATTCTCATGATTTAATTCTCACAACAATCCTTTGAACTGAGTATTACGGCTCTCCCTTTTTTTTTTTTTAAGATAGGACATGAGGCTCAAAGGAGTTAAATACTTTGGCAGAGGTCAGACAGCCAGAAAGTGTCAAAGATGTGTCTCTAACTGCTCTGAGCCACTGAGCCACCCTGCCGCTCTATGGTATTGTTTCTCAGGATTATTTTGCCTCTCTCTGTCACCATGCTCCCTACTAGCTCTCTTTGCATGAGACCTTGTATCCCTGTCATCCTGGTTTTCTGGAGTTTTCTTCTAGAATGATTTAAGACTGGATCTGAGAGCTACATCTGCTTGAGTAAATGGACACATGCACCCACTCCTGGTAATTCTTTTACGACTTGGCCCTCTCCCAAAGGGGTTGTTGTTTTGCTCTAGAAGTGAAAAAAAAAAGCTCAGAGTTTCCCAAATTGTATTTTGCAGATCACCAAGTAATATGAACTTCAAATTGACATTTTATGAAAATAACACAGCTGCATGTTTTATAAAGTATATGTAAAAATTCTGGATTATATAATATTTAACCAATTTCTTTAATAAGACAATTCCCAAAAGTTTTACTATGCTAATGTATACTACACTGGGTTTCTTAGGTGTTTTCTACAATATAAACTTTTACTTATTATCCATAAACTTTGGGAAGTGCTATATTATACAATTATTTATTTATTCAAATAATCATGTTATCAGAATCTTCATGAACATGGATAATATTATGCTTAACTGGGAAATTTGGACTCTGGACATAATATCACAGAAATAAATCGTTAGAGAAATGGAACTCCTCTTCTGTTTCAGTTGTGTCAGGAGATGAACTATATATAAACAGCTAATCTCCATCTTTATATTTAGAAGCAAGGAGAAGCTTTTTAGAGCCACTGAGTTCAGTCCTAAATATGTGTTTCATCCTTTCTGACACAAACTGTTTATAACAAAAGAACTCCAGCTTGCACACGAAGAGGCAGTATAAGCTCCATCATCACGGTTAAATCCCTGAGGCGTGGGTGAATCTGACTCAGGTGTGCATGTCAGCTTCTTAATTCCATTTCAAAATGTGCCTTCTCATCAGAGCTAGAAAGCAACCTCTGTTTATCTGTGGAATCAAGCAAGGTTAGGGTCCTTCCATTTATGCTGGATAGCAGTGTTTCTTTCTTCTTTAGAGCGTAGAGCTATTTCTCATAATACCGGATGTCCAATACCACAGGACACGTCATTCTTGGTTCATTAGTAACGCCTGAGTAATCCTGATGATCAAACTTCTGAGAGCAGTCCGCAATACGTCACATTGCCACTGACAGATCACAATGAAGAGTGGGAAAATAAGGGGCCAGCAAAAGCCTTTAAAGTAACGGTGCATTTTTCCAAAAGGGATTATATACAATGAAAAAGATAAATGTGTGTATATATAAACATACGTATTATATATATATACAGATATAAAATAGGTATTATATATGTACATATACAAACATATTACATATATTAAAGGAAATGACAGATCGAAACTTTTGGATGCAATCTAATATATTTTATTCTTAAATGTTAGAGTTAGATCCATAGATAAGCAATTAAACTAAATGTGCTTTTTTTTTCCCTCTTGGACACTCTTGAACACTCTCCCCTCCCTTGGGTCCCCACAGGGATTCCTTTTTGATAAGTAGCACAAAATACAACAGCGTAACTAATTCACAGATTCCATACAGGTGATTTGGTGAAAAATGAAAAGACTAGAAAGACCACTGAGTTTTTACTTCTTGGTAATTTTACCAAACCCTAGGACAGTTTTCTACCATTTCATAATTTATATAATTTTATGTTTTTATAGGTCATAAAAGTTATCATTTATTTGGGGTTCCTTATCTGTGCTCCTTGTATCTGTTTCATTAGTTTCAAGTCTTTTATCTCTCGCTCTCCTTTGGAGATTCCTAGAACATCACACTCTGCTGGTTTCCTTACTGGCTGTTTACTTAACCAGGCTCCAAACACTGTAGTGCTTTGGCACTTAGTCCTGGGCGTTCTGTTCTGATGTGTTAGATTGCAAAAGTGGCCTCAATTCTTCGTAGTTCCGTCAAGAGCTGGAATCTACTGGGTTTTAAGCCCAGGCCTCAAGAAGCACTGTGTATTTCCATCCTCTTTTTTGAGATCCCTGCACCATCACCAAATGAACAAGCTCAGCGTAGCCTGGAGGATAAGAATGATGGAGCAGAGATGACCCACCAGCCTTAAACTGATCTAGCAGCCATCTGTGGAAGCACAGGCGACACCCAGCTGAGATCGGGTGGGCCTAACTCAGATAAGAACAGCCCTAGCTGATCCTGGCACAAACTGCAAACTCCAGAATTGTGAGCTCAATAATTGCTAGTTGTTTTAACTCACTTTGGGGTGACTCAGTAAGCAACAATGGCTAATACGTACACGTTCATTTCCTTCTACCATCATCTGTCACAGGCTGTTAGTATTGTTTTGTTTGTTGTTTACTTATGTATTGGTTGTTTCCTTGCCAATGGAGGATGGTTGCTTTATTTGCCTTATTCTCTGATGCATCCAAAACACTTTCTGACTGAACTGGCACATTGACGGGGCTCAGTGAATAGTTGTTGAATAAATGAACACATGATTAGAGGAATAAGTGTTAATAAATAAACGTTCCAAAAGCACCTAGATAAAAACGAATACTTTTATCAGTTATATTAGGGATAACTTTTATGCTCCCTAGTGCTCCCTAGAAATCCTCAGTAACTTTTTTTTTTTTTTTTTTGCGGTACGTGGGCCTCTCACTGCTGTGGCCTCTCCCACCGCGGAGCACAGGCTCCGGACGCGCAGGCTCAGCAGCCATGGCTCACGGGCCCAGCCACTCCGCGGCATGTGGGATCCTCCCGGACAGGGGCACGAACCCGTGTCTCCTACATCGGCAGGCGGACTCTCAACCACTGCGCCACCAGGGAAGTCCCTCAGTAACTTTTATGTATATTGTTAAAGTATATTTCCTATTATTGTTTTAAATTACTTTCCTATCACTGCTACCTACTTAACCTATTTTTCCATGTTTCTAACCTTATAAATTATAGATGTTCATTATATTTAAATAGCTTTGATGAAGACTTCATAATGTAAAAGAAACTCAGTCACAATGATATATCCACTTTTATATTTTTATTTTAATTGCTTTATTCCACTAAATATGTAATAATCATAATGTGGTATTAAGACGTGAATAAAAATGAAAACCTCCACTAGATATACGAGAGAAAATAACATTCAACACAGATGTTCGACACGGTCTCAGAGCCTTGTAAGTTGCTAAAGTTGGTCTGTAATTGGTTCTTACTTTCCTGGTGGCCTTACGTGCCCCATTCTTCTTATAAAGAAGATGAATTGAGGGAAATGTTCCCATGGTGGTATCATCCCTGCAACCTCAGTCCTACATTTCACTTATCTCATGCCCACGATTTTGGAGAGAGGTGATGCCATTTTGCCTACTACCTGGCAGTAAATCTGCTTCCCACTCCTATGTGACAGGTGGCTCCCAGACAGGTAGGCTGGTGGAGCCGGGCTTCCTTTCATGCTGTCAAGGAGCAGCGGCATCCTGCTGGTTGAAGGCCACAGCCTCCCCGTCACATTGAAACTCTCTCCTTTTAATTCCCCTAGCCACAGATCTTTCAGGGATTTGCTCTTGTTGTGAACAAGGCTGTTGCAGTTGGCGGAGCTCTGCTGTGGTATGCTTATCCCAGGGAAATGGATCTCCATCTGTGTGAGGCATCTGCCATCTGTCTTGTCTTAGACCAAACACTCAGACTTCCCTTAGGGAAAGCAGGAAAGAAGCCCAGAATTAACCTCAGTCTTATATGGCCCCTGAGTCTACAGTTGTCCTTCAATCCAGTGATTATCAAACTTTAATGTGTCTACAAATAATCTGGGATTCTTGTTAAAATGCAGATTCTAATTCATAAGTTCAGATGCTGGCCTGAGATTCTGCATTTGGAACAAGCTTCCGGGTGACGCTGATACTGCTGGTCTAAGGATGACACTTTTGAGTAGCAACGCTTTAATCAGCACATTAGGCTAGTTTGTCTCCTATCTCTGGGCTCCCAAGACACCCTAGCTGTAATTTCATCAGTGGACTTGGTAGTGTTTTCCTGGAATTCCAACTAGCTATACATATCACTTGAAACTGGGCTAACTCATTGCCCTAAGCATCTGTACCTTAAGTGCTAAAAAATATACATTGAGCTAAATTGACGAAGAGGCACAGAAACAAAATGCAATGCAATGTACTTAACAATTAGTAAATCAATAAACTGACCAACAAAGAATGGCCATCATTAAAAACTCTACAAATAACAAGTCCTGGAGAGGATGTAGAGAAAAGGGAACCCTCTCTACGCTGTTGGTGGGAATGTAAGTTGGTAAAGCCACTATGGAGAACAGTACGGAGGTTCCTTAAAAAATTAAAAATAGAATTACCATATGATCCAGCAATCCCACCCCTGGGCATATACCCAGACAAAACTCTAATTCAAAAACATACATGCGGGGCTTCCCTGGTGGCACAGTGGTTGAGACTCTGCCTGCTAATGCAGGGGACACGGGTTCGAGCTCTGGTCTGGGAGGATCCTACATGCCGTGGAGCAACTAGGCCCGTGAGCCACAGCTACTGAGCCTCCGCATCTGGAGCCTGTGCTCCGCAACAAGAGAGGCCGCGATAGTGAGAGGCCCGCGCACCGCGATGAAGAGTGGCCACCGCTTGCCGCAACTAGAGAAAGCCCACGCACAGAAACGAAGACCCAACACAGCAAAAATAAATAAATAAACTCCTACCCCCAACATCTTAAAAAAAAACAAAAAAAAAACCATACATGCACCTCTATGTTCACTGCGGCACTATTCACAATAGCCAAGGCATGGAAACAACCTAAATGTCCACTGACAGATGAATGGATAAAGAAGATGTGGTACCTATATACAATGGAATATTAAAGTAATTAAATAAAATAATTAAAAGACTATGAAAGAATTAATATAAATATAAATTATATATAAAATGTATATCACAGACATAGAGAACAGACTGGTGGTTGCCAAAGGGGAGAGGGTTGGGGGAGGGATGGAGTGGCAGGCTGGGGTTAGCAGATGTAAGCTTTTATATATAGAATGGGTAAACAACAAGGTCCTACTGTATATCACAGAGAACTATATTCAGTATCCTATGATAAACCATAATGGAAAAGAATATAAAAAAAAGAATGCATATATATGTATAACTGAATCACTTTGCTGCACAGAAATTAACATAACATTGTAAATCAACTATACTTCAGTAAAAAAAAAAATAGATTGCCCAAAAGATCAATCCTTATCCCTGTTTTATTTCATTCCTGATTTAGTATTTTGTGCTTGTCAGAGCTTCCAGTAAGGGAATTAAAACAAAGAGAAAGAATTAATTCCATTAAATTCAATTCATTTCAACTTAAAAACCAATTATTTAACTTGGAGCTTTGGAGATACCAAGAAGAACAGGCGCAATGTATTTCAAGGGCTTTACAACACCACTAGGTGAAGAGATGGTGATGGGAATAGGAGGACAGGTAGAAGATATGCTCACAGACTATACTGCAAAATAGAGGAGCAGCATGTGGTAAGCGCTACTGGATAGGCAAGATGGGAAAGAACTTCAGGGTCTTGCTACTCCAAATGTAGTCCATGTATCAGCAGTATCAATCACTGGGGAACTTGTAAGGAATAGCAATTCTTGGACCCCACCCCAGAACTACTCAATCACAGTCTGAGGGTAGGCCAGGAATCTGTTTTAATGAGTCATCTAGGTGACTGTGATGCACAGTAAAGTTTGAGAACCACTGGGATAAAATATGCTAAGTGTTACTGATAACCGAGGAAATGGAAGTGAAAGAGTATTAGAGTAATTCTAACCAACAGAAATATAATACGAGCCATATGTGTAACTTTATTTATTTATTTATTTATTGGAGTAGAGTTGGTCTACAATGTTGTGTTAGTTTCAGGTGTACAGCACAGTGATTCAGTTGTGCATATATATGTGTATATATATATTATTTTTCAGATTCTTTTCCCTTACAGATTATTACAAGATATTGAGTATGATTCCCCATGCTATACAGTATATTCTTGGTTATCTATCCTATATATAGTAGTACGTACATGTTAATCTCAAACACCTAATTTATCCCTCCTCCTTTCCCCTTAGGTAACCATAAGTTTGTTTTCTATGTCTGTGGGTCTATTTCTGTTTTGTAAAAAAGTTCATTTGTATCTTTAAATTTCCTATTACCACATTAAAATGTTAAAAAGACACAAAGTGGGCTTCCCTGGTGGCGCAGTGGTTGAGAGTCCGCCTGCCCATGCAGGGGACACGGGTTCGTGCCCCGGTCCAGGAAGATCCCACATGCCGCAGAGCGGCTGGGCCCGTGAGCCATGGCCGCTGAGCCTGCGCATCCGGAGCCTGTGCTCCACAACGGGAGAGGCCACAACAGTGAGAGGCCCGCGTACCATAAAAAAAAAAAAAAAAAAAGAGACACAAAGTGTAATTAATTATAATAATATAGTTTATTTAGCCCAAAATAGCCTAACTATTATTAACATGTAATCAGTATAAAATTGTTAATGAGGAACTTCAAATTCACGGGGTTTTTGGTAATAAACCTTTGAAATCCTGTGTGCATTTTACACTTTCAGAACATCTGAAATCAGACTAGTCACATTTCAAGTGTACTAGGGCCATGTGACTCGCAGCTACTATATTGGACAGGGCAGCTTTAGATGTTACTATTTCAAGTGTAGTCCCTGGACCAGCAGCATCAGAATCACCTAGGATCTGAATCAGAATCTGCACTTTAACAAAATCTCCAGGTAATTTGTATGCGCTGCCTTTGAAAGTGCTGAAGTCCATGTAAGGAAAGCATTTCTTATCTTCCTGCCTGGCAAAGACTGCTGAACCCTTCTAGTCTGAGCTCTGGGACCGTGCTGACACAGAGGAGGTGGCAATATTGAAGAGGGAAGGGTGGCATTCCAGCTGGTACAATGGTACAATCACAAACTGTTTAAGGAATCCCTAGGAATTGAAAACACCTGAATTCCCACATGTTGACCTATGCAACCTGCCTCCCCTCCTTCCCACCTATTTGCTCGAGATTACATGAAAACGTAACCATTCTATTGAGTACTAAGTGTTTTTGAACAGAAAAATTCATAACATAGAAGTTCCTGGGAAGAGATGGTCTTGGATAGGAAAGAATAAGGCAGAGTTCTGGAAAGGTCAATGAAAAAAGGAATCAGTTATGCAGCTGCCTACAGGAAGGACAGATCGCATAGTGAAAATGAATGAATTAATCAAAATAAGTGAAAGAAGCTATCTCAGCTCCTAGATTTTTGGAGGAAGGAAAAAAGAAAGCAGTACTGCCAGACCCCAGAGCATGTTGACTAAGAAGTGATGACCTAAAAGGGACAAGATGAGAATCTGCAGGCAACTTCTTTCTTCTTTATCTTGAGCAAAACTCGCAGGATACAGCTCTACTTCTCTGTATTTAGGGGGCCTTTGCTAAAGGACAGTCAAAGCCTTCATGTGTTGGGTGTAGTTCTAAGACAATGCGTTAGCATCTCTAAGCAGTCCTATATTGGTAGCGAATGAGGCAGTGAAAGCAGAAGGGGTTATTCCTGAGGGATGGGTCGCAAAAGCAAGGCGTTCTAGGATTTATGAATAAAAGCACATTTCAGCTCTTCTTTTTATGCCCAGACGAGGTTCTCTGGGAAATGTCAGCAGAGTGTTATGGAAGCGTGCTTCTTGGAAGCTGGATGCATATAAACCTAGCACTAACGGGCTGAGCACAAAGACACGAGTTCAGCTACAGATGCATCTCTGTGAATAGCTCAGTTCAGAACAGGCACATTTCAGGGAATTAGTAAATGCAAGTTTTTGCTTTTTACTGTTTGTTCAAACTACAGGTAGCAAAACCCTTTTAAAACCCCTATGCGTGGTTTTAAAGTCATCCCAGGCATATATTAAAAAGTTTTGTTGTTGTTCCAGGCAATGCCTTTTTAGGAAACAAGTGATTCCTGTTATTATTGCCTAACACATTCCCAAATCTCCAGCTCTCATTTATGCATCAGAAGGTAAATTGAATTATTTCTCATTTTTCTCCCTTAAAGGGCCCAAAGTTATATGCAACTAAACTGTATAGAACAAAATTTCCTATACATGCTGGTCGTGCTGGGAAAAAAAAAAAAAGTGATGAGAAATCAGAAACACAAAGCAATTTCAATTATATCCACTGAGGCCAATTTTGGCCTCAGACAAGCAGGCATATTTATTGGTCATGTAAAAGTCACCATGTTTAGAATGCAGACCTGTGATTCCTCACCACATAATCTCACCAAGACTCTCCATGAGCAAAATGGATAAAAACCTCTCTGAAAGACCTACTGGCCAAATGCCTATGGGGCTTGGAGGCTGGGGTTTATTTAGCCTGTATTTAGCCCTGGGAGCACCCAGAAAATCAGCTAGATCCAGAACACCTAAAGTCTTTCTTTATAAGGACAGAGTTAACTGGGACTCTGGTCTAGGCTGTTAAACATTCCTGGCCAGCTCACCCACGCCCCACACCCTTGCTGTGTCCATGGATGCAGGCTTCAAACACCAGCTGTAACTTTTTTTTTTTAATTTATTTATTTTTGGCTGCATTGGGTCTCTGTTGCTGCGCGTGGGCTTTCTCTAGTTGCGGTGAGAGGGGGCTACTCTTCACCGCGGTGCGCGGGCTTCTCATTGCGGTGGCTTCTCTTGTTGCGAAGCACCAGCTCTAGGCACGCAGGCTTCAGTAGTTGTGGCGTGTGGGCTCAGCAGTTCCGGCTCGCGGGCTCTAGAGCGCAGGCTCAGTAGTTGTGGCGCACAGGCTCAGCTGCTTCGCAGCATGTGGGATCTTCCTGGACCAGGGATCCAACCCATGTTCCCCGCATTGGCAGGCAGACTCTCAACCACTGCGCCACCAGGGAAGTCCCCCAGCTGTCCCTTTAGACTCTGACTCAGAATGTCTCCTCACACACAGACACACAGCAATACACACAGGTCCCGACTACCTGAGGGGACTCAAGCTTGCCGTGCTGGCTCCACGCCTCTGTTGCAAGTCTGGGTTTGTCATTCTTTCTAACTCCCCTACTCCCAGTGAGACTTGCATTTTCTTGTGCATGATTTCAGACTGAGCTATATTTTCTAGACCCTGCACTTCCTTTTGTCATTAAGAGACTATATTTATGTTGTAAAAAGTGGCATATAGTCCTAGTTGACAAGAAATTCCCTTCCTAAAGAGATGAAGTAAAAATTACAGAATAATAGAACTCAGTGGTTAAAAGACACAGTTGGGTCTAATGTAAGAATCCCCATAAACTCCCAACCATCCAACTGATAAATGAATCTTCTACACAGCTCGCTGGAAGGATCAGTATAAATCAGTATGTGCAGCAGTACATTTTTCTCAAAGGACTTGGCCTTCAGTAAATGGGGAAACATTCTCCCAAAAGGCCAAAAGCATTGAGTGGAGGGAGATCTCCCCCTAGAGTGATGTGTAGCAATCACAGAAGATGCCTTTTCAAGCTGTAACCCTCCTTCACAGTTCTACAATAGGCCCAGGGTGAGGTTAGGCAGGAGTTCTTTCAAGCAGATGGTCTGCAACAAAACGTCTTTCTGGTCTCCCTGTTCTAGGGAGAATGAATCACATCCTGCAAGTGTGTTGTGAGTTTCTGGGGGTCTGTCTCTGTGGGATTGGTATGACAAGATGAGAGTGGGTACCAGCAGCAGAAGCCTCTACAGCAGCATGGAGAAGATGGAGACCAGGCACCAACTTGGAATCAGAGGATGTGAGATGCAGGCTTGCATCTGCTGGCTGACTTGGGGGTCATCTTCTACGCCCCTGAGTCTCAATGTCCCCACCCATAGAGGCGGTATGTGACCCCCTCCAAGTCAGTAGTATGAATTGCAGTAGAGAGTACCTATCAAAACACTAAAACAGCTGTAAAGCACGAGATAAGGAGTCGTGATGGCTATACACAGAACTATTCTTTGATATTGGTGGTGGCCAATGGCAACCTGGTCCTCTTCTCCCAGGGCAAAGCACTGAGATCCAGGCATCAGGGAATGAAGCTCTAATGCTTAGGAAGCTTCCCCTGCCGGGTGAGGATGCAGGTCGTGAGCTCAGGAGGTCCATCTTGATTCTGTGATCACCATCCAGAACATCCAACAGCCCAAAGGGGTCATCACACTGATGTGCACAAGTGAGGAAAAAGGGAGCTCAGAGGGAAATGGAGAGGAGTCAGCCCAAACTTGGGCCCGTGACAGAAAGCAACCAACCTAATGGTAAAGGAGCAGCATTTTCTTACTGATGGGTAAATTCATGAAGAGAGACACAGGTAGACTTAGGTAGAGTCTGTAGGTGCAAACATAGGTTTTTCAAAAGGCAGATTCTCAAATGTAAAATAGAACATTACATTTAATGAAAAAGTATAATCTAAACTAATAAATCATTTGTAACTAACACAAAAGCGAAAAGAAAGAAAGATGATGTTAGTGTCAGACGATGTACGTACATTTTTATCCTACATCTCTATTACAACTTGGAAAGGAGAGTATAACTGTCTCCATTTTACAGATGAGGAAACCGAGACACAGGGAGACTGGACCACGTGGGAAGCAGAAAGAGGACTCAAACAGAAGGCTTCCTCTGGAGCATATGTTGTCCTAACAGCACCATCATTGGCATCAGCCCACTGTTGTCCTCACAATGCAGGGCACAGCGAAATAAGTACCAGACAGAGCATAAACAGCACATGAAGACAGTAAGAATTGGAGAGATTCATTATTTCTGGACTTAGAGAAGATTTTATAGACATGATGGTATTCAAGCAGGGTGTGGAAGAGGGCAGACACTTGACTGAGTGGCTAGCTAGAGATTCAGCAAGATGAGGACTGTTCTTTGACTCAGGACTTGAGGAATTATTCAAATGTCTCAGAGCCAGTGAGATGGGGAATACTGCACAGGGATTGTTCAGGGCTGCCTTTTCCACAGACAGTGCTCCAACCCAGCAAGCTCTCTCCACAGAAAAAGGGGAAGCTGGCATCCTCAGGTAGAGCTCAGACCTCATGATCCAGGCATCTGACTAGAGAGGGCCTGGGAGGAAGATGTCAGCCTGGCCAATCCTCACTCCCTGCCTCCAGGGAAGCAACACAGACCTGCCTCAATTCCACCAGAGGGCTTCCAAGCAGACTGGGCTATGAAGGCCAAGGGCCCCTGCCTCGCATCCCTCCAGCCCACAGAACGTGAAGTTGTCAGCATTATCACAGCAGGGCCTCTGTGGTCAAGAAGTTCCTTTGCAGAAAGTGCATCATGTTGCTTGCAGGAATTTTCTGTCTAATAGCTAGGTTGTTGTTTAATGGGAACCATGCTGTAATAAACATGCATCAGCTCCATTAAATGATGGCCAGAGATGGAAAAAGCCCTACAGGGCTTCCCTGGTGGTGCAGTGGTTGAGAGTCCGCCTGCCGATGCAGGGAACACGGGTTCGTGCCCAGGTCCGGGAAGATCGCACATGCCGCGGAGCGGCTGGGCCCATGAGCCATGGCCGCTGAGCCTGCACGTCCGGAGCCTGTGCTCCGCAACGGGAGAGGCCACAACAGTGAGAGGCCCGCGTACTGAAAAAAAAAAAAAAAGAAAAAGCCCTACAGATGTGGCTGTCAATTCTGTTCATGCTACACAATGAACCCACCTAATGTTGATGTTAAAAGCACTTTAATAGGTAAACTGTGCCCCTCATTTTTTAACTCCCCCCCAACCCAACAAATTGTTTGCTTCTCTAAATGTTTCTACAGACACCAGAACAGTATAGATCTATTATTTCAGTCAAATCTCAATTGTTCACTGCAATAATGATTGTGCGTCACAAAATACACCAAAATCCAACCTAGTTTTGAAAATTCAGTTTAGTTTAGAAATAAGATTTTTCAAACTAAGTGTTTGAAATTCATCTGCTTCTTCCCTTTATTTATTTTATAAAGTTGCCACAAATTAGGCCTGAGAGGTAGAGTGGAGGGGAGGCAAAATCCTGTAATTGGGGAAGCTTGAAAAACTTGACTGAGTGATCTTGGGCATGTCAGTTAAACTCCCTGGGTGGAAGTCCCTCCATCTGTCAAGTATGAAAAACAGAATAATATACTGTGTCTTAGACCAAGGATTTTTCTAGGAAAAAAATAAGATAGTGCTTCTAAACATGTGCTGCTGCTTTTTTTTTAGAAATTTGAAATTTGGTATTTTATTTTATTTTTCTAAGCGCGTTTATTTATTTTAAATTTATTTATTTATTTATGTATTTTTTTATTTTTGGCTGTGTCAGGTCTTCGTTGTGGCATGTGGGATCTTTCGTTGTGGCATGTGGTCTCTCTAGTTGTGGTGCGTGGGCTCTGTCGTTTGCAGCAAATGGGCTTTCTAGTTGAGGCACGTGAACTCAGTAGTTGGAGGCACATGGGCTTATTTGCCCCTCAGCATGTGGCATCTTACTTTCCTGACCAGGGATTGAGCCCACGTCCCCTGCACTGGAAGGCAGATTCTTTACCACTGGACCACCAGTGAAGTCCCAACACGTGCTTCTTAAACTGTAAAGCATCACAAGGATGTAAAACATGATGCATAGGAGAAAAGCACACAAACTGTAAAGACATGTTGCAAGCAGAGTATATATTAAAAAACAATGAGGAACAGTAAGGATTGCTATTAAGCAGAGCAGATGAGCTATGCGTGTTTATCTACTTTTTCTGCAATAAACTCTAATGAAATAATAGCAGAAGAATTTAACAGGGCCTTCCAACAAAGGCAAAGGAAAAAGGAGAAACAGCAATGGTAAAGAAAAGATTTGACAAAGTTTGAGGAAGTTGGAAAGCAAATGGACGATTGGTAGTAGAGTTAACAAAGTAAAGGAAGCTGTACGTAAAGTGCCTGCAGAAGGGAACCCACTGGGAAAGGGCAGCACGACCTTTAGTCCCGAGAAAGGTGTAGGACATGGAGGACCAAGGTCACAGGGAGGGTCTGAGTGAGGCATGCATCTGAACACAGTTGAAATCTGCCAAGTAAACACTGAGGTTTTCACCCACCCCACATCCCATGTGAAGAGAAGCTTCCTCACTACAAGAATAAAATAGCTCTATAGAAAATATCTCCAGACAATGATATTAAGTGATAATTCTCCAGTAAAAAGCTTTCTCTGCTACAAATCATCGTACAATGAAACTACAAAGTTTATGTCATGTGCCTGGACACAGAGCTTTGAATGAGCATTTTCATGCCTCCTTTTTAAAAATAAAATGGGTAGCCAAAGAACACCAACAACTAAATAAAATTTTCAACATAAAAAACAGAACAGAAACCAAAACAAACAAAAAAGTAGAAACCTAAAAGACACAAGGAAAATGTAGAGAGCAACAATTAGATAAATAAAAATAAAACAGATTTAAAAGAAAGACTATTATATCCCAGGAGAAATAAGAGAAGATATCATGAGAGCAGAATGCTTTAAAATAAGTAATTTTTTTTAAAACTCATAGATGTTGAAAATCTTACATCAGGAACCTTTTTAAAAGATAGAAAGCTTTGAATCTCAACAGTTTAAGGTCACTTCCAAATAGCAAAAATAAAAAATGAGAGAGATTGAAAAGAAAAGATATGATAAGAAAATTTAAAGATAAATAAAGAGAATAGAAATAGAATAATCAGAAGGGAGGAAATTATAAAAGAAATAAGTATTATTACATTATTAAAGAAATAATGCAAGAAAAATTTCCAGTATTGAAGGACAGGAATCATCAGAAAAAGAAAGAACTGAGATTCCAAGACAAAAAAAAAAAAAAAAAAAGCACAAAATACACACACACACACACACACACACACACACACACATACCAGTGCATATCATAGGGATGTGTCAGAGCAGTGAGCATAAAGAGAACCTCCTACAAGCTTTTAAAGCTGAAAAGAGAGATCACATGTAATAGAACAGGATCCGGAATGGCATAGGACTTTTCAACAGCACCATAGAAAACTAAAAAGGAATGAAGCATCATTGTCTAAATTATGATTTTCAACTTAGAATTCTTACTCAGCCAAACTGCTCAACAATGTAAGAGAAAGGAAACTCAAAACAAACAAACAAACAAACAACAACAATCCTTTTTAAAATAAATTACTGGAGGCTATGGGCTACCAGAAATGAGTGTGCAAGCTTAGAAAGACATGGATGCAAGGTATCCAACAGGATTGTGGTGAAAGGAAACCAGTCTCTCCTGGAAGGAAAGGAAAAAGATGATCTCTGGGGACATGTGATAAGACTCAGAGCTCATCTGAAGAGTCAATGTTGACAGATCTACCGAACATTTGAGAAGAAATCTGTAAGAAAAATGTAGCTAATTCAGTGAATGAAGTAATTAGGTAAATATTAAGTCTAAGAAAAAATGTTAAATTATAAAAAGAAGAAAAAAGAATCACTCAATTGGCAGAAGACATCATTTATATAGAAATAATGAACACTGTGATGGGGAGAATGAGAGGGGAGGAATCAGAGCAAGGATCCATGTAGGCAAAATAAATTCACATGAACCATCACAGGAAGGTGATGAGCTTGATAAATAAAAAAGCCCAATATAATCACAGTTTTTAGAAATATGGAGATATGGATCAAGAAAGAAATCAAGAAGAGTTTACAATGTATTCCACTGTGGAGAAGGATTGAAGAGTGGAGAAAGATTTTGCAAGTTAAGTGGCATTTGATCTTAATTAATAACTACTTATATAATCTGATAAAGAAAAATAATTGAACTGTTTCATCAGGATTAGGTTTGATTTGTGACTGACCCAGTAACTGGGATCTTGGACAATTAACTTCACTGTGGTTCAAAGCTCTTATCTATGAAATGGAGATGACAATAACACCTGCCTCAAAGAGTTGTGATGGAGGTTGTCTATGAAAATATGTAAGAAGCATAGCAAGAGGCCTGGCACTCTGTAAATGCTCAAACAAAAACAACTTAACAACATTTTACCCCCCGCCCCTTCCTCCTCTTCCTTCTTTTTTACCTGAACTAAGAGCTTTAATTGAACAACACAAGGTTAATCAGGCTTACAGGTTCGTAGCCCTGGACCTTACCCCAGCCTACCCCTCAGAAGCTGTTTGGAAAATAACTGTTTTCATCCTGGAAGCTTCCCTGTGTACTGGGTCTACTTAATGCAATAAAAAGAAACAGTGACAGAGTGAGAGACTGAAAGAAAACATTAAGACACCAAATATCTTCTACAGGTTATAAATTATCTCATAAGGAAAGTAATTTTCCAAAGGTCAGTGCTGCAACATATATTCTGTCAACAAATTCTGCAATACAAAAGTTACATTAAATGCTACAGTATCTATTTCTTAAAAGAAATACACAAAAATGACTAAAAAGACTAAAGAGACCACTTAACACTTAATAACGCTGTTTTTGAGTATGGAGGCCACAAGAGTATATGGACTCACTGTCCTCGTTCCAAAGTACATGGGTGCTTCTTAGTGCAGGAAGGAATGAAACGGAAGATTCCAAGGAAATGCTTTAGACTGTTATAATGAGAGAAGTTAAGAACATGTTTATGCTGCCCACACTCTAGTCTCTTTGTGTATATTTAGGCTCAGTTTAAGCAGTGTCAGCCTCCTAACGCTGCCTGGCAAAGACCCACTCCAACCCCTGAAGGAGGCCCAGGGGAAGGCTTCTCACTGTCATAGGATTCCTGATCAGGATCCTATTTTACACAGAATGACAGCATGAGACTAGCACAGGTCCCCGGAGAACGGTGCTATGTTTATCTCTACCACAAACACAGTACCTCTTCTTTGCAGCTCACACAACACATCATTTGTGATTTCTCTTCTCTTCCAACCCACTGATGTTAACCCTGATATGGGAGGCAAAGGTCTGAAGTTAATGGTTCTATATAACCCCCGATCCCTAAATGCTGTCAAGCGAAAGCTAATACTTGATGACAAAACTGATCCTTTGTCCACTGCTGCTTCCATGTGCCACGTTTAGGGCCTCTCTTTAACAAGCCCTTGTGCTAATAAAAATTCCTGCTTGATGTCGGAAGAAACTGCTGCTGTCACCATACGAGCCTAGAGAGAGCTTCTTCTGAAACTTATAAAGCATTCAGAACTAGCTTCTTTTTGAAGCTTTGGAAAGTTCCAGAAACTTTCTTTGGAATACAAGTCCACAGTCCCCTGAATCTCCTGACTTCCTCTGTGAAGTCTGTAGCACCATCATCCCACAGGGAAGGAGGGTACTTGGGTTATTTTTAGCCTTGTTCAAAGCAAAAAGTTTTAGGACCCTGGAGAGAGACTCAAGTTTCCAGGAGCAGTTAGTCTATTTTGCAGAATTATTCAGAATATGATTCAAAGAAGTGGCCAAAAGTGGAGGTCATTTTCAGAACAACAACAAAGCTCTCTCCCCACACAAACTGTGGTATATATGCACAAATGCATATGCCATGTTATAGATATTCTACTGTGCATACTGACTAATGTTTGTCATTTCTTGAGCATCTACTGTGTACCAGGCTTCTTGCTCTAATCCTCATGACAACCCAGTAAGGTTGTTGCATTATTAACACTCTTGTTTTCTGAGACAGGCTGGTATGCTTAAGGCCAAGAGGCTTATATATGGCAGCACATATTCAAACTGTCAGGCCTGGATTACACACGTCTTTTCATTCTGATGATCTGATATCTTGGAGCCTTGCTGAGCTGGAGAGACTGCCTTCTGAGGACTAGACAATTTCCAGAGCTAGTAAAGGACTGGCCTACAAGTGGCTTACCAGCCCTGATGCTTCCCCATGTGACCCCTGCATAGCGTGGCATGCCCCCTCCTCTTGGGAACTGTGAGTAACAAACCGTCTTTTCAATGGCAATCATCTTCTGATCTGTTGGCCTCACCATTCTGAAATAATAATAAAACCTACATTTAAAAACGAACCCTGGGGCTTCCCTGGTGGCACAGTGGTTGAGAGTCCACCTGCCAATGCAGGGGACACGGGTTCGTGCCCCGGTCCGGGAAGATCCCACATGCTGCGGAGCGGCTGGGCCCGTGAGCCATGGCCGCTGAGCCTGCGCGTCTGGAGACTGTGCTCCGCAATGGGAGAGGCCATAACAGTGAGAGGCCCGCTTACCGCAAAAAAAAAAATAATAATAATAATAATAATAAAAACGAACCCTGACTCTAAAGTTCAGTATTTGCTCATGTCACTGGTTTTTCTACAGGATTATTATGTGCTAAAGCACTCTACCCATCAGGGCCTGGACCAGAGTGAGGCAAGCAAGGCACCTAGGGGACCAAACGTCAGGAGGCATCACACTCAGGTCCACACAAGTGCTCACCCTGCAGACACGACACGACATGACACGACCCTGAGAGGGAATGACTTGTCTTCCTTTAGTCTCAGCCCTGATGCCCATGCCCTAGGGTGACAGAGATGAAAGAGCCAGATTTTGCCCTCCATCTTCTCAAGAAGACAAGCAAGGAAACTAACCATTATAAAACAGTGTACTGGCTCCTGTGCTAGGGATTTGCACTGGTGCTGTGGGAACCCCAAGGAGGGACTCCTGACCCATAGGTGGGTGGGAGGGAGCAGCACACTAAGGTAGGGTTCTTAGCGAAGGAGCCCTTTGAATGGCAACTCCAGGCACGGCTCCCAACACCGTTAAAGCTGGGGGTGCAGAAGTGCCAACACACATGTAAAGAAAGTGTTCTTTATTAGCAGTGGAATTTTTATTTCCAAAATCCATAAAAAAAGTTAATTAAATTACCCCCCATCTCCCTCTGTGATCTTTCAAACTTTTTAAAAGGTTAATTCTTTTACAAAGCAATATTTCATTTTGACTTTGAAGGGTATCAAAACTGTCCTGGTTTGGATGATAAATTAAATGATTTTCCCATCTATGAATGATTTCAAGAACACCGAAGAACAGAATAGCAGAGCATAGCAGAGCACAGAATACTTCTATCAGAAATTCTGAAAGTCTTAGGTGTCATTTCATCAACCCTTTCAACTGGCAAATGTGGATATTAAGGTCCCGGGAGCTTAAATAATTGATATACCATCTTTAATTGAAGAGTTTAGAATTTAATGAAGATTTCTTGACTGCAAATTGTCCCATGCTTGAAAACCTTCCCATAAAACCTCTGAACTAGTTGTGTTCTTTCAAGTCCATGGACACCTTACCACAACTTCACCAATGTTAAAGACAAAGATGGAATACCCATACTCCGTAGCCAACAGCGAATTTTAAATCATGATTAAGATCAGAAGCAGATTCAACAGTAAAAGAAAAAAAAGTCTCCCTATTTCTTATATTAAGATGAGAAAATGTTCATGTATAAAAACCATTTGTTATCCTTTTCTTTCTTTTCCCATCTTTTCCTCCTTCCCTCTTTGTATCTAAATTTTTTAAGAAGCCACCCAATCTCTTTCTGATATTTCCCTTTAACTAGCAGAGACCTACAGGATCTATTTGTCATGGGTCCACGACTTAAGCGTTGAATTACTCTGTTGAAGTCCTAGCCAGCTGGAAACATCTCTCGCCTGATTTTGAAGATGGACACCACAAGCTTTCAACACATCAACAATTAGCATTGAATCTCTCCCAGCTGCAACTCAGAGGACCCCTCAGATGGCATGAAAGAAATTAGACTGTCAGATTGCTGTCTGCCTGGGTCAAGCTGACCTCCAAATGGTCAAATCACTAAAGACAGAATGCCAAAAGTTAAGCAAACAACACAGAACACTGGAAACTATAATAAACAGATTGAGAGCTAACACAAGGCCTGAGATTGAGAGTTAATGTGAAATTTGTGGCCGGCTGTCTTCACATCACTCAGTCATCAGGGTAATTCTCAGCAGCACCACACACCTGTCAAGTATGTTTGAGTTCTGGTCCTGTACTATTTCTTAGTGAACGAAGGAAACATCTACACTGGCCAGAAGATGTAATTGAAGTGGAGGAAAAAATATAAGTGCTGGGTTTTGAGGTGGAAGATACTCTGGGGAAGGGACAACAGTGATTACATAAATTCATAAATTATGTTATGTGGACCAAAATGCACGCAAACTTCTCCTGTGGATGGTGTGATCCAAGTTCAAACAGTCATACTAAGAGGGGCTGGAGGAAAACAAATCAAGAGGGATAATCAGAGGGCTGGATTATAAAGCAAGGAAATATGATCTCCATCCACCCTTAGCAGCTAGGTCTGTGAGCAACGAACATACATTCATGCTAAGTAGTTGTATGGGCTGAATGTCTGTGTCTCCCACAAAATTCACGTACTGAAACCCTAAATCCCAATGTGATGCTATTTGGAAATGGAGCCTTTGGGAGGTAACTGGGTTGAGGATGTAGCAAGAAGGCAGCCACCTGCAAGCCAGGAAGAGAGCCCTTACCAGAAATGGAATCATCTAGCACCTTGACCTTGGACTTCCAAGCCTCTAGAACTGCAAGAAAATAAATTTCCATTGTTTAATGTGTGATATTTTGCTATGGCAGCCTGAGCAGACTAATACCGATTTTGGTATCAAGAAGTGGATACTGTTGTAACAAATAGCTAAAAGTGTGGAAGTGACTTAGGAACTGGTAATGGGTAGAGGCTGGCAGTGTTTTGAGGTCTGTGCTAGAAATATGGAAGCTAAAGGCAATTCTGGTGAAAGCTTAGATGGAAATGGGGAACATGTTATTGGAAACTGGAAGAAAGGAGATCCTTGTTATAAAGTAGTAAAGGACGTGGCTAAAATGTGTTCTAGTGTTTTGTGGAAGATAGAATTTGTGAGTGATGAAATCAGATATTTAGCAGAGGAGCTTTCTAGGCAAAGTACTGAAGGTGTGGCCTGGGTCTCCCTTACTGCTTATAGTAAAATGCAAAAGGAGAGGGATGAAGATAGAATAGTTAAGGGAAAATGAACCAGAATGTGCAGATATTGCAAAATTATTAGTTTATCCATACTGCAAAAAAATGAGAAAGTCTGTTCTGAAGAGAACACTAAGAGGATGACTGAACAACCGTTTGAAAAAGAGATCATGGGTACCATTCATGAACTTAAGCCACCATCTCAGCAGAAGCCAGGAATAGAGATGGGATTATACAAGTGAAACACTAGCACCTGGTAATAAAGGGGACAGAAAAAAAAAAGAAATTGTCAAAATTAATTGATCCTACAGGACTGAACCATACAGCTACTCAGCTGTGAATGTGTGCCATGCTTTGAGAAAAGAAAAGAATGATCCTGAAGGGGATTCAGAGATGACCAGGACTGCCTCCACTGTACTGTGTGCTGTCCAGAGCCCTGGGGACAGGGGTGCTCCATCCTTGGGAGCTTACTGCCACCTGGCAGAGCCTTGAGGAATGGACTATCAACCCCAGGGGATCTGAAGATGGGAACATGGGTCTAGAAGATGGAACTGCCACCCCGGTGGGTCAGAGCATTGAACCAATGAGGATTATTCTGGAGCCTTACGATGAGGTGGAATCTGCCTTGCTAGGTTTTGGATCATCTTGGGACCTGTCACCCTTTACTTCTTTCCTATTTCTCCCATGGGATGGGAATGTCTAACCTATTCCTGTACCATTATTGTATTTTGGAAGCGCATGACTTGTCTTCTTTGACAGATTCACAGCTGGAGGGGAATTCTGCCTCAGGATGAATTATACCTTCAGTCTCACTTATGTCTAATTTAGATTATATTTAGATGAGATTTTGGACTTCAGACTTTAGAGTTGATGCTGGAAAGAGTGAAAACTTTGGGGACTGCTGAGGTGGAATTAATGTATTTTGCATGAGAGAAAGCCATAAATTTGGAGAAGGGGGCTAGGGGTGGAATGTTTTGGACTGAATGTTTGTTCTCCCCCACAGATTCATATATTGAAGACTAATCTCCAGTGTGATGGTATTTGGATATGCAGCCTTTGGGTGGAAATTAGAGTTTGATTAGTCATGAGGGTGGGACTTATGATGTCATTAATGGCCTTATAAGAAGGGGAGGAGAGAGAGAGAGCTATTTCTCTCTCCCTCCATGTGCCTGCAGAGAGGAAAGTCCATGTGAGGACATAGCGAGAAGGCAACCATATGCAAGCCAGGAAGAGAGCTAAACCCGAAATCCATTAGTTGACATCTTGATCTTGGACTTTCCAGCCTCCAGAACTGTAAAAGAATTAAAATCTGTTGTTTAAGGCACCCAGTCTGTGGTATTTTGGCATGACAGCCTGAGAAGACTAAGACAGTAGGCATGACTTTTTGTGAACTCAGCTTTGAAGAAAGTAGGACACCCATGATAATTCTTGGCATCCTGCAAGAGCAATGAGGCCAAAATGGAAGCAAGGGGGTTTCTGGAAGGAAGATCTACACTTGATAGAAAGGATCTATAGAAACTGGATGAGGGAGGGGAGACCTTCAAGATGGCAGAGGAGTAAAACATGGAGATCACCTTCCTCACCACAAATACATCAGAAATACACCTACATGTGGAATAACTCCTACAGAACACCTACTGAGCACTGGGAGAAGACCTCAGACTTCCCAAAAGGCAAGAAACTCCCCACGTACACGGGTAGGGCAAAAGAAAAAAGAATAAACAGAGACAAAAGAATAGGAACGGGACCTGCACCAGTGGGAGGGAGCTGTGAAGGAGGGAAAGTTTCCACACACTAGGAAGCCCCTTCACTGACAGACGGGGGGCGGGGGGGGGCTGAGGGGAAGCTTTAGAGACACGGAGGAGAGCGCAGCAACAGAGGTGCAGAGAGCAAAGTGGAGAGATTCCCTCACAGAGGACTGGTGCCGACCAGCACTCACCAGCCCGAGAGGCTTGTCTGCTCACCTGCTAGGGCGGGCGGGGGCTGGGAGCTGAGGCTCAGGCTTCGGTTGGATCGCAGGGAGAGAACTGGGGTTGGCTGCGTGAACACAGCCTGAAGGGGGATAGTGCATCACAGCTAGCTGGGAGGGAGTCCAGGGAAAAGTCTGGAACTGCCTAAGAGGCAAGAGATAGTTGTTTCCAGGTGCATGAGGAGAGGGGATTCAGACCACCGCCTAAACAAGCTCCAGAGACAGGCGCGAGCCTCGGCTTGATAGCCAGAGGACACCAGAGACAGGCATGAAATGCTAAGGCTGCTATTGCAGCCACCAAGAAGCCTGTGTGCAAGTACAGGTCACTATCCACACCGCCCTTCCGGGGAGCCCGTGCAACCCGCCACTGCCAGGGTCCCGTGATCCAGGGACAACTCCCCCGGGAGAACTCACGGCGCGCCTCAAGCTAGTGCAACGTCACACCGGCCTCTGCCGCCGCAGGCTCTCCCGCATTCCGCACCCCTCCCTCCCCCCGGCCTAAGTGAGCCAGAGCCCCCTAATCAGCTGCTCCTTTAACCCCATCCTGTCTGAGCGAAGAACAGACGCCTTCAGGCGACCTACACGCAAAACGGGGCCAAATCCAAAGCTGAACCCCAGGAGCTGTGCGAACAAAGAAGAGAAAGGGAAATTTCTCCCAGTAGCCTGAGGAGCAGCGGATTATATGTCCACAATCAACTTGATGTACTCTGCATCTGTGGAATACCTGAACAGACAACGAATCATCCCAAAATTGAGGCAGTGGAGTTTGTGTGATTTTGTCTGTATAGCTTTGCTTTGACTATTTGTCCTAGGGTTCTGTCTGCCCTTTTTTTTTTTTTAGTATAGTTTTTAGTGCTTGTTATCACCAGTGGATTTTTTTTTTTGGTTTGGTTGTTCTCTTCTTTTTTTTAAATTACTTTATAATTTTTTTATTTTTAATAATTATTTTATTTTTTAATAATTTTTTTTCCTCTTTCTTTCTTTCCTTCTCTCTCTCTCTCTCTCACTTTCTTTCTTCCCTTCCTTCTCCCTTTTCTTCACAGCTGTGTGGCTGGCAGGGTCTTGGTGCTCCAGCCAGGTTTCAGGCCTGTGCCTCTGAGGTGGGAGAGCCAAGTTCAGGACATTAGTCCACCAGAGACCTCCCAGCTCCATGTAATATCAAACAGTGAAAGCTCTCCCAGAGATCTCCATCTCAACGCTAAGACCAAGCTCCACTCAAAGACGAGCAAGCTATAGTGCTGGACACCCTAGGCCAAACAACTAGAAAGACAGGAACACAACCCCTCTCTAAAGCAGAGAGGCTGCCTAAAATCATAATAAGGTCACAGACACCCCAAAATAAACCACCGGACATGGTCCTGCCCACTAGAAAGACAAGATCCAACCTCATCCACTAGAACATAGGCAATAGTTCCCTCCTCCAGGATGCCTACACAACCCACTAAACGAACCTTAGCCACTTGGGGCAGACACCAAAAACAACGGTAACTACAAACCCGCAGCCTGTGAAAAGGAAACACCAAACAGAGTAAGTTAAGCAAAATGAGAAGACATAGAAACACACAGATGAAAGAGAAAGGTAAAAACCCACCAGAAGAAAAAAAAGAAGAGGAAATAGGCAGTCTACCTGAATAAGAATTCAGAGGTGATCCAAAATCTTGGAAATAGAATGGAGAAAATACAAGAAATGTTTAACAAGGACCTAGAAGAACTAAAGAGCAAACAAACAACGATGAACAACACAATAAATATTAAAAATTCTCTAACAAGGAATCAATAGCAGAATAACTGAGGCAGAAGAATGGATAAGTGACCTGGAAGATAAAATACTGGAAATAACTACCGCAGAGGAGAAAAAAGAATGAAAAGAATTGAGGACAGTCTCAGAGACCCCTGGGACAACATTAAATGCACCAACATTCGAATTATAGGGGCTTCAGAAGAAGAAGAGAAAAAGAAAGGGACTGAGAAAATATTTGAAGAGATTATAGCTGAAAACTTCCCTAATATAGGAAAGGAAATAGTCAATCAAGTCCAAGAAGTGCAAAGAGTCTCATACAGGATAAATCCAAGGAGAAACATGCCAAGACACATATTAATCAAACTATCAAAAATTAAAAGCAAAGAAAAAATATTAAAAGCAGCAAGGGAAAAACAACAAATAACACACAAGGGAATCCCCATAACGTTAACAGCTGATCTTTCAGCAGAAACTCTGCAAGCCAGAAGGGAGTGGCAGGACATATTTAAAGTGATGAAAGGGAAAAACCTACAACCAACAGTACTCTATCAAGCAAGTATCTCATTAAGATTTGATGGAGAAATTAAAATGTTTATAGGCAAGCAAAAGCTAAGAAAATTCAGCACCACCAAACCAGCTTTACAACAAATCCTTAAGGCACTTTTCTAGGCAGGAAACACAAGAGAAGGAAGAGACCTACAATAACAAACCCAAAACAATTAAGAAAATGGTAAAAGGAACACACATATCAATAGCTACCTTAAATGTAAATGGATTAAATGCTCCAACCAAAAGACATTGAAAAGCTGAATGGATACAAAAACAAGACCCACATATATGCTGTCTATAAGAGACCCACTTCAGACCTAGGGACACACACAGAGTGAAAGTGAGGAGATGGAAAAAGACATTCCATGCAAATGGAAATCAAAAAAAAGCTGGAGTACCAATTTTCATATCAGACAAAATAGACTTTAAAATAAAGACTATTACAAGAGACAAAGATAGACACTACATAATGATCAAGGCATCAATCCAACAAGAAGATATAACAAGTGTAAATATTTATGCATCTAACATAGGAGCACCTAAGCACATAAGGCAAATGCTAACAGCCATAAAAGGGGAAATCGACAGTAACACAATCATAGTAGGGGACTTTACCATCCCACTTTCACCAATGGACAGATCATCCAAAATGAAAATAAATACGGAAAACAAGCTTTAAATATACATTAAACAAGAGGGACTTAATTGATATTTATAGGACATTCCATCCAAAAACAACAGAATACACTTTCTTCTCAAGTGCTCCTGGAACATTCTCCAGGATAGATCATATCTTGGGTCATGAATTAAGCCTTGATAAATTTAAGAAAATTGAAATCGTGTCAAGTATCTTTTCCAACCACTATGCTATGAGAGTAGATATCAATTACAGGAAAAAAATCTGTAAAATATACAAACACATGGAGGCTAAACAATGCACTACTAAATAACCAAGAGATCACTGAGGAAATCAAAAAATACCTAGACACAAATGACAATGAAAACACGACAACCCAAAACCTATGGGATGCAGCAAAAGCAGTTCTAAGAGGGATGTTTATAGCAATACAATCCTACCTCAAGAAACAAGAAACATCTCAAATAAACAACTAACCTTACACATAAAGCAATTAGAGAAGAACAAAAAAAACCCAAATTAGCAGAAGGAAAGAAATCATAAAGATCAGATCAGAAATAAATGAAAAAGAAATGAAGGAAACAATAGCAAAGATCAATACAACTAAAAGCTGGTTCTTTGAGAAGATAAACAAAATTGATAAACCATTAGCCAGACTCATCAAGAAAAAAAGGGAGAAGACTCAAATCAATAGAATTAGAAGTGAAAAAGGAGAAATAACCAGTGACACTGCAGAAATACAAAAGATCATGAGAGATTACTACAAGCAACTCTATGCCAATAAAATGGACAATCTGGAAGAAATGGACAAATTCTTAGGAATGCACAACATGCCGAGATTGAATCAGGAAGAAATAGAAAATATGAACAGACCAATCACAAGCACTGAAATTGAAACTGTGATTAAAAAGCTTCCAACAAACAAAAGCCCAGGACCAGATGGCTTCACAGGCGAATTCTATCAAACATTTAGAGAAGAGCTAACACCTATCCTTCTCAAACTCTTCCAAAATATAGCAGAGGGAGGAACACTCCCAAATTCCTTCTACGAGGCCACCATCACCTTGATACCAAAACCAGACAAGGATGTCACAAAGAAAGAAAACTACAGGCCAATATCACTGATGAACATAGATGCAAAAATCCTTAAAAAAATACTAGCAAACAGAATCCAACAGCACATTAAAAGGATCATACACCATGACCAAGTGGGGTTTATCCCAGGAATGCAAGGATTCTTCAATATACGCAAATCAAACAACGTGATACACCATATTAACAAATTGAAGGAGAAAATCTATATGATCATCTCAGTAGATGCAGAAAATCTTTCTACAAAATTCAACACCCATTTATGATAAAAACCATGCAGAACGTAGGCACACAGGGAACTTACCTCAACATAATAAAGGCCATATATGACAAACCCACAGCCAACATCATTCTCAATGGTGAAAACCTGAAACCATTTCCTCTAAAATCAGGAACAAGACATGGCTGTCCACTTTCACCACTATTATTCAACATAGTTTTTGAAGTTTTAGCCACAGCAATCAGAGAAGAAAAAGAAATAAAAGGAATCCAAATCAGAAAAGAAAAAGTAAAGCTGTCACTGTTTGCAGATGACATGATATTATACATACAGAATCCTAAAGATGCTACCAGAAAACTACTAGAGCTAACCAATGAATTTGGTAAAGTAGCAGGATACAAAATTAATGCACAGAAATCTCTTGCATTCCTATACACTAATGCTGAAAAATCTGAAAGAGAAACTAAGGAAACACTCTCATTCACCACTGCAACAAAAAGAATAAACTACCTAGGAATAAACCTACCTAAGGAGACAAAAACCTGTATGCAAAAAACTACAAGACACTGATGAAAGAAATTAAAGATGATAAAAACAGAAGGAGAGATATACCATGTTCTTGGATTGGAAGTATCAACATTGTGAAAATGACTATACTACTCAAAGCAATCTACAGATTCAATGCAATCCCTATCAAACTACCAATGGCATTTTTCACAGAACTAGAATAGCCAAAGCAATCTTAAGAAAGAAAAGCGGAGCTGGAGGAATCAGGCTCCCTGAATTCAGACTATACTACAAAGCTACAGTACGGTACTGGCACAAAAACAGAAATATAGATCAATAGCACAGGATAAATAGCCCAGAGATAAACCCATACACATAAGGTCACCTTATTTTTGATAAAGGAGGCAAGAATATACAACGGAGAATAGACAGCATCTTCAATAAGTGGTGCTTTGAAAACTAGACAGCTACATGTAAAAGAATGAAATTAGAATGCTCCCAAACACCATACACAAAAATAAACTCCAAATGGATTAAAGACCAAAACATAAGGCCAGACACTATAAAACTCTTAGAGGAAAACACAGGCAGAACACTGTAAAACATATATCACAGCAAGATGCTTTTTGACACACCTCCTAGAGAAATGGAAATAAAAACAAAAATAAACAAATGGAACCTAATGGAACTTAAAAGCTTTTGCACAGCAAAGGAAAACTTAAACAAGACTAAAAGACAACCCTTAGAATGGGAGAAAATATTTGCAAATGAAGCAACTGACAAAGGATTAATCTCCAAAATTTACAAGCAGCTCATGCAGCTCAATATCAAAAACACAAACAACCCAATCCCAAAATAGGCAGAAGACCTAAATAGACATTTCTCCAAAGAAGATATACAGATTGCCAACAAACACACGAAAGAATGCTCAACATCACTAATCATTAGAGAAATGCAAATCAAAACTACAATGAGGTATCATCTCACACTGGTCAGAATGGCCATCATCAAAAAATCTACAAACAATAAATGCTGGAGAGGGTGTAGAGAAAAAGGAACCCTCTTGCACTGTCGGTGGGAATATAAATTGATACAGGCACTATGGAGAACAGTATGGAGGTTCCTTAAAAATCTAAAAATAGAACTACCATACGACCCAGCAATTCCACTACTCAGCATATACCCTGAGAAAACCATAATTCAAAAAGAGACATGTACCACAATGTTCACTGCAGCACTATTTACAATAGCCAGGACATGGAAGCAACCTGTGTCCATTGACAGATGAATGGATAAAGAAGATGTGCCAGGGGCTTCCCTGGTGGCGCAGTGGTTGAGAGTCCGCCTGCCGATGCAGGGGACACGGGTTTGTGCCCCGGTCCGGGAGGATCCCACATGCTGCGGAGCAGCTGGGCCCGTGAGCCATGGCTGCTGAGCCTGCGCGCCCAGAGCCTGTGCTCCGCAACGGGAGAGGCCACAACAGTGAGAGGTCCGCATACCACAAAAAAAAAAAAAAAAAAAAAGAAGATGCGCCACATATATACTATGGAATATTACTCAGCCATAAAAAGAAATGAAATTGAGTCATTTGTATTGAGATGGATGGACCTAGAACCTGTCATAAAGAGTGAAATAAGTCAGAAAGAGAAAAACAAATACCGTATCCTAACACATATATACGGAATCTAAAAAAAAAAAAAAGAACCTAGGGGCAGGACAGGAATAAAGACGCAGACACAGAGAATGGACTTGAGGACACGGAGAGGGGGAAGGGTAAGCTGGGACGAAGTGAGAGAGTGGCATGGACATATATACACTACCAAACGTAAAAGAGATAGCTAGTGGGAAGCAGCCACATAGCACAGGGAGATCAGCTCAGTGCTTTGTGACCACCTAGAGGGGTGGGATAGGGAGGGTGGGAGGGAGATGCAAGAGGGAAGAGATATGGCGATATATGTATGTGTATCACTTTGTTATAAAGCAGAAACTAACACATCATTTTAAAGCAATTATACTCCAATAAAAATGTAAAAAAAAAAAAAGAAACTGGATGAGGTCAAGGAGGTCTAGATCCTGTATAGGTCTAGCTTACAGTTTCCTTGGGAATTTTTGGCAAAAATCTGATGTTGGAGCCTAAGAAGTATGTCCATTGGGTTAGTGAGACAGGCAGTGTGCAGTCAACGTAGGAAGGAGGATGAAATCCTTGAGATGAATGTTTCTCTTTCTAGGCCTGTCAGGCATAGAAAAACCATGGACTAGTCTGTGTCCAGAATTCATTTATGCTACAGAATGAGAGCAACTAACATTGCTTTTATTTTGTTTCCTTTGCCCTGATAAGGCCTAGATGGAGAGAATCCTGCACCATCTTAGACCACAGAGGTACAATGACTTTTCAGGAGGTTTACTGTACGGATCATATTCAAGAATGTGAAATGACTCAAAATGAAATTTCAGGAAATGAGCCTTGAAAATAGAAATGCTAAAGTGAAGTACGAGGATCATATAAGAATAAATTCATCATGACACTTAGAGTCTTACCAGACCATGGTCAGAAGGTCAGGGGTTATTGCCCAGGGGGTCACACTATGGTACACCCCATTTGTACCCCACTTACCTCTTCTCAGGTGTAAACTTGCAGAGTGAGCTCCTGCAGAGGAGGGATGGATTGACCAGTCTGACGGTGCTGGGAAAGGCATTTCTTCCACACGCCCGCTGGCTGGCTGGGGTCTAGTTTTCCATTTGGTCTTAGAGGTCTGCTCCCCAGCCCATGAACTGTATCATTTACCCAGATGTCCACGCCTTGTTAGGATCCGTGGACTCGCCACACTCTGGCCCCTCAGTCTGTGTACAACAGCTCTGCAGAAGGTCAGCTGCTCATCCTCAGCTCTTAGCTACAGCCAGGTGTCCACAATTTTCAACACCCAGCTCAAAAGTGGATTCTAATGGGCAAGATGGCGGTGCCCGTGCGGAGGCGCACAGCCAGCTGGGCCTGGTGACCACCCTGGGCCTGGACTCCACGAGCCTGGCGGCCAGACCTAGATGACCCGCTGACCCTTCGCTGGCAGCTGGGGCCGCGCTACGCGGCTCCTGGTGCCCGCCTCCAGGGTGGCGTCTTTACGGCCACCGCGGGAACAGCCGCAGAAGCCGCAGGCTGAGGGGTGCGAATGGTACCTGAGCCTGGGGGCCAAGCGGGAGGCACTGCGGGTGCGGCAGCTGGGCGAGGAGCAGAAGCGTCAACCGGGAAGCAGTTCATGGAAGAGCGCATGGCCAAAGTGCCCCAGAGCGGTGAGAACCGGCAGCGGCGGCAGCAAGAGCGGAAGGAGAAGTACCACGTGGACCCGAGCAATGCCCGCCTCCGGAAGCTGCCGCAGGACTGGGACATGTAGCATCGCAAGAGCCTCAAGGAGGAGAAACATAGGCACGAGCTGCCGCAGTCGCCGCTTCGGCAGCCCAGGACCCAGCAGGCTCTGCAACACCCAGCTCCTGAGCTGAGTTCTCACCCAAAAAAACCTGCTGCCTGATAGCCCCAAACCCCTCCCCCAACGCCGCCCAAAAAAAAAAAAAAAAAAAGGGCTCTAATTGCCACAACCTCGGCATCTCTGCCTCCTTTCCCGTAACTCTCATAAGTGAGTGCCTTCTTGTTCTACCCCCATTCAGTATCAGCATGTGTGTCAAATAGACAGGCTGGGGGTACTTTTTCCTGGGATATTCTAATAGGTAAGATCACATCTGCCTTTATGTTTGCTGTTCTTTGACTGGAGTGTGTTAAGAGCTGTGTTTGAATTTGTGTGATATTCAGCCTGATTCATCTTATTCTGACTGCACTGAATAATTGTTTAGAAGATCTAACTTACTGCAGCCTGAGACTGAGACTGCCAGACAAAAATCACTGGCTTTATATATTAGACAAATACAAATGATTCTGTGGGTAAATATTTTTGTACGTCTGGCTAAATGCATGAGGAAAAGCAGTGACCTACTTAATTATGCCTTCAGTGCAGTGTTATGCATTAAAGACCCCTGCACTGAGTGCAGTGTTGTTTCCGAGCATCCCTCCATTAAAAAAAAAAAAAATTCTGATAAATATATTTTCTGCCCTAATTTCAAACCCATGAAGCTCATAAAAATAGCTTTTATTTATTTAAGAAATAAAAAGCATGAACATAGCCCAAAATAATAAAATGCAGATAAGTATTAACTCACTGTGTGTCTCTGCATCCCTCCCTACTCATTGCCCCATCCGCAGAGACAGCTTTCACCTCTTCTGCTCAGAGATGTTGTGACCATTCATGCTTATTTATTCTTTAATTTGTCCATTTTAGGACACTATATATTAACTTCCTGCTCAATAGTAAATTCAACATTCTTATAACCATTCAATCTTGTCTTTCTTGTTCCCCCATCTCCTAATTTTTATGGTTCTATAAATATTTTAGCTTCCATTTCAGCTGTCTTTATAAAAATTTTAAAATACATCCAAACTTATTTTTCTTTTCATCAGTGTGAGCATCATATCTGGTACAACATATTATAAGATGATGCTATTGGTGGACCCCTCTTCCTCTTGCCCTACCAGATTCTGACAGCTCCCGTGTTACTTTGTCATTGCCAAGGCAGCTGACACTTCTCACCTGTACCTTAATTATGCATGCTGGGCTTAGTTGGTTGATTTACTCCAGTATTTGAAAACCATTAAAGACCCCTGCACTGCGTCATAGGCCTGTACAATCAGGTGAATTCTTCTACTTTAAAGCTATGTGACACTGGGTACAGTCCAAGAATTTCTAGACCTCCACTATGCCATATGGTAGCCTCTATCCCTACGTGGCTCTCTGAATTTAAACTAAAATTAAAGGCAAATAAAATTAAGAATTCAGTCACACTAACCATATTTCAGGTGTACAATAGCTGTGATGTATTGTACAATGTACAATGTGGCTAGTGGCTACCACTTCAGACAGTGCATATATGGAAATTTTCCATCATCATGGAAATCTCTATTTCTGCATTGCTAGACTATGGGTTCTCAATAGGTGAGGTGAGGAAGATCAACTAGATGATTTCCAAACTGCTTCCAGACTCTAAATTTCCACGGTTCTGTAACTGAATGCAACTTTTTCCAGAGTTGTTGGGGAAACCCTCCCCAAAGCCAAGATTGGTTTTTAAAAAGTGCAGAAAAAAGTGGCAGGGAAAATAAAGAGGTGTTTCAGGGAGAGAGGGCTCAAGACAGAGGGAAAGAAGGCTGAAGACAGAAGGAAAGGAATATAATCCCATCAGAGATCTGCTTCAGAATAACAGAGTGGGGGATTTACCAAGTATTCAGGCTTAGATTACATGCTGCCTTTCTATCACTGTTATGTGTGTTCATGAAACTCGTTCAAGGTTAGTCTAGCATATGCCATGTGATGGCTCATTTTCCCTTTTCAAGCCTTTCCTCCCCACTTAGCCATTTTTACTTGATTTTATATTCAGACTTGTGTCCGTTAAAACAAATGAGAACCACGTAGAACTGAGAAGACTGAGACTTAGTGCCATCAAAGTTAGAAATGAGGATGATTTGCTTCTTGTCAGTTTCATGACACTAATCATTTTGGTGGCAGCAGCACTGTAAGCAAAGAACTGATGTGTGCAAATAAATTTTACTCATAGGAACAAATTAAAGGAGATCATGTGTGTAATTTGCCTGTTTCCGTGCCAAGTACCTGGAGATGCTTGGTAATTAGCTATGTAGTGTTATAACCAGAGGACCAATGTCTCAGAGCAAAAAGGATATCTCGAATCCCTTGTGTCGAGAGGCAACCTCATCCTGGTGCAGTGCTTCCCCTGGGAACTACTGGCTTTCAGTACTGTGGGAAGGCAGATGGGGCTGGGGCTGTGGGTAGGAAGGAAGAGATGGAGAAAGAGAAGGAGTTAAAATGATATCATAGAAGGACCTAAAATAGAGAAGGGAGAAGATTATTGAAGCAAATGAGTAAATGCTAGCTTTTCCACTATTGTAAAAATAGGCAGAATATCATTGGCACACCAGCAGTATGCAGATGGCAGACACTCTTAAGTGGGTCTTTAAAAGGATTAAAGTTTCTGCTTCTGTGATGTCTTACTGCCACTCTATCCCTCCTATGCACCTAGCACAGTGCCTGGGACATATTAAGTGGTCGGTAAATGAGGAATGGAGTTGGTACCATTGCATTGGTCCTATGGCATTCACAGAGTTTCATGGCAGCACGGAAGCGTTCTGGCAACTGAGGAGTTCTGTAACCTTAGCATCAGACCTCACTGTGATGTCACTCTAAGGATACGTACAGGTCTCAGCTCCTGCAGGGTCTTCGAGCTTCCTTCTCAGTGAAATGAAGATCATATTACATGTCAGCACCACAGATTTGCTTTTTGGTTTTGCTTTTTTTTTTGGCAATGCACACAAATCTCTGAGATCCTATACTAAGAAATTATTAAAATGATATGAATGTATTTATGAAATATTTCATCTCCAAGGCCTCAGCCTTGATAAGTAGAAGATGGTTAAAGGCAGTGAGGGTAATTTATTTGAAAAAGAGAAGTCAGACTGATAGACTAAATGATGTTCAAGGGCCTTAACCATGTTATACATTTTACATCATTTTCCACTTGTCCTTCCTCATATCCAAACCCTACCTTCTCTGCCAGGCCCTGGTCCTTCGAGGTCTGAGCCCTTACATCACCAAGGTTCCCTTACCCTCTGGGTTCTGACTGGGTTCCCCAATGGGCTGTCCTAGCAGGAGTCTGGGACAGAGAGAGGTCAAGGTACTTATCCCCTAGCTGTCTCCTCACCTCAGTGTCTCAGTTGTATTAGGAACCCAGTACCTCTAGAATGGCCTTACGTCAGGGGCTCTCAAGTTTTCAGCTTCAGCTCTCACCAGCCTCTCTGTTTCCTCTCCTTGCCCTTTCAGGCCTCTGAGTGGTAAATGGTTTTCTACTTTCACTAATCCCTGGGAGCGTCAGCATCACTTGTACAACCCAACCTCATCTCTGTAGTCACTTAATTATGTTCTCTTTGAAATTCCAACTTTCTGTTTTATGCTAAGGCCCTGTGGGATTTTTGAAGGGCTCAGGATGTAAAGAGGTCCACAGCCCACTTTTGTTTGTTCTCAGGGCTCAGAGTGAATGGTGAAAAATATTCTCTACCAGAGGTGGAGATGGATGGAAGAGAAGTCACATGTATGCAGAGGTGTTTCTACCTTGAGTGTGTAATAGGGTTGGGGGTCAGAGCAGTTCAATTCAGCATCAAAACAGAGAGCATCGGTGTAATGACGTGGTGAATCTAGTTTTAACCTTGAATCCAGGTCTAGTAAATTTTTTTGACCTGGTTTTTGAGCCGGGTCCCGATCTTGCTCCACAGGATAAGGCCACCCTTTCTCTGCATACCTCTGTGAACCTGCAGATACCCTGCTGCTATTTCCCATTACAATGCTCAATCCACCCAATATTTGAGGCCAAGGATACCTCCTACTGCCACTTCCCTAGGGTCCTGGCTGGTTGCTGAGCTGTCTGCTACTGGCCTTCTTCCAAAACATACAGGGTCATCCTCACACTGCAAAGTACATCTGTGCCTACTCACACACGTAAACTTTAGAAAAACAACTCCTCCAGATTCAACCAGGTCACAAGGTGTCCTGACTGGTCTCCCAAAAGATGCACGAAGCTTCTTATTCTTTCTGATTTAATCTTTTTTTACATCTGCCATGACAGAAGCTGTCATTGATGGATTCCAGACGGGTTTGTGATATTTTTACTGGAATTTAAGACACAGAGGTCTATCCAATGACTGTCCCCAAAAAGCAGTGAGAGAAGCTGTTTGAGCCTGAAGGTAAAGGCAAACTTACATCCAAGAAAAGATTTCTTCTTACAGTTGCAAATGCAAACATCCAAAAGAAATGGGAACAGACAAGAGCCCTCTGCAAGCAGCTGTTATGTAACATTTGCTGACCAAAATCTGATTCCGTCTCCCATTCAAATACTGCAATTTAAAGGAAGGTTAAATGAACATCTATATTCAGAACTCTCTAGAGAGTTTGGGACATTTTAATACTGAGTAGAATTTAATGACTCTTTAGATACTAATAATGTCATTTGCTGCTGTTTATTGTTCTGTGGATAAAATGTTTCCTGCGAAATGGACCTTGAAAGTAGGACCAATAAGGACTTGGCTTCTCAAATGAAACAGACAACATCTGTGCCTCCTGGAAAATAACTGCTTGTATAGTCTTAGTTGTCATATGGTAGCATATAAGGGCCTAAAATGAGACAAAGCAGAGAATATAGACTCTTGGAATGCAGTCTCCTGACCTCAGGAGGGAGTCTCCTCGAACATCATATGGGAACATTTCTGAAATGGGAACATTGAAAGGAAATGAGTGAGTGAGTGAGCGCATTGGTCAGGGTAAGAAGGAGGATGGCGCTTTGTGGAGCCCTAGTGCAGCTACTGTTCCATTTTCATGTTGAGGAATTTCATGTGCTTTTCCTCATTCAATTCTCACAAGGACTGCATGTGCTAGGAATAATGCAGTTTAACAAGAAAAAAAAGAAAGAAAGAAATTAAGACTCAGATTATAAATAAATTGCCCAATTTCACACCATTAGTGGTAGACGTAGAGTTTAAAATGTGGTCCATTGTCTCCGGTAGATTACATGATCAACCTCAATCTGCATCCTCTCTGGAGCCACATCTTTTGCCATTGACCGCTGCAGTGCTCTGTGGAGAGCAGGGCACGCGTCTTTTGGGTTCTACTATACAGCTCTGTGTGGCCAATAGAACTCTTAAAGTGATGATCTGTCAGTTCTGACTCTGACCTCAACCAGGCCTTATGTCTTTATACTTGTGCTCTGAAGCCTCTGTCACCATGAAGAAAAGAACAGGCCTGGGCTGCCCACTGGACCCAGAAGAAGGATGAGAGACATGTGAGCAGACAGAGGCTCCCTAACCAAGTCCAGCCTAGATGTCTAGACGGCCGCAGACATGTGAGTCTATCCAAGATCATACAAGCCTAGAGCAGTTTTACTCCACAGTCAGATTTATCGTTGCATGTCATTGAAGTTTATGGCGGTTCACAATGGACAAAGAGCTAACTTATGCATTGTTTTGGAGTTAGACTACTGGTTTTCAAGAGTTTATCAATGAAGCCCATTAATCAGGTCAATGTTTACTAAGAAGCCTAAAGTGTGGGACTTCGCCGGCTGTCCAGTGGCTAAGACCCTGCACTCCCAATGCAGGGGGCCCAAGTTCGAGCCCTGGTCAGGGAATTAGATCCCTCATGCTGCCACTAAAGATCCCCGTGTGCCACAACAAAGATCCCACACATGGCAATGAAGATCCTGCATGCCACGACTAAGACCCAGCGCAGCCAAATAAATATATATTTAAAAAAAAAAAAGAAGCCTGAAGTAGGAAGCAGATACAAGTGAGCAGATTGTTATGATTTTCACAAAGGTGGCTTTATTCCTAGCCACCCATGAAATGTGCTCTAACCTAGGTCCTTCCATCCACGTGGATACAACGAACGGCATGAGGAACCCTCAGCACAGGAGGTGACTGAGAATGTATCATTTTTTGCTCATATCCTAGGAGTGAAAGCTCATTCTCAGGATTATCTGACGCTATGTTAGCAAGTCTCTGACAGGCACTCTGCCCCAGGTAACTTTACTGCAAAAGTTCAATTTCCTACCATGTTGATCCTGCTTTTTTTGAGCCATATTGGTGAGACCCATCTAGGCTTGGGATATATTTACAATTGCTTTTGTGAATTTAGTAGCTTGGTGGCTCAGATGAAGGCATTTTCATAGCTTCTACAATCTCTCATCTTAAAGAAAACCAATACATTTGCCCATGAGAGAAAGAATGTATTCAGTAGAATTATAAAGATCATGGACATCAGAGCTGAGAATGAGCCCTAAAACTGCCCCAAGCTGTGTGACTTTGGGCAAAGCATTTACCAATTCTAGACCTTGATTATTCTCATCAGTAAAATGGAGGTAAAAATACCGTACCTTATCTCACATGAGATAACATGAGGAAAGTAATGAACACAGAGTAAAGGCCCAGTGAGTGTAGCAAAAAGGGAAGAAAACAATAGAGCTAACTCAGCATAGGCCAGTGAGGGTGTACCCACAGTCTGCAGCCTAGGCTCTTCCATGAGCTGCCATTAGAGCAAAAAGTCAGTGAGGTTTTGCTCTGAGAATTCTTTATTCATGCTGAATCTCAACAGACCTCTCTCTGCCACTCATGTCTATGCCACTTCCCCAAAGAGACAACTCTGCTTAGAATGTGTGACCTCAATTAACTGTGGCTCAGCGTATTAGGAGGGGTGAGCAAGCTACTTTAATTTACACGTATATAAATTAAATATATTTATATATTATATATAATTATATATTTATCTTTATTAGATATAGATAATATATTAAATATGTTTATATATTGTGTATTTAATTTTTATATTTATATTAAATGACATTTATATTAAATATTATATATCATATATCTGCACTTCACAAGTTAAAATTATATTTTGATTATCTTGAAGTTCTAGATTTTTTGTGGCAATGAATCTATGAATTGTTTCAAATAAGAATAAAAAACATCTGCATAAGCTCTCTTACTTGTATGTTCCCTCCCTTTCTGTCTCTCTCTCTCTCATAACCATCCATTAAAGTGTGACTGGGAATCTAAAATTAAGCTGACATCAAATTCCACTACAGGTTACAAGGCAAAAACGTTTCTATGCACGTAATGCTTTCCATTTAAAGGTAGAAGCTGAGATACAGTTTAATAACTGAGAAATTGATGGAATTCGCTGTCCAGCACTGGCTCACATCACACGCCCGGCTGGCTTCTTCATTATCCCTGGCCCTTCACATCAGGGAAGCAGTTAGACTTATGAGGAAGAAGCGGAAGAGTTTAGTGAAGAACAAAGGTGAAAAGAACTAATAAATTCATTTCATTTGGTAGATTTCCAGCCAGTTGGTCCCCTTTAATGGGTAGAGGGAAGTGAGAAGAAAGCCAGGCTCAGTGACTCATCAGATCCCACAACGTGGGAGAATCAGATTTAAGTGAACAAGGATGTTTCCTAGGAAACTACATGATCAGCTGGTGAAACATCAAACAAGTGCAATTTCTTCACAACAACCATGACAAAATTGATCTACCTCAGCCAGCTTTAGCAGTAGGGGGGAGGTTTAGCTGCCTTTTGTGTTTTCTTAGTTACTATCATCAAATTGTCTAGTATGTGACAGCTTCAGTTGCTGTGTTTCTGACCTTTCATAAGGATAGCCACGGCATTTGCTGTTAAGTAATTGGAAAACAGTTTTTCTTTTTTTCCTATTTCCTGTCTCTCCCCCCACATCCCCCTAAACCCTTGGAACACACATCTCTTCACCACCCCTTTCTAACTTTGATAGAAGCTCCTAATGCTGTCCTCGCAGCAAACCACAAGATTGAGTCATTAGAACCACTAAGAATATCCTCCCAGCTTTAGTCATCCAGGGGTCTAAATTAACTTACTCTCTTTAACCATGACAGTGAAGGATCTGTAATTCACACTAATAGGGCAAGGGAGGTCAGTCTGGATTAGAAAATGGTCTGCAAATACGTGGAAACTCTTTTAAAAAATAGAGTTCATTACCACAGGCACATAGGATGTTTAGCTCAAATACGTTAACACTATAGTCTAATCTATATCTTTAGCTTAAAAAAGGTTTATAATTAGCAGGCTAATTGGTCAGAGAGCAGAGCTTTGTCATTCAACGCAGTTAACTACTCATTAAATTCTAGAGGTTTTCGGGAGTCACAAATTTGAATCCTGTGTTTTGGAGGAGGGAGCCGCTGGCCCCTCTCACAGCCTCAGGACAGCTGGAAGCCACACCTGGATGGGGCTTTGAGGGTCTCTGCCTCTTGAATGACAACTCTTGTTGTATTAACAGCAGCAGTTAAAACTGAACCCACTTGTTGGGTCAACTAATATTTGCTTAGTGTCTAGTGTACATTGGACAGTGTTCAGACTGTTAGTACTAAGACAGAGAAGACTGCCCCTCCCCAAAATTACCCTCTAGTAGAAGGAAGGAGACAAGATCAAAATTCAACAAACAAAAAAATTCAAAAAACATGTTAATTTCAGATACTGGTAATTTCTACAAAGAAAATAAATAAGGGTGATCTGATGGAGTGACTGGAGTATGGAGGTACTTTGCATCTGTGCTTCTCCAATTGTCTGTGGTCTGTGTTGAGGTATGTTATTCTTACACCCACTGCCTAACCCATTATGGGCCAAAACTTTTGTAAAATACAATATAAGTAACTTACCAAAAATTAAATCCAACTTTTGTAATTATTAGATTCAATAGACATAAAATTACTCCATCAAATTGCCATAACATTTTCTGAATGTTTATTCTCAATGACTGTTCTTTTCTAATCACAGACCACTAACAAATGGATTGCAGAGGCCCCTGTCCTCAGACCACACTTTGAGAGTAACTTACATGTGGGATAGTCAGGGAAACCTGTGGAGGTCCAAACACTTTGTCTCGTATTGGAAATTAGTCACCTACTATATAGTACATAGTAGGCTCTTAATAAATGTTATTTGATTAGCAGTGGTTTAGTCAGGACTGTAATATTTCAAATCATTTAACATTCTAAATTGTCGTTTGGATCTAACTGGATTTACAGCCATCTCCAATTTTAATATTGTTTCTTAGGCAAAAATATGTTTACAATTCCAACTAACCATCTTCAAAACAACTTCTCTCCCGCAATTTCACTTAATGCAGCTACTACATATTGAGTGCTTTACCCTGCACCAGGTATTATGGTAAGCATTTTACATATATGTCATTTGAATTTCAAATAACCCTAAAAGCAGAAATTACTATTGTCCTTTCATATGTTAGGCAACAAAAATTTTTACATATGTGCCTAGAGGTGTCATTTTCCATTTACATTTTTTAAGCTCTTGGATTATGTAATTGTATTACAAAGATGAAAATTGGACTCAATTCTGCCAGTGATTAAGTTCATTGAAATTCCGTTAGCTATCAGTGAAATAGCGTCGTGGAGAGTCTATAGAATGGGAAGAAGCCGTTTCTGCTCTCTTCCCTTTTCGGAGATGATGGAAGACCCAGGAGGAAGTTCAAGCCCAGACACTTGGCAGATGCTACAGAGGTTTTACCTGGAGCTTAGGAGGTGGCAGTTAGACCAGGTGCATTGATCCTGGGAAGGTCCTCCTCTGGTTTTATTTACTCATTTATATATTCCCTTTATAGCCACAATTCTTCTTTTCTCCACCCCACCCTGGTGTGTTCTAATGTGTTCAACATGTATCCTTTTATTTGTGTATGTTCTTTTTTTTTTTCATCTTTATTGGAGTATAATTGTTTTACAATGTTGTGTTAGTTTCTGCTGTACAACAAAGTGAATCAGCTATATGTATACATATATCCCCTCCCTCTTGAGCCTCCCTCCCGCCCTCCCTATCACATCCCTCTAGGTCATCACAAAGCATCGATCTGATCTCCCTGTGCTATGCAGCAGTTTCCCACTAGCCATCCATTTTACATTTGGTAGTGTATATATGTCAGTGCTACTCTCTCACTTCATCCCAGCTTCCTCATCACCCCCGTGTCCTCAAGTCCGTTCTCCAGGTCTGCGTCTTTATTCCTGCCCTGCCACTAGGTTCATCAGTACCATTTTTTTAGATTCCATATATATGCGTTAGCATATGGTATTTGTTTTTCTCTTTCTGACTTACTTCATTCTGTATGACAGACTCTAGATCCATCCACCTCACTACAAATAACTCAATTTCGTTCCTTCTTACGGCTGAGTAATAGTCCATTGTATATATGGGCCACAACTTCTTTATCCATTCATCTGTCGATGGACACTTAGGTTGCTTCCACGTCCTGGCTATTGTAAATAGTGATGAATGAACATTGTGGTACATGATTCTTTTTTTAATTATGGTTTTCTCAGGGTATATGCCCAGTAGTGGGATTGCTGGGTCATATGGTAGTTCTATTTTTATTTATTATTTTTTTTACATGTTTATTGAAGTATAATTGCTTTACAATGGTGTGTTAGTTTCTGCTTTATAACAAAGTGAATCAGTTATACATATACATATGTTCCCATATCTCTTCCCTCTTGCGTCTCCCTCCCTCCCACCCTCCCTATCCCACCCCTCTAGGTGGTCACAAAGCACCGAGCTGATCTCCCTGTGCTACGCGGCTGCTTCCCCCTAACTATCTATTTTACATTTGGTAGTGTATATATGTCCATGCCACTCTCTCACTTTGTCACAGCTTACCCTTCCCCCTCCCCATATCCTCAAGTCCATTCTCTAGTAGGTCTGTGTCTTTATTCCTGTCTTACCCCTAGGTTCTTCATGACATTTTTTTTCTTAAATTCCATATATATGTGTTAGCATACGGTAGTTGTCTTTCTCTTTCTGACTTACTTCAAATTCACTCTGTATGACAGACTCTAGGTCCATCCACCTCATTACAAATAGCTCAATTTCGTTTCTTTTTATGGCTGAGTAATATTCCGTTGTATATATGTGCCACATCTTCTTTATCCATTCATCTGATGATGGACACTTAGGTTGTTTCCATCTCCTGGCTATTGTAAACAGAGCTGCAATGAACATTTTGGTACATGAATCTTTTTGAATTATGGTCTTCTCAGGGTGTATGCCCAGTAGTGGGATTGCTGAGTCATATGGTAGTTCGATTTTGTTTTTTAAGGCACCTCCATACTGTTCTCCATAGTGGCTGTATCAATTTACATTCCCACCAATAGTGCAGGAGGGTTCCCTTTTCTCCACACCCTCTCCAGCACTTACTGTTTGTAGATTTTTATTTATTTTTTTTTTTTTGGTGGTACGCGGGCCTCTCACTGTTGTGGCCTCTCCCGTTGCGGAGCACAGGCTCCGGATGCGCAGGCTCAGCGGCCATGGCTCACGGGCCCAGCCGCTCCGCGGCATGTGGGATCTTCCCGGACCGGGGCACGAACCCGTGTCCCCTGCATCGGCAGGCGGACTCTCAACCACTGCGCCACCAGGGAAGCCCTGTTTGTAGATTTTTTGATGATGGCCATTCTAACTGATGTGAGGTTTTGATTTGCATTTCTCTAATGATTAGTGATGTTGAGCATCTTTTCATGTGCCTCTTGGCCATCTCTATGTCTTCTTTGGAGAAATGTCTATTTAGGTCTTCCGCCCATTTTTTGAATGGATTGTTTGGTTTTTTTGGTATTGAGATGTATGAGCTGCTTGTATATTTTGGAGATTAATCTTTTGTCAGTTGCTTCATTTGCAAATATTTTCTCCCATTCTGAGGGTTGTCTTTTTGTCTTGTTTATGGTTTCCTTTGCTGTGCAAAAGCTTTTAAGTTTCATTAGGTCCCATTTGTTTTTGTTTTTATTTCCATTACTCTAGGAGGTGTGTCAAAAAGGATCTTGCTGTGATGTATGTCATAGGGTGTTCTGCCTATGTTTCCTCTAAGAGCTTTATAGTGTTTGGCCTTACATTTAAGTCTTTAATCCATTTTCAGTTTATTGTTTTGTATGGTGTTAGGGAGTGTTCTAATTTCATTCTTTTACATGTTGCTGTCCAGTTTTCCCAGCCCTACTTATTGAAGAGGCTGTCTTTTCTCCATTGTATATTCTTGCCTCCTTTATCAAAAATAAGGTGACCATATGTGTGTGGGTTTATCTCTGGGCTTTCTATCCTGTTCAATTGATCTGTATTTCTGTTTTTGTGCCAGTACCATACTGTCTTGATTACTGTAGCTTTGTAGTATAGTCTGAAGTCAGGGAGCCTAATTCCTCCAGCTCCATTTTTCTTTCTCAAGATTGCTTTGGCTATTCGGGGTCTTTTGCGTGTAAAATTTCTTGTTCTAATTTTGTCAAAAATGCCATTGGTAATTTGATAGGGATTGTATTGAATCTGTAGATTGCTTTGGGTAATATATTTTTGTGTATGTTCTTAGTTCAATCAATGGCATTGGCCTATATATATTTCTCATCTTTTTTGTTTTGTTCTCTCATCATCCTCTTTTAAAATCAAACTACGTTGCTGTGTGTGCAGCTAATATCTTACTCTAACTGCTGTGGATTCCTCCCATTTTCTTTAACAAACATCACAGAAACGGACACCTAGGTCCATTTTCATAGGAGCAAAAAGAGCTGGATCAGGTTGTACATTTATGCTTCCATGGATATGGGTAAGTACCAGTGGATTGTTCCCCAGAATGACCATGGAACAGCCCCACTCCCTCCAGTGGAGCTCCACATTTCTTGATCTCTCTCAACCTCCTCTATAACTATTGACCTTGGACCTCACTTTTCCATCATCCCAACAATATCTTTCTCTTTTGTCCTACGTTGTGTCCCTTTTTCTCATACCCCATATCTTCCTTTAACTTAATTTATTTCCTTGATGGAACACAGAGTTCAGTAATGTCCTGAAAAAGATACAGGGGAGATACACGTTTTGAGAACTTGCTTGTGTGAAAATATCCTTTTTTTTTTTTTTTTTTTTTTTTACTTCATTCATAGTTTGGATGGTTTTACAAGTCTGTTGAACACTTTATTTATCACTAAAAATTTGGAGGCCATTGCTTCCAGTGCTGCTGGTGAGAATTTTCAGGTCATTAGAGTCCCACTTCTACATGTATTACTATTTCATTCTTTCTTCGGGATTTCAAGATTTTTAATTTGTCTCTGGTGTTCTGGAGAGCAAATATCTATCAGGATGATGTTACTTAGAATATGTGACTTCCACTTGTTAGGCAATTTGTTTTCTTTAAATGTTCATTTTTCTTTGGATTTTATTTTTGTTTCAGGATATAATGACCTCTGCATTTTCAGAGGATACTTACTATTTTTATTTATTTCCAATTTTATTGAGAAATAATTGACATACATCATTGTATAAGTTTAAGGTGTGTAACATGATGCTTTGATTTACAAATATTGTGAAAATATTACCACAATAAGTTCGGCTAATATCTATCATCTCATACAGATACAACAAAAAGAAAAACAATGTTCTCCTTGTGATGAAAACTCTTAGGATTTACTCTCAACAACTTTCGTAAATATCATACATCAGTATTAACTATAGTCATGTTGTATGTTACAGACATACTTTGTTTATTGTGCTTCACTTTATTGCACGTCGCAGATAATTGTGTTTTTTACAAACTGAATGTTTGAGGCAACCCTGCATTGATCAAGTCTATCAATGCTATTTTTCCAATAGCATTTGCTCACTTCATGTCTCTGTGTCACATTTTGGTAATTCTTACAGTATTTCAAATTTTCCAATATTATTATTATATTTGTTACGGTATTCTGTGATCAGTGATCTTTATTTTACTACTGTCGTGTGCTAAAGGCTCAGGTGATGGTTAGCGTTTTTTAGCAATAAAGTATTTTTAAGTAAGGTATGCACATTTCTTTTAGACATAATGCTATGGCATACTTAGAATATAGCATAGTGTAAACATTTATATATGTACTGGGAAATCAAAAAATTGTGTGACTCGATTTACTGAGGTATTTGCTTTATTGTGGTGGTCTAGAACTGAACCCACAATATCTCCAAGGTGTGTCTGTACATTCCTAGTACTTATTTATCTTATAACTAGAAGATCGTACCTTTGGACCACCTTCCTCCAATTCTTCGTCCCCCTACCCTCAATCTCTGGTAACCAAAAGTCTGATTTCTTTTTCTATGAGTTTGTTTTGTTTTTGTTTTAGATTCCACATATGAAATCATACAATATTTGTTTTTCTATGTCTGACTTATTTCAATTAGCATAATGCCTTAAAGGTCCATCCAGGTTGTCTCAAATACCATGATTGTCTTATTTTTCATGGCTGAATAATATTCTATTTTGCATATGTATATATTACAACTTCTTATCCACCGATGAACATTTAGGTTGTTTCCATGTCTTGGCCCTCATAAATAATGCTGCTACGAATATGAGGGGGCACAGATATCTTTCTGAGTTAGCGTTTTCATTTCCTTTTGGATATATGCTCAGAAGTGGAATTGCTGGATCATATGGTAGTTCTAGTTTTTATTTTTTGAGGTTCCTTCATACTGTTTTGAATAATGACTATACCAATTTACATTCCCACCAACAGTACACAAAAGTATTTTTAAAGTTTCCTTCTGCCTTCTGCATTATCTCTAATTCTTCTTTCTTCTTTTCATTGTTTGTTTTGGCCTCTGTGATTCTGGGCTTTCCTCAACTGTGTGGTGGTCCTTGCTTTAGTGTTTACATTGCAAGAACTTGCTTGGCCACCCGTGTGTGAGGATATGGCTTTCCATGTGTAGATTTACTGGGTGGTAGTTTGGCTCCCCCGATTTGGGGGGGACTCCACAACTTTCTATAACTCTGTTTTCTTGGACTTATTAGTTTCTCCAGAGGGAAATCCTCTCTTGACAGGGAGTATAAGTTGGTTTCCAGCATTTTTTGACTATCATTTCAACTCCCTGATTTCATTCTATGCTTTTACACTCAAGTGAGTGTTGGATTCCCCAAGACCAAAGTCCCTCTGCCTCCAACTTTCCAGCCAATAAGCCTCCAGCCTTCTGCTGAGATAGGGAAGTGGATGCCCAGGTGAGCACAGTCAGGGAAGGGATCTGGGTGCCTAACTGGTTTTATAAAGACTTCCATTCAGTCATCCTGCTGTTAGTCCACCTGCTCCCCAACTTTTGGATGTTCTTGAAAACTCCAATCACAAGGATCTGTGTCTGTATGCAGTAGGGGAGGCTCTGTACTATGGATAGACTGGCCTCTAGGCTTCTACACTGTCAAGTTAGGGTTCAGCTTCCCCAGGTCTGTTAAGTCCATGATTGCTCCTCTATCTCCTCTCCAGATTCCTGAATTTTATGGCTCTCATTTCCTCTCCCTTATTCTTTATCATAAATTATTTCTATTTTATTTTATCCCTTTCCTATCATTCTGTAAGATTTCAGAAAGGTATCAAAATAAATACTCATTTCAATCCACTTCTACCATTTAGCAAGAAAAAGAATTACAGTTGTTGCTTTGTTCTGTTTTATTAACAGATTTTACAACACATTCTTGATATAGTACAAGGTTGATTTGCCTGTACCTCCTTTGCCATAGAGTTTTTATTAGTGAAGAAAGAGAAGGCGGTGATGAAAAATATATTCTCTTCTCTAAAACTGTTGATTTTGTACCCCCAAAAGGTATGTTGAAGTCCAAACCCCTAGTAATTCAGGATGTGACCTTATTAGGAAATAGTGTTGTTACATATGTAACTAGATGAAATGAGGTTGTGTTGGAATAAGGTAAGTCCCTAATGTAATAGGACTGTGACTTTATAAGAAGATGGCCATGTGAAGACAGAGATACAGAAGAATGCTGTGAAGATGCAGTCAGGGATTGGAATGGTGCAGCTACAAGTCAAGGGATACCAAGGATTGCCAGGCATCATCAGAAGCAAGGAAAGAGGCATGGATCCAGTTTCACCTCAGAGCTCTCAGAAGGAACCAACCTTGCCCAATATCTTAATTTCATACTTCTAGCATCCAGAACTGTGAGGTGATACATTTCTGTTATTATAAGCCATCCAATTTGTAGTAACTTGTTATGACAGGCTTAAGAAACGAATACAGATTTTGGTGCCAAGAAGTAGGGTGGTGCTGTAACAAATACCTAAAAATGTGGAAGTGACTTTGAAATACAGTAATAGGTAGAGGCTGGAGGAATTTTGAGGGGCATGATAGGAAAAGCCTACAGTGCCTCGAAGAGATTGTTGATAGATATATGGGCATTAAATATGGTCTTGGTGAGGTCTCAGATGGAAATTAGGAAAATGTTATTGGATGCTGGAGGACAGAGAATCCTTCTTGTCTTTCTGGTGACAGAGAACGTGACTGAATTTTGCTCTGCTGTTTTATGAAAAACAAGTGATGAACTTAGAAACTTAGCCGAAGAGATTTCCAAGCAAAGAGTGGAAGAAGTGGGCTGGTTTCTCCTTGCTGCTTATAATAAGTGAAAGAAAAGAGATAAATCAAAGAAGAACTGCTAAGCAGAAAGGAACAAGTGCTTAATGATTTGGAATACCCAGATAGCATGCTCTGGGAACAGGGTCAAAATTGTGGCTGGACAACCATTTCCTAGAGATATTAGGTATGTGACTCATTGATCCAATCAATCTCCAATCAACCATCTCAGCAGTAACTAGGAATAAAGATGTGGTTCTCCGAGAAGGATCTGTAGGGACCCCTTTTCTTATTTTGTAATCCCCTCAATATCCAAAGAAGACCAAGAAGGTTTTGAGAATTTTATACTAGCAGAAATACTGCATGCCTAGACTGAGAAGGACGAAGATGAGATGAAATGAAGGAAGAATGACTTTTAGGACAGAGCCACAGATTCAGAAATCTGGACCAAGGGGACCTCCTAGTCTCCAGAGGGCAGGGCAACCCAGAACCAGTGGGGATGGGGCCCCTCCAGCAAAGCCAGAGGACAGAGCATCAAGTCACAGAGAAGTATTCTCAGGTCTTGGAACCTAATGGAATTTGCCCTGCTGAGCTGCAAACTTGCTTTAGACCTGTGATGCCTTTTTTCCTTTGAATTTCTCCCTTTTGGAATGGGATTGTCTGTCCTACACAAGTCCACCATTATGTCTTGGAAGCGGACATCTTGTTTTCTGAATGCCATTTGAAGGAGGCAGAGATTGGAATGACGCACCTATAAGAGAAGGAAGACCAAGGATTGGGAGACATCAACAAAAGACAGGAGAAAGGCGTGGAGTAGTATCTTCCTGAGATCTCTCAGAAAAAAAAGCAACCCTACTGACACTTTGATTTTTGTTGTTGTTATAAAACATTTATTGTAACCTTGATAAAGTTTCAGTTGTGAAACTAAGTGATCTGAAAAGTATCTTGCAGAGACGATTCTCTTGAGGAAGATGCAATATTTCATGGTTAGCTAGGCTAATTTAATGGTCTGATTAAACAACAAAATCATCTCCTAGTTACAGAGACACAGGGCCAAATCTGAGCCTTAAACCAAGAAGGACAGTCTGAGATCACAGGCTGCTAAAATCACCTCATGCGATTCTTATAAGGGCAGAGATGCCTGTAGAATCTTCCTAACTAATCCACATATATAGGCTGCCTTATATTTCCCCAATGAAAATATATTTCTAATTATTTATAGTAACTAGAAAATATTCTATTGAGGATGCTATAGCTATAGGTGAAGCATTTTTAATACCCCATCCTTAGAGAATACATAAGTGATTAGAGAACTTCAAATATTAACTGCCATTAAAGTATAATTTAGAAGTTCTAGCTTCCAGAATTTTGAGACAGTCCATTTCTGCCGTTTCAAGGCACATAGTTTGTGGTACTTTTCAACGGCAGCCCTAGGAAATGCCCACGTTCCATCTACTTATACCAGTTAGCAGGAAAATAAACTACAGTTTTATTTCAATTGATTTTAGAACATATCCTTACATATAGTTGAAAGTCAGTGTGCCTGTACTTTCTTCTCCATAGGCAATTTCTTATAAATGGAAAAGAAAATGTGACAAAAAATACATTCTCATCTTCTTTAAAAGAGTACTCATTAAGGATATAATATTTTTTACTCCTAATTCACAATAAAATTAAAATGGCTATAAGCATTAATTCAAATGTCATAGAATTAATAAATATATTATTAAATATATATATATATATACTTCAAAAGAGAAAAGCCAAGTAAGACTAATTGATATATAGTAGAAATAAGAAATTTTATAGAATACTTTATAAAATTTTATAAAATAGAAAAAAATTTTATAGAATAGCATAAACATTTTCCTTGTTTTGTATTGAATGTGTTTTCATTTTTATAATATTTCTCTGATTTAAATTGATAGGAAAATAACACTTAGGAGGGGTTCAGCTACACAGGTAATTTGATCAAAATGCTGTGAAGAACGATTTTTAGAACATGCTTTCATAATGTTTTGCTAGTAAATATAAAAATCATTTTCTAATTGTTATAATATCCTGTGTGTTCTTCCCCTCAGCTTCTTTCCCCTGCTGTCTCTCTTAACACTTAGGCATAATTTTCACAAGGTTACCCATTCTAAGTGTGCCAATAAATGTAATTATATTTATTTCAGAAGGCAGGGTTAAATTTATGGAAGTAAAAACAACACGATTTTTTATTTATAACCACGGTAAATTTTAATAGTGAGTTTACTCTAGCAGTGCATAATGTGATGGCTGAGGTACTTAGCACGATTATGATTCAATGTAAACCCTGGGGAATTCCTCAAGAACCCTCTCCCCTCCAGTGTTTCTGTTTGTAGTTTAGGAAAATTGCGCTGAATTAGAAATCAAAGGATTTGGGCAAGTTCTCAGCCAGGAAGCAGTGCCTCCCCTGAGCATCTATTGTTCCTGAAACTGACCTTCCTCACGGCGCTTCCTGGATTGTTCTGCATTCACCCACTTCTTCCTCAGTGTTCCCACTGCAATTAGCGCCTTAAGCTCAGAGCTTGGTTTATTTTTTCGTGGCAATGGTGCCTAGCAAGGTGCTCATTAGCTCTCTGTTAAACGAGTGAGTGAGAAAACGAAACGTGAGATTATTGAACAACGCCATGACTTGTTTCCTCAATGGGAAAGGAGCACCTTAGAGCTGCCAATTCAGCTGTATTGCTTTATATATGTTTATATATTGTGGATGAAAAAATGTTGCCTGCCATATCAGCAAACAAAGGATGTTGTGGCCATCAAGCCATCAGCCACTACCGCTGCCCCCAGTGGTGCCTCCTGAGGGGACCCAGGCTGGGAAAGCACAGGATATTGGCCTCAGATACCTAAGGTGCATATCAAAGGATTTCAAAGAGCCCAGACTCTTGCATCTTCCCATACATAGAAAAGCGCTAAATTCCTTAACTTGAGATGTCTGGTTTTCTTTAATGAATAGTAAACTTTTGATGTTCCAACTACGTGGTTTTTGTTGCAAAAATTCCCCATATATCCTGGCTCCTCTCTTACTTCTTCGGAGGAGTCCCTCAGAGCTATCTGAGAGGCTGTCTTCTGGGCTTAAGTCTTCAGTTTTGTCAACCAAATAAAACATAATTCTCAACTTTTAGGTTGTACATGTTTTTTCAGTCAACAATATGTTTTATATGCCATAGGGCAAAAGGGACTGTTCTATTCACCTGGCTTGCCCCATTCTCATAACAACTTGCTATTTCCATCACTTTCTTGACATACAGAAGGCACAGATTGATTCTCATTGATCTCGGTATCTCCAGCCCCTGAAAGTGTTCAGCTTGATAAATGAATAACAGAATAAATGAATGTCTAGAAGAAATAGATGCTCTTGATGTGCCACTCACATCCCCTTTACTTGGTGAGTGTACCTGCCCCCCACCTTCGATACCTACGAATCGCCCACAGCTGGCCTTTTCTCCAGATGCATGTGCTTGGCATCTATGAGCCACCCTGCCAAAGAGGCAGTCATCTCTCAGGGATAACCTGAATTTAATGAATGACTGACCTGTCTCAAAATGGGGACAAATCTACAGTGTAAATCACCTTCTGGAACTCCAATGGGATCAACTGGAAGCTGGTTTCCAGCTGAGATCACATCCTTGCTGAGGTCTCCCCCTGCCCCTTCTCCTTTCTTTACTCCCCTAATCCTGAAAGACCCACCCAAAGAATCACTTGCACAAAAATATCTGCCCTGGGGCTTCCCTGGTGGCACAGTGGTTGCGAGTCCACCTGCCGATGCAGGGGACACGGGTTCGTGCCCTGGTCCAGGAAGATCTCACATGCCGTGGAGCGGCTGGGCCCGTGAGCTATGGCCGCTGAGCCTGTGCATCCGGAGCCTGTGCTCCACTACGGGAGAGGCCACAACAGTGAGAGGTCCACGTACCGCAAAAAAAAAAAAAAAAAAATCTGCTCTGGAACTAATCTAAGACACCATTTCCATGCTGGTTTTTTTTTTCTTTTTATTAAACTTTTAAAACAGTTTTTGAATAACTGTAGCGTAGACAAAGAATGTTGCCTGCCATTTCAGTAAACAAAGGATGTTGTGGCCAGCACCACCGTCCCAAGACCTTGTACCCTGAGGGGAATTCAGAATGGAGAAACATAGGATACTGGCCCTAGATAATTAAGATGAATATCAAAGGGATGATTTCAATAAGCCCAGACTCATGCATCTTCCCATACAGAGAAAAGCACTGAAATCATGAACTTGAGATACGTGGGGTTTTTTTGTGATTTGCCGTAATCTTTTGATATTTGACTATGTGTTGTTTTTTTTGTTTGTTTGTTTTTGTTTTTTTTACAAACTCCTATATATCCTGGCTTCTCCCTTACCTCTATGGGAACACTCAGAGCTATCTGAGAGGCTGCCATCCCAGGCTACAGTCCTTAGTAATGTCCCAAATAAAACAAAATTCTCAACTTTCAGCTCGTACGTTTTTTTTCCAGTCAACAGTAGACTGCAGTTGTAAGAAATAATACAGAGAGGAGTTTGCAGGACAGCATGAAGAGCTCCTCATGCCCTCTCCCCAGTGAAACTGATGACAAATATTAAAAAAAAAGAAATTAAGTCTTCTGAAATGGTCCTATGGGTATACAGCAAATAAACAATCAAGAAAATCTGCTCAAACTCTGTAAGAACTGTGTGAGTCTGTGGTATTGGAAACAAAACCTGCTCCCTCCTTTCCTCCTCCCAACTCAGTAGGACAGAAACTCCACTTAGGGCTGTGCAGGGCTGCACGCCACAGGCCTGCAAGCCCCGTACTTGCCCACCCTCAAAAGTAAAGAAAGAGCCCTGAGGCAGCAACAGAGACATCAATTGTTTAATGGATGGGGGATCTTACACATCTGAAGCAAGGTCCTGGAGCAACACCCCACACGGTGTGGCAGACAGTGGGCAGGACATGGCAGTAGTCTTGGCTCCCAGGGCAACAGGGAGATTACCACTTACAGGAGGGAACTGACATCAGGTTGGCTCATCCACTACCAGGGAAACCAGCAGAGGGGCATGCCTCTGACTGTCCCTTTGATAAACTACCATGGTGGAGACAGTTTTGATTTTAAGATGAGAACAATCACTAGCTGGGACGGGGCAAGTACCTAGGCATTTACTGACTAGGCTTTAAGACTAAGAGGGAAGATCAGTCAGGTGAGTAGGGACTGGTCCAGCAGGGGATGTACAGAGAGCAAGAGAAGAGCCATCTTGGGTGACCTGATCACACAGACTGGTATGGCCAAAAGTGCAGGGACCCTTCCCCCCAGCCCCCAGTCAGAGGGCTACCTCCTTGGGAAGGGTAGAATGCCAGCAGTTCTCAGCCTGCCCCAGCTACCTGTTGAGGTTAAGTTCTAGGTGAGTACAGCCCAGAGGTAGGGGCATCCTTCTTCTCCCCAAGGCCCCCTCAGGAGATGGAGCTCCGTCTTAGGTCTGGCATAGCTGGGAATACCCAGGGCCCTGACTGCCCCTTCTCCATCTCACAGGTTAGAGGAGCCACCCCAAAAGAGACAAGCTGAGGAGACCGGGGCTGCTGATACCCCATCCATGGAGTCTTAGCTCCTACAGCAGGGCTGTCACCTACACATTAATGTACCGCTTTTCCCACCCCAGCAGGAGAGCTCTGGGTCACAGATATTTCCTGAAGGAAGAAGCAGTCCATAGACCAGAATTCTATATACCTCCCCGAAGAAGCTGAGTTCATTTGCAACAGAGCATGGAGAAGGTCAAGCCTAAAAATGGTCTTTAAAACAGTGGAATTTATGTTGAAAGACAACTGGGAGAAGATGTATAGATTCACTGGTGATGTAGGCTGAACTGTAGGCCAGCTAGTTTGTCAGTGAGAAACAGGGCAAGAGACCAGGAAGAGCTCTCCTGGCGTTAGAAGAATCTCAAACACTATCCAGGGCTGGGGTGGGAGTTCCTGTCTTACACATGGTCTCTGCTGACACCAGGTGCATTTGGCCTTATTACCAAAACTGCTTCTTTTTGCCCATCAACTCATCTAGATATAATGACTCAGGTTAAAATCCGATAAAGGGCAAGAAAACATTAAGCTTTTGCATAATCCTTTAGCACTGCTTACTTGCAGGGAGCTGCTGATTTAAAGAGTGTGGAGAAAATATCTTTGGAGCTATTTTCACAGCATTCCAATTGATTCATTGCTTCTGCCACATTAAGCTACAATGCTATTGGCTTCAAAATCAACTCATCTACCTTTTATGTCTATCCCCATCAGGTTTTTTTATTAAGATGCTTTTGCAGGTTAATAAAGTGTTTACATTTAAATGGTTATATCTGTCAATCAAATGTAGTCTCCAGTCAATCATATATCTAGCTTAAGATGGAGGAAGGGCAAAAAGCAGTTAAAATGACTTGGCTGACACAATGTATATGAAATCTATTCAGGGAACAGGTTAAAAATGTATTCATTAACTTGATTAGGTTTGGAACAGAAAGTTTGTCCTCTTAAACCAGCCACTGGATGACTTCAATGACTCCACCATTTTTCCTTCTGCCCTTTAGGACTTATGTAAACATACACTAAGACATCTCTCCCACTCAGGTCTGTGTAGTTTTGACTGCAAATATCAGTGTATCTGTATTGTGAAGCAACCATATTATATTAACACTTTTAACATCAAAAGCATTTATTATGTGAATATGCAATATGTAATTTTAAAAATTACCAGGTGAATACAACCATGTTAAAAATGTTTTGCTTATCAGTATTGTCTATGCCATGCTCACCTTTTAGTAATGTGTGACTTAAGTGAATTATATCAGTTCTCTGAGTCTCATTTTCTTTATGTACAAAAGAGAGTGTGGCTTTTCTGCTTCTCTCCCTCCAGTCAACATCCATTACACAATCACCAGTGTGATTTTTGTAAATATACATCAGGTCATCTCACCCAAACGATTTAAAATCCTCCAGGAACTCCTCCCTCATCACCACTAAAATGAAGTACAGATTCCCTAGATTGATCTTAGAATACCACGTGATCTGTAATGTGCCATTTTCATGCCCCATCTTCTTCACACATGCACATATATGTCACATTTTAATCCAGTTATAATAATCAGAGTTTGCTAACGTGACTTTTCCCTCTCTGTATGTGAACACTTGCAAATAAACCATCCTTCTCAATATGTCACCGGAAAAATCTCTTTCTCATCTTTCCTCTCCAAACCCGACATACCCTGTGTTTCAATGCTTTCTTGAACATACTGGTATATATTTCCATTTTGACATATGTCATTTTAGGTAGGCTATATATTATACTCCCCCATTAAATTCTCAGTGCCTTTTCGGGCAAAAACAATGTTCCATCCATTTGGATTGAACATGATGTCAGCAATAGTAGATTATTCATTATGTTGTGTGAAAATTTTATGATTAAGAAATGGCTATCATAAGTTACATCCTAACCACTGAGATAAACATCTCAAAAAAATAAAAACAAAAATTTTTAAAAACCCTATTTGGCCTAAAAAAAAGTAAAGGAGATAGAATAATTTCTAAAAAAGTAAGTAAGCAAATAAATACTTAGTTAACCCAAAGGAAGACAACAATGGAGCAGAAAAAAGAAAAGAAAAAAAAAGAACGGCTAATAGAATGCAAAGGACATGATGGTAGATTTAACTCCAACCATACAATAATTACATTAAATATAAATAGTCTGAACATTCAATTCAATACAAACATTTTCAGAATGAATAAAAAGACTCAACTATATGCTGTTTACAAGACACACTTCAAATATAAAGGCATAGACTGACTGAAAATAAAAGCATGGAAACTGATATACATGCAAACTTTAAGCATAAAAGGAAGCAGATGTAGCTATATTGATATCAAACAAAGTAGACTTTAAGACAAGGAATACAACCAGGGATAAAGAAGATTATCTCATAATGATAAGAGAATCATTCTATAAGAAAATTCATTTTGCAGATGAGAAAACTCAAGCTCAGAAAGGATGAGCAATATAAACAGGAAGTGGAAGAGTTAGATATGAAAACTGTCTGCAGGAATCCACTGTGCTATGATGCCTACCATGACTGAGCATGCCAATAAATGAAGCAATCAATGGATAAACATAATCTCTAGGGTCCTTTTCATCTCCCAATCTTGGGAGTTCATTTTCTTTTCTGTCTCTTTCCAAAGCACCCCTGCCATAGGAACCCCACTGTCAATGGGTCTTTGAAAGAAGGGACAGTTCTCAAATCCCACATATATGCAGATAATCGCAATTGGTCTGCAGTAATTTATGATTTGTTGATTTAATGATTCCTTTCTCACAATTTTGATGTCCTCATAACTGCAGGAGAATTGTTAAGAGTTGTAATATCTATTTTCAGAAAGAACTAAGCTTCAGACATTCTGTAGTTATTAATTTCAAATATGTTAGCGTTTATTGGTTGGATGAAAGATTTGCCATTACTCGAGATGCTACAGAAAGATGTATTTGCTCTAATATTGGCCTGAACAGGACAAGTAAGTCGTCAAGAGAAACAAGATGAGGATTTTTATTTGTAAAGTTACTCTGACTCTTGTATCTTGGAGCAGTATGTCAGTATTAATTAATTTAAGCTCAGAATAAGAATGCATTGCAGCATTTAGAGGTGTCTAAGACTGCTGAAAACTCTGATAAAGTTTCTCAAACTTCTATCACTAAAATGCTATGTTTGAGCATCCTTGGACGTATGCAGCCTTTCCAACCTCTTCATATATATATATATATATATATATATTTTTTTTTTTTTTTTTTTTTTTTTTTTTTTTGGTGGTACGCGGGCCTCTCACTGTTGTGGCCTCTCCCGTTGAGGAGCATAGGCTCCGGAGCACAGGCTCAGAAGCCATGGCTCATGGGCCTAGCTGCTCCACGGCATGTGGGATCTTCCCGGGCCAGGGCACGAACCCGTGTCCCCTGCATCAGCAGGCGGACTCTTAACCACTGTGACACCAGGGAAGCCCCTCTTTATATTTTTGATGTTCAACTTCACTATCATAAATTTTACTTTAAGGCTTAAAGTTTCAAAACTGTGTAATCAAGTCCCTCAGCCCTAGAATCCTGGACTTTCTGTTGTTGCCATTTGAGATTCATAGGGGGAGACAATATGACATTGTGCTGAAGTGGCTTGACCTTTGAACCAGAGAGAACTCAGGTTTATTCCTAATTATGTCAGTGTTAATGTGCCTTCTGATAGCCATTAACTCCTCTAAATATGTTCCCTTCCCTGTGAAATGGTGATTAGAATACTTACATCAAAGTAGGTGAGACATTTTATCTAGAGTACATAGCATACTATTTAACACAAAGATGTCACTTAACACATGGTATTTTGAAACCCAGAAGCAGAATGAAGCACTTTATAATCACTTGCTGGAGGTTTCTGGTGTCAAGATGCCCCTGGACATGACAGTCTGGGCTATATCATGGTGGTGAGGTTGGTCACTTCTCATTTGAAGTGAACCTTCCCAGCTTCTGTGGAAATGTTCATGCTGCCCACTGAACTGAGAAAATACTGCTTTGGAAAATGGATGAATCAACAGGAAACAGAACAGTTTGAGGTTTGCTTTTAGGAAGAAAGTTACAAGGAATCTCAAACTTTATCTCTAATTACTCCCAGTCACTGACAGACATAACGTGGGAGAACTTGGACGTTCTGTAAGTGGAAAAAAAAATTAGATCTCAGAAACTTAAAAAACATCATAATCCATTCTAGAAGTACACAAAATTAGCTACTGTTCCATTCATTCTGCAACATTAGAAACAGTGAAACATTTTCATCATACTAGGGGATAAGAAACTGGGAAAGACCATAAGGGGTACCTTGGCCATGCCGTATCCCTATGCCCATGTTCTTCTTACCCCCTACACAAAATTCTGTATTCCACATCTTTAATGGCTGGTTACGCACTTTCTTGTTACCCACTTGTGCAATATGCAGCTTTAACTGACTGGAATTATTTTTTCTTGACAATTGTGTTATCGATGATAGTTTTTCTTTTGTTCTTCCTAACAACTTTGTTGATACCTCTTTTCTCTCTCCCTCCTCCTCTCTCCCACTCTTTCCCTCTCTCTACCTCTCTCTCTTTCTCTTCTGCTGCACAACTCTCATCTCCTCCTCTCTTATCTATCAGAGAGGTTTGGATAGATAAGAGAGGTTATAAAAGTGGCTGCTAATTCCTCTAATTCCTCCCCTTCCTGCATCTACATACTTCTGCCGTCACGTAGTGGAGTCAGTTCTCCACCATTTAGGACTGGTCTTGTGACTGTGACTCCTGAGACAGTAGAAACCTGATATAAGCAGAGATTTTAAAAGTGCTTCTGTGACTACTGTTTACAGGAAAACTAGTATTACTCTGCCTCCAAAATCAAACAAAAGTTTATAAAAAAGAATCTATAGACCAGTTCCCCTCAGAAATGTAGACAGAAATCTTTAACCAAATATTAGCAAGCAGAATTCAGAAATACATAAAAAGGATTGCACACCATTACTGTGTGAGGTGAATTTTGGCGATAAGACTGTTTCAAAATTCATTCAATGTAATCACCGTATTAATACACTAAAGAAGAAAAATCACATGATCCTGTAAGTTGATATAGAAAAAGCATCTACCTGATGAAAGATTAACACTAATTCATAATAAAAACTCTCAGAAAATGAGGAATAGAGGAGAATGTTCTCAACTTGATAAGGAACATGTATGAATAATATAATATGTTTAATGGTGAAAGACTGATTGTTTTCCCTTTAAAACTGGGAACAAGACAAGAATGTCTGCTCTCACCACATTTATACAACCTAGTTTTAGACGTTTTAGCCAGTGTAATAACGCAAGAAAAGGAAACGAAAGGCAAAGGAGAAAGAAAGGAATAAAACTGTACTTATCTGCATATAACATGATTATCTACGTAGAAAACTCCCAAAAATCTACCCACAAAAAAGTCTTCTAGAACTAATAAGTGAGTTCAGTGAGTTCAGCAAGGTCACAGGGTAGAAGATAAATATTCAGAAATAAATTATATTTCTATATATTAGCAATGAACAATTGGACTCAAATTAAAAACACGATACAATTTATAATTGCTCAGAAAATGAATTACTTCAGTGTAAATCTAACAAAACATGTACTTGTATGCTTAAAACTATAAAATGCTGATCAAAGAAGTTCTAAACAAATGAAGAATCATACAGTGTTTATAGATTCAAAGACTCAACAAAGATGTTAATTTTCTACAAATTCTTATAGTCAACAAAATTACAATAAAAATTGCAGCAAGATTTTTTTATAGAAAAATAAATATTGTTTTTAAATATATATGGAAAGGCAAAAGAAACAGAATAATTAAAACAATTCTGAAAAGAATAATAAAAATAGAGGAATAAATCTACCTGGCTTCCAGACTTATTATATAACATAGCTACAGTAATAAAGACTGTGGTATTGGCAGAGAGATAGACACATATATCAATGCAATAAAATAGGGAACTCAGAAATAGCCCAACACAAGTACAGCCAACAGCTTTTCTAAAAAAGAGGTGCAAAATTAATTCAGTGTAGGAAGGATAATCTCTTCAACAAATGATGCAACTGGATATCCACAGACCCAAAATAAAACCTTGACCCAAATCCCACAACTGATACAAAAATTAACTCAAAATATATCATACATGTAAACATAAAACCACACTTTTAGTAGGAAACAATCCAGAAAGAAACATAAAATAGAATCTTCAAAACTTAGCCCTTGGTAAAGAGTTCTTATACATTATACCAAAAGAATGATATTTTAAAAAACTTTTTATTGGAGCGTAATTGTTTTACAACGTTGTGTTAGTTTCTGCTGTACAGTGAAGTGAAACAACTATATGTATACGTATATGCCCTCCCTCTTGGACCTCCCTCCCACCCTACCCCCCCAATCCCACCCATCTAGGTATTCTTTTAAGTTGATAAACTTGACATCATCAAAATTAAAAACTTTTGCTCTATAAAAGACCCTGTGAAGAAGATGAAAAGATAAGCTTCATACTGGGAGAATACATTTGCAAACCATGTAACTGACAATGACTAGTATATAGACTACATAAAGAACTCTCAAAACTCAACAGGTTTAAAAAAATCCAAATAGAATATTGACAAAAGACATGAAGAGAGGGACTTCCGTGGTGGCTCAGTGGTTAAGAATCTGCCTGCCAATGCAGGGGACACGGGTTCAAGCCCTGGTCCGGGAAGATCCCACATGCCGCGCCACAACTACTGAGCCCACGTGCCACAACTACTGAAGCCCACGTGCTAGAGCCCATGCTCCACAACAAGAGAAGCCACCGCAACGAAAAGTCCACGAACTGCAACGAAGAGTAGCCCCCACTCGTGGCAACTAGAGAAAGCCCGTGCTCAGCAATGAAGACCCTACGCAGCCAAAAATAAATAAGTAAAAATAAATAAATAAATAAATAAATATATATATATATATATATATATATATATATATATAAAAAGACATACAGAGACATTTCACCAAAGAAGATATGCAAATGGAAAATAAGCCCATGAAAGGACGTTCAGCACCATTAACCATTAGGAAAATGCAAATTAATACCAAAATAACATATCACTACAGACCTCTCAGACAACACTAAATGCTGTTGAGGATGTGGGGAAACTGGATCACTTATCCATTGTTGGGTGGAATGTAAAATGGTACACTGATGCTGGAAGACATTTTGAAATATTCTTTAAAAATTAAACATGCAAATATCATATGACTTGGCAATTACACTCCTTAGCAAATATCCCAGAGAAATGAGAACTATGTTAGCAAATATCCCAGAGAGATGAAAACTATGTCCACATAAAACCTGTGCACAAAAGTTTACAGCAGCATTATTCAAAATACGCCAAATCTGGAAGCAACCTAGAGGTCTTTCAGCAGGTAAATAGTTAAAATGCAATATCACGAATACTACCCAACAGTAAAAAGGAACTATCTATTGCTACATGCAACAACCTGGATGAATCTCAAGCACAGTTTTAAACTCTGTGATTCCATTTATATAACATTCTTGAAATGACAAAATGATAGAAATGGAAAACAAACCAATGATTGTCACGAGTTAAGGAAGAAGTGGGGGCAGGAGAGCAGTAAGATGTGGCTCCAAAAGGGCAATAAGAGTGATCCTTGTGGTAATGAAGTCCTGTCTTGATCGTGTCAAAGTTGTTATCCTGGTTGTGATATTGTATTATAGTTTTTCAAGATGTTATCTTTGCGGGGGAGGGGGGACTTGTCCATTGAGACTTGCCCTCTCTTGCTGCTCCTGGTACCTTAGTTCTCTCATCAGGGGAAGTATCCTGGACTAACCTGCTGAATAAAGAATGACATAGGCTGCAGTCACCTCTGTCAACTTGGACAGAAGCTGACCAACTGCCAGATATATGAGTGAAGCTATCCTATGCAACCACTAGCTCACCTGCCGGGTGATGACAAATGCCTGAGGGATCCCAGTAAAGATCACTCAAGCCAACCTAGTCCTGGAAAACCACCCAGCTGATCCACAGAATACTGAGCTAAATAAACGCTGGTTGTTTGAGGCTCCAAAATTTTGCAATAGTTTTTTATGCTACGTAAAGTAGTATAGAGGTTAAGCAGATTCCCTGGTTTGCCACAGTCTTTTCCAACCAGCCTCCCTCTGGGCTGCATGCCCAGGACTACAGGGAATGGCTCCTGTGTCCAGAAAACTGTGAAACCTCTTGCTGTCTGGGGACAACAGGTCCGATAGCATCATCCTCCTTGGATTCTGGTCACACATGTCTTCTGCCTGTGTCACTCTTAGCTCCCTGCCAGAGGGACGGTCTCTGTTGTCTCCTTTAATTGGAGTTAATTTTTAGGACACTCGTTCCTTTCCCTGAATGCATTCTGAGTCTGAGAAAAACAAAAACTCTCCATCCCTTCTCATGTGGCTCAAAGTCCCCTGTGACCTTGTCTCAGCATCTCTTCACTTTTGGGAAAGTAGAAACAAATTCATGTTGAGATATTGCTTCTCTTTACCATCTACTTTTGAGCAGGATGATGTTGTTACGAAATCATGGCTTTGAAATCAGAGCAGGTTCTATTCAGATATTGGCCCCACCACTTGTTGTGCTGGGCAAGTCACTTAATCTCTTTGAGATCTATTTGTTCATCTGTAAATTTTAAGGGCAATTGTGTAATACAAAATATAAGAAAGAATCTGAATCTTCACATGATTTATGGTAGGTGCTTAAGAAACGTGAATTCCCTTCCTCAAAACTTTATTTCTCAGTCATGTGCCTATTTAACCACCGAAGATGGAACTACTTAAAACCTCTTTAAGTAGTTAAGGTCTTGGAAACCCTCTCACTGCATTCTCTGTGAGGGTGTTTCTCTTATGGAGGCATTTCATAGTGATATTAGGATCCATCTACGAGAGATGAGATTATCAGTAATGACCACGGAAGGTCTTTACCCAGAGAAGAGGGGAGCACAGAACATCAGAGCCCCTTTTGCCCAACCCACCATTATTAACTCGGAGAGAATGGCTACAAGAGCTTGGCCAGAGACACAAATGCTCTTTAATTTAAATTAAAATTGGACAGCGGTGAGAGGCCCGCATACAGCTAAAAAAAAAAAAAAAAAAAAATTGGTAAGAGTTGCCTTGCTTACTCTAGTGTACTCCCTACTGAATAAAGAGGAAAGTGAAGTTGTATCACTGCCTATCACTGCCCCTTGCTAGCAGTAGCTGTGCCCCCATCAGGCCCAGTGACCTGAGCCCTTGCTGTTGAAATGAGATGACAAAAGGGACACAAATCAGTGACTTTTCCTGAAGGTGTGCAGGAAAGGCAAGACCTGCGTTCATCTTCTGGGTGACAGGAAATGCAAATTAAAAATTAGAGCTGGCACATTCTCCACCACCACACAGGTCAACGCTGCAATCACCAGCGAAAAACAGAACTTCTATTAATATAAAAGGGCAACAGAGACGGTCTAATCTCCATTTAAATTGTATTTGCTGTCTTAGTTTTAGGTTCTTCTAGAAACAATTACTGAGACCACTATTGTGCAAAAATTTACTTAGGACGTGAAGGTAACACTGGTAGGGAGATGAGGAAATGAAGGGAAAGGAAACCCATAAAGGGTGCCATCAGCTACTACAGTGAGCAAGGGAAGCTTAATCACTTCAAAAACATTGTATAATTATTGTGGCCAGGACGTGAGGGAGTTATGGTATTCATACCCACACCTAGAAGCCAATCCCTATAGCAAATCCATCAATAAATCCTCTGTCTCCATCTTAAAAATACATCCAAAATCTAGCCTCTCCCCTTGTTATCACACTGGTCCTAGCCACCAGCGTCTCTTGCCTGGATTACTGCAATAGTTTGTTTTTTGTTTCTTTGTTTGTTTGTTTTTAATCTGGTTTCTCTACTTATCTGTCACCCTACCATTTATTCTTCAAAAGTATCCAGAGCATTCTTTCTCAGATTTAAGCCAGATCATGTCACTCTTCTGCTGAACCCCCTCCTATAATTCCCAGAGCCTTCAGAGTCATGGCCAAGATCTTTTTCTTAATTTAATTTTATTTATTATTTATACAGCAGGTTCTTATTAGTTATTTATTTTATACACATTAGTGTATATATGTCAATCCCAATCTCCCAATTCATCCCAATTCCCCCCCTCCATTTTACCCCTTGGTGTCCATACGTTTGTTCTCTACATCTGTGTCTCCATTTCTGCCTTGCAAACTGGTTCATCTGTACCCTTTTTCTAGATCTTAATGATGCTGCAAGGCCCAGCTTGATCTGGCAGCTTTGCCTCTATAAACTCTTGCCCACCCTTTTTCCCATCATCCCCCTCTAGCCACACCCACTTCCTTGCTGGTCCAAGACTCCTGGATCAAGAACACTCTCCCCTCATTTTCTGTTCACTTGTTTTCTCTGCCTACAATACCTTTTCCCTCACAGTCACATGACTTTCTCTTTTTCTTCTGATTTCTCGTATGTCTTTTAACAAAGAGGTCTTCCTAAGACCACTCAATATGGAATAAAACTCCCAGCCACATCCTTAGTACTCTGGATCCTTCTTTGACTCCTTTATCCTTCTTCCTATTACTTATTAGCTTCTAGCACACCACATATTTAACTATTTTGTTTATCAGACTTCCTGCATTAGAAATAGGGCAGTAACTGTCTCTTTCAGTTTCAGTATTGATCCCCAGCTTTTAGAAATTAGGTGCTTAATAAATATTTGTTGAGTGGATGGATAAACATAAAATACTCTCTATAAATATAAAATATCATAAAAATTTCTGGTTACATTGCAAGACCCCGAGAAATGGAGTGTTACCCCTTTCCTCGCATTCACAGTTCTTGGCCCAGTGTAGAAGCTTAATAAATGTTGGTATTAGGGTTAGAATCAGCAATTGATAAAGTCACCCTGAGCTGAGCTAAACAATTTCTCCAAATGGCTTGGTTCAGTAGTAAGAACATGCAGGGAGGTAAATGGATTATGCTTCCTACTGTGTATTTGCTTTGACAATATGGAGCAACGTGAAGCGGTGTTTATTTTTCTAAATTAACATAAGTAAAGGATACCCTTTGAATGATGATAGTGAGTGTCAAAGTGTTAGGCAGCTTCCATTTGGCTGAATTGTTCTTATCAGTTTTAAATATTGTTCTTATTCTTGCTTTAGTCATAATGTGACTCCTTTTCTAGTCCTGAGCTCTCTCTCAGGAATAGGTCAGTGCATCAAGGATACAGCAGATAATTTCTTGTTTTGGGTAAAAAACACTGACCTGGGCAACTCTCCAAGTGAAGTCAGCCATAACTATGATTTGCTTTTTTTATTTTAAAGGTGTTTTTTTTTTTGATGTGGACCATTTGAATTTTGAATTTGTTACGATATTACTTCTGTTCTATGTTTTGGTTTTTTTTTTTTTTTTTGGTCGCGAGGCATGTGGGATCTTAGTTCCCGGCCAGGGATCAAACCCGCAGCTACTGCAGTGGAAGGTGAAGTCTTAACCACTGGACCTCCAGGGAAGTCCCTATGATTTGCTTTAAATCTGTAACCTTTCTTTCTCCAAGAGCGATTTGGGGCAGAAGATAACACCACAGCACATTTCCATTGGGCAGCCCCCCAGCTTCCAAAAAAAGGAGCTGGGGTTTTATTCCGTTATTCAGCTTTTCATCCGCCTAATATGAAAAATCAGCTTTTCTCAAACCAGAGAGCCGGCTCTTCAGATGCAATGTTATTGTTTTCTCTCTTGAGAGAAGGAACTAGATTGTCAACTTAACTAAGCATCAGATGTTTATTACTAGATCATAAAGGAAAAGTGTATTAGGAATCTGTGCTTTGGCATTAGGCTGCTATAAAATAACTCTAATTAGGGTTGTGAAAAATGATGCTTTGGGGAAAAAGTATTTGGTCTATAGTAGCTTCCCAAAAGGTCAACCCCAGTGCTTTCATTTAGACTCTGAAACCAAAATTACTGCCTTTACTGTTGATGGAAAAACAAAAAAGTGTGATGTAGAGAAAACACCTCTGTGCTGGGGGTCAGAAAGTCTGAATCCTGTTGCAGCCTCAGCACTAAGGAAGCCACACACACATCTCCACAGGAGGGCGAGGACCAGCTTCGGACTGACTTTAGTTCTAACTCTATAAACCTGAGAAATAGAGTCAGGCCTCTGTGCTCCAGACATATTTGAGATTCCTCTTGCAGGGACTTAAATATCATGCAATACATCCTAATCTGCCTGTGATCTGATCACCTGCAGCTGTGGTGCGGCCATCGGAAGGAAGAGATTTTGTCTCATTCATCTTTGTATCACCACTACTTCCCTTAATGAAGAATTTAGCAGATAATAGATGCTTTTCATACACTCATCAAACTCTTCTTCTTGTCCCTGGGTTTTGGCCAGTCGCAGGAGGACTGTGACAGCCACCGGCTGACTGAGGCTGAGGATGAACACTTCCTCATGCTTGGGCTGACCTCTCTCTGTGTGTTTGGGCTTCTCACAGGTTTGTCTGCACCATCCCACAAACAAGCCCTATTCTTTGTCTGAGGAGGTGTTTTTGGGGTGACCAGGGGCCTCCTCATCACTTTTGGTCCATCCACTAGACTTTGGGCGTGTTCCTAAAACTCAAGCTACCTTGGGATGAGGGCTTCTTAGCCTGAGACTCCAGGCCTTGGTGTGAGGAGGAGAAGCAGCTACAGGTTCAGGGCCTCCAGCCTATGGGTCAAGGAAGCTCCCTAAAGCCAGCTTTATGGTGTCCCTTCCCCTAGGGGCTGTACTGAGTAGTCCCGAGGTCTCAACTCGGACTTGCAGGCAGGGCTTCCCGCTCTTGCATGTGTACACACCACTGCATGTGCTTTCGCATGTGTCTTGCAATATGTGTAGACCTCCCTGGGCACAGTGGGACTCAAGGGAGTGTGCTGGTTATTGTGCGTTCGGCTCCAGAGCTCCCTGCCCTGGAATCTGCAGGAGCTGGCTCTACCTCTGCAGTGTGCTCGTCTAGCCCAGCTGTAGCAGACCTACCCCTGACTCAGGCCTTCTTAGGCCTGGAAGCTTCTCTGTGGTGTGTTACCAAGACAACATGGCACCCGAGCAATTTTACAGCCAGCTCCACGATGGGATAACATCCTTGCTTGTGTGCTGGTGTGACTCAGCACATAATTCAGCAAAGATGCTTGATGTTCATGAAGATGAACTACCTTCCTCTTTAGTCTTGTTCAAGGAGACACTGATTCCCAGGATAATGCCAGTGTCCTTCTATCACTACACCCACCTATGAGACAGACCTTTGGAGACACCACTTCCAGACAGACCTAATGCAATGGCTGTTGACCCTGGGCATTCCTGCCATCCTCAGACAGTGTGAAATAAGGGTGGATGGGGAGTTTGGTGCCCAGGAGGAGCACCAAAGGAGAAAGTGCAAAGAAACAGCCACCCTCAGAAACACGACCTCAGGTATAGAACATTGCCTTGCCTCATCCCCTTTGTCTGAAGCAAGCTAGGGCATTTACGGGGCATTCAACAAACATTAGCGCTCACCTCATGGTACATGATGATATGTCAATGACAGAGAGCAATGCAAACCACCATGGAAGCTCAAGTGGAGAAGAAACTGGATCAGTGCAGGCTCGGGACGGAGTCAGGACCAGCAGGAAGCACCTGCCAAGACAGTGACATGAGAACTGAGTCCTAAAGCCTGAGTAGAGTGTTCAGGAGGAGAAGGGCATTTTACACACGGAAGGTGGTACAGTTTACTAAGCTCCTGCTGTATTCCGGGTCACCCAATAATTCCTGCGCAAAAAGTCAAATAATAGATTGCACTTTGTACAGTATGGTGTGAGGAGTGTCACTTCCCTTGTTACAGATTCGGTTTCCCCATTTGGCTGGCAGAACAACTGCCCTCCTTATCCTTCTGGCTTAGTGGGATGCCCTAGAAGGGCCTGAGACGGTGACTCTCATCAAAAGACCTATGGAGAGGGTGCACTTAGGTAAAATATGTGAAGAAGTAAAGGTAGCACAATGGGGCAGGGGTAGGATGTGGTCTCCATGGAAGATGCACTTCAGCCTGATCCCGTTGGGCGCTCTGGAGTACAAACTACTGCAGAGTCAGGCTCACATGGAGGCAAAGGGGCTGGCATTTTGCACCCTACGTCAGTCAATCACTGATCAAGTTCTGACTCAAGGAGGAAGTATCTTATAAAGTAAGGTAGCACCTTTTAGAGCAAAGGTAATACTTTAGAGAAAGGAGCGCTCGTGGGATGCTAACAGTTGGCGGTCTCAGTAGTTACAGAGAGGGGGTTCCTGCTGGCGAAGCGGATGTGGATGGGGCACTGACAGCATTCATGAACACTTTCTACCCCAGGAAGACACAGAAAAGAGTGGGAGGTGTCCAGTTGCCCCATTAAATCAGCCAGACTCACTCATCTACACACCTGCATCTGCCCCCTAGGAAAGGAGTGGAAACATTAGCCCAATTGGAAACAATGGTCAAAACTTGCATCTTGGGCTTCCCTGGTGGCGCAGTGGTTGGGAGTCCGCCTGCTGATGCAGGGGACACGGGTTCGTGCCCTGGTCCGGGAGGATCCCGCGTGCCGCGGAGCGGCTAGGCCCGTGAGCCATGGCCGCTAAGCCTGCGCGTCCGGAGCCTGTGCTCCGCAACGGGAGAGGCCACAACAGTGAGAGGCCCGCATACAGCAAAAAAAACCCAAAAAAACTTGCATCTTGGCAGTCTATTTTCTTTCTATTCTTTTTCTCCTGTTCCTGCCAATGTTTTGCCTTTTTGATCCCAAGCTTGGTTCTCATTTCTGAAGCAAATCTAAGTTTACTCCTCCAGGCAATGGCCGGGCTGGTTCCTCAAGCTTCCAGGGCCCCATGGGTAGAGACTGGCTGCCTCAACCTCAGGCCCTCAAAACCTCATCCCCTGTCCCGGCTACTAATCATGGGATCCCTCTGCATTCTTTCTCCCAGGCAGAAGAGACAGACCAGATGACTCACCTGAAAGTTTACAAGTAGAATTTCTTAGAAAATTCTTTGCTGTCATGCCTGTAAATTAGTATTTTTACGGTCTTTTATTTCGTGGACACCAAAACTGAAAGTATTGTTTTTACGTGAAAAAGTAAAACTATTTTTAGCTCGCAGAGGGAACAGGATGATATATGCTGCAGTTGTCAACTGTCTTTTAAAGTGTATGTAGCACACTGGAACTCATAAATATTTAAAAGAACTAAATAATTATCTAAAGCTCCCCAGTCTGTTTTTTAAAATGATAATTTCCACAGGGAGCAAGGGAGCATTTGTTCTTTGTCAACTGTCCAGACAGAATTATCATCTTTGAAAACTTGTCCCTCCTGTTTGTTGCTATTTTTGTCATTTTTGACTCACTACCCAGGCCCCCTTATTCGTCTCCCCACTGGTTTCAATGCCACAAATTTGGCATGTGTGCAAAATACTTCCATCACTGCCTCTCCAGGTAGAGGCTCTGACCATCCTGGGAAGCTGCTTGAGACCAGTCATAAACAGAGGTCAAGAGATACACTGAGTATAGGCTGCCTCTTCCTGAATTGTCAGGGGGTCTCCTGGGCAAGGAAGCGTGATAGATAATGACTCAGCCATCTGGGACATTCTTAGAACATGTCTATAGAATAAGAGGTTTTCCTGAATGGGAAAGAATAAGAATACAGTAAAACAGAAATAGCAGAGAAATTGTAATTCTGTCTTGGCCATTCACTAATTGTGTAACTTTAACGTACTTATGACAAAGCAAGCCTTTATAATAGTTATCTTGCAGGTTTATTGTGAGAATTAAGATAATGCGTTAAGAATTAGGTAAAAAAACAGCGCCCAGTACCAGACACCTATTAGAAGCTCAATAATTGGGAATGATTATAATTTAATCTTATTATTATCCACTCTTTTAAGTAACGTAACATTTAAAATTATTTCAGGAAGAAATTCTTTTAAATATACCTTACATAGTGTTACCATCCTCAGTACAGTGAATATTTTTTTTAAACGCTGCATTTCCTTGATGTCAACATTATTAACATGAGTTACAATTTAGGTCTGGTATGACCCTCAGGCTTACTGAAATATGTAGAGATGACTGTCCTACACTAACTGTTGTTGGACGGCAATGCATACTATTTTAGTCTGTATCTATGTTTCCTGTCTTCTCTATTTCCATGTTATTTCTCAGGCATGTGTTTGCTTGTAGCAAACTCTCCTCTTGAATTTCTGCTTCCAAGCTGATATGCATTTATAAAACAGATCTCCAAGCTTGGCAGAATTGCAAATATTCAGGGTTTCTGTTCTTGGGAATAGGGAAGACAATATATCATATAAGTACTACCAATAAAAACACCTAGAAAAAATTGGATGAACTCTAAAGAATGCATAGCAGGACTCTATAAGGGAAATATCGAGGGACCTAAAGTGAAGAAGAATCTGAAATCAGACAAGAGTAGGCACTGAGGTTTCCGCTATTTTGGGGGTAACTGAAATCCTAATAACTGAGAATTAGAGTTTTAACATCCAGATATGGTTAGGAGAAAAGGACAGGCAAATACTAATATCCCCATATAAGCCTGGGATGCTAAAAATGCCTCATCGTCCTGTGGTATATGATAGACTAGGATTTTTTTAATGGCACCTCAGACATAAAGGAAAGGAAAAAAATCTATTTTGCTGTGAATTCTGAAAAAGGGAAAAGAAAAAATACTCTAAGAATTTATAAACATAATTCTCTGCTCATAAGGGTTTAAGTTTGAAATTTGCAATGTCTGCATAGTCCAAGAAACCCAAGGTAATACATTTAGACAAAAGGTGGTTCTAGGTTGGTAATACTTCAGGAGGGTCAGGCAAAGGCAGTTACCTTAGCCTGGATTCCTTAGAAAGCAGAGCGTGTGGCAAAGGACCTATAGGCTACTATTGTTTTAGGGTCAGTGAGAGAAAAGGGAGTCAGGCTGGGAGCAAAGCAAAGCTGCCAATCTGAGGATGGGCTGTGGGGTCAGCCCCTGAGAAGTGTGATTGCTTTCTTGATGCCTCGGGGACTGTCCTGTAAGGAACGAGATAACTACATCTCGCCAATCTTTCCAGAAGAAGCAAGGGGATGGCTCCATTTCCTGGTTTCGATATTTCATTTGTCAAACATGTGCCCCATGAGGCATTAACGATCCCAACGTCCCAGCGCTTGCTGAGCCAGGTTTTTAAGGTTCCAAACCCTGACATCAAAAGGGAAGCCCTGGGCAAGAGGCAAAAGGCAACGGGTGTGATCATGAGGCAAAGTGATGTGGGTTGTGTCTACACGAGGTCAGTAGGAGCCCAGGGAGAGATGATGACCATAGTAACAGTGAGAATAACAGGCGGTTTAGGCTGAGAGACTCTGAAGTGGAGCCTAAGTAGTGTCTTATATGCCAGGCTATGCATAATCACCACAGATGAAATCCCTTTGACAATGCACTTGCAATACAAAATTACAAAACACACAACGAAGCAAAACATCATAATCAAAGCAGAATAAAACCCAAGAAAATTTATATGGCAAATAATCAGAGGCATGTCTAAAATCACTACATATCTATATATCTCTATATATATACAATGGAATACTATGCAGCCATAAAAAAGAATGAAATAATGCCATTTGCAGCAACATGGATGGAGCTGGAGATGATCATACTAAGTGCAGTAAGTTAGACAGAGAAAGACAAATACCATATGATATCGCTTATATGTGGAATCTAAAATATGACCCCAATGGACATATCTACAAAACAGAAATAGACTCACAGACATAGAGAACAGACTTGTGGCTGGCAAGTGGGAGGGGGAGTGGGGGAGGGATGGATTGGGAGTATGGAATTAGCAGATGCAAAATAGTATATAAAGGATGGATAAACAACACAGTCCTACTGTATAGCACAGGGAACTATATTCAATATCCTATAACAAACCATAATGGAAAATAATATGAAAAAGAATATAGATATACCTATAACTGAATCACTTTACTGTACAGCAGAAGTTAACACAACATTGTAAATCAACTATACTTCAATAAAATAAAATTTTTAAAAATCACTATATATGGTGAAAGGAAGAGAAACAATCCTAAAATCAAACTTCCAAATACTTTATGTATGTACTACCCCCTCCATCTTAATGTACTCCTTTTGTCCTTAACTGTGGGCTGGGCTTTGTGACTTGCTTCAAAAAAGCACAGGGTGGAAAGGGGTGGAAAAGTAACTTTACAGTGGAGAAACATGGCAAGCATCTCCTTGGTCATTTGATCAAAGTTAACATCATCATTGGTAAGTCAGGTCAGTAGGATGTACTCTTGATGTGATGTGATGAGAATGGCTCTCTAACTCAGTTATCCCCCTCCCCAAAGCCCAGAACCCCTATTCCACCTTGAGAAAACCATCAGACAAACCCAAAATAAGGAATATTCTAAAAATATAAATATAAAATAACTAGTAGTCTTCAAAACTGTCATAGTGATCAAAAGCTGTCACTAGTCTAGAGGAGCCCAAGGAAATATAATGACTAAGTACAGTGTGGTCTCCTGAATGGGATCCTGGAACAGCAGATGGATACTGAGTAGAAAACTTGCGAAACTCAAATGAAGTGTGGAGTTTACTTAACAGTAATATACCAACTTTGATTCCTTAGTTGTGACAAATATACTATGAGTGGAAAAATATCACGATACATGGCATTGGGTAGTGTCTTCAGAAGATAACTGATTAATAGTGGGCTTAAATTAGCCCTAGGATAAAGGCTGGACTCACCATAACAAAGCTTGAAAGAAGTCTGGAAATGAATATACTGCCCCAGAACAAAGTTCAACAGTATTTAAAGGAATACAGTGAATTCCAACACCCCCAAAAATATGAAATTTAGAATGGCCAGAACTCAGTAACAAACTACTGGGCACAAAAAAGCAGCAATATATGCCCATACCTAGGGCAAAACTTCAGTCAGTAGAAACAGACCCAGAAATGACTGAGAGTATAGAAGCACAATATAAGCACTAATAAAACAACTATTACAGATCAGCATGATATGTTCAAGAAGATAAGAAGAGCACAAAATAATGAGTAAAGATTAGATGAAATGAACTAATTCATGGAAAAGTGCAATTTATTAAAGTGAATATAAAAGCTGATGAAAAATATAATAGTCTTCTGATTAGTAAAGAAAATTAATCTGTGATTAAAAAAAAAAAGCTTCCCACAAAATATGCCTGGTACTGGTGATTTCACTAGTTAATTTTACTAAATATATAAGGAAGAAGCAAAAACCAATCTAATGGATGCACTTCCAGTAGAGAGACAAGTAAGAAATATTTTTCAGATATTTGTATGAGGTCTTCATGAACTTGATTACCAAAGCTTTCAAAGGCATTAATGAAAAGGAAAATTTTCTTTTGTAAACACAGATTCAAAGAATACTAAAAACATTAGCTACTGGTAGCCAAAAAAATTGTATATTAACTTATATCTATATCCTTATCCATATTTATATCTTATCTGGGGATACATCATGACCACTTTAAAAATATTTCAGGGATGAAAGTTTGGTTTAGCATCCAAAAATATGTCAAGGTAAGTTTCTATATTAGCAAAATAAATGAAAAATATTATATGACTACTCAAGAGATGCAGAAAAAGTGTTACAAAAGTCAACATCCATTTATGATAGAAAGCTCTTAGGAAGCTAGAAATAGAAGTAAACTGATAAAGTATATTTAAAAAATGACAATTATGAAGAGAAACTTTAGATGTAATGGACATTGTATAAAATATTTCTTTTAATATCAGAGAAAAAAAAGGTTTTCATACCCACCCACACCATTTTTATTCATTTTTGGTCTATTGGACAAGTGAACAAAAAAGAAAGTGAAAGTATATGCAAGATGTCTTATACACTTACAGTAATTAAAGACATTGTATTATTAGCAGCAGGTAGGAAAATAGACCCTGTGAACAGAATGACAGTACAGAAATAGACTTACATGTATATGACCATTTGATTTTTTTTTTTACATCTTTATTGGATTATAATTGCTTTACAATGTTGTGTTAGTTTCTGCTGTACAACAAAGTGAATCAGCTATATGTATATACATATCCCCTCTCTCTTGAGCCTCCCTCCCACCCTCCCCATCCCACCCCTCTAGGTCATCATAAAGCACCGAGCTGAGCTCCCTGTGCTATACAGCAGCTTCCCACTAGCTATCTATTTTATACATGGTAGTGTATATATGTCAATACGACTCTCTCAATTCATCCCAGCCTCCCCTTCCCACCCCTGTGTCCACAGTTCCATTCTCTACATCTGGTCTCTATTCCTGCCCTGCCACTAGGTTCATCAGTACCATTTTTCTAGATTCCATGTATATGTGTTAATATACGGTATTTGTTTTTCTCTTTCTGACTTACTTCACCCTGTATTACAGACTCTAGGTCCATCCACATCACTACAAATGACTCGATTTCATTCCTTTTTTATGGCTGAGTAATATTCCATTGTATTTATGTACCACATCTTCTTTATCCATTCATCTGTCAATGGACATTCAGGTTGCTTCCATGTCCTGGCCATTGTAAATAGTGCTGCAATGAACATTGGGGTACATGCATCTTTTTGAATTATGGTTTTCTCAGGGTATATGCCCAGTATATGACCACTTGATTTTTGACAGTGGCAGTATTCAAGAACAATGGAGGAAAGGACAGTTTTCAATAATGGTGCTTGGAAAATCCATGTGGCTAGAAAAAGTCTTGGTCCCTATTTCATAACTCACAAATAATAAATTTCCAGTGGATTTTAGCTCTAAATGTAAAAAGTAAAAACTAAATTTGGGGGAATATAATACAGAACAATATATTCATAACCTTGTATGTGAACAGAGTTTTAAATGAACCTAAAAAAGTCCAACCACAGAGAAAAATTGGACTACCTTTATCTGTCAACTTTTGTTCATCATGTTATTCCAGTAAAACAATTAAAAAATAAGCCACAGGAATTCCCTGGGGGTCCAGCGGTTAGGGCTTAGTGCTTTAACTGCTGTGGCCTGGGTTCAAGCCCTGGTTAGAGAACTAAGATCCCACAAGCTGCGTGGCACGGCCAAAAAAAAAAAAAAGTAAGCCACAAAGTGAAAAAATATATTTGCAGTATACATACACAAAAAAGGGCTCCTTTCAAGATATATAAGGAATACTTTCAAGTCAGTAAAAAAGCTTAACTTAAAATCAATTACAATCAATAAGACAATCTAATAAAAATTTACAAGAAATTTAAAAAGGTACTTCACCAAATGGGCAGTAACTATATGAACTTATATTAGTATCAGTAAAGTGGAAAATAAATCAATAATGAGATATCACTTCACTTTCACCAAAATGTCTAAAAATAAAAGTTTTGATAATTTAAGTTTGATGAGAACGTGGACCAACAGCATCCTTTTCAATACTGAGAATTTGCTTCAAACATTTTGGAAAACATGGTGGCATTATCAACTAAATTTGAACATGACATATAATCTGGCAATGTCTAGCGGAAATACACTAGTGCATGTAAGAATACTTATAGTGTTATTAATTATAATAGCCACAAACTAGTAACCAAATATACACTCATTCTAAACGATAAATCAATGGAACACTATACAACAATAAAAATGTTAAAACCACAAGTACATGTTAAAAGATACATGAATCCAACGTTATGAGCCACATAACACAAACTTAAAAGATTACTTACAGGATCATTCTACTTATGGGAATTTAAAAATAGAAAAACTAATATGCAGTATTAGAAACCATGGTACTTGTAAACTTTGGAGAAGAGAGAGAGGAATGTTTGGGAGGGAATGTGAGGACAGCTTTCCGATTCTCCATATTCTATTCCTTGGACTATTTAGTTAATAATAATATACTAAACTTCATATACATTTTTATGCATTTTTCTCTGTATATTTCTATATTGATACAGTGTAATTTTTAAAAGGATGTTTGATACAGTTTAGAAACTGGAACTAGTGTAAATCCCCTTCTGTATGTTAGTGATGAATCAATTTATGGTGTAGAGCTGATATGGAATAATCTCCAGTCATTTAAACTATGGTGATACTGGAAATTCCCTGGCAGTCCAGTGGTTAGGACTCAGCTGTTTCATTGCCAAGGGCCCAGGTTCAATCCTTGGTAGGGGAACTAAGATGGCATCGCCAAAAAAACCCCAGAAAAACAAAAAACAGAAACAAAAAAAAACCACTGTGATATTAAGATAAGATATTGAGGTGGAACATAAGAAAAGATATAAAATATTTAGAATGTGATTCCTCACTCTCCCCACAAAACATTTAAAATCATGACCCGTTTTCAAATTACTCTTGGTTAAATCAAGGTAACTTCCTTGACCACCTCAAGTAGCCTCACTGGTTCGAAAACTCAGGAATTCCCAGGGTGGAATCTGAAACCAGCCCCATACACAGAGGGTAGGGAGGGACCTAAGAAAGAGGCCACTCCAGCTAAGTAGGCGGCATTTTTAACAAGCATAGGAACTCACTTAGGAGGCTGGGCTTGGGCAGCCCCAAGAGGAGTATGGGGTTCAGTCAACAACAAGTAACTCTCTCAAGGCTGTGTCCTCAAAAAACCACAAGAACTGGGGTGGGCCGAATATACCTTCCAAGGATGGAGGGAGGGGTGAGGACCCTCTGATGACCCAAGTCCCCTCTTGGGTCAACCAGTGGTCTTCTCCTCTCCATGATCTCCTCCAACAGCCTCTTCAGAAATTGCTTAGTTATGTAAGTCAGCTCAGAAATACATATTTTTCCTTGTTTTCAGTAAAGTGCTTATGGAATTAACTAATGACCTTTTTAGACAGAAAAGTTCCCCTTTCTTTATTTCACCTGGGAAAATGGTGTTTGTTGCAGAATAACTATATTTTGCAACTTTCTTGTGATTTAAGATACTTTAAAACCTTCATTTATGTATCTGATTTTATAACACTGGACAAAGCATAGCCCTAACAGAGGGAATGATCTAATGGTTGACTCTTGTAATATTATAGAAATAAACCTTTGCTCACAAACTGATTATCAGTATTTACTGCTCCAGTCCCATTTCGTTTCAGTGGAGATCTTGGATATTTTGCTTATATATACTATTAAGAGGAGAAAGCAAGTTGCAGAAAAATATATAATATAATCATATTTACAAAAATAAAATTATATAGATAGATCTACACTTTCATGTGTGTGAGTACAAACATGCAGTGCAATCCATCCAGATCCTGGTTTAGGCCAGTGGGCAGTACTACTTAGAGATTAGATGGAGGACGAAGGAGAGGTTAAGTAACGTTTATTCCCTGGGCTCCCTTCCTGTTGCTCTGTGATTTGGAAGAGCAGTGTTCCTCCACTACCAAAGGCTACATATAATAGCTCTCTTTTCCTTCTGGTAATAACACCCTCCCCTTCAAGGTTACCCAATGACAGAGAACCTGTTATGATAAAAAAACCAATCTTGAGCCCCAAAGAGATTTAGAAAGATGTTATATTTGTAGAGCAACAGACAAGAAACTTCCCTCATCAATTTCCCATTGTTGTGTGATCACGGCCACTTCACAGCTATGATGATAGTGTTGAAGGAAAGATAGAAGTGGGCCACTGCATGCTCTCTATGAAATGTGCAATATAAAGAAACAAGAGTTTAGGGCTTCCCTGGTGGCGCAGTGGTTGAGAGTCTGCCTGCCGATGCAGGGGACACGGGGTTCGTGCCCCGGTCCGGGAGGATCCCACATGCCGCAGAGCGGCTGGGCCGGTAGGCCATGGCCACTGGGCCTGCGCGTCCGGAGCCTGTGCTCTGCAACGGGAGAGGCCACAACAGTGAGAGGCCCGCCTACCGCAAAAAAAAAAGAAAAGAAACAAGAGTTTAAATAGAGGCTGAAAGTGATTTCTGTGTTGACCTTAGTGAGAATTATTCAATGCAGATGAGTAAAGGTTTAGAAATGTTCTGTGGGTCATTTTTGAGAGATTATGGAAGACAGAGAGGAAAGGAGAGGATTAGTATGTGCATATTTGTAGGTAGCAATTGACCTGTGGTTCCCAAGAGTCAGGCTAACTTGAGTCTTTCCGAAGAGAAGGAAGGCAGAAAACATGAATCACTAAGGGAAGGCATTCCCTATAACTTTGAACCCCAATGTTTGCATTTCTGAGATCACAGAGCCACAGAATGAGAACAAACTGACAAGCAAAGGGATGGATGAAAAGAAAAACACAAGATCAGTGGGAAATGGAGCAAAATCTATATTTTCTTTCCTTTTCCCATGAATGTTCTGTCTCATATAAGGAGTGGATCTTAAAGTCAGACCTGTTTTACTTCTTAGTAAGGAGCAATGGTATATGTTTTGCTTCTTGTTTAAATTTTCTATGTTTATTAAGGGCTTCCATGAGTGTTGCCCTGGGCCATTTGTTGCCAGGAGTCCTGGGGTGAGGGTCAGGGAGGCTGGTGAGGCAGGCCCACAGCTCCCGAGGGAATCTGCCAGAGACCCACTCTCTGTCCTGGTCTCCCAGCAGCTGCAGGTGGGTTGAGCAGTGGCTGAGGCGGTTATGCATCACTAACCATTTTTCTTGGTATTTCAGATTGATTTCAATGTTGTGTTACTCTAAATATTGCCTCCTAGCCCGAGGCTTCCCAGGGAGAATGGATCAAATTGCCTGTGAGGTTGCAGCATTCAGGGGGTTACGGCCTGCCAATCACTGAGCAATGAGAGATCCAGACGTTTCTTTGTGGGACTGCCAAGATCTGTCTTGGGATGCAGAGAGAAGAGAACCAGAAAGCCAAACTCTAATCCTTTCTCTAGAGAATTCTATCATGCTTTTCCTCTTCCATTATTCAAATACAAATTAAAAAAAAAATTAAATAACTTTTTCTCACATTTTAAAAGTATAGCATGTTGATCGTAGAAAATTGAGAAAATCCAGGTTTATATGAGAAAATAACTATAGCCCATAAACCTAACACCCGGATTCACTGTTCATGTATTAACATATTTCTTTTCAGGTTTTTAATCTATTTACACATACATGTATTCATATTTATATTTAAACCTGCTACTATTTATCTGAGATATAAGCTAAGACTATTTAAAGAACCCAGGCTTTCTTTCTTCTCTGTTTTTATCTCATATGTACGTACGTGTGTGTGCTTCTGACTTATTCATGACTCTGTTATTTTATCCTTGTGAATTTTTAGCTGCCGCTGACACAGTTGCCTATTTATCACTTTTTTCTAGCTGCCCCAGACCTTGCTATTATTTATTTACTTAACTTCCAAAATTTTCTAAAAATCCTTACAGAAAACTATGTACTTTGAAAATAAAATCAACCCCACTTTTAAAACCTTCCTCCCTGACCTTCCTATTTGGTCTCAGTTCTGGCGGAATCATTCTCAGCTTGAGGTCATAAGCCTCCAGGTATCATTGCTATCAGTTCCGGTGGATCTCTGGTCCTTGTGCAGGAACTTGGAGCTGCCCATGACACCACCCCTTTGTGGTACTCACACACATCCTGACTAAGCTTCTTATAATTCCCTTACCCTGTTTCACGATCCAAATGACACTATCACTCACCTTATTACCAAATTAGAAATTCTGAGACATCTAAGACTCCCCTCTCACCTTTATTCCTAATATGCAATCCCAGATCGTCTAATTCTAACTCCTGAATCACTGTGAATTAATCTCTTCCTATCCTTCCCCTTGGATATCACTCTGGTTTAGACTCTGCTCATCCCTCTCCTAAATTACAACGGAAGTCTACTCCTTGGATGGCTTCCCTCTGGCCCAGCCCTCCTCTCTTGTAGCCTCCATATGGCTTCTTTCAAAACACAACTTGGCTCCAGGCTCATTGTCTCCGGAGCCTCTAACTCCACCATTTACAAATCCTCAACAACTTGCTCTCTCTTAGGCTTTCTTTCAACCTGCACCCCATAGGTGACTGAGAAGCAGACTAAAGTTAGAGTCCTTAACATGTGGTCTCCAGATCTGAAGTATCAGCATCACCTAGGAACTGCTAAGAGATGAAAATTTCCAGGCCCCAACCAACACCTTTGTTGGGTGTTTCTAGGTGCGACCTAGAAATTTACGTTTTAACAAAATCATTTATTAGCTTCCTACTCAAAACCTCCAGAGGATATTTATTGTTCATAGAATAAATCATAATTCCTGTACTTTTTTTACTCATAGCCTTCTGGAAACTGACTCCAAACATTTTTTTTTTCCAAAACGCTTTTTGTAGATCTCTGTCTTGGTGAAATGAGCCAATCTCTGCTCTCTAGAGTATTCCCACTCTCATCTTTTGTTTTTCCTCTATTGTGTTTGATTTATTAAGATTTAATTTATGTACAGTAAAATGCACCATCTGAGATGTGAAACTCAATGACATTTATACATGCATACACCTATGTCGCTATCACCCAGTTCAAGATGTAGAGCACTTCCATTATCCCAAAACGTTCTTTAATTCCCATTTCCAATTAATCCCCTCCACAGCTCAAGAGTGAATCACTTTGCTAACTTGTGTCCCCATAGATTAGCTTGCCTCATTTTGAATTTCATGCAGATGGACTCATACAGTGCATACCCCTTTGTGTCTGGCTTCTTTTACTCATCATAATGCACTGGAGATTCATCAATGTTGTTGCGTGTCAGTAGTTTATTCATTTTTATCACTGAATAATATCCCACTGGGCAAATATACTACCATTTGTTTAGCCATTGTCCTGTTGATGGACATTTGGGCTGTTTCCAGTTTGTTTTTTTTTCTTCTAAAGCTTCATTAATTTTTTCAAAGGAGCCATCCCATCTGTTTTAATCTCTCCTTCCCACCACTCCTTTGCATATGTATCATTCTCAAGACCTCACCCAAACCCAGATATCTTTCCTGACCACAAGAAACCCCATCGCTACCTTCCTCCTTTTATCTCCTACTGCCAATAGACTTCTGCTGTCTAGAACTATTATATGCCGGAGTCACGTGCTGCTTTAAGCTATTTTTTCCTGAGGCAGAACTCCCCAAACTAGACAGAAAGCTAGAGCAAGGCAAAGACAGTGTCCTATGTTTCCTTGCAAGCACCATAGCCTCTAGCTTTACACCACAGGCAATATTTGTTAAACATATAAAATTTTAACTTCATATAACCTTCATAATAGCTCAATAGCATATGAATATTAACAAATTTCATCAACAGAAACGTAATTAAGTAGGTACCTCCTATAAGCCCGGTGCTCATACCTGAATTCCATTACCAGCTTCACCACTAACTATCTAGGTTTACTTGACAAGTTACACAGCTATTCAAAGTCTCAGCTGCAGTGCCTGTAAAGTGAGACTATTAGTTCTTATCAATAGGTGGTTTATTTAAGGTATGGTGCTTTGCATAGTGCCAGGAACCCAGACATGCTTAATAAATATTAGTCATTATTATCTCATTTATTTTCATTAATATCATTCAGTTTTTAACCAACAAGGACCTACTGTATACCATAGGGAACACTGTTCAATATTCTGTAATAACCTAAATGGGAAAAGAATTTGAAAAAGAATAGATACATGTATATGCATGACGGAATCACTCTGCTGTACACCTGAAACTAACACAACACTGTTAATCAACCATACTCCAATATAAAATGAAAATTTAAAAAATCATTCAATTTTATTTAATTCTGCGGGTTTGGCAGCATTCCCACCATCATTCTCTCTCCCCTTATACCAATAGTACCACATGACGGCCAGTTAGGCTGGCTTTCTGCCTTTCTTCATTAATACGCACACTCCATGAGGAGAAGCGCTTCGCCTCTTTTGTTAATCATTCTATTCCCATCCCTAGAAGAATGCCTGGCATACAGTGGATTTCCAATAAATAAATATTTTTGGAATATGTGAATGAATGAATATAATATCCACCATTTTATGGGTGTGAGACTGAGGCTGAAAGCTGTAACTTAGTAAGTCCTATGGCTCTGAGGTGGACCCTCCTTTCATCTATCCAGCAAGCCACCTCTCTGCTGAATTTGGCCAGTAGTGGATATCCCACTACTCAACCAAACGGTCTGTCTGTCTGAGGCAGTTCTGAGTTTTAGGAAGTTCTCCCTTATCCTGAGCTGACAGCTCTCTCCCTCTGCAAAAATCACAGTGGCTCTTAGTTAAAAAGAACCTCAGGTAAAGGTCCCAGTGCCTGAGCACTGAGCAGTTCCTGTTTGCCTGAAATGTCATGCTGGAGGCAGCATTTAATTCAGATGAGAAGTGACACCCACGTCCTGATGCCTCAGCTGCCAGCAAAGGGCCACTGACAACTTCCATTACACAGAAGGGTGAGCCAGGTGTCCTAGAAAAACTCCAGCTCCTCAAATCCCATCTACCTAATTAGATTCTCTCTGCAGAGTTTGCTGGATCCCTTCCTCTGTGCCAGGTCCTAAATTCTGCTTTAAAACTGTGCTGCTTCAGTGCTGCAGTCCTGTAAAGAGCGAGCTTGCAGTGGGGGATCAGGGGAACAGCAGGGACTGTATGACAGGAAGGATGAAGGGAAGGGGATTTGGAAGAGGGAAAGATGAACACTGAAATGCACCCACTTTCATACTTAGCAGAAGATATCTGGTTTTAAGGCATTGATTTGTGGGATGTGTTAACCTCGATCAAGTTCACAGTTTTGAGATTTGGGAGGGAAAAAAAATTCTCTCCATCACATCTTGGGTTTTGGAGGATGCTCAGATGTTTGACTTTAGAAAACCTTTAAATGAAGCTGTTATTATTAACTCTAGTCACCTTGGCCTTCTTTCTTGTCCTGGTTCTGAGAGTTGTATGCCAGTGGTTGGAAAGGTATGTCCCAGGTACATGAGGCATGTATTAAAGAAAGAACTGCAGATCTGCTCTTGAGGAGTGATGGCAGAAAAGGCCCTTTGAGATAGTCATGGGAAAGGCTGGACTAATTTCAGCCTCTTGCACAGATACTACAACACTGACATCAAAACTGTGTTTTTGTGTATTTGTGTGTTTACTTGCATGTGAGTTGGAGCAACTACAGATCAAGAACAATTTAAGAAAACATAGAGTAAATGTTGTTATGAGTTCAAAGTAGAAATGATACGCCCACGTTGAGCATCATGTTTCACATAAAGAGAAATGTTAATACACTGATGTCACTATATTTTGCACCCAGAAGTCAAGACATATGATGTGACAATGAGACATCATTTTTGAAATTGAGAAAAATCTCAGAAAATCTGGGTCCTATATGAATGCTTTCTGTATGCAGAAGCCCTCAGTACGGTCCTCAGTAAACACAAAGAGCTCCTATAGCTCCTCAGTCATTTCTGATGAACAAAGGTTTTCTTTAGCCATGTGCGAGGCCCTCAGGAGCGGGGATTCAGACATAAACAGAAACTTGCAGTAAGTTAGAGGAGAAATGATGTTTATGCAGGTAACCACAGGACATGGTCTAGTGATGAATGCGCTGTAAACCACCATAGAGAAGTTGGACTAGAGCACCCCATGGGGAGAGATTATATATTACCATTAAATGGTGGCTGATGACTCATAATATAAACCTATAAAATCATTTTAATGTAATTAATTTAAGGAACGGAAAAGGAAGGTGCCCTGAGGGATGTGTGAGTTACATGAGCGAAGGAGGCTTTTCCACGCACTCAGGTGTTAGGGGATCCAGCACGGAGTTTGAGGGCCGAGGATGGGAGCAGGTACCAGAGGAACAGGCACTAAAAGGACAAGGGAGGCCTAACTGGAGAGTGTTTGAATTGTCAGGCTGAGGATTCAAGCCCAGATATAGGAGGTGCTGCAAGAGGCTTTTGAGCAACAGAGTATAGGAAAAGCCTTATGTTAGGAAGGTCACTGAAATGGCATTTACAGAGACTGGTTCCTCGTTCCTCTTCTGCTTCTGCCAGGTGAGGCAAGGGCATCTTGGAAGAGGTGACATTTGAGATGATACTGTGGCAAGAAGATAAATATGAGACTGAGGAGAACAGAGACAAGTAGGGCAAGAAATACCTAGTCTCCATTCTCTTCTGTAGCCTTTCAATCAAGCCCAGCTTAATCCTCCAGCATCCCTGCTGGGGCTACAAGAACACCGAAATGGAAACAACTGCTCACTAGACCAAAGCAGCCTCTGGTGTCTCAAGCCCTCAGCCTGCTCAGATGCCTTGGTTCCAGTTCCAAACAAGAACCCCTCACCCTTTTCCTGAAGTTCTTTTATGGGAGATGAAAGAATGTTTTAAAATACCAATGACGCCTATGACAGAATTCAGATATAGGTTCAAATTAAAGCATCACTTTAATCCCACAGACAGGAGTTGCGAATCACTACAGCCCTGTGTCGGGCCACTGCCCCTTTAAGAGACTCTGAGGCTATAGAAGTGGAGAGAACTGATGGAAAAAGAGACACATGGCCTAAGAAATAAAGAGGTAGGAAAGGGTCTTGCAGAGGGAAGAACAGAATATAAAGTCAGAGGGCTGTCGACTGCTCCATTCTGACTAGGACCAATTCTATACTTCCATTTTTGGAAAATAAAGCTCTTCAAACTTTAAGGAAGGTATAATAGTGTTCCTTAAGAACAATACAAGGTCTTCTCTTTAAGGTTGTATCAGTATCAAATGTCAAGTTCATCTCCTGGTGCTTATGCATAGCAAGTCATTAGTGAGAAGATATCACACCTACACATGCTATGATAATAGATTATCATTTTTTACTGATGCAGTGTCATCTCAGCATATTATCTTCCATTTTTATTCATGGGCAAAAATGAAGCATTCATTCATACTTGAAATTAAAATAACTTTTAACATTAGAAATGTATTGTGTGAAGGAAATATATTTTTGTTATGGTCAGTAGGAAGTGAAATCTGTGTGGAATGTGCACAACATGAGGAGACAACGTGTGTGTTGAAATCCTTTCTCCACTTCCTACCTTGTGTGTGACATCAGCCAAGTCCTGGTGACATTTCTGAGTCTCTGAAGCTTCACATATGGAGGGGTGGCATCAGTCTCCCGTGATTCACGTCACTGTGGTATAGAATAGGAAGAGAATTCATAGTCACCTATAAGTCCTCAAGAACGGTTAGATACATCTGATCCACTATACCCACTAACTAGACTCTAAGCTGTGTATAAAATAAAAAAGGCAAAAATGCCTACAATCTCACGTTTTAAATAATCTGTGTAGGTAAATTTTCTAATTAAAACATGTCATGGTCAAGTTTGGAAAATTCAAATAATGTAGAAAAATACAAGTAGTGAAGCAAAGTGTCCTTCTGCACATTACAAGTCCCCTAGTCCAAAGTCACCATGATAACAAGCTCATGTAATTCCTTCAAGACAATTTTTTTTGTGCATGCACCAATGTATACTTGTTTGTGAATATATAGATAATTGTTCATATTTATGCAAAAAATAATGTACATCTTTGTTTATTGCACTTAATAATATATGTTAGAGATCTTTCCACAAAGCATATATTATCTATATCCTCTTCCTAGACTTCCTATACTTTTTAATGGTTATAAAATAGTCTATTATAATATTTATTTAGGTTTAAACTATATTTTATTTGACCATTCCTTCTCTTCTGTTATTTGTTATATCATAAACAAAGCTGTGGTGAACATTCTAGTTCCAGTAACTTGGCCAACTTTTCCAGGTATAAATAAAGAGATTGGAATTGCTGAATCTAAGCACTAAGCTTTTTAATTTCCTCTGAAGAGAAGTAATAATTCCTCATCTTTTCAGTATCAATATTATCAAATTCAAAAATTTTCCCAGTTGAATAAATTAGAAAGTTTATCCCAATTTTAATTTCATTTCAATGTCTTTAGTTAGGAGTATGTTTTAGCATATTTTCATTTATTTATTTTTTAAATTTATTTAGTTGAAAATCATTTAAGATACTTTCTCATTTATTAATTGTACTACATTTTTATAGTACTGTTATAGAGTCAGTGAAATAAATGTTGCAAATATTTATTCTCTAGTTTCTCATTTATGTTTTGATTTTGTGATTTTTTAACATGCAAAGTTCAGAGATTTTATGGAGTTACTTTTATTATTATTTTAATTTAAATCTTATGAAATCTGAATCTTACATAGAATACTTCGTCTACTTCAAGATAATGTCAATTCAGTCATGCTTAATGTTAGCATTTTTGTGGTTTGTTTTGAGGTTAAAATGTGTCAAACTGAAAGTTATTTTGGTATAAGAAGCAAGGTAGAAATCCAACTTTAAAATATACTAGTACAGACAATTAGAAAATTCAGGAGAACTTTTAAGTACTAAAATTAATAAATAATGACAAGTCTTCTGCAAATACAATGGTTCTCTATTTAACTATTATAGGTACAAGTGTGTATGTGTGTGTGTGTTTAGCAGAATTTTAAAATTTCTTCATATAAATCATTTTTGTTAAGTGTATACAAAAGCACTGTTTATATACTTGACTAAGTGCATAATTTGTATTTATTTTATTTTCACTACCTGATTATTGCTCACACATAGACATTTTTTTGAGAAAATGCTTTTTTAGCATTTATGTAGGTAATACTAATGTTCTTTTCTTTCATGACACATTCATATGGTGAATTATATTTATTACTGTATTCACCAATCACAGTACAGTTGCAGATAATAGAAACCAATGTCATGATTTTAAGCAGATAGTATTCAAAACCTGGAGACCAGGTCTGAGCTGACCCTCTTGATCCTCCCAGAGCAATTGTGCAGGGCTGATCTTCCAAAGCAGCTGCTGCCTTAGCCATACCAGGAAGCAGGAGAAACAGGAAACCTCTGAGCCAGCAGCTGGCTCCAGGATCACATTACCTTAGCAGGGGCCCTGGAATCAGAGGCCTGCCTCCACTCCTGATGACTTGAGAAAATCACCATTTAAGCTGAGATTTGGATAAAGACCCCCGTGGTCATAATTGTGGGTCTTGTTAGCTAACATCGGAATTATTAGTCACGTCTGTCTCTTTCCCGAAGGGAATGTGTAACATGGCATCTTGAATGAACCAACCTACCACAGTTACTACGTTACTGTAACAGTGGGCCGCACCTGCGTACTCGCTGTTGGACAAAACTAACATTATACTCAACTCACAGCATGGCTGGTAAATGGAAATCAATTCACAGGAAGTATCTAGTATGTAAACAGACAAGTGTGGCTCAGATGAGGCAAAGCTTCTTTCCTTCTCAATAATAAGAACTATATCGCATCATTTTCATTTCCCAGGCTTTTAGAATTGCCATGATACATGGTGGGCACTCTCTCACACTTGCTGAGGGTGTGAAGTATTATTACTCATATCCTTAGAACTATCTTGGACCAACCTGGCATCTTTTATCTCCAACCAGCCATTTCCAACTCACACTATCCCTATGTTCTACCAATCCTTCTTCTACGATGCTGTTGTATCTAAACTTTCAATTTACCAGCCATGCTGTGAGTTGTGTAGTGTTAGTTTTGTCTTAATTTGTGAGCTTTTTTTCAAGGAGTGCAGTTTTAAATGTCAGAGTGATTCCCTGCCAGCAGTCAAGATGAGCAAAGTCATCAAAGAGCAGATACCTGGAAATGATTCCAAAGTGGTGGTTTTGTCCACCCTCTACCCTTCCCCTCAAACATCCTATACTCTACTCTCTTTCAGGTCTCAGCTCAGTGCCACTGCCTCTGCACAGCCTCTTCCTATCTCTGACACCAAAGGAACAGGATCTACATCTTCTTCTTTCTATTTTTTAATTGGGGTATAGTTGCTTTACAATATTGTGCTAGTTTCTGCTGTACAGAGAAGTGAATCAGCTCTATGTATACATATATCCCCTCTTTTTTGGATTTCCTTCCCATTTAGGTCACCACAGAGCACTGAGTAGAGTTCCCTGTGCTATACAGCAGGTTCTCATTAGTTATCTGTTTTATACATATTAGTGTATATATGTCAATCCCAATATCCCAATTCATCCCACTCCCCCTTCCCCCGCTTGGTGTCCATACGTTTGTTCTCTATGTCTGTGTCTCTATTTCTGCCTTGCAAACTGGTTCATCTGTACCAATTTTATAGATTCTATATATATATGTTAATACAATATTTGTTTTTCTCTTTCTGACTAACTTCACTCTGTATGACAGTCTCTAGGCCCATCCACATCTCTACAAATGACCCAATTTCATTTTTTTATGGCTGAGTAGTATTCCATTGTATATACGTACCACATCTTCTTTTTTTTTAATTAATTAATTTATTTATCTTTTTTTTTTGGCTGCATTGGGTCTTCATTACTGTGCATGGGCTTTCTCTAGTTGCAGCGAGTGGGGGCTACTCTTTGTTGCAGTGCGCAGGCTTCTCATAGCAGTGGCTTCTCTCGTTGTCGAGTATGGGCTCTAGGCACGCGGGCTTCAGCAGTTGTGGCATGTGGGCTCAGCAGTTGTGGCTCCCAGGCTCCAGAGCACAGGCTCAGCAGTTGTGGCGCATGGGCTTAGTTGCTCTGCGGCATGTGGGATCCTCCCAGACCAGGGCTCAAACTCATGTCCCCTGCATTGGCAGGCAGATTCCCAACCACTGGACTACCAGGGAAGTCCCTGTACCACATCTTTATGCATTCGTCTGTCGATGGGCATCTAGGTGGCTTCCATGACCTGGCTATTGTAAATAGTGCTGCTATGAACATTGGGGTGCATGTGTCTTTTTGAATTATGGTTTTCTTTGGGTATATGCCCAGTAGTGGGATTGCTAGGTCATATGGTAATTCTATTTTTAGATTTTTACGGAACCTCTATACTGTTCTCCATAGTGGCTGTATCAATTTACATTCCCACCGACAGTGTAGGAGGGTTCCCTTTTCTCCACACCCTCTCCAGCATTTATTGTTTGTAGATTTTTGATGATGGCCATTCTGACTGGTGCTAGGTGATACCTCATTGTAGTTTTGATTTGTATTTCTCTAATGATTAGTGATGTTGAGCATCTTTTCATGTGTCTCTCGGCCATCTGTATGTCTTCTTTGGAGAAATGTCTATTTAGGTCTTCACCCATTTTTTGATTGGATTGTTTGTTTCTTTAATATAGAGCCGCATGAGCCATTTGTATATTCTGGAGATTAATCCCTTGTTCGTTGCTTCATTTGCAAACATTTTCTCCCATTTTGAGGGTTGTCTTTTCATCTCGTTTATAGTTTCCTTTGCTGTGCAAAAGCTTTTAAATTTCATTAGGTCCCATTTGTTTATTTTTGTTTTTATTTTCATTACTCTAGGAGGTGGGTCAAAAAAGATCTTGCTGTGATTTATGTCAGAGTGTTCTTCCTATGTTTTCCTCTAAGAGTTTTATACTGCCCAGTCTTACATTTAGGTCTTTAATCCATTTTGAGTTTATTTTTGTGTATGGTGTTAGGGAGTGTTCTAATTTCATTCTTTTACATGTAGCTGTCCAGTTTTCCCAGCACTACTTATTGAAGAGACTGTCTTAATCTACATCTTCTGAAGCTCCACAGTGTCATCTGTGTGTCTCTTGTGTCCTGTTGTTTACCCAACCACGGCTATTTATAAGTTTTCTTATCTCTGTGACAGTTAATAAATTCCTCATAAGAGATCTGTACCCCCCCTCAAAACCTGACTACATCTTGCACAAACAAGTGTTCAGACAATAAGTGATGAAATTAATGGAATGGAACTTTTCCACAGCAGACTCTTGCAGGTATGGCAACATCTATTCACCAATTTTATTTATTTCACCAAAATTTGATAATCAGGATAAAAGCATCTTCCCAAGAAGTATAATTTTCAGTGAGAGAAGATTGTACTGCACGAATTTTAATGAATTTTTCTAGTTCGCAATGTTAATTGGATTACTGATGGTAATTATAACTGAAACATGCATCAAATCCTACACGTTTAGTTACATCACACTTGTTATTTCCAGTGTGAATGCAAAACTAAGTATCAGAAACACGTTTTTTAGAGAGTTCAATTATTTCTCTATCTGGTAACACATCACAGGTTTGGAAATCTGGATGGTATTATGTTCCTCTTTCCCAGAAGTGTGTTTTGAACACGTTTCATAGAATCTGATAGAGTGTCAAAATGGTCAAGGGATTAACACACGTTTAGCAGTTATGACCCAATCTATGTTTCTGCTTTCACTTTTTTTTTAGTGTACCAAAAGGTTTTTGAGACGGTAAGGAAAAATATTGCTCTGTCAAAGCCTCTTCTGGACCTGCAGTGCCACACTGCATTTGAATCATTTGGGGATAATTTTTGTAAGCCAGCCACCCAACAGAAAATACCCTCTGGTTGAATTTCATAGCATAATACAAAACTTCCTTCTTTTTAATTTTTCAGTGTAAATTACTACAAGTAATTTACATGGCAAGTGATAGGAAAGATCAATCTAATTATATTAAAAAGTTTGGTTGTCAAGAAAGCATGTCCCAAACCCTGTAGCAGACACAGCCATCATTCCCAAAGTCTGCCTGCTGCCAAGTCTTCGCATCATCTGGTGGGAATATGAAAATGCCCACCTGCAACAACAGGACGGTCAAAGAACTCACACCTGGGACACAATACAGGGATTTGATTTTATTTTTTCTTACTTTCCCTGGTCTTTTTATCTTTCTTCCTTTCGCAAATCCACTTTTTTTGTTTTTCTTCTCCATCTTCCAATTCTCCACCGAATTTTCCCATTTCCTATTTCCTTCCCCCCTCATACTCTGTCCCCAAGTGTAAATTTCATCATTAACCTTTCCATCCATCTATGTTTTCATCAAAGCTTTCTTTTTTTTTTTTTTTTTTTTTTTTTTGCGGTACGAGGGCCTCTCACTGTTGTGGCCTCTCCCGTTGCGGAGCACAGGCTCTAGACGCGCAGGCTCAGCGTCCATGGCTCACGGGCCCAGCCACTCCGCAGCATGTGGGATCTTCCCGGACCGGGGCACGAACCTGTGTCCCCTGCATCGGCAGGCAGACTCTCAACCACTGCGCAACCAGGGAAGCCCAAAGCTTTCTTTTGTAACAGAACCAAACTTGGGTCTGCTCTCCCAATGTGCAGCAAAGCCAATCTACTGACACCTGGTTGTTGTGAAGGAAAGTACAGAGTTTATGGCAAGACACTAAGCAAGGAAACCGGGAAGCTCATGCTCAAAAGACCCAATTCCCTGATGGCTTTCAGGGAAGAGTTTTTAAAGATAATGTGAGGGAGAGGGTCACAGGGTGTGTGATCAGCTCGTGCACAATTCTCTGATTGATTGGTGGTGATGTAACAGGGTGATATTCGGGGAATCTCAATCATCAACCTTCTGGTTCCAACCTGTCTGGGGTCTACGTGCTGGTGGTCAGCATGTAGTTAACTTCTTCCACCTGGTAGGGGTTTTAGTATCTGCAAACAACTCCATGGCTCAGGATACTATCTGTACCACTTGATAAGTAACTAAAGGTCTTTGACTTTGTTTCATGGCTAAACTATTTTGTCTTGCTTGACTGTTTTCCTTTGTTTCTGCATTTTTTTTTCATTTGTCTGATTAAATTTGCTCTTTGGAACTCGAGGAAGGCCTAGGAGGCTAAAGCTCTTTTACAAACAAGGTGTGGGGGGCTTGGACCAGGGGGACTTCTGTCCCTGGGAAGGCCCTGCAGGGTCCTGCTCAGTTTCACTTTCAGCCAATGAGATGTTCCTGGTCTAATGGATATAATTAGAAGAAGCTCAAACATGGGAAGAGGACTGATCTCTGTATCCTACAAAAGGGAGCTGCCTGAGGGCATGGGTTGAGTTGTATTTCCAATGCAGACTGGCAAGGACTATATCAGGAAGGTCTCATAAGCCAATCCAAGAATAGCTGAATTTCCTCAGTGCTGGAGGGAACATTGTTAAACAAGATGGTGTCATAATCATATTTATATTTAGAAGTTTTATTATGTTATCAATGTTCAGATAAATTAAGGATGTTGTAGCGACAAACAGGAAGATATAGAAACACTGTTTCAAATATATTTTCATTAAAGAGAAAAGAAGTGTCAAATTTCTAAACTGACGTAATAGTGGTCAGAATGAGAAGGTGGGGCACATGAGTTGCTATTGGTTGGTTGGGGTGGATAGGAATGAGAGTACTGGAGGCTCCCTGAGGTGACCATGTGAATGAAGTCACTGGAGGAGTAGAGAGAGGGGACTTTTAACTTCCTATGGAATTAGCAGTTCAAAAGAACCCTGGGCCATAATTCCGCAGCCAGGCATAAACTGTGGTCATGCCATATAAAGAGTAATAAGACAAGGCCATGCTGGGACCATGTCTAAAACAAGGCAGAGTCAAGGTTACTCTACAACCACAAAAATAGCTAAACATCCCCCTGTTCCAACTAAACTGAAGCACAGAGTGGTAAAGTAACTTGCCCAAGATGGCACAGCTAATAAGGGGCAGGGCTGACATCCACTCTTGAGCAATTCAACTCCAGGTGCTGCCTTCCTAGCTACCACTCTGAGGTACATGTCACATCAGTGAGAGCTGTGATACAGAGATCATGGAAGTGTTTTCAGAATGCATGGGAAGGACACCTAATCCAGACTGTCAGTGATGCAAATGAAAGGTGGATAGTCAAGGAAGCTGTAAGATACTCCCCTATTATTCCTTTACAAATTAGAGAGGCCATTTAGTCTTATAACACTAAAAATCTTCCCTGTAATTAAGAACTTGGCTTGGTTGACTCTTCTTGTTTAAATGACAGGTCAAAACCTTTCCATTCTAGCTAATGGTTGCAGATTCAATCGACCCAAGGATTTCTGGAGGATAATGATGAGGTGCTGGACTCAGTTCGCCGGAGGCACTGCCTGGAGGTTTTAACTGCCAGGACATCGTTTAATAAACTGGGACAGCAGGAGCATTTCCGTTATTTTTAACCTGCCATCTTGACTCATTTTAAAACTTTTTAATCAGAAGAAGTTTCCCTAAGTGTTACAGCATTCTAAAACTGCAAGCAGAAAGGCAGGAGTGGGGGTGTGCTGGGGCATCAGTGGACAGGCTGTTTCCAGCAGAGAAGGGAACTCTGACCCACGTGAGGGCAAGAAATAACGAGAACTTGCAGATTTCAAAGAGGAAAAAGTTAAGTGCCAGCCAAGAGCTGTTTAACTTTCCCATAATTTCTGCAGGTTTAATGAGAGGCCAAAAAGAGAAAGACATCGCAAATGTTTGCAAGTGGACGTCAAGATCAAGAAGCCCCAAGTAGGCTTGGGGCTTCCCTGCTGGCACAGTGGTTAAGAATCCGCCTGCCGATGCAGGGGACACGGGTTCGAGCCCTGGTCCGAGAAGATCCTACATGCCGCGGCGCACCTAAGCCCGTGTGCCACAGCTACTGAGCCTGCGCTCCTAGAGCCTGTGCTCTGCAACAAGAGAAGCCACCGCAATGAGAAGCCCACGAGTAGCCCCCGCTCGCCGCAACCAGAGAAAGCCTGTGCACAGCAACGAAGGCCCAATGCAGCCACAAATAAATAAATAAAATTTTAAAAAAAAAGTGTAGGCTTGTATCTCTGAGTCTTTCCAAATTGATTTTTTTACATCCCCCACTTCTCTTGGATGGGAAGAGGTAGGGTAGGTACTCCTGGCTTTTAGGGCTTTTGCCTCCACTCAGTCTGCATAACATGCAAAGCGCTGCTGCATACACAGAATACAAAGAACAGTCACTGCCACCTAGAGGGATACACTCTGGAAAGGGGAACATAGAAAAAACAATGACAGGCAAAGACCTCCTTCTGTGACTCACTAATTCATTCAAATATTTACTGAATGTCTGCATTGTACAGGTCATGGGGACTTAGGGACCAATGAACCACTAACCCTGTCTTCAGGAAGCTCACAACCAGATGGGGAAGAATAACGTATAAACAGATGATTACAAGACAGAGTGGAAGGTAGAAAGCTCAGGGGATAGGACAACACAGAGAAGAGGTAATGAAACCAGCCTCAGCAAGTTAGGGCTGCTTCCCAGAGGAAGGGAGCCTTAATTTATGGCTCAAATTGGAGACAGTTGGCTGAAGAAAGGGAGAAACTCCCAGAGAGAGACAGTAGCTTACAGAAAGGTACTTTCAGTGAACCTGCAGGAGCTGAGTAAAACGCAGGGCTGGAAAATAGGAGACAGATTTTTTTTCCTACCAAGATTCATACCAATGAGAAGGTAATCTAAGCGAATTGCTCCACATCATTCACTGCACCTTTGGGGGCTTTCTTGCACCTGGTGTGCTGCTATTTCCTACGGAAATTATTATTCACTTGGTTTTCCCTAAAGCAAGCATTTCTCAAGGATGTCTTTTAGGCTTTTCCACAACATCGTGTGTGTGTGTGTGTGTGTGTGTGTGTGTGTGTGTAAGTAAAACACTGACATTAAGAAAGAAGAAAAGGGGAAAGTACAAGAGAGCCTAACATTTATTGGGCATCTAACGTGAACTGTGATCCTGAAAGTTTAGGTAATTATAAATGCTTGTGACTTCATTAACACATTAATTCATGTCCTAACAACCTAGCACATATAAAACCAATGTGACTTAGTATAATAGGCATAAATAACAATAGAAATATGTTTAAAGTATAAAGATTATTCAAAAGAATGAGGGAGAGGAAGAATATATTTAAGCTGAGTTTCAAAGATAAATAGTAAGTCCCCACGAGGAGTAAGGAAATGGCATGTGGAGAGACTTTTTAGGCCTAGGGATATGCATGGACAAAGAAATTAAATAGTTAGCTCAACAAGGTTCATTAAATGGAGAGACAGGGCGGAAAAGTTAGAGTTGTAGGCAACAGCCAGATTGTGAAAAAGTTTACATATCATGAAAAGCCATGTCGACTTTACTATAACGTTGACAGCATATTGAGGGGCTAGGAATTGAATCAAATATGCAACTGGGAAGAATATAGTCTTGAACAGGTGAAAAATAAGTGGGAAAGGAGTGTGAGATTAGAGGAGGGGAAACCAACTCAAAGGCCATTTCAATAGTCCACGTAATATACAGTGAGGGTCTGGTGTAAAGTAATGGCATGAAAAAATGAGCAGATCGTAGACTCAGAAGATATTGACTGGATATAACTGGAAAAGTCTTACTGACCAATTGGGTGGGAGGGATAGAAAACAGAGACAAAGTGAAACTTCATAGTATAATCACCTCTCACCCCCACTCCTTTTTTTTTTTTTTCAAGAACAACAAGATGAAGAGAATTGTTTGCCTGATGTCATGCAATTATTAAATGGCCAATTTGGGATTCAAACTAGATCTCACTGGACTTCCCTGGCATGGTCCAGTGGTTAAGACTCCATGCTTCCACTGCAGGGGGTGAGGGTTCAATTCCTGGCTGGGGAAGCTCTGCATGCCACGCAATGCGGGCAAAAAACCCAAAAAAACAAAACAAAAAAACCCAAACTAGGGCTTCCCTGGTGGCGCAGTGGTTGAGAGTCCGCCTGCCGATGCAGGGGACACGGGTTCGTGCCCCGGTCCGGGAAGATCCCACATGCCGCGGAGCGGTTAGGCCCGTGAGCCATGGCCGCTAGGCCTGCGCGTCCGGAGCCTGTGCTCTGCAACAGGAGAGGCCACATCAGTGAGAGGCCCGCGTACCACAAAAACAAACAAACAAACAAACAAAAAACCCAAACTAGATCTCACTGACTAAAGTCACGCTTTCCCCCAGGGGTTCAGTGAGATTGCTGTTCTAGAGTTAGCCAGTAGCAACAGAGTGAAGGAAAAAAACCTAAACTACCAACCTCATCAGAGCATCTGAAGAATATAGGGCAGAAAAAAATCACCAAAAGTGGAATGGGAAGGGAAGAGGCCCCCTGAGCTGGCCCATTCATTTTACTACCTATGTTTACAGTTTGGTTTCCTTGGAATTACCCACCAGTGGCCTCACAAATCTTTTCTGTTTTGATTCTCTTCATCCTTTGACTCTCATCACAGCGACATGGAAAATGAAATATAATTAGAAGTAACTCACGCTAATTATAACTTCTTTGGCTACATTGAATAATGAGAGTGCTGTCATCTTCTTCCTGCCACGAGAACCATCTGTCCTCTCCTGTCCCCCCACCCCCATGTCCAGGAATGGTTAACCCATCAAAGAAGCCTTACTGCTCAGCAGAATGTCATTTGAGAATTCTTTCTATCAAAATAAGAAAATGAAATAAGGGGTGAGTATAAGTTATAAATGAAGACCCTTTAAAGCTCACATATTTCTAGGCAACAAAATGAAGTCATTAATCCATGAGAACTTCACCCATTTATCTCTCTCCTCTAGTCTCATTTCATAAACACAAATTTTCTGTTACATTCCCAATACATTTGTTGAAAGAGGGGGGTGAGAGATGAATGAAATGAACACCCACTCGATAATTCCTGACCTTTCCTTCAGCATGGCAGTTTTATCAGTCAAGCAGAGAGATAATATGATGACGATAAAAAGCTAATATTCTCTCCTGATGAAAAAGAATCAATGACACTTTCACCCACAGCTTTATTGAAAAATGGATGATAATGGTTCAAGCACACCTACCTGAGTGAGCTGCTTGAAGCTGCATTTAGCAAACTTCTTAGAAGATGAAATATAACTGAAATCGTAGGGAGGCCCACAAAAGAGGTGCAGGAATATTTCTTGAAATGAATGCAATAAACCCATTTCCCCCCAGCCTATGGAGGAGCAATGAAGTGCCGTTTATGGAAAGGGAGAATGAAAGCTGTGAACTGCCTGAGTTCACTGGTTTCACAGCGGACATTCTTGTTTGGCGATCCTAACAGTTTTAGCCCTTGGGGAAACTTGCTCCAACTTTTGGACTATAGCTATTAGACTGGGGAGAGGCAAGAAATGCAGTCACCTATCAAACTTGTATTACTGATGACAACCGAAGCTTTTAAAATTTATGTATACTTGAATAGGATATTTCTTCCTCTGGAGGAAAGATTCAAGAACATGCTTTCTTTCTTCCCTCAAGATGCCTAATTAAGTTACCTCCCGGAGTGTTCCTCTCTTTGTTCAGACTGCAAAACGCTGATTGGGCTACCTTCTTGAATGAGTTATAAATAAAACTATATTGCAAATTTTCTCTTGTTGCTGAGAAATGTGTAGGTTCTGCAAAGTGTCTGAATTTAGCGAGGGGAGTGGTTGAAAAGAGCTTCCACTTGTGCTCTGCCAGATCTATACTGGAGTTTGGGTCTAAAGACTGAGTAATAGTAAACATTTGGACGAATTTCTTTGTTTTCTTATGAATGCTCAGAGACTATCTTGGCTGGGCCATATGGTCTCACCTTATTATTTCCAATAGGTTCTCAATTCCTGATAAATTGTAAGCCTAGGTTGCCCTATCCCTCTTCCTGAGCTTCTCTTCCCTTCCTATCAAATTTCTCTATCATGGGGGAGGGTCCCTGGCCTCTAATATTATCACCCCAAATCATGAGAATAGGAAGAACCCAAAAGCCTGATCTTCAATGAAGAGTATGCAAAAAAGAATGATCAAATAAGTCCCCAGAGCTTCCAACACCCCTAGACACAAAGGGATGTGCATCTGTTATGCTACAGCCAGGACCAGCTACACAATTTTCAGCACCCAGTGCAAAGTGAAAATGCAAAGCCCCTTGTTCAAAAATAATTAAGAATGTCAAGGTGGTGACAGCAGAGCATTAAACCAAGTGTTCACGGGTCACACACCCATGAAGCATGGATCGACTTCACCTGTGGCCTTGACCTTTACCAACAAGTCTCCTCTACTGTGTGTAGGCTAAGGGGATGGAGGAATTTTGTGCTCATCGTGGAATTTGGAGCAAGTCCCTAACGCTCCGTTGTTATGTGTTCTTTTTCCCGTGATCAGCCAAAACTGAGGCTGTTATGGGGAGGGGAACATATTAGCAGATTATCGTAAAAAGTGAGTATATTTTATTAAATTGATTCTTACATCCTCCCCCTGCTCCTGTGTAACTACCTGGGACCAATGACATACGTGATGCAAGTCCTCCTAACTTCATGAATATCACTCTGATGTTGACTCCCAAAACTTGAGAAATCAATCAGTTCATGTCTTCTAAATTTGGTGTATGATCATACTCTATACTAGGTAAAAAAAAATCACCTCTTATTCCATTTTCTGTTTCAAATGTGATTTATGTCATCAGTCATGTTCTTTATGTTATTATTTGCACACCCAACAACTATATATAACATCCTATCATCTTATATAACACAGTAAGGCACCTCTGCTATCAATTCAATCTGTTGTTCTGATAGAGAAAATAATGTACTCTATGTACAGACCACCTAACCCTACCCACCTTATCCAAGCCAATCCTGAACCCACTTGTGCTCCTGACCAGAATCACATGCCTCTTCTTCAGAATGTACCACTGGAGGCTTCTTTGTCTGAAACTGATGTCACTCCTTTAACCTTACCCAAAATGGGCTACCCTATTCCCATCTTTCCCATATTCCACATGCTTCCAATGATTCAGTGAGTTTTCATAACACCGATTCCTTGTTCACCCATTCGTATCCAAAATCGAGACCCAGAACAAAAGAGATAATTACAGGACCTAACAATCTAAACACGTATAAACAAACTATCAGAGAGCTAGTAATATAAATGAACATCTTTAACTTAATAGTGATTAAAAACCCCACCCTACATCAAGCAAAATACTTAGTAGAGAAATTCTGGATACGTTTCCATTTAAGATAACAAAACAAAAGCGACCTTACACACTGCTGTTGTTTACCATAATATTAGATGTCTGAGTCAGTGCTACAAATCTGAAAACATGGCAGAAGTGTCAAATTTGGAAAGGAAGGGATAAAACTCTCATTATTAGCTGATGATTTGATCTCCTACATAAAAATCTCAACAGAATAAACACAGTATCTAAACTAATAGAAGAATTCATTACTACTGCCAGATGTAATCAACATAGAATAAATATTCTCCACTCCAACAAAACTCAACTAGAAAACAAGATAGAAAATACAATATTAGTTAACATAGAAACTGTAACCATCAAGAAATATTATAATAATGTGTGAAAAGATACAGAAATTCATTAAAAACAATGAAAATTCACATAAAAACACAAGTAAGAGAGAATCAAGAAAACTTCTGCAAGGATGGAAATGCTGGATGTCTTGACTGGGTTGGTGGTTACACAGATTAATTCATTTGTCAAACTCTTTGAATGTACGTTTGAAATCTGCACTTCATATTGTCGGCAAGTTATACCTCGATAAAAAATGAGAAAAAAAACCCCAGATATGATATTAGACCTGTGAGTTTATGAAAGAGGAAAAAGGTAGCTAATATTCAGACATAGCAAAGGTGTAAACAGAACTCTTGTGTACTATTTATTGGCAGTAATGTGAAGAAGCATAGCTATTCTGAAAATAATTCTGGAAGAATCAAATGACTTTAAGTGTGCATATGTACTAACCCAGATATTTCTCACCTGGACATATATTCTAAATAAATACTCTCAGAGATCTATAAGAATGCATTTTTTTAACATCTTTACTGGAGTATAATTGCTTTACAATGTTGTGTTAGTTATTGCTGTATAACAAAGTGAATCACCTATATGTATACATATATCCCCATATCTCTTCCCTCTTGCTTCTCCCTCTGACCCTCCCTATCCCACCCCTCTAGGTGGTCACAAAGCACCGAGCTGATCTCCCTGTGCTATGTGGCTGCTTCCCACTAGCTATCTATTTTACATTTGGTAGTGTATATATGTCCATGTCACTCTCTCACTTCGTCCCAGCTTACCCTTCCCCCTCCCCGTGTCCTCAAGTCCATTCTCTACATCTGCGTCTTTATTCCTGTCCTGCCCCTGGTTCTTCAGAACCAATTGTTTTTTAGATTCCATATATATGTGTTAGCATATGGTATTTGTCTTTCTCTTTCTTACTTACTTCACTCTGTATGACAGTCTCTAGGTCCATCCACTCACTACAAATAACTCAGTTTGTAAGAATGCATTTAGATGGATGTTTAATATAATAGTCTTAATTTTTCATAGCAGAACACTGGAAGCCCCCTAGTTGCCATCAGTTAAGGAATGGAAAAATAAAATGTGGTAATTTTATGTTACAGAAAACCAGTAGTTGGAAATAAAGACTAGACAAACAGTAAGATGAATAGATCTTAAATATAGTTGAAGTTTTTACAAAGAAACAGAGGTGATTTATAGCACAATACCGATACATAATTTTTTTAACGTCTTTATTGGAGTATAATTGCTTTACAACGGTGTGTTAGTTTCTGCTTTATAACAAAGTGAATCAGCTATACATATACATATATCCCCATATCTCCTCCCTCTTGCATCTTCCTCCCTCCCACCCTCCATATCCCACCCCTCTAGGTGGTCACACAGCACCAAGCTGATCTCCCTGTGCTGCAGCTCTGTTTACAATAGCCAGGACACGGAAGCAACCTAAGTGTCCATCAACAGATGAATGGATAAAGAAGATGTGGCACATATATACAATGGAATATTACTCAGCCATAAAAAGAAACGAAATTGAGTTATTTGTAGTGAGGTGGATGGATCTAGAGTCTGCCATACAGAGTGAAGTAAGCCAGAAAGAGAAAAACCAATACATACTGTTGAAACAAACACAGAATAATACTCTTCTTACTCAAGACATGAATGCATATTAACAGACACGTGTCAGACACATAAGAGTTGATGCTCATAGTCAGACTGGGGATCAGGAATGAAGGGGAAAAAAGTAAATAAAATAAAATAAGAGAGTAAACTTGACTAGGCAAATAATAATTATGTGCTATGAACTAAGAAGAATGAGAAACACCCCTTGTACCCCAGTTCCCAAAACAGAGAAATATAACAGGAAGGAGCACGGCCAATGCAAGATGTGAGCCCAATTTGTCGTAGACTTCAAGCCCATGATCTTTTCCGTTTTAACAGGCCAATTTGCTAAAATACTTTTTACACTGTACCATGGTTCTTAAAACTGTCACCCGTTTGGCTTAGAGAATTGGTATCCCATTTATCTACAGCATCTGTGTGAGGCCGTATTTTATATGACAGAACCAACAGAGTCAGGATGCTGCCATAGAAAAAAATTACTGAGCTAGGAGTAGGAAGCCCTGCCTATAACCAACTGTCTTTTATGGCATTGAGAAAGTCTTCTAACATCTAGAAAGTTGCTGCCTTTAAAGAGGTGCTCTCCCAGCCTTTCTCTTGTAAAATATCTTTATATCCAGAGACAAAACCCTGGGAAAATCCAGTGAAACCATTCTTTTTTTTCTTTTTCATGTTTTATTTCTGGATTTATTAATGGAATTGATAATTACAGGAAATGTTTCTTTTTTTCTTTTTAATTGAGGTATGGTTGTTTTACAATGCTGTGTTAGTTTCTACTGTACAGCAAAGTGGAGTTCCCTGTGCTATACAGCAGGTTCTCATTAGTTATCTATTTTATACATATTAGTGTATATATGTCAATCCCAATCTCCCAATTCATCCCACTCCCCCTTTCCTCCCTTGGTGTCCATACATTTGTTCTCTACATCTGTGACTCTATTTCTGCCACACATACTGGTTCATCTGTACCATTTTTCTGGATTCCATATATATATGTTAGTATATTTGTTTTCCTCTTTCTGACTTACTCTGTATGACGTCTCTAGGTCGACCCACATCTCTTCAAATGACCCAATTTTGTTCCTTTTTATGGCTGAGTAATATTCCATTGTGTATATGTACCACATCTTCTTTATCCATTCATCTGTCAATAGACACTTAGGTTGCTTTCATGACCTGGCTATTGTAAATGGTGCCGCTATAAACATTGGGGTGTAAGCGCCTTTTTGAATTATGGTTTTCTCTGGGTATATGCCCAGTAGTGGGATTGCTGGGTCATATGGTAATTATATTTTTAGCTTTTTAAGGAACCTCCATACTGTTCTCCATAGTGGCTGTATCAATTTACATTCCCACCAACAGTGCAAGAGGGTTTCTTTTTCTCCACACCCTCTCCAACATTTATTGTTTGTAGATTTTTTGATGATGGCCATTCTGACCAGTGTGACATGATACCTCATTGTAGTTTTGATTTGTATTTCTCTAATAATTAGTAATGTTGAGCATCTTTTCATGTGCCCCTTGGCCATCTGTATGTCTCCTTTGGAGAAATGTCTATTTAGGTCTTCACCCATTTTTTGATTGGGTTGTTTGTTTTTTTGATATTGAGCTGCATGAGCTGTTTGTATATGTTGGGGATTAATCCTTTGTCCATTGATTCATTTGCAAATATTTTCTTCCATTCTGAGGGTTGTCTTTTTGTCTTGTTTATGGTTTCCTTTCCTATGCAAAAGCTTTTAAGTTTCATTAGGTCCTGTTTATTTTTGTTTTTATTTCCATTTCTCTAGGAGGTGGATCAAAAAAGATCCTGCTGTGACTTATGTCATAGAGTGTTCTGCTTATGTTTTCCTCTAAGAGTTTTATAGCATTCAGTCTTACATTTAGGTCTTTAATCCATTTTGAGTTTATTTTTGTGTATGGTGTTAGGGAGTGTCTAATTTCATTCTTTTACATGTAGCTGTCCAGTTTTCCCAGCACCACTTATTGAAGAGACTGTCTTTTCTCCATTGTGTATCCTTGCCTCCTTTGTCATAGATTAGTTGACCATAGGGGCATGGGTTTATCTCTGGGCTTTCTCTCCTGTTCCATTGATCTGTATTTCTGTCAGCAAAACCATTCTTAATATTCACACACAAATACTAACACATAAACCCTCAGTTTTACCAAGAATGAATATGCTATTTAGGGGCTTCCCTGGTGGCACAGTGGTTAAGGGTGTTATAAGAATATAAAAGATCAGGTTCTTACCTAGTTTGAGTGACATCAGGGAAAACTTCCCTTATGAGAGAGGCATTTAAGTTGAGGCCAAAAGGGGGATTATAAATTGGCTGGCTGAAAGGATTGCATAGAGAAGGGGGAAATGTTCCAAAGAGAGACACCAGACAGAAAGGAAAAGGTCACGTAGTTAAGAGTGTTAGAAAACATTGTAAAGAAAATGGGAAACAATTAAAGGCCTATAAGAAGGGAGCTGACATGATTAGATATGCATTGTTCAAATATTCTCTGGCTGTTGTGCGGAGAGTAAATGCTATCTACAGAGTGTTTTGTAGAAGAAAAAATAAACGTGAAGAGGTAGTTACAGAAGTCCAGTTTAGAGATAACAGCGTAGAGATTAGAGCGGTAGCAATGGAGAAGGTAAGAAGTTTATGGATTGGGACTTCCCTGGTGGTGTAGTGATTAAGAATCGGTCTGCCAATGCAGGAGACACAGGTTTGAGCCCTGGTCCAGGGAGATTTCACATGCCACGGAACAACTAAGCCCGTGCGCCACAACTACTGAGACTGCGCTCTAGAGCCCATGCTCTAGAGCCCGTGAGCCACAACTAGAGAAAACCCACACGGAGCAATGAGGACCCAACACAGCCCAAAACAAACAAATAATAAATAAATAAATTTTTGTAAAAAAAGAAAATATCTTAAAAAAAAAAAAAGAAGTTTATGGATTTAAATACCTCTAGGAAATGGGATTTACCTGACTTGGGTGTTGACTGGCTATAAAAGAAAATGGAAGAGAGAAATTAGGAATGATTTCCAGGTCTCTTGGAATTCAGTAGATTCATTCAATGAGATGGACAAGACTGGAAGAAGACAAATTTAATTTGAATAGTAATCTGGCTCTTAGGAGCAGAAACATATCAAATCTAGCTTAAGTGCAGATTATAGAAACAAAGGATTCATAAGGTTGTTACCCACCAATCCACCGACAATAAAGCCTGATACTAAACACAGTGACCCACTCTCCTCTCCTTGCATATGGCACTCCACACCCACATCCTCCTGTGTAGGCTGACCTGCATGCTTCTCGTCTTCTTTCTCTAGACTTCCCTCATTTCGGCGCAGTCAGGACTGCCCACCCCCCATATATTAACTTGCATATTTCTGTCCACTTAAGTCAATCTTTTCCTCCCCATTCAATACTACTATGAAATAAAATTCATGTTTTATGGCAAGACAAGACAAATTTAAACATAAAAATTCTTCTCTCCCCTTTGGCCTCCCCTCTCCCCCAACCGTGCATTGTGTATCTGCATTATGCATGGACCAAACCTCCCCCATCAACAGGAATACCTGCTCAACCATAAAGAACAACATTCTCCCAGCATCAACAAGACAACTCCTTAAGAGATAACATTCCTTCTATAGCTTGTAAGGGGTCACATGACCCACCAGGATGATGCTTAGATCTGGATTATGTAAACTGTCAATAATACATCATTTGATGTACAGCCCTGTGTCTCAAAAAACTTTTATAACTGTGCCTTGATTTCTAACCGGCAGAAGAGTTCTCAGAGCTTTCTGAGATGCTCTTTCCAGGTTATAATCCTCAAATTTGGCTTGAATAAAACTTTCCAATTCTTTCTTAGATTGACTGATTTTTTCATTGACACTATGTAACGTTAGTTTTGCTAAGGTTATCTCTCCTTTCTCCAGGTTTCAGTCATCTTCATGAGGAAATACATAAGTACTCTCCAACAGGTCTAAATTTCCAGAGACCTGGGGGAAAAAATTTCAGCAAAGTCTAATGCAAGTATTGTTTGACTGTTGAAGTAGATGAGTCACACTGTTCTTAAACGAAAACATTTTTAATACAGTAGTTTTACAGTGGGAATGAGACATGGTCATTTATATACAATGTTAATATTTGGGAAAAATCACAATTACGACTGACATCCCTCTGAAAAATGGCTTCTCTTGGGCCAAACATTAACTCTAGTGGAACAGATCTTCAACAGCAGTAAGTTCCTTCTTATAATGAGATTCCAACTTCCACATTCCAGCCAAGGTTCCTGGCTTGCTATTATACATGAACCATTGAGTTAGTGCCTGCTGGCCTTTAAGCCTGTCACCAATGCAAGCAGCATTGTTTTTTTAAACTTAAAAATAAATCTAATTTGTTTTAAAGTCGTTTCATTTTTTTTCCATAACAGAAGGATTTCTGTTTTTAAAAAGATGGTTCTTGTTGCAATGAAGTTCTCTGCTAAACAACATATCCTATTGGAAATGCATGATTCAATGATACTGAAGGCTGCATTTCCTCATTCTCCTAAGTGGATAAGAATCCTAATTATGGGTAGTCTGACTTTATCTTACCAGTTTTAAATCTTACATCTTCCTCATATGTGTATAGTTAACACTGATTATTTAGTAGCATAACACAGATAAATGAATATTTACTTCTATATTGTGGATGGTAGACTTCTAATGGGCATTAATATATAGTGAAAGACTGAATAGTGATGACGATTCCCAAGGGAGAAGAGAAAAGATGTATTGGTTAATAAGCAGGCTCCCGTTTATACCTCAGATATTAAATAAAATGTGTTAGCTTTATAATCCATGATTTGATTATAGGGATTATCAGGTAAAAATACTGACAAAGCATTTGAACACATGTTGAAGCTAAAGAAGATGTGACTTACTTGCAGGACCACAAATGCAGCTGCCTTTGCTAAAATACTGGCCCCATTTTTCAGGAGATGTCACTCACGATGCAGGCCTAAAATAGGCAAGTGGTGATGCTGAGTCACAAAAGAAAGAACCGATGGCTAATAAAGCAGATGAAGAACTGACATTTTAGTCCATCTTGCCTCATTCAGAACCTATTCTAGGAACTCTCCTTTATTACCAAGAAAGCTAAAATGTCTCCCTATTTACCGTTTTCTTTCCCCTCAGCACAAAAGATGCTCAGGCTTCTCCTAACTTGAAAACAAAACAACAAAAATCCCTCTACTGATTCCTCACCCAACTACCTCAGTTCTGTCTTTCCCTTCACAGTTAAACTTATGAAAAGAAACCTTTCCTCTTCACTCTCTGACCCATGAACTTCTCAACCTACAGCAAAGATTTGATCACCACTGAAACTATTCTTATCAACTGTGTTTATGACTAATGTGACTATATCTTATCATTCAACCCAGGATGAGAATAAAAAAGGAAATTATTAAAAATTAATCATCAACTTGGACTGCCCTGAACAAATAGGGCATAAGGTCATAACACACACACATGACCTCCTAGAAGTAAAATCTGACGGACTGATTAGTCCTTGACCTTTCTGCAAATACTGATTTTATTGACTGTAAGCAGCTCTATCCTCCTTTACCGTATGAGACAATCCATTCTCCTGGATTTTCCCCCAACTATTTTGTTGCCTCCCCCCAGTGTCGTTACAGGTTCTTTTTCTTCTTTCCATTTCTTCAGTGTTCATGTTCCTAAGGTATTGGTGCTGGACAATTTCTCGAGCTCTTAGCACACGAACTCTTGGGTATTATCATTCACTCTCATAGCTTTAATTTTAATGTATGCCAGTAACTCCTATAACTGTTTCCAGGTTTATCTTTTTCTCTGAGTTCCAGAATCATACCCAAATTCCCAACTGGCATCTACTTTTTAATGAACCACAGTCATATCAAAATTAGTTGATTAAATCTAAAGTCATCTCCATAGAGAACAGACTTGTGGTTGTCAAGGGGAAGGGGTGTGGTGAGGGAAGAATGGTGAGTTTGGGATTAGCAGATGCATACTAGTATATATAGGATGGACAAACAACAAGGTCCTACTGTATAGCACAGGGAACTATATTCACTATCCTGTGATAAACCATAATGGAAAAGAATATATATATATGTATAACTGAATCACTTTGCTGTACAGCAGAAATTAACATAACACTGCAAATCAACTATACGTCAATAAAATTTTAAAAAATCTTAAGTCATCTCCCACCCCAAAAAACTCATCCCACTGTGTTCCAGAGTTTGGTGAAAGATATTATTGAATCACTTATATTCTCAACCCATAAATCTGAATGACAGCTGTATTAGGGTAATTACATTATGCTGCTATAAAAATAATACAAGTCAAAATTCTGAGGTTCAACACACACAAACACACACATGCACCCTCCTAGGCCATTTCTCATTGATATTAGAGCCAATATAGAGCAGTGGGGTCTCTGCTCCATTCATTCGTTTGGGAATGCAGGCTACTTTGATCTATTGGGTCTACTGTTTCTAAATGTGGCTCCAAGGTCATCCTGACATCATCCAGCCCACTAACTGGGAAATCAAAGACAGCATGGATAAAGCATGCCCTCTTTAACTCCCTTACCCACACATCACTTTGGTTTATAGTCCACTGGCAAGAATTTTTCATGAGGCTCCATCCTGCTGCAAGATAATTAAAAACATCAATTAACTCTGTGGAAAGGAAGAGGAACAGGCTTGGCGAGCATCTAGCCAGTGTCTACCACACTGTCTTGCTCTCCCCCTCCTTCTTCACCTCATATCTAATCATTTATGTGGTCCTGTGCATTATTCCTCTGTAACACCTTAGAGATACTGCTATTTTCTATTCTACATTGCCAAATCTTTTTTTTTTTTTTTTTTGCAGTACGCTGGCCTCTCACTGTCATGGCCTCTCCCGTCGCGGAGCACAGGCTCCGGACGCGCAGGCCCAGCGGCCACGGCTCACGGGCCCAGCCACTCCACGGCATGTGGGATCTTCCCGACCCGGGGCACGAACCCGCGTCCCCTGCATCGGCAGGCGGACTCCCAACCACTGCGCCACCAGGGAGGCCCTACATTGCCAATTCTTTAGTTAAGATCCTCAAAATTCTTACCATGATTCTGCAGTTGCCCACGCTTTGCTCTTCACTGGTACAATGCTTATTTTTCAAAGTTTGAATTGACCCTATCATTATCCTGGTTGGAATCCTGAGTCTCACAATAAAACTCCAACTCCTCAGCTTGGGGTAAAACTATCTTTATGTATCTCATCATATATCTCATAACGTGTTACACAAAAGTACTCAAGCCAGTTCAAAATTCCTGTAAGACCTTAACTCTGTGACTTTGAACATCTTAATCTTTCCCCATCTCTTGAAATGTTTAGTCACCATTCATCCATTCTGTGTCCAAAGTCACCTTCTGAAGGAAGGCATCCGATTTCTCCCCATTAACTCCTGGGTTAGACTTCCCCAGATGCCACTCTTTCTACACAAATTCATGCTTCTCTATAAATTATGCTATCTCATACATTTATAGTTGTTCATAATTGTTTATTTGTTCCTGATCTAGAATACAGAGTGTAAAAGAAACACTACGTAAGAGTTGGATGAATGAATTAATCATTAAGAAAGAAGAACAGCTGAACCTTTGACCATTCTATCTCAATAGATTGTGATTCAACTCTTCTCTGCCCCCACTAAAATCCAATAACCAGAAAACAGACAAATTACCAAATGCAGGATCTAGATTATCTATAAGAAGAGAACACAAAGAACCAGTGAACTTTTTTTTTTTTTTTTTTGGTATGCAGGCCTCTCACTGTTGTGGCCTCTCCCGTTGTGGAGCACAGGCTCCGGACGCGCAGGCTCAGCGGCCATGGCTCACGGGCCCAGCCGCTCCACGGCATGTGGGATCCTCCTGGACCGGGGCACGAACCCGTGTCCCCTGCATCGGCAGGCGGACTCTCAACCACTGCGCCACCAGGGAAGCCCCAGTGAACTTTTTAATAATTAAATTAAATCACTGAGTGATAAAATAGATAAAATAATCTTTTTAGTGTTAGCTTAGTACTTTTGATTCAAAGTTCTTTCTGATTCCTCTATAACCAAATCTTCCACAAATGGCAGGATCTAGAAATGATTCGAAATATATGTAAAAATATGACAGACACATGACTGCCATTCAGTTAGTATTAACTATCATAATTATTTACGGAGTGGGAATGAAAAACACGGGGAAAATCCAGGGAATGATGAAGAGACAAAGTTAGCCGGATCAGATTCCATGTGCTATAAATAAAACAATAAAAATATATGAATAAACTGCCTCAAGATCTATTATTCTTTAGTAGCTATATTTCCCATTTCTATCTTAAAGTGAAATTTTACTTTATATAATTTTTAATAGCATCAAGAGTGTAGGAGAGGAAGGAGAAATGTTTACTTCACAAACTTGAAGGACATTACTTAATTCCTTGGCTTCAGTGTGCCAAGAAATACGACAAGGTGGAACTGGATTCTTTAGTTTGGAGAAACCAGTGAAAATCTTCTCTAACGATATTCTGGGGGAACATCACAGATGAAAGAACGCTAAGAGAGGATATGGGATTTTTCTTAGACTAAAAAGATTGAGCCACAAAACTTAGGGACACTTCATCATTTAAAAAGTCACTCAAGAAATTCAATTTCCTTTACTTCTAATTTGAATTCTTTTAACTGTACAAGGTAATATTAAGAGGATCAAGAGGATAAGACCACAAGTACAAGCTGACGAACAAATCTTCCCTCAAACTCTGTGTGCTCTCTCATTAACGATAATGAGAAAAGTGTACGGAAAAGTGCTGTAAACTGATGAATCCAGTTCAGTTACCACTCATGTAGATAAAACAAATCTGCTGCACAATATGACAGTCACTGAGTCTCATTACTTTCCTTTGGGAAAAAAGGAAATCCCCACCTCCAAAGGTGTTCAACCCCATTATATTTATGACCCTAATCCAAAATAATTTACTTCAGTCATGATTACTCTAATACTGTTTTAATCATGATAAGAGCTTTATTTCTCTTTCTCTCTCCTCTCTCTCTCTTTCCCTTAGCTTACAACTTTGCTAACTCTAACCAGCTGTCTTGAATGAGTTTTGTACCTTCTGCCTCTATTAGAAGAGTATCTGGCATCCAGTTCTTACAGCTAGTGATCTACATTAAGTAGAAGTAGTCAGAATCCGTTTAAAACTAGTGAAAACCCAGAACTGAGGAAATTCTTCTCCATGTCTTAAATGCACACCTTATGACGATCTGAGCTGATCAGTCAAGCCAATTAAAAACTGTAATATATGTATATATACACTTGAAGAGGTATTCAAATGTCAGTGGGTATTTCTCTTCCATCAATATTGTTCGGCCCCAGAGCACAATACTAGACATGAATTAGGCCTGTTGACCGTAAAAATAACATATGCAGTGTTTTTCTCACTAGGTCATCTGGGTTCAAATCTCAAATGTGCCTATTAATTGATTTCTAATTTAATTTCATTGTGGTCAGAGACAATACTTTATATAATTCTTTTACTTAACAATGTTTTAAGTTTCTTTAGGCTTCTTTTTCTTTTATGGCCTAGGATACGGACTAGCCTGCATAAAGTTTCATATGCATTAGAATGAATGAGCCACTGACTTCATGTTCTCTTACACAGAAGCATGTGTATTCTACTGTTGCTGTGTGGAGTGTTGTACAGAGGTCTGTTAGGTCTAGTTTGTTTATAGTGTTGTTCAAGTCTTCTATTTCCCTGTTGCTCTTCTGCCTAGATGTTCTATTATTGAAAGTGGAGTGCTGAAATCTCCAACTACTATTGTTGAATTCACTTTTTCTTTCTTCAGTTCTGTCAGGGTTTGCTTCATGTACTTGGGGCTCTGTTTTTAGGTGCATATATGGAGAACAGTATTGAGGTTCCTTAGAAAACGAAAAATAGAGCTACCATATGACCCAGCAATCCCACTCCTGGGCATATATCTGGAGAAAACCATAATTTGAAAAGATACATGCACCCCAATGTTCATTGCAACACTACTTACAATAGCCAGGACATGGAAGCAACCTAAATGTCCATCGACAGATGAATGGATAAAGAAGACGTGTTACATATATACAATGAAATATTTCTCAGCCATAAAAAAGAACAAAATAATGGTGTTTGCAGTGACATGGATGGACCTAGAGATTGTCATACTGAGTGAAGTAAGTCAGACAGAGAAAGACAAATATCATATATCACTTATATGTGGAATCTAAAAGAATGGTACAAATAAACCTATTTACAAAAGAGAAATAGAGTCACAGATGTAGAAAACAAACTTATGGTTACCAAGGGGGAAAGAGGGGGAGGAATAAATTGTAAGATTGGGACTGACATATTCACACTACTATACATAAAATCGGTAAGTAATAAGAACCTACTGTATAGCACAGGGAACTCTACTCAATACTCTGTAATGACCTATATGGGAACAGAATGTAAAGGAGAGTGGAGATATGTATATGTATAACTGATTCACTTTGCTGTACACCTGAAAAGTAACACCACATTTTAAATCAACTAATTCCAATAAAAATTAATTTAAAAATTAAAAAAAATAAAATTTACAGAAGGCTAAAAAAAGAATCCAAGGATAAAAGTAAAATAGTAAAATAAATTATCAAGTTGAGAACCTGAGCTTCCTTTTCCTCCTACATCTCTTCCTTAGGCTGGGCAAGTTGTTAACTTATTGCCTATTTTATCTCCAACTCCTCAACTCCTAACTGTGACTCATATTTATTATTACTCCACTGATCTAACTGCCAAGTGTAAAGATAGTATTGAAATGGAAAAAAAAATACTCTAGAATAAAAGGAAAACCTCCCTCATGCAGACACCAGAGAGGCTATTACAGTAAATGAAAAGAGTCACTTGACTGCAGAAAGCACGTCTTTTGACACAGAGGGCTCTTCATCTGAGGGCTATTCACACCCTAGGGATAAAAATCACTTAGGTTTTGGGCACTTGATAATAGAATAAACTCCAAAAATGTCAGCTCTTGTCCTGTCACATGGCTTAACCAATTCACCCAGGGGCAAAACTTTTGTTCTTTGTATAATATGTGAACCTGTTGTCAACAGCATCGTCTGTACGGTCTGTCCCTGTTACATTGGCTTCCAGCCCTGTCCTACACAGAATATCGCTGATGAAAATCACTTGGTGTCCCTAGTTTCATCTTTAAAGTGTTGAAAGAAGAGTCCATATTTCTATCAGTCAGCTTGAGTCAAGTGGGTATAATAATAAATGATACTAAAAATAGTGAGTTGAGACATTAAAAGGTTATTTTTCCTCCACATTAAATATCGATTATGAATCTGTTCAGCTCTGCTCCATGTAACCTTCACTCAAGGACCCAGAAGCAGCCCCATTTTCAAACACTGCTTGGCTAATGACTGAAGGAAAAGACCTCATGGTGAAGTAAACACTGGCTATTAAAGTTTCCTGTTAGACGTTACACACATTGCTTATGTTCATAGTTCACTGGGCAAAGCAAGTCATATGGCCAAACTTGCTGGCTATGGAGCAAAGGTATATATAATCCTCTTGTAAGGAGTATGACTATATGCAAGGTACTCCATCACGAGACACACAACGGAGGGGCAAGGAATACCATGAAAATTAATATTATCTACAATAACATTCATTAAAGGATATCTTCTCTAGGAAATCAAAGCTCTAAAACAGTGCTGCCCAATGAAACTTTCAATGATGATAGAAGTATTCTACATCTGCAATGTTCAGTATTCAGAGAAAGAGATTCCAGGTAGACGAAAACATTTAACACCCTCCAATCCTACAGTCAACTTCTCCCTTGTCAAGGACTGAAGACCATATCTCTCATTTTGAAATAAAACTAAAGAGAGTACATCTTAATAGTATGGAGGGAAGCCCTACAGAAGCCTAAGCATTTATTCCACTGGAGCAAAGAAGAAATGAAAAGTTTAACTGTACATTACAATAACATAATAAAAAGAGAAGGGAGTCTGATTCTCTTTAATAATAAAGGGAGTATTATTTTAGTACTACTGATTTAGCAGTAGTACTAAAATAATTTGCAGTTAAATAGCAATACTGCTCTGGCTACATGAAACTTAACTGTTCCCTTTGACAACATCTTGAGAGTTTTCTGTGTAAAATGAAGGGAGAGACAGAAAGACAGAGACAGAGAGAAAGACAGAGAGAGAAGACCTTAGAATTGACATTTATGTCAGGAACCGCAAGAATCCTATAAATCTTTTGGGGGGAACAGGGGAACTTGACTGAGAGGGACTTTGCTTGGTAGAGTGAATTGTTTGACATGAGGTCGGTATTAATCAAATAATAAAAAATGTATTATTTGAACATGAATGAAATATATAAATTACCCAGTTTTTGGAAAGCTAATTTTCAGGGCTTTTATAGTCATGGCTGTTTCAGCATAGGCATTGAGTATAGTAGGACCCATAGCAAGAGCTATAATGTATGTCACAGTGGTTTCACCAAATTATTGAAACTCAACATACCTCATTGCACTGTTGCAATCTGTTTCAAAGAGGTAACATTGAAATGTCTCCAGAAGATTTAATTGGAGAATCATTTATTCATTTACTCACTTCATTATTCAAATATATATTAGAAAGCTCCTGTATGCCAGGTGTTAGAAAAAGTATTGCAGATACTAAAACAAACAGAATATATACTTCTGGTTTTAAAAGGGCTTTAAGTGTATTCAGGTATGTTTCCTCTTGAGAGGACGGCTGGTTATATGAACAAATAAGTCAAAAAACTATCATTCCAGTTTGAAAATCAGTTAAAGAATGGTATTAGTAAATATTAGGGGAATTCAGCCTGACTATACTATATACATCCTGACTATAAATCACAGCTAACTCAGTATACATGGTGGGTGGCAATCCTCAATCCAGCATGCTGTACGTTAGTGCAAGCCGAATCTTAAGAACAAACCAATACACTCAGTCTTTTTTTTTTCCATTTGCATTTGCTCTTGCACCTAAGTTTTTATAACAGTTGATTCTAAAAAGAGGAATCATTGTAAAATTAATAAAATGTGGAAAATGAGTACTCATCTGCTAGGACTGCCACAATGAAATTCCACAGACTAGGTGACTTAAACAACATAAATTAATTTTTTCACAGTTCTACAGGGGAGAAGTCCAAGATCAAGGTGCCCTCAGGGTTGGTTTCTGGTGAGGGCTCTCTTCCTGGCTTGAGGACAGTTGCCTTCTCACTGTGTACTCACTTGGCCTTTCCTCTGGGTGTGCCTGAGGAGAGACAGCGATCTCTGGTCTATCTTCCTCTTCTTATAAGGACACTGGTCCTGTGGGCTACTGAATTAGGGTCTCAGCCTCATGACCTCACTTACCTTAATTACCTCCTTAAAGGCCCTGTCTCCAAATACAGTCACATTGAGGGTTAGGCTTCAACACAGGAATTTTGAGGGGAACATAATTCAGTTCATAACAATGGAGCTGTCGAAAGATGAGATTTTGAAATTGCATTGTTCATGGACCAGGAAGGAGCAGAATCTTAACTAGATGCCCATTTCAGAACCTATTTCCACTAAAGACATTTGTAATCACTTAACTGAAACAACTCACTTTTAAAATAAGTTATAAGTAATACATTCCTCACTAGGGTTTTGAAAGTAACATTTGTTTACCATTCCCACAGCTCACATTTGATTGCACTGGCAGAAAGTCAAGACTCACAGAGCAACCTCCTGTCTAATCAAAATTAATGTACAGTAATAATTGGAGGGGTACTGCCATGTAACACTGAATGGTACCAGTTAGAAGCAAATATCGCACTGAGCTCAATGTGTGTATTTCAGAAAAAGACTGGAGAAACTTTAGTCTCTATGTCAAAGAGGAGGAATTCTCCTTGAAAGTAGGAAGAGAAGAATTACTGGAAATCTTTTCTAATCAGTGTGTATTTATGAGATTCCCAAGGTCAAGCTATCTCAGAGCCCCCAAGGTATCTCAGGACCCAGAAAAATGCAAAAAATTATGTAAAAAGTGTTATGAAAAAGCCAAAATATCCTCACAGATAGAAGCAAAAAGGCTTGAAGTTTTGCAATTATTTGGAAAGTGTTTGCTTCAAAAGAAGTACCTAATTAGAGATTCAAGTACAGTCCTGAGAAAAGTCATCTCCAGTCCCATTAGAGAAACCAGGAATTATCAAATCTCAACCCAAAAAGAAAAAAAAAAAAGCTGTATAAATTAAGCCATCCATCTTGAGGCTCCTTTGCTGATTATTAGAAAATTGAAATCAGTTTCATATAGTTTATACTAAAAACAGGATCCATAATAGGACTGATGGCTTCATGGACTTGCAACCTGTGCCCTGGTCAGAAGAGCCCCACACATGGTTTAATGCTCTGTTATCACTGTCTTGTTTTATTTTGTTTTGGTTCTTTTAGGCAATAATTTTTTAACTGAAGTATAGTTGATTTACAATGTTGTGCCCACCTCTGCTGTACCGCAAAGTGACTCAGTTATACACATGTATATATATTTTTTATATTCTTTTCCACTATGGTTTATCATAAGACATTGAATATAGTTCCCTGTGCTATACATTAGAACCTTGTTGTTTATCCATTCTAAATGTAATAGTTTGCATCTACCAACCCCAAACTCCCAGTCCCACCCTCTCCCTCCCCCCTCCCCCTAGGCAACTACAAGTCTATGTGGTTGAGTCAGTTTCTGTTTTGTAAATCTGTTCATTTGTGCCATATTTTAGATTCCACATATAAGTGATATCATATGGTATCTGTCTTTCTCTTTGTGACTCTTCACTTACTATGATAATTTCTAGTTGCCTCCATGTTGCTGCAAATAGCATTATTTCAGTCTTTTTTATGGCTGAGTAGTATTCCATTATATATATATGTACCACATCTTCTTTATCTATTCATCTGTTGATGGACATTTAGGTTGTTTCCATGTTTTGGCTATTGTGAACAGTGCGGCTATGAACATAGGGGTACCCGTATCTTTTTGAAATACAGTTTTGTCCGGGGATATTCCCAGAAGTGGGATTGCTGAATCATATGGTAATTCTATTTTTAGCTTTCTGAGGAACCTCCATACTGTTCTCCATAACTCTTGTACCAACTTATATTCCCACCAACTGTGTAGGAGGGTTCCCTTTTCGCCACACCCTCTCCAGCATTTGTTAATTGTAGACATTTTAATCATGGCCATTCTGACCAGTGTGAGGTGGAACCTTATTATAGTTTTGATTTGCATTTCTCTAATAATTAGTGGTTTAATGGTTTAATGCTCTGCTATCCCTGTCTTGTTATTCTTAATGATTTTTAAAGGAGGAGCCCTGTGATTTCATTTTGCACTGGCCCCCACAAAGTTATGTAGCTGGCTTACTGATAAAGGAGGAACTGACTACCCAGCAGAACTTCTGCTGAGGAAGTGGGCTGGACGACAGCAGTGGTAGACTTGCATTTAATATGAAACCATTTATCAGCAACTCCAACACTACCCAAAGGGTGCATTCAGCTGGACTTCTGACTCTAGCTCAGGCAGGACTTCATAGTCAGAAAAAAAATGCTCATTCATTCAACCTTGCTTATGTATTCAATATCTATGTAATTCATCATGTTCATGAAATGATTCAGAAGAGACTAACTGGGACAATTGCCATGTCCTTTCGTTAGTTACTTTTTAACTGGTCCTAACAGTGATTACCCTGCATCTTCCAACTCGTATCAGTAGGCTGGTGGCATTTCATTCTTCAGGTCTCAACTCCAATTCCAATCAGAGGTAGTGATTGGAATTAGGAAAAAAATATCTGGTTTATTCTATTCAGCCACTCCCTCACTGGGTCTCCTAAACAAAATCTATCCTTGCCCAGTGGAAACGAAGGTTACCAGATTGAACCAGATATTTTATTTTTGGCTAAATGGCTGGGTATCTAGCCTGAATTGTTTAACAGTCAAATATTCTCTCTGAGAAAGCAATTTGGTGCCAAAACTAGTTCTCTGTTTCATGCAAAAAATAAAAACAATAATTACTAGTGAGTTAAAATATCAGACAGTTATTATTTTCATTTTGTTTTTCAATAAAGAACAAAACACAAATGTCAAAAGAGTTGATGATGCATATCAATACCTCTATTAATTTCAAAAGACATTCAAATGCAATGAAATCCATATTTCTTTGCTAAACAGCATATTAACACAATGGATTTTTTTAAAGTAAGTTTTACTGACAGATAACTAAACTGTTAGGAAAAGCTTGTACAGTAACAACCTTAACTATATTATGAAGGCTAGGAAGCTAGTTTCCAAAGAAGCAGTGATGTTGTTTACTTCTATGAGAGTATCTAACTTTTTAAAAAATTTCCAAGAAACTTGGCATTCTCTAATTCAACATAATATACAGGTTTTCACTGAAAGGGAAAAAACCCATAACTTTTTAAAAATGCAGAATTAGATGTCAGGCTTTCCACTAAGTGCAACACAATGTTATTGGAAACAGTAAGTAAGTGATGTCTGGTTTCACTGAAAAGTACTGGCAACATGGAATGGAGCAGGTGAAAGGGCCAGGGTATGGTACAAAACCTGCTCAGGAGGACAAAATAGTTTCACCTGGGTCAGGAAGGACCCAAGTGTCTATCATTTATGGGCAAAACAAATAAGATGAGGGCAAATGCAGAGTAATTACAGGTAAACAGGGAAAGTCTACCAGGAGGATGTAATGAATTGAATTCATGAGCATAAGCCAGGTTCCAGAAACAGATCTCACCACAGAACAGAAGGAAGTGGGAGAAAGCAGGAAGACCCAGATATGTAGTCTCTCATACAACTCAAAAGTCAGTCTACACAGGAATAGAGATGCAGATGTAGAGAATGGACTTGAGGACACGGGGAGAGGGAAGGGTAAGCTGGGATGAAGTGAGAGAGTGACACTGACATATATACACTAACAAATGTAAAATAAATAGCTAGTGGGAAGCAGCTGCATAGCACAGGGAGATCAGCAGGGTGCTCTGTGTCCAACTAGAAGGGTGGGATAGGGAGGGTGGGAGAGAGACACATGAGGGAGGGGATATGGGGATATATGTATCTGTATAGCTGATTCACTTTGTTATACAGCAGAAACTAACATACAATTGTAAAGCAATTATACTCCAATAAAAATGTTAAAAAAAACAAAAAGTCAGTCTACAGATTCCTTCTCACCTGGGACATGTTCGAGATGCAGAAACGACGGCCCCTCTAAACAACTACTGAATCAGAATCTACATTTAACCAAGTCCCCCAAAGATGCATATGCACCTGAAGGTTTAAGAAGCACTTCTCTAGTTGTTTGGTTCCTATCCAGGCTTTTAAGAAGCTGCTTCTGCTCTCTGCTATTACAGTATTCATGACCTTGGACACACAGTCTTTTGTCTACTCTCCCAAAACTACTTTTTTTCCATCTATACTCTTATTCTTTTTAACATCTTTATTGAAGTACAATTGCTTTACAATGATGTGTTAGTTTTTGCTTTACAAAAAAGTGAATCAGGGCTTCCCTGGTGGCGCAGTGGTTGAGAGTCTGCCTGCTGATGCAGGGGACACGGGTTCGGGCCCCAGTCTGGGAAGATCTCACATGCCGCAGAACAGCTAGGCCCGTGAGCCATGGCCGCTGAGCCTGTGCGGCCGGAGCATGTGCCCTGCAATGGGAGACGCCACAACAGTGAGAGGCCCACATACCGTAAAAAAAAAAAAAAAGTGAATCAGCTATACATATACATATATCCCCATATTTCCTCCCTCTTGAATCTCCCTCCCATCCTCCCTATCCCACCCCTCTAGGTGATCACAAAGCATCAAGCTGATCTCCCTGTGCTATGTGGCTGCTTCCTACTAGCTACCTATTTTACATTTGGTGGTGTGTATATGTCCATGCCACTCTCTCACTTTGTCCCATCTTACCCTTCCCCCTCCCTGTGTCCTCAAGTCCATTCTCAACTTCCGCGTCTTTATTCCTGTCCTGCCCGTAGTTTCTTCAGAACAATTTTTCTTTCTTCACATTCCATATATATGTGTTAGCATATGGTACTTGTTTTTCTTTCTGACTTACTTCACTCTGTATGACAGACAGTAGGTCCATCCACCTTGCTAAAAATAACTCAATTTCGTTTCCTTTTATGGTTGAGTAATATTCCATTGTATATATGTCCCACATCTTCTGTATCCATTCATCTGTCAATGGACATTTAGGTTGCTTCCATGTCCTGCCTATTGTAAATAGTGCTGCAATGAACATTGTGGTACACAACTCTTTTTCTTTTTTTTCTTCTTTTTTTTTTTGCAGTACGCGGGCCTCTCACTGTATGGCCTCTCCCGCTGCGGGGCACAGGCTCCGAACGCACAGGCTCAGCGGCCATGGCTCACGGGCCTAGCCACTCCGCGGCATGTGGGATCCTCCCAGACCGGGGCACAAACCCGTGTCCCCTGTATCGGCAGGCAGACTCTCAACCACTGCGCCACCAGGGAAGCCCCCACAACTCTTTTTGAATTATGGTCTTCTCAGGGTATATGCCCAGTAGAGGGATTGCTGGGTCATATGGTAGTCCTATTTTTAGTTTTTTAAGGAACCTCCATATTGCTCTCCACAGTGACTGTATCAATTTACATTCCCACCAACAGTGCAAGAGAGTTCCCTTTTCTCCACACCCCCTCCAACATTTATTGTTTACAGAATTTTTGATGATGGCCATTCTGACTGGTGTAAAGTGATACCTCACTGTAGTTTGAATTTGCATTTCTCTAATGATTAGTGATGAGCATCCTTTCACGTGTTTCTTGGAAATCTGTATATCTCCTTTGGAGAAATGTCTATTTAGCTCTTCTGCCCATTTTTGGATTGGGTTGTTTGTTTTTTGAATACTGAGCTGCATGAGCTGCTTGTATATTTTGGAGATTAATCCTTTGTCAGTTGCTTCATTTGCAAATATTTTCTCCCATTCTGAGGGTTGTCTATTTGTCTTGTTTACGTTTTCCTTTACTGTGCAAAAGCTTGTAAGATTCATTAGGTCCCATTTCTTTATTTTTGTTTTTATTTCCATTTCTCTAGGAGGTGGGTCAAAAAGGATCTTGCTGTGATTTATGTCATAAAGTGTTCTCCCTATGTTTTCCTCTAAGAGTTTTATAGTGTCTGGCGTTACTTTTAGGTCTTTAATCCATTTTGAGTTTATTTTTGTGTATGGTGTTAGGGAGGGTCCTAATTTCATTCTTTTACATGTAGCTGTCCAGTTTTCCCAGCACCACTTGATGAAGAGACTGTCTTTTCTCCATTGTATATTCTTGCCTCCTTTTTCTAAATAAGGTGACCATATGTGTGTGGGTTTATCTCTGGGCTTTCTATCCTGTTCCATTAATCTATATTTCTGTTTTTGTGCCAGTACCATACTGTCTTGACTACTGTAGCTTTGTAGTATAGTCTGAAGTCCAGGAGCCTGATTCCTCCAGATCCGTTTTTCTTTCTCAAGATTGCTTTGGCTATTCAGGGTCTTTTTGTTCCCATACAAAGTGTGAATTTTTTTGTCCCAGTTATGTGAAAAATGCCATTTGATAGGAATTGCATTAAATCTGTACATTGCTTAGGGTAGTATAGTCATTTTCACAATGTTGATTCTTCCAATCAAAGAACATGGTAGATCTCTCCATCTGTTTCATCAGTGTCTTATAGTTTTCTGCGTACAGGTCTTTTGTCTCCTTAGGTACGTTTATTCCTAGGTATTTTGTTGCAAAGGTAAATGGGAGTGTTTCCTTAATTTCTCTTTCAGATTTTTCATCATTAGTGTATAGGAATGTAACAGATTTCTGTGCATTAATTTTGTATCCAGCTACTTTACCAAATTCATTGATTAGCTCTAGTAGTTTTCTGGTAGCCTCTTTAGGATTCTCTATGTATCGTATCATGTCATCTACAAACAGTGACAGCTTTACTTTTCCTTTTCTGATTTGTATTCTTTTATTTCTTTTTTATCTCTGATTGCTGTGGTTAAAACTTCCAAATCTGTGTTGAATAACAGTGGTGAGAGTGGACAACCTTGTCTTGCGCCTGATCGTACAGGAAATGGTTTCAGTTTTTCACCACTGAGAATGATGTTTGCTGTGGGTTTGTCATATACAACCTTTATTATTTTGAGGTTAAGTTCCCTCTATGCCTACTTTCTGGAGGGTTATTACCATAAATGGGTGCTGAATTTTGTTGAAAGCTTCTTCTGCATCTATTGAGATGATCATATGTTTTTTCTCCATCTATTTGTTAATATGGTTTATCACATTGATTGATTTGCATACACTGAACAATCCTTGCATTCTGGGAAAAACACCACTTGATTATGGTGTATCATGCTTTAAATGTGCTGTTGGATTGTGTTTGCTAGTATTTTGTTGAGGATTTTTGTATCTATGTTCACCAGTGATATTGGCCGGTAGTTTTCTTTTTTGTGACATCTTTGTCTGGTTTTGGTATCAGGCTGATTGTGGCCTCGTAGAATGAGTTTGGGAGTGTTCTTCCCTCTGCTATATTTTGGAAGAGTTTGAGAAGGATAGGTGTTAGCCCCTCTCTAAATGTTTGATAGAATTCGTCTGTGAAGCCATCTGGTCCTGGGCTTTTGTTTGTTGAAAGAGTTTTACTCCATTTCAGTGCTTGTGATTGGTCTGTTTTTATTTTCTATTTCTTCCTGGTTCAGTCTCAGAAGTTTGTGCCTTTCTAAGAATTTGTCCATTTCTTCCAGATTGTCCATTTTATTGGTATATAGTTGCTTGTAGTAATTTCTCGTGGACCTTTGTATTTCTGCAGTGTCAGTTGTTACTTCTCCTTTTTCATTTCTAATTCTGTTGATTTGAGTCTTCTCCCATTTTTCTTGATGACTCTGGCTAAGTGTTTATGAATTTCATCTTCTCAACAAACCAGCTTTTACTTTAATTGATCTACTGTTTCCTTCATTTCCTTTTCACTTATTTCTGATCTGATCTTTATGATATCTTTCCTCCTGGTAACTTTGCGGTTTATTTGTTCTTCTTTCTCAAATTGCTTTCGGTGGAAGGTTAGGTTATTTGAGATGTTTCTTCTTTCTTGAGGTAGGATTGTATTGCTATAAAGTTCCCTCTTAGAACTGCTTTTCCTGCATCCCATGGGTTTTGGGTCGTCATGTTTTCATTGTCATTTGTGTCTAGCTATTAATTTGTTTCCTCTTTGATTTCTTCAGTGATCTCTTGGTTATTTAGTAGTGTATTGTTTAACCTCCACGTGTTTGTATTTTTTACAGATTTTTTTCCTGTAATTGATATCTAGACTCATAGCATTGTGGTCGGAAAAGATACTTGATATGATTTCAATTTTCTTAAATTTACCAGTGCTTGAATTGTGACCCAAGATATTATCTATCCTGCAGAATGTTCCATGAGCAGTTGAGAAGAAAGTGTATTCTGTTGTTTTTGTATGGAATGTCCTATAAATATCAATTAAGTCCATCTTTTTTAATGTATCATTTAAAACTTGTTTTTCCTTATTTATTTTCATTTTGGATGATCTGTCCATTGGTGAATGTGGGGTGTTAAAATCCCCTACTATGATTGTGTTACTGTCAATTTCGCCTTTATGGCTGTTAGCATTTGCCTTATGTATTGAGGTGCTCCTTTGTGGGTGCATAAAGATTTACAGTTGTTATATCTTCTTTTTGGATTGATCCCTTGATCATTATGTAGTGTCCTTCTTTGTCTCTTGTAATAGTCTTTATTTTAAAGTCTATTTTTTCTGATATGAGAATTGCTACTGCAGCTTTCTTTTGATTTCCATTTGCATGGAATATCTTTTTCCATCCCCTCACTTTCAGTCTGTATGTGTCCCTAGGTCTGAAGCGAGTCTCTTGTAGACAGCATATATATGGGTCTTGTTTTTGTATCCATTCAGCCAGTCTATTTCTTTTGGTTGGAGCATTTAATCCATTACATTTAAGGTAATTATCGATATGTATGTTCCTATTACCATTTTCTGAATTGTTTTGGGTTTGTTATTGTAGGTCTTTTCCTTCTCTTGTGTTTCCTGCCTAGAGAAGTTCCCTTAGCATTTGTTGTAGAGCTGGTTTGGTGTTGCTGAATTCTCTTAGCTTTTGCTTGTCTGTAAAGGTTTCAATTTCCCCATCCAATCTGAATGAGATCACTGCTGGGTAGAGTAATCTTGGTTGTAGGTTTTTCCCTTTCATCACTTTAAATATGTCCTGCCACTTCCATCTGGCTTGCAGAGTTTCTGCTGAAAGATCAGCTGTTAACCTTATGGGGATCCCCTTGTATGTTATTTGTTGTTTTTCCCTTGCTGCTTTTAATATTTTTTCTTTGTATTTAATTTTTGATAGTTTGATTAATATGTGTCTTGGTGTGTTTCTCGTTGGATATTTCCTGTATGGGACTCTCTGTGCTTCCTGGACTTGATTAACTATTTCCTTTCCCATATTAGGGAAGTTTTCAACTATAATCTCTTCAAATATTTTCTTAGTTCCTTTCTTTTTCTCTTCTTCTTTTGCAACTCCTATAATTTGAATGTTGGTGCATTTAATGTTGTCCCAGAGGTCTCTGAGACTGTCCTCAATTCTTTTCATTCTTTTATCTATATTCTGCTCTGTGGTAGTTATTTCCACTAATTTATCTTCCAAGTCACTTACTGTTCTTCTACCTCAGTTATTCTGCTATGGATTCCTTCTAGAGAATTTTTAATTTCATTTATTTTGTTGTTCATCATTGTTTGTTTGCTCTTTAGTTCATCTTGGTCCTTGTTAAACGTTTCTTGTATTTTCTCCATTTTATTTCCAAGATTTTGCATCACCTTTATTATCATTACTCTTAATTCTTTTTCAGGTAGACTGCCTATTTCCTCTTCAGTTGTTTGGTCTGGTGGGTTTTTACCTTGCTCCTTCATCTTCTGTGTGTTTCTCTGCCTTCTCATTTTGGTTCACTTACTGTGCTTGGGGTCTCCTTTTCTCAGGCTGAAGTTTCGTAGTTCCCATTGGTTTTGGTGTCTGCTCTCAGTAGGTATGGTTGGTTCAGTGGGTAGTGTAGGCTTCCTGGTTGTGGGGACTGGTGCCTGTGTTAAGGTGGATGAAGCTGGATCTTGTCCTTCTGGTGGGCAGGACCGCATCCGATGGTGGGTTTTGGGATGTCTGTGAACTTATGATTTTAGGCAGCCTCTCTGCTAGTGGGTGGGGTTGTGTTCCTGTCTTGCTAGTTGTTTGGCATAGGGTGTCCAACACAGTAGCTTGCTGGTCATTGAGTGGAGCTGTGTCTTAGCATTGAGATGGAGATCTCTGCAAGAGCTCTTACCATTTGATATTACATGGAGCTCGGAGATATCTGGTGGACCAATTTCCTGAACTTGACTCTCCAACCTCAGAGGCACAAGCCTGACACCCGGCAGGAGCACCAAGACCCTGTCCACCACACGGCTCAGAAGAAAAGTTAAGAAAAATAAAATAAATAAAGAAAAAAATAATAAAAGTTATTAAAATAAAAAAAATTAATTAAAAATAAAAAAATTAAAAGTCATTAAAAAAAGAAAGAAAGATGAGAGCAACCAAACCAATAAACAGATCTACCAATAATAACAAGCGCTAAAAACTATACTAAAAAAAAAAACAACCAAAAAATGGAGAGACAGAACCCTAGGACAAACCGTAAAAGCAAAGCTATACAGACAGAATCACACAAGGAAGCATACACATACACACTCACAAAAGAGAAAAAGGAAAAAAATATATATATCTATATATAAAATAAAAGAAGGAAAAGAGCAACCAAATCAATAAACAAGTCCACTAATGATAATAAACTCTAAATACTGAACTAAGATAAACATAAAACCAGAAACAAATTAGATGAAGAAAGCAAACCCCAAGTCTACAGTTGCTCGCAAAGTCCACCACCTTAATTTTGGATGATTCGTTGTCTGTTCAGGTATTCCACAGATGCAGGGTCCATCAAGTTGATTGTGGAGATTTAATACACTGCTCCTTAGGCTGCTGGGAGAGATTTCCCTTTCTATTCTTTGTTCACACATCTCCTGTAGTTCAGCTTTGGCTTTGGCCCCACCTCTGCATGTAGGTCGCCTGAGGGCATCTGTTCCCACCCAGACAGGACGGGGTTAAAGGAGCAGCTGATTAGGGGGCTCTGGCTCACTCAGGCCGGGAGGAGGGAGGGGTGTGGAATGCGGGGCAACCCTGCAGCGGCAGAGGCCGCCGTGACGTTGCACCAGCCTGAGGCGCCGTGCGTTCTCCTGGGGAAGCTGTCCCTGGATCACGGGACCCTGGCAGTGGCGGGCTGCACAACCTCCTGGGAGGGGAGATGTGTTTAGTGACCTGTGCTTGCACACAGGCTTCTTGATGGCTGGAGCAGCAGACTTAGAGTTTCATGCCCGTCCCTCGTGTCTGCGCTGATAGCAGCGGCTCGCGCCCTGTCTCTGGAGCTCCTTTACGTGGTGCTCTGAATCCCCTCTCCTCGCACACCCCGAAACAATGGTCTCTTGCCTCTTAGGGAGTTCCAGACTTTTTCCCAGACTCCGTCCCAGCTAGCTGTGGTGCACTAGCCCTCTTCAGGCTGTGTTCATGCAGCCAACCCCAGTCCTTTCCCTGGGATTGGACCTCTGAAGCCCAAGCCTTAGCTCCCAGCCCCATCCGTCCCGGCGGGTGAGCCGACAAGGCTCTGGGGCTGGTGAGTGCTAGTCGGCACCAATCCTCTGTGTGGGAATCTCTCCGCTTTGCCCTCTGCATCCCTGTTGCTGCGCTCTCCTCCGCGGCTCCGAAGCTTCCCCCCGCTACCCCTGTCTCTGCCAGTGAAGGGGCTTCCTAGTGTGTGGAAACATTTCCTCCTTCACAGCTCCCTCCCAGTGGTGCAGGTCCCGTCCCTATTCTTTTGTCTCTGTTTTTTCTTTTGCCCTACCCATGTACGTGGGGAGTTTCTTGCCTTTTGGGAAGTCTGAGGTCTTCTGTCAGAGTTCAGTAGGTGTTCTTCCACATGTAGATATATTTCTGATGTATTTGTGGGGAGGAAGGTGATCTCCATGTCTTACTCCTCTGCCATCTTGAAGGTCTTCTCTACCTTAACTCTTTAATGAGACATTTTCCTTCTTCTCTTAAAAAGTATATTAAAATTCTTATTGAAAACTTAAAACACACAGATGTATATTTCTGAATTTGGCATCTAACTTTGGTTAAATGATAAGTGAGGGAAATTATTATTTATTAATAGCTATGAGATTAAATATTTCCTTATTTGGAAAAAAGATACTGAATTTCTCTCTCCACCTTACATGGTATATAAAACAATTTCCAGATAGATTAAAAGTTAAATGTGAACAAAAAAGCCATAAAAACTAGACAAGATGTTACCTTATTTCATAGAAGAAAAGGCTTTTCCAAATATAAAATATGTTTCTACACATAAGACAAAAGGAAAATATATATTGATCTTACAACATAAAAATTGGAGACCATCATATGTCAAAAACACAAGCCACAGTAAAAGAAAAACCACAAACTGTGCATAATCTGTAACATATTTGGTAACCAAAAGAATAATATGGTTATTAAATCAAAAGCTTTTACAAACTAGTAAGAAATATAAATACCATAATAGAAAATTTTTAAAAGAAATAAATAAGCAATTCATTAAGGAAACAGTCAATTGCCCATATCTGAAATACTGTTCAGCTCTGTTAGTTAAAAAATACATAAATTTCAAAAATAATGAAGCACACTATCCAGACCCATTATATAGTTATAGTAATTATGACAATGTGGTATCAGCTTAAGGGTATATAAATGGGCTCTGGAAAAGAACAGAATCCAGAAAACCATACTTCTACCATCAACTGATTTATGACAAAGGTGACACTGAGATGAAGTGGGATAAGTATGGTCTTTTCCAATAAATGGTATTGCATGACCTGGATATTCTTGTTGAAAAAAAAAAATGTGTTTTCATCCTTACTTCATTCCACAAACAAAGGTTACTCCAGATGGATTGCAGATTTAAATTTGAAAGGTCAAGAAATAAAATAATTTTAGGAGAAACCATAGGAGAATATCTTTGTGCCTTTGGAATAGGCAAAGAGTTTTTAAAGAAAGCAAAGATCTGCAAATTATAAAAATTGATACATCAGATTTTATTAAGATTAATGTAGTTCAATTTCATCACCAGGTACCAACCCATTAAGAGAGGAAAAAGGTAGGCTGCAGATGGAGAGAAAATATTTGAGTGCATCTGTCTCACAAAAGACTCATCTAAAATGTATAAAGAATTTTATAAATCAGTTCAAAAAGGCAGTTAAGTAGAAAAAAATGAGCCAAAGATGTAAATAGAAACTTCACAAAGAAGGATATCTGAATTGCCAGTAAACATATGAAAATACTCACTTTATTATGAAAACCACAGTGAGATATCACTAAAACTCCACCTAAAAGGCTAAAATTTTTTTTAAAAATTTGTTTCAAAGGTTTCTAAGACTCTCAAGTTTTGTTAAAAATTGACTTCCTTGTATTTCTTTTCAAACTTTTCTCTTCTTAGTATACTTATAAATTATGAACCCAAAGAATGGGAAAAGATTGGTTATATTTGAATATTCACAACAAAGGAATTATGTCCAACATTTTAAATTCATAATGTTACATTTAATATAGTGCCATAAAATCCATGTCTAAACTGATTTTTATCCATGGAATTAGTTAAAATCTTCTTCTTAACATCAAAGTGAGTTAATGGATCCAAATGTCTGGTTACTAAGTTACTCATCAAGTCAGCAGAAGGTCAGCTACATGTCAAAGGCAAGATACTGTAGAACACACCCCTTAGTATAACTGCCTGACAATTTAGATGATCAGCCTCAGTTAGATTCATAAAAAGGGGGGAAGGTACTGTGATAACATTTTAATTTGGAAAAGAATAGCTTTCCTAATCTTTTCCCACACATTTTGTCATTAAATGGTATTCTTCAAACCTCAGCCCAGAAATTAAATAGTGCCCTGGGAAAGTTAAGGGAAGTACAGACAGGAAACTTTGATCCAAATCACTTTGGGGATCTTAGAAGGAGGTTATCTGATAGTCTGTCCCACATCAACCTGGATGTAGGCAACCAAGGAAACCTGGAGGTAAGAGTGATCAGATCTCAAAATCTCAGAGGTTAGCTTCTCTGAGATGCTCTTGGTTTTGTTAAACATGGGTTGACCCCAAAATTGAGTGCCAGTAAGCCAGATAAGGAGAAATGGGGTAAACTACCTACAAAGGCTACCGAATGAAAGTCATGGAAGACTCTCAGAGACGTTATGTATGGTAGTATGAGTAAAACAGGTGTCGAGACTGAATCAGCTAGGAAGAGATACAAGGCAACAAGCTGAGAAACTAGAAGAAAATAACTATTTCAAGGGCTGTATTGCTATATAAGTAACCACACCAAAACTTAATGGCTTATTTGCTCACAATTTCTGTGGGTTAGGAATTCAGGAAGGGTGCCCTGGAGACATCTCATCTCTGAGGTGTGTTGTCTAGGACCTCTGCAGAAGTGGCCTAAATAGATGGGAGCTGGCTGGGATTACTGAATGGGGTCATATGTGTCTGAGGCTCATTCTAGCCCAGCTTGTTCCTCAGTTCTCTTCCAAGTGGCTTCTCCATACAATTTGGACTTTTTTACTTCATGGTGCTCACAAGATTCTAAAAAGAAGTATATCAAGAGGACTAGCCCCATGGTGCAGGGCTTATTAAGAATTTGCTAGCATCACACTTGCTAATGTTAAATTGCATGAATCAAGTTATACAACCAGTCAGTGTAACCAAGTTACACAACCCAGTCAAGGTGGGAAGGGACCATACAAGATGGAAGGGGGACTCATCTGGAGATAGCCGTATGTTGGTAAGTATTTAACAACCAGCTCTCTGAGAGAAACAGCTCTGACTTGTAACATTTTCCAATTTCTAGGGTATAAACACTCCTACTATGGCCCATGAAAGCTACCAAAGTGATAAACCAAAATGACAAAACATGGAGTTGGGAAGAGATGTACACAATCGGCTCTCATAAGCTGGTACAAAGTGGTTCAAGCACAACACCATCTGGAAACCTAAACTGGGAAGGTACTTAGTGGGACCAAAACCTAGAGGAGCAGGAAGACAAGGAACACTGCTGATGAGATCAGAAGAGCTAGAATAAAAAGTGCAGATCTTTTTCGTCCATATCCCTCACCTACCTGCCCAAAGGCCGCCCCTTAGAGCAGAGAGGTGGAAAGGATTTTAATTCTGAAAGTACGAACATTCACATATTTAAACCATTGCATAAGATTAAACTCACTGGATTAGAGTAAAAATAGAGTACTCCCTATGCTCCAGTGGGATGTGGGCTTGTAACACAGATCAGATCAATTAGGAGAAAAAATTGGATTTTTTTTTAATTGAATGAGGATTTTTTTTTTTTTTTTGAATGAGGATTTTTATTAGAAAGCACAGTGCTTCTCTTATGAAGCCTAGAACTAGTCCTGAAAGCAACATTTGTAATTCTTATTCTAGCAGGTCTGGGTTGGTGGTGGGCAGAAAAAAAGACTAATCACCTCTCTGAATAATAATGGGAATTAATAATTCCAAGGAAAGGAGAAAGTACGAACTCTGAGACAGTGAAATAGCTCCTTCCTTCTTCATTATGAATACTTGAGGATTTAGGCCTCAAATCATGAGGTGTGCAATGAAAAGAGAGGTGTTACACATGCATGCACACACACAGACACACACATATGGCAATACATGACATTCCACACTTAGTCTTAGGGCCTGGGAGATAAAAGGAAATGATAGAGAAGACGTGGCCAAATAGAGATCATATGTCCAGTCTAGGGGACCGGCCTCTTTCCAAGCCTATTTCTGCCAAGTGGATTGTGGGCTTCTGTGTTGCTTGATATTCTGCTTTTCAAGAGAACCTGGACATACAGATATTTAAATAAAATTGCCTGGAATTTCAAGTGTGTTCAAGTAACTCAATTAATTTCTGTTCTTTTATTTCTTTCTTTCATCCTTCCTTCCTTTTTTTTTTGGTTTAACATCAAATGGTTCCATGTTAAATGCTAAACCAAGCAATTTTGTAAGTTTTGGTCAACTGGTTTGACTTCTGGTTTAGATGACACCATGCCTGAAAATCGACTTTTGGGCTTCTAAGAGGTACATCTATACGTTTGATCTAACCGCCATGAAAGCTGATAAACATGTGTGCCCATATCTCACGGCACTGCTAGGAATTAGTTAAAACTAGGTTTAGGAAACTGCATATTCAGTATTATTTTCACTACCACAGCCTGTGTCTTAGGCTATAGAAATATGATTCTCCTACTATTATTAAAAGGAGGCATCAAAACATATTTTACAGGAATACCAAATTTTAGGTCTATGGTTATGATTAAATGTATTTAATAGATGTATTAGGCACAGAAGCAGAAGTCCTTCCATACTAAGATTGATAAGGAATATTATGCACCAGCCCCATATTCTTTGTTATAAAGGTGTCACACAAAGTTCAACAATGACACCCCTGCAGAATCTTAGAACCTTGGATGCTCTCTGTAGCAGAGCACCTGCCAGAAAAAGGCTAGTGATGGATCAAATCCCAACTCCAATATTAACCAATGATAGGACTTTGACAGGTGTTTCAACCTCCCAAAGCTCTATTTCCTTTAAGATAAAGGTAATAATAATAGCCATCTCAAGAGTGTTATTTAGAAGGAAACAGGAAATAACAAATGTAGAGAACTAACATATACTAAGCACTCAAAAAATAACATTGGTTTTGGTATTATTTGATTCTAGCATGTGTGGATCTGCTTTTGACAAAAATTCCGAACATTCTGATTACTCTAAGAATAATTTAGAAAATTATATTTGGCATTCAAATCACAGACAATCAGAAGACAATATAACTCTTATTTTTACTGCCGATGCTTTCCATTCTGATTTCCTATACAAACACCCCTCTCCCTCAAAAAGAAAAAAATAGTGTGCAAGAAACCCCTGTGATAAGGTAATTGTGTGTGTGTGTAACACATATCTATATTTTCAGACCATATTCAGAAGTTTTCTCATTTACATATAGAGTATATTTCTATCTGCAGGAGGCCAGTTGGACCCTGTCTGAATTTGGAAAACTATTTAGGGAAACTCTAAGTTAGCTTAAATGTCATACAATTCTTTCTGGATTGATGGGATTATAGGCTCTTTTGTTAAAGTTTCTTCTTTACACTTTTTTTTTTTTTGCATCTTCTTTTTTAATACAAGTAATATTTTTAAAACCAGGAAGTTACTTATTTTAAAGTGCAAATAATTAGCTTAAGAATGGTGACATTTGCAAGTGTTTCATTGTTCCTGATATGAATTCATATAATTAAATAAAACTATATTAGTACTTGCAAATATTATTAAGGCATTCTTGGCTTTGATAATTTGACCACGATGACCTTGAAACGCAGACTGCAGTTCCTTTAGAGCAAAAGGGAATGAAAATTCAGGCCAGCACATTTACCTCGAATTGTATAACAACAATGCTGTATTTTTCTTTGAAAATGTGACCTACATGGGCTACTACTCAGAGCAAGTGTTTTAACTATCCTTTCTCATAACACAGTAGTTTAAATTCTGTGGCATTTAGCTGTTTCTGCGTAATAAACCACTCCAAGCTTAGTGATTTAAAACAATAGGGACATTTTTAGCTCATGAATCTCTGGGTAAGCTGGGTGGTTCTTTTGGTCTGGGCCAAATTGAGTTGATCTCGGCTGGGCTCACTCATGTGTCTGTGCTTATCAGGGGGCAGTTGGTCTAGAGTGGCCTCGCTCACATGCCTAGTGAGTGGCTGGCTGTTGGTCAGGTGAAGGGTCACCAGTCTGTCCTCTTCCAGCAAGATAGCCTAGGATTACTCATATGGTGATTGCAAGGGCCCCAAGAGAGTCAAGCCTAGGCTGGGAATGGCACATCATCGCTTCTACTCCATTCTTGTGTTCAATGCAAGTTACAGTGCAAGATCAGATTCGTGACATGATGAAAGAAGCTTTACCTCTTGAAGGTAGGAACAGCAAGTCATTGCAAATGGCATGGATATACGAAGTAAACAACTGGGGTCATTGTTGGAAGGCAACAATGCAAAGGCATATGATATATGAAACCAAAAACTCAAGCAAAAAAGGAAAAAATGGATAAACTGGATTTCATCAAAGTTAATATTTTTGTTTCAAAGGATACCATCAAAAAAGTGAAAAGACTATAGAATGGCGGAAAATATTTTCAAATTACATGTGATACAAGATTTATAACTAGAATATATAAAGAAAAATTACAACCGCAAAATAAAAAGACAAATTAAAAAATGAGAAAGGAGCTAAACAGACATTTCTACAAGGAGATACAAAAATGGCCAATAGGCACATGAAAAGATGATCAACATCAATAACCATCAGGAAATGCAAATCATGACTGCTATAAAATACCACTTCACCTGACAAGCATACAGATAATAATGAATGCTGGCAAGGATGTGGAGAAATTGGAACACTGATACATTGCTTGTGTGAATGTAACATGTTGCAGGTGCTTTCCAAAACAGTGGCAATTCCTCAAAATGTTAAACACAGCCACCATATGATCCGTCAATTCCACTCCTAAGTATATACCTAAGAGAAATAAAACATGTTCACACAAAAACATCTAGATGAACATTCACAGCAGCATTGTTTATAATGGCCTAAAAGTGGAAACAACCCAAATGTCCATCAGCTGATAAACCTATACATTAAATATGGTATACCCATACAATGGAATATTATCTGGTAATAAAAAGGAATAAAGTACCGATACCATGACAGCATGAATGATCCCTGAAAACATTATGCTAAGTGAAAGAAGTCAGTCACAAAGGACCAAATATTGTATGATTCCATTTACAGGAAATGTCAGAAAAGGCAAATCTATAGAACTACAACACACATAGATTACTGGTGGCCGAAGGACAAGAGAAATGAGGAGTGACTGCTAACTGGTGTAAAATTTATTTGGGATAATTGATGAAAGTATTCTAAAATTGATTGTGATGATGATTGCACAACTCTGTGAATGTATGAAAACCATCGAGTTGTGTGTGCACTTTGAGTAAATATATGTTTTGTGAATTATATCTCAATAAATATGTTATTAAAAATATCCCCACAACTGATAAAATAGGTAGAGTCACTAAATATTGACTGCTTAAAATTAATAAGGTTCTGTGCTTAAGAGAATATAAATTAAAAATCCTATAGCTTTAACAGGGAACTATATTCAATATCCTGTGATAAACCATATGGAAAAGAATATGAAAAAGAATATATACGTATAACTTTGCTGGATAGAAGAAATTAACACAACACTGTAAATCAACTATACTACAATTTAAAAAAATTCTATAGCTTTAAGAACATGAGGGTGGTGTTATAATAGATAATTAAAGCATGTTAAAGTCCTCTGAGGTTCAAAAAAAGAACTAATACTTGTTAGAAAAAAAGAAGTTATGTATTTAAAATTTGTAAGTTAAAGTTAACAACTAAAAATGCACACACATACACACACACATATATATATTCCACATTGATGGAGAAAAATTTAAACAAACAAAAAAAATTAATACAAAAGAATCTGGAGCTAGAGAATTAAAGAAGCAAACATCTGGTATAATAATATAAGCCCCAATATATCTGTGATTATAATCAATATAGATGAATCACAATCATCTAATAAGTCAGAGATTCTCAAATTGCTAAACAAATAAAACCAAATAAACTTTAGAAACAATAAACCAATAGACGGGGGAGTACTAAAGCAAGGGATACACTAGGTTCTGGAGAAACATTTATAAGAAATCCACAGACAAGAGTTCAAGTACAATAATAGAGAAGATACATCATACTAAGTAAACCTTCTGAAATATCAGTATTAAGCACAAAGGCTAGCGTACAAGAAGAAAGACACTACGTAATACAGAAACAACCCATGGAGAAAATGAGTCATGGATTCCTAACCGCTTCAGGCTTCAAAAAGCATAGAAAGCATAAACTGAGAGGTTTATAATGATCAATGCACTATTCAACAATCATATTAGGATATTTTAACATACATCTCTGAGAAACTGATAGCTTAAACAAACAAAATATTAGGAAAAATATAGGGAATTCAAACAAAAGTAACATTGTTCAATATCAGCCTTCCTTCTCCCACCAGGAAGTAACACACACATAGTTTTCAAGTATATAAGCAACATTTATAAATATTAACCATGTACTAAGCCACAAAAGGAGTGTCAAAAATTTGTGAAAAACTGACAGCATGCTGGCCACATTTTCTAACTACAATAAAGCTAAAAGAGAAAAAATAACCAAAAATAGCTGACAAAAATTAGGAAATAATATGTTGGAAATTTTAAAATAACCCATCTAAGTAAGCCCTGGGTTAAACAGGAAATAATAATAAAAACTACAAAATATTTAGAACTATATAGCACTGAAGTTATTACATAACAAAATCTGTAGGATGTATAATAGGGTTGCTTATACTGGGGTAGGTATTTAGCTTTTAATGCATTTACTCAAAAACAAAAGACAGTGAAAACAAATGAGTTAATATTTTAATTCAAAAGCTTTAAAAAGAAATGAGGTGCTTCTATAGAATAGAAGAGAATATTAATAAAGAGCAGATCTTTCTGAAAAATTTTTTAAAAATTAGAGAAGATAAAATCAAAGGTTGAATATATTTCTTTGTGTGAACACATAGAAATTCAGAGATAATTACATATCGTAAGAGCAAACCTGAATAAAAGAGTAAATGTACTATTCTCATGGATGGAAAGACATAATAGGCTGAAAACATAAAAATTTCAAACCTTAATATATTGATATAATCCCAGTATAACTCCATTCAGAATCACACAGGGGTTTTCATGAAATTTAATAAGCTCAACCTAAAGTTCATACAGAAAAAAGGACCAAGAATAACAAAGATATTTTAGAAGAAGGATAACGGGGGAGGGGAGACAATTTATTATCTCAGCAAGAAAGAGAAAAGCACAAGAATAAATGAACTGATCAGTAAATAGGATAGAAAGTTCAGAAGAAGGGCTTCCCTGGTGGCACAGTGGTTAAGAATCCACCTGCCAATGCAGGGGACACAGCTTCGAGCCCTGGTCCGGGAAGATGCCGCGGAGCAACTAAGCCCATGCACCAGAACTACTGAGCCTGTACTCTACAGCCCGCAAGCCACAACTACTGAGCCCGCGTGCCACATCTATTGAAGCCCGCGTGCCTAGAGCCCTGCAGTGAGGAGCCCACGCACTGCAATGAAGAGTAGTCCCCGCTCACTGCAACTAGAGAAAGCCCATGCACAGCAATGAAGATCCAACACAGCCAAAAATAAAAATAAATAAAATAAATAAATTTATATATAAAAAAGGAAGTCCAGAAGCAGACCCGAGGTGACTAGATAAACGAGAGCTGACTTTAAAAAATGTGGAGAAAGAATAAACTCCTTGGTATATTTTGCTAACATATTTCCATATCCACATGGAAAAAAAAGTAAAATAAAATAGCTACTTCACATGTTACATAGCAGCAAATTCCAGGGACACCAAATTCCATAATTTGAAATTTAAAACTTATTTTAGAAGGCAATATAGGACAATATCTTTATGATCTTGACATCCTGTAAGATTCATTTCACAAAACATAGAAAATAATCGTAAATTTTATAGGGTATTGCAATTAATCTCAATAAAAATATTTTAATTATATAAAACACCAGTAAGCAAGTGAAATGGAAAGTCATCCACTCTGGCTAGCCACATAAAAGACAAAGGTGTATTCTAGTATAAGCTTTTCTGGAGCCAGCCGAACTGGTTAAAAATTACAGATTTATAACTGAGAGCTGTGTGATCTTAAGCAAGTAACTTAATTCTTCAATACCTGAATTTCCTCATCTGCAAAACGGAGATACTACCTACCTCATAAGGTTATTGAGACAATTACTGTATTAATATATCCAAAATACTCAGAAACACCAGAAACAAAGCTCAATAGAGGTTAGTCATTATTGTTATTATCCAGAATATATAAAGAACTCCTACAGATGAGTAAGAAAAATATAAACAATCTCAGCCTTAACATGGTCAAAGCATATGAATATGCAATTCACAGAAGACAAAAATCAAATGGCCAATATACATAAGAATATCCTCAAGCCTCCATAATCAGACAAATACAAGTTGAAAGAACACTGAATTTCTAGTTCATAGCTCTCAGGTTGAATGAAAAACTTCTTAGGTCTGACAATACCAAGTGCTGGCCCAGTATATTATGATAGAGATATATATTGATAGAGGACACGTAAATTGACAAAATGTCTTTGAAAATACACAGTTAAGTAGTTGGAGATGTATACTATCTGTAACCCAGAAATTCCACATCTAGGTTCATAACATAGAAAATTTCACAATGTGCTAAAGAAAATATATACAAGAATACAAAATTAGCCTAGAGACCACCTAATTGTCTATCACTGGGAGAACAGTTAAATAGATTTTGAAATATTCAAATAATAGAATTTCAAACCATGATTAAAATAAATGAAATATAGTGCAGCCACTTTGGAAGACAATTTGGCAGTTTCTTATGAAACTAAACATACTCTTACAATACAATCCAGCAATCATGCTCCTTGGTATTTACCCAAAGATGTGGAAAACGTATGTCTACACAAAAATCTGCACATGGATGTTTATCTCAGCTTTATTCATAATTGCCAAAACTTGGAAACAACCAAGATGTCCTTCAGTAAGTGAATGGATAAATAAACTGTAGTACATCCAGACAATGGAATATTATTCAGTGCTAAAAAGAAATGAGCTGTCAAGCCATGAAAAGACACAGAGACACCTTAAATTCATATTACTAAGTGAAAGAAGCCAATCTGAAAAAGCTACATACTGTCTGATTCCAACTAGATGACATTCTGGAAAAGGCAAAACTATGGAGACAGTGAAAAGATCAGTGGTTGCTAGGAGTTTGGTGGGGAGAGAAGGAGGGATGAATAGGATTTTTATGGCAGTGAAACTATCTGTATGATATTGTCATGGTAGATACATGACATTATGCATTTGTCAAAACCCACAGAACCAACAACACAAAGGGAGAATCTAAAGTAAACTATGGACTTCATATAACAATAATATACTTATATTGGTTCATCAGTTGTAAGAAATGTACCACCCTGGCACTGGAATTGATATTCTGGGAGGCTGTGCACGTGTGGGGGCAGCGGGTGTAGAGGAACCCTCTGTACTTTCTGCTCAATTTTTCTGTGAACCTGAGAGGGCTTTAAAAAATAAAGGTCTATTTAAAAGGGAAAAATGAATGAAATAGAATTCATGTATTTATTTGGATAAATGTCCAAAATGTTTTGCGAGTGCAAAATATATTGCAGAACCCTACATTTAGTGAAATTATTATAAAATTTTGAAAATTCAGAAATAACATTATTGCTTTAAAGTATACTTATGAAGTGTAATAATATGAAGTCATGCAAGGGCTAAAAAAATATCAGGTACAAGATGGTGGATTTTTCCAGAAAAATAAGAGGGATATGGAATTAAGGATGAGTACCCAGGAGTCTGCAATTAATATATGTCATATTTTCATTCTTAAAAAAAAAATCAGAAGGCATAGAGTCATAAAACCTTGCTTAAGTGGTTGTAAGTAAGACAATAAAAGTGGAAATCCTGGAATTGCACCCAATACAAAGTGGCCCTTTACTAAATGTTCTTCGTCTGACTTTCCATCCAGTCCTATTTCTTCAAGGTCACGCTCCCTCTCTCTGAGGCCTGTGGTCTGCCTGAAGCAAAGTGAAAAGTTGGTTAAATGGAAGCAGAAGGGGACCAGGAGCAGCCAATCTAGACTCCAGCATCAGGCCTGCCACCAAGTCTCTGTGTGCCCTTGAACAAGCTGCTTAACCTCACACACTACTCTGAAATGAGAAGGTTGCGTCAGGTCATGGGTAGCACTTCTTTCATCTTTAATAGTCTATAGCTCTGTTATAAGAATCTCACGGCTGCACTTAGGGGTCCCCCATTTCAATTGGTTAGAGATTCAGAGAATATTTGACAACCTTTCAAAATAGTGTCTGTTAACTCATAGAGCACCTGGTGGCATTCTCTATGATTAAACGACTCTCCTTCAGGTTGGTGCTGTGATCAAGACCAGGCAACTGCTCTGGTCTGAGAACCAATGTTTCTGAGGTGCAGGCTCTGTTCACCTGACACATGAGGACCCACAATGATCTATTCAGTGACATACCCACATCACCCACCACCAACACCCAATCCTCTTTCCTGGCTTTATCCTTTTTTCTCCTTAGCACTTCACACCACCAATATATTTTAATTTTTTTGCCTTGTTTATTGTCTGTTTTTCCCTACTATAATGTAAGCTCCATGGAAATGGGCTTTTTTGTCTATTATAATCTGCCCAGAGATCTAGAATAGCATCTGGCTCAGTAGATGCTCAGTAAGTATTTGGAGAAGGAATGATTAAGTGAACACATTTGTGGCTGACTTCAACTTGAGAGTGGTCCTGGGACTACCATCAAAACCCCAAAGGTGGGCTTCCCTGGTGGCGCAGTGGTTGAGAGTCCGCCTGCCGTGCAGGGGACACAGGTTCATGCCCCAGTCCGGGAAGATCCCACATGCCGCGGAGCGGCTGGGCCCGTGAGCCATGGCCTCTGAGCCTGCGCGTCCAGAGCCTGTGCTCCGCAGTGGGAGAGGCCACAACGCTGAGAGGCCCGCGTACCGCAAAAAACAAAACAAAACAAAACAAAAAACCCAAAGATCACTTTAAATTCTATCCACTATTGCCTGCCCCTCTCTTGTTACCTCATAAGCACAACATTAATTCTCCCTCTATCGTGTTCCCAAAATACCACGTATGTACCTCTTGAAACAATTATCACATCCCATTTTATATTGTAGTCACATCAGCTTTCCCCGGGGAGAGAGTAAGTTAAACTGGGGTCAGAGCAGTTTTGTTTTCTCTGCAGCATGTACTTCAGAATAAATCTTTTAATCTACGGTATTATTACTGACATCCCTGTTCTCCCTCACTATTTCTTTCTCTCTCAACCTCTCCCTCTCTTTTTCTTTTCTTACATATACTCAAAGGGACCTCATCTTGGATCAATCCAATAGCCCTCTCCTCTAATTCAATTTTTAGGTTGTAGTGAACAAAATATCATAAGCATGAAGAGAGTGGCCATTAAACAGTTCTTCCCTGTAATCAGGTAGTGATTTATGTACATGTCCCTGATTATATCCCGTCCAATCCTAAAAATGCTTTTCAAATATTTATGACTTTCATCAAGGTTAGGTTGGTAAAAGGTAAATGTTTAAAAGTAGACACTGTTGGTGAAGAAAATAGTAATGGACTCTCATGGACTGTTGCTTCACGGCATGTGGGATCTTAGTTCCCTGACCAGGGACTGAACCCGGGCCCCCTGCAGTGAAAACTCAGAGTCTTAACCACTGGACCACCAGGGAGGTCCCAGGGTCTTTTAGCTTTAAGTTGTGCATGTGATTCAGCTGGTTTGTGGGCACATGCTTTTCTGGACTGGTGGCCATGTCCATCCCCAGACCCTCTTCCATGCCCTTCCTCAACCCAGTCTCTGGTTGTCCCCCGTCACCACAGTGTCTTGGGCCGTTGGGAGTGAACCAGTCACTGAATCTCCATGTTGTAGTCCCCTCTACCACCCCTCTTTCTCCAGACTTCTTATATTGTATATATTACCCTTAAAAGGTAATTTTACTCACATTTTTATTGTGAGAAAGAAGGTGACATTCTCTTTTAGGGTCAAAGACCTAAAAGCAGAGGTGGTGGGATGCTAAGGGAGAAATTTGGAAAAAAGAAAGTGAGGCTTGATTGTGCATCTACAAAGGGGTGATGCTGGAGTCCATCACCACCCTGCCTCTAGGTCAGGTGGAAATGCCCCACCTCACACACAAAAAAAGATGCCCGATGCCAAAATGGACAAATACTGTGTGTACTGAAATTGTAAAGGCTCTTTTTAATACCTTCTCTTGTCCATGTCTCTTCTCCTCAAAATTGCAAAGGAAAATTCCTTAGTAGGACTGGAACTCATTTTCTCTTCTCCTTTCAGGAAGATTTCAGGAAGAAGCTAGAGGGGTATCAACAATTATCTGAGGCTCATTATTAAATTTTTAGGGAAGCTTTTCCTATAGAAGCTCCACAGAGCTTCAGCAGCCTTCTCAGAAAAAATTTCCAGTTTTGCAAACTGCCTGTGTTTAGTAATGGAGGCAATTCCAATAAGAAGCATTCATTTTTATCTCTTTCATGAAATAAACAGAGTCACTCATTAGAGCCTTATTCAGGAGAACCCCACATAACCTAAATCCTTTTATCTTTCATCCTGCCCTAACCCCTCTGTGAATTTCTATCTCAAATAGGAATTGGAATACAAAAAAATCTGGATATGCCTAACTAACTATACTTTCAGACGTTTCCACAGAGCTGGAGTTGGGGCTAGAAGGAAAATAACCATTAAATTATCTCAGTAACTTTAATCTAATTTTTCAAATTCTGATTGAATTTTACAGTGTCAGGAGGTCCACAGTAATCACGAAATACGAGTTCCTCTAAAAATAGACATTTTACCACATCTCTTTGGACATTAATTTTCTTTTCTCCAGGTAACAGAAAGCCCTATCGTAAATAAAAATGTGCGTTATTGATACTGATTGAGCAGAAAAGCTGTCAGAGAGACACCTTGATTATCTTTGAGAGGAAGAATCACTGTGAGACACAAAAAGAATAAATACCAAAAGGAGAGACTCGTACAGGCTCCATTTCAATAGTGGAACGTTAGATAGATCACTTGGAATGACTTTCCCATTGCAGACAACTTAAGACCTGGACCAAAAACATCAACTTAAAAATACTTTCATATGCTAGTGGGGAATTACAGTTTCAGTTGTGGAGTCTGCCTTTCTTCTGGGGGCATTTGCCAATTTTGAAAGAGGCAATTTAGAGAATAAATGGATGATTATAAAGGGCATTGAGAGGGCTTCTGGGCTACAAATATGTCCCATGTCTTGACCTGTCATGATACATGGGTGTTTGAGACATAATAAATCATTAATCTGTTTGTTTACATGTTATGCATTTTTCTCTATATATGCTCTATCTTAAATCTTTTAAAAATATCTTTGGTATTTCATTAGTCCAAAACTCCTTTAAAGCAGCTGAGTTCCATGGGAGAGAGAATGGGGAATAATTTGCCTTTTATGTTAAGCTGAGAAAATAAGAAGATGCAAAGTGAGCTTCCAAACAATCTTCCTCCTTCAGACTTTGTGTGTCATGAATATTGAGTCCTTTAAAAGGTAATTTTGTTTGCATTTTTCTTTCTTTTCTGAGAAAGAAAATGTTTTTGACCATTACCAGGTCAAAGGACTTAAAAGCAGAGGTGACAGGACCTCAAAGGGGAAACTTGGAAGAAAGGAAGCCAGGCTTGATTTTGCTTCTAGAAAGGAATAATGCTAAAACCCACCACCACCCTGTCTCTAGGTTAGATGGAACCAGCCTGCGGGAAAAAAATGTCTACTGCCAGAATGGGTGCTGAGTTTTATTCCAGCTCCTGGAATAGAAGATGCAGCCAGCATCATCCAGGTGCAGCCTGCCTTGGCCAATCTCTTATCTGTGTTCCACCACCCCTTTGGCTGGTCACCTGGGCCACCCCCTGACAGGGAGCCTCATTCATTCCAAATTTCAGAACGGCCTTTTGCCAGTTCTCTTGGCTGTTCTGGATGGAGACTTGAGCTCTGAACTCTGCAGATGGACAGTACACATTGATGGACCCCGAGCTTGGGATTGGGAGAAGGGGAACTGAAACAGGACTGGCCATCTTTAATATGTATAAATTGTGGGGGTAGACCAGATGTTCCCCACGTTCTCTTTTTATAACTTTATGACCTTTCACAGTCCTGGCTTCTTCCTACCACCACTTTTCCTTCCCTATCGTCACTTTTCTTCTTTTTCTTCTTTTAAAAAAATATTTATTTATTTATTTGTTTGTTTGGCTGTGCCGGGTATCCGTTGTGGCATGCATGTGGGATCTAGTTCCTCAACCAGAGATCGAACCTGGGCCCCCTGCATTGGGAGCGCAGAGTCCTACCCACTGGACCACCAAGGAAGTCCCCTATCTTTCTTTTTCTTCTCAACTTTCTTTACCTCATTTAAGGTTAAAGTTGGAGATCCTCAGTAAGAATTGACAGTGTTGATTCATTAACATAAATGTGGTTTTTCCCCACTTCAGTTTTTGTTACTCTATTTAAGGGACTCCTTCTAAGACATAGTCAGCAGCTGACTTAGTCCCTGAGAAATGTCAAATGATCAATTTCCAAGTGGTAACCTTTCCAAATAATAAAACTTAGTGAACTATAATCATCAGAGGTGGATTATTTGTGGTTGTCTTTATTAATTTAAATTTAACCCTTGAAAAATAGCAATAACTTGGGGGGGATTAGAGAGTATGTCTAATATTTACCACTGAAAGTAACTGTAAAGTTATCTCATTTCCCTGCATTTGTCAGGTTTGTATTCTGAAGATAATTGCATTGAGCTCTGAGAATTAACAGCAATGTTATGAGTCAATCAGAGTTATGTCATCATTGTTGTGTAGTTATGGAAGACGAAGATTCAATTTAACAAGTATCCATCTAGTACCTGCTATGACACTATGCTAGCCACTGCCACAAGATAAATGAAGCAGACCTTCCCTTTTAAGGAGAGAAACACCTATACATTTAACAATAAAATTAAGTGATAAGCATTTGCTATATAAGTTATATGAAGAAAATAGTAAGAGAGCCTGAAGAAGGGAACGACTGAGCCTTCTCTGTGTGTATGTAAGTTGCAGAAGGCATGGATCAGCCTCAGTGTTGGTTGTCAACATATATTTATTGAGATATAAATTGATTAAGCTTTGGTTGAATGAATAAAAAGATTTATTGAGGCATAACTGACTTATGAAAAATATGAAAGGAAGTAAAAATGTTAGCCAAATGGTGCCAGGAGCTGGAGGATGATGGTGTAACCCTACAAATATTTGGAGATATTAAAAACTTGGTAAAGAGATATGTTTAATGAAATATTTAGTAGATATAAGCTGAAATACTGCCAAGAATATTCCCTACATATCTGAAACAAATATTTAAACATGTTGTCGTAAACCACAGCACTTCAGAGCAAAGGAACTTAGAGTTCGGCTCAACCAAATTGTGTTTTACAGAAGAGGACACTAATACCTAGAGAGAATAAATAAGAGGTGCGGGAATTAAGCCACATGGAGAAGTAGAAAAATACACTTTCATAAATTATTTTAAATTAGATCAAGGTGATTTTTGCTTTTTTATTCCCTTTGCATTGCTGATAACAGATTTGTAAATGTTGTATGGTATTCCCAGCAAAAAAGCTGCTGCTAAAGCTATTTCTTTGACAATATTTCATGGATGAGCAGTGGAGCACTTATGTTGGTATCTAAAATTCCCACTCTTTTTTGCAAGCATATATCTCATTAACTTTTGCGTTCAGAATCATATAATTGGCATTAAGGTCACAAAAGTCCAAAGCAAAATACCATTTACCCACCAGTAGCTTTCTATAATTTTGAAAAAAAAACTGAATAAATAAGAGGGGAAAAGAAACTTCTGGTTGCCAGGTTATATAACAAGAAAGATAATGTCTCTGTTTTGCTTTGCATGTAATTCTGCTGTTACCAGATGGAATTTTGATTGCAAGTACTCTATTAGCACCACATTTTGTCATGGTTTATCTGACACCTGGAAACAAACATGGACAACCTCTTTCCCTAAATATGGGCCCTCTATCTATACACCTTCTAGAATGCTACACTGTCCCAGGCCCTTTGCTATGGACTGATGATTTTGTAGAAGAATAGTTCATAAGGCACAGTGCCAGTTATGTCCAGTGGTCTCCAGAATGACCTTAACATGTGTCTCTATCAGTAAGACAAAAGCCCCACAAAATAAGTCCATACCCCAATTCATGCCTATTACAAATTACCAACATTTGCTAGTATGTTAATATAACACATGAATTTTTAAATAAACACAAAAATAGAAATGTTAAAAATTAGATAAAAACAAATACCAACAGAAATGTAATATTTTCTCACTGCATTCTACCAGAGAATCTCACAGACCCCTGGGGAGGAGGTTCTTCCCCTGGTACCTTTTATTAGAAAGATGTTAGAAGCATTGACTCTCCAACTACATTGTAAGTTTCTTGGAGTGATGAGGCCTCATCGTATCTTGATTTTTCTCTGCATCTCCACAAAAAATATCTAGCACAGATGCTTGTGCCTCATTGGTACTCAGTTCTGCTGAGAAGAGATTTCACATATAGATTTACTTTGCATTAATGGAAAAGAGGATGGATTGTAAAGAAAAGGTCTTAAAGTCTTCAAGTATTTGGTTGGAGCTGGGTTTTTACACAGAAGACATACTTAGGTGCCTGAGGCTGGGTGAGTGAATGGTTTTATTTTCAGAGCACTGCAGTGTGTATTGCCTTTCTGTAGGTACAATTTGCTTTCCCGAGAAAACTTTCAACCACAGTTCCTTTTTAATGTGCTTTAACTTCAAAATCCATGGAATTATATTTCAGAAAACACCATTTTTCAGTCTAGTAGATTAAAAAGGCCATTAAATCTGCCATATTCTTTTCACTCTCTTACTCTCTCAAAAAGCAGGGAAGGGATTATACAGTAAAAATGCTTCACATTGACAATAATTCATAAGATCTTTCTTCACCAGGAAATGATTTTGTGGCTTCCAGATTATTTTTAGTCATATAAATAATTTCTCATTTTATTAAGGCAGACATTTATTTTAGTCATCTGTGACAAACTATGAGATCTCTGCTTCATCAGCCCTAGAGGTGACAAATCTAGATAGATGTCTTTAAAAGAATAAAGCTTAAAAAAAAAATAGCCCAAACGTAATAGGCATTGTTCCTGTATTAGGTGATTCATTCACACACCGATTCATAATTTTAAGCACCAACTGTGTGTCAAACTCTGGACTACTTCCCAATTAACCATTAACCTTTGAGAGCACAAGGATACAAACAATCTAGCTCTAGAAGAAACAATTTACCGAGATAGGAAAAAGAAAATGCATACAGTGAGTCAAACCTCTACCATTACCTTCCCTCTCTATGTGCCAGATGTGTTTCCTTTTATCTTTAACAGCAAGGGAAACCTCTTAAGCACAGGCTCTCCTCAGCTTATGTCTCCTTGTCAAGAACACAATGGAAGACTGGAGAAGCAGAGGGTTAGAACAGTACACTTGAAAAGGTCATAAAGTGCAATCTCCATTTTTTATGCTCTGTAAAATGTAGTCTTCATCTGTGGAACAGAGCTCATGGGAGGGTTTCCTCTCCAGGATCAGCTGGCAAAAGACAGCCCGTTATGCAATAGCTTCCATTCTCTCACCATTTGTTTTCTGCATATTTCAGCAAATCTTTCTTATCTCCTTAAGGGTCATTTTCCAAAAAACTTCTCAGAACACTGGGAGCAAGCAGTCTATCTGAACTCTAATGTTTTCATTAAACACATATTGGGAGCATGTTATGTGTCATTCCATGAACTGTACTAGGATCTAACTATATGCTACCCTTAACATGCACGTACTATGGAGGAGATCCACATCCCATTCAGGGAAGAAAAATGATGTCTATTATTATTTACTTTAAAAAAATACATATATATATTTTAATTTGTGTAAATCATAAAACATTCAAAACAAAAGTAGAAAATTCAAAAGAATTGACCAAAAGAAAAAAAATCCTCCAGAACTAATAAGCAATTATAGCAAGTTTGCAGGATATAAGGTATATTAATTTGCTCTGGCTGCCATAACAAAATACTACAGACTGGGTGGCTTAAACAACAGATATTTATTTTCTACAGTTCAGGAGGCTGAAAGTCCAAGATCAAGGTGCTGGCAGGATTGGTTTATTCTGAGACTGCACTCTTTAACTTACATGGGGCCACATGTTTGCTGCATCCTCATATGGTCTCTCCTCTGTGCACACACATCCTTGGAGTCTCTCAGTGGGTCCAAATTTCTTCTAAGCACCATTAAAGAGGTAATTAAGTGAAAATGAAGTCTTTAGAGTTGGCCCTAAACCAATCTGACTGGTGTCCTCACAAGAGGAGATTATGGCATCTGGAGAGACACTAGGGCTGTGCATTTACAGATGAAAGACCACAAGAAGACGCAACAAAATGGCAGCCATTTGCAAGCCAAGGCAAGAGGTCTCAAAGGAAAGCAACCCTGCTGGCGCCTTGATCTTGGATTTCCAGGGTCCAGAACTATGAGATAATAAATATCTGCATTCTCAGCCACCCAGTCTGTGGTATTTTGCTATGGCAGCCCTAGTAAAGTAACAAAATAGCCAACACAATATTGAAGAAGTAAAACGAAGTCAGAGGACTGCACTGCGGCACTATTTACAATAGGCAGGTCATGGAAGCAACCTAAATGCCCATCGATAGACAAATGGATAAAGATGTGGTACATATATAGAATGGACTATTAGCCATAAAAAGGAACAAACTTGGGTCATTTGTAGAGACGTGGATGGACTTAGAGACCGTCATACAGAATGAAGTCAGAAAGAGAAAAACAAATATTGTATATTAACGCATATATGTGGAATCTAGAAAAATGGTACAGATGAACCGGTTTGCAAGGCAGAAATGGAGACACAGATATAGAGAACAAACATATAGACACCAAGGTGGGGAAAGCGGTGGGCTGGTGGTGGTGGTGGGATGAATTGGGAGATTGGGATTGACATATATACACTAATATGTATAAAATAAATAGGTAATAACCTGCTATACAGCACAGGGAACTCCACTGTGCAGTAGAAACTAACACAACATTGTAAAACAATTATACCTCAACAACAAAATAAATAAATAACATTTTTAAAAAGTACTAAAAAAAATTTAAAAATTAAGAGAATAAAAAAATCAGAGGACTGACTACCTGACTTCAAGACATACTCTAAAGTTATAGCAATAAAGACAGTGTGGTATTGGTGAAAGAATGGACAAATATATCAATGGAACAAAACAGAGAGCCCCAAAATCAATAAACATGGATATAGTAAACTGATCTTTGACAAAAGAGCAAAGGTAATTAACTGGAGAAAAGATAGTCTCTCCAACAAATGGTACTGGAACAACTTGATATCCGTATGCAATAAAAAAAAAGAAAAGGAAGGAATTTGTCACAGACCTTAGACTCTTCACAAAAATTAACTCAAAATGAACTTAAGTGTAAAGTGCAAAACTATGAAACTCCTAGATTATGTAAGAGAGAATCTAGATGACCTTGGGTTTGGTGATGACTTTTTAGATATAGCACCAAAGGCTTGAGCTATGAAAAAAGAATTGATAAACTGACCTTCATTAAAACTTAAGCTCTGTGAAAGATACTGTCAAAAGAATAAGACCAGCCACAGACTGAGAGAAAACATTTGCAAAAGTCATACTGATAAAGGACTGTGATCCAAAATATTCAAAGAACTCTTAAAACTCAAAAATAAGAAAATGAAGTACATGATTTTACAATGAACAAACGATTTAAACAGAAAGAAAACCACCTCAGGAGAGTACATATTGTAGGATTCTAACCATAAGACATGCTGGAAAAGGTAAAACTTTGGAGACAGTAAAACGATCTGTGATTGCCAGGGGTTTAGGGACAGGGAGGGATGAATAGGTGGAGTACGGGGGACTTTATGGCAGTGAAACTATGCTCTATGACACTGTAATTATGGATACATGTCATTATATACTTGTATAAAATCCATATAACATCCAACACTGAGCGTGAACCCTAATGTAAACTATGGACTTTGGTTGATAATAATGTGTCAGTGTTGGTTCATGAGTTGTAACAAATGTACCACTCTGATGTGAAATCATGATGGTGGGGGAGATTGTGTGTACTTGGGGTAAGAGGGTAAATGGGACATCTCTATACTTTTCATTCAGTTTTGCTATTAACCTAAAACTGCTGTAAAAAACAAAGTCTAAATATTTTTTGAAAGTCAGTTTCTTGTTCCTCCAATCCCCACTAACATTTGAAACATAAAAAAGGATTTACAAAATTTTCTTGAATCTTCTTCCAATTAAATATGCAAGCACAAAATACACACACCCACACAAAGTTTATCTACACAAATGAGATCAGTCAAGGCAACTGATCTACACCCTGCTTTAATCATTTATTAATATATTTTGAAAATGTGTTAATAATACTAGATACAAATGTAGCACACTTTTGAAATCTGTATAGAATTTTGTTGTTTGGATGTATTATATTTTATTTAACGAATAATCCATAGATTATATTTATGCTGATTTTTTTTTTTTTTTTTTTTTTGGTGGTACGTGGGCCTCTCACTGTTGTGGCCTCTCCCGTTGCGCTGCACAGGCTCCGGACGCGCAGGCTCAGCGGCCATGGCTCGCGGGCCCAGCCACTCCGCGGCATGTGGGATCTTCCCGGACCGGGGCATGAATCCGTGTCCCCTGCATCGACAGGCAGACTCTCAACTACTGCGCCACCAGGGAAGCCCCTCATTGTAGTTTTGATTTGCATTTCTCTAGTAGTGATGTTGAGCAGCTTTTCATGTGCCTCTTGCCACCTGTATGTCTTCTTTGGAGAAATGTCTATTTAGGTCTTCTGCCCATTTTTGGATTGGGTTGTCTGTTTTTTTTATATTGAGCTGCATGAGCTGTTTATATATTTTGGAGATAATCCTTTGTCCGTTGATTTGTTTGCAAATATTTTCTCCCATTCTGAGGGTTGTCTCTTTGTCTTGTTTATGGTTTCCTTTGCTGTGCAAAAGCTTTTAAGTTTCATTAGGTCCCAATTATTTATTTTTGTTTTTATTTCCATTATTCTAGGAGGCGGGTCAAAAAAGATCTTGCTGTGATTTATGTCAAGGAGTGTTCTTCCTATGTTTTCCTCTAAGAGTTTTATAATGTCTGGTCTTATATTTAGGTCTTTGGTCCATTTTAAGTTTATTTTTGTGCATGGTGTTATGGAGTGTTCTAATTTCATTCTTTTACATGTAGATGTCCAGTTTTCCCAGCACCACTTATTGAAGAGACTGTCTTTTTCTCCATTGTATATCCTTGCCTCCTTTGTCATAAATTATTTGACCATAGGTGCATGGGTTTATCTCTGGGCTTTCTATCCTGTTCCATTGATCTATATTTCTGTTTTTGTGCCACTACCATATTGTCTTGTTTACTGTAGCTTTGTAGTATAGTCTGAAGTCAGGGAGCCTGATTCCTACAGCTCTGTTTTTTTTCCCTCAAGACTGCTTTCGCTATTTGGGGTCTTTGTGTCTCCATACAAATTTTAAGATATTTTGTTCTAGTTCTGTAAAAAATGCCACAGGTAATTTGATAGGGATTGCATTGAATCTGTAGATTGCTTTGGGTAGTATAGTCATTTTGACAATATTGATTCTTCCAATCCAAGAACATCGTATATCTCTCCATCTGTTTGTGACATCTTTGATTTCTTTCATCAGTGTCTTATAGTTTTTTGAGTACAGGTCTTTTGTCTCCTTAGGTAGGTTTATTCTTAGGTATTTTATTCTTTTTGTTGCAATGGTGAATGGGATTGTTTCCTTAATTTCTCTTTCTGATTTTTCATCCTTAGTGTATAGGAATGCAAGAGATTTCTGTGCATTAAATTTGTATCCTGCTACTTTACCAAATTCATTGATTAGCTCTAGTAGTTTTCTGGTAACATCTTTAGGACTCTCTCTATATAGTATCATGTCATCTGCAAACAGTGACAGTTTTACTTCTTCTTTTCCCATTTGTATTCCTTTTATTTCTTTTCCTTCTCTGATTGATGTGGCTAGGACTTCCAAAACTATGTTGAATAATAGTGGTGAGAGTGGACATCCTTGTCTTGTTCCTGATCTTAGAGGAAGTTCTTTCAGTTTTTCACCATTGAGAATGATGTTTGCTGTGGGCTTGCCGTATATGGCCTTTATTATGTTGAGGTAGGTTCCCTCTATGCCCACTTGCTGGAAAATTTTTATCATAAATTGGTATTGAATTGTGTCAAAAGCTTCTTCTGCATCTATTGAGATGATCATATGGTTGTTATTCTTCAGTTTGTTAATATGGTGTATCACATTGATTGATTTGCATATATTGAAGAATCCTTGCCTCACTGGGATAAATCCCACTTGATCATGGTGTATGATACTTTTAATGTGTTGTTGGATTCTGTTTGCTACTATTTTGTTGAGGATTGTTGCATCTATATTCATTAGTGATACTGGTCTCTTTTTCTTTTAGTATCTTTGTGTGGTTTTGGTATCAGGGTGATGGTGGCCTCATAGAATGAGCTTAGTAGTGTTCCTTCCTCTGCAATTTTTTGGAAGAGTTTGAGAAGGATGGCTGTTAACTTTTCTCTAAACGTTTGATAGAATTTACCTGTGAAGCCATCTGGTTCTGGACTTTTGTCTGTTGGAAGATTTTAAATCACAGTTTCAGTTTCATTACTTGTGATTGGTCTGTTCATATTATCTATTTCTTCCCGGTTCAGTCTTGGAAGGTAATACCTTTCTAAGAATTTGTTCATTTCATCCAGGTCGTCTGTTTTATTGGCATAGCATTGCTTGTAGTAGTCTCTTGTGATGCTTTGTATTTCTGTGGTATCCATTGTAATGTCTCCTTTTTCATTTCTAATTTTATTGATTTGAGTCCTCTCCCTCTTTTACTTGATGAGTCTGGCTAAAGGTTTATCAATTTTGTTTATCTTCTCAGATTACCAGCTTTTAGTTTTATTGATCTTTGCTACTGTTTTCCTTTTTTCTATTTCATTTATTTCTGCTCTGATATTCATGATATCTTTCCTTCTATTAACTGTGGGTTTTGTTTGTTCTTCTTTCTCTAGTTCCTTTAGGTGTAAGGTTCGATTGTTTATTTGAGACTTTTCTTATTTCCTGAGGTAGGACTGTATTGCTATAAACTTTCCTCTTATAACTGCTTTTGCTGCATCCCACAGGTTTTGGATCTTCATGTTTTCATTTTCATTTGTCTCTAGGTATTTTTTAATTTCCTCTTTGATGTCTTCAGGGATCTCTTGGTTATTTAGTAATGTATTGTTTAGCCTCCATGTTTTGTGTTTTTTACTTTTTCCTTGTAATTGATTTCTAATCTCATAGGGTTGTGGTTGGAAAAGATGCTTGATATGATTTCAATTTTCCTAAATTTACTGAGGCTTGATTTGTGACCCAAGATGTGTTCTATCCTGGAGAATGTCCCGTGTGCACTTGAGAAGAAAGTGTAATCTGCTGTTTTCAGATGGAATGTCCTATAAATATCAATTAAATCTATCTGGTTTATTGTGTCACTTAAAGCTTGTGTTTCCTTATTAATTTTCTGTCTTGATGATATGTCCATTGTTGTAAGTGAGGTGTTAAAGTTCCCCACTATTATTGTGTTACTGTCAATTTCCCCTTTTATAGTTGTTAGTATTTGTCTTATGTATTGAGGTGCTCCTCTGTTGGGTACATAAATATGTATAATTCTTATATCTTCTTCTTAGATTGATCCCTTGATCATTATATCGTGTCCTTCCTTGTCTCTTGTAACAGTCTTTATTTTAAAGTCTATTTTATGTGATATGAGTATTGCTACTCCAGCTTTCTTTTGATTTCCATTTGCATGGAATATCTTTTTCCATTCCCTCACTTTCAGTCTGTATGTGTCCCTAGGTCTTAAGTAGGTCTCTTTTAGACAGCATATAAATGGGTCTTTTTTTTTTTTATCCATTCAGCAAGCCCTTGTCTTTTGGTTGGAGCATTTAATCCATTCACGTTTAAGGTAATTATAGATATGTATGTTCCTATTACCATTTCCTTAATTGTTTTGGGTTTGTTTTTGTAGGTCCTTTTCTTCTCTTGTGTTTCCCACTTAGAGAAGTTCCTTTAGCATTTATTGTAGAGCTGGTTTGGTGGTGCTGAATTCTCTTAGCTTTTGCTTGTCTGTAAAGCTTTTGTTTTCTCTGTCAAATCTGAATGAGGTCCTTGCCAGGTAGAGTAACCTTGGTTGTAGGTTCTTCCCTTTAATCACTTTAAATATATCGTGCCACTCCCTTCTGACTTGTAGAGTTTCTGCTGAGAAATCATTATGCAAGTGCCCTTGTATGTTATTTGTCATTTCTCCCTTGTTGCTTTTAATAATTTTTCTTTGTGTTTAATTCTTGTCCATTTGATTACTATGTGTCTTGGCGTGTTTCTCCTTGGGTTTATCCTGCCTGGGATTCTCTGTGCTTCCTGGACTTGGGTGGCTATTTCCTTCCCCATGTTAGGGAAGTTTTCAACTATAATCTCTTCAAATATTTTCTTGGGTTCTTTCTCTCTCTCTTCTCCTCTTGGGACCCCTATAATGCGAACGTTGGTGCATTTAATGTTGTCCCAGAGGTCTCTTAGGCTGTCTTCATTTCTCTTCATTCTTTTTTACTTTATTTTGTTTTGTGGCAGTGAATTCCACCATTCTGTCTTCCAGGCCACTTATCCATTCTTCTGCCTCAGTTATTCTGCTATTGATTCTTTCTGCTGTATTTTTCATTTCAGTTATTGTACTGTTCATCTCTGTTTGTTTGTTCTTTAATTCTTCTAGGTGTTTGCTCTTTAATTCTTCTAGGTCTTTATTAAACATTTCTTGCATCTTGTAAATCTTTGCCCCCATTCTTTTTCTGAGGTCCTGGATCATGTTCACTATCATTATTCTGAATTCTTTTTCTGGAAGGTTGCCTATCTCCACTTTATTTAGTTGATTTTCTGGGGTTTTATCTTGTTCCTTCATCTGGCACATAGTCCTCTGCCTTTTCATTTTGTCTATCTTCCTGTGAATGTGGTTTTCATTCCACAGCCTGCAGGACTGTAGTTCTTCTTGCTTCTGCTGTCTGCCCACTGGTGGATGAGGTTTATCTAAGAGGCTTGTGCAAGCTTCCTAATGGGAAGGGACTGGTGGCGGGTAGAGCTGGGTGTGCTCTGGTGGACAGAGCTCAGTAAAACTTTAATCCACTTGTCTGCTGATGGTTGGGGCTGAGTTCCCTCCCTGTTGGTTGTTTGGCCTGAGGTGACCCAGCACTGGAGGCTACATGCTCTTTGGTGGGGCTAATGGTGGACTCTGGGAGGGCTCATGCCAAGGAGTACTTCCCTGAACTTCTACTGCCAGTGTCCTTGTCCCCATGGTGAGCCACAGCCACCCCCTGTCTCTGCAGGAGACCCTCCAGCACTAGCAGGTAGGTCTGGTTCAGTCTCCTATGGGGGTCACTGCTCCTTCCCCCGGGTCCTGATGCACACACTACTTTGTGTGTGCCCTCCAAGGATGGGGTCTCTCTATCCCCCAGTTCTGTCAACGTTCTGCAGTCAAATCCCGCTAGCCTTCAAAGTCTGATTCTCTGGGAATTCCTCCTCCCGTTGCCAGACCCCAGGTTGGGAAGCCTGACCCAGAACCTTCACTCCAGTGGGTGGACTTATGTGGTATAATTGTTCTTCAGTTTGTGAGTCACCCACCCAGCAGCTATGGGATTTGATTTTATTGTGATTGCACCTCTCCTACCATCTCATTGCGGCTTCTCCTTTGTCTTTGGATGTGGGGTATCTTTTTTTGTGAGTTCCAGTGTCTTCCTGTCAATGATTGTTCAGCAGTTAGCTGTGATTCTAGTGATTCTTGCAAGAGAGAGTGAGCACACGTCCTTCTCCTCTGCCATCTTGAACCAACCCTCTCCTAGCTTTTAATTTTAAGTAACCATTTTTATCAATATTCCCTTTATAATTTCAGTGACTTTTTTTTACCACCCATGTCTGCTCTTAAAATTTTTTAATATTATATTTTTACCACCATAATATTTGTAAGGTTTTAATTTTTACATTTATACAATTAAAACACCTCATATTCATATTAGCACTGAAGCAGCCACCCAGGTTTATTTTTTCCACAAATGTCAATTCCATTTTTACAAAACCATTTTTTAGCTAAGCCATCTTTTCCCACTGAATAAAGTATCATCTTTAGTATATACATCATATTCATGTATATATGGATGAATATTTTCTAGATTCCCTGATTTTGTTCCACTGAAACTATTTTTTTCTTTTCTTTCTTTTTTCAGAATCAGCATAGCAATTTTTACATGTATTGCTCAAAAAACTTCATTTTGCAAAGTTTTCCACAAAACATTTCATTGGTATTCTAATTTGGTTGGCATAGGCTCCATAGATTACTTTTCAAAGGTAATATCTTTACAATATTGAGACTATTTATCTAAGGATAAGTTATGACTATTTTTCTAAGTGTTTTTTTATAATCCTCAAAAGACTTTTTTTTTTTTTTGTGGTACATGGGCCTCTCACTGTGGTGGCCTCTCCCGTTGCGGAGCACAGGCTCTGGACACGCAGGCTCAGCAGCCATGGCTCATGGGCCCAGCCACTCTGAGGCATGTGGGATCCTCCCAGACTGGGGCATGAACCCGTGTCCCCTGCAACAGCAGGTGGACTCTCAACCACTGCGCCAACAGGGAAGCCCCTCAAAAGACTTTTAAAGTTTCCTTCACATAAACCCTGAATATTTCTTGTTCCTAGGTTTTTAAAATCTGCTTTTCTTGGTATTGTAAAGGGGATATTTCCTTCATTAAATTATCTGTTTACAGTTAGTATATAAGAAAACTAATAATTTTGATATAAATTTTGCAACGAATTTTCTGAACTCTTTTTTTATTTCTAACAGTTTTCCAGACAATTCTCATGAGTTTTAATAGTATACAATCATATCATCTGCAAATAACAATAACTTAATGTCCACCATTCTCACTTTTATAGTTCTTTTCCTGCCATATAACTGCACTAGCTAACACTTTCAGAGCTATGATAGTCATTATATTGACCTACTGACAACCACCTGACTTTAATTTACTTTTTACTTTGAGCATATGGGCAAGGTTTTTCAGAATTTGTTCCACTCACCTACTTTTCCCTTTGCAGTGCTCATGGGGTGGAAACATTACTAGGAACATCTCCAAGCCTTGGGCATTTTTGCACTCTTCTTTCTCTGGCTTACACTTTTCAAAGACTGTTGTGTGAAGCTGTGTCATTCCCTGTGTTTGACTGTGGCCCAAGCAGCAGTGGGGTATCCATTTCTGTTAGGTATTTTAGGCTACATGGATGGAGACTGTGACCCAAGGTCTTTCTCATTCATCCTCTGGCAGAAATGCCATCCTGTTATTGACTGTATGCTTATCAGGTGTCAGATGCTTCGCTGGCACATTTAATAATCACAACAAGCCTAAGAAATCATTGTTATTATCCCCAATCTACTAATGAAGTCTAGAAAATAACTTGTCTTTGTTATATGGTTAATTAGTAGCAGAAGCAGAACTTGAAGACACGTGTCTCTCTCTCCAAGGCCCACAGTCTTCCTGCTACATGTCCTTGCAACTCAAGAAGGCTGAAACAAGGGATGTTCAAAGTTCTGGTTAAATGTGGACCAAGAAGAGATCAATTCTGCTTAGGGAGAGTGAAGAAGTAATGCCTCTGCTAAAGATCGGCATGGAAAGGGATGAACAAAAAAAACTGATCTCCCTCTATGATTCAGAAAATACCCTCCATGCCCCCAGGAGAAGTAAGCACATCACAACCTCACAATAGCCCTTGATCGATTTCCCTCTGGGTTCTTGGCAGTTCCTCATTTTCTAGCTTGGTCAATTATTTTCAAGTCCAAGCTTACTCGCCTTAAGAGTGGGCCCATGCTCAACAAGGTTCTTTAGGGAGGAAAAAAACCTTGTTTTACCCGAGGAAACTTAATTCAAGTTTTGGACTCATTTCTTCTTTCAAGCAGTTTCTGTTGTAAACCCAATTCTGTGGTAGGATTTACTGAATCACAGAACAGAAAAGACATTTGCTCAGAAGTGACTCAGGGATATGATGTGGATTAGAACGTAGGAAAAATAATAAATCATAAAGCCACTGAGTCCTGAAAGCAATGAGCCATACCTGAAAGCAGACAGAGATTTGCACTGGTGAGCTATTGTTAAATGAACATGAGTATGTGAAGAACTATATCTGGGTTACTTCCCATTTCAGAAGTTTTATTTAGCCTCTAATTTTTCTCTTAACTCTTTTTAACCCTATTAAAGGAAACATTAGCGTGTCCTTTCACTCTCTTTTATAGATGAATTAATAAAAGGATAATTGAATTTCCAGGAGTTATTCAGGGGATAACTAAAGGCCTTTAATTAGAATGGAAAATTCCTGATCAAAGGGTCTTTAACTCATTGGTCGAGGGTTGTATTTTATCATGCCTTATTAAGAGGGTACTGGAAGTCTGAGGTTCATCACGGCCGTTTTCCTTGTTCTTTCTATATCATCCAGTCTCTGCAGCTGCTGCTCATCAGAGTTTAGTTACCTTCACAATAGGTCAAGTCAAAAGCCCTAGAATACAGATAAGCAGCTGGAGAACCTTACCTTGATATTTACAAAAGGTGACATAATCAATTGCTCATTTACTGGCAAGAAAATTCATGGGTTACTTATTGATCACTTCACCAGTCCTGACATATGTACAATCTTGTCCAGAATACTTGAAAGAAAGTTTGGTACATGGCCTTCTCTTACAGAACTTCTAATCCAGTGTGGAGACAAATGGTACCCAGAGAATATAGTGAGAGAACTATCAACACAGACTAATAAGAGTATAAACATGTTATAAATGTCAGAGTGTGATTCAGAGCTAAAACAGGAGAAGATGTCAAGGTGTCTACCATAGTAGTTACAAAGAATATCTGTAAGGTTGGGATTTGTCTCTAAAACATCAAGTGTTTTTTTTTTTTTTCCAGTAAGAGTCAAACTCTGAATTATCAGTTTATTTCTAGCTTATATTTCTATCGTGAAATTGAATTTTCTGAATAATAGGGACGTAAGATTCATATTTTCATATCCTCTGTTGTAAAGAAGAGAGTGTTTTACATCAAGTGGTTTAGGTAGTCTTATCATGGGACAGTTACGGAAACACCAAAAGATGCCCACAGACACAGTTAAGGTTGTAATGAGGAGACCTTGCTGTACATACCCAGGTAGAAGTGATTCCTAAAGTCCTCTCTGACATGCCCAGTTGCCAGTGATTCCATCCTTGTAGAATGAAGTTCTGACCACAGTGAGAACCATCACTTTCCCATTCTCAAGGGAGATTTAGAATCTTCTGGAAAATCTGGTTAAGTATTTTTCTACCCACTAGGTTCTAATGATTACGAAAAACCAAACCTGGAAAACTTACTTCTGGGTAAGTAAAAATTCAGTTCCCCAAGCCTGCCAAAGGTCTGAATTCCTACAGATATCAAACTGATTTCTTGATTTTTCTTTTTCTTACTCATGCCCCTATTTCCATTCCTTTAAGTATTTTTTTTACCATCTTCTACTAAATGCAATCTTTCAAATAACCTCAAATTTTATTACAAAAATATGGTAAGAATAAAAATATACATAGGAAATTAGATTAGGATATTAGTCTGAGAACGCATGCCTATATCACTTACTTCCCTAGAGGAGACATAAAAAAATTGTATTAGAGAAAACAAAATTATAACATTAGCAGTAAAAAACAGTCTCTTCAGTGAATCAAACTTGTTGAAGAATCCTTGAAAGTAAAATGCAGGAAGAATCAGCTTGACAAAGAAGACCACAGATCAAAGAACACAAAGGAAAGGACAGCTGTAAAAAGGAGCATTTCTAGGGGTTCTCTAAGTCAGATTTAAAAGATGTAAGAAGCAGGAAGGTATGCTGAGAACAACTATCAAGGTGATTTTTTGTGGAACAAAATTTATACCAGTTGATCTTTCCTACTTTCATGACAGAAACTTTTGGGCAGTGATGTAGATACTTGTGTGAGAGAGGCCAAAAAAGTGCCAAGATGGGTGGTGACATCCTGAAAGAACACAGAACATGCTCTTTCCAAATACAAGCCACTGGTGAATCACACAGATAAGCTTAACCCATAACATTCCCATGATCACTATAAGCAGGCTGTAGTATAAATAGAAGTGGAATTCCAGAAAAAAATGATGAAAAAATATTAAAAAGTGTCATATTTTGAATAAAATCAAGAGTATGACATAAGGGAATAAAAATGTAAGTAAATAATATTTATTTTATTAAATAATTTAATAAAATTTTATTTATTTAAGTAATATTTATTTAATAAGCTAATGCATAAGAAATTAGATTTATTATAGAAAATATTTATAGGAAAGGCCTTATTAAGCAATGTCTTAGGAGAAAATATTCTTAAGTTTAATTTTATGAAAGTCATAAAATTCTTTCCAATACAGACATCATAAACAATATTAAGATAAAATTGGCAGGTCTGAGAAAATAATTGCAACATATGTAACAAAGAATTCATATGAAGGCCATCTGAAGAAATTCTATAAATGAGTAAAAGTAAGAAATCTAAATCCCTAGCAAAGTGCCTTAAGAAACTTAAGAAGATACAACCTCACAAATTACCAGGGAAATAAAATGCAAACAATGAGATAATATTTTTCACCCCCTAGATTGGCAATAAGGACTACTAGAAATTTGTTTCTTTCTTTGTTTAGCTCCTGATATTCAAGGAAATTTCTGTCAAAACACTATCTAAACACGAGAAAGTAAAGAGACGTCAGTGACCTCAAATGACAAGGAATACAGTTTTTGCAAAAAATAGTTTGGTAAAGTCAGTTAATAAATGGATCACTGCAGCCTTCAACAATCTATTCTTCAAGAATATATGACAATTATAAACATATATATGCACCAAACAACTGAGCTCCAAAAAATATGAAGCATACATTGACAGAAATAAAATAGAATTTAGAAATAAACATTTCTAAAATAGTATTTGGAGACTTCAACAACCATGCTTTCAATAATGGGTTCATGTTCTAGACTGAAAATCAAAAAAGAAATAGAAAACCTGACACTATACTATAAATCACTAGACCTAACAGATCGTATGTAGAATAGTCCCCTCAACAACAGCAGAATATACATTCTCAAGTGCACATAGTACAGGATAGATCATATGTTATAGAAAAAGAAGAGCAAACTAAACACAAAATTAGCAGAAGGAAGGAAATACTAAAAATTAGAAATAAATTAATAGAAAGTAGAAAAACAAGAGATAATTAACAAAACTAAAATCCGATTCTTTGAAAAAAATCAATAATTTGACAAATGCAAAGAAAACACAATGAGATACCACTTCAAGCCTACCAGGATGACTACAATTTTAAAAATTAAATTAAATATTAGTGAGGATGTGGACACATTGGAAGCCCATCCTTTGCTGGTAGGAATGTAAAATGTAGCTACTGTGGAAAACAGTTTGGCAGTTCCTTGAAAAGCTAAACATAGAATCACCAGCAATTACACTCTTAAGTACACACAAAAGAATTGAAATCAGGGATTCAAAAAGTATAGTAATACTCATTGCAGCACTAATCACTATAGGCAAAAAGTGAAACAACCCAGGTGTTCATCAACAGATGAATAGATAAACAGAATGGACGGTACATGCATATAATAGAATATTATTCAGGAATGAAGTTGTGATACATGCTACAATACCACAGAATCCTGAAAATTTATGCTAAGTTAAATAAGCCAGACACAGGTCAAATATTGCAAGATTCACTTATATTAAATATCTAGAATGGGTAAATTCATAGAGAGAGAAAGTAGGCTACAGTTTGTCAGGACGCTGGGGTAACATTAGAATGGGGAGTATTGTTTAATAGTTATAGAGTTTCTGTTTGGGGTGTTGAAAAAGTTTTGGAAACAGATAATGGCAATAGTTGTATAACACTGTAAATGTAACTAATGTCACTAAACTGTACATTTAAAATGGCAAATTTTATGTTATATATATTTTAGTATAATAAAAATTTGAGGAAAAAAACAGTGCTATTATAAGATGAGGAAATTAATACTAATACACAGGAAGGTACTTCTTGATACTTCTTGGAGAACAATTTGTCACTATCAAAATTTAAAATATTTGTGGATGGACACAATGTATTTTTCCTTTTCAATGGATTCATAGGGCCTGAAACATACCAAGTTACTTCCACACTGAAAAAGCACAGCCTTGAGTGTAAAGTTCAGTGATTGACCACAACCTCTTCCTGCCTACTGGTTGGGGTTGGAGGTGGCAAGGAAGGGGGAATCATATTAAAAGAAGACCATTCTCTTCTAATGACTCCAAATTTTATACTAAGGGTACAATGTGGCAAGTAGAAATTTTTTTTTCTTATCTCTTACCTCATTGCCTTCCTGGAATATGACATATTCTATCACCTCTTCCTGGGGCAAAATATACAGATCCAGCCAGAATGACAGTTGCAATGCAACCGAAAGCCAAGAAGTGGGAAGTTTGTTACTGTTGTCGTTTTACTTCGGTTTTCTGTTCTGTTTTCTAGCATAAAATACTTGGCAATAGTAAAGGTAGTCTTGCATTTATTTGGCCCAGTATAGTCAGTTTTCATTTATCCCTTTTCTATATTCTAATAAATTGGAAACCGTCAATGACAATGTACAGGGAGAAAAAAAAACAACCCACAATTTGAAACACAGTAGATAACACAAGCTGAAAGCTAAATTGGGGTTGGAGACTGAAGAAGCAGAGGGATTTAAGATACTGAATGTTCTCTGGGAAAGAAAAGAAAGAGGGAGTAATTCAGAAAGCCCAGGATCAGGGAAGATACTTCATCAGCCCAAGAGTCAAGAAAAACCTTCAGGATCATCTAGGGTAGGAACAGACCAACATTTGTATATCTATTTATATCGGTTAATTTTTTCCTGAGTACAAACCATCTCAATTCATAGTGACTTAAAACAACAACCATTTATTTAGTTGACATCCAGTGGATTAGCCATTTGGGTTGGGTTCAGCTGGATGGTTCCTCCAGTCTCATCTGCATTAATCATGCATATGTGTTCAGCTGCAAGGTCATCTCCAGGGCTGACCAGCTGACCAGACTCAAGATAGCCCCAGCTGAGATGGCTTGCTTCTGGTCTACGTGGTCCCTCATCCTCCAGGAGGCTAGCTCAAGATGGTTCACGGAACATCTAGGCAACTTCCCAAGACAGCAAGCACAAGAATTCAACTCCTTCCACTGTGTTTTAATAATCACGAGTAAAGTTCTAGCCCTGCCCTGACAAAGCTGGTAAACTGGGAGAAGAGAGAGAGATTTTATGGCAAAGGTAAGTTAGCTCTTCACCAAATTTATTTCCTTTTCTCCCTGGGCACAGAACAAGATTCCATTTCTCAATCTCATTTTCAGTTAGACGTGGCTGTATGCCTGAACGTGGCCACTAGGAAAGGGTCGAAGCCACATATGTACTATCAGATCTCACCCATGAAAATCTCCTACAAGAACCTCCAGCTTTTCGCTCTACTCCACGTGATCTTGGAATACAGGTGTTAAATAAATATGGCAAAGGCTCTATCAGTCCAGCCCCTGAATGACTGATGCTAAGCTCCCCTGCCTTGGCACTCCCTCATGCCAATAAACTTTACATGGGCAAGAAATCAACTTCTACTATATTCAGCCATCAAGACCTTAAGGTCTGTCTCTGAGAGCAAGTAATGTTTCCCTTAAATGTTCTAAACTTTCATAAAACAACTTTAATATTGAGCAATGGATTGACTCGAATGAAAGTTCAAGGTGCTATTTGGAGAACAGATATTTACAAATTTAGTGTGGTGGCAGCTGAATTTTCAGTTTCCTAGGTTTTCTCCAAAATACATTGATGGGGAAGTTAAGAGTCAGAGAATTTCTGCAACCTCCAAGTTAGGTGTCGGGCAGTTTAAAAGCTCCTGGATGCAAATGAACCAGCACAAGAAGCCATAAAGTTAGATTACGAGTGGAAAGGAATAACAGGTAGGGCAGTGGGCCCTAGTCATGGAAGGTCCCACACATTTATCTCCTGAAAGAGAGGACCAAACTCTGCCTCAGAACTGCTGTGAACTGGGCTGTGAATGAACAGGGCATGAGCATATGGGGAGAAAGAAGACACAGAAAGTTTCCAGGAGGCCCAGAGGTGATTCTCAGCAATGACCACCTTCTAAAAGAGAGAAAACTCTGGAAGGGAGTGGGAGTACTCCTTGGCAGTAGCAGCTGGTAAAAGGAATCTACAAAATCAGGACAGGTGGTGGAACTTCCCTCAAACTTGGCTAGGATCTAAAGCAGAAGGTGCCATACATAAGAGAAAAGAAAAAAAGAGGCAATTTTGGTTAAGAAACCACGTAGGTAAGATGCTCTAATATAATAGCTAGGCAAGGAAAATTCAACACATTTAATAATTCTATATAAGCTTTTTTAAGTTATAACATGCATCTAAAGATACCATAAGAGAAACCACCTGAAAAATAGCAGGAAAACTTCTCTGTAGAAAACTCTCATTATAGGGCTTCCCTGGTGGCGCAGTGGTTGGGAGTCCGCCTGCCGATGCAGGGGACAGGGGTTCATGCCCCGGTCCGGGAGGATCCCACATGCCGCGGAGCGGCTGGTCCCGTGAGCCATGGCCGCTGAGCCTGCGAGTCCAGAGCCTGTGCTCCGCAACGGGAGAGGCCACAACAGTGAGAGGCCCGCGTACCACACACACAGAAAAAGACAAAAAAAAAACCCCTCTCATTATAAAGTATAGAAAAATTGTAACCCAACATGAAAAACAACAATAACGACAATTAACTTTATGAGCAATTTCAGCTCTAAGCAGGAGATCACAAAGCAGCAGTATAAAAACTTTGGAAAGTAATGACCAGATAAAAAGAGGTGATGGCCAGTCAAAAGTATGAGGTGAAATGGAAGCTGATAATAACTTAGGAAAGAAATGGAAACAAAAGAAATAGGATTTAAGAATGACAACTACATTAAAAAGAAAACAAGGGACAAAATAAAGTTACCCCCCAAAGAAGCATATTAAAAGACAAGGGCTTCCCTGGTGGCGCAGTGGTTGAGGGTCCGCCTGCCGATGCAGGGGACGTGGGTTTGTGCCCCGGTCCGGGAAGATCCCACGTGCCGCGGAGCGGCTGCGCCCATGAGCCATGGCCGCGGAGCCTGTTGCTCTGAAACGGGAGAGCCCACAGCAGTGAGAGGCCCGCGTACCGCAACAACAAAAAAAAAGAATAGAAACAGGAACAGAGAAGGAACCAAAGAAAGAGGATAATGGTTAAGAGACAGAAGAGTGATATATAAAGTAGGCAACACACAGACCTGAGATTCCTAAAGGAAACAAATCAAGAGTACAGAGCAAATATTTAAAATTTAAATTAAGATACTTTCCTAAAATAAAGGGAAATTCTAATCTACATATTGCAAGAATATACTATATTCTAAAGAAAACTGATGCCCCAAAAGTCAAAACAAAAATAATTCAATGTACTAAACATGAAAGATAAAGAAAGAATCCTTTGGTCACAGAGGTACAAAGATCACATCATTCTTAGAGAAATAAAACTGAGTTAACCATCAGACATAAAAGAGACACTAGAGCAACACCTCCAGCTAAAGGAAAGAGTGAGCCAAGAATTTTATATTCTGCCAAGTAGTAATTGCTACAGGCAATTTGGCTTTGCAAAGTCTCAGGAAATATTGTACCTATGTGCTATTTTGAGGAATGTGCTAGATGATTAGAAAATCTTCAACAGGATGACTGATGGTGAACATTGAATGCATTTATCCATATAGAGATTTAAGAATAAACCAAAGGATTACAAAATAAAATGCAAATGGACATTTCTAAATTATAGAAAACAAGAAAGAAAATAGATGATATTGAGAATGACTTAATGGACTATGAAAGAAAATAAATTTTTAGATGGAGTTACAGAATAAGCCACAATTCTATGTGCTATATACAAGAGACACCTAAACCAAATGATTCAGATAGGATAAAAATGAAAATGTAGACAAGGTATAAGGGCAATTGCAAACCAAAAAAGAAAGCAGGGGGCATGACTTTAATATTAAACAAGGTAAATTTGGGGCAAAAACACATTAAATTTATCAAAGAGAGGGATTACACATTGCTACAAGGTAACATACTGTGGAAGTTGAATAATACCCCCCCCACCCCTCCCCCAAAGATGCCCATGTCCTAATCCTAGGAACCTGTGAATATGTTACCTTAATATTTCAAAGACTCTGCAGATAAGGATCTTGAGATGGGAAGATTATCCTGGATTCTCTGGGTGTGCCCAATGTAATCACAAGGGGCCTTATAGAATTGAGGCAGTTGGTACATATTCAGAGAGAAAAGATGTAAGGATGGACCAAGAGGTCAGAGGGGAGATGCTTTGAACATGGAGAAAGGGTCCATGAGCCAAAGAACGTAGGTGGCTTCTAGAAGGTGGGAAAGGCAAGGACATGGATGTTCACCAGAGCTTCCAGAGGAAACTAACTCTACTGGCACTTTGATTTTAGCACCATTAGGTTTATTTCAGACTGTTGACCTCCAGATCTGTAAGAAATAAATTTGTGGTTTTTAAGTCACTAAGTCTGTGTTACTATGTTACAGCAGCAAAAGGAAACAGAAATGATAGCAATATATAGTAAAGAGCCTACAAGAAGGGCAATTAGCAATCACGAACATATCATTTATTCAAAAATATATTTACATTTTTTAAAATATGTCAGCTGTAAAGGAGGGGTAGGTTTCTGGCAAATTTTGGCTTGACTTACATATCTACTGTTGACTTACATAGTTGCTTACTCTGTGCAACGTACACTAATAAATACCATTTATCACTAAAAACAGTATCAGAAGATATGCATTATCATCATCTAGAGTAGAATAAAGTAGAACACTGCTGTTCATAAAGGGAAAGTAATCTTCCCCCAAAACAAGCTAGAAATAAGTAGAGCTAGAGTTTAAACGTTTCTCTGCCTGGTACCAAAACTCATGCTCTCTTCAGCATTGAGTATTTTAAGTATTTGTATTTTTCCTTCTATCCTGATGCTCACATCCTGGATAAGGCGAATGGGATTGGGCAGGAAGGAAAATTAGGATTCACTGAGCAGTAAGGAATGTCTTAGGTTTTTTCACACACATGTAACTGTATTCATTTCTCTAATTCCAGAAGCAGCCTCAACAATAACAAAGAACTCTGGATTAAGAGGCATAACATCAACGCAAGTGACCTAAACCCAAATCTTTAACTCACAGCTGCCAAAACCCCACTGAAGTAAATTCAATCTATGGTATATTACTGTAGAACCAGTGAAGGTTGTTAGCCACTCACCTGAAACTTAAATGAACTTCAGCAAGAAAAGCAGAAGGTAATATCCCTACCAGCTGCCATTTACCCACTGTGGAGGAGAACAGTACATAGAGAGGGAAGGAAGGGACGCCAAGGAGGCCTTGCTAACACTCCAGGCTCAGCATACCAGGTACCACAGGGCAAGTGGCTGAGGGGCAAATCTCAGAGTTCTTGGAGTCTCTAGCCTGGGTACCAAGATTCACCTGGCACAAAAAATCAAGAGTATTCACAGTTTATGCTTGCAGCCTGCCTCAGGCAGATCTATTGTACATGTGCCGGGAAGAGGCTATGCTTTGCATTTGGCTTCTTCCGAGCAACAGAGGGCATTCAGAAAGGCAGTGACAGCTCTAGGAAGCTTGGTGATGTGAAGGCAGACCAGATGTAACAGTTAGACAGTTGAGCTGCCTCCCTCCAAACGCAGCTATGATCCTGGATCTCTAAATTGGCAACAAAAAATTATAATGAATTTAAACTTCTCCTAACTATATGATTTCCCCCAATAACAAGCTAGAAATTCACGGAGCTAGAATTTAAACCTACCTCTGCCTGGTTCTTAAGCCCACGCTCTTTCCAATATTCTTCATTTTAAACATTCCTATTTCTTCTTCTATTCTGATACTCACAGCCAAGGACTCTATGAGAAAGAAAGAAAAGAGAAGGGGCGAAAAGAGAAGGGGAGGGAAAGGAAGAGAAACAGAGATACTTTCACAGTCTGAAAGAAACCGTATCGGATCCCGGTGCATGAGACAATCATTGTCACTCCCCCTCACACAGATGAAAAGAACAGGCAGAGAAAAATCATCAATTATGTGTAAAGACTCAACATATCAAAAAAGGAAAAGTGTGAACAATGAAAGTTTTCTCCCAAGGAGGCACCCTTGATTCCGCTGTTGAAAGGAAAGTCCTTGACTGGGGGTATAGCCAAGGATGTAATTTATTAATTCACATAAAAGGAAATAGATGGTGGGGGGAAGAGGGGAAGCAGATGTGAGTTTGAATTCAGACTCCATTATTACCTGACTAGTCTTGGACAAAGGATTTAATTTAATTGAACCTCAGTCTTCTCAAATTAAAATGAGAATAACAACACTGGGCGTTACTTTTTGGTTCTGGCTAATGTAAGCAGAAATGGACAGTTGTTAGAAGGATATTAATAATTTACAAAATGAACAAAGGAGCACAGGAAACAAGATAGTGTAGACAAGTTAGCAGGAACACTACAGTCTCATCGAGCACTTCCACAAAGCAAGTAAATTCTAACAATTTTCAGTAATTTAAAAGCGCAGCTGAAGATTGATCTACCCAGGGTTAACTATGAACGGCCTGATTTGGTTCACATTCCTACCATGGCTAGGGCATCTTAATGTACTGTCTAACTGGATAGTAGAAAGTGAGGAAAAGGTAATTTGCTAAAAGGAAGTCAGGAACTATTGCCCAGAAAAGGTGGAATGGATGTTTGGTGGGCCAGATAACAAGTGTCTAGCATATATCCTCATAAGGTGGTTATGAGGAGGTAATAAGAGATTTTTGGCAAAGCATCCAATAAATGAAAGCTAAAATCAGACAGGAGAGGACCAGGATTTTGTTGTCCTGTGAGTTAGAGGACTTAGCCACCTTGATTCTTTAAAATAGCAACATGACCTGTGAGCTTTTGTTTTCAATTAAGCCACTTCTGTGTGGGACCAGAGTCGGTTTAGCCATTTTTCTTAAACTGGTCTGAAAAGAATCTTTTCTTTTGCTGCTTAGAAACCTTCCCCCTTTTCCTCTAACATGTATTTAGCAAGAAAAACTTTCCCTCTAGCCCTTCCCCTTTCATGGTTTTGTTTTAATGTCCCCTGAAAATTAAAAAAAAAAAATTGATTGGCAGACGACAATTCTAATTGTGGTTGTATCCTTGGAAACCACAGAAAATTGGCTACTTTAGGCTAATTTGTTATTGTGATTTTCATGACAACAGCCAAGGGTTTATTTTAACTACTGTTTTTACTCTAATTCAATTAGGAAATAAAAAATGTTTAAAGCCAAACAGCCCTTAGACTCTCTAAGGCTGTTTCTGTTTCTCTATGTGCCTCAGTGGTGAGTGTAATAGAAGCCAGGAGATGAAGCCAATTCAGATGCCACTTGCCTTCCTGGGTTTATTTGGTGACTGACGGCCAATAATGTGTTCAAACCCTGTGTAGGAGGTTCATGGACATGGATCCAGACCTACCCTGGCCAGTCACCTTTCTTTGCAGGGTGTGTATAACTGAAAGGAAACCATTTCCTCTTGAGGTGTAAGTTTGGAGTCACTATCAAATTCTTCCAGGCAAGAAATATTAATTGTTGCCAAACACCAGCTGAAACGCACCCTTCTCAGTCTAAGACTGCAGCATGACCTGGGCTGGAGGGGTATAGACTCCATACCTTCTCAGGGCTCATACTAATTCATCAGCACAAGGAAGAGGGATTAGAACCCTCAAATCTCATTAATTATTGTTCACATTTCCACCTAGCCAGAGGGAAAACTGGGAAAAAAAGGAATGTAGTTATCCTTTTACTGTGAATATACATCATTATTACTTCCCAGCCAGTATCTCAAGATAAGTCGAAGGCAGGGTCCTTCCATCTACAAGTTCCAGAAAACACAGACACTCCCTTCACCACCCCCTAGCACAGGAAGTGCAGACACATATCCTAAACCTGGTCTGTCTGAAGCTCTCACCTGTGAACCTGAATCTCTAGGGTAGGATGTAAAAGCCCAGGGTCAGTTAGAGATGAGTCACCTAGACTGCCAATATGCAGTTGAAAGTCAAATAGCAAAGCAGTAATTACCCTTTCCAGCAGATCTCAGCAGTGCGCATAGTCCGGGGCCATCACTCCCGTGGTGTTTTCAGCCGTGGTGATGTGGCTCCAGGGGCAAATGGCCTGGCGTGGCTTGCTAAGCAGCCTGAAAAGATTATTTGATCCTGTAAAGAGAAGGAATAAAGGGTAGGGAAGGTGAGAAAAAAGAACAGCTAATTTTTGTCATAAGCATTTTGTACTATTTGGGTATTAAGATGTTTATACATAGAGCTTTAACAAAAATAACATTCTGTCATCAAGAAGGCTGTGGGAGACAGAAATGCAGGAGTAAGTTTATTTTATACAAACCTTCCACTCACTCCTAAATGCATCCTACAGAATCCTAAAGAAGGGACTGGAAGAAACTCCCTTCATCAAGTACTCAAGAAACTGGAGGAGAGAAAACAAGCACTGCTATGGAATATTCTTGGAGTTGTTGGTAAAAGACACTGAGTTTGAAACTGACTGCTTGACTTTCAGTAGGACTGGAGGATGCTGGGACGGGATGACCATTTAGCAAGGTGTACCTGCCTGAGGAAAAAAGTGTGCACAGCTAAAATAAAGAGAAGTAAAGTGATGATGACAGTGGTCTGAATCACAGAAATATATGGCTATTGCTAATTGATAATGGTGTCCTGTACAGCAGGAAAGGATGGGCAGCCAGCTGACGTTCTGCTTCAGATTTACAACCTCCAGAATTCTATGTCTAACAGAAGCAATACCTGAGCCATCATGATAGGAGCCCTTTACACTTGAGTCACTTGCCAGATTCAGACCTCTTTGGACTAAGAGAAAGCTGGATATCCTTGAGGGAGGACTCTTCGATAACACAATGGGTTCCTACCATGAATCTTCCTCCTCACCTTCCCCAAAGGGCCTTATAGCCATTAGCTAGACTTCGTGGGTATTGAATAAAGAGCTTTAACCAGACATGGATGCTGTGGGAAGTTCAATTTAAATCAAAGCTTATCCTTAGGGACCTAGAATGTCATTGTGATTCACAGGAAATAAGGAGGACTTTACAGAGGTCAAGTATTAAATAGATCGTGACTTGAGTCTACCTCATAGTAGCCCCAGCTGGGTCTTCCTCTATATCATGTGTATTTCCTTGGTTCCCAAGTATATTTTAGACAAGATAACTTCAGCCACTGGCATAATCACAGTTTAATCTGATCCACGGAGGAAGGTTTATTTTGGTAGGAGGGTGAATGAAAGGTTCTAGAACTCCCTTTCTGTACCAAAACACTGAACGCAAAATATAATGACATCCCTCGGGAAATCTCAGAAGCATGTGCCACTGATCAAGATTTGAGAGGTTCAGAATGTTGATTCTTCTCATCATGCCATTTGACTCACCAATTTGGCTAGTACGGCAGATGGATGGTTCCTTAAGGGTGACACGTAATAGGCATATGTTTAATTAGGTTAAACTCCTTTTACAGCTTGTTTGCTAGATATGGTCTGCTTACTGGAAGAAGTATTCTACAGCAGCCAGTATGCTGCTATTAATCTAATCAATTATTCATTCTTATCCCCAAAAGAAGAGACAACAGGATCCATTGCATTTATCTAGCAGAAAGAGCTATGCAACTTTACCCTTCAGACTTAAAATCATTTCCATATTCTGTATATGTTTTACAAGTTCACTTTCAGGGACCATGATCTTTGTACCATCCCAGAATATATCATTCTGGTTCATCATGTTAGTGAGACTAGGCAGATAAAAGTAGCAACTACAGCAAATGCCTTGGAAACACTTGCACAATAGTTCCAAGAAGATAAACTCCTCACAGACACAGAATGCTTTTAATTCCTGGGGATCCAGTGATCTGGAGCATGCCAGCATATACGTTCTTAGAAGAAACAGTCCTGAACAGCATTCCCTGTTATCACTAAGAAGGAGGCAAAGTAGTCCTTGGGGATTTTACAGGCAATATATACCATATTTGGTTGTGCTTTTCCAATCTATTTACCAGGTTATTAAAAACATTTTCTGCTTTGAGTGAGTTCAAGAGCAAGCGGAAGCTTCCAGCTGGTCCAAGTTGCAGTGCAAACAGCCCTGCCACTTGGCTCCCAACTCAGCTGAATCCAGGCCGCTTGAAATCTGTGGTAGATGGGGGTGCAGTCTGGAGTCTGTGACAACCCTGATGGGAAAAGCACATTTCTTAGGATTTATGCATAAAAATTCTCTACGTTCTTTACAAAGTAATTATTATTTTGAAAAATACTCTTGCCTCACGTTATACTTTGGTTGATGCCTATCCATGTGCCCATGCAAACTGAGGTAGACATCCTGGACTGTATGTTACCTAAAAACTTTGAGCCATGAAGTCAGATGCACACACCAGCACACCTTTGTCAAATGGAAAAGGTGTGTGCGGGACTGGACCCAAGCAGTTCCCAAAGCATGAGAAAGTCGCGTGCGCAGATGGCTCACACACACAGCGTGCCTTCCCTTGACACACAGCCACCCCTCCCTCAACCCACACTTTTGATCTCATGGGGAGACTCTTATGACTGGAGCAACTATAATTTATCATAAAACAGGGACACATTTGAGCTAAAAAGTAGGCCAGGACAACAAGCCTAAAACGGGACTGTTCTAGTCAAATAATTTTGCATTATCACCCTACCTTAGTGGTTTTCAATCTTGTCCCCCAAGAACATCTAGCAACGTCCGGTGATATTTTTGGTTGTCACAACTTGAGGGAAGGTGTGCTGTGAGCATCTAGTGAGTAAAACTCAGGGATGCTGCTAGACATCCTAAAATGCACAGAAACGTCTCACCCACAGGAAAGAATTAGCCAACCTAGAATACCAATAATGCTGAGATTGAGAAACTCATCTATAACTACTTGACTTAAGAGGGATAAGTTAATTTATGGGAAGTTCCACATGACAGGCTAGTACCAGGTGAAAGTGGACAGCTACAGCATTATAACCACACTCAGAGGTGGACTGGGTGTGAAAGAGTTTAGGAAAGAGAAATATTCCTAGGAGGCAGAAACGTAAGGGTTACAATGTAAGGAGGTATGCTGAAGTAATGACCCACACAGATCTTTGAACACAGGGTCCATTCCTTGGAAAGCAAGCTTGGAAGACTGCTGGTAAGGCGATTTGGAGAAATATAGGTTAATGTACCACTTGTAAATGGGCCTCAAGACCTCATTGCTGAAGAGGCCCTTAATTAACAAGAACATCTGCTCTGAGTCTTTCAGTTGACCAAATGCTGTCAACTGGCCCCAGGTTCCCAGTGAGGTTCTAAAAATGTGGCCATAGTGACAGCTTAAAAAGAAAAAAGTCATCTTTTCCCTGATCTGTGCTGATCTGTGTACCACTTTTCGTTGAGTATCTGATTCACTCTTTTTTTTTTTAACATCTTTATTGGAGTATAACTGCTTTACAATGGTGCGTTAGTTTCTGCTGTATAACAAAGTGAATCAGTTATACATATACATATATCCCCATATCTCTTCCCTCTTGTGTCTCCCTCCCACCCTCCCTATCCCACCCCTCTAGGTGGTCACAAAGCACCAAGCTGATCTCCCTGTGCTATGCGGCTGCTTCCCACTAGCTATCGGTTTTACATTTGGTAGTGTATATATGTCCATGCCACTCTGTCACTCTTAATTCATCCACAGCAGTGACCACTAGGAGTTCCAAACATGGTACCATACTCTGACATCAGCCAGTCTCCTGGTGGCAAGGATTACACTGGATCCCTTCAATCACAGAAGAGCCGGTAATTTGTCCTCATTCTCAGTAACACTTATATTGGACTCCAGTTTCTTTACCTGCTAAATATGCTTCTGCCAACATCATTCAAAAGCCTTATAACATGAACACAGTATTATACACAATGATGCTTCCAATCCACAACATAACAAAATAAACAGAAAAACACCTGATGCCATTGGATTGAATTTAATTGCATGCACCCCATTTTCCAGAAAAAGCATGCCTCAGAGAATATGGCCTACTGAAAAGTCAGTTGCAACACCAGCTGGGAAATGATCCCTTGCAATTTCAGGGCAGTGTTCTAGACGGAATGGTATATATTCTGAACTAAAGATAAACATACGGTGATGTTTTTTTTCACAAAGCCAGAATAAACAGGTCCATGAATCAGAGATTTCAAAAAGAAATGTCAATTCAAAATGTTACATCTAGTATTATTTTATCTTCGTATTTCTATTTTCCACAAGCCAAATTAATCTCTTGTTCAAATAATATTATATTTGGTTCTTTCTTATTGTACTCACCATATTGAATAATGTATCCTATACCGTTCTATAAGTGATTTTCTGTAGGCATGATATCTTACTTCTCTTTGTTTTCATAGTACTTAGTGGAAAGTGGAGGCACTTAGTAAATATTTATTTAATAAATGCACGAATTAAAAAAACAACAGCTGAGTCAGTAAATGATAAAGCCAAATCAGATATTACCATTTTTTTCAAATGACCTCATAAGAGATTTGCCTTCATTTGTGAATGTTCTTACCCAAGCCAGAGGCATTATTAAGTCAAGGATAGGTCACTTGTGTTCATTGATTTTTACTATCCACTTTTAGAGAAACAAATGAAAAATAGAAGTGCACCGTGAAGGTTTTCATCACATGACCTTTTCACTGTGATTCGGTTGCATAAAAATCTAAATTATTTTAGTACAATCAGAATGCCAATGATTGTACAACTACATGACCTAGTGCAATTAGAGTATAATGTACCACACCTGGAGTTATACTGTTTCCCTATCTATCTATCACCTTTCTGTCTATCTGTCCGTTTTAGGTAGCAACCAGCACGGGGGTGAGCAGGCAATAATCTCATAATATCACTTCCAAACACATTCTTCTGTGACACTTAAGGCACTCTTTCCTTCCATCATGGCCTCTCTGCCTTCAAAGAATCCCTGTGTCACTGCAACTTGACATGATGGACAAATCAAAATAGGGGAAGTGGACTCTACCTCACCTTTGGCTGAGCAGAATTCCAAATTTTAAAAAAAGAGACTCAAAACTTGGATATTCCCCTGCTCCAAAATTAGTTTCAATAAGACACTCTGAACACCTTTGAAGTAGGATCCAATTTTACTGGATACATCTGAAAGAACAGAAATTCTTTGGTAAACACAGTGAAGGATGAAAGAGGAATCAAACACATGGGTGCCAAAAAAGTCGAGAGACAATATTCAGCACCCTGGTGAGTCACTTAACCGTTGATGCACAGTAAGCCATCCCCAAACTGAGTAGCTTAAAAATATAACCGTTTTTTTAGCTCACACTTCTGCAGGTCAGCGATATGGGTTGGGTGTATCTGCACGGTTCCTCTAGTCTTTGTTGGGCTCTGTCGTGCATCTGCAATCCCCTGCCACAATGACTGCTTACTAGCTGCCCTAGGATGCCTTCAGCAGGATGCCTTAGGAGTCCTTCCGAAGACTACCTCAGACTTGTTCACATGGCTAATGAAACAAGAGAGCTATCACCAAGCATGCAAAGCCTCTTGAGACCTAGGTCACAACATCATTTTTCTGCGTTCTGTTGGTCAAACAAGTCACAAAGTCAGTTCGGGCTGAAGAGGAGGAAAAATACATTTCAGGCTTTGATGGGAGGAGCTGCAAAGTCATGAGATAAACTGCCTATTTTTGCAATCTACTGCCCCAGAATTCAGAGAGGAAGCTGACTGATTTACAGAGCACCACGGTCCATTGATGACCAGCAACAGAAAGGGTCTCATCTTAGTGAATTAATGGGTAGGATCTAGAGTTTAAAGTAAGAAGACTCCAGTGAGACCAGATGATTGACCTTGGACAAGTTATTTAACCTCCCAGAGCTTCTATATCCTCATAGTTAAATGGGATTAATGATACTGTTTAACTCCCATGATTACTAGGAAGGTAAAGTGAGTTAACTTATGAGCAAGTACTTGAAATCTGGTAAACATCAGGTTGAATATTAGCATCAGCAGGGAAGTATGGGAGTTTAGAGCACTGACTTTGGAGCTAGACTGTCTAGGTTGGAATGCTGTGTCTATTGCTGATTGGCTTCTTACCATTAGACAAGTGCTTATACTCTCTGGGACTTATTTTCCTCATCTAGAAGTGATAAGTATTATAATTTTTACTGTTAGAATTGTCAGTGAGGCACTCTGCTAGAATTTCAGGACAAAGAATGCTAAGACCTGGTGTAATACTTGATATCTCTCTCTTATAAACCAAGGACATTATGCTGACTTTAGGCAGGTCACTTAGACTTTCCGTTTCCTCACTTTAAATAGGGAAGTTTCAACTTTGCTACTTGCAGATATATATTGAGAAGTAATTAACACATGGTAGTTACAGATGTTGAGTGATGAAAATATACTCCTTTAGATACATCCAGGTCTGAGGAAGATGGTTCACAGGAAGGTAGCCTACTCCGGGAGAACTAGTTTGCCACCAATTTAAGAGGCTCACAAGTTCTGAAAGCCCTCAGTGATGATGGAGCTTTAGTCTGGATGGACCCTCACCATTTTAGTAAAGGCAGTAAAGGAAAATGGGAGAGGCCAGGCTTTAAAGTCTCATGGAGCTGGATTCAAACTCTAAATCTTACCTAGCTTTTTATGTGACTTCTGCAAGACGCTAAAAACTCCAAGATGTTTAATTTCCTCATTTGAAAAATGAGTTCTGGGACCCTGGGTGTTTATTCAGGATTTCTACCTCTTCCCATCTTTCCTGATACTAGTATCCTAGCTTCTGCAGTAGGTCCTATGCCTGACTACTTGAGTGGGTTTCAACTGGCAGTTTGAACTCCTTGATAAAAAATATGCCACAAAGATCTACTGAATATCAACTTCTCAGCCAGATGACATAGCTCATGTGGTCCTTCTGACACATTTTTTTTTTTATGGTTCATAAGAGAGGAGGCAATTGCTGATTGCTGATGTGACTGCAGCCCCATGGAAGTATTAATTACTGAACTCCATTAGGTTTCCACCCAGCCCGAGCTGCTTTCCTGTGAGTTAGTCTCAAGGGCCATTTTCTGTTAACTTATGACTTAATCAAACGTTCCTACTTCAGCCCTTATCCTCTCGAATCCCATTCAAAACCTACTTCTCATGGTTCCTACAACATAGACCTATGACTCAACTTCCCTAACAAGTCTGAAAGTCACGAGAGACTTCGGACAGACCTTCGGACAGACCTAAGGTCCTGCAGCAGCCTGTAATATGCCTGATCATATTTCTTTACATTGCTGTTTGAGTCAGCTGACCTAGACTTGAGGGAGAAGTGGGCTGGTGAGGAATTTCCCTCTAAAACTTCCATACTCTTCTAGTATGTCACCTGCAGCATAAAATCGTCTTGCTTCAGAGTTCTGCTTTTGTTATTTTCTCCCTGCGGCCAGAGGTACAAAAAAATAGATTCAGAATCAGATTTAGCCATATTTGGAAAAGCCAGATAAGTATGATGACTTTACACAATTATTTACCTTTATTCACAGGGCTTTGATTCTGATTAAGGTAAAGTTTTATGAATAATAAAGACACAACTGAAGTTCCAGTGGGGTAGATTATGGGGCAAACTCTGTAAGTGCAGTGTTAAGAGGAAGCAATAAATCCAGTCCTGCCTAATTGTCATTATCTCTTTAGAAGAACTTTTGTGTGCAATCTTCTTTGCCCAGGCTTTTGATTCCATGCTCCTAACTGTCCACATTTTGCTTTTCTCAATAATTATATTAAATTAGATAAATTAGAGTCTAACCAAAACTAATTTTGCATAATATCCCAGTCCATTTGTGAGTCTCTAAAAACCTCTCAGCTATTTCTCCAGGCAGTAGGGTAGCTAATTATTTACCCTCCCAGCAGCCTCCAAAGCACTTCTGATCCTATGTTTAGAACACAGAATGATCGCATTCAATTAGGGGAAAAAAATACGCATAGCCTTCCTAAGATAACATGAAAATTCCACCTATCCAAGGGGACTAAGTAATTTACTCTCTGCAGATTCCTCTGAATCCTGAAATAATGCACAGTGATGCACAGACATGTGGTCATTATGCCCCAGATTTCCTCATTTAGGAAATCAATTCTTAGACACTGGGGATATGTAAATTCAATTAGTCCTGAACTGCAGCGTGATAATCATGCACTGAAATCTATATTAGCATATCCACGTGGAGCAGGCTGCTCCTCCCCCAGGGGTCTCTACCACCTGTTGAATTAATTTGGTCTGCTCCCTTGACATCCATCAGGTTCTGCATATGACAGGGGCAACTTAACCTGTTGTCAGAGGAAACTGCAAAGTTACGAGATAGTCACATCTCAGCAGAATACTACAGAGAAGAGGCAAAAACTGGAACAAATGCTTAGCCAATCAGTCACCAGATACCCCCGAAAAATGCACCTTGGCAAACAAGGACTATTGAAATCTAATTAAGAAGTTTCTCATCTGGCCAACTGGGGAGCTGCACGGTGACACAAGAACAGTGCTTAACTGGCATGGCGCCTGCTAGGCAAGCGCTTGGGAATTACATTCTTTCTCATTGTTCTTTTTAAATATTTCTGAACCACAGGGAAATACTGTTGTCATGATTCTAGAGAAGCAGAAATACATTTCATTCTCAATCTGATTTTAATCGACACATAGAGGAAAACATCTTGTATTATAGACATCACTCTCTCACTGACTCAAAATCTTCCAAAGACCTGGGACACCTGTTATGTATGGAGAGATAGATAGATAGATAGATAGACCAACTGACCACATAACATTTCCTGGCCCAAAGAATTATCATATGATATACTTCCCAGCATCTGCCTTGACCCATTTTGGTGAAAAAATTTAGTTACCTAATACCCACTTCCAAATGCAGTATCTCTTTGCTTCCCCAACAAAACAAGTTCCCTTCTCATCACCCTCTTCCCTGCTATAAGGAGCCTACCTTTGACCAACGATGAACCCCACACAAACAGCTACTTCTGAATTCAAAGTGCTGAATGATAATAAGAAGAGGAGGGCCACGTATCCCAAATGCATGGAGAATCTCCATGAACTCACATTTGTTATTTAATACTGAACTCAGCCACACCCTCCTCTAGAAATCTGCTATAACAGCCTGTGGAGGCTTCCAGCCATAGTATTTTACTGTTGTCCAGGGCTACTCATTAAACTGTAAGCTTCTTGAAGTGAGTTAAAAGTTTCTTATTGATCTTTGTATCTCACAAGTGTAGCACGTATAAATGGACATTATTTCTGGAATCAATTAATTAAGGAAGCTGAATTTTCACTTGGTAAAAATAATAAAATATATTGTCCATGACCTTACTCATTCTAGCCTGTTTCTATGTAAATAGCACTATAGTATATAATGTCTTCTAGAGCACTACAATGTCTTCTAGAGCAGCGGTCCCCAACCTTTTTGGCACCAGGGACCAGTTTCGTGGAAGACAAATTTTCCACAGATGGGGGCGGGAAAGGGAATGGTGGAATGGTTCAGGCGGTAATGCGAGCTATGGTTCAGGTGGTAAGGCAAGCGATGGGGGGCAACGGGGGGCGGCAGATGAAGCTTCACTTGCTGCCCGCCGCTCACCTCCTGCTGTGCGGCCCAGTTCCTAACAGGCCGCGGACCCGTACCAGTCCACCGCCTGGGGGTTGGGGACCCCTGTTCTAGAGGTATACACAAACATAACTTTAATATCATCAACATTTGAGATATTGGAGAGAATATGAAAACTTCATTTAGATTGATTTCAGAGAAGAGATAAGTTTTCTGGCCTCTTCTAACCTGTCCCTGGGTTTTTTTCTGTCTTATAATCATGCTAATCTCTCCATTCCAGTATTAAACGATTATTTTGCTGTTTCTACTCCAATCCCCCTGGCACTGATTTCCTTTGCTCCTTTCTTCCAATGCAGCTGTACTTCTCCCAGCTGTAGCCTCCATGTCCAACATATGTTTCTGTCCACCGTGCCATTTTTATTTTCCACCAAGTCCTCTGGCCTGTGCAACCAGGTTTTCATACATTCCTTCAGATACCTTCATTTCTGAAGAATTCATTCATTATACAATTGCTGGAAACTACTGTGTAATGGACATAGTGCTTTTTCAAATATATGAATGAGTTTATTTTTATTTTAAATGTTTGTGTACATTGTCTTTTCTCTAAGCAAGAGGCAGACTGTAAGAGGTAGAGAAAAAAAGATAAAGTTAAAAAATAATTTTTGTTATCTAAAATAGACATAAGAGTTGATTGCAAAAGAGTAGATCAGAGCTAGGTTTTACTTCAAGAAGGAAGGAATTTCTAAGTTTCTCTCCCTCTTGTAAACATATCTATCTCAGTGGATAAGATTATAGAGTTTGACTCTGTGCCTGGGGTAGGGAGGAGGAGGGTGTGTGGTGGAGGAAACCTGGCCTTTCTGGCTTGAAAAATTATTTGGCGGATGGAGTGGGGTGCAGGAGGAAGGGACTGGATCATAGACTTAGATATAAATCATACATTTTCTACAGAGAAACAGGAGACTATTTTCTCAGTCCTGGAACAGGCAAAGATATCTAAGATAGAATTCATACAGCACTAACTAAAACAGAAAAAATGAGAAGTTGATAAAGTAGTCATGCAGAAAGGGCCCTTGTTAGGTCTCCGAGCCTCCCTTGGCTTCCATGTGGTTTGGGAGCCCAAGAAGTTCCTGTGTGACCCTCGACAGAGCAGACAGTAGCGTGGCAGCAAGTCAGCGGTTCCCTCTATTGCAAGGGTGAGATTTACCAGATGACAGAGGTGAGCCCGGAGCAAGATCGGCCAAGATATGGTGAAGATCACAGGACTTTGCAACACCTGACACTACTGTGCTGATGAGTTTATTGAAGAAACTACCAATCCCTGACTGAGCTGAGTTACAGCAGACAAAGGCTTCAGCAACAAATATCAAGAGAACATCCAGGGATGGGACCAGCCCTGCTTTAAAAGCCACAAATCCAGTGAGCAGCTTATACTAGGCTCTTCAAGGCAAAAGTCAGGAGGAAAAGGCAACATCATGTGGATTTAATGTCATTTGGCCATGCATCCCACATCCGTGCAAAGAACATACTAAAGAAATACACAGAAAAGGTGTGGAACTCATAAAATACAACCAAAAAAAAGGAAGAAGAAAAAATCCTGAGACAGCTAACCAGAGTCTAAGATACCCACTGAGATCAATTTAACTTGTGGGATTAGAGTGAGATTACTGAGTGAATGACATGTTGTTTTTTTTACCTTTGCCTCCTCAAGCAGGTTAATGTTTACAAAAGAAAGAACTCTAGGATCAGATTGCTTGGGTTCAAGCCACTGATCTATAGCTCACCAGTAGCATTACCTGAGTAAGTTACATCCCTTTTCCAAACCACAGTTTCCTCATCTAATCCAGAGGGGTTATATTAATATTTATACCACAGAGTTATGCAGTAACACAGTTCCTGGTATATACCATGTGCTCAATGAATGCTCATCATTAAATATTCCACTACAGTATAATAAGCTCACCATGGAGGGAAATTAAAATCAGATTGGATGGTTTGGAAGGTGTCCCAAAGAAGGTGGCATAAATCAAATACTGAAAACTATGTGGAAATTGATGAGAAGAAAGGGCTGTATGGGAAACTGTATGAAAGAGTTCACACAGGCTGGAGGAATGTGCACCTAAGGACTGCTGGGAGATGGGGCCAGATCATGGAAAGCTTTGTGTACTAGAAGATTCTGACTGTAGAGTGTATAAGATGATTTAGAAGGATAACTGGCCAGTATGTAGAGCAATGTTTTCTAAATGGTAAATCTGAACCTGGATCAATGTAGCAGATCCTGATTGACATATTTTTTTTAATAAAATAAAATGAATGGAATAGATTATATGAGACTGGGTCATATACTATAAGCTTAAGTATCATTCTGTGAAATTTTGTTTCAGCATATAAATTAAAAGTACGTGTGTGTACTAGTTAGTGGTTCATTAAAATGTAAGATGTATCTATTAATGTAGATCAATCACAGTGACTGGAAAGGAGAATGGATTGGAGAGAGACAGTGTTTACCATATTGGAATCTGAAAACGTGGTTGTATCTTGGGTTTTCTTTTTTAAATTAAGTAAGAGGAAACATTTTACTTTGATTTCTTTTGCAGTCCGGCACCAGCGTTAAAGTGCTGGAATTCGCAGTTCTATTCTACATCAATCAATATTCCCTAAGCAATGAAGCTTCAGCCCACACGCTTTTCCCCTTTGATGCTTCCAAAAGCATTGTCCTCCACACCTAAAATATTTAGACAGTATGACCTAGGAAGGCTGAACTTTGGATCCTAGACCTGTTCCATCCTGCTAGCTATGTGAACTTGGGAGCCATAGTCAGCCTTTCTGGACTTCAGGGAGGAGACTGAACGGTGTGATCTGTTAGGTCCCTTCCAACTCTGAACAGGTGATTCTACTAGGCCAGTTTGTTCATGAAGGCAAAATATATTTTTGTGAGAATTCAGATTAGAACTCTGGGTATTTGTGTTGCTAACCCATGACATCCATCTGGCTAGGCAGCCACTACTGTGCAGCAGGCAAACAAGTATAAATGTTTCGATAATGTTTCCCAACAAGGGTTCCCAGTGCAGTGACTGACTCCTCTAATCTCTGCTTGCAATACTATTTGCATGTAATGTAGGTTATTATGTCTCTGACACCCCATCAGATGGATTCTCTCTTTCTAGAGAATGGGATAATTCATTGTTCTTTGAATATTCACAGTATATAACACAATGGTATATTTATAGTAGAAGCATACATAATTATCAATTAAATAAAACAGTGGAATGTACTTCTCAACATCCAGATAACAGGGGAGCTGGATTTTAAAGACTCTGGAAGTGATCTGAGAATAACCAAGGCATCTAAGATTTAAGGGAGTCAAGATGCCAGGTTGATAAGAATCTTAAATTCTTTTCAGCATTTCCCCTAGAAATTCCCTTCAGTGATTTCTACCTTATGACAGAATATGATTCTAAAACATCCAGAAGAGAGTTGCAGCTAAATGAGACAGTGTGTACATTTTTCAGTGGTCTCAAAACACTGAGAACATTATTTAAAAATAGTAGAGTTCAAGGCCTGGTAAAGAGGAACAGTCTTTCTGTATACCCAGAATTTTAGTCAGAGTATTGTTCTATGCCACCAGAGTAAAGCAAGCTGAAAAGAGACCAGCACTTACCAAGAATGAAACCTTAGATTAGTTCTTATTAAAACCTCTCAGCAGACTAGTAATGAAAAAGGAGGGAAGGGGGCAGGGCACAACCTTTGAAAGAATGACACGACATAAACTGATTAGAACCAAATGGTCCAAGATGGCGGGCAAGTTGACTTCCACCAGACCTTGAGCCTCAGCATATGCTCACTGTAACACATCAGCAAGCTAAATGACACACCCACAGGCGCCATGACAGTTCTAAGGCAACCATAAGGATCAAAAAGTGGGCGGTGGCCCAATTCCTGGAAATCTCTGCCCCTTCCTGAAATAGCTGGAATACTCCTCCCACTCATTAGTCTATGAAATTACCCACCCCTATAAAAACTGACAATCCCATACCTTTGTGCTTTTCTCACCTTCTGAGATGGCCTGTGCTCTGTCTGTGGAGTGTGTTTCTCCCAGGGCTGTTCTCGCTTTCTGAAATGGCCCACACTCTGTCTGTGGAGTGTGTTTCTCTCTAAATAAATCCACCTCTTACCTATCACTTTGCCTCTCACTGAATTCTTTCTGCAATGAGACAGCAAGAACCTGAGCTTCACTAAGTCCTGAAACCAGGTGTGTGAACTCAGTTTGAGGACCGTGGGTTGTGGCCGGGTTCAAGTACCGGCCAAGTGGGTTCAAGTCCCAATCTGAGTTTTGGCCGGGTTTGAGTCCCAGCCACGTGGGTTTGAGTCCCAGTCAGGGTTTTGGCTGGGTTCGAGTCCTGGCACATGGGTTCAAGTCCCAATCCGAGGTGCACGGTTTCAGCAGTGCAAGGGAAGGGACTTCATTAATATGTTAAAAGGTAAAAGGTATCTACCAAAAAACAAAAAACAACAACAAAAAAACTGCAAAATATAGCAAACACACTTAATGGCAAAATATCTAGAGTCTTCCTTCTGATCCAGAATGAGACAAAAATGCCCTCTCTGCTCCTATTCAGTATTATACTGAAGGTTCTAGACAGTAATAAAGACAAAAAATATATACATATATATGTATATATATATATTATAATTATATACATATATACATGTGTTTGTGAATGAATTGAAAAGGAAGAAATAAGACTGTCACATTCACACAACATGGTTATATACATAACACATGTTTAAATATATACAGATAAATTTGAAAATATGGAAGTGCATTTAGCAAGGTCATTGTTTTCAAAGTCAACATAAAATGTATATTTTTATCTACCAGTAATAGACAATTAGAAAATGAAAATCTTAAGTGAAGTAAGCCAGAGAAAGACAAATATCATATGATATCACTTATATGTGGAATCTAAAAAAAAAAGGGCTTCCCTGGTGGTGCAGTGGTTAAGAGTCTGCCTGCCAATGCAGGAGACACAGGTTCGAGCCCTGATCCAGGAGAACCCCACACGCCGTGGAACAACTAAGCCCAAGTGCCACAACTACTGAGCCTGAGCTCTAGAGCTTGTGAGCCACAATTACTGAAGCCCGCGTGCCTAGAGCCCATGCTCTGCAAAAGAGGAGGCCACCGCAATGAGAAGCCCGTGTGCCAGAGCAAAGAGTGGTCCCCGCTCGCCACAACTAGAGGAAGCCCGCGCACAGCAATGAAGACCCAACGCGGCCAAGGATTAATTAATTAATTAATTAATTAATTAAATATATACAAGTGAACTTATTTAAAAAATAGACTCACAGACATAGAAAACTTACGGTTACCAAAGGGGAAAGGGATGGGGAAAGAGATAAATCAAAAGGGATATATATGTGTGTGTGTGTGCGTGAGCATGTATGTATAACTGAATCACTGTGTTGTGCACCTGAAACTAACACTACATTGTAAATCAACTATACTTCAATTGAAAGCAGTAAATTAAAAAAGGAAAATCTTAAAATACTATTTTCAATGACACTGAAAACATCAAATACCTAGGACACAATCTGCAAAAATGCATGCAATATCTCTACATAGAAAATTAAAACACTTATATGATAAATCAAATCTTAAAAAAAAATAGTTATGCCATGTTCTTGAATAAGAAGGTAAAATATTTAAAGATGTAAAAACTCACCAAATTAACCTATAGATTCAATGTAATCCCAATCAATATTCCAGCATATGTATGTGTTTGCATAAATTTACAAGCTGATTCTAAAATTTATATGGAAATGCAAAGGACCAAGAGCAGCCAAGACAATCTTGGAGTGGAGGAACAAATGCAGAACACTCACACTACCAAGCATCATGTCTTACTATAAAGTTCTGTTTGGGAAGCAAAATTTACCAATTCAAAATATGTCTTTTTGGCATATTAATATATTTCAAGCTGGTTATTTTCTAAGTAAGAGTAGACATGGGGAAAACTCTGAAAAGCAAGTAGGAATTATTCTTTTGTAAGAAACATTAACATTTATAAGGGAAATCTCCATTTGTAAGGGGGTCTCCCCCCAAGTACCAGTAAGAAGAGGAGGACCAAATCCCTAGAAACTCTCATACATGGGGAAGGCACTGACTTAAATCTGCATAACCACCTTATCCTTGTTTACTGTGCTTTCCCCATCACCTCCCAGAACCGACTCTCCCCACCCTCAACATCCTCTTTTGTATTTAGCTGAGGATATGTAAGGTGAGGGCTTCTGTCAATTTTGGTTACACAATTTTCCTGGGTCTCTCTTATACATACATGTGATTAAACGTTGATTTTTTTCCTGTTAATCTGTGTCATGTCAGTTTAATTCTTAGACCAGCCAGAAGAATCTAGAAGGGTAGAGGAAAATTTCTTCCTCCCCAACAGTTCCAACAATTAAGATTGATACTAACACAACATCGTAAATCAACTATACTTCAATTAAAATAAAAAAAGATTAAATGGCTTTGGCATATATATGGTTAAGCAACAAGCTGAAAAGAACAAAATAGAGTGCAGACTTGGGCCATATACATATGGTCGCTTGATTTATGTGAAAGTGATTCTGCAATGCAGTGAGAGAAATAACACATATCAAAAAAGGTTGCAAATCCAGGTAATAATAACACCTAAGGATCATAACCAAAAAAAGGCAAAAACTACAATTAAAAAAATGGGGGAAAGTCTTAAGCAGACACTTCACAAATAAAAGAGTATCTAAGTGTTCATGTAAAAGTGCTCACCCTCTTTAGCCATGTCGAAGAAAAATTGCACCAACGGGAGTGAAACAGGCAAGGAAGGTTTTATGCAAGACTATTGTAATAGAGGTCAAGACAATCGTAATAAGAGGAGAGAGACTGGACTCAACTCTGCTGAAACAAAAGGCAGCAGAGTTTCTAAGCAGTGGAGCAAGCAATGGAAAAGTGCTGGAGGACTTGAGAAGGGAGGTTGGTCAATGTGATTAGACCATATGCTTTTGTGTGTTTTTTTTATTATTAATTTTTATTGGAGTATAGTTGATTTACAATGTCATATTAGTTTCTGCTGTACAGCAAAGTGAATCAGTTGTAAATATACATATATTCACTCTTTTTTTTTAGATTCTTTTCCCATATAGGTCATTACAGAGTATTGAGAAGAGTTCCCTGTGCTATATAGTAGGTCCTTCTTAGTTATCTATTTTATGTCATTCCCAATCTCCCAATTTATCCCTCTCCACCCCTTTCCCCCTTGTTAACCATAAGTTTGTTTTCTACAGCTGTGACTCTACTTCTGTTTTATAAACAGGTCCATTTGTACCATTTTTTTAGATTCCACATATAAGCGATATCATATGATATTTGTCTTTGTCTGACTTACTTCACTCAGTATGATAATCTCTAGGTCCATCCAGGTTGCTGCAAATGGCATTATTTTATTCTTTTTTATGGCTGAGTAATATTCTATGGCATATAGGTACCACACCTTCTTTATCCATTCCTCCATTGATGGACATTTAGGTTGCCTCCATGTCCTGGCTATTGCAAATAGTGCTGCAGTAAACACTGGGGTGCATGTATCTCTTCGAATTATGGTTTTCTCCAGATATATGTGTTTGTTAATTGATGCTTATCTAGTTAGGCTCCTACCTTCCCATGGATACCAGGAAACAGGGACCCTGTCTTCTTGATTACCTTTCAAAGAGATGCCTCCCAGGTCTTTGAGAAAGACAGTCCTGGCTGTAAAACTGGAAGAGACTGGGAGAAAGTTTACATCTCAAAGGACCTAAAACAGAGGTAAAGGGCTTATAGTGAAGAAGAAACCTCAGTAAAGCTTATTGGAGCTGAGGGGAACTTGAAGGCCACCTTGATCATTCTCAAATTGATCACTAATCTTTGGCTTATTACTGTTTTGGGTTTTTAAAATTTGTTTGTCTGTTTTTACCTTAAAACTGCTGATGAAGTTCTGGAGTTGGTGGTAGAAATGTAAGTGCCCAACACAGTGCCTGGTTTTGTAGGCATATGGGTTGAATTAGATGAACAAATGATTGGATTATAACTGGGTTACTGGTAAGTTTGTACACACAAGTTATTAGCAGAATTTGAACTAGAGTGAATAAAGTATCATAAATAAGTGTGATGGTTAACCTCCTAAACGTTCACCAAATGTGAGATGATGTCCTCCTCCACATAAAGTTTAATCAAAGAGTGGAAAACTGGAGGAAGGCAGTGATCTAGTTGGGACTTCCCCCTCGGGCCATGAGAACGCACCTTCATTTGGATTATAAATACTAATTGGGGTGGTGAAAAGGCACACACACAAAAAGACAACCAGGAATTGGCAGCTTGCCTTTAAAAGACAAATAATAATCCTCGTCCCTTCTCACCATCCCAAACCACACCATTATTTCTAAGGTATAGATGGGGTCATGGCCAGGAATGTTAAGATATAATATTACTTTAAAACTCACATTAATCTTGAAAAGAAATTGTTTTATCCACATGTTAGTAAGGAAACCATTATCCAAAATGTTGTTATTACTTAATAAGCTCATGTGACAAAGTTAAAGATGTGGAATTCCTCTTATTGCCATTAATTAAGAATTTAGGTCTAATTAAGAACTACCTAAAATCTGATTTTAAAAAATGAGTACAAAAAACAAAAGAAATGAGTACAACACAGAAATAGTTATTACATAAGAAAGAGATAAATTGTCCTTTAACATACGAAAATTTGTGCAACTTATAATTAAAAGGAATGCAAATCAAAACTAAACTGGGATAAAATTTTTCACCCACAAAATTGGCAAAAATTCAAAAGATTGACAAGCACAACTCTGTTGATGAGAATCTTGGGAAAGGCATATTCATACATTACTGATGCAGTAAGAAATGGAAAAAAACCTCATGGAGGGGAAACTGACAACGTTTGCCAAAATTGCATATTCATTATTTACTCTTTGACACAGTTATTCCACTTCTGGAAATTTACCTTAAAGTTTCACCTCCACAATAAGAAATAATACGGGTATACCTCGTTTTATCACACTTTGCTTTATTGTACCTTGCAGGTATTGCATTTTTTACAAATGAAGATTTGTAGCAACGCTGTGTCCAGTAAGTCTATCTGTACTATTTTCCAACAGCATTTTCCTACTTGTTGTCTCTGTGTCACATTTTGGTAATTCTTGCAGTATTTCAAGCTTGTTCATTATTATTATATTTGTTACGGTGATCTGTGATCAGTGATTTTTGATGATACTATTATAGCTGTTTGGGGGCTACCTGAACCATGCTCATGTAAAACAGTGAACTTAATCCATAAACTGTATGTGTTCCGACTGCTCTACTGACCAGCCATTCCTCCCATCTCTCTCTTTCTCCTCTAGCCTTTCAAAATATGACTGCTTATTGACAATGTATCTGGTCACTCAAGAGTTCTGATGGAGATGTACAAAGAGATTAATGTTGTTTTCATGCCTGCTAATACAACATCCCTTCTGCAGCCCATGGATCAAGGAGTCATTTTGACTTTCAAGAGTTATTATTTAAGAATATATTTCGTGAAGCTATAGCTGTCATAGATAGTGATTACTCTGACGGATCTGGGCAAAGTCAACTGAAAACCTTCTGGAAAGGATTCATCATTCTAGATGCCATTAAGAACATTTGTGATTCATGGGCAGAGGTCAAAATATCAACATTAACACAAGTTTAGAAGAAGTTGATTCCAACCCTCGGAGATGACTTTGAGGGGTTTTAAGATGTGAGTGGGGGAAGTAGCTGCGGATGTGGTGGAAATAGCAAGAGAACTAGAATTAGATGTGGAGCCTGAAGATGGGACTGAATTGTTGCAATCTCATGATAAAACTTGAACAGATGAGGAGTTGCTTCTTATGGATGAGCTAAGAAAGTCATTTCTTGAGATGGAATTTCTCATGGTGAAGATGCTGTGAAGCTTGTTGAAATGACAACAAAGGATTTAGAATATTATGTAAACTTAGCTGATAAAGCAGTACCAGGGTTTGAGAAAGCTGACTCCAATTTGAAAGAAGTTCTACTGTGAGTAAAATGTTACCAAACAGCATTGCATGCTCTAGAGAAATTATTCATGGAAGGAAGAGTCAATCAATGCAGCAAACTTCACTGTTGTCCTATTTTAAGAATAAGACAGCCCCCCCAAACTTTGGCAACCACTGCCCTGATCAGTCAGCAGCATCAACAACCAGGCAGGACCCTCCACCAGCAAAAAGATTACGACTCACTGAAGGCTCATAGGATGGTTAGCATTTTTTAGCGATAAGGTATTTTTTAAATGAAGATCAGATCATTGTTTTTTTAGACATAATGTTATTTCACACTTAACAGACTAAAGTACAGTGTGAAAAACTTATATGTACTGGGAAACCAAAAAATCTGTGTGACTTGCTTTACTGAGATATTAAATACAAACAAAAACAAAGGAACCTAGTATATATCACGCTGATCAAATAACTACAGGAGGAAAGGAATTAATTGAATAACTTTTGAACACAGTACCCTGCCTGTGGTATTGATGTAGTATTTCTGAAACTGCTTGGGATGTATCATAGGAAACAGCAAATAAGTAAATATATAATTTTTGTTGGAAACCTCGTTTTCTTTGCAAAAAAGGGAGTTACAAATCCATCATGGGAGAAAGTCATGAAAAACTTGTGGTGCTGGAATTGAATTGGAGGTAATAGTATAAACACAGTATTATTTTCAAAATATATTTTCCTAGCTCTATATGCTGAAAAAGCCTAGAAGAGTGATTGGGAAACATTTTTTTTCCTGTAAAGGACACATAATGAATTCTTTAGGCTTCAAGGACAATGTATGATCTCTGTTTCATACTCTTTTTTTAAAAAAAAATTTGTCTGTATGTTTGCTTGTTTTTGTTTTGTTTTGCTCTGCTTTTGCAACCGTTTAAAAATGTTAGAATAATTCTTAGTTCACAGACTGTACAAAAGTAGGCCATATGCAGAATGCTGAACCCTGGGCCTAGAAACAATAATACTACTGTGACAATGAGCATACCTAGCACTCAGATCTTGGTTCCAAAAAATGACTCCCAGGTAAAGAGATCCAGGGCCCTGTGGAGGAGCAAGTGGCTCCAGGTTTAGACCCAGGGAAGTGCAAAGTAATCTTGGGACAGCTTGTGCTAGAAAGCAAGGAAAAATAGCCAGGACTAATGAGCCAAGAGACAGGGCTCCACTGGCAAATTGAGTACAATTTAAGCATGTGGATGAATTATAACACCCTGGGGAGAAAAAAATCAAGAATCTATGAGCAGCACCAAAGAAGATATGATAGAATTATAAAATCATCATTTTCAGCTAGAACATGATAATTAATTCAGGCAGCGATCATCAACAGAAAACAAAACAAGTGGGTAAAGGCTGTGGAGGAGTAAGAGAGTCATACAGTCTCAAACTGATCACGCAGATTCCTCAGTTACAAAGGACACAAACTATTATGGAGTGAGCTGGAGAAAACAGTCTTAAGTGATCATCACCAGTAATCCAATAACCTGAAATCCCACTGCCTCCTAATGGGATACAATGAGACATACACCACGTCCTCTATGCAGTATTCCTACAACAAACGTTTAACCTGAATCTAATCCTGTGGGAACAAAGAGACAAGTCCTGACTGTGCGACATTCTATAAAATAACTGGCCTAAATATCTTAAACAACTCATTTTCACAACAGCAACAACATGAAATATCCAGAGAACGGTCCTAGATTAAATGAGACTAAGAAACATGCCAATCAAATGCATTGCCTGGATCTGATATAAACAGCAATAATAATCTCTATAAAGAACATTTTAGAAAAAAATGAGGAAATTTGTAGAAATTTGAATATGGGCTATACACTAGGTAATATATAATATTGGTGATTTTATTTTGAATTTCATGGGTATGTCTATGGCATTATGGCTTTATAGGAGAGTGGCCTAGTTCTTAGGAGATACATGGTGAAGTATTTAGGGGCGACATGTCATAATGTGTTCAACTTACATTCAAATAGTTCTGCAAGATGTATAAATATCAATATATATTTAGAGAGAAAGCAAAAGTGGTAAAGTGTTTACCATTAGTGACTCTAGATAAAGGAAATCTGGGGGTTCTTCATGCTTTTCTTTCAACTTTACTGTAGGTTTGAAAATTTCTAAATAAAAAATTGGCAGCAAAAGGAAGTATGGCTTTTACTCAACTTATAAAATAATGTAAATTACGTGTTCTAGGGTATTTACAGCACAGTTTTTAGTAACAAATGAAATTTAAAGAAACCTACTGTACATCAACAGGGAAGTAGTTGAATACATTATGTCATATCCGTGTGATATGTAACCATTAAAATATGAAGTAGATAGGGGCTTCCCTGGTGGCGCAGTGGTTGAGAGTCCGCCTGCCGATGCAGGGGACACGGGTTCGTGCCCCAGTCTGGGAAGATCCCACATGCCGCGGAGCGGCTGGGCCCGTGAGCCATGGCCGCTGAGCCTACGCATCCGGAGTCTGTGCTCCGCAAAGGGAGAGGCCACAACAGTGAGAGGCCCGCGTACCGCAAAAAAAAAAAAAAAAATATATATATATATATATATGAAGTAGATCAATCACACACATATGAAATATATATATGTTTATATATATTTAAGGGGGGAAAAGGAAAGGTGCCGAAGAGTGTGAATAGATGTTCATTCCTGTTACAATAAATATCTAGCGAGATATACAAGAACACATTAACAGCGATTTCCCCTGAAGAAGGAGATAGGAGTCAGGGAAAAGATTTTTAATTTTCACATTACTCACTTCATCACTATTTTAATTTGTTTACCATGAGCATGTTATCACTTTATAACAAAAATAAGCTATCCCCTCTCCCCTAAAAAGAATAAGATCTTATTACACTGTATAAAATCTTAAAAATAGTAAACCAAAACCATATCTATTACTTACTAGGAGTTTTACTCTGTTGATGAATTAGGCAGTCTTTGGTCTTTGGGCAAACTGTGAGTTCAGCCCACTGCTATAGCTACAGTTGGCATGCGCTGACATAAGTGATCACACACGATTTAGTGCTCATACCTAACGCCTGGCTAGGTTAAATGGCATGAACACATCTCATGTCTAGATTCTGGATGTTCCTAAAAATCAAAAGGGAAGTTATCAGCTTCAGCCTCCCCAGTTATTGCAAGGCCCTTATACCCTGTAAACCAGAGCACACAAGTGCACCATTCTCATCTCCTTAGAGCCGTAGTATGACCCTGTAGTCAAAGCAGTTATTATGGTCTCCATGGTTTGGAAACTGGGAACAACAGGTCAGAGAGATTAAAGGACTCATCCAAGATTGTGTTTGTTATGATGATATCAACTTTCTCCACAATATTCTTGGCTCCCACTAATAGCTGGTAAGTATCTGCAAACAAAGAGTATCAGAGATATTTTCATCATGGAGGCCAGAGCCCAGGAAATATGGAAGAGGTTGGACCCCCATCTTGATTTAAAGGGGATCACGTGTCCCCTTTCAAGGTGGCTTTTTCGTTTGTTTAGGCACTCACAATCACGTCCTCAGATGAAGCAACCATATTTCAACATTTTCCGGGAGCCTATGGGACATCTCGGGAGTTTATAGGGCAACTAACTTCCACTACCAGTTTCGAGATTTTATCTCTATGCAATTTACATGAGAAGTTAAGTGCCACAAGAATTATAAACATCAAAGATTTAATACACCTTTTGTTCATCTGTGGGTAAAGTCCAGTGGGTCGGGAAAGTTTAGGCAAACAAAGCGAGGTAGTGGAGATCATTCATACCAAGAGGATTCAATAGCATTAGTTAAGCCAAAGGCAGCTAGGCATCCCTGAGCAAGACCTGCTAGGGCTATAATCAATATGTTACCGCTGACATTTGCAAACACCCTTTAGAACAAAACACTATTTTAAAAGCTCTTAATGTCATTTTATGAAGTTGGCTTGCCCTTTAAATGTCTTTTCATTGCTCCTGAGAATTAAATCAGTTTCAGGGAGGATCACTTTTTGATTATTTGAACAGCAGTTGGGGGTAAGAAACTTAAGAAAAGAAGGCTCTTAACCTGTTTGTAATAGCCTACTGTCATTGTGATGCCAATCTTTCAGCTCTCCTGTTTTCCTTCTCTTAATGATTTGTGAAAGGCAGTGACAACTTCTTTCTCTGTTGGCAGTCCCTGCATGAGAACCAAATGGGACTGCCGATAGATACTGATGAGGCTCTTTTGAGCATGGCTTTGAGAGAGCCACGGCCCTGACACTTTCGAGCGGTCAGGAGATATCCATTATCTGGGTGCAAAGTGGTACACCTTGAAATAGTCTGCAAAAGTGAGGATCCCTCTGGTGAACATGGGTAGGTACAAAGCTCTGCAGGAGAGTCAGGCAGACTGAACAGAAGGCATAAATTAGTGGAACAAAGGGCTGGGCATGCCAGCTGTGGCCCGTGACTGAGATAAACATCGGCACAAACGGGCTTGGAGGTAGGCCCCATGTCAGTGCACACATGATGCTGTGCCTTGACGGTCCTGGAAGCCTCTCCATCTCAGAAGAACCCGAAGCAGAGATGGTGCATATCCAATCTCCTGAGGACGAAGCCAACAAGGACAAGACAAAGTAGCTGAACTGCTTTAACAGATTGAAACAGGGTACTCGGTATACATATGCTGTATAATATGAATGTATATACTTCAAAGTAAGACCCACAGCTCCCCCTTTCAAACATACAACTAACACTAGGCCGTTCAGAATAGAATTTCTGGGAAGTCACCAGATGAATAGGAAGCAGGATCTCTGTGCAGGAAAATCGAGACAGAAGCCAGATCTAAGCCAGCCATCAGGATGGGATTTAATAACTTGAAGTTCCCCTGCATCCCCCACCCCCAAACACTAGGCTCTGCCCTGAGGATCTTAGATCAGGGTCTTCAGCAAATAATAAAGGATGAACCCTTGGGGCTTAGGTATATTATGGCAGTAGCTTCTCTCAGAAGCCACAACTATGTAGAAGTATAGAAAATAAGCATAAGAGAAACGAACCAGCTACTGCTAGAATGGACGGATCTCTACTCAGGAAAAAATGTCTGGTGGCCTTCAACTGGGAGAGTCTGCACTGGAGTAATTGTCTGTGTGTGCATGTGCCTTTCACAGGTTAACACTGTTGAAGACTAAACCTTAATTGGAATCTAGCCTGGCACTCAGGATAACCCGTAACAATTACTGGACCAAGACGCACATCTTAATGCCATACCCTATAAGGATCATACCCGTATAGCTCTTTATCAGTAACCTTGTCAATTAACTAAGTTGCACTTGCCTCCCTCTGTTTGCTTAGATTTTGAACCAGAGAATTTTAAAAGTCATTGGTTCTATCCTCATTTTATACATAAGGAAATTAAAGCCAGCTCAGAGACAGAATGATTTGCCTGAATCTCCATAGTCAATTAGACTAGAAGAAGGTGAAGTATTTCTGATTTCATAATTCTCTTCCAGTACCACAATGTTACTTTATCACAACCCAAGGTCGTTGAATTTCAAGTGCCAATGAGGTCAGATATATTGAGTGTTTCTCCTGTAAATAAAGGCTTCATTTAAAAGAAGTGGCAAGAATAGGAAGCAAGCTCTCCATTACCATCAGGCCAATGATACGAGAGACCCTGTTTTGTTATCCCTAGAATTTCCCCTCTTTGAGTCCCCTTTGATTCCCTGTGCTTTCTTTCAAAATATGGCCACCCTTCCATGTGAAGTCTGCCTTAACCGCACTCAGAGCTCTGAGTATAATGATGAAACAGAAGGGCACAAGGTACAGAACAAGAAGTGAGCTCAAGTCTAGATTCTGAGGCTCTATGTCTGTGGCATCATCTAAAACGAGAGAATATTATTCAAGAAGACGGACCCAGCATGTACATGTGCACCCATTACATGATCTATTTAAGTGGGGAAAATGTACATACAATCATGCTGGTAACAAGAAGGGGACCATCAACGGACCAGAAAATTTGAGGAAGTTATAGAAGATAGAAAACAAAAGATATTGACAGGACAAATGAAACAGAAAATCACAACTTAAAGCATCATCACAGCATTACGAGTAAGAGATATCTTTCAAAATGGAGCTTCAGAGAAGCTTCAAACACTATCAACTTATGCCAAGAAGGGCTCATGCCCTGGGCTAATCATCATGGTAATTAATTACCTGCTTGGTCAGAAAAACAACACTCTTCCTGTATCCCCTCCTCTCCATGTTTAAAGAGCACCTGTAGCAAGCAGTAGTTTACAATGCTGGGGTGTCTACTTTCTAAAGAAAGGAGACAATCTGCATGGCTCCTGGAGCCTGTGAGAAAAGCAGGGCAAGACAGAGACAACCCTGGGCTTACAGTTCAAACAATGAAGAGAAAAATAAATAAATGAATAAATAAATAAATAGCTCCTCCCAGAGTCAAATGCACCAATGTGCCCCCCACTCCTGGGCAAAATCCTCATTATTAGGTTACTGCAGTACCCCAGCAAATTGTCTGTTCTCTATCTAGGAACCCTCCAAGGAAACTGCTTGTCAAAAACACCCCCTGGCATAACAGCACTCAAAGTCAGTCCTCTCATCCAGGGAAGAGGGCTATTGGAGAGAGAGATTTACACAGCTCCAGAGAAAAGCCCAGTCTCCTGGGTATACTAATCACGGTCTTTGTTTACATGCCCACAAAATCGAACTTGACACAAGAACATGGATACAGGTAGGTATATGGGAGGTGCTTCCAGGAAGCTGGAGTGAGACAGGGATGAGGAAATTCAATAAAGAATGTACAATTTGAGGGTTGCTATTGTAGGAAACTAGGAATCCATCCTGCCAGGACCCTCCTAGGAACCATGTAGAATGTGTCACAGAATTGTCCCCCTGAAGAACAAGAGGCTGAAGCATTTATCAACTGATTCCCGCATTGAGATAGTGGGTGAGGAATGTCCCTGGAGACAGTTCCCAACCACATTTCCATGCTGTCCAGCAGGTTTCAAAACCCCCAAGGCAGAACTCTGGAGAGAAGTGGCAGGCCACTGGCAGTGGAAGGGACCTGTCCCCCAGGACAGCAGCTAAAACCCAAAGGGGGCCAAAGGACATGGTATGGGGCACAAAACAATATCTGTTCATTTATGAAACTGAACCAGCAGCTCAGGATCCTGAGATATTTAGGGAAATTTTACAGCGCAAAAAAGCAAGCCCAAAATGGAAAAAAGAATATTTGACCACAGAGAAATTAGAGCTGACCAAGGAAGAGAACTTTGAAATTATTCTAATAAGTATCTTCAGACAGAACAAAAGCTGTTTCTTCCAAAAACAAAAATAGGCATCTAATCTGGGAAAAGAAAGCAAAGAAAAAAAATAATTTCAGAAAAGTAAACACGTTACTGGAAAAAAAAAAAAGTTCAGTAATTGTCCTGAGTAATAGAATAGATAGGTCTAAATACCAAGACGAAGCTAGAAGAAAGTTTCCTTGAACTGAAAAAAAAAATGCAGTTTCAAATGGATTCAAATGGCTACAAAAATCAGTGGAGGGAAAATCTGCACATTGAAACAAGTCAGGGAATTTCAGACGTCCAAGAACAAAGAGGAATTATAAAAGCTTCCAGAGTTGGAGAAAAAAAAAATCAAACTAACAACAAATTTCTCATCAGCAATACTGGATGCCAAAAGACAACACAACTTTGTTTTTTCAAATTTCTAATTTTTAAACCCTGACATATATACCCAACCAAACCATTAAACAAGTATTGAACAAAATGCTTTTCAAACGTTCCAGATCTCATAAAACATAAGAATCAGATAACTCATCTTTAAAAAGAAAACTCCTCAAAGAGGTACTCCAGGAAAAAAAATGTAAAAGGAAGAGGATAACATGAGATACAGAAGTAGCAGCACTGTGTGGTACCTAGAAAACAAAGAAAACTCAAAAAAAAACAAAAGGAAAAAAACCCAGAATCTAATAGGTCTTGACACTTTAGGAATTTTTGTGGTGTACAGAACATTGATTTAACTTACACACATCATTAAATTATCATCACAGTAAGTTTAGTGAACATCCATCAACTCATATAGACACAAAATTAAAGAAATAGAGAAAAAAAATCTTTCCATTCAATGAGAAATCTTAGGATTTACCCTCAACAACTTTCACGTATAACATACTGCAGTGTAAACTACACTTACGTTGTACATTATATCCCTAGTACTTATCTATCTTTTAAGTGGAATCATACCATGATAAGTAGTAATGATAAGTCTAGTTACTATCTGTTACCATACTAAGAGATTACATAATTATTGACTGTATTCCCCACACTGTACATTTCATATCCTTGACTCATTTATTTTGTAACTAAAAGTTTATACCTCCTAATCTCCCTCACTTATTTCTTTCCTCCTACACTCTCCCCTCTGGCAACCACATGTGTATTCTCTGTATATATGACTCTGTTTATGTTTAGTTATGTTTGTTCATTTTTTTTGTTTAGATTCCACATATAAGTGAAGGTGTACAGTATTTGCCTTTCTCTTGTCTGACTCATTTCACTTAGCATGATACCCTCTAGGTCCATCTGTGTTTTCACAAATGGCAAGATTTCATCCTTTTTTTTTTTTTAACATCTTTATTGGAGTATAATTGCTTTACAGTGGTGTGTTAGTTTCTGCTTTATAACAAAGTGAATCAGCTATACGTATACATATATCCCCATATCCCCTCCCTCTTGCATCTCCCTCCCACCCTCCCTACTGCACCCCTCTAGGTGGTCACACAGCGCAGAGCTGACCTCCCTGTGCGATGCAACTGCTTCCCACTAGCTATCTATTTTACATTTGGTAGTGTATATATGTTAGTGCCACTCTCTCACTCGTGTCCTCAAGTGTCTCTCTCGTGTCCTCAAGTCCATTCTCTATGTCTGCGTCTTTATTTCTCTCCTTCCCCTAGGTTTGTCAGAACCACTTTTTTTTTTACATTCCATATATATGTGTTAGCATACGGTATTTGTTTTTCTCTTTCTGACTTACTTCACTCTGTATGACAGTCTCTAGGTCCATCCACCTCACTACAAGGATTTCATTCTTTCTGATGGCTAATACTCCACTGTGTATATATACCAAATCTTCTTTATCCATTCATCTATTGATAGGCACGTCAGTTGCTTCCATATCTTGGCCATTGTAAATAATGCTGCAGTGAACATAGTGGTGCATATATCATTTCTAATTAGCATTTCATGTTCTTTGAATAAATACCCGGAGTGAAATTGCTAGATTATATGACTGTTACATTTTTAATTTTTTGAGGAATTTCCATACTGTTTTCCATAGTGTCTGCACCAATTTACATTCCCACCAACAAGGGTTCCCTTTATTCCACATCCTCGCCAACACTTGCTATTTGTTGTCTTTTTGATGATGGCCATTCTAACAGGCATGAGACGATCGCTCTGTGGCCTTGATTTGCATTTCCCTGATGAGTAGTGATGTTGAGCATCTTTTCATGTGCCTATTAGTTATCCATACGTCTTCTTTATAAAAATGTCTGTTCAGGAGCTCTGCCCATTTTTTAATCAGGTTGTTTGGGTTGTTTTTTTTTTGATGTTGAGTTGTATGAGTTCTTTGTATATATTGGATATTAACTGCTTATCAGATATGTCATTTGCAAATATCTTCTGCCATTCAGTAGGTGGCCTTTTCATTTTGTTGATATTTTTCTTCACTCTGCAAAAGCATTTCAATTTGATGTAGTCCTGTATGTTTATTTTTGCTTTTCTTTTCCCTTGCCTGAGGAGATATATCCAAAAAAATATTGCTAAGACTAATTAATGTCAAAGAGTGTACTGCCAATGTTTCCTCCTAGAAGTTTTATGGTTTCAGGTCTTACATTTAAGTCTTTAATCCATTTAATCCCCTATTTGGGGGAAATCTTAATTGTGAAAATTAACCTATAGACAAAAGCAGAAAGTAATATAACAGGTATTGAAGGAAAATGTAAGTGCTACGAACCTTAACAGTATAGAAGTTAAATAACCAACAACAACAGCAAAAGTTAGTAGGTGAAGGGAAGAGAAGGAATGGAAGCAATTATAAGTGTACTAACTTATTCTCCCTTCAAAAGTATTCTCTAAAGCTGATAAATCAAGAAGTGTGAATGTGAATATTTATCATTTACAGTTATAAAGGGAATTACCAGAAGAACTGAAGCAATAACATAAATGACAAAATTTAGGTATGGCTCAAGAAGATGAGGTACAAATGTTCCAAAACTCTCGATTTTGTTGTAGAGAGTAGACTGGTGCTGTCTAAAGTTGATATGTCAAGAAACAGAAGCAGAAAAAGCATTTAAAATTCTAATGGGAACCACCAAATGAACTAAAAAGGAAAATGGTTAAAAGATATGTACCATTAGAGTGTGGGGGTGGGGAAGGAGCAATGAGAGATGAATTCAATTATACTTAATTTTCGACAGTTTTCAAAAAATTAAATTTTCCAAATGCAGACATTGTTTTTAAGAGTACCGCTATAGAGACTCACAGCCCAGTAGCTTTCCATCTGCAAATGAAGTTTGCCCACCCCAGCCCTGTAGTCCCTGTGATTAATAACAGCCTAACCAGTGCCTAGGATTTCAGAGAATAAATAACCTTGTCATTTCCAGGCCCCAAGCTGCGGCTTCATTCTATATAGCCATGTTAACTCCACTTGTAATCCCCATGAAGTGCAGGGATTTCTGTTGTTTCTTATCTTTAAGCCTCTTTTATCTCAGCTGAACTCAAAAGGATGGCCTTTTAAAAGAGCTGATGGGGTAGGGAGAAAAAAAAACAATGAGAAATGACTAGGGTGTTGGGAGATGAAAAGGAATAATGATGATTAGGCTAAAATAATTAGATATTTATTCTTCCCTGCATAATTCAAAGGGATCAACATTTCTCTTCTGATAATGAGAATTTCATATATCTCTCAATTACTTTAAGAAAGGCTTGTTTTCACTGAAAGTACACCAGATCCTAAAATATTCAGTAATGTACCAAATCAAAAATATATGAATTCAGCTTCTTACTTCAGGGAGGAGACCCTGTTTTTAACCTTCTATATCTCTTGGGAGAAGAGGAAGACACAGAATGCAGACGATATTGAAATGAATTGGCGAGTCTCTGGCTGAAACAGAACCCAGTTGGTTCTACTAGTTGGTTTTGAGTGTGCTCAGATGTCTCCCAAATCTAGTTCCCCACTGGCACTAAAGTAGAAAAGAATTTGATGAATGTCGTGGTCAAATATTTATTTCCTCCGTTAATAAAAATCATCTGGCTCTTGAATTATCTGAGCTTTTACTCCTTGAGGCTACCAGAATTTAAGAATAAATGTATTTTTTCTGTGAGGCTACCAGATTTAGGAATAAATGTATCTTTAAAGGAAAGGAAAGGTGTTGAATATATAGCTGGCAACTATTCCCCACTTTGTTCTTGGAAAAATGGGAACTAAATGCATGAAGGCTCTTCAGTGTCACCCTGTCCTTAACCCTGTACTTCCCATGCCTTGTTCCCTCCCCACACCAATCTCCCACCCCCACCCCTTGTGCGCAAGAAGGGCATTGGCCTGAAAAGCTCAGTGACTTGAAAAGTGATGTCAGCAAAATAGCAACCAGGAAGCTCCAAGCTCTCGTGCCTGGAACAGTCACGTCCATACACACAGAAAGTAGAGTAGTGCTTACCAGGGGCTGAGGGGAAGGGAAGGTTGGGGAATTATTATTTAATGGGTACAGAATTTCAGTTTGGGATGATGAAAAATTTCTGGAGATGGGTAGTAGTGATGGTTGTACAAGAGTGTGAATGACTATAAATGTCTTAAAATTTTATTTGTCGATTATACCTCAATAAAATTAAAAAAAAAGACTTATCCTAAGTAAAAAACAAACCAACCAACCACACAGAACAATGTGAATATACTTAATACCACAAACTGTAAACTTAAAAGCGGTTAAAATGAAAATTTTGTGTTATGTGTAGTTTATCACAAGGACAACAACAAAGCTTGGTGACTTGAAGCTGGTTCATGCAGGCAAACTTTTCTACTTGCCTCACTAGAACTCGACTATATCACAGTGCAGTTTTATAATGTATGTGTATCCAGAAAGGCTTAATTGTTTAGTAGGGCAGGACAAGTACAATATATCAGCAATTTTGTCAAGTTAAATTATTTTTCATTTAAGAGTTTGTAAATTAAAGGTGTACAATTCAGATGCCTGGAAAATTCACAAATGTGTGTGTGTCCGTGTGTGTGTGTGTGTGTGTGTGTACAAAGAAAGAGAGTGAAAAACAGAGACAGAAACAGGATAGATTCAAGGCAGAAAACTACTGTCATAATCAGAAGCCCTAGAAAGAGCGGTGGAATTAGGCAGATTACATTTTAATTCCTAGCCCCTCCCTGCCTAGTTGTATGCTCTTGGGCAAGTCTTACACCCTTCTGATGGTGTAATACATACATACACCCTTCTCATGTTTCCTCATCTGTAAAATAAGAACTCATAATATGTATTATATGAGTTATTATAAAGATAAAATACATGTTAATACAAGTGCCAAGGTCTTCATATACAATGAAATGTAATCACTGCTGTCATTGCCATTTTGTGGCAACTGTCATTGCCATTTCCTTCTTGTCTATCTGGCAACCGAATCACGAAGTACAGCCTCTTAGACAAAGCCAAAGTGTTGGTCAGCTCCTCTCAAAGAACTTAGATCCTGAAAATCAAGTAGATCCTGAAAATCAAGTCTCTGTCAACTCTGAAGCAGAGTTCCTATGAGCTGACTTCCCAGGAGTCAGCTTACCAACAAAGGGGGTGAAGATTCAGAGCAAGTTGTCAGATGGGAAGATGAAAGGCTTAGATGGAAAAGCAAGAGTGGGTACCACTCAGGGTGGCAGGCTTCCTTTCTTAGCATCAGCTGCTGTGTGGCTGACTCCTTTGCTGGCTTCTACACATCCTGTGACTGGTCTAAGAAAGGGGAAATGAGGGCCTGGAGAGTTGAAAATAACGTATGTTCCTCTACCGTACTGAAGAGAAGGGGAGGAGAAGAGAATGGAATTAGTAAGAGTAGACCCTGGTCTCCAAATCTGGAAATTAGATTCAAGTGATAACACTGTCTGTAGTTCTGCTTTTCAACACAGTAGCCACTAGCCAATGTGGCTATGTACATTTGCATTTAAATTTCTTAATGTTAAATTAAATTTGAAAATTCATTCCTCAGTTATACTAGCCCATTTCAAATATCCAGTGGCTACGTGCAGCTAGTGGCTACTATGTTGGACAGCACAGCAAAAGAAAAGTAACATTTTTGTCATTGCATAAAATTTTATTGGTCTCTGCTGACCTATAGGAAAGAGACAAAAAGAAACTCTATTAAATATATCTAGCCAGAAAAATTTTCTTGACTTCTTCTGCAAGAATCTTCATTCTCGTGTGGTCTGGGAACTATGAGAAGCCTACAAAGGATTCAATTAGAATTCTTGGCAAATGAGATTCTCCTGACTTGTGAAAAACTCTGCAACCCTTAGTCAAGACACCACAAAGGAGGGCTCTGGGCTGCCAGATAAATGACTCGGGAGCCATTGGCAAAGGACATCCTTCACTGACTCTTTAACCTGCAAGGGAATCTCCAGAGGTCACTGTGACCATCTCCCCTTTTCCTGGATGACACTTCCATTATGCTTGGCAGGTGGGACTCTCTCCTGGGTTTCAGTACTCTTGGTGGAAGGAACACAGAGCTCCTCAGTGTCAGTTCCAATGTTGACTTTCCTCCTCTGGACATTCTTCCAAAGTGATATCAAAATATCAACATTAAAGACTCAGTCAGATTTTCCTGCAGGCTGGAAGAAGGATTCAGCGTCTTAGCAGCTAATCTATCAGCAAGGTGGCCACTTCAAAGACCACAGGGCCAGTGAGTAAAAGATGTGGGGCTAGATCCGAAGAATGAGTTTTAATCAGACAGATCCGGGAGTTGAATTATTCTACAGAAAAAAATGGTTTGCCCTCTTTAAAAAAATCAATGTCATGGGAAAATTGGGACAACTGTTTTATAGTAAAGAAATTTAAAAAGACATAACTGAATGTAATATTTATACCTTGATTGGATGCTGCTTCAAAGACTAAAGAAACATAGTTATAAAAGACATTTTAGAACAATTGAGAAATGTTCATTATGGACTGGATATTAAGTGAGGATGTGGCATTAATGTTAATATCCTCAGAAGTGATAATGTCCTTAGGGTTATGAAGGAAAGAGTCCTTGTTTTTACAAAGTGCATGCCAAATGAAATATTTAGGGAGAGGTCTCATGGTGTCTGCAATTTTTAAATGCTTAGATTTTAAAAAGGTATAAATATAGAGAATTAGAGCAAATATGGCAAAATACTGGTTAATTGTTGAACCTAGATGGTATTAAAAAGATTGCTAGGTCATATGGTAGTTCTTTAGTTTTTTTAAGGAATCTCCATACTGTTTTCCATAGTGGCTGAATCAATTTACATTCCCACCAATAACGTAAGAGGGTTCCCTTTTCTCCACACCGTCTCCAGCATTTATTGGTTGTAGATTTTTTGATGATGGCCATTCTGACTGATGTGAGATGGTACCTCATTGTAGTTTTGATTTGCATTTTTCTAATAATTAGTGATGCTGAGCATCTTTTCATGTGCCTCTTCTTTGGAGAAATGTCTATTTAGGTCTTCTGTCCATTTTTCGATTGGGTTCTTTGTTTTTTGATATTGAGCTGCATGAGCTGCATGAACTGTATGTATATTTTAGAGATTAATCCTTTGTCAGTTGCTTCACTTGCAAATATTTTCTCCCATTCTGACGGTTGTCTTTTTGACTTGTTTATGGTTTCCTTTGCTGTGCAAAAGTTTTTAAGTTTAATTAGGTCCCATTTGTTTAGTTTTGTTTTTATTCTCACTACACTAGCAGGTGTGTCATAAAAGATCTTGTTGTGATTTATGTCAAAGAGTGTTCTGCCTATGTTTTCCTCTAGGAGTTTTACAGTGTCTGGCCTTACATTTAGGTCTAGATGACACAAATAGATGGAGAGATATACCATGCTCTTGGACTGGAAGAATCAATATTGTGAAAATGACTATTTTACCCAAAGCAATCTACAGATTCAATGCAATCCTTATCAAATTAACAATGGCAGTTTCCACAGTACTAGAACAAAAAATTTTACGATTTGTATGGAAACACAAAAGACCTCGAAGAGCAAAAGCAATCTTGAGAAAGAAAAACGGAGCTGGAGGAATCAGGCTCCTGGACTTAAGACTATACTACAAAGCTACAGTAATCAAGACAATATGGTACTGGCACAAAAACACAAATATAGATCAATGGAACAGGATAGAAAGCCCAAAGATAAACCTACACACATATAGTCACCTTATTTTTGATAAAGGAGGCAAGAATATACAATGGAGAAAAGACAGCCTCTTCAATAAGTGGTGCTGGGAAAACTGGACAGCTACATGTAAAAGAATGAAATTAGAACACTCCCTAACACCATACACAAAAATAAACTCAAAATGGATTAAAGACCTAAACGTACGGCCAGACACTAAAAATCTCTTACAGCACAACATAGGCAGAACACTCTATGACATAAATCACAGCAAGATCCTTTTTGACCCACCTCCTAGAGACATGGAAATAAAAACAAAAATAAACAAATGGGACCTAATGAATCTTACAAGCTTTTGCACAGTAAAGGAAAACGTAAACAAGACAAATAGACAACCCTCAGAATGGGAGAAAATATTTGCAAATGAAGCAACTGACAAAGGATTGATCTCCAAAATTTACAAGCAGCTCATGAAGCTCATCATCAAAAAAACAAAAAACCCAATCCAAAAATGGACAGAAGATCTAAATAGACATTTCTCCAAAGAAGATATACAGATTGCCAAGAAACACATGAAGGAATGCTCAACATCATTAATCATTAGAGAAATGCAAAACAAAACTACAATGGAATATTATCTCACATCAGTCAGGATGGCCATCATCAAAAAATCTAGAAACAATAAACGTTGGAGAGGGTGTGGAGAAAAGGGAACACTCTTGCACTGCTGGTGAGAATGTGAATTGGTGCAGCCACTATGGAGAACAGTATGGAGGTTCCTTAGAAAACTACAAATAGAACTACCATATGACCCAGCAATCCCATTACTGGGCATATACCCTGAGAAAACCATAATTCAAACAGAGTCATGTACCATAATGTTCATTGCAGCTCTATTTACAATAGCCAGGAGAGGGAAGCAACCTAAGTGTCCATCATCGGATGAATGGATAAAGAAGATGTGGCACATATATACAATGGAATATTACTCAGCCATAAAAAGAAACGAAACTGAGTTATTTGTAGTGAGGTGGATGGACCTAGAGTCTGTCATACAGAGCAAAGTAAGTCAGAAAGAGAAAGAAAAATACCATATGCTAACACATATATATGGAATCTAGGAAAAAAGAAATGTCATGGGGAGCCTGGGGGTAAGACAGGAATAAAGACACAGACCTACTAGAGAGTGAACTTGGGGATATGGGGAGGAGGAGGAGTGAGCTGTGATGGAGTGAGAGGGTGGCATGGACATATATACACTACCAAACATAAGGTGGATAGCTAGTGGGAAGCAGCCACATGGCACAGGGAGATCAGCTCGGTGCTTTGTGACCACCTGGAGGGGTGGGATGGGGAGGGTGGGAGAGAGGGAGACGCAAGAGGGAAGAGATATGGGAACATATGTGTATGTATAGCTGATTCACTTTGTTGTAGAGCAGAAACTAACACACCATGGTAAAGCAATTATACTCCAATAAAGATGTTTAAAAAATTTAAAAAAAATAAAAATAAAAAAATAAAAAAAAATCTACAAACAATAAATGCTGGAGAGGGTGTGGAGAAAAGGGAATCCTCTTGCACTGTTGGTGGCAATGTAAATTGATATAGCTACTATGGAGAACACTATGGTGGTTCCTTAAAGAACCAAAAACAGAACTACCATACGACACAGCAATCCCACTACTGGGCATATACCTTGAGAAAACCGTAATTCAAAAACAGTCATGTACCACAGTGTTCATTGCAGCTCTATTTACAACAGCCAGGACATGGAAGCAACCTAAGTGTCCATTGACAGATGAATGGATAAAGAAGATGTGGCACATATATACAATGCAATATTACTCAGCCATAAAAAGAAACGAAACTGAGTTATTTGTAGTGAGGTGGATGGACCTAGAGACTGTCATACAGAGTGAAGTCAGAAAGAGAAAAACAAATACCTTATGCTAACACCTATATATGGAATCTAAAAAAAAAAAAAAAAAAAAAGGTTATGAAGAACCTAGGGGCAGGACAGGAATAAAGATGCAGACGTAGAGAATGGACTTGGGGACACGGGGAGGAGGAAGGGTAAGCTGGGACGAAGTAAGAGAGTGGCGTGGACAATATATACACTATCAAACGTAAAATGGATAGCTAGTGGGAAGCAGCCGCATAGCACAGGGAGATCAGTTCAGTGCTTTGTGACCACCTAGAGGGGTGGGATAGGGAGGGTGGGAGGGAGACGCAAGAGGGAAGAGATATGGGGATATATGTATATGTATACTTGATTCACTTTATTATAAAGCATAAACTAACACACCATTGTAAAGCAGTTATACTCCAATAAAGATGTTAAAAAAACCAAAAAAGACAGTATGGTACTGGAGCAAAAAGAGAAATATAGATCAATGGAACAGGATAGAAAGACCAGAGATAAACCCACACACCTATGGTCACCTAATCTATGACAAAGGAGGCCAGAATATACAATGGAGCAAAGACAGCCTCTTCAATAAGTGGTGCTGGGAAAACTGGACAGCTACATGTAAAAGAATGAAATTAGAACACTCCCTAACACCATACACAAAAATAAATTCAAAATGGATTAAAGGCCTTCCATTTGTTCTTAAGGTAAACTTTTTAATGAGATAATTTGGCCAAGAATCTCCTAAATTCTAAACATTCTCACTGAACCTCCACCATCAATACCTTTTATACATTGCCTATTTTCTATAACTATAATAAGGCACAATCTTACTTCTTATCAGCATGTATGTCAACTTTTAAACACAGGAAGTGAAGGAGATGATGGTTGAGGTCATTCACATACCAACAGCTCCCAATATGCTTGGAATGTAAACATTTTGAGACTTCTGAGGTTGTCTCATCAATAGAAAAGCCCAGGGCTTCCCTGGTGGCGCAGTGGTTGGAGGTCTGCCTGCCGATGCAGGGGGCGTGGGTTCGTGCCCCGGTCCGGGAGGATCCCACGTGCCGCGGAGCCGCTGGGCCCGTGAGCCGTGGCCGCTGAGCCTGCGCGTCCGGAGCCTGTGCTCCGCGGCGGGAGAGGCCGCAGCGGTGAGGGGCCCACGTACCGCAAAAAAAAAATTAAAAAATAGAAAAGCCCACCTTAAGTGACCCTTGGATTTCCATTAATAAATAGCTTCCAGTAGACACAGCCTTGTACTAGGTATATGGTAAACACTGAGATGACACACACGATGTAGATGTATGATTTCTTGGAGGCAGACCACCCCCTTCTTCATGCAAGTTGTTAACTTTACATGAGCTTCCATGGCTGCACTTGTTAGTGAACTATCACTTGCAGGTCTCTCTGTTCCCCCATTTGAGTGTGAGTTTTCATAGGACAAGGACTGAGACTTTTTGGTTTCTATGCCACCATATCTAGTAAAGTGCCAAGCACACATTCCCATTTGTCTAAATGAGCAAATGGGTTCGTGGAGATGAGTTTTGTTGGAAAAGCTGGGATATAGTATGACATGTGAAAAACAAACAGACTGTAGGTAGCAAGCTTCCAAATCCTCACTTCCTAGGGTTGGCATTTCGATGACCCCTGTTGTACACCAAGTTACAAACAGGCTTTGCCTGGATTGCCGCCACAGCCAGGGATGGTGCAATGGCTTCTGCCATTCCACTGGCACGCATATATTCTCCACAGAGCAGCTGTAAGATGCAAATCATACAGTAGGACATATGATAAGCTTAAAAACATTTCATGCCTTCACACTGGACTTGAATAAGATCCTAACTCCTTGTGATGATGTCTTCTAAAACCTGCCCATATCCTAAGTTAATACTAAACCTCATTTCTCACCACTCTCTTCCACACTTCCCCCCTCGACCTACTCTGGCTTCCTTCGCACTGACAGAAACACTCTCGCTCCCCTCCATAGTTTCATGTGGCTTGTTCCTTGTCTGTCAAGTCTCTCATTAAACGTCACCGTCTCAGAGAGGCCATACATTACCACCCTAAGGAACAGGACTCATACACTTATTTTCTATTGCTGTGCCTTGACCCTTTTCTTCATGGCACCACTAAAAAGGTTTAATTATTTATTTTGTCCTTCCTATACTCGTTCATTTTCTGTCTTCATTACCACAGGGCTGGCTTTAGAGAACAAGCACCATGGCTGTACTCGGCCCATGATACACAAAGTACAGCTCATGGTTCACATTCAGTGAATAATTATGGCCATTGAAGATCACTGACGAGATCTAACAGGCACTGCATGCCATATTTGTACATGTCAGGGGCTTGAACAAAGCAGATGGAAGAAAGGAGGACTTTATCAAGCAGGATATTTGGGAATATTTACTCATCTGTAGTAGATGGAGCCCTTCTCCCTCCCACCCACCTCAAATCCCCCAGGAAAGACTGGTGTTTTCATGCCCAAAATAAGTAAAGGGGTTCAGGCAATGTCATGCCTAGAGGCGCAGCTCCCCTCTCTAGCAGCTTCTCTTCTCTCTCCTAGGAACTCCACGTTCCTAGACTCTATTATTCCAGCTGTTTGCCAAACTTTGAGGTTCATGACAGCAGGGATTGCTCCATTTCTGTAATGTCAAGGCCTAACTCAAGGTCTGATCCAGAGTAGGTGGTTAGAATATGTTTGTCGAACTGATCAAAATATAAAGCCGCTGTTTCCAAAGATTCCTATTCCAGAGGATGATGACACAGAAGTCAGGAGGGATCCAGGAACCAATAAGGTCAAAACAGTTAGAGAGTAAGGACAGAACTGTGACACACAGCAAGTCTTGAACTTCAGATCAACAAATGAAAATTCATATTTCTTTTAATAACTCATTTAACCTGCATAGAATATTTTCATACTCAAAGAGGCAAATAATGATTGAGACAATCTTATTTTCTGACTCTAAGGGGGCCTTATTAAGCTCTACAAATAAAGTCTATTCTAGGTTGTGCTAGAAAAAAAAAAAAGATCCCCCTGTGGCAAGAAAATGGAGCCCTGTGGACCTTAGTAATGTCGGGATCAAACAGTGCATTGAATAGGAGGCTGATTGGAAGGCCTAAAAAGGAAAATCTGGTTGAGTGTAATCCTTGTACGTGACGGAAGTTGGATTGTCTCAGCCCAATTGTGTTCCCCGGGTATCTGACAAGTCTAAACCGCCAGCTTAAAGACGTTCAATAAATTTCAAGTTGTTTTTATGTCAAAGGGTTGAATTTATACAAGTGGTATTGACTTGAAACTGGACAGCTGGAATTTGTATTTTCAGTCATCGGAAATTTCAGTGCAGATTTGACAAGTATTGATGATTCTTTATTGACATGAAGCATTTGTACAAATCATGGGATCCTATAAAGTACCATTCTTTTTGCTTTTTGATTTGATGCTTCTGCTACTGAAAAAGCCCATTTTTCTAATAATTTAAAATAATCTTCAGAATAGAAGATAGAATACACTGGTAAGGAATTCAAGATTCTGTGTAGCTTAGAATAAGCTAAACTTTCAATGAGGTTGTTATTAATGGTAACGTCCACAGTAGCTGTTTTCTGGGCACTTACAAATTGTATAATTTGTCTTGTGTTTCTAAGTTCAATTTATTGGTAGTGCAGTGTCAGTAGCGTGGTAAGAGCCGTGATTACAAACAACGTTGATATATTCTGACGACGGCACAGGTCAGTGCTTCTTCTAGAAAGCCAGACAGAGGGGATACAGAAGTCTCCCTTCCGTAATGTCTACACATTAAGCAGGGCTTGTTTGCTCCTGTTGAATAGGCTCCCAGATATAAATGCTTCCTCTGGGGAGTTCTTTCCCACCTCTTTCTGAAACACGACTCTCAGAGGAAGGCTGAGATTAATAGTGTATCAGGTTATGCTTAATCTTCTCTCAATATTTCATTTTGCTTTAATCCTATAACATTTGCATTTCTGAAATTAGGGTATCTGATGCATTGAGGTGGGACCCAGGGGCCTCTTTTGGGTTAGATGTATTATCTACTAAATGACTTTCTTGGCAGATCTCTTTGTCTCTGTGTCTGCCAGCTAATCTCAATGCACTATCTTGAGCAGATTCTATTATATGAAAATTTATTATTACTTTTTTTCGATCTTCTATGTAGCTCTCAGACACTTTATTATTATTTTTTGTTTGTTTGGTTTTTGTTTTTTAAATTTTATTTATTTTTATACAGCAGGTTCTTATTACTTATCTATTTTATACATATTAGTGTATATATGTCAATCCCAATCCCCCAATTCATCCCACCACCACCCTCACCCGCCCCCGCTTTTACCCCTTGGTGTCCATACGTTTGTTCTCTACATCTGTGTCTCTATTTCTGCCTTGCAAACCAGTTCATCTGTTACATTTTTCTAGATTCCACATATATGTGTTAATATACGATATTTGTTTTTCTCTTTCTGACTTAACTTCACTCTGTATGACAGTCTCTAGGTCTATCACATGACCCAATTTCATTCCTTTTTATGGGTGAGTAATATTCCATTGCATATACATGCCACATCTTCTTTATTCATTTGTCACTTTATTATTAATAGTAAACCCTAACAAGCACATTGCTACATGGTTAGCAGAGGTGTGCAAAGTGCCCACTTGTGAATGAATATGTATAAGATGTTTTTGACCCATCAGGTATCCCCAGATCCACAGTGTTAGAAAGAGCTCTCAGTATTATCTCCAAACTTTTTTTTAGGCCCAACAAGTCAAATTCCTGGAATAGGGGACATTGATAGGAGGTATGTTTCTTGGGCGATAGGAGGTATGTTTCTTGGGCAATCTCATGCTTGGGCAAAGAATAATGGAAACACAAACCAGGGAAAGAGGTTTAAGTCTTAGGTGAAGGAAAAGCATTGAAAGCTATGTTTAAAATATGTGAACAGAGACAGAGTTACAAGTGACAGGAACTAGAAGAAATAGAAAGGGCCAAGGGCATAAACAGAGAAGTTCTACTAAGGAAGCCGGAGCAGCACCTAATCAGCTTTCTGATTATCTGTTGCTCAACCAGCATAACTGTTCCTTTGGACCTACCAGGTGACTATTTCCAGATGCTAACCTTACATCTACCAGGTACCAGACCTGCACAAGTAATTCAGGCCTGACTACTAGAAGATGGCTAAGCCCCTCTGCTATGTCAGGATAAGCTCAAGACATGGACAGGTTGAGCTAGAAAGTTGTGAAGGGGAAGCAGACATGTGAGGGGTGTGTGTGTGTGTGTGTGTGTGTGTGTGTGTGTGTGTGTGTGTGTGTGTGTGTGTGTGTGTGTGTGTGTGTGTGTGTGTGTGTGTGTGTGTGTGTGTGTGTGTGTGTGTGTGTGTGTGTGTTGTATTTATCTGTCCATCCTCAGACAGTTCCAAGAGCAAATAAGTCAAGAAATCTGTTTCTCACTAAATGGCGACTTTATCCAGCAGGAACACCCTAAAACATGTTTGTCTCCTGTATATATATCTGCCTAACTCCTAGATTAAGAATTATTTTTAATAACTATAATCAGAAACTATCTGTAACTGTATTTTGCCTCTGATGAAGCAAAATGATGATAGATAAGAGTTAATTTTTTAAATGCAAGCAAAAAATATAAGCACATTTGAAAAAAAGACCTTTCAAATATTTAAAATGGAAATATTCACTGGTTTTATTCCTGAGAACAATTAAAGACTCTCACTTGGGGAATACAAACCTAACTTGAAGTTAAATTCTATTGAGCAGCTGCATGAAAACAAAATATGGCTTGGGTCTCCAATGGAATATACATTTTCAAGGGCTGTCACTGTTGGAGCAGATTGTCATAGGTATAAATTAATTGTCCTTTTTGTGTGTGTGTTTCACAATAAGGAAGTCAACACCTGTTTGTCCTTTCAGTCAAGCAAATACACTTGTGGAAGACTAACAGAAGATTAAGGTACAGAGATGGAAAAAAGATATGTGCTATGCATTAGAAAAAGGGAGAGATCACACACAAAGGAAGAGACAGGCCCCAAGAGGGAAACCAGAAAGGAAAAAAAAGGATTCATAGCCCCAAACTGTTGAGAAAAATTCCTAATCAGTGTCATTTACTAAAGATTTGTGGCTGCTGATTGCAGTGACATTCAAATGATAGCAAACAGAGAGACTTGTGGTCAGTACACCTTAAGTGGTTCAGCCCTTACAGACATGTACTCTTCCTGCATTTTAAGGCTTTTGATAGAGTGACAAAATCAGAGGTCTTTTGTGGTCCTTTATGGTAACACTTATTTTAGGCAAGTAACAGTTAGAAAATTGGACTGGTAGAAATCCAAAGAACAAACTGTAGGCTTTCCTCTGTTCCCTGCTGCTTCAAATATGAAGTCTTCAAGGGCAAGAAGAAGGAGCAAGTGAATTTTTAAGAACAAAGTGCTTTTCTCTCATTGATAGAGATTAATATGCAGCTCAGACTTCAGGGTCACTTTGGGTTAGAGTCCAGTTTCTCAAAAATGAAATATTTACCTCCTCCTGGGAAACACAAGGAAAAGGTAGGCAGTCTGGCAGCTACTGGAGACAGCCACCATGTGCAACAAAGTTGCATGCACCCCCCACCCATCCACCACCTCCGAAACGGCCAAAGTTAACCTAATTCCACCCATAAGTCAGACTGAAGAGCCACATGACTTCAGGGAAGAAAAACACATTAAGAAATCACAGAGTCAGGGCTTCCCTGGTGGCGCAGTAGTTAAGAATCCGCCTGCCAATGCAGGGGACACAGGTTCAAGCCCTGGTCTGGGAAGATCCCACATGCTGCGGGGCAACTAAGCCGGTGCACCACAACTACTGAGCCTGCGCTCTGAAGCCCGTGAGTCACAACTACTGAGCCCACGTGCCATAACTACTGAAGCCCACGTGCCTAGAGCCCGTGCTCCGCAACAAGAGAAGCCACCGCAATGAGAAGCCTGCGCACAGCAACGAAGACCCAACACAGCCTAAAATAATTTAAAAAAAAAAAAAGAAAAAAGAAATCATATAGTCAATCTCCTGCCTTCTGACCTGCACACAATCTCATTCCAAAAAGCCACGATCCCGATTTCTAAGATACCTATCAGAGATCTTCATGCAGGGAAGCATCTTAAAAGAAACATCTATGGCCTAATAAAATGTACAAAGCACTGGGATTCAGAAGTCTTGGGGTCTATGAAATGGGGTACTCTCACTTCACCTCTCTGCACCTCAGCTCCCTCACGTGTGAAGGAGAAATAATAACACCTCTGCATTAGGGGGTCATACATGTTAAAGGAACTTATTTACCCTTTGTGAACTATGCTTTGCCAATGCTAGTTAAAGAAGAGGGCTCCTGTTTTTCTCCCACCATACTTCATCTTTGCAATATAAATCCACAGAAATCAAAGAATTAATTTTTTAATCATTTAAAAAGTTACTGCCCCCCATAAACTTTCTGTCCGTGGTCCTACTCTGACTTCGTGACTGTCTGCCATATTCTATGTTTGGCACGTGAATCCTGAATTTGCCAGTGACAAACAACTCACCAAGTTGCCAAATCCACCTCTATTAAGAGGTCTCCATAGGAGCCTGGGCAATTATTTGGTTGTCATTATTTTCTCCTTTAGTTTATAATTCTCATCTCAGAGCATGCTCGGAGAGCTGACCAAAGAACGGTTTTACCATGAAAATCACTCTGAAAACCAAAGCCAAATTCAACGTTAGTTTAGTCACAGTAAAATCATATGAGAACATCTGTCCTGAAGCATCTATCATGTCCCTAATTCTGTGCTGGGCTCCATGAGAAACACCACAGGCAGAAGGCACATAACCCTGTCTTCTCAACATGTCTTACAGCTCCGAGCTTCTTCATCAAGTGTCAGGCTAATGGTCTTCATCTTTCATCGAGAGGCTGAACATGAAACAAACAGGTCTAAGTACAAACCTCTGTATTACAGTTCAAAGACAACACCTCTCACCATGACTCAATGACTCTTTATGCAGAGACCCATAAGAGAGTGATATTTCTAAGTCCAAACCTGAGAAAGCATGCATCTTCCATGAAGTCGAGACAATTGTTCTTTGTTAGAAAGAAGTAACTCATCCAGTTGTGAATTGTCCCCTTTCTCTGTGCCTCTGGGAAACCCAGAGTACAGCCTATGCTCATGTTACTTTCAACAGGTTTATTATTCCTCTGCTTTTCCCTCCCTGTCTTTATGAACGTTTGGCCATTGTCCTTACTATATACCACAAGGAGATACTTATATTTTTAAAACATGTTTTGAAAGATAAAATAGACCTTCATATAGATGTAATCAAGAATGAGTGCCCAAGAGGTAAAAGCCAAAATGCTAGCTGGCATTCCAGAGCCTTTGTGACTGGTCCCTGATATCCTGCGTGTTCCCTAAATTATTGCCACATTGACCTACTTGCAGTTTTCCTAAGTACCAGGTTGTTTATCCCAACATACTTTTGCCCTCATTTTTCTCTCTCCTCTCTTACACTCTCATCCTTAAACACTGTGCCAAATTACTATTCATCCTTCAAGTTGTGGTTCAGATCAAGCTTTCTCTGTGAATACTCCATGACTGTCCTAGATAGAATTGGGATTTGGTTTTTCGTTTTTAAATCCTCTGCAATCTTATTGCATTTTGAAATTCTGTTATGTTTTTAATGGTTCATATATCTGTTAGCAGGTCATTTTTTCTCCCCTAGATTAGAAAGTCCTACAAGACATGAACCATGTCTTTGCATCTTTTATCCCAAAGGTTAGCACAGAGCCAGACACAGAGGAGGGTCACAATTAAAACACATAGTAGATAATTCAGAAAGATACATGCACCTTTATGTTCATAGCAGTACTGTTCACAATAGCCAAGACAGAAACAACCTAAATGTCCATCAACAGTTGAATGGATAAAGAAGATGCGGTACATATATACAATGGAATATTACTCAGACATAAGAATGAAATAATGCCATTTGCAGCAACATGGATGGACCTAGAGATGATTATACTAAGTGAAGTAAGCCAGACAGAGAAAGACAAATACCATATGATATCACCTATATGTGGAATCTAAAATATAAGACAAACGAACTTATCTACAAAACAGAAACAGACTTACAGACATAGAGAACAGACTTGTGCTTGCCAAGGCAGGTGGGCAGGGATGGATTGGGAGTTTGGGATTAGCAGATGCAAAATCATATATAGAATGGATAAAAAAACAGGGTCCTACTTTATAGCTTAGGGAACTATATTCAGTATCCTGTGATAAACCATTATGGAAAAGAATGCATATATAGGTATAACTGAATCACTTTGCTGTACGGCAGAAATTAACACAACATTGTATATCAACTATACTTCAATAAAATAAATTTAAAAAGAAAAGTATCACCGTCATCATCATTGCTTCAAAACTGTGTTACAGCCCCCTGAATTTCAAAAGACGTGCAATTTCAACATGGAACAAAGGCATCTACTACTCTGTCCTTTATGACATTTTTTACTCTTGGCAACCTTCATGTATCTGGCAGTAATGTGGAAAAGTTATTATTTCTTGCATACTCACAGCTAAAAATCTCATATTACTTAATTGAGAAGCTTCAGGTAGGTTTAGTGCCAGATGGGAATATGCCCAGAAACCATATTTGAAAAGGCTTTGGAAAAAAACAGATGCAGCCTGTGGAGGAGATTCAACAGGGTGCTTGGAAGCTAAATAGAATAAACAAGATCAGGACCTTCACATCACGGCAGAATCTTTGGTCAGACTCCCTCGGATGTTGATCTGCGCTTTGGCCACCTTAGTATTCATGGAACACCTGCTATATAACAGACACTGAACGCACAAGGGAACAAAAGGGGCAGATGCCCTTGCCATTATACAACTTACTCCTCCCTGCACCTGAACCACTTCGTGCATTATTTCATGTAAGGGACTTGCTTTCAGAATTTAGACAGAATATCTAGAAAAGTCATTCAATCTGATTCATAATGCACCAATAAACAACATAGATAATAGATAGTAAACACAATGAGTAAGATAATTTTATAGCAGGTTAAACAGCTATAACTGTTACAAGACAAAGTTGCTGAGGAGGATGGGGAGGGGGAGAATTAGGGAGCTATGCTCTGGTAGCAAGATTGAGGAGGGTGTTGAGGACTGCTCTCAGCGGAAAGCAATCGAGTGTGCCTGGTGCACCAGGAAAATGCTAAGGAAGCCAGTGTGAGTCAGAGAGACTAACAGGAGAGAAGGTCAGGGAAGGGTCAGGAGGTGAGAGAAAGAAGGAGGCCTTTGCAGGGTCTCCGGCTTTAACTCTGAGTGAAACTGGGAACCACTGGAAAATCTGAGTAGAGAAGGAACATAATTTAATTTATACTTAAAAAGTTCTCACTGTTTACTGCACTGAGACTAGACTACAGACGGGGGCAAGAGGAGGACTTAGGAGCTCCGTTACTGTGATCATCCAGGGAGGAAACAGACAGCAAAGTGTTAGTGGGAAAGGGAAAGTCTGGACCAATTCTAGATATATTCTGGAGATTCTGAAATTAGTGCCAACAGGATTGGATGCAGAGCATGACAGAAAGTGGCTTCAAGGATTTGGGACCTGAGCAGATGGAAGGATTGGAATCATAAAAAACTGTGGGGAGGAGAGCTGGGGAATAGAATGAAGATCAGACATATCACGTCGAGGGCAGAAGGTGAGGAGAGAGAAGGCTGGTTGTCTTATATATTGTTTGGGGGTTGTAAGCATTTTAACAGTGTTTAAATGTATTGGACTTGGTGAGATCACCTAGGAAATGTCAATAGGTAGAGAACAAAAGATGTCCAAGGTTTAGCTCTGGGGCAACCTGAACATAAGAGGAAGAATCACAGTGAAGACTTAGAAAGGGTTGCCACTAAGATGTGTGAATAAAAAAAGCAGGAAGGGGGGTGGGGTGGGGAATGGTGTCTTGAAAATCAAGTGAAAAACACACACCATCAAGGAGAGGGAGCTCGTCTCTGCCCTAACACAAGAAAGAGGTTGTGTAAGCACACAGATAGGCAGCTGCCTATATCCAAGAGAAGAGACCTCAGAATGAAACCTATATTGCTGGCACCTTGATCTTGGACTTCCCAGACTCTAGAATTGCTGCTGTATATCAGAACCTTGGGAGTGGGGTGGTGATTTACAGTTTGGAGAAGATCATGAGGTGTTTCCCCTGCACGAGCCCCTCACCTCCACACTGCCCTGGTTCCTTGTAAATCATTTGCCTGAAAGGTGAGACAGGATGGCTAGAACTGGCTGGAGTTAGCTATTTCCCATCATCCAGGTCAGTTAGGCTCTGGTTAACTAGTTTCCCCTGAGGGCAGGCCTTATTAAGAAGGACTGAGTAAGAATCAAGAAGAACTACAATCCTGCAGCCTGTGGAAAAAAAACCACGTTGACAGAGAGACAAGATGAAAAGGCAGAGGGCTATGTACCAGATGAAGGAACAAGATAAAACCCTAGAAAAACAACTAAATGAAGTGGGGATAGGCAACCTTCCAGAAAAAGAATTCAGAATAATGATAGTGAAGATGATCCAGGACCTTGGAAAAAGAATGGAGGCAAAGATCGAGAAGATGCAAGAAATGTTTAACAAAGACCTAGAAAAATTAAAGAACAAACAGAGATGAACAATACAATAACTGAAATGAAAACTACACTAGAAGGAATCAATAGCAGAATAACTGAGGCAGAACGGATAAGTGACCTGGAAGACAGAATGGTGGAATTCACTGCCACGGAACAGAATAAAGAAAAAAGAATGAAAAGAAATGAAGACAGCCTAAGAGACATCTGCAACAACATTAAACGCAACATTTGCATTATAGGGGTCCCAGAAGGAGAAGAGAGAAAGACCCGAGAAAATATTTGAAGAGATTATAGTCGAAAACTTCCCTAACATGGGAAAGGAAATAGCCACCCAAGTCCAGGAAGCACAGAGAGTCCCATACAGGATAAACTCAAGGAGAAACACGCTGAGACACACAGTAACCAAATTGGCAAAAATTAAAGACAAAGAAAAATTATTGAAAGCAGCAAGGGAAAAACGACAAATAACATACAAGGGAACTCCCATAAGGTTAAAAGCTGATTTCTCAGCAGAAACTCTACAAGCCAGAAGGGAATGGCATGATATACTTAAAGTGATGAAAGGGAAGAACCTACAACCAAGATTACTCTACCTGGCAAGGATCTCATTCAGATTCAATGGAGAAATCAAAAGCTTTACAAACAATCAAAATCTAAGAGTATTCAGCACCACCAAACCAGCTCTACAACAAGTGCTAAAGGAAGTCCTATAAGTGGGAAACACAAGAGAAGAAAAGGACCTACAAAAACAAACCCAAAACAATTAAGAAAATAGTCATAGGAACATACATATCGATAATTAACTTAAACGTAAATGAATTAAATGCTCCAACCAAAAGACACAGGCTTGCTGAATGGATACAAAAACAAGACCCATATATATGCTGTCAAAAACAGACCCATTTCAGACCTAGGGACACATACAGACTGAAAGTGAGGGGATGGAAAAAAATATTCCATGCAAATGGAAATCAATAGAAAGCTGGAGTAGCAATATTCATATTAGATAAAATAGACTTTAAAATAAAGAATGTTACAAGAGACAAGGAAGGACACTACATAATGATCAAGGGGTCAATCCAAGAAAAAGATACAACAATTATACATATATATGCACCCAACATAGGAACACCTCAATAAATAAGGCAACTGCTAACAGCTATAAAAGAGGAAATCGACAGTAACACAATAATAGTGGGAGACTTTAACACCTCACTTACACCAATGGACAGATCATCCAAAATGAAAATAAATAAGGAAACAGAAGCTTTAAATGACACAACAGACCAGATAGATTTAATTCATATTTATAGGACATTCCATCCAAAAACAGCAGATTAAACTTTCTTCTCAAGTGTGCACGGAACATTCTCCAGGATAGATCAAATCGTGGATCACAAATCAAGCCTCAGTAAATTTAAGAAAATTGAAATCATATCAAGAATCTTCTCTGACCACAATACTATGAGATTAGAAATCAATTACAGGTAAAAAAAAAACATGAAAAGCACAAACACATGGAGGCTAAACAATACATTACTAAATAACCAAGAGATCACTGAAGAAATCAATGAGGAAATCAAAAAATACCTGGAAACAAATGACAATGGAAACACGACAACCCAAAACCTACGGGATGCAGCAAAAGCAATTCTAAGAGGGAAGTTTATAGCTATACAAGCCTACCTCAAGAAACAAGAAATATCTCAAATAAACAATCTAACCTTACACCTAAAAGAACTAGAGAAAGAAGGACAAACAGAGCCCAAAGTTAGCAGAAGGAAAGAAATCATAAAGATCAGAGCAGAAATAAATGAAACAGAAACAAAGAAAGCAATAGCAAGGATCAATAAAACTAAAAGCTGGTTCTTTGAGAAGATAAACAAAATTGATAAACCATTAGCCAGACTCATCAAGAAAAAGAGGGAGAGGACTCAAATCAATAAAATTAGAAATGAAAAGGGAGAAGTTACAACAGACACTGCAGAAATACAAAGCATCCTAAGAGACTACTACAAGCAACTCTATGCCAATAAAATGGACAACCTGGAAGAAATGGACAAATCCTTAGAAAGGTATAACCTTCCAAGACTGAATCAGGAAGAAATAGAAAATATGAACAGACCAAAGCTACAGTAATCAAGACAATATGGCACTGGCATAAAAACAGAAACATAGATCAATGGAACAAGATAGAAAGCCCAGAGATAAACCCATGCACCTATGGTCAACTAATCTATGACAAAGGAGGCAAGGATATACAATGGAGAAAAGACAGTCTCTCAATTAGTGGTGCTGGGAAAACTGGACAGCTACATGTAAAAGAATGAAATTAGAACCCTCTCTAACACCATACACAAAAATAAACTCAAACTGGATTAGACACCTAAATGTAAGACGGGACACTATAAACCTCTTAGAGGAAAACATAGGAAGAACACTCTTTGACATAAATCACAGCTAGATCTTTTTTGATCCACCTCCTAGAGTAATGGAAATAAAAATAAACAAATGGGACCTAATGAAACTTCAAAGCTTTTGCACAGCAAAGGAAACCATAAACAAGACAAAAAGACAACCCTCAGAATGGGAGAAAATATTTGCAAACGAATCAACGGACAAAGGATTAATCTCCAAAATATATAAACAGCTCATGCAGCTCAACATGGTAAAAACAAACAACCCAATCCAAAAATGGGCAGAAGACCTAAATAGACATTTCTCCAAAGAAGACATACAGATGGCCAAGAAGCACATGAAAAGATGCTGAACATCACTAATTATTAGGGAAATGCAAATCAAAACTACAATGAGGTATCACCTCACACCAGTTAGAATGGGCATCATCAGAAAATCTACAAACAACAAATGCTGGAGAGGGTGTGGAGAAAAGGGAAGCGTCTTGCACTGTTGGTGGGAATGTAAATTGATACAGCCACTATGGAGAACAGTATGAAGATTCCTTAAAAACCTAAAAATACAATTACCATATGACCCAGCAATCCGACTACTGGGCATATACCCAGAGAAAACCATAATTCAAAAAGACACATGCACCTCAGTGTTCATTGCAGCATTATTTACAATAGCCAGGTCATGAGATCAACCTAAATGCCCATCGACAGACGAATGGATAAAGAAGATGTGGTACATATATACAATGGAATGTTACTCAGCCATAAAATGGAACGAAATTGGGTCATTTGTTGAGACGTGGATGGATCTAGAGACTGTCATACAAAGTGAAGTAAGTAAGAAAGAGAAAAACAAATATTGTATATTAACGCATATATGTGGAACCTAGAAAAATGGTACAGATCAACCGGTTTGCAGGGCAGAAATTGAGACACAAATGTAGAGACCAAACATATGGACTGGTACCAAACAGGGAAAGCGGCAGAGGGTGGTGGTGGTGGTGTGATGAATTGGGCGATTGGGATTGACATGTATACACTGATGTGTATAAAACTGATGACTAATAAGAACCTGCTGTATAAAAAAATAAATAAAATTTAAAAATTTAAAAAAAACATGGAGAGGGAGTGATTCACTTTAGTAAATCAGTGATGGCTGAGAATTAAGCCTGGTGTTTAGGGATGTGGAAATGGTCATTAGTGATACTAATAAGAGCACTTTCCAAGGAGTATGTGAATACATGTGTGGGGGGAGGAGTGGGGGGGCGTGTTAAGATGTAATTGAAGTGAGTTAAAAGCCAATGGGAAGAGAGGAATTATAGGCAGTGAATTAACAACTATTTGGGGGAAGTTTTGCTAAAAAGGAGCAAAGAACTGAGTTGGTAGCTGATGGAACATGCCAATTGGGCCCCCAGGAAAAACAAATACAAGATAGAATTAAAAGTGAAACTATGAAATATAAAGGAGGAATATAGCAGAAGAGAACTTTCAGTCCATGTGCAAGTCTGTGATCTATGAAAGGAGATCGGGGAAGAAAGGAGGTATGGGTAGTAAGAGTCTCAGACGACGGTGCAGCTCTTAGAAAGTCAAAGCCAGCCCATCACGGAGCTCTGGTGAAATGACTGCCTATCCAGGAATCCTGCACTGTGCAGAAATAGCCAGGCCTTAGTAGCCCACCATGCTGCGTCACTGCCTGGGGTGTGCATGGGAAGAGCAGAGCTTTGGCTCAAAAGCTGAGGAAGATCCCAAAGGTGATGCACCCAAAGGTTGTAAACTAAACGAACTCCTCAGCAAGTTCTTTATTGAAGGAAGTTCCAAGAAGTGCACCTTCATGGCTGCCACTTCAATTAAGTAAAAGGGATTTTCTGAGAAGAAAAGGTAACAAAATTCTCCTGGGATTTCACCCTTCAAGTTCCCACAGTCTTAAAAGCTCTGAGCTCCAGCATACGCTTCATCAGCCCAACATGGCTGCCTCTTTCTTCCTGGGCTCTGTTTCTCCACACAACAAATTGAAAACTGTCCAGTAAAAAAGCTGGAGTGAGTGAGAGCCTCATCTCATTTGCTTCCTTTCTCTCAGTGATTGTAGTCCCTCAAGTCCTGCCTGGGTTCGTTACAATCAAACGCCTTCAAATTATACCTTTCATTCATGTTGTCCATCTTCCTGAATTGTTTTCAATGGGAATCTTAGCTCGATAAAATCCCCAGTCATTGTCAGAGCCAGAAGGGAGGTCAATCAGCATGGCTGTGAGTTTGAGTCTTTCTCAGTCACTTTCTGTTGCATGAATGCAGTTGTGAAGTGACCAGAGAGTTCAGTTTGACCAAGGCTGTGGTTTTCCTAAGTGAGTTGAGTATAACAAAGTCAGAGACAGGCAAATGAGGTGAAGATCTATGCAAGAGAGAGACCAAAATTATCGACCATGCAATTGACCTGCTCTTAAGGAAGAATGATATTTTATATTATTTTTTTCCTCAGGGTTTTTATAGCTTTTACAATTAGTGAATAGTTAGAGCCGTGAGCGCTCAGCATGTGGTAAACATTACTCCTGTAGGAGAATCATCTGGTGCATTTATGTAAAAAAGCAGATTCCTTGACCACACTCAATCTCACTTAATCAGAGTTTTCTGAATGGTTAAGCTTAGGCATTTGTATCAAGTTCCCCGCATGATTCTTATGTGATCCTTCACCTTCCTCTACGTATTAGTGAGGTATTGTGTTTCTCTGGTGATGATCCAACTTTGGTGATTTGATGCTGGATATCAAGGAGGGTAGGGGACTTCCCTGGTGGCACAGTGGTTAAGAATCCATCTGTCAATGCAGGGGACACAGGTTCGATCCCTGGTCCGGGAAGATCACACATACCGCGGAGCAACTAAGCCCGTGCGCCACAACTACTGAGCCTGTGCTCTACATCCCTCGAGCCACAACTACTGAGCCCATATGCCACAACTACTGAAGCCCACGCACCTAGAGCCCGTGCTCTGCAACAAGAGAAGCCACCAAAATGAGAAGCCCATGCACGGCAACAAAGAGTAGCCCCCGCTTGCTGCAACTAGAGAAAGCCCGCACGCAGCAATGAAGACCCAATGCAGCCTAAAAATAAAAATAAAAGAACAATAATAAATAAATAATTTTTTTTTTAAAAAAAGGAGGGCATATATGGGCAGTAACCTTTGCTTTAAGATGCCCAAGCTCCAGATCCATTTGAGGACTACAGTCCAGCATTGATGGATGTGGGCTGTATCTCACAAGAGCTTTCCCCTCTCCCATCCCCTTCCTCCACCACAAACCATTCTAGAACCTAAAGAAAAACCACTAAATCTTCCCACATCTTATCTCTTGCTAAAAAAATTTTTAACTTTTCTCTTTAATGAATATGAGTTGTTATAGAGACATGTTTGACCTAAATTTGGAAGAGAACAGAAAAATATATATAAATTAACAAAGAAAAAGGGCCTGGTTTATTCCTTTGTGCTGGATTTGATATGACACATTGTCTACCCATATGGCATTCTTACTAGCACAAGACAAGAAAACGTTCCCAAATTCTGTAATTCAGACTTTATAAGTAACATCAAGGAGTCATACTAGGTAGGCTTGAATAAAAAAGTGAATGCGACCTAAAGCTCATAGAAATTCTGTTTTGCTCACTACATTTGAAACATTTTGTGTATTTTTTTGTTTGCTGTACTTGCTTTCAGAGTTTAGGCAGGTTTTCTAGAAAGAGTTATGCATTCTAATTTATTCATACATCAAATAAGTTCTATGATACATGTAGGTTCAAAGTATCCTGGGTGCTCAGAATGAATATAATGAGTATATAATATATCCTGAGGTAGAAATGATATTAATATGATCAAGATACGCTCCACAAAGAGGTGAGGATGAAGGTGAATCAAGAAAGATGATGAGAAGTTTACCAGTCATAGAATATAAAATAGGACACACCAAGTCGAGGAAAATCATGCACGCAGGACCATCGGGGAAAGACCCCTGGCCTGCTCAGCAAACAGCCTAGAGCACAGTCAAGACCCAGCAAAGAGTAAAGAAAGAGCAAGGATGGAAAGGCACTGGGGACCACGCCAAAAGATGCCTTTTACATCATACTAGGTAGTTTGAATTTTAACTTGTCATCAAAGGGGAGGGAAGAGTTTAATCAGAGTTATAAAAAGATAAGAATCAACTTTTACAGAATCAATCTGACCATCATTTGGAGAATGAATTAGAGGATAAACACTGAGGCGGGATGCTAGTTAGGAGGCTGATGGGGAATATGAAAGCTTAAGTGCTCATTAACAGCAGGCCTAATACTCAATATCACAGGGTGCTGGGGCTCCAGTGGAGATGTGGAAATAGGCAGTAGTTCTTTTGAAATAATAGGTACTACAACGTGTCTTCATCCTTAGATCTCACACAGAGAAACCTATTTGGTCCAGCAGTGGTACAAAAAAAAAAAAAGAAAAAAATTCCTGGACTTACTTAGGATGCAAACATAACCCAAGCCTTACTGGGTCTCACCGGATTGGATCATTAGTATAGATGGACTCACAGCAACAGTGATAATCCCAATGTTACTGGTTTCTTTCCTCTATTACTTACACAAGACCTCATTCCCCTCTCCTTTCTCCAAGTCTCAGCCAGTTATGTCTGAGAGCCTTTGGGGCGCCTCACAGGGAAGGCTGATGATTCTAAACATTTCCGGCATCACCACTGCCCAGCCAGCCATCCTTCCATGGCCTGCTGGGCACTGCTGCCCCTTAGCTAGAAAATCCCTCTGTTACACTGAAGCTACCCTAGAGCCAGGGTCTTCGATGAAGAAGAGGAGAATACCTTCCCCACTCTATGTTTATGTTATATGGCTACCTTAGTTTGGGCTCCTAGAAGCAGAGCCTGAGACAGGAGTTTAGTTGCACACGATTTATTGATGGTGTACTCTCAGGAGGATGGGAGTGAGGTAAGCAGGAGAAGATGTGAACCAAGGATGTAGTTTCAGCTAAAGTCTAACTTCAGGCCTTGGGGAGTTCTGGAGCTCAAGTTACACCACAGAGTTGGCTTCCCCTCCAGGAAAGGGGGCAGTCTTTTATATTCTCATTTCATCCAATCCTTGGCCAAAGTCTGCTGTGGTAGGAGGTGTGGGTATGCACATAACTCCTGAAGCAAGGCAGCCTTGGCGTGGCTAAGCCAAGGCTAAGCCTCTTCTGGAGAAGAGGACTGCTATGAACCATTAGCAGCCCATGCTCACAGTAGGTGGGGTTTGGGATCTGAGTGGGACACCAACAGCATCCTCACTGTGTGTTTCGGTGCCGTTCTTCTTGTAGCCACGTTACAAGGTTTAATGAAAGAACTTATATTTCCTATATACATTTACACCACTGCTGCTTTCTGCAAAGAGCTATGGGGCCAAGAAACACTTGAGAATGGCATACACAGTGACATGGCCAGCATCGATTGCCCTTCCTTCCTAGCAAAGGTGAGCTTCATGTATATCACATGGTAGAAAGGGAAAGAGGCTTGAGGTCAAAGGAACTTTGATTTCTACAAACATGTAGTGCAGACTTGGCTTATGGTATGTGTGATAGATTGCAATGATGATCCTAATTTTTTACTCCTTTCCTGTGTCCTTGTTAGGTTCCACGTGACTTTGCAGCTCTTCTCACTAAAGAGAAAAAGTCTACTTTCCTATCCTAGCCTTTGAATTTGGACTAGTCTGTGTCTCGCATTGGCCAAGAAAATGTGGCAGAAGTTACCAGCATCCCAGTTCTAGACCTACATCTCAAGAGGCTCTATGTGTTTCTGCCTGCCCTCTTGAGCTCTACCATCATGAAGAACAAACATACCCAGGCTAGTCCAATGGAGGATGAAGGACACATGGAGGAGAGCCAAGTCATCCCAGCTGTCCCAACTGGGGTCATTATAGATTAGCCAACAGTCAGCCAACTAATTTTCAGACTCATAAGTGAGACCAGCCAAGATCAGCAATCACTTAACTGTCCTCCAGCTGATTCTAGACACAACAATCACTTATTCTGGTATACTACTGTGATTTGTGCTTATTTCACACATCACTGTATTAAGAGCTGTTACAGTAAGAGTGCAATAAACATTCATTGCATATGGAGCAGTATGTTATGTCATCAAAGGGGCAGAGAGCTGCACCATCATGGAAGAGCTGGACGGAGGCAGAGAGGAGAGATTTTTATTTCCCCTTGCCACCCCCAAAACTATATCCAACCAAAGCCTCAACAGAAAAGCAGGGAAATACTGAGTGATATTTCTGGAAAGAGCTACACTAATAGCCTTCCCCCAAATGTCCCCTGCTCTAGCAATCCATGATATCTGAGAGTTGGCCTACGCCCGACTAGGAGGATGCAGCGCTGGGGCACAGCAAACATGCAGGACGGCAGCCATCGGCACGTACAGGGCACGATGCTGTCTTGAGATCTTCTGCAGATGTTTCAAGCCAGCACTGCCTCTTCTCTCTCTCCACCCCTCCGGAGCTGGCAACCAAAGACAATTAAGGGGAAAGGCACTTAAGAGCTGAGCCTCTGAAGCATACTTTATGTCTGTCTCAGTCTCCCTAGTATCAAGGGCCGATTTTTAATTTTGTCTGGCAGCCACAACAGGAAACGGAAGGTAAATCAAAGAGTTACTTTTTATGAGGTCTTTGAGACTCCAGCAATCAGTAATTCCTGCAGTTTTTATTTATTCTCTTGCTGTAGGTAATTTAGTATTTTCTCCTGGATTCTTTCCTCCTGTTGCTTTGGCACCACCTGCTCTCCTGCTCTCAGCTCCGTTATTTCCAAGTAGAATATGGTATTGGTTAAAATAAAGACACTACACTCCCCACCTCCGAGAGTTCATTCAAGCTATATTAGCAACATGGCACTCCTTTTCTGGCTGTGCCTATTAGGGTTCAAACTGAGGATGTTTGCAAAGAAAATTTCCTCAGTAAGAGATAAGTTTCTACCTGATAACCCACCTTACATGGCAGACTTGTGAGCATCCAGCCATACCCTTCGTTTTTGTTTTCTGGAACTAGGATTGGAAATATGAGTTTTCCAATTTATTTTTTTAGTCCCATATGAAAGCACCGAGTCAGAGCATGGAAGCAGTAAGTGAATGATTAGTCCTGGCAAAACACAGATCAATATGAAAAGCTCACTGATTTTAAATCTGTAGAAAGAAGAAATGCATACTAATCTTTTATCCCGATTCTACCTCTGCATCTGTCTCCTGCTTCTGTTACTTGTTCTTAATCTAACTGATGGGGACTCAGGACCAGAATGAGAGCCACCAGAACACTTCTGTAATCCAGGTCCTTGGCAAACATCACACACACACACACACACACACACACACACACACACACACACACACACACACACACACACACACACACACACACACACACACACACACACACACACACACACACACACACACACACACACACACACACACACACACACACACACACCAGCACAGGCATAAAGGTTGAAATACTCATAGGAAAGGGTACTTTCCCTGCCACATCCATAGAATGGACAGGAGAGAGCAGGAAGGCAAAGACCCAAAGTAGGGGCCCTGCTCGGGAGGGAAGAGGAGAGCACAGAGCATGAGGCATCCTTTTCCTAGGTGATCACATCCTGGGAACAGACATCTGTCCAAGCTGCTTCCTTTGTTTCCTGGACCCACTGTACTCTTCCAGCACCTCCCTCCCATCGGCAGTAGGGATCGCAACCCCTTGTGTACGTGTGACCCTTTTTGAGACTCTTTTGAAAGGCACAGAAGACGCTGCTATATGTACACACAGCCAACATTCTCTCTACTACTTCAGTTTTCCCATGAATCACTGGCACAAGAAAGCATCCTCTGACCCAAGATCAACACACAGTTGTCATTCTACGAATGGCATGGATGTCATCGCCTCCTTCCCTCAATGCCCACCAAACTCAACTCACCCTCTTTAGGTCTCTACTCTCTTGGCTTTGGTTCCCAGCTCTGCCCCTAACCAGCCTGGATTTTCCACTACTCAATTACAACAAATTCACATGTTACGTGGGAGTGAAACCATGTACAAGCCCCTGTGTCCTTGTCTTTTGAAATAAAATGCTGACTCAAGAGTTAATGATTGGGAAATGTGAAGATGTAGAAACAGAGAATAGCTGTTGGGCTGGGGAACTGGTAACAATTAGACCATAATTCTGCCACCTAGCAGAATCACCAAACCCTCAGTTCCCTGAAAGATATAAAGGTCTGACACACACTCTCGAGTTGTTTTTACAGGAAGCAGATCCTCTCCAGATGAAAACTGGACCACAAGAACATAGAATAGACCCTAGACTGGTTGAAACCAGAGTCTGATGAACTCTGAAACCTTGCCTTGATGCCAACCCATCCAAGAACTGTCCATGAGCTAATCACCCCCTCCACGGTGGGTCACACAGTCTTGAGGGCATTAGCCTGCTGTGGCCCCCCTTGCCTGGCAAAGCAGTAAAAGCTATTCTTTTCTGCTTCACCCAAAACTCTGTCTCCATGTTTCTATTCAGCACCGGTGAACACAGGCTGAGTTTCGGCAACAGGAGCGTAAATGTCACCCCTAGATCCTATGGAAAAGGGCTTTCTCCAGCACTTGGGATCTGCGCGGCGTAAGGCTTCCTTCAGGGTACCAAATGATGCTGATTTTACAAACTGAAATTCATTTCAAACATAAGAAGAGTCTCTAGAGACAGCCTGCCTCTGTCTAAAATCTTGCTGTACCAGCCTCTAGCTGTGAAATATGCTTGCCGTGGCTCAGATTCCTCATATTTGAGGGGGAATCTAGATATACTGTATATATAAATGTATTTAAATATATATATATAAGTAATAGCTCTCACCTGGTGTTTTTGTGATTAAATCAAATTACTTTTTTTTTTAAGAAAAACTTAAGTATTGTTGATTTACAATGTTGTGTTAGTTTCAGGTGTACAGCACAGTGATTCAGTTATACATATATACATGTACCTATTATTTTTTCAAATTCTTTTCCCTTATAGGTTATGACAAAATATTGAGTAGAGTTCCCTGTGCTATACAGGAGATCCTTGATTATCTATTTTATATATATTAGTGTGTATATGTTTATCCCTCTCCCACCTTTCCCCTTTGGTAACCACAGGTTTGTTTTCTATGTCTGTGATTCTATTTCTATTTTGTAAATAAGCTCATTTATATCATTTTTTAGGTTCCACATACAAGTGATATCATACGGTATTTGTCTTTCTCTTTCTGACTTACTTCACTTAGTAAGGTCATCTCTAGGTCCATCCATGTTGCTGCAAATGGCATTATTTAAATGAAATGACTCTTGGAAAAGAGCTTAACATAGGGTCCAGCAACAAATGAATACTAAATGAACTTTATTATTGTTGCTGTTGCTATAATGGAAAGGCTTTAAAAATTAAATTATATTTCATAATAAAACAAATAATTAAAATGAATATTTATATCTATACTTGGATATAGGAACACTATACATATAATCTTTCATGTGAATAATGACTGTATATGCACAATTCCTCCAACTTTTGGAAGAAATTGAACTGAAATGACTCAGGACCCTTCCATGTCTGTGGAACTTCAATTCTTCTGTTCATAACAGAAATTTGTCTCAAGCTTTTTTTTTCTGTGCTCCCATTCTAAGGTCTTGGAATCAATGTTCTGTTGGCTTTTGAAAGATAATTTGGAAGCTTTCCTTTTCTCTCTCTGCTTGGGAACAATTTAAATAGTATTGAAGTTTCTGTTCCTTGAAGGTTGAAAGAATTCACCCAGAAAACCATCTGTGCCTGGCACTGTTCTGAGGGAGAAAGAAGTCTTTAAAACTTTCTGAACATCTTGTATGTTGGCCCATGCAGAGTCTTCTGTATCTTCCAGGTTTAATTTTAGTAAGTTGTATTTTCCTAGAAAATTATCCATTTCATCTAACTATTCAAATTTATTTGAAGAGAGTTTTCTAAAATATTCCTATGGAGTTTTCATGATCTCTGTACTGATGGTCATTTCTAAGTCTGTGTATGTACACTTCTTTCTTTATTTACTTGATTAGGCAAGCTTGGGGTTACCTGTTTTGTTTCACTCGGTTTTCCAAATAAGCTCTAGGGTTTACTTACTAATTCTGTTGTTGTCCTATTTTCTAAGAAAACCATTTCTGTGTTAATTTGATTATTTCCTTACTCATGCTTTTCTCAAAGTTACTTGATCTTCTTTTTGCTAACTTCTTGATATAGACGCTGTGCATTCATTTTCGTTTATTCTTGTTTCCTAATGTAAGCCCGTTTTACATGGCTTTTAATGCATAGTATCATGACTATTACACCTATTGTTATATTTTTATTATTATGGTTACATGTACTAAAATACCCATTTTCATTACCTTTGAAGTGAAAATTTTTTGAAGGAATTTAAAAATTTCCGAAGTAATAGTTTCACTTATATTTTTGTTTCTAAACGAATTTCAAGTTGTATTGCCTTGTGGCCAAAGAGAAGAGTTTGAACTATTCCCAGTTATGGTGTTTACTGGATATATGTTAACTATATTTCTATTAGATCAACCTTACTAATTATGTTATTCAGATCATCTATAGCTTTTCTACTTTTGTTTCTCTGTATTTCATTAGTCCTGGTCTAAGAGCTGAACTCTCCTCCCACCATGGTGTTTTTGTCAGTTTCCTCTCTATTCCCTAGAGATTGTATTTCAGGTTTTCCAAGTTTAGTAACTCAGTGCATGAAGATTTATGAGCTTATATTCTGAAAATGCCTATCATTACCTCATTTGATATTTTTTTTCCTGAATTCTACACAGAGTTGGAATCAGGTTTAGAAGGACCTGAGGCTTTTGCTATTTATTGAACCCTTTTTAGGAAAAATTTAAAAATACTCAATTTTTGTTCTTTTAACTTAAGTAATGATTTTGTTTATTTTTTCACTGAAGTATAGTTGATTTACAATGTTGTGTTAATTTCTGCTGTACAGCAAAGAGATTCAGTTATACATATATATATACATTCTTTAATGTACTCAATTTTGAATACAAGTTTAGCTACAGAGCCTTGGAAGAGGCCTGTGAAGTGAGGGGCCCTGAAACTTCAGCTTATGCTTGTGTATATATTCCGAACCTCATTTTTCTGCCTTCAAATTTTTTTCACCCATTCTTCCTTTTTTAGCCATTCATTTACCGGATACTTAATGGCATGCCTACCTTGAGCAGAGCACTTTGTTAGGTGTTAAGTGTACTGAGACCTTTTTGTAGAAGTCCTTTCCTCTACCTAACAGTTAAATGTTAGTGTTTTTCAGGATTCTGTCCTACACCTGTTTCTATCCTTGCTCCACAGTTTTTTAAGAAATTTCATCCAAATTTATAGACAGTTCTAAAACTATCTATAAACTCTATACTGATGACTTCCAAATCTTTGTCTCCAGTCCAAATCTGTATACTCTCTCTGCTAATGATTCTCAAACTTCTATATTCCATCCAAATTCTCCCAATGAGTTTGAGACCCATACACATATATTCTACTCTTCTCTGGACATATCCACTGGGCTCTCGCAGACAGGTCATATTCATCATATCCAAAGCCTGCTGCAATCCACTCCTCTTTATTTTAAACACCATCATCATCACACAGTTGCCAAACCATAAACTTTGGCATCATCCCAAACTACCCCTGTGCCATGGATGGCCCACATACAGTCACCAAGTCAGGTGCAAAATGTACCCTCCTCTTCAGTCAACCACCATGGTTACTGACCCAGGCTCTTGGTCTCTCTCTAATCAATAGAAAGTGATAAGAGGCCAGACAAGAATGTCAGGCAAGGCTTTACTGGGGCTTGTGCTGCAGCCCAAGGAAGCGAAATAAGAAATAGGTGCCCTTGATCGCTCCCCAAGAGGAGCTTCTTGGGTCTTTAAAAGGGGTAACAGGGGACTTCCCTGGTGGGCCAGTGGTAAAGAATCCACCTTGCAATGCAGGGGGCACGGGTTCGATACCGGGTCGGGGAGCTAGGTTCCCACATGCCGCGGGGCAGCTAAGCCCGAGCGCCACAGCTGAGCTTGTAGGCCTCAACTAGAGAACCCACGTGCCACAAACTACAGAGCCCATGCATTCTGGAGCCTACACGCCACAACTAGAGAAGAGAAAAAACCCGCGCGCCACAACTAAAGAGAAGCCAGCGCCACAAGGAAAGATCCCACATGCCGCAACTAAGACCCAATGCATATTCCCATATGCATTGGGTCTTAGCTGCAGCACGCTGGGGCAAGATGGGAATAAAGATGCAGACCTACTAGAGAATGGACTTGAGGATACGGGGAGGGGGAAGGGTAAGCTGGGACAAAGAGAGAGAGTGGCATGGCCATATACACACTATCAAGTGTAAAATAGATAGCTAGTGGGAAGCAACCACATAGCACAGAGAGATCAGCTCGGTGCTTTGTGACCACCCAGAGGGGTGGGATAGGGAGGGTGAGAGGGAGGGAGATGCAAGAGGGAAGAGATATGGGGACACAGGTATATGTATAACTGATTCACTTTGTTATAAAGCAGAAACTGACACACCATTGTAAAGCAATTATACTCCAAGAAAGATGTTTAAAAAAAAAAAAAGACCCAATGCCGCCAAAAAAAACCACTAAAAATAAATAAATAAATAAATAAAAATTTGTTTTTTAAAAGGGGGTAACAACTGGGGCCAGTCTCTGGATGGGGCAGGAGGTATAGCTTAAGTGGTCTGCCCACCCCCTTGGTGCTGTTGTGGGCAGGAATCATGTGCAGGACCCTGCTTCTGCTCCCAGCACTCCAAAAGTGGCAGTCGGTCTGTGGCCTCTTTGTATCTTATTGTTCATTATTGCCCCAACTGTACCTGTGTGTAGCTATTTTTATTCCCTTAGAGTTTCTTATACTCTCTTGCTTGAGAAGACCTTCATCCAGGTGCAAGCACTCTGGTAGAGGGTCCCAGGTCCCAGCCTGTCTCACCATACCTCTTCGGGGAGTACACATCAGCCTCCTATGTGGGGTCTCCTTCCCTCCACTCTTCCACATCGGCCCTCATTCTGTTTTCCATCCACTGGGCAAGAAAACCTTCAATTGATGCAAAACTGATCATTTCTCTCTCCTACCGAAAGCATTCAGGGACCTCCACTTGCTCTTAAGAAGTAACCTGAATTGCTCAGTGCGACAGAAAAGACCATCCTTAACCTGGTTGCTTACTCAGTCTGTCTCTCTCTGAACTCTTGTCCCTCCCAACGCCAGGCTGCTTTCAGTATCTTAAATGCACCTAAGTCTCTGCCTCCAGATCTTTCTGGATGCCACCTCCTTTGCCTGGAACACTTGCCCCTCCTTCTGCTTTTCTACTCACATTATATTAATATGATTTGCTTTGCTACTATTATCCTGTTATTCTCTGTTCTCACGTGTCCTCACTTTTTCTTTGGTTTGTGCCTTTTGCCAGAGGCTTTTGCTGTTTTAATTATTTTGTTTAGCGATTAGGAAGGTATGCTTCTCCAAATGGAAACCTTTAAGCAACAGTGCATTAACAATAGGCTCTTGGGAATTAAAACAGGCTCCCTGATTTGTAGCATTTGTCAATTTAATAGTATAAATATTAACACTGTGGCCAATTTTAAGCTACCAGTATAATGTCACTGAACTCAAAGTGTGAAGAGATACACACAATTGGCTCTGAAAAGCCAGTGCAAGTTTCAGCACCTCACTACCTTTAAGGTTTATAAAATGTAATTGAATATAATTCTCTAATAACTATATAAAAAAATCAACTTGTATTTACTGAATTCACCCATTCAAAAAGAAGAATTTAACGCACAGTTTCTTTCCTAACTGCTTCTCCTAGCTTCCGGAGTTTTATTATTTAATTTGGGAATATAGATTATTATTATGTAATTATGTTTACATTATGCATTATCTCTTCCAAGTATCATTATTTTTGACATTGGCGTACAGACTGAATACTCTGTTTGAAACCATTATTTTTAGACTTAACTCTGTGCTTGACTGATTTGAATTAGTTTTGCCATAAAGGAGACAGAAGATCATTTATACATACTCACTCTCCCCCTAATTTATCATCCAGCTGCCGTATGATGCTGTGAATGCTGTTTCTCTTTCTCATGATTTTGTCCTATCGTGATGGAAAAACAAACAACAGGTTACATCACTATGTCAATTCACAGCCCAATCACTTCTCCCATTGTATACTTTGATTAAAAGAAAGCAACACTAGGACATGTTAGCAGTAGAGAAACATCCCTGGTCATGGATAGAGGAGGATGATCCTCATTTGCAAGAATCAACATATAACTTGTTCTTAGATTGAGATTTGTTTCAAAGCACTCAATTTGGTCTGTGTAATTGCTGAGTCACTTATTATGCTAAATCAGATTTTCATATTGGAAACACTCAAAATGTAGACTGAATACTTTTTGCTTTCTTGGCATTGTCTGGTAACTCGGCTATGTCTGGCAACAACCTGTTTAAAAAATGGTTTCTATACCTACATGTTTCCAGAACAATCAGTGAGCTACAGTTAGCCCATACTTAAATTTCCCCTTCACCTTGTTGATATAAGCTTTGATTCTCTTTTTCTCTTATTTCTGATACTGACAGTATATATTATAGACAATTTATCACTTAAGATATAATTATTCTTGCCCATTATTATTGACTAACTATTTATGATATGTACTTGACGATTTGTAAGATACTAAATTTCTTGAAGGTAATGGCCGTGTAGTTTAGTGAAAAGAAAAGAAAATGTTTTAAGTCAGACAGAACTGGGTAAATGTATGCCTATGTTCTGTTTTAGCTGTGTGGCTCTGGGCAAAGTGATTTATCGCTCTGATCCACAAGGAGATTAAAAGGAGATTTTTAACATAACTCGCTGAGTAGCTATAAGTATTATATAAAATATATAAAACACCTGTCTCGGTGCCTAGAACTCTTATCAGTAAATATGAGCTTATTTTTCCCTTCCGTACTTGAATTCCCCTTCAGCACATCTCAGTTGATTAATGACAGTTATGGGATCTATTTTATAAAACGTTGGAACGTCCTTTTGGAGCTATGTTTCTGGGAGCAGAATTTGACAAATATTCCTAAATTCACCTAGATGAACTGGGTTACCCTAAGAGAAAGCTCTCCTTTACACTGTCTGCCCTGGCATAAGTCCCACTGGGTGAAGGAGTTCATTGATTAATAATGCTTACTTGCATTTGCAGATCTAACTGCATAGCCAGCAAATTATTTAATTCCATTAAGAATTACACATCCCTTTATTAGTAGTGAGAAATCTAAGGCTCAGAGAGGTTAAGAACTTCCTTGAGGATCACACAACTCAGAAGGGTCAGAGCTCAGTCAGAAACCAAGGTCTCTTTGCTCCTAATCCTGGAATCTGCTCCCATGACCTACAGTATTCATGCATTAGTTGTTACCTAAATACACGGCAATTTCAAACATGGTAATTAGCTTAGTTTTGCATGCAGCCCATTCTGAGAATGTTCTGCCACTTCTTCAGCATCAGCATCTTTTACTGCCATGCTAGGTTGAGTTCACCCAGTCAAGGAATTGATTGTTTAGACTCTGCTAGACTCACTCATCTATGCTGAACCACTAAGACACAGCCAGATAGTTTTTTTTCCTGAAGAAGAAAAACTTCCTTGCAATTTCTTTGTGCTTACACTGTCAGTAATTGCAGTGCAGGCATTGTTATATAACTAAAAGAGCAAAAAAGCATGAGATCCCTAGAAACTCGAAGTTAGGAGCTTCAAGAAACTAATAGCATCAACTGTTCAGCCCTACCCTGGCCAGACTCACTACGTGAGCATGGCAGGCGACTGAATTATGAAAAACAAAAACAGATCACTGGTTAAATTACTCTGTGTTTTACAAGGAAACAATTACACCTAATTACAAGCAAGGCTGAGGTGTTGCTTTCCTAGTGAAACTAAGGGGGCAGGTGTAAGTTCAGGAACTCATTATCCAGCTTCAGGTAATGCTTCTAAATATACCACTAATATACTTCCTGCTGGTATTTTACTACTGTATTGATTTGGAACCAGTAAGGTCTTCATGAGGGTTTGCTAAAATAAAACTCCACACTGGGGGCTGCTTTCTATGTGTGACTTTTGGAATTCTGCTGAGATATATAAAACAGAAATAAGGGGGAAGTAACTGAAGCACTGTCAGTGTGTATTCTCTGCATTTGTGGCAAAGAAAGGGCCCTCTTTCTATCTGTGAGTAAGCTAGGTCTTATGAGATATTTTAAGTAATGATGGAGCCAAATTGCCGAGTCCAGGTTTATTCCATAATTTCATTTTTCCAGCTAAATATTTGGTTAGGATGTTTTATTGGGGAGCTACCAAGGGAAACAAAACACTTAGACACCAGGGCATGAGATTAATGCATATTTGATAACATGCATAAAAACTGAGGATCAGATTTCACTGGTTCTGAATACTATTTACAGGAATGATATAAAGATTAAGCTCTTTTTTATCTGGCAAGGAGACAGAGGCACCAACAGAATTGTAACTCTTGGATCCATGAAGAATTTTTTTAAATATAGACTTTTTAATCCAATTCTACTTGAAATGATATTCTTTATCATTGAGACCAGATGTGAAAAGGGGAAGGAATCCAGTTAAAGGAGAAAGGAACTTGCATATATGGGAATATCCCTAAAGGAGAAGTGCTTATAATAGCCCCTGTTAAGATAAGAAACTTTGGGAAAGGTCTGGGTAAGTATAATTTTGGCAGGCAGAGAATGGGGGCATTAGATGGAGCAGCATAAGAAACCACAAACACATGGAAACTTTCATGGTTACAGAGGAAAAGAAGAATCCATCCCATGAAAAACAGAATTGTGGGGAATGAGATTGGACCAAACATATTCGTACCTAATATACAGAGATAGATGGAGCCAGATCAAATTAGATGCTGGGAAACAAGTGTCAATGCTTGAACAGCGAGGATCATAAAATAATCTTTGCTTTAAAAAAATGAACTTGGCTGTGGAGGGCAGGTCCAGAATGGACCTAAGGGGAACGCTGGAGGGAACGGTACTTGAGGACTTCTGTCATGCTCTAAAGCAGCCAAGTCAGGGCAAGTGTCCAAGTATGACTTCAGGGAAAGGAAATCTCTTGTGGAGACAGACTGTGAACTGCAGCAGGAAGAAGCAGTGTCTGGAGGTGATGTCGAGACTTGTGCCTGTGGAGGACAAGAGTTTATCTCTGCTCAATGGAGCTGTCCAGACAGAGAAGCAGAGAGGAGCAAAAAAGACCCTCAAAACTGGCAAGATCCTGATGGGCTTTCAATTGCTGAGAAGGCTATTATGGGATTGTAGGTCCTGAACTTTTAAGTTGGGGTTCAGACTCACTAACGTGAGAGGGATAGTGGATGAGACCTGAGCTGAAGTCTCAGAGGAAATGAGGGCAGTGAGACAACACAATCTAGCCTGAAAAGTTGGCTCCACATCAAGAGGTTTTGAGTTGAAACTGACCTATCTGAAAGAATAAGGGCCGGTGGGGTGCCCGGGGGAGGGTGGATACTGCTTTACTATGAGAGAACCTTCAGGCTAGGTGAATGCAAGTCAACATAGCTGTGAGTTTAGTACTTTGGAGTCCAGTAAATTTGGAAAAGATGAATTCTCTACCTAAGCCTAGGGTTGCTTACAGGAGGTGAAAACAAGAACAGCATTGAGCCTCAGAGAAGCCAAACACCCAGAGCCCTCCCATGTATATCCTGTACGCAGGTGTAGTCTGAGAAAAGGAAACTATAACCCCACTGTAGAAAACAGGTAATCACTACAGCCTGGGAGCAGGAGAACATTCAAGTGCCTTCCCAACCCATCTTTTTGTTTTGAATTTTGCCAAAATAGTGGCCAAGATGCAGCACTGAGCTGAAGGCAAGAGGAGTGGGCAGAGCACAGCCCCATTCTAGACTTAAAGATGGTAGTTCAATGGGATCTCTACCTCTGGTTACCAGCTCTTGAAGCTAAGCGAGTAGAATTAAATGGGAATTCAACCATTATTTTCAGAGTTTTTCATTTCCAAAGATTTTTTTACAGTTTGTATTGCTCAAAATGGGAAGGAATCCCTAGACACCTAAACTTCAAAGACATACTACCTGCAGAAGGGGAATCCTTCTAATTCCCCTCCCAGATGTGGCCATAGAAAACAAAAGATGAGGAAGATCTCCAAGAGAACAGAAGTGGGAACAAGGAAAGGAAGACCAGGGATCTCATTCCATAGCCAAGGCAATGAGTCCTGGCTATTCCAGCCAGTGTGACGTGTTTGCTGCTTACCACTACCCACTGATTTTGTTCTCCATCCTCTTTTTTCTCAAAATGGGAGGTTTTGTTGCAACTACTATGTTTTCTTTAGGGAGACATATTAGGTGGACAAAGCAAAGTAAAGTTTTGTTGTAAGTTGCCAGACCTAAAGCATTCCAAACAGTGTTGTCTATGAGACAACCAAGTCCAGAGACAGGAGTTAAGTCTACATTCAGTTATGAAAAGAGCTGTTCATGCTATCATACTATAACCAACTACTCTTCTTCGTTACAGTCATCTACAGATTCTCATGCCAAATACCTCATTCCTTGATAATTTTAGCTCTTAGCTCCATCACAGCTCATGTCATAATTCTTGGTGAGCCATTTATTTCTCAGAGATAAATTCAGTTCCTTGACCTTCTGTCTCCCAATGAACTTATTCTTTTTCTTAATAAATTTATTTATTTATTTATCTATTTTTGGCTGCGTTGGGTCTTCGTTGCTGTGCGCGGGCTTTCTCTAGTTGTGGCGAGCAGGGGCTACTCTTGGTTGCGGTGCACGGGCTTCTCATTGCGGTGGCTTCTCTTGTGAAGCACGGGCTCTAGGCATGTGGGCTTCAGTAGTTGTGGCACACGGGCTCTAGAACACAGGCTCAGTAGCTGTGGCACACGGGCTTAGTTGCTCCGTGGCATATGGGATCCTCCCGGACCAGGGCTCGAACCCATGTCCCCTGCACTGGCAGGCGGATTCTTAACCACTGTGCCACCAGGGAAGCCCCCAGTGAACTTATTCTTCATCCTACCTCTGCACGTACCCGCTCTGGTCATACCCTAGACCTTTTCAGTATTTAGATTACACCTTGAACTAGTTATGCAAACACTCTCTTAGCACCATAACCCTAGAGTGTAAATAATAAAAACTGTCTTGTATATTTTTTGAGAATTAAATAGGATGATGACATGAAGATCTTAGCACAGTGCTTCACATATTCAAAATGCTTAATCAAAGTAATTTCTGTTATATTTAAATGATATAATGCATAAAAGTCATACAGCTTACCAGGAGACTATTTGTTGACCACCAATTACATACAAACTGGATCTAGGTATGGGAATTCAGTGATAATCTAGTATGACACTGTGTCTTCCCTCAAGAAATCTACATTCTAACAGAAGAAATAGAACATAAGCATGCAAATAAATACATAAGATAATTTCAGGCTGCAGGGAAACAGGGATGTGATGAGGGCAGGAAGGTGACACTATTGTTTGGATGGTCGAGGAAGAACTTCCAGATGAAGCACTTTAGAAAAAGACTGAATGTCAGCCATTGTAAAATGGAGGAGGAGCTTTCCATGCAAAAGGAACAGGGAACACAAAGACCTCTGGTCAAGAATGAGCTCAACGTGTTAGAAATTCAGAAGAGCCAGTGTGGCTAAAAGGTTGCATAAAAAGGAAAAGGTCAAAGGACATGATGTTCAAGAAACCAGAATCCAGATCGAGTAGGGTTTTGTTATGTTAAAGACGTTTAGTCCTTTCCTAATAATGATGAGAAATATAAGAGATCTCTTTAGCAGCCGGATAACGAATTTAAGTGTGCCAGAGATGAAGGGGGCACAGTTTCAGCAGAGGCTATAGTAATTAATACTGGTGAGAGATGATGGTGTTTTGAATTAAGACGGAACGTGCTGGACACGGTGAGAAGGGTAGAACCAGGGATATATTTTGAAGGTAAAGTTGACATAATTTTCTGATAGATCAAATGTGGGGTGTGAGGGGGAAAAAGGGGGTCTAGTTTGACCCCTAGATTTTTTACCTGAGTGAGGAAATATTTAGATGTACAAGTCTAGAGTTCAGAGTGTGAGTGGGAGAGGTTAGGACTAGATACACCTAATAAACAGTAACAGATTTTGAATGAATAACTCTTCTGAGTACGGGGAAAATGTAAAATAGGACTTGAATGTTTATATCAGGCAGCTTTAGGCAGGACAAAACTCCAGATCCTACTGTAGAAAAATGAATAAAGAGGTCATCACCACCCCCTTTCCAAGCCCTCACTCTCCACCCTTTCTCACTAGTTTAAAAACACATTCTGGGAAATAAACGTTTCCTTGAAGACTTTAAACTGATAATTTCAATTTTGAAATGATCTTTAAGACAATTATTATTGTCAAGAGCATCAGAAAATGGAAACTCAAGGTTGAAAACAAATACGTGTGTTTAACCAGAGAGAGGTGTCAGGGAGGACGTAATACGAATAAAAAAGCAGCAAGGGGGAAAAGATATGGGGATATATGTATATGTATGGCTGATTCACTTTGTTATAAAGCAGAAACTAACACATCATTGTAAAGCAATTATACTCCAATAAAGATGTTAAAAAAAAAAAACAGCCAAAGAGATGTATTTCTAAATTGCTGTGAAAACAGAAGCTAAAGATTCTCCTTGATGCATATTCAGTGTTTGCACCAAACAGAGAATAAGGGAAGAATGTCAATGTAGATGCTGAAAACTGACTGAGAAGAGGGCTGCTATCTAGATCAGTGAGTCCAGATCATCTTAAAAAATAAGTGTGAACTTGGTTCCTGTCCTCCCAGACTTTCATACAATCTGACAAGTGCAAATGACAGGCTACTTTAGGAGGACCAGGAATCTAAAGCCAGAAAACCAATCGTCTTTTACCAGCCACACCTCCTTTCTACTTCAGAGTACCTCCAGGATCGTGTGGAAGATAGCAAAAGATTGGGTGGTGTATATAGTTAGGATCTCAAGGAGTTTGGGATTCAAATCAAGGCACTCAAGGCTACTAAGCTACTGTAACTGAAATCAATAAACCCTTTTCATAACACTCTTCACTGAAATCAACTCTCAGATCAACCCTTGCTTCACCGTGGTCCCTGGAGAACGGCTGCTGTGGAGAACACGTGGCTATATAAGCTTTAAAGCTTCCAACTCCAGCTTTAAATTTCACTGTGTGACCTTGAGCAACTTCCTTAAACTCCTGAGCCTTGATGAACTCAACAGTAAAATAAGAACTATTATATCTCCCTTTCAGAATCGTTCACGACTGTGAAAGCTATAAAGAAAGTGTCTGAGAGGGTTCAAGGCACAGAGCAAATGCTCAAAGGGTATCATTTATTTCTCCATAACCTTTCTCTCTATTTCCACAGCATACTGTGTATGCCTCTGCTTATTTCCTTCCATCCTACATCATAATTAGTCATTTGCTGTCTTTCTCCTCCACTATAGGATAACCTCCTAGAGGAAAGAGACCCTGCTTTGTTCATTTCTACGTCAGCCCAGCATTTCCAGAGCAGGAAACTTTCCATCACTGGCACCAACTAAATGTGAAATGAATCAATGAATGAAAGAATGTAAACAGAGAAGCGGTCATGTTCTTATTCTTCAGAACAGACCCAGGCATCTCATCCCAAGTTCACCCTGGTTCACAAGGAGGGCTCACACCAGACTTGAATTAAGTCATCTCAAGAAGCAGCAATCCCGAGCCTGGGCATGCACACAGCACACTGTGATCAAACTACCAGTGATAAAAGCCTGTGGAACCTCACCTTTATCCCCACTCAGTGTGTCTTTACATACCAGGCCGTGTCTTCTAGGTGGAAGGAAGAGAATGGTTGGATGGGGGTATGTGAGCATATATATCAGCTTTTCTCCCAGGTATTGTTGTACGTTATATGTTTAAATTGCTTGACTTCCATAGAAACAGCTCTTTCTGTCCTGGGATTCTGACAATATTTCTCCTGATCTCTACAGTCATCTTTCCTTTCAGATGCTATAGTCAAGCTTCAATTTCTCTTTTATTTTTAATTAAAGTCCCCATCACCTATTGACTTTGCAAACTCTTTCGAAAGTGACTGATGAGACAAAAAGTTCATTACTTTCGAATCAATTCCCAATCTGGTTCTGCTTCCTCTCAGCCAGTGGGGCCGGAATCCTGTGAGCCCCCTCCTGCAGCACTGCACAAAATGCACACGCTGAATATTCAAACAATTCACATGATCCAAGAGTAGCTGCTAATCGTTGTTTCCCCAAAGAGTGAGGCCATATTCCTTGGATCCCAGCAAACTCTTCTGCTTCTCATTGACCACACTCTCCTCCCTACTGCAGGAAGCATATTAAAGTGACAAAGATGGAAAAGTAGTCAGGGGATGCACTCACAAATTGCCCCTCATCTGTCAAGGGAGGATGCTGGACCTGGTAAGCTGTGAGACCTGGCACAATTCTATAAAGCTAAAGCTAAAGCTTGAAGAAACCTTAGAAATTTCCATGTTTAACACTTGCTTTTTAGGGACATGAAACAGAGGGCAAAAGATATTTCTGATTAGTCATCCAGACATGAAGCCTACTATCTAAATAACAAAAAAACTGTTGAGCATCTACTTTGTGGCAGGAATTTATATCCCTGTTTATAGGTGAGGAAACTGAGGTTTAAGAATGCATAAATGAAGATTTATGCCTCCAAATGGGCAGGGTTAGGGACAAGATCTTCTATTCATTATACATTTATTATATTCTCCTGTATTCTAATTAACTGGTAATCATATTTTTTCCTTAACAAAAAGAAGCACCATTTTCTCATTTTAATTAGGAAGTCAGCAAATAAGGTCATACCTCAATGTTTTTTTCTTATGTGTGATTCATTTATTTGCCCCCAGTTTATTTATATTTTTTATTTATTTATTTTTTTAATATTTTACCTTTGAGTATTTCATTTTTAACGCTTTTATTGGAATATAATTGCTTTACAATATTGTCTTAGTTTCTGCTTTATAACAAAGTGAATCAGCTATACATATATATATATATCCCCATATCTCCTCCCTGTTGCATCCTCCTTATCCCACCCTTCTAGACGGTCAAAAAGCACTGAGCTGACCTCCCTGTGCTATGCGGCTGCTTCACACTAGCTATCTACATTATATTTGGTAGCGTATATATATCCATGCCACTCTCTAACTTCGTCCCAGCTTACCCTTCCGCCTCCCAGGGTCCAAAACTCCATTCTCTATGTCTGCATCTTTATTCCTGTCTTGCCCCTAGGTTCTTCAGAACCTTTTTTTTTTTTTTTAGACTCCATACATAGGTGTTAGCATATGGTATTTCTTTTTCTCTTTCTGACTTACTTCACTTTGTATGACAGACTCTAGGTCCATCTACCTCACTACAAAAAACTGTTTCGTTTCTTTTTATGCCTCAGTAATATCCCATTGTATATATGTGCCACATCTTCTTTATCTATTCATCTGTCGATGGACACTTACATTGCTTCCATGTTCTGGCTATTGTAAACAGAACTGCAATGAACATTGCGGTACATGACTCTTTTTAAATTATGGTTTTCTCAGGGTATATGCCCAGAATTGGGACTGCTGGGTTGTATGGTAGTTCTACTTTTCGTGTTTTAAGGAACCTCCGTACTGTTCTCCACAGTGGCTGTATCAATTTACATTCCCGCCAACAGTGCAAGAGAGTTCCCTTTTCTCCACACCCTCTCCAGCATTTATTGTTTGTGTTTTGATGATGGCCATTCTGCCTGGTGTGAGGTGACACCTCATTGTAGTTTTGGTTTGCATTTCTCTAATGATTAGTGATGTTGAGCATACTTTCATGGGTTTGTTGGCAATCTACATATCTTCTTTGGAGAAATGTCTGTTTAGGTCCTCTGCCCATCTTTGGATTGGTTTGTTTTTTTCATATTGAGCTGCATGAGCTGCTTGGAAATTTGGGAGATTAATCCTTTGTCAGTTGCTTCATTTGCAAATAAATTCTCTCATTCTGAGGGCTGTCATTTCATCTTCTTTATGCTTTCCTTTGCTGTACAAAAGCTTTTAAATTCCATTAGGTCACATTTATTTTTGTTTTTATTTCCATTTCTCTAGGAGGTGGGTCAAAAAGGATCTTCTGTGATTTATGTCATAGAGTGTTCTGACTATGCTTCCTCTAAGAGTTTTATAGTGTCTGGCCGTACATTTAGGTCTTTAATCTATTTTGAGCTTACTTTTGCGTATGGTGTTAGGGAGTGTTCTAATTTCATTCTTTTACATGTATCTGTCCAGTTTTCCCACACCACTTATTGAAGAGGCTGTCTTTTCTCCACTGCATATTCTTGCCTCCATTATCAAAAATAAGGTGACCATATGTGCATGGGTTTATCTCTGGGCTTTCTATCCTGTTCCATTGATCTGTATTTCTGGTTTTGTGCAAGTACCATACTGTCTTGATTACTGTAGCTCTGTAATAGAGTTGGAAGTGAGGGAGCCTGATTCCTCCAGCTCTGTTGTTCTTTCTCAAGATTCCTTTGGCTATCCGGGTTCTTTTGTGTTTCCATACAAATTGTGAAATACTTTGTTCTACTTCTGTGAAAGATGCCATTCGTAGTTTGATAGGGGATTGCATTGAATCTGTAGATTGCTTTGGGTAGTATAATCATTTTCACAATGTTGATTCTTCCAATCTAAGAACATGGTATATCTCTCCATCTGTTTGTATCATCTTTAATTTCTTTTATCAGTGTCTCATAGTTTTCTGCATACAGGTCTTTTGTCTCCTTAGGTAGGTTGATTCCTAGGTATTTTACTTTTTGCTGCAATGGTAAAGGAGAGTGTTTCCTTAATTTCTCTTTCAGATTTTTTATCATTAGTGTATAGGAATGCAAGAGATTTCTGTGCATTAATTTTGTATTCTGCTACTTTAACAAATTCATTGATTAGCTCTACTAGTTTTCTGGTAGAATCTTTGGATTCTCTGTGTATAGTATCATGTTATCTGCAAACAGTGACAGCTTTACTTCTTTTCCAATTTGGATTCCTTTTATTTCTTTTTCTACTCTAATCGCTGTCGGTTAAAACTTCCAAAACTGTGTTGAATAATAGTGGTGAGAGTGGACAACCTTGTCTTCTTCCTGATCTTAGAGGAAATGCTTTCAATTTTTCACCATTGAGAACTATGTTGGCTGTGGGTTTGTCATACGTGGCCTTTATTATGTTGAGGTAAGTTCCCTCTATGCCTACTTTCTGAAGGGGTTTTACCATAAATGTGTGTTGAATTTTGTCAAAAGGTTTATCTGCATCTGTTGAGATGATCATATGGTTTTTCTCCTTCAATTTGTTAATATGGTGTATCACATTGGTGGATTTGTGTATATTGAAGAATCCTTGCATTCCTGGGATAAACCCCAGTTGATCGTGGTGTATGATCCTTTTAACGTGCTGTTGGATTCTGTTTGCTAGTATTTTGATGAGGATTTTTGCATCTGTGTACATCAGTGATAGTGGCCTGTACTTTTCTTTCCTTGTGACATGTTTGTCTGGTTTTGGTATCATGGTGATGATGGCTTTTTAGATTGAATTTGGGAATGTAGCTCCCTCTGCAAGTTTTTGGAAGAGTTTGAGAAGGATCGGAGTCAGCTCTTCTCCAAATTTTTGGTAGAATTCAACTGTGAAGCCATCTGGTTCTGGGCTTTTGTTTGTTTGAAGATTTTTAAACACAGTCTAAATTTCAGTGCTTGGGATTGGTCTGTTTATATTTTCTATTTCTTCCTGGTTCAGTCTCGGAAGGTTGTGCATTTCTAAGAATTTGTCCATTTCTTCCAGGTTGTCCATTTTACTGGCACATAGTTGCTTGTAGTAATCTCTCATGATCCTTTGTATTTCTGCAGTCTCAGTTGTTACTTCTCCTTTTTCATTTTTAATTCTATTGATTTGTGTCTTCTCCCTTTTTTTCTTGATGAGTCTGGATAATGGTTTATTAATTTTGTTTATCTTCTCAAAGAACCAGCTTTTAGTTTTATTGACCTTTGCTATTGTTTCCTTCATTTCTTTTTCATTTATTTCTGATCTGATCTTTACCATTTCTTTCCTTCTGCTAACTTTGTGGGTTTTTTGTTCTTCTTTCTCTAATTGCGTTAGGTGCAAGGTTAGGTTGTTTATTGAGATGTTTCTTGTTTCTTAAGGTAGGATTGTATTGCTATAAATTTCCCTCTTAGAACTGCTTTTTCTGCATCCTATAGGTTTTGGGCCATCGTGTTTTCATTGTCCTTTGTTTCTAGGTATGTTTTGATATCCTCTTTGATTTCTCCAGTGATCTCTTGGTTATTTAGTAGTGTATTGTTTAGCCTCCATGTGTTTCTATTTTTTACAGATTTTTTCCTGTAATTAATATCTAGTCTCATAGCATTGTGTTCGGAAAAGATACTTGATACGATTTCAATTTTCCTAAATTTACCAAGGCTTGATTTGTGACCCAAGATATTATCTCTCCTGGAGAATGTTCCATGAGAACTTGTGAAGAAAGTGTATTCTGTTGTTTTTGGATGGAATGTCCTATAAATATCAATTAAGTCCATCTTGTTTAATGTATCATTTAAAGTTTGTGTTTCCTTATTTATTTTCATTTTGGATGATCTGTCCATTGGTGAAAATGGGGTGTTAAAGTCCCCTACTATGATTGTGTTACTGTCCATTTCCCCTTTTATGGTTGTTAGCATTTGCCTTATGTATTGAGGTGCTGCTATGTTGGGTGCATAAATATGTATAATTGTTATATCTTCTTCTTGGATTGATCCCTTGATCATTATGTAGTGTCCTTCTGTGTCTCTTGTAACAGTCTTTATTTTAAAGTATATTTTGTCTGATATGAGAATTGCTACTCCAGCTTTCTTTTATTTCCATTTTCATGGAATGTCTTTTTCCATCCCCTCATTTTCAGTCTGTATGTGCCTCTAGGCCTGATGTGGGTCTCTTGTACACAGGAAATATACAGGTCTGGTTTTTGTATCCATTAAGCTAGTCTATGTCCTTTGGTTGGAGCATTTAATCCATTTACATTTAAGGGAATTATTGATATGTATGTTCCTATTACCATTTTCTTAATTTTTTTGAGTTTTTTATTGTAGGTCTTTTCCTTATCTTGTATTCCTGCCTAGAGAAGTTCCTTTAGCATTTGTTGTAAATCTGGTCTGGTGGTGCTGAATTCTCTTAGCTTTTGCTTGTCTGTAAACGTTTCAATTTCCCCATCGAATCTGAATGAGATCACTGCTGGGTAGAGTAATCTTGGTGGTAGGTTTTTCCCTTTCATCACTTTAAATATATCCTGCCACTCCCTTCTGGCTTGTATAGTTCCTGTTGAACGATCAGCTGTTAACCTTATGGGGATTCCCTTGTACGGTATTTGTTGTTTTCCCTTGCTGCTTTGAATATTTTTCTTTGTACTTAGTTTTCATAGTTTGATTAATATGTGTCTTGGCGTGCTTCCCCTTGGATTTATCCTGTATGGGACTCTCTGCACTTCCTGGACTTGACTATTTCCTTTCCCATATTAGGGAAATTTTCAACTAAAATCTATTCAAATACTTTCTCAGTCCCTTTCTTTTCCTCTTCTTCTTCTGGGACCCCTATAATTCAAATGTTGCTGCATTTACTGTTGCCCCAGAGGTCTCAGAGACTGTCCTCAATTCTTTTCACTCTTTTTTCTTTATTTTGCTCTGCGGTAGATATTTCCACTACTTTATCTTCCAGGTCACTTATCCGTTCTTCTGCCTCAGTTATTCTGCTATTGATTCCTTTCAGAGAATTTTTAATTTCATTTACTGTGTTGTTCATCATTGTTTGCTTGCTCATTGGTTCTTCTAGGTCCTTGTTACATGTTTCTTGTATTTACTCCATTCTATTTCCAAGATTTTGGATCATCTTTACTAGCATTAATCTGAATTCTTTTTCAGGTAAACTGCCTATTTGCTCTTCATTTGTTTGGTCTGGTGGGTTTTTGCCTTGCTCCTTCATCTGCTGTGTGTTTCTCTGTCTTCTCATTTTGCTTAACTTACTGTGTATGGGGCCTCCTTTTTGCAGGCTGCAGATTTGTAGTTCCCGTTGTTTTTGGTGTCTTCCCCCAGTGGCTAAGGTTGGTTCAGTGGGTTGTGTAGGCTTTCTGGTGCAGGGGACTGGTGCCTGTGTTCTGGTGGATGAGACTGGATCTTTTCTTTCTGGTGGACAGGACCGTGTCTGGTGGTGTATTTTCTGGTATCTGTGACCTATTATGATTTTAGGCAGCCACTCTGCTAACAGGTGGGGTTGTGTTCCTGTCTTGCTAGTTGTTTCATATAGGCAGTCCAGCACTATAGCTTGCTGGTCATTGAGTGAAGCTGGGGCTTAGCATTGAGATGGAGATCTCTGGGAGATCTTTCGCTGTTTGATATTATGTGGAGGTAGGAGGTCTCTGGTGGACCAATTTCCTGAACTCGGCTCTCCCACCTCAGAGGCACAGGCCTGACACCCAGCCAGAGCACGAAGACCCTGTCAGCCACACGGCTCAGAATAAAAGGGAGAAATAAATAAATTAATTAATTAAAGTCATTAAAATAAAAAATTATTAAAAATTAAAAAATTAAAAAGTAATAATAATTTTAAAAAAGGGAAAAAAAAGAAAGAAAGAAGAGAGCAACCAAACTGAAAAACAAATAAATCCAACAAAGGTAAGAAGCACTAAAACCTATACTAAAATAACATGGAAGATGCTGGAAGAGTAAGACGTGGAGATCACTTTCCTCCCCACAAGTACAGCAGAAATACAGCTACATGTGGAACAACTCCTACATAACACCTACTGAACGCTGGCAGAAGACCTCAGACCTCCCAGAAGGCAAGAAACTCCACATGTACCTGGGTAGGGCAAAAGAAAAAAAAAAAAAAATAGAGACAAAGAATAGGGAGGGGACCTGCACCAGTGGGAGGGAGTTGTGAAGGAGGAAACGTTTCCACACGCTAAGAAGCCCCTTTGCAGGTGGAGACTGCAGGTGGCAGAGGGGGAATCGTCGGAGCCACGAAGGAGAGCACAGCAACAGAGGTGTGGCAGGCAAGGCGGAGAGATTCCCACACAGAGGATCACTGCCGACCAGCACTCCCCAGCCCGAGAGGCTTGTCTGCACACCCACCGGAGCGAGTGGGAGCTGGGAGCAGAGGCTCGGGCTTCAGAAGTCAGATCACAGGGAGAGGACTGGGGTTGGCGGCATGAACACAGCCTGAAAGGAGCTAGTGCTCCACAGCTAGCTGAGAGGGAGTGCAGGAAAAAGTATGGAGCTGCCGAAGAGGCAAAAGACGTTTTCTTGCCTCTTTGTTTCCTGGTGCGCCAGGAGAGGGGTTTAAGAGTGCCACTTAAAGGAGCTCCAGAGACGGGCACGAGCCGTGGCTATCTGCACAGACCCCAGAGACAGTCATGAGATGCTAAGGCTGCTGCTGCAGCCACCAAGAAGCCTGTGTGCAAGCATTGGTCACTATCCACACCTCCCCTTCTGGGAGCCTGTGCAGCCTGCGACTGCCAGGGTCCCGAGATCCAGGGACAACTTCCCCAGGAGAACACACGGCACACCTCAGGCTGGTGCAAAGTCACGCTGGCCTCTGCCCCCGCAGGCTCGCCCCTCACTCCGTACCCCTCCCTCCCCCTGTCTGAGTGAGCCAGAGCCACCTAATCAGCTGATCCTTTAAGCCCGTCCTGTCTGAGTGAAGAACAGACGCCCTCAGGCAACCTACATTCAGAGGCGTGTCCAAATCCAAAGCTGAACCCCAGCAGCTGTGCAAACAAAGAAGAGAAAGGGAAATCTCTCCCAGAAGCCTCAGGAGCAGCGGATTAAATCTCAACAATGAACTTGATGTATCCTGCATCTGTGGAATACCTGAAGAGACAACGAATCATCCCAAATTGAGGAGGTGGACTTTTGGAGCAACGATATATGTATTTTTTCCCCTTTTTCTCTTTTTGTGAGTGTGTATGTGTATGATTCTGTGTGTGATTTTGTCTGTGTAGCTTTGCTTTTACCATTTGTCCTAGGGTTGCGTCTGTCCATTTTTATTGTTGTTATTGTTGTTTTTGTATCGTTTTTAGCACGTGTTATCATTGGTGGATTTGATTTTTCGTTTGGTTGCTCTCTTCTTTCTTCCTTTCTTTATTTTTTATTACTTTTAAAGAAAATTTTTAAATAAAACAAGTTGCAGAATGAGACTATTAAAAGAAGAAATTTTTGTAAATAATTATTTTTTATTTTAATAACTTTATTTTATTTTCTTTTACTTTATTGTATATTATATTATTTTATTTTATCTTCTTCTTTCTTTACTTCTTTCTTTTATTCTGAGCTGTGTGGATGACAGGCTCTTGGTGCTCCAGTCAGGCATCAGGGCTGTGCCTCTGAGGTGGGAGAGCCAAGTTCAAGACACTGGTGCACAAGACTCCTCTCAGCTCCACATAATATCAAATGGCGAAAATCTCCCAGAGATCTCCATCTCAACACCAAGACCTAGTTCCACTAAACGACCAGCAAGCTACAGTGTTGGACACACTATGCCAAACAGCTAGCAAGACAGGAACACAACCCCACCCATTAGCAGAGAGGCTGCCTAAAATCATAATATGGCCAGAGACACTCCAAAACACACCACCACACATGGACCTGCCCACCAGAAAGACAAGATCCAGCCTCATCCACCAGAACACAGGCACTAGTCTCCTCCACCAGGAAGCCTACACAACCCACTGAACCAACTTTAGCCACTGGGGACAGACACCAAAAACAACAGGAACTGCGAACCTGAAGCCTGTGAAAAGGAGACATCAAACACAGTAAGTTAAGCAAATGAGAAGACAGAGAAACACACAGCACATTAAGCAGCAAGGCAAAACCCCACCAGACCTAACAAATGAAGAGGAAATAGGCAGTCTACCTGAAAAGGATTCAGAATAATGATAGTAAAGGTGACCCGAAAACTTGGAAATAGAATGGAAAAAATACAAGAAACATTTAACAAGGACCTAGAAGAACTAAAGAGCAAACAAACAATGGTGAACAACAAAATAAATGAAATTAAAAATTCTCTACAAGGGATCAATAGCAGAATAACTAAGGAAGAAGAGCAGGTAAGTGACCTGGAAGATAAAATAGTGGAAATAACTGCTGGAGAGCAGAATAAAGAAAAAAGAATGAAAAGAATTGAGGACAGTCTCAGAGACGTCTGGGACAACATTAAATGCACCAACATTCGAATTATAGGGGTCCCAAAAGAAGAAGAGAAAAAGAAAGGAACTGAGAAAATATTTGAAGAGATTATAGTTGAAAACTTCCCCAGTATGGGAAAGGAAACAGTCAATCAAGTCCGGGAAGCACAGAGAGACCCATACAGGATAAATCCAAGGAGAAACACAGCAAGACATATGTTAATCAAACTATCAAAAATTAAATACTAAGAAGAAATATTAAAAGCAGCAAGGGAAAAACAAGAAATACCATACAAGGGTATCACCATAAGGTTAACAGCTGATCATTCAGCAGAAACTCTACAAGCTAGAAGGGAGTGGCAAAACATATGTTAAGTTATGAAAGGGAAAAACCTACAACCAAGATTACTCTACCCAGCAGTGATCTCATTCAGATTCAATGGAGAATCTGAAACCTTTAAAGACAAGGAAAAGCTAAGAGAATTCAACACCACCAAACCAGCTCTACACCAAATGCTAAAGGAACTTCTCTAGGCAGGAAACACAAGAGAAGGAAAAGACCTACAATAACAAACCCAAAACAATTAAGAAATTGTAATAGGAACATACATATTGATAATTACCTTAAATGTAAATGGATTAAATGCTCCAACTAAAAGACATAGACTGGCTGAATGGATACAAAAACCAGACCTGTATATTTGCTGTGTACAGGAGACCCACATCAGACCTAGAGACACATACAGACTGAAAGTGAGGGGATGGAAAAAGATATTCCATGCAAACGGAAATCAAAACAAAGCTGGAGTAGCAATTCTCATATCAGACAAAATATACTTTAAGACAAAGACTGTTACAAGAGACAAAGAAGGAAACTACATAATGATCAAGGGTTCGATCCAAGAAGAAGATATAACAATTGTACATATTTATGCATCCAACATAGGAGCACCTCAATACATATGCCAAATGCTAACAGCCATAAAAGGGGAAATCAATAGTAACACAATCATAGTAGGGGACTTTAACACCACACTTTCACCAATGGATAGATCATCCAAAATTAAAATAAATAAGAAAACACAACCTTTAAATATCAACCTTAATTGATATTTACAGGACATTCCATCCAAAAACAACAGAATACACATTTTTCTCAAGTTCTCATGCAACATTCTCCAGGAGAGATCATATCTTGGGTCACAAATCAACCCTTGGTAAATTTAAGAAAATTAAAGTCGTATCAAGTGTCCTTTCTGACCACAATGCCATGAGACTAGATATCAATTACAGAAAAAAGTCTGTAAAAAATACAAACACATGAAGGCTAAACAGTACCCTACGTATTAACCAAGAGATCACTGAAGAAATCAAAGAGGAAATCAAAAAACACCTAGAAACAAATGACAAAGAAAACACAATGACCCAAAACCTATGGGATGCAGCAAAAGCAGTTCTAAGAGGAATGTTTATAGCAATACAATCCTACCTTAAGAAACAAGAAACATCTCAAATAAACAATCTAACCTTACAACTAAAGCAATTAGAGAAAGAAGAACAAAAAACCCCCAAAGTTAGCAGAAGGAAAGAAATGTTTACATCTGTATGTGTGCTTAAGTGCCTTTAAATTCTGCAATAAATGTTTACACCCTAACTAATTCCGCTAGGACTTGACATTTCTCTTTTTCCAAATTTGAAACTCATGCCAGGAGACTATGCATTCTTTCCCAAATATTTTTATTTTTGTCTTTTAAGAACGGCATATCAACCATCTTATACAGCAGAGAACAGAGGTCAACGTGTTTCACTGTGATCCTACTTGACATCCCCAAGAACTCACGTGTATATCTGGATTTAAAATGTGCTCCATAATACATTTTTATATTCTCTTTTCTCCAATAACCTGATTGCAAACTTAAATATTTAACTAAACCTAAAGAAAAAAAGACTTCAAAGTGCATAAAACCTCAACTTTTGATACATAAACTTTTACTCTCCTGCTTATGTGTCCCCCCCGTTTTTATCATTTCCCTTCTAATACCTCTATCTCCCCATCTCTGGATTCTAGAATACTAATTTCATCAGGTCCATGGAGTAATACTGTTATTCTCTCCCTACTCTGTGTATTATGTCTAAAGATCATCCATCAACAGTATCTTTCCCCTAAATGATGGTGAATACCACAGGCATGTGAAAATGGCAGAAAGAGCTGGATATTCTTCTGCAGTCTAAAAGGTACCCTTATCAGGTTGATTCCTCATGGACATCAGCAAGAGCAACAGCTCCTGGGAGTATTAGGCTTGGATAGCCAAAGGTCTGGGGAGGAAGCTAGCAACTGATAAAAAGGGAAAACATTACAAATACTATGCTAGGAATTCTCACATACAAATCTCATTTGACACCCATATTAACCAAATTTAATAATGGGCAAATAATGGTTCATAAAAACTGAATAGTTTGTTCATTGCAGAGCTATTGAAAGGCAGAATCAGAATTTAAGTCCACTATACTCAATAATGACAACTGCTAACTGCAATTTCTGCCAGTAGCTCTTATAGCTTCCCTAGCTGCCCTCACATCTTTGATCATCAGCTAGGATTCTCAGGATCTTGATGGCTCAATGCTTTTCATGGTGTCTATTTCAGTACCATGACTGGGGACAGCTCCCATTACTCAGACAAAGGATAAAGGGGATCCTTCAAGGGGCTTATATTAAAACTACCAGAGAGAGTTAAATTAGTGAAATCAAAACACTTTTATTCTATGTTTCCAAATGCATCTGCAACTCTGTCTTTATGTCCCTGACACAGGACCTAAAATCCAGATTTGTGGTTTCTTTTCCAGTACAAATAAGCATTGACTTTTTATTATCACCCACCAATACACCAGATATTGATTCTCTAGAGAGACACTTACCTATCCAAAAGCCTTGTCAAAGGACTTCACCTTTCTTCACATGTCTATCCATCTATCTAATCTGTGTCTCAGAAATCTACCACAGGTTATCCAAGTTTCAACAAATTTCAGAAGTGACAGAGTTAGACAATGAAAAAGCCTCTATGAGAAATAGCGTTTCCTTTCCTTCCAGATACTGAAGGAATTTAGTTTCCAGTATCAATTTTATCCTGCAGCTTTAATTAAGGCCCTTGTAGCCTATTGATCCATGCAGTATGAAGATTTGTCTTGGGGGCAGAAGAATCATGAGCTAAATAAACAATAGTAAGCAGGGTGTCAGGAGAATCAAAGAAAGACTCGAGCTTGATCCAATCGATGTGTTAAAGACAGAAACAGGAGCTTCAGGAGGGGAAGGATGAGCTTGCCAACTTCCCCAGTGCCCTTATTTTTGTGTGAACATTCCCGTCTGCTTGCCCTTCTGTCTTCATGTGTCAGTGACAGAGATGAGACACGGCTGGTCTTGAGAGTAGCATGGTTGGCCAGTAGCTTGAAGTCTTCCCCTGGGAAGTTCTTGGGGAAGCTTTCACAAATGGTTCTGATGATCAGGAATTGACATCCCTCACTCAAGGTTTTCTGGGACTGTCATTGCATGTTCACTGTACCACTAACACACCACGACCACCAGTGTTGTCTAAGGGAAAAGCAGGACTCCTAAGGAATTCTGTTCTCAATCTTAAAGGGATAGAGTAATCTTATGTGTGTTTGTTCGTGTAGCCTTACTGAATCAGGGTGACAGTAGGCATGCTATAGGTCCAGCAGAGGATCACCAGAAGGCCTGACTCATAAATCAAAAGATGTCTGAGTGATAACATCCAAGAGCGCCTCTGCCCAGATCACTGTGTCAAGGCCCTAAGAGATGTAGCCTTAAGGAGCATCTACCCTTGAATAAGCACTTAGCCTTATGACATTATGCTATGGGCCATAAGCACTTATGTCAGAGTTGATATTGAGAAAATTTGCCCTTTGGGAAAGCACTACAGAAATCCCCTGAGGATGCAAAGGCCTCTGGTTTAGGGGAAAAAAAAAAAAAACTAGAACTGTACCTGAAGAACTGTTCATGTAATGAAGAAAAAAAGGAGAAGGAGGGTGGGGAGGGGGGAAAAAGAGGAGGAGTAGGGAGCTGGACCTATTTGTTGAGCATCTGCTAAAGACCAATCATGACTATAAATGGTTTTCCTGCATTAACTTATTTAACCCTCATAACAACCCTCTGAGTGAGCTATGTTTACAATTTCCATTTTTCAGATAAAACACTGAGACTTAGACAGATTAAGTAATGGACCCAATGTCACCCAATTGAACTCAGCCTTTTAACTCTAAAGCCATTGCTCTTAACCACTATAAGTAAAGAAAAAAAGAAGAAAGAAGAGGAAGAGATGAAGGAGGAGGCAAACTTATACATTTCGAGTGCTTAATATATTTCAAGAGATTTTCATCTACATCAGAGCACTGTCAAAAGAATTCTGATATAAAATACTCACTTTGTGACCCTTTATGAAAAATGTTTATCAGCCACCAAAATAATGTGTATAAGAATGATACCTAAAAGTGTAGGACATGTAAACCTTTCCTGTTTCCACTTTCCAACATGTTAGGCAAGCTAAGTAAAAGCTCATAATTTCAGACAGAAATGCAAATATGGGGTATTTACACATTTTTTAAAAAAGCAAATCCCTTCTACACTCCCATACGAAACTGTGGAGCAGCTGAAATCACACTTTTGCTTGTGAAGCAGCAACTTGCAAAATTCGTATCTATGTTTGTCTCCATGTAGAGCCCAGGAAACCTGTCCCTACTCATGAATTCATCTGGGATTGGAAGCCATGTGGGAGTCATGGGAATTCCAAACAAACTTTAGGATCAGACCAACAGGATTAACTTCCTAGCTCTGCTACTCCCTGGTTGTGCAAACTTCACCTCTTTGAGTCTGTTTCTCCCTCTACATACAAATTTCACCCACTTCTGAGCTCAAACTTAAATCTTCCATAGAGCTTGATTTTTGGCAGCTTCTGTATAGCCATAATTAATGATGAACAAGTTTGAAGCAGCAAATGCTGAGCATATGGGTATTCCAGAGACATATCAACATCATTATCAGGAAAAATGAGATGTCACTCAGGGTGTGCAGAGCAGTTTTCAGATCCGACCCAAATGAAAATTAATATCCCTCCCTTTGGTACATTATGGACCAAATATTATCTGCTCTAATAGCAACATGATAGGTAACGTGGTATACAATAAAAAATATAAATTGGGACATAGCTGCATGCCCTTTCTATATTTCTGAGATTGGACAATCCCATGTGCCTGGATTGGTGCTGGGTGCAAGGAAATGGACTAAAGAAATTTTACAAATTTGCCCAAATTTTCACTTTCTTCAAATAATTTTTAATTTCCAGCAATATATATATATATTTTTGTGAAATACACCCTTGGGCAATCCAGCAATGTGTTTTAAATAAACACATTCACTAAGAGGTTTGTCACATGCTGAGTATCCAGCCAGATGGGGGTTTCTACATGCAGCTTCTATGTCCTCACACAAGGACACAGCACTGTAAAGCTTGTTCTGCATCTTCTTTCAAAATGCACCTGCCCTGAACACTCAGTTCCTAATGGAAAGGAAATTACCCTTGTTCATAACTTCCTGCTCACCAACCATCCCTCAAATGCTCTATCATTTTCCCCTCATTATACCTGGGTTTATAGATGCAGAGCCTGAGGTTCACTGAGATAAATAACTGGCCCAAGATCATAAGAGAAAGGAAAAAACTTCTGTTCGTGAGATGACAGGTCTTCAAGAATAGAATGAGTCCCTCATGGGAAGACTCAGACACCCATGACATGAAGTGGTAGGACAGAAGTGCCATTTGGGATTAAGAATTCTTACTTGGAGATCCTCAAAGCACAAGGTTCTACTTCTCTTTCTAGCAAAGTATCTGTGTCCGCCCAACACATCAGAATTTCTGATTCTCTTGGTGGTTGGAGGAGAGAGATGGGTTGGTCCAACAGGAGTTAACAGTGGGAAAAAGATGAAGTGAAAGCTCTCTGGACCACACAGCAAGGAGAGTTGGAAGGGATCCTGTACCTTGTGACCCCTTTGAAATCAGCTGTCAATCCAGAGAGAAAACAACAAATACTGTTTCTGTTTCTTACAAAAGTAACCACGGGGATAGGACCTGGAGAAGGAGACTGAGACTCTGGACTTTGGGTTAGGCTTTTGTCTATCTGTCTGTCTGTCCCATCACACAGTGGGCAATATACTATAACAATATATAAATGCTAGAGAATCAAACAAATGAAATATGAAGGAAAAAATTAATGCATGAATGAATGAATGAAAACTCTCCCAAAGCTATAACCAGCTATAACCAGCAAGTCAGATAATCCATAGACTTCTAGCTAAAACCAGGGAAGGTCTATAATGACAGTAATGAAACTTAAACTTCAGAAATCTTCACTAGCACAGGGCTCTTCCAAGGCCCTGGGAGGAGCTATAGTAATGTGTTCCCAAGATATTAAACTTTTGCAAAATTTGCAAAAGTAAGACGTTTAAACCACAATTGCTAGATAAAGATGATGTGGTACATATATACAATGGAATATTACTCAGCCATAAAAAAGAATGAAATAATGCCATCTGCAGCAACATGGATAGACCTAGAGATTGTCATACTAAGTGAGGTAAGTCAGACGGAGAGAGACAAATATCATATGCTATTGCTTATATGTGGAATCTAAAAACATGGTATTGATACAAATGAATTTATTTACAAAACAGAAATAGAGTCACAGATGTAGAAAACAAATTTATGGTTACCACGGGGGAATAGTAGGGGGGAAGGATAAATTGGGAGATTGAGATTGACATATACACACTACTATATATAAAATAGATAACTAATAAGAACCTACTGTATAGCACAGGGAACTCTACTCAACACTCTGTAGTGACCTATATGGGAAAATAACCTAAAAAAGAGTGGATATATGTATATGTATAACTGATTCACTTTGCCATACACCTGAAACTAACACAGCATTATAAATCAACTATACTCCAATAAAAAATTTTTAAATAAAAATATAAATAAATAAATATTTTTTTAAAAAACCACAATTGCTTAAAACAGTCTCTGCTCTCTCAGGCAGGGTAACATTAGGGTGACCATCTTTACTTTTAAATCCAGTAAGGAAAGGCATATATTTTGTTTGGGTACAGTAGGACACAGTTATGTGGCTCTCAGCCCCTTCCATGTAAAATTATTGCTGTAAGAAGATGGGAAGAACTTTCAGGAATACTCTTGCTGTGCTGAACGTCATGACATGGGACTCGAGGTGGAAATGTGATACAAACACATCCCAAAGCTCTGGGCATCAGACGTATGCAGGCAATGAAGAAAAAAAATGTTTTAAAATGTGTGGAGTCAGAAGCTAGTCTGTGGAAACTTGTTCTAATTAACATACATGTAAATTTGTAACCAGAAGACTTTGTTCTAATCAATCCCAAGTCAAATTGTTCTCCTGCCATGAATATACTTGATGATGCATCTTAAATAGTTACAAATGCCTTCTTCATTGCATTCTTTATGCAAAATTGAATATAGCAAACCAAATCCCTGGGTTTGCAAGTACAAACCTGAAGCAGTACAGCAGATAGTGGATACAGCACTGTGTCAAGCTGCACGTCACATGTGTCCCAACGAATCAAATCAGATCTTAGCATATCTGATACATCAGACAAAGTCTGGTGATCCCAGGCCAAGAGGTACACAAGAAGGTCTCTGATTCCACAAATCCACCTGAAGAAACAAGTGTTCCAACGACAAACCACCTACACATTATCTGTTAAGTCAAGATATATAATGAGTTATTTGATTATATAATTATGGATCTCGGTACAATGTGGCAACAATTTTAATGTATTTATTTGTAACTATTTACACCTTAATTTCAGAATATTTTTGTAGATTTTATAGAATTATCTACACACATATTTAAATATATATATCTTAAAGATATGTATAAATAAATATATAATAGCAGTTAAAATTATTAACTGATAAAAGTTGGCAGGTAGTCAATAAAATCTATATTTTCTGGGCTTTATGTGATGTGGTGTATTTCAGCACTTTAACGTTATCGTTTGTATGATTTTTATACCTAATTTTGTATTTTAAAGGTTATTTGTTTTGAGAGACCTACAAACATGTGCACGCATACACACTACTTATATAAGCGTTCAGCCCTACAAAACCTAAACCCACCTCTGGGCTCAGAAGGGCGAGTTTTTTGTTTTTCTTGGCCGCATCATGTGGTTTGTGGGATCTTAGTTCCACAACCAGGGGTGGAACCCATGCCCCCTGTAGTGGAAGCGTGGTGTCCTAACCACTGGACCACCAGGGAGTTCTCAGGGGTGAGCTTTTTATCAACAGTTCAAACTGAATTGTTTTTAATTTGAGGTTTTTTTTTTTTTGCTCCTCCTGCCTTCAGCAGCAGAGGATTCAGAGCCTGTTTACAGCAAAAAGCACGGAGCATGCTGGGAACACTGGGGCTGGCCAGTGATGGAGCAGGCAGTGGGGAGTGGGTATGTGGTCCTTCTGATCCTTTCCTCCCCCTCCACCTGCTCCAGGGAATCCATGACTGAAAACACTCCAGATCCATGGAGCATTCCACCACAACTGCGTTCCTGACTGGTCAGCTCTCCTCTTCCTGCTCTGTTCCATCCTCCCCAACAGATTTCTGTGCAGGCTTTTCCACACGTGCTGGTTCATGTCCTAGTAACAGATAATTCCTGGTAAAGGTCACTGGCCCAGGGTAGCATTTATTAGTAGCAGTTTTCCTTCACAGCTGGCAGAAGTCCTCCTGAACCCGGGGGAGGAAAACAGCCGCCAGAATGATTCAAGGGGACTTTGGGTGGGTATGTACAAAGTCACGCTCATGCACGTGCAAGCACAGCCATAAGTCTGACGTGCCTTTTTCACCAGCCAGCCTCGTAAAAATTCTCATAGCAAAGGAAAGAGTGAAAAGATAAAATCTCTCCTTCAACATTCCTCTCAAGTAGGTATATGCCCATGTCTCATTTTTCCTGCATGCTTCCATGTTCCCCAGCAAGTATGCACAGTTGAAGTTACTGACAGAGCCTCAACGGTAGACTCAACCTGCTGGATTAGGTCAACAGTATAACTGGTTTGGTTTTGATACCAATATGTGGAAATTGCCAGTTAAATCAGCCGAAAATTGCATTACATGGTGGTTGGGTTGATAGAGGCATAACAGCAACAGCATTCTTCTCTATAAGATAATTCAAGCTGGGCATACAGCCTCTTGCCAGCTCTTTGCTACTGGGTCACTTAAACCTGCCTTCTCTGGAGAAATACAGTTTGTCGTTGATGAATACACCACCTGAGGATACAATGCTAGACAGAAGTATAAAGGGAAACAAAGCACAGTACCCATCTTCAGAGTTTTGATCAGTGTTGGAAAAAACAGATAATTAGTAATTCCAAGACAGCGAGTTTCCAAATTGTGTGACATGGGAACTATAGAAGGAAGTAACCACATAGGGTCATCAGTGGTACTTCAGTGAGGAGGAAGCACAGGAAGTTTCTTAATGATGTGTGAAATTCACCAGACAGACAAGGGAGGAGGATGACAACACAGCAGGAGAAAAGGCACAGGATAAAAAGGTTCAGGGTATTCCAAGGTATGTAAGGAATCTGGCATGGCTAAGTTGCAGGGTGATGCCAGGAGATGCTGCTGAGGGGCTAGGCTGAGGTTCCCTCCTTCAGCACCCAGTGAGGGCATTACTTAAGGCACTTCCCATGTGCTCAACTCTTGAGTTTGACAACCAACAGCTACATTTCTCATTTTAAAAATATGAGAAAGTTAGTGCCCCCAACTTGCTGGGATTTTATTCCAGAAATTATTTCGTCTGGTTCAACTGATGATCCCTTTCAGCTCCACCTGGCAATATTTCCTTACTGAAACACCTCAAAGAATTGACTCAAGCTTCAATTAAATGAGGAAATTATAAGCACAGGCAAGGCAATTAGAGGGCAGCCCGGGTGATGTAAGGTGGGTAGGATTATTTCTCTAGACTGAGCTTCGAATTCAGAGTCAGTTAATTAACTCCAACAGAGTTTCAGCTTCTTTCTTCATCCAAATGTAATCTCCTCCCCACTAGTCAACAGAAACACAAGAAAACAAGATTTTTCAGAGGCGTAAAAGACATAGGGCATCTAGCACTAGGCGTGTGGGCAAACCTTGTGAGACCACAATTACAATTTCAGGCCTCAGCCACCACTGTCCTAGGTTGAACTGGGTAATTATTCCAGTATTGGAGTCACTCTGTGCTTCCCATAGCTGAGATGGCCAGCAAACCCAGGTGGGTATGTGGAGAGCACGTGTATAAAGGAGACATATTTTTGACAGATATATCTGAACCCAGGGATCCTAATGAGTGTTACTCCAAGGAAATAACTGCCATGAGAGTTTACTAAAAAATTACACTTAATCCAATGATGTTTGCATTGTTAACTGTGCTAACTTTGTCTTTTATTTCGTTGTTGACATGTGTTTCCATCTAGAGCCTGAGAATTCTATTGAATACCATCAGAAATGAAAATCTCCCATTCTCATCCTCCAAGTCTTAAGTCCTCAGGTGTTCTGAGTCCTTGAAGTCTTAACTGAGGGAGCAGTTTTGCCCCCCAGAAGATGTTTGGCACTATCTGGAGACATTTCTGGTTGTTACAACTTGTGAGGCTGTACTACAGGCATCTAGCAAGGCAAATGATACTGCTAAACATCCTAGAACACACAGGACAAGCAAAGAATTGATGAGTGAAGCAGCATGGGGATGAAACGACAGGCAAGTAAATACATGAGATGTGAAGGAGGCAAACCTGGCACAGTTCATCACCATGAATGTGGATGACAATGGAGAAGTACAGAACTACAGTCAGGCCTCTGACCTGAGTGATGAAGAAGAACGTTACATAATTCACCAAGAAAAGTAATTCAAGCAGAGATGCAGATGCAACCCACAGGTAGGGGGTGGAGAAGAAAGACAGCTGTTGATCCCCATTCTTATCTCATGACCTTTGAGTCTTAGCTCCAGAACCACACTTTCTAGCTGTTTGGTTCTCCCATGAACCTCTCAAACCAAGCTTATCAGTCATGGTCTGCTAACTGCTAAAGCAAATAACCTCCAAATCTCAATAGCTTAAGATTATGAGGTTTTTTTATCCCCTTGCTCATGTCACAGTCCAATGCAGGGCTGCTGGGGGAGAGAGGTCTCTGTTCTATACTCATTCAAGGATACAGATTCCTTCCATGTGGTAGCTTTACTATTCCCTGGGCTCAGTCTTCCGCTCCATCCATTGCATCTAGTAAGCTGATGAGGAGAAAGTGCATGGAAGATTGTACCTGGGGGATCGGGTCTGGAAATGGCACATTTCACTTCTAACAGAATTCCACTGACCTAAATTCAGTACCATAGTCCTTCCCAATGCAGGAGAGAATGAGAGAGATGGTCTTGCTGTGTGCAAGTAGAGAAAGAGGTTTGCGGAATACATAGGATCCCATGCCACACTGAGCATTACCAAAACAAAGCCCATTCTTATACTCCCTGCTTGGTAAATGATCTCTGAGCCAGGAGCCCTGAGATGGCTGGCTGTCCTCCAGCTCTGCCACTACATGCACAAGTCTGGTGGATTCTTTCTACTGGACATCTGTTGAATCTGTCTCTTCCCCTCCACCCATTTCAAAAAACCCATTGGGTAGTCCATGCCCTACTTGGAACATTTCAGAAACTTCTCAACTTGTCTTCTGCTTACAGTCTTATCTCCATCTTCAGTATAGTTTTCACATAGCACAAAGTGAAGTTTCAAATAACCAAAGCAATTGTGAGACAGAACAAAGCTGGAGGCATCACACTTCTTGACTTCAAACTATACTATGAAGCTATAGTGATCTAACAGTATGATACTGGCATGAAAATAGACACATAGACCAATAAAACAGAATGGAAAGCCCAGAAATAAATCCTCAACTCTACAATTCAATTAATATTTGACAAGAGAGCCAAAAATAGTCAATGGGGAAAGAATAGTCTCTCCAATAAATGGTGATGGGAAAACATGACAGCCACATGCAGAAGAATGAAACTGGAACCGTATCTTCTCCCACTCACAAAAATTAACTCACAGTGGATTAAAGACTTAAACATAAGACCTGAAACTATAAAACTCCTAGAAGAAAAAATAGGGAAACCTTAACATTGGTCATGGCAACGATTTCTTGGGTATGACACCCAAAGCTCAAGCAACAGAAGCAAAAATTAATAAGTAGGAGTACATCAAACCAAAAAACTCCTAAACAGAAAAAGAAACCATCAACAAAATTAAATGGCAACCCACAGAGATTTTCCCCTTTCAGTTGGAGCCCATCCTGCTAGGTACCAGGTAGACCAGAAGTACAGGAGAGTAACCGATCCCGCAAGCAGGTTTCAACTCTGGTTTTGTGAACCTACAGATGGGGAAACTCTGCAGCATGTTCTACACTGTCTCCCCGTATATGCCACTGGAGTTGAGATCATCACCCACAGCAGGAGCCTTTATTGCTTTCTTCCCTCTCCTATTTCACTTCCCCACTCCTTTTTTCAGAATCACCTCACAAATAAGCTACTTGCAATAAAATCCTTATTTTAGAGACTGCTCCCAAAAGGACTCAATCTAAGACATTCGATAAGCCTAAAGTCAGCAAACTTTTTCTTAAAAGGCCAGATAAGGAATATTTTAGGCTTAAGGGTCATATGGTTTCTGTCACAACTACTCAACTCCGCTGTTGCCTCATTAAAGCAATTGTCGGCAATACTTAAATGAATGAACATTGACGTGTTCTAATAAAACTTCATTTACAAAAAGTAAATCGTAGGTAATATTTTGCCCATGGGCCAAAGTAGCCTACTCCTGTGATAAGTTAATAAGATAACTCTAGCTAACTTCCACAAAATGGAATTAATTGGAAAGATACTGCACAACTCTTAATCAATGGGAAACTTAGAAAACTGGGATTTGAGAAGTCCAAGAACTGAAGCTTTAGGAAGAAGAAAATGATGGATGGTCTGTTCAGGGCATGCCCCCAGAATTAATCTGTTCCAACTTATTTTTCTACCACTGAATCTTTTTACACAAGACTCAGAGAGCTAGGGTGAAGAGACCAATCAACATGGCTTGGGCCATAGGTCTTCCTTTTTTCTGGAGGAGTGCAGTGCAACAACCCTGGACTGATGGTCCCATCAGATCACATGCAGTGAAGGAAGAAATATTTCCCCTATGGAAATCAGAGTGATACTGCCAAAGAAGATAAATTGGATAATGAAGGGCCACCAAAAAAACGCCCACCACATTTACTGGGCTGCCATTTTGTTCATCTCTCATATTTTGTTGGTTCCATCTTAATAGCTGTATTTTCCAACTGGCCATGTGGTCATTAATTTTTTCTTTCTCAAGTTTGACCTCCTTCTTTAATTTCCTTAACATTTTTCAGAATCACTAGTAATTAAGGAAGTTTATCTATTAAGTAAATATAACTAATTTACTACACTGGAAAAGTCACCTTTTTATTTTATAGTCATGGCAAATACTAAGAAGGCAAATACACCAATAATTTGTCCCCCTAAAAATTCATCCTTTGCCTTGTACCTGTGTCATTCTCTACTGTAAGATCTTAGAGGACCACTCCATGCTCCCCTATCTTACACCATATTTTAATGGACCACAACAATATTTTCCTATTCTACTAATGAATCAGCGTGGGAATCTATAGGTTCTCCAGAAGATGAGAGCACTGAATAAAGCTGAGCTGTCAAACTGTTGATACCAACCTCCTGTTCTAGCCAAAACAGTTTCCTCTAATTATGTTATCAATAACAATATGGAGTCACAGTTCTGTACAAACCAGTCTTAGGATCTAAGCCCTCCATATGGCAATGGTCCATAAATCTGTGACATTTTATAACATGTCTACTGTAACTTAGGATAAGTGTCACTAGGCTATTGGAAAAGTAAATGAATGACCTTTAAATATGATCATTAACTAGCTCTTTCCTTGTCCAAGCATGATTTCCTGCCCTCCTACACAAACTCCAGACGTGAGACTTATCTGAACCTCATCACCTTAATTACCATAGGCCAAATCTGGCTTTGACCATCTCATGTTCAGAGTCCGAGAAGTTGTCTATCACATGTTGTTCACTGTCATGGGGCTTTGCTTCTGCAATCCATTTAGCATGCAATTTTCATTTTGTTCTTGAGGAAACTTAGACAGGATGGTTATAGATGGCAAGAGATGTATTGAAAAAAGCTGTTTTCTATTGGGCTAAGTAAAATATACTATTAAAATTAATTTTGCCTGTTTCTTTTTAGTTTTTAATGTGGCTACTAGAAAATGTTTAATTACATATGCGGTTCAGGTTCTATTTCTGTGAGAGAGCACTTCTCTGGGCTATTGAGAGAATAATTATTTTAGATCACCTGTGAACTGTGGGCACATTTGCGAAGTACATAAAGGCTTCTGTTTATATAGAATGGTTACCGGTTGTACACCACTCAGAGATTTGGCTGCTGTTCTTCCCCAGGGTGTTTAGCCATGTGGTGGATGAGCTAATTTAAAAAGAAGTCTGTGAACTCAACTGGAAACATTTCAGGACCCTTTCAATGTTAGTAAAGGAAATAAGGCTGAGATCATAGTCAGTTGCATTATTAATTATATTCATTACAGCAATTACACAATCACAATGCCATCTGTTAAGTAGTGACAATGTGGGACACACTGCAGGAAAAAAAAAATAGCAAAAAGAAAATCTTTCTACTGTATTAGTCATAGGACTGATCTTTTTTATTTATTTTTTTCCTGATGCTTATAAGGCTTGTTTTGGTAAAAAGTATAAGCAGAGCTGAACTTTTTTGTGGCTAACCTATGGATTTAAGCATTCTGACATACAAAAATAACAAACACCAAACCCTAAGAATTTCAGAGTGAGGACTGTGAGCTTACTGGGAGGAGCTAGTAGATGAAGGAAGGAAGGAGGGAAGGAAGGAAGGAAAGAAACATGCAAACGAGTGTCTTCACACATGACACTTGAACTGGACCTCTAAGGTAGCTTTAATCTTTGAAAATCTTTGTTTTTAAGGAAACTAGCCTCAAAACAATACTTTCAAGAATGTTCCACTCAAATTTGTGAATGAAAAGATACACCGTAGGAAAGAAAGTGGAAAAGTTGAATATGCAATAACCAGGAGAGAAGAGAAAATGGGAGATGGAGAAGACAGAGAGAAGATAGAGAAAATGGATATCTGTGTATCTTCTCCACGTGGGGCACACACTCCACTACTACAATGAGGTTACACTAACTACTGGCATACTGACACCTCTTCAAGGCCAGGCATGTCTCCAATCCTCAACCCCACCATGTAAACATTATCCCATTTCCCACTTGAGGAAACAGATTCAAATAAATTGGGGTTAAATACATTAGCCAAAAGCAGTAAATGGCAGAATGAGAATTTAAATCCAAGCCTACTCACTACGAAGTCCATTATTTCCCCACTTCTCCTAAAAGATATGCTCATATCTTCATGCTACTTCCACAAGTGTATGCTGTACAGGAAAATATAAACACAATTTATGGTTTGATTGGGATCTGACAACAAGGTGGCCCCTTTGAAGTCAACCACCCATCTAGACTCTGAGGTCTAGTGCTGTCCAATATGTTGCCATTATCCACATGGAAAATCATCCCATATTTCAAAGACCTACTACAAAAATAAGAATGTAAAATATCATAAATAATTTTATATTACTTGCCTGTCAACATGGTAATGTTTGGATACATAGAGGTAAAGTGAAATATAATATTAACCCTAATTTTACCTGTTTTGCTTTACTTTTTTAATGGAGATATTAGAAAATTTTACATCACATACATGGTCCATTTCATATTTCTATTTGACAGTGCTGCTCTGGGCTATCAAGAGAATGCTTGTTATTGGCAGACAAACACCTGACATTCTGTTGCTGGCACATGCCGTAAGACAGTAAAAGCGTTCTCCAGTAAGAGTGAATTTGTCCACCTCATGGTAGGTAGGGTCACAGCAGTCCCCTTCTCTGGAAAATTCTCCCTGGCTGATAGGAGCCACCTGGCCAGTGAAGCTACAACTCTCCCCCACCTCCCTACCCACATAGGAGCAGCCAATGACCTGTGCTGGATTTAGTGGTAAAAAGCCCGATCTGTTTGCCAGGAGGGAAGACAAGTTTGTGGTGCTGTTTATGACCCAGAGCCCCCCCTTGGAGTGAGCCAAGTTATACTCTACGTTCCTGGCCCCTTACCTTGCCTTACCCAGCTCCCTTCTTCCTTATTACTTTGGGAGCTTTCCCAGTTGTTTGGTTGGTTTGGGGGGGGTGCTTTGGGGTTTGTTTTCTTTTGCTTTGTTTATTTGTGAAGATACTCTCAGTAAACCAGAGACTCCTAAATCCTTGTGTCAGGCTCTGCTTCTAGAGAGCCCAACCTGAGACCCTAAATAGGTTCTGATATCAATTCCAACACTGGAGGGGGGTTCCAACAAGCAATTCTCGGGACACAAGCTGGATGTCCTATAATTCAACTCAATTCTGACACTACCTATCTGGAGAGGGCATTAGATTGCACAGGTTGAGGGTTCAGTCCCACTAGACTACCCCCACCCCCAACTTCAGACACCAACCAGTCAGGAGAGTAGGTTGTTACCTGTGCTTCTGATACGCTGGCTATAAATCAGAAGTTCCCAAGGCCAGCTCCTAAGGTTTGATTAATTTGCTAGAGCAGCTCACAGAACTCAGAGAAACATTTTACTTACCACATTGCTTGTTTACTATAAAGGGATATAACTCAGGAAAAGTCAGTTTTGGAAAAGATGTATAGGGCAGTAGGGAGGGTATGGGGCAGGGGTGCAGAACTTCCCCGCCCTTTCCAGGTGTACCACTCTCTCAGTACCTCAACATGTTCACCAGACCAAAAGCTCTCTGAACATTGTTCTTTTGGTTTTTAATGGAGGCTTCCTTACACAGGCACAATTGATTAACTCACCGGCCACTGGCAACTGAACTCAACTTCCAGCACCACTCCCCTTCCCGGAGGTGAAATGGGGGGGGACTGAAAGTTCCACCCCTCTCATCACTTGCTTCATTCTTTTCACAACCAGTGCTACATCCTTTGGTTACCTAAAGGATTTCCCAAAGTCACCTAGTTAACATAACAAAAGAAACCTTTATTGATCTTATCACAGGAAATTCCGAGGGTCTAGGGAGCTGTGAGCCAGGAACTTAGTAAGAAGACCAAATATATAATAGAAATATATAAATCACAATATCACAGACCCAGACTTTTAACAATCTCTTTCAACAGGTCAAACGTTATGCATATATTAGTACCAATAAAAATGTGGCAAGAAACAACTAGCAAGACAGGAACACAAACACACCCATTAGCAGAGAGGCTGCCGAAAATCATAATAATGTCAGAGACACCTGAAAACACACTATTGGACATGGTCTTGCCCACCAGAAAGACAAGATCCAGCCTCATCCACCAGAACACAGGCACCAATCCCCTCCACCAGGACGCCTACACAACCCACTGAAACAACCTTAGCCACTGGGGGCAGATACCACATACAGTGGGAACTACAAACCTGCATCCTGTGAAAAGGAGACCCCAAACACAGTAAATGAAGCAAAATGAGAAGACAGAGAAACACACAGCAGATGAAGGAGCAAGGTAAAAACCCACCAGACCAAACAAATGAAGAGGAAATAGGCAGTCTTCCTGAAAAAGAACTCAGGGTAATGTCAATCCAAAATCTTGGAAATAGAATGCAGAAAATAAAAGAAACATTTTAACAAGGACCTAGACGAAATAAAGAGCAAACAAACAATGATGAACAACACAGTAAATGAAATTAAAAATTCTCTAGAAGGAATCAATAGCAGAATAACTGAGGCAGAAGAACGGATAAGTGACTTGAAAGATAAAATAGTGGAAATAACAACTGCAAAGCAGAAAAAAGAATGAAAAGAATTGAGGACAGTCTTAGAGATCTCTGGGACAACATTAAACACATGAATATTCAAATTATAGGGGTCCCAGAAGAAGAAGAGAGAAAGAAAAGGACTGAGAAAATATTTGAAGAGATTATAGTTGAAAATTTCCCTAACATGGGAAAGGAAATAGTCATTCAAGTCCAGGAAGTGCAGAGAGTCCCATCCAGGATAAATCTAAGAAGAAACACACCAAGACATATATTAATCAAACTATCAAAAATTAAATACAAAGAAAAAATATTAAAAGCAGCAAGAGAAATACAACAAATAACATACAAGGGGATTCCCCGTAAGGTTAACAGCTGATCTTTCAGCAGAAACTCTGCAAGCCAGAAGGGAGTGGCAGGACATATTTAAAGTGATGAAAGGGAAAAACCTACAAGAAAGATTACTCTACCCAGCAAGGATGTCATGCAGATTTGACGGAGAAATTAAAACCTTTACAAACAAGCAAAAGCAAAAAGAATTCAGCACCACCAAACTAGCTTTACAACAAATGCTAAAGGAACTTATTTAGGCAGGAAAAACAAGAGAAGGAAAAGACCTACAATAATAAACCCAAAACAATTAAGAAAATGGTAATAGGAACATACATATCGATAATTACCTTAAATGTAAAAAATGCTCCAATCAAAAGACATAAGACTGGCTGAATGGATACAAAAACAAGACCTGTATATACGCTGTCTAGAAGAGACCCACTTCAGACCTAGCGACACATATAGACGAAAAGTGAGGAGATGGAAAAAGATATTCCATGCAAACGGAAATCAAAAGAAACCTGGGGTAGCAATTCTCATATCAGATAAAATACACATTAAAATAAAGACTATTACAAGAGACAAAGAAGGACACTACGTAATGATCAAGGGATCAATCCAAGAACAAGATATAACAATTGTACATATTTATGCACCCAATATAGGAGCACCTCAATACATAAGGCAAATGCTAACACCATAAAAGGGGAAATCAACAGTAACACAATCATAGTAGCAGTTTTTAACACCCCATTTTCACCAAAGGACAGATCATCCAAAATGGAAATAAATAAGGAAACACAAGCTTTAAATGATATATTAAACAAGAGGGACTTAGTTGATATTTATAGGACATTCCATCCAAAAACAACAGAATACACTTTCTTCTCAAGTGCTCATGGAATATTCTCCAGAATACATCATACCTTGGGTCACAGATCAAGCCTTGGTAAATTTAAGAAAACTGAAATCGTACCAAGTATCTTTTCCAATCATAAAGCTATGAGTGTAGACATCAATTACAGGAAAAAAATCTGTAAAAAATACAAACACGTGGAGGCTAAACAATACACTACTAAATAACTGTAGTGATTACTACACTTACTGAGATTACTGAAGAAATCAAAAAAAAACCTAGAAACAAATGACAATGAAAACACAACAACCCAAAACCTATGGGATGCAGAAAAAGCAGTTCTAAGAGGAAACTTTATAGCAATACAATCCTACCTCAAGAAACAGGAAACATCTCAAATAAAACACGTAACCTTACACCTATAGCAATTAGAGAAAGAAGAACAAAAAACCCTCAAAATTAGCAGAAGGAAAGAAATCATAAAGATCAGATCAGAAATAAATGAAAAAGAAATGAAGGAAAAAACAAAGATCGATAAAACTAAAAGCTGGTTCTTTGAGAAGTTAAGCAAAATTGATAAACCATTAGGCAGACTCATCAAGAAAAAAAGGGAGAGGACTCAATTCAATAGAAGTAGAAATGAAAAAGGAGAAGTAACAACTGATACTGCAGAAATACAAAGGATCATGAGAGATTACTACAAGCAACTCTATGCCAATAAAATGGACAACCTGGAAGAAATGGACAAATTCTTAGAAAAGAACAACCTTCCGAGACTGAACCAGGAAGAAATAGAAAATATAAACAGACCTATCACAAGCACTGAAATTGAGACTGAGAATAAAAATCTTCCAACAAACAGCCCAGGAACAGATAGCTTCACACGCGAATTCTATCAAATATTTAGAGAAGAGCTAACACCCATCCTTCTCAAACTCTTCCAAAATATAGCCAAGGGAGGAACACTCCCAAACTCATTCTATGAAGCAACCATCACCCTGATACCCAAACCAGACAAAGATGTCACAAAGAAAGAAAACTACAGGCCAATATCACTGATGAACATACATGCAAAAATCCTCAACAAAATACTAGCAAACAGAATGCAACAGCACATTAAAATGATCATACACCATGATAAATGGGGTTTATTCCAGGAATGCAAGGATTCTTCAATATATGCAAATCAATCAATGTGAGACACCATATTAACAAACTAAAGGATAAAAACCATATGATCATCTCAATAGATGCAGAAAGAGCTTTCAACAGAATTCAACACCCATAAGCAGCCGTATAGCACAGGGAGATAGCTCGGTGCTTTGTGACCACCTAGACGGGTGGGATAGGGAGGGTGGGAGGGAGACGCAAGAGGGAGGAGATATGGGGATACATGTATATGTATAGCTGATTCACCTTGTTGTAAAGCAAAACTAACACACCATTGTAAATCAATTATACCCCAATAAAGATGTTAAGAAAAAAATGCAGCAAGGATTGCAACTCTTTACTAGCAATTACAAATAGCTTCAAGGACAAAAGCTTATAAACCCTTTTCTCTATGCCCAAGTCCAATACAAAAGATACATTTCATAATGACTGTTAGCCTCCATTCTAGTTTCAAGTGAAATAAGAAAAAATTAAACTAAGAAAATTATAAATATCCTTCTGTGATTTATTTGTCATTGCCTACCTGATACTGTATTAGAGAAACAAAATTTCATAAAGTTCAAAATAGGACTGAGAAAAGAGGAAAATTAAGGGAGCTTGTATATTTTTGCACACCAATTATGCCAGAAATGAAGCTAGATGCCTTAAAAACTCTCTCCTTTACCCCTGAGGTTACTGCCCCTATTTTACAGATGAGAAAACTGAGTTGCACCAAAGGTCTTTAACTTGTTCTAACTCATCCATCTAATAAAGATACAGAGCCTGGTGTAAACACACATCTAACTCCATATGCTATGATCTCTCTGGTCTGCCAGTAATTTCCAAACTTTTCAGAGTGTTCACCCTGTAAAAAGTTAATAAACAGAAGCCTCAATTAAAAAGAGTTGGGAGACGAGAAGAGGGATCTCTCATGCCCTAAAACCAATGAAGAGCCCAACAGGAAGAAGAAAGACGTCCTCTTCTTTCCTAGCAAGCACTCAGCCAATGAGACACTCTCACAAATCAATCAGTGAAAAACCATAGATTCTGTTTACTATAGCCCGCCCAACTTCCTTTTCCCCTCTGTAAAAGAGTTCTCCTTTTCATTTTTGCAGAGGAGTTGCCAAGTGGCTTGCCTTAGTTGCAGACCCTGAACTGCAATTCTTGGCTTATCTCATGTAAACCTTTTTTTTGCTGGAGAAAAATTGGCAGTCTATTTGTTTTAGGTCAAAAACTCCCATAATAATTAATCTCCACACTCAACATATGAAGTTCCAATTATTTTAGGCCATTTTAAGAATATGAATAGATTTTTTATATCATAATATTGGTGACAGAGTAGGAGTAGAAGCCATATCATCTTGCCACTTTACTTACTCTTTTTGCATGATTAGAATCCTCTTTAATCTAATCTTTACAATCTAATCTTTACCATCACATCCAAAAAAATAAAATACTTTAGAATAAATCTAAGGATGTAAAAGACCTGTACTCAGAAAATTATAAGATATTGATGAAAGAAATTAAAGACAACAAAAGTAGACTGAAATGTATACCATGTTCATGGATTGGAAGAATTAATATTATTAAAATGACCATACTACCCAATGCAAGCTACAGATTCAATAAAATCCCTATCAATAGCATTTTTCACAGAAGTAGAATAAATAATTCTAAAATGTGTATGGAAACACAAAAGACCCCAAAATAGCAAAAACACTCTTGAGAAAGAAGAGTGAAGCTGGAGGTATCACACTCCCTGATTTCAAATTATACTATAAAGCTACAGTAATCAAAGCAGCATGGTACTGGCACAAAACCAGACAGATCAATGGAACAAAATAGAGAGCCCAGAAAAAAACCCACACATACAAGGGCAATTAATCTCAGACAAAGGAGGCAAGAATACAAAATGGGGAAAAAACAGCCTCTTCAATAAATGGTGTTGAGAAAATTGAACAGCTACATGCAAAAGAATCAAACTTAACTACTCTCTCACACCATGCACAAAAATAAATTCAAAATGGATTAAAGACTTAAATGTAAGACCTGAAACCATAAAGCTTCTAGAAGAAAACACAGGCAGTACACTGACATTGGTCTTAGCAATATTTTTTTTATATATCTCCTCAGGCAAGGGAAACAAAAGCAAAAATAAACAAATTGGACTAACTCAAACTGAAAAGCTTTTGCATAGCAAGGGAAAGCATCAACAAAATGAAAAGGCCACCTACAGAATGAAGGAAAATATTTGCATATGATATACCTGATAAGGGGTTAATACCCAAAATGCAAAAAGAAGTTATACAACTCAATATCAAAAAAACAAACAATGGATTTAAAAAATGGGAAGAGGTTCTGAATGGACATTTTTCCAAGGAAGACATACAGATGATCATCAGACACATGAAAAAGATGGTCAACATCTCTAATCATCAGAGAGACCTAAATCAAAACCACAATGAGGTATCACCTCACACTTATCAGAATAGCTATGACCAGAAAGACAACAAATAACAAATGTTGGCAAGGATATGGTAAAAAGGGAACCCTCACGCACTGTTGATGGGAATGTAAATTGGTGAATCCACTATGGAAAATAGTATGGAGAGTCGTCAAAAAATTAAAAATAGAACTACCATATGATCTAGCAATCCCACTCCTGGGTATTTACCCAAAGAAAACGAAAACACTAATTAGAAAATATATATACACTGCTATGTTCATTGCAGCATTATTTACAATAGCCAAGATACGGAAGCAAACTAAATGCCCATAAATAGATGAATGGATAAAGAAGAAATGATATATGCATACAATACAATATTACTCAGTCATAAAAAAAGGAATGAAATATTTCCATTTATGACAACATAGTTGGATCTAGACGGTACTATGCTAAGTGAAATAAGTCAGACAGAGAAAAACAAACACTGTATAATTACACTTATATGTGGAATCTAAAAAACAAAACAAATGAACAAACATAACAAAACAGAAACAGAGTTATAGATCCAGAGAACAAACAGGTGGTTGCTAGAAGGGAGGAGGATTGGGGAGGAAATGAATCAGTGAAGGAGATTAAGAAGTACAAATTTCCAGTTCCAAAATAAATGGGTCAGGGGTATGAAAGGAAAAATTTTTTGAAAAGAGAATCCTCTTTAATCTACAGTTTTCTTTGCAGAAATCTTGTAAAGTCAGTTGTCTATTTTGTGAGTGTTGGTTTGGTTTAAACTAAATAGCAGCTAAGAATCCACTTAGCATTGCAGGACACTGAGAGCAAATGAATGCACAGGGGCTTGTGCTCCCCTCAGGGCCCTGGGTATCTGACATACAGCCTGAATGAAGGCATCTTTCTCAATCTGTACATTAAATACATATTAGAAAGACTTTTGTTATTTCTTATGTACTCTAGATAGCAAGGGATTTTAGATAGAACTTCTATAACTTATTTTTTGCAGTTGGCCTTTTGCGCTTGAATCTTCCCACTTTATAGACCACTCTCCTACCGCATAATGCTTCCCAGGAGTAACAGTGTCCAGTACTCCACCACTTTCCTAAGTACACTGTGCAACTTCTCCAAGCCTCAATTTCCCCTTCCCTAAAATGCGATGATGGCAGCAGAAAGCAGCAGCTGGCAGATAACTGTCTCTTTGTAAATGTTAGTTCAGTCTGGAATCCTCTTCCCTCCAGGATTGCACACACATTTATTTTCCAAACTGCCATTCTGCCTTCTCTCCTTGTGACCATGCAAGTATTGAACTTTCTCCCAGAGTTTTTGTCTTACCAGTCAATGGCTGGCTGATGCAGAGGAACAAAAAGCCAGCATCCTTGCCTCTTTGATGGTATTCATCATAGGTCAGGTTGGGCTACATTTCAGTCATACCTGCATCTTTGCCTAGCTTCTTCATGGCCATATCCTGCTTCCCTCATTTCCTTACAAGTTTCATCTGAAATTACTACCTCAATAAATCAATTTTATAAGAATCCCCACGTCAGGTTATTTTTAGGGAACCTAAACTGAAACACTTTCCATCAATTTTTCTCTCTCATTATCTTTTCCCGTTCATTTGGTCCTCTATCGTTGATATTAAAACTAGTAAAACACACATTTTCTCTCTCCAGACACCAGTGGTAAACAGAAAAATAGATCATTCCTCTTTTGAAGCTTTCTCCCTTGAAACATTTCTACAATTTCTAGACACCTCTAAAATGTAACAGTTTTACAAAGCTAGTTAATCTCTACTTGACCAGCAAATCCAGATACAGAAAATTTAACTATCAATATAGTTGATATAACTAATGTAAGTTCCAAAATTGCTTTTCAAATCTGTACTCATCAACCTTATACTGGTCACCCACAAGGCTCCCTGCTCATGAGAGCACTAGAGGAAGGACAATCTGCCTGCTGTAGGACTCAGTCATCTTTGCTCCTCCCAGCATAGATAATCCCCAGACTCCAGGGTCTCAAGTCTCTGATACACTCCTACCTGGTGGCTCTGCTTTGTGCCTCTCTGGGGTCCACAAAGGGCCTGATCTGTGTATGGTACATCTTGGCAAATGCGTTCTGTTTTCAGGTATGTATGGGAAACCAGGTAACCAGATTCCTCCACTGTATACACCCTCAATTACTCCATAAATGAACAAGTTGAATGCATAGCATCGTACTCTTAGATGGGATAGATGTAGTGGGGGCAGGGAGCAGGAGACCCAAAGTCTCTCATTTTGCTGTGACTGTTGATCTGCTCCACCAGACAACCTTCACTCTCCAATCCATTCCATTGATACTGAGCTCAATACCAAATGAGGCTTGCCTTTTGTTTCCTAAACTACAGTGTGGATCTGTAGGGATTAAACCCCTATGGACTTCTGGAAACCTTCTCTGACCAAAAGACCTCTCTACTCCTTGGGAAGATTGAACAAAAATTGGTCCCCATTGCTTTACAGATAAATGACCTGAAATCATCACTCTTCACATGCTTGAGGAGGTGATGAATTGACCTGTGATCACACAGCTCCTTTGCATTCAGGCCATGGCCTACCTTCTTCTTGCAAAGAATAAACGTAAAACCTACTTTCTTTCACCTCTGTTTAATTAATAGGAACACTTCCCAGAGGATTAACTCCTTTAAAATTTTAATGGAGTTGCTGAGCTCTTGAGTTGCTTTGCCGTGGTATAGCTCTATAATTGTTATGTTGCCTTAGTTCTTGTAATCATTTGACTACAACGTGCATACGTGCTAGACGGTTAGATGGGCTGAAACATAACAAAAGAAGTGGCTAATGAAGAATAGAGTTTATGGGCCCAGCCTTTCTTCTAACCTGCCTAGATGATAAATGCAGGATTGCATATCTCTGAGATCCATCACTTTTCTGTGCAAGGTTGGAATGGGATTAGAGGAATAACCCCACATTTGGGAATATGGCTAAAGTGAAAGTATAGCTTTCTGCTCCCTGTAAGGAATGAAGTTCCAGAAGCCAGGATTCCCTCTTCATGGTTCTGCAGATCTGGGAGCACAGTTAATTCTCTCCACTCCGTGCAGTTAAAATGAGCAGATTATACTTCATCACAACAGAAAATGAAATCAACAAGGCACTGCAACCTATGAACAAGGGATGAGAATGACTTGTCTGGAAGATCTGACTCTTCCTTCCTAGATAAAAATTTTAGCAACATAATTGTGTGACTAGGGTGTTTTTACATTTTTAATGAGAATAGATGTGATTTGGGTTTCAGTTAAAAGGGGCTAAATTTTGCTTCAAAAAATTAAAAATTTAACGAACGCTTGAATAAAATAGTGACATTTAGTTAGGATAGAAACGAGACCCTGGAGGAAGATGATGGCTATCTTGAATATCTAGAAGAATGTGTCTAGGGTGTAAAAATAATCCAATGATTTAAAGTTGAACTGAGGTATATTTTTGTTCATTGTTTAGAGCCCTACAAAAGTGAAATGAATGGCTTGGGTAAATAATAAATTCCTCATTAACAAAAGTAGTCATGCATAGGCTTGACGCCATCTTGCAAGAGATTTTTAATGTTGAGGAGGTTTGTGCTAGATCTTTCTCAGGTTGCCAGTCTACAATTCCAAGCTTGGGCAACAAGCCTAAGGTTACTGTTGAGAGGGGGCAGATACACCAGAGAATGCCGGCAAATCTGAACAGATGATCTAATGACTGTGATTGGGCTATGTTCAACTATTGACTTTTTCGCCTATAATGATCAAGGCAAATGAAGTTTCTCTTTGTATGATAAGTTTACATAGAGAATTATGTAGCAGTTAAAATAAAGAGTTTTTAAAAACTCACCCTTTAGCTTTTTATAGAGACCTAAATTTCAGGTTGCAACCCTGTTCAACAGTGAGCTGCTATTTTCACCTGCCTTTGGCAATATGTCAATATTGCTGGTACATTCCTTGGAAAATATTCAATATGGCAGCAAGTATTTGGTGGCTACTCCTTTCCATCTTCTGATAAAAATCAGTTATAGTATTAAAAACTTTCAAAAAATCTATGTTTGAATCTACTTTGTGTTTTTACTAAGAAATAACATAATTCCAAGTGCCTTCATGGCTTGGAGCAAAATTATGTGTCCTGGAATACGCCAAAAAACAGCTATATATGAAACGAACTCCCAGGCTATCAGAGAACCAATGCCTACCCCTTCCTTTGTTCCCAGTGTTGTCCTGAGGGGTCCCACCACCATAACTGATCAGTCTATTTTTTTCTCATTATTTCTTTGACTGACTTCATGAACTTCAAATGAGATTCTTCTTGGCCAGTTAAGATATCTCTATGGAGCAATGGGTGCCACCAACCTGGACCAATCTTGGAGCGCTAAGACTGTATAAATAGCAGTAGAGTAGAAGCAGAAGACTAACTGGGCACCCACAACTCTCTAATGTAATATGAGAAGCTATACATGGCATTGATGATACAATCTTTGCCCTCAAGAAGTTTATGTAAGAGTTACTAGACAGCAGGAGTTAGGTTCTAAAGTAAGAACACATGCTGCGAATTTTATACCTTCAGAATTAATCCTGAAAATATACCATACAACCTTAAACATTAGAGGCACCTATCTTGGTAAAATGCTCAAACTTTGAGAAGTACATGGGAACTCAGAACAACTGCTAGGTTCTCAAATCCATGTCTCTCATCTGAGCACACAGTGGTACTAAACGGATTGGTGGGAATCTCTCTTCTTCCTCTTTTTTTAATTTAAAAGTACATTTAGATGAATTCATGGTCAGTAAGTGTGTGTGTAATGTAACTTATAATATTTTCAATAATGTAATAAACTGGTTCAAACAGTGCATATGGAAATTTCATATGGAAAAGCAGAATAACAAAACAATTTTGATAAAGAAGAATAAGTTGTAGGACTCACACTTTCTGATTTCAAAACTTAACACAAAGCAGCAGTAATCAAGACAGTGTGGTACTGACATAAGAATAGACATAAAGATCAATTGAATAGAACTAAGAGTCCAGGGAGACGCAAGAGGGGGGAGACGTGGGGATGTATGCATATGTATAGCTAATTCACTTTGGTATAAAGCAGAAACTAACACACACAAAAAAAAATAATTAAATTTTAAAAAAAGAACTAAGCATCCAGAAATAGACCCTTACATTAATAATAATTGATTTTCAACAAGGGTGCAAAGATAATTCAATGAAGCAAGAATAGTCTTTTTAACAAATGGTGCTACAACAACTAGATATCCTTATGCAAAAAAATTAAAGTCATTCCCCTACTTCATGACACATGTGAAAATTAACTCAGAATTACAGACAAATGTAAGAACTAAGATTAGCTGACAGTTTCGCTTTCTATTACAACAAAATGCTAAGCTTTACTTTGTATATTTTCTGTCTAGACCTGAAATCAACCATGTCTGGGGAGTTCTGGTTCCATTTAGTGGTATGTAATGCTTAGCTGCCACAATCTGCATCCTAGGGGTGTTCACTACTATTTTGCTGTCATTGATCCTAGAACTTTGTAAATCTAGATAGAGTAGCGGACAGACTAAAAAAATTGGTATTATTAAGACAAAACAATCAGGAGAACATCTGATAGTTCTGCTTCAAGGTTTATATCAGGGAATGTTTATTTAATTTACAGTTTACTTGTATATCTTTTCTCTTATGCCAAAATATATATCTTGATTCCTTAAAAGATCAACATAATTACTTACTACCATGAGAGCTGAAAGATCAATGGTCTGGTCCCTTCACTAAGTCAATCAGGCTGAGAAAGGATATAGTGATTCTGGCCCTATGATGTAGCAGACATTGGAACCTGTTCAGACCTACACTTCTTGGGAATGTGCCTGTGACTATGATTTAAATGAGCTGCAACCTTCAAATCAATGTGTAACATAAAAGAAGTGTGACCAATCTCCATCAAAGGACCCCTCCATGGAGATGTGCTTGAGGACAAGCTATCCCACTCAGAACACATCTCTGAAAACCCAGGAAAGGTGATTAAAAGGGCTGTGCCCTTGGGATTTTATATAAGTCCTGGGTGTGGTTCTCTCTGGACCTAGCCCAATGCTGAGAGCAGGTGTTGGTTTGCAACCAAGAATCCTGCTGCTTTGTACTTCCCTCAACCAGTCCATAGTACTAGCACTGGCCAAGCAGTCCGTGTCTAAATGCCAGACCAGCAGGGTGAGCCGGTGCTGCACCAGCCCAAGGCACTAGTAAGAGCAGGGAGCTATGTAAAGGATGACAGGGGCTTTGAAAGGGGATAAGTAGAACTTCCTGCTAACCTGTGCATTTAGATATTTGAGCCCTGGATTTGGGGACTACAAAGGAAAGTGCCCACATCCCAAACTCTAACCTTGAAAGAAAATGAGTTTCCTATTTTCTTATTTTCACAGCTTCCTTCCATTAGTTTGCATCACCCTTTCAAACAATGAGTTGGATTCACAGTAATAGACACAATGATTATGAAAGAAAAGAGACTGAAATCAAAAGGCTCAAGTTCTGATTATGCCACTGCCCAGTGAACTGTCATATGACCTTAAGTATGCCCCTATGAACTTTAAACACTATTGCCTCAACCTACATATGGGATATCCCACTTCAAGGGGATGAATGAGGCAATGTGTGTGAAATACCTGTACATACTGAGTAATCAATAAATTTCCACTGAATTGTAGTCTTCCCTCTACATCAGTTTGCATCTTCCCGTAAAAAGAAAAATTTCACTTGGCAAATGTTTTTTTTGGTCCATATATAGGACAGATCATTCCTGAGGGCAAGTCAAACATTATGATATTCCTCTTCCTTCCTTCCTTCCCCATGAAGAAAATATCTGTATTTTCCCAGTGGCTAGGTTGACACGTGTATTATATGGTCTTTCTCATACCTCTGGCATAAACCCTTGCATGATAACCATTTTGCATGCATATACTAATCGAGCAGTTTTAACGTTTTCATTTATCATTTAAATTGCTCTATCATTTCCCTTAGGAAACTGAGTATGCCCCAATGTCTACCATATCTGCTGTCTGAAACAAAGCCAAAGACCCAGTCAGTGGCTTTCAAATAGGCCCTATTTATAATGTAAACGATACACACAGAATGCTGTAAAAAGTAATAATAATTTAGAACTTCTGCATCCTGTCATATATTCTGATGACAGCTACAAGGAAACTGCTAGCCCAAGTCTCTTGATAACTTCGTGTGAATATGTTGAACCAATCCATTAAAGCTCGATAATCATCCAATTAATTGTTTAGAAACATTACCCCGGCTCCTGTGTGTGGTTTTTCTTGCAGAGAGACCAGGTGCCTGTTTATTTCACAGGAGGAATGACCAAGTTAGATATCAATATTTTCCACGAGCAAGCTCTCTGAAATGGATTCTCTATCGATCCGTCCACTTGCTATTGTTAGCAATCTTGCTCTACATCATGAGGCCTCTGAATTTTTTTACCCCTGGTTGGTACTGTGAATCATTCCTCCTCTAGCCAACAAAAAATAAAATTAGCACCTGTGGATATATATGTAGGGTTCTTTCCACAATTGAAATACTAATTTTCCCCCAAAAGTGTACTTTTCTTATGCTTTAATAACGTAGAGATTTTTGAGGATTTATATGTGCTATTTAAACTAGCTTCACATTACAAAAACAGAAATAGACTCATAGACATAGAAAACAAACTTACGGTCACCAAAGGGGAAGGGAGGGGGAGGGATAAATTAGGAGGTTGGGATTAACATATACACATTACTATATGAAAAACAGATAACCAACAAGGACCTACTGTATAGCACAGGGAAATATACTCAATATTTTGTAATAACCTGTAAGGGAAAAGAAACTGAAAACAGAATATACACACACACACACACACACACTGTACACCTCAAACTAACATGACATTATAAATCAACTATACTTCAATAAAATTAAATTAAATTAAAAAATTAAAATAAAAAAATAAACTAGGGTTATTTCATAGGAAAATTAAATGTAACTGCAAAATGATGGAAGGAGGAAGCATGTCTTTCCTCTCATTTTAACTGAGACTCAAATAAAACAGAGAGATCAAATGCTTTGAAGTCAGACCTGCGTAGAACTCTGGCCCTGACGTCACTAGCACACTTGCTCTTTCTAAATCTCAGTTTGCTCACTTCGGAATGGGAATAACGCTAACTTCTACCGCCGCTGGTGATTGTACAGATTACATGCCATGATTCACATAAAGCTCCTGGAGGATGGTAAGGACTTAGTACATGTTGATCTGTAAGCCACAGAGCTGAAATTACTTCCCTACCTTCCCTCTTCCATGGAGCACACTGAATCACATGAAATGTCTGTCTGTTTTTGGAAATCAAAATGGTCAAGTATCAGTCATTCTATGTGGTGCATTGTAATTTGTTTTCTGCCTACTGACAAATAGACTGAGATTTCTAGGCAACAATTGTATCTCCTTCACATTTACACACCCTGAGAGCCTGCTACACAGCAAGCGCTCAATGAACGACTGTAAAATGTAAATAATGTAATATAAATAATGTAAAATGTGCATCACATATCCCCTTCATTGGGCTCCAAATTACTGACAATACCACCTCATCACAGCCCTTTTTGTTTCTGGTAAGTCCTACTGCCAGAGGGAAAAAAGATTGCGTATGTTAGTTGTGAGATGATGTATGAATATGAAAGTGTATTTTGTCTGTACGTTATTTCACGCTTAGCTGAAGAGTGTGAGGGCTGCCTGATTGGTGACAGTTTCTGCACAGACCCCAGAGACCGGCACACTACAAACTCAAGAATACACCACTGCTCGCATAAGCTCCAGGAACTCAGGGCTCGGGGCTGGGCTGTGCCAAGCAGACCGTGGAGTAGGAGAAGATGGAAGATCACTGTCAGACACTGCATGGAGCCAGTTGCCATCTTGGCTGTCCCTGCTGCTCTTGCAAAGAAGAGGGAGTCTTGTCAAAGAACCTGAAGCCCAATTTCAGGTACAAACCCAAAGCTGCCCCAGTGACAGCAAAAATCAGCTGAAGAAATGGAGCTGCATTTACGTTTGCCATTTCATGAACAGTCCATAGCCCTGAGTTCAAACAAGTGAGTCACTTACCCTTCATCATTTATAAAAGTCAGTATAACCTCTGCTCTTCAGGGTTGTTGTGAGGATTAAATTAGATATGCTAAAAATCATGGGAATAATGGAGTTCATTATTGGAGTCCATTGGGTAAACAAGAGGCTGGTGCTTGGAACAGAGATGCTTCCCCACTACTGCAGAGCACGGGAGGGACAGAAACGCTGAGGCTGGACCGTCTCCCAAGCTACCCTTCCTTCCCACCACCAAATGTAACTAGATCACAAAGCCCACGTTTCTGAGACTTGGCAAAATGAGCTTAGGATCATTTGATCTCAAAACAGTCACAGAAAAATGCTAACGCTCATTGATTCTGAAGATTCTTTTTTTCTATAACTCTTGGGCCAGGCACAATCCTCCCTGACCCTCGGTCTCTCCAGCACTTTGTACGTCTCCTGTTACAGAACATATATCCAGGCTCCTACACATCTATTTACCGCTTATTGAAATCCAATTTGAGGCTACGTTCTTTGGATGTCACATTTCATTTAAGTCTCACAACAATTCAATTAGACATCTTTATTCTCATTTTGAAAGGAGTCAGAGGCTCTGAGAGTTCTGAGAGATTTTTTAATAACATGCCCAAGTTCACACAGCTAACAAGCCACAGAGCCTAGGAAAGTCTGTCTCCACACTCGTGCCTCTGCCACTATGATAGGCTGAGACAATATTTTATTTACAGGCTGCTTTGGGGGATGGCTGTGTCTTATTCACTGGCCTCAGTGCCTAGGCGCTTAAATTCTTTCATTGGAGAATGAATAAGTGAACAATCAACCATTCATTTCGCTAAGACTCTAAAGCACTTATAAGGTTCACAAGCACCATTCGCGCTTACATTTCCAGGATTGCAGCTAAAGGGGACAACCATAAAAATACGTCCTATTAGGTACAGGATTGAGTAAGTACCTCTGGGGTCCTGGTCTCATCTTGGTTTTGCACCAAAAGATGAATGCAACTGTGGGATAAATGCTATTTGACTTGATGCTTTCCCTAAAAAATTCAAGTCAACTGAGTTTAGTACAATAGGAAGAATTAGATTCTATGCCCTCAGGCTGTAGTCATGCTGCGTTGGGTAAGTGATTTTGCCCATAAGGGCCTCAGCATCCTTGGCTGAAAAGTACATTGACTAAAAACAGTGATCTCTGATCTCAGGAAGACATCTGGAACAGGTACCTATCTTACCCGCCAGAGTGCACAGTCACAAGGCAGTGCCACGCAGTGGTCAGGCACAGGGTTTGGAGCCCAGCTGTCTGGGTTTGAATCTCAGCTCCAGCCCTAACCAACCATATGATCTTGGCAGCTTCCTTCATCTTTCTCATCATGATCAGTATTTTTCTCTAATTTCTCAAAACTGTATTTTGACATAGTCACAAAGACAACGTCATTAAACATTGCTGAGAATATCAGAAAGGATTAATAGAAATGTACATAAAAACCAATGGTGTAGGATGTTTGGTGGTGCGTAGAGAGATAAAGGGGGGGCATTTGGTAGTAATGGGGTGAGGAAGGTCATTCTGACCTTTGTATTTAGGTTTGGGGGATATTTTCCATGTGGATTCAAGTTTTAGCTGCTCGAGCTTCTAAGAAGCATGAAAAACATGGCATTCTCTATGTGCCGTCTTGTATCTGGTTATTCATGAAATACCATAAGACTTTTAACGGAAGGTAACAATTGGTTGAGGAGACATTAGTAGTTCAACCGAGAATATTAAAAATAAAGATTATGGAGTGGGTGTATTTATTTAGGATAAAATCACTATGTGAAAGTTTTTAACCAAAACAGAATGTTCATGATTATTCATTCCTAACATGTAAATTTTATAAATAATTAAATGGAAAAAATATTCCTCCTGCCTTAAACTGAAAACAAAATAAAAGAAATGGGGCACAGTAGGTATTGATAGTCTACTAACTGAGTAGCATTATCGTAACAACAAGCTTGCTTTTCAGAAACTTGCGAGAAATTTGAATGCCACCCATGGTGAGAACATTTTCCTCTGTTACATCTTATATTGGTTTCCTGTTGCTGCTGTAACAAATTACCACAAACTTAAAAAAACACAATTTATTATTTTACATTTCTGTAGGTCAGAAGACTGACACTGGTTTTAATGGGCTAAAATCAACATGTCAGCAGGGCTGCATGTTTCCTGGAGGGTCTAGGGGGTATCTCTTTGTCCATTCCAGCTCTAAAGGCTGCCGTGTTCTTTGCCTTATGATCCCCTCCCATCTTCAAAGCCAGCAACGGTGGAGTGAGTCCTTCCCATATAGCATCACTCTGATCTTCTCTTCCAGCTCCTTCTTCCACCTTTAAGGACTTTTGAAGAGTCCATCCAGATAATCCAGTGTAATCTCCACATCTCCAGAGCCTTAATTCAGTCACATCTTCAGAGCCCCTTTTGTCATATAAAGTAACATGTTCACAGGTTTTGGGGATTAGGACATAGGCATCTTTGGGGAGCCACTATTCTGTCTTCTACACATCTCTTTTGAATCTCTGTTTAGTGGTTACGGGCATGTACTCTGGAAGCAGACCGTGTAGGTCCAAATCCCAGCTCTTCCAATTACCAGCTATATGAGCATAATCAAGTTACTCAACTTCTCTGGCCTCAGTTTCCTCGTTTTTATTGTTTTTTAAAGATTTTCTTTTTTGATGTGGACCATTTTTAAAATCTTTATTGAATTTGTTACAATATTGCTTCTGTTTTATGTTTTGGTTTTTTTGGCCATGAGGCATATGGGATCCTAGCTCCCCGACCAGGGACAGAACCTGCACCCCCTACATTGGAAGGCAAAGTCCCAACCCCTGGATTGCCAGGGAAGTCCCTCCTCATTTTTAAAAGAGCATTAATAATTCATACATACTTTAGCTAGTTTTTGAGAATATTAAAATTAATAAAGATGAATTGATCAAGAATGTTAAGTGCTACATAATCGTTAACTGTTAGGAAATAGAGGTATGTTATTTAAGATAGGCTAACTTCAAATTTTGGTAGCTTACTACAATATGCTTATTTCTTGCCTTGAAAAGTTCAATTAGAGTCAGAACAGAAAGGTCAGGCGCTGCACAGTGCAGTTATTTTTATCTCTATCCTCCCCTAGGGCCTCTGAGCCCTCCCCATTCAGCCACAGGGAGACAAACAGAAGAAATGGAAAATCTCAAAGGAGGTGCTCATGGGACAGGTCTGGAAATATTTACATCACATTCCACTCAGTCACTGCAAAGCAGGTTGGTAAATGTGTTCCAACTATGTCCCCAAAAAGAAAAAAATGGATTTGGTGAAAAGCTAGGCAGTCTCTGCCATGGGGAGCCAGAGGGTCGGCATGGAGAGTAGAGTTCCAGGGACTCCTGGCCCCTTTTGCAAGCATATGAGCCGTTATCCCAAGGAACACCTTGTGAAAGAAGACATCTGGAGGAGAGAGGGTGACGGGTTGGAGATTTGTACAGCCCAGCCTGTGTGCTGCTTTGGATAAGTTGGAAGCTGAGACTGTTGATATAAGGGCAAACTTTCCAATACAAACATAGCCACATGATTACTGAATGAAGCCAAGGCCACTGTGGAGATGACCAGCACACAATTAAGTGAACCCTGCATTAGGAGACATGTGGGCTCTAGATATGGATCTAATCATTATTGGCAGAACGATTAAATGCAGTAATTGAAATCAGAGGTGTTTAAGAGCAGGTACAGGGAAAGTAAGACCAATGAAGAAGGAGAGGAAACCACAGTCACTGGGGAGGTGGCAGGAGAAGAGGAGAGTGAGGGTATAACAAATGGCAAAGGAGAAGAAAACTGTCAGCAGTGCCAAATGCTACCAAGAAATAAAATGACAAATCACTTTAAGAAACTGAATACCATGTTCTTGGATTGGAAGAATCAATACTGTGAAAATGACTATACTACCCAAAGCAATCTACAGATTCAATCCCTATCAAATTACCAATGGCATTTTTCACTGAATTAGAACAAAAAGTTTTACAATTTGTGTGTAAATACAACAGACCCCAAATAGCCAAAGCAATCTTGAGAAAGAAAAACAGAGCTGGAGGAATCAGGCTCCCCAACTTCAGACTATACTACAAAGCTACAGTAATCAAGATGGTGTGGTACTGGCACAAAAACAGAAATATAGATCAGTGGAACAGGATAGAAAGCCCAGAGATAAATCAACACACCTATGGACACCTAACCTATGACAAAAGAGGCAAGAATATACAATGGAGAAAAGAGAGCCTCTGCAATAAGTGGTGCTGGCAAAACTGGACAGCTACATGTAAAAGAATGAAATCAGAACACTCCCTAACACCATACACAAAATAAACTCAAAATGGATTAGAGACCTAAATGTAAGACTGGACACTATAAAACTCTTAGAGGAAAACATAGGAAAAACACTCTTTGACATAAATCACAGCAAGATCCTTTTTGACCCACCTCCTAGAGTAATGAAAATAAAAACAAAAATAAGTAAATGGGACCTAATTAAACTTAAAAGCTTTTATACAGCAAAGGAAACCATAAACAAGATGAAAAGACAACCCTCAGAATGGTAGAAAATATTTGCAAACGAAGCAAAGGACAAAGGATTAATCTCCAAAATATGCAAGCAGCTCATGCAGCTCATACAGCTCAATATCAAAAAAACAAACAACCCAATCAAAAAATGGGCAGAGACGCAGATGTAGAGAATGGACTTGAGGACACGGGGAGGGGGATGGGTAAACTGGGATGAAGTGAGAGAGTGGTATGGACGTATATATACTACCAACTAGCTAAAATAGATAGCTAGTGGGAAGCAGCCGCATAGCACAGGGAGATCAGCTCAGTGCTTTGTGACCACCTAGAGGGGTGGGATAGGGAGTGTGGGAGGGAGAAGCAAGAGGGAGGAGATATGGGGATATATGTATATGTATAGCTGATTCACTTTGCTACAAAGCAGAAACTAACACACCATTGTAAATCAATTACACTCCAATAAAGATGTTAAAAAAAAAAAAGGGCAGAAGACCGAGATAGACATTTCTCTAAAGAAGACATACAGATGGCCAAGAGGCACAAGAAAAGATGCTGAACATCACTAATTATTAGACAAATGCAAATCAAAACTACAATGAGATATCACCTCACACCAGTCAGAATGGCCATCATCAAAAAATCTACAAAGAATAAATGCTGGAGAGGGTGTGGAGAAAAGGGAACCCTCCTGCACCGTTGGTGGGAATGTAAATTGATGTAGCCACTGTGGAGAACAGTATGGAGGTTCCTTAAAAAACTAAAAATAGAACTACCATATGACCCAGCAATCCCACTACTGGGCATATACACTGAGAAAACCATAATTCAAAAAGTCACTGCCCAATGTTCATTTCAGCACTATTTACAATAGCCAGGACTTGGAAACAACCTAAATGTCCAGCGACAGAGGAATGGATAAAGAAGATGTGGTAAATATATACAGTGGAATATTACTCAGCCATAGAAAGGAACGAAATTGGGTCATCTGTAGAGATGGGGATGGACCTAGAGACTGTCGTACAGAGTGAAGTAAGTCAGAAAGAGAAAAACAAATATCGTATATTAACGCTTATATGTGGAATCTAGAAAAATGGTACAGATGAACCTATTTGCAGGGCAGAAATAGAGATGCAGACGTAGAGAACGGACATGTGGCCATAGGGAGAGAAGAGGAGGGTGGGATGAATCGGGAGATTATGTTTGACATAAATACACTACCACGTGTAAAATAGATAGCTAGTGGGAACTTGCCGTATAGCACAATGAGCTCAGCTCAGTGCTCTGTGATGACCTAGATGGGTGGGATGGGGGTTGGGGGAGGGAGGTCCAAGAGGGAGGACATATATGTATACATACAGCTGATTCACTTCTTTGTGCAGCAGAAACTAACACAACATTGTAAAGCAATTATACTCCAAAAAAAAAAAAAAAAGAAAGAAAGAAAGAAAAGAAAATGAAAGGTCATGGGCATCTCAACCAGGAACAATCTCTGTAGAGTGTGTCATGGAAGGATGTTGCCAAACACAGCTTCTGATGTGATAGGGAACAAGGAGGAAAGGAAAGCGAGGGAGAGCAGGGCATACAGACAACTCTTTCAAGAGGTTATATTGTGAAAGGAAGGAGAAAGCTTGGACAGTGGTAGGATATGGTGGTTGAACAGTTTCTTTCTTTTATTGTTTTTCGTTAATATGGGATAAGCTTGAGCACATTTGCAAACTGAGGGGAAAGAACTTGTGAGGGAAGTGTTGAAAAACAGAAGGCAGGGATGATAGACAGGCAGGAGGTAAGGGTGAGCAAAGAACCCCGAAGTCTCAGCATTGGCAGTCCTATTCTTATTGGAATATTGTGGAGGAATGTGGGGACAGGGGAGCCCACCTCGGCTGTATTTGGGGAACCAAAGAAGGCTCTCTGAAGGACGTGTAGAGTTGATTTTATGTCACTTGACATTACTGTCTGAAATTATGAAAATGAGCAAACTGCCAGATTCACACTCTGCCTTTTTTCAAAAAAATGCAACTTCTGTTTTCATTTGATAACCTGAAACTTCTCACTGTACATCAGAGAACAGAGCAGATCCCAATCCTAATTAGGAGGCTCTTTCATTTATTTATACCTATGTCGACCCAAAAGGATTTAAGGTGATTAATTCAAAAAAATAATCCAGCTACTTCCCTTCTTTCCTCAGATAAGGATTTCATGCTAGAGCAATTACAGCAGGCAAGGGGTGTGGAACTATTGTACCCCCAATCCCATCACCAGAAGACAATACGGAGACCACAACCAAGGCTTTCCTATGCCTGAAGCAGGAAACAGAAGAAACACTACTCTTTTTTTTTCTTTTCTTTTTTAGAGATAAGGAACATCAGTGTTCAATTATGCTGATGTGAGAGACTTAGTAGAAGGGTTTGTGTATATTGAAATCTAGTTCTATAATACGGATGACAGTGTTTATAAGTCCCAATTAGTAATAAATCAATGATTTTTTTAAACAGGAAAAACTAACTGCCTATGATATTATAATTATATGTAGGATGGCTAAAGAGGGCTGAAGGGGTCCAGAGGACCTTGCAAAGTTAACAATGTAATTATAAACTCCAGGCATCAGATTTCACATGGAAGCCACAAGTTCAAGTAAAGTCATAGTGCCTGGGGAGAAATGTCACGTGGCTTTGCCAATTTAAATCTAAAACATAACTGCAGAGTATGCAACCACCAGGTACCATGAGCTGTGTTTCCATATACCTTCTCCCCAGCCATCCATGCCTCCCTCCCAGGGTTCACTTTTCTCCATATTACTAATTACAGTTGAATATACTGTATACTGTTCTCAATGCTCTTTACTATCTGTCCCCACCTGTGAGCATGTACACTCCATGAGGGGAGGGATTTTTGCCTGGTTTGATCAGTATTATATCCCCAAGGTCTATAACAGTCTTTGGCACAGGTAAGCACTCAGTAAATACCTTTTAAGTGATGGAATGACTGAATCAGTAGAATTGGCTCATAGTTTAATCCACCACCATCTGCCAATTCAGCCTCATCTTCCATTACTCCCTGTGTTCCAGCCACACCCAAATGCTTCCTATTCTCAAGTGGCCCCTGCTGTGTCTTTCATACACTTTCTCCACTGGTTTGGCATCTTTCTCCGCATTTCCCAACACACACACACACACACACACACACACACACACACACACACACATCTTCATCTGCCCTGAAGACTCTTAATCTTCAAATGTTAAGTATCTTAGCTCAAACATTTTGGTCTCAACGAAGACTTCCTTCAGCACCCAGATCACTCTTTTATTCAATACTGACTCATTCAACTGATATTATTGAGGTTTTTCCGCATGCATGTTACTTTGATGAGTGAGAAGCAAACAATGTGGACCCTGTGCTTGTGGAAGGAACATCATCCCCGTCCTGAGCCTTTCCCATCTCTATAACAGCATCCATCAGCCTCCAACTCAATTGTGTGTTTACATCTATCTTCTCAACTAGACTCTGCAGTCCTGCAGGGCAACACCATTGCTTATTTGTTTTTTTCCCCAGCACCTAGCACAGTGCTTGCTGCTTGATAAATGTTTGAATGAATGAAACAATTTAATGACCAACGGATATGAAACATGGTGCTTTCTACCCTTCATGTTGACTATTTGCTTCTTTTCACTCCTGGCACTAGAGATTTCTGTGCTGTTGCTGTGGATGTTATTTTTACTCATGGTCTTTTCCTCCCTCTTCCTCTACAGCTACTAGAATGGTTACACCTCATTCATGATCTGCTTTGTTCCAGGCACTACGCTAGACACTATACATGACATATTAAGTATCTCATTGAATACAACAGCACTGCCAAGCATATATGATCATCCCTATTTTAAAGATCTTCCTTTTCCTCTTCTCAGCCTCCTTCCTTTTGTGAATGTCCTCCCTTCCTTAATTTCACCAAGGGCACCTGAGCTTCACCCCCTTCCTTCCCCCACCATTGGAGGAAGGCTCTAAATTCTCAATGTTTTACAGGGAGACTGAGATCGTTTTATCAGCTCTGCCCCTGCTGCTCTGTTGTTAGACTTTCCTTTGACCATAAATTGTCCAATACAGATCTTGGAAAGGTAACAAGTCTAGACTATATTGATTTCCTTGACAAGTGACAAATAGAACATCATGATGAGTTATTTCAGTAAAAAACAAAAAGAGTTACCACTTAGGACAGCTGTCACTGAGGCCAGTGCTACCTAGAGATTGATACTAGGTCCTCTCCCAGAGAAAAAGCTAACAGTCAACCTTCATCCCCAAGTCCCTGACTGCCAGCGTTTATGGGCACTCAAGCTATTGGACAGTATCTACAGTGGCCTCAGTACATCACAACTCACAAAGACACCCTGTACACAAACCAAGGGGATTTAGTAACTGAGGTGTGAGAAGAGCCTCACTGTACCCCAGCCTCACCTGTAACAGTACATATAATGCATCCCCAGTCTGATTGTATGGGGGATAGTTCAGAGTACCTTCAGGTTTTGAGTTCAGATAGACATTGTTAGAATCTCAACTCCTCCATTTGCTGGTTATGTGACCTTGAGAAATCTATTTAATTTTTATTAGTATCTTCTACCTTACTGGTAAAATCGGAAAATCCTACCAGATTCCATAGACTTTGGGGAAAATTAGATGGAATAGCATAAATAGAGCCTAGCATTTCTTAATAGAAATTAACTCCCTTTCCTTCTTTTGTCCTATTCTCTGTTCCTTTCACTTTAGACAATGGAATCTATAACCTTAGAACTCTAAGGGAATGAGATACCATCAGTGTCAAATATCTAACTACTGCAGAAAGAGTTCCATAAGAAAAGGACCCCTGGCTACCAGGGCTCAATCCCCCATGAGGGCTAAAAGCTGACTACTGCACCAGGTAATCGACATTGAATGAAGGAATGAATGAGTAAAGACATGAACAAACAAATGGAAACAAGACATTCAAGTTCTTTCACGTTTTCTTGGCTATGACCACATTAGCCTTGGTAACCAAAATCCATCTATTTTAACATGAGCCTTTCTCTATTATAAGTAGGTGCTTGTCTCCCCCACTAGACAGAGGCCACTTTCATCACAGGATCCATTTTCTCAGGCACCTAGTAGAGTGCCTGGTACAGAGGACTGGATCGGTAAGTATTTGGAGGAAAGATGAATGAATGAGATGTTTGAAGAGTTCTAGAAATCCTTCTTTATATTAAACAAACATCGTACTGTAATGACCTACCCACCTGCTGCTACAGGTGTATATTTTGTATAGAGTTACTACAGTGGTTGTGATAGTTCTAATATGCATAGCCGTTCAGCACCATGGACAAAGCCCTATTCCAATAGAGGAGAGATGCGGTCTCCCCAGAACAGGGTGGACATTATCTGTGTGAGTCATAGGAGTTAGAGGTTGATAGGCAGTGAAGAAACTGAAAAGTGGATACTAAGAGTGCCTAATGCTGCACAAGCCTCTGCACGGAGTAGGCACCTGATAAATGCTAATTGATGACTGAAGGAAAATGAGAGAAATCCCATTGCCTCTGATCTAAATTATACATTAAGACTGCCGGCTCTTTGAGACTGGTAATAAATGGATAAAAGAAAAACACTTTGGAGCATAAATTCTTAAAGTGCAGGGATTTTCTTCCTCTAAATCTTTCTCTAATTCTTTTTTTTTTTAAGGGTTTTCTTCCTTTTTAGTTACAATCTTAATTCCACAGGGTCTGTTGGAGGGCTAGTCATAAAATATGGTCCATATAACTTGTCAACCATGTGTTATTGCTGCAAACACTGAGCTAGCCCCAGGGGTAGGTGGTCTGGGGAGGGACGAGGAACAGTCCCTGCCCTTGAAGAGCTCACAGTTTCATGGGATAGACAGATAGCAACATAGCATAATAAAAACTGTACTCATTTTCTAAGGCTGCCATAACAAATTACTATGAAGTAGGTGGTTTAAACAACAGATAATAATCTCTCACAGTTCTGGAGGCCAGAAGTCTAAAAATCAAGATGTCACCAGGGCCACAGTCCCTACAGAGGCCCTAGGGGAGAATCTGTTCCAGGCTTATTCTAGCTTCTAATGATTGCTGGCTTCCTGCGCTTGTACCTACATCACTCCAATCTCTGCCTCCATCTTCACATTACTTTCTCCTCTGTATCTGACACTCTTCTGTGTGTTTCTTATAAGAATACTTGTCATTGGATTTAGGGCATACCCAAAACATCCAGGATGATCTCCTTACCTCAGGATCCTTAACTCAATCACATCTGCAAAACCCTGTTTCCAAATAAGGCAACATTTACAGGTTTCCAGGCTTAGGATGTGGACACATTTTTTTGCGGGGCCATAATTCAAGCCACTGCAATAACCAACGATGCTAAGTGTGACTGTCTCATGTGAAGAGCAGAAACTGAGTTTCCAAAAGTTTAGATAACTGGTCCACCATCACTGAAATGGAAAACAGCACAAATGGGACTTATACCCAGGCCTGACTCAAAGCACCTGGTCTCTTCTGCACTATGACTCAGCCATGAGATTACAATGCATTATCACACAGGGTCCTGAACGATTCTGAGATTTAACTCATATCAAGAAAGGCAAGATTGCAAAGAGCCTTGCTAAGACTGGTCTTGAAAGATGAGTGAGTAGTAAAAATGTTATCTATAAAAGGTGATGATACATATACAAATAAGAATCAAATATTACACAGTGTAAAGCCTGCCATAATGAAGGTGAAGTGCTTTGGGTGAAGTGTTCTGAGGCTGATGTATTTCAGAAAGGAAGGGGACACCTGGGGAAAAGAGACTAGGGAGCTGAAAAGACTTCATGGGAGGGTCACAGCTGAGACGGAATTAGAAAGAGGAACAGGACTTGAATGTACCAAGAAGAAGGAGAAGGTATCACAGGGACTGAGAATGTTAAGACAAAAATATGGAAGAGAAGAGACATAAACACAATTTGGTTATAATGAAGGGTACCCCAATGGGATTACTGAGAGAGAGATAGGCTGGGGTCTCAGTTGGGGCATCTGATGAAGCATCTTAAGGCTATATATACTGTACTTAGGAATTTAGACTTGACTCTAAACGGTGAAAACCACTGAAGGCTTTTTAAGATACATAGTGAGAGATGCTGATGCAAAATGGAAGTCAAGGAAAGTGAGATGTGCCTCTTGTTCTTCCAGTTTCTCTGTTTGTGTCTTTATTCTAAAAGAACAATCCTACTCTAGCCTTCTTTCACTTTTATTTTGGGGAAGAACTTGGTAAGAGAAAGACTGGCTCTGAGGTACCTTCCACTCCTAGGAGTTTAAAATAGTACAATATCAGCCATTTGCTCCCTAGTAGGAAAGTAATTTGGTTGTTTCTGGTTGCAGGGCAGAAAGCTGAATTAAGCTGTGGAATGGGTGGTCCATTTCCATTGGCCATCTCTCAACTGGCAGACTCTCCTATCTGGATGCTGCTGAGGTCCAATAGGGCTGGCATGTGGAATGAAATTAGAAATGACGTTTGAGTACAACTTCTCCAAAATTAAGAGGATGTAGTCTTCAAACTCACCAAAAAGAATCTGGAGCAGGGTGAAATAAGGTGAACAGGGAACCCAGGAGGTCATTTACCTACGTTAGAGGGACCAGACTAATCTCCACCACTACTCCCTCTCCAGCCCTGGATGAGACCACATGGCAGAGGGAAAGGGCTGCTCACCTCTGAGAGCACGGTTGGTGGTGTACCAGCAGCACATAAGGTCAAAGTCAATGGAGGAATTGAAAACAAGAATCTAACAAAGACCCCTTCCAGAACATGTTTCCACGGTCCCATGAGCCAATCCACCTGCTTCTCCCATCACCTTTTCCTACTTAAACGTTCTGAGTAAGAGAAAGCTGACCTGCTATTGCTTCAACATAAATTAACATCTGATAACAGAAAGCAGGGAATGGTCTCAAATGAATCTTAGGAGGCTTTACAATAAAGGAAAATATTAATTATGCCTAACATTTGTAGAGCATGTTATAAAGCACTTTTCATTTTACCTTTATGTATAATTCCATTTTACATAATGTATAATTCCACTTTACCTTTCCAGAATTAATGAAACAATACATAAAACATGCTTAGAATGGTGCCTGGAACATAGCAGGTGTTCAATAAATATCATTCTCCTTCTCATTTACCAGGGAACTATCTCTGCTGTCACCTTTCCAGCCTGCCTCTAGGCTGTCATTTCCCATTATTCTCTGTGGTGAAAACTGGGGCAATATTGTTCTCTTCCTTTCCTGCTAACAAACAGAATCCTACCAAATCTCTTTCAAATGAATCTGCAGAAGTGCAGAGTGACAGTTTTGTAAATCATTTATTAGTTCTCTGCTCAACATAAACACAGCCTGGGTCTGTTAAACTAAAACCGTCAAATGCCAGCAGTCTATGTCAGCTGCCTAACAACCAAATTGCATCGGGACGTACTCGGTCCAGATAATTGCCACATAATAAGTTTATACAGATGATCAGAAATATTAGTAAAATCATTCTGTCACGGCTTTGCCTGTGCTGTGCACGTGGGAAGCTGGCCCTTTAAGACTAAGTCATGAGGAAACTGGTGATAAACATAATAATTCCTCTGTGGCTGGAGTCCTGCCAGCCGTGAGGTACTTCTTTCCCTTGCATCTCAGTGAATCTTTCCTCCACAAAAATAGATCTTCGCACGCTAACTTACATATGTAGTTCTCCTGTAGGAAAACTGTTTAAGAACGGCTGCTTCCTCTTTTCTGTTGTTGCTGAGATGGTAAATAGATCTAGACCCCTTTCCTTGTCTATCAACACTGTGTTCATCCTTCAATGTCACTTCCAAACCCCCTGCAGTCAGAAATAACCACTTGTCCTTCTGGGCTCCCACAGCTGGGTGCAGAAATGACTAATTAGCCCTTGATTCTTTCTGCCGTGTGTAATACTTGTTTGTTTATTTGCTAAGATCCTCTACAAGGATGAAAGCAAGACATCTTCTTTATATTTGTAGTCCCCCCAGGGCCTAGAGTGGTGTCTGGCACTTGGTAGGTGTTCAGCAAATGTTTGTAAGAATTTAAATGAAAGTCGGGTAAAAAAGCCTAGAGCAGACACAATCACTTCCCGAAACCATCTGTAGACCCCATGTTGTTTGAGCCGTCCTGGTTCCAAAACATGGAGGCCTCACGTGGAGACCCTGTTTCTCGTCTGACGGTGTGAGTTCAACAGGCCTTCTGGTAAAGGAATCTTTCTCCATATTACACTGTTAATTAAGGGCACACATTACACTGGCCCCAAGACACTAGGAGGCCTTTCTAAGTTATAAATAAGAGATTGGATTGAACTAAAAAATGAGAATCAGGGTGATCAGTCTCTGTGAGCGAGGAGTCCCAGGGACCCTCCATTGGTATATGTCAGTCAGGTCAGCCAGTCAGAGAGCATTACCAAGTCTCTTTGTTTCAAGTTTCCAGTCAAACGCGAAGCTATCTTTGAGCGACACTGTGGTATGTTAGAGAAGACATGGGCCTTGTGTCTAGAAAGAGCTGCTTCAAATCCCACATCTACCAACGGACAAGCTGTATGAGTTTGTGCAAGTTAATCAAATAACTGGGTTTCAGTGCCCTTACCTCTAAAATGAGGATAACAGATCTTTCTCATGTAAAAATATGGGCACCACCTTCTGTCCCTGGCTTAGGATGCATTAATAGTACACACTCTGGGCCCAAATATAGACACATGAATTCCATCCACCCACCGCTCTGCTGGTTCCTGGTGGTCTTCTTAAGTACTATGAAATGATTACAACGTAGCAAAGAGACATTTTCACGGGTGGCAAAAAGTGAGGCCAAAATGCACAGACAGGGCATCAACACTACTTGGGGTATAAACAGATGACTGCTGTTACAGATGGAACGGCAATCCTCTCAGATGATACGTGATGCTAAGTCAGGGCTCTGAGTTACTGGCTGTGGGCTGTGCCCTCAGAGCTGTAAGCTCCTTGGTCAGGTGGCTCTGTCAGCCAAGGGCCATCATCTAGACACAGGGGCAACTGCAAGCCTTGAGCAGCCGACACTCATGGAAGCCAGGGATGGGTGTAGCGGGGCTCTGGGCAGAACCCTGACCACCCAGATAAACTGCACCTGGCTGAGAAGCATTAAAGTATGACGAGTACTTGTACCCCTCGTGGTAACCACGCCGCCAAAGCCACCTGCCCTAGGATCTGAAAGCCTCCGATTCCAACCTTAGATGATACTTGAGCCTGTCAACACATGAAATAGTAAACATGACAGACACTGTTGGTGCTCGCCCTATGTCCCTTTGGTACTCCCCTTTCCATTTCATACCTGTTAACCTAAAGCAAGCACCTGCCCCTCCACCCCCAGGAGCTTTCTCCCAGCCCACATACACTGGGCAAGATAGGAGGGCCAGGGGGTTGGTGCTCTGTGATGACAGATGGGATCTGGAAGATAAACATCAGTTTCCTCGCCCCTTGGGAGGCATAACTCAGGACGTGTTCTGTCCCATCTCCCAGAGTTCCCCAGTAGAGCCGAGCTCAGGTGCCCATGCGGTAACTGTCTAAAACGTACCATTTTTGGCTATCTTCCCTTTCATGCCTCCCCTTTGGGTGCTTCTTTTGATCACCTCTCAGATAAGCTACTTGCTCTTAAATCCTGAACCCAATGTGTTCTGGGGAGTCGCAACCCAAGACCGTATTTAACCACTAAGACTCAATATCTATATTCCCAGCATAGCCGAATTCTTACAAAATGTGACTGTATTAACAGGATGCATGATAATTCTTTGTTACAACATTATTTGATTAACTACACATATCATTTTCCCACAGGGCTGGAAAATAGAGTTAACTGTATTTGCATATATACACACATGCACACACACAATCTCATTTTGAATGTTACATGGATAGAAGAAGCCTTTTGAAGTGTATAGCTCTCTCAGGTTATCCTGAGCCCCTGATTGACAATCGTGTACCCGAGTCTTGACTCAAGGTTCCTCCACAGATGAGTGGCATCTGGCAACCAAGCTTTCTCCTTCTGTTCCTCCTCTCTTCCTTCTCCTTCTCTTTTCCAAGTGCATGATCAGTACAAAATACCAAGCCATTTTGAATTTCTATTCCTGCTACACTAGCAAATCTGAACTATAAAGTGAAATAAGTCCTATAAAATGAAATAGATCTATTATTTCCAGTACTTAGCTGAGAGAGTGACAAATGGGGGACCAAAACACCCGGGCAGTTGGCATTAATTAAAACTAAATTTACTGAATCAAACAATGAATTTTAAAGAAATAATTCTAAGATGTCATTTCAATTAAGGCACTGTCACTGGGATAATGGATGTGGGTGGTGTCCAGGAAAGTCGATCATGGCACAGTTACAGGAAGAAACCATTAACTCTGAAGAAGCAAGTGGATGAAAAATAAAGAAAAGAAACCCATGCTCCCAAGGCTTCTGGAAGATACTGCAGAGTTGCTAGGCTAATTAAACCTCTGTACCTTTTCAATCAAGGAAGGTGTATCTCGATTAAGCTCAGTAACCTAGAACAGGTCACCTTAACAGTTCTCCCCATTTTACTAAGGCAAAGCAGAGGCAATCACTTCCCTGGATTTGAGCAGAAAGCAAAGCAGATTATTTAGGGTGAAAGGTTCTAATTGACACAAGCCTTGGCTTTTCTCCCCAAAATGATTCCCTCTCTTGGGCCCAGAGAAATGAACATCTTTATAATGTTTGGAAAACTAGAACATGTAGGGGAGAGGAATCACAGCCACGGAATGTAGAGCTAGAAGCATCTCTGTAATGGTCATCTAATTCAACTACAAAATCGTCCAAGTAAGAATGAGGATCCAGAAACTGGAAGCTCACCCAAGGCCACATAGTCTAGACCTCAGACTTACAGCCTGTCCATTTCTTCCCCCACAACAACGTGCGTTTCTATTAGTGCTAACTATAAGGAAATATCCTGAAAAGACTCTTTCATTAAAAAATAAACTTAAAATTAGGAGAATAAATCTTCTCATATGTCACCAAGAACAGCACACACAACAATCTCAGTCTTAGTCTCTCTATAACGTGGACATAGTAACTACTAACTGAAGGCTGAATGCCCGAGAGCATCCTACTCTTCCTCTAGATTTTACTTATTTAATATATGCCTGTCCCACTATGCTGAACTTTGAAGAGGTAGAGCTTCAGTATGTCTGGAAAACCAGACATGTGTGTGTGAGCCGAGGCATTGCCTAGAGGCAGGGTGGTGGGGTGGGATGGGGGAGCAAGCAGCCAGGACATGTCTTCAAAGCTCCTTCCCTCCCCAGGGGAACAACTCCTGTGTCCTCTGAGCCACGGAGAGAGCATGGGAGGGACATCATCAGTCTAACAGTGTTTAACCAACCCTCGCCTGGCATCTGTTGCAGTTTTGAATATATTGCTTTGGTATCATAGAATTTTTCTTAAAATGAACAGCTATTCTGGCCCTGGGCACCCCTGGGGAGTTCTGTTCACTTTTACAATCTGAAAAAAAGGACAATTTCATTTTTAATTATGAATATTCATGTGCTCAATGGAGACTGTGCATGTCATTATAATTCCCAAATTAGTTCAGAAAGAAACTGACATTTTATTCAAATTCCTTTATTCTTCACTGAAACAGAATAGGGTGACATTTTGCTCTGAAAGGAAATGGAAATTTTTCCTTGTCTTTGTCACCTAATTTCCCATTCCCAATAAAATCCCATTTGCAAAGCTTCTTCCCAGTGTTACTAGAAGAATCCAAGAGATCAGGAGGGTGAGAACACTCCAAAGTCTGTAAGGGAGGAACTGACCAGGACCACATTAAATCAACCTGGGGGTGACAAAACGAATCATAAACAGTAGCTCATTTAGTCCTCACCACCAGCTTGTTATGATCCATTACTCTAGGGATGGAAAAGCCAGGGATCAGAAAAATTAAATGGTTTGCCTAAAGTCACGTGGCTTTTAAATAGAATAAGAATGTAAATGTTGCTCTCTGGACTGCAAATCCAGTTCTCCTTCCAATCCACCATAGCTCCTTATCCATCTGATAAGCCCCCTAGATTATTGTTTTGTTTGTAGAAGCCCCTCACTGCCCCTACTTCCTGGCGAGTGCTGCCTAGCAGGCCTGCTGACATGCCAGCCACAGAGCCACTCTTGTTTCACAGGTGAACAAAGGGAGCCATGAGGAAATTAAGTAATTTGAAAAATATCTTACAAAGTCACCTGAAGTCGTAAAGGTTCTTGTTCTCTAATATTGTCACATGAAAAAATATATTCAAATTTAAGAAGAGAAACAAAAAATGAAAGAAATTATGTGTGGAACAATTTGTCAGCCACACAATGTAGGTCCTAAATTCCTTCTACAAACACGGGCGCCTTATTAGTTTTCTAGGCTGTGTAACGAATCACAAACTTAGCAGCTTAGAACACATTGATTATCACACGGTTTCTACAGGGCAGATGTCTGGGCTCAGCTCAGCTGAGTCCTCTGCCCAGGCTCTCGCTGGGCTGTAATCAAGGTACTGGCCAGTCTGGGGTCTCGTTTGCAGCTCAGGATCTTCTTCCAAACTCACATGATTGTTGGCAGAATTTATTTCCTTGAGGCTGAACAACTCCAGGCCAATAGGGGAATTTCTCTGACATCAGGGAAGGTCTAAGCCATCTTTAAAAGGGCTCACCCAGTTAGGTCAGGTCTACCCAGGTAATCTCTCTTTGATTAATTCAAAGTCAACCTAATTAGGGACCTTACTTATATCTGTAAAATCCCTTCACCTTTGCTGTAAAATGTAACCATGGGAGTGGCATCCATAACATTCACAGGTCCTGCCCACAGTGAATGGGAAGCAATTCTACACAGAACATACACAAACAGGTGTAATCTTGGGGATCATCTGAGAACTCTCCCTACCACAGAATCAACACCACTTTCCAACCTGTGGTTCTCAGGTTCATGTTTGATATTATACGGCTAATCCGTACAGCAGTGTGACGGCATGCCTGGATTCTGTGCAGGTCTTCTTTTTTTTTAATTTGGCCATGCCGCGGCATGGGGGATCTTAATTCCCTGACCAGGGATCTAACCTGTGTCCCCTGCATTGGGAGCTCAGAGTCTTAACCACTGGACCATCAGGGAAGTCACTGTGCAGGTCTTTTAAATGGAGACCAGATCACTACTCAATTAGATAACAGAATAAGTACCTACTGTCATGCCTGGCAAAAAACCCAGAAATCTAGAAAGGCCAAAGCAAATAAAAGACTTAGTCCTTTGTCAGCAGACACTTCCAATGTACTTTGGAGAAAGCTGGAAATTACTACTGGTAAAAATTAGTAGTTAAAATTTTTTTCCAAATTGATAGGTCACTTCCATACTCATAGGCCGAGTCACCAACGAAGAACACAGTGACTCAAAGGGAAGGGAACTCAGAATAAATAAGGGGGTTGAGTTCCAGGGTCTGCAAGATTAGATCCAAGAGTAATGTGGTCTTTGTAAAGTTTTGGTAAGATCCAGCTTTAGGAAGAACTGGAAAAACAAAATCCAAAGACCTAGCATGTGGCCCTAACTTACAACACAGCCTGTGTGACCTGACTCTCTCTTTTCCCCTCCATGGGTCACAGGCCCCACCTTTAAACAAGCGTGACCTGCCCAAGTTGAGAGGATGTCCAAGGTTGCTCCTTCTCAGAAAAGTGCCATGATTTCTCAGTCAGCATGGAAGGTGCAGCCCTTCAGCACCATTTGGATTCACTCAGGTGACAGATCTTACTTCTCAGACATCGTGGTCCCTCTAGCATGTGAGGAATCAAGGGAAGGTGTTCTACCCAAGGAGAGCACCTTTTTCCTGGTCGTCAGGAACATTTTTAGCGACCAATGTCTTCCCTCTTCTTGGTGTTTTTTATAGGTCTCTTGTGCATTTCCCCTTCAAACAAAATAGTGATTATTCACGAGCCCAGGTGTAGTTATGTGCCTCCTCTCTCTTTACTTGTCTATGTCCATAAGCAAGTCAGTCATTTAACCACCAAAGCCTGTTTCCTATTTAAATGGACATATATAACGATGCCAACTCAGAGACGTGGTGAGAGGATTAACTGACTTGATGCACAAGTCAGCTATTCATCAGGGGTCCTAACACGTAGTGGGCACTTCTGTCCTACCCTCGGCGCCCTCCATCCCCTAAGAAGGCAGATCTCGAGGGCATTATTTATAAAAGGCTAGAGGCTGTCTGCCTGCTAAGTGAGCTTAGGGAGAATTCAGGTCTGATAATCAAAATTAATAATGGTATTCAATCTAATTTTCCAAGCCAGAGGAGTGGAAGGCTGAGCTGTAATCAATCTTTAGAGGTCAATTCACAGGGGATTTACCAAGTAAAGGACTTGGCGCCCCCTTGTGCAGAAAAACTCCACACTTTTAACCAGCCCTATGGCCACACCCGTACTTTCAGCAAGATGCCTGCGGCTCTGTTAGATGATTGAAAATAGACCCACTCTCTCATCCGCCCCTAGGCAGCCAACTCTTTGTTAATATCAATTCTTTCTTTTAAAGATTGTGAATTGTTTGATTAGTTTCCAAATAAGATGGACTTGCCTTGCTTGTGGAACAAAAATAAAAAGGATTTACCTTACGTCTCCTTCCCCCTCCTGAGTAAAACACTGCTGCCAAATTCCTGGGAGTGCTACCAGAGACTGTGTGTGTGCGCGTGTGCGTGTGTGTGCGCGTGTGCGTGTGCGTGTGTGCACATATTGCATATATATGCACATATACATAAATATTTACAAATACGTACTTATATTCTTCCATGAATGATGATATGCTATACACGCATCACCTTACTTATTTCTACACATTACTTTTTCACAATACGTGTTGGTGATTATTCCATATCTGAACATTTCATTGCCTCATTTTTTTAGTGACTGCATAGTATTCCACTGAATGAAGAAACATTTTTTATATAGTAGATTATTTATTTTCCCAATCTTTTACTATTTCAAACAAGCTATTGCTTTCAACAAGCTATTGTTATTTCTGTAATTAATCATCTTTCTGTTGGTTTATATTATTGTGAATATATTGAGTTGGCCAAAAAATTTGTTCGGGATTTTCCATAACATTTTACGGGAAAACCCAAGTGAAATTTTTGGCCAACCCAATATTTTTTTGGATAAACTCCCAGGAGTGAAATTGTGCCCAGTGTTCTTCTAATTGCTTTACATGTATTTATTGTGAATCTACTATGTGACAGGCCTTATCCTAGGTGCTGAGAATACAGCATTGAACATAGTAGATAAAATTATTCTTATGGTGTTTTTACATTTTGGTGATAATAATTCACTAAATAATTTACTCTTTACAATAGTTCTTTTGTAGAGAGCTGTTATTCTCCCATTTTACAGATGGGAAAACTTGCCAAGATGCTACAGTTAGTAAGCAGTGGACTTGGGATTAAAACCAGGTAGTCTTATTCCAGAATTCACGCACCTTGGTACAAGCTACACTTTCAGAACACCTCTTAAATGTGCCCCACGTCACAATTCAACTCAACTTTACAAGAAGCCCTACTGTTTTTTAGAACAGACTTCACTGCAAAGAGCCCGTTGTGCCTCCAAACAGCCTATCCACGGGTACACCTTCTAAAGGCCTGTCTCAGGTCAGTCTTCTTCAAAGTAGCCCTGAGTCTGAGGCTCTTGTGCATGTGATTTACTGAGAGAGGAGGAGGTGTGAGGGCAGCAAGTTAGGGCAGGGGAAGAGGCTGCACAAAGAAGGGAACTCAGCTGAACTCTAGCCTCGGCTGAGCCCCTGGGGAGCTCGGGGTGTAAGTGGAATCACAGAGTTGTCGCACCTGGTGGCAAGGGGATGACAATGTGCAACCCTATTAGCAGTCAGTTGTTGGCTGTGGGCTGCCTCCAGGGCGGAGCACAACCCCCCAAGCTATTCTGGTTAAGGAGAACGTCCAGAATAAGGATGCAGGTGCGAACAGCCAGCCACCACCGCAGTTACGGCAGGTATGGACTGGCCCCGTAAAGGGAATCTGGGCAGGGCACCAATGGTGTGCACCACAACGCACAGAGAGCATCTCCATCTGATTCTCCCGCAGGTACTTCGGAATCAACGAGTTGAAGACTGGATGCATCAGCACTTCCTGCTTCCGTATCCTTCACCACATTGAATAGCACCACCTCCCACAGACTTGCCCAGTGCAGAAGCCCCCGGTCCTTTCCCCAACTCATCCTCTTTAGCTAACTGGTTCATAACTCCTAACTCACAATGTGTTACTTTCTTCTAAGAAGGGTGGCTTCTGGCAACCAGAGAGTTTTCCTCTTCCCAACTCCACAGTTTCCCTGACTCCACCATTGCCTTCTCAGATCTACCTTCCCCACGGCAACCTGAGGGATCTTCTAATGTGCAAATCTCATCCTGATACTCCTTGGTGTTTTAGACCTTCAGTGATTCCTCTTCTCCTATTTGTTAAAGCCTATGTTTCCCGCATGGCCACAAGGCAATTGGCCGTTGTTAATCTGTGGACTCTCTGTGCCACTCGCCATATACCTCATCCCACTCACACCCCCACCCACCACACACACACACACACACACACACACACACACACACACACTGTTGTTCAACCCAACGGCTTGGGCTTCCCCAGACTCCAACCTCTTGGCTTACAAGAACTATTCTACTTTTGTCAAGAGTCAGGCTGAGCTACCTCTGCCCAAGAGTAAATTTGGTCTGTCCCTCGGTAAGGCTCTCAAACTTGATAGATACCTAGTATGTGGTATCTAGTCTCCAAATTTGCCCCCCAGTGAATTATGTTTCTCAGTATTCATGCTCCTGTATAGCACCACCCCTTGAATCTGAGCTGAACTGGAGACTCGCTTATAACCAGCAAAATGCAGTAGAAGTGACACTGTTTGATTTCTGAGGCTTAGTCAGAAAAAGCTTCATAGCTTCCAACTTTTGCTCTTGGGAGGTTTGCTCCAAGGGAAGCCAGTCACCAGGAAGAAATCCATCTGCTGTGGATTTTATGCTGTGAGGAATCCCAAGCTAGCCATGTGGAGAACCCATGTGGTATTTGTGAGAACAGCCCCCAGCTAATCCAGCCATCACAGGAACCAGACTTGTGAATACAAAAGCCTTCAGATGACCACAGTCTCAACCACCATCAGTGGGCAAAACCATGAGGGGTCCCAAGAGGGGTCCAACAGCCATAGAACCATGAGAGATAATAATACAACTACTGTTTTAAGACACTAAGTTTTGGACTGATGATTACTCAGCCATTGACCAGTAGAACGTGCCTGAATTGGTATATAGGCTACTGTACTTGGAGTGGTTCTCTGTTTTCCTGACTAGGCAGTCCAGGATAAGAAGCACACGTTGTTCATCTCTGAATCTCATAATGCAGTGTATTGACAGGCATATCGACTCAAGAAGTATTTGATAAACGAATCAAGGAATGAAGAAAGAATGGGGATTCTGAGGATTATTACTCCCTCATGCCCTGTGCCCATCCTCAATCAGGTCACCATAATTGCTTCTATAAAAGTCCAGTTTTACAAGCACTTACTGGGTGAATACAGTGTGATCTGTGAGGTCCTAAGTATGAGCTTTGGAGTCAGACAAACCCAGGTTTAGATCCCAGCTTTGTCATTTACAAGTTTTGTCACCTTAGGCAATCGATTTAAACTCTCTGAGCCTCATTTGCCCATCTACAAACTTTGGATATTTTATATTTATTATTAAGAAACACTGTGGAAATGGATTTCCAAACTTTGGATAATAAAATGCCTAACTTCTTGATACTGAGGTGAAGATTGAATGAGATGATATTTTAACCCTCACAGTAAATGACTCACTCCATGTTTTCATTAATGTGTGTTGATTGAATTGACAGCATAAGTAAAATGCTTCGTCCAGTCACTAGTAAAAGAAAAGATGAAATAACCAGTGCACTTCTAGAGTCTCAACGAATACATTCTTTTCATGCTGTTCCCCTCCATTGTAAGGTCACAGATGGCTTTTACTCAGACTAAATATCCATGGTACAGTTGAAAAATGGTGACAGTCAGATTTAGTTTTGAGTAGTGACTGTATGTCCAGGACTGGCGTCAGCACCAGTGAATCAGGGTGCATACCTGTACTCAACATCAGATTTCATATTCTGAACCAAACTTTTCTAAAAAATGAGTTTCTCTACAAAAAAGAAGTCTCTCTCCAGCATTCTCCTGCTTCCTCATTCAGGGAGATGTTGGGAAGGCTGTGTTCCAGCCACTACTCTGGCAAGTTTCGTCATCTGTTTCTCTTCTGTAATGAAGCATGTTGTTGAAATTGGGGCCACTTCTCCAAAAACAGAAACCTTTTCAGCATGACATTTATGTGTAGTGGGATGTTTATCAGCAAAGAGTATTTCTTCCCAAAGCAGCAAACGATTCCAGGAGGTAAAATTATGGGGTGATCTCATACTCAGGCAGAACAGGAAGGGGAAATGTCAGCAGTGACATCCAGAGGATTGGGGTCTCTATAGTGTGTGCTTCCCATGGTGAACTTAGCATGAAGAGCTGCTTCTAATAGCCACCTCCAGTGTATTTTACCTGGAGTAACACAAACACCCGATCATCATAAATAGGGAGAAAATAACAGGGACTTTGACTTCTGGAAAGAAATGTACTCATTACTATCAAAGAGAGGAACACTGGACTGATTGAACATACGTAAATTGAATGAAGACCCATCTAGTGGCTAATATATCCTCTTCTCTCCATTAGTCTATGGCTTCACTGTAAAAAAAAATCCATTTCCACAGTGCTGCTTAATAGTAAATATGAAATAAAGTGAAGGTGATTCTCCTTTCCTAGCAAACAGAGAAAAATATGTCTTGTCTCCCACCATGGATGCTGTAGTTTGTCTATATAACTAGTTCTCCTCTCCCAATCTTGGAGCCAACACACACATTAAAAGTTGTATGTGACAGTATCAAACAATTACCCTCGGAAAGGCAAAATGAGATACGGGAATAGTGTGGGTCGAAAAGTCAGAGAGCCTTAGGAGCATCCCTTTTTTGCCCTAGGCAAGCTGTCCTCAGCCTTGAGGAAGATGTCTCCCTTCCCTGTCTCCCTTCCCCGGACCAGCCCTGTTTGGCGTGTCCTCCCCTGTTCTTCCCATATTCTCCCCATCACTTATCACCCATTCTTAAGAATCATCTCAGCAGTCATCTCTGCAAGAATTCCTCCTGACACACCCCAGATCTGTTTACAAATCCCACTGTGTGTCCTCAGCTCTCTGGCTTACTTCTGCCACATCGTGCTATAATTCTTCATTTGTCTCTCTCCTCAAAGAAACACTTCGTTTCCACACAGTGAGATTGTGCTGCGTTTACCTCTATAATCCCAGCAACTAACACTGGGCCTAGAATGCAGTTGGAGCTTTCTTAATGCTGAACGGAATTGCATGGATGGGAATAATACAACAGATCCAGAGGGCACCTTGGAGAAGATTTTGTACATGCCCCTCATTTTATAGATATAGTTATGAGATCCAAGGAGATTGAGTGGGTTGCACAAAATTACGCAGTGTGTTAGTTGCAGAGTGGGGACTGGGACTCAGTTCTCTTAAATCCTAGTCCAGGACCCCCTTAAGTTAAGTGGAAGCAACAATATGTATTGAGTATCTGCTATGTGCAAGGTTCTGTGCCATGACTATGGCTTGTGACCTCAAGGAATTTATATTTCAAGAAAAAAAGGAACTACGGGATGCATGAAACATGGCTTAATGTAAAATGAGCCCTTACAGACGTATGAACAAAACCATTTGGGAGCGTGGGGATAATGTGAGATTGATTCCAGGGTAACAGCAGCAGACACTTCTGGTCATCTGAGTCATATCACCTTGGCCCTGCTCTGGTTTTAGTTTCAGCTGTGTTTAGCCACGCAATCTTGCTCTCATGCTCACAGCATCTCGCCTTGAGCTAACACTTGGTTTCCTGCCCCAGTGCCAGAAGCCAATCAGTTTACACAAGCCCCATGGAAGGGCGTTAAGAGACTTTGGGGCCATTGCTCAAAAAATGGAGGACACCAGTCAGTGGATAAACAGCCTGGCAGCCTATCCTTCGGGTGGGAAATACTGCGAAGCACTCTATACATCTTTAGGAGTGGACATCCTGGAGAAACTAAACCCTGTTGCCTACAACTGTGACCTTAAGCACACAAGCTTTTATGGGCTTTTCATCCCTCCCTGTCTTTCTCTCTCTCTGTCTGCTCCCTCACGTCTGCTTGCTAAGGTCATTTCCCAAATAATCTGCCCGCAGTGGCTTTTCTCAGACTCTGCCTCTGGGGAAACCAAAATTAAGACAGGAAGTCAGAGGTACAGGGCTGCTTTATGAGTTCCACAGGCTCTGGGCACTTTTGCCTTCATGGGTTCCTTCTGCATTAAAAATAAGATAATTAATACATAATTTAACATATAATATATATTTTAAATTACATTTAACCACTGCATTGGTATAAAAATGAAAATAAAACACAATCCAGGCTGCATTCCTTATCATATGCTCATTATTATTATATTCAACTTTTCCTTCTGATTGTAAAAGCATTAAAATTAAAATATTATCAGGGGCCCTGGGCACTGTGCTCCCTATGCCTACTGGATGAATCCGTCCTGCAGAGGTGAAGGAACAGCAGGAAGGCCTTGTGGATAAAGTGTCATTGGAGCTAATACCTAAAGAATTGGGCTTAATTTGAACAGACACAGACAGAAGTTTCCTATCCTTTCAACACAGGTTATTATTTTTTACGATTTATTTGTATTATATAAGTTAATCATGTTTATTGTAGGAAATGTGAATAATGCTGAAGTATTAAGATAAAACTAACACTTTTGGGGCTTCCCTGGTGGTGCAGTGGTTGAGAATCTGCCTGCTAATGCAGGGGACACGGGTTCGAGCCCTGGTCTGGGAAGATCCCACATGCCGCGGAGCAACTAGGCCTGTGAGCCACAACTACTGAGCCTGCGCGTCTGGAGCCTGTGCTCCGCAACAAGAGAGGCCGCGACAGTGAGAGGCCCGCACATCACGATAAAGAGTGGCCCCCACTTGCCACAACTAGAGAAAGCCCTCGCACAGAAACGAAGACCCAACACAGCAAAAATAAATAAATTAACAAAGTCCTACCCCCAACATCTTAAAAACAAACAAACAAAAAACACTAACACTTTTAATTTACCAACAAGAATAAATTCAACACTTGAATATATTTCCTGTGGATGTTGGTTTTGTGTTTCATGGTTTGAGATTTTTATTTGGGGGGTGTAAAACTGGTATATAACATTTTCTTAGTTTCAGGTTTACAACATAATAAGTCCATATTTGTATACACTACAAAGTGATCACTACAAAAAGTCCAGTTCTCATCTGTCACCGTACAACTGACCCCCTTCACCCATTTCACCCACTCCCAACCCCCTTCCCCTCTGGTAACCACCAATCTGCTCTCTGTATGTATGTTTCATTTTGTTTTGTTTGTTCATGTGTTTTACTTTTTATCAATGGAGTCCACATATAATTGGCTCCATATATGGTACAGTATTTGTCTTTCTCTGTCTGACTTATTTCACTTAGCATAATGCCTTCAAGGTCCATCCATGTCACAAATGGCAAGATTTTGTTCTTTTTTATAGCTAAGCAGTATTCCCCTGTAGATATATACTACATCTTCTTTATCCATTTATCCATCAATAGACACTTAGGTTGTTTCCATACCTTGGCTATTGAAACAAAGCTGCAATGAACATCAAGTGCATATATCTTTCAAATCAGTGGTTTTGTTTTCTTTGGGAAAATCACCCAGAAGTGGAATTGATGGATCAAACTGTAGTTCTATTTTTAATCTTTTGAGGAAACTCCACACTGTTTTCCACAGTGGCTGCATCAATTTATATACATTCCCACTAACAGTGTATGAGGGTTCCCTTTTCTCCACATCCTTGCCAACACTTGTTATTTCTTGTCTTTTTTATTATACTCATTCTAACAGGTGTGAGGTGGTAGCTTATTGTGGTTTGATTTGCATTTCCCTGATAATTAGTGATGTTGAGCATCTTTCCCTGTGTCTGTTGACCATCTCTATGTCTTCTTTGAAAAAAAAAGTCTATTTAGATCCTCTGCCCATTTTTTAATCAGATTGTTTGGGGGTTTTTTGCTATTGAATTGTCTGAGTTCTTCACATATTTTGGATATTAACTCCTTTTTGGATATGATTTGCAAATATTTTCTCCCATTTACTAGGCTGTCTTTTCATTTTGTTGATGGTTTCCTATGCTGTGTGGACACTTTTTAGTTTGATGTAGTCCCATTTGCTTATTTTTGCTTTTGCTGCCCTTGCTTTTGAAGTCAAATACAAAAATTCAATGTCAGGATTGATGTCAAGGAGCTTACCACTCCTTTCTATTTCCTTCTAGGAGTTTTATGGTTTCAGGTCTTACATTTAAGTCTTTAATCCATTTTGAGCTAGTTTTTGCGCATGATGTAGGACAGTGGCCTACTTCCATTCTTTTGTATGTGGCTGTCCAGTTTTCCCAGTACCATTTATTGAAGAGACTGTACTTTGTGGTTTGTGGTGGGAGGGGGGGCACCTGGGGGGGGTTGCATCATTTACATTAGTAAAATATGTACACACACAATTTTGCCTCAGTGCCTTGGAGATATTTATCTTTCTTTCTTTTTTATTTCCTGGCATGTGTTACTGAGGATGACAGTCTGCCTTTTGCCTGACATTGACTTCTTTAAGTAATTTGTCTTTTCTGCCTAGTAACTTTCAGAACTTTCGCCTTATGCATGACTATTGTCGTTTCATCACTGCATCTAGGGTAAAATTTCACACTGACTCCTCTTTTCTCCACCTTCTCTTTCATAATTCCCAACTCTTTAGTCCTCTCTTCTGCATTCTGGGTGATTTCCTCTGGCAATTCTTCCAAGTTATTTACTCACTCTTTAGTCATGTCTAGTCTATTCTTTAAACTATCCTTTAACCTTTAAGTTCCCTCTCACCCACGACAGTATTTTTCATTTCTAAAAATACCTACTTTTTTGAATTTATCTGTCCTCTTCCATTACCTCCATTTTTATAGTTTCTATTCTTCTTTAACTTTGAATATTTTAAACGCACGTATAATGAAAGTACAGGCGCACTTCAGAGATATAGCAGGTTTGGATCCAGACATCACACAGAGTGAATATTGCAAAAAAGCGAGTTATATTAATTTTTTGGTTTCCCAGTGCATATATAAGTTATCTTTACACTATACTGTAGTCTATTAAGTGTGCAATAGCATTATGCCTTAAAAAACAATGTACGTACCTCAATTAAAACTACTTTATTGCTCCGTGAGAAAACCATAATTCAAAAAGAGTCATGTACCACAATGTTCATTGCAGCTCTGTTTACAATAGCCAGGACATGGAAGCAACCTAAGTGTCCATCGACAGATGAATGGATAAAGAAGATGTGGTGCATATATACAATGCAATATTACTCTGCCATAAAAAGAAATGAAATTAAGTTATTTGTAGTGAGGTAGATGGACCTAGAGTCTGTCATACAGAGTGAAGTAAGTCAGAAAGAGAAAATCAAATACCATATGCTAACACATATATATGGAATCTTAAAAAAAAAATGGTTCTGAAGAACCTAAGGGCAGGACAGGAATAAAGACGCAAATGTAGAGAATGGACTTGAGGACACGGGGAGGGGGTAAGGGAAAGCTGGGTTGAAGTGAGAGAGTGGCATGGACTTATATATACTACCAAATGTCAAATAGATAGCTAGTGGGAAGCAGCCACATAGCACGGGGAGATCAGCTCCGTGCTTTGTGACCACCTAGAGGGATGGGATAGGAAGGGTTGGAGGGAGATGCAAGAGGGAGGAAATATGGGGATATATGTACATGTATAGCTGATTCACTTTGTTATAAAGCAGAGACTAACATACCATTGTAAAGCAATTATACTCCAATAAAGATGTTAAAAAAAATACTTTATTGCTAAAAATGTTACTATCATCTGAGCCTTCAACAAGCCTAATCTTTTTTGCAACAGTAACATCAAAGATTACTGATCACAGATCACCATAACAAATATAATCATAATGAACAAGTTCAAAATATTGTTAGAATCACTAAAACATGACACAGAGACACAAAGTGAGCAAATGCCGTAAATGGTGTCGATAGGCTTGCTCCACACAGGGTTGTCACAAACCTTCGTTTTGTAAAAACAGCAATATCTTTGAAGCACAGTAAAACGAGGTGTGCATGTACTTTTTCAGCTGACTTTATTACTTCTGCTTTCTCAGGAATCTATGCTTCCATTTGTTGCACCTGCTGACCATCTCTCGTGGTGGTGTTTCTTCAGTGTTTAACATTTTCTCCTCAGCTCAGCTTCAATTGGGATTTTCTTCAGGGGGAGCTTGGGGCATGCCCCGGTTGATGAAGGCCTCCCTCGTAGGATGTTTCCTGGGAGCCTCAGCTGGAGTCATAGGGTTCACCGGTTCTAGACTCTTTGATTAATTCTCAGCTGAGGTCTCCAGTGCACACGTGCAGAGCTAGCCCAGGGCCTGATCTTCCTGCGAAGTCTGATCCACCTTAGACCACAGGAGGCAATGAATTTCTGCCAGGGCTACACAGGTTGCCATTCTGACACAGAAGTTTGTATTTTTTAAAATGTTTTATCCTGTCTTTTATCCCTTTATTTTTATAACATGAGTATTTAAAGAAAAGCTCCTTTACCTGGAGCTTCTGGAACATTAGGAGGTAGACAGGCTGAAATTGTTTGAAAATTTTGTATTTGTGCATTTTTTTCCTGAGGAGAGAATCTATAGCTTTTATCACATTCACAAAGGGACCTGAGACCTAAGGAAGCTTAGAAACCATTATTTTAAACAGTGTTGAATGTCTCCTAAGTTAAGTTTAGTCCTTAGACATATACCAAGAGCTACAGATATAAGTTTCAAGAAATTCATTCTACATCCTTTCTGGTATAGGTCAGAGCGGGGAGAGAAGTGCTCAGAGGCTGGCGTGAGTGGTACCACCACATGCAGGCTCCAAGAGGCCTTCTTTCAGAGAATGTGTGTATATATAAAAATATATATTTGGGGCTTCAAGGAGCTGGATAGCAAGGGAGTCAGTCCAACCAGTGTGACTGCCTTGACCAAGAAACAGCCAACCCGAGCCTGCCCTTTCTCTACAGCCACAACAGAAGGGCAGAGAAATACTGTAAAATAAATGGAATTAGCCGTCTGTGTGTGTGTGTGTATATACACACACACACATATACATATATGTGTATATATATGTGTGTGTGTGTGTGTATATATATATATATATATATATATATATATATATACATACTGAGCTACCAGCATATCAAATAACATCCACAAAATAATTTTAAGACAAAAAGACTAGAGATAAAGGAGGTCACTTTCTAATGATGAAAGGCCCAATTCACCAAGAAGACAAAGCTATTTCAAACTCAATGCATTGAAACAACATTGCCTCAAAATCTAAAAATCAAACTTTGACAGAACTACAAGAACAGTTAGACCAATCAATCATCCTAAAAAGAGATTTTAACCATTGAACACAGATAGGTGACATCCACGACTGTGCTTTTTCAAATAGTCTCTGATCGTACTCCTATTCACAAATTGAGATTCAGTGAGGGAATTTTCAGGAAGTCACACAGCTGGGAGGTGGCCAAACTCAGATTCAAATCCAGGCTCCTCTGACCCCAAAAGCAAAGCAGTTTCCAGTAGAGAATGCTAACAAGAACTAGGAAAGAGATTACCAAATTGGAGTTATTTTTTAATATACATAATGCATTTGGTGGAGTATTTTTCCCTCCTCAGCAGCAGTTCATTGCTATTCCTCCCCACCTGTTAATGACTGGGGTTTGTATGGGGGCGGATTTGGCTTCCCGAGGCAGCCCACACAGGTTGTCACACTGTCAAGGATTCCTCCATTAACAAGCTGTCACTACGATGCCAACAGCCGCCATTTGGTTTGTTCAGGGAGCCGGAGCTCTGTGGTGGAGACTTGGCGCGATCGTTTAGAGGAATTTAAAAAAATAAGGCAAGAGGCAGATGTCTTCCAGTCTGTTCTTCCACAACAGACTCAGAGATAAGACGTGGGTTTTCACTGGAAGGAGGGGGGAGAAGGCCTTTTAAAATAAGTGTAAAGAAGGAAAAAAGCTAGGCAAGGGGGACTGGAGAACAAGAATGATGCACTTACAAATGCAGCCCTTCCACTGGACAAGTTTCTGAAAAAATGCCACAATTGTCCATACTCTCACCACCATGGACTTCTCAAACTCTAATTTAAAAAATGGTTACAAAGCCATGGTTTAGGTTTTTTAAGTGAAAGGTGCCATTTGCCTGCAACCTTTTCAGAGTCACCCTGATGAAACAGAGGGAAACTCTGCCAGCTTGCTGAGGTGCTTTCTGAGGCATGTGTACTTTCTGTTAATTAGTAAGATTAACCTCTCGGCTGACAGGCCCTCCTAGCTCACCACTAACAAAGATGCCTGTGGAAATACCAGCTCTTCAGAGTGCTTCAAATAAGGGAATGGGAAAGCCCAGCTTCTACATTTAGAGCAACTACATTTAGAGCTGGGGTCTCAGTAAATATCTTTCTTTGCCCCTGCAGCCTCAGGTTCTATTCCCACCTTCCTACCTACAAGATCAGCACCTGTAACCACAAAAATAGGCTTGAATTCTCTCCAGCTAATAAGACTTCACAACAAGCTCAACAAAACCTTTATGTTTCCAAAAAGTATACCAAAGCTGCCTTTGTTGTAGAAGTGACGTTTCTGTAGTCAGATTTCAGGAAATTATAAAATACAGTCACCTCCCACTTCTACCCCATTTTAAGTTCACATGACAAATAACATTATTGTTTAGGCCCAAGGAGTCAATCAAAAGTATAGCATTAATTCATGATGAGGACCTAAGTTGGTTTCTGAAAAAAGAAAAAGCACTTATCCTGGCCTGAACCATCACTGCAGACATGGAAGATACTCTGTCAGCAGAGGAGGGACATGCATGTTTGGAGGTTATACAGACATTAATGAACTATGGGAAGGATGGAAGAAACTTAGAAATTAAGCATCTGTGATCCAGCAAGATTCACTACAGGCACCAGACAGGAGACTGTATCAGAAAGAACCTGGATGGCAAACAAACACTTCAAGTTTCCCCCACATCCTAACTCTAGCTTCTGCCCAAACTCCCGTCCCATGGGCTGTCTCCTTGGAAGCTACTACAGGTTTTTCTCCTCTAAGACTCTAAGCTCCAAATAAAAATGAAAGTTTCACTCAGGCAGCAACACTGGTTTCCCTTTGGCTGTGGCTTCCAGGAGTCTTGGAGGCAACATTATTCTGTTGTCTTCTATTACCAGCTATGCTGTAGAACAAGGGTTGAAAATCTAAGGTCTATGGGTCAAATCCAGTCTGTCACCTACTTTTGAAAATAAAGTTTAATGGAAACCCATCATCCCCACTTGTTATGAATTGTCTATGGTTGCTTTTATGCTACAACAGCACAGCTAGTAACGATGGAGACCACATGACCCACAAAGCCTAAAATACTGACTGACTAGCCCTTTATAGAAGAAAATCTCCAAGTTCAAAACGTCAACAATCCTGGATAGAACATTCAAAATACATTTCTAAAGGAAGGCTGAGACAGCAAGAAAAGTAGTCAAAAATGACCGGGAAGAATGAACTCTCAAAAATAAGTAAATACTTAAGCTCGTGTATGATCCAGGGCCATTTCTCTTCTCCCTGAAGATATTGGATCATCACACAGTGGGACTCACAATCACTGATACTCATACCAATGCTGGGACCATAAAGAGTGAAAATCTCACCAGGCAAACCAGCAAAGAACCTACCCTGCAAAGAATGGCATTAAGGAAGTTTGCCTATCTTGGTCCATCTCTGGGTGAAGGGGAAACAAGTCTTCCCTGAGAATTCATAACCACAATCGAACCCTCAGGCAAATTTAGGGCTGTAATTCACACTGTCCATGTAGCATGAAAACACCCAAGGCAAGAATTTGATTTAAACTAGTTGGAATTGGTAGTATCTCCATGGCTTGGAAAAAGCCATCCTCCCTACAGAAATGCACCTTACATATATACAAGCCTTAAGAAATTTCCCCTGATAATGTTTTGAGGAACATGAGCTCATAATCAAAAATTACTCAGCACATGAGAAAAACAAGCCATTTGGAGGAAGTCAGCAAAGAACAAAATCAGTTCTACAAATAACAGCAACAACAGTAATAGCAACAATAGCTAACACTTGTATAGGTTACTCTGTGCTAGGAGCTCCTCTAAGAACTTTACATATACTTAATCATTTCAATCCTCAAAACAGTCCATTGAATGGCAATTATTTTTACTCCCATTTTCCAGATGAGGAAAGTAAGGCACAATGTCTTCAGATTTTAGAATGGTTAGAATTAGAATCTAAAAAATATATAGATAATACATTTATAGAAATAAGTGATTGAGACTTTCTCAAAAATGACCAGGTATATTTGAAATAAGGATTCCCAGAGAATTTATAGAAATGGAAAATATAGTAAATAAAAATAAAAACTCAAAGTGTAGGCTAAATTACAGATTAGACACAGTTGAAGCAAGAATTATTGAACTGGAAGTAGTCCAGAATTAAGAGAGTTACTCAACAGGAAGACAGATGCAAAAAATAATAATTTAAAATACTGTACAAAACCAAAAAGTATAAATTAGAGGTTAAGAGACATGGAAAATAAAGCAATGAGATCTAAGACACACATAATAGGGATTTTAAAAGGAAATAATGGACTGGTAGATAGATAATATTTGAAGAGACAATGGCTCACAATTTTCCAGAACTGATGCAAGGCATGAGCTCTCTCATCCCTAGTCTGAATAGGATAATTAAAAAGAAGCCCAGACTGAGATACAGTGCGATGAATCTGCCAAACACCAAGTAACAGAGAAAGCCTTTAAAGGTACCCAGAGAAAAACAGCTTACCTCCAGTGTCATGGCACTTAGACTGATGGATGACTCCCAGCAGTAACAGTGGAAACCACTTAAATTGCTGAAGTAAAATAGCTGTCAACCAGGAATTTTAGAACCATTAAGGCAATGTTTAAAGGATGAGGGCAAGATAAAGGCAGTTACAGACAGGAAAAAACTGGGTTAATTTCCAACACATCTTTACTAAAGGAACTTCTAAAGTATATACTTTAGAAAGAAGGAAAATGATTTCAAACAGATTGAAGATTTAATAAAATACAGTGAGCAGAGAAAATGGTAAACACCTGGGTAAACCCAAGAATATTTAACTTATAAAACAATGCCCCATTTGTATGATAAAATATAAGCAACGTACAAAAAGTTGTTAAGTAACAGTATTATATACATTCTGGGAGAATATTTCGGAATAAAGTATTTTAAATCTCTTACATTTCGAGGGAAGAAAGCCAACTTATTGATTTTAGACTTATTAAAATTAAATACGGAGTAAAAATTTCTAGAGCAACCAATTAAATAATATAAATAGAATGAAAAACTCCCAAAATAATTGCAGAAAATGAATGAAATAATGGAGTAGAGAGGGAGTCTCACTCAATCCAAAAGAAAAATAAATTCTAACCTAAAAAAATGGAAAGTGTAAAATAAAAGATTGGGAATAAATCAAAATATACCAGTAATCACTATGAATGGAAAGGTATTAACCCCACCAGTTTAAAGATAAAGATGGTCAGACTGGATAAAAATATATCTAAAATGTGAAGGCAAAGAAAAACTGTAAGATAAATTTATAAAAACAATAAATGGAGCAAATACCAGCACATAAAATAGTATTACACAAAATAAAATTTAAAGTAGAAAGTATTATTAGCAATAAAGGAGGTTACTTCATAATAATAAAAGACAATTCAAATATAACACCTTGAAACTTTACACACCTAAAAAAACATAGGCTTAGAATATAAAACTCAAAAGCTGACAGAACTACCCAAAGAATTAGACAATTCCATAACATGAGATTTTAACACATTTATCCCCATAACTGATAAGTAGAGGGGGAAAGGCAGTTAGATACAGGAGATCTAATGGACTTAGGTGAAATGCTATAGCCCCAAACTGAAGAATATACATTGTTTTCAAGAATGGCTTGGTTGGTAGCTGGATATTCGGAGTAAGTCTTACTTGTTTGACAATCAGATGGTAAGAGTAAGTCTACTTAAGAAGATGCTGAAAGTAATTCTGGCAGACAATTATGGTGGCCAGAATTAAGGTAGTGAAAATGGGGACAGGGAGAGGTGAATTATTTTAAGAAAGATCAAGGAAGAATATTCATAGAACTTGATAACTGATTAAACATTGAGTGTGAGAGTTGGAAGCAGGCAAGGAAGAGATCGACTCTACAGATTGAAAAATGTGCAGATTTTTGTTCTATTCTCTGAGTTAGGGATAGTAGGAGAAGCAGATTTGGGGTGGCAGGGGTGAATTTCACATAGAATGTGATAATTTTGAGCTCCATGAGGTACAGCCAAGTTTCAGCAGGCAGTTGGTTTTACAATCAAGGAATCAGAAGAATATTTGGTTTGGCTATACTGTTTCAAGGAACTGTTAGAATGTGGATATTAATGGAAATATTTGGAGAAGAGGATGTGACATTTGCAAATTTTTTAAAAACCACAGAAATGGAAGGAATAGATGGAATAGAAGGCTGTATCAGTTATCTATTTCTACATAACAAATACTCCACAACTTAGTGGCTTTTATTTGCATAGTTTCCAGTTTGCCAATTCGGTCTGGTTCGTTTGGGTGTTTTGTTTTGTTCTGTTTTTTCCTGTGCTGGTTTTACCTGTGGTCGTATGGCTACAGTGAACTGATGACTCAAATGAACTCACTGATCTAAAACATTCTGGTTGCCTGGAAATTAGCGGACCAAGGTATCTTGGTTCCCTTTTATATGATCTCTCCAGCAGGCTAGCTGCAGTTCCTTCACACTGTGGGCTCAGAGTTCCAGTCACAGTCATACAAGGACAAGCACCAATGTGCAAGCAATTTTAAGACCCTGCTTGCTAATTTCTCTAAATCCTATTTGCTAATTTCCTTAAAGCAACTCATGTGACCATGCCCAGATTCAATGCATACAGAAATAAACACAATGTCTTGACCGAGGATCAGCAAAGCCGCAATGCACGGGGGCACACACCCTGGAATGGAAGAGATGATTGAAGCCATCTTTGCAATCTACCAGAGATCCAGCAAACAACAGCTATGCTGGAGAGGTGTATGCAGAAAGCCTGAGAGTATGGTGATATATAATCCAAGGGAACTGAGTTTGGAGAACAACGGAATAGTTTCCCATGTCAAATACTATAGAAGGGTCAAGTAAGATAAGTCTGAAGAGAGGTCACAGGACTTACCAACAAAGGTTGCTAGTGTTCTTAGCAGGAAAGGCTCTTTTTTCCATGTGTGCAACTAACTTTTATTTAAATAGGTAATGTGTCTCGTGATAGGTATCTTATTTTTTCCCCAGCTTTATTGAGGTATAATTGGTATACAGAAAAACTGCACATAATTGATGTGCACAATTTGGTAAGTTTGGACGTGCGTACACACTTATGTTGCCATCACCACAATCCCTGTAATAAATATATCCATCATCACCGAAGTTTCCTTGTCCTTTTTTCACCCCTTCCTTCCTTCCCTCCCTCCTTCCCTCCCCCATCCCTCCTCCCTCCCTCCCTCCTTTCCTTTCTTCTTCTCTCTCTCCCTTCCTTCCTTCTTTCTCTCTTTCTTTCTTCCTGCCTCCCTGCCTTTCTTTTTCTTTCTTTCTTTCTGCTATAGTCAGAACACTTAGTAAGAGACCATACAATGGAATATAATTCAGCCTTAAAAAAGGAGGAAATCCTACCATTTTTGACAGCATGGATGGGCCTGGAAGGCATTATACTCGGTGAAATAAGTCAGTCACAGGAAGGCAAGCACTGCATGATTCCTCTCATATGAGGCATCTAAAATAGTCAAAGGTTTATAAGTAGAGGATAGAATGGTGGCCACCAGGGGATGGGGGAGGACAGAGGGAGCTTTGAAACTCATAAGGACAGAGCTTCAGAGGGTTGAAAAGGGAACGGGAAATGCAGAGGATGCATCCAGGAATCCTGGAATTAAAGAAGAAGGAACAAAGACTGTCACCACAGGAGACTGTACGATAACCGGGCAGCTGTGTTCCTTTGTACTATGAGACATACATAAAACCAAGCATGTTTAAGAGTTGGTAGGAGAGGCCAGGGAGAGGAAGAGCAGATGCAGATGGAGGAAAGAGAGAAAGAAAAATGACTTAGCAGAGGACTGACCCCTAGACAGAAAAGAGGAACACCTCTTCTGGTAGAACAAGAAGAAAGGTGAAAACCCTCTTTCAGAAATACAAACGGCACTGACAGCAGAGAAGGACATGGCTGCATACTCACTGACCCACTGTCAAGTGCAGCGGCCCAGGATGTGACTTTCCCCCCAAATTCCAGCACAAACAGAATCTAGTCCATGGAGCATGAGTTTAGAATTAAAGGAAACCTGGGTCCCAATTCCCACTTTAACACTCAGCAACTGAGCAGCCTTGGGAAAGTAACTTAACATTTTAGATCCTCTATTTTCCAGCCCATCCATTGGAACTTGTGACCGACACCATCTGCAAGGCTCACACATGATAACATGTGACATCCTCTCCTCTCCTTGGCAAGCCCCATTCGCCCAACGAATTGGGTGGCATGAGGGATATTAGGGCAGTTTTCTGAGTTCTAGTTTCTTCATCTAGAGAACTGCAGATTGGACAGATGGGCTTTCCAGGCTCCTTCAGGCTCTGAAGTTCTAAATACCCATAGGTCTCTGGAATGGCTCCAGCCTGGGAATGCCAGACCTCTAAAAGGAGGACAGGTTTACATGATGGTAGAGAGAAGCCCCAGAATGAACATCCTGGAAGCTCCTGGCAAACCCGAGCCGTGCTGCTCACGCTTCGAAGGAAGAGGAAGGATTAACAGAGCTGGTGGTGAAAGGAGGCTGAGTGGTGACTTGATGGTGACCTTTCTGAAGGAAGCACTTTTCTAGAAGCTTGACAATTCCAATCTGGAACCGAAAACGTGGCAGGCTGCCAAAGTCCATTCCTTCATTCATTCCGAAAATATTTACTGAGTGCCTATTAGGTGCCACGCACTCTACTAGACACTGGGGATACAGCAGTGATCAAAACAGGCAGAAACCATTGCTTTGAGCAGCTAACATTCTGGTAAAATATATATCATAAGGTAATAAGTGCTACAAAGAAAAATAAAGCAGGGAAGAGGAGAAGGCGAGCAGGTGGATGGATGCAGGTGTTATTTTAAATAGGGTTGTCAGAGAGGGTTTCACAGAGACGGCAATGCTTAAAGCACAGGCCTAAGAATGGCGAGGCCAACAGCCATGTGGACACTTGGGGATGAGCAAACAGGAGCAAACAGCAAGCAGAAGAGTCAGTGTCAAGGCAGGAATGTGCCCGGTATGTCCCAGCCCTGAGTCAGGAACAACACTTGTCATGGCTGCGATGTACATCCGCATATGACTTCCCTCTAGATATATGCATGGAGCTCAGTTACAATCATAAGGAGATACTACAAATCGAACAGACTCAGGGTGCCATGACCCTCTCCCAAGCCGTCCCCTTGCTGCACTCAGCCACAGTCACCTGCAGCCCACTAGGATGTCTGCACTGCTTCACTGAAATCATTCACATAGCCTCTAGATATGGTTCTCTCAACAGCCATTACTTCTTATGATATTTTATTAGTTTCCTTTTCTTTTTTACAGGATAAAAGTATTAGTTAGAAAATCTATTTTGTCCTGCTGGAAGCCCTTTCCCTATGGGCATTATCCAAAACAGACTTTAAGATTGAAGCTTGTTTCTTCAGAGGCTATATTCTACAACTCGGCACTGCTACCCAGTCGCCAGGATTATTTATTCCTGCATAGCAACGACCTCATAACTTGCAGTTTCTCTCTCTCATTCTTTCTTATGCCCCCCATTTTATTTTTGCTCCTAGGCGACAAATTCCAGGCAATTTTCTGGAGCCAACAAGAAGCTAATTTTTAGATAAGGATGTAAAAGTGTTAAAAAGCATTCATTATGAGAACAGGGGTGTCTATTTAAAATACTGATGCACAGGATGCAGTTGAGAAGCTGTAAATCTGGAGTGATGAATTTAATGTCCATCTCACTGCACAGTCTGAACTGATCAGCCTAAGGTGGCCGAGGCCTGCCTTCTTCAGGTACTGACATTGCTTTCCAGTGGCTCTCCACAGTTTTCAAAGCCGTTCCACATGCCTTAATCGACTGCCGCGTGGTTCCCTCTGTCACCACTGACCTCCTAATCGCTAAGTTCTATGCACAGTCTGAGCATGGCCTCCCTGCAGGATTTTTAGCTCTTGGCCACTCCTCGCTGACATTTTCAGTTGTGTCTTTAGCAACGTGATTCTATCCAGTTTCTCCCCATAGTCTCCTTGCTGGGCCTTGTTGGTAGATGTCTCTGTCTGAATATACTCAAAGTTTGGTGTTCCCAGGGTTCTGTTCCAGCGCTCTTTGCTGTGAGATCTCCGAATCCTCCCATCAAGTCTCCTGCTGTGCATTTGCCAACGGTCCCTATATATGGCCTCCAGCCTTGATCATTGGGTCCCCACTGGTCTGGCTCTGGGTGTCTAGTTGTCGGTAAGACCCAGGGCTCTCACAGGTGCCTCTAACTCAAGTCAATCACCAAATGTTTGTATCCTTCTGTAGCTTTTGCACATGAAGTTTAGTACTGGCTTTCTTTTCTTCATCCCCACTCTGGTCCCAACTGGTTCACTTCACAAGCCGTTCCGTTTGCAGACTTCGCTCAGACGACATGTTCTCTGTGATTCCTCCTAAGAAAGCATCACTTGCTCTTTCCTGATACTGCTGTAACTAATACAGACATCTACTACTGCATAAACACACTATGCTAGCATTTTGTTTCTTGCTCAAGGATCTCTGAAGTCATCAATGGTTTTGTTTATCTCCAGTGCCTGCCAAATGGCCAGATCCCATGGGCATAAGGAAGGCACTGACAGTTCCTGCCCACTAGAGCTTTCCTTGACAGTGGTGAGCCCAAGAGGATGAGGAGGGGATGGGGAGGGGACAAGGGGAGCAGGGCCTGGCTCTGCCCCTGCTCCTCACCGGGCTGCTGCACTGGCCTGCATCCAAGTGCATAATGATCAAGTGCTCAAATGAAGGGTTGACCAGAAGTCCCAACCAGCTCAGCCCCCTGGTGCTCAGACTCCTGATTGGAGACCTGACTTCCTAATTGGTAGGAAGTAGTTACAAGGGCATGGGAGCAGCACAGCAGGATGATGGCAGAGGGTAAAGACATTCTCAGGATGTCTGAAGAAAAAGCATTCCATGAAGAGGAAAAGAGTGCAGAAGACCTGAGACTCCACTGTGCCTGTCGTGTATAAGAACAGTGAGAGGAACCCCAAGGAAGTCAGAGTGACTGGGGTCAATAGAACAGGGGGAAGAAGGGGATGAGGACTTTGGGTTTATTGTGAGTCATGCGGGGAGCCTTTGGATGGCTTTGTGCAGAGGAATGACATAACCAGACTTCCGCGTGTTTTATGGATCTCCCTGACCGTGTGTGGAGGATGGGGAGGCAGGGTGGAAGCAGGAAGGCCAGTTAGGAGACTTTTAAAATAGTCCAAGTGAGAGACAGCTGTGGCTTGGACCAACGGGCAAGTCGGGAAGTGATGGAGCTACAAGAAGTGGTTTGATTCTGGTTGTATTCTGAATATAAATAAGAGTTGAGAGAATATGCTGATGGATTAGAGACTGACACCAGCATGAGAAAGCTGCTGTGGGGATAAAATGAGATATGTGTGCGCAGTGTCTCACCTACTGCCCTAGTCTCGGCCCACCTCTGCCCCACATGCCTACTGTTTCCTACAAGTAAAGTGAAATCCCTCGGAAATTTACACAAGCTGGCCGAGAGGAGGAAAGAGAAGGCAAAGGCAGTCCCTGCCTCAGGCAGCACGTGTTCACCTACCTTCCCTGCTCTCAGATCCCTGCAGTGCCCTGGCGACAAGGACACTCAAAAGTCATCCCATGCAAGTCAGCCAGAGAAATTATAGGTGTCCTCCCCCTACCCAGGCCTTTGCATGGGCCACGCCCCACCTCAGGTCCTCCTTTGCCTTGGTTCTTCATCTGGGCACCTGCTATGGCTCCCGTAAGATTCAGCTTGTTAGGAGTGCGTAATTCTCAGCAGCCCCTGGCCCTGCCCCTCTTCATTCTGAGTCAGAGATGGTCTCTGCAGCTCCCACAGCACCCCAGAGCTCTCCACCACTTCAGACCTCACCACCCTGGATGGTAATCGTGGCAGGATTGAAAATCCATCCCCATTACTCTTCTGTGTACAAAGAAAATGTGGTTTCTTCATTCGGTCAGTAACTGCCCTGTTCTTCCCCACAAGCCCCGCTCCCAACTGGTAAAGCAGAGAAAGAAAACTAAATTTAGTTTAAGCTGTTGCTCTTGGGTCTGATCCTAGATTTGAAGAATCTGTTGAATTAAATGTTTCGTCTCTTGAGGTGAAAATGCTCAGACTCTCAGATTTGTGAAGCCCCTCTCCAGGCTCCATCCCGTCCCCTCCTGGTGTATTCTTGGGCCGGTGGATGGGGAGAGTTTGAGACGGACCTGGTACCCTCTGAGAGTTGAACGGACTCTGGTACCCTCTGAATCCTCCATGGTTTATGCTACAGAGAGGCAGGGCTGGGCTGCCTCCTGAATGATGTCCCCCAAGGTGAGGCCAGTTCCACCCCAGGAAGCCTGCCAACACCTGCTGGGACACCTCTGGTTGCTGTGACATGTCAACTGGCCTCTCTCAGCTTCTTCAAGACCTGCTGGTGCTCTCCGGCTGACTGGCCTTTCCTCTCACTGACTCCTCTCATAGACCCTTCAGAGTCTCTGCCATGTCTGGATCCATCCCTGCTATAGGGTTTCCTTGCCACCTTCCACAGGACCACAGGACCAAAGTGCAGGGATGCCAACTCCAGCCCATTCACTCCTCCAGCCATTTGCCACTTCTGACCACATCTCCATTTCCTGTCTTCTTCCCACATCTGCCAGGACTAGAAAGAGTGGGCTGTTCTCCCTGTCTCCTTCATTTGCAAAGACTTCCAGTACACAAAATTTGATGACCATACCTACCTCTTGTTATATTAAATAGGAACTAAAATAATTTAGAATGTTTTCAAATTCTACAAAGATGTTCTTCCAGCCTGTATCTGTCAGCCACAATAATGCTGCATAACAAACAACCAGAAAACCTCAGGGGTACCCTCAATAAGCATTTATTTAGCTCATGGGTGTGAAGGTTGAGTGGTGTTAGCTGACTGAATCTGGGTTCCACTGAGATGGCTCAGCTGGGGTGATTCTGCCTCACTTGTTTCTCTTCTCTCTCCTGAAACAAGCAGGCTAACCCAGGTACGTGATTCTCAAAGTGAGGCAGAGTGCAGGAAGGAAGCCCAAATATTCAAGCATGTTTAATGCCTCCACTGGCTACAGGTCTGCTAATATCCCATTGGCCAAAGCAAATCATGTAGGGCAGAGAAGTATACTCCCCTTAAATGAGAGCTCTGCAAATCTTCATGGGTAGGGTTGTTAATGACAGCAGAGTGAAGAGCTGGGAACACAGAAATCCTGCAAATATTGACTATTTTAGAATGACCCTTCTAGGACCTTTATTTTCATACCCCTGCCCTAAGGTTGACAACTGTCTTGGACCAGCTTGAATGGTAATCCCTGTTACAGAATTATCTATTCATTCATACCCATCCATTAAGCTGTGACCTCTGCAAGATGAGGGTTACGTTCTATTTATCTCCATAAGCCCTAAGCGCCTGCATATAGTATTTGCAGTGGATGCTATAGTAGCCTCCCTATCATAGGGTTCCTTCTCGCCTGTTTCATGGCAGTCATATGCTTTGGGTGATAATGTGCATACTTCTAACTTTAGAAGTGGGCACGTCCCTCTAAAAGTTCACATGGGAATATACTAAGGCCAAAGCTAATCAGTGCATGATATTCCCTCTGGACACAGGGTTCAGGGGTGATTCTGTCAGACTGAAGCTTAGAAATTCCGTTGCCTTGCTGTAGAAACTAATGCCTATCTCCTCCTGAATGTAAATGAGAAACTACATAGCCCTGGTCCACCAGGAGACATATTTCTAACATGAGAAGAGCTAGTCTAGCACAAAGCAGATCTGAGAGGAACACAGATAAAAGATGCAGAGCTGAGTTGTGCCCTACTTCTGAAGTTTTCAGCTAAATGGTACCATACTCCCATACCCCCACCCCTTGGGATTCTCTGTACCCTTCATTCTACTTCTACTTCTTTTTGTTTCTTTTTCCAAAGCACTTTTCACTTGAATTATTATCTGTTTATTCATTGAGATGAAGATATTTATTTGTTCACTGTCTATCTTCTCACACTGGAATGCAAGCTCCATACAGGCTGAGACTGCTGTATTCACTGCTCTATCCTCAGCATCTAGAACTGTGCCTGGAACATAATATGTATCCACTAAAAATCTGTCAAAAAGATGAATGAATGAATGAATGAAATGTTAAGTCTAAGTTGAGTTTCCTGTTTATTACCACTAAAAGAATCCCGATATGCTGTTCAAGAAACACTCGTTGAATGAATGTGTGGATGGCAGAGTAAGTGAGAGCACGAGACACACAGCTGTCTTCAAATAGTCAAAGACTAGGCTATGGAAAAAGCACTAGATTCATTCTAATGTGGTTCCAGAAGTAAACGTTATATTAAGGCTCAACATAAGGAAAAGCTTGGTAATAAGCTCTTCCAGATGGGATGCATGGTCACAGTAGGTGACGAGCTTCCTGTCACTGGTGGTATAACAGGTGAAGAAGCCAAGCTACCAGTAGAAACTAGAGAGTGTTCTTGCAACAATGACAAGCTAGATGCTGGATCATTTTCAATAATGAGAATTTATAGATCTAACCCTCTCTCCTGGGCCTTCAGTCTACATAATTTATCTTAAGTTCTGAACAGGTTAGGATGCCTCTTCTTTAGGTATATGTCACTCGGAAAAATTTTCTCCTGTCTAGTCCTGCTTTGACACTTCACAGGCCTGCGACTTGGAGAAGGTCAGCTCACCTCAGGGAGCCTCAGTTTACTTATTAGCAAAAGGAGGGGACTGGAGTGGATAAATTAAATATCCCAAGATCGTATTTGTCAGCGCTTATCTGCAGCTTGATGCCGCACCAAGGGCTTTAGACAATCTTGGTCTAATGTGATTTTCATAATAATGGAGAGCTTTACTCTAAAAGATACACACTACTATTACTCTCTCTTTACAGATAAAGAAACAAAGACTCAAAAAGGCTAAGTAACTTGTCCAGGGCACAGAACAAGGAAATTCTGGAACTTGGAATCTGAACTATTAATCAGGGCTCCAACTTGTCAAACTAGAACTTATCTATTACTCATCACCTCTGTGGGCTCTTTCGGCTCTGATGGTCTGGGATTCCACACCGTCCCTCATTAGGCCACATATTTCGGATTCAAGACTTCATAATCAACCCAAGGCAGTGAGGAAGGCAACTCAACCTGTCCTGCTGGCCCCTCTGGGCTAAACATCTCCAAACACCCAGATAGCAAAGTACCTCCCCAAAAGTTTGTGTTTCTCAAATCTTCTCTACCCTACCCCAGCCCTTCAAGATTTCTGGATTATAATGAGGCAATATAAAGAGTACTGCTCTGAGTCAGAATTTTACAACTGAGGGAGAAGAACACATGTGTGGGAGACAAAATTGTATATGGGTGTGAAGGATATCATTGGCATTCCCACTTTATAGATAGAAAAACTGAACTCAGTGAGGTTATGTAACTCGTGCCAGGTCACCCATAGCTAGTAAGTCACAAACTCAAGACACTAAACTCAGTATAACTGAGTGCAACAAGACCAAGCCCATTCTCTCTCTGTTTATCTATGTTGAGTGTGTGGGTGTGTTTTTTGTCATTTAAATATTGTCCTGGAAGAAGTGGAAAGAAATGGTTTTATTCCACCTTATACATATTTTTAGAGAAATATAGCTTCTCCTAATTTGACAGCTGAGAGAATTATTAGAGCTGCCATTTGTCTACCTTCTCTCCAAATATCCTTCCATCCCAACCCCTCATGAATGGCTGAGAAATTATTGTGCAGAAATTATGTAAAGTTCTTTATTCTGATCTTTGACTACTGTATCAGTTAGCTATCGCTGCAATAATGCTGCCTAACAACAACTCAGGAGCTAAAGACGATGAGCATCTACTGTCATGGGTATGGGGCTCAGTTGGGGTGACTTGGCTTCAAAGTACAGCATCTTGGCATTGCCTGACTTAGACCAGATTCAGCCAGGTGGCTCTACTTCAAGCTGCAAGGCCCTACTCCATGTGTGACTCGTTCTCCTTGGACCAGCTGAAAGGAACATGTCCTTCTCATGGCACTAGCACAGGCACAAGAGAGCAAACATCAAACCACCCAGATGTTTTTTAAGCCTCTATTCACATCAGGTCAGCTAGCATTCCACTGACCAAAGTAAATCATATGACTAAACTCTAAGTCAAGGAATGGCAAAGTATGCTCCACCCATTAACGATGGTGGGGTGTATTGGTTTGCTAAGGGCTGCCATAACAAAATATCACAGACTGGGTGGCTTAAATAACATAAATTTATTTCCTCACAGTTCTGGAGGCTTAAAGTTTAACATCCAGGTGCTGGCTGGTTCAGTGTCTCCTGAGGCTTCTCTCCTTGGCTTACAGATGTCCACCTTCCCACTGCGTCATTCCTCTGTACATGCATGCTACTGGTGTCTCTTCCTCTTCCTTACAAGGATATCAGTCCTGTTGAATTCAGACCCCACCCTTATGACCTCACTTGACATTAATTATCCTCTTTAAAGGCCATCTACAAATACATCACATTGGGGATTAGGGCTTCCAAATATGAATTTGGGGTGGGGGGGACACAACTAAATCCATAACATAGGGTTAATGAATTTTTTGAACAATGTCTGTTTTCATTTTAAGTTTTTCCACAACTTGGAGTCTGACTGGCCATAGTTTCAAACTCTGACTCTACCACTTCACAGCTGTGTAACCTTAGGAAGATTACTTATATTTTCTCACTTAGAAAAGTGGAATAATGTTAGTAATCAACTCATATGTTTGTTAAAAACTGAATGAAACAATTCATTAAAAAGCAAGTACAAAGTAGTTGCTCAATAAATACTGCTGGTGCTGTGGCTCTTTACAGTTAGGAGGCTTTCACTCTACTTAGGGAGGCTGTAAGAGCTGTGACATCAGCCACATGCCTTCCCTTTTGAGACCTGGATTCCCTCCTGCAAACTTTACTCTCCCAAATCCATCTTCCTTCAATCTGTTTCTACAATATGGTGACTCTTAAAAAAATCCACTTAACATTTCTCTGCCAATAAATTAGAGGCCAGAAAGAAAGGAGATGGTACACACTTGCTTTTCTAGACATTTTGCAGATAGCTAGCTGCCTTGAAGCCATGTCATGCTGCTGGAGCATCATCTAAATGCTTGATATTCATCTGCTACGTAAAAAGCCTATGAGCTCAGAGGAGGACCGTGCAAGAATTAAGTAGAGTCCTTTGAGAGTACCTCTTGGGCATTCTTTTTGGGAGTCAATAATATATGTTAACTAAGTTCCAAAAGAACTTTTAGAACTTTGCAGACATTTCTCAGAATCTGGTTGTTTATTTCATAGGCTACGTGCCATTGAGACCTCAGTGAAGTAGCTACTTCTTGTGCCCTTTTAATGCCCTCTCAAAAGGGGCGATCACCTGTTTAACTTCCCCAGGATTAATTCTTTCAAAAATTATTCTTATTAGTGTTTCAAGTGGTTTTTAACTTCTCAAATCCTACCAAAATATCTGTAGCGAGCAGTGGGGCTGGGGAGCACAGAGGAGAACAACAACACACATTTTTTTCTCTATTCTGCATACAGCAACTTATTTAATGAAGACAATATCCCTGAACAGTAGTTAATCAGGGACCAGCCAGGGAATCAGTGTCAATTTAACCAAAGTCTTCCCTCACTGCCAGCCAGCTTCCAAGCCTGGTTCACCCTGGTCATTTGGGGGCTGTTGATCTCAGGAAGGAAGTATAGAGAAGACAGAAATAAGACCAGGTTGTCTATGGCAAGACTTCTTTTTTTTTTTTTGCAAAATATTTTTTTATTGAGAGACTTATTGAATATTTGTTTTTGTTTTGTTTTGGTTGTTTTTTGTCATTTAATATTAATTGTATAGAGGAGTATAGTTGATTTACAATATTGTGTTTCTTTTTGGTGTACAGCAACTTGAATCACTTATACAGAGATGTCTATATATTCTTTTTCGGATTCTATTTCCTTTGAGGTTATTACAGCGTGTTGTGTCAAGTTTCCTGTACTACACAGTAGGTCCTTATTGATTATGCCTTTTCTCTATGTAAATGTATGTATGCTAATTTAAACCTCCTAATTTATGCCTCCTCCCACCCTCACCTTTCCCTTTGGCAGCCATAAGTCTGTTTTCTAAAGGACTTCTGACTTTTCTAAAGACACTTAGGCTGAGGAAAAGTTAAGACGCTAACCATTCTCCCCTCATGTCTATACCCTGATGGAGCTTGCCATACTGACTCTTTATAATCCCTGAGCCTGAGATGAGCCAGAGACCTGCTGGGGAAGTCCCTGAGGGGACCAGAGGAAACAGACTGATGGGGTGGCTTCTCTCATTCACTCAAGTGTGCAGACTCAAGTTGAGGGGCCTGGACCACTCAGTCTAATATGTGTCTCTTGGAGGTTGTAAAACTCAGTGGACAGAAATATGACCCTTGTGCCCAAGGACAGGGCAGGAATCATGATATGCAAATTGATTTAGTGGCTTTTAAAGTTGAATGCATTGGTATAGGTGTGTATTCCCAGATTTTATCAGCACAAAGGTTGTGTCTGTGTTTTCCATGGGCCCGAGGTGGGTGGCATGCATAAAAAAGCCAGCACAGGCTCCCAACTTCCCTTCCAACTTCCTTTTCCCTCTATAAAAGAGCTCCCTTCTTCATTTTTGCAGGGAACTTGTGAAAAACTGGCAGTCTATTTGTCTAAGGTCAAAAGCCCCTAAAATAATTAAGCTCCACACCCAGTATATGAAGTTCTAATTACTTTAGAACAGTTTTAGAATATGAATAGATTTTTTATATCATAATATTGGTGAAAAAGCAGGAGTATCGCCTCGCCATTTTGTTACTGTTTATTCTGTTTGCATGATTAGAATCCTCTTTAATTTAATCTGTACAATCGCATCCAAAAGAATAAAATACATAGGAATAAATCTAACTAAGGAGGTAAAAGACCTGTACTCAGAAAACTGTAAGACACTGATGAAAGAAATCGAAGATGACACAAATAGATGGAAAGACATACTGTGTTCATGGATTGGAAGAATAAACACTGTTAAAATGACCATATTGCCCCAAGGCCATCTACAGATTCAATGCAATCCCTATCAAAATACCAATAGCCTCCTTCACAGAACTAGAATAAATAATTCTAAAATTTGTATGGAAACACAAAAGACCCCAAATAGCCAAAACCATCTTGAGAAATAAGAACAAGCCCAGAGGAATTTCACTCCCTGATTTCAAATTATACTGCAAAGCTACAGTAATCAAAACAGTATGGTACTGGCACAAAAACAGACACTTAGATCAATGGAACAGAACAGGGGACCCAAAAATAAATGCACACTTACATGGTCAATTAGTCTATGACAAAGGATGTAAGAATATACAATAGGAAAAGACAGCCTCTTCAACAAGTGGTGCTGGTAAAACTACATACAAAATAATCAAACTGGACTACTTTCTCATGGGATATACAAAGATAAACTCAAAATGGATTAAAGATTTAAACATAAGATCTGAAACTATAAAACTCCTCAAAGACATTGGTCTTAGCAATATTTTTTTGGATATGTCTCCTCAGGCAAGGGAAACAAAAATAAACAATAGGGACTACGTCAAATGAAAAAGTTTTTGTGCAGCAAAGAAAACTATTGACAAAACAAAAAGGTAGCCCACTGAATGACAGAAGATATTTGCAAGTGATACATCTGATAAGGGGTTAATATCCAAAATATAAAAAGAACTCATACAACTCAACATCAAAAAAAACCCAAACAACCTGATTAAAAAATGGGCAGAAGACCTGAATAGACATTTTTCCAAAGAAGACATACAGAGGGCCAACAGACACAGAAAGATGATCAACATCACCATGTTGCCAGACACGTGAGTCAAGTGCCTGTGACCCTCAGCCATTAGCAAGGCCTCCTGTGTTTCCTGCTTCCATGACAAAAGAGCAGCATGGGAACAATAACAACTGTAGGCTCCTTTAAGTGGCTATATACAGTCTTCTTTCTCCTGGGGCAGCAGCAGATGCAGTACCATGCAGAAGAAAGAGGGTAGGCTTGAGCGTCAGACCTATCTGGCCTCAAATGCATATTCCACCATTGGGCAAGTTACTCTCTAAGCCACAGCTTTTCTAGAATGAGAATAGCAATGCCCACCACAGAAATATAGCAGACAAAGTGAGGTGCAGCTTGCAGAGCTAACAAGAACGGCATCTGGCAGAGCAGGCCTTCCAACCAAACATATTGTTAGCACTTCCCACCTTCAGCCAGGCCCACTTCTTTCTCCCTCTTTCTAGTACAAAGTTTTTGGTCACATGATGGATGGATTTAGATTGCTCACAGGGCTCTTGCTTTGCACAGGAGTACCCTTGGGCTCCATGTGGGTTAGAGTAAAGCTGTTTATTAACTTAACCCCTGCTCTGACACACCCACTGGACAAAGATCTTCCATGTTCCTAGAATCAAGGGACCTCCTCTCCTTGGAGCCAGTCTGACACTGGAGTACAGAAGTCTTCTCAGATCCATTATCTCACTATGTATGGACAATCGCCCTCTGACATAGATGGCACCATTCCCATTTTAAAAAGAGGAAAACCACACAGGGACTTGAAAGGCAAGGCCAAATGTATTCCATTTCCCTTAACACAATTCTAATATTCTCCCTGGTATTAAAAAAAAATTAACACCCTTCATTCTTGCCTTAAAAGACAGTAGGAAGGCCTTCAAGATGGTGGAAGAGTAAGTCGTGGAGATCACCTTCCTCACCACAAATACATCAGAAATACATCTACATGTGAAACAACTCCTACAGAACACCTACTGAATGCTGGCAGAAGACTTCAGACTTCCCAAAAAGCAAGAAACACCCCTATGTACCTGGGTAGGGCAAAAGAAAAAAGAAAAAACAGAGACAAAAGAATAGGGACGGGACGTGCACCTCTGGGAGGGAGCTGTGAAGGAGGGAAAGTTTCCACACACTAGGAAGCCCCTTCACTGGCGGAGACGGGGGGTGGCGGGGGGGAAGCTTCAGAGCCACAGAGGAGAGCACAGCAACAAGGGTGCATAGGGCAAAGTGGAGAGATTCCTGCACAGAGGATTGGTGCCGATCAGCACTCACCAGCCTGAGAGGCTTGTCTGCTCGCCCACTGGGGTGGGTGGGGGCTGCGAGCTGAGGCTTGGGCTTCAGAGGTCAGATCCCAGGGAGAGGACTGGGGTTGGCTGCATGCACACAGCCTGAAGAGGGCTAGTGCAGGAAAAAGTCTGGACCTGCTTAAGAGGCAAGAGACCACTGTTTCGGGGTGCACAAGGAGAGGGGATTAAAAGCACCACCTAAACGAGCTCCAGAGATGGGCGTGAGCTTCAGCTATCAGCGTGGACACCAGAGAGGGGCATGAAATGCTAAGGCTACTGCTGCAGCCATGAAGAAGCCTGTGTGGAAGCACAGGTCACTATCCACACCTCCCCTCCCGGGAGCCTGTGCAGCCTGCCACTGCCAAGGTCCCGTGATCCAGAGACAAATTCCCAGCACAGCACGCCTCACGCTGTTGCAACATCATGCTGGCCACTGCTGCCGCAGGCTCGCCCCACATTCTGTACTCCGTCCTCCACCCGGCCTGAGTGAACTAGAGACCCCTATCAGCTGCTACTTTAACCTCGTCCTGTCTGAGTGAAGAACAGCCGCCCTCAGGTGACCTACACACAGAGGTGGGGCCAAATCCAAAGCTGAACCCCAGGAGCTGCGCGAACAAAGAAGAGAAAGGGAAATCTCTCCCGGCAGCCTCAGGAGCCGCAGATTAAATCTCCACAATCAAGTTGATGTACCTTGATGTACCTTGCATCTGTGGAACACCTGAATAAACAATGAATCATCCCAAAATTGAGGTGGTGGACTTTGGGAGCAAGGATACATATTTCCATTTTCGCTTTTTGTGAGTGTGTATGTGTATGCTTCTTTGTCTGATTTTGTCTGTATAGCTTTACTTTTATCATTTGTGCTACAGTTCTGTCTGTCCTTTTTTGTTGTTTTTACCAAAGTATAATTTATAGCACGTACTAACATTAGTGGATTTGTTTTTTACTTCCGTTGCTCTCTTCTTTCTTTTTTTTCCTATTTATTACTTTTTAATTTTTATTATTTTTTATTTTAATATCTTTATTTTATTTTTTCTTTCTTTTTTTCCTCCCTTTTCTTCTGAGCCACGTGGCTGACAAGGTCTTGGTGCCCCGGATGGGTGTCAGGCCTGTGCCTCTGGGGTGGGAGAGCCAAGTTCAGGACAATGGTACACCAGAGACCTCACAGCTCCACGTAATATCGAACAGCGAAACCTCTCACGGAGATCTCCATCTCAAGGCTAAGACCCAGCTCCACTCAACGACCAGCAAGCTGCAGTGCTGGACACCCTATGCCAAACAACTAGCAAGACAGGAACACAACCCCACCCATTAGCACAGAGGCTGCCTAAAAGCATAATAAGGTCACAGACACCCCAAAACACACCACCAGATGCAGTCCTGCCCATCAGAAAGACAAGATCCAGCCTCATCCACCACAACACAGGCACCAGTCCCCTCCACCAGGAGGCCTACACAACCCACTGAAACAAACTTAGCCACTGGGGGCAGACACCAAACACAACAGGAACTATGAACCTACAGGCTGTGAAAAGGAGACCCCAAACACAGTAAGCTAAGCAAAATGAGAAGACAGAGAAACACACAGCAGATGAAGGAGCAAGGTAAAAACCAGCAGACCTAACAGATGAACAGGAAATAGTCTACCTGAAAAAGAATTCAGAGTAATGATAGCAAGATGATCCAAAATCTTGGAAATATAATGGAGAAAATAAAAGAAACATTTAACAAGGACCTAGAAGAGCCAAAGAGCAAACAAACAATGATAAACAACACAATAAATGAAATTAAAAATTCTCTAGAAGGAATCAATAGTAGACTAACTGAGGCAGAAGAATAGATAAGTGACCTGGAAGATAAAAGAGTGGAAATAACTACTATTCTGCAGAGAAGAATAAAGAAAAATGAAGGAAAAAAATTGAGGACAGTCTCAGAGAACTCTGGAACAACATAAAATGCACCAACATTCGAATTATAGGGGTCCCAGAAGAAGAAGAGAAAAAAAAAGGGACTAAGAAAATATTTGAAGAGATTATAGTTGAAAACTTCCCTAATATGGGAAAGGAAAAAAAGTCCAGGAAGTTCAGAGAGTCCCATACAGGACAAATCCAAGAAGAAACACGCCAAGACACATATTAATCAAACTATCAAAAATTAAATATAAAAAAAATATTAAAAGCAGCAAGGAAAAAACAACAAATAACATACAACAGAATCCCCATATGGTTAACAGCTGATCTTTCAGCAGAAAATCTAAAAGCCAGAAGGGAGTGACAGGACATATTTAAAGTGATGAAAAGGAAAAACCTACAACCAAGATTACTCTACCCAGCAAGGATCCCATTCAGATTCGACACAGAAATTAAAATCTTTACAGAGAGACAAAAGCTAAGAAAATTCATCACCACGAAACCTCTTTACAGCAAATGCTAAAGGAACTTCTCTACAAAGGAAACACAAGAGAAGGACCTAAAATAACAAACCCAAAACAATTTAAAAAATGGTAATAGGAACATACATATCGATAACTGCCTTAAATGTAAATGGATTAAATGCGCCAACCAAAAGACATAGACTGGCTGAATGGATACAAGAACAAGACCCGTATAAATGCTGTCTGCAAGAGACCTACTTCAAACCTAGGGACACATACAGACTGAAAGTGAAGGGACAGAAAAGGATATTGCATGCAAATGGAAATCAAAATACAGCTGGAATAGTAATTCTCATATCAGACAAAATAGACTTTAAATAAAGACTATTATGAGAGACAGAGAAGGACACTACATAATGATCAAAGGATCAATACAAGAAGAAGACATAACAATTGTACATATTTATGCACCCAACATAGGAGCACCTTAATATATAAGGCAAAGGCTAACAGTCATAAAAGGGAAATCGACAGTAACACAATCATAGTAACAGACTTTAAAACCCCACATTCACCAATGGACAGATGATCCAAATTGATAATAAATACGGACACACAAGCTTTAAATGACACATTAAACAAAATAGACTTATGATATTTATAGGACATTCCATTCAAAAACAACACATTTTCTTCTCAAGCTCTCATGTAATATTCTCCAGGATAGATCATATCTTGGGTCACAAATCAAGCCTTGGTAAATTTAAGAAAATTGAAATTGTATCAAGTATGTTTTCCAAGCACGACACTATGAGATGAGACATCAATTAAAGGAAAGAATCTGTAAAAATTACAAACACATGGAGGCTAAACAATACACTACTAAATAACCAAGAGTTCACTGAATAAATCAAAGAGGAAATCAAAATTACCTAGAAACAAATGACAATGAAATCACGATGACACAAAACCTATGGGATGTAGCAAAAGCAGTTCTAACACGAAAGTTTATAGCAATACAATCCTACCTCAAGAAACAAGAAACATCTCAAATAAACAACATAATCTTATACCTAAAGCAATTAGAGAAAGAAGAACAAAAAAACCCCCAAAGTTAGCAGAAGGAAAGAAATCATAAAGATCAGCAGATCAGAAATAAATGAAAAAGAAATGAAGGAAACAACAGCAAAGATCAATAAAACTAAAAGCTGGTTCTTTGAGAAGGTAAACAAAATTGATAAACCATTAGAAAGACTCATCAAGAAAAAAGAGAGAAGACTCAAATCAATAGAATTAGAAATAAAAAGGAGAAGAAACAACTGACACTGCAGATATACAAAGGATCATGAGAGATTACTACAAGCAACTCTATGCCAATAAAATGGACAACCTGGAAGAAATGGACAAATTCCTAGAAAAGCACAACCTCTGAGACTGAACCAGGAAGAAACAGAAACTATAAACAGACCAATCACAAGAAAGGAAATTGAAACTATGACTAAAAATCTTTCAACAAACAAAAGCCCAGGACCAGACGGCTTCACAGGCGAATTCTATCAAACATTTAGAGAAGAGCTAGTACCTATCATTCTCAAACTCTTCCAAAATATACCAGGGGAGGAACACTCACAAACTCATTCTATGAGGCCACTGTCACCATGATACTAAAACCCGACAAAGACGTAACAAGAAAGTAAACTACAGGCCAGTATCACTGATGAACATAGACGCAAAAATCCTCAACAAAATACTAGCAAACAGAATCCAACAGCACATTAAAAGGATCATATATCATGATCAAGTGGGGTTTATCCCAGGAATGCAAGGATTCTTCAATATATGCAAATCAATCAATGTGATAAACCGTATTAACAAATTGATGGAGAAAAACCATATGATCATCTAAATAGATGCAGAAGAAGCTTTCAAAACATTTAACACCCACTCATGATAACTGTATAACTAGTTCCCCCTGTAAATACCCCATAAAGTAGGTATTCTCAAAACACTAAGCAATAAATACCAACTTCAGTGATAAAACACAGAAGATATAGCCAACATCGTTGGTTTTGACTTGTATTAAGCTGACATAAATGGGGCAAGGGATTGGATTCCATTTCTGGAATAGGGTTTCCTATAACTGCAGACACACAGATGGACAAACCGACAGGCCCCTGGCCACTGATGCCCTCTGCTGACATGAGCAGCCTCTCTTGTTCTGAAACAGAGATTGGCCACATATCACTCCCCATCCATCTCTTCCCAGCTCCCCCTCCCACAGCCTCCCTGTGTGAGTCCCTCTCCCCGTGGTGCCCCTCCCTGCATGTAAAGAGCACACCCTTCAGCTTCCCTCAGCATGAGGCTGTCCTGCAGCTGGACTGTCAGACAAAGCCACCCCACATTTGCTGCCCACGTGCCCCCTGAGCTGGAAAGGTCACATGAATATCTCATGAGGTGTTTCAGCAGCCAAGGTGTGGCAAAAACTCACGGCTCCTTACCTTCGGTGTGGACTGCCTCCCTGCTTCGCCCAAATCTCCCTTCAAGCCCACGCATTCCCTGATAGCCATGACCCCCCAAGCCTGAGCTCTCACAGCCAAGCTGGCACTGCCCGGCAGTGTCTTTCCTACTAACCTCCTGGAGAACAGGAAGGCTTGCTCAGTCCTGTCCCTGCTGCCGATCACAGTGCCCATTACACACGAGGCACTTATATGGCTGCTGAATGTGTAAGCAGAGCTTCCACAGCAGGGGGCACAGGCCTTAAAATGCAGGTGTTTCTTGGAGGTGGGGGCACCGTGATATAAGTCCACTCGAGAACCCTGAATCTCTGAAGTGTAGGGGGCTCCTAACAGAGAAGAGGGGACTCAGAAAGGAGGCACTTGCGGACAACAAAGGCAGGCTTTGCCTGGAGAGGGTGAGGATTAGAATCCAGTTGGCTAGTGCTGAGAAAGGGAGAGGGTGACATCTTCTCTCAGTGGAGCATTTTCTTCCAACAGTAAAAAAGTAAGAACTCTGAAGTCAGATAGAATTTGATTTGCAGCCCAGCTTTTCTACGGTTGTTCTTGAAGGACTCTAAAAATGCCAAAACACAGTAGCAAAGGAGCCTGTGGAAGTGAGTTAAGACCTGCTGGCATTTCTGATTGTTAACCAGTCACAGTGTGTTCTATTTCAAAGCTGCGTGAGGCCAGCGGAGAAATGAACCAGAGCTGCACCAACTGCTTCCAGGTGATGCTTCAACAGTATGGAGGGAGGTGGTTTCTATTCATTGACTCAACTTAGAAAACTGTTCAGAAAATTTCCTGGCAGGTATTAGCAGGGTTTTGATGAAGGGATAACTCTGGGTAGAGATGTTTTAATGAGGTTCAGAGTGAACATCATAAAGAACGGCACCATCACAGCTAGGGAAGGATGCTAGCGCTCCAACACACCTGGTGGAGACCGAACCTGGCCAGCGGCACGCAACGCTGGCTTCCAGACATTTGGGAGTCTCACCACAGATTTGGCAGTGCTAAAGCAGCTGTGTTAGAGCCTTGGCCTGGGTGTCATGGAAACAAAGTTTTAAATGAAGGTTTTCTCAAGGTCTCCTATCTACTGTCTGAAGCAAGATCCTTCACCATTCTCTATTCATTTCCATTTCTGTACATCAAAGTGGGAGATGATCCTTTTTCTGAAAAAAGATGGATGCTTATAGAGCACCCACTACATGCCAGGCTCATAATAGGTGCTCTACATGAATTATTCCATTTCATCTTCACAACAGCCTGAAGTAGTTAGGTAGTATAAGGGAGTGTGTATCAGTCAGATTTCAGTCAGATGAATAGATCCACTCTAGGTATTCTAGCAGAAAGGGAGTTTGTATTAATTACAGAGATTCTTAAATACAGGGCAGGGGACTGATGGTCAGTGAGAACTACTGCTGACTTTGAAATCAGAAAATACTTGAATCACAGGAAGCCCGTGCCAATGATCTCACCTGAGTGCCACATGAAGTGGGGGTTTCCAGAAGCTCACCTTCAAGTCACTGCAAACGTCATGTTCACTGTACATCTATGTGGCCACCCTGAACAAGCAGAGAGCAATGAATGCCTCTCCTCTTCTCTGCCTTCCAAGTCTGCATGGATGTCTTGCATTGGCAGGATCCAAACCAGAACCCTATTGACCAAAGGAGCCTGGAAAATGTAGTTTTCAGCCTTCCAGCCCCCGCAAAACAAGGAAGAACTTAGAATCAACAGACAACATCCAGCACAGAGAGATGCTACTGTGCTCATCTTATTATTTAGCCAACTGAGTTTCAAGAAGTGAAATAATTTTGCCTAAGTTCCGTCTGCTGGTTTGTGGTGGGAATGAGGTATGAATAAGCCTGAGTCCCTCTGCCTCCAAAATCCAGAAGAATGAATGGAATTTTGATTGATGTGGAGACATAAATGTGTCCACCTGGATCCCAGGAGGACATTTCTGTGTTTGGGTGGCTCATCCACCAACTCTACCAGTATGATGGAGATAAATAAGTCACGTACAGTGAGGTTTTCCCATGGAAGAGTCTATTTGACATTCACCCATAGTAACTAGGATGAGTCTGAGGCAATAATATTAAAACCCGAAAAAACTTTCAAGTGTTATTAGGGGAATGTAAATTAAAACCACAAAGAGAGAGCCTATCAAATCCACTCACCCAGAGACATCAAGGGTTAGCAAGGATATAGAGCCTTACCAACCCTCAGACACTGCTGGTGAACAAGTAAATTGGTACAACCACTTTGAAATGTACTTTGGCATTACCTCTTAAGGTTCAGTGTGTTCACAATCTATGGGCAAGGATTCCACTCATAAAAATATTTCCTAAAGAAATTCTTGCATGTGTGCTCCATAATATGAAATACATATAGAAATGTTCATAGCAGCATCGCCCTCAGCAGACTAAAACCTAAAGCAAACCTAATGCCCATTAACAGGATGAATAAATAAACTGGATTATATTCAGACAAATGGAATATTATACAGCAATGGAAATGAATTACCATTAGATTTAGCAAGGTGTACAAACTTCAAAGATTTGATGCAGAAAGAAAAAAGTCACCGAAGCAGTATTATTCCATTCATATGAACGACAAAACTAAAGAGCATACTGTTTAGAGTACATACATATGTCATACATTATAGAGAAAAGCAAGGCAAATATTCATTTAAATGGAGAATAATGGGGTATTTTGGAAGGAGACAAGAATGGAATGGGACCAGGGGGCTCAGAGAGGTTTCTTTGGTCCTGATAATGACCTGTTTCTAAGTGAAATAGTGAGTTCAGGGGTGTTTTATTATTATTATTCCTTACATTCATAGTATATGTTATATACACTGTTTTATGTGTATGATATATTTCACACACCAAGAAAGTTAATGTCAGAGTGGAGACTTTCCGTCAGTCTCTGCCTTTCTGCAAGTCCCATCAGGGGTAGTCACTGTAAATCCTGTCTATCCCATTCTGGCCTTTCAAATGCAGCATTAGGCACATTCTGAGACAATATAAAGTTTACTGCACACATATGAACTCATCTCCAGAATTCCTCCTGACCACCTCTCACTTGTCAGCTCCACTATACAAGGTAATAATCCACAGTGGCTTACAACTTGGATTTTGGAGGTTGATTTGAATTTTGAAACCTGATTTGAATTTCAGACCTGGGATTGAATCCCAGCCCTGCCACTCACTATCCACGTGATCTTGGGAACATTATGTAACCTGCATGTTTCCCAGCCAATAAGACAGTACTTATACCATGGTGCTGTTGTTATAAAGATGCAGTGAGTTAATGAGTGTAAAACACCGAGAAGAGTGACTAGCATACAGTAAATACCATTTAATTGTCAATTTTTACCATTACTTCTCATTTTTCTTCTTGCTAGATTTGTTGATCAACGCATTCTTCTTATTTGACCCCACATCCCAGTAACTACTATCTACTTGGTACCATTTGAAAAACAAGGGTCAGCAAACTATGGCCTGTGGGTCAAATAGAGCCAACTGCCTATTTTTATAAATAAAGTTTTATTGGAACACAACCATGTCCATTCATCTATATATTATCTATGACCTCCTTCATGCCAACAGCGGAGTTGAAGAGTTGCAACAGAAACCACAGGACCTGCAAAGCCTATCTGGCCCTTTACAGAAAATATTTGCTGACCACTGCTTAAGAATTTGGTTGAACTCTGCTCTCCTGGCTTTGCTCTTGCCCCCCCTCCCCCCATAACCTCCTGACCACAGACCCATTTCCAGATATCTGTACTCCAACCTCAGGCACAGTGACTGATGAAGCCAACATAATCTTATGTCCTTGGGACCACAAAGTCAAGTCCACCCTCTATTGGCCATCTCCTATCACGGGCAGAGGACAGGACATATCAAGTACCAAGCCATTCCCGACCAAGGCAAGGCATTTGACAACAGACTCTGACCCTAAGGTTTCACTATCCCATATTAGAAATTTCCAATAGAATAGCATGTGATTACTTCACTTTGAAATAGCACATGTAAAAATATAATAAATACTCCAGTATTCTCTGTTTGTAAATCATACAAAGATAAGTATTAACTATCAGCATGACTTGGCCATTAAAAATGTTTTAAATCTTAACTATTACCTACTTTATCCTCCTAAGTAAGACAAAGCCATTAAGATAATAATTATGAAGCTATATGATTCTCACAATGGGTCTTAGGAGGAAACAAGTCAATGTGAAACAACATCTATTTTTTTATGCTATCCTTACTCCACTGACTTGGTCCCCATGACCTCACATGCCCAAGACAACACACCTACCTTGCAGTTCTAAATGAGAAGTCCTCTAGTAAGGATGAAGGATGACACAAAGACAGAGAATAAAAAAAGAAACCAGAAAGGATGCAAAGACAAGGAATTTCAGCAAATCAGCCATTCCCACCCAGGGAAGGAAAAAAATAAAAACAAACAGGAGTGCCCTCCTTTGTGTGCTATTTTGGTCACATGTGATTAATACCCTGTCACACTGTCAGGAGAACCCAGACTCCATCAAATCGACACACATGGCATCTCTGTGCACCAAAACCAGGGCACATTTCTGTGCAAAATGTGCCAGGGGGATGCACTGTATGTGTGTATATATATAGAACACGTACCTGCCACTTGCATCCCTTGATCCTGAAATACTGCTGAAATTCTTCTCCTTACACTCTCAAAGTGTGTGTGTGTGTTTCCCAATTCATTCAGCAAGCAGCTGTGAAAGCTATTATACTGCCTACATAGAAACAGAAAAGGATCTGGTAAGTGTTTAATGAGGGGGAGGTGTGATGAAAGGAATAGGGCAGTTAAATTGGGTAAGTTAGGGGAGAATGAGATAAGATAATGAATGTTGTTGCCATGGAAACTAGGTCATCATCTATAATCTAATACTGCTCTATTTATAACACTCTATATTCTGAGAAATGGGCAAATCCTATGTTTTTCACTCATGAGTATGATCTTTATAGACATATCAACAGTCTAGTCAAGGTACTTCATTTCCCCACCCATTAGTGAAGCAATTCATAAAGAGATAGAAAATATTCCCTCTAACATAGAAGAATGCAGAAAACCTTTGTGAGTCCTGAAAGGACTCTCTATAATTTATTTCTGTTCCTTATTAAATTGGCTGTCACATATCTCTTCACTTCCCATAAACATCGTCTCTTCCAAGCCTTGCTCTTTAATAAAATATGCACACACGAACACCTAAGAAATTGATATTTTTCTGTAAAGTTTGGCCTCATAACCAAAAGCGTCCCAACTTTCTATATCAAAAGAGTCCTTCCAATAATCATCTCTGGAAGCTTCTGAGCTGACTGATTCCCCAGGGGCAAATCTAGGACATGGGATTTAAGGTGACTTTAAAACATATATTACAATACTGAAATAGAAACAAAAATATAAATATCAAAAATATCAATCTAAATGAAAGATTAACGTGGGAGAGAGGATGGTACAATACATATTTGTGGCCCTTCATGTCCTAGTTGTGTTAGTTGATCCAACAATTTGACGGAGCTTCCTGGTGGCCAAAGCAAAAGAGAAAGCATGAAGAAAAATGAATAAAACACAGTATCCTTCAAAATAAGCCAAACTTTTCTTAAAACTCAGTATTGAAAGAAATATCTCACTTGGAGGTTCACATATGGACCACTGAGAGATACTGTGCATGGAAACCAAATTGCAAACGCGCTGATGGGTTTCATTAGGATCTTCAAGCATGAAGCAAAGTGCAATCCTCTGAAAGCAGTCTGGAGGGGTAGGGAGAGAGAGGCAATGAAGGGGAAAGGGAGGGAATAACATAGAGGGTCTACAGGGCATGTAGATTTGTCCTGCTTGATCCAAGAATTACAATATTTTTAAGGAGAACTCCCACACACTCACTTCCAAATATTCCTTATTTCAACTAACATTTAAGTAAGAATTGGAAAGCAGACATTTAAAAATAATTCTCTAATCTGAATGCAGATCTGCTATTATTACTGTTGTTGTTGTTATTTTTACTGACTGACAAATCTTTTATGAAAATGGAGGAGTGAGATCAATAGTCTCCAACAAACTCCCAGATGATGGTGTTATTGCAAAGTGATTATTACAATGGAACAAATTCTGAAGATGGTTCTAGAAATTTCACAGTGCAACTGTGCCATCCTGGAGAGCTTGGACATAATTATACTCTATCAAAGGTAGAGACCAATAATGCTCATCTGATCTTCATGGACTTCTCTACATTTCCTGGTTTCCTTTGCAGGTAAGCCAGGGCTATATGACTAAGTTCTATGTGATGGAATGTGGGGGAAAAAAATGACATTAAGTCCAAACCCTCCAACTTGCTTTCTTCCTTTGCCATGGTAACCTTGGAGGCCATATGTTCCAGATGACATGGCTACACCTAGCTGTGACATGAGTGAAAAACAGATTTTAACCTTGCTAAGCCACCAAGGTTTCAGGGTCTACCTAGTGTGAGAGTAGCATCAATTACCTGGATGACTGGCCAACAAACTTCCTTCACTGCACTATGTCACTTTTAAGCCAAGTTTTATTAATTTTATTATGGATGTTATATATGTGTGTGTATACATACACACACACACACACACACACATATATATGGAAATTCTCTCTCTCTCTCACTCCACCAACCCATGCCTTCTTAAAATAGATAAAAATGTAATACCTATCAAACTACAAATGGCATTTTTCACAGAGCTAGAACAAAAAATTTCTCAACTTGTATTGAAACACAAAAGACCCCAAATAGCCAAAGCAATCACTTGAGAAAGAAAAACGGAGCTGGAGGAATCAGGCTCCCTGACTTCAGACTATACTACAAAGCTACAGTAATCAAAACTGTATGGTACTGACACAAAAACAGAAATATAGATCAATGGAACAGGATAGAAAGCCCAGAGATAAACCCACACACATATGGTCACCTTATCTTTGACAAAGGAGGCAAGAATATACAATGGAGAAAAGACAGCCTCTTCAATAAGTGGTGCTGGGAAAACTGGACAGCTACATGTAAAAGAATGAAATTAGAACTCTTCCTAACACCATACACAAAAAGAAACTCAAAATGGATTAAAGACCTAAATGTAAGGCCAGACACTATCAAACTCTTAGAGAAAAACATAGACAGAACACTGTATGTCATAAATCACAGCAAGATCCTTTTTGACCCACTTCCTACAGAAATGGAAATAAAAACAAAAATAAACAAATGGGACCTAATGGAACTTAAAAGCTTTTGCACAGCAAAGGAAACCCTAAACAAGACAAAAAGACAACCTTCAGAATGGGAGAAAATATTTGCAAATGAAGCAACTGACAAAGGATTAATCTCCAAAATATACATGCAGCTCATGCAGCTCAATGTCAAAAAAACAAACAACCCAATCCAAAAATAGGCAGAAGACCTAAACAGACATTCCTCCAAAGAAGATATACAGATTGCCAACAAACACATGAAAGAATGCTCAACATCACTAATCATTAGAGAAATGCAAATCAAAACTACAATGAGGTATCACCTCACACCAGTCAGAATGGCCATCATCAAAAAATCTACAAACAATAAATGCTGGAGAGGGTGTGGAGAAAAGGGAACCCTCTTGCACTGTTGGTGGGAATGTAAATTGATACAGCCACTGTGGAGAACAGTATGGAGGTTCCTTAAAAAACTACAAATAGAACTACCATATGACCCAGCAATCCCACTACTGGGTATATACTCTGAGAAAACTGTAATTCAGAAAGTCATGTACCACAGTGTTCACTGTAGCACTATTTACAATAGCCAGGACATGGAAGCAACCTAAGTGTCCATTGACAGATGAATGGATAAAGAAGATGTGGCACATATATACAATGGAATATTAGCCATAAAAAAGAACTGAAATTGAGTTATTTGTAGTGAGGTGGATGGACCTAGAGTCTGCCATACAGAGTGAAGTAAGTCAGAAAGAAAAACAGATACCATATGCTAACACATATATATGGAATCTAAAAAAAAATGGTTCTGGACTTGAGGACACGGGGAGGGGGAGGGGGAAGGGTAAGCTGGGACGAAGTGAGAGAGTGGCATGGACATATATACACTACCAAATGTAAAATAGATAGCTAGTGGGAAGCAGCTGCATAGCAGAGGGAGATCAGCTCAGTGCTTTGTGACCACCTAGAGGGGTGGGATAGGGAGGGTGGGAGGGAGACACAAGAGGGAGGGGATATGGGGATATATGTATGCATATACCTGATTCACTTTGTTATACAGCAGAAACTAACACACAATTGTAAAGCAATTATACTCGAATAAAGATGTTTAAAAAATGTAATTATAAAGAAAGAGATAAATGGCGGATGCCAAACATAGATAGAGATAGAGGGACAGACAGATACAATGCTTAGATATGCTTCCACAAGTTTCAGGTGGACATGGTTTTATCATTTACTTCGACCAGTGATCCTGTGAAGGCCACCCCCGTTACTTATAAATGCTGGCACTGAGGATTGAGAGTAGCAGTTAGAAAGTGGTAGGAAAGTGTTTTAACTCAAATCATTCTATTCCACAGCCTACATCTGAATTGCCACTCTCTCTACTGCCTTGAGTTAATTATCTTTCATTTACTCAGTCAACTTTTCCAAAAACCAGTTGTTGCTTAACTAATAAGATTAGTGATAAGTCATTGTTGTTTCTTATGTTTCTAGACAACTTGTGTTTCCCTTTCTATAGACTGTTTTCTTGAAAGATATTTATTTTTTGTTTTACAAGAGGTTTTAATTTTTTTATACAATTTTTAAAGGTTACTTTCCATTTACAGTTATGACAAAATATTGGCTCTATTTCCCATGCTGTACAATACATCCTTGAGCTTATCTTACAGCCAGTAGTTTGGAACCCCCACCCCCGACTGGTAACCACTGGTTTGTTCTCTATGTTTGTGAGTCTGTGTTAAGAGCTTTTTTACATATTAAAGATATTAACCTTCTACCTGTCATATTTGTTCAAAAATACTTACCCAGTTTTCTCTAAATTTAAATTGCTTTATCTTATTTCCTTTCAAATTTTCTTTTATAATTTCCATCATGGGTGTATAGTTCTTGTTTACTCCAAACTAACATAAATATGTGCTTATATTTTCCATGAATGCTAATAGTTTAATTTTTTCACCTTCATACCGTTTGTCCACTTAAGAGATGTGCTTATGAAAGGCTTTGGAGCCTCATTCATTTTGTTTCCTTGAGTGTTTTAATTTTCCACAAGTAGTTTTCCTGAAAATATTAACAAATATTTATGTTCTCTCCTACTGAAGTGGTTTCTCTATACATTGTGTCAATTGTGGTATAAAAGAGAGGCAAACAATCTTGACTTGTAAGGAGGATGGCTCTAGTGTTTGCATTTTAAGTATGATGTGCATGTCTTGGTCAGAGATATTTTTATTACATTTTATTCTTCTCATCCTATTTCTAATTTACCTTAAATCAGGAATAGTCATACATTTTTCCCTTACTTACAATGATTATCATATCTTTTTATTACTGAGCCATCATTAAATTCCTTGAATAACGCCTACTTATTCATAGCACATAATTTCTTTAATATACTTGATTTCACACAGCCATCATGTGTTTAGGATTTTGTGTTTCCATTTCTAAGAGAGACTGGTCTGTGGTTCTCTATAGTTATAAGAAAAAAAGGAGAAACTTGTCTTTTTATGCTCAAATATTTCGAGCGGCATAAGAATTCTGTGTTCTAAAATTGCTTGCAAGAACTCATTCCTAAGTTGATATGGGGTTACTTTTAGACATTTTTCATAATTTAATTCAGGTTCTATTTAGTTTTTTCCTATTTGTTCTATAATCAGTTGTTTTTTATAGTGTCCTCTAAGATTATTCTTTCAACCATATGTTTATCTGTATTGGTATGTACTGCCATAGAATTCTACTTTTTCTTCTATGTGTATATAAAAATACACAAATAGCTATTTAACTCCATCTCCTTGACTATTCCTAATGAAGTACATGGCTACTTCTTTTTTATTTCCCTGATCACCTTTATGAGAGTCTTCTCTGTTTTACTGGTCTTGATTCTTTAAAGAAAAAGAAAGTAAGATGAGAAGTGAAAACAAGAAAAACTCTAGTGCTAATTTATTTAGCTGTCATTTTTATTATTTTCATACATATTAATTTCTACTCATATTTTCATCCTCTTCTTCCTTGGATAGGACACAATTCAAAATACAACCATCACCTGAGGACACAGGGAGGGGGAAGGGTAAGCTGGGATGAAGTGAGAGAGCAGCATGGACATATATACACTACCAAATGTAAAACAGATAGCTAGTGGGAAGCAGCTGCATGGCACAGGGAGATCAGCTCTGTGCTTTGTGACCACCTAGAGGGGTGCGACAGGGAGGGTGGGAGGGAGACGCAAGAGGGAGGAGATATGGGGATATATGTATATGTATAGCTGATTCACTTCGTTATACAGCAGAAACTAACACACCATTGTAAAGCAATTATACTCCAATAAAAATGTTAAAAAAAATACAACCATTAAAAAAAGCCCGTCAATCCCATTATTGATTTCTCTTTATTCTGTTACCTACTTAGTATTTTAAAAATTGCCTCCTACTATTTCCTTGAGTTTTCAATTTTCTCCTTTTTTTATTTTGTTCAACTATTTGTGATTCATTACCTAAAGTTTGGGATTATTATTTTCATTTGGATTTATATCATTAGTAACTTAGGCTGTTCCCTTTTGCACATTTAATTTTTTCATATAATTTTACTTCTGATATCAACCCTGTTTCCTTTTGTTTAAAATTGCATGTAAGTATATGTCCATCCCCTCATTTTTTAAGCTTCATTCTTTAATTAGGAGTGTCTACTTGTAAATTCATACAGTTAATTTCAAGTTATTCTAGTTTTTCACATTCACATTTGACACATAGGTTTAATGCCCCTAAATATCTTTCTCTTCTAGTATCCTACAAGACAGTTTTAAAATGTGAGAAATGCCAACTAAAATCAGAGTGGGAGTGCACATTCAAGTTTTTGTATACATACATGCATGTATGTATATATACAGTTGTGCATATGTGCACACGTGTGTACGTGTGTGTATGCGTGTGGCATGTGTGCAGTCTAAAGCCAAAGAGACTAAAAAGTGACAAGAAACCAACAAAGACCAGGAAAAAAAAAACTGTATCTCCTGAGGCATGTTCATTAGCTTCCCAATTCTACAAAGGGTTGCAGTCCAGCATAGCAGCTATGGTCAAAAGCCATAAAATATGGTGAGCTATCATATTTCCCCTGAAGGCAGAGGCATATGTACAGCACAGGGAGACAAACTCAAGAGATTCAGAAAGACAGGTGAAAGCTAATTTAAATACAAGGATGAACTTGAGACTTAATGACAGGGTGACACTTCTAGGAACAGCAGAATTTTGCTTTACATCCTCGTACCTATAGGTCTCTAGTGGTAACACATGAGTAAACAACTGTGGCTTGTCTGAGTCTTTGAATAATCCAATTTGTAATAGTATTGTGATTTTTCTATCAAGTCCTTTCAGGATCCCAGAGTAATTTTGTCACATTTAGAGGCTCATGCTGGCTACCTCTCTTCACTGCCTGAACCCCACCTAAGCCTCCCCTCCAAGTACTGCCCTCAGCTGTTGCAGCTGAGCTACCTCATTCATCATAGGTGGGGACCCAACAGGGCCCCCCTCAACAGAAGGTCCCAGCCAACTGCCAGATCCTAGTGACTGGGCTGGATCTGATTTTAGAAAGAGTGGCAAGGATCAGGTCCTGCCGAAGAGAAGAGGTGAAATCTGGGCTTTCTGAAGCATGCTACGGAAACAGGCTGTTTTGGAATTCACTATTCCATGGAGGAATTCTCTCTCCTTCCTGCAGAGGAAGACCAGTTATCCATGAGAGTAGACAGACTAAGAGCCAGAACACACCTGCTCCCCACTCATTTACTCAAAAATAGATCCAAAAGAACTATATGATTTTTTTTTCTCCAGCAAGGAATAGAAATATGTCTCTTTTAAAGGAAGAAATATTTTAAGACAGCCCTGGGATATTCACACAGGATTTTTGAAAGTGAGTTTAATCCACTGCCCTCTTTAGGAAGCATTTCCATTTCTTAGGCATCCTCTCTTCCACTTTTTATGGTCTGAAAGTTGCACTCACCTGACCAATCAGCCTCTAGTCATAGGTAACAGGAAAACAATGCTTAAATACATTTCGGATGTCGGTGGGCATCTTGGGAGGGAACATCATGAGTAAAGAGCCATCCTCACACACCTGTGGCCTCTGGAGGTCAGCTGCTCCCAGGTAATCTACTGTGACCTTGTTGGCGGGTAGCCTGACAATCCAGGAGAGCACCCGCATTGGCACTGGTCCGTCTAACCTGCATCACACTATTGGCAGCCATAGGGTGTTATCATCCCGCTATGGCCCAGTTCCAAAAGCCCCTAAGTACTCTATCAAGAACTGCTTTACACACCAGTCTCTCTTTCTTGTTTTATGGCATATTCAGTGTAGTCAATATGAAAACCAAGAAGTATGATAAAGACTGAATGAGGCACAGGTGTTCCATGCAGGTCTCATCAAAGCACAATAAAACCCACCTATTAAAGAGTTTAGATGCATTACTTTCTCCTTCAGCAGGTTTTGATGGCCCCCCTACACCCACATTCACAAAGTAGGAAGAATTGAGAAGTCAGATGTGTGTTCCCTAATGCTGCCTGGTGAACAGGAAAGGGGGATTGTGTTTTTCCAAGGAACGGCCGGAGAGATACTCTCTTTTATACTTTCCCTGGTGAGGTCAGGAGCAGCATCCCAACACATCAAAAGCACGGACGGTGACACCGCCAAATGCTTCACACAAAGCCTGATTTGCTCCCTGTGTTTTTGTTCTCATCCCTCTTCTGAAGCCACACACAGCCCATTCAGAGCTAGACAAAGCCCTCCTTGCTTCCCTGAACCTCAGCTCCTGGACACTCCTGATATTCAGCTTTATCCCAGCTTTGAAACACCAGGATCAGTCTCCAAGATCTTCCCATGATGCACAGACATTGCACGGTTAAAGCTGGGCCTGCACGTGAGATGTGCAGGGCTGTTTCTCCCAACCATTCTGCCAGCTGAGGCTGGTGAGAGTGGCAGGCTAATGAGGCCCAGGGCTCCCATATTCCCACCTCTGAAGGATTTCAAGGCAGACTACTGGTTCAAGTCTCGAAGGTTTGTAAGAAATTCTCACAAGGGTATTTAGCACAGATGCTTTGGGACGAAAGCTTCCATACCAGACAGAGGACTCAAATATTTCATCCTCCATGTTCCTCCAGCAGAGATGCTACTGACGTAAATGTCAGTAATAAACCCATCAATCCCTTCACAGAGCCCATTTCTCCACCCTGGCTAAGGGGACAAGATAGGGCAAACATAGGTAGGTCAAGTTAAAGGGTATAGAATTCAAGTAACTAGAATGGTTAATGGAAAGTTTTACATTCTCCCTGGTCTTGGATGGTGAGACATTTTTTCATGCAGAGAACAAGATAGTGAGGAATCTGAACGCTCTCCATCCTTAAAGCCCATCACTCAGAATTACCTGAGTAATTTCTAAAATGAAATCCCTGTGAATGAAGTCTTGTGTCACTACTGTCACTAATATTCCTTGTTTCAGGCATGAATGAGAGCACTATATATATTTTGCTACTTCAAAAACATGGTAGATTCTTCTTCATTGTTACTATGATCGACAGCAGTATCAGCAATGAGTGAGTTCTGAAAGAAACATGAATGCAGGACAGTAGAAATAGGCAGAGGCACTTCCAGCAAAGGAATAATCGGGCAGCGATCTCCCGACACTGGTGCAACCCCGGGGCTCCAGGATGTGCGAAGGAGCAAATTGATTGCTTGCCTTTGAGAGGCATTCTTCCTGTTTGAGAAGGAGCTGTAGGATAATCATCACATAGCCTTTTGGAGCTTCAAACAGGATCTCTTTATATAGCGTAGCTGTGTTTTATTTACACAGCTTCTCAGTGAAGGTTAACAAGAGGTATAAAATGACACTGTGCACAGCGCTATGCACCTCAGTATTCAGGAAACCAAAGAGCTGAATGTTATAAGAGGCACAGAAAGAAAATGAGAGGTATTCACAACAGGCTGGATTCAAACTCCAACACTGACACTCTGCTCTTACCAGCCATTTTTTCAGGTCAGATTTGAATCAAAGGAAGTGGTGCACTTAAAAGTTCATTTAATAATACTGGGTCATCTGTGTTTCCAGAATGATCCAACAAAATGCTAGCACTCTGTCAAGCTACAGTGTTACCTCTCATCTCCCCCAGGCTGTCTCAAGAAAGAAGTCAGAAAACATAGGTTGAGTTTACTTGGAAGGAAATTTGCATCAAGATATTTAATCACACACACACACACACACAAACCCCAACTATTTGAGAAATCCATAAAGAGAATTTTAAATGTGAAAAGAAGAAATATGAAGTTTAGAAACCTGTTTGCCACTGTTTCAACACTCAGGATAGTATATTTAATTTATAGATGAAAGAAATGAGACCCAGAAAAGAGAGGTCTTATAGTGAGGCATACAGAATTAAGCCCTTGAAAATCCAGAACACAAACCAGAAATAAATAAATAAAGCTGATTAAACACCCCTTCACCAGCACGGCTAAAATGAAAAACAGAACCATTACCAAGTGAGGGTAACAACGCGGAAAAACTGGAACTCTCATAGCATATGTCGCTGGTGGGAGTGTAAATTGGTGTAAACACTTTGGAAAACTTCTTCATGATATCTTCAAAAGCTGTACACCTGCCTATGACCCAGCAAGTCCACTCTTAGGAAAGTATGCAAAAGAAATGTATAAACATGTTCACTAAAAGACATGTACTAAAATGTTCACAACATCTTTCACTGAAGAGCCCTAAACTGGAAACACTCTGAATTCTATTAAACAGAGGTTAATAAATTGTAATATAGTTATACAATGCAATACTATGCAGTAATAATAAATAAACAACTATACACAGCAACATGGATGAAACTCGCTTATGTATTGCTGAGTAAAAGAAGTTTGAAATAAAAGATTATACACAGTGTAACTCCATTTATAGAAAGTTCACAATCAGATATAACTAATCTATGGTGTTAGAAGTTATAAACAGGGGATGGTTTTGGAGAGGGGGAAGAGTGGACAAAGAATCACACGAGAGGATTTTGGAGAGACTGAATTTCTTCAACTGAGTATTTATTACATGAGTGTGCTCAGTTTGTGCAAATTCACCAAGCAATACACCTAAAATTTGAAAACTTTTCTGTATATATGTAACATTTCAAGAAGATGTTGATATTAAAAATTAGTTGTAGAGATAGTGATAGATACAGAAGATACAGATGGACAACAAGAATTCAATAACTGAAAAGAAAAATTTCCAGACATAAAGAATTGAATTTGCTGATGGAAAGGGCAGTGACCATCTCTCCCCTCAAATAAATAAATAAATAGATAACAATGAACACCATTATCAAATCCTACCAAAATCATTGAAATTCAAGGTTAAAGAGTCACGTTGGGGACTTCAGCTTCTGGAAGTGGTGAAGCATGTAATTCAGAACAACCATTCCACTGATGACAACTAATGGAAAAGCTGGGAAAAATACTTTTTAAAAGTATGCTGGGACTGCTTCCATGTCCTGGCTATTGTAAATAGTGCTGCAATGAACATTGTAGTACATGTCTCTTTTTGAATTATGGTTTTCTCAGGGTATATGCCCAGTAGTGGGATTGCTGGGTCATATGGTAGTTCTATTTGTAGTTTTTTAAGGAACCTCCATACTGTTCTCCATAGTGGCTGTGTCAATTTACATTCCCACCAACAGTGCAAGAGGGTTCCCTTTTCTCCACACCCTCTCCAGCATTTATTGTTTGTAGATTTTTTGATGATGGCCATTCTGACTGGTGTGAGGTGATACACAGGGAGATCAGCTCGGTGCTTTGTGACCACCTAGAGGGGTGGATAGGCAAGGTGGGAGGGAAACACAAGAGGGAGGGGATATGGGGATATATGTATACATATAGCTGATTCACTTTGTTATACAGCAGAAACTAATACAACAGTGTAAAGCAATTATACTCCAATAAAGCTGTTAAAGTAAAAAAATAAAAGTATGCTGGGAGGCAATGAAAAGTGAATAAAGTAGAAAAGGAATTCCTGTCAGAAGATCTGGGAAAAGTCAAAGATACAAGGAGGTAAGCCCTCCATGAGAAACCAATTGGGTTGTGAGGATTTTGCAAATTCTGAGAAGGTAATGGAGAGTCTGGCAATGTTCTATTTCTTGCCCTTGGTGAGGGATACATAAGTACTTGTTCTGTGTGTTGTGGATTTCTCTATTTGTGAGTTGCAGTTCAAAACACAATGGTTAAAAAGGAAATATCAAACCAGCAACCGAGTAGAAAAAAAAACTTGAACTCAGATTTATACAAAGTAATACTATCAAAGCCCGAAAACAGTAGACAAATAGTTCAAATGTTCTGAGGGAAAAGTACTCCACAAGTATTCCTTCAAACAGAAAGTACAGAAGCAACAAACAGACATTCTCGAGTAGGCAATAACTTAGAAAATCAACCACTTGTGGGCCTTTCTTATGAAAACTACTAGAGGATGAGATTCTGCTAGCAAGGAAATCTATCAAAATATGCATAATAGAAAAGGAGAAACCATAAAACAAGGACTGGTAGTTTGTATTAAATTCATTTAAATATAAAACTTAGTCTAGGCAACTGTGAAAATTATGAGATCACTGGTTCCTTTAATTTCACTGCCAATTTATCTCTGCAAATTAAAGAAGGATTATGTTTAATACTTTCAGAAAAAATAGCATATGCTTTATGAACCCAATCTTTGTTCTGTCTCTATCTCTTATCTATCTAACCTTCTACCTATATGTATTTTAATAAAAGGATATCTGAAATTGAGTTTCCCAAATATTAAAAACAGTAGTTTCTGGGTAGTAGGGTTTTAGGTAATTTGTTCTTCTTAGCATGCCCCATTTTACTGCATTTTTATTTTTAAATGAACATATATGTTTATGAAAAATAGTTATCATTCTTTCAAAAAATAAAAAATAGGGCTTCCCTGGTGGTGCAGTGGTTGAGAGTCTGCCTGCCGATGAAGGGGACACGGGTTCGTGCCCCTGTCTGGGAAGGTCCCACATGCCGTGTAGGGGCTGGGCCCGTGAGCCATGGCAGCTGAGCCTGCGAGTCCGGAGCCTATGCTCCGCAACGGGAGAGGCCACAATAGTGAGAAGCCCGCGTACCGCAATAAATAAATAAATAACTGGGAACAATAAAAACAGTCTACAAACAAAAGTCAGGTAAGAATGTTTCCCTTAGCAACACTGAAAGAGATATTTAAACACAGTCATCATTCAACGAACACATAATTTAGCAATCAACAAAATAACTGACAGCATGTAAATTATATTTTAATTTTTCAACTGTTTACTTTTCTCAAGTATTTATTTCTCCCTTTAAAGGAAACATACTCATTCAGGAGTCTAAACTAAGAAAGGAAGAAAATTTTGTATCAAACTGGGTTTAAATTACATATTGAAAATTTAGGTTCAATAGAAGAAAAAAAACTTCAAACAGAAAAACGTCAAACCTATCTTAATAATACAGTGCTATGTACTTCATTAAATTCAACTTCTATAAAACCACTGGTTTTTACCCTAAAATTATTCTCCCCCCCAGCCCCCCATTCTTCCACTCCTGGAACATGCAGTCTTCTGAAGCAGGTCAAAACATTCTATCATTTGTGATGCTCTTTTCTCCACTGCTCCGGACTTTCAGTCAGGGGTTACTATCATAATGCCACCCCCAAAATACCAAACAGCCTCCAATGCACACACTCCCATCATTTCCAGAATCAAGTTGGGATTATCTAGCATTCAGACCAGCTACATATCTAGTCTTTTTATCTCTACTCTCACCCATTCATTCATTCTCTACCTCACCCATGGAACCTACTATGAGCAGACACTGAGCCACATGAATGACCTACCACATGAATGAGTTTCCTGCCACCAGTTGGGTTAAAGTTCCACAAGGAGACGGGCAAGATTTGCCTCTGATACAGATGCTGGGAAGACACCAGAGCTAGGAGTGGGGCTTTGTGTAGGCTGAGGAAGTTGGGAAGGCTCCCCCTAGGTGTGACAAGTGGAAAAACTTGCCAGGTACAGAAAAGGGCAGAGAGAGTGTGGGACCTTTGGGGAAATGTCTAATTGTTCATCAATTCTGACGTGTCCAAGGAGAGAAATGCCACTGGCCAGACCAAGACATACACCAGATTGAGGACGTAAAACAGACTCCAGCCTTGACGCAATTCAATCTGAACATCATGGCCAAATAATCTTTCCCCACAGTGTAACTCTGATTTTTCTCATTCCCTTGGTTAAAATTTGTCAGCAGCTCTTGAATTAAGTGAAGCACTTTTGGAATAAAAGACAGCATTTTCTCATTTTGCAGCACACTGGTGGACACTGCTTCCCGGTCTAAGCATGTTATTCATAATGATAACGTGAAGGAGGTGGGAGAAAACAGTAAGGAAAAATGTGAATTACCATCGTGGCTCCTTCATGTGCCATAATGTTAAACTGAAAGTCCTAATATGTGTGTATGTACATGTCCCTAAAAGTTGCTCTGATTGGAACAAATATGCTTTTAAAATAATCATGCAACACTAGTATGTATGATTATATATATTATAATAAGAGAAGTTTTATTTAGTCAAAACTAGTTTATGAAAGTTTAGGACAGATGTAAATTTCCGCTTAAGAGAGCACAGGCCTTTATCATTTCTGAGTGAATAAGGAAATAAAGAAAGCAGAGTAGGAAGAGAGCTTCAAGATGGCAGAAGAGTAAGATGCGGAGATCACCTTCCTCCCCACAAATACATGAGAAATACATCTACATGTGAAACTCCTACAGAACACCTACTGAACGCTGGTAGAAGACCTCAGACCTCCCAAAAGGCAAGAAAGTCCCCACGTACCTGGGTAGGGCAAAAGAAAAAAGAATAAACAGAGACAAAAAAATGCGGATGGGACCTGCACCAGTGGGAGGGAGCTGTGAAGGAGGAAAGGTTTCCACACACTAGAAGCCCCTTCGCGGGCGGACACTGCGGGTGGTGGGGCGGGGGAAGCTTCGGAGCCATGGAGGAGAGCACAGCAAGAGGGGTGCGGAGGGCAAAGCGGAGAGATTCATGCACAGAGGATCGCTGCCGACCGGCACTCACCAGCCCAAGATGCTTGTCTGCTCACCCGCCGGGGCGGGCAGGGCTGGGAGCTGAGGCTCGGGCTTCGGTCTGAGTGCAGGGAGAGGACTGGGGTTGGCGGCATGAACAAAGCCTGCAGGGGGTTAGTGCACCACGGCTAGCTGGGAGGGAGTCCGGGGAAAAGTCTGGATCTGCCAAAGAGGCAAGACACTTTTTCTTCCCTCTTTGTTTTCTAGTGTGCGAGGAGAGGGAATTTAGAGCGCTGCTTAAAGCAGCTCCAGAGACAGGCGCGAGCCGCGGCTACCAGCGCGGACCCCAGAGACGAGCATGAGACGCTAAGGCTGCTGCTGCCGCCACCAAGAAGCCTGTGTGCAAGCATAGGTCACTATCCCCAACTCCCCTCCCGGGAGCTTCTGCAGCCCGCCACTGCCAGAGTCCCGTGATCCAGGCACAACTTCCCTGGGAGAACGCATGGCGCACCTCTGTCTGTTGCAACGTCATGGGGGCCTCTGCCACCGCAGGCTCGCCCCGCACTCCGTGACGCTCCCTCCCACCAGCCTGAGTGAGCCAGAGCCCCCTAATCAGCTGCTACTTTAACCCCTTCCTGTCTGACTGAAGAACAGACGCCTTCAGGCGACCTACATGCCCAGGTGGGGCCAAATCCAAAGCTGAACCCTGGGAGCTGTGCTAACAAAGAAGAGAAAGGGAAATTTCTCCCAGCAGCCTCAGAAGCAGCGGATTAAATCTCCACAATCAACTTGATGTACCCTGCATCTGTGGAATACCTGAACAGACAACGAATCATCCTAAATTGAGGAGGTGGACTTTGGGAGCAATGATATATGTATTTTTTTCCTTTTTCTCTTTTTGTGAGTGTGTATCTGTATGCTTCTGTGTGTGATTTTGTCTGTATAGCTTTGCTTTTACCACTTGTCCTAGGGTTCTGTCTGTCCGTTTTTTCTTTTTTTTTACTTACATTTTTTTCTTAATAATTATTTTTTATTTTAATAACTTTATTTTATTTTACCTTCTTTCTTTCTTTCTTTTTTTCCTCCCATTTATTCTGAGCTGTGTGGAAGACAGGCTCTTGGTTCTCCAGTCAGATGTCAGAGTTGGGCCACTGAGCTGGGAGAGCCAAGTTCAGGACACTGGTCCACAAGAGACCTCCCAGCTCCACATACTATCAAACGGTGAAAATCTCCCAGAGGTCTCCATCTCAATGCCAGCACCCAGCTTCACTCAACGACCAGCAAGTTACAGTGCTGGACACCCTATGCCAAACAACTAGCAAGACAGGAACACAACCCCATCCATTAGCACAGAGGCTGCTTAAAATCATAATAAGGCCACAGACACCCCAAAACACACCACCAGACGTGGACCTGCCCCCCAGAAAGACAAGATCCAGCCTCATCCACTAGAACACAAGCACTTGTCCCATCCACCAGGAAGCCTACACAACCCACTGAACCAACCTTAGCCACTGGGTAGACACCAAAAACAATGGGAACTACGAACCTGCAGCCTGCGAAAAGGAGACCCCAAACACAGTAAGTTAAGCAAAATGAGAAGACAGAGAAACACACAGCAGATGAAGGAGCAAGGCAAAAACCCACCAGACCTAACAAATGAAGAGGAAACAGGCATTCCCTATTCTAAAAGAATTCAGAATAATGATAGTAAATATGATCCAAAATCATGGATAGAATGGAGGAAATACAAGAAATCTTTAACAAGGACCTAGAAGAATTAAAGAGTGATGAACAACACAATAAAAGAAATTAAAAATTCTCTACAAGGGATCAATAGCAGAATAACTGAGGCAGAAGAACAGATAAGTGACTTGGAAGATAAAATAGTGGAAATAACTGCTGCAGAGCAGAATAAAGAAAAAAGAATGAAAAGCATTGAGGACAGTCTCAGAGACGTCTGGGACAACATGAAACAAACCAACATTCGAATTATAGGGGTCCCAGAAGAAAAAGAAAGGATCTGAGAAAATATTTCAAGAGATTATGGTTGAAAACTTCCCTAATACAGGAAAGGAAATAGTAAATCAAGTCCAGGAAGAACAGAGAGTCCCATACAGGATAAACCAAAAGGGAAACATGCTAAGACACATATTAATCAAACTATCAAAAATTAAATACAAAGAAAAAATATTAAAAGCAGCAAGGGAAAAACAACAAATAACACATAAGGGAATCCCCATAAAGTTAACAGCTAATCTTTCAGCAGAAACGCTGCAAGCCAGAACAGGAGTGGCAGGACATATTTAAAGTGACGAAGGAGAAAAACCTACAAACAAGACTGCTCTACCCAGCAAGAATCTCATTCAGATTCGACAGAGAAATTAAAACCTTTACAGACAAGCAAAAGCTAAGAGAATTCAGCATCACCAAACCACCTTTACAACAAATGCTAAAGGAACTTCTCTAGGCAGGAAACACAGGAGAAGGAAAAGACTGACAATAATAAACCCAAAGAATTAAGAATACGGTAATAGGAACATACATATCGATAATTACCTTAAATGTAAATGGATTCAATGCTCCAAGCAAAAGACACAGATTGGCTGAATGGATACAAAAACAAGACACCTATATATGCTGTCTACAGGAGACCCACTTCAGAACTAGGGACACATACAGACTGAAAGTGAGGGGATGGAAAAAGATGTTCCATGCAAATGGAAAACAAAAGAAAGCTGGAGTAGCAATTCTCATACCAGACAAAACAGACTTTAAAACAAAGACTATCACGAGAGACAAAGAAGGACACTACATAATGATCAAGGGATCAATCCAAGAAGATGTAACAATTGTAAGTATTTATGCACCCAACATAGGAGCACCTCAATATATAAGGCAAATACTAACAGCCATAAAAGGAGAAATCGACAGTAACACAATCATAGTAGGGGATTTTAAAAACCCACTTTCACCAATGCATAGATCATCCAAAATGAAAATAAATATGGAAACACAAGCTTTAAATGATACATTAAACAGGAGGAACTTAATTGATATTTATAGGACATTCCATCTAAAACCAACAGAACACACATTCTTCTTAAGTGCTCATAGAACATTCTCCAGGATAGATCATATCTTGGTTCACAAATCAAGCCTTGGTAAATTTAAGAAAATTGAAACTGTATCAAGTATCTTTCTGACCACAATGCTATGAGACTAGATATCAATTACAGGAAAAAATCTGTAAGAAATACAAACACATGGAGGCTAAACAACACACTACTTAATAACTAAGATTTCACTGAAGAAATCACAGGGAATAAAAAAAAATACCTAGAAACAAATGATAATGGAGACACGACAACCCAAAACCTATGGGATGCAGCAAAAGCAGTTCTAAGAGGGAAGTTTATAGCAATACAATGCTACCTTAAGAAATAAGAAACATCTCAAATAACCTAACCTTACACCTAAAGCAATTAGAAAAGAAGCACAAAAAAACCCCAATGTTAGCAGAAGGAAAGAAATCATTAACATCAGGTCAGAAATAAATGAAAAAGAAATGAAGTAAACGATAGCAAAGATCAATAAAACTAAAAGCTGGTTCTTTGAGAAGACAAACAAAATTGATAAACCATTAGCCAGAATTATCAAGAAAAAATGGGAGAAGACTCAAATCAATCGAATTAGAAATGAAAAAGGAAAAGTAACAACTGACATTGCAGAAATACAAAGGATCATGAGAGATTACTGCAAGCAACTATATGCCATTAAAAAGACAACCTGGCGGGCTTCCCTGGTGGCGCAGTGGTTGAGCGTCCGCCTGCCGATGCAGGGGACACGGGTTCGTGCCCCGGTCTGGGAAGATCCCATATGCTGCGGAACGGCTGGGCCCGTGAGCCATGGCCGCTGAGCCTACGCATCCGGAGCCTGTGCTCCGCAATGGGAGAGGCCACAACAGTGAGAGGCCCGCGTAACGCAAAAAAAAAAAAAAAAAAAAAAAAGACAACCTGGAAGAAATGCACAAATTCTTGGAAATGCACAACCTTCCAAGACTGAACCAGGAAGAAATAGAAAATATGAACAGACCAATCAGAAGCAATGAAATTGAAACTGTGATTAAAAATATTCCAACAAACAAAAGCCCAGGACCAGATGGCTTCACAGGCGAATTCTATCAAACATTTACAGAAGAGCTAACACCTATCCTTCTAAAACTCTTCTAAAATATAGCAGAAGGAGGAACACTCGCAAACTCATTCTACGAGGCCACCATCACTCTGATACCAAAACCAGACAAAGATGTCACAAAGAAAGAAAACTACAGGCCAATATCACTGATGAACATAGATGCAAAAATCCTCAACAAAATACTAACATACAGAATCCAACGGCACATTAAAAGGATCATACACTATGATCAAGTGGGGTTTATCCCAGGATTGCAAGGATTCTTCAATATACGCAAATCAATCAAAGTGATACACCATATTAACAAATTGAAGGAAAAAACCCATATTATCATCTCAATAGATGCAGAGAAAGCTTTCAACAAAATTCAACACCGAATTATGATAAAAACCCTCCAGAAAGTAGACATAGAGGGAACTTTCCTCAACATAATAAAGGCCATATATGACAAAACCAGAGACAACATTGTCCTCAACGGTGAAAAACTGAAACCATTTCCATTAAGGTCAGGCATAAGACAAGGTTACCCACTCTCACCACTAATATTCAACTTAGTTTTGGAAGTTTTAGCCACAGTAATCAGAGAAGAAAAAGAAATAAAAGGAATCCAAATCGGAAAAGAAGTAAAGCTGTCACTGTTTGCAGATGACATGATACTATACATAGAGAATCCTAAAGATGCTACCAGAAAACTACTAGAGCTAATCAATGAATTTGGTAAAGTAGCAGGAAACAAAATTAATAAACAGAAACCTTCTGCATTCCTATACACTAATGATGAAAAATCTGAAAGTGAAATTAATAAAACACTCCCATGTACCATTGCAACAAAAAGAATAAAATATCTAGGAATAAACCTACCTAAGGAGACAAAAGATGTGTATGTGGAAAATTATAAGACACTGATGAAAGAAATTAAAGATGATACAAATAGATGGAGAGATATACCATGTTCTTTGATTGGAAGAATGTACATTGTGAAAATGAATCTACTACCCAAAGCAATCTACCGATTCAATGCAATCCCTATCAAACTACCACTGGCATTTTTCACAGAACTAGAACAAAAAATTTCACAATTTGTATGGAAACACAAAAGACCCCGAAGAGCCAAAGCAATCTTGAGAAAGAAAAACAGAGCTGGAGGAATCAGGCTCCTGGACTTCAGACTATACTACAAAGCTACAGTAATCAAGACAGTATGGTACTGGCACAAAAACAGAAATACAGATAAAAGGAACAGGATAGAAAGCCCAGAGATAAACCCACACACATATGGTCACCTTATTCTGATAAAGGAGGCAAGAATATACAATGGAGGAAAGACAGCCTGTATAAATGGTGGTGGGAAAACTGGACAGCTACATGAATGAAATTAGAACACTCCCTAACACCATACACAAAAATAAACTCAAAATGGATTAAAGACCTAAATGTAAGGCCAGACACCATCAAACTCTTAGAGGAAAACATAGGGAGAACGCTCTATGACATAAATCACAGCAAGATCCTTTTTGACCCACCTCCTACAGAAATGGAAATAAAAACAAAAGTAAACAAATGGGACCTAATGAAACTTCAAAGCTTTTGCACAGCAAAGGAAACCATAAACAAGACCAAAGGACAACCCTCAGAATGGGAGAAAATATTTGCAAATGAAGCAACTGACAAAGGATTAATCTCCAAAATTTACAAGCAGCTCATGAAGCTCAATATTAAAAAAACAAACAACGCAATCCACAAATGGGCAGAAGACCTAAATAGACATTTCTCCAAAGGAGATATACAGATTGCCAACAGACACATGAAAGAATGCTCAACATCATTAATCATTAGAGAAGTGTAAATTAAAACTACAATGAGATATCATCTCACACCGGCCAGAATGGCCATCATCAAAAAATCTACAAACAATAAATGCCGGAGAGGGTGTGGAGAAAAGGGAACCCTCCTGCACTGTTCTTGGGAACGTACCTTGATACAACCACTATCTAGAACAGTATGGAGGCTCTTTAAAAAACTAAAAATAGAACTACCATACGACCAAGCAATCCCACTACTGCGCATATACCCTGAGAAAACCATAATTCAAAATGAGTCATGTACTAAAATGTTCACTGCAGCTCTATTTACAATAGCCAGGACATGGAAGCAACTGAAGTGTCCATCAACAGATGAATGGATAAAGAATATGTGGCACATATATACAATGGAATATTAGCCATAAAAAGAAACGAAACTGAGTTATTTGTAGTGAGGTGGATGGACCTAGAGACTGTCATACAGAGTGAAGTAAGTCAGAGAGAGAAAAATACCGTATGCTAACACACATACATGGAATCTAAAGAAAAATAAATGGTCATGAAGAACCTAGGGGCAAGATGGGAATAAAGATGCCGACCTACTAGAGAATGGACTTGAGGATACGGAGCGGGGGAAGGGTAAGCTGGTACAAAATGCAACAGTGGAATGGACATATATTCACTACCAAACGTAAAATAGATAGCTAGTGGGACGCAGCTGCATAGCATAGGGAGATCAGCTTGGTGCTTTGTGACCACCTAGAGGGGTGGGATAGGCAGGGTGGGGAGGAGGGAGATGCAAGAGAGAAGAGATATGGGGACATATGTATATGTATAACTGATTCACTTTGTTAAAAAGCAAAAACTAACACATCATTGTAAAGCAATTTTACTCCAATAAAGTTGTTAAAAAAAAAAGCTGAAAAGAAAAAGAAAGCAGAGTAAGTTTAAAAACTGAAATATAGACCATTTTTTAAGACATGATATTGCATTACTTCCAATTATGAAAAATGATCAAAAGAATGTCAATAAAGCTTTGTAGACTCATTTTAATGATCTAGTATTATATATTATCAAAATTCTGATTTAACTAAGAAAATTAAGGTCTTGGAAATACACAAGTGCTTAAGAACTCTTTTCTCTTTAATAAAGAATGTCATTGCAATTTTGTTTCTTCTATCAATTCTGGTAAAGACCCATGGTGTTTTGGGGTATCGATGGTGTTTCAAGCATGGTGATTGCCCCTGGGAAAAAAAGAAAAGGCTTAAATGTGCCCCATCCCTTGGGAGCCCCAACCAGTCAATTCACATAAATTATCACACATTCTGATTTAATGGAATCAAAAGAACTAAGTTGTAGATCACTATCCAGTATTCTTTCCATTCCTCCATGTGCTGAAGAGACAATGAGGAACAGAAGACAGTCACAGAGTCCTCAGGGAGACAGCCAAGAACCACTAGAGAAACTGATTAGATCTTTTTTAAAATTTCATTATTTATTTATTATTTTTGGCAGCGTTGGGTCTTTGTTGCTGTGCATGGGCTTTCTCTAGTTGCAGAGAGTGGAGGCTACTCTTTGTTGTGGTGTGCGGGCTTCTCACTGCAGTGGCTTCTCTTGTTGAAGAGTACAGGCTCTAGGTGCATGGGCTTCAGTTGCTGTGGCACATGGGCTCAGTAGTTGTGGCTCACGGGCTCTATAGCACAGGCTCAGCAGTTGTGGAGCACAGGCTTTAGCTGCTCCGTGGCATGTGGGATCTTCCCAGACCAGGGATGCAACCCGTGTCCTCTGTATTGGCAGGCAGATTCTTAACCACTGCCCCACCAGGGAAGTCCCAGATTAGATCTTTAGTAATATCTGCACAAGGCACCGTGGGATCCGAGCTGATGCAGCCTAAGTCTGCCTGTGGATATTCTGAAAGGCATCTCAAAGAACATAAAGACTGGGTTGAACGCTGAAGGATGAGTGAGTTTCTCAAGGCAGGCAAGGGCAGGAAGGGCATTCAGCTCCCTGCTCAGGGAGTTGAAAGGCAAAACACTCAAAACCACAGGGTACAGGAGGCCAGAAGCACCTTAAAACACAGGTAGGATCCAATTATAAGCCCCAGGAGCATTCTTGGGTTTGCCTTTTGAAAAGTTCACTCTGGCAAGACTGAGGAGTCAGGACAGTAAGGGAGACCAGAGGCAGAGGAGCAGTTAGAAGGTGTCAAAGTAAGCCCGGGGAGCAGTGAAGAGGGCCTGAACTCCTTAAAGATGGAATGTTTGAACCTGGCCTTTTTTATTGGAGCAGTCAGTTCAATTCTCCCTCAGTAGGGCTTGTTGATGCAAATGGCAAACTTCAGAAGTGATTAAAGTCAGATCACCTGACTCTGAACTTTAATTCTCTAATTCTAGGTGAGACCTTTCTCGGGCAATGAGCACTAGCGAGGGCAGGCAGGGAAGGTTTTGTTAGTGTCTGTGTCGCTGGAAAACATCACAGAGGTTGCTCATCTGTTTTAAGTCAATGATCTCTAAAATCTGATGAAAGCTACAGATCTTTTCACCCAAAAATACACAATTTTGGGCTTCCCTGGTGGCGCAGTGGTTGAGAGTCCGCCTGCCAATGCAGGGGACAAGGGTTCGTGCCCCGGTCCGGGAAGATCCCACATGCCATGCCGTGGAGCGGCTGGGCCCGTGAGCCATGGCCGCTGAGCCTGCGCGTCCTGAACCTGTGCTCCGCAACGGGAGAGGCCACAACAGTGAGAGGTCCGCGTATCTCAAAAAAAACCCCAAAAAACCCCCCAAAATTTTTAGGTGCAAGGTGTGTCCAAGACTGACTAAGACTCTGGCTTTTACATTTAACTAGAAGATTCGGTGGATATTATAGAGACTAGTATACTTCAAGTGCTTCTCAAGATTTAGGGCTTCCCCCTGTAAAGAATCACTGACTTAGGTGTACTTTAAAATGGCTAAATTTTTATTTGAAATACAGATGCCTGTTTTTAATTATTAATTAAACTTTGGTTATGTTGCTTCATTAATAAACCATATGTTCTAAAGTTCTCAAAATTAGAACTAAATTATTATTATTCAGTGGGAATAATAATTATTATTCATTGTATAAGATTCAGCATAGCATGGGATTATACAATGACTTCCTAATCACAAAGCCAGACTCCATGGCAATGAAGCCATAATAAAAAGCTCCTTTACCAAGTCCAAGAGTAATTGGTCAGAATGTGACAGTTGCTGCTTCTCTCCTGGTTCAAAGATGAATTCTGACCCAACCTCTATCATTAGCCTCAACACTGAGGGTTTTTCAAGTCACCCAGGGAGTTGCAATGGCTATTGTAAATGGTGCTGCAGTGAACACTGGTGTGCATCTATCCTTTCAAACCATGTTTTTCTCCAGATATATGCTCAAGAGTGGGATTGCAGGATCACATGTTAACTCTATTTTTAGTTCTTTAAGGAACCTCCATACTGTTCTCCATAGTGGCTGCATCAATTTACATTCCCACCAACAGTGTAGGAGGGTTCCTTTTTCTCCACACCCTCTCCAGCATTTATTGTTTGTGGATTTTTTGATGATAGCCATTTTGACCGGTGTGAGGTGATACCTCATTGTAGTTTTGATTTGCATTTCTCTAATGATTAGTGATGTTGAGCATCCTTTCATGTGTTTGTTGGCAATCTGTATATCTTCTTTGGAGAAATGTCTATTTAGGTCTTCTGCCTATTTTTGGATTGGGTTGTTTGTTTTTTATATTGAGTTGTATGAGTTGTTTGTATATTTTGGAGATTAATCCCTTGTCGGTTGCATCTTTTGCAAATATTTTCTCTCATTCTATAGGTTGCCTTTTCATTTAGTTTATGGTTTCCTTTGCTGTGCGAAAGCTTTTAAGTTTCATTAGATCCCATTTGTTTATTTTTGTTTTTATTTCCATTACTCTAGGAGACAGATCCAAAAAGATATTGCTGCGATTTATGTCTAAGAGTATTCTGCCTAAGTTTTCCTCTAGGAGTTTTACAGTATCCGATTCTTAATCCATTTTGAGTTTATTTTATGCGTGGTGTTAGAGAATTTTCTAATTTCATGCTTTCACAGTAGCTGTCCAGTTTTCCCAGCACCACTTATTGAAGAGACTGTCTTTTCTCCATTGTATGTTCTTGCCTCCTTTGCCTTAGATTAACTGACCACAGGTGTGTGGGTTTATTTCTGGGCTTTCTATCCTGCTCTATTGATCTATATTTCTGTTTTTGTGCAAATACCATACGGTTTTGATTACTGTAGAAAAGCAAATGTTCGGTAAATAAATGTTTGCTGGACACGCAGAGACAATGAGAAAGAGGGTTCTATGATCTCTAAGCCCTGCCAGTTTCCCTCACCACACCCAGTCCATACTCTTTGCAGGTATCTCTGGTGATAGCTCTATTCTGGAAACAGTCCCTTTATCTAAATTTTTAGGCAGCTAAGGGGGAGGTAAAAACAAATACTTCCCGAGTCTTCTGTTTCATAAAAATCATCAGCCTAAATTAATTCTCCTGGCAAACAGACACCTTTCAGGATGCCAAATAGTGCTTCCCCACATAGTGAGGCTACCAGCCCCTACATGGTGTGGATGGATTATTTGGGGTCATCAGTGTGAGATGCAGCTGATGGTGAAGAAAACTTTCAGAAAGCCTGAACCTCATGAAACTTGAGTGTTCCATGTTATCTTTCATCTAAACCATATATGTTCTTAGTAGCCTGGTGCGACATGAAATCATGACAAGAACAGAGACCAGTTTTCAGATTCTGACTTGCCTTCGGCTGGCACGGCAGCCAAAGGCAAGTCATTCAGAATCTCTGAACCTCAGTTTCTTCCTCACATTAAATGTAGAAGTTAATCTGGGGGAAATGAATACCTACTCAGTACTACATCTTCTCATTAATTTCATATCCCTTAGTAAAGTTTCCTTCTGCCACATTTCTTGTTAACTGCATTCCTGGGTTTTACATAATTTTGTTGCTATGATGACAGAGATCTTTTTCCTAATTATATCTACAAGTATACAAAGACGTTAATGATGTTTTATATGTAGATTTCTGTCAATAGCCACTGTAGGAAACTCTTTTATTAGTCCTAATAATTTTGTAGTTGATTTTCTTGAATTCTTTAGGAAAATAATATCACGTGCATTTAATAAGTATTTGTTGAATGAATGAGTAAACCAACTGAGTTGGCCCCATATTTTCAATATGGGCTCATTACCAGTTCTATTTAAACAAAATTTCTTCATTCTTAAGAGCATCTTTGATTCATATTTTTGCTATCTTATTAATGTCTCCAAGTAATTTCCATAAAAATATATGAATGGCATTTTCTATAAGTTATTACATGTTTGAGAATATAATTATTTTGCCTTTGTCTTAAAACCCAATACATAGCAATCCTGTATCTTTTGGTATCTAAAGTTCATAGGATGATTTACTAGACTATTAAGTTCCATGAAGGCAAGGATCCATGATGACTAACTTTCCAGGACCAAGCAGTGTAACTGGAAAATCACAGGCACTTTTATTAGTCAGCTTTTGCTTGGTTATACTACTGTAACAGAAAACCCTAGTATCTCCGTTGTTCTAACCAACAAGTTTATTTCTCAATCACACTGTGTTGGCTGCAGGTAGGCTGAGGCTGTACTCCACAGCTGTAGCTTTATTTACATCTTTTTAATTCCAGAATCCAGGCTAATAGAGCAAATCCTATCTGGGACATTTTTTCTCTTAGCAAACAGGAAAGGACAGTGGCAGAACCACATATAAGTTTCACTATTCAATCTTCTACTCAGATGCAGCTCATATTCCATTAGCCAAAGGAAGTCACATGGCTAAGCCTACAACAATGGGGAGGTATATTCCTCCTGTAGGGGAAGCAAGTCACGTAGAACAAGCAGGGATGTATTAATCCTCTTACAGGCAGGGCAGCAAATTGAGAACAATAACACAATCCACCACAGTACTCGACAAATACTTGCTGAATAAATAAATGATTGCTTACTTTTTATTTTACTTTTTCCTGCATGGATACTTGTTGAATTATTTCTTCTTTGTTCCTAAAATTCCAAGATATCATTAGACTATATCCGGGAATGGATTCATTCATCTAGTCTGGCCCTTAGTGAATCTTTTCTTATCTCTCGACTTAGGACTTCGGTGGGATTTCATTTTGTTTTCAATCTTAGGGAAATGCATTTCTATCCTTTTTTCCCCTAAGTTTTGTTTTTACAACCTGCTTTGTCTGTCTTTCTCTAAGTCTTGCTGCAAGCATAGTTGATATCCTCAATTTTCTCCCCACATATCTTTTCTTACAAAGCTTGAATATCTTCATTTTTCTCTGGGCTCCAGGAATATTTTTCCAACATTTTCCAGGCTCCTAAACCTATTTTCTGTGAGGGTCATCATTGTTCATTGTTTTATATAATAGATTTATTTAAGTTCTATTTATGATTAACCTTGGGAAGATCAGAAATAAAGAAAGCAAGTATGAGACTATATAGGGCATTTTTCAATAGATTATTGTATTTTTTACCTCAAGGGGGAATTAAAGCAAAATTCACATGACCAAGTTTATATTAGATATTAAGTTTGTTTTAGTTTGAAATGTGCAATAAATCACTGAAAACTGGCTAGATATATATTTTGATTTTGATTATGAGTAGGGGACCCTTCAATCCCATTTTGCCATTGTCCTAGCACAATTATTAATAGCTCCTATTTTCATTCCCAGAAAGGTCCTTGTTTAGGATATAAATTATGTGGTCGCCCTCATCATTAGTCAACTTTTGTCTCTTTATAAAAACAAAGAGGTTAAGAATAATTAGACCCCACTCCTCTGATTATTCTTAGAAGGATCTAAGCCATTCAAAACAATTTCTTGAACGAGGGCAGATCTAGACCTGTTTTGATGAACAAGAGGAGGGAAGGGAAGTATTTAATCTGTAGATAAAGAATGGGATCGCTGTATTTGACTCATGCATCCACACTTCCCTGGTCTCTGCAAATGAGAAAAAGCAGGGTTCTCACAGAGCAGAGCCATAGTCAAACCATATCTATCATTGTTAGGAAAGTATTTGTCTTCTGTGGTTTTTGTCTGGCCAGGGATTGGGGCACATCTTCCTTCTGTGTTCACAGCCCTGAACAACTGGGGCTCTTTTTCTCTTGGTAAATGTATGTCATCTGAGTTCTATCTGGATAAGAAGCCTTTAAGAAGGCTTGTGGGAAGTGAAATATGCAGTCAGTAAATTATTTGGATTAGTCCAGAGGTCATAGTGTAGTATCTTTCTAAGAACTTTTTTAATGCCTCCATCATATTTCTTTTTTTATCCCTAAGAACCCTTTCCTGATTCCATGAAAAAGAATTCTTTCATGATTCTCTGCTTACCTTTTATTGACTTAATGTCCTCTGGGATTTCATTGAATTATTATTTATCTATTAATAGCAGTAACTTTGTTTAAAAGGTACTATTTGTCCATGTAGGTGGCCTTAATTTTTATTACTGATTAGATAGATAGATGGATAGAGATAGACAGATATTTAGAAACAGTTGCAGATGCTATATGTACAAATATTAGCAAAGTTTTTAAATGTTTACTATTCCTATGTCATAGTAGGATGTCTGTTTGTTTACTTTTAGGAGTTGACCCGGGTGCTACTGAAGGTTATATGGGTCAAATGCAATAATGTTCAAACATTTAGGAAAAGACTGAGAGAAAAAGCAAAGGCTTTAATTTACTGAGAAACAGTAATCTTTTGAAGGACGGTGTGGAGATATTTTGGTGAATACAGGTAAAGGGAGGCAGGCTTGGGCAGAAATATTCTTTGGGGCTCAACATTCTCTCCAGCCCCTGAACCCCTTCTTTCCTTCCTCACCACACATTCCATCTAACCAAATAAAACAAAGTCCACTAAGGCAGGAGCCTTCAGCCCAAGCCAGTCTACTGTCTCCACAACCTTTGGTTTATCAGCCACATTCCAAGCCACTTGGGGTGCCCCCTTGGGATTATTCCCACTCTCATGCATACCTTGGTTGGAAACCCTAAAATGATCATCATTCGCCCACACACACATCAGTTGCTGATAACCAGTTCTTATTTCCAGGCCCTGACAGTTCAGTTAAGAGGATTTTACTGAGTTGTTTGTGTATTTGTTCTGTTGTGTTCGCCAGAGGTCTTTTTAAGTTCTTAGGTAGGTTACTCCTCTCTAAAGGGAGAACAGGAACTTATCAGTTCTTCCTTCGAACCTCTACTCTTTCTTGCCAAAAATCCTTGCAGTTTTAGGAGGACACCACTTGCTAGTTCATAGCCATGACACTGGCATTTCTTTATTACTGGATCATATTTATGGGGATGTGAAAGCTTGGAAAAATCAGTCCTGTGGACTTAGTTGGCCATCAGGAAGAGCAGTTGGGAGAAATCCACTCTTCTGTTCCATTACCACAGGTCCAATCCATTCTAGTGTGTACCTATTTCAGTGGGTTCCAAAGCAACTCGATAGAAAACTCTTCAATCACTCGGATGGCAAAATGGTCTCTTATCTGAAAACTTTAGCAGACATTTCTTCCCCCTAGAGCTCTGCCTGTTATCTCTAAGGTCACCCATAACTAAATAACTATGGAATCATCTGGTAAGAAACACCAAATAACTGAGTTCACTTTCCGAAGGAGACAGACTTGGCCTGGCTTGAGAGCCAAGCTGCTCTTTTATTTACAGTATTGAAGCTACGTAGCCTATTTGCTGGAATTTGTGCTCTGAACAGCTCATTGGTGTTACACCCCCTTTGTTGGCATATGATTCAACTTTGGAATCACTGTCAGTAAGGATCACATTATGAACGTTATACTTTTGCTACTTTACATGTATAAAAAATTCTTATCAATACTTGAGAGGGCCCCACAGGGTCCTGCTTGGTTTCATGCCTCCTTGAGCTAGTACAACTAAGCAAAAGCAATCGAATACAAAAGTTAAAGTAAAAGAAACTGATCCAGTTTCTGACTCCAGTATGGAGTCAGATTTGTTTTTCCTGATTACACATTAATTTTCTGTGATGGACCAGGCATTGTAATAGGCACTACAGAAACAAGGATATTCCCTTCCCTCGAGGATCTTCCCTTCTGGTTTCCAAGGAAATGACTGTTATTTGTCAGGAGAGGAAAGAGAAAGGAGACACTGAAACTCCTGTAACAACCAGTATAAACTCCATGAAGCCAGACACTTTTTACTGCTTTTTATGACTGAAATCCACGGACCTAGATTAGTTCCTGGTACATACCATGTGGTAGACAGGGTCTTGGTGCTCCGGCCATGTGTCAGGCCTGAGGCTCTTAAGTGGGAGAGCTGAGTTCAGGATACTGGACCAGTAGAGACTTCCCAGCCCCACGTAATACCAAACAGCAAAAGCTCTCCCAGAGATCTCCATCTGAACACTAAGACCCAGTTCCACTCAATGACCAGCAAGCTACAGTGTGGGAAAGCCCATACGAAACAACTAGCAAGACAGGAACACAACCCCACCCATTAGAAGACAGTCTGCCTAAAATCAAAATGAGTACAAAGACACCCCAAAACACACCAACGGATGCGGTCCTGCTTACCAGAAAGTCAAGATCCAGGTTCATCCACCAGAACACAGGCACCAGTCCCATATACAAGAAAGCCTACACAATCCACTGAACCAACATTACCCACTGGGGGCAAAATGCCAAAAACAATGGGAGCTACAAACCTGCAGCCTGTGAACTGGAAACTTAACTAAACACAGTAAGATAACCAAAATGAGAAAACAGAGAAATATGCAGCAGATGAAGGAGCAAAGTAAAAACACACCACACCAAACGAATGAAGAGGAAATAGGCAGTCTACCTGAAAAAGAATTCAGAGTAATGATAGTAAAGATGATCCAAAATCTTGGAAATAGAAGAGACAAAATGCAAGAAACATGCAAGAAACAAGACCTAGAAGACCTAAGAGCAAACAAACAATGATTAGCAACACAATAAATGAAATTAAAAATTCTCTAGAAGGAATCAGTAGCAGAATAACTGAGGCAGAAGAACAGATAAGAAACCTGGAAGATAAAATAGTAGAAATAACAACTACAGAGCAGAAGAAAGAAGAAAGAATGAAAAGAATTGAAGACAGTGTCAGAGACCTCTGGTACAACATTAAATGCACCAACATTCGAATTACTGGGGTCCTAGAAGAGAAACAAAAAGAAAGGGACTGAGAAAATATTTGAAGAGATTATAGTTGAACACTTCACTAATATGGGAAAGGAAATAGTCAATCAAGCCCAGGAAGCGCAGAGAGTCCCATACAGGATAAATCTAAGGAGAAACACACTAAGACACATATTAATCAATCAAAAATAAAATACAAAGAAAAAATATTAAAAGCAGCAAGAGAAAAACAACAAATAACATACAAGGGAATCCCCATAAGGTTACCAGCTTATCTTTCAGCAGAAACTCTGCAAGCCAGAAGGGAGTGGCAGGACATATTTAAAGTGATGAAAGGGAAAAACCTACAACCAAGATTACTCTAACCAACAAGGATCTCATACAGATTCAACAGAGTAATTAAAAACCTTACAGACAAGCAAAAGCTTAGAGAATTCAGCACCACCAAACCAGATTTACAACAAATGCTAAAGGAACTTCTCTAGTCAGGAAACACAAGAGAAGGAAAAGACCTACAATAACAAACCCAAAACAATTAAGAAAATGGTAATAGGAACATACATGTTGGTAATTACCTTAAACATAAATGGATTAAATGCTCCAACCAAAAGACATAGACTGGATGAATGGATACAAAAACAAGACCCATAGATATGCTGTCTAAAAGAGACGTACTTCAGACCTAGGGACACATAGAGACTGAAAGTGAGGGGATGGAAAAAGATATTCCATGCAGATGGAAATCAAAAGAAGCTGGAGTCGCAATTCTCATATCAGACAAAATAGACTTTAACACAAAGACTATTACAAGAGACAAAGAAGGACACTACATAATGATCAAGGGATCATCCAAAAAGAAGATAAAACAATTGTAAATATTTATGCACCCTACATACGAGCACCACAGTACATAAGGCAAATGCTAACAGCCATAAAATGGGAAATGAACAGTAACACAATCGTAGTAGGGGGCTTTAACACCCCACTTTCACGAATGGACAGATCATCCAAAATGAAAATAAATATGGAAAAACAAGCTTTAAATGATATATTAAACAGGATAGACTTAATCGATATTTATAGGACACTCCATCCAAAAACAACAGAATACACACGCTCTTCTCAAGTGCTCATGGACATTCTCCAGGATGGATCATATCTTGGGTCACAAATCAAGCCTTGGTAAATTTAAGAAAATTGAAATCATATCAAGTATCTTTTTTTTTTTTTTTGCGGAACATGGGCCTTTCACTGTTATGGCCTCTTCCGTTGTGGAACACAGGCTCTGGACGTGCAGGCTCAGTGTCCAAGGCTCACAGGCCTAGCTATTCCGTGGCATGTGGGATCTTCCCAGACCGGGGAAAGAACCCGTGTCCCCTGCATCGGCAGGCGGATTCTCAACCACTGCACCACCAGGGAAGCCCCATATAAAGTATCTTTTATGACTACTATACTATGAGACTAGATATCAAATACAGGAAAAGACCTGTTAAAAATACAAACACATGGAGGCTAAACAATAAACTACTTAATAAACAAGAGATCACTGAAGAAATCAAAGAGGAAATAAAAAAATACCTAGAAACAAATGACAATGAAAACACGACGACCCAAAACCTAAGGGATGCAGCAAAGGCAGTTCTAAGAGGGAAGTTTATAGCAATACAATCCTACCTTAAGAAACAAGAAACATCTCAAATAAACAACCTAACCTTACACCTAAAGCAATTAGTGAAAGAAGAACAAAAACCCCAAATAGCAGAACGAAAGAAATCATTAAGATCAGGTAAGAAATAAATGAAAAAGAAATGAAGGAAACAGTAGCAAAGATCAATAAAACTACAGCTGGTTCTTTCAGAAGATAAACAAAATTGATAAACCATTAGCCAGACTTATCAAGAAAAAAAGGGAGAAGACTCACATCAATATAATTAGAACTGAAAAAGGAGAAGTAAAAACTGACAGTGCAGAAATACAAAGGATCATGAGAGATTACTACAAGAAACTATATGCCAATAAAATGGACAACCTGGAAGAAATGGACAAATTCTTAGAAAAGCACAACCTTCCGAGACTGAACCAGGAAGAAATAGAAAATATAAGCAGACCAATCACAAGAGCTGAAATTGAGATTGTGATTAAAAATCTTCGAACAAACAAAAGCCCAGGACCAGATGGCTTCACAGGGGAATTCTATCAAACATTTAGAGAACAGCTAATACCTATCCTTCTCAAAATATTCCAAAATATAGCAGAGGGAGGAACACTCCCAAACTCATTCTACAAGGCCACCATCACCCTGATACCAAAACCAGACCAACCTGTCAAAGGAAAATAAAACTACATGCCAATATCCCTGAGGAACACAGATGTAAAAATCCTCAACAAAATACTAGCAAACAGAATCCAACAGCACATTAAAAGGATCATACACTGTGATCAAATGGGGTTTACCCCAGGAATGCAAGGATTCTTCAATATACACAAATCAATCAATGTGATAAACCATATTAACAAACTGAAGGAGAAAAAACATATGATCATGTCAATAGATGCAGAAAAGTCTTTCGACAAAATTCACCACCATTTATGAAAAAAACCCTCCAGAAAGTAGGCATAGAGGGAACTTACCTCAACATAATAAAGGCCATATATGACAAACCCACAGCTAACATCGTTCCCCATCATGAAAAACTGAAACCATTTCCTCTAAGATCAGGAACAAGACAAAGTTGTCCACCCTCACCACAATGATTCATCATAGTTTTGGAAGTTTCAGCCACAGCAATCAAAGAAGAAAAAGAAACAAAAGGAATCCATATCAGAAAAGAAGAAGTAAAAAAGTCACTGTTTGCAGATGACATGATACTATACATAGCGAATCCTAAAGATGATACCAGAAAACTACTAGAGCTAATCAATTAATGTGGTAAAGTAGCAGGACATACAATTAATGCACAGAAATCTCTTGCATTCCTATACACTAATGATAAAAAATCTGAAAGAGAAATCAAGGAAACAATCTCATTTACCATTGCAAGAAAAAGAAGAAAATACCTAGGAATAAACCTACCTAAGGAGACAAAAGACCTGTACGAAGAAAACCATAAGACACTGATGAAAGAAATTAAAGATTATACAAACAGATGGAGAGATATACCATGTTCTTGGATTGGAAGCATCAATATTGTGAAAATGACTATACTACCCAAAGCAATCTAGAGAGTCAGTGCAATCCCTATCAAACTACCACTGGCATTTTTCACAGAACTAGAACAAAAAATTTCACAATTTGCATCGCAACACAAAAGATCCAGAATAGCCAAAGCAATCTTGAGAAAGAAAAACGGAGCCGGAGGGATCAGGCTCCCAGAGTTCAGACTATACTACAAAGCTACAGGAATCAAGACAGTATGGTACTGGCACAAAAACAGAAAGATAGATCAATGGAACAGGATAGAAAGCCCAGAGATAAACCCACGCACATATGGTCCCCTTATTTTGATAAAGGAGGCAAAAATATACAATGGAGGAAAGACAGCCTATATAAATGGTGGTGGGAAAACTGGACAGCTACATGTAAAAGAATGAAATTAGAACATTCCCTAGCACATATGCAAAAGTAAACTCAAAATGGATTAAAGACCTAATTGTAAGGCCAGACACCATCAAACTCTTAGAGGAAAACACTTAGGAAAAACACTCTATGATATAAATCACAGCAAGATCCTTTTTGACCCACCTCCTACAGAAATGGAAATAAAAACAAAATAAATAAATGGGACCTAATGGAACTTAAAAGCTTTTGTACAGCAAAGGAAAGCATAAACAACACGAAAAGACAACCCTCAGAAAGGGAGAAGATATTTGCAAATGAAGCAACTGACGAAGGATTAATCTCCAAAATTTACAAGCAGCTCACGCAGATCAATATCAAAAAAACAAACAACCCAATCCAAAAATGGGCAGAGGACCTAAATAGACATTTCTCCAAAGAAGATACACAGACTTCCAACAAACACATGAAAGAATGCTCAACATCATTAATCATTAGAGAAATGCAAATCAAAACTACAGTGAGATATCATCTCACACTGGTCAGAATGGCCATCATCAAAAAATCTACACACAATAAATGCTGGAGAGGGTGTGGAGAAAAGGGAACCCTCTTGCACTGTCGGTGGGAATGTAAATTGATACAGCCACTATGGAGAACAGTATGGAGGTTCCTTTAAAAACTAAAAATAGAACTACCATATGACCCAGCAATCCCACTACTGGGCATATACCCTGAGAAAAACATAATTCAAAAAGAGTCATGTACCACAGTGTTCATTGCAGCACTATTTACAATAGCCAGGACATGGAAGCAACTGAAGTGTCCATCAACAGATGAATGGATAAAGAAGATGTGGCACATATATACAGTGGAATATTACTCAGCCATAAAAAGAAACGAAATTGAGTTATTTGTAGTGAGGTGGAGGGACCTAAAATCTGTCATACAGAGTGAAGTCAGAAAGCAAAAAACAAATACTGTATGCTAACACATATATATGCAATCTTAAAAAATAAAAGGTTCTGAAGAACGTAAGAGCAAGACACAAATAAAGACACAGACGTAGAGAATGGAGTTGAGGACATGGGAAGGGGAAAGGTAAGCTGGGATGAAATGAGAGAATGGCATGGTCATATATACACTACCAAATGTAGAATAGATAACTAGTGGGAAGCAGTCGCATAGCACAGGGAGATCAGCTCTGTGCTTTGTGACCACCTAGATGGGTGGGATAGGGAGGATGGGAGGGAGATGCACGAGGGAGGAGATATGGGGATATATGTATATGTGTAGCTGATTCAGCTTGTTATCAAGCAGAAACTAACATACCATTGTAAAGCAATTATACTCCAATAAAGATTTTTTTTAAAAAACCCAAAAAACCAAAAAGAGTCATGTACCACAATGTTCATTGCAGCTCTATTTACAATAGCCAGGATATGGAAGCAACGTATGTATCCACTGACAGATGAATGGTTAAAGAAGATGTGGCACATATATACAATGGAATATTACTCAGCCATAAAAAGAAACGAAACTGAGTTATTTGTAGTGAGGTGGATGGACCTAGAGTCTGTCACACAGAGTGAAGTAAGTCAGAAAGAGAAAAACGAATACCGTATGCTAACACATATATATGGAATCTAAAAAAAGAAAAATTGTTCTGAAGAACCTAGGGGCAGGACAGGAATAAAGATGTAGAGAATGGACTTGAGGACATGGGGAAGGGGAAGGGGAAGGTTGGACAAAGTGAAAGTGTAGCACTTACACATATACACTACCAAATGTAAAATAGATAGCTAGTGGGAAGCAGCTGCAAAGCACAGTTTGATCTGCTGGGTGCTTTGTGAGCACCTAGAGGGGTGGGAAAGGGAGGGTGGGAGGGAGATGCAAGAAGGAAGGGATGTGGGAATATATGTAAATGTATAGCTGATTCACTTTGTTATACAGCAGAAACTAACACACCATTGTAAACCAATTATACACCAATAAAAATTTTAAAAAATTCTTACCACTTTGCTGCTATGTCTGTTGAGGAGTTTGGTTTAGCCATGAGAGTTGGAGGCACAATGTGGTCATTAGTGGCTACTGTCTTTGTTTCTAGTTCTGTTTAACCACTAAGAAAAATGCTGAGAACTTAAGAGCTTCTACTGAACAGCAAGTTTCAAAAAAAGATGTGTGAGTTCACTTGAGTTATTTTTAAATTTGAGCTCCACCTACACACACCTGCTGAAAGTGTGGACAGGATGGAGGACATGTGGTGATAGTCCTTTGGCTGGGAGACCTCAAAGGAACTTAAGAGAAGCTTAAAGTTTCTGGCATCCCCTTAAGGGAATTGCAGAAGTCAGTGGAAATGCTTTACATAGGTGTCTTTCTTCTGTTTTGAGCACACAAGCAATCAGAAGGAAAGCTAATCTCCATTTTTAGTTGGAAGCAGAAATGTGTAGACCTTTCTACAGACTATCCGCACTTGAAAAGATCGGCAAGCCTTGCATATCAACAGTGAAGAGATTAACGCCTAAAGAGGTTCACCGCTTATTCCCAGTGGAGTTAACTGTTTAGTGTAAGGGGTAGGAGTAGGACACATGTGTCCTAATTCCCAGCCAGTGTTCTCATCACCCCCACACACACACTTCTCCACATCACTCTGTGAGGAAAGATGTTTCTCCACAATGGTCTTGGTACACATGTGAGACTTCATTTGGTAAGACGGATAGGTAACTGCCAAATCATCTGCTAGGAACTTTGAGCCATCTTTGATGGTCAGCTAAGGATCTGCGTTGGGCCTGAAGAGAAGTTTCTCAAGGGTCCTTGCCCCACAGCAGCAGCTGCTGTGACACGCAGATCTCTGACATAAACCTATCCTGAGACACTGGATGAGGCCTGTCTAATGGAGCATCCATCACTTGCAACTCATCACCAGCCCAGGAAACAAACCTCTGCCTTTAGATTTGGATGGTGCTCCTGCCTAAACTCTGGCTAAACAGCACACCAATTCGCTTTTTTCAGGTCTGACAAATGTGAGACTGCTAACCAAATGGGGCTTTAGGGGTAAAGCAAAGAGAAGGCAAGTAGGAAGAACAAATGCCAGATGATGACCCAGCAAGTCAGTTAATTAAAGGGATGTGCTCTGGGCCACACTGACCACTGACCTTCAACAACCAAGGAGAGAATGAAGCAAAGGTTAAGGTAGAAGGCAGACTAAATTAGAGCATGTTTAAAGCCACAAATCCTGGTTCTAAGCCACAGACACCTTTGGTTCAACCCTCACCCAAATCTCTCCCAATATAGTAACTATTTGACCCCATGTAAAAATGAGCCATAAATGAAAGCAGACCAGACACACAATTAAAAAAAAAAAGTGACAAAAAACCCCACAAGATAAAAAGCACACATAAGGAAAGAGAAGAAGAGCTCCTGCAAATGATTCTTCAGAGTCTCAAAGAATCCCATGAAACCTCCTTTTCAAAAAGAACATCAAAAAGAGAACCAAAGTTTTGAAATCTTCAAGAGATTTTAAAAAGGAGCAATAAAGTGAGCTGATAAAGTGAAGGTAGAAGTGCAAGAAGAAAATGAAAACATTACAGAGATTAAAGTCTTATTTGAAGCAGAAAACTATTGAATATGTATAATTAAAAACACAGCCACTTCCCTGGTGGCGCAGTGGTTAAGAATCTGCCTGCCAATGCAGGGGACACAGGTTTGAGCCCTGTGTCCAGGAAGATCCCACATGCCGTGGAGCAACTAAGCCCGTGTGCCACAACTACTGAGCCTGTGCTCTAGAGCCTGCATGCCACAACTACTGAGCCCATGAGCCACAAGTCCTGAAGCCCGTGCACCTAGATCCTGTGCTGTGCAACAAGAAAATCCACTGCAATGAGAAGCCTGCGGACCGCAAGGAAGAGTAGACCCCACTCACCGCAACTAGAGGAAGCCCATGCACAGCAACAAAGACCCAACACAGGCAAAAATAAATAAATAAAATAAATAAACTTTTTAAATACCATTAAATAAAATAAAAACCACAGCCAGGTCCCTGGCTTGATAAAGCTCAGGTAATCACTCAAACAGTAAGAAAAAGAACAGTATTTAAAGAATTATTAAGGGGATGATAAAATAAAAAACAAAGAAAAATCAACATGTACGTAATTGATATTCTGAGAAAAAAGAAAGGAACCATATATATATATATATATACTTTTTATATACTTGATGGTGAACTATTCATTAACAACTTCTATCCTGATGAAGTTACTGAACATAAGGGATGAAGATAAAATAAATCAGAGATTCAGTCTTCCACTTCTGATAATAGCAGACTAGGTAATTCAGGCCAATTCTCCTAGTGGAAGTGCAAGCACTGAAAGCAAACAGAAATGAAGAGGCAAGAAAAGCTAAACGAAATTAAGAGAAATAATAAGAAACTGAAACAGCCTACAGGAGTTTACAATAATGGAGTTCCCAAACACAAACTTTAAAATAACCATCCTAACACGTTCGGAGAGAAAAGCACAAGATTGAGGATTTGGAAGAGAACTAGGAATTATAAAATAAAACTAAATAAAAATTCTTATTTTTGTCTGTGTGAGTTACTTCAACTCCGTCATTCTGTGTTACCACTTAGGATATTTATTTGTGTTTAAAATTTGAAACAGTGCAAACTACAAGTTGGCATTTTTGTTTTACAAGAACATATTTAGATTATACATGAACTATTACTGAAAATCAAAATTCTTAAACTAGAAAATACAATTAGCTAAATCAAGAACTTAATGTATACGTTTAGACACTGGTGAAAAAGAATTATTGAACTGGAAGCAAGGTCAGAAGAAAATATCTAAAGTGAAACATGGGAGAGAAAAGGATGAAAATGACAGAAAAAAGGGTCAGGAAAAAAATGAGAAAGACTGATGTACATGGGGAGATTGACATACTTGGAGTCCCAGAAAGAAAGGTTATAGAGAATTGGACAGAAGTATCATGGCTGAGAATTTTTTAAAACTAGTTAAAAAAAAAAAAAGGAAAACACAAAAAACCCATCAAGCTACAGGTTCAAGAAAGACTAAGCAGAGTAATAAAAAAAATAAAATAAGAACAATTAAATACATCATGATGAAGTTAATGAAAGCTAAACAAAAGAGACTTTTTATAAGTGTCATGGTTCCCTGCAGAGGCAATAAGACTCCCACCCAAAGTTTGGTTCAAACATCGAGACTGAAGATGCCACACACACCAAGCGGCTGTGGAAAGGTTTACCATTTACATACTTGTATCTCTGGGGAGAGCAAGATACAGAGAGCAAGCAAAGGAGACTGGCCCGGGTTTTCCTTGTGATTAGGAAGTAGGACCAGGGAGAGGGTTCCCTCATGCAGGCAGGGACTCATGTGGTTTGATTTTCCTACCAGTAGCAAAGGAGGGCACACCAGGGCTTTTTTATTCAGCTAGTCCAGATGTGGGGCAGAAAGGGAAGAGGAAGGGGACGCTTAAAAGCTGTCAGCAGCTAAACATCCAAAAATGGGGTCAGACACCTCATTACAATGAGTAACTATCAGACTTCTCACTAGAAACAATGGAATCAAACAGAAGACAATGAACCCAGACCTTCGAAGTGCTGAAAGCACAAAAGCACCAATCTAGAATCCAATATTCAGGAAAATACACTTGGAGAATGAAGGTGACATAAGACAAATAAAAACCAAAAGGATTCATAAGCAGCACATCCAGACCACACTTAAGGAAATAACAATGGATGTTCTTCAGGCAGAGAGAAAATGATCCCATATTATGTTTTCTTAGAGATGCAGAAAGGAATGAGGAGGAAAAAAAAACTATATCAAGCTAAATGAATACTTTCTGTACAAAATAACAATAATAATAATTACTATTATTACTATTGTGTTTTACATGGTTTAAAATGTATAGAGAATTAAAATATACAACCATTGCATATAAGCTGATAGGAGGTTAAACGGAGTTACATTTTTTAACATTGTCCAAGAAGAGGATAAAAGTTCCAAGTAACATCAAACTTTGATAAGTCAAAGGTGTATATTGTAATCTCTAGAGTAACGACCGAAAGATATATATTTAAAAAGAAAAAAATTATATGGGCACCTAGGCAGGAAGTCATACACAGACTTACAGAGTGTGTAAATGTGTGTGTTGGAGGGAGTTGATGAGGTTCCTCTTGATCTCTGCTTTATCCAACATTTAATACCAGTAGACATTAGTGCAATATCCCTAAAGTTCTGAGTGAAAGAAGGCAAACTCAATAATTGTATCCCTAGCCAAGTAAACCTTCCAGTGCAAATGCAAATGAGAAATATTCTGAAATATACAAGAACTCAGGAAATCTAACACCTGCAAACACTTCGTGAAGAAAATTATTAGACTGATAAAATGAATATAAAAAGCAATAAACCAAAATAAAGAAAATATGAATGCAAGTCCAAGGTAAAAGAAATGCTGATGATGTGTTTAAAAATAGAAGAAAAATTGACAACTGTGGGAATTACAGTGAGAGTAAAGGTTATAATGTTATAAAACTTGACAACATCAAAATACTGAGGTAACCAATAAAACCAGAAGTGCTGGGGAATTGAAAAAAAATATGTTTGCTAATTTTTTTCACAATTGATAGCAAAGATTTCCAAAGATACAGTCCAAAGTTAAATTATGTGGTTCAAATATTGTTCCAAACTCATGAAGTTTTAAACAATAAGACTCTTTTAGGATTAATATATTTTGCAATAAAGACATTTTTAAGTATAGCTATACAAATTGAACTTATATTGTATTTTTAAAGCGATTCTTCTAAACATCTACCTTCATACCTAGTTTTCTCCATATATGGGTAGAGAGATGCCTGAAGTGATTTTCACCAGAATTTTATTGATTATTTCTTCGTTTTATTTTTTGTTTTATCTCTGTAAAGTGGGATTTGGAAGAATTTCAATCTTTCTGTAATCTTTTCTCTATTGCTCAGATGTTTAATAAAGAACAAGTAGGATTTTTAAAAATAGTAAAAGTAGTTTTTATTTAAAAAGGTAAACAACAGAAAAAGAGAAATATTTGCAACATATATGACAACCAGTTGTCAGTATAAAGCCATCTAAACGTCAACAAGAAAAAGACAAACACCAGAGAATATGAGCAAAGAACATGAAGTCAATACACTAAGAAAAAAATACACATATCCATAAACAAACAAAATGCTTTGCTTCATTAACTATCAAAGCACAAAATTAAAGACAGAAGTAAGAGATAAATATTTCTTTGTCAGTTTGGCAAAAATTACAAACTATCAGTCTAATTTGGTGAAGGTAGGCAAATGGCCTCCTTTACATTATTGTTATATGACACCCAGTGCATTGTTCTTACATCCTCAGGCAGGTAGTCTGAAGGAGACAAAATGTGGTGTGCATTTTTAAATACAGCGAGTTTAGGCAAAATCAGGACATTCAAGATATGTTATTTGGGGCAATAAAGATTCATGCATAGGAACTCCTTTCATATTCTGGCTCTCTTCCAAAATATTTAGTCTTGTCTTTTACCTCATGTTCCTTAAATGAATTTGTGCTACTTTACAGTGATTGCCAACACTACTTCATTATCTTGAATCAACCAAAGCAACCAGAATTTCCATTATACTACCAGTGGGAGTGTAAAATCGTTCAATCACCTCAAAGAAATGTTTGTCATTTTCTAATAAAGTTAAAATACCTCTACACTAGAACACAGAAATTCCACTCACAGCTGTGTCCTAAGAAAAATGAGTGTATATATCCATAAAATCTTGTGTAACAATATTCATAGCAGTTTAATTTATAGAAAAAAAAAAAAAAACACCCTCCAAATGCCCACCAACAGGAAAATGATTAAACTGGGTCTTTTTTTTTAAACATCGTTATTGGGCCATAATTGCTTTACAATGTTGTGTTAGTTTCTGTTGTATAACAAAGTGAATCAGCTATACGTATACCTATATCCCCATATCCCTTCACTCTTGCATTTCCCTCCCACCCTCCCTATCCCACCCTTCTAGGTGGTCACAAAGCACGGAGTTGATCTCCTTGTGCTATGTGGCTGCTTCCCACTAGCTATCTATATTATGTTTGGTAGTGTATATATGTCCACGCCACTCTCTCACTTTGTCCCAGCTTACCCTTCCCCCTCCCCATATCCTCAAGTCCATTCTCTAGTAGGTCTGTGTCTTTATTCCCATCTTGCCCCTAGGTTCTTCATGACCTTTTTTTTTTCTTAGATTCCATATATATATGTGTTAGCATACGGTATTTGTTTTTCTCTTTCTGATTTACTTCACTCTGTATGACAGACTCTAGGTCCATCCACCTCACTACAAATAACTGTTTCATTCCTTTTTATGGCTGAGTAATATTCCATTGTTTATATGTGCAACATCTTCTTTATCCATTCATCTGTCGATGGACACTTAGGTTGCTTCCATGTCCTGGCTAGTGTAAAAAGAGCTGCAGTGAACATTGTGGTACATGACTCTTTATGAATTATGGTTATCTCAGGGTATATGCCCAGTAGCGGGATTGCTGGGCCATATGATAGATCTATTTTTAGTTTTTTAAGGAACTTCGATACTGTTCTCCATAGTGGCTGTATCAATTTACATTCCCACCAACAGTGCAAGAGGGTTCCCTTTTCTCCACACCCTCTCCAGCATTTATTGTTTGCAGATATTTTGATGATGGCCATTCTGACTGGTGTGAGATGATATCTCATTGTAGTTTTGATTTGCATTTCTCTAATGATTAGTGATGTTGAGCATCCTTTCATGTGTTTGTTGGCAATCTGCATATCTTCTTTGGAGAAATGTCTATTTAGGTCTTCTTCCAATTTTTGGATTGGGTTGTTTGGTTTTTTGATATTGAGCTGCATGAGCTGCTTGCATATTCTGGAGATTAATCCTTTGTCAGCTGCTTCATTTGCAAATATTTTCTCCCATTCTGAAGGTTGTCTTTTCATCCTGTTTATGGTTTCCTTTGCTGTGCAAAAGCTTTTAAGTTTCATTGGGTCCCATTTGTTGATATTTGTTTTTATTTCCATTTCTGTAGGAGGTGGGTCAAAAAGGATCTTGCTGTGATTTATGTCATAGAGTGTTCTGCCTATGTTTTCCTCTAAGAGTTTTATAGAGTCTGGCCTTACATTTAGGTCTTTAATAATTTTGAGTTTCTTTTTGTGTATGCTGTTAGGGAGTGTTCTAATTTCATTCTTTTACATGTATCTGTCCAGCTTTCCTACCACCACTTACTGAAGAGGCTGTCTTTTCTCCATTGTATATTCTTGTCTCTTTTATCAAAGACAAGGTGAACATATGTGTGTGGGTTTATATCTGGTCTTTCTATCCTGTTCCATTGATTTACATTTTTGTTTTTGTGCTAGTAACATACTGTCTTGATTACTGTAACTTTGTAGTATAGTCTGAAGTCAGGGAGTCTCATTCCTCCAGCTCCATTTTTTCCCCTCAAGACTGCTTTGGCTATTCGGGGTCTTTTGTGTCTCCATAAAAATTTTAAGATTTTTTGTTCTATTTCTGTAAAAATAGTCACTGGTAATTTGATAGGGATTGCACTGAATCTGTAGATTGCTTTGGGTAGTATAGTCATTTTCACAATGTTGATTCTTCGAATCCAAGAACATGGTACATCTCTCCATCTGTTTGTGTCATCTTAGATTTCTTTCATCAGTGTCTTATAGTTTTCTGCATATGTGTCTTTTGTCTCCTTAGGTAAGTTTATTCCTAGGTATTTTATTCTTTTTGTTGCAATGTTAAATGGGAGTGTTTCCTTAATTTCTCTTTCAGATTTTTCTTCATTAGTGTATAGGAATGCAACAGATTTCTGTACATTAATTGTATATCCTGCTACTTTACCAAGTTCATTGATTAGTCCTAGCAGTTTTCTGGTGGCATTTTTAGGATTATCTATATATAGCATCATGTCATCTGCAAACAGTGACTTTTTTACTACTTCTTTTCCGATTTGCATCCCTTTTATTTCTTTTTCTTCTCTGATTGCTGTGGCTAAAACTTCCAAAACTATGTTGAATCATTGTGGTGAGAGTGGGCAACCTTGTCTTGTTCCTGATCTTAGTGGAAATGGTTTCAGTTTTTCACCATTGAGGATGATGTTGGCTGTGGGTGTGTCATATATGGCCTTCATTACGTTAAGGTAAGTTCCCTCTACTTTCTGGAGCATTTTTACCATAAATGGGTGTTGAACTTTGTTGAAAGCTTTTCCTGCATGTATTGAGACTATCATATGGTTTTTATCCTTCAGTTATGATCCTTTTAATGTGATCCTTTTATATGATCCTTTTAATGTGCTGTTGGATTCTGTTTGCTAGTATTTTGTTGAGGATTTTTGCATCTATGTTCATCAGTGATATTGTTAATATGGTGTATCACATTGATTGATTTGGGTATATTGAACAATCCTTCCATTCCTGGGATAAACCCCACTTGATCATGATATATGATCCTTTTAATGTGCTGTTGGATTCTGTTTGCTAGTATTTTGTTGAGGATTTTTGCATCTATGTTCATCAGTGATATTGGCCTTTAGTTTTCTTTCTTTGTGACATCTTTGTCTGGTTTTGGTATCAGGGTGATGGTAGCCTCGTAGAATGAGTTTGGGAGTGTTCCTCCCTCTGCTATATTTTAGAAGAGTTTGAGAAGATTAGGTGTTAGCTCTTCTCTAAATGTTTGATAGAATTCGCCTGTGAAGCCATCTGGTCCTGGGCTTTTGTTTGTTGGAAGATTTTTAATCACAGTTTCAATTTCAGTGCTTGTGTTTGGTCTGCTTATATTTTCTATGTCTTCCTGGTTCAGTCTCAGAAGGTTGTGCTTTTCTGAGAATCTCTCCATTTCTTCCATGTTGTCCATTTTATTGGCATATGGTTGCCTGTATTAATCTCTCATGATCCTTTGTATTTCTGCAGTGTCAGTTTTACTTCTCCTTTTTCATTTCTAATTCTGTTGATTCGAGCCTTTTCCCTTTTTTTCTTGATGAGTCTGCCTAATGGTTTATCAATTTTGTTTATCTTCTCAAAGAACCAGCTTTTGATTTTATTGATCTTTGCTATTGTTTCCTTCTTTTCTTTTTCATTTATTTCTGATCTGATCTTTATGATTTCTTTCCTTCTGCTAACTTTGGGTTTTCTTTGTTCTTCTTTCTCGAGTTCCTTTAGGTGTAAGAACAGGTTATTTATCTGAGATGTTTCTTGCTTCTTCAGGTAGTATTGTATTGCTATAAACTTCCCTCTTAGAACTGCTTTTGCTGCATCCCACAGGTTTTTCTTTTTCTTTTTTTATAAATTTATTTATTTATTGGCTGCATTGGGTCTTAGTTGCTGTGCGTGGGCTTTCTCTAGTTGCAGAGAGCGGGACCCACTCTTTGTTGCGGTGCGTGGGCTTCTCATTGCAGTGGCCTCTCTTGTTGTGGAGCACAGGGTCTAGGCGTGCGGGCTTCAGTAGTTGTGGCTCGCGGGCTCTAGAGCGCAGGCTCAGCAGTTGTGGCACACGGGCTTAGTTGCTCTGCGGCATGTGGGATCTTCCTGGACCAGGGCTCAAACCCGTGTCTCCTGCATTGGCAGGCAGATTCTTAACCACTGCGCCACCAGGGAAGTCCCATCCCACAGGTTTTGAATCATCGTGTTTTCACCGTCATTTGTTTCTAGGTATTTTCTGATTTCCTCTTTGATTTCTTCAGTGATCTCTTGGTTATTCAGTAGTGTATTGTTTAGCCTCCATGTGTCTGTATTTTTTTACAGACTTTTTCCTGTAATTTTTTCCTGTAATTTCCTAATATCTAGTCTAATAGCATTGTGGTTAGAAAAGATACTTGATAAGATTTCAATTTTCTTAAATTTACTAAGGCTTGATTTGTGAGCCAAGATATGATCTATCCTGGAGAATGTTCCATGAGCACTTCAGAAGAAAGTGTATTCTATTGTTTTTGGATGGAATGTCCTATAAATATCAATTAAGTCCATCTTGTTTAATATGTCATTTAAAGCTTGTGTTTCCTTATTTATTTTCATTTTTGATGATCTGTCCATTGGTGAAAGTGGGGTGTTAAAGTCCCCTACTATGATTGTGTTACTGTCGATTTCCCCTTTTATGGCTGTTAGTATTTGCCTTATGTATTGAGGTGCTGCTATGTTGGGTGCATAAATATGTACAATTGTTATATCTTCTTCTTGGATTGATCCCTTGATCATTATGTAGTGTCCTTCTTTGTCTCTTGTAATAGCCTTCATTTTAAAGTCTATTTTGACTGACATGAGAATTGCTACTCCAGCTTTCTTTTGATTTCCATTTGCATGGGATATCTTTTTCCATCCCCTCACTTTCAGTCTGTATGTGTCCCTAGGTCTGAAGTGGGTCTCTTGTAGACAGAATACATACGGGTCTTGTTTTTGTATCCATTCAGCCAGTCTATGTCTTTTGGTTGGAGTATGTAATTCATTTACATTTAAGGTAATTATCGATATGTATGTACCTATTACCATTTTCTTAATTGTTTTGGGTTTTTTATTGTAGGTCTTTTCCTTCTCTTGTGTTTCTTGCCTAGTGAAGTTCCTTTAGCATGTCTTGTAAAGCTGGCTTGGTGGTGTTGAAATCTAGCTTTTGCTTGTCTCTAAAGGTTTTAATTTCTCCATCAAATCTGAATGAGATCCTTGCTGGGTAGAGTAATCCTGGTTGTAGGTTTTTCCCTTTCATCACTTTAAATATGTTCTGTCACTCCCTTTTGGCTTGTAGTGTTTCTGCTGAAAGATCACGTGTTAGCCTATGCAGATTCCCTTGTATGTTATTTTTCTCTTGCTGCTTTTAATATTTTTTCTTTGTATTTAATTTTTGATAGTTTGATTAATATGTGTCTTGGCGTGTTTCTCCTTGGGTTTATCCTGTATGGGACTCTCTGTGCTTCCTGGACTTGACTGACTACTTCCTTTCCCATATTAGGGAAGTTTTCAACTATAATCTCCTCAAATATTTTCTCAGTCCCTTTCTTTTTCTCTTCTTCTTCTGGGACCCCTGTAATTCAAATGTTGGTGCATTTAATAATGTCCCAGAGGTCTGTGAGATTGTCCTCAATTCTTTTCATTCTTTTTTCTTTATTCTGCTGTGCACTATTTTATCTTCCAGGTCACTTATCCATTCTTCTGCCTCAGTTATTTTGCTATTTATTCCTTCTAGAGAATTTTTAATCTCATTTATTGTGTTGTTCATCATTGTTCGTTTGCTCTTAGGTCTTCTAGGTCCTTGTTAAACATTTCTTGTATTTTCTCCATTCTATTTCCAAGATTTTGGATCATCTTTACTATCATTACTCTGAGTTCTTTTTCAGGTAGACTGCCTATTTCCTCTTCATTTGTTTAGTCTGGTGGGTTTTTACCTTGCTCCTCCATCTGCTGAGTATTTCTCTGTCTTCTCATTTTGCGTAACTTACTGTGTCTGGGGTCTGCTTTTCGCAGGCTGCAGGTTCGTAGTTCCTGGTTTTTTTTGATGTCTGCCCCCAGTGGGTAAGGTTGGTTCAGTGGTTTGTGTAGGCTTCCTGGTGGAGGAGACTCGTGCCTGTTTTCTGGTGGATGAGGCTGGATCTTGTCTTTCTGGTGGGCAGGACTACGTCCGGTGGTGTTTTGGGGTGTCTGTGACCTTATTATGATTTTAGGCAGCCTCTCTGCTAATGGGTGGGGTTGTGTTCCTATCTTGCTAGTTGCTTGGCATGGGGTGTCCAGCACTGGAGCTTGCTGGTCGTTGAGTGCAGCTTGGTCTTAGCATCGAGATGGAGATCTCTGGGAGAGCGCTCGGTGATTAATATTACGTGAGGCCCGGAAGTCTCTGGTGGTCCAATGTCTTGTACTGGCGCTCCCGTCTCAGAGGCTCAGGCCTGACACCCAGCCGGAGCACCAATACCCTCTCAGCCCCATAGCTGGAGTATGGGCAAGTCAGAAAGGAATCAAGTTTCTGGCCCTTGGATGGTGGCCAACTTGGAATTGGAGCTCCACAGCTCTGCCTCAGTGGTTGGCCTAGCCGCCCCGGGAGCTTCGGTGCATTGTTTTTCTTCTTTTGTGCTTAGTCTAGTTTCACTTGCCTGTAGGGGGCTGTGTGCAGAGGCCTTGCACCTGACAGGTCGGATTCGCTTTTCCGGTGCAGAACTGCTGCGGGGACACACCTTGGTGCCTGTGTGGAGAAGTGCTGCGCACACCACCACAACCCAAGATGGTGGCTAAACTGCGTCTTAGTCATACAGTGGAACACTATCCAACAACTTAAAGAAATGGGTTACCACTACAACAACACACATGAATCTCACAGACATTATCTGAGCAGAAGTCAGTACACGCTATATGCTTTCAAGTATATTAAGCTGTAGAATAATTACAGTATATCCATGGTGGCAATTAACGTCAGAATAGCAGTTATCTTTGAGGAGGAGGCTTTTGACTGGAATGGGGCATGAGAAAATGTTCAGGAGTGAGAGAAACATTCTCTATCTTCATCTGGCTGTTGGTTACACAGGTATATGCAAAAGTAAAATTCTTCAAAGTATACACCTATGATTTCTGCATTTCACTTAAGCAAATTATACTCAGTAAAGTACTATTGGCTTGAAAGGAAGGCCATTTCCCTCAAAAAGGATCTGAATACCTGTTGCTGTTCCTCCCTACACCTCTCCACCAAGCCTTGCACTTTCTCTCCCAACACTTAGTAGATGCCTGGGAGGATATGAAGAGTTGGGTGGATTCAATCCAAGGAGAGAAAGGGTGCCTGACCTCATTTCATTACTTTGGATGGAGCTGTATCTATGCTGTTTGGTAAAACAGCACAAATGTAAACGAGGTGTAAACTGCTTTCACATCTCATTTAAGGAACAGATGAGGCGTGAAATGCATTTCACAGGCACAAGGACTGGAGGGGGATGCTTAGCATGGTGCAATGTAGAACATTTGTTCCTCTTCCCTCAGGGATGCTGGATTATTTCTGAACATGGCTACTGTAGGGGCAGGAAGAGCAGGGGGCGGGGGCATGAGTACAGGAGGCAGGTGAAGCACTCTGCTCTCTCCTGTACTTAGGATCCTGCCTTCCTCCTCCACCTGACCACCTCCTACACATCTGTTCAAGTCCAGCTCAGATCTCACCTTCCTGCTCACCACTCACCGACTGATTCAATGGCTCCTTCCTCGGGTCACCCACAAGCCTTGGCTCAGCACTCAGAATTGTTACTTATTTCCCTCTGCCTTGTGTTATAAGGACAAGGAATGTATATTGTTCTTGGATTCAGCAGTTGCTCAATTAACCCTTAAGAAATTAATGTGAACGGAGGCAGAGGAAACAGGGAGGCAAATAATATATCTAGGGATGGCATTTGAGCAGTCAAACCTACTCCAAACACACAAAGGAACTATAAAGCTCCAAAGGCAACTTAAAAGCTTAGATTTATATCACTTTATATCTCTCAGAGACATACATATGTACACCCTTCAGGGCAAGCTTACTTGTAAAGATAAATGTGGGATTTACGTTTGTGTGTGTGTGTTTATCGTGGAAGCAGTGTTTTGCCCCCTAGTGTGAGAAGAACTTTGAAATCTCACATGGATAATTATTATATCTCTATCACCTATTCTAAAATATTTGACTGGTTTTATAGGCCTTTGCCCAATAGCGAAAGCAGGGTTTTTTTAAATTTGTTATTTTTTTCTTTTCTTTTTTTGGCAGCTCTGCATGGCTTGTGGGGACCTTAGTTCCCTGACCAGAGATTGAACCCGCACCCTCTGCAGTGAAAGTGCAGAGTCCTAACCACTGGACCACCAGGGAATTCCCTAAAAGCAGTTTTTGAAGAGAACAGTTTAGACCTAAATTCCCAATGCCATTGCCTGATAATAGTTGCATACGTCTCTGTGTCAGCCATAATTTGTATATAGAATGTTGACCCTAATAATATATTCCAAACTATAACACAATGAAACTATCATATTAGAGAAATTTTGCTTTGAAAATTCCAGGGAATTCAGGGCAATTGAGATGGTAGCATATTGTGAAATAAATATTTCACTAAGATTCAGAAGATCCACTAAGATGCAGAAGATCCACTAAGAGTCAGAAGATCTGAAATCAAGCCTAGTCACAGACCTGACCTTGAAAATTTGCTTAACCTCTCCAGATCTCCATTTCCTCCTGCGCAAAATGTGATCAAATCCAGAGTGCAGCTTGCACTCGCCCTATGACCCAATGATTGTTGCTTCCCTAGGAATATATCTCAGACAGGTACCTGTTGGGGAGGGAGTATTTTCCCTCTCTACCCCTCTTGAGTTCCATGTGGCTGGTTTAACAATAAAATGACACAAGACAGATTAACAGGAGAAAAAGAAACAAATTCTAATTCATGTGCATGGAGGTCCCATAGAAATGAGACCTAAGAGGTGGCCAAAGCAAGCAGCTTTTATACTTTTTAAGCAAAGAAACAATAAATTTGTGAGGAATTCACAGCACAAAGAAGCTTAGGTTTGGGGTGGCCAATTAGTGAAGAATCCAAACAGAGTTGGGCTTGGGGAAGTAAATTAAAGAAGTAACAAGGTTTGTTTCTATAGGCTTCTCAGCCCTGATTTCTGTCTTGGGCAATAAGGGTGCCCTTCTACCTCCAGATGCAGGGAATGAACCTTTCACATGAGAGATTTATTTCCTGCTTCCAGGGAGACAGAAAGGAGGGTCAGAGTGTTCTTCTTGTATTTGCTGTTTCTTTTTTTTTTTTTTTTCTTTTTTTTTGTGGTACGCGGGCCTCTCACTGTTGTGGCCTCTCCCGTCGCGGAGCACAGGCTCCGGACGCGCAGGCTCAGCGGCCATGGCTCATAGGCCCAGCCGCTCCGCGGCATGTGGGATCTTCTGGACTGGGGCACGAACCCGTGCCCCCTGCATTGGCAGGCGGACTCTCAACCACTGCGCCACCAGGGAAGCCCTGCTGTTTCTTAAGTAACTTTAATTCAAAATAATCAATATGTCATTAAGGTACATTTTGGGGTGGTCTGCCCTGGACCCCAACATACCCAAATTCAGAAACACAAAGATACTCATCCCAACGCTGCTTATAAAAGCAAAGAGTTGGAAACAATTTGAATGCTTATCAATGTGGGCATGGATAAACAATGTTTGCATATAAAATAGACCCACATAACCTACTTAGAGGAGTCTCAAAAACAGAAGGTTGAGTGAAAAATGAAAAATGCAGTTTGGAATTTATGGCACAATAAAGAGTGTTTCGGTAAAGAAACATTTAAGATAGAGAGGAATGAGACACTTTAGAAATAAAAGAGACAAAAATAATACAAAATATTGAGTAAAATAAAAAGGCCCTATATATAAAGTACTGATCATCTAGAGACATTAAATCTTGGTTTAGCAAAACACAGACAGAAAAAGATAGGCAACTATTTCTAGGTGGACACAGTTTTATTTTCCCTGTTTATCTCAAGTCAGAGTAAAAAAAATCCCAAGATTTTCAATGGCTTTAAATGTGGCCTCATGTTTTGACCAGATCATTCACTATATTTGGAAAAAGGTTAGGCCTCCGTGTGTCTAACTAACATATATTGCATTATGTTAAGTGGTAGATTGTCACACATTTTGCTCAGGATTGACAATCAAGGCATTTTTTCGGCTAATGCAATGTTAATTGGGACCACGCTAACATTTAATTAATTTTAAGTACAATAGCTCATTTGTCAACAAAGGGGGGTAAAAATATTAATTGAAGCATATGTGAATGGTTATTTGCTGAGTGTAGGAAACATCCCACAATTAAAGTTAATCACTGTGTGATTAATTGATTTTAATTGATTCAAGAGGGGTTCCTATGGCATAAGGTAAGTCTGTCAATAAAAGTTACAATTAAGCCTCATTTTGAAAAGCAAAGTTAGTAAGGCAAGCAGCAATGGGGCAGAGCAGCAGCAGGCTGCTTTCCTTATGATGCAGAAAGAAAGAAAGGCCAGGAGCCCTGGGAGGACAACAAAGGTACAGAGACTGGGCATTCCGGGAAGGTAGAAAGTCTTCAGCCAAATGTGGGAATATACTCGGCCTGGGAAATGAAAACTGATTCATCAGAGCTTTGGAGATGAGAGGGTTGGGTAGGGAGCTGGGTGCAGTGGTGGATAGGGAAGGACTGAAGGGCCAGCAGCTCTATCCATCAAGTATAGAGATAAGCAAGGCTACGACACCCAATGGGGATGTCTAATCTGTGGACCAGCCAGTGGTCCATGGAAGTAATGAGAGGGAGGGTCATGCCGTCAGCACTGGAGCTGGAATAGAAACAAAAGGATCACTGAGCCCTGATAATGAAGGAGCCCTGGTACTACAGGATGGGCCAAGATGGCCTGAGGCTAAAGCTACTAGGATAGAGCAAACATCTAATTCTTAAATTACACCCCAGGATCCACAGAGCCCCATGCTGCAGCTGTGCTCCTGCAAGAGGTCTGGACGATGCAATGTCAATGCAACGAGTGCACTGACAACTTCACAACAGTCCCATTACTAGAGCTAGCCTGAAGGAGTGCTCTGTACCTGACCACATGAGCGTGCTACACAACAGACTCCTCCAGTAGAAGGGCTCTCAAAGGTGCTCAGCCTGAAACATACTATGGCCACCAGAACCTGCATTGTCCACCTTGAAGTTTGCTTTTCTCTTGCCCCCGTAACATCCTTTGCCCAACAGTTGTCCCAACAAACATATCTCAGAGATATTCACTGAGCATGGGCTTGGAGATGGAAAAACTGCCTGTAAAAGAGACTCCATTCAACTATAGGTAAGTTAAGACACATGGGGGCTTGCCAAAGAGAAAGGAAGAAGGATTGAGAAGACATCCATTTTAACCCAGAATACTTCTTGAAACGTATCCATCTAATGGGGCACTGGAGTTGGCATCCAAAATAAAACCCCTTTTTTGAGAGAAGTCACCATTTTCAATCTGCCTTTCTGGACTGGAGTGATAGTGCTTATTTATAAAACAGCCAATATTAGTAATATGCAGGAAAACTGAATCAGAAATCCTGTCTTCGCTCCTCTCTGTATGTTGGCTCAGTTCTTTCATATCACAATCAGTCTTGCTCCATGTGCTGGGCCATCTGCTCAGACTCACATCCTTCAAACTTTGGGACCAAACACCACGGCCAGGAGGATATTATGACTGCCTGACCCTGAGTCATTTACCCAACCCTCTGGCCAGAAACATGGGATATGGTCCCAAAGGAAGGTAGAAGAGGACAGGTCGTGTTAAAGTGGGACTAAAACAAACACGATAACCATGCATCTCTCCATCATTTCCCCCGTGTATTCATTCCATAAGTTTATTTAGTACCTACTGAACTGGCACTGGAGCTTACACTAAACAGTGAGCAAAATCAACATAATCCCCATCCTCACTGAACTCACAGTTGAGAATTTGTAGCTAACTTTGGGAATAAGCTACCTAACATCTCTGAACTTCTGTGACCTCATCTGTCAAATGAAGATAATACTAGTTACCTTTCATGGCTGTTGCAGGGAAAATTAGACATGGCTTCCAGCGTTCAGCATTAGCAGTTCAAGCTGTGCTGCTGTGCCCGGGGTGGCCGTTGTGGTGTCCCTACTACCTCCAATTCTGCAGTGAGATGTTGAGCATTGTTCCTGGCTGTACAGCTTCCAACCCTGTTCTTTAGCTTTGCTGGAGATTCTGTGCACAACCCAATATCCTTTAATAAATTACCCCCTGATCAAACCAGTTTTGATTGTTTGCTACTAACATTGATAAAGAAAGTGCTTAATAAATGGTAACTATAGTTACTAATCCCTCAGCCTCTTGTCCCTATATTAAGAAAAGTACAGCTGAAAGCCATGCAAAGTGGGACTCAAAAGAAGCAGCTCTAAGGATCAAATCTGACCCAAGCCCTGGACACAGCAGAAGCTGAAGTCTGATGGACAGGCAGAGTGAAGAGTCCTTGTCATCTTCCAGGGACCAGAGGAAGCAGGGTGCAGTTCTGCCTTCTGCGTGTAGAGGTAAAATAACGATTTCTCCAAAGGGGCTTTCATGCACTGCACTGATTAAAAGTAATAAGATGCTGCTGCTTCGACTTCAGATTTAATTTCAGACACTTAAATGTGTTGTGGGCTTTCAATTGAGTTCTGTGTGTTCAGTGGAGCAGGAAGGTAGAAAATCTTAGGTTGTCCTTGTCATTCAGGAGACATTAAGGGGACCACATCCATCTCGCTGACCTTCAGAGGATGGGCACAAAACATGATTGGCCCATTGGCCCATGACCTTGACCTTGATGGAGCACAGATGGTTTCCACGTAAGGAAAAAATCTCTGAATTTTGTTAAACTAACCCTGAAATGATATGACTACCAGAAAGCCCTTGAAGGGCAGCTGGGGCCCAGCTGAGAAGTCTGAGCAGGTCACTCTCTGAGCACTGCCTGAGACAAAATGCCCGTCTTCCCAGAAACACACTTGGCTGGTAGTCCAACGACTTGGGACATTACCTGGTCTTGTTTCTCCTGCTCTACCCTCACCCGGCCCATGATTCAAATCACCACTGGGTTAGCCACTTACATCCTGTGATGCTTTGAAGTTCATCTCCCTCAACGTCACTTCCTGTGACCATTTTCAGAATGCTCATGGTGACTCCATCTCCAGTATGGCAGGAGTAAGACTCAGGGGAGGTTGGGATAAGAGCATGGAGACTCTTCCATGCACACCTGAGTTTACAGCTCCTTTGGTATGGAGCCATGGAAGGCTTTAGAACAGAGGGGTAGAATGTTAAAACCAAATTTAAATTATGGTATTTAAATTGGAGTGAGGGTGACCAAGATGGCCTTAACATTCCCCTCAGCTTGACTAAACTTCAGATGGGCTTCTTCCTAACTATAGGCTCCTGACCTCCCTTTTCTCAGAACATGACTTACTTTACTTTTTTATTCCTTAGTTTAGAAGATTGCAAATTCTTTCTCTGTCCTTTTGAGATGTAAATCTTCTCCCAGCCAATTACAACCCAAGAATCTTGAGTCTTCTCAAGGACTGTGGAGCCATCCCTTTGAAATATAACCATCAAGAGAGATGATTACAGTCATCTCCCAGTCTCTGTGGGAGGGTAGAAGCCTAACTTTGATAAACACCAATTAGCAGACAGAGACGGGCTAATCACATTGACCTACCTTCCCCATAAAGTCCTGCAGTACTTTTCTACTAGCTCAGCCAGTGCTTAAAAACCCTGTCTTTTGTTTCAGTGGCATTGGGTCAGTCTTTCTGAAGAGAGGTCATTGTAACTAATTCGACAATTACTATGAGAGAGCGTTAGACCGAAGCTGTGGGAGGACAAGGGATAGGCAACAACTCCAGGAGAAAGGGGATGGAGGCTAAGTCACCAATTAGGTGACATCTGAGCTGGAGTTTAAGTGTGAGTTTGGCAGTTGTAAAACAATGGGTTTGAAGAAGAGTTGAAGGCAAGCCAACGCCTGGGAGAAGACATTTGCTCTAGAGTATCTGTCAAAGAATTCATATCCACAATAATAAAGAACTCCTGCAAAGCGATAAGAAAAGGCAAATAATCTAAATTTTTACAATGGACAAAATATTTAACAGGTACTTCACCAAAAAGGGTATTGATACGACCAGTAAACATATTAAAAGGCGCCCAACTTTATCAGCTATCGAAGAAATGCAAATTAAATCCACAATCCCTTATCATCTCACACCTATCACAATGAATAAAAGTAAAGATACCAGATGTTGACAGGAATGTGGGGCAACTACAACTCTTGGACTTTTCTGGTGGGGGTACAGGTATAAATTGGTAAAGTAACTTTAGAAAACTATATAGTAGTACCTTCTAAAGTTGAATAAATGCTAATTTATAAAATAGCAATTCCACTCATAAATCCAACAGAAAAAGGATGTATGTTCACAGAAAAGCATGTAAATAATGAGAATAGCTGCAAAATTCATAACAGCTTCAAATTGGGAAAGCCCAAATGTCCATCAATAGTCAAATGAATCAAGTGTAATATGTTCGTTACACAGAGAGAGCAAAGGAGAGAGAGCACAAGGAAAATGCACAAACTACATGTAACAGCATCAGTGGATTTCACAAACACAAAATTGAAAAAATAGCCAGGCATCAACGAGTATGCATTGAATGATTCCATTTATGTAAAGTTAAAAAACAGTCAAAGTTAATCTGTTAGAAATCAGGATAGTGATATTCCGAAGGGCTGGAAATTACTGAAGGGAGACACTAGGGGCTTTGGGGCCGGCCATGTTCTGTTTCTTGATCTGGGTGCTGGTCACTCCGTGTGGTCAGTCTATAAAAGTCCATCAGCGAGAAATATATGGTTTGTGCGTTTTTCTGGATACATGTTGCATTTCAGTAACACATTAAGCAAAATAGAAGTGGACGTGGGCTCCTTCTGCCTGAAATGCAAGTTGCTGGGGGAGAAGTGGCTCTCAGAACTGGCCCTTGTGTTTCATAACCACCTACACAGTCTGCTCTTAAAAGTCAAAGACTGGAAAGAAAGGTGACTGGAGAAGCAGAAATCTGAATTCCTCAAAGAGGAACAAAGAAGAAGAATCAGCAAGAAAGAATACAAAAGGAAAAAGATGGAAGCAATTAAAACAAAAGGGGGAAATGCTTATAAAGGCAGCACACCAGAAATTGACAGAGAGAAGCAGGACAAGGACTTGAAAATTCCAGCATTTTTGTTTTCTAACCTTTATATGAAACATAATGCAAGTAGAAAATTCAGAACACATAACCCTGCAAAGAGCCGAATGTTCTCACTGCTTTGACTCAGGTGGGGGTGGGGTTGGGACTGTACTCCGAGGCAAGTGGACTTTCTCATGAAATTCTTCTGTCAGGGAAGAAGGGAGGTCAGGTAAGGGTCTACAATTCTTAGGACTGAAGAAAACCCTCTGGTTGCTGTCTACCCTTCCCTCCTCTCCTGCTGATCACCCCACCCCTACAACTGCGAAGCTGCCACACCCACATGATGCCTCTCTCTCACCCTACCTCCTTGCCGCCTGTCAGCTTTTCAAACCTTGACCGGAAGGGCCAGAGGGCACTGGGCTCAGTGACTGGGGTCTCCACCCTGCAGCTTTGATGGTTTTTTAGTGGAATCCAGCATCATTTATCACTGTCATGTCTGCATGGCACTGAGTGATCACCATGGCCGAGTGCGAATCCAGCTGTTCAGAGTCAGAAAGGCCTTCACAAATTTGCCTTTCTATTTCAGATTCCCAGGAAGGTGACAGTTCTTCTCAAGTTAAAAGATTCTAGGTCAGAGGCTGGGACACCTTGAGGAATCCCTGTGTCTTTCCAAGCGCATGTGGCTTTGGAGTAGTTGGAACCGGCCTTAGAGTCACAGTGAGGAAAACAGCTTACTCTTACTCGGGCAAAGGCTCTGCAGAGTCTCAGATGAAGGAATGAGCTTCCTTTGGGGACATGGGTATTTTATGCTCCTATTTGACTCAACAGGTTACAGAACAACTCACGTGTTAGCTTAAGACAGCCCAGCTTCTGGGTCATGAAATACAGAAAGGAGACTTTAGTCCAGTGATTCTCAAAACGTGGCATCCGGGGACTTCCCTGGTGGTGCAAGGTTGAGAATCCACCTGCCAATGCAGGGGACATGGGTTTGAGCCCTGGTCTGGGGAGATCCCACATACGGCGGAACAACTAAGCCCGTGCGCCACAGCTATGGAGCCTGAGCTCTAGAGCCCGCGAGCCACAACTACTAAAGCCCGCATGCCTAGAGCCCAAGCTCTGCAGCAAGAGAAGCCACTGCAATGAGAAGCCCGTGCACCGCAACGAGGAATAGCCCCCGCTCACTGCAACGAGAAAGCCCACGTGTGCAGCAACAAAGACCCAACAACAAAGACCCAATGCAGCCAAAAATAAATAAATAAATTTATTTTAAAAACAAAAAAAGAGTGGCCTCCGGACCAAGACCAAGAGCATCAGCAGGAACTAAAAAATCATTGGAAATGCACATTCCTGGGCCCCACCCCAGATTTACAGAATCTGAGACTCTGGGGGTGGGGTCCAGAGATCTGTGTTTTAACAAGAACCAGGCAATTCTGTGCAAGTTGTCTGAGAAACACTGCTCTAAGGGTATATGACAGTCACTTACCTGCCCTCTATTCTAATTAGCTGGATCTTCAGAATTTCTTCCGAGGAATGGGGGCATTCACACCTTACCTGCCTGAAGGCTGAGGAATCCTAGATTAGATCTCTTGAGGAACCTCCCTTTCAGCTTTTATATCTATGATTCCTCCCCTTCAAAGTATTCTAATGCTTTTCCTAGGGTAGAGCTGGCAGGCGTGGATTTGTTATTCAAGCTAGGTGCCCAGTATACAGCCCCAGGGATTTGAGTCAATGCCAGAGCAGCTGAGGTACAGCAAGGGGTAACAGGATGCTAGGACATCACAGGATCCTACATGGACAGGTGAACCCTTCAGAGCCTCCTCACTTGTCCCCTAGTAGTCACAAATTGGGCACATGCCACTGCATCAGCTGTGGGACAGGGAGGGAGGAGAAAGAGTCTCCCACTTTGCTGATGGGTACCTTAGAACAAGCCACGGAACAAGCAGACGGCCAGGCTTTCTGTTCCTCTGTTGTTCCAACCATCTTCTACTCTCCTGTCCCCTAGACCCGGAGCACCAAAGCCAGCCTATTTAAAATAAATCTACCACTGTCTGTTCCAAAGAAATTTGTTCTCCAGAATTTGTCCCAGACTGAAAACTGAACACATCCAGGGTTTAAGAGCTTATGTTGGGAGAAATTGAACATTATCTCAGGATAATGTTTTCCTACTGCTACTTAAATTTCCAGAGGCATTTACAAAAATTAAACATCAATAGGAAGCCAAGTCCTTTATATATGAAGCCAGCAATAGACATTGATCCTGTGATAATGTTATTTTTCTTATTGCTCATGTCAGTGTGCGTTTCGTCATCACCGGGTTGGATGAGCAGAGGGGGGCATGGGAATAGGATGTTTATTGACTTGCAATTTCTTGTTGTTTTTAAAAAGTCTGCACAGGGAGATCAGCTCGGTGCTTTGTGACCTCCTGGAGGGGTGGGATAGGGAGGGTGGGAGGGAGGGAGGCGCAAGAGGGAAGAGATATGGGAACATGTGTACATGTATGGCTGATTCGCTTTGTTATGGAGCAGAAACTAACACACCATTGTAAAGCAATTATATTCCAATAAAGATGTAAAAAAAAAAAAAGTCTGTGGTTCTGTCTTCAGGCCTTTAGAAAGTTAGTTATGCACAAACATAGGAGCATATTAAAGCTCTCAGTTAATTTGTGTTTCTAGTCATTGCTTCCTGGATTTTGTTTAAATGTGATACTTGGATTTTTTTAATAGGGTCAGCATTTTACTAGCACATCTAGAATTTAGTCACACATCTTGAAGTTAGATTAAATGACACTCAAGCCACTTAACACACACAGGTGAGGCCAGTGGACTCATTAGGCCCCTCTGTCAACTAGGAAAATGGGGACAGTGTCTTCATTTATAAGAAAAATGGATTTGGCCAAGAGCACTAGAGAATGCTGACTCATCCTGGACCCAGACACAGGAGCATGAGGCAGACCAGGGGAAAGGTAACCATCATACACCCTGCAGCTACAGCTTGTCCAGTTCATCTGAGAGGAGGAGAGAGGGAGTTGACTTTGGGTTGGTAGGATGTGAACTTGGGAAGTCAGGTGAGAATGGATGCTTGGATGGGGCGAGTGTATAGGGAACCTTGGGCATGACTCTCATGCCTGATCAGACACTGAGTGAACAGAGGCAGGAAGGAGGTTAGTCCCAATGACCAAGAAGGTGCCTGTGAGGTCCTGGGACATTCTCCTTCCCACCTTGGACACACACAAGTGGAGTCGGGGCTGCTGAGAATTGAGGTCTAGAGAAAAGGTGTCTGACCGATATTGTGGTAGAGGGTGAAGGAAGGAGAAATAGCAGCTGGCCCAGTGAATTCGAGTGTGGTTTCCACAACAACACGCATATCCCTGATGTGACATTCAAGGCAGTGTCCTTCTCTGCCAATGTCAGTCCCTCCTCCTGCATTCTGGACTTCCTCCCTGGCCTTTTCAGGGTATCAATTAAACCATTTCTCTTCTATGTTGAAGAAGTCAACCCTTTCCTCTCAATCACTAAAAAAGGCTCAAGTCTCCCCAGCCTTAAAAATATCTTCCTTCCACTCCACATTTCCTGCAGCTATAGCTCTCTCTCCACCTCCTCACACCCAAAGTTTTCCAGAAAGTTCTCTCTCCTTGCAGTCTCCATATGCCCCCCTCGTACTTACTCCTCAGTTCACTCCACTCCATCTTCCATCCCCATCACAGGCTTTAAAATGCCTCTGTGATCATCAGGTGACCTCTTTGCTGCTAAAGCCCAAGGACAATTTTTAATCCTCATCTTACCAGAAACCTCAGCAGTGGTGCAGACCATTTCCCTCCTCTGGAATGACCTGGTCTCTCAGGCCTCCGCAACCCCCTGATTTTCCTCCCATCTCCCTGGCTTCTCCTCTATCTTCTTTGCAGGTTCCTGTTCCCTATCCAACTTGCTAGAGTTCCTACAGACTCTGAGAGTTGTCCTTGATCGCTCTCTCTCCCTCATCCCCCTCATAAAAACTATATTCTGTTAACCTGGGCCCTTCAGTATGTGTTTATTCTGTCCACTCTGTCTTCAGTCCTCTCACCTGTTGAGAGCTGCAGCAGCACCTAAAGTTGCCTAGGGTCACACAGCTAATTAATGGCCACTTGAAATAGGGAGCAAGTATTCCAATCCCTGGTGCACTGGTGTTTCTACATCACCCTAATATAATCATAAGGTTATCCAGGAAAACCAAAAATTGATTATGGATATGATGTCATTTATCACCAAGACATTTCTCTAAGCAGAAATGTCCTCCTTTGAGTCGGCACGATTAAAAAAACAGAGACAAAATTCCATGAATGTCCTCAGAAGGCCTTCCTGAGGATCATTCTCCCGGGAACTTAACAAACTTTGAGCATCCAACTCTTTCCATCTCATCTGGGTTTAACAGCGAGAGCCAATGACAATCAAGGAAGGAAGGAGACGAGCAAGACTCGAACTTCAAAGGTTTGGCTGCAACTGTCAGCAAGAAGTGAGAACAGCAGATGAGACAGCAACACTCCCTGAAATAATAGATCTGTAAGGACGGTCATGTGAAGCGCGGAGCAGAGGTCCTGAGTGGCTCCTGGAGGCAAAATAAAGGCTCAGGAGGAGGAGTTACTGATAGAGGTCAGCCTGATATAAGTCAGAGTTGTTGGAACTGCCCCATCTACTGACCAAGGGAACGGGCGGGAGGGACACCATTTTCCTATGTCAAGCGGACTCTTGCACTAGGGTGAGCCAGACAAAACAAGATCTGGTTTTCAAACCATGCCTCATGGCTAAGACTGTGGTAGGTGGCTTGACCTTCTTAACACTAAGACACCAGTGGACAGGTATTATTCCCTGCCTATAGCAGTGGGGATTTAGACTCACAAAAGTTATGACCTTGATCATACAGTCAACTAATGGAGGATCCAAGATTTCATTCATCCACTCAACACAATTTTATGGAACACCATTATGTTGTACATACTGTGGTAAGCATGGTAGATAGAGATGGGAAAGGTAATCCCATATCACCAAGGAGATGATGAATGGAGAAGGCCCAATAGTATACAGTGAGATTAGATGGAAGTTAGTCAGTCCAGGAGGCTACTGAATACAGACAAGGGACATCTAACCTGCTACAAAGGAAAGAAGTGGTCAAAGAATGTATGACCAGAACCAAGTCTTGAAAATTCAGTAAACAGAACTTAACAAGGTGAAGAATGGGGGTGGAGGGGATGCTGTTGATGCTCCAAGATCTCCTTTACCAGGACAGGGTTCCCAGCTACTGTGAGTGTCGACTGCTATGGTTCACACCTGCACCCTTCTCAGGACAGTTGGTCCTGGCCGTGGGGAGGCACCTCACCTGGGAGGTTACACACCCCATATACAGGGATATCCCCTCTGCAATGACTGACTGTCATGGGGGTCCAGGGACCCTGCCTGAAACTGGGACAATCTCTGTGATGTAACTCATACTCAGAGCTCCCTGTAGGATCAGCTGAGATCACATTCTTGCTTATCTCCTTGCCCTCCCCTCCCCTTCTTCCTTCCCCTCCCTTCTCCCGAGACCACTCCCTTAAGAAATCATACGAATGCCTGTCTTCCCTTCTGCTTTTAGAAAACCCAACCTAAGTCAGGGGAGAAGAATGTTCTAGGCAGAGAGAGCAATGGTGCAAAGGCATGGATGTGAGAGAGCCCAGTACAACGCAGAGCAGCGATAAGCTGGAGCAGAGGGGTGAGCGGTGGTACAGCATGAAATAAACCAGATAGGTAGACAGGGGACAAAGTTCATCTCCTGACATCTAGCCAGTCACATTCCACCTCTCCATACTACTAAGCTGACCTCTGATACCCTACACGGCTCCTTTCAATACAATATTTCAGTGCACATCTAGGCCATGAAGTGAGTTTACAGAGAAAGGAGTTACACAGCAAGATTCCTGGATTTATTCAGTGTCATTTCACAAAGCAGGAAGAAAGACAAGCCCCCTGGAATTTCCTGATTCTCAGACGACACCAACTCTGTGGAACTGGCCACTGACTCCACTTGAGGGAGAGCAAATCGTCTCAGTGGGCTATTTTTGTCCTCCCTTGTCTCTCCAGAAACAGCGGCCTCCTCCCACCGCTTTCATTGGCTCCATCTGTTTTGCCTGCTTTCCTTTCTGGCCTCCATTCATGAGGTCTTGCCCCTGGGTCTCTGTTAGCACTCGGTTTTAATTCTAAAACTTTCCAAAGCCAATGAAGCTCTTTAATCACAAAGTGGGGCTGCCAAGGAAAGAATGCTAATTGGAAACTTTTATTTCTTGAGGTCCTTGAGAGATTAGAGATAAATACATTTCTTTTGTCTATCATGCCATTTGCATAGAATAGACTCAGGAGGAGCAGAAAATAAAATGTGGTCCCAGATATAAGAAATTAATCTAAGAAACATACAAATTCCTAAGCAAATGAAAGATCGCTGGACTTTTGGGACTTCCCTGGTAGTCCAGTGGCTAAGACTCTGAGCTCCCAATGCAGAGGGCCCGGGTTCAATCTCTGGTTAGGGAATTAGATCCCACATGCCGCAACAAGGAGTTCACATGCCACAATTAAAGATCCTGCATGCCGCAACTAAAGACCCACAGCGGCAATGAAAACCCTGTGTGCTGCAATGAAGACCCAGCACAGCCAAATAAATAAATTTTTTTTTAAAAAGATCTCTGGACTTTAAAAACTAAGGATAACGGCCCAACTGGAGGCAGCTAAACTTAATTGTTTTTTCTTAGGAAGAACAGGACTGGGTAAAGGTAGAGATAAACAGGTCCCAAACACCTAGGTGGGGCTCACAATGAAGGCTGGGTCCCAAACAAGGCCCAGCTCCTGCATCACTGTTGAGGTTCAGAATATAATCCCATCCCACAGCCACACATGTAGTTTTCTATATTCCAAGCGCTTCACTAGTCCCTGGAACCACAGACAAAAGTAAGACACAGTTCTTGTCCTCAGAGCTTAGAAGGAGAAACAGATACATAGAAAAATATTCTCAACATAGTTGCCTGAGCTGAAGGAGAGAGAAGAAGCACATTACTCCCCTTGGGGTGGAGGTGGAAGGCAGGGTAGGCTTTCCCTTCATGGACCATGCAGAGGAAAGACCCTCATTTCCTTTCTAAATGTGACATCCAGCAAAAGCCAGAACACCAATTCCATGCCAAGATTTCATGTCCTTCCTGCTTCTTTGGTTATACCAGCAGAACAATTCTGGCTAACTTAGGCCCTCAAAAATGTATTTAAAGACTTTGTGAAGGTTCACAATACAAGACATGGCTGAAGGACTGAACTTGGACAAAAGCGGGGACCAGAGAAGCTCTGAGGATTTAGGCAACAGAAGTTAACACCAGCTGGTCAGAGTACCACTGCAGAATCAGTGGGCTCCAAAAGATTTTTCCGATCCTTACCTCACTCTTAGCACATCTGACTGGATGAGCTAAGGGCATATGACCAACTATCATACTCTTCTTTACTCCACAGAATGAGGAGAGTGGTTCTCCAAAAGGAAGTGAGATGCTCTTGCCAGAAGGATGGAGGGATCCAATATGGAACATATAAGCCACAAGGGCCTGCCTGAGATGTTTAGCCAAAAACTGCATCAGAGGAGTTTTTATTAAAAAGTCAGAAGTTCAGCCCCTTCCCTGGATACGATGACTCAGAAGTTCCTGGATGGGGCCCAGGAATCAGTACTTCAATAAACTCCTAAGTAGGCCACAGAAGGTCAGTGAAGCTGGACCATCTCCTGGATGAAGTGGGCTGGTGGTTCTCCACATCAGCCTCCATCAGGGATGGGCGAACATGTTTGGTTCAGAACCAAACTGCCATGAAGATGATGATTTATTTTTTTCTATCCTTTTTGGACTGCCCAAATTGAAATCCATTATGACTGTATTACAAGATGAGGAAAACAGCACCTAATTCCTCCCTGTACCTGCCTCATCCTGAACTTTCACCTGATTCAGGAATCACAATCATGGGGATATGGCTGAACCTCCACTGTTACCTGTAAAGATACCTACAACTACCTGTCTGGATTTCTAGCCATAATCCACAACATTGAAGGGCTCAGATTTCAAAGAAGACCCAGGAGTGATCTTACATCCAAACCTACTGGGTTCCCCGCTATGTGTTCAGCACCTAGAACAGTGACTGTTCCATATAAGGCTCTCTATATATTTCCTGAGTGGAACAAGGGAAGAGGGAGGAATTTTTTGAGCCACCTCCCAAATGTCAACCAGAGGATTAATCTATGAGTACCTTTTCCCCAAGACATAGAAAAAGCAGGCCAAGGGAACCAGTGACAACATCTGGCCAAAGCAACCCTGACTTCAGAAACAGTACCTTAACCTGTGAGTGTCAGAGAGACATTATTAATCTTTATTAAAAACAAACTAACACACAAACAAGAAAACTCTTTGTGCCTGAAACTCCTTTTAAAAATGTGCCAGTCCTTCGAAAAACATTACGAAACCTATGAGTGCTAGATTATTTACTGTTTATTACTGCGTGGGGAGGGGGCAGGGGTTAAGGAAAAATTCTTCCCCTCTGCTCCTCCCTTCTGATTTAAGCCACAATGCAAATTGGGGGGCGATTTCAAGGCTTAACAGTAGTATCCCACTGATCTTTGCAGGATCGCAAATAAACAAGGCTGTATCCTCAGGAGGGCTATTAGAGCTAAGGTCTCTCAGCTCCTATTGTTAAAGAACATTCATTACCAGGTTCTCATATAAAATCCTGAGTAGGAAACAAATATGAGTCTGCAATGTTCTCAGTAGCTCTTATACTATTGCCTCTCGGGGCTAATTAGAGCTGCTTTTGTAATTCACCAGCTATAAATTCCTTGTGATGCTGTCACAGCCCTGGAAGATTGGCCACCCCAAGTCAGGGTTCTGTGCTGACACTGCACATCCACCCAGTGACCCCGAAGTTGGTGGCAATCACTCCAATGGCCACCCTGTGGTTGGTGGCCCTCAGACTCTCTGAGATGGCTTCCCAGTTTGTTGATTGTTTTCCTGTTCTCTGCGGATCAGGTTAAAAGGTAACGTTGCAGACTGTGTTAGGCAGCACCTGACTTATTCTCAGCGAATTTATTAAGTTGGTTTAGTAAAGACTTTTTACCTGGTGAAAAGTTCTTTTTATCTACAGAGCTATGAATTCATTTCCTCATCCACCCTCTTGAATTTGATCAAGGAATGAAAATGGCTATAAAGCTTTAAGTCAAGACTTTGGAAGAAAAGACAAAGGGAACCAAGCCAAGCTAATTTCAAAACTGGAAAACAAATATTTCAAAAGGTTCTTATCCATGGTGGGAAATGACAGGATATGTAGTTACACAAAATCTAACATCTGATAATGTGGAAGAAAACATCGTAGTCATTTATTGAACTTCTGTAAATTATCTGGCCCTTTATATTTTTTCCCCTTGTCATGTAATCCTCCCAATAGCCCAACGGATGTAGATATCTATTAACCTTATTTTATAAAAAAAAATTTTTTTAAGTAGGGCTTAGGGAAATTAAAGTATTTGCCTGAGATCACACAGCCAGTAAGATTTGAATCTTGGGCAGTTCAAGTCCAAGGTCGGAGCCCTTTCTACATCATCTGTATTTTCAAATCCCTTTACTTTGACCTGCCAAGCAGCTAAACCAGGAGGTGATCTGGGATGTTACAAAAGGATTCTTTACTTTCAAAAAAGACTCACGACAGGGTTCCTTGAAATAGCCAACTCCCCTATTGTGCTGAAAATATAATTCAAGCCACAAAAACTTCTATTTACAAGAAATATTTCTGTACCACATCTGCTATGTAAAGCAAAGCAGGGTTCTAATATAGTTACTTTCTTTTTTTATTTTTTTTTGCAGTACGCTGGCCTCTCACTGTTGTGGCCTCTCCCGTTGTGGAGCACAGGCTCCGGACGCGCAGGCTCGGCAGCCATGGCTCACGGGCCTAGCCGCTCCGTGGCATGTGGGATCTTCCCTGACTGGGGCACAAACCCGTGTCCCCTGCATCGGCAGGCGGACTCTCAACCACTGCGCCACCAGGGAAGCACCAAAGATGCAGGACTGATGAGGTCAAGTATCATGAGATCATGTAAATTCAGTGATTAGTGTAGTGTCTGGGCCATAGTAAACACTCATAATTGTTATCTGCCATTGTCATCATTTTTTTTCGGATGTCTCAAAATACAGTCTGTGATAGATTGCAAAAATGGTCATAAATTCCTTCCCTCTCATCAAAAAATGAAACCTATTTCTTCTCCCTTTGAATCTCAATTGGCCATGTGATTTGCTTTGGCCAACTGGACATTAGCAAAGATGATATAATCAGAGGTGTGAAAAGTGCTTGAGCATTCTGGCTTGTCCACCTGCTGAGCTTGGAACCCAGAGACCATCATGTGATTCAGTCCAAGATAGTCTGCTGGAGGATGAAAGGTCATGTGGAAGAGAACCAAAGCACCCCAGGGAGCACCCCAGCCAACAGGCACCCAGACCCTGGCTGCCAGCCTGCCAATCACTAGACACGCAAGGGAGCCCACTGTAGATTATCAAGCAGACCTGCCAGGTGACAACAGATGCATGAGAGCGCCAGCCATGACCAGCTGAGCCAGCCCAGGCCAGAGGAGCTGGACAGTTCACAGAATTATCAACTAAATAACATGGCTTTTAAGACACAAAATTATGGGATGATGTTTTTAACCAATACACAGTCCTAGGCATTTTCTGTTATATTCTGAAGCCTTGCGATAAGTAGAAACGAAAACCACAGAATGGCCAGAAGTAGAAGCTAGCAAGAGAGAGAACAAGGTGTCCAAAATATGAACTGAGTCACTGAGAAGTTAAAGGACTCAGAAGACCACAGTGAGCATTCAGCTCTTCTCTCTCAGTTCACTGATTTTTCCATGACACTGATCTCTTTCTCCGAATGTCTGAGGCTAACTGGACCAATTCCATGCTCCCATTGTAGTCTCCAGCCCTGGGGGAAGCAAGTCAGTTTGAGTTTTAAGTTAATAATAAATGAAGAATTTTTCCAGTGTGCTTCTTCATTTCTCCTTCCCTCTTCAGATCTTTTTGCAGGTGGCTCAAGTCAGCTAGCAAGTAGGGGGAACAGTGGATAAAAGGACAGACAGAAGCTCCAGTAACGTTGTATGACTAGAGGGTGTTTTTCACCTTCAAAGCACATTGACCATAAATTACAGGATGTATTTTCACAGTTCACTCTACTTTTGAGTTCCCGAGCACGGGCGATATGTTACTTAAAAAAAAAAAAAAAAAAGTGTAACAGAATGACAAGCAGGGAGGAGAAGGGAGTGGAACCCTCAGGAGGTGTCAGTTTTCTGGTCAGCAGTCAGGTTAAAGACTCTTCCTTCCACACTGGAGAAAGCCGAGTGGCTACTCTGATAAAGGGTAAGGAGGTGGCCTATCCCCTCCCTCCATCATAAAAAAACCCACATAGCCCCCAAATACTCAATAACATTTTATTCAGGTTCAAGCTAGATAATTCAACACCTGCCTCCAGAAGCCACCTTTTAGGGATGGGGAGAAATGTAATCAATACCTCATATTCAGTGGGTACACACCATTGTAAGCTCTTCCAATGTTTAAATACCTCTATATTGGCCAATAAACAGTACAACTGCCATATATGCAGGATTAATTAATAATGTAAATTCTAACACATGTGGTTTATCTCAGAAACCACACATGACTGCAATATCAAAACGCTTTTCTACTTCGGATACAGATCCACAGCAGTGCCCTATTACTTTTTTAATTAGTTGAGAATGTGACTCCTGGTTCAAAAGCCTTTGGGTGGGAGATGGAGACCACTCAACCAAGCTGGGGGTGATCTATTTATATGCACCTAGAAGAGACACCTAACCCTACTGGGCTCGGGTAGTGGCTGAAGAAGGGCCAGGGCCAATGGGAGTGGTCAGATGTCAGAGCAGGGCCCCCAGGTGAGCTTTGGGCAGCTCTGCTTTAGTTGACGACCCATCCACAGTGGGGAGCAGCCATCTCTGACATTGTGAACCAGTCTTGGAGGGAACTCTGCCAGACACCCCAGCAAGTGGCCATGTGAGTCCCCTGGGCCCCATCAAGTGACCTCTGGGCAGGGGAACCTCACCCCACCCACCCCTCCCACCAAGACACTCTCCCCGGGTCAGATGGAGCCCAGCCAAACAGCCCATCAACAGTCACAGCTCCTATTTCATTTTTGTCCATGTCCCTCTTCCTTGTCTCTCCCCCTCTGCCTTTGTTCCACTTTGTGGAGAGCACCACGGCCAGCTGCCTCCTTCCCAACAGTGCCCACCCTCCTGTGACTGGTGTGGGCAGGGCACACGGTCCTTTGGAGTTCCCTCCCCTCCATGAAAAGGCCAACCAAAGATCCAGGTCCAACTCTTGCAACCAGCAAGAGCCAACTTGCTCCGCACCTGCCATCCTGGACTCCTGCCTCCTCCTCTCTGCCTGTCCCCTTGGACCCCTACCCCAGAGGCAGCACCTGCAATGGGGCCAGCACCCAGGTACCAAATGACTAACTGCAGGGAAGAGGAGATGGGAAGGTGAGGAGTCAAGCCTGGAGACCATTAGAGAGCTCAGCGCTAAGATGGAGCAAAGGTATGGGCCCCACTCAGGTTCTGACAAGAAGCCCAGCCTCCCGGTGGCTATCAATGTAATGGGAAAGATGTTGGAGAAGTCTGAAGCACTTGTCAAACCATGGCTCTGACCGAACACCATCTAGCTACTGAATGTTACATCAGCAAAAGAGCAGACCAACAATTTCAAAAAGCCAACAAAAAACTAGGAAATTATATTGATGTGGTGAAAGAAGCTTTTAGATTATATAAAGTTTAGTTTATATTATATGTGTGTGTATATGTGTATATATATATACATCCTAAAAACAGTAACAATATGGTACATACAATATATTCTATACTACATAATAGGTATGTATAATATGTAATATAAATATACAGATACAGTATATATTGATATGGTTTAGCTTATACATAGTATATAGTGTTTAGTTATAGAAATAAAAGGGACTATATTTTTTATTTTTATATTACATACCAGTTATTAAATGTTTTAAATATCTAGGTGCAGTTTATCTAATTGATAAGATAAAATATAAGAGATAATAAGAGACATCACAGGTATGGAACCTTGAGTGTCATGGTGACTAATCGCCCAATATTCACTTCACTCCAAATAATTAGTCTAAACCGATCATGGTAATTCCATCTCCTTATTGGCTAGTAGCTAAGAAATCGGCATTTAACACAACTCTAGCCAAAGAGGAATAAGGTAAGTCTCCTGGGGATTCAGAAACACGTTTTCTCAGTGTAAAGAGAAAGGCACAGAAAAGGCTGTCCTCCTTCTCTGGTGCTGTGGTGTCTAGATGACTTGGGGCTGCTGAAGCCACCAGGCCACCAGTCTAAGGACAAAGCCAGCGCATTGGGAAAGGCACGAGAAACACTGAGGAAGCCGGCGCCATCACGAACACGTCACAAACACACCACAAACACATCCCCATGAAATAAGCTTCCTTCTTCCTTCATCTTTTGGGTGTTGCTATCCTTGGTGCCAAAAGCATCTTATCAGGTACAGGATCTCATTCATAGACTCACCCTTTCCCTCTGCACTATGTGCTCCTTTCTCTTCCCACTTCTCTTGGTTTTGGTCTCCAACATGGATGGACAGTCCCTACCTGTCCCCATTGATGTTGCTGCCTTAAAAGAGGGAGAAGCTCCACCTTGTGCCCTGAAGGAAGAGGGAAGGGGCCACTATTTGGGAATGAGACCTGAGCCCAACCAGAGAAGCTCATGCTGCGGGGGCGGATTACCACCCTGTTAGCACCCCTCCTCTACTTGATTATGCTAAAAATAACATCTGCTTCTCAGGCCTGAGTGACCTTGTAAAAATCTCTCTTATAGGTCCTTAGCCCTGGGACAGGGCAGGCAAGCGGAGGGGGGGGGGGGCGGGGAACACCATCTAGCCACCTTAAAAAATGAAAGATCTACCTCCTGATGGTGATTTCTTACAAATATGATGAAGCCAACCTGATCTCAAGAAGAAAACCAACACAATTTTTCAATTAGAAATTATCAAGACAGAATTAAAGACATTTAATATTGTCTATTATCAAGTTCTATCTGGCATAAGGTTTCCCCTGAGTTACTCATTCAAGTAAGAGATCTCCACTCTCTCCATTTCTCCAGAGACTTAGAAAGAACAAATGCTAAACACCAGGTGTTCAGGGGGCAAGTGGAACCTTTATATGGCAAATACAACAGATATTTTCCTCCCCGGTCAGGTTAAAAGTACAGTCTGAATTTTAAGTGGGGTTTGTTGTTACTGATACAACTTGAAGTTGAGACAATGAAAGATGATCTAATTTATTGAGATAACTACCCCAATTTCCCCTGGGAGAGTTTTTGAATGGGGATAATCAAATTGAGAACTTCAGTGGGGGTTAGAAAGTTGGAATTATTTAGACATAGTATTTTTAAAGACGGCAACAGAGCTATGACCTCATCTAAGTGTCATGGCAATTACTGGTGCTTCTGAGATGGTGGCAGAAGCATTCTAGTTCAGTGGAGACAGATGCTCAGATGGCTTTCCAAATAATAATAAACGATAGGTTAATGGTAAATATTTGAGAAATCATGGGATGTTCTGTAATATATGCCAACAACAGGAAGTCCAGCAGAGTAAAAGAAGGTGCCTCTGCCTACAGAAATATATAAAATTGTATCCAATTCAGTCTCGGTTAAGTTAGAAATATGGTTATAAACGCTAAATACATAGTATCAAACATGCTCACCTTCAAAATCCCCAACTGCTGAGTCATCTTATCCCTATCCATTTCACCAGAAATATGAAGAGGGGCATATCTCGAAGGTACCATTTGTGGGCTACTGTGATACACAGGCATCCTTCCTGCTTCAGCCCTCTCGCGTCTGAAAGAATAAGACGGAAATAACAACGTAGAATCACAGAGAAGGCAAGCACTTAACCTAGTTCTCAGACCCTGAAGTCTGTGGTAACAGGGTCATGGACCACTCTGCACACACCCTGTGGGTCATGCCCTGTGTCATTTTAATAAAGTGAGAATTGGATTTACCCAGCAAGAGATGTTCCCAGCTTATCTTCTGTATATGGTTCCAGATACAGCAGCAGTGGTAGACAAAGCCCAGTTCCCCAAATCTATCCAGACACATTGTCTCCAAACCTCCAACTTGGGAAGATCTCTAGAAACACTGACAGGATATATGAATATTTTTCAACACTAAATTGGTATTTTTTTAAATTAATTAATTAATTTATTTATTTATTTTTGGCTGTGTTGGGTCTTTGTTTCTGTGCGAGGGCTTTCTCTAGCTGTGGCAAGCGGGAGCCACTCTTCATCGCGGTGTGTGGGCCTCTCACTGTCGCGGCCTCTCTTGTTGCGAAGCACAGGCTCCAGACGCGCAGGCTCAGTAGTTGTGGCTGACGGGCCCAGTTGCTCCGCAGCATGTGGGATCTTCCCAGACCAGGGCTCGAACCCGTATCCCCTGCATCGGCAGGCAGATTCTCAACCACTGCGCCACCAGGGAAGCCCACTGCGCCACCAGGGAAGCCCTAAATTGGTATTTTTAAAAAAGCATTTCACTGACACCAGGTTCCTGCCAGCAGCTTCCACTGATACATGTGAGTGAGGGAAGGAATGGTTTTGCTTATGCTCCAGACAGAACTCTCACTCAGGAACTCTGAGAGTTAAAAGCTCCTCACCCTGCTTGAGTAAAATTCTGAAAACTGTTAGAGCTAATGAAGGCACTACAATGGACAACTCTTCAAGAGAAGAAGGGTGAAATAAAGACAGAGAGATGGCAGGCCCTGGTGGTCAGAAACCTTGCAGCAGAAAAAACTATGTTGATAAAGCAACCAAGGGAAAAGATCACAATCAGAACATTCTTCCCCATGCCTGTAGAGCCCTCAGGGGACAAGTCATACAAAGCAGATACATGCAGGGATCAGACCTGATAAATGTAACCTGTATGCCTTCCTTCCAATTAAAGCCTCACAAAGTCCTCCAACTCTCCCTACTGAGTTCTCTACAGTGGAAACTGCAAGATTCAAGACACAGGTATTAAGTTTATGGCAATAAAGACTCCAGGGATGATGGCCTATATCGTTTAGAGTAACACCAACTACTATAACAAGTAAGTCTAAAAATAAAAAATAGAAGCACAATAGAAGTTTACTCCATGTTCACATAACAGTTCTTGGCAGAGAATGGATTATTCCACATTGTCATTCAGGGAGACAGTTGACCATGTATCTTCAACACATGGCTTCCAAGGTCACCCTGAAAGTCACCTCTATTCCAGTTGGAAAGGGTGCAGAGCATGGAGGAACTTGCACGGGAAGTTTTTGTGCCAAACCTGGCAGGGGTGCACATCACTGACTCCCACAGCCCATTGGCCAGAACCCAGTCAAATGACCACGCTGAACTGCAGGGGAGGCTGGGAAATGTAGTCTAGCCCTAGGATTTTCATACAGTCAGTAGTCTTTGCCTCCAGGGACAATGATCAGCTCAAAATTTCCTAACATTCTCCTTTGAATTTTGGTGCAACCATAAGAGGAAAGAAAGTTCTAAACAGACACTTCAGAATCCGGTTTCAGGTATCATTATGTCTACCTAGGAGCAGAAGACTATGAATACTCCAATCTTTCTGCCTTGATACTGAGCCCAGCTCAGTGTTTCTTAAAGTTTACTAGCAACTGGCTCAGGAGTTCAAGTTTTTTGGTGCCCACAGACAAGTAGCACAGAAACACTGAAATATCTGTTCGTAAGAAACGTAAATGTGTTATAAAATTGTACATTCCAAAGCCTGACAATACTGAAAAACAAAAACCAAGCACAACAAATAGCACTGCTTATATAAAATAATAATAATAATGATACTTATCTATTCAGGTAAATACCATAAATATGCTGTAGGTTTTTCATGCTAGAAAGTGGAGATGTCAGGCTGAAATATTCTTTCCATGTAGAATTTTTCTTCTTTTTAATTTGCAACACACCCAAGTGGGAAGGGCTTAGATTTTACTAAACAGACTAGGCTACCTGAATTATTGGCTGTGTGACTTCAGCCTCCTCAGCTGTAAATATAGGGGTAAAGTTAAGACAAATAACATGTTACAAAGCACCCAGCATGAGCTCCATTGTAGGTGCCTGACAGCCGACAGAATTAGTGGTGGACCCAGGGAAGCAGAAATGGCCATGAAAAGAGCCCCTCTTTGGACTTTGACAAGGTTTGGAAGTGTGGGGTAAAATAATTCTACCTAAAGTTCAAGGAGCAGAGAGCAAATAAGGTGTGGCAATGAAAGGCTTTTTCCTGGCTGTTTCTACAACTGGAAAATTCCTATTTGTCTTTGAAAGCAACTCATGTGTCACCTCCTCCAGAAAGCTTCTGATGACCCCATTAAGACCGAGCAGGTGACGTGAGCCATGGTCTCACAACCCACCTCCGAGCCATGTCTGTTGCTGTCATTATACTCATCCAGGGGGAGCCCATAATTACTTAATCTGCTGTGAGGTCATTTTAGGGCAGGATTTTGTCTTATTTATTATATCTTGGTCACCCAGCAAAACATGTGGCACTTAGGGTACCAAAAATGAGCAGGTGCATGAATCTCAAGCCCAGCAGTGCCCCAGTGATGCTGAGGCCCTTGTCCAGGGGAAGATGTCTGTGCTAGGCAGAGTGCTGCACATCCAGTGGGGAGCCGTGTTCATGCCCACTCACCCTGGCTCTTTCCAAACCAATCATTAATGTCCCCATCAGAAAGCTTTTAACCAACACTTCTGACAGCTTTCCTCCAGGATCCTATGGAATAAGGATGGGGCTGAATTGAGGAAAGCAGGGAGGATAAAAAGGACGTAGTTCCTTTTTTTTTGATGCTAGAGAGAAAGACTCTGGTTCTGTGAAACAATATATATGTATTCTTGAATGGAGCTAATTTCTTTTCCTTTTCACTCAAAACTGAAATAGGGTTATTTTCTTAATAGCTTGTGGCAGCTCTTTAAATGAGCTCACACAGTAATAATTTACTTCAGAACAACTGAAACAGTTGGAAAAAATACTGGATGAGGAAAAAGAGAAAGGTACTGGCCAGGGAGCTGCTTGGATGTTTTTCCCTCTTTTTGAGATTATTTATCATTAAAGCACAATATCTTTCTTCCAGACCTGGAAGAGTCAAACAAGGACTAACAAATCACGCAGTAAACCAGCAATAACCTGAACAATTACTCCAAGCTAGAAGATGGATTTCTTATGGGAAATGTGATTTGAACCGCTGAGGTTTTTAAATTCACCTCAAAATGCTCCTGGGCCATGCTGTCAGCAATAGGAAATTTCCAAGCTGTTTGGTATTCTCTCCCGAGTGAGCTGGGCATCCTTATTACATGATCACTGCTGTTATTCAACATTCAACAGACATCCACAGGAGTTAGGCACTGTTCAGTTCCCATTAAAGACAGCTCCTGTCTTCAAGCCCTTTGCATCCTAGAATGGCAACAGAAAGAAACACAAGGAATGAAATGTACCTTAGAGTCATAATGGGATTCTGCCCAGGATCCTTGACATGATTTGCATGCTTGGGTGGGTGCGGTAACTTCCACAGGGAAAGAAATTTCTCTCCCACAAGACAGGCGACTCCAATACTCAAGCCACTTCACAGGTGAGTACCAGAGGCCAAGCAGGGAAGGCATTCTCATCCCCAGAGTGATTAAAGTTAGCAATAATATAGTATCTTGCATCAGTATTTGTAAACGACAACACTTTACTTTTTTTTAATTGAGGTAGCATTGATTTACGATATTATGTGTTTCGTGTGTACAACCTTATATTTCTACCTCTGTATACACCACAGTATGCTCACCACCAAAAATTTAGTTTCTATCCATCACCGTACAGTTGATCCCCTTTATCCATTTCACCCTCAACCCTGCCCCCCTTCCCCTCTGGTAACCACTACTCTGTTCTTTCTCTCTACGTGTGTGTTCTTGTTTGCTCATTTATTTTATTTGTTTTTTATATTCCACATATAAGTGAAACCATGTAGTATTTGTCCTTCTCCATCTGACTCAATTCACTTAGCATAATACTCTCAAGGTCCATCCATGTTGTCTCAAATGACAAGATTTTATCTTTTTTATGGCTGAGTAGTATTCCATTATATACATATACCACACCTCTCTTTTCCATTCATTCACTGACGGGTGCTTAAGTTGTTTGCATATGTTTTCTTGGCTGTTGAACATTTGATACTTTTTTCTTTTTGTCTTGGCAGATGAAATGACCAGTTACCTAAGCATTCTGTCAATAGAAGCAACTAAACAGGGTAATCTAATGAAAAGTAAACAGTGGATTGCAGAAGGCCAAAGCTAGGCAGAGGAAGAAAGCCTGGGTGACTTGCCAGGGGTCACATAGGTATTTAGTGACAAAGGCTGTCCAGGTGTAGAATATGTAAACAGCTACTCCCCCAAATTCAAACCTCCACCTCTCCACTGATAATGCCTACCAGCACACACACACTCTCAATAAAAAAGAAGTAATATGAAGAATAGAAAAGGAGAGGAGTTGGGCAAAGAAGATGGCAATTTGGAAGATTTCAACCACATGTTTGCATTTCTTCTCTGTGCAGGTTTTCTAAAATGGTAGAGCCATATTTGGTCTCTGAGGAGCTTGGGGGAAATGATTCTAGTCCATCCTCTGTTAGCCTCACCTCATTAAGAGCCAAGATTGGCTCTGGGACAAGTGTCTCTGGGTCTTATCTCATTAAAAGTCCAGAGTGATCCAGAGCAGTTATCTAGGCTTTATCTCATTAGAAGCACAGAGTAACCCAGAACAGAGTGGCTCAGGAAGAAAAGGATTTTCAGAAATCTCTGAAAACACAGTTTGTCCCATTTGGATAGAGACAACCTATTCTAGGAAAGTAGAAAAATAATGAATAGATACATACAAGGACCAAAGCTGGAGAGAGGAAGGCAGTGGGCTTCCATCATAAGGTTAGGCATATAATCCTCAATTTGCAGAGTAGCTCCAGTTCTAGGATTTGTCTTTCCTTTTGATATCGTGATATTAGCTGAGGTCACTTTGGTTTTGAAAATCAAATAAAATTAGCTTGATCCCATCTCACACGCTCTAGGAAATCCAGGCCCCGGTCGGGAATATACTGAATTCCTCCATGGCTTTTTGTTCTTGTAGTCACTGGAATCCACGTTGGAGGACAGCTCCCCACCGAACTCGCGTGGCCCTCACCCAACTTCTGCTCCCCTCTGCCCGCTGCTGGGCCAGGGGTGGAATGCTCCGACTTCTCCAGAGCACCATTCCCACCCACACTAAAGACAGGTGAGTATTACACTGCCTCCAAGAACAGACTAGAAGACAACCCTCGTTGCTACCTAGCCCCATACCTACTCAGGACCTGGGCAATGCCTGCTGTGGGCCACACAGCCACCCATTTGCCACAGGACTGAAGCCCACTGGACTCTCACCGTGGTGCCCTTCTTCCAAATTTGTTTCACATCTATCCATTTCAAGGCTGCTTCCAGCTCCCCAAATTCCTTTTCATTTTTAACACAAGGAATTAAGCTACGTACGGGTTTTCCCCAGCATACCAGGAGGGCCCATTAGGACACTATCTTCAACAGTTCCTAAAATAATAAATTTTTCTCTCCACCAAATAATCCCCATTCCGAACCACT